>NC_053155.1:92204222-94694222 GCF_016835505.1 Polypterus senegalus | reverse complement strand
AGCAATTTTAACTCCATTACAAAGTGATCCAAAGTCTCGTTTATACCTCGTGTCTTCTCATTGAACTTGTATCTCGCGAATAAAGTATTCAGCGTTTTTCTTCAGCGCTCTTCCTTCTTTTCTTTTTTTTTCTTTTTTTTTGTTTTTATTAATTTTATTACAATCCATACAAAACAATCAAGTTTTTACAAAAAGAAAAATTGAGTTAAGAACAGATCGATCCCCACCCCTGAGAGAGAGAGAAAGCCAAACGGCGTAAAATTTAAGGCTTGTAAACATACCTAAATTAATAAATTCTCTGTGCTTTATGAACTTATTTTAAAATATTACTGATTAGATCCTGCCATGTTTTGAAAAAGTCTGTACAGATCCTCTAACTGAGTATTTGATTTTTCCAATTTCAAATAATATAACACATCGGTTTCCCACTGACTTAAAAGAGGAGAGTTTGGGTTCTTCCAGTTTATCAGAATGAGTCTGCGTGCCAAGAGTGTAGTGAATGCAATCACAATTTGTTTGTCTTTCTCCACTTTAAGCCCCTCTGGAAAAAATCCCAAACACAGCTGTTAATGGGTGACGAGGGATTGTGAGTCCAAGGCTGTCTGAGAGGTAATTAAAAATTTTTGTCCAGAATAATGTTAATTTGGTGCAGGCCCAGAACATGTGACCTAGTGAGGCTGGGGCTTGGTTACAACGTTCGCAGGTTGGATCATGCCCTGGAAACATTTTGGAGAGACAGATGTGCTCGATATATAATTTTAAGTTGTATAATTGTATGCTTTGCGCATATGGAGCTCGAGTGAATTCTCTGCATTGCTACTTTCCACTCCTTTTCTGATATATTAATTGAGAGATCTTTTTCCCAGTGTCCTCTTGGATCTTTGAAAGGAAGAGATTGTAAAATGATTTTATATATTGTAGAGATGGAGTCTAATTCCTTGAGATTGAGCAATATTTTTTCCAGCATGGATGAGGGTGCAAGATGACGAAAATCTGGAAGGTTCTGTTTAACAAAGTTCCTGATTTGAAGATAGTGAAAGAAATCTGTAGCTGGAATGTTCAATTTGGAATGTAATTGTTCATAGGATGCAAAGACGTTGTCTATATAAAGATCTCTAAGCAAGTTAATTCCAAATTTTTTCCAGATATTAAAAACTGCATATGTTTGTGAAGGTTGAAAGAGATGATTCTCTTGCAGAGGTGCCACAGATAGAAGCTTCTCTGTCTTAAAATGCTTTCTACATTGGTTCCAGATTTTAAGTGAGTGGAGCACAATTGGGTTATTAGTGTATTGCCGATAACGTGTGTTTATTGGAGCACAGAGCAAGGAATACAAAGAAGTACTGCAGGATTTTACTTCTATTGCGGTCCAAGCCTGTGTATGTTCTTCTATTTGATCTTGGTTTCATCTGTCCAAAGAATGTTTTTCCAGAACTGTACTGGCTTTTTTAGATGTTCTTTAGCAAAGACCAATCTAGCCTTTCTATTCTTGAGGCTTATGCGTGGCTTTCATGCATTCTTCTCTTTATGGTAGACTTGGATATTGATATGTCTACCCCCTGGAGAGTGTTGTTCACTTGGTTGGCTGTTGTGAAAGGGTTTCTCTTCACCATGGAAATGATTCTGCGATCATCCACCACTGTCTTTTTGCGTTGCTGAGTTCACCAGTACTTGCTTTCTGTAGATTTTGCCACTCGTAATACTGTAGCAATTTCTCAGATGGGTTTTTTCTGCTTTCGCAGCTTAAGGATGGCTTATTTTACCTGCGTGGAGAGCTCCTTTGACCGCATGTTGTCTGTTCACAGCAAAATCTTCCACATGCAAGCACCACACCTCAAATCAACTCCAGGCCTTTTATCTGCTTAATTGATAATGACATAATGATGGACATGACCACACCTGCCATATATATATATTAGGGGTGGGACTCGATTAAAAAAATTAATCTAATTAATTAGAGGCTGTGTAATTAATCAATCTTCATTAATCAAATGTAAGAACACATAAAAATTTGTCCCAAATCGCAAATGTTGTTTTTTAATTTAAAAGGGTTTTAGTGGGTCGACAGAATCAAATAATAGACATGGACAGGAATACTGTGAACTCTAGCTGTTTTAATTTCTGAAAAAAAAAAAACATTTAAACTGCATTTCATTTCAAAACAGAAACAAAGATATGATACCTGGCTAAAATTGGGCAGACTTAAAAAAAAAGTGGTATTTTAAGTACTTTAAGTACATTTTCAGAATGGTATTGTCTTTAAATAATAATAACAAAATTTTCAACATAAAGTGCAGTTTTTCTTCTAAAAAAATAAGGCAGAAACATAAAAGGTAATTTGACCAGCCTCACCTTTAAACTCTGAGTAACCTTAGCCAAAATTATTTTGTACATTAGGGTAAAACAGTGTGATCATTGAAAATTTTGTAATTAGATGTTATTAAAATTACTAACGGTCACGGAAGTCCAATGATTCCCAGTAAGAGCCACAAAGTCAGCTTTCTGTAATGCATCTAATTTTGCTTGCTTTTCAATGTCGTAAAGCTGTTGAATTTTACTTGAAATACGCTAACTGTAGCACATTTTCTAAACCCCTATCTTCCACCACTGTTAGTGGTCTACAGTCCGAAGCAATGAATTTTGTGAGAGAATTTGTAAGTTTGACCTATGTTGACTTACTAATTTTGGTCCTGAAGCCAGTCATTTCATGAGGTTTGGGCTGCCGACACCTTTTGTTGGTACTCAAACCCATACTGCTAGTGCTAACAGCATACACAGTTTCTGTGCTCGCTGTAACATGTTTTGCATTTAGATGGAACCGTAAGGTTGAAGTGCCTCGGTGGTATGCAAACTCATTTTTGCACAGTTTGCACCAAACCATGCTTTTATCAAGGCTTTCGTCGGATAGTCTTTTGAAATGAAATTTGCCTCCGATCAGTGCTAGCAATGCACTTTCTTCCGACTCTTACATTGTTGTAGCTCTGATGTGTGCATCAATGTAATCGATGTACCAGGAAATCATGCATTGACAAAAGTTACCCTTTGCTTGGAATGCAAAGTGTGATTAAATACGTTATTTTTTTAACGTGTTATGGAGTACATGCATCAAAGCTTCTCAGCAGTGCTTGTGCTAAGAAAAGGAAACATTTTAAAAATAACGTAACATGATTGTCAATGTAATAGTCTTGTGACCGTTATGAGTATTGCTGTCATCAAAGATTTGATTAGCATTATTTCTTTCAATCAAGTTTGTATTTAGAGGACGTGTTGTGTTCGTTTTTTATCAAGGCTTCCGTCCGGTAGTCGTTTGAAATGTCATCAAGAATTTCATTATTACTATTTCTTTCAATCAGGTTCGTATTTGGACAGTGGGCACAAAACCACGCTTTTATCAAGGCTTCTGTCAGGTAGTCTTTTGAAATGAAATTTCCCTCTGATCAGTCCTAGAAACGCGCTTTCTTCCGACTCTTACATTTTTGTAACTCTGATGTGTGCATCAATGTAATTGATGTACCAGGAAATCATGCATTGACAAAAGTTCCCGTTTGCTTGGAATTGAAAGTGTGATTAAATGCGTTATTTTTTTAACGCGGTATGGAGTACATGCATCGAAGCTTCTCAGCTGTGCTTGTGCTAAGAAAAGGAAACATTTTAAAAATAACGTAACATGATTGTCAATGTAATAGTCTTGTGACCGTTATTAATGTTGCTGTCATCAAGGATTTGATTAGCATTATTTCTTTCAATCAGGTTCGTATTTGGAGGACGTGTTGTGTTCCAAGTTTATTCCGTGTTTGTCAACCGTTGTAAAGATAACAGGTTTCATTCATCGAAGTGTTCACCACCCAAATCGGAACTCGTGAATGTAAGATGTTCAACAGGCATTCCCGGTAGTAAGTTGTGGAAATTGCCTGTGAATATTTAGTGGTAGCGTGTGTATGAACTTAATTTAATCTTTTCCAGTCCTGCAAAGACAGTTGACGCGAGCCGCTCGGAGTACATGCATCGAAGCTTCTCAGCTGTGCTCGTGCGATCTCGTGATGTCCACCACTTTATTTAATGTTAGCTAAGACCCGGCACTTCAAAGTTTCTCGCTACAGCAACTTTAACTCCGCAACAAAGTGATCCAAAGTCTCGTTTATACCTCATGTCTTCTCATTAAACTTGTATCTCGCGAATACCATACTCGTCGTAGGCATGACAAACGGCAGCGGGAGTGTGTCTATAAACTCAATTTAAACTTACGGTTCACACCGTGCTTTGTTTCCACAGTTGTGTAATTCGGTTTTTGTTCAGCACTCTTTGGAACTGTTGCTTTTTGTCTGTGCACTGCGTCAGTTCACGTGAGCCGCTCGGTGTACATGCATCGAAGGTTCCCAGCTGTGCTGGTGCCATCTTGTGCGATGTCCACGGCTGTATTTAATGTTAGCTAAGACCCGGCACTTAAAAGTTTCTCTTGCAGTTTCGCGGAGTTTCTGCCAAACACCACCCTGACCATCTCATCTTTGTCTGCATAAGCACAGTCCTTCACCCGTGAATATTTAGCGGCAGTGTTTCTATTGGATTGCCGCTGACGGACGGCCTTATATGGGCAGGCACTAAATTACGTGGGAGGCGTAACTCGGCCATTGAGCAGAAGTCTATTATAATATATGGACGAAAAAATAGGTTCCAGTTATGACCATTACGCATAGAATTTCAAAATGAAACCTGCCTGACTTTTGTAAGTAAGCTGTAAGGAATGAGCCTGCCAAATTTCAGCCTTCTACCTACACGGGAAGTTGGAGAATTAGTGATGAGTCAGTGAGTGAGTGAGTCAGTGAGGGCTTTGCCTTTTATTAGTATAGATAATTACCCTAAAATAACCTATTTTTTTATGAAATTCAGAAATACAGTATTTGAGCACAGCAAGTATACACAATAATTAGCTTTGACAGTCTTTTTTATAACTTTAATGTATGTTCATTTCTTCTGATAAACATTCTAACAAAAACTCGCCTTATATTTTTGAAAAGTCATATCCATATTCCGTTAAATACTACACAAATGACAATTGCCTCATGAAATTGAAATAAATATGTGTCAAAATAGACAGACAGGATAGATTTCATCTTGACAAAAAATCGTGCAACACTATACTAGGTTAACTTTATTCTCCCAAAAAAAGGTACAGTAGGAAATGCCAGGGTAAGAAAAACTGTTTTCTTACAGTAAACATGATGGCTAAGCCTAGATGAAACTTTTATCAAATGTTACATGTAGCTATCAAAGGACTGCTTCTACAGTATATAATGCTTTTGTCTCTCTTGTCTGTTTGGAGGCAAATGAGAAGACAAATTTAAATTTTCTTGTATAAACATGACTAAACAAAAAAACTTAGCCATTAATCTAGGCCCATTCTCGTACAAAATAATTTTAGATTAAAAATAACATGTACATGTTCAGAACATAGAAAAAAAGCATCATTTTAAATATTATTTCATTATTTTTTTTTGTTCATATATTTGGCTCTAAAAACCTACTGTGCAGTTTTTTTTATTTACTATTTATTGTTGGTGAGAAAAACAAATCTTCACTCAAAACTTTTTCTGAAGAAAGGTTCATTACGCATCACTGACTCAGGCGCCACCGCGAGTGGCAACCTTTCCAGCAGCTCTGTGTACGACTTTATTTTTCTACCTTTTTCTCTATTTTACTGAACACTCCTATCACTTTCTTTATGTGGACTCATTCCCTGGACACTTTTTACTACTTTATGTGAATTTCCCCATGGGATTAATAAAGTATCTCTCTATCTATCTATCTATCTATCTATCTATCTCACTAATTTAAAATGTCATCATTCGTCATCATTTTGCCAATAAAGCTTATTATCTGTGCATTTCAAATAATTAAGAAGAAAACATGGTCTTTTAACATTCTAAAATTGCAGAATGTTTAACTTAACCTAATGTAACCACATGCTTACAAGAGAATATTCCTTCACATTAAACAGAATATATCCTGTCTTTGTTAAATTACACTATTCTTAATCTTGTGATGGTGTCAATTTACAGTAGAAATATATATATATATAGTCAAATCTTCTAAAATGACTACAATGTTGAATTATATAAAAACAGCCTGTCAAAGCATAATTTGGTAACAATTAAAATACAGTTCATTTTGAAATTGAAGAAAAAAAAACTCCACATTACATTGTTGACATTCACCAAAACATTTCATATGCCTTATTAAGGAACAGGCCCCGCTGTTTTGTTATTTGTGCCATGTTATCATTTTATAGAATCCTATTCAGGGTCTCCTCATGAAAGAAATCAAATTGTTATGCTTAAGCAGATTTCTATTGTTAAATGGTTTCAGGGCAATGCAGTTAAAAAGATAGCAAATGGTCTAATGAGACTGCCTGTGTTTATTAGTATCAACTTTTTTTTTTCCAACCCAAAACATTTTGAAATCTTTCTTACCTTAAACAAAGACCGACATACATATTCATAAAGGGTATATTTCAAAATGTCAATCAGAGATGAGATTCTAACACTTGCATTTTCAGATTCCTAAACAAAACAAACAAAAAAAAAACATAATATATGTGAACTTACTGAAACAAAATTTCAAGACACTCATACTAAGACAAATTCAGTAAAATAACCAGTATAAATATTGCAAAATAATTAATATTTTAAGCAACTAACATAAACTGAATAAATGACTAAATAAAAATGCTACTGCTGCCATATGCATCCAGTGTCCTTGGTTTAAGTTTCATTCCTACATGGAGTTTGCCTGTAGGGTTTTTCCATACCTACAAGTTAATTTAACTGGTAATTCTGATTTGGTGCAAAATTGATGGTTGGTCCTATTATGGACTGACACCTCATTCATGGTTGGTGTCTTTTTTGTATCTGATGCTACAGTTTTGAGAATGTTATCTCTATATTTATAAAAGAAATCTTAGAAGGCTTGGAAGGAGACAATACGTGATCTTCTTGGAAGACAATTTGATGTCCAGTGAGAGACACTTTAACGTCACATGAGACAAGGCAGTGAGACAAAAGGACAGCTGCTGCATAGGCTTTTAACACTAGAATTACCAGAGCCTACGAAAAAAAACTTGTAGCTCCATCCCACCTTAAATCGCTTTGCACCTCTCCATCAGCATCTTTTGTCCTGTAAATGTGTCCATAAGCAGCAAGCAGCCTACTATCACATCCCCACCACCGCCGCATAGTTTTCTCAGCTCAAGTCTGCTAACCGGCGTGTCAGTTGCTTAGAGTTGTAAATAGTGAGAAGTCAAGCAAAATTACACCTTTTATAAATACTATATCGTTATTTGGAACACATGCATTTCATGTGTGTTCCGTGTCTGCAACAATCTATAGAAGCACATCATTAAAACAGAAACGTTTTTCATGTTTTAGCAATTATTATCAAAATGTAGACATGAAGTGTTTAATGTGTGAAGCCTGAAGTCCAAATATCAAATAAACACCTTTCACAAAAGGTACCAATATAACAGAACAAGTGCACTTCTATTCAAGTATATAACTGCAGAAAAAGAACCCACGTTAGGGTGCAACATTCACACCCCTTAGATGCAATCACTTCGGTGGCACAGCGGTATCAACTGTTGACTGGTAATCAAAACTTCACTGGTTCGACCTCAGACGAGTCCATTTTGAGAAGTGAGCTGCTCTTATTCTTATTATTTTTGAATAAAAACATACATTTGATTCCAGTCTGTAACAGCCACTGTAAATTTATGATACTTGTATAGGTTAGCTTTTATTTTAAGTTTTATTCTCTCAGTCGCGTTCACGATACCAAATCACTTGATACTGCTGTTTTCACATAAACACGGGCTATAACAGAGGTGAACTCAGATGATGACAACGGTTCTACATCGGAGAAAGAATGCACATCGCACTACTTTGTATATGTACACAGGAAGCTCTGCAGTTTACTTGTGACTTTACGCTGTAGGAAGTAAGTAAATAAATCAGGATAAATAGGTAAATAACATTTGATCTGGCTCTTATATACAAAGTACAGCGACGACAGCTTCCACCTTCGGCTATTGACTCTTCAGTAGACGAGCGACTCTCCACAGTACTTGATACCGTTGCGCCACCGAAACAGTCGTAGCAAATGTGTGTCAATGTCGCACCCTAACGCGGGTTCTTTATCTGCAGTTATATTCTTGAATAGAAGTGCATTTGTTCTGTTATATTTGTACCTTTTGTGAAAGTGCTTATTTGATATTTGGAATTCGGGCTTCACACATTATACACTTCATGTCTACGTTTTGTCAATTATTACTAAAACATAAAAAACATTTCTGTTTTAATGATGTGGTTACATAGATCATTGTAGACACGGAACACACATGAAATGCATGTGTATCAAATAACCATATAGTATTCCATATAGTATTTATAAAAGGTGTTATTTTGCTTGACTTCTCACTCTATACAACTCTAAGCAAATGACATGCAGGCAAACAGACTTGAGAAAACTGTGCCTTTGTGGGGGGATGTGATAGTAGGCTGCTTGCTGCTTATCTACACATTTACAGCACAAAAGACGCTGACGGAGAGGTGCAAAGCGATTTAAGGTGGCATAGATCTACGAGTTTTTTTGTAGGCTCTGGTAATTCTAGTGTTAAATGATCGACGTGCAGTGTGACAAGCAGAACACTAAGCTCAGCAGCAGCAGGAGAAAGAAAGCAGCTGATCAGACCACATCTCCTCAGCATGCATTCAGTCGCACTCTCCTGCCCCCACTTGAAAACGCAAGCAGCAGATACCCAAAGAGAGTTTCGGAGGAGTGGCCACATCCCCTCAGCATGTTCACTATATATATATTATATTATATATATCTATGCCAAGCCACCCTGTCTCCTACACGAGACACAGCCATTATGACTGACAGCGCGGCAGAAGAGTGTGCAGGTAGGCAGCTGCTAAACATTGGCTGCCAAACAGCCTTGTCTCGACTGCCGGCACCGGTCTCACGGGCGTCCAAAGGGGTGCAGACAGCATGGGGTCCCTCTTCTTCCCGTATGGGGACCCAGACCATTGGAGTGGCCCAGAGCAGGAGGAGGACCCGGGAAAAGAAGACGGGGACTCCTGACAGAGTGCAGCGTAAGCCCGTCTGCTCGCAGACAGTAGAGGGCTGCTCTGTGGGGACACCACGAGCGCTCAGCTGGACAGGCATCGGGGCAGGAATTCCCATCCTGCTTCCGATCCCACAGGGTTCATATTAAAGGGGAGCGGCGTTGCTATGAATGTGGCCACTGTGATCACGGCTGGAAGGGTTGCCCCTGGAGGATGTCCAAAGGATGTGGACGTCGGGACAACTCCTCCTGATTTCGCAGTTTTGTTTCCACAGGACAGGCCTGCAAACTGGATGACACTGTCTCTCCATCCTGGAAAAGACCAGTCCTTGCGGGACATGCCGCTGAGAATGGGGCAATGTGGTGGACAGCCGTGGTCCATGACCGGCCAGGACGCTCCTTCATTATAAACTCAGGGGAAGCAGCCATGAACTGTGCAATACCTCCTCCTGGACACTAGATGGCCGCCACCCTGGATTGGAGCGGTGCCTCTGTTTCCTGCAGGGCTGCATGGGAATTGGAGTTGGGTGCAGCCCTGTTGGGTCCTGCAGGCACTGGCAGGGGGTGCTGCAGCTGGAACTCCTGAGCCCTTATGGGCAGTGTTTTCACCACACTTAGAAGTGCAGCCAGAACTTGGCAATCAAGCACCTGGAGCACTTCCGGATGAACTATAAAAGCGGCCAGCAGCCAACACTCTGGGAGCCAGAATCGGGAGGAGGAGGAGGATGAGATTGCCTGGGAGGAGTGGTGGAAGAAGAAGAAGAGTGTGTTTTACTTTGTGGGTTTGTGCTTGGGACTGTGTACTGCCTGTGGGATACGTGGAAGACGTGCGCCCACAGGCGAAGAAAAATAAATAATTTATTTATTAATGTGCCTTCGTGTTCAGTCTGTGTCAGGTTGGGTGCCTATATAGCATCTTTTCACTATATACAGTATATATATATATCTATATCTACTCTCATCCATCCATTATCCAACCCGCTATATCCTAACTACCACCGCAGGGCACACGCACACACACCCACACACCAAGCACAAACTAGTGATAATTTAGGATCGCCAATGCACCTAACCTGCATGTCTTTGGACTGTGGGAGGAAAATGGAGAACCCGGAGAAAACCCACGCAGACACGGGGAGGACATGCAAACTCCACGCAGAAAGGACTTGGAAAGCGAACCCAGGTCTCCTAACTGCGAGGTAGCAGCACTACCACTGTGCCACCATGCCGCCCCATATCTACTCTCTATATATAAAATCCTAAGCCTAATAGTGCAACAATTTTGTGCAACGATTTTATGTCACGTTTTTATGTCACGTCATATAGATAGATTTAAAAAAAAAAAAAAAACATTGTATCACCATTTAACAGGGGCTTTTAGAGTAGTGACTGCATCTCCTTGGGGTGTGTTCTGCCCCCTCTCACAACTCAAGTGGCAAAGACGCAAAGTGGCTGGCGTGTAGCACAGGCTGGGGGGGTTGGCGAGCAAACGTCCTATAAATAATAATTTTTCTTTTGTACATTTACAGATTTTACTAATATTCTGGATGCAACTGGGTGCCAGGGGGGATTGTCCCCCTAGTGTTTTATATATCATCACTGGATCCGGGGGAGCAGCCATGGGATGCACTCTGGGTCCCCCGGAACACGTGCTGGAAGCCCTCCTGTGTTACCTCGGGGCCACAGGTGTGGGACTTCAGGACAGACCTGTTGGGCTCTGTGGCCACCACCTAGAGAAGCTGCATGGCTTAACGAGCCTCTGTGGGCTGGAATGCAGCCACACCCAGAAGTGCAGCCTAATAAGACTAATTACCACCTGGAGCATTTCCGGGATGGCTACAAATGGGGCCTGCAGCCACTACTTAAAGCGCCAGAGTCGGGACAAGCATGCCCTGGGAGGAGTGGTGGAAAGGAAGAGTGTGTGTTAGTGTGCTTTACATTGGGTGTTGTTTGCGACTGTGTTGTGCTTGTGGGGATTACAGGGAAGACGTGCCGTGGCCCACAGGTGATAAGAAAGTCTTTTTGTTTATTTTATACGTGCCTCTGGTGTCAGTCTGTGTCGGGTCGGCGCCAAAAAAGTGCTAATACCACTATATATATATATATATATATATATATATATATATATATATACAGTATATATATATATATAGACTATATATATCCCATCAATTTCATTAAAGTTTTTTCAATATTAATACTTTACTAAAACAGTTCTTGAAATTAAGGATTAATTCAAATTTATATTGGGAATTCATATTGACATGTTATTACCAATGGAAGTCTGTATGAATGCTGTGTGTGTATATATTCAAACAATATTAATATTATGCACTTCTTTATTATTTTCTTGACACACATATACAAAATGGGCAAATAGCATTCTGCAGTAAGTACACTGTGCAGGTGTTTTTTGCTCCTCTTAGAACCCAAATGGGATAAATGGGTATGGAAAAATAATGGGTAGAATAGCAATTCTTTCCTCACATTAGCTTCACAGCACAAAAAAATTTTCAACTGAAACATTAAACTATCGATAATAACATTTTACAAACTGAGTTGCGTGTTTCTTTTCAAGCCTGAAAAATGATGTGGTAGACCAACAACAGAGACACAGCAATAGTCAATTTCAATGAATAAGTGGCCATATTTTTTCTTACACTTATTACAAACTGCAGCAAATAATGCGTACATGTTGAAGCGACAGTCACAGTTTGGTAACAAGTACATATTACGTAGTAATTTTCAATATGTAAAGTAATCTTTTTATGTAATGCGTCTGCTATATGTAATATTTCCTTTACAATTAACTATACATTACAGAATACAGTTATGCAAGTTAAGTATAGATATTTTTAACCATGAAGAGATAATTCTATATATTTAGGTGTTGCTTGTAGATATTTTTCTTTCCCCCACACTTATCACAATCATCTTCATTTGTTAAAACAATATGGGTGTGGCCAGATGGTTAAGTCAGGTCCTAATGCACGATGATGGAAAATGTGATTTCATGTGAACTGTTTGAAGATAGCAATCAATGACTAAATAAATATATAAAAAACAAACACGGAAATGTATTTTTGTTTTGATTGTGTTGTTCTAAGTATACAAGGTTTAGGCTATCCTAAACGCTAATAAACACCACACTCAGATATAAGAAAAAATATGCGAGGAATTATAAGCTAAAGATATAAAAAAAATAGGACATATTAACGTTATTCTGAAGCTAACGTTATTAGAGACCTGCTACATTTTAAATTAAAATGACTCAAGAAATATGAAATGGTAAATAAAAAATGTTGTATTGTGACTTTAAAGGTAAAAATTATTAAATATCTGATGAAGTGCTTCAGGGTTGTAGCAAATCTGTTTGGTGAGCAGTGATGCATCTTAAAATCCCTGTTTACAGTTACAGCTGCGGTGTATAAGGCTTTACCTTTTTGCTTTGCAAGGCTCTCTGGAAGAGTCTTAAAAATGATGCCAGACTGAAGCGGTACATGTTATTAATTTTGGATAAGTCAGATATAATGAAGTACATCTTGCTGGCAATTTCTGCTAATGGAAGATAGGCATCTCTTTCCTGCATTAGAGAGAAAAAAATTAGAAAAAATTGTTCAGTACCAGTATATTACTGCCATCTAGAGCTCAAACCTACTTTTTACATGACATGCTTTCAATTAACTGTTTCCAGTTTTCACAAGTGGTATAATTAAATTTACATGAACATTTAGTCCTGCATTTAAAACAGAGAAATAATGAACATTCAAGACAACTGTTTGGAGTTTTTTAATGTGTACAGCTGACATAAGTATAATAAAATAAACTGTAAAATGTATTAAGTAGCAGAATAAAATAAAAAGTAATACAAAAAGTTATAAATTATTGCACCATACTAAAAGGACTGCTCATACTTCTGAATTAGATACTTCATAGGTGCTTAGGCTTTTTTTTTATATACCTCTTTGCAATTAACAGGACTGACGAAGAAACACAGCCTGAGGTAAGGTAATTTTTCTGCCTCACCCAAATATACAGTACTTACTAAGTATGAGACAATAAACTAAATTCCTAAAAAATACATGATGCAATACATTACATTCCTCTCAACACTGAACAAAAAAAAACAAAACAATAGTGTAACATTGGAGTTAAGAACTAACCACATAAACAACAGCAGAGAAAGGGTCGAAACCACAACATTTCAGTGACATAAGGAGGGGCTGGGACAGCAGCCTAGCATATCCCCCTTCAAAAGGGGCTATGATGATTATCAAAGAGACTGCACAACTGGGAACTGCAGTGATAGACCATGAATGTCTCTCAATGCAATAAAGTGGGAGAATCAAGGCAGTGAAATTGCATTTACAGCAGGACATACAATAAAATGATTGTTAACAATTGCTGCAGTCTCTTTTTAACTAAACATGACGTGTGGTGCAAAATAAAAAAACTTTTAACAGACATTGGCTTGTGTACCTGACACCTTCATTAATTTCTGCCGTTTAACAAGATTTCAAAAAATTACATAAGCAGTATATACAATAAGATACTGAACAACCAGGAAAATTAACATTAATATCATGTACTGACATGTACATTCAAAAGGCACAGGCCCCGTTGTGATTCTCTAGAGGCTCACTGTGAAGCGAGGCATTGTGAACAGCATTGTAAGAAATTTGAAACTTTTAAAATCAAAATATTTCCCACTGTTTTTAAAGGTATACATAAATAAGGCAATGGATGTGCATGCAATTGTTAAATTCTTTCCACTTAATCCTCATTTTTATTATTATTTCGTAAGGATTAAAAAAAATACCGGATCCAGCTCCAGAAAATATAATGGAAAAAGAGAGTGTGATGTCTGTGCAGAAGCGGACGTGGGGGGTTGTAGGAGGAAAATGGAAGTATTGGTAGGTTGGTGTGGATGTTAAATAAAGAAAAGATAGTTAAACATTACACGTGTTTGAACTGCTACTTCTGATACAACATTTTGGTGACAAAGATGGCAGAGTTTGGTTTACCTTCTCCAGCTTCTTTCTTGCCAGTACATGGTGAACAGCTGGTTCTCTGGTATCGTTCGTTTGAAACGTACCTGTTGGCAGCTGGGTTGGATAACGTTCAGACAGCAAGGAAAAGGGCACTTCTATTACACTGTTTGGGAGCAGCAGGACAGCACATTTTGTCTACCTTGCAACCGACTGACGAGTCTTTTGCAGCTGCGGTGACAGCACTGGATGGCCATTTTGGCCCAAGCCAAAGCATCCTCCTGAGCCGTTTCCAGTTTTGTCAGTGTGCTCAGCAGCGAGTTGAGTCAATCGCACAGTTTGTTTCAGCATTGCGTGAGCTTGTGCAACACTGTAAGTTCGGGACACTACAAGATGAGTTAATAAGGGACCAACTGATTGAGAAAACATCTTATGAAGAGCTGAGAGAGCGTTTATTATTGGAACCAGATACCTTAACGTTTAGTAAAGCCGCAGAGATTGGAAAACAAGTCGAAACAGCGATAGTGGCTGCGTCTAAATTGTCAGGAACAGCAACAGCACCACCTACTGACACATCATTGCCAATGCCAGTGCAGGCTGTAAAGAATGTCCATTGTGGAACGGCATTGTGGAAACTGTGGCTCCGTCAGACATTTTAACAAAGCACGAGAGTGTCCTGCTCTCGGCCAGCGCTGTAGAAATTATCAAAATATGAACTATTTTGCTTGGTGGTGTCGCTCTGCTCCAAATTCACACCATTCTGAGACACCTTCATCTGGGCACTGTTTGTCTTGCAGTTCAGTATAAAGACCAAGGGCCTTTTGATTTTACATTTTTTGTTACCACAATGGGTGCAAATCTAATGGGTTTGGATCTGCTCCACAGATTACAATTTCACTTGTGTGATTCAAGTGGCACTGACATTATGCAGGTGACATCACAATGGCAACAGGCCTTCCCAATGTTATTTACTGGGTTGGGCTGCATATTACTGGGTTCATCCATCGACCCACAGTGGATAAAACAATTTCTCCAGCTATCCAACCGCTGCAGAGAGTGCCATTATCATTAAGAGACCAAGTTTCGATAGAGCTCCACCACCTCCTGGAAGAGGACATCATTGAACCAGTGGATGCTTCCCCATGGATTTCAAATTTAGTTGTGGCGAGGAGCTGACCACATATTTTCATGGGTCTGTAGTGTTCAGTTAACTGGACCTAAATCATGGCTATTTGCAGGTTCCCCTTGATCCTATAAGCAGAGATCTAACAGCTTTTATGACACACCTCAGTGTCTTTCGTTATAAGAGGATGTCTTTTGGCATCAGCTCAGCACCTAGCTGTTTTCAGAACGTCATGTCTGTCATGCTTGCAGGAATTCCAGGTGTAGTCATTTATTTGGATGATATCGTAGTGCATGGTACTACCCTGGGCCAACATGATGAACGCCTTTCTCAGGTGCTCCACCAACTCTCACGTTACCATGTCACTCTTAACTCGGAAAAGTGTATTTTTAGGGTGCAATGAATTGAATTTGTGGGGTACAGGCTCTCAGGGCAAGGCATCACGCCTATAATGTCGCATGTGGATGCCATCCACTCTCTTCCTGAACCTCAAACATTCTCACAACTGGCATCCTTTTTGGGAATGGCTACATATTATCTTCACTTCCTCCAACAGCACCTCTACGCCATCTCCTTAAGAAGGATGTTCCCTGGCATTGGACAGTAGACTGTCAGAAGGCAATGGAGACACTTAAGCAGCAGCTCACCAGTTCTCCTACTTTAGCTGACTTTTGTCTTACAGCTCCCACTATTGTGACATGTGATGCTTCTGTTGCAGCTTTGGGAGCAGTTCCTTTCCCCATGTACACAATGGCATAGAAAGGACTGTCGCTTATGCTTCACAGGCACTGTCTCCGGCTGAACAGAAGTATTCTGTTGGAGAAAGAGAAGCTTTGGCCTGTATATGGGCTTGTGAACGCTGGCACCTCTACTTGTATGGCAGGTCTTTTACTCTCCGTACTGACCACCAGGCCCTTACAACACTGTTACACACAAATGGATCTGGCCATAAGCCCTCAGATTGCCGCGTTGGGCAGACCATTTGCACCAGTAAAATTGTAAACTTGAATTCACAGCGGGTAGGCACAATGCAGTAGTAGACCTCTTATCCTGACCAGTTGTGCCAACTGCAGTACAGCAGATTTGTGACCTGGAGCCAGATCTGGTTTTTATGTTGCATGCTCCCCTCTCTTCTGTTATCTCTTTGGACCAGCTATGCCAACCATCTAGGGATGACCCTATTTTTTCCAAATTTCACTGTTTTATTAGGGACGGATGGACCCCTACAATAGAACAGGAACTGATTCCATACTATAGGGTTAAGGACTATTTTGTTCTGTTGGGAAGCTGACTGTATTGCCCAAGGCCATTGTACTCTCATACCAGCAGTGCTACGAGCACAAGTTTTGCTATTGGCACATAAGGGCCATTTGGGCATTGTTAAGCTGAAACAGCGTTGTAGGGATATAGTGTGGTGGCCTAATATAGACCGTGATGTTGAGATACTGGTAAAGGACTGCACTGCCCGTCTCCTCAGTGGCAAATCCCCACCTAGCCCACCAGCTCCTCTTACTCCTGTACAATGGCTACTTGCTCCTTGGAAGCACATTCAAGTCGACATCTGTGGTGAATTGCTTGGTGCTCCACACCACACTCGCTATCTCTTGATGGTGTATGATCTCCATTCCAAATGGCCAGAAGCCCTGCCTCTTGCAACTGTGACGACCCAATCCATTATTAGGAGCCTGGATTACCTCTTCGCTCGGTGGGGCTTGCTAGACATGATCACTACTGATAATGGGCCCCAGTTCACTTCTGGTGAATTTCATAACTATTTGGAAGATAAGGTCATTAAGCACATTAGAACTGCTGTGTATCACCCGGAATCGAATGGCGGGGTTGAACGTTTCAACAGCACAATAAAAAATGGAATCCAGGCATACCTGACAGAAGGTTGGCAGTTTGAGGCAGCTCTCCTCCAGACCCTGTTACATGTTCGAGCAACAAAACATACCACAACAGGGGTATCACCTGCTTCTTTAATGTTAGGTAGAGAGCTGACTCTTCCTTTGGACCGTCTTTCTTTGGGTAAATCGTTACCTGTACCAACACTCTCACAGACACAGGCCCATGTTACCTCTCAACAGCAGCGTATGCAGCAGCATTTCAGTCAGGCCAGGAAACCAAAACTGCCATTGCTAAAGGAACAAGACTGGGTGTGTGTGTGGCTTTCTCGCCGTATCAATAAGATGAGACCCCATTGGTCAGATCTATTGCAAATTACTCGGCATCTTGGACCAGCTACTTTTCTTCTGCAAGATTGTTCTAGGCGTCACGCAACTAGCCTGAAAAAAGTCACATCACCAAGTCAGCTTCATCATGGCCCAAAGATGCATAGTCTGATGGCATGGGAGCCCCAAACAGTGGCTGGAAATGGACTGGCTGCTCCTCAATCACTCCCATGGGTTTCCAATGTGGGTTCACATTCATTCAGGTGCAGAAGACCTTCCTCCTGGCTTAAGGACTATGTTACCAAGTAAGCCTTCATTTTAAAAAAGGGAGGGGAAATGTGATGTCTGTGCTGAAGTGGATGTGGGGGTTTGTAGGACGAAAACGGAAGTATTGGTTAGTTGGTGTGGATGTTAAATAAAGAAAAGATAGTTAAACATTACACGTGTCTGAACTGCTACTTCTGATGCAACAATGAGCTCAGAACCTAGATGCATGGATATATTAAGCATTAAAGGTATATTTTAAAAAGAAAAAGACAGACTGATTTCATGATGTTCTTGATATGCCTGCTCATTTTTCACATTGTGTTTTGTTGGATGGCTTTACTATATTTGTCATCATGCATATAGATTCTGGGCTCTAAGTGCACTTTTAAAAGTAGATTTTATTGGAAACTGTGTGTTTCTTCAACAAAATAAAATAACTAAATTTTAATCTGCTAGACTAAGACAAACACAGATGCAGAAACTGATGTAAAACATGCCTTATTTGATTTGTCTACTTTTATAGTATTATGTAAAATTCTAACACATTTTTTGAAATCAGAATACAGTTATACCTAGAAAGTGATTGAAACTAATGCTATTTTCCCTTATGTAGCACTCAGCAAATGCAAGCCATAATAAAAGGGGCATCTTTTATCCAATTTTAAACTGTCAATCATGAAAATCAGGAAAAAGGGTTTTATAACCTGAAAAAGGATTTTTTTCCACACCTAAATGTAAACCACAAAAGTAGTTGTCAAAGAAATAAGCATGTTTGTTGAATATATTCTTCTATTCATTTTTCAGTTACATACTGAATGTTTGTGAAACACTGTTAACACTAGAATTACCAGAGCCTACGAAAAAACTCGTAGATCCGTCCCACCTTAAAACACTTCTCACCTCTCTGTCAGCGTCTTTTGTCCTTTAAATGTGTTGATAAGCAGCAAACAGCAAGCAGCCTGCTATCACATCCCCCACCGGCGCACAGTTTTCTCAGCTCAAGTCTGTTTACCTTCGTGCCAGTTGCTTAGAGTTAGAGTGAGAAGTCAAGCAAAATGACACCTTTTATAAATACTATATCGTTATCTGAAACACTTGCATTTCATGTGTGTTCCGTGTCTACAACGATCTATGCACAGTAAACACATCATTAAAGCAGAAACGTTTTTCATGTTTTAGTATTAATTGGTAAAATGTAGACATGAAGTGTATAATGTGTGAAGCTTGAATTGCAAATATCAAAGAAACACTTTCACAAAAGATACAAGTATAACAGAACAAATGCGCAACTGACACGCAGGTAAACAGACGAGCTAAGAAAACTGTGCACTGGTGGGGGATGTGATAGCAGACTGCTTGATGTTTGCTGCTTATCAACACATTTAAAGGACAAAAGACACTGATGGAGAGGTGAGAAGCGTTTTAAGGTGGGACGGATCTACGAGTTTTTTTGTAGGTTCTGGTAATTCTAGTGTTAACACATAAATTAGGCAGAAATAACATTACTGCGAAAAAGGCATTGTCAAATTTATAAGCAGTTTATGTAACTACTCTACACTGCAAAGAAGTAATTTCAAACAAAATTACTTCATATTTGCCCACCACGAGCCACTCGCACATATTCATCCAGTGAACGGTGGCTGGGTGATCACACAGCATTTGCTGTGACAGAGCAAGCTGAATACATGCATAAAGTGTGTGGAATAAAAAGTGATGTACGTGCTTCCTTTCTTTGCACTTGTTGTATATCAAGATGTAATTTAAACACATGAAATTGGAATGTGCTGGTCAACAAAAACTTTACTGTATGGACAGAAGAATCACAAGTGAGTAACGTTTCAGTTTGTTTCTCAGGTGACTGGTTTTTTTTTGACAGTAATTCACCTACCACTTCGGACACGAAGTATAGAGAAAGTATAGTAATTTTGAAATAATTCGACCTTGAGATTTTGATGAATCATGACGTTTTAGACCTCCCTGAGTCCGAAAATACTGTTTTTTTGGAATTATGTATGTATGTGGGTGTGTGTGCGTGTAAACACGTTAACTCAAAAATGCAACTAGATAGATGGATGAAATTTGGCATGCAGTTGTTACAACAAAATTGTAGACCTGTATTAACTTTTGGGCCAAATCAATCAACCGGAAGTGGTACTTTACCTGAACACATACTCGATTTTTTTTTTTATTATTCATACAGCTGCAGAGTCGGATTTATTCAACTTTACTTTTATTATAGTTGTTCAATATATTATTAATTTGATTTGTTGTTGATGGTTCTTTAATGTACATAATAATAATCATTGTCTTGCGGTTTACTCCTCAAATATCCATCCCCATATCTCAGTACACGAGAAAGTCTAGGGGTGACCACTCTCGATTTTTGAAAATAAAACGGCACCGATCGAGAGACTGACAAGGTCATCATACAAAATCAGCATATTGTTGCTGACCAATCACTTTTGCTTTAAAAACATTGTTTAACAATGAAACAATACAAACCTTGTGAAATTCCTGAGCTGGCAATGTCTCTACTGAGCTACAGGTAATAATAAATAATAATTCTTTGCATTTATATAGCGCTTTTCTCACTACTCAAAGTGCTCAGCAATTGCAGGTTAAGGGCCTTTCTCAAGGGCCCAACAGAGCATAGTCCCTGTTGGATTTTACGGGATTTGCTGGCAACCTTCCGATTGACAGTGCAGATCCCTATCCTCAGAGCCACCACTCCGCCTCTCCGAAGAGAGTCTGCCAAGTTATGAAAAGTTAAACATACTAATGTGTTTTTGTATTTATGCTACATTTATTAATTTATCTTTTTTAGTTAATATTCACAGCTCAAAATACCTGATATTGTAAAAATAATCCAGTAGCCGAATTATGTTTTAAAATATCTGTTCCCCATTTTTTCAATGTTTCTCTCTCTTAAAATGGAGAGTTGAAATATCATATTTTTTTTTGTCTTAACATCAGCCATATTCTACATATTGCATACCAGGACTTTTTCCTGCCTTGCATCTTACGGTGAGCTATTCAAATCTCATTGCCCCTAACCTTGACACCACATGGTTGTTTTTCTTGGTTATACCTCAATATAGCTAGCTGGGGTCTGCACACGAATTCAAGCTTAAGAGCCCTGTTCTTCCTAAGCCCCTGTGATTTTTACGGTCACACCTGTCAGAACACAGTAGAATCTGTTTTCTAATTTTTTTATATCCTTACAGGCCTGCAGGGGGCAAAATTCTGTCTAGAAATCGCTTGTGCCTGTGAGGAATCAGAGATCAATATGGCTGGTAGAAAATAACAAAGCCCAGTATTTGAGATTTTTGAATGAAATATTGAAGGTATTCATTACAAGCACATTGTCGTTGGAGCAGGATATGTTGTGTGCTATAGACATTTAGAGTAAAAAACCCTCACACCTTAAAATTCACCTAAATGTCATTACATTCTGGGCAATAAAAGGAAAATAATAAAAGTGCCAACAGTCAGCGCAGATTTGTACAGCACAAATGACATAGAAAATATTTTTAAAATGATAAAATTGTGTAAAGCTGTTCATATTTAGTCCCTGGTTTTGATTATGCTTGTTTTTATCAGACAAAAACAAAACCAAATAATAAACTGTGTCGTGTAGTGTAGTAAGCTTCCACTAACATTAAACTCATATTATATCCAAACTTGTTACGTGAACATTTCTGTCTTATTGTGACACAAAAATTAAACTCCATAGTAGCTCTTTAACCGTACCACAATTATTAAAACTAAAACTGAAATGAATATATACAGGTGCCGGTCATAAAATTAGAATATCATGACAAAGTTGATTTATTTCAGTAATTCCATTCAAAAAGTGAAACTTGTATATTAGATTCATTCATTACACACAGACTGATGTATTTCAAATGTTTATTTCTTTTAATTTTGATGATTATAACCGACAACTAATAAAAGACCCAAATTCAGTATCTCGGAAAATTAGAATATCAATTAAAACCAATGCAAATAAAGGATTTTTAGAAATGTTGGCCAACTGAAAGGTATGAACATGAAAAGTATGAGCATGTACAGCACTCAATATTTAGATGGGGCTCCTTTGGCCTGGATTACTGCAGCAATGCGGCATGGCATGGAGTCGATCAGTCTGTGGCACTGCTCAGGTGTTATGAGAGCCCATGTTGCTCTGATAGTGGCCTTCAGCTCTTTTGAATTGTTGGGTGTGGCGTATTGCATCTTCCTCTTCATAATACCCCATAGATTTTCTATTTTTCTATGGGGTTAAGGTCAGGCAAGTTTGCTGGCCAATCAAGAACAGGAATACCATGGTCCTTAAACCAGGTACTGGTAGTTTTGACACTTTGTGCAGGTGCCTGGTCCTGTTGGAAAATGAAATCTGTATCTCCATAAAGTTCGTCAGCAGCAGGAAGCATCAAGTGCTCTAAAACTTCCTGGTAGACGGCTGCGCTGACCTTGGACCTCGGAAAACACAATGGACCAACACCAGCAGATGACATGGCACCCCAAACCATCACTGACTGTGGAAACTTTACACTGGACCTCAAGCAACGTGGATTCTGTGCCTCTCCTCTCTTCCTCCAGACTCTGGGACCTTGATTTCCAAAGGAAATGCAAAATTTACTTTCATCAGAGAACATAACTTTGGACCACTCAGCAGCAGTCCAGTTGAGACGCTTCTTACTCTTATTCAAGAGTGGCTTGACACAAGGAATGCGACAGCTGAAACTCATGTCTTGCATACGTCTGTGCATGGTGGTTCTTGAAGCACTGACTTCAGCTGTAGTCCACTCTTTGTGAATCTCCCCCACAGTTTTGAATGGGTTTTGTTTCACAATCCTCTCCAGGGTGCGGTTATCCCTATTGCTTGTACACTTTTTTCTACCACATCTTGTCCTTCCCTTCGCCTGTCTATTAATGTGCTTGGACACAGATCTCTGTGAACAGCCAGCCTCTTTAGCAATGACCTTTTCTGTCTTGCCCTCCTTGTGCAAGGTGTCAATGGTCGTCTTTTGGACAACTGTCAAGTCAGCAATCTTCCCCATGATTGTGTAGCCTACAGAACTAGACTGAGAGACCATTTAAAGGCTTTTGCAGGTGTTTTGAGTTAATTAGCTGATTAGAGTGTGGCACCAAGTGTCTTCAATATTGAACCTTTTCACAATATTCTAATTTTCCGAGATACTGAATTTGGCACTTTCATTAGTTGTCAGTTATAATCATCAAAATTAAAAGAAATAAACATTTGAAATACATCAGTCTATGTGTAATGAATGAATCTAATATACAAGTTTCACTTTTTGAATGGAATTACTGAAATAAATCAACTTTCTCATGATATTCTAATTTTATGACTGGCACCTGTATAAAAATATATATATATATATATATATATATATATATATATATATATATATATATATATACTTTTTAAAAACCATGCTTATATTAAGTTAAAAAGTGTATTAAAAAGTAAAAAATAAGTCTCTCATACATCACTCGGAAAATAAAAGGTGGGCAAGTGTTTTTTGAATGTTGATTGATGAAAAGCGCCCACGTACAATAGGAAGTGGGTTAAATATCGATTACAAGATTTGTACCAGACAACAAACAGGTGAAGTTAAAATAAGTGTGGTAAAATAATAATAATAAAACACAAATGTCTTAGTAAAATAAAAACTAAATTAAAACTAAAATACATGATGAAGGAAAACTATAAAAAGGAAAAACTATAATAACCTTGCTTGTAGCAGATAGCGGCTGTGGATGGGAGTACAGATAAACACAGACGAACACAGAGCTGGGGTACTAAAAGAGTTACAAAATTATTTGTATGAGCTGATTGTTAGCACGTGGCTTCAGCATTAGTTCATTTAGGTAGATGTTATGGACTGGATTACTCACTCCAGGGTCACTTTCTATGGAATAGGTATCATGACATATCTTTTCTGTGGTGGGCTGGCACCCTGCCCAAGGTTTGTTTCCTGTCTTGCACCCTGTGTTGGATAGGATTGGCTCAAGCAGACCCCTTTGACCCTGTAGTTAGGATATTGAGGGTTGATAATGGATGGATGGATGGATGGGCATATCTTTTTTCTAAAATCATGTGCTGAATTCTCTTAAAAACAATGCCGTCAAAATAAAATTTGCCAGATAAATCCATTTCCGCAGTTTGGTAATTTTGTACCTAATCAAAAAGAAACTGGGTTTCAAAATTTAATGACAATTAAGTAAAAGTACTTATTTACCCAGTGTATACAATTATTTATTCTTTTGTACTTGGGAATGTAATTTGAAGCCTGCACTAATCCCATCCCACTAACTATTAAAGAATAATATTATGTCTTAAACTACCAAGTCTTAAAAACAGCTTAAACTATATAAATGGTTCTATCAATTATCTACTATTAGGTGGCTAAGTCGCTTTGGTTCAACTAAGGAAAGTTGAGAAAGCTATTCTTAATAAACACTTTCCAAAGGTACTGTGAAAATCTGATTATTCTAAACTTTAAGGCACTCCACAATTATGTAATTTTGTGATAACAATGCTGGCACATAAAACAGACTTAACAGGACACACAAAAACATGTTACGTAGGTCCTTGTATTTTAAGTGTAAGATCTGACCTTAGTACAGCGATAAAAAGCCTGGTAAATATAAATAATACATAGAGTCCACAAAAATGTAGTCCTGGCATACCCTAAACAACTTCTAATGGATACAATCACTACAATTTTGAAAACAAAAACAAATTAAACATCAAGATAAATGTACTCAAAAACAGAAAATGCACAGACAAAAAAGTAGCAATAAATGCCAACAGGTAATTCAAATTTCACCAAAGAAATTTCCAGAAGCTGTCTGTGTGGAGTTTGCAGTTCATAACATAGTTTACCTGTCATCTCGCTGTATCTATCACCATAATAAAAAGCAAAAGAGATTCTGGTAAACGTTACACCGTTAACTCTTAACTTTCACTGTTCACCTCAGCAATTCTGACAAATGCTCAATTATCCTCAAATATCAATATCTCAGCAGACATTAACCACACACGAATTTCTTAAAGCCATATCAATACATTTTCTAGCATCTAAATTTACCTACTTTTCCTACACTTTATAGTTTTCCTGCCTTTGACTTTAAGAAAAACAGTGTTCATTTTACCTTTTCCATTTAAAACACAAAATAAAATTACATTAATTTACAAATATTTGTTATATTTAAAGGATTTAAGTATTTGAGAGAATGTAAAAATACACAACAAAGCAAAATATAGCATAAAGATTTACCTGGTCTAGAAAAACCTGCAACCGATGAGACTCGGAAAGAGATTCTTGGATGAGTGCACTGCTTGCTTTGGTTTGATTTAATGATTCAATCAAGCCTTTGTTTTCCAAAATATTCCCTTGAGATGTTGCTAGAGCCTTATTAAAAAGGGGTGAAAATAAGTATTTGTCATTTTCAATATAAATGCATTAAACCAACCATATTAACTATAAAGGGATAAAAAATTTAAGATACTGAGATAGACATACACTAGATTATAGACTAGATAGAAAATATCTGGCACTGACAAGCTGATACCACTGTGTTTAAAACACTTCAGTTTATTTAGGAGCAATATTTACATAAATATTTTAAAAGCAATTGCTGAATAAATCTACATTTAATTTGAATTAAAAGTTAAGTCCAAAGGCACTGTTTTTCAAATGGAGTTTCAATATATTCTCTCATTTTAACAAATCAAGAACACGATAAAATTTGCAACTGTAATACCTGAGAGACAGCATGAAAATATTAAAAACACATCTTATAAAATATATCTATCTATGTATATATAATGTAATATTAATATATTAAATAGAATGTCTTCCTGCCTCTTTGTTTCCTATACAATCCTCCATCATTTGACCATCTGGACCAGATTTTGCATAGTTGCTATGTAGGACCATATAGACAAGACAGAATACTTTGGAACCAAAAATCTTAAACATACCTGGGCAATGCTGGGTAATTTATCTTGTTTATTTATAAAACTGAAAATCTATTTGTTTGTCTGTAAGAATATTACGTGAAAACCTCAAAACTTACTTTTACAAAACTTAGCAGGTATTTCCATATAGCCTAACTTGGAATACGGGCTAATAAAATTTGAGATTTTCTACGTATATAAATCTCCAAATAAAAATAAAAAGGTAGACAGCCATACTAGAAGTGGCCATTTTCTTTTCTTTCACACCATTTAATAACAATATATTCAGATCACAACACAATATTAACAACAGTTTAAGTAAAAAGAAAAAAAAAACAACCTAGAAACGATTGCATAAACAAAACATCACGAATTTCAGGTCTGTATGTTGACCACAACAGCTATTGAGAATTTTTAAATATTTAAATGATTTTAAATTTGCTACTAAACAAACACCTCTTTAACGGTTGATTGAATCAAAAATTAGCTTCTTCTTTGCTGAATGCTTATTTTATGACAAACAAAAAAGATCATATTCAATTTTTATATAAGGCAAACAATAAGCAAACAAATGGCCCATTTGATCTGTGCATGAGTTGAAGTAACAAAAGTCTTGATACAGTGGAAGTGAGAGAAGGGGTGGACACTTTGTCAGGATCCAACAGGAATACTGCTCAAGAGGGCAATTGTGCCGCTCGACCCTCACCAGTCTCTCTGGGATAAGTTGTACGTTAATACTGTGGTGCACTCTACATTCTCTATAACATTTCAATATTATTACTAAACTATTAAGATAATTGCTATTACTGTTAGAAGAATTGTTTATTGGTACCGCAAAATTACTTCTATTTCTCAAAATTTTACACTTCATTTCACAATACAATTTTGCAAGGGTTTAATATGCTCAGAAGCATTAGACACTAAATAAAATAAAAAATACATTTTCTTCTGCCATGATGAGGAGGTCATAAGTGTCGGATCGTTTTTTTATTTATTCACCACATGTAGCTTTCATTTTATCACTCTTCCGGGTGAAGTTGTGTAGAAATGTCAGTAAGACAATAAAATTACATTTTCTGGCTTATACATTACCTCTAAAAGTGATTCTTCAAGTTTAGCCAACTGAATCTTTTTTTCTTCTTCTTGCTGTAGAAGCTTAGTTTTCTGTGTTTCCAGGTCTGGTTTCTCATGCTGGATTGTTAAAGCTAGGAGCTAATAACAATAAGACATATTTGAGAATATAACTGATTTAAGAGTATATTAAAAGTCTTTTACTAACAATATTCTATTGTTAAACTTACAAATCATATTACTGAATCTGCTTAATATATGTTTATGTATTTAGGAACAAAATGAAGTTTGAATGGCAAACCAGCAAATGAAATGTTACAATAGATTGTATCACAGGATCATAAGCAGCAAACAAGGCCTTTTCCATATGTATCCATATTTACCTGTCCTCTTAGGCCAGCTCGAGTGGTAGTAAAGTTGACTTCTGTGACTACAGAGGCAGCATCAGGAGGAATTAAAGGGTTTGGATTACGAGTTGCAAGAAACAAACGGAATTCTTCATTGTAATCAATGACTTTATCTCCAATCTGAACCACATACCGAGGACCTGTGGCGAGAAATGTAAGCACTTTAAATTTAAGCATAAGTTTTACATAACTGGATTAAACTTAGGCGGCACGGTGGCAGTAATGCTGCTGCCTTGGACTAAGAAGACCAGTGTTCATGCCATGGATCCTCCCAGCATGAAGCTTGCATGTTCTCCCCATGTCTGTATGGGTTTTCCTCTGGGTGCTCAAGTTTTCTCCCACGGTCCAAAGACATGCATGTTAGGTGGATTGGCAACACTTAATTGGCTATATAGTGTGTGTGCACATGTGTGTGTATTCATCCTGTGAATGAATGGTGCCCTATCCACAGATGTTTCCTTGCTTTGCACCCTGTGCTTGCTAGGTTAGGCTCCAGGTGCCCAGTGACCCTGCTCAGTATTAAGCAGACTAAGAAAATGGTATGTATGATATGGTATGGATTAAACTTTTAAAGGTGTTTTTACTGGTTTAACTTATAATTTAATGGACAGTTGCAAATAAAAATTTCACAAGCTACACAATTTTAATTCTGTAGTTTCCAGTATACTGTATGATACATTTTATAAAGCTCAAAATTATAATTAAAAACTAAAGTAAATAGTAATAATGGAGAAACTGTAATTGTAGAGTTGTAATACTATAGTCCACTTTAGAAATTAATTTCCTCAGCATGAAACAAATGAAAAAAAAATAGGAAACACCTGTCAATATAATGAATGTGTTTATTCACATAAAAGTAAAAAACAGAAAAATTACTATAGGAAACAAACTATTAATCGTTGTATTTTAGCATAAAATAAAACACTAAACAACTGCTCCAACATGAAACAGACTGAAATCTGAAGTCAAAAAAGGGAACTGACCAAAATACTAAAGCTCAATACATAATCAAAAAATAAAAGCTAAAGTTACTGAGTGATTTTTAATTAACTTAAACACAACACATGAATTTGCACAACATGCACAAACTAGTAAGGCTAAGAAAACATACTACTATCTTAAATAACCTCACGGAAATGACATCACACTTTGCATTTGTGACCATCACATGGTTGTATTGAGAAGCCATTGTTAACAAATATCATTGTGGCCAATAAATAAAACAATCACACACACAATATAGCAGCACCAGAGTTTGAAAACAATATATAATAATATATATTGTCATAAAAATTATGGCAAAAATATAAATAAATTCAAAATGAAAATATACCGTATATACAAAATACTATAAGTGGATAAATGGATTCTACATATTCCAAAACCCTTAAATCATAACAACCACCATCCAGCAACCTTATGTCATGTCAAAGGGTCACAGGTCAAGGTATGGCTCTGCATTCAGACATAAATGTGGACCCCATTACATTCATCATAGGTCTTTTCTGGAACCAATAGAATTGCTTCCGCACACATAGTGTCAGATATTATATTTATGCATTGAAAGCTTAAATATAACTGCTTTATCAGAAATAAATGGGTCATCCAAGGGTTTCTCATTTTTATAAATGTTCTGAACCTAAGTCATGCAAGTATAAGCTAGTAGATTTATTTTTTTTTATTATTAATTTGATTACAATCCATACAAAGCAATCAAGTTTTTACAAAAAGAAAAATTGAATTAAGAACAGATCGATCCCCCCCTGAGAGAGAGAGCAAGCCAAACTGCGTTAAATTTAAGGCTTGCAAACATACCTAAATTAATAAATTCTCTGTGCTTTATGAACTTATTTTAAAATATTACTGATTAGATCCTGCCATGTTTTGAAAAAGTCTGTACAGATCCTCTAACTGAGTATTTGATTTTTCCAATTTCAAATAATATAACACATCGTTTCCCACTGACTTAAAGAGGAAAGTTTGGGTTCTTCCAGTTTATCAGAATAAGTCGCGGGCCAAAAGTGTAGTGAATGCAATCACAATTTGTTTGTCTTTCTCCACTTTAAGCCCTACTGGAAGAACCCCAAACACAGCTGTTAATGGGTTAGGAGGGATTGTGAGTCCAAGGCTGTCTGAAGGTAATTAAAATTTTTGTCCAGAATAATGTTAATTTGGTGCAGGCCCAGAACATGTGACCTAGTGAGGCTGGGACTTGGTTGCAACGTTCGCAGGTTGGATCATGCCCTGGAAACATTTTGGAGAGTTTTAGTCGAGACAGATGTGCTCGATATATAATTTTAAGTTGTATAATTGTATGCTTTGCGCATATGGAGCTCGAGTGAATTCTCTGCATTGCTACTTTCACTCCTTTTCTGATATATTAATTGAGAGATCTTTTCCCAGTGTCCTCTTGGATCTTTGAAAGAGAGGGATTGTAAAATGATTTTATATATTGTAGAGATGGAGTCTAAGTCCTTGAGATTGAGCAATATTTTTCCAGCATGGATGAGGGTGCAAGATGAGGAAAATCTGGAAGGTTCTGTTTAACAAAGTTCCTGATTTGAAGATAGTGAAAGAAATGTGTAGCTGGAATGTTAAATTTGGAATGTAATTGTTCATAGGATGCAAAGACGTTGTCTATATAAAGATCTCTAAGCAAGTTAATTCCAAATTTTTCCAGATATTAAAACTGCATATGTTTGTGAAGGTTGAAAGAGGTGGTTCTCTTGCAGAGGTGCCACAGATAGAAGCTTCTCCGTCTTAAAATGCTTTCTACATTGGTTCCAGATTCTAAGTGAGTGGAGCACAATTGGGTTATTAGTGTATTGCCGATAGCGTGTGTTTATTGGAGCACAGAGCAAGGAATACAAAGAAGTACTGCAGGATTTTACTTCTATTGCGGTCCAAGCCTGTGTATGTTCTTCTATTTGTGTCCAGGTTCTTATCGCCTGTATATTTGCTGCCCAGTAATAAAACTGGAAGTTAGGTAGAGCCATGCCGCCTTCTGCCTTTTGTCTTTGTAGGGTCGCTCTTTTGATGCGTGGATGTTTTGAATTCCAAATAAATGAGGTTATTGTTGAATCTAATTGCTTAAAGAATGATTTATTAATGTATATTGGGATATTTTGAAATAAAAAAAGGAGCTTAGGAAGAATATTCATCTTAACAGTGTTAATTCTTCCAGCTAGTGTGAGATGAAGGGTTGACCATCTATGCAAGTCTTGTTTAATTTTTTCCATGCAGACGACGAAATTTTGTTGATAAGAGCTTTATGTTTACTTGTGATGTTTACCCTAGGTATTTAAACTGTTCTGCAATGATAAAAGGTAGGGTGTCTAATCTAATATTATATGCTTGAGAATTCACTGGAAAGAGTACACTTTTATTCAGATTAATTCTGAGACCAGAGATCTTTTGAAATTCTGTGAGTGCTGTTAAGACTGCTGGCACAGAATTTTCTGGGTCGATATATACAGTACCATGTCATCTGCATATAATGAGATTTTCTGTTCCAGTCCTTCTCTGCTAATCCCCTTTATCTGATCAGTATTTCGACAATGTATTGCCAGTGGTTCAATGGCAATGCAAACAAACAGCAGCGTGACAAGGGCATCCTTGTCTAGTGCCACGTTCTAGTTTAAAGTAGTCTGAGCAAATGTTGTTGATGTAAACTGAAGCTTCTGGGTTAGTATACAGTAATTTAATCCATGCACAAATGTTGGGCCAAACCCAAACTTCTCCAATGTAGTAAAAAGGTATTTCCATTCAATCATGTCGAATGCTTTTTCTGCATCCAATGATAATAATATTTCTGGGGTGTTTGATTTAGTTGGTGAGTATATTACATTAAACAGGCGTCGAAGATTTGAAGATAAGTGTCGGCCCCTAATAAATCCAGTTTGGTCTTGTGATATTACGAGGGAGCACTTTCTCCATCCTTCTAGCTATGATTTTAGAGAGTATTTTAACGTCGTTATTCAGAAGTGAAATTGGTCTGTATGATGCACATTGTAATAAGTCCTTATTTTGTTTTGGAAAGACAGTGATTAGTGCTTGGCGAAAGGTTTGTGGAAGAGATTGGTTATCTCTGGCTTCTGTAAATGTTGCTAATAGGAGGGAGCTAGCTGAGCGGAGAATTTCTTGTAAAACTCTGCAGGGTAGCCATCAGGGCCTGCTGCTTTCCACCTTGGAGTGACTTTATAGCATCTAGTAATTCTGATAATGCCAGAGGTTTATCAAGTTCCTCCACACTAAAGCGTCTATTTGTGGTATCTGTAATGTATCCAGAAATGCATTAGATTGTGTATTGTCTTCTTTAAACTCAGTAGTATATAGGGATTTATAGTAGTCTCTGAAAGTGTGCATTATATTTTTGTGTTCGTCGATTTTATCTCCGTTCGTGTTAGTGATTACCGAAATTGCGTTGCGCACTTCTTGCTTGTGAATTTGTTGAGCTAAAAGCTTATTAGCTTTCTCCCCATGTTCATAGTAATGATGTCTGGATTTGTAGATTAGTTGTTCAGTTCCTTTAGTTGTCAAGAGGTTTAATTCTGAATGTAGAGCCTGCCTCCTCTATGTAGAGTCTCGCTTGGTTGTCTGGCGTGTTCTTCAACTATTTTAATAATTTCGCTTTTTATCTCTGCTACTTTCTTGCCCTCGGATTTATTTCTGTGGGAAAGATATGAGATAATCTGTCCTCTTAAGAAGGCCTTAAGAGTTTCCCAGAGTATTCCTGCAGAGATCTCGGGGGATGTATTTTTCTCTAGAAAGAATTTGATTTGTTTGGATATAAATTCAGTACAAATCTAAGCTAGTAGATTTCTATTCACAGAAGTTGGTCTGTAGTTGTCCCTCCAGGCCAAGGACAGAGCTTACAAAATCAACTAAAAAATAAAATTGTATTCTATGGAGAAAGCCAAAACTCTTTTAAATGAACAACAACAGCTCATGCTGTGTTATGTTTTGTCTATTGTTTATGGAGTGCTTTCAGTTCTTTTACCGTTTTATCACTGTTCTAATAAATGGATGGTTGGCTTCCATATCTTTACACCAGTAAGGATGATTTGTATTTGTGGATGATTTATGCCTAATTTCCAGAACACTGATCCATAGAGAAAGATAAGGACTGTAGGAGTGCTACTGAACTTAACATTAGTTAGTGGCTTTTCCTAACCAAATAATTAATAAGTAATTAATAATAATACTACTGTTGGTCCTATAATGTCAACTGTGAGACTTGAAATCTTCTGCATTTTTAAACAATTTATTACAATAAAATGTGTGAAATTATACAGTCATTACTATTAACAAAAAGAATGCTGTATTTATATACAATGACAGAGATTTACCTTGAGCAATGAGATCCTTTCTTAGCAAAGGGTACAGCACTGGTTCAACACCATCCATCTCTTGTATAATAAGTGTTTTTCCAAAGCGTACTGCAAGTTCCAAAGCTGTAATAAAGTTGGAGTCCTAAACAAAATAGAGTTAAATGAATATCCATTGTATAAAATTAAATATATTACATGATGAACAAAGTATGCCTAGGACATAGGACCATAAAAACTCATTGTTGCATATAATAAGAGAGCGTACAGATGCAGTTTGTCTGAGAAAGGCGTTTATTTCCGAATTACTAATCCAGCCAGACACTCACCCTCTAACCCCAAACACTTTACGGCAAACAAGGACACACTGTCATAAAATGTACATATTGCAAACATAACACTCAATGCATTCAATCACTACCAGTGACTCATTGTGTGAAATCGAAAAAGTCAAGGTACTTGTCCTACTATCAACCTAATATAAATTGTTTGTTGTTTTCAGTTCAAAAAGGAACAATTGGCAATTTATTATTCTTTCTAACCTAAAAACATCATAATGAATTATAAAAAAAAAATCTTCATAATATTTCCACAACTGTTACATGATACAAGTCAAACCCTCGCCCTCTTACAAGAAACATGCACAGTATCAATAAATATACAGATTTCTTGAATAATAGCCTGTTGTAACACAAGACCACAGGCTGAAGAGTCAACATATTTAGCAGTAATTAACCAGAAAGTCACCTTTTGCCCTCACCCATTAAAAAAAACAACTGAAGACCGAACATGATATTTTACAGTTCATTGAAAAAATAAAATGAATGGCTTCCCTATTAGACCCATTCCAACGTATTTATTGACACTTGCAATAGCTGCAAAAAGGGTCTGGATGGCCACTTACAGTTCAGAGTTTGAGCATTTTTCCTTGTGACAATGGTCCACAGATGTTTATCCTTGTTGCAATCTGCTATAAACTGATATTTTTTGTTCTTTACCAGAATTAAATCAATGGTTACAACCGCCAGCTGACTCTGGGATTATTTTTTTATTATTTTTGATTGCCATTGACATTTAATGCTTTAATAATATTAGTAGTATAAAACTTTGAAGCTATGTTTACTTCTATGTACATACTACATGGTGTTTTTATGTTTAATTTGATAATTATGTCCTTTATGCATGCGATTGTCTGTTTTAATTTAATTATGTTGCATTTAACATATGGCTGTTTCTTCTTGTTGAATAAACAGTGACACATTAAAATCTGTTCTATGTTGTTTGCCATCTGTGATTATATTTTATCTAATTTTAGAACTTGGTAAAGGACTGGATAAATGATTTATCTTGATATGTAACATTGCAGACATTGTGTACATTTTTTTTCAATTTACTGTGTCATCTTATAATCTTTATAATAATACATAAATGCTGAAGAGTAAATTAACTATACCTGTTGGTTAATAATTTCTAGTCTTGACTCTTTCAGATGTATCTTCAACCACTCAGTAGCACGTGATGAAGGGTCTATCAAAAATGGACAGGCAGAGCTCTAAAGGTAAAATAAAGAAAATAAAAATACAATTCCATAATAAATTATAGTATCCTAAACTATTTACTACTGTTTTAAAAACAAAGACATTTAAGAAAAGTATATCTAGCTTTATACATTATTAGTAAATATGGTACTGAAGCTAACATGATAGAAATCTTCAACAACTCCAACATAATTAATCTACATAATCTATACTTATTTGAAGTAAAAAATATGTTACAGTACATGTTTTACTCTTCAGACATTCATAAATCCCTGCTTTAATTTGTTTAAGATGGACATCATCAGTCACTTTCATAGGTTTACTTTTCATTTATTATCCATATTATTTCCTTCTGATTCACCAAATGTTACAAAATCTTTTTTTTTTTACTCTGTACGTAAAGCGACCTTGGGTTTGTGAAAGGCGCTCAATAAATGTAACATATTATTATTATTATTATTATCTAAACTAGATTTCAGCATATGATCATATTGTGTAATATTTCTTCTTTTCTTTGATAATTGCTTCTTCACCTTAACCATATTTTAATCTTTGATTACCTGGTCCTTTTTTATCATATCTTCTCATTTTTTAAACTAGCTTTAGTTATCTGGAATTGTATGGGATTATATGAATTTATGGAAATATTATAGAAACTAGAAACTGATGGCATACCAGTATGATAGAATTTAAAAGCCAAGTGTTATATGATTAATTCATATTGTTTATTCTTGCATTTCACTTATGTTAAAATGTATATATTTTATAAACATTGTTTTATACTGTCTTATTAATGCATTAATATTGCAACAAGATTATAATTCCAATGAGATCTGATAAACAATATTTGTGGTTTTGCTTGTCACACATGTGCAAGTAGGAGGCAGCTAAAAGGCTTAAGTATTGGTAATACCATAAGTATTGGTAATACCATATCAGACCAGGGGGCTGCAGGGTGTACTGCCTGTCTTTCTTAGTTCCTTGCAGACCGTTCCCAGGAACTCCCACCAGGATCTGGTGCCACTGATGACATTACTTCCGGCCCTTTTGATGATGTCACTTCCGGTTCTGGCCCTTTTGATCATTGACATATATAGGTAGACGCCGCATTCACTGTGTTGCCCAGTCGACACGATATGTCAGCAGATCCGCCATATTGCGAGTGGCAAAAGTGCCATTTATATTAATACAGGCAGATGTGGAAACCGGGTTTTCTGATGAAAAAACAATAACGTATAAAACAGTATTGTTTATATACAACAGATTTTGGCAAATCGTTTAAATGCAATTATTTATATCCATTTATACACTAATAATTGCAATTATTAAATAATAATAATTATTATTATTATTAAATAATTCCTCCCATATAAATAACATTTCTCGGACTGCCTTCTTCCATCTCCGAAACATTTCTAGACCTCGTCCTGTTCTTATGCAACACAGTAATGAAGTATTGGTTAATGCCCTAGTCACCTCACGTATAGACTATTGTAATGCCATTCTATCTGGCATCCCACAAAAACATATCAATCGATTACAACTTCTTCAAAATTCTGCTGCCAAGGTAATAACCTGCTGTTCTATATCCACTGAACATATTACACCTATTCTCTCTCAATTTCACCGGCTCCCTGTTGACTACTGAATACAATACAAAACACTGCTCTTAACATTTAAAGCGCTCCACAGTCTTGCTCCCCCCTACCTCACTGATCTCCTCCAGAATTACACTCCCTCTCGCTTACTCAGATCCTGTAATTTGAGAGTATTCAGTCTGGCAATATGATGCAGCGTTAGTTTGTGGAAGACAGACACAACTAAAGACATAAGCATAAAATGATGGTTGTCAATTTCAAACTGTGTTTCCTCAATGTGCTCCTTGAGAAAAAACACATCATCTGAACCAATCTCAGCCCAGACAAACAGATTAATTAACGATACACTGACAGCTTGCTCTAATGTCGACTGTCGGATAACACGCTCAACTACTTTGACCACCTTGACTGTACCCTCCGAAGGAATCATTAAACCTCCTTTGTTTTTAAATGTGAGCAAGTGGTAGCTTTGATCATATGGTGCCGGTACAGCATCTGTTACCAAACTAGCACGGTACACATCACAGGACAGCTTTCTCAAAATCCTGTCTAAGAGCTACCGCCCACTGCTTTCTGAGGTGGATTTCTTTGGGAAACCTTCAAAGTTTGAGAAATGTTAACAGCTAACAACAATCTACATAGTTAGTGACTAAATACGTTTAGCCAAAACGTTGTTTGGAGGCTCACTTGAGCACATAAATGCATAGCTTTGCTAGCTCAGCCAAAAGTTAAGTTAGCTCAGCTAAAGTTAAGATTATAAAATGGGATTTTCTAATGGCCAAATATAACCAAAACAATTGTTCAGCCTTACCTATGAAATGTAATCCCCTGGAATCTGGTTTGGAGCGTACAGAGGTTTGTAAAATCCCAAGCAGCAAATGCTTGAGGCACCTTTATCCATTACTTCACTCCACAGCAGTGCCACTCGCAACATGGAGGCGACGTTGACGTACGATGCTGCTCATCATGTGGCGTCTAGTAATTCTATGTCTATGCTTTTGATGATGTCACTTCCTCTCTAGGCCTTTAAAGCTGCCATCTTACCTCCACCTCATCAGTTCTATTTTGGACTCAGTTGTGTGAATATATCTGTTCAAACTTTTTTCAAACTTTTGCAGCCGGGATAAAACATACAGGTGGCTCCCCCAAACTTTTATAATGTCTGAAGTCTCGTCCTTGTCACTGCTTTTAGGTATGAAAATGAATACATTTCTTGGTGTGCTTACCACAGAGTAGACAATATATAGAGTGGAGACAGGTGGTTAGGAGTATGTCCCAAGAAAGTTATCAGCAGGCCTGTGCTTGAGTGTGAAGATAGAGACGAGGTGCTCCTTAGAGCATTGTAGAGGAGTAGGAGCAGTGCTGTAGTGCCGCGTCTCCCTGTTGACTCTGACGGACTGACTGACTGAGGGACACATGAGTGGGGTTTAGCAGGGAGTCCTAAGGACACCAACATAGTGGCAGTAGGAACCCAAATTTGGGATTTACATGTGGGCTGTGTACAAACAGGCATCTGTCAAACTCTGCTATAACAAAACCTGCTTTATGTCCTTTACATGAGCTTCAATCACCTGATAATTAAAATAAACTGGCTTTCTAAAATGCCATTTAAACCCTTATTCCAGTTTGTGAAATCAGGTTATAGGTCTTTGAGATATCTAGTGAACAGAGGTAGATTTCTCAGTGAATATACCGATTATGTGGCCATGTAAACACTTGACTGGGTTACTGTTCAGAATTTCGTAGTCTACGCATATCTGTTGCACCCTGTCAGGCTGTGCATGTATTTGTTTCTCATATGCTTTTAACAGCCACAGACAGAAGTGTCCAGAAAATAAATTTCAAGAGGCTAGTGTTTGAGCAATTAAATTATTTCTTCTCCTGGCTAAAATTATCGGTCTCAATATTCCGGAAATTGCTAAACTTATCTTGATGAACTGAATGTACAATACTCAAATCAGCAACACAATCTTGAGAGTTGTAGGGTAACACGTTAAAACTAATGCATATTACACAGTCTGGTGTAGTTTCACCAGTCCACCTAACCTGCATGTCTTTGGAATGTGGGAGAAACCAATGGAGACACAGGCAAAATATGCAAACTCCACACAGGGAGGACCAGGGACATGAACCCTGGTCTCCTTACTGGGCGCCACATTGATGCCCAAGAAACAAAAAAGTAGATGGGTAAATGGTATATTTCTGGAAGTAAGAAGTAACATGTAGTAAGCTTAGGAATGCTTACAAAACGTCAATTAAATAAAAAAAAAAAAAACACTGTATTAAAAATTAAAAACCATTAGATTCAATAACAGATTTTATCTTCAGATGATAAGAGCTATTCAATAGGCACTCATACTGAAAACAGCAGAAGTGTTTTTCTATGTATTGTACGCTATTTTTAATGTATGACAGACATTGAGTTCATTGTGTTGTATTCATTATCTATTGTTTGTATTATTCTATTGTCAGTAGTCTGTGGAAGACATTTTAGTAAAAATATAATTTTGCTATGTACACATTACAGTTAATTTGAACTCACATTTTAAAAGAATGCTTACCCTCAACACCATGGCATTGATCTAATGAAGCATATAGGATGGAAACACAAAAATGGAAAATATGGTAAAATAAAACATACAAAATAACAAAATGATTGAAATGAATATGAAGTTAAAATTAAGTTTTACTTGCGCTCACATTACACCCACTTCTCATAGTATTAACATCAGGAGCAGACCATGCTTTCCTAATCCAAGCAATTGTCTCCCATCTTATCTCAGGCTATACCAGTGAAACTGAGAGATATAATTTCAAAAGAATGTCCCTCTTTAGTTCTTAGTACTACTACTACTACAACTAATGGCCTTGAGCATGGGAAAGGCACTATATAAATAAAATGTATTGTTATTATTATTATTATTAGCTGATATTATAATTAACTGCTTCTTTCAGGCATTACCCAAAGGGGTTAATCTACTACAGATCAGCAAAGGTGAAAATTGGGATGTGTATACACCAATAAACAGAGTGTCATTCAAAGACTCAGCCTCTGCTTCATCATCACTGTTTTCAATCTGATGATCATCCCCATTCTCAACTGTAACCTCCACGATACTTTCATTACACTTATCCCAATGAAGGTTACAGCATCAACATGTAAATCTGAACAAACCAGACCATCCTATCTATCTCTGGTAACTTTTTCAAACTTCTCCTGTGGAAATCCCATAATCGCCCAGGTCTGTCAAAGAATATAATCCCTCTAGCATACTCTGGGTTTCTTCCCACTTGGTGCTTGGCCCACCTTCTATTGGATGTGCCTGAAAGCATACTTTATGCCAAAAATGTAAACCTAAAGAAACAGTAGTTGAGATCCTCCTGTTTTCCTAAGCTCATCATCCTATCATACACATTGAGCCCATCAACCCAGCTCAAGGCTCTAAATTGCAATCTCATTGTTTCAGTCACTACCCAGACCATGTAACCCTATCAGAAGTGCGTGACGCACAATAACACATTTGTAAGGTTTAATGCAGCATGCAAGCACCTAGAACATGGCATGATTCCTGGCATTTGGGTATTTTAAAAAGAATGGCAAAATACATATTCACAGTTATTTCTTAATCCAGCCAATATGTTTTTCATGGTTATTTTATTTAAAAGTATCCTATGTCCATCCACCCATCCATTTATGAATGCTGAGAAAACATCTCTGGTATTTCAGTCAATCTGGATAGAGTGCATTCCCTTGCACACATATATATTCTCAACAGGTCAAAGAATTACAGCATACACAGTATACAACTAAAGCAGGCACGTGAACACACTGCCCACTAAAGACTTCCCTGCGGCTTCTTACTTATGGCTTAGTTATTGTTGACAATATTATGTACTAATAAACACAATCTCAAAATTCAAAGTACACGCTGCAAGTCTAGGCAATATACATTGTTTTTCAATACAATTCAATATGCACTGAAAGCTGAATATTGCATTACACATTGGTTTCATTATTCAGTAAGACAGCATATCTATACCTGCAAAATAACAAGTGCATTCTCCATGGACAAGTCATCTGATGGCAGCCCTTCACTCTTCCAGGTAAGCTGTTCACTTTCGGTGCAAAGAAAATGTCTGAGATCAAACTCTGTAAAATAAACATGTTATGTTTTCTGTCTCTGTGTATTGAGATGTTGCATTTTTGTTTCAACTGAGAAGATACAAAATATGTAGCACTTATATTTGAAATAGTAAAAAGTGGCCAGGCCAAGAGGGTTACATATTTTCTCCTGTATATTTAAATTGTATTATACTTCATTACTATGCATTCTTTTTGTGATATGTAAATCTATCATAAATCGAGGGTTCCAGAAAATTCCATCAAATTTGTTCATTCTTTTTAAGATATGGAACTAAAGCAGATATCAAGGATTCCAGAAAATTCAATCAATTCTCTTGACCTTTAATCTCTAAATAAAGCATAGCCTTCTTTTATATTTTCTGACATCATAGAAAGTGCCAACGGTTCAGATATGCACAACGAACAAGGACTGCACAAAGGATTATACCAACAAGGTAGATAATGGAAGCATTTGCATTGGTCTATAGTACAAATTAATGTATTATTCTTGGTACACATACTGTATATGTGGAAGTGTAATGACCATAAACTGCATACATGTGAATCAAGGCATCTAAATTCTGGTGTAACTGGCGTCTGAAATTTACATGGTTTAATATGTTAAAATGTGTACCTCCAATTCTATTCCATTAAATAAAATCCATGTATCAAGTCCTCAACCACTCTTGTATCACTTTAGGTCCTGAAATGTTTTGGGACACCCCTAAACAGTGAAGTCAACTTTGTCATTTTACAAATAAGCCGTAATTTATCTGTGGAATTTAAATCATACATCCTCCCAAATGTAGTCAGTACTTTGCTGTACTGTTGGAGAAAAATGAGGATGAGAAGTAATTCACTGAATCAGAAACTGATGGAAGAATGTGGATGGAAACACATTTCACAATTGTTTTCTGAATTAAAAAGTGACTAAGCGATTTAACAATTTAGAATTCATTATGAATCTTACTGTATAATGTTCAGCGTGCCTTAACTATTTGCCATATCTATTAAGTATTTCATATTTGAGTCTTTTAATGTTTTCCCTCTAAAATGAGCAACACTTTATCAATCAATTTTCCATAATCAGATATTATTACATTCTCATTGTTGCATTCTGCCTAATAAGCACTATATCCCTTTAAAATAAATTCAAGCACACTGGCTGGATTACAAAAATAATCCAACAATACATCATAAGGCAAAACTGTCTTACTGTAGACTGTAACCTAAAAATGCTGACTTGCCTTAAGCTAAATATATGGGTTTTACTGAAGAATCCATCCACCCATATAACAGGACAAGAGTTTGGTATGGCACTCATCTGGTAGCTAACATTTTCAAAGAAACTGACTTCTAGAACAAGAAGATAAGAATGATTCATTTCCCTGCAGGCAAGAAGCATTTATTTCTTCTTTGATACAATAATGTAAAAAAAAGCCAGATTTGATCTGCTTTTCTCTTATTTGTGAGTGTGTTTCTCAATTGCCAGAAGGCAGAAGTCTCACTTTCCATACCTGAACAAGGCAACATCTTTTTCAGTTACTTTATGTCTGATTCTGGAATCAAATTTTCAAAGCTCACTTTAATTCGTAGGTACTGCACAGCCAGATTTTCCTTTTTAAAATGTAAACACTGCTTCAGGCCGATGCCTAAAATCTACTTGCACATCAAATAATATTATTTTACTGTTGCCCTGCATATAATTGCAAAAAGTATTAGATGCACAATGTCACTAATCAAAGGGTGAAAATGTAAAATACATTTTTATAAAATATATGTGGCATTACTTTGAAGGCCTGATAACTTCATCCACTCATCTAAGCTGCCCTTCCTCTGATCCTCAGGGGCTGCAGATAAGTATGTAATAAACGCAGAAGCAAGTTGTGCTCTCATAGGCAAAGTATCAAGCTCCTCCGTCATTTCTTTCACCTGAAATATCAAAGGAATATAGAAAAATTATCTCATTTGCTTCCTTAAGATACTTTGTAATTATTTCCACAAATACATAAACTACATATTCAATGTTAAATATGATCTCTTATGGCATTCATTGCTGGCACAGTAATGTAATGGTTAGTGTTTCAGTCTCTCAGCATCAGACACTGGTAGCAGCATGTTTCTTCACAAACATTAAGGAACTCAGGTGAAAATGTTAGTTAACTGTATGTACCAATCAAAATAAAATGTGTTTCAATCAACTTTTTGAAGCAATACATAAATGAGGTTTAACAAGTCATATACCTGGAACAGAACTGTACACTGGTCAACCAAATAATCATTACATTTTGCCTCCCTAAATCTAAAATACTGTGTCCTTAAGGTGAAGTTGATGTAATAAGAGTACAGACAATACAGAGTTTATCAAGCCATATGGCTCAATCTGTCTGATAATGACACCTACAACTGCTCACAGGAGGCAGTTTATGTTCAGAATTACAGTGGTGTGAAAAACTATTTGCCCCCTTCCTGATTTCTTATTCTTTTGCATGTTTGTCACACAAAATGTTTCTGATCATCAAACACATTTAACCATTAGTCAAATATAACACAAGTAAACACAAAATGCAGTTTTAAATGATGGTTTTATTATTTAGGGAGAAAAAATCCAAACCTACATAGCCCTGTGTGAAAAAGTAATTGCCCCCTGAACCTAATAACTGGTTGGGCCACCCTTAGCAGCAATAACTGCAATCAAGCATTTGCGATAACTTGCAATGAGTCATTACAGCGCTCTGGAGGAATTTTGGCCCACTCATCTTTGCAGAATTGTTGTAATTCAGCTTTATTTGAGGGTTTTCTAGCATGAACCGCCTTTTTAAGGTCATGCCATAGCATCTCAATTGGATTCAGGTCAGGACTTTGACTAGGCCACTCCAAAGTCTTCATTTTGTTTTTCTTCAGCCATTCAGAGGTGGATTTGCTGGCGTGTTTTGGGTCATTGTCCTGTTGAAGCACCCAAGATCGCTTCAGCTTGAGTTGACAAACAGATGGCCGGACATTCTCCTTCAGGATTTTTTGGTAGACAGTAGAATTCATGGTTCCATCTATCACAGCAAGTCTTCCAGGTCCTGAAGCAGCAAAACAACCCCAGACCATCACACTACCACCACCATATTTTACTGTTGGTAGGATGTTCTTTTTCTGAAATGCTGTGTTCCTTTTACACCAGATGTAATGGGACATTTGCCTTCCAAAAAGTTCAACTTTTGTCTCATCAGTCCACAAGGTATTTTCCCAAAAGTCTTGGCAATCATTGAGATGTTTCTTAGTAAAATTGAGACGAGCCCTAATGTTCTTTTTGCTTAACAGTGGTTTGCGTCTTCGACATCTGCCATGCAGGCCGTTTTGCCAGTCTCTTCTTATGGTGGAGTCGTGAACACTGACCTTAATTGAGGCAAGTGAGGCCTGCAGTTCTTTAGACGTTGTACTGGGGTCTTTGTGACCTCTCGATAGTCGTCTCTGCGCTCTTGGGGTAATTTTGGTCGGTCAGCCACTCCTGGTAAGGTTCACCACTGTTCCATGTTTTTGCCATTTGTGGATAATGGCTCTCACTGTGGTTCGCTGGAGTCCCAAAGCTTTAGAAATGGCTTTATAACCTTTACCAGACTGATAGATCTCAATTACTTATGTTCTCATTTGTTCCTGAATTTCTTTGGATCTTGGCATGATGTCTAGCTTTTGAGGTGCTTTTGGTCTACTTCTCTGTGTCAGGCAGCTCCTATTTAAGTGATTTCTTGATTGAAACAGGTGTGGCAGTAATCAGGCCTGGGGGTGGCTACGGAAATTGAACTCAGGTGTGATACACCACAGTTAGGTTATTTTTTAACAAGGGGGCAATTACTTTTTCACACAGGGCCATGTAGGTTTGGATTTTTTTTTCTTCCTAAATAATAAAAACCATCATTTAAAAAATGCATTTTGTGTTTACTTGTGTTATATTTGACTAATGGTTAAATGTGTTTGATGATCAGAAAAAGTTTGTGTGACAAACATGCAAAAGAATAAGAAATCAGGAAGGGGGCAAATAGTTTTTCACACCATGGTGTATATAGATCACCATTTTCCTCAGAACTTAAAAAATAGCTATTATTTAATTTCTGTGCAGTAAATCAATGGTGTTTCTAGATTTAAAGAGTAACAACTACCAGTGTCATTCCCCTCAAATTATAGCAGGTCATGAATCTGCTCATCTCATTTGAACATTCCAGAGTCAGAACATCACCATTACATTAACACAAGTCAAACTGCGAGTTCATCTCTCTTGGTAATGAATCAGACAATACAGCAACTTTCCATATACTCCACAAGTTTTTACTATGAAGACTTCCCATGTTGAACCGCTATCTTTTCTTACAGGTCATCCCTACAAAATGTGTTGTTCAGTGACATGTTGTCTTCTTTGACAGTAAAGCAAAATTCAAGAGTGTAAAGGAAAAGAAAAAAAAAGCACTTGAAGCTGTCTACCTGTTATGCTAGGACATAATGACTTCATCTGTACCAGCACACTTTATATTTGGAAATGAGATCATATACAGTATATAACATTTAACTTTGCTTTGTCCTGTAAAAAGAACTTTTACTTATAAGAAGTCTTATTCTGTAAACCAATTGTTTAGACAAGACTTTCAATGTGTAAGTATTTAGGGACCTTTGGATGTTAGTTAATGGCATTGTGGTATTTATATAATGCACCTTTTATGTGAGTGCTCACTGGTGGGATTGAAATGTTCACCAACTACTATATGTAAATGAACCTAAGTGACAATAGGAGCTGTTCTCTTAAGGCTAATCACATAGTGAGGTTCCACCAGTTGATGTAAATAAAGGATGTCTTTGTATTTCACTTATCACAATCACTTGAGACTTTTTTTATTACCAAGTATTTTCCGCAACAAAGAGTTAACCTCTGTATTCATTCAGCAAAGAGCAAGTATAGACATTGTTAGTACCCTCTCCTGACATATGTAGAGTTTTGCAGTATAGCAGTAATCTGTTATGTTCATCTGACTAAGGCAGAAACCCCTCCAACCCACCCTGCTTCTCATTTTCTCTTACCATGCACAATGGGCTACTTTCACAACGAAAATGAAAATGCTTTTAATTAGTAGAACCTCCAAGTTATGGTAGGCTTTTAAATGCAGTAAGAATTGTATAACAGTTGTTACAGCTGGTGTCTAGATAAACTGGTGAAGGACCTCAAGATCCTTATTCTTTCTGCATGGCATTTTCACTGGTGATTAACTCAAAAACCTTTACACTCATTTTAGTGTTCTAACTAATCCAAAGGCATCACCGATGGTTAAAAACTATTTTCTCATTTTTTTTTTAGTTAAATGACATGGCGTGGAGACTCCAGGCACCCCCAAAATTATTACAAAATCAAAATTTATTAATAAATTTAAAACTTTTTCTCTGAGGCAGAATGTGTGCCAAATTAATCAGACATTAAACACTTTAAATACTAACCGTCATTTCATGTTGCAAAAAATAAATTCAAACTATTACATGTATACTTAAATGTGCATAAAGGAGTACTTACCTGGAATTCAATAAATATACATAGCTGATATTGAAATTTGCAGCAACAATTGACAATGTAATTTGTTAGGCATTTGCCATGTTGATGTAGGCTTGTGTGCGTGATGCTGATGGTCGCCTAGATCCAGGTTCGTCGTTTCAGCTTCTTTATCATGCTTTTCTACACATTCATAAAGTTTTTGTTGCGTCTTGCTGTTTTCACTTCTGTATTGATCCAATATCCTCCATTAAATTTCAGCAGGTTTAATTCCATCTGCCTAAAGAAATCTCACTATGGCGCATTGTACAACAAGGATACAATGCAGCAGCTGATTGTCCATGTTCATTTGACCTTGTCTTCAACTAGACTAATGGCAGAGTGCTGCACTGTGTGTTTTCCAACTTACCCATAAGCAATTGTGAGTGTGTTGTATTGTATCAGGTTTTATCCATTTTGATAACCATGTAAATTAGGTTTTGATTTACCCTTGTATTTTAATAATAGGTTTACAAAAAATATGAGCTATGTTATGCCATAAGAAAAAAGCAAAAAAAAAAAGCCTGGGCTTTCATTCTCTCTCCTCTGAAAGATAACTGCTGTTGACATATGGAAAAGGTTTATGCTCACCTGGGCATTCCATCTTTTATGCTCTCCATCAAGTTGGTGGATAAGTTTTTCAGCTGTCTCGATGGTTTCTTGAGCTTTGCTAACTTCAGCTTCAAGTTTGGCAGCTTCTGTTGTTCTTAACTGAAACCTTAAAAGATATTTATACAATTGCATAGAAAGGTCTACATAGAAACACTTATTTGGACATCTCCAAAACAATGTATTCTATTTTCATAAATTAAATACCAAGAACAATGTGAAAACAGTTGAAGAACGTTGGTTGGGGGGGTTAGAACTTAACTCAAAAAAGGGTGGTTAAAGTATTAAGAAAGAATAATTGCTATGCCACAGTGTGACTCATGTCTCCAAAAGACGGATGTAAACAAGGTCAAAGAATTTTACGCAAATTGTTGAGGTAAATAGACACAAACATTAGGGATGACAATTCTTCCTCAGTCCATTTACATAACTTTTACATGAAGGATTTAATTTTTACTCCTAAACAGGTCTTTATTAGGATTTTGTTAAACCTTGGAGAATATTCACTTATGTTGGACTGTAAATACTATTTTGCTTGAGGTTTAAAATTCCTTATTCAGATTTTTTTTTTTGTTGTTTTTTGTTTTTTTCACCTTATACAATTTCTTGTATTAGGACTCTTTTAAGTTTCGCATACCCCTTGGGGTCAGAGCGCAGGGTCAACTATTGTACAGCGCCCCTGGAGAAATTGAAGGTTAAGGGCCTTGCTCAAGGGCCCAGCAGAGTAGGATCTCTTTTGGCAGTGACGGGGATTCGAACTGGCAACCTTCAGGATACCAGCCCAGATCCTTAGCCTCAGAGACACCACTCCGATTATTGATTACTGGATACATGGATTAAACCAGAGCACAAGATAAGTCATCAAAAGAGAATTCCAGAAAAAAGTGATTTGGACCTATTTAAAATCATGGGTCTATGCAAAAATATGTTTGATATCTTGATAATCCCGATGTTACCTGTGTTTTCTGACAGTTTCAACTAACTTCTGTTGTAAATTTTTGATCTTCATGGGACTATCTTTACTTTGAACATAGCTGAAGTAAAGCCACAAAGATAACCATACATAACTGTACTCTAAAACCACATAAACTAATTTTATTGCACACAAGTGAGTTCCATTTAGCTTACGGGCAAGTGTGGAAGATTGTTAAATTAACTCCAATGAAGGTAGCATCTATATGATAAAGATCAGCGGTCCTCAACTTATGGCATGGGGACCCAATTTAACCATTTTAAGTTCACTGAAGATTAGAAGAGTGGTAAGGTGGGGAATCACCCCAACCCCCCCCTTGATAAAACAAGTGCAATTAGAAGACCAGAGGAGTGACCACCAACAATGATTAAAATAACAAACGGTGGGGTGGTGCCAATAATTAGAAATGGGGGAACAACATTTGTTCAGACTACTTTAAACTAGAACGTGGTACCAGACAAGGATGCCCCTTGTCACCACTGCTATTTGCAATTGCCATTGAACCACTGGCAGTTCACTGTTGAAATGCTTATCAGATAAGGACTTGAACAGAACATTTTTCTATATGCAGATGATATGGTACTGTATATATCAGACTCACATAATACTGTGCCTGTAGTCTTAACAGCACTTACAGAATTTCAAAATATCTCTGGTCTCTGAAATAATTTGAATAAAAGTGTGCTCTTTCCAGTGAATTCTCAAGCATACAATATCAGATTGGACACCTTCCCTTTAATCACTGCAGATCAGTTTAAATACCTAGGGGTAAATATCACAAGTAAATATAAAACTCTTTATCAACAAAATTTTGCCGTTTGTATGGAAAAAATTAAACAAGACTTACATAGATGGTCAACCCTTCATCTCTCTCTAGCTGGAAGAATTAACGTTGTTAAGATGAATATCTTTCCTAAGCTTCTCTTTTTATTTCAAAACATTCCAATATACATTAATAAATTTTTTTAAGCAATTAGATTCAACCATAACCTCATTTATTTGGAACCCAAAACATCCACCTATCCAAAGAGCGACTCTACAAAGATCTAAGGCAGAAGGTGGCATGGCTCTACCTAACTTTCAATTTTATTACTGGGCAGCAAACATACAAACTATAAAAGCCTGGACACAAATAGATGAACATACACAGGCTTGGCCAGCAATAGAAATAAAATCCTGCAGTACTTCCTTATATTCCCTGCTTTGTGCCCCAATAAATGCAAGTTATCGCCAATATACTAATAACCCAATTGTGCCTCACTCACTCAGAATATGGAACCAATGTAGAAAGCATTTTAAGATGGAGAATCTTTTATCTGTAGCACCTCTGCATGAGAACCACCTTTTTCAACCCTCACAAACATATGCAGTTTTCAATATCTGGAAAACATTTGGGATTAAATTTCTAAGAGATCTGTACATAGCCAACATCTTTGCATTCTATGAACAATTACATCCCAAATTTACATTTCCAGCAACACATTTCTTTCACTATCTAGAAACTTTTTCAAAAAGAACCTGCCCGATTTCCCTTATCTCGCACCTTCCTCCATGCTGGAAAAAATATGGCTCAGTCTGGAGGACTCAGACAGCATTTCTGCAATATACAAAATTATTTTAGAGTCCCTCCCTTTCAAAGATCCAAGAGGACAATGGGGAAAAGATCTCTCACTCAACATATCAGAAAAGGAGTGGAAGGTAGCAATGCAGAGAATTCACTCAAGCTCCATATGCACAAAGCATACAATTATTCAACTTAAAATTATGTATCAAGCACATCTGTCTCGCTTAAAACTGTCCAAAATGTTTCCAGGGCAAGATCCAACCTGTGAATGCTGCAACCAAGTCCCAGCTTCAACGTGTCACATGTTTTGGGCCTGCACCAAATTAACACCATTCTGGACAAAAATTTTTTAAGTGCCTTGTACCAGACAGCCTTGGTGTCACAGTTCCTCCTAACCCATTAACAGCTGTGTTTGGTGTTCTTCCAGATGGGCGTAAAGTGGAGAAGGACAAACAAACTATGATTGTCTTCACTACACTATTGGCACGCAGACTTATTTTGCTAAACTGGAAGAATCCTAACTCTCCTCTTTTAGGTCAGTGGGTAACTGATGTTTTATACTATTTGAAATTGGAAAACATTTAATTCTCAGTTAGAAGATCTGCGCATAACTTTTTCAATACCTGGCAGGATCTAATCAATAATATTTTAGAATAAGCTCTTAAAGCACTGAGGAAATAGATTCTCTTCCCATTTTCCCATTTTTTTTTTTATCCGCCTATTAAACTCATCAATTTATGTATTTTGACCAGCAGTTTGACTCCATTGGCCATGCTCTCTTTCCCAGGGGTGGGGGTTGGGTTGATTTGTTTTCAATCCTATTTTTAAAAAATTGATCTATCTGTATGGAATGATTACAATAAAATCAATAAAATTATAATAAAAAAAAAAGAAATGGGGAAATCTACAGCACATCGCTACTGTTCACTTAAGATGACCTGGCATAGGATTTATTACACAGTGAGCTTTTTTACCTTTTCTTGTGTGCTTGTGACCCATCAACAGAAACCGGTGACCCAGTAGTTGAGAAAGACTGATTAACAGAGTTCACATTTTAATTTTTAGATGGTTTGCATTGACATTTCAAGCTGCCTTTGCAGATTTTAAAATGATCAAGAAGATGTTATAATGGCACACTGACTAGCACTGTTACCTTACCTCCAGAGTCCTGGGACGTGAATACGGGGTACCGCAGTTTCTATCTGGATTTACTTTTTGTTTGGTATTATGGTGTGCTTCCCCTCAAAAAGTATACACTAGATTGTAACAAGCAACTGTAAATTAGCACAGTTTTTAAGTGTTGCTGTTTATGTGCAATGGGCTGGTGTCCCATGCATGATTGATTCTTCCTTGTGCCTGATGCAGCTGGGGCTACAACCACAGGGTTGCTGTAGATGAATTGATGGAAGGATGAAATGAATGCCTCCAGTTATACAGTACTTACTAAATTTAAGAGAACTTTATCAATGCAAAGAAGTAAAGGTAATGCCAAATTATATAACTAATAATCTACTAAAATAAATAAAAAGTAATAATAATGTGTAACAATAATTCTTACTTTTCTTTAAGCTCTGTAACTTTCTGACCCAAAGAATTCAGCTGATCTTCTAGTACTCTTCTTCTGTCTTCTGTTTTTTTCAAATTGCTGCAAAAACAGACACATATTTCATACATGGCAATTATTTATCGGTGATGTCCAATTTGACCTTTTTTTAATTGCCAGATAGAAAGATTTACTCAAAAGCAAATCAATAATGTTAGGACAAATACTGATGTAGGAAAGTGGATTGATTTCTTATAAATCTATACAATTAGAATTCTACTACTGTTATAATAGAATACTGATTAACTGACCTAAAAACAACTGAAGATTGCCTGCAAGGGAAAAGAGCAGAATACTAATTAAGGATTTTTTTTAAAACAAATACTAGTGTTCCCAATGAAGTAGACACAAATTATTCAAAACAAATAATGTCGGATGGAAAAGCTTTTATAAAACTTGGTTGTTTTTAACTCTTACAACGTCTTTGAATGCTGACTCAATATTGTGCTATCCAGGTCTTTTTCAACCTAATTCTGACATTACTTTTTAGGTGTCTTAAATGTCAGATTATATTTATTTTACTCCAAATGTATTTTATATTGATTTGCCCTGTTAACCTAAATTGGTGATGATCCTAAATTTTGTAACAGAAATATAGAAATATGGTAGGTCAAGGCAGTGTTCAAAATATGTAGTAGCTTTGACAAAAATGTGACATTTGGGAACCTTTTTGTTTTTTGTAAAGCTGGAGCACTTTATTAGAAGTCCTAACACCTCTGAGATTCAAAGATGTTATTTAGGTGTTTTTTGGGATGTGATCAAATTACCCTAAATGCAGTGGAAAACCTTATTAGTATCAATGGTAACTCAAAGAACAATACTGTGTTCAAAATGTGAAACAGCTTTACAAAAATGTCACATTTAGAAACTTTTTGCTTTTGTAAAGTTAGGGAGCTTTAGTAAAAACCTTTACAATTTTAAGCTGAAAGGATGACATTTATGTTTCTTTTATGGGTTGTGAACAAACAAACTACTCTAAATGCAATGACAAATGTGTTAAATCAATGATGGGTCAAAGGTGACCCAAAAGTCATGGCAAGGTAAAAATAACTTTTTTTTAACTGTTTGTTTATTTCATAAATGTAGGAAAAGTTACAAAATTTCATTCTGAAAAGGTGAAAGTTAGGGTTTATGGATTTCAAACACAAAAATGGGTTAAATGTGACCTCAAGACATTGTTAAGGTTCAACAGTGAGTGACTGGGATTTCTAAAGCATCTGATATTTGATAAGTGGAACACATTCAGTAAATAAAGTTTAACTAACTTTTCTAAAACTGAGTATTTTATTACTTTTCTTTCACTCCAACGTTCCTCAGAGCCTTAATTCAACAAAGTTTTGCTGATGTTTCTCACTAGTTACTTAGGCAACTGAATGTCTGTTTTACTAATTGGGTTGAAACTAAGCTTTAAGAACAGGCAAAAGGTAGAAGCTTATCTTCTTGTATCCTTGCTACTTTATATTTGGTCACAGTATTGTTTATGTCTCGAATGCTATGTGAGACCTATAACACTTCTCTCTGTTTTAGTTAATTACTCCACACAAATAAAGTAATGCCTGCAGCCAGAACACAGAAATGCTTAGAAGCTGAACGCTTCTTATCCCAAATGTTAATGCCCCTATGCCACTTAAAGGTGCAATACATACTTAACTAAACCTGCTTGTTCCTTTTCCAGGGGTTGAATCCGCTCTAGAACATGAGAGTACTGCACATTTGCTTTCACCCAGGCAGCTAGGGGAGCAGCTGCTGCACTAGCTCGCTTTGCATTCTGTAAAATAATACAAACAAATTAATTTACTACAAAAGATAATCCCATACTTGAAAATGTGAACTTTCCACATACTAAGTTTGCATCCGATCTATAGACACATTTCATTTCCTTTCACTACTACACCAATTATAACAGATAAAATAATTAATACTAACAAGTTGGATTTGCTTGCAACAAAAAGCAATATTTCAAGAAAATATTTAATGTTACGTAATAATTTCCATTGTTCTAAAAACCCATTATTAAAAAATTTCAGTAACACTCTAGTAATAAAAGTAACTTGATATAATAGTGTAAATACTATTAAAAGGATGTCAAAGTGATCTGAGCATGGTACATGAAAATAAAATGTGTGGGTGGAAAAAATACAAAGAGAATCTAGCAAACCATTCAGTAAGCAGTGATATAATATCTGCTCCAGTGTGATTTTATCTTGCATCAGCTATTCCAGATGATGAACATTGAAAAACAGAAGTTGAAACAGAAAAAATGTTGACACGTTCCCTTAAGACATTCATTTGATTCCTTAAAATAAATAAACCTAAATTCAGCATCTTTTTTTTCCTTATATTGTGTATCCTTATCAAGCCTAGGCAGTGTCTCATACAAATAGATAAGGGAATTACTTTCACTGCATAAAATGAGGGTGATTAATAACACCAGTCTTTTCAGCAGTGTGTTATCTAATTTTTCACCATGTGTCAATACCACAACCTATTAAACAGAAAATTCAAGTTGTTAATATCATAATTAGTATAGTTTAAGTGCCTAGCAGCTGGCTGCATGAACTTCCAACTCCAAATGTGTCTAATGTGATCAAGAATGCTGGCTCAGAACAATGTGTTTTTCATAGGTAAAAAGTGGGTATAAATTAAATAACTCAGTAATAAAAATAAAACCAGAGTTTCATAGTAAATGTGAACATACAGAATAATACATGCAAGGAAAATGCCTATTTCTGATTACAGAAACATCTGTTCTAACAATTGGTAGCTAAAGAGATATATGCTTAATCTGCAATATTTTTATCCCTAGAGAAAACAAGACCTGGACATTTAATTAAGAACAAATTGCCTGACATCTTTTGCAAATGTTTATATATAATACATTGGTTAACACTTGTCCTCTCATGACTAATGACTGAATAGCAGTACTTCTATGTTTGTATTGGCTTATACTTTTTTCATTAAAACAGTCTTTCAGGGTGGATGCCTTTTTAATATACTCCCGTCAATTACATCAGATACTTCATATCGAATAGAAAGAACTGACAAACCAAAAAATTGTCAACCAATGAAGGAGTATGAAAACTAAATGAATGAAGAAGGATGCACGCACAGCATAAGCAAGTTACAAAACAACAAGCTAAACTGCACTGATATCTCCAAATGCAAAAAAGACAAGCAATAGAATATTGTTTATGCAGATAATTTTTAGATTTGAATAAATATTAAGTGAACACTAGAGGGAACTGTTGCTCCTCAAACCCAACAGACAGACACTGAAGACACAGGGTAAAAGGACCAAGAATTTGTTTATTTCTTTTAAATTTTTCACATTGCTCTCCAGCCACCACAGCAATAGGTAAACAGGCAATAAAACACGACAAAACACACAAATGTCTCCTTTTCTTTTTCTTTTCTCCTCCACACCTCCCAGAAAGTGTTTTCCACCTCCTGAATCAGGCTCGTTTTTGTGGTCTGTCCAGTCTTTTTATATTAGCCCTTAAGTACTTCTGTGCTTCCACTGACGTGGCCTGCCAGTACTTCTGGGTTAGGGGAATACTTTGTCTCCCATGGTCCTACCACAACACCACCTGGTGGCACCCACGGCACCCAAAAGGGCTGAATTACCGAACTCCAACTCCCAGGATGCCCTGTGGTAATCTGGGGCATCGCTGCACTGCAGGGAAGCTGTCATCTAGCATCTTGAGGGAGGCAGTGCCCTAAAAAAGATTCGCCCCAGCTGGGTTGAGCTGCCGGCCATCTCTTACAATTATTAAAACTATTGAGTAACCTATACGAAAGTTAAGTATCACATTTCCAAATCATGAAGATATTATATTAGAAGACACACATGAAATAATTCTGTTTTCATAGATACATTTTAGATTTGAGTAAATATAATTAAGGCTCTTGAGTGACGTATATGAAAAGGCAAGTATTACACCTGACAAAGATATAATTTTATATATTTCATACATCCTCATATAATCAAAATGAGCAAAAGTATATTGAAATGTAGGGGAGAAAAAAAAAAGTGAAACGTTGTCTAAACATAGGGGTGGGCAAAGTCATTCCTGGTGGGCCGCAGTGGCTGCAGGCTTTTGTTCCAACCATCCATCCATCCATCCATTTTCTAACCCGCTGAATCCGAATACAACCCAGTTGCTTAATTAGAAAACGATCCTTGCCAATAATTACATTTCATGGCTTGTTCGTGCTTTAACTCTGCTATGTCAAGTCATTCTCATATCCTAGATTTTTTTCCATTCTAAGCATATCATCCAAATACTTTAAAGTGTAAAATGGATGGGTAATTCTCAATCCTTTACTTTTTTCTCTTCTCTTTCCTTCCAAGTATTTAATTAAACCAAATAGTGCACGATAAATACACACAGGTGGAAAGGGTAACAAGCAAAATGGATAACTGCTGGTTTCTTTTGTCATTTGCATCTTATTGCTAATAAGGAGCAATTGAAAACCGAGAATGCAACTGTTTAAGACATAAATAAGCAATAAGGGTTCAAAATCTTTATGAGGGAGAGAACTAAAATGAAGCAGAAGTGTTTCTAGAGCAATAAGTGCTTTTTATTAAGCAATTGGGTTGTAACAAAAACCTGCAGCCACTGCGGCCCTCCAGGAATGAGTTTGCCCACCCCTGTTGTACAGCATATACAGAATACTATCCCAAAGTACTTTATAAGTAAGTACAGGGAACAGGTACTCTACACACTATAACTGTTTCAATATTTTTGTACAGCCTGAGTGACTTGATTATAGTCACACAGTAGGTTGGGACAGGAATTGAACAAATAAGCTTGATTTTGACACCTGCTCCTTTATCAGTACATCACATGTCTTACTTTAATGACAATCTTCAGCAAAAATACTGAATTGTCAAAAGTACATTTAAATATTTCAGGGCTGATGACAACTTTTGTCAAAATTCAGGGATAAAGGACAGTAATTAGCTGTAAACTGCAACAGAACTCGCCCTTACAGTACATTTTAGTTCGAAAGAAAGTTACATAGCTTTGCTGATTTGACCTCAATTCCAAATGCATGTGTAAGTAGCGAAGAGCAAACAACCTCTAAATTGGCATCAGCATCTGGTGAGAGACCAAAGCGAATATACAAAGCATGGACATTTTACATAATTTCGTTGAATAGGACTTGTCGGACTCAGAGTTTGCTGCAAGTGATCTGGAGATGGAAATCGAAAACGAAAGTGAGGTACCAGTATCATCTGGTCGTTCTCCAGCTGATCGTGGTGCTGAACACTTTCGTGTGGCTGATGTGCCTACAGCAGTGTTCACCTGGGAGGACAACCACTTATGATGACAACAGGTACAAACCGTATTGCATCACATTGCGACCACCACCACCAGCCACCTGCTGTGTTAAGACAGCCAAGCAGCCGGCCCACTGTGCATTCCTGCTGACCATCGAGGTGCCCTTGTGCAGACACTGCCGCCAGAGATACCAAACATGCACCAACAGCAGCCACGGCACATAGCAACAGACGTTTTATCTTGATTTATGTGTGAAAGCATTGCTTTGTGTGCTTTTCAGAAAACTGAGATTTTTGGAAAACATATTCAGCCCTTAAAGAGTTAATTAAATAATGCATATAAGCTGATTTTTCCATTTCACATGGAAGCTTCATCTTATGGAATATTAACTACTAAGTATAAATTCAACCAGATCACACATGTATGAAAAGGAATGTAAAATTCTTTAATACAATAACTGGCCCTGGCTTTCAGAAAAAACAATCTGCTTGTAGAGAAGCCCTTGACAATCAATGGACCTTCATTTTGTACAATATTATGGCATATAAAACAGAGACAAAAGGGTGAAATAAACTAAAGAATCAATTTTATTAGTGAGAATATTGATGAAGTAATACTTGGTAGTCTTTAAAAATTCCCAAGCTACCTATTGTGTAGGATTAAAATATGCTCTGCAAACAATTATGTTGGCTCAGTTTTCTACAAGTAGGCTATTCCCAGGTGCATACTTTGTTGTATTGAGTACAGAAATGGCACCACGTTTATCAGCTGGTTTATTCATAAGATTTCATGTAGATTATTTCACTCTTTTATCTAAACATTTAAATAGAAAATTGTAATAATATTCAAATAATGATATTTTTTTCTTTGATATTGTATGGAATTAACTGCTACACATTTACAGTTTATGAAGTTCCTTTTGTTATTATTGTCTTTTCAAACTTTTAAATATTGACTTGATCTTTTGATACAAGATGGCAAACTAATTTTGGGCCAGCTTAAACATTTTCCAAAAGTGTCGGTGTTAATTACATACAAATAAAAAAAAAACATTACTACTATAATGTCTGTGAAATCTACACAACAATTCTATAATAATAATAATGTCAAATTTTATATTGCACTTCATTCATTCCTATAACTCTTCAGTAATCATTTGAAGAACTGATTAATGTATTGTAAAGTTACATTATTATTATCTTTGTTATTAATATTGATACTTTTCATAGAGAAAACTGAATACATTACACATAAAACGTTAACCTTTCTCAAAAATGCCATTAGAGAGACACAGAGAGACAGAGAAAGAGGGAGAGAGAAAGAGAGAGACTGAATGATACCAACCCAGAACACCACAATGTAGAAAATGACACTGGTCATCACAGAGTTGTAGAAGATGTGAAAGATGTCACAACCCATATTAAAGGAATACAGTCTCCTAAGAAAAAAGAGCCTGCTCTGCCCTTTTCTATATAGTTCCTCTGTGTTACAAGACCAGTCCAATCTGTCATTGATGTAAATCCCAAAGTAACTACAGGACTGCAACACCTCAACATTCACTCTCTAAACAGCAATTGAACATTAAGGTTCTTTGGTGTGATGAAAGTCAATAACCAGATCCTTGGTTTTACTAATGTTAAGATGCAGACAACTCTGTTTGTACTAAGAATTAAAGTTCTCCATCTCACTCATATACTCTGTTCATCCCCTCCATCAGTACACCCCTAAAGTACAAAATAACCTTAAAATTCCTGTAAGTGACATGACCTGCTTTAATATTTATAGTCGGAGCAGTACAGAGTGAAGAGAAAAGGAGACAGGACTGTTCCTTGTAGTGCTCATGTGTCACTCACATCCATATCAGAAACACTGTTCTTGAGTCACACAAACTACTGTATGGTCGGCCCAACAGAAATTCCACTATCCAGGATACCAAAGGCGCATCCACCAGCATAGCTCTGAGCGTAACCCTTAGCAGGGATTGCTGGATGGTACTGAAAGAACAGGAGGAATCAAAAAAACATAATCATGTTGTGCTGTCAACTTTGTCCAGGTGAGAATATTATTGTAGGACAGATTGATAATTCAATCCTCAACTCCAATTTTTGTATGATAGGCAAACTAAAATATTTATTCAAATAACCGAGGATTGAGGTTTAGCACAGTAGTGTAGTGGTCAGCACTACAGCCTCACATATCTAGTGTTATGGGTTCAATCCCTACACCTAAGTCAATATCTGGGTAGCCTTGCACATTCTTCCCATGTCTATGTGCACTTTTCTCCCACTTGGTAAGACAGCTGATGATTCTGTATTGGTCTCATGTAAGTATGCTTTGCTCCTGACCCCTTGAATCCATGACCCTGAATTGGATTAACCCAATGATAATCGCAGTATCAACAATTACTTGAAAATGTAAGTTACTATACATTCCCTGATCTTGTCAAATGCATGCATTTCAAATTTCAGTGCAGCACTTCACACATATCAGCAGATATTAAGAGAGTACCAAATCATTAAAATATTAAACTTTTCACATACTTTGGGGTCAAATGATGCCTTGTTTTTATAAAGAAGTTCTTCAACACTCTCCCGAATTTCTTTTGTGATATTTCGTGCTTCAAAAGTAACAATATCCTCTCGAACTCCTCTCTTTGCTAGAAAACTTCAAGAAAACAAGAGTAACAATAAAAATATTAAAAAATAAATGTGTTGTATTTCCCATTGTTAAATGTGTAAATCTGAATTGTAAAAACATATTAGTCTGATTAGAGCCACTAGTTTAGCAAAAAAAAAAATTATGTGCAGAAAACTGTGCAAATACAGAATTTAAAATTAAGACTTTAATAATAAGATGACCTAATAATCATTCTTTTTCAGTGTTTGTCATATAAGCTAAGAATATGAAAAAAATGAAAGGATTTCTGTTTTAAATTTTTTATCTAATTCAAAACAGCAGTACAGTATGCATATTGTAAGGTAATACATTAGATGCAATTATCTATTGAAAGTTTCTTTCAGAAGAGAAACAAATATAGAGCAAGAGAAAATAGAAAAGGTAAAACAAATAGCTATGTTCTGCAAACTTTCTGATACCCAGTGAATTTGTGAAAATGCCTGCTAGCTATTCTTCCTGAGGCTTCCAATTTTTACTATTTTGCATTTTTTTCCTATTACTTAATAATCATAAGCAATAGGAAACATGCATATTATGTAGCAAAATACCCACTTTAATAAGTGCCAGTACATCTGTGAATCTATGTGTTTATCTGGTTGCTAGGCTTACAAAGAAAAATTGAATAGAAAAATATGTAGAAGAGGGGTCAGAAAAGATCAAAAATGATAATAAAAATACCAAATAAGGGTCTAAAAATAAGGAAATTGGTCTTATTGGCTTTTTATGTTGTTCAACATTATATGCCTGCAGCAACAGCATGGAAGTGACTTTCTTACACCCTTTTAGGCCATGTGATTTAGGTTTAAACACATAATGCTAATGACTGACAATTTCACATGGTGAACAAAATGATTATAAATCAACATGTATGCCAAAAAACCAAAGTCATGACAGGACTAGGATATAGTTGCTAAATGAGGCCATTGCAGGAGCTTGGATGCATTTTCCCTGCAAAAACACCTTTAAATATTGGAGTTGTCAGCTTGACAGGCAATGTCAAGAGAAAGCAGGGAAAATGGGTGGCTCCAAAGAGGAAAAGGCTGCTGTGAGGGAAAGAGATTGGGTACGTATTATTACAGCATGCCAAATGGACAACCAATGAATGAAATAAAAAACACTGTCTATGTTGATTACTTATATTTCAAGCCATTTTCGACAGGTAGCACAGCTAATATTCAATAAATGAATTAAAATATGAATTTTTATTGCTTCTGCTATACATTTTTTCTTTTTGGAAAGCAAACTGGACATTCTACTAAATAATGAATCTCTAAAAGTCATCTTTCAACAGAAAGCCTCACCTTTTCATGCTAACCCAAGATGTATCAAAAATTCCCATCAGTCTAAGCACTCCTTCAAGGATATCACGAATCACATCTGGTGGCATGCGCAGTGACCTAATTTCAGACAGAGACTCTGGTTTTATGTTTCCAACAGCTTGTTTGGCTTCATCTACAAGGGGCTAGATTTGAAAAAAAAAAATCACATGGAATAACACAAAAATTATTTTAACACCTTATGGTTACTACTTTAGAGTAATCAACAAATACCAGAATGAAAAAAAATATTAAACCACTTCTGCCTTACCTGTACTTCTTTAAGCTCATCTTCAATTTTGGCTTTTCTTTCTTCAATTTTAGCAACCTCCTCAGCAATTTTGTATTTTAATTTTTCCATTTCAGCTTTCTGATCACTTGCACTCTTCAAATAAATCAAAGAATAAAATGTATGTACTTGTAAGTCCTATGTATAAAACTAAAATCATAAGCAATTTGTATGTCTGCTTGTTTATCCACTAATCATGCAAAAACAGCTGAATCAATTTTCAAAAAATTTTGCACGTGCGCTACCATTGGTCCACCTTAAAATATAGGCTATACAGTGTTTCAGGAAGAAACGTTGTAATAGAAGGGGGCAACCAAAAAAACAGTGTTGTCATGGGGACTACAATACCAATAAGACAGCAGGAGTGTATCAGGGCTGATTGGAAGGCTTCATTATCTGCAAACACAAAACTTTTTACCAGCCAAAAAGGGATATCATCTGAGACCACAAGTACAAGGTTTTCTTCTCAACTAATCTGGATAACAATTTTATTGTCTTACTGAATTACAGGCTTGACAAAGAGTTTCTCATTTTGTCTTTTCATGGGTTCTGTTTAGCCATGTTGAATTTCCAAAAGACAGTTTTTCCCTGTGGATTTATACCCAGGAAATGGCAGGTTCTTCAGCTAGTTTTAAGTACATTTGATACAACAATACAAATTTAACAAAAACCCATATATTTGTAGCTTTACTCCACTTTCATAAAGTACCTTTAGGGACATTGTGTTTATACTTTGCCTGGTCTTCATAGTCTTCACAAATAAAATATTCTATACAATGTACTTGTGTATAATTGTCTCAAAAATAGTAAGTCATTCTCCCCATATCTATATGCCCTGGCCCAAGTACTCCTATCTTCTCAAAAGTGTGTGTTAGGCAAGCGCAGAAAATGCAAGTGTGTGCATAAGTGGCCTTTGGTATGGGCTGTCATCTCATCCCGTGCTGGTTCCTGCAATGATCCATATTATCCCAAAAATAGTCTTTGAACCCTTGCAACCCTCAATTATTTTCTCAAATCTGCATAATCCAAAAATGTTATTACAAAGAATATTGCTTTCAAGTTGTATTTGTAATTAGTGACACATATAGTATGTTAGAGGAAACCACACTAATGCAGTGGTTACTAGTGACAACTCTGGCAATTCTGATCTTCTCACTGTATACAGTTTTCACACTAATCAGTTTGGGTTTTCTCTAGTTATTTCCGTTTCCTCATCATATCCATAGCTCATGTAGGTTAATATGTCTGACAATGCTAAACTATCCTGGATTAGTGAGTAAAGGAGAGTTCACAAGTGTATTTTTTGATGGTGTGCTACATTATAGAGGTCTAATTCTTGTCTTGCACACTATGTTCCCCTAAAACACTGAATTTGATTAAACTGGTTATATGAATGGACAGAGGTATATCTACAGTACATTAATTTCGCTTAATCCCTCAAGAACATAATACAAGTGCCATTTTCTAAGGTACAACTTATAATTTAAGAAACTAACTTGATAACTACTGTAGATGGGTCACTCCCTATTCATAACAACAGCAGACAGCAGAGCTTATTGTACTTATTACTCTCTAATTCAGTGATCACAAAATTAAAAGCTGGCATACAGGTAGCTAGGTTTTATACATCTATTATCCTCAGTATTGTTAAATCATTCCTTTGAACAACATAATAGAACAGCATAATTTCAAAGTACCTTACAGTCAGGTCCATAAGTATGTGGACAGTGACACAATTTCATAATATTGGCTCTGTATGTCACCACAATCAATTTAAAATAAAGCAGTCATTATGCGATTAAAGTGTAGACTTTCAGCTTTAAGAGGTTTATTAAAATATTGTATAAGATGTTTCGGAATGACAGCCATTTCTATTCATAGCCCCACCATTTCCAGAGGCTCAAAAGTATGTGGACATTTGACTGACAAGCTGATCCATAGCCAGGTGGGAGCAGTTCCCTCCTTATTATTTTATTAACTATTCAGTAGTTAAAACTTCTGGAATTAATTCCAAGTATGGAATTTGAGTTGGAAGCTGTCACTGAGAACTGTTAACATGAAATCCAAAGAGCTGTTCATACAAGTAAAAACAATCCATCATTAGGCTGAGAAAGCAAAACAACTGCTTTAGAGAGATAGTAGAAACACAAGAAGTGGTCAAATCAATAATCTGGTACATTCTGAAAAAGAAGGAATGTACCGGTGAACTCAGCAACACTAGTAAGGTCTAGAAAACCACAGAAGACAACTGTGCTGGATGACTGCAGAATTCTGTTCTTGGTGAAGAGAAGCCCCTTCAAAACATTTAACCAAACCAATGACACTCTCAGGGAGGTAGGCCTACCATTTCCAAAAGTGCATGGTAAGGCTTTATATTGAAAATGCACTTTACTACGAGTAGCCCTCGCTGCAGGACACGGGATGAAGCAGAGACAGAGCTCAGGGTGCAGACATCTAACTATGCAAATGCAATTAATGTTACATGGGGGAGTCTGAAAGCCTGTGTATGTGCAAGCCCCTCTGAGCACTACATCTTGCACCCCCAAAGCTCCAACAGCCCTAACTTGCTACAGTGGAACATCCTGTTATGGATGTGTTGCAGACAAGCATGTTTTATGCCAGTCACACCGGGATCAACCTCACTGTATACCTGTATACAGCAGGTAGAGCTGCTCAGATGGCTGGCTGGATGTTGTTCCAAAAACATTTCTAGCATTTCCAATGCATTGTTCCATCACATGACCACAAGTTTGTGTGTTGCATGTCCAATAAACATTACATCTCTTTAAGCACATGGCTGACTGTACTGCTACGGTGAAAATAGTTTCCAAAACACTTCAACCAGCCAGCATTCGATACCAAAATGAATGCATAAGTTGTACTGTATGGCTCATTTTAGCAGCATTATGAATCAAGATGGTTGGGTCTTTATCTTTTATATTAAATTCATCCGACGCTGCTGTCAATAAGCATCAGCTATCAATCCTCGTTTTAAAATGCTTCCTTTTAGTCTGAGGAGGAACATCTTCTGATTAACTGATTAACATGACAGCTACATGTGAGCAACTTAACAATATGTAACTTATAGAATTATAACAGGACACAGGTTTTACCACTGTATCTTTAACTTTGACCAATTCAAGATTATTTTAAATATCCAATAGGGGAATAAATTTGACTAAAGATTAGCTAAAGGGTGTCTACATGGAGATTCATAACAGAAGAATAGTTTATTGAATAGCATTTATTATTTAAAAAACAATATTTGATTACTTTTTAATAATATTACTTGCAACATGACATTTTATAAAGTGGATGCCATTGCATTGTATTAAAACAAAGGAGCCTCACATAATATGTGTGGTGATACGTATTTACTTAAATTATGGTGAATTTTGAATGAGTGCAGTGCTGTAAAAAAGTTTTTTTTAATTTTGCTCCACATACTGATGTTAAATGCTCATTACTACTCAAGTATTTCTTCTTAAATGTCATTCCATGCTTATGCATATGTAATAAAATCACTATGCAGATACCCTTCAAATTAAGTGTTACTGAAATTTATCGCATTATATTAACGCTCTCTATGCATGGTTAAGTAATCTCATTTCAAACATATTAGTGCAGGCCAATTCAATCAAGATAAAATCGATATCGAATTGAATCGGGCATTGTGAATCTGAATCAAATCGGGACATGAATGCCAATACCCAGCCCTATATACCAGAATGCTGGAAAGAGAAGAGTATGGAGAAGAGAAGAAACAGCTCATGATCTAATAAATACCACATCATTCTGTGAAACAAGGTGGAAACAGTTTTATGGCATGATCATACATGGCCACGAAATGAAGTCAGCCACTAGTATATATTGATGATAAGATAGTTGCCAGAAGTAGCAGGATGAATTCTGAAGTGTACAGGGCTATACCATCTGCTGAGATTCAGCCAAATGCTGCAAAACTGATACGACGATGCTTCACAGTAAAGAATGACAATGAACCAAAACATACTTGTGAAGACAAACTAAGTGTTTTTCAAGTCAAAGAAGTGGAATAGTCTTCAATGGCCAAGTCAATCAACTGACCTAAACCTAGATGCACATGCATTTCACTCACTAAAGGCAAACCTGATGGCAGAAAGTCCAACAAAAAAGCAGCAAATGAAGACTGCTGCTGTAACAGCCTGGCAAAGTATCATTAGGGTGAAAACCCCACACTTGGAGATGGCCATGGGTTCCAGACTTCAGGAAGTCATTTCAACGAAATATTGACAATTTATGATTATGTCGCTTTGTCCAAATACTTTTGAACTCCTAAAAATAGGGGGACTGTATAAAAATGCCTGTCTTTTCTGAAAACTCATACAATATTTTTGTTGAACCTCTTCAATTAAAGTTGAAAAGTCTAAACTTCAATTACGTTTTGATTGCTTTGTATCAGATCCACTGTGGTGTTGTACAGCGCCAAAATTATGAAAATTGTGTCACTGTCCAAATACTTGTGGACCTGACTATATGCTATTACATGCTGGCAGTCATAAATTTGCCCAGAAATTATATAAGTAAAGGATCATAATTCAAAAAGAGAAATATTAAAGTCAACCATTAGATAATGTCTTATTTAATGTATAAATATTTTCACTAAAACAGAAAGTATGGTAGCTTAACCATCATGTGATAAGAGGGGATCCACACGGCAGACCCTCTGGATCTAAAATAATTGCAGGGGTGGAAGAAAAGTACAATTACTGTAAATTTACTGTAGAAACACCCAAAGGAAGTATGATCATGGGAAGAACTGAAAGGTAAAAAGCAAACAAAATAAAACAATACCCCTGTAGCCTCTCTCAGTCTACCTTTAACAGCCAATGACCCAGATCTATTATTTGTGTGACTGTCAAGTATTTTGTAATGACTATCTTCTCAGATTTTTCATCTCTCTTAAACCTAGCCTTTCTTTCTCCTACCAGTCAGTCCCTGACCCAGCTTAAAACTCTTTTCTAGGATACTTTCCAACCAAGTTTGGGGCCAACAAAACACAGTGCCCTCAGGTAGCCCATGAGACCACTACATCCTTCACAAAGTCAGGTCTCGTAAACCTCCTTTTGAGCAGCCTCTCTTGAAAGGCTGATATGGTCCCAAGCCTTTCAGTAGAAAACCAAGTGACTGGCTTCCTACCACTCTCTACCTTTAAATGGACAATACGATACCACTTCTCCTGCCCCAGGACCATAAACTGTCCTCAGTTGGCCATATGGTATTCTACCTCCTGTTATCCCATGAAGGTCTCATTCTCTCTCTCTCTCTCTCCTTAGTTAGTTATTAGCTTGCCATCTTCCATCCTAGCCATACATTAACTGTATCCTCCCAAACTGAATTTCTTTCTCCCCTTCAAGGGGGGCACTATCTGATGCCTTTCTGAAGCACCCATTATAACTGAAGGGCTTAATCTCCAAAAGGCAGTGTATGATGAATGGGGAGTTACAGTGCCAGGGGATATTTTCATCTCTCTCTGTAGGTACTGTGCCAGTCCAGTGGCATCCTTCTCTTCCTACAGAAATCTTGAACAGAAGGTAACCCATAACAGATAAAGCATACAGTAGTTATTGAAGTTAAAAACTTTACAGATTTACATATATGTTACTTTAACTAAATCTTACATAAGAAATGTTCACCTGATATTTACAATTTTACCATATTTTGCTTGAAGCAAAGGTGTGCTTTATTGTTTCAATGAGTTTTGTATTTGCATGAGCTATTAGTGATAAAAAAGAAACATAAAATTTAATAACAATTATTATAACTATAAACAGCCTCCATATACAGATATATATATACAGTATATATATGAACCTGGTTAATTGAGAGAATATAAACAAGTTCTGAAATTTACCTGCATTGACACTGTTGTCTCTTGCAGAGCTGCATCAGCCTCTGCTTGTTTGGTTTTCAGCAAGGTACTCTGCTCGGCAGCTTTTTGCTTCAATTCATCTACAAGAGCTTTGGCTTCATTTAGCTTAGAAATTCCAGCCTTCAGCATAAAAAAAACAGTTAAAATTGTTAACACACAGGTCTGATTATTACAACTTATTTAAATTCTTCCACAACCTTCTCAACATAACATTTATTTTCCTTGGATTTTTTCACAACCTAAATTCCACATGGCTTCATTTATTTTAGCTAAGATTGAGAACCTTATTTTTTCTATTAGTGATTGCATAAGTTCTAGTCTAAACTCTCTCTTTCTTTCACTCCTATGACACGAAATTGAAGCGGAAGTAGCAGATGGCCGACTGTGAGATGCAGCATGTCGTCGAAGACCTCTGGGCCTATAAGAGTCAAATTCAGCAACCCCTGGCCAGCCAGACAGACACTACTCAGGGAACTGAAGGGCTGGTCTGCTAAAAGAGACTCCCTCAGTAGTTGAGACTGTCACAACTCATCTTGATTTGGCAACATCAACCCCACACCATGCCGCTTGCTCACTGGGCCAAGTCAGTTTTACCCCAACTCCTACTCGAAATGACAATGAAGATGGAATTTGGCTGTTTCAGCAATTCAGGCGGGGGTTTAAGGCTGGATCACTTCCAGTGGCTCAGGTAAGCATCCCCATTCAGAACCTCTTTGACCCTCTCCACTTCCTACCATGCCAGTACTCTTTGGTGATGTATTTGTTATTGGGGATTCAATTGTACACAACCTCACTATTTATGGCCCTAAACAGAAATCTTCTGTTTCTTGTTTTCCCAGAGCATTAGTATGAGATATTATGAGAAGAGCGCTGACAGTCATCGAGAAGCACAAGAACAGGTCTGTTGGGACCATCATATTACAAGCAGACATAAACAACATAATATCAGCAGTCAGAGGTTCTAAAGGTGGATTTCACAGCACTATTTCAGGCCACAAAGGTTAAGAAGCTTATACAAAAGACAAAAGATTGCTGTCATTGACAACAGGGAACTTTTCTAGGAGAGACCGCATTTCTTGAGGCGAGTTAGTCAGCATCTTAACATATTTGGCATTGGGTCCTCTCCAACAAAATTTCGAAGGTAATCTGTCTTTCCTGACTACATAATTTTAGCAATAATGCTGTTTATAATGTCGTGTTAGGAATGCGATAATTCTGCAGTGAGTTCATCTTTAAAGGTACACTGTAATTGCACTATAATAACTAACCATTGTCTAAGTAAAAAACCCAGACAAACCAGCATAAAGGCAAATAAGAAGAATTAGCATATTCTTCAGTGAACCCCAATTCTTTAATCTCCACTATTCTCTGCACCGCAACCACCACCTGATCAAAGCACCATGCAGTCCCCTGCGTTGATGGAATGAAGGCGGTTTGTCTAAGCTGTCCACAAGACAAATATCAGTAAATACTATCAAGTGAAGAATGAAAACAAAGAGGAATGAATTCATTTATGTTAGTTAAAATGCCTTTTTTGGCTTGGAGCCCTAGCAGAATTTGTATTTTTCTGTTTTCCCTGCCATCTGACCTTACTTTTTTTTTTTTTTTTCTTACTTATTGTTTAATTTTCATTGGCTAATTTTATTTGTTTTTCTTTTCAAGTAACTTTCTCTTTCATCTTGTAAAGCACTTTGAGCTATATTGTTTGAACTTGTGTTATATAAATAAATTACATTGTTGTTCAATTGGAATTGCCCACATTCAGGAAATTCACCTTTACTGACCACCTTCCATCAAATATGTCAAGGATCATAAATGAGACTTTTTGAAAATATCAAAAAGAAATGCAGTGAAGGTAAAGGAGATCAAAAGATAAAAAGATTATACATGCAGATAAAGAAAAGTATATTTCAGTGTTGTTGTTTATCCAGAATTTAAGAATATACAGAATTAAAATAGTAGCATTGCTTTACTAAAACTGAACTTTGCCAAGATAATTTATAGTTATAGATTTAGTCATTTGATATGATTTTGCTGCATACAAAAATCAAAATGAAACACACTGGTATGCTGTAAAAAAACAGTCTGTCTAACTGTGCATCTCATTGTGTACTACTGTACTTTTGTTTTGTTTTTTTCTTGTGGCTTCTTTACCACATATACATTTTATAACCAATGGGCAAATGCAAGAACTACTTATTTGAAGCAGTAAATAGTTTGGATCAGTTAGTTTCCACAGCAGTGTAATATTAACATGTACATGTATTTAAAAATATCCTTATATCTATTAGTTGAAATAATAAGGAAGGCTAACTTAAAATGCAGAGAACACTAAAAGACTATGAACTTTATAACAACTTTAGAGGTTATACTCTAAATGATATAATAAACATAAATTTGTAATACAATTTTTATTGCTACACCTAAAGGAAAGGTTTTTACTTCTTAATGAGTTAGTTTTATCAGCATAAACTGTGAACCAACAATGTGAACTTGGTAAAATCTAAATATTTTTGCACATAATATAGTAACATAATGTTTCACCTAGTTTAAGTACATTGGCTATACTGAACAAAGTATCATGTGATATGGTCACAAATTCACTAACAGAAATGTATAGTTTCTGGTTTAACCCAATTCAAACAGCATATTAAAGACACATTAAATAGTCTGTATCTAACCATCAGTAATAACTAACTTAGAATATATCATCATTCTGTTCAGTTAATTAAAAAAATACAGCAACAACATTAAGGCTTTGTAAACAATGGTATGAAAAACTATTTTTTAATGACAAATAAATCAACAAATTCAACACAAATGGTTTATTTTTTCCTCTTAAAAATAATTTTGTAATACATTATTATGTGTATAGTTTAATTCTCAGTCCAATTAAATTAAGAAATCCTTTATAAATACATAGATTGTCTTTCTGGTTATATAAACTGCTTCTTGAGATTTTATTTTAGGAATATAGTTTTGGTAGAAAAATACATACTTGTAAATGGCTCTGCCTTTTTATCAATTCTGTTTTCTTGCTGCTATAAAGCGTGATGTACAGATGAAGAAATGTCATATAGCGACTAGGAGTTGCACCATATTCCTTGCAAGACTCATGGATTACCAGAAACGATTTTGTAAAGTCACTGTGTCCTGTAAGAATATGAAAATAAAATGAACAAAATGAATCAAGCACAACTAAAACCATATACTCTGCATGTGATATAATTTCAATAAGTTTTAATTGATTTAGAAAAATATTGTCTAATTTTTTCAAGAAGGAGAACAATCGTGCCATATCCCAATAATCATGAACTCTATAAGATTATTTACAACACAGTAGGTTAACTTAATTATGAAGATCCACTTTTGCTGCAAACTATTTAATTATAAATTATAATACCCTTTGACAAACATATCAATACATTACAGTTAAGAGAAAATGGGTGAATTTCATCATCACATGTGACTTTATCATATAAGAAAAAGGGTTTTAAAAAATGAGCTAGTGAATGTTATCTCAAAAACTGCAAAGGTCTGTCAAATAACTCTTTAATGTTAAGCAAAAGAACATGTACGTTATTGGAATATTTTGCTTATGATTTAAATCTGGTGATACAGTACAGATATTTATATCATGGAGTAGAGCATTGTACATTGTCATCCCAGCTAATGGTATGAAAAAAAGGACAGAAGACTGTGAAATTAAGTCAGGCTTAAAAACCATCACATCCCCTCCAGATGATAAACCTTCACTGAAAGGACAAATACTATATAAAAGGTTAAAATAAAGAGCTTATATACTTTGTACCATATTTTCTGTAACACTCACATGATGGAAAAAAAATCTTTACTTTTGGAAGCAAAACTCTTTTGCTTAAAATATTTTTTAATTTTTGATTTTACGAAAAACACACATTTTGACCTTATGAGTATTTTACACATTTTTCGGATGTTAGTTATTACTTTTCAGCTCTTCTAAAATAACTAAGAGGATACAGGAGGGAAGGGAAAAAAAGGAAAAAGGCATATATCAGCCTGTTGGAATCTTCAGAATGTTAGAAATATGATATAACTAGGGGGCTCCGCTCCCTGCTCGCTTCGCTCACCCACCCCTTGATTTGGTTTACCGGGGATACGATTTAAAGAGATTGTTATTTTCATGTGAATTGTTACATATGCATTATTTTCATTTTCACTTTAAAACTTCTGTAAAAACAATATTTGTCCTTTACTTCTTGCCCCGGGTGTGGTTAAATCTCTTTCTCGCGGGACGTATAACGCTGCTCACATTGTGAAACAGGAGGAGTGGGATGGAGGCTGAACGCACGCTAAGGAGATGCGGTCGGTTCAGCTACTGTCTTTCTGCTACTGCTGGCGAGCTGTGGGTTCTGCTTGTCGTGCTTTGCGTCGATCATTTAAATGCCTGTACAACAGCTGTCTTTATGTCAAACTGCCTTGTCTTGCATGACATTAAAGTGTCTCTCGCGGAAGGTCAAATTTTCTCCCTGGTCTCCCTGCCAGGATTTTTTTTTACAATAGAGAGATGTCAATTGTTGCATTGTAACACATATGTGAGTAAGGATCACCTTCAGGGTTCTGTTCAGGTGAGCAATACCACCCCGGGATGTGAGAGGGCACTGGTACTAACAATCTCCTCTCCTTTTTGCTAAAAGGCACATCCAAGAAATGACTGCACCTCTAGCTCTAATACAACACCCTACCCCTTCTGGGCCATCTGTATATTTGATTGCACAATCAGAAGTGGCTAGTCAGTTGGATCCAATATCAAACCAGAAAAGGAGCTCCTTAATTATTTGTGGAGGGATGCTACCCTGTAAGCCCTGACTGCAGTTGTCATTGGCACTTTATTTTTTTTTATGTTATCAGTCAAACATTTTTTCTTTATTAATTAAACAGGTATTACCTGGCTGGTGCCCCAACTATTCCTCATGTGGTCACCCTAAATTCATACCGGACACAATGTTTACAGTTAGCCAAGGAAAAAAGCTGTTATTACTATAAAATTGTACATTAATGTGTGCATTTCATGTTTAAAAAATGATTTAATCCCTAACAGCAGAAACATGGCATGCTGTCTCAACTCAATTAGAAAACAACACTGGGATTTAGGGCTATCTGATAATAATTGGGAGAAAATATGATTATTGACTGGGAAAATCTTTTCTTAAGAGTAAAAGGGCAGCATCAGTATCTAAAGAGTTGTAAATTGTTTCTTACATGCCAAAATTAAATAAAATAATTTAACAGGAAAGAGGAGAACGTGAAACTTTAAGAGTTAAAAGAGGAGGCCTATTTTACACATTATGTTCATAGCATTCATACCGGAATGATTTCTTTTTGGCTCATTTCTTTTGTCATTCTTCTCTTCATGGCCCTCATTTTTCAAAAGCAGCATTTCAGGTATCTGCATAGAAAGGTAATAAAGGAGTTAAAATACAATGCAGCACAAGGCTCTAATTGAACAAAAAATTCTATGTAAAGAACATACATAATGAGAGAGTATCTAGTGGGGAGCTGAAAGTTGATGTTATTCTCTTGGGTCCAACTGAGTGTGATCTCTGGCATGCATATAACTACTGTGTTGCTGAGTGTTTTGCTGTTGGAATAATAATCAGACTCTCCAAATGTGAGTTTCATTTTTCTCTCCAATAAAAGACTGTTTTTTGCAGCTGACGGAGAAGCAGCTCCAAGATGAAGAGTTTAATGGTCTCAGTACTTACAGTGGTGTGAAAAACTATTTGCCCCCTTCCTGATTTCTTATTCTTTTGCATGTTTGTCACACAAAATGTTACTGATCATCAAACACATTTAACCATTAGTCAAATATAACACAAGTAAACACAAAATGCAGTTTTTAAATGATGGTTTTTATTATTTAGGGAGAAAAAAAATCCAAACCTACATGGCCCTGTGTGAAGAAGTAATTGCCCCCTGAACCTAATAACTGGTTGGGCCACCCTTAGCAGCAATAACTGCAATCAAGTGTTTGCGATAACTTGCAATGAGTCTTTTACAGCGCTCTGGAGGAATTTTGGCCCACTCATCTTTGCAGAATTGTTGTAATTCAGCTTTATTTGAGGGTTTTCTAGCATGAACCGCCTTTTTAAGGTCATGCCATTGCATCTCAATTGGATTCGGGTCAGGACTTTGACTAGGCCACTCCAAAGTCTTCATTTTGTTTTTCTTCAGCCATTCAGAGGTGGATTTGCTGGTGTGTTTTGGGTCATTGTCCTGTTGCAGCACCCAAGATCGCTTCAGCTTGTGTTGACGAACAGATGGCCAGACATTCTCCTTCAGGATTTTTTGGTAGACAGTAGAATTCATGGTTCCATCTATCACAGCAAGCCTTCCAGGTCCTGAAGCAGCAAAACAACCCCAGACCATCACACTACCACCACCATTTTTACTGTTGGTAGGATGTTCTTTTCTGAAATGCTGTGTTCCTTTTACGCCAGATGTAACGGACATTTGCCTTCAAAAAGTTCAACTTTTGTCTCATCAGTCCACAAGGTATTTACCCAAAAGTCTTGGCAATCATTGAGATGTTTCTTAGCAAAATTGAGACAAGCCCTGAAGTTCTTTTTGCTTAACAGTGGTTTGCGTCTTGGAAATCTGCCATGCAGGCCGTTTTTGCCCAGTCTCTTTCTTATGGTGGAGTCGTGAACACTGACCTTAATTGAGGCAAGTGAGGCCTGCAGTTCTTTAGACGTTGTCCTGGGGTCTTTTGTGACCTCTCGGATGAGTCGTCTCTGTGCTCTTGGGGTAATTATGGTCGGCCGGCCACTCCTGAGAAGGTTCACCACTGTTCCATGTTTTTGCCATTTGTGGATAATGGCTCTCACTGTGGTTTGCTGGAGTCCCAAAGCTTTAGAAATGGCTTTATAACCTTTACCAGACTGATAGATCTCAATTACTTCTGTTCTCATTTGTTCCTGAATTTCTTTGGATCTTGGCATGATGTCTAGCTTTTGAGGTGCTTTTGGTCTACTTCTCTGTGCCAGGCAGCTCCTATTTAAGTGATTTCTTGATTGAAACAGGTGTTGCAGTAATCAGGCCTGGGGTGGCTATGGAAATTGAACTCAGGTGTGATACACCACAGTTAGGTTATTTTTTAACAAGGGGGCAATTACTTTTTCACACAGGGCCATGTAGGTTTGGAGTTTTTTTCTCCCTAAATAATAAAAACCATCATTTAAAAACTGCATTTTGTGTTTACTTGTGTTATATTTGACTAATGGTTAAATGTGTTTGATGATCAGAAACATTTTGTGTGACAAACATGCAAAAGAATAAGAAATCAGGAAGGGGGCAAATAGTTTTCACATCACTGTATTTCATGTGCAAGGGTGAAAGAATTATAACACATATTAATCAGTGCATAAGCAACAGTACTATTGACACTAAACTGGTGTTTAGTACTTTACAAGTTAAGAGCCCAGATAAAGTTCTCAGTTTGCTGGTCAATCTACATTACTATCTTAAAATAAAGTGAAAGAGAATGTGTCTATGGGTACTGAGTGAAATGACTCTCTATCTGTGATAATATGTAAAAAATATGTAGTTTTCCAGGTCATGATTGGTCAACTGAAGTTAAGTGAGCAGTTAATGAAAATGTCCTCTGGGGACGTTACCTGGCAGAGCCTGAGCGAAAATTCAGGACAGACATTAAAGACAAAATGTTCTAAAGTTGTCTGTAAATTTTACAGGTGGAGCTAGACAATAGCCTGTTACTCTTGCAATCCCCACCAAGAGAAAGCAAACCAGATAACAGAATTAAGTTAGCTGAATTATCAAATAATTACATTTAAAGAAAAATATATTGTCCTAATCACTTCACAGGAAACAAAAAATGTATTAACACAAAAAGAACTTAAAACTATCACTACCTAAGCAGAAATGGCTTTGTATATCAACTTAAGAGTTTACAAGTGCATGTCCAAATTAATTATGCAATCTATAACTGGAACACTAGAAGTTTAAGGTACTCGTAAACCAGTAGTAGTGGGATTAAAATATGAACCTTAGTGCTCATGTTAGTGCTAATGTAAAACATTATTAGTGCTACTTAAAAATTGACAGCTGTTTTGTATTTTTAATTTGAAATAATTTTTTATTAAAATGTAGACTTTACTAAAACAAAGAGTTCTTAGCAACAAGTTCAACATATGGATTCAACAGAAAAAGACATCAGTCATGTAGTATTAACTAATACATATATAAACTTACAGCATTCAAGCCTCATCAAGTTTCATCAACTCACTCACTGAAATAAGCATAACCAAGTACAAAAATAACTGATTATAGTTATAAGAAAGTCCAAAAGGCTCCCAACTATAAAAATGTAAGATACAAGACCATTTCATCTTACACATATAGCATATACTATTTTAGCACACCATAGCATGATCTCATAAGTGAGACAGAATCAAAACATATTTCAAAAATGCCTTGAAAAGTCATCAACCTACTGAAAAACATTGTCTTATAAAATAAAGAAATTTTAAGACTTTTAAGATTATGATGACTATAACTATGAATATTCACCAAATAATTAAGGATCTCAAATAAAAAAACAAAAAACAAAAATGGCCGCCAAGGCCTTTTTTTGCCAAAGCTGACATCTGTGTTCACTCATGAACAATATGACACAAATGAAATGACAATGACAAGCATTAGTTAGCACGTGATACAGAATAATTTCTCAAAACATTTTACCAACAATATTAATTAAAATTTTCAGAAGATTACTTGAAATGTTCTTTGTACTATGTTGTACTATGAATTCAGGCTTATATGAAAAAGTCCTGAAAGTGAATATCACATCCTCTGTCCATAACAGCCGACAAAATTGTTACATCCAGCATAATAAAGTTTTATATATTCTAGAAAATTGACCAAAAATTGATTAAGAGGAATAGATTTTTGGCTTTATAAAGAACAAGATATAATCCAGGTCTTTAAAAGAAGTGTTTTGATAAGGTCTTAAACAGGGTGCTCAGGCATGATAGTTTAAAAAAAAAAAAGAAAAGAACAAAATATATATTAATTCAGATAAGGCAAAATGCTTAGTAACTGCAGAAAATTTAGATTTACATAAAGGGATAATCAAGTTAACTATTAAATAAATTAAACAATTTATCATTTGTGTATATTTGTTTTGTGTTTTGCTATCCTCATCAACTACTGGAGTTCAGGCAAAATATCTTTTTAGATTATTTGTCTAAGGTGGATGAAAAAGAAAGGATTCATAAACTTCCAAGTAGCAATATCTTTGGCAAAACAGAGTAACAATACACAAATTAGCCACAATTACAGATAAAGTAAGGGAATACAGAACCAGCCTACCTTCCTCATACTCTTATCAGACCAGGTTTCCATCCACTGCACTGAGCACTTTCGGTAGAGGGCTGGATTGCTCTCACAGTTGAGGGTAAAGGTAGAATTGGTGCAGTCCATGATTAAAATTATATGAAGGTTTTGCTGCACTCCTAAAATAATAAAAAAAACATTACCTATATAAACTGTAAGACTATGCATACATACAGTATTTAGTACATAGGAACAACTTTTTATTGCAGAATGAAGAAAGGTACATTAAGAAATGCAAAAAATGCAGTCTGTTAAGTTTGATATACTAAACTCTTTACTTTTTATTTAATATAGGCCTTTAATCCAAATGCTATCAATCACTTTGAGTACCACAACATGACTACAAACTATTAAAAAATAAAATCAACACATTAGGAATACATGACTTGATTTAATGTATTGCATTAAGCATGGTAAGCTATTTAAATCCAGTACCACAATTTAAATCAAGGTTATAGTAGCTACTGTAAACAGAAAGATCAGAACATAGATAGAGAAGACAATGCATCTCCCACAAAGTATGATTTTTATGGTAACTTACTATTTATTTTGAAAGCAAATAAAAAGTACACAAATTTGAGCTGCAATAGCTTAGCTGCACCCATCTGAATTCCTCCTGTGCCGGCCTACTTTATTCATTCAGTTGGTGCTTTTGACCATTAATAATTCACTCTTTTTGGTCAAAATGCATTGTTTTTGTTGGAAGTGTATTATCTACACATAATTTATAGCCTGTAATCCAGTTTAATTGACTATAATTAAATATAGGAAGATATTTCTTAACCTGGAATTAAATTTGTGCTTTCTCCATGAAAACATTGACAGTTAAATGAAAAAACTACAGCATGGTTGAAAGTATCCCAAATTACTTTTGCAAAGGAAGACACTATTCACGAAGCAAGGCAAAAAATGAATTTAAAATTCTGGTACTTGATATAAACTAAAGTTATTTTGCATTTTATACATTGCCCGTGCTCATGCCATAATCAAGCAAGAAAGCCATACTGGGCTCTTTAGGTGAGATTTAGATTCTTCTGCTACAAAAAATGAACTAATGATGAAGCTATTTTATATAGTAATAAAATATACAACAACATTCTAAACTTTGACATTTGTGAAGGAAAATACACTCACCTAAAGGATTATTAGGAACACCATACTAATACGGTGTTTGACCCCCTTTCTCCTTCAGAACTGCCTTAATTCTACGTGGCATTGATTCAACAAGGTGCTGAAAGCATTCTTTAGAAATGTTGGCCCATATTGATAGGATAGCATCTTGCAGTTGATGGAGATTTGTGGGATGCACATCCAGGGCACGAAGCTCCCGTTCCACCACATCCCAAAGATGCTCTATTTGGTTGAGATCTGGTGACTGTGGGGGCCATTTTAGTACAGTGAACTCGTCATGTTCAAGAAACCAATTTGAAATGATTCGAGCTTTGTGACATGGTGTATTATCCTGCTGGAAGTAGCCATCAGAGGATGGGTACATGGTGGTCATGAAGGGATGGACATGGTCAGAAACAATGCTCAGGTAGCCCGTGGCATTTAAACGATGCCCAATTGGCACTAAGGGGCCTAAAGTGTGCCAAGAAAACATCCCCCCACACCATTACACCACCACCACCATTCTGCACAGTTACTTACACTCACCTAAAGGATTATTAGGAACACCTGTTCAAAAAACGTATTAACACAAAAAGAACTTAAAACTATCACTACCTAAGCAGAAATGGCTTTGTATATCAACTTAAGAGTTTACAAATGCATGTCCAAATTAATTACGCATTCTATAACTGGAACACTAAAAGTTTAAGGTACTCGTAAACCAGTAGTAGTGGGATTAAAATATGAACCTTAGTGCTCACGTTAGTGTTAATGTAAAACATTAGTGCTACTTAACAATTGACAGCTGCTTTGTATTTTTAATTTGAAATAATTCTTTATTAAAATGTAGACTTTACTAAAATAAAGAATTCTTAGCAACAAGTTCAACATATGGATTCAACAGAAAAAGACAACAGTCATGTAGTATTAACTAATATGTAAACTTACAGCATTCAAGCCTCATCAAGTTTCATCAACTCACTCACTGAAATAAGCATAACCAAGTACAAAAATAACTGATTATCTTAAAAGTTATAAGAAAGTTCAAAAGGCTCCCAACTATAAAAATGTAAGATACAAGACCATTTCATCTTACACATATAGCATATACTATTTTAGCACACCATAGCATGATCTCATAAGTGAGACAGAATCAAAACATATTTCAAAAATGCCTTGAAAAGTCATCAACCTACTGAAAAACATTGTCTTATAAAATGAAGAAATTTTAAGACTTTTAAGATTATGATGACTATAACTATGAATATTCACCAAATAATTAAGGATCTCAAATAAAAAAACAAAAAACAAAAATGGCCGCCACGGTGACCGAGCTGCAGGCTATGGACGTATATATGTATGTAAGTAGGATTCAGTTAACGTTGGGAACCTGCGTACCAAATTTCTTGAAGATGGGCCCATAAGTAACAAAGACCGGTGAAAAGTTCAATATGGCGGCCGACAGTGGCATCATACACTGAAATAAGTATGTACATTGGTTTTGGTTAGCACAGGGAAGCCACCTACCAAATTTCGTGAAGATGGGGCCATAAATAAGAAAGTTCAACATGGCGAACGTTATCAACCGTTATGACCGTTACGCGTAGAATTTCAAAATGAAACCTGCTTAACTTTTGTAAGTAAGCTGTAAGGAATGAGCATGCCAAATTTCAGCCTTCTACCTACACGGGAAGTTGGAGAATTAGTGACGTTGGAAAGTTCAAAATGACGGCCAACAGTGGTGTCATACCACCGAAATAAGTACGTACATCGGTTTCGGTTGGCGCAGGGAAGCCGCCTACCAAATTTCGTGAAGATGGGGCCGTAAATAAGAAAGTTCAACATGGTGGATATTGTCGACCATTATCGACCGTTATGACCATTACGTGTAGAATTTCAAAATGAAACCTGCTTAACTTTTGTAAGTAAGCTGTAAGGAATAAGCCTGCCAAATTTCAGCCTTCTACCTACACGGGAAAGTGGAGAATTAGTGATGAGTGAGTGAGTGAGTGAGTGAGTGAGTGAGTGAGTGAGTGAGTGAGTGAGTGAGTGAGTCAGTGAGGGCTTTGCCTTTTATTAGTATAGATTAATTACACTGTGCATTCTATGGTATAATTAACTATTTTTGTGTTTAAAAATCTTAAAAAATATATATATTTACATACAGCTCGTATGGTCCGGAATGGATTAATTGTATTTACATACAATCCTATGAGGAAAATTACTTTGGGTCACGACTAAATCGGGTTGCGACCAGAGTTTTGGAACGAATTACAGTTGTGACCTGAGGTTCCACTGTATAAGGACAGGGATAAGATAAGTGTCCATAAAAACCAATCATTCCAAATAAACTATGGTTTAAGGCTAGTGCTTCATAGCAATGTACACAGGCAGCACTGAATAATGGTAAAGACAATGGGCATGTGAATGGAATCTTCACTATTTTTTCAAAACCATTAGCAACAATAATGCTAAGCCCCGAAGTACTGCTTAACAGTTCACACTAGAAAAGGTGAGAAACTACACAAAATGTCTTAAGATCCTGGTACTTTACTAAGTGGCCAAGGAACAGGGCAACGGTATGCCTGTCAAAGGTCTTTATAGTGAAGATGCTCCAAAACTCTGTAAGAGAAGCCCTAACACTGCCAGTCATCTTTTTGACAAGAAGTGAACCCTAAAATGGGGAATACATAGCAACATCAACCTAAAACTAGACCGTCTTTGTAAACAACAAGAATTTACATCTTGTATAGGCCAAAATCACACAAAGAATGCCTCAATTGGCATTAAAAGGCTCTGTTTTATGACAGCCCTAGCCATGACTCTCTAAGACGACAAGGAAAAGCTCCCAAAAACAATTTTGCGGGGGAAAAAGGGAAATCTTGGGAAACGCAATTTGGGGAGACACCCTTTTTCAGGTAAGTTGGGTATGCGATGGGTGTCAAAAATGGGGTATTACAAAACACAAAATAAAAATAAAACACAAATAATCCTCTTTACCGATGACCAATCTATCATTGCCATTTTAGAAATACAATACACTGCTATTTTGTTTTTGCATAGCGCTCCTCACCAGGTGCAGGTGTAGAGCACTGCAACAATTCTCAAGTCAAAATGCAAGAACAGATTATACCACTCACTAAACACAGAACTATCACATACAGGGATACAGATTTATTTAAATATATCAAAAACAAATTAGACTCTATTTGACTGAAAACAACACTATCTGTCCATCAGCGAGTTGTAAAACCACCGCCAGATTTTACAGAAAAAAAAAATCAGACAAGCCACACACAGATAGAGTCCTGGAAACCTCCACCAACAAACTAACTCCTCACCCCCAAAACTGGCCATATTTCAGATAAATCCGTTCAGGACCAGCCAGTTCCTTTATCTACAGTGACCTTTTAATGGCATGCAAATAACTTGGGAGTAAAGCAGTGGTACCAAGTTAAACAAACCATGGGACTCTGGATCATTTGTCTAGATAATACTGATACATTTCATTTGAACAGATGTAAGGAGGACAAAACTGCATGAGGTCATTTTGAATATTATGTCTAAAGGAGAAAAGCTAAAGGAAGCCCTACACAGAATCCTACAAGGACTTCTTCTCTTTTCTAGCCCTACATCAAATTTTATGTATCTTGCTCAGAAAAAAATGCACCACCATGTGACAAAACATCAAAATGAACTACTAACTAATGTGAAGGCAAATACACTGTAGAATAATACAAAAGAAGAAACAAGTACATGACAGCAAACCTCAACAGAAGCTAAGCAAAAACATCACAAAAATGCTGTCAACCATTTCAGAAAAGGCACAAGAAAAGTCAACAGTTTGCCTTTTCATATTCAAGTTCCTAAAATGAAAAGATCCCTGCCTAACATTAGCCATGGGTGCATGTACACTAGGAACAAAAAGAAGCAAGCACACCAGCATATTGCTGACAAACAAAACACAACATGCAAGAAGGTGACATCACACACATCAACATGGAAAGTGAAAGGAAGGCATTGTCAGTAAAGCAACTATGAAAGCTGAAGAATGTTACTTTATAAAGATTTATGGATTCTTAGCCATTTAAATACAGTAACTTTCACAACACATAAATCTGCTTTGTTTTGATACTTTCTTGTTTGTTTTTCTTCTGCCATAAATATATTTTCATTTAATAACTGGAAACATTCTGGCTTGTAAAGGTATTCAAAATGATGTAATTTGATAAAAATGTAAGTTATGAATTTATAGTAGAAAAAGTTATAAGCTATTTACCTCCTCATTTTGCTAAAAGGTCATTTTTTTACTTATCTCTTATTAGTTGCCTAAACAGAGTTGAACTTTTTCATGAAAAATAAAAATACAGTTTAACAATCCAACAGTCAAAAGCACTGAAGACCTAAGCAGTTTATGTGTTCTCAGCTCCACTGCACTGTACTTCAGCTTGCTGAGCCAAAAAGGTTTTGAAGGTGCATGACTGAACTGCTGACATCAGCACTTTACTTAGAACTGCAGATAACCAACTGATCTTTAAAATACAACTGTGCTGTACAATTGTTTCATCAGTTAAAGTGGAAAAATATACTGCAAACAAAATGAAATTTCAGGCTCAATCATTTCAACCATTTTTTATATCACTAGACAATAAGGGCCAGACAAAAAAATGACACTTTAAGATATATTGCTTTCATGAGAAGTACTTAGTTTATATACTTTTAAACAGAGTGAAGGATATTTTAAATCTTGGAATCTGCCAAGATATTGAATCTTAAAATTAAAACCAGCTTGTCAATTATTAAAATACATACTGCTAAATTTATTACTTTTTAATGTATAACATTATGATTGCAATACTGTACTTTTTGCTTTTAATAATTATTGCAAAATAGATTAAAGGGGAAGAATATTTCAGCTTTTTTCTTATTCCACTTACTGTGAGCAAAATAGTTAAATATAGGCCCAATGAAACCATCTTGTGATGCTAAATCTTTCAGAGGCAACATCAAAGGCTCCAGTTCTTCAGTGGTGTACAATCCTGGAACCTCACCTGGAATAAATATAAAACGTAAAAATAAAGTACATTCTATTAAAAATATTACTAAGTGAATATTTATTTTTGAAGAATGATTCACTGCTGCTGTCATCACTGAAGTTAAAAAAGAAAAGTGAGACATTTTTATAACAAATCAGAAAAGAAGTGATTTGTTTTTATAAGTATTAATTTATAAGGTTTAAGTGAGTTATGTGAAAAGGAAAAAATAGAACATTTTTAGGACTAGTTAATATCAGATATACTGCATATGTCATTTAATGGCTCATCTTATGATGTGTTTCAGCTATCGTCTACTATAACGTTTTCTGGATTTATTAAGAAAGTGATGCATAAAGCAGACCATGGCAAGGTGAAAAACTGTTCTCCCATAAATTTGTCCAGTAAAATGGAATAAAAATTAACTTGCAGAACTAGTCAGTGAAGCAGATACATTGCATCATTGTAGCTATAAAAATGTGAATTGATTGATAATTTGCTAGCAGACTTTACTACTGTTAGACTACCTGAAGCTTAAAGGACAAGAAACAGTTTGAATGCATTTGACAATGTTATTTATGAAGGGATTTGGCCGGTGAGTTAGTCAGAGCTTCAAATTAAATTTTTATTTAGCTACTATTATTCTTTATTTACCAAACACCTTTAACTAAGGCAAGATACAAATCAGGATATAATATATGCTAATACCTAAAATAAACCACAAAAAGTAACTGTGTTAAACAGTCAATTAAGATCACATTATCTTTATTTTCAGAGGGCTTCTGATGAGATCCCGCATGAGAGGCCCAACTAAAATAAGTGGTACAGCAAGTAGATCGGTGCAAAATTGACATGTGTGAGGACTTCTTTGAATCAGGTCATTTTAAAAGCATTGCCCCTCAGGGATGAGTGCTGGGGCGACTGGTCTTTTTAATATGCATAAAGGATCTTGATAAGAAGATAAAAAAGCAAGCTTTTCAAGTTTACAAATGATAAAAACCTAGGTAGATAATCTAGAATCTGACGATTAATTGAATTCTGTTGAAACCTATCTGCAATTTGGGTAAATTTGTAACAAATGCAATTGAACGTATATAAATGTAAAGTATTATATACTGTACATAGGAAGTAAAAATGTTAAATCTGAATAACCTATAGGAGGTTTAAAACCTTAAAAGTACACTTCATGAGAAGGACCTAGGACTCTTCACTGTTCACATTTAGACACTGTATGTTAAAAGAATGTTAGGTTAAATATCCCAATCTGTAGAGTACAAGTGAAGGGAGATTACACTTAGTGAGGTCTCATCTAGAGAACTGTCTACAAATTTGGTCTCCAAATTACAAAAAACTGATATACCAGCAATAGAGAACATCTATAGAACAGCAACTAGACTGACTCTGGGACTTTAAGGTATGTGCTATGAAGAAAGTTTAAAGGAGCTGAACCTTTTAACTTTATTAAAATTGAGATTAAGATGATTAAAGTGTTCCAAAATTACAAGTGGATTAGTATTGTGGATCCAAAGTGCTAGTTTTAAATTTGTTCTTCAGTATGAACACAGACACAGACAGAAACCTTTTAGGGGTAAATGTCACACAAACATTGTACAGTTTTTATTCACACAGGGATCTACAAACACATGGAATATGGTACCAAGTAGTGTGGTGGACAGTTGACAGTGGACTCAGTGCTATTTAGGGGAAATTAGATGAATAGACCTGACAAGCTCTGTTGGACTGAATAACATGTAAGAAAACATTTTTTATCAAAAGACAGAAGTTACTTATTTTATTAAAATAACAATAATTCTTTACATTTGCATAGCACTTTTCTCACTACTCGAAGCGCTCTCCATGCAGAGAGGACCCGGAACACTAACCCATGATCTCCTTACTGCGAGGCAGCAGCACTACCATGTGTAATATTCAGACTATTTATAGTAGCTAGAATTAGGGCTTGTTTATACTTCACACTCAGAATGCACACGCATCATGGCTGCCACGAATTCCCAGCGTTCATTTGACGCGTCCTCTGAGCAGGTCCTCAGAAATTAACGCAACGCAGGAATGAGTTACAGTACCAGCAAAATGTCAGGGGGTGCAGTGTGATAAAAGTTGGAACTGGAAATCAGAGTCTCTGTTTACTATCTACATGTGACAGAAAGCCGCTATGCGGATCCTAGTAGGTTCAATGTGCGTGCTTCGATGTTTGATGAATGGTTCGATATGGTGAAGCAAAATGCCGACATACAAATGAAAAAAAGTGGTGCTTTTATATTCAAACATTGCATTTTCCCCAAACGTAATGACACGATAAATTTTAAAAGTCTCAGATATCATCTTTTTTGCCGTATTTTGTTCTGGGGCCTCCTCCTGACCTGACAGCAGCAATCACCACACAGAACATATTAAATTTATGATATTCCAACTATCTGCACATTTAGAATCCTAAGATTTATACTTGATATCACTTTCATGATGAAATGCATTAAAGTATGTATGCTAAATTTTACAGATAAATCGTTAATTTCATTTAAATAATGAACACTGTTAATAATTACACACATGGGGGTGACATGGTGGCGGAGCGGTAGTATTGCTGTCTCGCAAGGAGTTACGTCGCTGGTATTTCCTGCCTGGAGTTTACATGTTTTCTTGCTGGGTTTCCGCAGTTTGCTCCGGTTTCCTTCCAAAGATATGCAGATTTGGTGACACTAAAATGACTCTAGTGTGTGTGTGTGTGTGTGTATGTGCTTGTATTCATTTTGCGATGAGCTGATGCCCTGTCCAGGGGTTGTTTCAGCCTCGTGACCAATAGCTTGCTGGATTGGACACGTCCTTGGATTGATGGATTTAATCATTAAAAATCCTTTTCAGAGATATTGCGGTAAGGTGTCATCGGAATTGAATGTGTGTTCCAGGCAATTCACAACACAGCGAAGCCAAACCTATTCTCACCATGATAATATCTCGCACTGCCACCTGGTGGATTCCTCCAGATTTACATAAAGTATGTGTGCAAGTATAAACAGTAAAACGCTTGCGTAGCAAGAGCGGCCGCTGCAGCATGCGTCGCATTGCATGAAGTATAAACCCGGCCTTAATGAATGTAAGAATAATACTTTGATACCATCTGAATCAATCATGTCAAGTGTCTGCATCCTTATACTTTACTATAACAAAAGGCTGTATGTTTCTGTTATGTTTTTAAATGCCTAATTATTTTCCACTCACTTACTGTAAGTAAACTATACAGTAATTTAATATAGTTTTTTCCTACACTGGAATTGATAAATGACTAGTGTCCCATACTGGGCAGCTTTCTGCTTGTGCTCAATGTCTACAGAATGTGCACCAGATCCCTATAATCATGAAGTGGTAAAGCAAGTTAAAACATGAATGGATGGTTTAAATTGATACATTTTAAAAACAGTATGTTTCTTTCCTTCATGTTCTTTCTTTTTGCTGGTAAGAGTTGTAAGTAGTAATATACAGAGTATGACTTCTATCCCACTATTGCCTATCATGTAACAGGCATTTCTTCTGACTCTCTTCACCTTTCAGGTGCTGTTAATAATATGTTTAGCAAGGAAATCTACTTATCTGGATGAAACCACTTTTTTTAACTTCTCATCATTCTCTCAGGGTTCAGAAATTTACAGTTAATTTAGTGTGCTTTAAATAAATTGGACATGAACACTAAAAATTACAACTAATAGTACTACATACTCTTCTTCTTAAGGTTATCATGCCAGGCTGGTTTATGGTGAGAAGCAAAGTTTAACAAAATACTATAATATCAGACATACATCAAATAGCTCATATACAGTATATGGTGAACACTTGCAAATAACTTCTTCATGCACAAATAAGCCACAAAACTGCATATTTGTTATTGCTTTGTACTCTTATACATCCCTAGGGAAATGAACTGAGCCAAGGTAAATTCCTAAATGCTATTAAAAGGAATAAGAAGAAAAGGGTAGGTCCTAACCAGAAGATAGAAGACTGTTGACCATTTCAAGAAATGATGGGTGAACAAACTGATAGTCTTCGAGGAGAAAGACCACTTGCTGTCCCTCAATTCCAGTGAGTTGCATCACCTAAAGTAAACAAAGAGCTCAGAATTCAACTTAGGCAATTGTGGACTTACTGTGTATTTCTACTGCACTGTTCATACATATAAGATATAATTTCTTTTTAACAAGTTTAATCAATATACTCACCTGCTTAAGATCATTTTTAAACTGTTTTAAACCATAACCCCTAGTGATCTTAGGAGTAAACAGTGTGGCTCCATGCATGTGACTGACAACAGAAGTAGCAGTTCGACGTCCAACCCCACTACGTCCAGCTAACAGAAGAGATCCTCCAGGGCAACTGAGAACTCTGTCCACCCTAGCCATGTATTCCAGAACTTCCCGGAAAAGCAAGATATCCAATTCCCTATTATCCCTACCATACTGAATTATACCCTAAGGAAAAGAAAAAAGCAGATGTAAAAAAACAATTTTTAAACATATACACTTGCTTTTTGCAGATTTCTACTACAGTTACAGCTTTGAAATAAAAGTAAAACAATTAGATTGAATTACAGCTTAACTTCTCAATTCATTTTAATTGGTTAATCCACACATTTATTTTCCTCATGTACTGTACATACTGTAATGAACATCTCTCTCCCATTTGCTTAATATTACTCAACATCCTGCAAATCTATACTAATAAAAGGCAAAGCCCTCACTCACTCACTCACTCACTCACTCACTCACTCACTCACTACTAATTCTCCAACTTCCCGTGTATGTAGAAGGCTGAAATTTGGCAGGCTCATTCCTTACAGCTTACTTACAAAAGTTGGACAGGTTTCATTTCGAAATTCTACGCCTAATGGTCATAACTGGAAGGTATTTTTCTCCATTAACTGTAATGGAGTAGAGCTGCAAAGACGTAGGGGGCGGAGTTTCGTGTAACATCATCACGCCTCCTACGTAATCACGTGAACTGACTGTCAACGCAGTACGTAGAAAACCAGGAAGACCTACAAAAAGCGCTTAAGAAAACATGCATTATATAATTGAGAAGGCAGCGAAACAATAAGAAGCGAGAGAGTGGCATATACTACCATATTCATGAGTGCTGCTACCTCGGAAAGAAAGCAAGGTGTAAACCTAAACTTTAAATTAAGTTCATAGACAGGCTACGCTGGCGTTTCACATGCCCACAGGTAATGCGGGATACAAGTTTAATGAGAGGACGCAGGATATAAACGAGAGTTTTGATCACTTTGTAACTAAGTTAAAATTGTAGGTGAAGGGGTGTGCTTATGCAAATTCCGAGACTGTGTTTGTGGGGATTGACAGTTAAGGGTGGGGAGTCACGTCATCATCTCCCCTCCCATTTACCTCAAGTTAATACACACGCTGTCTCTAGAGTTTGAACACACTGAATCCTCCAGGCACTACTTACAAAAGGTCACATTGACAAGCGTGTTACGCTATTTTTAAAATCTTTCCTTTTCTTAGCACAAGCACAGCTGAGAAGCTTCGATGCATGTGCTCCATAACGCTTGAAAAATAATGCATTTAATCACACTTTGCATTACAAGCAAAGGGGAGCTTTTGTCAATGCATGATTTCCTGGTACACCGATTACATTGATCAGCACATCCCGATTCATTTTACCCTCGCACCACCTTAGTTTGAGAAGAAGTATGAAAAAACATGAGGTTAACACAGAAAAACAGATCACCAATTCAAGCTTTATGAATAATCGATTCGCCATCAATAATTGTTTTGGTAAAGCCATCCTCCTTCCATTTTATAATTTTTCCGCCACTAGCCATGATTAAATGAACGGTAAAAAGTAAGAGCGGCGAGGTGACTTATTTAGGCAGGAATATATATGATAGCAACACTCATGACAATGTCAATCATGTTACGCTTATTATTAAAATGTTTCCTTTTCTTTTCATTACTTCTTTAACACACTACTTCTCCGCTGCAGGCGGGTATTTTGCTATATATATAATATATGAATTACCTCCAAAGAGCTGAGACTTTTGATATCATGAACGTGTGTACAAAAGGGGTCTCCTGCCCAGCAAAAGTCGATCAGCCAGCGCGCGTGCATAGCTGTGCCGGCCTTTGAGACGCTGACTGCGCTTCTGCCTTAAGTCAAAGTGAGCACTTTTAATTTTTTTCATCCGCCCCTGAGCTATAGCCCAGACAAGTGCAAACACGGGACCCCTTTTCTACACCACGGCAAAATAATATTAAGGCGATTCACACTTTCTTTTGCACGATATCGATTATCAGGTCCTCAGCTCGGATTATGAACACACGCATACGAGTGGAGGACTCACAGTGCCATCACAGCCGATTAATGGCGGGACGTCTCACCAGTCTACACAAGACCCACGCGACTGTCGCCAAAAGGCGATCATAACGCCAGCGAACACATCTCTCTATACTATATAAAAGAAAAGGCAACTTTCCTTTCTTTACACCTTTTTCCTTTTATCCCAAACCAAAGCCTTTCTCTCTTAACACGGCAGAGGACACAAAAATAATTTTCTTTAATTGCCGGTAAGGCACATTACCAGAGGCACAAATTTGAACGTTCACATAGAAAATGTAATTTCTATACCACAGCCGTCGTGTAGTGCCTTTCAAAAGGGATCTACTACCGAGAGATGATCCATATACATTTTAGCTGCTGTTAGTTACTTACCTGTTGTGTTACACAGTCTTTAAAATGTAGTTTACCCAACCACTCCAGTAGTGCTCAATGTACCTGTACTTCTTAAAACGTTAATGTTTTACTGTTTAATAACTTATAGACTATATTTCATTATTTTTCCCTTGCACTCAGTGACCAAAGCTATACACACACATATAGACACATACAAACATACACACAAGTATATGTATGTGTATATATATGTATGTATATATATATATATATATATATATATATATATATCTAGATTATATATATATATATATATATATATACACACACACACACACACACACACATCATACATACATACATACATACATATATATAATTTGTGTGTGTAGATATGTATATAGATATGTAGATATGAAGATATGTATGTGTATATATATATATATATTATATATATATATGTGTTTGTGTGTGTGTGTGATAGATGGATAGATATATATATAGAATAAGCTGTGAGAAAACAGAAAAAGGAGGCGTATGTATGTGTACATTTTCTGATGCAGCTATATTTGTACCAAATACACAAAACAATTACTTTGACAATCATGTTACATTATTTTTAAAATGTTTCCTTTTCTTTTCATAACTTATTTAACACATGACATCGCTGAAGCGCTGGTATTTTGCTATATATATATATATATATATATCACAGCGACACTCATAACAGTGACAAAACAATTACATTGACAATCATGTTACGTTATTTTCAAAATGTTTCCTTTTCTTTCTCTTTCCTTCTTTAACACACTACTTCTCCGCTGCCAAGCTGGTATTTTGCTATATATATATATAAATATATAGATAGTGTCAGGGATGCCAGGGGCCATGACCCGCCGGGACGCCAGGAGGGACCGGAAGAGGGTCAGAGCCCTGCCTGGATCACGGGGGTTTGCCTTCCGGTTGCTTTGGGGCCACGGGTCAAGGGCATGGAAGCCCTTCCCTGTAGGGGCCCGTGGTCACCGCCAGGAGGCCCAATGCCTTGGGACTTGTTTCCCAGCACTCCCGCCACACCAGGAAGTGCTGTGGGGAAGACTTTGGAGGATACCCGGAGAGCTGCCGGGAGAACAGCCGGCACTTCCGCCACGCTGGGGCGTGGCTAGAGGAGGAATGCCGGGAACACCTGGGGCTCATCCGGTCCTGTATAAAGGGGCCGCCTTCATTCGAGGCTGGAGTCGGGTGGAAGTAGGACGGCAAGAGGAGTGTGGAGGCGCCCAAGAAAGGCATTGTGGCCAGGAGTTTGGGGACTATTTGGGGTTTGTGCACGGACTGGGTCTTTGTGACCACTCTATTGTGTAAATATTGTAAATAAACGGTGGTGGTGTTTAAACAAGATGTCCGCTGTCTGTGCCCGGTGCCGCTCACAATAGATAGATATATAGATAGATAGAGATATATAGATAGATATATAGATAGATAGATAGATAGATATGAGAACAACACTCATATCAATGACAAAACAATTACATTAACAATCATGTTACGTTATTTTTAAAATTTTTCCTTTTCTTTTTCGTACCTTCTTTAAAACACTACTTCTCCGCTGCGAAGCGCGGGTATTCTGCTAGTTATCTATAAGCCTTGAATCAGGTAAGAACAGTCTAAAGCTATCACATTTCTCACATAACCTTTTTATGATTAGTAAGAACAAATTTTATGAGAACAAGAAAGTGAAACTGTGATAAGTGGTCCAATGCATAGAGCAGGTTTTAAATAAATAATTGTGTGCGGGGCTTGAGTGCAGGTGATCTCGCTGCATACATGTGTGGAGGCAGGCAGATCGGTTGGGTGCCTCAGTTGTGCTTTGGAGGAAGCAACATGTTGCACCTGCACCGGGGTTGGCTCTATGCTGGGGCAAGAGTGGACAATGCCCCCTTAAACAAATGCAATGCCCCCTTAAATCAAACTTTTAGAAGTTGAGAAAGAAAATCCACTGGAAAGGGCACAAATGAGAACATAGGTTTCACCTCTCGTTCGCTCTTTCCCTCCGTGCTCACACAACACTCGGCAGAGATCCCCCACTTGCCCTTCCCCCAGCTAAACATCCAATCACTGTTAGTATGCAAATGACTCGGTGACAGGTTTCTCAGTAAGCAGGGCAGAGCAAAATGAGCCGTGCAACAGCGGCAGGCTTTGAGGATGCAGCAAATCTCTGTTGTCAAAATCATAGTGACTCTTGAGATAATTAACAACAACTAAAAAAATACATTTATATTTGTACAGTCAATGGGGGACTAGTCCATTGTTCTTCTCACAGTTTCAGTCTGGTAGAGAAGGGTTTCTTTCTCGATCCCACAAGCACCACTGTGAGGCTGTCTGCTGCATAGAGCCGACTGGATGACCTGTGTCTGTCTGTCAGATCCCGACACAAAGCCCCGCCCAGCTTTCAACTCTGCACTCAACAGTTTTTTCGTTTCATATACTGTACTGCACTGATGTAATCACAGTGATTTTAGTAAAGCTTATTCACTTTCCACCCCAGCTTCCAGCAACTCACAAAGGGAAAGTTAATGCTGTAAGATGCACCCTTTCTTCCAAGCTTTTAAAAAATGTGGTGATGCTCTGCCTGTACCAATAGCAGTAGCAATGATGCTGCTGCTGGTACATAAGAGACAGCAGCTAGCAAGTCTACTCCTGTGGCATCACAGGCACTGTTTCTCCTGTACTTCTGCCAACAATTGCTGCCCCAAAGCAACCTACTCAGCTACCCAGTGACTTAAATGGCAATACACTATCCCAGCCAATACTAGGTAGTTACCCCAAACGTGTATTTGGTGGTAAAACATTAAGATCATTCAATCCTGCCTGGTAACGCACACGACCATGGCTGGAGTACTCTGTTGTGTGGGATGCATGCTTCTGTTTCCCCTGTCAGAAATATGGCAGCACTGTTAATGAGAGGGATTTAGTTTTTACCTTAACTGTTTTTAACAACTGGAAAGCAGCACTTGATCGAGACAAGAGGCTACAGAGGCATGTGTCCAGCCACAACCATGTGCATGCTTCAACCATCTGGACTGAGCATAAAAGCAGAGAGGCCACGGGGGGACTATGGATTCAATGTTGGTTGGTAAAACACAACTTGAAAAAAAACATTACTATGTCAAGAGTATTGGTAGTGCTATAAGGTTTCTCTGTGTAAATGAGTTGGGGCTCCGTGGGACTGCAGAAACCTTGAGATATGATGCAGCGGGTAATGATGATGACATTGCTTCAGGTATTTTTCTAAAACTAATGGAATATACCTTAGAGAAGGATGAGAAGCTAGCAAGCATTGCTAAGGGTATCCCAAAAATGCAAAATACACATCTAAGGATATCCAAAATGAAATTATCCAAACACTGGCTGACATGGTGCTTGGAGAGGTCAGGAAAAATATGAAAGTGCTGATTCTGCAGGGTTTTGCCTCAAAAGTGATGGGACCAGGGATAGGTGTAATGTGGAAAATTTGTCTTTGATAATACAGTTTGTCAGAAATTCCATGCCAGAGGAGCATCTTATTGGGTTGCTTGACTTGCAACAACTTGATGCAGAGTACATCACCTCTGAGATACTGTTACACCTTTCTGATGCTGGCTACAGTGCTGACAGTATACTTAGCCAGTGTTATGATGGGGCTTCTGTGATGAGTGGGGTTAGAGGTGGTGTACAAGCTCTGCTCCAAAAGAGGCTTGACAGATATGTCCCATACATCCACTGCTACAACCACCAACTGCACTTAGTGGTTGTGCATGCCATGCAGAGTGAGCCGTGTGCAAAATAATTTTTAGCCTATCTAGTTCACTCTACAACTTTTTCACCACCACTATGTGCTCAATAAACATGATGCACCTTGTCTAAAAAGGCTGCTTGAGATCAGATGGACAAGCTACTATGAGGTGACAAGGTGCACTGTGGACAATCAAGAACAAATCCTTAGTATCCTATCTGAGATGACAGAGGATGATGATGCTGCAGTTGACCTGTACACTGAGGCATCGGGCTTGCTATGCCAAATTAAGAGGCATCACTTCTCTGAGACTGGAAAGTTCCTAGTGCGGGTGCTTGGTGTCTTGAAACCAGCAAATGCAATTCTACAGTCTCAGTCAGTTGATCTGTGCAGTGCTTCTGAGGTTGTTAGTGCAGCACTGGAATCCTTGAAAAACATCCGTGAGGATGACTGTTGGGGAGTGTCATCTCCTGCTGAGGATGAGTCACATCCAACAAAGAGAAGGAGAACAATGAGCAAACACCTGGGTCAAAGTGTTGTGCTCTCAACCTTGGGCCATACAGACTCTGGTGACCCTACCATTTCCCCCCATCAGTCTCTGAAAAGATCCCTGCTCAACATCCTTGACAGGGCCATTTCAGAAATGGAAACTAGATTTTCACACAAGAATATTGACCTGATGTGAGCCATATCTAGTCTTGCACCCAGATCTAGGGCATTTCTAGATCCCACCCTGTTGCACCCTCTGGCGGTGATGGCTGGCACTGTAGCAGATGTTGTAAGTCTGAAAAATGAAGTTCTTGTGGCAAAACAGATGCTGCTCAAAAAATGTCCAAAGGAAACAGATCTGTAACCTGTGTGTAAACTCCTGCTGGAGTACAAGGAAGCCTTTACTAAGTTGCATAAATTGTACATAACAGCCCTGGTAATTGGTGTGTCTTCAGCCTTATGTGAGAGTTCCTTCTCCATTTTGTCACAAGTCCTAACCCCCTATCGTCACAGCATGTTACATAAATGAAAGAGGAATTTGGTGATCTTGGCCCATGAGAAGTCCATAACAAATAACTTGGATATGGATGAATTTGTAAGAGTTATTGCAAAGGGAAACAGGAGACTGTTGTTATAGAGTGGATTGAGGAGAAAGGAGAGTGGAGCTGTTCACTTGCAAACAGAGAGTTCAGTTGCTTGTGTAACTGACCGCAATCCGCCTTTCCCTGCGTTGTGTACATGATCATCACGGAGGCACGTAGGGTTAAAACACAAGCTTTTATTTTCATCTTCAAGAAAAAAAAGATACAGCATCACATAAGCGTCTTTTCTCTTCTGCCTATTAAATAATAAATTAAATCAATTATAAATTATTAACACAAAGTAAATGAAATAAAAATTGTGAAAAAAACTTAAGGAGAACTGAAACCACAACCTACCCCCAGAGTGTCCACCGCACTTCTGCCGTTACAGCCAAAAACGTGGTGCATGCAGAATGTGAGGTGCGACGCTAATTAACGCCCATACTACAACAGATTATATTGTTGGTATATTAACTATTTACAGGGATCAACTCTTTTTGGGAAGTTTATAACTAAAAAAAAAATTATAAATAATATTTTACACTTTGCTACACTTGAAAAACAAACAAGCTTAAAACAAGACAAAAAAGTTCAAATGTTCTGTTCTAAATCTGTTGTGTTCTACAAACTACAGTAGTTTGAGAATTGTAGGAAAAGACATGGTGAATTGTTTTTTTTTTTTTTAATTACTATGCCAACCCTTTTTAGTTTTGTAAATATTGGCTACTGTGGTGGGTTGGCACCCTGCCCAGGATTGGTTCCTGCCTTGTGCCCTGTGTTGGCTGGGATTGGCTCCAGCAGACCCCCGTGACCCTGTATTTGGATTCAGCGGGTTAGAAAATGGATGGATGGATGGAAATATTGGCTATATTGAGAGGTCTTATTTTATAATTACTTTATTTTGCAAATTTATTTGAGAATTAGGCCATCCAATTAAGATAAATTTCATGTTGTTGGTTGTAAAGATCTGGATGGATATTTTATTTTATTCTTTATTTTATTTTATTTATTCTATTTTTCAGTTTTATTTTATTTTAAGACTTAGTGAATTGATTTTTTTTTGTAGCTTGGCCTACCCTTTTTAGTTTTGTTAATATTGGCAATAGTGAGAAGTGTTATTGTTGGGTTCGAATGTATTTGATATAGCCCATCCAATTAAGGTAAATGTCATGTTTTTAGTTGTTATAATCGTATAAGGAATTTTTATTTTATTTTTTGTTGTTTTATTTTTAAGTTTTCCTCCTGAGGGATTGCCACCTTATCGTGGTCAGGGGGTTTGCGTGCCTCAGTGACCGTAAGAGCTACACCAGCAGAAGCTTAGCCTTCAGGTGGGACACCCAAGCTGGACAGGTCTTAGGCTTAGGGTAGAGGCCTGACAAAGTGCAATCCAATTACATGACAAAAACAGTTATCCAGAGCACTCCCACCACTTTCCCGCATCGGTCTCCACCATGTGCCCCCTTCACATTTCTGTCTGCCTCCTCACATATGTCTGTCTAGAACCGGCCCAGACCAGCACCCAATTACATGGGAGAGTAAAAAGGAGCCTGCATGAAAAGAGAGAGGATGTTGGTTTAAAGGGATGCACTGGGGACTGAGATCTTTTTTTTTTTATTTTAAATGTTTCCTGGTATGGAATTTTAACCTCATTTTTATGTATAAACTCCACAATCACTAGACTTTTATTGGATTATATATTTATTGAAGATTCAGCACATTGCAATATTGATTACTTTATTTTTATATTTAAAAACACTGTAGATGCAACATGGGCTGGGCCGGTAATGCAGCCAGAAGAGGGGATGGTTCGTTACCCAGACGGGATTCTCCTAGAAGGCAGACAGGCATCCCGACCAGGGAGGAGAGATGAACCAGACCTGGAACAGATGGCCAGAACAGACAGTCCACCAGAAGTGGAAGAGGTTGCTGGAGACTTTCTATTCCCCTCAGATGCTAGGTAAGGCCTGATGCCCATTCGGGAACCAGCAGGGAATGCTGGGAGATGTAGTCTGGCAATACAGCCCTGCTGGGGTCCATGGGTGCCACAAGGGGGCACTGTAGGAAGATGCACTGCCCAATTTATGGGACTTCCATGTGACCCGGAAGTATTTCAACTAGGCAATCACCCTGGCACCAGAAGCACTCCCAGGTCCATAATAAAAGGGACCACACTCCCTTATCCAGGCGAGTTGGAGCTGGGAAGACGTACAGCAACACTTGACTGGAGCAGAGGAGTGCGGCGGTGAAAAGAAGAAAGGTAATGTGCAGAGAGAGAGAGAGCAATAGAACCTGTGTTTGTGTTTGTGCAACTTTATGGAGGAATTGATTAATAAACCTTCCATTATTTGAACCGGGACTCAGTGTGATCGTGTTTGGGGGTTTGGAGCTTGCCGACACCCCTAGTTCCATCACAACACTTAACACTTGTTGCACCAACCCCCTACTGTTAGTGTGTGTCCTCATTTGCCCTGATCATCACGGTTATGATTATTGATGGTGCAGGTTAAAGAAGCTCCCAAATGGAATTGGGAGAGTGGAGTCATCCTGCACAACCACAGAGACAAATATAGCTTATTAATTCTAACTGCCCTAACTTTTACAAAATATAATTCAGTTGAGGTTTTAAGGAACCCAAAGTACTACTATCCACCAATTTAGTCATTTATTACACATATTTATGGTTCTTTGTTCGAGCAAAAAATTTCAAACAAACAAAATTTATCCTTAACCAGTTTCCATCTGTCCATCCTATATTTTGTTGATTTAGTCATTGTAACAGCTGAAGTCCACTTCAGTTATCCCCTTCATGACTTTGTTTCCCCATACCCTATATTACTGAAATCAGTCTAGTTGCTGCACTCTAGACTTTCTCTAGAAATATTATACTTTGTAATAACAAAACCAGAATGACATCTAGATGATGCTTCAGTAGTGCATTATAAAGCTTACAAACAACCTCCCTTAATTTGTATTCAGTTTATCACGCAGCGTAACCTAACATCAGTTACCTTAATCACTTCTCTATGCTGCCTGTATGTGCACAGTGATAAGCCCACTACAGGTCCTTCTGAATTGTGCTTTCAAGTTTCAGATCAAACCCCTCAAATCCAAAAGTTTTACATCCTATGTGTAATACATAACATTTATTTACAATAAACTTGATGCCAAGTTTGAATTCTGTCCATATTTATTTTAAAATGTTCTGATGACTCAATTCCAGCTAGTATAATGTCATTAGCAAAGCCTAATGCAATGTTTAACCAGCTTGTTAGTTTATTTATATAAATTTATAGGAGTAGCAGCTCCAGCAGCGATCCTTGAAAAACTCCACTTCAAACATTGCTTAATTAGGAAAAATAATCCTCTCACCGTAACATTTTGCTTTGTATTTAAGCCAATTTTTGCATCCACCTAGTGTGTCTTGAACTCCCATTTTTTCTGGTCTGATCCGGAGTCTCTCATGAGGCAGCTTATCAATTTTTTTTTAAATTCAAGATAGATAACACTTTATGGATTTTACTAATCAAATACTTTTTGCTGTCTCATAAAAGCATTCAAGCATAATAGTTAATGATGACTTTTCCCATCTAAACCTGTAAATAAAGCTATATCTGACATGTAGCTCAATCTTTTAATTAATTCCATTAAACTACCCATAATACACATTTAGCTTACTGAACTATAGATACTAGTATCAGCTCTATCATATTTTTTATAATGGGGCATTTGCTAGATTTCAGTTTTTAGCAGTTTCCCCTCTTGTGCAATTTTGAAAAATAAGCATGAAGAATGTATGTGTAATCACCAACTTCCTTTATCACTCTGGAATAAATGTTATTTGGTCCTGGCCTTTTATTTACTTTAGTCTTTTTAACCCTAGTATAACTTTTTCCTGCTGTCTCTGCTATGTCAAAATCAATGAGAACTTCCTTGTTTCTGTCTGTAGCTACAAGGAGGCATGACATCTTCACTTATGTAATTTTCAGAAAAATATCAATTTATAGCATTTTCTGTTTCATTTTCTACAATTAACCTTCAGTATTTCTAATATAATTCATACTCTTGTTGCTCTTTTACTAATAAATATTTAAAGAGTCTCAATGGACTCGCAATATTCTTCTTGAACTATCTTTTACCTTTCCTGAATATTCTTCTTCCACATGAGACATTGAGTTATTTGTCTTATATGTGGTAAACAATGGCAGTTTTAATTGCAATTGCTTTGTTTATTCTTCATTCACCAATTACAGATTCCTTTTACATATCCAAATTATACTAAATTTTGGGATGCACTTCTTCTGCAATGTGTACAATAAAATTTTAAAGCTACTCCACTGCATCTTGACCAACCCCATGCTTAGGAGTTTGTCTAAATTTGGTTGTTTATGAACTTTGACACATTTGCTTAAAATCTGTCTTATTAAAATTTACCAATTTTAGTTTTTGTAAATATGTTCTGCCAAAATACTGTGAAACTTACAGGATTACAATTACTTGATCCTAGAGTTTGATTGTCCAGTGAATTTTATCTTGCTTCTTTCAGAATAACATATCTAGATAGGCTTTTTCGGCCTTTAGTGTTTTAAAATATTAAGTTAAAATGCAGTCATTAATAATATCTATAGATTCCTGTTCCTGTACTCCAATATTTGTAAAGCTTTCTCAGTTAATATTTAAAGTACATTTTATTACAATATCTCCCATTAATATATTTTTGTATTAAAAACTTGCATATTTCCACTGTTACCTGCATTAGGTGGCACTTCTTAAGCAGCTTTTAATTGGAAATGACATATTCACACAGTATTTAATTCCCTCACTCCTCTAAAAACATTTTAATTATAAAGATGACTTAAATCCTCTAAGTCCTCCTTAAAGTATTACATTATTTCAAAGTAAGTTAAGATTAAGACAAGCAAAATACAATTACTTACGGATGTCAGTGAAAAAAAAGAGTTGAAAAAAGCTAGGATGATACTTAAGATACAACTACATTTACACAACCAATAAGGATTCATTTAGCCATAAGGTTAAAAAAAGAATCAGCGAGTGATAACCTACATTTCTTCATTCTATTTCCAAGCAAGAGTTCTGACACTGCATCTATTTCTGAGCATTTGTAGAAAATACAAAATCCTTTTTTCAAACGTGTACTGCAATTTTAGATACTTTTGGCTTTAAATCTGAGGTGAAAAATAACTTAATGAATGAAATAAAATGGATGATCACAGGCCAGATCCTTACCTTGCGAATGACTTCTGTCAAATCTGCAGTGTTTAGTCTACCCAAAGGTTTTCCATGGGGGGGTAAAGGCTGTCCAGGTGCAATAATTGTTCCAGGCTCATGTGCTCCCCAAGTTACATAATAACTATCTGAAAAAATATTTTAAAAAATAAACACATTTCAAATACATGCTAGTAAAACATGGTATTTAAAAATATTGCAAATAAAAAAAAGTATATTCCTCAAGTCAGTATTACGAAATATGCAGTGTAGAGCATAATTTTGGACAAGTTTGGACATGGTTCTGTTGGTCAAAAAAGGGCTCTGCCTAGCAAATAGGCTTCTACCAAAGAACATACCTTACAAGTAAACAACAGATTAAGGAAAAATGGCTAGGGTATTGGTAAGGTCTGCAATTACAGACTGGAAGATGACTAAAATGTTTAGGAGTTTTCAATTCTTCCTTAAACATACATGGGGTTAGGGTTACAATATACTGTACAGTAGTTGAAGACAACAGTAGGTTTTTCTGTCTGACAGACAGACATTTTACTTTTTCCTTATGGAAAAAAACACTGGAAGATTGAATAAATGCATGTAACTTCAAGTTAAATGAGAGACCAGTCATCCACTGTAAATCATGGTGTTGTGTTTATTAGTCCCACTGTATGTAAATGAGGCAACTTCTTAATACTTAAAAGCACTAGGTTCTCTATCAGCACCCCCTTAAATGTTAACAAAAGCACACTTTATGGAAAGTTTTCATAAGGCTTAATACATGAATTACAGTAAATGTACAATATTTACCTGTCATGTTATCCAAAATGTCAGAACCCCAGTCTCCACGAATGACTGATGACAAAATATTGTCAAATGTATTGATATCTTTTGTACTAACAATACGGTCTCTGAAAAGACGGCAAGCTTCATAAGCAACTACTTCAAGGACAAGATCTGCAGAGTTGTGTGTTGCACCTAAAATCACATAATTCAGCAATAGAAAGTCACTGTAGGTGTACAGTATATACCGATGAAAAGATACTGTAAAAGATAAATACATGCTTTTTACATACCATTTTCATAGTGTTCAGAAAGAAAATTGTCAGGAAAAGAAGGAAGAAAGAAAAAGATGTTTAAAATAGTGTTTCAAAGTTCAGAATAAATTAGTCAAAGTCAAGTCATACAAGAGTAAAGAAATGACATATTAAGTTCAGCAGTGGCTATATTGAGAGACAAATTACTGTTACCAGTAAAAAATAACTAATTGTTAGTATACTCAGAACACCACTTGATTGTGTTGTTATTTGTCAAGGTAACAAATTATTCAACAAGTGATGATTAGATTATTAATATCATGAAAAGAATATTTCAGACAGTCATGACTGGCTTCAGTCTCCATCTTGCCATAAGCAGTCAACACAGAATATATATATATATATATATATATATATATATATATATATATATATATATATATACTTAAAAAAACAGTTTTAAACATTTTATCTACTACAATTATATAAATGCTCAACGTAATTAGAAATGTTAACGAACATTCTGGATTTGAAAATTTGTCCTAAACTACTCACATTTTTGCACTTAAAACTCAAATTTAAAAAAGAATTAAATGCTATTAGGCAATATATTATTAAAGTAAAGCCCAGCAAAACCAACTAATGAAATCACCAAAACTCCTGAGAATCCTCTTTATGTGCATCAGGGATAGTTCCCTGCCACCAAATCATTATCTCAGTACTTTAGAATGTTACCTCTAAAGAGTCAAGATATAGTATACTTACCTTCAGTTAGATCATATCGAAATAAGCTTAGTACCCATTGTGTTAAAATACATGGAGTGAAGAGATAGTGACTGTAGTCATCCACTGTAAATTTTGCTACAACCTAAGGACAAAGAAGAATAAATATAGAAACTGACTAGCCATAAAATAACCAATATCTACATTACAGAACTCTATAAATAATTAATAGAGGGAAGGCATTTTAAAATGTTACTTAAAACTATACTGTGCACATTTTGTATTCAATAAAGCAGTTAGCACAAAACATAGTACTGAACATGTAAACTGTGATATTAACAAGCAAAAGTTTATTAACTGTTAACTTAAAATAGCAGGGGTTAATCAAAAACAAAGGCATGACCTATTTTAGAATAACAAGAATAAAAACTGTTTAATGCAGAGAAAATGCAGGATTATCACAAATTTCAAAACAATCTGTACACCAGAAAAAAAAGATTTCTAAAGTAAACAAAAAAACAAACTTTTAATTAGTTAATTGAGTTTTGCAAATCTTGTGACCTATTCAGATTATTGAAGTGAATGACAAGATTTTGATATAGTGTAATTATTTATGTCTTTTTTTCACAATGGAGTACATAAATAAAATGCAGTTGACAAGTGACATGTACTTAACTTGTACTTAACTTACTTTGAATTATTTTTATTCACAAGGTAAAAATGATATAATAGTAGGCAATTCTGTCTTGGCGAAATTGCTCTGGTATGAGGGAGTGTCAGTCTGTGCATAATTATATGGACAAATGTCCATTCCAGGTTATTGCCCATTTTACGTCTAATGCTGCATGGTCTGGATTCTGTCCCCACCCATCCCCCAAAAAACTTGGAACACATGAACCTGGAAGATAGATGGATTATGTTTTAAACAACAGGTGTCACTCACTATCTAAATGGCAAAGGGATTAAAAAAAAAAAAAATCAGAGGTCTATATTAGGGACTGGTAGACAGCAAACAATACAGTAAGGTCCATCACAACAGTCAAAAGAGAACCAATCCTATCAAAAACTAACATTGAAAAAAGCAGCAAATCAGTTACAGTTACTAGCCTTTGTAATAGTACATTTTATTTATTTGTAGGTGCCTTTCTAAGCACTCAAGGACACTGAACAAAAAATAAAACAATTATAGGAGCATATCCTAGGTCTTGCACTGAAATGTTGCTTACCCCTGTTTCCATTGGATTGTTTCACTTAGCAAACCAGGATTTTTAGTTATTTATCTAATTTTGATTATCAGGAATGCACTTCTGATGTATTGATTTATTTAGGATGAACCTATGTTTATCAATTCCAATAGGTTTGTAGGGACCAACACACTTAAAAATAAAAAGTAACTTTAGTTATGGTGTATTTCAGGGTTTTTTATGTATCCTTTAGGTAATGTACCTGTCATGAAAGTGCTTATGGAAGATATGACATTTCACACAAGAAAAATGTTTTCTGAAATAGAAAGCTTTTCAATAGGCTGCATTTTGAAGATGTTTTTCTATTTTTAATACAGCAGAAATGTACAAAAGATACTGTTTTGTTTTCTTCCACAAAAGTGTAATTAAACAACATATCTGATTACCTGCTCATATACATGCACCATGGATGCTGCCAACTGGTGAATTTTTCCTGGTGAGCCCCAAGAGTGGTGGTTCTTTAGTGTTCTGTGTAGAACTGGTTGAAGATAAGCACTGTAAACAGTTTGCAACTGTTCTCTGTCAGGGTAGCTAGAAAAAAATGTAATTAATATTTAATCAAAACATACTTAATTTAAGAATAATTAAGCTAATGCTAAATATAAAGTATAATATTAAAATTATCTGTTCAAAAACTGTTAACAACTACTGTACCGTCTTCTATCTTCAGCAAGCAGTTTGGGAAAAGATAAGTTATGGAGGCAATGAGCATCAAGATAAAAAAAAAGTGTTCTAAAAAGTGGTGGTTTACCATAAAATACAATTCAAGATTTAATACCTTCAGTGTAACTCTTTTCATATATATATATACTGCTCAAAAGAATTAAAGGAACACTTTTTAATCAGAGTATAGCATAAAGTCAATGAAACTTATGGGATATTAATCTGGTCAGTTAAGTAGCAGAGGGGGTTGTTAATCAGTTTCAGCTGCTGTGGTGTTAATGAAATTAACAACAGATGCACTAGAGGGGCAACAATGAGATGACCCCCAAAACAGGAATGGTTTAACAGGTGGAGGCCACTGACATTTTTCCCTCCTCATCTTTTCTGACTGTTTCTTCACTAGTTTTGCATTTGGCTACAGTCAGTGTCACTACTGGTAGCATGAGGCGATACCTGGACCCTACAGAGGTTGCACAGGTAGTCCAACTTCTCCAGGATGGCACATCAATCCGTGTCATTGCCAGAAGGTTTTCTGTGTCTCCCTGCACAGTCTCAAGGGCATGGAGGAGATTCTAGGAGACAAGCAGTTACTCTAGGAGAGCTGGAGAGGGCCATAGAAGGTCCATAACCCATCAGCAGGACCAGTATCTGCTCCTTTGGGCAAGGAGGAACAGGATGAGCACTGCCAGAGCCCTACAAAATGACCTCCAGCAGGCCACTGGTGTGAATGTCTCTGACCAAACAACCAGAAAGACTTCATGAGGGTGACCCAAGGGCCCCATGTCCTCTAATGGGCCCTGAGCTCACTGCCCAGCAGAATGCAGCTCGATTGGCATTCGCCATAGAATACCAGAATTGGCAGATGCACCACTGGTGCCCTGTGCTTTACAGATGAGAGCAGGTTCACCCTGAGCACGTGACAGAAGTGAAAGGGTCTGGAGAAGCCATGGAGAACATTATGCTGCCTGTAACATCATTCAGCATGAGCAGTTTGGTGGTGGGTTAATGATTGTCTGGGGAGGCATATTCATGGAGGGTCACACAGACCGCTACAGGCTTGACAAAGGCACCTTGGCTGGCATTAGGTATCAGGATGAAATCCTTGGACCCATTGTCAGACCCTATGCTGGTACAGTGGCTCCTGGTGCACGACAATTCCTGGCCTCATGTGGTGAGAGTATGCAGGCAGTTCCTGGAGGATGAAGGAATTGATACCATTGACTGGCCACCACACTTTCCTGACCTAAATCCAATAGAACACCTCTGGGACATTATGTTTTGGTCCATCCAATGCCACCAGGTTGCACCTCAGACTGTCCAGGAGCTCAGTGATGCCCTGGTCCAGATCTGGGAGGAGATCCCCCACAACACCATCTGTCATCTCATTAGAAGCATGCACCGATGTTGTCAGGCATGTATACAAGAACACAGGGGCCATACAAAGTGCTGCGTACAATTTTGAGGTGCTGCAATTAAATTTTGGCAAAATGGACTAGCCTGCCACATAATTTTTTCACTCTGATTTTTGGGGCGTCTTCGAATTCAGGGCTCTGTAGGTTGATCATTTTCATTTCCATCAAACGATGTGGCATCCTTCCGTTCCTAACACATTACCCAGTCTATATCAGTATAGATATCCAGGAGAATTTCTTTTTCCCATTGAGATCTGATGTGTTTTCAAAGTGTTCCTTTAATTTTTTTGAGCAGTTTATATAGAACCTGCTTATTGCAATATATAGTGCATCCGGAAAGTATTCACAGCACATTTCTTTTTTTCCACATTTTTGTTGTGTGTAGAATTCTGAGGAAAATAATGAATTTAATCCATTTTGGAATTAGGCTGTATCATAACAAAATGTGGTAAAAGTGATGCGCTGTGAATACTTTCTGGATGCACTGTATATCGTCAGTTTGCTTTGTTATCACCTATTTATTTCTTTGTAAATATTAAGGGACACAACAAAGATGTGCATATATTGTAACCTGAAGAGTTTAAATTTGACCAATTTGTATCAAGGTAGGTGTGTGGTTGATGGTGTGCTGTAATGGACTGGTAATCCTGTCCAGGGTCATTTCTCCCATTCAGTCGGGATTCTTCTCTTTCTGTGATGCTGTGGTAGGTTCCAAAATTGATAGGTAAATGGTTATTATACATAGTGTCCATCCATCCATCCATCCAGTTTTTTAATCCACTTATTTAGGGCGTGGATCCCAGGAATCTGGAGCATAACCCAGCAGGCATTAGGCAGAAAGAAGGAAAAAATCCTAAGCAGAATTGCAGTGTAGGATTTGATGTGTGATACGTAAAGTTTTGGACATTAAATCCTTAAAAATACAGTAATTTATATCTTTATTATCTACTTTACATTTAATATTTTATCATGTAGTATACATGTTGTGACATTTATCCTAAATAGCATATTGAAATACCATTTATGATATAAACAAAAAAGGACTAGTTTGACTCTGAAATAGATGATAAGGGTTGGAGAGTTCTTCACAAAGAACAACTTACCAAATAAGGAAATACAGTACTTTTAAATTATAATTGTGAACTGAATTTTGTTATGTAGGAACGTGAAGCAGAATAAACTAAATGAAATGCTGAAGATTGGGCTTAGGTATATACAGTGATGTGAAAAGCAAGTATGCTCAATGAAATGTTCCTTTTTTTTTTTTAAACGTATGTGGACATATGAAGATTTGATCTTCACTTAAACAGTATCTATACATAAAGGTTATATAATATAACAAGCAGCATGCCATATTTACATTTCATAATCCATTCCACAATTGAAATACAGTAAGCGTAAATGTTAATTTCACATGGTTATAAATTAAGTACACCCCTACATTGATCACTACTTCAAATGCCTAAAATTGGAATCGGGTACACTAGGAATCATTTTCACTAGGAATCATTTTCACCAGATCAAGTGCAAATGATTAGATCATTTGAGAGGATATTTATAAATATGACATTTGATATGGTTTGCTCTTTGTTTATGACGTCTGTGTTATCATCATGCTTAAATAGAAAGAGCTCTTTGAGGCCTCCAAAAAGAAGGTTACAGATTCTTAGGAGAATGGAAAGGGAATAGAAAGATGTCCAAACAATTGGAAATCAACCATACCGCTGTCCCAAAAATCATTCTCCAAGTGGAGAAGATTTCAAAAAACAAAACTTCCAACTTGTCCAGACCAGGCCACCCCAGCACGTTCAGCCGGATACCAGAATGCGAAATGGTAACAGAAGTTTCCAAGAAACCCAGAATTTCATCACAGATTCTATAGGTAACTTAGCATCACTGTTGATGCCAAAATGCATGAATCAACCATTAGATGCAGTAAGGGGGTCACGTGCCAGGGGTCCCCTACCTGGAGTTTGCATGTTTTCGTGGTGGGTTTCCTCTGCCATATGCCATGTTTTAAAAGTGAATGTAAGGTATTGTACATTTTAAGGTAAGGTGGTAATACTTATTAATTGTGGTGCCAGAGAGTGGTGACATGTTGCATGTTGAATTGCACATGCAAGTAAGAATTTTGCTGTTTTCAGTACACATGAGAGTAATGACCCCATAAACCTATTAATCCCCATTGGTTTTTACTTTGAAAATAATTGACCAAATATAATATAAATACACATAAACGGTAAGAACTTACTCTATTGTACAGATACGGACAATTGAAGTGAATCTGGTTGTTAGACAATGTCTTCCTACTGAGCCACCAGCTGACATTGATGCTACAACCTGAATATTCTCCAGACCAACCCATTCAAGATTCTCATCATAAAACCCATGATAAGTCAAGACCTGGATGGTGAATGAAACAAAAAAAAAATTGTTATTTTTTAATAATCAAAGCAAATTCTACATTTTTTTAATTCATACTGAAAACACAATTAATAAATGAATTTATAAAAAAAATTATATTCAGATTTGATCCAAAACTACAAAATGCTTTTCCCATATAGACTTTAGAATGCGAAAATAGTGCATCTTTAATTATAGCACGTCATGCTACAGAGAGGTCTCAAGTTATGAGATGACATGACAATGACATTAATAATCGTGAATGTTATTCATTACATTAATATAGTTTTCTTGTTATCAGTTAACTGCTTTTGTGTTTTAAATCACACAGTAATTTCATTCAAGTCATTTGGAATTAAAATGAAAATGTTTTCCAAGGTAAAAAGGGGAGGTGCAGTTTGTCACTGTAACAATTCAAGATGGAACCCTGTGTATTTCGAGTGATTAATCCCTTTTCCTTCATGACTTACGATGCTAGAAACAACTATAAATTCAATTAATGTACACAGAAATATTCTAGAAAAGAAAGTCAGGTCCTGTCTCTGTGGTGTTGAATCAAAAACAAGCACTAGTTATGTAATGATTCTAAACATTATAGAGAAAATACCAAAGTACATGTTAAAAGGTGAATTTTTTGTTTGTTTTGGAATAGGTAAATAAAAGTCCAAAACACCAGCCATTAGAAATGGAGTGACAAAAACGGACAGAGATGTTCTTGCAAAGCAGTTTTCTAAAGGAAAAGAAATAAATTAAAGTTCTTCAAATTAGGCACGAGAGACTAATTTGTACCTACAAGAAAAGCTGGGCTGCGGTCATGCTTGTTAAAGAAATATGCTGTTGCTTATTGTGTTAAAAATGTCACTTCTGCTTATACAGAGAGATATGCTAAATTAAGGGTTTTTTTCACTTGGGTTACTCATACATAATCACTGTGTAGGTATGGGTTGTTTATCATGTTACTAAAAAAGGTGCATTGTTTACGTTTAGATTGAGTCACCAGATTAGATAGATAGATAGATAGATAGATAGATAGATAGATAGATAGATAGATAGATAGATAGATAGATAGATAGATAGATAGATAGATAGATAGATAGATAGATAGATATACATACAATATTTATGCATTATTAGCATTTTCTCTTAGATGTACCTATAAACTCAAAAGGCTAAGAGGTATTGTGAAAAATAAAAGTACTGTAGATTTCCTGACATTTGTTAAGTACATTTTATATCATGAAACCTTACCTGTTGAATGAATGCTATTAAGTTGCTTGTTCCCCATTTGTCTGGTTTTGGTAAGTTGATATCTTTTAAATATAAAACTAGGCGTTCGCAGTCTTTAGGTCTGTATACACGTCCAGTGTTAGAGCTGACTATCAGACAGGTCTGAGTTAACTTCTGCAAAATATGCCGAGAAGAAGTCTGTGCACTACAGTGAACTGTTGCCACTTGTGTGGACCTTAGCTGAGAGAAGGCATAGCGCAACAGCATCCTGGGAAAAAAAATAAGGAAAGCAGAGGAGGCATTCACTAAAAGCTTTTGTTTTAGGAATTAAAATTGTTACAAACAAAAGGGCAACTTTGTTATATATGGCATTTATCTAAAAATTTTGATACCCTACCACAAAAATATTCACCCGGAATATGGGAGTTTTTCCCCAGAATAAAAGAACCCGAGGGCCCGGAAAAGTTTTATGAACGTTAGGGTTTCCTATAAAATAAGGCTTTGTCGGACACCCCAAAACCATCCTATAAAGTTTATAAAACCTAAGGCTGTTTGAAGTCACAGGTTTTTAGGTTAAACCCCAACCCGTTCAAAATACGGGAAGTTCCAGTTTTTATCTATTTGTTTTCCTTTTTGGAAAAACCGGTTTATGGATTTTTAAAAAAGGGTTGAAGAAAGTTTTCCATATATTTGGAATTACTTCAATCCTAATTTATCATAAAAAACGAATTCTAAAAGTAATATAAAAAGCCAAATCAGTTTTTCCCTTTTAGGGAAACTTTTTTTTTCCCAACCGATCTGCCAAATTATTGGTCCCAATTTTCATTTCCCCCTTTCCCTTTAAAAAGGGCCCCCTACAAATTGGAGGAATTTTTTGGGGAACTTTTTGAAACGCCACCCCCCCAGCTAGCAAATATACAATTAAATTTAAAGGGAAAGATTCCATCCTTCCAGGCCCTTTTCTCCCGAAAAGTTTTAATCCTAAAGATAGGAGAAACAAGAGCTCAAGCATGCTTCTGTCCAGATTTATAAAACCGCCCACTCCATTGGGCTCAAGATGCCCGGATCTGGTTTTAATAAGCTCGGAGGAAAGAAGAGAGGGGCCTGGAAATCGCTTAATGCTGGATTAGGAGTAATCGGAATATGTCCTGTAGCCCCAAGCTTTGAAAGCCTCCAGTTAATTTTGAATGATTCTTGGTTAAGTTTGGATTAAAAGCTTATCCATGTTTTAGCATAAAATTCTAAAAATTTTGACAAATTTGATTTAGAAAATATTGTATTCCTTTCCGGGTCGTAGGAAAAAGCCTTATTCACTCCTACTGAAGGAGAGGACCTCCATCTTAAATGGGTTACGCCCTTCAGCCAGCCTGCCAAATTCTCGCCCATAACGCGTGCTGCATTTTAGAAATTTTCCCATGAAGGAACATAGCAGGTAAGAGTTTTGGGGCACGGGAAGGGTCTGTCAACCCAAGAAATGTTCTTTGTTGGGGGAACCAAAGGGGGCCCTGTGGGGGATTTTTAGCCAGTGCCCATGTCAGTTAAACCTTTGTAAAAATTTGTGCAAGTCCATTCCTCTGGTTCCCGGGTAAGGGGGTTGGGGTCGCTTGGGGAGGACTTGGCCCGATGATAAAAAAAAGGCTCTAACGGTGGTTGGTGATAGCTGGGGTTAGTGACTAAAACCATTCCCCACATCTTACCCCCAACCCCCCCTTTTAAACCCAGAGGACGCCCAGCTTGCGCGTGGTTGCAAAGTGCCACGGTGTTGACACCCCGCTTGTACTGAGGTGGAATTTGGCAAAAGGTTCCTGTTGAGTAAAGGCCTCCATCACCTGGGCAACTAAACGGATTTTGGGCCCGGTCCCTTGACGGATTTTCCCTTAAATTCTTAAAGCCCAACAGGGTGAGTGTTCCTGACCTGAGCAACGTATACCCCGCCTCGGCTTCACCAACCTGCCCTCTCCCCCACCCTCTTTCCCACGACCGGGTCTGGGAGGAGCCGGCACACCTATGAAAAACTGAAGGGCTTGGAAATATTTTTAAAAAAATTAAAGGGTTAAATAACCTTTTGAGTTTTTTTTATTAAATTATAATAATTTTTTAAAAAATATATTCCCCCAAAAAATTTAGGATTTTTTCCCCCAAGGATGATGTATCAGTTTCCCTGAGGACTAATTTTCCTTTAAAAAAAAGTATGCCTTGTTTTGGACTTCTTTTTCCCCCCAACAACCTGTCAAAATTCCTTAAAAACTTTGCGGGAAAAGTAAAAAAAGGGGCCCCCCCAAATTCCCACCCCCTTTTATTATTAATATATAGATTTTTAAAATTTCTAAATTTGTTTCTTATTATAACCCCTAAGGTAAAATTGCTGTATTTTCTACTGTTTATACATCTGCCCAGGGGCGGGTGCACTGACGCTCTTTCTGAGTTCTCTGCAGGTCTTACCCGGAAATCCCACCAGGAGCCGCCATTTCCAGGAAGGACACATCACTTCCGGTTCCGCCCCAAGAATGAGGTCACTTCCGGTTCCGCCCCAAGGATGATGTCACTTCAGTTCCGCCCAGAGGACGACATCATTTCCGCCCTCTGTGCTATAAAGCTCACTGCCTTTGCTTAGGCAGGCAGTTCTGTTTTGGACTCTGTTGTGTAAACAACTGTTAACAATGCCTCAAAGACTTTTGCAGCCGGGAAACCGTAATAAACGGGTGGCTGCCCCAAACCTTTCCACGCCTCTGGTCTCCACTTATTACACCATATAGACTTTAGAATGCGAAAATAGTGCATCTTTAATTATAGCACGTCATGCTACAGAGAGGTCTCAAGTTATGAGATGACATGACAATGACATTAATAATCGTGAATGTTATTCATTACATTAATATAGTTTTCTTGTTATCAGTTAACTGCTTTTGTGTTTTAAATCACACAGTAATTTCATTCAAGTCATTTGGAATTAAAATGAAAATGTTTTCCAAGGTAAAAAGGGGAGGTGCAGTTTGTCACTGTAACAATTCAAGATGGAACCCTGTGTATTTCGAGTGATTAATCCCTTTTCCTTCATGACTTACGATGCTAGAAACAACTATAAATTCAATTAATGTACACAGAAATATTCTAGAAAAGAAAGTCAGGTCCTGTCTCTGTGGTGTTGAATCAAAAACAAGCACTAGTTATGTAATGATTCTAAACATTATAGAGAAAATACCAAAGTACATGTTAAAAGGTGAATTTTTTGTTTGTTTTGGAATAGGTAAATAAAAGTCCAAAACACCAGCCATTAGAAATGGAGTGACAAAAACGGACAGAGATGTTCTTGCAAAGCAGTTTTCTAAAGGAAAAAATAAATTAAAGAAAGTTTTCTAAATTAAAGTTCTTCAAATTAGGCACGAGAGACTAATTTGTACCTACAAGAAAAGCTGGGCTGCGGTCATGCTTGTTAAAGAAATATGCTGTTGCTTATTGTGTTAAAAATGTCACTTCTGCTTATACAGAGAGATATGCTAAATTAAGGGTTTTTTTCACTTGGGTTACTCATACATAATCACTGTGTAGGTATGGGTTGTTTATCATGTTACTAAAAAAGGTGCATTGTTTACGTTTAGATTGAGTCACCAGATTAGATAGATAGATAGATAGATAGATAGATAGATAGATAGATAGATAGATAGATAGATAGATAGATAGATAGATAGATAGATAGATAGATAGATAGATAGATAGATATACATACAATATTTATGCATTATTAGCATTTTCTCTTAGATGTACCTATAAACTCAAAAGGCTAAGAGGTATTGTGAAAAATAAAAGTACTGTAGATTTCCTGACATTTGTTAAGTACATTTTATATCATGAAACCTTACCTGTTGAATGAATGCTATTAAGTTGCTTGTTCCCCATTTGTCTGGTTTTGGTAAGTTGATATCTTTTAAATATAAAACTAGGCGTTCGCAGTCTTTAGGTCTGTATACACGTCCAGTGTTAGAGCTGACTATCAGACAGGTCTGAGTTAACTTCTGCAAAATATGCCGAGAAGAAGTCTGTGCACTACAGTGAACTGTTGCCACTTGTGTGGACCTTAGCTGAGAGAAGGCATAGCGCAACAGCATCCTGGGAAAAAAAATAAGGAAAGCAGAGGAGGCATTCACTAAAAGCTTTTGTTTTAGGAATTAAAATTGTTACAAACAAAAGGGCAACTTTGTTATATATGGCATTTATCAGATATTCAATGTACTCTCAGAATTGTTATACATAGTTAGCAATAAACTTAAATAAGCTTTAAACCAATAAGCAAAGTAATGCATTTTTATGTATTTTCAGATATAGAAAATTTTATAATTTTAATAAAAATGAATAAAACAGCAAGTAACAAGAGAATTTTTCCCTTAAACCTTTAATTTAAAGCAATATGAGTGCTTAAGGCTGGTCTCATCTTAAGAAATGTTTTATCTGCTTGTCCTGGTAAGGGCTGTAGAAGTAAAAGACTTTACAGGAACAAGCACAATTTCCTATTTCCAGCAACAGTTTCCAGCTCCAAAACAATATTTTTGTTTTGAAAATATTTAGAAAATACTACCTACCACACATAATACCCTGAATATCATTGCAAGTAGAACTATTTGGTCCCAGAACCAGGGAGGAATCTGCACTGTTGCTCTTCAGAGATTTTGATTTGACATTCAGTGGGGGTTTCCATCCAAACAACCAAGTGCTTTTCTGTGGAGCACCATCCCACTATTTTCATCATTATTAAATGGTTGCCTATCCAGTTAGGGTTGTTTTTGCCAAAAACAGAATACTAAGGATATATTAGGTTAAGAAGCCTCCATAACACAACAAGTACAAAATAAAGGCAGGGAGCTACAGACTAGTAATCTTTAATACATAAAAATTGTTTTCCTTGTGAAAAGATCACTTAGTGTTAACAGGCCTATGTTTTTTAATGTATTTGCTTGTATTGACATTAGATCTTCATTATAAGAATTTAGCTACATATGAAACCTAATTTTTTATTCAACAAAAAATATCAGAAATTCTATTAATTAATGTAAAAAAATACATACACCAATAGCTACAATAGCTTCCATTTCCCCCTTTCTCAGGAATAACTTTTAGCTGTTTTTTCATAACAGTCTGCCAATTTTCAACACCAAATTGGATAGACATTTTTGCCCACTCCTACATAGAAAACTCCTTCAATTGCATGATGTTTGAAGCTTTTTTGCATGAACTGCCTACTTCATATCCTCTCCTCTAAAGTCAGAAACTATCCAAATAAATATTTAATTGGAGACCAAATTAAACTAGTTTTGTGCATGGCCAATTTGTTACAAATCAGGGAAAACAGTTGTGGCAATAACATAATAATAATGAAATATTTTGAGACTCCAGCGCTTTTATACTTTTTGAGCAGTACTTATTTCTCTTAAAATACAAATTGTTACTTCTACCTACCAATGTCAGGGGCTCAGCAGGTCAATCAACACATCTTTATTAGGATACAATGGGGAAGTTGGATGGGGAAAACAAGGAGAGGATCCTGCTTCTGTCAGGGTTCCCTTAATGCTAGATTTACCGGAATATGATCTGCTATGTTGATGACTCTGGAAGCATTTCGCCAGCTCCCTCTTCCACAGATAATTTAAACATAGATGTTTTCTTTGGTATAGTGGCAATGGATTATTGTGCCAGTTACTTGGTATTGCATTTTTGAGCACCATTTAGAAATTTTCTTTTTCTTAAGATGGAACTGTTTGTACTATTTTAGTTTAGATAATATTATCTGTTCTACCTGTTTCTTGCCTGTGACGTAATATGCAATATATATATATACACTCACCTAAAGGATTATTAGGAACACCATACTAATATGGTGTTTGACCCCCTTTCGCCTTCAGAACTGCCTTAATTCTACGTGGCATTGATTCAACAAGGTGCTGAAAGCATTCTTTAGAAATGTTGGCCCATATTGATAGGATAGCATCTTGCAGTTGATGGAGATTTGTGGGATGCACATCCAGGGCACGGAGCTCCCGTTCCACCACATCCCAAAGATGCTCTATTGGGTTGAGATCTGGTGACTGTGGGGGCCATTTTAGTACAGTGAACTCATTGTCATGTTCAAGAAACCAATTTGAAATGAATCGAGCTTTGTGACATGGTGCATTATCCTGCTGGAAGTAGCCATCAGAGGATGGGTACATGGTGGTCATGAAGGGATGGACATGGTCAGAAACAATGCTCAGGTAGCCCGTGGCATTTAAACGATGCCCAATTAGCACTAAGGGGCCTAAAGTGTGCCAAGAAAACATCCCCCACATCATTACACCACCACCACCAGCCTGCACAGTGGTAACAAGGCACGATGGATCCATGTTCTCATTCTATTTTGGTGAGCGTGCAAATTGTAGCCTCTTTTCCTAAATGAGTGGTACCCGGTGTTGTGGCTTCACAAATGCTTTGCTGCATACCTCAGTTGTAACGAGTGGTTATTTCAGTCAAAGTTGCTCTTCTATCAGCTTGAATCAGTCGGCCCATTCTCCTCTGACCTCTAGCATCAACAAGGCATTTTCGCCCACAGGACTGCCACATACTGGATGTTTTTCCATTTTCACACCATTCTTTGTAAACCCTAGAAATGGTTGTGCGTGAAAATCCCAGTAACTGAGCAGATTGTGAAATACTCAGAACGGCCCGTCTGGCACCAACAACCATGCCACGCTCAAAATTGCTTAAATCACCTTTCTTTCCCATTCTGACATTCAGTTTGGAGTTCAGGAGATTGTCTTGACCAGGACCACACCCCTAAATGCATTGAAGCAACTGCCATGTGATTGGTTGATTAGATAATTGCATTAATGAGAAATTAAACAGGTGTTCCTAATAATCCTTTAGGTGAGTATATATATATATATATATATATATATATATATATATATATATATATATATATATATATATATATATTTATTTTCAAAAATTAGGTATATATTTTTGTGGATGACACGGCGGTCTGATGATGTATCAGTATTGCTGAAATTGTGATCAAATAAAATTTTTTCCAAAAATGTTAAAAAAAAAAAAAAAAAGGCAAATCTTTTGACATATTGGACTTACTTTTTCACCCCACCATTACCTGTCAAATTCTTGTCACATGGTGTTTCCAAAAGATAAAATAAACACAACACATTCCTAGGTATCTACCTGCTTATATTTATTATTGCAATGAATATGTTATTAGATATTGGTATGAGATTCTATTTGTATTCTAGATGACAAATAATCCTAAGGTAATAACTTAGCATTAGTTGTATTTTTTTTCCTCATACTTTGGACAGTTAGGTTAAAAACCTAGGCATATACAGTATTTGTATTTATTTGTTCTATAAGAAAATCTAAAGTAGCAAGTTACAAAATTACAAGACTTGCATAGTACATCTATTTATGTTTCATTTGTGTCCTTAATTTTGTAACTGGGAAGCCCACTCTGCATGATATAGTACCACATTTATTATACATTTTGCAATACTGCATCTGTCTGTGGTTTAATATTGCCAAATAAAAATATATAACAAATGCTATAAAATTAGCACTAAGAAATAATATTAATGTCAACGCAAGATAAAGCACAAAATGTTACCCCTTTCCACAGCCTTCAGGGCCAACCAGAATGAAAGGTTGCCTATTTTCGGGTCCAAGCCATTGTTTGAAATAATCTAGACTTCTCTGCATATCAGGTGTTCTGATAACAGGGAGTTTCTGGGGGTTACTGAAATCCTCAATAGATAAGGTATCTGTCTTTTCTAATATGTATGACATGAGACGACCTGTTTGTTGGTCATAATAGGTGTCCAGAGGCTTACGAGGATCTGGTGGGCTTTCACGTGCCCAGCTCATAATCTGAAAATTAGAACAAAAAAAATATTTAATAAAAGTTATTATTCAAACATACAAACACAGGTCTAAGAATTGTTTTATGATAGATCAAAGTTTTTTTTCCTCTTGGGATTGCATAACACTAGTACAAAAATAACCACAATTATTATTGTTGTGGAAGCCATATTTCCCGAATAAATAATTCTATAATAAGTTTGTTTTCTTTAATTATTTTAATTGTCAGCTTCTACAAACAATTCTCTTATATTGTAGTTTATTTACTAAATCCAAAGGCAGACACTAATAAGGAATATCCACAGCCAGCTACTGTATATTATTTATGCATAATCAACACAACAGAAAACACATGACCAATAATAATCATCAAGAAGACAATTGCTTCCATACTTCTATTCACTTGACAAAAGGAAAATGAACATAGAAAGAGTACATTATTATAATATTTTATACTGAAAATTAGTTTAACAATTTTGACTTCACCATTCCTTTTTTAATCGAAGTTACAATACAGATATAACCATATCTTGACATTTATGGTTTTCAAGCACTACTAAGGCATTTCACAAGTTTATTTTTGTTTAGGGTTATAAACAGTTATAAAGCCTTTTTCTGATGCATTGAGTGCTTAATTTCCTTAATTCTATAAACATAATCATTTATTTATGCCCAGTAAGTAACCATTTAATAGAAATATCAAAATGTTTTTGTTTTATCATTAAACTACTATAGAAATGAATGGCTAGGGGATGATTATTGATTCCATTAACTGCTGTTACAACAGTGGAAGCACTTTAGCATATTAAACTAAATCTGTATTCTGGAAAAACTGCCTGATGTAACAGAAGGGAACTCTACATTAAGTCTAGATCAGTGTTGTAACAAAGAATGAAACACTGGGAGCCTATCCTGTGATATACTATTGAGAGGAATTTAGTGCAGGTGAATTAATCTGCCACACAAAAAAAAATAATAATAATAATCAAAACAAAGTGTTTCTTTTGGACCTCCAAAGAATAGTATATCATAAAAATAAGTAGTAAATGATTTCTAAGGATGGTGGTTTTTCTACTGTATCTTAAGAAAAAAGTATACATAAAATATCCCAAAACAAAAATTTTATTTTGCTACAATTTATAATGGTGATACCAGGCAACGATAATCTTGATTGGCTTGTAGGCTAAACATGAATCAAGTGTAAAATATACATTTATTCATAATATTATGGAAAAGAGAGTACTTAAAAAGTGCAAATTAGAAAAGAACATAAAAAAAAAAGCTGATCACAAGTTTTTACCTCTTTAGCAAATTCCTGACGCGACTTCAAATGAAGGTTACCACCAAGACCTCTTATTAGACTGATGATAAACTGTCCTCTTTCCTTTACACCATGAAGATGTGATAAGCCATTCATTACTGTGCCAACAAGGGTTGTATCCACAACAAGGTCATTCTATAGGTTAAAAATAATGTTTGAGAGAACACTTACTTAACACATTGCGAGTATATTATCAACTGTTATATAAGTGAACCAAAATAAAAAATTTAAATGAAAAGTGGTTTAGGTGTAAGTATAACAAGCATATTTCTGTCAAAGCTATTTCCCAAGGCAAGAGTGACATTATATCTACTAATCTTCATATTTTAATCAAAAAATGGTATACAGTAAGAATAAGAAAACCGAGTCCTATCTGAAGATGAAAAAAATGACATTTTACAGTATCTTGTAATGTTCTAAAAATTAACACAGTTAAAAAGTTCTCAATAAATTGTAAAGTTAATTGATGATAGCTAAATAGAAGAAAAAGCAATATGTTCCTGGCAGTGCATATGGGTGCCCTGTACAGGATTGTTTGAGGTTTGAGAAGGTATGTATTTATGAACGGAATGAGTTTTTTTTATAAATTAAACAGTTAAAACCTCTTTGGATCATTAACTCATACTATAATAATAAACATAAAATACCTGTTTCAAAACCCAATCTAAAGCTTTTTCAAAATAGTCTCCAATCCAGTTTTCAAGATTATTTCGGCACTCATCTGGCTGACTTTTTAACCATGATTTAAGAAGAGAATTAACATCCGTGTCTTCATCACTGAAAAAGAATTATGGTATATGGAAACAAGGCAAAAATAATGACTTAACTTAAAATCAATAAGTGTATGTTTTTAAGCAAAAGCCTAGGAGAGGCAGTAATTTCGATGGAAAGAATTGTTATATTTACTTTATTCAACTGTAGAATTCATTTAGATTCTAAACGAAATCTAAGGCACTTTGTACACTTTTCAACCACTTGGTAATTTTTTGAATAACCTGCAGATCATTAAAGCATGCAGTACAACTGTATATCTATTCAAATTAGATTATAGATATTCTCTGAATAGCGGAAGAGAAAAAAGAATACTTAAAATGAAGTTATCGCTCAGTTACTGAAAAGTTTCCAAACGTTTAGCAGTGGTTCAATATGTTTAATTAATGGTGAACAACATAGATAAATTCCAACCAAATGCAAAAAAAAAATAATAGTTGTTAATTAAAATTTTTTCATTACTAAATAAAACACACATTGTGTTATTATTAAATTATCTCAATAATAATCAATTAATTAATAATCAATTATTTAAAATTGCTGTGTAGTTATGACTATTAGCTATATGAACTGCTGTGAGATAGCAAAGAAAACTGATTAAATTTAACATAATGTGTAAGGTGAGTGAAAACAAATAGCCAAAATAATTTTGAACTGTGAAATTTGTATAATGACTCCAATACATTTAGTACATGCATACTATAAGTGATAATATAAAGCACCAACAAGTCATCTGCTTAAAGAGATACTTTGTCTAAGCCATTCCCTTAAAATTCCCAAATCTCTGATTTCATAATCAAACAGATGGCAAGAGGTCTGAATTTCATTGGAAAGAAATGCCACATTTTTGGTACAATGTTCTAAAATGAATAAATCAGAATTTATATTACGGTATTTACAAAAAGTGAAGTTTCTTAGAAGGATAGTTTAATAACAATAGTTTAAACCAGAGGGAGATATTGGGTCCAAACCCAAATTTGTATAATGTTGTGAAAAAACAATGGCTCTTTCAAAGACTTAAAGGTCATGCTCAAGGGCCCAAGGAGTAGGATCTCTTCTGCCAGTAACAGGAAAAACCTATTACAAACCTATTATTCTGCATTTGGTAATTATAGTTAATACAGATTCATTAATAATAATTTTTTACATAATACTTTACTACAGTGAACACTATCCCAAACTATTTAATTTACACATATATACCGTAAGTGTTCACATGTTTTTTTGCAAAAGGAAAGTGTTTTGACTTTCTTAGAATCGCATTTCAAGTTACAGATGAAGAACACACCAGCAGCCTTGTTAATGAAATACAAGTAAATAGGTCTAATAAGACTACCTAGAGCACAAATGTAATATAATATTTTAAATTAAAATGTTTATGTTTTTAATAATTATATATATGCAGTACCAAAAACTGAACTTTTTCATATGGCTTGCAGCATTTTCATATTGAAAGATGATTTCATTAGTTACACTACCTCAAAAAAATCATTCCCATTCTAGATATAGTGGCTGGTGAGGCACAGCTGAGGTCATGAGTTTCAAATACAAAGTTCACATTTGGGCCAAACTGAATTCTCTCCCCACTGGGCATTGTAAGCAACCTGTTGTCATCCAGCACAGAGTTCAAACTCTCAATCCACTCTGGATCAATATCACCATCACAAATTATCCATGAGCTGACCTCTGCAAAAAAATAATAATATTCATTTGTACTGTAAGTAATTAGTTCTCACCAACAGATACAAATACAAATGGTATTACTTAAAGCTTAAATGAAAATTTGCATTTCTATTAAAAAGCAAGAAAAAACATTAACTGGCCCATTTTTTTCTTTCTGTCACAAAGCAAATGTCCAACAAATTTCTAAACTAGCTCTAAATGTACTATTTCTTTTCAAGTGTAGGAAACAGTCAATAATGCCCTAATTAGACTTCAGTGACTTCACATGACAAAAAGGGGGGCTTGGTTTACTTACCTGGAAGCTCACGCACCACCTGCCTTGCACTACTAGTCAAAACGCCATCTGACCACTCCCTGGTATCCATGTCAATGTGGCCCAAAAGCTGTTGCCTTGGCATCGCTTTAGGATTCATTGTGTATTGCTTAACAACCTTTCCAATTTTTCCAAGGGCAGCTCGCAACATGCGCCAAAGGGTTGACTTTCCAGCACCACTTGGGCCCACGATCACCACGCCCATTCTCTGCCGCAACTGTTCATAAAGCTCCAAAGCCTTTTTAATCTTTAATAAAACATAATAAAGAATTAGATACTGCATGTGATGTAATTTAACACTTCTGGTGAAGTATTTTATTATAGCTATTTAATATTAGGTTGCACAAACAAACAACCTTTACCACCACTGTGTTTCAAGCTATTTTTATTACATTTTAGCAAACTATGGCTTTCAAGAGTACAATATGAAATTTGTAATGGTAACAAAAGCCTACCAGATTTCTTTAAAGTTACAGACAAATTTTACTTAAGATATTTCAACCGAAGCATGAAAATACAACATTCAATTAAATGAGCCTACTGTATAAGATCAACAGTACTTTATAGTTTTTCAACAAATGAACAAGTGCACCTTTGGCGCAAACAAAATATAACAGCACTCCAGAAGGGATCTGACAGCTCTGTAATGGTGCTGTGAGTATTTTCTACCAGGGTCAAATATAATCTTAATTCTTAAACCAATTCAAAAATTCCTGATTCTATGTTTAGGTTTTTCTTTGCTACCAAATAAGGTGGTTTTCAGGATAACAGTATCCAGTAATTTGATAAGTAAGTAAAACAAATGACATCTCCAGTCACAATATCAGAAACGAGCTAAGCTTCTTCTAAGATTCATGACTGATATATAAGTATTTTTCCTTTCCACCAATAGGTAGGAAATTACAACCATGCAAATGTACCAAACAGACTTCTTGGATGCACATAAAATACATTCATACCTGACTTGGAATTACTTCCAATTTTGCTTCCTCAAAGACAGCTTGCAATGCTGTGCTTAGTTTTTCGTATTGCACATCTTTAAAGTCAGCCCCTGGGAATACATCTCTAGCCAGAGCATCAAACCGAGAGCAGTCTGCAAACGTCAACTTGGACATTGTATTCAGGCGCAAAGCCTGCACAACAATGTTACTTTCATTCGCTGTGATAACAAAATAAAAGTCAGACCATTATTACAGGTTACAATAAAATGCATTAAGTAGGATATGCAATGTTTCATAGAAGGGAAAAGAAGAATCATTATTGTTGTAAGTTTTACATAACAAGTATAAAGGCTGCAATGTAGAATACTGTCTTCAGAAAGATTAAAAAAAGATTTTGCATAATAGAAAAGATTTATTTTTTTATTAACAAAATTATTCAATAACTTAATATTTTTAACAAAATTTCAACTTTTAAAACTGAAAACATGAACATGCTACTGTGGATTTGGACATCATTTTAAAGTAAAAATTTCCATTGTTTAATCCTAACTGCACTCATTTGAATGTAGCTTAAAGGAGAACATTTTAAATTAATTATCCATATTTAATTCTCCTGGTGGATGAACCCACCATCAATAAAAAAAAACAAATAAAAAAAAGTATTTTAAGTCCAACATCTCAAGTAGGAAATGTTTGTTATTCTTCATGAATTTGTTCTTGGCCCCTTTCTCTTCTTCTACTGGCTGCTACCTCTTAGTGACAGCATTTAATAAATGATGATATCCAAATATTCTTTCAATCAAACCTGAGAACAGTTTTTCATTTTGAATATTAAACGTATCATGTTCTAATAAAACAGGGGAGTATTGTTTTCTGTATCTTTTGTTTGTAAAATTATTTAAACAATCTTATCATCAAACCATATGCTAATAAACTTGACATATGTCCCTTTCACACACAGAAGCTACAGGAGAAGCTTCTTGGCTTGGAGCAGGTAAAAAGACAGGGAAAAATAGTGGAGAAACATACTTGGTAACCATTTCTATGTGGTTAACCCTAGAGTGAAGAAAGACTTTGCTAGTGAACATTGATATCACTTCTGCACCTCAAATGAAAGCTCCACTCTTTCCAACCCAGTTCCAAATCAAACCAAGCAGCCACATTAATTCAACATCACAAAGGCTAACAAAAATCAGTCAGTTCATCCACTTATTGGTTTATTTTCTGAAGAAAGGACCTTTTTTCAATTTATCAAATGGAGCTTGTGCCTAGGTGCCTCCCCTGACGCTCTGATATCTTCATTACAGTCTGTTTATACTATTAGAAAAATATGAAAAAAATTAGGATATTTCTATCATTACACTTCATCACAAGAAAGGAATAATTAAATAATGATAATAGTTAATGAGACAAAGCCTTTAGCTATAGAGTTTCCAAACTCTGGAATGATGACCCAAAAAAAACATACAGTATCAATCTCAGGATTTAACTAAGGCTGATGAGTCATTTTTTTATTGTAGCTTTCTCTTGTTAGTCCAGCTGAAAAGGCTGTTAATATTTTATTTTAACATTTATTCTCATCTTTGTTTTATGTGGTTGTCCTTGCCATTACGATCATTATGTCCTCCTGACATTAGAATAGAACGTTCGAATGAATAAGTGACAGCATAATGTTTAATGTCAAATAAAAACCCGACCTTAGGTGTTTACTAATATCATGAACACCAGCTGTTTACTTACAAATATCAGGACTTTAAGAACTTTAAGTAAATCAAGCATGTGTGTGCATATTTTTATATGCATAATTTGTTGCAAGGAGTTTTGTGCTTTACTCATTGTTACTTCATTATTTATTTAACAATAATATAGTTAATATAGCCACCAGGGAGGCAAATCAGTCCAACTTGGTGCCGGTCCCAAGCCCAGATAAATAGAGGGGGTCAGTGTCAGGAAAGACAAATAGTCAAAATCTTAATGATGGAATTAATTTTGAACTTTAACTATGCTGTAGTTGTGAATGTGCATAAAGTACGAGAATATACTGTAAATGTAAAGAGTACTGCTTAAATAAGACCAGAATTTATTGTAAAGTTGACAATTTTATTATTCAAAAACTATTTCAGCAGCCACAGTAAGAGAAAGGCCAGTTGGAAAATCACTTCATGGCCACCAAGTACAAATTCTGAATTACTTTAAAGTTCTGCTTTCTTTTTGTAAAACAAAATTAAAGAAGCTATTAAAATGCATGGGATAAAAAGGTGGTACATTGGCTGCGAACTCACAAGTCGAGAGTTCTGGTTTCAGGACTGGTTTATGAAGAGATGGTATGTGCATAATTTGCACAGGTTTTCTCAGAGTACTCCAATTTCTTCTCCTATACCCCCACATCCAAAAAGATGTGCACATTAGGTTTGATAGTCTAGCATTTGAAAGAGGGGGTTATATGTGTAAGTTTATCCTGTGATGGCCTGGTATCCTGTTCGGGGTTGGGCTTCACCCTGCACCCAATGATGCTGGAATAGGCAACAGCTTTCAGCCCCCATGAACTGGACGCACTGGGTTCAGTAATTAATGGATAGACATTTAAGCACAGTAGACATGCTCATGCCCCAACAATCTAAAGGAGTGTTTAGGTTATCTACAGTTATGTCCTAACTCAACAGACTGCTTTTATGTTTTATCCTCTTAATCTGAAGTAGACAGACATCCATAGCCCTAGTTTATAAAACTCTTTTGAAAACATACTTATCTAAGATTAATTTTGAGTTTTCATTTTTCTACTGTGTTAGTTTATTGCTGGTTTTATAAATTATATTCTTTTTCTCTGTTTGGGGATTTGCTTTTTATTTTTATTTAAACTGTTCCTAGCTTTTGTTCTGTAAACCATCATAGGATAAAATACTCTGAATAAGCAGTGGTATATAAATAAGTAATACTGTAAAATGTGCTGTTTTGATTTATTGCTTAAAAATATTATAAATGCAGATAAGGGCAAATTTCTTCTCTTGCCACATACTTGCTCATACCACTGTAGTGAGTTATCTGTTACAATATGCATAACTCAAGAAAAAAAAAAGATCACAAATATAAATTTTTTTCAAAAGAATTTTTTAAAAAGTCAGAAAGGTGCCAAAATCGCTTTAATGAACATTGAAATTACATGAATAATAGATTAAATTAAGCGAAACTGACAACAACCTTGAGCTGAAAACATTGTTTCACTTACCTTTCTTCTTTAATTCCTCTTTCTTGAGCTGCTGTAACAAACTTCCACAACCTTGAAGGACGGTTTTCAAAGCTCTCAACCCCCAATCATAATGCTGCTGTGGAGTTAATAATTCCCTGTGCCATAATGAATTAAGAAAGAGGCATGGTGTTGTAAGTAAAGCTTTAAAACAGAAATATAAAGGAATATACTTGTTTAATAGCTAGGCTTGGTCTGCTTATATAGACATGATCTTGTTGATGTAATAAAAATAATTTGAAAGTGGCATTGCAGCCTTTTAAGTAATATTATAAGGTGGTGTACAATTACTCAAACTTGTCTAAATGATTTCTCCACATTCTAAAGTTTGCTAATGTAAACTCATACAACACTATCAAACTAAGGTCTATAATTTTAAAACACAGATAGATTTAGATGTTGTGTTGTTTCTATTGCCCTGTATCCATATACACATTCATAAATTCACCTTCATTAATATTTGCTATATGAATACTGCATTATTTTACTTATTAAATTGAGTGAATTCAGATTAGTTGTTGAAAAGCATGTTACCATCTGCCCAACCTACAGAACAGAGATAGTAGAAAAAGTTTTATGTTATTCTTTGAAATGTGTTCATAAATTGAAATGCACCTCATCCTAACACATCTGGCCCATTTCTATATTCTTCCTAGTATCTCCCACTACCACTTTTATGGCCATTCTTTGCACACATATAAAGAGGATTCTGAACCCCTCCTCCATTTATTTCTTTCTATTCTAAGATACTAATACAACTTGTGCCAAAGTACGAATGACTTGTGCCAACTGCTAATCACTTCAAATCTCATTTTATATAGTACAATCATAGTTACTCTATATTAGGGGAATGATAACTTACCTGGAAAGATTAAAGATAGCAACTAGTTTCCTGCCTAAAAGTTTGGCATCTTTAAAACCTTCTGAGTAAAGTATTACTTCTGCAATTTGCTCGTTGTCAGGACGTGACATTGCTACAGGTCTGAAAAGTTGTTTAAGATTGTCTGGAAGTTTCTGCCTTCCTCCATAGCCCTTCCCAGCTGGATTCAAAGTTATGAAAATTCCAGAGTTCGGATCTAGCTCTATCTGTAAATAGTAAGTGAAATTACTTCTATTAAATATTTTAATAGCTAGACAGCAAAATATTTTGAGAAAAGTTCAACTTCGGTAAATAGGCAAAAAAATACAGACTGCAAAGTAAAGAGCAAATAAATGAATAAATAATAAATCCCACCTCTTTGTTGAGAAGTTCACAGGTACTCCTTTGATTTTTAAGGGAATTCTGAATAGACTGTATCTGCATAGAAACAGCAGACAGCACAGCCTCTTCGAGACGATTAAACTCATCAAAGCATCCCCAGGCTCCACATTTTACCAAGCCAACAAAAATTCGTCCCATAGACTTCACATCAATGCCCTTAAAAGAAATATTTACTTTTAATCTATTTGAATAGCCCATTTAAAATCCTAACTACACAGTGTTGTCAAATATATCCATGTTTGGGAGTTAAATAAAATTAGTTTAGAAAAACCTTTTAAAAATAATAATTAATACGACTTTTGAGATAAAAGAAACACAATGATGAATCTGCGACACTGTGTAATCTTTTTATAGTTATGTGGAAATTTCAAAGGTAATAAATTATGTTAACATGCTACTAGGCTGATACTACCTGAAATGCACTCTGGGCCTGTCATATCTCAGAGGTTTAGTAATACTAGAAAAGTTAACATGCTGGTTTCTATTGACAAAAATAGTAAAAAAAAGACAGAACCTATTGTTATATGAGAATATCTGTGACAGCATTTTCCATATTTTTATATTTAATTATATCATATTCCATAAAAATAAGCATATTGTTCTCCAAGCAAATTGAACACTAAACATTGTGCATCTAGAGGTGCAGATATCATTATATATGTTATTAAGCATTAGTTATAATGACTGTTTAAAGAGTATGTTAACATTAAAAAATAAACACTTAATTCGCATGGGAAGCCATAAAACTGCAACCTTCATCACTAAAAAAAAAATAATTTCATTTACCATGCCTATTAACTTATTGTAAGGGTTTGCATATTGGAAAGCTATAAGTATGTCTATTACCTAAAATATCTTTTTTAAGTTTGATAATTTGATGAATTTTAAATCACAACTGACTGATACATCTATATGAAGAAATCTCTTTCCTGAAGGTAATATTGTACTGGCAAAGGAATGTTTCATATTAAAGAAATACAACCATTCCGATTCATTTCAGGTATTAAAAATTATAACATTATTTTCTAGATCAAAGTGAGTTATTAAGTAAAAATCCAGACATAAAACTTGATAGCAAGTAAAAATACACCTTGCATAGAAAAACTGAAAAACCCCTTGAAGTTCATGGCTCAAAAACTTTATGAGCTGATGATGTCATCAAGCAGAGTGAAGTTAGGTGATGTAAATGTGTTTGCTTATTCTGGGAGAGTTATATATTATAAAATAGAAGCATTGGTATTATATATTATTTACAAAGAATGTGCCCAGTGACAGTTTTGTTAACTTATAATTGTTTTGAAGACTTAAAACAGAGTGCTGAGTTATAAGGGCTGTTATAAGTGTCCTTTGTTTTTACAATTTTGAACCCATTATAGTTATATTGTTATTACTGTCAATGTGTTCTGCGGTTCCAAGTAAGCAGTTGCTCGTAGCTGTGTTGATGAATAAAATATTGAAACAAATCATCTGTGTAAGTCATTATGTAAAAATACAAAGAAAATAAAAATATAAAAACAACCAATGTCCTTAAGTGCTATAAAGTCACTTTTACTATGACAGCAATCCCTCTGCAATATTTGTTATCATTCTTTTCACTGATTTACTTTCTCATCATCTTATGCTGTAACTTATATAACTTTGTAATTTATGAAGGTTTTAAAAAAGAAAATTAAAACAGACATATCTAGATACATCAGAATATGGAAATAACTAATAAAAAGACCTGAACCATTTCAGGCTCTTGCACTACTCAGTATCAAAAACAGTTATACTTTATTCCTATATAGTTTACAATCACCTTGATATTAAAATCCTTTCCATTAAGCCTCTAGTTTTGCCTAAGACTCTCTAGCATATTTGGTACCATAAACCCATGAAAGACTATGTCAAACAACCACATGAAGAGAAAACTGGTCATATTTTTCCAAGGTTACCAACCACCTACTGTAAATAAAAAATGCTATTTTGAATACCTCATCACAATTGAAAACAAGAACTTGTCTTCCAAACAGTCCACCCAGAGCCTTTACAGACTCTGTTTTTCCTGTTCCAGCAGGGCCATAAGGATTGCCTCCTAATCCCATCTTCATTGCTTGTGTCAGAGTTAAGTAGCACTTGTCTGTCAATGGCGTATGCACCAGCTTTGGTGCATTACCCTAGATGAGTTACAAAAAAGAACAGCATCAGGAAGTAAGAACTGAAAGATGGTTTGCACTGGCAACATGGAATGGGGTAGGGGTAAAATCAGAGGATTCATTTGATTGATTCATTCATTCACTCATTTTTTCCACTTATCATATCATTCATGCCCTAAGGCAAATATTTACACAATGTCTACAATTTTGAGCTTAGTTTTACCTCATTTTCTATCTCTCCTCAAATAATCCCTCTACCTATAAAAATTCAATGACAACCAAAAGTCGCCTTACTGTCTCATTTGTATGGGATGTACAGTATATCATTTAAAGTAATATATAACAAAAGTAGTGAGTTCAATTATTTTTAAAAAAGTCAGAGGTTGTAAAATAATTAAACAGTCAGAAATAAAATAGAATGATTTAGAGATCAGTTCAGTATGTTATCTGGTTACTTAATGGTGCATTTATTTAGTAACATGTTGTAATTAATCACTAGAGACAATAACCTAGTATTTACAGGGTGGTCCAGATCTAATTATGCAACTTTCATTATGCTATAACTTATTAAGTTTATTACATAGAGAATTCACAAAAAATTCTTTGTTGCCGATAGATGGCAGCACCTGTCCTGCACTCCAAAATGGCGGGGAAACGGTTGTCAGTCAAACAGCAATTCTTTTGTCTTGTATTGTTTTCCTGCATTGCATTAAAAGTTGCATAATTAGATCTGGACCACCCTATATAAGATGGGTAGTAATATTCTCAGAAGGACGATAGAAGATAAAAAAAAATAAATTTTATCATGTTAAAGAGTTACAGTATACAAAATGGACTGATAGAGAGCAATCAATTTTCTAGTCTATTCTCAAAATCTTTACGTTTGGGGAACAAAAAAGATAAAAATGTTTACATTAACCAATTCGTTTGTAGAAAAAAAAAATAACAGTAAATATGACTTGAAAAAGATAATAAAGATCTACAACAACAAAGCAATACACAATAGAACATTAGAACAAGGTCAGGCCATTAAGCTCAAGACGTTTTGTTAATTAACCTAATTTCTCTACTATTTGATGAAAGTGCCATCTATTTTAGCAGATTGACATATTGATTAATTAAATTATCTATTGAACATTTAGGTTGGCTAGCTTAAAATTCAAACTAGAGGTGTCTCTTCATTTAATTCTTTACATCTGTACATTTTCTGGTTTCCAAATTGCATGTAATAGCTGTATTTTTATTAAAAAAAAAAAAGATTTAACTCAGGGGTGTCACACTCTGCTTTTTAAAATCTAGTAGCCTTAATTTCTTTCCATAATCAGCAGATACAAAGTCAGCCAACAGATGAAAGGATACCTTCACCCTATTTGTACCTATGTTACCTGTCATGCAACATTTATTTTAAAAAAGGCCTAAAAAATATTGTTCTGCTCTGGTCCATAATACAATTTTGTAATGAGCTCAAGAACAAAATTAAAGTTCAAAATCATAGTTTTTAACATGTCTGGTCTTGCAGCTGGAGAGCACTAATAGGTCATTGATTTCAAAAGTCTGTTTCATTAACAGCAAGAACTGACTTATGTTTAAAAAATTGGGTCAAAAAATGTTGCCCTCCAGGAAATGAAACTAACTAAATCTTGAGGAAGTTATGTATAAATTTAACCTGGGACCTTTCCATCCTTCTTTGAATTGCATTAATTTAGTTCGAAGCCTTTGTGAATTTTAGGTTTGGTATGTGTTGTTGCAATAAAGAAAGCATATTGACATTCTAAGTGTTTGCTAACATTTTGTTTATCTATAGTAATTTAATAGTCCAATAAAGCGAGTAATCTTTCCTTATGAATCAGAAAGAAGGCTGATAAAAATTTGGAGATGGACACCTGAAGGCTCTTAGTGTTCTCAAAAAACAGCTTGCAGAAAAGTTCATTTTAGACTCAGTTTTGTAAAACATTAAACATCTTGCTTTTTCATTTTCATATTTTCAATATAGAAAATAAAAAGAATGGTGGATGGGCTAGTAAGGTAAAAGAAAGTAGAACCATGTGAAATAAGGAATGTCAATGGAGACAAACACTTTACCTGTCAACTGTTAGATGCCAAAAAATGCAACTAATTTGAGGTACAGCCAAGTTTTTATATACAGTTTGTTAGCCTACTGTTACTAATTTTTCTGGAAAAATATTTTCCTTGTATGAAAAATTATAATATTCAATCTACTCAAAATTTCCTTATCGTTCTATACTTTTAATAGTTTACTTAAATCAACTTGTTATAACCCCAATTCCAAAAGAGTTGGAACAGTATGGAAAATGTTAATAAAAACAAAAATGAATGATAAATTTACTTTGACATGTATTAAAACAAAGACAGTATACTGTAGGTATGTAATGTTTTCCCTAGTTAACTGCATTGTTATTTGTAGATATACACTAAATCCTAAATTGGCCACTGGGGAATCTGAGTCTCGGTCCGGCAGGAGCTACCAGACCAACAAGAGATGGTCAGCTGCAGCTGCAGGTAGGGAGACTCCCGTGTTGCAAAGCCTGATGGGAGAAGTAGCCGCCAAGTAAAAGGACAAAGGCACTGGGTTTTAAAAAAGGGACTGTTTCCAGCCTGTTGTTTTTAACCTCATTTTTAATTAATTTATTTATTTGGGATTTTAACCTCCACTTGTCGTTTTTCCAGATTATTTATGTACTGTTTTTGAGGCACTGCACTATGGACACTGTTTTGATTTTGTTTGGTTTGCTTTAAATAAAAGCACTTGCACCTTTTGCACCATCCCCTTTGCTCAGTTTGACTTGCCCCCATCTGCCAGTTCATCCGGTTACCGATAGTGTTGGGTTCGAAATGCAACCAAAAGGGAGGAGGGAGCATGGAAAGCACCATTAATGCAGAAAAATATGTACATACTGTATTTTAAAGCAACATATAATAATATCTAGACAATATCTTTGGCAGGACAATTCCAAAACCACATTCTGCTTGGATTACACTGCATGAGCAAAGAGTACAGGTACTAAAATTGGCCTGCCTGTAGTCCTGACCTGGTGCATAAAGAACCTGCATAATGGATGAATATGAGAACATTCTGCTAGCTAAACTTAAGCAACCTGTATCTTCAGTGCCCAAACGCTTACTTGTTATTAAAAGAAATGGTAACATTATAGAGTGGTGAATACTCGATCCTTTCAGCTTTTCTGGAGTGTGTTGCAGTTATCAGTATTGACAGGAGTTTTTTAAAAAACAATTAAATTCACATGGGTAATGCATGAAATCATGTGTTGTTGTAGTGTTTTCAATATAGTACAGTGGAAGAGAGAATTTGCAAAACACTCTATTTTTGTTTTAGCAAAATTTTCCATATTGTCTAATCTTTTTTTAAAAAAGGAGTTGTACTATGCTTTATTAATACTGAATTTCTTAACTTGAGTATGGTGCTACTTATATATTTTTAACATTGAGAGTATTCTCACCTGGTATTCATAGGTGTAGAGGAATTCGGCATCTACCATTTGAATGTGGCAATTATTCCCCTCTCTCATATAAAACCGTAGCTGTTTCTTCCATATCCATTCATCTTTACTGTTTATCTGTACTGATATAAGCTGCTTTACAACATCAATGTTGTGAATGATATCAAGAATAAGTGCCTTCAGTTTCAACTGTAAAACACCTGAATCTAAGCATACCACAAAAAAGAAAGGATAATAATCAAATGTTAGTACTGTTATGGAATTTACCAATATACATTTTATAAAAAATAAATAAATGAATGAATAACTTCAAAAAAGGCATCACCAAAAAGAAAAGACATGACAACATCGAACTTTCACATAAGTTTAATATATTCTTAATTATTTATATAAAAACAAGTAACCAACTTTCGCCTAGTTCATATTTACGTTCAGGCCATTGTAATATCCACTAAGTATAAGTATAGTCCCGCAATGCCTGCAAGGTTTACACAAAAAATTCTTTGCTTCTTGTTAAGTTTGCCCTGCAGAGCAAAACCTGGGATAACTGTAAATCCAAACAAATGTAGTCATGTTAAAAACCACACAGATCTACTGCCCCCCCACTCTACATGGTAATCATTTCAGAACATTGATCAGAAGATAGTCCAACACTACAGCTCCCTGCATGGCTAATTCATGTTTTATACACACTTTTTTCACTATCTAATTAAATTAACTTCAGCTTTTGCTAAGATTTGCATTACCGTATAAAGCCACACAAGAAAAAGAAATAAATCTCAGAAAGCAACGTTGACTATTTTTCTGTCTTCTTTATTTATTGAATATAATTACACTAGTCTGCATCAATATCCTCCCACACACAAAAAAAAAAAATCAGTTTAGGTGTGTCAAATCCATTTCTGAACTGTTTCCATAAGATAATGGATTAAGTGAGAAATTCCATTTTGAACAAAGTTGTTGATTTTATTAAGTTATGTGTGTTTATGATGTACATATTCTTCATGCTCTGAATATTATTTGAAATACATTTTGAGCTGAAAAAATGTTCATGAGGAGAAAACAACCCAAAATCAAGTGTTTGGTATACATTTTTTCTCTCTTCTTAATCCTTCAATATAGGCAGGAATGTATGTTTAGAAGGTTAGAAAGATCTGGATTTATTATCCAGAGGAGAGAAATTTGTTGTTTAAATAATTTTTAAAGAAATATGCAAGGTCACATAGATCCATCTACCGAATTGATCAGGTAAGCAAATGGTAAAAGACTACACACCCTTCCTTTATTGATGAGCTACTCTTTTCCAACCTAGCACTAGGGTGCAACATGTCTTTAAAACCCAAATCCTATACTCTCATTTGGATTTTTTCCCCCAAGAACATGGGAGCAGAACGGGAGGTGAGACTCCAACAGGACATTGCCGAAATGGAGAGATGTTAAATTAGAAAGTGAAGTGAGTCTATATTCCACCTTGGAACACCTTTAGAGAATTACTAGATGGAAAAACTCCAAATGACTACTTTTTGTAAATAATAATTACATTAAACAATAAAAAAAAGTATATGTTTATTTTATTTATTATGTTTATTATTTTATTTTTTGTATTATTGTTAGAGTTGCTCTGTAAGAGATTGTTTATAATACTGACTTTGAGCTCCAGGAAAAGAGTAATTGCTGGGACTGTCTGTACAGAGTTAGATCATGCAGCTATAGTAAATATATGAATTCTACTTTATAAACACAGCCATTCTGAAGAATCTATGACATGACATGTTGCTAGGCATTTGACAAGTGTTACATGATGTATAGTATTACATCATTATGGTCACTTTACAAATGAGGCAACATGACTTGAAATATGTATAAACTGTTCAAAAACAAAGGGATGTAACACATTAGAAAACTTGGTTCTTGAAAAGTATTTAGTTAAATTTTTTTTGATTATGACTATCAATATGGGGGGTGGCACGGTGGCACAGTGGGTAGCACTGCTGCTTTGCAGGTGGACTCCCTGCGTGGAGTTTGCTTGTTCTCCTCGTGTCTGCGTGGGTTTCCGTGGTGATTCTAAACTGTCCCTAGTGTGTGCTTGGTGTGTGTGTGTGTGTGTGTGCCCTGCCTTGCGCCCTGAGTTGGCTGGGATTGGATCCAGCAGACCCCTGTGACCCTGTAGTTAGGATATAGCGGGTTGGATAATGGATGGATGGACTATCAATATGGGAAATACCCTTGAACTATGACAAACAATTTTTCACAGTTTCTGATCTTCTCTTTTTTGACCTCACTTTAGTAAAAACCCTTACATATTTACTTCTTGTCTGTCTAATTCAGCTTATTTAGACTTTTCACAGAACACTTTTGACATTCATAACATGCATTTACTGTGATGCACCAGTGTCCCATTTCAGTGCGGACTCCTGCCTTTTACACACGTTGTTGAAGACAAAAATGTGTTCACAAAATGAATGGATGCATTATTATTAATAGAATTTGCATTTTATTCTGAACTTGGAATCTTATGATCAGATAACTTCAATATTTCAAAAACTTTACTTTCAGAAATGTACCAGTTTAAAGAAATAATAAAAGCATAAAATATTCAAACAGAGGTTCACTCTGCAAATGATCTGTTTAGTAACTATTTTTCTGTGTGCCAGTTTACTTTTGTATATCTCAATGATACTTGCAAAATTGGACAAAAACATGTAACATGCCTTTAATTCCACGTTTGTAGCAATAAAATAACTGCACCAACTCAAGTTATCAGTCTATTAGGTACTTAATTGTGTCACTTCTCTACCATGCAAAAGTGACACATGTTAGCTTCATGGATTCTCTTCTCATTAAGTGTGAAAATACTTAAAGAAGTTTCAAAACTAATACAGTACAAAATTTGAGCAGCTGAGCAGGCACTATACCCAGGGCTGAAAATAATGCTAGTACTTCCTATTACCTGTTACATAATGTAAAGGTTGTTTGCCTTAATGCACTATATTTATTTGGTCTCTAACCACTACATAAAATGTAACTGTTATACTTACGCTTGCCACTATCAAAACATGCATTTTGTAAGACATACCAGTATTGCCAGTTCCATCATTGCTGCTTCCTACACTGGTGTAATGCTCCAGTTTAGCCATCAATTCCACATCTAACTGCTGGAGATTTTGGCCCTTTATGGCATTTTCAACATCTTCTGTGAACTGAATTTGTTCAGCTAAGCAAAGAATCTAAAGAAAAATAACTGCAGTTTAGAACAACTGTACCCAATTAAAGTACATAATACTATAACACTAACTCCAAGGTTTACTATTCATGCACACTGATAATTATTTTTTCTGTACTTGAAATTTCAAAATTTGAATAGGCTATTGGTGCAATATCTATTTTTTAATATCATTAATAAATTTTGCATTAGCTTTAGTCCATGCATGTGCTAATTAAAGAGGTCTATAACCATTCTAAGTGCACACCCAACTCAACAGCATTTGTGGCCAACCCTGTATTGCACAGAACCAAATTTAAGTAAAATGAATGAAACAAAATGTTTTATCCAATGACAATGTTCCGTAACATATACACTTTAGGTATTTCGTATATGGTTTATGCAATACTAAGAAGAAGCATATATATATATATATATATATATATATATATATATATATATATATATATATTTTTTTTTTTTTTTTATTTGCAAATCACATTCCTTCCAAAAAAACATAATACCTGTGATGGAAACTGTGAAGGATCAATGCCAGTTCTTTTGCCCGCTGCAATGCACTCTACTAGCAGTTGTTTCAAAGTCTGCTTCATTTCAGCAGCCAACTCACTTAGCCAGACCTAGAGAAAAACACATAACAATGACTTAAAATATCATAACATAACATAAACAAAAAGACCTGGTATAAGAAAATGTTCATAATGTGTTTTGATTCTGAATACCTCAACATCATTTGACACACGAATCTTATTTTTTAAAGATACCACTTCACCCTCCAAGGACTTCATTGCAATAATATGTTGAAAGTCTTCATCAAAATCCACGCTGTTGATACCTATCAAAAATAAGCAAAAACTCCACATTATATCCAAACAAATAATTAATACAGTTCCCATTGTAAGCAACATTATTTCTTTGCAATTTTAATTGTCCTACACATACTGTAAGTAAAAATACTACATAGGGAAAGTACTCTGATGGGGTGAAAAGCTAACTTCAAGTTCTTAGCATATTTATAGGCTCCAGGCTGCTCTGAACATGATTTCACCACTTCCACATGATATGTTAGAGTGTGTGCATATAGGCACATTCCGCAGGAACTTTTCTCAGAAACCAGAGACTTTTTAGAATCACAGAAACTTTTGTAGCATTCCCACCGCTGCTACTTTTTAATCTTTTACTTCAGGGTATGCACGTTTTGTTAAACCAGAAACTACCATGGATGGAGTTCAGGCAATGAATTGTACTGACTGGATGACCACAAGCATTGGCACCATTTTACAAATCAGCAGTTTAGACTTTGGAGAGATATCGGTGAAGTTACCCCCTCTGAATCTGTAAATAAGGTCTGGGGGTTCCCCATGAACTCCGGATCATGTCTCATTTCAAACTGCATCGTTCTTCTTTGCAAGTGTCACAGGATGTTATTGGTTTCTGAAAACAAAGTTTCTATAGTGGGAAAGTGCCTTATGTGTGTCTTCCATCTGTCGGTTTGTGCAAAATTATATTAAGCCTGTATGATACTGAAAAATGAATAACTCAATTCAAACTAAGCTTGGAAACATCATCTGCATTATGAAATACTAGCCTACTAAAAAGAAAAAACTTTTATGAGGAGTACTTACTTTATCAAATGACTGTATATAGGGGGTGTTTCATATGCTTTTTTTATTGTGCAAAATCAAGAGGAAAGACAATCTTCCTAAAGTGTGCATCCTTTGCCTAAGGTTAAGATCTTTTTTTCTTGTTTTTTTGGTCTGTTTTCAGATATTTTGTTCCTTCAAGACTGTTAAATGCAGTATCCCTGTGGGACCTCAACTCTTTATCTGTACCTCATGTCTTGTCTTAACAATATAAATATACACATATTTTAGGCCTTCTTGAACATTATCTTAACACTTTCAGAGTGATTACGAGTGTGTATGTATATGTGTGCTGGGACAGAAGACTTTGGATATGACAACTTATAAATGATTATTCAGTCTGGAAAAATCTTAGCATAAAAAGGTAGAAGTCAGATTTTGATCTACAAATGTAATAATTACATTTTGTAAATGAATTTGAACCCCAAATGCAATACAAATAGGATTGGAAAATATACAGTTTTCAACAAGTTAATGTTCTTCTATTCCAATACAATAATATAGTTTATTGGAATGTTTTACTGTTAAAAGCCACAGCTTTATATTAGGAATGACGTGTGATGGAAACATCAGATTTTTTTAAACAAAATACATACTGTATATATTTTAATAACAATACATATCATATATTCATCTAAGTCCACATTGCAGAATTAGAGTCTGTATTGGCAGCACTGAGTGGAATACAGGAATCAAATCAGGACACATTTCCACATTCACTGATTCTACCTAACATGATTGTTTTTGGAATGAGGGAAGAAAAAAACAGCCTTCCTAAATAATAAAAAAAAATAAATCTAACAGTGTTCTAAAAAATAATTTCCATTACAGTACAACAAGATGCTTTCAAAACATTAAGACACACTGAAAAAGAAAATTAGGTGAAATATGTTTAAAAGTGGCAGATAAAGAACTAAACAAACAGTCAGGGCTCAGTGTAAATTTGCTGAACTGAAGTGAACTGAAATGAGTTGAACTGACCTGAACTGTGAGTAAAGCAGGAGTGTGAACTAAAATCAAGAAACTATTTAAGAGATTTCATGCCAAAAAGCTGATTGAGCATTCACTGAGAGTATTGTAAGGAGGCTTTGGAATACCAAACAGGGCAGGAGTCAAAGATGTCAATTGTATAATGGTGCAAGCAGCCAGCACATGAAGATGTTCAGAGGTGTTTGTATTTTGTACAAAAAGGTTGTGGGGTTTTACAGTTGAAAATACAAAGCTAATGCCACTGATACAGCTCAAATGTCACATAATTATTGTTTAATGGTAAATTACCAGCCTAGAGAAAGAACTTTAAACTAGTAGGAACATATTAAATATCTGTAGAGAGATTATTTAAGAGAGACATAAACAAGTTCAAACAAAAGATGATGAAAACACTACTAAGTATTTCAGAATCTTTGCTGTAGATGGAAAAACAGTTATTTTGTACACAGCACAATTGCATTTTTATTATGCTGAGATATACTGTATATATACTACTCAGCATTTTACTGTTAATTATTAGCTTTCACACCAAAAACATGCATTTCCATTTTTTTGAGGGAAGGAAATGTCAATCTTGTTTTAATTATGTTTGATACCTGTGTCAGGCAACACAGTGACATAGTGGTGTTTAACAGTGCTTCTAATTCACATTCCTGTTGTATTTTGTGGGTTTCCTTAGATCATTCTAATTTATAGGCTTACATTGAATTTAGCTGGCCTAGTGTTAATGATTTCACATGTATTCACAAATGTGCCCTGAAGTGGACGGGCATCTTATCAATTGTTGGCTCCTATCTTTTGATTGCTGCTATGTGGATAATATATGGCTCCCAAAGACTCATTAGTGGAAAAAGACAGCCTGTGAAAGACAGCTTAATGTTTAGTATTCATTTAACAGTTTTTTTTATTTGAAACCTTAATAAACTTCACAACAATTCTTCAAACAAACAAACAGTACTCAGCATTTATTACAATCAAAAAATATTAATAACCAAAATAAAAATCAACATAGTATGTGATGATAAATAAAGTAACTCATGGACAACTAGTATGCAGTTTGGCATAATTCATTTACCAATATAAGCCAATTAGCATATACTGTAGGTAATGAACTAAAATACTAATTTTCAGTTAAAATAAAGTCTTACCTGCAAACAGTTTTTTTAAGTGAGACTGTATAACAGTAGGGTTAGTGGCTTGACCCAAGATCTCCAACAAATCATCATCTCCAATAAAATAAAATCGAGGGAACGCTGAACGTTTTTCCTGTAAACACAAATTTGTACAATTTATGCTATACTGTAATACAGTGACTTCCCTTAATCACTCAATTAACCTAATTACAATAAACTATTACATTAAAAATTCATTTTAATTAAACAAGCTTTACAACTTGACAGTATATTTTAAATTACTAATTTACAATTATCTATAGTTATTGCCATTGGAAAACAGATGGGCATTCCTTCTGGATGAAAGAATGACTTCTTGCCTGGCCAGAGAATTATAAGCAATGGACCAGCAGAAGACAGATCCCAGGAGTAGTTCCTTACCCATTATTACAGGCTGCAGTGGTTCTCTCAAGGCATCCCATTATATATATTAAAAATTGTCAACATTATGTGTGGTTCGGTGGCAACTGGGCGACAGTCAACTCGGCAAAAAAACTATTTGGCTAAAGACAACTCAGCGAAAAGACAACTGGGCGAAAGACAACCCAGCGAAAAGACAACTCTGCCAAAGACAACCCAGCAAAAAGACTCGCCGAGTAGTCTGTCGCCAAGTTGTCTTTTCGCGGAGTTGTCTGTTGCCCAGTTGCCCCTGAATGATTATATGTTATGCAAAAAACTCACAAAACTGCTAGGTCTTGAAAATTGACCTGGATACACAAAATACGACCCAGGAATTTGAGGTGCACGATACCTCACCCACTAAACTGGACTTAGGTCCTTCTCACAGCAAGCAGCAGTGCAGCCACATGTCCTTGCTGACAGGAAAAGAATAGCAGCGAACTTTGTTGACAGTAAATCACTTTGCACAGGCTCAATCATCATTTTCATTGCATATGCAACTCAAACACTGCAAGTAATATAGAAAGTCAGACACAACCAAAGATTTGGAGGTGCAGGCTTCCTCCTCCACATTTTTGAATTTTTGGATCCTTCTTATGGCAAGCAGTGGTAAGATCAGCAGGAAAAGAAATTTTCAACCACAGTCACAAGTCATGTACTTTAAATGCAAAAGATGGTCATACCCACTGTTAGCTTACATCAAAGGTGGCAGTACCATCAGTAGAGTGATCTGGGATGATTTGTTTCATAAGAAGTGCAGAAATTACCTTTCTTTGTGGACCAGACATCCAAGCATTTCCTAGTTTATATTATCAATGAAAAGCACCACTACCATGAATAAAATGTTATTATTCGTAGTGTATACATTTTAACCATTTCACAATTTAAAGAAAAGGAAAAATGACGTACCTCCAAAAATTCATTTAAAGATTTCTGGCATCTCTGCAGCTGATCTAAAATAGTTATTAGAGAGTTTCTGATTCCAGCTCTTGCATTAAGTGAAGTGACTCTGTTGTCCCTTTGGACATCAACCATAATCGATCTACATTTTCAAAAAAAAAAATAAAATAGAGTTGCACTTTTGTAAATTCTAACTTTGCTGTATTCCATTATTCACAGTGGGAGCCTGTGCTTTCATTGTATTGTATCAACAGAAAAATTAGCAACACATCATTGTCCCTACTTGTAATTACCGGCTGTAATCAGAAACACCAACAATGCCAGATCACTATGCTGCCAACCATCTGCAAATTAGAGAACAGCTGACATTGCAGCATCTCCACAGGCATCAGGTTAGCACCTGGAAGAGTATAACATAACCAAGTTCAAAGTGGCTTTTCCACATCACATCTTTCACATCTGTTTAATATTGCTGCCAAACAGCTGCAAAAGCCTGTGTCTGAATCCTGACTTAGCATTCACTTCTGTGGAGTCTGAATATCCACACAGGTTTTTATTTAATCATTCCAGGTTTTCTCCCATACTGCACAAATGTATAGTACATGCCAGGCTAATTGGTGAATCTAAGTTGATGCAGAGAGAGTGTGGGTGTGTGTGTGAGTATCCTGTCATGTGTAATGCCTCCTGTACAGTTGGTGCCTGTTTTGTAGTCAGTCATGCCAGGATATGTTCAAGTTCTCTGTGAAGATGGAGTTAGATTAAGCAGGTTTAATTAATGGATTTTTGGAGGAATAGATACATGTTTAGTGTTGCCTTTCTACTGAAAGAACAAATAAACAGTTCCTATTTTTTAATTAAATCCACATTCTCACCAGTTATTTAAAACTTAAAAGACACACTCTTCTTGTAGGCCTACAGGTTTTCCCTAGGTAGTCTGGTTTTCTTTCATGTTTGAAAGAAGTTAAACTAACATTTCTAAGTTAGTCTGTTTTTTTTATTGAGTGTACATTTATGCAAATCTATCCCGGACAGGCGCTCTCTCCAGGGCTGGTTCCTGACTTCTTTGACTGGGATTGACTCGGTCTACAAATGTCACTGTAAATAAAAAAATGCAAGCTTGTGAAATGGAAAGATGGATGGATGAAATATCAATGCATGTCTATTTTAATATGACTGAATAAAACCATTTAACTACAGAATTTATAATTAGAAAAGCTATGAGCTCTTGTTAAACTGATTAACCAAAAGGTTAAAAGGCAAAATGTATTTCTGAAGGATTATGGGGATACTGTGCAATGAATTCTTACCTGAAATCCTCATCAACTCTCTTGAATCGGGCCTGCTCTCTTGGAAGAGCTCCACGACCAAAAATTGGCTCTAAATAAACCCATTTCCTTTGGATCTGATTCAAGTTGTGTAGGTACTCATCCAGTTCAGCTAGCTTTGACTCCCATAATGACACTTTATCAGCAAAGAATTTGTAATAGGGAGAATCTTTTAAAGACTGTAGGAGACAGCGATTGTCTCCCACTTGATTAACTATATCTTTCCAGTCCTTGATGAGTTTGATGGTTTTGTTGTGACTGTCTTCATAATCAGTTAACGTAAAAACTGTGCCTGCTCCCCAAAGCTCAAGTTCACGTAATGCCTCTCGTATAGTGACTTCAGCCTGGGCACGGCTATTCAGATCCTGAAATGATAATGAACATAACAATGAACTTTAAATGAGGGTCAATCTACTAAATTCTTTAAGTTATTGAAAGTGAGTAAAAAAAAATTATACTATACAAAATAACTATGTGAGCTATCAGCACTTTGTTATGATTCAGCTATTGAAATGTATTAAAAAGAAGCAGAAAACATACTTTTAGCTCTGCTGCCTTTGCAATGATGGCATCTGATACTCTGAGCAGATCTCCAAACAAAAGTTTTTCCAGAGTGGTGCCTCTGGGTAACCCCAAGAGACGGAAGAGGTCTAGCCAGTGATCTGACGAAAGATTTTCACCTCTGACATACTTTAACACAGGAACCACTAACTGCAAAAAAAGTTTAAAGAAAAATTAGAAAATTTGGGTTGAGAATCAGCCAACTCAATGGAAACTTTGGATTGAGAGCCAGAGAAATCTAAAGCACCCTCCCATATACAATTAACTCAACATGTATGGCTTTGAGATGTTGGAAACTAGAGTAAACTAGAGTGCAAAGAGAAAATCCTCTTAGACTAAACAGGGACAGGAGCTGAGCCTCAGACACATGACATGATATGACAGCGATAAATAAATACTGCACTACTGTGCCACCAAGCATTTATGTGATTTAAAACTATGGTATGCTACCTATCATGCATAGGTAGTCTAATACAAACAGACATATTGTTGTGAGTAAAGGGCTGTAAATGTCTTGGAATTTCAAATATTCTTGCATCTAAGTCATAATAATAGATGAAAAGAGTCTGATTAAAAACATAGCTCAGAAAAAGTTATATACTGTCTTAACTTTTTTGCACATATAAAAAATATTGGAATCCTTAGGTTTAGTAGTCTGCTGGAATACTTATATAAATAATTCTAGTTAATAAATATATGTCTATTTGTTTTTTACCATGTTTACAGTAGTGCATATTTCCCTGCTGCCACAATGACAAATTTGACCCTAACAAATATGCTAGAAGCAGTGGAAGAATTTCGGCATTAAAGGCTGTCGGATCAAACTGAACACTTGCTATGTGAATTTGAGAAGTTTTAATAACATATAACAATCTATTTCAAGTATATTATAGATTAAACAAAGTTTTTACTGTAATTGATTAACCACATGCTTCTAAGGTGACAAAACCATTGCTAGTTAAAAATCCTTGCAGTGATTAAGGGTGGCATAATAGTACAATGGAAGCTGCTGTTTCAAAGATCTAGCAACCTTGGCTGAAATCCTACCCCCTGATGTTGATCATGTGGAGTTTGCATGTTCTCTTTGTGCCTGCATGAGAGTTCCTCCAGATATCCCGGTCTCTCTCCCTTATCTCCAAAGACATACAAGCTAGAATGATTAGCCATTCCAAGTTGGCCCCAGTATAAGTGCAAATGTGGATGTATCTGTAAGTGGGCCATGTGATGAACTGGTACCATGTCCAGAGTTATTTTCTGTTTTACACCCAGTGCTGCCAAGATAGGCTCTGAAAACCACAGACTGACTAACTGTAAAGTTTATTATTTGAAAATACTTTCCTGACAATTTAAGTAAATCTTTCATTTATCACATAAAAAGTCCAAATTTGATACATCTTAACTGTTGTACCTGATTTGGCTATTCGGTTCAAATATACCATAATTTTAAAGGACAATCTAATAATTAATCCATAATTCATTATATTGTCAGTAAATAAAGCTGAACAAATATACATAGTCAAACTTATTTAATCCAACTGCAGGTCACGGGAAAAGGGAGCCTATCTCCACAGCATGTGAAGCAAGGCAGGAAATACCCTAGACAGGCCACCAGACCATTGCATGGCCCAAACAAGCACATACCAACACTCACTCACACTAGGGCTTCTTTAGAGTCAACTAATTCATGTACTATCCACTGTAATGTTTACTTTATTCATAAATAATCCCACCTTGTATTGATCAATTTTTTTCTGCAGTTTCACAGTCATTATTGTCTGCTCCTCTTGTTTTCTTAGCCTCTCATGCCACATTAAAAGAAACTCTTCAAAAATGTAATATTTACTCCTGTTAACAAGAAAATTATAATTGATTTTAAAATGAGTTTATCTAATACATAAATAATTAATTCCTTAGTACTAAAGTTTTATATTTAATAACCTTCATATATTAAACTTAATTTCATCAGTTCTTGAAATCACTTTAAGGTCTATATCATATTTACTTCAGGAATCATGCAAACTGTCATTAGAAACAAAATTAAAATATGCAAATTATTTAACTTAATTATTAAAATTGGTAAAAAATTACTTTGGGGATGTATACATAGATTAATAGACAACAAACAGAACAACGTTTAACAATAGTTAAATTATGTTTGTACAATTGCAAAGCAGTATTAAGAATAAGAATTGCACTGTAGTAACAACAGTTGAAACAATTTAACTCAATTCAAACTATTTGCTCCAAAAAAATATGCCAGAAGCAGTAGAAGAGTTTCAGCATTAAAGACTATTCAAACTGAACACTTGTTATGCTTTTATGTATATAATTCTATGTTATTCCTAACTAAAAATGCTTGAGATTAAACAATCTGAAGGTAACTAACCGAAAAGTAATCCAGTCTTCCTTTGTCTTTTCACTAAAACCGTTCTGAAATTCCTCATAAAATGACCACATCACTGATAAGTCTTGAATGTCCTTTCCAATTTCATCTGCCAGAGAAAAATCAGGTTCTTCCAACTCAAAATGATGACAGTCTTCTCTGTAAATAATAATTGCAAAGCATTATTTTGCATCTTAAATGAAATTTGTCTGCAGCCAATCATTATTGTGCAAATTACTACTATGTTTTCGGCACAAGGTTAAAAAGAAAAAGCATCAAATATAATTTTGTTATTTACTCACATTAGTTTCTTCCTTGTACTTTCAAGCTCATCAAACATAACTCTTTTTTCTTTTATTGTCTCAATACACTTTTGAAGAGTTTCTTCATCACCAGTGTCTATAACATCATCATTGGGCTTTAACTGATCCCAGCGAGCTTTAAATTTTTCAAGTTCTTGTTCGTACACTTTGATGCGGGATTCAACATTTGCCTTCATGACCTCAATCTTTTTAATTAAATGGAAGATATTAATTATCATTTATGGCACTTGTAAATGCACAATTCAATGATTGCATTATATTTACAGTAAGCATGCATGGCTATATTAAGCAGGTTCATAGTGTCAAAATATCTCAATAAGAAATTACATTTCATTGTACAGGCAAATTACATTTGACTGTAATGGTTGTTAATAATGAAAGGAATGAAAAAGTAAGCTAAATGTTTACTTGCTATAGAGAATGTTACAATTAATCTTAAAATGTGTAGTATATAACTTAAGTCAGAACATATCATTAAAATTAGTAAACTAGTAAATTGAAAAAGTAAGTCTATTGAAACAATGGAAAATTGCTCAAGGATGGAGAAATCACTCAGGGCTTTGTCCCTTTCAGTTTCACACCCTAACACCAACAGGCTGGCAAAAACCTGCCAAGTCAGAAAGTGCTTTTTACCCAGTGGGCTAAAGGGAACTCCATCTACTCAACAAAGTAAGTGAGCTTCTGATTTTTCTAACTGCAACTGAAAGGCAAGCATTCTTTCACTTCCTCCACAATGCGACTTTAAACATTTTACAGACATCACTACAAATACAGCAAGTCCACAGAAATGTGACTCTAGTCTGAACTATTACCCAGATTTTCAGAGTTGTGATGAAATGATGACCTTCCACCCCATTTTAAAACAATAATGATAAGATGGTTAGCCTGATATTGCATTGTTATAGTTACATTGTACATGAAGCTGTGTAGTGCATGCTTTTAGATTTGACAAAAACAAATTTAAGCTTTAATTAATATGTTTCTTAATGGTAGTGTTATTAATTGTGTTCAGAGATTTCTCAGTTAAAGAAGACAGAAGAGTTGAGGTAAGGTTGTTACAGCAACTAATCCGGACACTGGAGCGTTGCCATGTGTTGCATGTTGATTAGCACCTGCAAATTAAGAATTTCAATGTACTCTGCACATGTGACATTAATGATCCTAAAAATCTGTAAACCCATAACGCACTTATAAACGTTTTTATATAAAATAACAAACTAGTTTGTTTTACATTTAGAATTCTGCTTGTGTCTATATGTTAGCAGAACACCAAAACATAAATTGTCTAATGAAACATTTATGACTGACACTGATTTCTTTTTGATTGCCCAGTAGTAAATATTTTTTCTTGCAATTTTATATTTGTTCATTTACTTCTGGTACTGCATATATAAAAGCAGCATTTTACAGTTCAAAATAAAAACAGTAAATATTTCCATTATAACTGTGGGGTGTTAACTCCATTACTTGTTTACTTTGGCCTACCTGCAGTATTTCAGTACAGAATAAACTTGGGAGCATCCCCATCTTTCATAAGTCATAATAGTGAAACTATGATTATGTCAAAGGGAAATAATAATACATTCTACTGAATCTTGAACATCCAAAGGTTTATAAAATACACTACTTTACAAACAACAAACACCTCTATTGTACAAAGAAATATATTCAATAAACATTAGAAGTTTAAACAGATTAATGGCTTCAGACCTGATATGCATATACTATACCTGCTCTTTAATCATAAGCTGATGACTTTCCATCATAAGTTCCAATTTATCCCATTTTGCCTTTAGAGTGCTTATGGTTTCAAGGCCTCCACCAGCTACAGACCGTAAGAGGCGATTTTTATCTTCTGCCTCTTGAAATAAAGGCAAAATCTAGACAACAAAACATATTTGTTTATTTGAAGAATCATTAATAACTCAATATATACTTTATGATCTGGTAACACCTAGCAGTGAGAGAAATCAGTGCTCATATCACAGGAGTTTGCACGTTCTCCCTGTATTGCCTGGGTTGCCTCTAGGTGCTCCGGTTCCTCCCACAGTCCACAGACATGCAGGTTAAGTGGACTGGTGAAGCAAAATTGGCCAGACTGAGTGTGTGTTGTGTGCATGTATGCGTGTGTTTCCCAACAATGGACTGGCATCCTGTCCTGGGGCTTGTTTCTCCCTTGTGCCCTATGCTTGCTGGGATAGGTTCCACAACCCTGCTCAGGATGATGCTTTATGTATGTGCACAAACACAACATGAAAACTGGATATAGCACCTCACTAATTAGTTAATGGCTTTGAGCACAGCAGGCATGATTTAGTGAAGTTTGACTGAGATACTCCTAACCTGTCAGCCTCTTCTCTGAGAAGAGACAAGTAGCTAAAATAAACTGAAGGAAAACCATAAATGTTCTTTAGTGCAAATATGTACAATTGGCTCTCTTAAATAGGAACTAAAATACAGTCTGTGAATAATATTCATCGCTATTAGGGAGTAACATGTTTGTCAACTCAATGAACATTATAATAACGGCTGGGTGATATGAATTATTATATGTATGAGCTGTCATTTAGCTGGTTTGCCTGAATCTCCCTACTTAATTATCCATCCATTATCCAACCCGCTATATCCTAACTACAGGGTCACGGGGGGTTTGCTGGAGCCAATCCCAGCCAACACAGGATGCAAGGCAGGAAACAAACCCGAGGCAGGGCGCCAGCCCACCGCATGGCACACACATACACACACCCACACCAAGAACACACCAGGGACAATTTAGGATCGCCAATGCACCTAACTTGCATGTGTTTGGACTGTGGAAGGAAACTGGACTGCCTACTTGATCAAGAGTGTTATTTTCCAGTTTCTCTGAAATGTTGCATATAGATGTGTCAGAGTTGCCATACATATATGCATGTTCTCCCATCATTTTTTCTTTTATAACACAGACATTTGGATGGAAGGATTTTTGTGCATAAGTTACCTGTCAAACCCAATTTTAGGACAAACTAGTTTAGACTAGGCCAAGCCAGTTTGTCCGAAGCACGATAAGATGAATTGGTTTAGCCTAGTTCAAACTAGATTATCCTGAAATAAACGTAGAGCACCTAGGGGCAAACTGTTTTAGCCTAGTCAAAACTAGTTTGGCCTGCAATCGCACTTTCCTCTAAACCAGTTTGGCCTAGTCAATCCCGATTTGTGTGATTTTGTGATCCTGCAAATTGACACCCACATCCCCACAATTCCACAGTGAGACAAAAATTTATACAGTGTTCGAGCATTTTATTTATTTCGTTCTTGCGTGTTTGGTTGTGTGCATTTTATTCATTTCATTCATGCGCATTTGTTATGTTTGTTTTATTCTCTTTGTTTTTTTGTGTGTTCTCACCATTATGGATAAGGCTTCAACTAGTGGACAAAGACATCAAAGGGAGTGGAAAGAGAGATTCTTGACAGATTTTGAAAAGTGAAAAATCAACTTATTTTAAAGTGCTTACAAAAGGCAAATATTTACAACTTATATAAGAGATGGAGGAGGCTGAAAAAGCAGAAATGAAAGTTAAAAAGATTTAATGTACTGGAAATCGGAGGTATAAAAATAACTAATAAAATAAAATACTATCTCTCAGCTGATGAACTATATTATGTCATCTATGCAGCCCATGTGGAGGTGGGTCATGATGGTCATGAAAGAATGTTGTCTGAAACTTATAAAAAGTTTTCAAATATCACAAAGGAAATGATATGCACATTTTTGTCAATGTGCTTAGTACCTCAGAAAAAGAGAACAAAGAAAAGGGGGTTGGTTTCCAAGCCAATTCTGCACTCAGAAATGAACAGTAGGTGCTAAGTTAATCTTATTGACTTCCACACCCAGCCAGACTGTAAATTCAAATTTGTGATGGTCTATCAAGACCATTAGACAAAATTTGTTTTTTGGTCCGTTGTAATCCAAGAGAGCTGCGGAGGTAGCAAACAATTTGAATGACATATTCTTAATTATAGGAGCACTGTGCATCTTGCAGTCAGACAACGGACGAGAATTTGTGAATAATGTTATTTCTGAACTCACAAGTCTGTGGCCCAAGTTTAAAACTGTGCATGAGAAACCGCAGCCAGAGCCAAGGTTCAGCCGAAAGAGCCAATCAAGAGATTGAGAATATGCTAAGTTCTTGGTTGAAGGGCAACTACACAACAAACTGGACGGAAGGGCTGAGGTACATACAGTTTATGGAGAATCAAGTATTCCATTTGGGGATTAAACAGTTGAGTTATAAGGCCATGTTTGACACTGAACACAGAGTAGGTCTCTACAACTTCATTGCCTTCAGAATTACTTGAAGAAATTCAGGACTAGAAGGACCTTCAAAAACTTGGTGATGATGAAAACGAGAATGAAAATTAACCAGAATTAGAAAACATTTCAAAAGCTGACAATCTTTTCTCTATTGCAAATCCCATTCAATTGGAAAGAACAATAGCTATAGAAAACCTCGAAAACCAAGCTAAGAAGATGAAAACCACTTCTGATAAGTCACATCCACCAACCTTGCAGACAACATTATCATTCCCATCCCCGGTGTAGACAATGCCAAAGGAGATCTTAGAAATGTTATTAGAGTCGTTCCTCAGACAAATGTTGATGGATTTTACAAGATTAGTGCCAAATATGCAATTCTGCGTAAACTATACTGTAGGTAATTATGCTAATATTATTACTTATTTATTTTATTTATTTATTATTTTATTTTTAGGGAATAATTTTATTTTCTTCATCAAAATAATACTCACATTAATACTACCATTTTAAAATTCTTAGTAGGATAAAGACAGACCTGGGTAAAAATTGTTGTACAGGTCTAAGTTCACCAGCTAAATTGTCATCTTTGGGATTGTTGAGCCAGTCACTCTGCATCCTTAATTGTCTATAGGCAATTAAGACCTCTAACCGGTTCTGGTAGTCTCCCTATGTTCCCATGAGGAACACTGAGCACAAGAAGAAGAAGAAGATTCAATGCGATTTTATTTGTTTATTTTTTTCAGAATGGACATCTGTGTACAGAAATTCATACACAAGGAGGAAGCAAATCAGGGGAATGAGATTCCATTGAGAATTGCAGTTATCAAACATTCAGTTGGGAGGAGGCAAGGTTTCATTAGGTGCAACAGGTGTCTGTAAGAAGAAATCAATACTCTGCGACTCAAAATGTCATCAGTAAGTAAATAAGTAAATAAATGTGGCAACTGCATAATAAGTGCTAATTTCTATATTCTACATGTAAATTTTATTTTGAACGTTTTAATAGACTACTGATATTTTATTTTAACTCTTTCAGGGCTAATGTCGACTTTTGTCAAAAGGAAGAGCTGACGATGGTAATCAACTGTAAACTGTGACAAACCCAACCGTTACATTTTAGTTGGACTTTCGTTGCTAGAAGGAAAGTTAGATTCATTGGTCTGACCGAGATTCCCTTCGCTCTCGTGAGTGGCAAGGCACACACAACAGCAAAAATGGCACTGACATCTGGTGAGAGATCAAAGCGATTATGTAAAGCAAAATACTCAGTGGATGATGTTTTGCTATTATCTCTGAACTGGACTATGACTTGTCGGACTCAGTTTTTAATACAAGTGATTGAAAATGAATGTGAGGTTCCAGTTTCAGCTGATCAGTCCCCAGCTAATTGTGGTACTGACAGTGTTCGCCAGGGAAGATGGCCACATAACAATGATAAGAGGCAGAAACCAAATTGTAATGCACTGCGACCGTGACCGCTGCTGCTGTCCCAGCCACGCAAAGACAGCCTGGCAGCAAGCCTGACGCACATTCTTGGCAAACTGGCAGCCACAGCATGCAGCAACAGACGTTTTATGTTGATTTCTGAATTAAACCATTATTTTTTGGTAAAAAGATTCAGCCCTCAAAGAGTTAATTATTAGAACTTGCATCAATATATGTTTTTGCTAACATACCTTAATTATGTGTACTTTAATATTTTTTCTGCATGTAAATAATCTATTTTTCTTTTAAATTTATGTGATTGATATCTCTCTATTATAAAAAAAATCCGGTAGAGAAACACTAAGGCGCTGAGACGTGATCTTCACGTTAAGATCACGGAAGACACTTAAAAGACCCGCGAGAAGAAAGAGAATGGCCATGGAGCGTCTCACGCAGCGGCGTAGCTAGGGATTTCAGCACCCGGGGACAACTGAAGATTTTGCACCCCCTCCCGTTTGCCAAAATGCAATGGGGAAGGTAAAGAAAATTTTATAAAATGTATTTAAAATAATAGTATTTTAAGAAAAAAAAAGTCTCCGAAAATGATAACGCCGCCTCGTGTTCCTTAAAATCTAAATCCGTCAGTAGTTTTTGTAAGAAAAAATTTGTTTTCCGCATTTAAAAATGATTTTAAAGAAAGTATATAGCAAATTATAAAGCAAAATAATTATATATTTATAAAAACTGCATTACTTACAATTTATTTGTACGAAAATATGATGGGGAAACATCTAGACTTTTGCAGCCATCTACTAGAATACTTCACCACAGAATAATAATTTTTCTATCAAACACATAAACCCAAATCACTTGGCACACAGAAATGGCGTTTGCAACAACTTAGACAATGATACACTAAGCCTCATGTCAGTCGCACGACCTGTTTAATAACGTCAAAAATGTTTCTGGGTGGGTGTCAAGCATGTTAGAGTAGTGGAGGGGATAAATTATTGTCTGTTGGGTATATAGAACTAATACGTGCTTCGAAATCAGAAAGAGACAAAAACATTGGAAAAAGATATCCTCATACTGATGGAGTGATGGACTGAGTACACAAATGTTTTTTATTTACTTTTTAGTGCATTTAAGAATGAAAAAAACATTTCATTCTAAAATTTCGCAACATCAATTTGGTGACCCCCACCCCCCCGAAGCTACGCCACTAGTCTCGCAGGGACCTTAAACATGAGGCATTGTGCCAAGAGATTGACCAAGGACTGTCTTGCGATGACATAGACATGAGATTCTTGCAAGACACGCCCTACTTACAATCAATCTATACAAATAAAAGGCAAAGCCCTCACTCACTACTCACTCACTCACTCACTCACTCACTAATTCTCCAACTTCCCGTGTAGGTAGAAGGCTGAAATTTGGCAGGCTTATTCCTTACAGCTTACTTACAAAAGTTGGGCAGGTTTCATTTCGAAATTCTACGCATAAGGGTCATAACTGGAAGCTATTTTTCCCCATATAATGTAATGGAGTCTTGAGTTGGAGATGGCCGTGGGGGGCGGAGTTTCGTGTGACATCATCACGCCTCCTACGTAAGTACGTAGAGAACAAGGAAGAACTCCAAACAGCGATGAGCACAAAACGCCATTTCACAATTGAGAAGGCAGAAAAACATTATGAAGCAAATGATGCATACAAGCATATTCATAAGTACAGCTACTGCGGAAACAAAGCACGGCGTGAACCGTAAGTTTATATTAAATTAAGTTCATAGACAGGCTGCCACTAGCGTTTGTAATTTAGTGCCTGCCCATATAAGGCCGTCCATCAGCGGCAATCCAATACAAACACTGCCGGTAAATGTTCACGGGTGAAGGACTGTGCTTATGCAGAGGAAGATGAGATGGTCAGGGTGGTGTTTGGCACAAACTCATTGAAACTGCGAGAGAAACTTTTAAGTGCCGGGTCTTAGCTGACATTACACGAGATGGCACCAGTACAGCTGGGAACCTTCGATGCAAGAACACCAAGCGGCTCACGTGAACTGACGCAATGCACAGACAAAAAGCAACAGTTCCAAAGAGTGCTGAACAAAAACCGAATTACACAATTGAGAAGGCAGCAAAAAAATATGAAGCGTCTTATACATACAATCATATTCATAAGTGCAGCTACTGCGGAAACAAAGCACACGGTGGAAAAAGTGAATGTCCTGCTAAAGGAAGACAGTTTAAAAAAAACCCGTGCATGCAGTTTGTCACATCACAGATAAAAAGGAAGACGAGCTGTTTATTGATGCAGTAAGGAACTAATCGATGAATGAAACCTCTTATCTTTACAACGATTGACAAACACGGAATGTAACTTGAACACATCCTACAAATACGAGCCTGATTGAAAGAAATAATGATAATCAAATCCTTGATGACAGCAACATTCAATAACACTCACAAAACAATTACTGTATATTGACAATCATGTTACGTTATTTTTAAAATGTTCCCTTTTCTTTTTCATAACTTCTACTTCTCCACTGCGGTACACGGGTATATATATAAATGTATATATATACCCGATCTACAATACATACTTTAGCATAGACAAGCCACACGCTGTGGCTAATTGTAGAGTCTTAAGCCTCTAACGCCGACATTCGAGGTTCGATTCCCGAGAGGGGGTGTACTGACTATGTATGCGCACTACCCGATTCATTTTACCTTCGCATCTCCTTGGTTTGGGACGTATGAAAAATATTAGGTTAACGCAGAATCATGTTACGTTATTTTTAAAATTTTCCCTTTCTTAGCACAAGCACAGCTGAGAAGCTTCGATGCATGTACTCCATAACGCGTTAAAAAATAACGCATTTAATCACACTTTCAATTCCAAGCAAACGGGAACTTTTGTCAATGCATGATTTCCTGGTACATCCATTACACTGATGCACACATCACAGCTACAAAAATGTTAGAGTCGGAATAAAGCGCGTTCCTACGACTGATCATTTCGACTACCCGAAGCCTTGATAAAAGCATGGTTTTGTGCACACTGAAAAGCAAGCAAAATTAGATGCATTACAGAAAGCGGACTTTGTGGCTCTTACTGGGGATCATTGGACTTCCGTGACCGTTAGTAATTCTAAATACATCTAATTACAAAATGTTCAATGATCACACTGTTTTAGCCTAATGTACAAAATAATTTTGGCTAATGTTACTCAGAGTTTAAAGAGTAAGCTGGTCAAATTACCTTTTATGTTTCTGACTTATTTTTTTAAGAAGAAAACTGCACTTTATGTTGAAATTTTGGTTATTATTATTTAAAGACAATACTATTCTGAAAATGTACTTAAAGTACTTAAACTACCACTTTATTTTTAAGTCTGCCCAATTTTAACCAGGGATGATATTTTTGTTTCTGTTTTGAATTCAAATGCAGTTTAAAAGCTTTTTTTTTTCAGAAATTAAAACAGCTTCAGTTTACAATATTCATGTCCATGTCTATTATTTGATTCTGTAAGCCCACTAAAACCGTTTTAAATAAAAAAAAAACATTTGCGATTTGGGGCAAATTTACGTGTGCGATTACATACGATTAATCAAGATTAATTCTTACACAGCCTCTAATTAATTGGATTAATTTTTTAATCGAGTCCCACCTAATATATATATATGTAGATTTGTATATATATGTGTATATACAGTATATATGTAGATATGTATATGTTGTATATACAGTATGTATATATGTGTGTGTGTATATATACAGTATGTTTATATATGTTTATATATGTGTCTGTGTGTGTATATATATATATATATATATATATATATATATATATATATATATATATATATATATATATATATATATGCCAGCAACACTCATGACAATGACAAAACAATTACATTGTCAATCATGTTACGTTATTATTAAAATGTTTCCTTTTCTTTTTACTTCTCGCTGCCAATCGAGGTATTTTGCTATATATATATATATATATATAATATAAATAGATAGATATGACAACAACACTCATATCAATGACAAAACAATTACATTAACAATCATCTTACGTTATTTTTAAAATGTTTGCTTTTCTTTTTCATAACTTCTTTAACACACTACTTCTCCGCTGCAAAGCGCGGGTATTCTGCTAGTATCAAATAACACAACAGGCAGCAAAACATTTAGTCGTGTGAAGGATTTGAGCACACATGGATCCAGGGTCTCAGCGCATATAAAGCTAATAGGAAAAATATGTTATAAATGAAACGTCAACGACCAAGCGAAGAAAAAAGCAGCACGGAGAAAAGAGACTCAAAAGCATTGGAGAGAAAAAAAGAGCAAAAAAGAAAAAATAATATAGATGCAAATTCAGAAAATAAGGAAAGTAATTAACAGCCCGTAACAAGTGGAATTAAAACAAAGCACGTCCAATCGGGCTCAGAATTAAAAGACAGAGTAAAAGACAAAGTAGAACTTCATAAAGATGTTCACAAACGTTGGCACTATACACATGAAGAGTAGGTTAGAGACTATGAAAGCAGTAGAATTTAAAAGGCTTAAAAAAAAAAAAACTTGGTGCAATACACATGTGGAGAAAGTTAAATATGAAAGTAGGGAAATTAGAAAGTATATAAAAAAAAGAAAGTAAAGATCGCAGTAGCACAAACAAACGGAAGTTATTACTCGAAAAAGGGAAAATAATCACCACGGACCAGGTGTCACTGAAAAAAAAAGCAGGACAAAGTGAGGTCAAAAATAAAAGAGAGTCGAAAACAAAGTAAAGCATCATAAAGAGGTTAAAAAACAAGGGGGCCAAACACATGCAGAGCAGGTTAGAGATAATGAAAACTGGAATTCAAAACACTCAAAAAAACGTAGGTGCGAAACACATGCACAGCAAGATACAGAATATGAAAGCAGAAAAAAAAATTACAGTGTCAAAAAAAAGAAAGTAAACATCACATTAGCACAAACAAAGAGAAATTATTACTCAGAGAAATAACAAAAAGGCCAATAGAGATCCAATATATGGACACAGGTGATATGTCAGAAGTATGTAAATATTGTAAGGCTTTGAAGTTTAAGTCAGAGAATTTCAAAAATGTGGTTTACCTCACATGCATTTATTGGTTACTTTGCAAAAAAAATTATTAACTGCTGATGATGTAGATCACTTCGTCTGTGCTGAAATTCCAAAAAGAAAACCTATCCTAAATTATGGTACAAAGTCATTAAACACATGTCTCACTGACCTCATTTAAAAGATTCAGCATATTGGCACATGGAAGATTCCAAATATTGTTTTTACAGATGTTCTGAAATAACAGTGAAACTAATGAAATAGCAACGATTCAAAGAAAAAAAAATCTTAAAAGTGTGTATCTGGAAAACAAACACGGGGGTTGGCGAGCGAAGCCCCCTACTTATGATAAAATGTAATAATCTCAGTGGTTAACTTTTATAAATATTTTTATAATGATTATTGTGTCAATTACATTTCATTTGCTCTTATTTTATTATTTTAATGTATATTTTTATTATATAGGTGCCAGCTTGCATTGCAATACACTAATATGTTTTGAGTAATTCTTTTCCATTTGTGTTAATGTAGTGGATTGTAGTCTGTTTGAACTGATTGTCTTGAATGTTTGCAGCATGTTTGCATCTGCAACTTTGTAACGTTTTTTTTTTTTTATCAAAAGGCAACACTGCCTTTAAAACTGTAAATAAATAGATTTATTTATTTATTTTCCCCTTAATTTGTCTCTATATCCTAATATCCTACAGATTATAAAGGGAATGCACAAAATGTAAGATTTGAATAGGCCAAACTGGTTTATCCTATAGAGGAAAATGCAAATGCAGGCCAAACTAGTTTAGATTAGGACAAATCAGTTTGTCCTGGGAGCTCTACACTGATTTCAGGATAATCTAGCTTAGACTAGGCCAAACCAATTTGTTATATTGCATTTCGGACAAACTGGTTTAACCTAGATTAAACTAGTTTTTTTTCTTAAAATTGGGTTTGGCCGTTAACATGTGTACAAGCTTTATAAATGATGTCCCAGAACCATAAAAAAAGCAAATTCACAGTTGTATTAAAAGGTATAATAAAAATTTCGTACTACAAAATATTCACCAGAGGAGACATCACATTTTCATGAAGACATATGCCCTATAAACCAGAAATCATCTTTAAAATACTTTTATAGCAAATAAAATATCAAACCCCTTTACATAACAATAAAAAAAAAACCAAAACTAAAAATAAATTAAAAAAAAATAATGGTTGGCACAGAAAATACTATAAACAAAATGTCAGAAAAATAAGCATCAAACACTTCTGCTCAGTTTTTGTAAAAAAACAAAAAGTATCTCAGAACGTTAGACATGATCTATTTAAATAATGTAAATAAAAAAAACTATAATAAAAACATCATTGAACAGTGGTTCAAAATTAATTTTTTTCTGCATTTTCCTAAACTTTTTAAAGAAACCTAACATTTTTCACAATTATTCCTAATCCTTCAAAAAAAGCAAATTATAATTTAATCAAGTGAAAAATGTAAACAAACAGCTAAACAAAAGATCTTACTTCAGGTTTCTTAACTTGCAATTCTGCATGCTTGGAATTTGCCAGACCAATTTCATCCACAGTTTGAGGTCTGGATGACAGCTCTTCCATTGCTTGGGTAACAAATGTGTCAATGTCTTGCATGTTAGCTAAAAAAAATACCAAGATTGATTTTTTCAGAATTAATATTTTGCTTATATTAACGTATAATTAGTAATAATTCCTTGTAATTAATTCTGTAAAGTGGTATGTTATACTATGTATTCAATTGATCCAAATCCTGTATTTTACCTTGAATTGATTTCTTCAAAGACACAAGAAGAGCGTCAAATAACCTCTGAAATAAATCATCGATCACCGCCTTTACAGGGTTGCAATTAATTGTGATACAGTCCACCCTCTCTGTACTGTGAGACACAAAACAAAGAATTAGAAAGAAAAAAAAGTTAATTTTAAGGCATTCAATTTGATAATAAATCACAAACAGACATAAAGGAAATGCTTCACTATTGTCTGAACAAAAAACTCAATTATTTTAAAACCGGCAAATCTATTTAAAGCCTTAAAGTGTAATAAGTCTGCTTCAGCACTCATAGATTGTAATGATCTTCAGTAATTGCATCAGATTCTTTCACACAACAATGATCATCCTGCTTAAGAAAAATCTTCTAGGCTAATGGAGAAAATTATTTTCCACCATGATGTGATTCATTGAAGCATAAATCATACTTGAACGTATTAAAAGAAAATAAAACTTTAGAAAAAACTTGGCAAATACAGTATAGCTTGCACATATATACTAAATGCAGTAAATATGGGAAAAGAACAAGGCAGCAAATCCTCAAAACAAATTCAAAATTGCAAAGATATTAATTAACTTTATGAGGTTGAGCATCAAGATTTTACACATACTTTTAGTTTACGATATGCTGCCTTGTTTTCTTCTGATGTAAAATAGTTAAATCCAATAGAATGGGTAAACCTGTTACATTTAAACTCCCAATTAATTTTAATTATTGGTTGACTATTATACAACGTTTTTCTTTACGTTCACTTCCTACTAATTAAATTTCCTTTTTTTTTTCAAATAATGGAATAAACATGCTTCTACCACTAATAAATAATATGAAAAACAAAAGAAAACAATAAATGTAGAGTTTTCTGCAATTCTAGAAGATCAATAGAATAAGGTATTAAATGTAAATTCAACTATTTTGACATGCTTTAGGAATCTAAATTTATAAAATACTATTTGAAAAAACTATCAAAAGTACTGTTTGCCAACATATTAATTATTGCATAAATCTCTTTATTTTGAAGGAGTACATATTCATAACTTCTAGAGTTCTATGACTCTTGGTAAAAGCTACTGTACTAATTCTTTTATACTAAGTTTTCATCTCTTCCTATAATGTTCACCCATATTATGCTTTGCTTGTTGACTTGCAAAGAACTATGCAAACTTCGACATGTCTGTTTTTGTACTGGAATTTGTACACTCTATCAGATCTTGTAACAAGACTTTTTTTATGTGAACGTGTGTATTCTTTTTGGAATTGTACCACTGTCTCAATTCTGTAGAGACATAATAATTGAGCTTGATAATGAAGATGTTACAATGTTTATTGTATAATTGGAAAACTACATGTCCATATGGTATTTACCTGCAGCAGTGGTAAAGGAGTTTGAGGAATTATTGTGGTAAAGAAGCTCTTCTGTGTGGAAACAGACATTTAGTAAAGAGTAGCAAACCTGATGCATCCAATGTTACGCCAATGAAGAATCTTTCAAAACTGAAGAGGAAGTCAGAACTCCTGATGAATTTAACAGAACTTTGAAAAATACTTAAATTATTAGAAGCATATCTAATGTCCTCAATAAACTAAAAATACACTACTACTTTCCTACCTGCATTTAGTGTTTTTTAAAATGAAAGCACTTTAGATCACAAGAAAAGAGATTTTAGGGAAATCATAAAGCATAAAAGACATTAAGAATGATCTCTGCAAGACACTTTGTCTTTCTTTTACTTTACTAGTGCTTCAGAGAAAAGCACTCCAAACAGTGAAACACATAATTCTTGACAGACACTTACAAATTGTTGAAATTGGAAAAAGAGAAAAATAGTGATTTTAAGAAAATTCTATACCAACAAATGAGTTTGCTTTCTTAAAACCGCTCTGAGCATGTTAGGTGTTCCTGTGCATTACCATTCCTTATAAGTATTGTTTTCTTTTAACAATAGAATCCCTGAAGCCTACAAAAAAACTTGTAACCCCGGCCCACCTCTCCTCATCAGCGTCTTTTGTTTTGTATATGTGTCGATCAGCACAAGCAGCAACCAGCCTGCTATCCCATCCCCCAACAGAGCTGAAGTCAGTCACAAACTTCTCACAGCTCAAGTCTCTTTATCTGAGTGAGAGGTACCTGGAGTTGCATAGAGCAGGGGCCCCTAACCCTCGGTCTGTGGCCCGCTAGAGAACTGCCAGCAACGGAAGCTCACTTAGTGAAGGGCTACAACAAAATGGCTGCCCCCTTCACTGAGGACACTTTTCAGAATGCTAGGTGGGCGGGGCTTTGCGGTGGCGCAGAGAGAGGAGAGAGACCGAGGTGAGAGAGTATTACAACATTTTTATGGTCCCGACAGATTCCCCATATGACACGAGTCTATAGAAATCTTGTTACTATAAAGTACATTCAACAGATAATTTCATTACAATGAAGTGACCTTGAAATGCTTGAATGAAACATCCATAGAGCAGTTAGTTCTGTGGTCGCAGCTCAGTTGTGTGCAATGATCCCCAAACATTGTAAAAAAAAAGTTCTCTCTTTCTCGTACTGTTTTTTTTTTTTTGCTGTTTTTGTTTTCGGTGGTTTTTAGTGATACCTTTTGCTTATTGCTCATCAACATTTGAAAAACATCCATTGGAATTTAACTCATTGTCACCCTCTTATAGAAATGGCAGACACGAAAAAATGATAACAGTGTTAATGTTTGTGATGTGCAATCTGTTGGAATGCCAAATGCAATGTATTTGTCTTTGTTATATGCAAAAAAAGAAGAAATATCTCAGGTTGCAAACGTATCTGAACTGCTGCATTTGAAGACAGTTTTTATGTGCTTCAGTGATGCTCGTTCAAGAAACATTCCTATTAATGCAGCACTCATTCAAGAAAATGTGAGGTTTCTGAACTCTCTTGGGACCTCCGTTAATGGGACAACACGCCAGTGCCATCACTGGGTCTGTAGAAGACGGTTTACCTGTTGCCAGAGCAATGGACAAACAATCTTACACAGACTCTGCAATCCCGCTTCAGGACGCACTTCAGTGTGACGTTCCCAATGGTTTTTGGGGGGAGGATCCCAAAAGAGTTCAGAAACCTCACAATATGAACAGGCGTAGCCAGCCAGGCTGGAGGAGTGCTGGAGGAGCCTGAGGAGGAAAATCTGAGGTGGAGAAACAGCACGTGGGGCATGGCTGCATTCAAAGCCAAACTTGATTTATGGGGAAGACGAGTGAACATTGGGATTTTTGATATGTTTCAAATGTTAGCAGAGGTTGTTAAAGATGCCAAGCCAGGGCCTTCTTTCTCCCAGCTGGTGTATGATCACCTATCTCAGCTTTCAATAAAGTTTGAGCATTATTCCCAACCACAAAAGACCCCCGAAATGGGAAGGAATGGATCCATGACCCATTTGTGAATACAGTGGTGCTTGAAAGTTTGAAAACCCTTTAGAATTTTCTAGATTTCTGCATAAATATGACCATAAACAAATGAGACCAAAATATTATGCTTGGTCATTTATTTATTGAGGAAAATGATCGAATACTACATATTTGTGAGTGGCAAATGTATGTGAACCTCTAGGATTAGCATTTAGTTTGAAGGTGAAATTAGAGTCAGGTGTTTTCAATCAATGGGATGACAATCAGGTGTGAATAGGTACCCTGTGTTATTTAAAGAACAGGGATCTATCAAAGTCTGCTCTTCACAACAAATGTTTGTGGAAGTGTATCACGGCACAAACAAAGGAGATTTCTGAGGACCTCAGAAAAAGAGTTGTTGATGCTCATCATGCTGGAAAAATTTACAAAACCATCTCTAAAGAGTTTGGACTCCACCTATCCACAGTCAGACAGATTGTGTACAAATGAAGGAAATTCAAGACCATTGTTACCCTCCCCAGGAGTGGTCGACCAACAAAGATCACTCCAAAAGCAGGGCGTGTAATAGTCGGCAAGGTCACAAAGGACCCCAGGGTAACTTCTAAGCAACTGAAGGCCTTGCTCACATTGGCGAATGTTCATGTTCATGAGTCCATCATCAGGAGGACACTGAACAATAATGGTAAGCATGGCAGGGTTGCAAGGAGAAAGCCACTGCTCCCCAAAAAAAAAACTGATGCTCATCTGCAGTTTGCTAAAGATCACATGGAAAAATTTGCCTCTAGTAGAGCGGTCCTTGGTGTCAAAAAGGTCGGGTACCACTAGTATAGAGTAAATAATATATCATTTAGAATAAATAATTTCATGTGTGTTACATGTCTACAAAGATCTGTGTAAGTGTAGGATGATAGGAAATGCGCTGCAAGAAATGCTGAACACATACCTAAAGCAGAAACGTTTTCCATGTTATACTAATAATGGCGTGAAGTGTATAATGTGTGAACATTTTACTTTAGTCCAAATATCAAATAAACATGTGTGCTTCTATTGAAGAATGAAAGAAAAAAAAAAATTCCGTTTACATGTTGCTGTCAATGAGTTACAAACTCAAGCTCAAATGTCAATCGACAGAAAGTTGATATGTATTCTTGGATGGTGCAGAGGTAAGAACTGCTGCCTTATAACCAAAAGGTTCTGGGTTTGAGTCCAGGCACACCGTGTTTTGAGTTGTGAACTGCCATTATTATTGCTATAATATAATAAAAACATACATTTGGTTTGAGTCTGTAACGCCTGCTGTAAATTTTGCTTACTTATAAAAGCTTGCACTTTTTTTTTTATTTTTCAGTTTAATTCTGTCAGTGACGTTCACATGGTACAACAAACTTGCCTCTCCCTCTCTAAGTTGATGACGTTTCTCTCCATTCTTTTCACAAGAGCTGCTGTGGCTGATGCCTGCTCAGAACAATTTGTTGTACAGGCAATCAAAGATACAATGTCCTGTGACAGTGTATGCACTTGATCCCGCTCATGCTTGTGTATACTTATATAAATTTGAAATTAAATCCTCTCAGGTTGACTATTTTAAATACAGGATACTCAGAATGATAGTAAAAAAAAGTAAAATAACACCGCTACCAGTGGAGCTCTGTCCTAGACGCCCATCTTCCACAACGGACGAGACCAACTCCACCAGCTCAAAGCCTTCTTACTCCAAGATTTCAACCTGGGCCACTTCAGGGGACCAATCGCCATCTTATACAGAGTTACCTGGTGATCTAAAACTCCTTAAAAGAAGAGCTACTATCCATACATTGCATTTTGTAATTTGTCACACTTATTTTAATTTCCTTCTGTTTCAAGCACATTAGGGGCCTTAAGTTAGAGAATAATATTAAGTGTAAACCTTTTCTCCTGCTTCTTTTGGTGCTCTCTCTTGATGCCTTGAGTCAAAGATATAAGGGAGAGTATTTAGCCACAGTAACAGTCAGTCCAGAGATTAAGAAGGGTTGAGATGTAAGTTTACAATTCTGAAAGGAATTAGTACAGTAGATCCCAGGTATAACATTAAAATAGAATTTTGAAAAAGAACAAGGGGACTAGTTAAGTACAGGTTTCACAGAAATGTTAGAAAGTTTTTTTCCTGTAAAGAACCATAGGCACAAGGAAATAACCAAGTTGTGTGGTGAGAGTAGAACTTTAGGGACCTTTAGAACTTGACTTGATGCTATTTTTGACTATCTAGGTGACTAGGTTGGACAAGCCTGCTGGGCTGAAAGGCCTTTTCTTATCAAAAGTTTCCTTTATTCTAATATACATCGGATTTGGAAGTTCCTTTTAATTCAAAAGTCGAAACTGCATCGGTTTGTTGTGGTGAAAAAATTTCTCAATTTACCAGTCGATCTACGTCCCTACCCTCACCTATGGTCATGAGCTATGGGTAGTGACCGAAAGAACGAGATCGCGAATACAAGCGGCTGAAATGAGTTTCCTCCGCAGGGTGTCTGGGCTTTCCCTTAAAGATAGGGCGAGAAGCTCAGTCATCCGGGAGGGGCTCAGAGTAGAGCCGCTGCTCCTCCGCATCGAGAGGAGTCAGATGAGGTGGCTCAGGCATTTGATCAGGATGCCTCCTGAACACCTCCCTGGTGAGGTATTCCGGGCACGTCCAACCGGGAGGAGGCCCCGGAGAAGACCCAGGACACGCTGGAGGGACTATGTCTCCCGGCTGGCCTGGGAACGCCTTGGGATTCTCCTGGAACAGCTGGAAGAAGTGGCCGGAGAGAAAGGAAGTCTGGGCATCTCTGCTTAAGCTGCTGCCCCCGCGACCTGACCCTGGATAAGCGGAAGAGGATGGATGGATGGATGGATGGATGTGGCAAACAGGTTATTGTTTGAGAAAACTTAACTTTCCCTTTTCTGAATAACTAAATACTTACAGAATGTCCAATTATAATATACTAATAACTGCATTTGCAACAGAACTACAAACTCACATCTTTTCAGCATTCACTTGCCACATCTGCAGCTGATAGTTCTGTGAAAAATGGACCATATTATGTAAGCTGGTATTAACTTTGAGAGATAAGTGCCAAAATTCTTACTATCACCTCCATTTAAGTGATCAAAACGTTGGTCTTGAAATATGACATCAGAAACTGAAGGAAGTCTGGTAGACAGTCATCTAAACTGTATAGATTAAAAAACTACCATAAACAATTTAGCTATATATAGAGATTTTATCTTGGTTTAAAATACTAGTTCAAAAAGAACAGTAACACCAGGATGAGTACCAACAGATACAGCAATGTAAACACAAAAAGCTCTCAGTTAAAACATTTTATATGACACATTACATGGTCTCTGATTAACCTCTTTGTGCTGTGGAGATATAAGATGATGTACAGTATTCCTCCCTTATAAATATATACCATACACACATTTCTCCACCTCAACATGTGCTGCAGTTCTGGTTCCAGTTCATTCTCATAAGAGTAAAATGTTACAAGTTTATAAACAGAATTCTGTCACAACATAATGCCACAGTTGAGAATAATTAGCAATTTTCTAATAATGTTGTTTATAAATATAAGCAGAGATGGATACCTCACCTTGGTAAGCGTTCTGATTCTTTTCCTTTTGCTTTTAGTGCCTTAAAGTTCCTTTCCCAGTCTTCTACAGTATGCAGGTGTTTTTCTATCAATGTGTCAATGTCAACTTGACCAATAACAACCCATTCCTAAAAACATGAAAAATCCAAGCTGTGAGATTTTAAAAATTGTTGATTTTTTCATAAATTTGTTTGTGGATTGAAGCTAATGAAAACATGATTTGTATTGGAATGATGGAGATTTCCCAAATACCACTTGAACAAGAAATAAAAAAGTAACGTAAACCAAGTACAATTGCTATCTTTATGTTTTATTTACTGCTATTATAGTTTACACATTATGTCTATACAGTTGTCTAATTTCTGTATTCTATAAAAACTTAAAAGACTTGTTACAGAACAAATCACATCACTGCTGCTCAGATAACCACGTCAGTGTTTTTGTATCCTAAGCCCTAGTATAAATATTCTTAAAAGCCTATAAATGAGTAATTGCTTGCACAGTATAAGGACAATTTGATTCTCAAGAAAACAAAACTAAACTAAAAATTTTAAGGACGAAATCTGCATACACTGAAAGAGAATATGAAATCTTCCACAACAAACGTCATTTACTTATGTTCTCTTATTCCAGTACATAGCTCATGAGGAACCTAAAGCAATCCTGGCAGCACAGGAAGCTTCATGCATGTGTGGCTGAAGAATACCATCATGGTTCTACTGAGGTAAGTGATAATAGTACAGGACAAGATCGGGGCACTGTTCCTAACTGTATTTTCTCTTACCATCCAGCAGGTCCAAGAAACACCCCAAGAAAGACACCTAGCCCTGCCCACAATACCCAGAGAAGGCTTTACTACTTCAGCTCCAGACACCATAAAAAACAGGTATTGCCAGGAGGGAAGTGTCTTTTCCAACCAAACCTTTAATGAGGACAGAGCTCCTGCTGACATAACTCATTCTAAAGACAAAGAGACAACTTTTTTTGTGTCTTGTGCACTTTTTTCTGTTGTTTACTCTCATGCCAAATAAATGGGAGTGCCAAATAATTGGGGGTTGCTAATCTGGTGCCTCAATCCTCTCCCTGGATTTACTGTGATCTGTCCACCCAGTCACAGCAGCAAGGTAGGAGCAAATCATTGACTGAATGACAGTCCTGTACAGAGTATCTAACAACAGTGTTTCCTATCAACTCCACCTTCATTTCTTTGGGATGCAGGCCAGAGAACACAGAGAAAACGTGGACACAAGAGGATGCACACACTCAATATGTACTTCTGATTTGAGCACAGGGCTCTAAAGCTATGAGGCAGCAGCTCTAACTACTACACCACAATGCAGCTCTGTTCCAAAATTCTTAATGAATATTTAATAGATGGAAATGCATAATTCCAGAAGTTGGTCCATAAGTGCTACCCAGTAACAATATTGTACAGCCACTCCACTAAACTGTTACTACAATTAGATATTTGTTATTTTTTCATACACTACTTGTATTTTAAATGAATACTTTCTATGCCAGTTGAGAAATGCTAGTCAAATTCCATAGTTATTATTATAGGTTAAATGTGTTATAATCACATTCAATCTTGTTGCACTGTACTTACAACAAATTCCTGATTTGATTCTCTAATTTTATGGCCTTTATTCATTTCTGCATGTGAATTTCTTTTCAGTGAATATTTCTGATATATGGTATATATCTGCATCTCTGACCTGAATCCAGCCTGTATTTACATCAGCCTTGCACAAGAGTGAAATAATTGGTCTAGCCAACTCAATGCTGCCATCTACTGTACATATTAAGGCAATTTCAGTCAAAAGTACAGATATGCCTGTAACAAGTGACTGTGAATCTTGCAACAGAAAACAGTTAAAAGGGAGGAATAAAATTAATTAAAACAAAAGCAATACAAAATATTGAATGGATTAATCAACTAGAGGATTAGGGTGAAATCCTGTTTAGAATGAATACAATAAATCTATACTAATAAAAGGCAAAGCCCTCACTGACTGACTGACTGACGGACTGACTGACTCATCACTAATTCTCCAACTTCCCGTGTAGGTAGAAGGCTGAAATTTGGCAGGCTCATTCCTTACAGCTTCCTTACAAAAGTTGGGCAAGTTTCATTTCAAAATTCTACGCATAATGGTCATAACTAGAAGCTCTCCATTTACTGTAATGGAGTTGAGCTCGAAAGCCGTGGGGGCAGAGTTTCGTGTGACATCATTACGCCTCTCACGTAATCACGCATTACGTAGAAAACCAGGAAGAGCTACAAAAGCGCTGAAGAAAACATGCATTATATAATTAAGAAGGCAGCGAAACAATTAGAAGCGAGCGAGTGACATATAAAACCATATTCAGTGGCTCACGTGAACTGACGCAGTGTGCAGACAAAAAGCAACAGTTCCAAAGAGTGCTGAACAAAAACGGAATTACACTGCTAACCTCAAATAGACAAACCACACGCCGTGGCCCAATAGTAGAGCCTTCGCCTGTAGTGCCGGCGTCCGAGGTTCGATTCCCGAGAGGGATGCACTAAGTATGTACGCGCTTCGATTCATTTTAGCCTCGCATCCCCTTGGTTTGAGGCGTATGAAAAATATGCGGTTAACGCAGAAAGACAGATCACCAATTGAAGCTTTATGAATAATGGATACTTTATTCGCGATCAATGATTGTTTTGGTAAAGCCATACTCAGATGTATTCATTAGATGAGCGGTAAAAAGTAAGAGCGAGGGAGGGTAACTTATTGAGGCACACAGGCAAAACCACAATAGCACGCTGGCTCGATGTACTGTAGTCGCGTCAACTCGATCTGAATTGCGATCACATTCAAAAAATATTTCTTTTCAAGTTCTATTTAGTCCATATGTGTCAAACTCAAGGCCCACGGGCCACATCCGCCCGGTGTAATTAAATCCGCCCGAGATCATTTTATATACTATATTATTGTTATTAATGGCCGGGGATATGAAGCACTGGTAACACAATAAACTACAGATCCCATAATGCAGCGCTTCAGCTGCCTTGCCAACACTTACGCGTTAATCAAGTCTAGCTTATGATGCTGCAAGTTATTGCGAAGCTAGCCCACACGATGCCAAAGAGAAAAGGTGATTCTGAACATAGAGCCTTTAAAACCGATGGGAGGCTGAGTATATGTTTACTGACATTGCCGGTAAACCCGTGTGTCTCATTTGTGGAGCTAATGTGGCTGTAATTACAGAATTTAATCTAAGACGGCACTATGAGACAAAACATCAAGATAAAGACCTGAATGCAATGCACAAGATACAGAAAGCAGGAGAGTTAAAGAATAATCTGACACTTCAGCAGACGTTTTACCCATGCAAAATCACAAAGTGATTTCAAGTGAAGCTACTTTTATGGGAGACACAAATGCACCAGTGCAACTTGCCCCACTTTCCCTGTTGCCAAGTAATGTTGAACCAAGTCGGCACAACGGTGTTCCCAAATCGCACTTTGCTGATAAACTGAGCGCACTGCGCACTGAGTTTGCACGGCGCTTTGGTGACTTTGAAGAACAAAAAGAATTTTGAGTTGTTTCAACCCATTTGCTGTCGATGTGGAAACTGCACCTGTGCAGATTCAGATGGAGGTGATTGAGCTGCAGTGTAATGGCACACTGAAGGCAAAGTACGATACTGCACGGCCCGCACAGTTTATTCACTCCATTCCCAAAATGCTCCAGCTCCATCTACATGCGCTCGAACCTTGTGCATGTTTGGTAGCACATATCTGTGTGAGAAGCTCTTCTCAGTCATGAAGACTAACAAAACAGCACACAGGAGTCGCCTCACTGATGAGCACCTGCAGTCCATCCTGAGAATCTCCACAACACAGAACCTCACACCAAACATAAACGAACTTGTTGCCAAAAAGATGCCAAGCTTCCAGCTCTGATAAAATGACATATGAGCAAAGACAACTGAATGATTTGATTTTTTATTGCTGAAAAGAACAAATTTTATTTATATTTCCAGGTTTTGTTATGCACCATGTTCATATTTGAATTTGTATAATTTTGACAGGATATATTTTTATGGAGAGCAAAATCTTTTGGGATATTTAAAATTTAAGTTTTTTTTATATAAAATTACATAAGAGTAAAGAAATTTGAATGTTTGTTCTTTTAACGTTTACTTTATTTCTAACTTGTATAATTTAGACAGGATATATTTTTATGGAGAGCAAAATATTATAAGTTATTTAAGTTTTGAGTTGATTTATTCCGGAATAATATTCTGTCGACTAAATAAAAATTCCTTCTATTTAAAATTTAAATAGAACTTGAACAGAAACGATAGTTCATAATATCCACGCAGACTTGCACGTAAGAGCGGGAGTCATCCGTTTTAACAAGCAGCGTATTGCACTGATTTGAAATAGCCTGCCCATTTAATTATTTAGGAATGGATAAATAAATTAAGATTTTGTACAAATAATGTTTTTCATTTTTCTTCCTTCATGGATTCTGGCACCCCCAGCAACAGTTGCTCGCACCCCAAAGACTGCATATGTGTGTATATATGTGTATATATATATATATATATATATATATGTATATGTGTGTGTGTGTGTGTGTGTATATGTATATATGTGGATATGTATCTATATATATGTTTATATTTATATATATGTGTGTATGTATATATATATATGTGGATGTATGTGTATATATGTATGTATATACTGTATACTGCTCAAAAAGAATTAAAGGAACACTTTTAATCAGAGTATAGCATAAAGTCAATGAAACTTATGGGATATTAATCTGGTCAGTTTAGTAGCAGAGGGGTTGTTAATCAGTTTCAGCTGCTGTGGTGTTAATGAAATTAACAACAGATGCACTAGAGGGGCAACAATGAGATGACCCCAAAACAGGAATGGTTTAACAGGTGGAGGCTACTGACATTTTTCCCTCCTCATCTTTTCTGACTGTTTCTTCACTAGTTTTGCATTTGGCTACAGTCAGTGTCACTACTGGTAGCATGAGGCGATACCTGGACCCTACAGAGGTTGCACAGGTAGTCCAACTTCTCCAGGATGGCACATCAATCCGTGTCATTGCCAGAAGGTTTGCTGTGTCTCCCTGCACAGTCTCAAGGGCATGGAGGAGATTCTAGGAGACAAGCAGTTACTCTAGGAGAGCTGGAGAGGGCCATAGAAGGTCCATAACCCATCAGCAGTACCAGTATCTGCTCCTTTGGGCAAGGAGGAACAGGATGAGCACTGCCATAGCCCTACAAAATGACCTCCAGCAGGCCACTAGTGTGAATGTCTCTGACCAAACAACCAGAAAGACTTCATGAGGGTGACCCAAGGGCCCCATGTCCTCTAATGGGCCCTGAGCTCACTGCCCAGCAGCATGCAGCTCGATTGGCATTCGCCATAGAATACCAGAATTGGCAGATGCACCACTGGTGCCCTGTGCTTTTACAGATGAGAGCAGGTTCACCCTGAGCACGTGACAGAAGTGAAAGGGTCTGGAGAAGCCATGGAGAACATTATGCTGCCTGTAACATCATTCAACATGAGCAGTTTGGTGGTGGGTTAATGATTGTCTGGGGAGGCATATCCATGGAGGGTCACACAGACCGCTACAGGCTTGACAAAAGCACCTTGGCTGCCATTAGGTATCAGGATGAAATCCTTGGACCCATTGTCAGACCCTATGCTGGTACAGTGGCTCCTGGTGCACGACAATTCCTGGCCTCATGTGGTGAGAGTATGCAGGCAGTTCCTGGAGGATGAAGGAATTGATACCATTGACTGGCCACCACACTTTCCTGACCTAAATCCAATAGAACACCTCTGGGACATTATGTTTTGGTCCATCCAATGCCACCAGGTTGCACCTCAGACTGTCCAGGAGCTCAGTGATGCCCTGGTCCAGATCTGGGAGGAGATCCCCACAACACCATCTGTCATCTCATTAGAAGCATGCACCGATGTTGTCAGGCATGTATACAAGAACACAGGGGCCATACAAAGTGCTGCATAAATTTTGAGTTGCTGCAATTAAATTTTGGCAAAATGGACTAGCCTGCCACATAATTTTTTCACTCTGATTTATGGGGTGTCTTTGAATTCAGTGCTCTGTAGGTTGATCATTTTCATTTCCATCAAACGATGTGGCATCCTTTCGCTCCTAACACATTACCCAGTCTATATCAGTATAGATTTCCAGGAGGATTTCTTTTTCCCATTGAGATCTGATGTGATTTCAAAGTGTTCCTTTAATTTTTTTGAGCAGTTTATATATATATATATATATATATATATATATATATATATATATATATATATATATGTATATATGTTTATATGTATGGATATGTATATATATGTTTATATGTTTATATGTGTGTGTGTGTATATAAATATAAATATATATATATATATATATATATATATATATATGACAGAAACAGTCATAACAGTGACAAAACAATTACATTGACAATCATGTTACGTTATTTTCAAAATGTTTCCTTTTTTTTTTTCATTACTTCTTTAACACACTACTTCTCCGCTGTGAAGCGCGGGTATTTTGCTAGTAAATGACTAAAATCAAGAATGCAATATACAGTATGTGTTTGTGTGTGCATGCATGCATGCCAGGGAGGTAGGCACTTGTACTTTACAAAAAATAAAGTATCTTCATAATTCACCAATTTGTCTTGTTTACTTATGGAAAGATTCAGTCTTTTATTACCATAGTACTCTACTGTAGCATTCAAGTAATGCAACATACCATGTTATAGACATGAAAGCAACACACAAGCAAAGTAATAAAAGCTTTATCGTCATACAAAATGTAAACATGTGGATGCATGATGTATGTATATATTTTTGAATATGGCAGAACTCAAGAAACAATAAACTACTTGCCTTGAATTTTTCAAGAACTGTTGAAAGCCTCTTGAAGAGATCCTCAGCTTTTTTAAAAATTGTTATAAAACCACTGGCATTTCTGTCAATCATGATTGAGAAAATAGTTTCCTCTCCTTGTTCACTCACTCCCCTAAACTGATTGGGAATGGATATGAACCTCTTCAGTTCCCTGAAATATTTAGCACGAACTTCTTCAAAAGGAGGTCTGAATTGCAGTCTACCTTGTCTATAAGAGAAAATGATAGAAAGATTAAAACATAATTACTACATTGCTACATTCATATTTATTGATTTACAACTTAGGAAAACAGTAATGTAATATATACCCAGAAATAAACTATAAACTGCTTTTTTTAACATGATGAAATACACTTTTCAAATTTTTTGGAGAAAGTGCTGCTTTCGGTAATATCACAAGATCAAACTGGATTCATTAAAGGCCAACACTTAGCTTCCAATCTTTGATGCCTGTTTAATATAATATATTCACCCACAAAGTCAAACACCATGGAGATATTATTATCGATATAGAAAAAGCATTTGATATGATTGAATGAAACTCACTACATTGGAGAAATTTGGGTTTGGCCCAAACATTTGTGCATGGATCAAACTACTGAATGCCAATCCAGAAGCTTCAGTTTGTATTAAAAACATTAATTCAGACTACTTTAAACTAGAATGTGGTACCAGACAAGGATGCCCCTTGTCACCACTGCTTTTTGCAATCTCCATTAAGCCACTGGCAGCTCACTGTAGAAATACTTATAAGATAAAGTGGATTATCAGAGAAGTATTTGAACAGAAAATTTCTCTATACGCAGATGATATGGTACTATATATATCAGATCCACAAAATACTGTGCCTGCAGTCCTAATAGCACTTACAGAATTTCAAAAGATTTCTGGTCTCAGAATTAATTTGACTAAAAGTGTGCTCTTTCCAGCGAATTCTCAAGCACACAATATTAGATTGGACACCTTCCTGTTTATCATCGCAGATCAGTTTAAATACCATGGGGTAAACATTACAAGTAGACATAAAGCTCTCTACCAACAAAATTTTGACGCCTCTTTAGAAAAAATTAAGCAAGACTTGCATAGATGGTCAACCCTTCATCTCAGTTTAGGTGGAAGAACTAACATTGTTAAGATGAATATCTAATCGACCTAATGCAGAAGGTGGCATGGTTCTACCTAATTTTCAATTTTATTACTGTGCAGCAAATATACAAACCTGGATATGAACACAACAAGATGAACATACACAGGCTTTGTCTGCAATAGAAATAAAATCATGCAGTACTTCTTTATATTCCTTGCTTTGTACCCCAATAAATGCAAGTTATCGCCAATATAATAACAACCCAATTGCACTTCATTCACTCAGAATATAGAACCAATGTAGGAAGCATTTTAAGATAGAGAAGCTTTTATCTGTGGCACCTCTGCACGAGAACCACATTTTTCCACTTTCTCAAACATATGCAGTTCTTAATGTCTGGAAAACATTTGGGATTAAAAAACTTAGACAATGTCTTTGCATCCTATGAACAATTACATTCCAAATTTAACTTTCCAGCAACACATATCTTTTTCACTACAATCAAATCAGAAACTATTAAACAGAACCTGCCCAATTTTCCTCACCTCCCACACACCTCTATGCCGGAAAAAATATTGATCAGTCTTGAGGACTCAGACAGCATTTCTGCAATATATAAAACCATTTTATAGTCCCTTCCTTTCATCAATCCAAGAGGACAGTGGGAAAAGGATCTCTCACTCAATAGTTCCAAGGCAAGATCCAACTTGCAAACGTTGCACTCTAGTTCCAGCCTCATTGGGCCACATGTTTTGGGCCTGCACCAAATTAACATCATTCTGGACCAAAATCATTAAATGCCTATCAGACAGACTTGGTGTCACAATCCTTCCTAACCTATTAACACCTGTGTTTGGGGATACTCCCAGATGGGCTTAAAGTGGAAAAAGCCAAACAAACTGTAATTGTCTTTACTATACTATTGGCCCGTGGACTTATCTTGCTCAACTGGAAGAATCCAACTCTCCTCTTTCAAGTCAGTAGGTAACTGGTGTTATATACTGTACTATGTGAAACTGGAAAAAATCTAAAATTTTAGAATAACCTTTTGAAGCACTGAGGAAGCAGATTCTCTTCCCTTTTTTCCATTTGTCTTTATTCGCTTATTAATTAATCTATTTACTTATATTTACTAGCTTTAAGTTTTACTCTGCTGGCCTAGCTCCCTTTCTCAGGGGTGGGGGTTGATTTGTTTTCGATCCTATTTTTGTAAAAATTGATTTATTTGTATGGAATGTTGTGTGCTGTGGTGGCTGGCGCCCTGCCCGGGGTTTGTTTCCTGCCTTGCGCTGTGTTGGCTGGGATTGGCTCCAGCAGACCCCTGTGACCCTGTAGTTAGGATATAGCGGGTTGGATACTAGATGGATGGATGGATGGAATGTTGTGTGATTTCAATAAAATCAAAAAAATAAAATAAATTTTTTTGCAGTTTGCAAAATAAAAATGCTCTATGCAGTATATCAGAGTGCACCAGTGGTTGCTAATATAATACAGTGAACTCTGATCGCTTACTTACCAATAATTGACAGGCAGGTGGGAAAATCAAGGTCACAGTGAGCACACATGAAAAGGCTATTTTGTTGGTTATTATGGTAATCAAATGTACTGCATGAGGGTTGATGTGGCAGAAAACAGACACAGGATTGAGAAAGGTAGTAACAAAAACAAAGTGACAGTTTCTGGCAGAGATAATGTGTGTTACACTGCCAGTCTAGAAGGAAATGTAGGTGTGCTATGCAACCTAAAAAGCCATTAGACAAGACCACCAGTTTAAGAGACAAAGAAATGTAATCTGAAAAGGAACAGCATAGTTTCAACCAGTGAACCAGGAGTGATGGCACAGCAATGTCTGATGTTCCTACTCTACAGGCTGATGCCTGGTAGTAATGATTGCCAAGGAGTACCTGTTGACATTAACAACCACATAATCTGGTCAGGCACAGCCTGAAGAGCTCAGACCTCCAAAATAAAAAGGTAATTGTCAGGAGCATTGCTGCAAATATAATTTATTAATAGGCATGAGTGGAATTGGTTTGGATGCTGAACCTAATAACAAAGTCACTTGGGATGTGGAAAATCATTTCAGTGTAAAAAAAGGAAATGGAGATTGAACAGTTCATTTAAGATACACTTAACTCTATAAACAACATTGGCTTTGTAACCAGACTTTTGAATTACGGGTGGTCTCTTACTTTGCTTGACTTAATTATTTGTGGCATTAGGTGCAGTTGGACAAAGAATGAGTTGTCAGATTAAACAAATTGGACTTTTTAAAAGCTTTTCCCCAACTGCAGTAAACATTATGATCACGTTTTAGGAAGTGTGTGCCAGCATGTCATTCGCATTTCTCTCTGGAAGCTATACCCATATTGGTGTAAAAATGCATGTTGGTTGAGCCAACTTAAAACAGCATCACTGATTCTGAAACGATTGTTAATAAAAAGGAAATGAGAATGAAAAAGGGTCTTTAAAAGTCATTAAAATAACAAAATGAAAAATCTGGCATACAAGAGTTATTTTTAAATTATCATTGATGAGAAAGAAAACAAGCTTTAATTTGTCTGCTGCAATAATATGTGTGGAACGGTTAGTGTACAATATCGGTTAATTATTATTAAAGGACATGTTAAGTTGATAATCATGACAGACATAAAACTGACAAGTGGCCTAAAATATAGCAATTAAAAATATGTAAATCAGGATATTTAAACATATTGCACAGGCAATAACAAAGGCTGTATTGAGTTTAGACAATATTTTATTGGTGCTTAGAGGTATGCAATCCAGGGGTGCCCCACAAAAAGGAGCCAGACAAAAATAAAATAAATCTGGTTCTGTACAGAAGGTGTTTGAAGCTGTAAAAGTTGGAAAAAATAGTAAAGAAAAAAAAAGCCCACATGGCACTCTACTTTGGAGGTTTTAATCACAAGGTACCAGCTGTGTGCCATACACAGTATTTAGAGTCTATAGTTCTTGGCTTAAAGTTGCAGTTAATACATTGCTTCATTGTGCCTCTGTTGTGGTACTAAGGGCATTCATTGCTCATGTAGAGAATGTCTGAGGTATCATGAGGAGCATGGTGAAACAGAAAGGCCTGGCTGATCCGAAACCTTGTGAATTCAGTGTATATTTCTGTGCTAGTCACACATTTACAAGTTTACCTAATACAGTACCTTATTAATACTAATAAGAAAATAAACTTTTTTACTCTTTGTGAGACTTGGTTTGATGTTAGTCCAACACAGGTTTTAGTTGAAACTACTCCACCAAACTTTTGGAATCTGTCCATGTAGGCAAAAAAAGGTGGGGGATTAGCCAACATTGTCTTAAACCATTTAAGTTGAAAAGAAATCAATCTGGCTTATTACACTGCTTTTGAATACCTGGCTGCTACTGTTAAAGCTAACTCGCCAGTATTATTAGTAGCAATTTATTATCAATCAAAATATGAGGGGCAGTTAAAAAGTTCCTGTAATTGTGATATAGCTGGAGAGTAAGAGATTAGATTATACACACATTGTTGTGGAGGTGGGACCAGTTACAATAGGTCTGGATTGGTTTTTGCATGTAGTATGTTTTAATTACTGTTTGAGTTAGACGTGAGCATAGTCATTCGGCGCAATGTCACAGTTCAAACAACGTACTAACATCAAGTTCATGTGCAAATTGGGTAAATGAGCTTTAGCTGGCAGAGTTAAAGACGCTAAGATTTGCATTGGGTGTGACGAGAATGGATAGGATTAGAAATGAGTACATTAGACGGTCAGCTCAGGTTGGACAGTTTGGAAATGAAGTCAAAGAGGTGAAATTGCGTTGGTATGGACATGTGCAGAGGTGAGATGCTGGGTATATTGCGAAAAGGATGTTAAAGACAGAGCTGCCAGGCAAGAGGAAAAGAGGAAGGACTAAGAGAAGGTTTATGGATGTGGTGAGAGAGGACATGCAGGTGATGGCTGTGACAGAGCAAGATGCAGAGGACAGGAATATATGGAAGATGATGATCAAAAAAAATTGCACATTTGGGACACTTATGGCTACATCTTGGCAAATTGGTCGCTAAAAAGTAAACATTAAGTAAAAAGTAAACAGGCTCTAGGCTGTCTGACAGATTGCCTAAACAGCATTATGCAGTGACAACAATAGAAATGAGTGTAGAAACAACAACAAAAAAAATTAGAAAAACTAAAAAAAAAAATTGGGAGCTATTTTATATTCAGAATTTAATTTTAAATCTCATATTGATTATTTCACCAGACCTGTATTATTTCATTTAACAAATATAGTATGCTCAATCCTTTATGACCTTGGAGGATAAAAAAACAGATAGATTTGTCTTTAACTGTTTAGATTACTACAAAAAATATTTCAATCGATTACAACTGGTTCAGAATGCAGCTGCAAGAATGCAAACTAAGAAGTAGCAATCTAACCACATTGCACCAGTATTAGCGTCATTACCCTGGCTGTCTGTATGTTTCAGAATCAATTTTAAAAATACTGACAATTGTTTAAAAGGCTTTGAATAATCTTGCATCTTCATATATCTTGGAATGTCAGCCCCCATACATTTTTCATTCGGAACCTTAAATCATCAAATTTTGCTCTACTTGCTATCCTTAGAGTAAAACATAAAAGAAATGGTGAGACGGCATTTGGTTTTTATGCTCCAAACATGTGGAATGATCAGGCCAACAGAACACAGCTGTTTAAATCATGTCTTAAAACTTAGTTTTTTAAATTGGGCTTCCTGTTAAATTTGTGACTAATTAAATCATTTTTATTTTGTTTTCTCTTCTTAGTATTCAGTGATGGCCCTGTTATTCCAGCTTTCTGCATGAAATTCCTTGAGAATAGTGGGAGGAAGAACAACCTGAGGTCCTGTCTCTGATGACATCTGCACTGGGTGACTCTCTTTTATGCTTTTTTTGTATCTTAGATATATGATAGCATGTTCAGCAGTGTCTGGGCATGCTTTTGGTTGCAGAGCCCCAGAGGTTTTTCCTCCAATGGAGTGTTTTATCATCTCCCCTCTGAACATCTGACTCTTAGTATAATTACTTTATTTGATAATTGTTTTTATTTGTTTCTACCATTAGTAAAGCCCCTTGAATTATACCTCGTATTGGAATGTTCTATATAAATAAATGTTATTACCAAAGTTAATAATCAACATTGTAGTCATACAATCTGTTCTGATGTTGTACGTTCAAGCAATAACATGAATAATAACCAGGATAATCAAAAGCAAGAAGGAAGACAAACTATTAAAAATAAAACAGGCAGTAAGGGTGTCTTAGGAAAACCTTACAGATGATACCAGGGCTCCAGAAGAGACTGCCTGAAGAAACACTGGAGGAACTCTATTTCTAAGATTGCAGACAGCTGTGAAATTTTTTAAAAAAAAATGACAAGCAGTGAGTGAGGTTTAATGTTATATTATCACAGGCAGTTTCACTGCCTATCAGTGGCCAGTGTTGTAAAATTAGCCATACCTCTGAAACTAGACAAAGCAAGAAGAGAAATTCCATGGTATGTGTTTAATATAAAAGTGGAACCCAGTATTTCAAATCAGTCAAAAATAACATTGTAAAGTTCATGTGCTGTCAGAGAGATGTTTTTGCATCATCTGAGGTATGATATGGATGGTATTGGGTAGTTTAATTTATCCTGTAAGCTTACAGTGCTGCATCAGATAAGAAAATTCTGAGGACACAAAAAATTTGCCAGTTAAACTAGGTTTCACTTATTCAGTTAATTTTACAATTACTCCTTCTTGTTTTTGTCAAGGCACGTGGATACGTCAAGAGAAGGCAATTTGAATTTTCATTTGTCACAAGTATTCAGTGGCATCAAGCTGTTATATCAAAAATTTTGGAATTATAAACTCTGACATGTTTTATGCTTTTATGACTTGGACTGTAAGCTACAGAAGACTTAATTTTAATTTTCGGTTAACAGAGCTGGTTGCTCTAGGTAACAATGGTTACCAGGGTTGCTGTTTAATAAAGTTAAGGGGTACATGTTCTGAACACTGAGGTACAACGTTTTGATAACTCAAGATGCAAGTGCTCCATAGCTTTCACCACTGGGGGTCGTTGCTTTTATAACTGCAGCGACACGCACTCTAGACCTTTCCAAAAACACGTCCATGTTCTGATAACTCATGGGGCGTGTGCTTCCCTAAGGATCCATATGGGCTTCAAGTGGCACTGCATATTAACATTTATCAATAGGTGAACCAGTAACAAACATAAAAAGGTAAAGATATCTGATATTCTAGTTGTATATTTAATGTCTAAGCAAAAAAGCAATTTAACTCCAGGCTAAAAAGTGCATTAATACAACTTACTCAAAAATAACAAGAAAATCCATATTTGTAAAAAAATCAAACAGCAATATTTAAATTCACATTTTTCACACCTGCTACTTGAATTCCTCATTTGTTAAGATTTTTTCATTTGTCCTGTACTTCAGGCAGCTCTTTGCATTATAAAGCGCACTCATCCATGAGACATTTCAATTTTTTTTAACAGGCCAATGCTTACAGGAGAAACTCAATATATTTCATTCAATTATTGAAGGAACATATTTATGAAAAATATGCTGTATACGTTTTTCCAAAATAAAAGAAAAATTAAAAACGCACATTTGTTTGAAAAAGCAGACAAAGAGATGCTTTGCATTGATTTATTCAAATGGATATGCGATAAATATTTTTCACATGCAGTACAGCTATATTTAAATTAATAGCTGAAGGAGATACTGTCATTGACTAGAATAAATAGTTTGCAAACTTGCATTAGCAAAATAAAGTGAAAGGCAACAAATAAACATTTTTTTTATATTCCTTTAAATAGCACTGTATAAATGCTACACAAACTAAAATGAAGCTCCATACTGGTCCTCACTTCCATTGTAATAATGCTTTTTTTATTTTTTAATTAAAGTATGTTTACTGCTCTTTGACTTTTTCAATTAGATGAAGGGTCATTTTAAGCTTCAAGAACTTTTGAGGTGAATTTTGAGGCTACATTAGCTTCAAAGTTTAAAATAGTTACATGACATTAATATATAATTTTCCATATTAAAGACACTTACTTAAAAGTTAAATCAATGTTAATTTCTGGCAAATTCTCATTTAGTGCCTCCAAACCCATTTGATACTGATGCTCTAAGGCTTTGTATAGTTGGTGGTTCCAATGCTGCTTCCATGCTTTCATGTCACTAGGACGAAAACCCTGTAAAAAATATATTCTGTTAAGATGCATAACATTTGTAATTTTAAACTAAACATAATTTAATAAAAGACTGAAATCAGTGTTTTTGCTTTATAAAAACTGTACAGTATTATCTGTCTGTATATTTCTTTTAGAGGTATATGCACATTTCATATTGTACTGGCAAAAAGAATCACCTAAGACTAAAACTATCTGCAGGCTACAAATACCTAAAAGAAATTAAATAATAATACTAATAATTCTTTATACCAGTATTTACATAACTCTTTTCTTACTACTCAAAGCACTTTACATAGTGGGGTGGGAGTCACTTCAAACCAACACTAACGTGCAACATCTATTTGGATGATGCAACAGCAGCAATTGTGAGAATAGTACACTCATCACACATTAGCTATTAGATGGTAAAGTGGTGAGAGAGAGAGCAAGCCACATAGAGACAGGGAATGATTAGGGGCCAGAATGACTACTAGGCCATTGTGATCAACGTAGTTAAGATATCGGGACACACCCTATTCTTTACAAAGGATGCCCGGGTTCCTGTTATGATCACAGACAGTCAGGACTTCTATTTTATGTCTCATCCATTTACAGCACAGTGTTCCCGCCTCTGTGTTGGGCATTGGAATCCACATTGAGCTCACAGGGTAAGTGCTGGCTGCTGACCTCATCAACACCTCCTCCAGCAGCAACTCAAGCTTTTCCTGGTTGGTCTAGCATCCAAGTACTGGCCAGGCCTAAACATGCGTAGCTTCACGTAGGTGACCTCTAAAGAAATGCATGTGTTATGGTTGCTAAACGTCTAGGTATACAAGCAGTTGATGACCATAGTGTTATATAAGAAAAGAATATTCAGGCTAATTTTATGTGAATGAAATAAAAAACAGTAAAATCTCTGTGGATGTAGAAAGACCTAGGGAGAAAAATTAAAAGAGAGCCCTGCAAGAAAAATGACAGCAATATTAACAGTGAAATGTATCAGCTAAGGAAGATATTCACATTACTCTGAACATTCCAGAAACAGAAAAGCAGAACAGTGTCAGAATGAGAGCATCTTTGCTTGCATATCAAATCATGATTGTAAGACACTTACAGTGCTACTATAGCTAATCAAGAATGCCTCACAAGCTTGCCAGCTGTGCCCCTAACTGAATAAACACAGGGGGCACAGGAGCTGAATCATTGAACTTTGTAAAGCCAGGCAGTCAGCCTGATAAGATGCATTACACATTGGCAGTATGAATATGACAGTACAACAAGGTTTGTGATGACATTTGCAGAAAAGGTCTAAATGGCATAGAATGGGTACTCAGCTCCAGTCCTGGAGGTCCACAGTGGTTTCAGGTTTTTGCTTTAACCAAATATTTAATTAGAACCTATTTATTTGCTACTAAAGCAGTATGCTTTTTTGGGCTCAGTTTTAGTTAACTCTTTCTTTAAGCTTCAGAACCCTTAATTATCTATTTTAGTTTTGTACAGTTGCATTTAAGCTTTAATTATTGCCTGTTTTCTTAACCAGCCCTCAGTTGATAATAAAGTGCAAATGACAAAGCAACCACCAGCTCTCCAGCTAATGTGTTTCCATTTAAACCTGTGGAGTACATGAAGTATCTGTGTTAATGCAGTGCTTTGAAATAAATGAGAGAGAAGGGAAGGACAAAAAGGTAAAAACCTGTTCTAAACCACAAAACATATGCATAATGTTCTCAGAAAAAAATCTACAATGTTATAATTTGTCTTGGAAGAGTGAAAACATCAACAAACCATATAATAAAACACCAAGTTTCATTATCTGCTAGGCCTGAGTTCTATTTCTGAAACTGAAGGTCAATTTATTTATATATAGCACATTTAAAACAACATTAGTAATGCTGTGGCCAAAGTGCTTTACAATAATAGAGTAAAAGAAAAAAACAAAAACAATAAAACATAAATAGTAATAAAATATATGAACATAAAATAAGATAGATAATAAATAGAAATAATGTTATATGATCACAGAGAGGAAACCATCAGTATTAATGAAGGTCACTGAATGCAAGTGAAAAGAAGTGAGTTATTAATCTTGTTTTGAACAGTTCAATTGTAGATGACTTCTCAATATGATGAGGTAGAGAGTTCCATAGGCAAGGGGCAGCAGCCGCAAAGGTCTGTCCCCCTTGGTTTTACATTTGGTACGAGGGACAACAAGAGACAACTGACCAGAAGATCTAAGCACTCTGGATGGCTGGTGTAAAACACACAATTTGGATAAATAGGTAGGAGCAAGCCCATGTAAAGATTTAAAAACTAGCAGCAAGATTTTAAAATCAATTCAAAAACTGACAGGCAGCCAGAGTAAAGAAGCTAAAACAGGAGAAACGGAGTCATACCTCCTTGTCCCAACCAGAAAGCGAGTGGCAGCATTTTGGACCAGCTGTAACCTGTGTATCAGAGATTTGCTAATCCCAGAATACAGCGAATTGCAATAATCGAGGCGAGAAAAAATAAAAGCATGAGTAGCTTTCTCAAGATCTTTAGAAGATAAAAAAGGCTTGATCTTACCTAAAAGACGAAGCTGGAAAAAGCAACTCTTGACTACAGAATTTACTGGTTTCTCAAAAGAGAGGTTACTATCAAAGGTAACACCAAGATTGTGGACTTGAGGTTTGGAAAAGACAGAGAAAGAGCTAAGAAGTCCAAGACCAATTTGGGCTTTAGCTGGTGGACCCACTATAAGCACCTCCGTTTTATTTTGATTCAGATCAAGAAAATTATTAGCCATCCAGGATCTTAGTTCAGACAGACAGTTGTGGAGTTGATTTGTTGCAGAGTTGCAGACAGGAATATAAACCTGTGTATCATCAGCATAGCAGTGAAAAGAAATGTTAAATTTCCTAAAAATCGCTCCAATAGGGTGAAGGTATATAGAGAATAAAATAGGACCCAAAATGGATCCCTGAGGAACACCATATTTAAGAGGAGCAGTAAATGAAAAAGAGGAATTTAAAATCACTGAAAAGTGTCTACCATTTAAATATGACCTAAAGCATTTAAGAGCAGCCCCTTTAATCCCAACAAGATGTTCGAGTCGCATCAGCAATATTTCATGGTCAATGGTGTCAAAGGCAGCGGACAGGTCAAGGAGGACAAGGACTGCCGCATCACCTGAGTCAGTAATAAGAGAGATGTCGTTGAACACTTTCAGGAGTGCCGTTTCAACACCATGATAACGCCTAAAACCAGATTGGTAGATCTCAAATAAATTATTGGAGTTAAGGTGATTGACTAATTGATTATAAATAATGTTTTCTAGAATATTAGCCAGAAATGGCAGCTGGGAAATTGGACGAAAGTTGGTTAAAACTCCAGGATCTAATCCTGCTTTTTTTGGATGGGGACGGACTGCAGCATGTTTAAAAAATTAGGGCACAACCCCCGAGCTAATAGAATCATTTATAATGGCTAATAAAGATGGGCCCAACACATCAAAGGCTTCCACTAAGAGATGTGGTGGTACAATATCGAGGAGGCTGCAAGCTGCAAGCAATGCAGACCTCCAGGACCAAAGTTGAATGATCCTGGTATAAAAAAACACCTTTTCAGGAGGTTCAGCAGATTATAAGTCAGACAGACACAATGGCTACACCAAAGCCTTCTAAAAATGACCACATGAGTCCCATCTTTATGAAATACCTACATGACCTTAGCATGTTTTCTTCTCATAATATGAGAATGTCATCTAGAGCTTGGACCACTCCAACTGCAAATTATAGGTTCCGTTATTGATACAGTTACACAATATTCATGATAAGACATGCCATGCAGCACTATTGACTCTTATATGAATTAATGCCACAGCACACAGCTGCTTGCATTGCAAACCACTGGAGTTTAACTGAATTTTATGGGCGTGGCATCTTTTGTGGGCATTAGTTTTCATGCAAATTTAATATCTGCTTCTGTGAACAATTATTTTTAGTCTGTGAAATATGGTCACAAAAACGTTGTTTTGTTAAGAGTGTTAGTTAGGTGTTTACAGTTCAGTTATTATTAAACCAGCATGCATTGAACTGATATTCAGAACATAAATGCATACAAGACAGCTATAAGTCATAGAAAATTCTCAAAAGCCTAAACTTCTTTACACATAGATACTATAAATTATTTTTTTTCTGCAAGAATTTGACCTGTACATAGTGGTCAAATTAAAAAAAACAACACAATGATTAACCTTCTACAGTGGGGGAAATAAGTATTTGATCCCTGCTAAATTTGTAAGTTTGCTCATTTACAAAGAAATGAACAGTCTCCAATTTTTATTGTAGTATATTGGCTACAAGACCATCAGAAAGAAACTTGGTGAGAAGGTGACATGTTGGTGCAATTATTCAGAAATGGAAGTAATATAAAATGATCTGTCTCTCTCCATTAAAATGAAACTACCATAAAAATTAGAGACTTCTCATTTCTTTGTAAGTGAGCAAACTTACAAATTCAGCAGGGGATCAAATACTTATTTCCCTCACTCTAAAACTAGCACATACCATTTTATCTGTTCAAAGAAAAGAAAAACCTGGGTGGAACTTTCATGCTTACTTTTTGCCAATGATTACTAATAAACTCCCACCTGACCAAAAATAGCATAATTAAAGTGAAAATAATAACAATAATAAATTAAAATGTACATGGTTAACTTAAATAATATGTAATAAAAAATATTTTACAGAACTTAATCTTTTATCCAGTTGTCACTGGCTGTTTATTTAATACAGCATTTTTCATAATAAAATAATTCAGTATAACATGTAATGTGTCTTTTCATTGTTTGTATGTTTTTCAGTCAGATAAAAGGATATTGGTAATATTTAACAGATAAAATAATAGTTACAAAAGCCATTACATAAACGTTCAGTTCTTCTTCTTCTTCTGAAACACTGTCACAGTGACAGTAACATAACAATATTATCACTTCACAGCATGAGACCAAGTTTTGATTTCTTTTTGTATTATTTTGTTTGCACATGCTAATTCTTAGCACTCCTCCTATGTCATTTTGTGTATCTACACCATTAATTTCCTGCAGGGCCAAAACAACTTAGTCATAAAAAATAATTTAGAGCATGATTTAATTTCAGATTTGATTTGCCTTGCGTCCATTGCTACCAGGGTATTTCTGGCCATGAGTCATGTTGTGTTAGAAAAAGAAGGTTGAGAAAAAGGATTATTAAATTGGTAAGATAGAATTATACACAATATATATCAGAACTCTTTAATATACATGTTAACTAACAACTGCATTATATAATCATGGAAGGAAAGATATAGCTGAGAGGACAGAAAATATTATGATCAGATGTGTGTGTTTGGTTTCTCAGTTTACTTTAGTATATCAGCATAGGATCATGGTATACACACACTGCAAGACCACCATAAAGCAATGTAATATTTGTAAATGTAGGAATATGAACTTTAACACAGTTATTATGGTTCTACACCGGGGTGGGCAAACTACGGCCCGCGGGTCACATCCGGCCCATTGGTCTTTTCAATCCGGCCCGCCGAAGATTGGTACAAAATTGCCCAAATCAAATCATATCATAATTATGACTGCATTCATTTGACCTTGTCCTGTAATGCCTGGTGTTCCACCAGGTAGCACATTAGGCGCTGTGATACATTGACTTAATTTTGCGGAGCCCGGTTTACTCTCTGTTATTATTCTGCTACTGCTCTGAACCCATCTGCAACAATGAATGGGCCAAAGAAAAGAAAAGTCAACAGTGAGCGCCGAGTGTTTAATAAGAAATGGACAACTAAATACTTTTTCACTGAAGTCTGCTCAAAGGCTGTATGTCTTATTTGCCAAGAAAGCGTTGCGGTTTTAAAGGAATACAACATCAGCCGTCACTTTTCCACCAAGCATACTAATTACGCTAACAACCACTCAACGCAAGAATGGATGGCTACCGCTCAGAGGCTGGCAGCTAGTTTGCAGGCTCAGCAAAATACCTTAATCCGACAAACTGCCATCCAAGAATCAAGCACGAAGGCAAGTTATGTGCTGGCATTCAAATTAGCAAAGACCAGCAAGCCTTTCTCCGAAGAGGAGTTTCTCAAAGAGTGCATGGTAGAGACAGCAGGTATCTTGTGTCCTGAGAGCAAGAACAAATTTGAAAAAATTAGCTTATCATGCAGGACAGTGACTCACCGTGTTGAGCTAATTGATGAAAACTTAGCTAGCAAGTTAAACAAAGAAGCGGAGTCATTTACTTTATATTCCTTGGCACTGGACGAAAGTAATGACTTAAAGGACACGGCTCAGCTTTTAATTTTTATCAGAGGGATTAATGACAATTTTGAGATAACGGAGGAGTTTTTGGGCCTGGAATCCCTAAAGGGGAAAACGCGGGGAGAGGACTTGTATGACAGCGTGTCGGGGGTCATCAATAGGCACAAGCTACCTTGGAGTACGCTTGCCAACGTTACCACAGATGGATCACCAAATCTGACTGGAAAAAACTTTGGGTTACTCAAAAGAATCCAGGAGAAGGTGAAGGAGGACAACCCTGAGCAGGAGGTAATTGTCTTACACTGCCTAATCCACCAGGAAGCACTGTGTAAATCCGTATTGCAGCTTGACTACGTAGTGAAGCCAGTTGTAAAACTCGTTAACTTTATTCGAGCGAGGGGACAAAAGCATCGTTAATTTATTAAGTTCCTTGAAGAAATTGACGCTGATCACCAGGACTTGATTTACCACTCCAATGTTCGCTGGTTAAGTTTGGGGAAAGTATGTCGACGAGTGTGGGAACTCAAACAGGAGATTATCTCATTTTTGGAGCTACTTGAGAAAGCTGATGATTTTCATGAGCTGAGTGACACAGATTTGCTTTGTGATTTAGCTTTTGCTGTGGACATACTGACACACATGAATGAGCTGAACGTGAAGCTACAAGGGACTAGTTTGTGCATGAAATGTACACAAATGTCAGAGCCTTCAAAACCAAGCTAGCTTTATTCTTATAGCAAATGTCAAACAACTCATTCGTTCATTTCCCCACACTGGCTACGCTGAAAGGGGCCCCTCGACTTGTGAAAAAATACAGGAAATCACTGGATGACCTGCATGGAGAATTCTGCCATCGGTTCTTTGATTTTGGAAAAATTTACAAGTCACTTCAGCTGGTGTCATGTCCTTTCACACAGGACCCTGAAACGGCGCCACAGGAGTTGCAGTTGGAACTAATTGATCTCCAATGTGACACCGTCTTAAAGGAGAAGTTCAACTCTCTTAAACTGGATGAGTTTTATGCTTCATTAAGCGCAGCCAAATTTCCAAACATCCAGAAGATGGCACAGAGGATGCTGGTGTTGTTTGGCTCTACGTATGTGTGTGAACACCAACAAAACATCCCACAGATCCCAGTTGAGCAATAAACACCTCAGATCTGTTCTGAGAATTGCCGCAACAAATCTAACACCAGACTTCGATGCACTGGCAAAAAAGGGTGATCAACAACACTGTTTCCACTAAAAGTGAATGTAAATATTAACACTGTAATGCCTTTTTTATGTCTATGTTTGATATGTATGCATCTAGTGCTGGCCCGGCCCGTCTGTCCTCAATGTGGCCCCTGAGCCAAAAGGTTTGCCCACCCCTGTTCTACACCATTATAGTTTAAAACTATTTGCTAGTATTTATTAAAAAACTTTAAAACTGAAACATCAGAAAAAATAAATAAAATGTGATGCAGTTTAATGAATTAAGTGAGCATACACAGAATTTTAAATATGCCTAAGGAGATCACAAAAATGGCAAACTAATAACTCTTTTTCTAATTTTCTACAATTTGCTTTCATTTAACATGGGGAAAGTGACAGTGATATGGAGGAAAAAGTGTATTGTGGCATGCTGGTATTGTGTTCTGTATTTAAATATCAGCCTATCGCTGTGTACATTCCACTCATATCAGTGTGTGTTTTTCTCTGGGTACTTTATTCTGCTTTTTCTCCAACATCTTGAAGTTCTAACATGGCCTTTGGGGAGTGAAGAAGGGTGTATACATGACTTGTATTCTACCCATGGCTCAGTTGCTGCCTTATGTCTAAAGCTACACAAGTGAACGATAGATGAATAGTCTTAGTGGTGTCAAAACATAAGTCTATGTTGTCAGGAACAGCTGGCATTGAGGAAAAAAAAAACAATAATCATGTCTCTTTATTGATGAAGAGGACAACCCTGTGCCAGATGGGATGCTATTGAGAATTAATGCTGCATCTGCAATGGAAAAACTAAAGGACCCATGCAGGGACTTTCTTCTCTCTGCTCCTCTCTGAAGCTAGAGGAGGTAGTAAGCATCCTACATAGATAATCCCACAACACCACTTGACAAAACACCACAACTGAAATAACTAACATGGGGGAAACATTAACACAGATAATGTCAGAAAGGCAAAATTATAAGGACCAAAATAATTAGGCAAAAGAAATAAGCACACACTAGAAAACCACTATAGAAGAAGAAAACTATCAAAAAGATGGTATTAAGCTATTCAAAAGAGGGAACAATAAATTTGACAGCCTACATTATATATTCCAATTTCTATTCCAGATAGATACCACAACAGATGGTGAAACATGCTAGCAGGGGATAACAAGACTGTAAACTGACCCCACGTGAGTGAGTGTGGGTGTGTGCATAATTGTGCTCTGTAATGGACTAATACCCCATCCAGAGTTGGTTCTTGTCCTGTGGCCAGTATAGGCCAGGATAATTTCCAGTCCCTGTGAGTTTGAACTGGACTATGTTATTGTGAGAAAGAATGGATGAATAGTTTAATGTTGCAATCAAAGAAACACTGGTTCATAGTACATCTTAAAGTTAGTATTTCTAATTTAAAATAAATATACATTCAGCACCTAAAACAGCGCAAACAACTAAATTATGGAGGCAGGTTAAGTTAATTAAAAGCCGTAAATAATAAAACTCAAAAAGGCTCATCTAACCTGTGCTTCTAGATTTGCCAACACAGCTCTTAATTCCTGTAGTCCATCTTTCCATTTTTGCTGATGCCGAAGCAAATCAACCGACATGAGAGCAACAACCTGAAATTAATTGACAAAGAAGACAGTTACCATTTTTTAAAAAAGTTTTGGTACAGAACTGTGAGAAAAGTTGTTCTGTTTGACTACCTTCTCATTGAAGTCTGTATGCCACTTCCGTAGTTTTCTATTCTCTGTAGACAGGCGCTCTGTTGCATTTTGAAGTTTTTGAATGTAGGCATCCAGTTCTTTAGGATTATCCCATGTTATCTGCACTGCTCCACCTGACTCTTTGGACTGAGCCTTAGGATTCTAATTTTAAATATAAATATATGGTATGAATTAAAATTGAATAAAGCAGTTGCCACTTATACCAGTTATGTCTCTAAGTGATGGTGGATAACAGTTTTATTTATTCTGCTTTAACACTCTCAATTGCCTGGATATATGAAAACTTCCTCCTGCCATACTAAACTGAATTGCACCAAGCAGAATCATCTGGACAACTCATAAAACTTAGATGTTTGTTATTAAACTTTGACTCCTTCAAAGTTATTCGGTCATTACCTGCTTCCAGCTTTGAAACCATGTATGAAGATTGCTTGACTGTTTAAGTATACCTTACACCTTTGCCAAAGTCAAAAACGTATTTTATCTATGAAACACAACCTGTCAAGATTGGACATTCACATACTTTGCCTTGCCTTAAGTAATTTCACTTGGACTGCTGCACTTCTCTTTTAAATAGCTTTCAGTTTTTGGTTTCTTAAAGCTAAAAGAGTTTATAAATATTGCTGCCACATTACTGACTCAAACTAAATACTTTCATTGCATTAATCATTTGAAGTAACTTTATTAGCTTCCTGAAAAATATTGAATCATCCTAAAGTATACTAATACACAGGATACTATCCTAAGGACTTAGGTCACATAAAACTGCTAGCTGGACTCATCTGACAATGGCTTTTTTAAATTCCAAACAATGTTTCTTCAAATATTTAGTTGGCTTTGTGACCCCTACTCTCCAGAACTGTACTTCCAGGTCTGTTTGTGAGGCAGCAATTCACTCCTCATTAAATTACAGAATTAACTTTTGTTGCTGGCTTTGTAATTCATGTTCCTTGATGTAATTGATCCCAGGGTTGTTTTTTTAATGAATGGTACTCTCACTGAAACACTGTATAATACTAAATTGGTCTGCTATTCTACAAAGTTCTACTGAAAATGTATCAAATTGGTCTTCTGTGACTTCATATATATATTTTATACGATAGCCACACTTGATCTGCTTATCTTAACCTTAAATAATGTTTTGTGCATCATGATCTTCAGCTCGTTTTAATAAAGGACTGCTTGACAATAGGACTAGGTGCAATTAAGCTTTTGGTACATAGTGTACAAGATTATGATGTCCATACTGGTCAGAGTATATTACCAAACAACATACTTTAAAATTCCTTTTCATTGCATGTTCCACACATCAGTTCATCAAGAAAAATTCTGCGGCTTATAAAATGTTTTGGTACAACAACTGTATCATGTACATGTCCGTTCTTTCACATGACCAACATGCATAAATCATGAACCAAAAACTAAGATTTACAAACAGTACATATGACCATAGCCAGCACCTGCTTTTTCGTAATTTGTATGAGATAATTTCTTGCAAAGTGTACTGTCTACAGAATTGTTAGGAAAGGGCTACCTAATCTAAGTCCACCTTGTGAACTTTTACAGGTTTTCGATACCAATCATAAAATGTTCATAGCAAAAAGCCCTGTTGAAAATCAGTGTTACTCATATGTACATTATCTCAGGCTAAAAGTCAATGACATATCATCTGAGGCCATATACTGCAGACACCCTAATAAGGGAAGCTGCTGTACTTTCAAATGATCACCAGTTGTTGGTGAGTTGGCCAAAGTAGACAGATTTGGAAGACCCAAAGGGGAAATGAGGCTGTACTGGGAATGGCCAGCAGATGACCATGATCAGAACTGGTTTTGGAAGAGCTACTCTTGCATATCAGAGGAGGTCTAAAACACGGACTCAGAATAAACTCTGTTCAAGACCACAGTAGTGGAGTATGTTCTAAGGTGCAGTTACCAAAAGGTGATTGGTGCCTGTTATTCCTGAAATTCTAGGATCTTTCTAGAATTCCACACATGGTGGGAGAAGCTATCATGCTAAAGAAAGATGACTACAATTCAATTTTATCAGGAAGAATAGCCTATGTATTGAAGGTGCTTAATACAGCCATGAAGAAGGATTTCTGGACTGCTTCAAAAATGTTTTATGCAAGCTGTTTTAAGACTTAAGGCACTGTCTGCTCTGTCCAGGTGATACATCAGCCTAAAATCTAGATATTCTAGAGGTGACATGAGCACTTTCAGTAACTTTTCCACCTGGTGTCTACAGAAGTGTCATTGTGGTGGATGGAAACCTATATAGCAGCAAGGACACAATGATGGATGAGATGTAACTGAAAATGTTTTAAAATATATATATTGTTGGGAACTGTGGTGGGCTGGCACCCTGCCCGGGGTTTGTTTCCTGCCTTGCACCTTGTGTTGGCTGGGATTGGCTCCAGCAGACCCCCGTGACCCTGTAGTTAGGATATAGCAGGTTGGATAATGGATGGATGGATGGATATTGTTGGGGATGACTTGGTTATCACATCTAAGTTCAAATTCTAATTTATTGTAATGTGTACACAATACATGGTCACGTGGAAGAGAGGTATTCTGACTGGAGATTGGCAGGTTAGAGTGGTAGTTCCCATTTCTAAAAATGGGGACAAGAGGACATGTTCTTGTAACTAAAGAACCTCTGGAAAAAGCCCATGTCAAAGTACAGGAATGGAGACTCCTAATAGTGGAGTCTCATAATAGGGGCATGGAACAGTGGGAAAATCTTTGCCCTTGCACATATATTTTAGGGGATATGAGAGCTTGTTAATTCTATCTACATAAGCTTTCTGCATTTATAATTCTATATTATGGTATTTGGCTGCGGTGGGTTGGCACCCTGTCCGGGATTGGTTCCTGCCTTGTGCCCTGTGTTGGCTGGGATTGGTTCCAGCAGACCCCCGTGACCCTGTATTCGGATTCAGCGGGTTAGAAAATGGATGGATGGATGGTATTTGGTATTCCCAAAATATCTTGCAAAAGGTGTTAAAATATGAGGCCCTCTGTCTTCTGATGTGTGTCATTTGGTTCCTGTATTTGCAGAATGTGTGATGTATTCACATAAATGCCAATAAGATGATTCAGTTTATTATGAGTGTAAAACTCCACCAACAGTTCATCTTGTCTCTACTTTGGTTTATGATTTTCATGGATGGGATATTAGGTGCAGATGAAGAATGGAGGACATCTTATTTCCATCTATGAACAGAATCTCTTCCACTTGCAGATGATAATTTTCTCATGGCCTCGGAAGATGTGGTCCTTGGAGCACAGTAGAGCAGTTTGCAGCCGAGAATGATGCATTGGAAATTAAAATTTGCACCACTAAACCTGAGATCGTGAAACGCTTATCAGAAGAAGAGTTGCTCCCTCCTTGAAGGTAAGCAGGGAAAGCATATTCCACAAGTACAGTTCTTCAAAAATACTAGGGTCTTCTTAATGACAGAAGGTACAGGTGACTGTGAGATTGACCGATACAACTGGTGCAGTGGTCTCAGTAGACTATGACAATGAAAAGAGAGCTAGGGCTTTGGATGAAGCTTTACATTTACTGATCTAAACATTCCCATCATCTCCAGTGATCACAACCTCTAGTTATTGACTGAAAGAAAGGGCTTGCAAGTACAGGTGTTCAAAATGAGGTTCTTACAAGGTTACTCATTCTATGTGATAGGTTGAGGAACTAAGCAATATAGCTTCTCTTTCTAATAGTATGTAGTTGAGGCCATTTAGGAATTAATTTATGACACTCCTTATGTGACACAAACACAGGGTGTACTAGTCACAACCCATTTTGAGAAGAATTAACAACAGACACAACAGACCCTTGTGGGATTACATCTGTTGGTTATCTTGGGAAAGTCTGGGCATTTCCCTGGTGGAGCTAGAGACTGCTGAGAAAATTAGGATGGCCTGGTCTATGCAGCTTGGCATACTGCTACTTTTACTCTTACACAAATACTGAGATTGAAGAGTACAGCTGCTACAGCAAAGTTGTGGCTTCCATGTTTTCTTATCTGGGTCTGAATAACATTCTGAGGTATTTGATTAGGGGGTATTGGAATAAAAAAAGTACCCCTTCCAATCCCTAGGACAGGGAACCAAGACCCCCAAAAATGTTATACAATCTGGTCAGAGCTCCCACTAATACAAAAATAATGCTGCAAAGTATAGCATGATCTGGGAGCTTAGTGACTGCTAATAATAGTTACACAGCATGGATTCTGTATAATGGCAGACCTATTAATTAAAACGAATGTTTAACTGTAGCAGACTATTGACGCAAATTTCATGAACTCTTGGACCAAATGTCATGTATTATATTTAGGATATATCTACAATGATATAAAGTCTATGGAAAAAATTCTGAGTTATGCTTATTTAAAAATTTGAGGCAATTAAAAGATAATATTTAAAATTTGAATTGTTTTGTTAATAATGTCTGCCTCACCAGGATTACAAATAATTGTCCTTGGACACAGTGGCAAAGCTCCTTCCTTTAATTAGTTGTCAAAAAGTGCAATCATGAGGACTCCCTTATCAAACTGCAGAGGCTACACAATTCAGTATCTCACTGTGGGGATTTTTTACTAGAATAAGATTACGCAACAAATGTGTATTTTTTTATCCCTAAATAGTTTAATTACTTTTAATTAATGTGAGCACTCTAGGTTCACAAGAAAATCATAAATCTGTTTCCCTTACCTTTATGATCTGTTCAAAAGCTAATGCATAATTTAACATCATTGGTTTCTGACTTGGAATCATCTGTTCATCAATTGTGTTGTAAAAATGAGCCACCTAGAATCATATGCAAGCACTGTAATGAGATTCTGCTGAGAGCCAGTATCTTAAAAATTTCCACATTTCAATACTCACTTTATGAGAGAAGTACTTACCTGTTTTAGTATCAATGCCTGTTTATAAAATTTTTCTGCTGTTTTAGAAGCTTGATGAATTTTAGCTGGAATTGAAAATCCCAGTTCAGTAAGTTGCCTCACTTCTCGCAGAAGAGATATAACCCGATCAGAATACTGTATTTTTAGTTTTCCATCCATATGATCGAGCTCCATAACACGACTGCTTGCCTGTAAGCTATACAAGTAGTTAAAATACATTTGAAAGGTTTTCTGTTAAGAAATTAAAATGATTTTTTAGATTCATTTAAAAAATAATGAAATATTTTTATCCAAGTTATCATGCAGTTATGGCTATAAAGCATTATCAAGATAAAAAGAGGTTAATTAATTTAAAATGTAATTCTGCATCCAAACTTCTAGGTCTAGTAAATTCAAAAAAATTTTTAACAAAGGGGTTTTAAAATGAAAACACTAGAAAAGATTTTTCCAAATGTGAAGTTCTAAAAACAATAAAATTATTGGATACTGTATACTGTAATTAAGCTTTTGTGTAATAAATGCCTATAGAATCAATGACTGATAAAACACACATTGGTGCATTTATAAATGTCTTAATCATAAAAGCCAAAGTAACAGAAAAGGCTATCAAGACAGATAAAATCTACTGCTTAACAGCACACTACAGTTGTTAATATAAAGAACCACTGTGTGGCACAATATACTCAAAATATATTGAAGCCAAATTTTAAAAACCTCAAGACGTCCAGCTTGACAGCATGCTGTATATGCACAACATAATTCTTTGAATTTTTATGTATGATATGAGTATCTTATTAAATATTTAATCTTGTATTTCATGTATTTTTTTCATCATGTTTAGAAAATAACCAAGTATGATAAGGGCTAAAATTGGATGACAGTCTGTCAAGACAACTACTGAAGTCTAAATGGCCACATACATTTACAGTATATAAAATAATTATTGAGCATTAATACTTAAAAATGAACTGCATCTTAAACTGACCACTTTATGCGGTGTGAAATGTATGAAATTTGATTGCATAACACGTTTGGCTTTATTTTGCATACTTCTCAGAATTCAACCCCACTCCCAGCATTGCTACTTTGCAGACTGAATAAGTTAAGGTTTTCATGAATGTAAAGGTTCAATTTCAATGATAAAAAAGCATTTGCCAGGCAGAATTTGTGTGACTTTTCCTCTGGTACTATATTCATTTGTTGACTATATGAGCAAATCTATACATATCTTACTTATTAACTGGTAAACCACTGGTAAAATATAAATTACAGTGTTCTGATTAGCGCAGTTGCCTCACAGATCCAGAGATTTGTATTTTTATCTTTATATCTCAGACTGGTCATTTTCTATACAGTACATAGTTTGAACATTTTCTTTGTGTCTGTTTTTGTATTTCTCTAGGCACATCAGTTTTCTTCAAATGTACCAAAAATTTGTATGTTGGGTTAACTGACGATTTTAATTCATCCTGGAGTGAGTAAATGTGTGCACAAGTGTACCCACCGCTAGCCTGGCACCCTGTCCAGGATTGGTGTGCCCAGTGTTGCCAGATCAGACAACAGCTACCATGACTCTGAACAGGAAAAAGCTAGATTGAAAATGGATAGACTTTAATAGAGAGTGAAACCTTAAAATCAGCACATTCTTATTAAAGATCTGTTTATTATTACTTTTGAAGTAGAACATTTATTTTATTTTATCTGTTTTTGGTATATAATACATGATTAGTTCAATTTCTTTCTACTAAAACATTAACTACCATAAGAGAAAAGATGGCCTTTTAATCAATACTTCTATATGCTATCTTTGTTTAAATTTCCATAGAATTGATAATCACACTATTCTTGGATGAAATTATATAATACTATGTATATGTGTATATATATATATACAGTATATATATACAGTATATATATATATATATATATATATATATATATATATATATATATATATATATATATATATATATATATATATATATATATATGAAAATATATTTTAGTATTTCCATGTTCAGTTTCAATTTGTACTAAAACTGGTGCCCCACTCAGGAATATTGATGACTTACCATATAGTGGCAGAACAGAGACAAATATTCAGCATGATGTTATTTTGTTTGGTAGATGGCAGCAGAATACTGTCCTGAGCATTATTCTGGCTTAACATTGTATATCAGATCATAAAAGCTTTCCCTAAGTCATACTCAAGCTTAACTGCTTTTATATAGAATTGCAAGCCTGAGAAAGATTAAAATTTTTTATCACCATGGAGGGTAATATTTTATCCGTCTTTTAGCATTCTAAAATACATTGTTAGAAATATAATTTTTATCTGTAGAATTAATGAGAACAGGGGGAATGGTTTTTGGAATATTTCAAGTTCATTCACAAAAAGTCTAATTCATATACAGCAACACTTTACAATTAAACAACAAAAATGAAGCACTCAAAAAGTACTTTTACAGTGGTAACTTCAAAAATGAAAAACAAACTTTAAGATTATACTTGAAATGGTTCAGTGAAGACATCTTGCAAAAGGTATGTAACTTCTTCATGACACCTCAGCATTTTGAATACAGGCAACAAAATAAAATTTGGTTGTATACACTACATTGATGACAAGTGGTTGGACTGACTTTTTAACTCTCATTAGAGAAATAACAATAACCAAATAAGAAGAGGAAAACAAAACAGTACAACAATAAAAGCAAGAATAACAACAATTGCCATCTAGCTTCTTTTAGGATCTTGTATGACGTCCTCTGCTGGACACCTCTGACACAGAGATGTTATTAGGATGTTATTCTATTCTTGAGCAAGGGTCTGACAAACTTGTTGGCTACTGTCAGGTACAGGGTCAAGTCTCCAGATATTGCAATTCAGAAAATTCTCCAAGGAACACTACAGGGCGGTTAGGAAACAAGATATGCCAAGGTTGGAGTTGCAAACCAGCATTAATTCCTCATGACAATTTTGAACTCAAAATGTATATGGCCTGGCAATGTCTTGCTGTAAGTTCAGATTGTGTTGTCTCATATGGAGAATATGATTTGTATGATTTGCTGTAGAATCTCATTCCAATAGCACACCTTGTTTAGCCTTCCCTCAATGAGGTGGAACTGTTGTTTGCCTGTAGTGGTAAGCAAGCCCACACAATTACTCTGGTTTGACTGTAAAGAGCAATTAAAAAGCAATTAAATCCTCAACAGTCATCTTAAAGCTATGTAGAATATTCCTGCAGTCACAGAAAGTCACGGTGGAAAGACTTAATCCACAGTGTCTGGCAATGATGGTACATGATATGCCTACTTGCACCCTGCCCAACTGACCTCTCCTCTCTTCTGATGGCATTTGAGGCATTGTGGAATGCACAGAAACCTGACTGTTGCATAGTCTTTGTCTTGTTGTGATCTAATGTTTAGGCTTGGGCATTTTTCTAGCTTTGCTTTTTTGGATAAAAGTGCTCCTAACAAGCTTTCATGTTAGGCCATTTGCAATGCCTCACTGCTCACGCTGTATTGCTAGTCAGAGTTGTGAAATAAAACACAAACCACTGCTTCAAAATTCTGAGGGAAAGAACAGGGGTCTGACCAGACAAAGACGTTACACAAACACTCAAACGCACAACTTCAAACAGCTCTGGAGAACGAGCAGGCTGTAAATCTCAAATATGCAGGCCTCAAGCTGACCAGGCAAAATGAGACATTCCACGTGCCCATACATCACGGTGATTGCGAGCAGCTGCGTGTGCCTGTGTGCAGTGACCTCAGCCTACCAGTTAACAAGCGGCACATACACAGGAGTATGAGTGTCTGCGAGGGAATGAGGCTTTATTGAATTAGAGTAAGGAATGTGAGGCATGCAGCACGTGGCTAGTGCATGACTTTTAAGGTTTTACAAATCAGTGAAGCATTGTACTATGTGATCAAGGCTCCTTTTTACGTAGCCATTAACATGTATTTCCATTATATAATATAACTGTTATATACAAATCTGTTATGTAAGCTGGGTGTATAAATAATGGCTGTGCCTTTTGTTAGGGGGCTATCCCTTCTGCTCCAGAGGCAGCTGGGATCTCCCTTTTCACAAAAAGAAATAAAGACAGATGACAAGCTTCCTCCTGCCTGGTTCTTCGGGGTGATTATTTACATCGATTACATTTCTACCAAAGAAGAATATAAATCTATAAATGTATATAATACAAATTTGACAATTTTTTTCCAAAAAATACAAGCTATGGCTACAGTTTTTGCTTTTTCCATCAGTAAATAACTAGTTAATCAGTGTATTTTAATAGCCGGCCTGTACCTAAATAAATAAGTTATATAAAGAAATAGATAAAGAGTCAATAGTTATATTTTGGTTCTATTTAATATGTTAAGAAAGTTTAACATTTAAAATAGTGTTATTCAGTGTGTTTAACACAAATGTTAGTATAATAAAATTACTTTTTGCAATCTACAACCATCAAAAAGAAAATAAATAACAAAAGTTTTTTTCCTACTTCTTTCAATGCAGAGTAGCAATTCATTCCACTTACCTCATGCCAGATTTAGGATCAGAAAGTCCAGATTGAACCTCTCGACACCAGTCATCAAATTGATCTTGTTCATATGTCATTAACTGTTCCTGCAGTTCACCTCCAAACTTTTCAAATGCCTGGTGTGCTGGTAAATCTTTAAGCAGTGACCCGGCAATTTTAGTTGCTTCATCTACCTAAAGTAAACAAAATGGCAAAAAAAAAAAAAATTATTCCTCAAGTTATTATTTTAACCTTACTAATTAATACTTTTTCATTACAAAAGTAAAAAAAAACTGCTAATTGTTGATACAGTTAAAAAAGACTTAATGCAGAAGCCTATGTTTAAAATTAGGTCAGTAATTTACAAAAACAGACTTTAAAAATAATGTTTATACTCAAATTTGATGCTAAAATAATTTATAGAAACCCAGCTTTCAAAACAAAATACCAGTAAAACAATATCTACATTTTACTAAATTTAAATTTTTTACAAAGTACTACAAGGAAAGACATTTCTGCTCATTAGTTCCATGTGTCAAGTATTACTGTCATGCAATGTAAAATATACAGTGCATCTAGAAAGTATTCACAGCTCATCACTTTTTCCACATTTTATGTTACAGCCTTATTCCAAAATGGATTAAACTCATTTTTCTCCTTTGGTGTGAATGCGAGGCATCACGTTTGAAGGAAACCAGGCACCGTTCATCACCAGGCCAATACCATCCCTACAGTGAAGCATGGTGGTGGCAGCATCATGCTGTGGGGATGTTTTTCAGCGGCAGGAACTGGGAGACTAGTCAGGATAAAGGGAAAGATGATTGCAGCGATGATGTACAGAGACATCCTGGATGAAAACCTGCTCCAGAGCGCTCTTGACCTCAGACTGGGGCGACGGTTCATCTTTCAGCAGGACAACGACCCTAAGCACACAGCCAAGATATCAAAGGAATGGCTTCAGGACAACTCTGTGAATGTCCTTGAGTGGCCCAGTCAGAGCCCAGACTTGAATCCGATTGAACATCTCTGGAGAGATCTTAAAATGGCTGTGCACCAACGCTTCCCATCCAACCTGATGGAGCTTGAGAGGTGCTGCAAAGAGGAATGGGCGAAACTGGCCAAGGATAGGTGTGCCAAGCTTGTGGCATCAGATTCAAAAAGACTTGAGGCTGTAATTGCTGCCAAAGGTGCATCGAAAAAGTATTGAGCAAAGGCTGTGAATACTTATGTACATGTGATTTCTCAGTTTTTTTTAATAAATTTGCAAAAACCTTAAGTAAATTTTTTTCACGTTGTCATTATGGGGTGTTGTGTGTAGAATTCTGAGGAAAAAAATAAATTTAATCCATTTTGGAAAAAGGCTGTAACATAACAAAATGTGGAAAAAGTGATGCGCTGTGAATACTTTCCGGATGCACTGTAATAATTATTTTAAGGCCATGTCACATTGAACAACGTTTGCACTGATTTTCATAGACAGACTTCATTTACATAATCCTAGCAAGTTGGAGGCGGTGACCACACACCCTCATGACACCCAGTTGTATAGTCTGACATGTCCAGCAACTCAGTCCAACCAATCTGCAACTCAAGTTTCATTTTGTTTTATGGTTAAATCTCATTGCAAGCTTGTGTTTATTTAAGAGTTGACAACAAATAAGAACTCACCCATTAGGACAATGCATATAATGCAGCTACAAATAGTAAGGAACAAGGGTGTTTTAGACTTCATAAACAGAGGAGAGGCTCATTTGTCTCATGTTTTATATACAGTGACAAAATGGGAAAGAAGAAAACAAAAATACAGAAATTGTGGCTGGTGCATTTCTACAGCACCAGTTCTTTGAGAGAGCCCATTAACAGCTGTCAGAAAAAGGGGTAAGCTGTGCTGAAAATTGTCCCAGAGTCATCTCATTTGTTACTCTTTACAATTTCTAGTTATGTAATCTGACATCTTTTTGTTGACAATATCAGTAACTGTAGCAACAGTCATCAAGTTTGACAAGAAGTCCTGTAATGCGATTCCATCTCTAGTGGTTTTGTTATCAATTGATTATATGTCACTAAATACACAAATAAGTAAAACTATTAGTATTGCTCTCATTATCACTATTTGGAGTTGGTCGCTCTTAGTGCATCCCGTTTTGTGTCTGTTTTAAGTCTTTTTGATCCTGCAAATTAGTCTCTCTGGTTTTATATTAACTAGTTTCTATTCACTAGTCTGGAAGTACCTTTTTTCTTTTTTTTAATGCTTTACAACATTTGCAAAGGTTTTCTGTTGCGACTGTTATTTCCTTACAACTCAACGGGACACTTGTGCATGAAAACCCAGGTACATGGCCGGTATTATTCATCTACAGCCGGGACACGTTTCTATCAATGACATCAACTATCAGTAATGCCCCGTGTACTGCCAATATTCCACACAAATTAAATACTCTGAAACCCAGAAATCAAGAGATGCAGATTTCGAGCATGTCTGAGATGGAGAAGGTGCCAATGATCTTTAGGAGCAACACACAGTCCTTACAGAACGAACTGGATAAGCTGAAGGCATCTGCGCAATACCTCCACGAGTACCGTGAAAACTGTCTAATGAGTTTTACTAAGACCTGATTAAAGAATACCAACTCGAACACAGAGGTTGTTTGTGAAAAGCAAGACAAAAACTCAGATTCCAGTCAGCAGTCAGGCAGATGGGTCTGCCTTTATGTTAACAAAAGATGGTGCATTAATACCAATGTAAGAGAGTGCATCTGAATATTGCACTGCTCACTTTATCCATATTATTTACCATGTGAGTGTAATTAAATATTTAGGACAGTAGTTTATGAACCACCAACATGCTACAGGAGCCCAAGGAGCTGCAAATGAAACACTTTTTGAAACTGTTTAAATTACGTGGTTCTTTCAAATTCATGATGGGTGATTTCAGTTTTTGTAATCTGCAGGTAAAATTCTACAAAGCAGCGGGACTATATGGCATAACAGATTGCCTCCTAATGTCTTGCTTTAAGTACCTCTCTCCAGTTTTTTTTTTTATTTACTTTTTAACTGGTCCCTGATCTGTAGAATTTTACCTGAGGTGTGGAAACAGTAAATCGTTATGACAGTTCCTAAGGTCTCCAGGTCAAGCAGTCTGAATGACTACAGACCTGTAACATTCACCTCCATTCCAATGATATGCCTTGAAAAATACATTAATGACACAGATGAAGTCAATTCAAAAAGTGTGGAAGATGCTCAGCTGCTTTGCTTATATCAAATCTCCACTTTATTCTTGATAAGCCTGATTCATATGTCAGAGCACTATTTCTTGACTTTTCTTCAGCGTTCAGTATCACCCAGCCTCACATACAGATTGGAAAAACTGAACAGTATGAATGTTAAACAATTTATTACATTATGGATTCAGGGCTTTCTTTTAAATTGCTCAAAAACAGTCAAAGTATAGGATACATTTTCAAAAGTCATTCATTCAAACAAAAGGCAGTTGCCAACATTTTGCTTTATCATCTTTACTTTTTAACCTAGAAGTTAAAAAAAGTGACCTGAGACATAGCAGTGACAAATGTTCTTTTATCAAGTACGCTGATGAAACCATGCTAATAGGACAGATATCTGAGGAGAATTTAAGTCATTATTTATATCAAGTGGACTGTGGTTAATTGGTGAAATAATCTTTTGTTAAAAAGACCAAAGAAAAGATATTTGATGTTAAGAGCATGTTCACCCATTCTTATTCTGGGGGAGGAGGTAGAAGGAGTGAAAAAATATAAATATTGAGGAACTACCCTAGATAACAGTATTAACTGGAACACAAACATACTTTAAATGCAATCAGAGCTTATTTCCCCTCTGGAAACTCGATCTTTTTAAGCTGACAAGGACCTCAAGTTGTCATTTCACCGCAGTGTGATCCAGTCTTCACTGCCTGGTTTAGTGGTCTGACAAACTAAAATTTAAAAAAGCTCCATCAGATTAATGAACATACAGCAAAACTGATTGAGGCTAATATAGATGACTCAGTAAGTATTTGTCAGAAGGTAATGTTGAAAAACCTGAAATTATCTCAACTAATGACACACAGCCACTACACACAGAACTTAATTTCAGAAAATCATGGAGGATAGTCACTTTGAAAATGCACATAAATCACTCCAGAAATTCCTTTCTCTCCAGTGCCATATGTCTTTTTAAAATGAAATATCAGAGATAATTCCAAAAGTACAGAGTTTTTCTTATGTATTATTTACCAATTTAGAATAAATTCAGGGCAGCTGATGGAACGGTCCTTCCGGATGACACTGCAGTTGTGACCTGCTGGGTTGGCTACTTTGAGCAGTTGTTCAAAGCTGATCCTCCAGCTAGGACGTTGGATATCTCTAGGTCCACGGTTCTTGGGGCTGATCCTCCAATTAGCTGTGAACCACCCAATCTCACTGAGATTGCACAGGTAGTGAACCAGCTGAGTGGGGAAAAGGCTGCAGGGATCTGTTGTATCCGGGGTGAACTTCTCCAGGCTGGTGGTAAGGCTGTCCTCCTGGCATTGCAAGCAATCTTCGCTTCCATTTTGGAGACTAGCATCATCTCAACTGACTTGAAAACGGGACTTGTCGTCCTTGTCTGGAAAGGGAAGGTTGATCGCCTGGATTGCAGCAACTACAGGGGGATAACACTGCTCTTGGTGCCAGGTAAGGTCCTTCCTAGGGTCGTCCTCCTCTTATATCATTGAAAGATGCTGAGAAATTAGTTCACGCTTGTGTTTTCAGTTGACTAGATTACTGTAACGCACTCCTCTCAGGACTACCCAAAAAAGACATAAATCGTTTGCAACTAGTGCAGAATGCAGCTGCTTAAATCCTAACTAGGAAAAGAAAATCTGAGCACATTTCTCCAGTTTTCATGTCACTACACTGGTTACCTGTGTCATTCAGAATTGACTTTAAAATACTGCTTATGGTTTACAAAGCCTTAAATAATCTCGCTCCATCTTATATATTGGAATGTCTGACACCTTATATTCCAAATCGTAACCTTAGATCCTCAAATGAGTGTCTGCTTAGAATTCTAAGAGCTAAACTTAAAAGAAGTGGTGTGGCAGCCTTCTGCTGTTATGCACATAAAATCTGGAATAGCCTGCCAATAGGAATTCGCCAGGCTAATACAGTGGAGAACTTAAAAAACTGCTAAAAACTCATTACTTTCACATGGCCTTCTCATAACTTCATTTAAATTTAATCCTGATACTTTGTATATTCAATTAATTATCATAACTATTCATGGTGGCTCTAAAATCCGTACTAACCCCTACTATCTCTTCTGTTTCTTTCCCGGTTTACTGTACCTAATCAAAGCACCATGATATTTCTGCATTGATGGATTAAAAGCCAGAAGTCTACATGACCATCATCATCAAGTCCTTCCATGAGGACCCTAAATACAAAGAGGACTGTTTCATTTATGTTACGTAGAATGCCCCAGAGGGGGCTGGGCGAACTCATGGTCTGGAACTCCTGCAGATTTTATTCTTTCTCTCTAGCTGTCTGGAGTTTTTTTGTTTTTTCTGTCCTCCCTGGCCATCGGACCTTACTCTTATTCTATGTTAATTAGTGTTGTCTTATTTTAATTCTTACTTTGTCTTTTTTTCTCTTTTCATCATCATGTAAAGCACTTTGAGCTACATTATTTGTATGAAAATTTGCTATATAAATAAATGTTGTTGTTGCTGTTGTTGTCCTCAATAGGATCCATGATCATTTGCTCACCTACCAGTGACCAGAACAGTCTCGTTTTACGCCTAAGAAGTCTACCATTGACCGCATCCTGGCACTGAGGGTACTCATGGAGCACAAACGCGAATATCGGCAGAGTTTCTTTGCAGAATTTGTCGATTTTCACAAACCCTTCAACTCAGTTCATCGAGCTGCCCTGTGCGACATCCTGAGGGTTCGCGGGATCCCCTCGAGGTAGCTGGATATCATGGCCAACCTGTGCACTTTTACTGTGAGTGCTGTGCAGAGTGGAGGCAGGACCTCTGCGTTTTTTCCAGTTGATTCTGGGGTTCATCAGGGGTGTGTTCTTGCTCCTACTCTGTTCAATGCTTGTATGGACTGGGTGTTGGGCAAAGTCATGGGTTCCAGCGGCTGTGGGGCATCTGTTGGTGAAGAAAGATTCAAGGATCTTGACTTTGCTGACGATGCTGTGATCTTTGCAGAGTCAATGGAGGCTCTGATTGGGGCACTCGAGAGACTGAGTGAGGAGTCTGAGTGTCTGGGCTTGCGAGTGTCCTGGATAAAAACCAAGATCCAGGCTTTTAATGACCTCTTGGGCACAGCCATCAGCCATGTGTCTGTTTGCGGAGAGAGTGTTGACCTGGTTGAAAGGTTTACTTACCTTGGCAGTGACATTCATGTCACTGGTGACTCTTCCTATGAAGACAGTAGACGGATTGGGAGAGCAACGGGGATCATGAGGTTGCTGAAAGGGGTGTATGGTGCTCCCAATATCTATGCAAAGGATGAAGGTCCATGTCTTTAGAGTCCTGGTACTTCCTGTCTTGCTATATGGTTGCAAGACATGTACGCTATCCAGTGACCTGAGATGAAGACTGGACTCCTTTGGTATTGTGTCTCTCTGAAAAATCCTTGGGTACCATTGGTTTGACTTTGTGTCAAATGAGCAGTTGCTCATGGAGTCCCGAATGAGGCAAATTACCTGCATTGTGAGGGAACGTCAGCTATGGCACCACAGCCATGTTGCGCGTTTCCCTGAAGGTGGAACTGGACCACGTGTCTGCCTGGGGGGTTACAAACCGAGATACTGAGTTGTTTTGTTGTGTAGTGGGTGCGGCAACACACTGTACCAGTGCACGCTCCCCAACTTGACTTGAGGTTAAATGTACTATTAAACTGCTAGAAGTAGATTTAACAAAAATAAAAATCTTGAATGATATAACCAATTTTAGAAATTCTGTGTAGGTTTTACCCTGTCTTGACTCTGTTTGTTGTATTTTATTTGTCTGTTACTGAATGCAACTGAGAAGGCACATTTCATGTTTTCTTGCGTACACATGACTAAATAAAATCTATGAACCTTGATTATTAACTATAGTATATTCTGCTGACACCTTATCTAAAGTAATTAATAAGATGTTTACATACACAAATTTAGTGGTTTGTGCATAAACAGTTTAATTAACTTCCTTAGAATTTAGAAGTGAGTCAGCAACTTCTAATTTAAGGTTCAATGCTTCAGCCACAACCTCTTCTTCAGGAAGCTCCATAAGTCTTTCTTTTTATCTACTCCTCCCTTCACTCATACAACTTATTGCAACTTCAACTGAAACTTTCAAAATTTAAAATTTAATTTATTATATTAAAATATGACACAAAAACTTAATTACCTTTAGTATTAGCTGCCTAACCCAAACAATATTATTGACAACTTCAGGAAGATTTCTACCAGCCAGTGGACCAGATTTTTCTCCTGGAACCCCATGACTCCGATTGTCAAAGTCAGTGCGAATACCTGTTTACAGAGAAAAAAGTATTATAATCCATTTGTTTTAAACCCTAGATATATAGACTATAACTTTGACAAGAAGTAGAATTCATACCTTTAGCATAGTCGAGAAGTCTTGCTAGCAATGTCTCCCTTTCAGAAACTAATTCTTTACTAATACTTGGTCGTTTAATGAGTTCTTTATATTTTTGAAATGCCTGAAGTAACTGTTAAAATAAATATGAGATAATTTAATTATTTCTGAAGCAGTATAAACACTGTACAAAATGACGAACATTAGAGGAACAAATATCCTGAATATATGTAAAAACCAAGGATAATAATAAAGCTCATCCATCCATCCATCAATCCATTTTTAAGCCCACTTAGTCCAGCTCAAGGTCACAGGTTCTTGAGCCAACTGACTAGGATGGGGTGACAATCCTCTGCAGTGCACATTCATGCACATATCCATATTCACTTCTTACAAACCGATTTTAAAGTTATGAATTAATTAAACACATGTGGCTTTGCAATGCAGCAGGAAATCTAGAGTACCTGGAAAAAAAACACAACACTGACATGCAGAAACTATGCTTGGGCCAGGACTCAAAACAGAGCTCTGGCCCTGTGAAGAAGTAGCAGTAAGCCCTGTACCATTATGATGCCCACTTTAGTGTAGATTGTGATACAGGGTTTGCTAAGGTTGTAAGGGAAAGAAGAAGGTTTAAACAAGGACCAAATTTAAGAAAAGTACAGACAGGAGATTAGAGAGTCATTCTATAAGATAGAGGTAGAAGATAAGAGGACAATAACCAATGCGAAGTCTTATAGTTGAAAAGGATATTCTAAAACAGGAATATTTTACATTACCAGATTTAAACACGAGATAGATAGGAAAACACAGAATTTCCTCTTTGCCAAAAGATGTCTTTTAAGAACACATGGGATCAAATTACTTATTACCAATGATAAGCAGCTTAGAAATTAGAAAGGTCTGCCTACATTTTAAATATAAAGGCTTGGAAGTCCAGTGTTTCCAGGTGTCACTAGTGGGGCATTACTTGTCAACTCATTTTGTCAAAAGGTCATTCTGGTGGGGACTCAAAATGCACTCCCTTTAGTACTTATGGCACTTAGGGTTTTTCCTCTGTTAATTTATGCAAACTTTAGTAGTTACTTTATTTAATCATCCTTTCCATGTGTCATCTTTTTCACAAAACAATTACTACTAAGGGTATTTTAAACTCTTTTTGGCCAAACACATTACTATATATACTTTAAAAATAAAATAAAAACCTTGGTATACTTTTCATATCTTTTAACATCATGATCTGCTAATTTAAATCCACTTTGCAATTTTTGGTCAAACAACAACAGCAACTGTCAAGTTTATGAAGTGCATTTTGAGTATATTCAATTGGAACATAGATGTGTAAGCAAAGTGACACATCTAAAAAAGAAAAACATTGCTTATCAGGGTATATCATACATTCATGTTTGGGATATTAATAGAAGCCTTGATTTTCTACATATGAAAACAGTTAGTCATTTAATGCAACTGATTCCACTACACTGTGGACCTGCTATCAAGCAAGTGACATAATCTGCCCACTATACCAATTTTTGTGACCTGACGCACACTACCTGGAGGCAACAGATGTACTTAACCTGTAATAACTCTTAAACTGCAGCTGGGAAATCTATATTTGTGGTCCATATTTCTCCAAAATGCCAAATATAGCAGCATTGGCTTTTCATTTTGGCAAAGTGTGTGCGAATCATCAAATAAATCCCTGGCCCAACTGATTCGGCGTTTAAAACCAATATTACACATACTATTTAAAGTGTTAGAAGAGGCTGCCCTCCTTGAAAATTTGGTTCCGATGCAGGTGCAAAATATCTACATTAACAATACTATCTGTAAGCATTTGTAAGATATTACTTTGTGTTAAGTGATCCCATTATTTCAGGGATTCCCACTATGTATTATTTGAAAAACCCTTTGATTTTTGACGTGTTGCTTCAATACTTCCAGACAACAGATGGTTTTGTTTGTTAAAATAAAATTAATGTAGCATTGTGAATCTTCCTGGCTCTATTTTTAACATAAAATTTGCAAAAAAAATTAACCCAATTATAAATTGATCATCAGATCAACTAGTTACTCCCCAAGATTGAAAAATAGGAAAAAAAAATTGAAAAATTGAAAAATAAGTGTATTTTTCAATCTTAAGAAAAATGTAACAAAACATTTTATTTTTACTTGGTCATCTGTGGGTGGCACTGCGTCATGGAGGTCAGAGCTGACACCATCACAAATCCAGAGTTCAAATCCTGCCCCAGCTATTATAACACTCTAGAAGAGAACAGGCCATTCAGCCCAACAAAGCTTGCCAATCCTATCCACTTATTTCTTCCAAGAAAACATCAAGTTGAGTTTTGAAAGTCCCGAACATCTTACTGTCTACCACACTACTTGGTAGCTTATTCCAAGTGTCTATCGTTCTTTGTGTAAAGAAAAACTTCCTAATGTTTGTGTGAAATTTACCCTTAACAAGTTTCCAACTGTGTCCCTGTGTTCATGATGAACTCATTTTAAAATAGCTGTCTCGATCCACTGTAGAGGTCCTTCTGTAATGATATAACGGATTCCAAAATATCTGCTAATCCACCTATCTTGGTATCATCTGCAAACTTAACCAGCTTGTTACTTATATTCCTATCTAAATCATTTATATATATTAAAAATAGCACCGACCCTAGCACTGACCCCTGTGGAACACCACTCTCAACAACTGTCAGTTTTGATGAGGTTCCTTGCACCATCACTCTCTGCTTCCTGTGTCTGAGACAATTCTGTACCCACCTCTTTTAATTTGATGTCCAACCTCTCATGTTGCACCTTATCAAATGGTTTCTAAAAGTCCAGATAAATAATATCATAAGCTCCACTTTGTTGCCTCCTCATAGAATTCCAGCATGTTAGTAAAACACGACCTCCCTCTTCTGAACCCATGCTGACTGTTCAGAATAACTCCTGTCCTTGCCATATGTTGCTCAATCTTATCCTTAATAATTCCTTCCATTAATTTTCCTGTGATGCATGTTAAGCTTACTGGCCTATAGTTGCTTGGATCTGCCCTGTTACCCTTTTTATATAATGGGATGATATTTGCCATTTTCCAGTCCTTCAGAATCTCTCCAGTGTGCAGTGACTTCCTAAAAATATGTGTCAAGGGTTTATATATGTACTCACTAGCCTCCTTAAGAACACGAGGATAAATATTATCTGGTCCTGATGATTTGTTTGATTTCAGCTTATTTAATCTCAGCAGCACTTCTCCCTCTACAATTTCCAAATCCCTCAGTACCTCCTTAGTAGTCGCGTTTACTTCTGGGAGGTTATCCACTTGCTCATTTGTAAACACCTCAGAAAAATGTAAGTTTAGAGCATCTGCTATTTCATTGTCTGTATCTTTTAATTCCCCTTTACTATTTCTGATGCACTTGACCTTCTCCTTGACTGTTCTTTTACTACTAAAATACTGAAAGATTCTCTTAGGGTCTTCTTTCGCCTTATCTGCTATATTCCTCTCCAACTGTCTTTTAGCCTTCCTGATATCCTTCTTAATGGTTGCCCTCATGTTCTCATATGCTGTACGATTCACTTTGCAGTCATTGGTCTTATATGCCTTATAAAACAGATTTTTCCTTTGCAACTTCTTTTTTATTGTTCATATGGAGTTTGGTCTCCTCTTGACCTTGAGCCAAATTTTACATGTGCTCTGGCTTGCCTCCCAATCTGTGTGTGTGTGTGTGTGTGTGTCTGTGTGTGTGGGTGTGTGTGTATGTAAGCCCTGTCATAGTTTCTGCCTTCCACCTAATGTTGCCAGAATAGGCTGTTTTCCACAATGACCCTGTGCTCAATTAAGGAAATATAAAAATGTTATGTTTCTGTTTAAAGAATTGATTTAAGATAGAGTTAAAATTATACATTTAGCAATAAAGAATTATTTTTAGAGTCAGAACAGACAAGATATTATACTGAATTATATTCTTATATAGGGCACCAACACAATAAATGTTAACTAACATATGAAACCAAATGTTAGTATATATTTTATCATCTTCCAATAGCAAAATATTAAATTTTATCAAGGAACATAAAATAAAAAGAAGAAACCCACCTGTTGTGGATTACCCTGGACATCCAGAAAACAGGCTTTCAGTTTGCTAACTATCTTCTGCTCCGCAGGTGCAATAGTTCGGTCGTACTGCAGTACAGCAGCTTTCCACAAGGGCTAAAATGTAAACATTTTAAGAATTTGTATTTGTTTTAGAAATTATAATAAAGTTAACTGGATTTTCTCTCAAAATCCTAGATATATACTGAAATCAATTTACTAAATTTTAACACTATACACATCTATATAACTTTGAGTGATCTGTGCCTGTCTTGTGTATCTGTGCACTTTGGTTGTAATTTGGTAAGTAATAATACAAATAAGAGAAAAGATTGACAGAGAGACATGTTATTGAGTTTCAACAGGTCATTTAATAATATGTTTACGAAAAAGCAACTCATTGTATTTCAAAAATATATAGAAAAAAAGTGAAAATTATTTAACTAAACAAAAATTATACAGGTGGAAAAGGCATTTTTTTAAAGAAATATTCAATCAAAATTGTGCTAGACAGAACTAGAAATGGAATGTTTATAATTAGGGAGCTCCAAAAAATTAGTAACTATGCCAAAGAGAATTCAAAACCCAGCTGTGAAAGGAGTTGGGTTGGACATGGAAATAACAACTCCATCCTGTAAAAAAAACTCAACAGCTATAGAAATGTCACCAGTGTCGCTAAAGACCTCATTCCTGTGAGAAGAAGAACACCTATAACATGCATAAAGTCATGTGGTGAAAGCTGTATATCTGGGAAAGCAACAAGACCAATCAACCTTCATTCACCCAGGACCATTACCATTTTAACGTGGAATGGAAAGACAATGCATAAAAGTGGAAAGGCATTGCAAGTGATGGCCCAAATAAAAGTATGCATGTAACATAATGAAAAAACTAATCAACAACTGACAGTCACTTAAGCTGCACCTTAAAAGCCTACAGTATGTAGTATACAGCAAACTGTCCTTATTATCATGCATATATTGCACAAATGTATAATACCTGGACTCACCTGTGTGTATGGATTATAGTGCAGAGCATTAAGAGCAGAAAAGGGTTCAAATACACGAGATGGAGACAGTGCCTGCTTGTTGTCTTTGGGCAACAGACGGACAAGTTTTTCATGTACAGTTCGAATCATCAAGATCTGAAAAATACCAAACAAAATTTAAACTAAAATAAAGTAAAGGTTTGCAAAAAAGGACAATTCAGTTTGATAGCACATAAAGAGTTAATTTTATATAAGGAGTGGATAATCTTGTAGCATCTCTCAACTCACAGAATAAAACCAAGGAGACCGGAAAATACACACAGCAGAGATAAACAATGGGAGAACAAAAAATACAAATGAAAAGAAGATAAACACACCATTCTTCCATTCTGTAACTGCCTTCTTAAGTTTTCCAGGTTAGGGTCGCATCCACCACTTAAGTACATACCAACAAACTACTCCCTATCTCATCCCCTGACTGTGTATTATACAACCCTGGTCTCTTTCTCCTCCTGTCGTCTAAACACTAGAACCAGTGGCTCTAATCAGCTTTAAACTCCAGACCTGAGATTACCTCCATTCAGGCTCTCTGGTCCACTTCTAGTGGACCATACCTCCCAACAAGTGTTTATTGCTTTCACACATTACCATTTAAAGAACCTCTCTTTTGGCCTTAAGAGCTTCAACCTGCTCTCTACCATGTTGTTTTTTCTCTTGCCTAGAAATCTCTTGTTAGGCACTCCTTTACAACGTACCCAACTGAAACTTAAATTGTACAACATAATACAAAAGTGTGTTAAAAAAAATACAGGATGAGTATCTCAAATCTGAAATGCTCCAAAATTAAAAACTTTATGACTATCAACATGACGTCACAAGTGGAAAGCAGTAGTGATCAACAGGGTGTAAGCAGCCAGCTCAAAGCATTGAATGCAGAGATATCAGACTCACCCCGAGAGAGACTAGACAAAATGAGGGGTGAGGCGAAAGTAAGCAAAAAATGTGAAACTGTGGCCAGGTGACTGTTGTGAGTGAAAGCATACATTGAAAGATTCTCCGTTTTAGTTCACTGTGTATAATAGCCCTTTCAACAAACCAAGAAAACACAGCTTGGTGAAGGTATTCCCCATAACAAGAACAGTGGGGAAGACTACACATAGTTCAGTTTGCTATTTTTTCTGAACTAGTTCTGTCTCTCACCATCCTTGCTTCTCTTGTTTTGAACCTCCCAAAATAATAAACTCTTCTTTTTAAACTGTTTTTTCCTGGCTCACATTTTCCTTTCTTTTACTCACGAAGAAGTCATTACAAAAACAACAGCTCAGTGAAATGAATTATTATATGCATAAATTGTCTAGTTTGGCTGCATTTCCATATTTGATCAATTTTGTCCTCACAATATTTCATTATGTATATGCAAAAATCCTAAAATCCAAAAAACTTTGAAATCCAAAATGATTGTGGTCCCAGGGGTCTGGGATTAGGAACACTCAATCTGTAAAACACAGTACAATATTCATTTCATTCAAATTAAAATAAATAAATAAATCTTCCAACTCAGCCACAGGGGATGCACAAACCACTGTGTTTCTTCGTGCCGGTCCCAAGCCCGGATAAATGGGTCAGGAATGGCATCCAGTGTAAAATGTTGCCAAATCAATATGCAGACAACAATTTTTTAGATGATCCACTGTGGCAACCCCTAACAGGAGCAGCCGAAAAAAGAAGAAGAAATGAATAAATCTTCCATCAAAAGAAAAAGACAATTACACAAAGATTAAAATAAATTATTTATCAAGCAAATACACATTTTATACTAACAAGTTTCTATAAATTTCCTTGTTAGTGAAGTTAACTGATGAAAAGTGAGATACTGTATATGACATGTGACCAAAAGTGAACTGAACTGTGTATATTGCATAACATGGATAGCAACACAATGCAAAACATATTGCTATATGAAGAAATATTTGATAACGAAAACATTCTGCTTGAACAATTGGACATATGACATTTCTTTAAAGGAGCAGGCACTTTTTCCTGCACTTACACTGCCTTCTTTTTAGCCAATGCTATATCTTATGTGAAACTTGGTCATGATATTGTAGTTCTGCTACAAGGAAAATTCAGCAAATTTACACAGCTGGGAAAAAAATCCATCTGTTTAAAGGGGAAGTGTACAGCTTTCGATATATGATCTGGTACACTCAACCATAATCACTTTTAATGACTGCTGCCTTGGCCAGGAGCCAGTCTCATCCAGCGGTATGCAGATTTCCTCAGGCATTACAACCCTCAACCACTACAACCACCAGGTGGAGTGCTAGCAGTGGTGGCCAAATCACTGCCAATCAGCTCCTGGCTACCAACATCCTTACTATTCCCTAAATCATAACTACTTCCCCCAATCCCTGGACTGCTATTCTTCCTTCTGCTTCCCTCAGTCCTACTGCTGACAGATGGCACCTCACTTCCACTGTGAATAGTCATGTCTGCCCGCCTGTATCTTTACATGCACTAGTCCTTGGTATTTGCTACAGTACCACTCCTTGCCACCTTCATCCCAAGGTATTGTCAGATCCACTAAGATGATCTTTTCCTCAGCAGCCCACATGACTACATCTGTTCTCAACTTAGTTAACAGAGCAGCTTAAGGCATCTGTAGCCTCCTCCACTCTTAGCTCTTATTCCTCAGCTGACCAAAACAGGTTCTGCCTTATGGAGCTAGGGGCTGAAAGACTATCTCCTTCATTGACAAATGGTGATGGTGCAGAATGTTTTGGCACTGATTTAGTGGTTCTTTCTTCTTTCCCTCTCCAAAATCTTTGTGACGTTTAGCAAGACTGTTGTGGTGCCACCACTTATACTCCCTGGGTTAATGCTATCTTGCCACTTGAAAACATGTGTGCCATAGCTCCACTCCCACAATACAGGTTGCATAATAAAAATAATAATAATAATAATACATTATGGGCGGCACAGTGGTAGTGCTGCTGCCTTGCAGTTAGGGGACCTTGGTTTGCTTCCCTGGTCCTCCCTGCGTGGAGTTTGCATGTTCTCCCCGTGTCTGTGTGGGTTTCCTCCCACGGTCGAAAGACATGCAGGTTAGGTGCATTGGCGATCCTAAATTGTGCTTGGTGTGTGGGTGTGTGTGTGTCCTGCGGTGGGCTGGCGCCCTGCCCAGGATTTGTTCCTGCTTTGCGCACTGTGCTGGCTGGGATTGGCTCCAGCAGACTGCCATGAAACTGTGTTAGTATATAGCGGGTTGGACAATGACTTACTGACTGATGACTGATAATGCATTATTTATGGACCTGGGAATAGATTAAAAAATTAACTAATCAAATAAATGTATGTAATTAATCACATCTAATATTAAAAGATGTAATTATAAAATAACTTGCTGTGTAAGTTTGTGCTGTAAAAAGCCTGGGCTCCTAGAAATCATGGATTTTGGCACTTCAATTAATCAATCACATCAGTTCTGCAATAGCGGCTAAGGGAGGTTCTCTTTCCTCGGCGGTTTCACTTAGCCGACATGATCACCTTTGTTGTCTGTCAGCGGCTAAGCGAGATTTTCTGAGGTCGCAGGTTTCGTTTTGCTGATGTGCCTGCCTCACTTGTGTATTAGTGGCTAAGCGCGTTTCTCTTTTCTCGCTGGTTTCACTTTGGCGATGGAGTCAATTTCTCTCAACAAAATGCTGTAGCCTCGTACTTCCGGGCCACCTCGCACTTCAGGGCCGGACAGACAGACACACACACTTCCACGCATAGATGTTTATATATAAGATACATAAATCATGAAGTAAATACACTGAATCACAAATTTAATGTAGAATCAACACAAAGAAATTTTTAAAAGAATTAAACTGAAACAATGACCTTAAACCTGAACTTTTAACAAAACACTACATGAGCAAGTATAGTACAACCAGAATTTAAATGCCTTCCTAAAAGGAAAGTTGAAAAGAAGGTAATAAGAAAATAAGGCCAATTAATTCTCAACTTGTCATAGCATACGAGACACAGACGTGTCAAAGTAAAAAAATGTTTGAAACGACTGTTGACATTGAATGCATTGTGGAAGACTGATTTAACTGAAGGAATAAACATCTCCTAAATGGGCATACATTAAAACTTGTGTTAAAACTCTGTAAATACTATCCCCAATTGTTCATCACCATCAATGACTTGATGATCATACTCTACACAAGTGTTTTTCAAATGGTGAGTTGTGGAAATAACAGTGTAGTGGCACTGGGTCTTGACCTGAGAGAGACATATCCCTCAGGTTATCAAAACCTATCTGAGGAGGACAGGACTACCTGCAGAAGCCGATATGAAAGCAGCTCTGTGATTGACATTTTGCACACAGTATAACACACGTATAGGTTTAAAGCTGTTGTGGCTGAAAGAATCGCAGGATTTTTGTGCGTTACAAAAAGTGTTCCACCATAGAAAAACCGAAACTCTGCTCTATTGACACGTTTGCTCCTTGGCACACTAAAAAAGATCTCCATAGCTGCAATCGTGCTTAAAAACTGACACTGTGCATTACTTGGATAGTTATGTTGCATTCTTTGCATAAATTAGTGAAGATACTACAAACTTGAATAGATAGAGATAATCATTACACTTTTGTTTCATTGAATTTTGTCATTACATTAGGGCTTTAAGCTGGCTGGCGGACTGGCAAGTTAAATATTGAGGTACTAGAGACTTATTGTGGTTTTAGTGCCACTCAAAGATAACTTATTTAGCACTTATGTGATGTGACTTTGATTTGATCTTCTTACAAGATACGTGAAATGAAAATGAGAGAGCATAACTTTTACCTTCACAATTTTTTTCGAACATTGCACTAGGACTGCCATATACAGTGCTATGCATTGACAAGAGGCATATCATTGTGAACCACATACGATACAATATGTTAAGCCTTTAATCGAAAATTTTATTTCTTAAATTTTTTTAAAGTAGTATAGAAATATGGTACTGGATGTAATTCTTTAGGTACACACTTAACTTATTTGCATTATTTTTTTCATAATGTTTAAAACAAAAATACTTGAAAATGCTGCCCTGGCCAAAGCACTGCCTGAGGTATTTGCCTCATTGCTAGCCCTGAATGTAACAATATTTTTAAACACGTTAAACAGGCCAAATTAATCAAAAAATTAACAAAGTAACTTTCCCAGGACTAATTATTTATATAGCACCTCTCTCGTGCTCAAAAGGATGAATGGATCCTCCCTCATACCTCACTGTGCAAGTTCAAAAAGCTTCGACAGATGTGCTATGAGAAGATTTTCATGAAAGGTGGACGGACTGACATACAATTAGAGGTGTGAACTACACTCACCCAAACAAAGAACAATTAGGCAAAAAGTGTTAAACTATAAGGGGATTAATGGAGGAAACTAAAACACAAAAGGAAGTACAGAAAGTACAGCACAGAGTTAAAATGACAAAGGCATTATGCTTTACATGGCCATCATATATATGTGGGCTTACTGATTCACTTAGCACAAATATTCTTCCAATGCTACCTGTTTATGTTTCATACACTAATCACCTTATTTACACCATTGCCCTTTTCCTCCCACCAGTTGATCCCTTGCAAATGCTTACATCCCAACTACAATTTTAATGAGTATATAAACAAGAGTGGTTTTTAAAGCACAATCTTGAACCACTTCCCAGGTACACAACTCTAATTGCTTATATGGTCCTGGATGACTTATAAAAGCTCTGAGGTGTTTGGTAAGCAACTCTCTCTAGAAGCCTGTGGTCATCCTGGGCATCCTGGTGAGGGCCACTTTAGATTTACCACACTTAATTGAGATCAACATTGCCACCTAGCAGCTTGGGGGTGATGTCTATAGGACTACCCACTGCAGTATCTTGTCTAGGTCTACTGTTAGCAACCCTGTTCACAATAAGAAGCCCAAACCCAATCCTTATTTTATTCATGTATATTTACAATAAAATTCTCTTTGACAGGAGTCTCATTAATTTCATGACTAATTTAGTACATGTAAAAATTACCTGCACAGTTAAAACAAATGTAAATATATTTACCTGACAAAATCTTTACAGCAAGAAAAAGATGCACAATGCAATTTAAAAAAATGGTAACAGTACAAGAAAAGAGCATTAGGTCATTCATGCATGACACAGGGGGCAACAAATGGTGTGGCATGACAAGCCTTAGATATACATTAATTTTCCCAAACCTCTGTAAACATTTGTGGTGACATTTACAATGCTTCAAGTAACATCTGACAATTGAAGCATTTTCTGGACATATGGAGGATATATTTTAAAGTCTTTCCTATCCGAGTTAAATAGGAACAGTTTATTAATATGAACATTCTCAGGTACTACCCATCAGACAGATGAACAGTTTGCTGCAAATCAGAAAAAACTGTAAGATTTTTCAAACTTAAGGATGTGCCAACTGCAAAAAACATCTGAACATAAGAATATACAAAATGTAGTAACAGAGATTGGACCATTCAGTCCATCTCTTAAACCATCTCTATGTTAGCTAATTAGAGGTTCATTTTAGCTTTAACCTTTGATAACATAATTTATTAATCTTTATTAGTTGTGTCTACTTGATGTTCATGCTCCATAGTTTATTCTAAGCTATCAAAAACCTTTTTGGATGTTAATAACCTGAAAATAGATTTTGCTAGCTACAATCTGTTGATGTTGCAAGCTGAGCTTGTTGTATGACTGCATGCTTTCTTCACTGACTGTGTTTAATCTGTGTTTTTAAAATTTATTATAAACTCCCTTCCTAAAAAAAAGGAACAATGAAACAAAATGATGTATTAATAACATATAGACATTGCAAAGCAGCAAATACCATGTGAAAAGAACAAAATGTTTTCATTAATCTGCAGTACCCCATGTTTGTACTCTCAAACAACTGAAGTCATATTTTTTAATAAAACAATGTGCAAATACATTATAAATTGAGCACTTATTTGAAGTTTTAAAAGCGGTGTCACTGTTCTTCATCTTCTAATTTCTTATCCCTATAGAGTTGCACTGTAGAGTACACTGTGGTATTGATGACTCTAGGACAGATTGATTGTTGAATAGGGTCATCCATAAGTTGAACCTCTTCATTTTCCCCTACCAAACTCAAAACTGCCAAAACAGTCAATAAGGTTTGTACACATCAAAGGACTTCTAGACACTTCTGTTGCTATGTGGTAGATGTACAAGTATTTCCATTAGAAATAAGCGAACCATGTGTTGCACACAACCATGTGTTGAGCAAATTCAGGAAAACGAAAAAAAAAATCAAACTGTTATTCTGCTCCTGATTACAATAGATTAAAAAATTATGTCTAGATAGTCGATAAACTCTGCCTTATGAAGACTGCTTGTGAATTACAGAGTGGCCAAAGTTTTCAAAATCTCTTACACTCACTTCTTAAAATCATCAATTGTACTAACACAAAAATACATTTGAAAGACGGACTGGCTCAGTCTGAATTATCGAGGTAACATTTGCAGATAGGGCACGTCCTGAAGTTCTGAATAAGACTTCTGGCAATTGGAGTCAGACCCAGATATTATATGAAGCCTTTGTAATACATGTTACTATATCAATTGATGCAAAAATCAGAAAAGATTTGTTTACAAAATAAGGTCATCAGTATCCATCAGGATATGTCTGATACCTTAGCTTATGTCGCACGAATTAGCATGATCTTCAAAGAGCTAGGCATTTGAATATTGATTAAAGCAGTATTGATTTATCATTTTTAACTTGCTTCCAGAAAAGTACAGTGAGAGAGCTAAACAGCTCCTAGTAAGATTTTTTTTTTACCCCATGACTGTACATGCTAGTCTAGTGCTGTCATAGACTACCTCATCTGTACATTATACTTTGACCCTGTGCTCTGACCCCTGCAAAAAGGCAATTTCCCCTTGGCGATTAATACATTGTACCAAATACTTGTACCATAATCAAAAGCAATTTGAAGCATTTAGACCACATAAGAAATCATACCAGAAGAATGTACATAGTAAAACATGACCTACTGAGAAACATGTCGGTATGAGAGACAAATTAACTTACAGCAAGAATGTACAAAAATAAAGCACTGTTTCACAGGTACAAGAAATAAGCAAAGAGACCATAAATAACAAATATATTTCACAACTAGGATTTTTGCATATAGGAATAGTTTTTTTTACAACTATACTGTAAAACCTTAGAGCTCACAAAACAGCCAATTGAAATCAAAAAGCAAATAGCACTGGGAATAAAAGAGATCTTCAAGCTTTTGCTTTTGAGTTTTGTGAATGTAAACCTGAAGCCACATGCTAAGTTGAAACTTGAGAAAAGAAGAGGTGCTACTGTCTCACAAAATTAAGTTGGCCTTCTTCTAACCTGCTTGTCAGAGCTCAGTGAGTGATGACTGCTGCAACATATACAATTTTCACTTACATTCTCCTTCAAGAATACTCAAAATATGAATTCCCCTTTCACTACTGTTTTATACGCTCTATATATTTCATATCATAAACTGAGCAGAAATAAATACAAAATGTATTTGCTACTCTACCTCTTCCAGTCGTTTAGCCAAGCCCTCCAAACCTTCAGGGTAATACTTGTCATTGTGCCACTGGTGGGGTGTGTAGCGTCGCCACAACTGTCCTGTCAAATGGTCACAAACTTCTACCCACTGCTCACAAACAGAAATTCCAACTCGCAGATTCTCTTTTACAGTATGGAATGAATCTTCCCATAGATCAATTGATCCCAGTTTCTTCTGGACAAATCTGCCCAATGCAGCACCTAAAGAAAATAACCAACTATTAATTCACATAACTCATTTAACAAAAAATGAAAAACTAAAATATTGTAAGTAAAGCACAGTGCCCAATCCATATATTTATGTTATTTGTGTTGGGTAAATTCAAATACAAAACTAAAACCACTGAGAACAGTCATGTAATAATAATAAGCCTCTAATATGGCATTCAAAATATTTATATACAGTTTTAATAATAGTCTGCATACCTATAATATCCAAAAGATGCTGCATTCGTAACTCTGGGTAAGGATCATAGTCTGTTTGCCTCCAGATGTCATCCACCCTATCCCTAGTCGTATCAATCAAATCTAGAACATCAACTAAGGACAAACTGTCCAGGCTGTCATAATCCTGGTTAAAGAAAGAAAAACAAAATCAAGGATAAACACATTTAATAATTATTATTTAGTCCTTACATTCCAGCTCTTGTCAACAACAATCAACTAAGGAAAAAAAGAAAGAGGAAACTACAGAAAACTGGAGAAAATCCATGAAGACAAAAGAAGAATATGAAAAATCCACATGCAAACAGTAGTACCTGGGTACAGATTTATATCCAGGATACCTACTATCAAATGAACCAACAAAAAATAAAAAAATAAAAAATATTACAGAAATGCACAGACAGACCTTTCTCTCTTAACAGATACAGTAATTTATAAACATTTTTATGTCTGGAATATTTTTATAACACTTTTTTGGTTAATCTTGGACTGATTTGTATCTCAATATATTTCAAATATAAATGTACCTTTGCAATTGGCTGGAAAAGGCTATAAAAATATGTGGCCCGTTCTCTCTGGGTAGACTTGGAAGATGCTTGTGAAAGTTCAGCCCAAAACTGGAACTCATCAGAAGGGGTTAGAATGCCTTTACAAATACAAAAACAGTAACACATGACCTTTAAAATTTACTTTAAGTCAATCATTTTTGAGGTGCTTTAAGCACAACATTTGATGGGGCTGCACGGCGAAAATCATACATTAATGTATTACAAAGCTTTCCAAATTTAAAGTTTCATTATTTCCTGCCACCCAAACATAATTACATAATTTGGACTGTGTTCACACTTTCATTTAAACAGACACTGTGATCACATTCCCTGTTAACTCAGCAGTTGTCACACTACACAACACACTAACTCCCATCACTAGTTTTAAAAATGTTAAAATATCCTGATACTGAATGTTCTGTCCATATGTACTTTGTCTGTACTGCATATACACTGATCGGCCACAACATTAAAACCACCTGACTAATATTGTGTAGTTCAACCTTGTGATGCCAAAACAGCTCTGACCTGTCAAAGAATGGACTCCACAAGAACTCTGAAGGTGTCCTGTGGTATCTGGCAGCAGATCCTTTCAAGTTGTGTAGGTTGCAGGCCTCCAAGGATCAGATTTGTTCTGACTCCTTCCCTTCCAGGCCAGGTCCTATAAAGCTAGGCATCCCCGGAAGGAGGTGCTTCACTTTGAGATGAACCAACACACAGGACATAGCTCCACAAAAAGCCAAGACCAGTTCAACAGAGCAATGCCTTTAACAGATGGAAGGCTACTGTGTGTATTTTCAGTTTTGTTTTGTTTAAATGTTGAAAGAATTAAATGGGATAACCCAGTTAGTGTCTAAACATTTCATCCCTTCAACCCGGGTTTCCCTACTATTCGACCATACTAGATTACATACCAAAGGTATCATCTTCATTTCTAAGGTTTTGTCCACTGTAAGTTGGATCTGATCTTCTTATAACAGATCCTAACCCATTTTCAAGTTCACTCAATAGATTCTGAAGCTTAGGGTCAAAATTCCTGCTCCACTTTTCATCCTAAAAAAAACAAAAAGTATAAAAGGTAGCATGTCTCGAGTAATTAGATTGGATTAACTAAATTAATCCTATGGGGAAATTTTAAAGATATCAAGTCATATTACAGGACATATTAGACTAGTTTGTAGCATGTGATAGGGCTAGAAGTCTGTTGCAGTTAAACTGTGGACTGAAGGCTGACAATGAATAATAGACAAATAATCTGTAAGATACATGCTCAGGCAGAAGAGGAAGCAGAATAAACTAATGCTACTTTCAATTCTACTGCACCATAACACTCCCATCGAGTGGAAAAAGACAAGCAATACATAACAAGAAGTGAATTGTAATGCAGACCTTTAGAAGAACTGGAGCAAAGACCTGACGCACAGCCTGATAAAGCGTACTGACTGGTGAATCCAGCATGGAAGACACTAAAATATTATGATGAAGGTTTTGTTCTGTTATCACCACGGGTCGTAATTTGAAGAAAACCAGTATTTTATTTTTGTCAACATCAGAATCAATCTGTAACAAAAGAAGGCGACCAACTGTTAAAAAACAGAAAACATTTTACTTTAAACAGTTTAAATAAAATAAGTGGTAATGATTTAAAGATTTCAAAGTCTGTTGAAATATTAAAAGGAAGAATCAATAACATTTGTGCTAGAAAACATACTCAAGCTAAATATCAATCACAATATTGTCACTTTTCATAATATTAAAGAGCTATTGTGTCTCTATTGTGGCTATCATATTTTTATTAAAAACAGATTATTAATAACATTATATTAATAAACATTAATGCATGTTTATTATTATTTTAATATTAATTAAATAAATAAAATTAATGTAAATAACTTCACAATAATAAAAAGATAGGTGGAGTGGTGGCTCTGTAGCTAAGGATCTGCAAAGGTATATGGAAGGTTGCCAGTTCAAATCCCATTACTGCCAGAAGGGATCCTACTCTTCTGGGCCCTGGAGCAAGACCCTTAACCGTAAAAGTGTACCACATGCCAAAAATATGGATGTTCTCATTTATTCCAGTTTTAGATGTCCAGGTTTTATCGCTACATCACAGAAGTTAATTAAGTTAAAATAAATTATTACTTGCAATAATGCTGAACACAGATGTTATATAGGTTGAACTGTTGAAGCAATGTTAGAATTAGGTTTTCAGCAGAAAGCACATAAATATAAATTTGCATATTGTCACAGCTTAATCCACTTATAGTCTGATCATGTCAAGTGCATGGGGAATAGTATGAAAGAGATGAACAGGAACTTCAGATGCCACATAGCATGTTCTACTTTCTTCTCAGAAGCTGACCACAAGCATATGTAAATATTCAGGCTCCAAGCAGGTAGATGGAATTCCAAGGGGAGTTGTCCTACACAACTAAATAAGATGGCTGTGTCTGATCATGTATCCCAGGACTTCTTTAAAGAAAGCACCACAGAGAAGGAGGGCATTTACCTGTGGACCTCATAGGGAAATGAGTGTCACCAAGAAATAAACCAGGGCATACGTTTTGAAATAAGAAGTGCGGACCTTACTTTGATGTCTACAGCACAAGTATTCTTGAAGGCCTGGATCGTGTATGTAAATGAACCAAGTCATTTGGGGTAAATCTAAAAGACTACAAACTCTGAGAACTGGAAGAAACCAGGCACTGTGGCTTGAGACTATCAACCTCTATGAAGTAACTTTAATTAGAAACATAACAAAATAACAAAAGCATCCCTGCAGCTGGAGTTCAAAACTTTAAAAGGTGTGTTTTGGTTATTTGAATACCTCCTAACAGTCACAATATACTATACAGTACTTGTTTTTGTAATATTTAAATCTTTGGTCATTACATTATTAGTTTAGTATTATAATCCAAAAACCTCAGTCACAGAAAATAAAACAGTTAATTATAGTTAATAAAGTGTAATATCTGAATATTTCTTACCTTGTTAGACATAACTAGGTGAGAAGTTGTTTGTTGAACAGATAGAAGAAATTCATTTCCATCATCTAAAAATGAATTTAGTTCTCTGCATGAATTTAAGGAGGATAAAGAAGGATCTGATGACTGAAGTCCAAAAAAGTTGCTTGTCGTGTTGATAATAAAATCCTTTCTACAATCTCTTCCAGATGCCAACATCTTTATGACTAAAACAATTATGAAACAACAGATATAAGAAAAAATAAAAGTATGACTTTCCAAATTTGTCATTTACTATTAGTACTGGTAGTTTTTCATTTTGTGAAAATTGGCGCACTATCCACTACTTTCTTCATTTTTTCTTACAAATGTTCAAAACGTGCACCTACATTCTGTGCTGAATTTAATATTTTAGTAAAAAATGCATTTTGCACATTTTGAGCATTTGTCTTGGTGAAGGACAAGGTGTGAAATATGTTACACAAATAACATTAGAATTTTTTTCTGTTTTCTATTGATGTTTTTTGCATCATTTGCTGTTGGACTGAAAATGTCACCATTATGTTTCATTATTTCATGAACTGATTTCTCTCATTCTGCATGAAAACCATGGCATTATTTTTTTTTCTTTCCTGTCACTACAATCTATATAGGGCAAGTAACATATCACATATAATTTTTGGGTGGAGTATTCCTTTGATTTGATCATCCTCTATGAGTGAGTGCATGCTTTGTAATGAAGTGGCATCCTATCTAGAGCTGGTTTCTTTTCTAGCTATATCTGATGCTGTTCAAATAGCACTTGGATCCCATTAACTTGTACTAGAATAGTAAGTTTCGAAAAATACATTTAGGCACACCAAAAATGTGTACAGATTAACAAAGTGTGCATAAAGAAATAAAATATTTTGATTAAAAAATTTCAGAATTACTAGATGGAGCAGGACAGTGACAGCAGTCTGTCACTGAAGCTGCTCCTCTGCCTGGAGATGATGCTATTTAGTGGATTCTCAATGATTGACAGGGTCGCTCTGCCATGGATGTCAAACTGTCCAGCCACGTGCCTACAATAAAGCCTGCCTTCCTCACCAGTTTGTCCAGGCATGAGGCGTCCCTCTTCTTTATGCTGCCTCCCCAATGCACCACCGCGTAGTAGAGGGCGCTCGCCACAACTGTCTGATAGAACATCTGCAGCATCTTATTGCAGATGTTGAAGGACTCCAGCCTTCTAAGGAAGAATAGTCGGCTCTGTCCTCTCTTGCACAGAGCATCAGTATTGACAGTCCAGTCTAATTTATCATCCAGTTGCACTCCCAGGTATTTATAGGTCTGCACCCTCTGCACACAGTCACCTACAATGATCACAGCGTCCATGATGGGCCTAGTCCTCCTAAGATCCACCACCAGCTCCTTTGTTTTGCTGGTGTTCAGTTGTAGGTGGTCTGAGTTGCACCATTTAACAAACAAAAAATTAAAAGCAATGCATGACTTTTCAAAGTCATTTTGTGGCAAAGAGAGGAAATATGATATTCTACAGTTTTTATCGGTACTTTGATATTTAAGATGTTTGTGTAGACGAGTGTAACAGAAAATAAGCACTCCTTTGCAATTGATAAATAGTATCACTGATTTCACTGACATCCTGTTCTGGGCTGCTTTCATCCTTAAGCCCAGTGTTGCCCTGCCCTGGACGGCTAGATTTGAAAATGGTATGAATGAAGCTTAATTTTTGTTTGACTAAGACAGAACCGTTACATTTTCATAATGTTAAGATAGTCCAGATAACACTTTTTTCACTGCAACAGTTCCACAAATGTAATGAATTAAAATTAAAAATACTGTATAATGTACTTATATTTAAAAGTACACAGTGAAAAAATAAAAAAGAGCGGGCTAACTGCACCCTACACACTAAATGTACATCATAAAATGCGTGAGCTACCTTAATCTTCGATTGGTCCCGGATGAACTAATGTGTCCTGACATAGATTAGCGCCCAGGTTTAGGACTGGCTCCTGCATTGCGTGCGATGATCAGCTGTGGTCGCATGATGGATGGATGGACTGATGGATAAAAATAAAAACGATTTTGCTGCTGTATATTGTGCCACAGTCAATAGTAACTGTGCTTCTAATGATACGCTCCGCTTTAACGAATTAACATTTTAAAACCCACACATTTCTATAAAAACACTCTGAACCCGCTTCTTTCAAACAACAACTTTCAGATCTTATACTTCTGAAACCATTCACCCTGACACCCCAGAACAAATGCAAGATTATATATGAAAAATGCATTTTATAAAACTGACCTTAGGGATTTTCGCCGTACATTCAAACTAACAGCACACATTGGATTAAAAAAGGCCGGAACACACAACACGGCATTCAGTTGTTAGGCTAGAGAAGCTGCGCCGTTACCAGCGCAACGCGTCCCTGACCGTAAATTCTTAGTCTAATCTACCGCCTTATTGCTCCGTAAGCCTAACGCTGTAGGAAAGGTTTACGCAAAGCACGGAGAATAACATGAGAGCTGCCTGTTCATTTTGAAGGACCCCATAGTGACATTGTGCTGTCAAAAGTATGTCATATCAGATTATATCAGGTAAAATATGTTGTTTAAATTATAATCCTATCTTTATGTGTGACTGAACTTTTTTTTTTGCATGAGAAGTTTTGCTTTTTCTCAGGCATTATTTGGACAACTTTATCGATTCTACTTCCTCCAAGTTTGTGTGAAATAATTGTCAGTAGTACTTGTGATGCGCTACCGGCGTAATAGGGACTTCTGTGTTGATTTGGATAATGTGTTTTATGTGTTACGTTTTTACAATTATGAAACTGTACAATGTATTATTATTTTCATATCGCTGTATTCTAGAAACACTGGCATGAATTATCTCATCTTGACATTAAAGATTAAAACTCTTTATTCATCACTCCCGAGTGCCGTACGTGGAACTAAAGAAGCAGGAGTCTGTTTTACAGTTTTAAACGGCAAATATGAAGATTGTTTGGATGCTTGTTGTAGACTTGTGTTTGTCATGTTTAGTGTTAAACCAGTCTGGGTTTGTTTTGCCACATAGCAATTAATTTAATTTAAAACGGCAGTAATGCAATACCAACATTCTCGTACTTGCGTATTCCAATTCATAGTCATGGTAGCAGTCAGTTTATGGTTGTAGAATGTTATGTTTTATTTTGGTACTTATGTAATATATTTGTTTGACAGCTGTCAGGACTGTAATATTTTCATCTTTTTTCTTTTGTGTAATATTTGTGGACTCCTTGTTCTGTCATTAATTAGCCCACTGCCCTTTTTAAATTGCCCAAAAGAGATATAAAAGCAATTAAACCATATTCTGAATTCTATGGTATAGAAAGCTGAATGTGTGTTTGTCCAGAATCCAAATCTATACAGTTGAACCTAGTTCAGATTGTGACGTTTCTCCGTTTGTATTGGGGAAGTCCACAAGCAATGTCTCATTCTGAAATTGTAACCACACCTTGTGAGGTTAGTTAGTGAAATTTTGGTTTGGGTGAAGAATTCCTCTTCTTGGAGAATTTGCTTAATGATCACCCCAAGTAGCACCGGGAAACCCCTAGTAAACTCTTTCACGCCTGCTCTTCTCGCTCAAATATTAACTGAAGTTGGCGATAAAGAAGTAGGGTTTGGCGGTTTCTGGCTAAAAAGGATGTTTTCTTAACGTGCATAAAACGGGAGAATCAAATCAATACAGGGTGGATTGTAAGATGTCCTGAAAGTTTTAACATGTCTGTCAACGACAGGCTAAAAATACAAGTGTTTATACAGTTACATTGCTTAATCCTGGACAATCCTGCAGTTAACAAAACACGACAAGCTGACTCCTGTGATGTGCAACCTGGCTTTGTAGTAATACTTTTGCTGTAGGTCAGGGTTTGATTGTCCGATTGTTCAGTCTGAATCATGTAAGGATAAGAAAGCTCTCCATCCTTCAGTAGTCGACAAACAGAGAAGTGCTCATTTCCTCACGACATACAGTACAAAAAGGAAAGATGCAAACACCACTTAGAAACATAATTACAGTGAAAACAGCACTGCCCTGGGTTAACATTCTCATAGTGTTTGTCATGTCTTTTGGCTACCAAAATATTATTATTTTTTCTCAAACCTGCCTAATGTGGATGTGGGCTGGAAGCTTATCCTGGCAGATTTTAGCACAAGACAGGACCTAACCATATTTTTTTTTAAGTACACATGTATATGCAGTAAGTATACAAAAAGCAGAATCTGTAGTAATATGTTACTTATAGAGTTATAGTTACTCTTCATTCTTGTTTAAAGAATTAAGCATCTTTGAATTCTTTTTCTTGATCCAGCTATCGAATGCTTCAGCTTTCTTACGATACAAGCCCGCCTGTGTTTGTGTAACATCACACAGTCATACTGAACATGTAGCTGCACCTTAAAATAGTTCTTCTTATGGTGGAATTTGGAATTTACAGAGCAGTTGGTAAAATAATTTATAAAACTAAACATTTATTTGGCACAGATACTGTAGCTGTACTATTGTAGCTTTCTTACGTTACGCAGTATTAACCTCAAAAAGTCATACTTGGTTATGTTGAATTAACTGAGACGGGCAATCCTTTGCCATAAAGTTTTCTGATTTCAAAGAGATTTTACTGGTACAGCTTGAAATAGAACATGCCTTGTAGTAGTACTGTTGTCACAATTATATAATACTGTGAAGTTCTTACTTGCATGTCAACTCAACTGAAACCCTCCACCTGCATCCTTGACCCAATACCAACCAGGTTTTTCAAAGAAATATCAGGCGTTCTAATTGAGAATATTCTGGACATAGTTAATTCGTCATTAGATATGGGGGTCTTCCCAGACTGTCTTAAGACTGCTGTAGTTAAACCCCTGCTCAAGAAAAATAATCTTGACCCCTCTGCCTTTGAAAATTTTAGACCCATTTCTAACCTGCCCTTCTTAAGTAAAATTCTAGAGAAGGCAGTCATTATGCAGTTAAATGACCACCTAAATAAACATGCTATTCTTGATAAATTTCAGTCAGGCTTTAGAACAAATCACAGCACAGAAACTGCACTCGTTACAGTAGTAAATGACTTGCGGGTAAATGCAGACAGAGGCCATTTATCTGTTCTCATCCTCTTAGATCTGAGTGCTGCATTTGACACCATTGATCACAATATTCTTAGAAATCGCCTTAGTCAATGGGTGGGCCTCTCTGGCAGTGTCTTAAATTGGTTTGAATCCTACCTGGCAGGTAGAAAATTCTTTGTGAGTTGTGGTAATCACAACTCAAAGACACATGATATCCGATATGGTGTTCCACAAGGCTCTATCCTGGGTCCGCTGCTCTTCTCAATCTATATGCTTCCGTTAGGTCAGATTATCTCAGGTTACAACGTGAGTTACCACAGCTATGCTGATGACACACAGCTGTACTTATCAATAGCACCTGATGACTCCGACTCTTTCGATACACTAACACAATGTCTTACTGGTATTTCTGAATGGATGAATAGTCATTTTCTCAAACTAAATAAAGAGAAAACTGAAATTTTAGTAATTGGCAATAATGGATTCAATGAGGTTATCAGAAATAAACTTGATGCATTAGGATTAAAAGTTAAGACGGAAGTAAAAAATTTAGGGGTAACTTGACTGTAATCTGAATTTTAAATCGCATATTCATCAGACCACTAGGACAGCATTTTTTCACTTAAGAAACATAGCAAAAGTTATATCATTGAAAGATGCGGTGAAATTAATTCACGCTTTTGTTTTCAGTAGACTAGATTACTGTAACGCACTCCTCTCAGGACTACCCAAAAAAGACATCAATCATTTGCAACTAGTGCAGAATGCAGCTGCTAGAATCCTAACTGGGAAAAGAAAATCCAACACATTTCTCCAGTTTTGATGTCACTACACTGGTTGCCTGTGTCATTCAGGATTGACTTTAAAATACTGCTTATGGTTTATAAAGCCTTAAATAATCTCGCGCCATCTTATATATCGGAATGCCTGACACATTATATTCCAAATCGTAACCTTAGATCTTCAAATGAGTGTCTCCTTAGAATTCCAAAAGCTAAACTTAAAAGAAGTGGTGAGGCGGCCTTCTGCTGTTATGCACCTAAAATCTGGAATAGCCTGCCAATAGGAATTCGCCAGGCAAATACAGTGGAGCACTTTAAAACACTGCTGAAAACACATTACTTTAACATGGCCTTCTCATAACTTCACTTTAACCTAATACTGATACTCTGTATGTTCAATTCTTCATAATAACTATTCACAGTGGCTCCAAAATCCATACTGACCCCTACTCTCTCTTCTGTTTCTTTTTCCGGTTTCTTTGTGGTGGCGGCCTGCGCCACCACCACCTACTCAAAGCATCATGATGCACCAACATTGATGGACTGAAAGCCAAAAGTCTACGTGACCATCATCATCAGGTCCTTCCATGAAAACCCTAAATACAAAGAGGACTCTTTGACTTATGTTAGGTAGATTGCCCAGAGGGGACTGGGCGGTCTCTTGGTCTGGAACCCCTACAGATTTTATTTTTTCTCCAGCCTTTGGAGTTTTTTTGTTTTTCTGTCCACCCTGGCCATCGGACCTTACTTATTCTATGTTAATTAATGTTGACTTATGTTTATTTTTTATTGTGTCTTCTGTTTCTCTATTCATTTTGTAAAGCACTTTGAGCTACATTTTTTTTTGTATGAATATGTGCTATATAAATAAATGTTGATTGATTGATTGATTGATGTCAGATCAACATATAACACATCACAACTTATGTGTGGGTGTGTATTTGAATGAGCCCAGTGATGGACGGGGGCCCCATTTTAAGCCATTTCCTGCTTTGCTCCCAGTACTGCCTGGCGCCCTGTAACACTGGATTGGATTTCAAATGTTTGAGAATATTATGTTATGCTGTCATCTGTCAGCCAACACACTACTTAAAACACAACACATTATCATCCTAAACACAAGTCTCATTATTAAGGCATTCAGTTCCATGTACTATATTTTGTTAGTACCATTATTTCAATCCATCAGTCAATCAACTATTTATTCTACATAATGTCACGGTTCCTTCCCATCCCAGTGCCATCAGACACGCACTACATAAATAAAATGTATTATTATTATTGTTGTTGTTGTTGTTAGCACATGGAAATCTTTAGGTAAATGTAGCAGGGCTGTTGATCCCTCAAAGTGTATTTTTTTCTCAAGTGAAGACTAGAAGTCAGCTAGAAGAGGCCATGTCCAAAAATGTCACTGCAACAACCAGACTAGACAGAAGAGAAAAAAGAGGAGGAGGAGGAACTCCACCCTACATAGGGAACCACAGGGAAAAAGAACAGAAACTGAGAGGCAGGAGTGAAGCTTCACAAAACTATTGTTGGCTCTGTAAATATTATTACTTCTTCCTAGACATTGCAATGAACTAAAAAAAAACTTTACTTTATTATGGCTAGGTTGTGCAATACAATGGCTGGAACACCCCCTCAGCAGTCGTAGCAGTTACATTGATATCATGTGTCATCATTAGAACCATAACAGAAAAAAGACAAAACGTGGAATTATACATTCAGTAAAATCAACAGAACAAATAATTATAAAAATGTAACACTGAAACATACTAGGAGAAGCCTGGAAGTATTTGATGACATTTAACTTTCAAATATACAAAGGAGCTTTACAAGCCTAGCACAGTTACAATATATATGATATAAAACTGCAGACAGGTAAATGGCCAGAGTATCAGAAAAAGTAACAGAACAGGATACATTGATAAATTATAGGTGGAGAAATCAAAGTTTTCAATCCAGGCAAGTGTTATATACAGGATGCTAGTTTCCTTGGCTTCCGAGTGAATAGAGAGGGATTATTAAAATGTAAAAATGGGACAGAAATAATAACTCTGGGTGTGGAGCTTCACAAATAGACCTACAAGAGGTTGAATATGAATGTCAAAGGTAAATGAGAGTGGCATAATCAAGGTTAGGAACAGTAAAGATGGCCAGTGTCAGAAAATATCCACTGTCTGACAAATCTTATGGGGTACGTAAGTATCTTTATAAGTCAGTAGCAGAACTGGAAAAAGTGTTTTGATAGTGGGCTGGAAGGTAATGTAGATGAGACAAATAAGGGCTCTTGTGGGCAATTGTGGTCATTGAATCATATCATGATGTCTTCATTGTCTGAAGCAGGTGCTCAGTGATTTTCAAGCTCCTTGATTGACTTACATTAATTGATAAATGTTATTAGAAATGTCCATCCATCTACATTGTACTTTGTAACCCGTTTGATCCAGTTTATTTTCACATTGGAAAATTGGGCCATGACCAGGGCCAACTAGAGTGCCAGATTGTTAAAAGCAGATTATAATTAAAAAGGACAGGATAGTTTACCACTGTCCTGATGCAGAAGACTAGTTAAGCTGTTTCTAGTTACAACTTTTACCAGAGAACTAATTAAAGATGGTTCAAAGTAAAATATAATCTCTATATATAATCTTCATTTGGATCTTGATCTTTGTTTGTCCGTGAATGAATTAGAAGAAGAAGCACTAGTTGACAGTAGAGAGACAGCTAAGACATAGGCATTGCATTAAGAATCTTCTCCAGGCTTATACTATTGAAGACTGTAGTACTCCAGTCACACCTCAAAACACAGACATTCAAACTAAACAAATTGTTGTGCTTTAAATTAACTAAAGAGATCTTCATTTAGATCTTGATCTTTGTTTGTCCGCAAATTCCATGCATGCGTAGACCACCTTCCAGTTTAGTACATTGTTGTTACTCACGGATGTCAACAATGTGACAGAATAACGAAAGGGGTGGTGGACAGTGTTACACTGGTTAGCTCCTGAGGCCTGGTTAGAGAATGAGATTGCTGAAGATAAAAGGTACGTGCCTACATAACATATGAATGAAAGAAAGAGAGTGAGTAAAATGTATGACAACGTAACAGCACGTTCCAGAAATTATTATTGTTACGTTGTAGCCGGCGAGTGCTGCGCGTCTCACAGTTGTACCGTGGCTTGCTCACATGTCAGTGAAGTGATCCCAATTTATGCTTTAAAGAGCCTGGATACCTATGTGTCCCCTTTTTATAACCATTGCTCCGTGTATATTGCTTTACTTTTTGGATTGCCACAAAGCAACCTGCGAGATTGGAGAAAGGTTGAGAAGAGATTGTGAGAGGAAACGACAACGACAGAAGCAGAAATGATCCTACACCACCACATAATTACGATTCGGACAGTGATTCCGAGTAGGCCGTTCCTATCGAATCAATATCCAAGGGTTTTCTTTTGTAATTTTGTTTCCCTTATAAAAAATTATAATGCTGTGCGACGAAGGGCCCAGTTCACGACTGGCAGCTGCGTTTAAACAGACAACTTTACACAGACAACTTTAACACGCGCAACGTAGTTGGCCGCACATGGCTAGTAAATGTATAATTCAGAATCCATGGATATCAAAACCTCAGAAGACCCCAAAATGACACAAAAATGTTAAAATATGAAATCATCTTTATCACGAATCACATCAATTACTTATATACTCTTTTACATTTCTTCTTTCAGTGTTGAATATTTGATATTGATGCTTAGGTATCTTTTAATACTGTCCTTTGGTACTTGTAGTTTTATTGTATGGCATTACTTGGCTGTAATTTAGAATTCATTGGTGCTTATAATATAATACATTATAAAATGCAGTGTCTGTTGTTTGCTGTTTAACATAAGGTTTTGCCTCTTTCCTTGCTGACCATCCAGCTCTGCTGCTACTACTGCAGTCTTCCATGGCTTCTTCAATATGGCTTCAATGATCTTTTTTCTGCATCGTCCACTGCCGGCATATTCACATCAAAAGCATCATCTCACACCTCTCACTATGAGACAGATGCAACACTGCATTCTCTTTCCCCAACTCCGTGAACTTATCCAATCCAAGATCATACCCAAAACTTGCTGGCTGCCACATCTTGTCCTTGTCCTCCTGTTTAGGACTTCATCATCTCTCTTCTCTGTCTTTTACATATTTGCATACTTACATACTTGCAGACATACGTAGAAGTTTGTAGGACTTCCCAATATACAAAAAGGACAAGATGGAAAAGCTGGTCCCAGTCTCTCCTGTTCTTGGTACTTTCCATAACATCTGCTTGAGATTTTGATTCAAGCACTCCACTAAACCATCAGTTTCAGGAAGTTTTATTCAGAGAAACTTACCAACTTCCTAGAGCATATGTGAAGTAAAGGACATTTCTTGGTCTGTAAAGATGTCTTTAGGAATGCTCACACATGCAAAAGCCTGTACCAGTTCCAGTACAATCATTTTTTAGTTTGCCTGTCGCATTTGGATGGCTTCTGGATACTGTGTGGCATAATTCACAAAGTGTGAGTGTTCTAGCAGTCCAACTGTATCAACGCCAATCCACTCAAAAGGAACGTCAGCCAAAAGGCAGGGGGATGAGAATGGTACAGTACAGGGGAACCTGTTGAAATTGACATTCCTGACAGGAAATGCAAAAATGGCAGGCCTTATGATTTACCCCTGGCCACTAGAATTAATCTGAACTTTGCTCTTTAAAACAGTTTTGTCAGTTTTCAGATGGGCACCCAGGAGGTGGGAGAATGCCAGTTCATAAATCTCCTGTCAGTAGGTTTGTGGCACTAGCAGCAGCTTCCTGACCTCACCCTCATGTTTAGCTACCCAGTATATCAGATCATTTTCCAGCACAAAATATGAGCCTGATGGCACTGGATAAGAATCTAGTAAGACAACTGCATTCCTTGCAAACTTAAGGGAATCATGTGGTGAAGCAGGTCCACAGCTCACTTCCAAGAGGCCACTTTTTAAAATAAATAATGGCCGCACTCGTGGCTTAGCGAGAGGGCGTGGTGTGTGTGTGGCTGAGCGGTTCCCGGGGGAATTTGTGACGCGGGTGGTTCTCACTTAAGTGCACAGGTGAGGAGTCGTCCGCATCTGTAATTGTTCCCGGGGGCTGCTGATTGCCACAGCTGATCCACATCCCCGTAATAAATAGAAGCGCAAGGCGGCTAGAAAGGGAAGAAAAAAAAAGAAAAAAGACAGACGGAGGTTAGAAGGAGAGGAAGCAGGAAGAGAAAGCTGGTGCAGGAGAGCGAGCGAGCGAGCACAGGCTCACAGGTATCTGGACAGTGAGCCCTAGCGGGATGTTTGGCCGACATCTAGGGCAGTTGGTAGTGGTCGCTCCCGCTGAGTATTTTATGGAGGAGCAGGAGTGACCGGAAGAAGGATGGCTGGCCACGTAAGGCCGAGAAGGCTGCGGGAGTCGAGACTTGGGATGTGAAAGCCCCAGTGTGAGCACCCTGGTCGCTGGGGAGCCCAAGTCATGGTTTAGTGAAGCCTACCGGAGCCAGGGATCGATGAGGTGAACAAACCAGCAGAAGAAGGCATAGAGATGGTCAGCTGCAGGTAGGGTGGCTCCCCTGGTGCATAGCCTGGACGGGAGATTAGTAAAAGAAGGCACCGTGCTTTGTATTTTTAAAGTACAGCTTCCAGCCATTGTTTTAACCTCGTTCTTTTAAAGGAAAAAAATTTTTCTAATGTATTTTAACCTCCACCCTTCACTTGTTTTTATGGATTATTTATTTGAAGACTTTTGAGATGCACTGCACTTTATTTATTTGGAGACTGATTGTTATTGTTTTTAATAAAAGCACTTTTGCACTTTTTGCACCATCCCCTTGCTATGTTGTGCCTCACTGCCTAGCTCATCGGTGACATTACCGATGGTGTCGGGTTCAAGGGCTCCCGGAAAGGAAGATGGGAGCATGGAGCAGAACCTGCATCGTCACAAATCATCATTTCACTGGTCTCTTTTAAAAGAAGCAGGTAATTGTCTGAATAGGTAATGCAATTCAGACAAGGGATCCAGAGAGACCTCCCCTAGTGAGGCTTCAGTCCCCAACATCTTAACAGATGCCTCCACAGAAGCGTCTGATGAAGATGTAAGGAAATCCAAACCATCACACTGGGTAGCTTTTTACTTAGTGCTTATATGAAGGACATGGTGTGAGGGCATCTTGAGATTGGATTTCCCCCTGAAAGATCTATGAGTTTTCCTTTGGATACAGGTGAGACCCACCTGGAGCCCAATATCACAGAAGTATATAATGGCAAGCAACAATAGAAATGTTGCTGCAAGAGTCTATTAAAGCAGTGACTTTGTGATTATTTATTACAACTGTACAGTACCTGTAAAATGATGAGTTAGCAATAGTCAATCCACTGTAACATCCCCTTTTACAGTCCATTGGTTTGTCAAGACGGGAACAGTGAGGCGCAATATGCCCATGGTTCTTGCACACAGGGGAAGGGGCGATATTTCTTTTCACTGAGCACCTGTGTTGGGGTTTGGGCTTTTACAATGACTTTTTGAGAAGCATCGCTGCACAGTGGTGTTCAATCAATTTAACAAGGCTGTCCATATTCTTCCATGTCTGGCATTGAAACTGTCAGGCAAGACCTTTTTGGGAGAGCATTAATCAAGCAATCACAGGCAACAATATCTTCTTCTTTGTCTATGGAATGGGCAAGCTTACCTCATAGGTTGAACACCTGCAATTGGGATGGATGCTCAGAAAAAAATCACCACTCACACAGCAGTAAAATTTGCAAAGTATGTTCCTTGGGTGACTACGTGTACCTGGAGGGTCTGCAGTTATTGACAGAGGGAAAGCCTCTACTGTTGTAAGACTGACTGTTTTGCTCATGTCCCCAGTATAACCCTGCATACTATATCACTGTAAGCATAATGATACACAGGGTGAGCCCTATTTAATTGGTGGACGGTTTGCCAATAAATATAAAGAAAAGTTGAAATAGAAATCAGCCAGTGTTGCTCAGAAGTCTAACAAATGACTGCCAAATTCAGGTGGAGGCAATCCTTATATGATCCAGGACTGAAAAAGATGAGCCTTTCCATAGAAGTGGAAATGACGTCATTGTTCCTCGATCCTTTTTTCTTTCATTCTGAGGGCAAAAGAAGGAAAGGTGCTTCAATTAAAATATTAGCCTCGAAGATGCTCCCTACTCATGCATGTGTAACATTATATACACATAAATATTTACGATATACTGTATATGTATTTGTTTAGTCTTACATATACAGGTATACTCATTGTTTGTTAAATTATAATACCTTTTCTTGAAGTTGATTGTTCAGAAACCTTATGACATGTTGGTAAAAACTGGAGAATCTACTGGTACAAGCTTGAATTGTCTTGTACAGCTTGCCAGAAGGGAGGAATGAAAATAGCATCCATGCAGGACGGTTAATGTCTTTAATTATATTGTTTGCCTTTCTAAAGGAGCAACTGTTGTATATGTCCTGATCAGAAGGCAGCTGAGCAGCAGTAATATTCTGTGCTACTTGTACCACCTTCTGCAGTGCCTTATGATCTTGAACCAAGCAGGTGACATATGTATCCAGCAGGGGGCACTATTTCTCGCCGGGATGTGTTTCTTTATGCAGAATTGACTAGAACCAATACCATCCCTTTTGTACCCATGCCAGGAATTAATTACAAGAGAGAAATAGATAGATAGATAGATAGATAGATAGATAGATAGATAGATAGATAGATAGATAGATAGATAGATAGATAGATAGATAGATAGATAGATAGATACTTTATTAATCCTCAAGGGGAAATTCACATACTCCAGCAGCAGCATACTGATAAAACCAATATTAATTAAATAATGATAAAAATGCAGTGCAAGTTAAAAAATGCAGGTATAACATACAATATCATTGTATAATGTTAACGTTTACCCCCCCGGGTGGAATTAAAGAGTCGCATAGTGTGGGGGAGGAACGATCTTCTCAGTCTGTCAGTGGAGCAGGACAGTGACAGCAGCGTGTCACTGAAGCTGCTCCTCTGTCTGGAGATGACACTGTTCAGTGGATGCAGTGGATTCTCCATGATTGACAGGAGCCTGCTCAGTGTCTGTTGCTCTGCCACAGATGTCGGACTGTCCAGCTCCGTGCCTACAATAGAGCCTGCCTTCCTCACCAGTTTGTCAAGGCGTGAGGTGTCCCTCTTCTTTATGTTGCCTCCCCAACACACCACCACGTAGAAGAGGGCACACGCCACAACCGTCTGATCGAACATCTGCAGCATCTTATTGCAGATGTTGAAGGACGCCAGCCTTCTAAGGAAGTATAGTCAGCTCTGTCCTCTCTTGCATAGAGCATCAGTATTGGCAGTCCAGTCCAATTTATCATCCAGCTGCACTCCCAGGTATTTATAGGTCTGCACTCTCTGCACACAGTCTCCTCTGGTGATCTCGGGGTCCATGACGGGCCTCGACCTCCTAAAATCCACCACCAGCTCTTTGGTTTTGCTGTTGTTCAGTTGTAGGTGGTTTGAGTCGCACCATTTAACAAAGTCCTTGATTAGGTTCCTATACTCCTCCTCCTGCCCACTCCTGATGCAGCCCATGATAGCAGTGTCATCAGCGAACTTTTGCATGTGGCAGAACTCCGAGTTGTATTGGAAGTCTATATGGTACAATATGGTACAAAAAGAGAGAGGGATATATGAATTTAACTTGCTTTAGAAGATAACATTCATTCTCAGAATATAATGCATAATCCTGTATACCATAATATTCAGGCTGAAGAGAATCAAAAGGACATCACAGCCAAGTGGGAGAATGCAGACAAACAAATGTCCCATCTAGCAGCGAGGAATGTCGTTGGCATAGTGAGATGCTTCTGACGTCATGCTGGATCCTTGTCATTATAAACACTCACGTAAGTACATATTCATAGAATTCACGTCAGCTATGGGCAACTACCAGAGGAACTAGCTGGTTATTAATACCTTCACAGACACTGGGCTTTTTAATCATGTTGGTCAAGCAGACATCAGCACCTTTTAAAACAACCTGTTTGTGTCCTTCACATGTTTTCTGCCTATCTCCCTAACCTGACTTACAGCTGTCATTTGTCAGTCTCCCTAGCAGTCTCTCTCTCTCTCTCTCTCAGCTGAACTACATGGTTTTCTGAAATAAATTTCACAAATTACATTTGGCACAAATAACCTTCTTGCTACACATACCAGGATGTTATGTTACCAGTGAGGATGGCATCTACTGAGCATCTGTAGAAGTTATTTTTTATAATTGAGAACAGATGGAGAAATGTGAGCTGTCCTCACATGTATGAGGAAATTGAGGTGCCGGTGAGCCTCCTTGACAACAGACAAAATATGTTGGATCAATTTCAGTTCATCCGTAATAGCCAAGAAATTTGGAGAAGTTTGGTCTGCCTTCTGCTTTCTGATGTAAACGGTTTGTTTCTTGGCTTTGCTGACATTAAGTGTAGGAGTGTTGTCCTAGCATTAGTGAGTCAGCAGGTAGACCTCTTCTCTATAAGCTGTCTCCTAATTGTTGGTGATCAGGCGTAATCATGGAGCTGGAGCTGTGTCTTGCCACACAGTCAGAGGTGAACAAGGAGTACAGAAGAGGGCACAGGAACACTAATCTGTGAAGTGTACATATTGAGTGTCAGCATGGAGGATGTGATGCTAAAAATTCACACATGCAAAGGTTAACAAGTTAGAAAATGTACACATGGTATAACATTGACACGCTTCTGGTGATTTAACTGTTGTTTTGAAAGTTGGGGTATTTTTAGTTTTTGTTTACCTGCAGCTCTCAGGTTACATTGATCTCAAGTTACAGCAATTCTGCACATATTAAGTAGAACATAAAACACCCATAAAACATCTAGCAAGTTACAAAGGAAGCAAACTAGTTTTGTCACTCAATAATATGTAATAACCATTACTAATGGTGAGGAATAGTACTGTACACTACAGACTTTATCAAATTTTTTTATCTTTGTTTTTTGCTTTCATTGTACATGTAGCACTTATTGTAACCTGCAACTTGCAGTAAGCTCAGTCACGGGTAAGTAGCATTGTCAGCAGCTGGCTCTTTAGCTGGAGCAATAGAAAAACCACTGTTTGTGATTCCCAGCATCCTAAGTATGTATCCCAGCTGTGCCATCTCGGGGAGTACATCCGCAGGAAGAAGGAGGAGGTGACACTCAGTGATCCCTTAGCAACAACAGAATGTGTCAGCTGAGGGGTAAATAGTCAGCTAGTGGCGGCTTTTTCTCCAACTCTATGAGGTACTGTGTCATTATTAAAAACCATAATGTGTTTTAAGGTCAAAATACTGTACATACCCATGGTTCATTTTAGTTTTTTATATGTTATGATTTAAAGTATAGTACCACCACCAATACTGCTTCACTGTTATTATTATGACTGATGTTTTTTCCCTGTAAAACAAGTAATAAAGCATTAAGCATTTTTGCTGTTATTTCTGCTAACTTACATTTTCAGTGCAAGTTCTGACTTACGACAAAATAAGGTTAAAAATGTCAGCAACAACAGAACTTGTTCATAGCCCAAGTGCTGGCTGTTTTTATTCCATTAAAGACAGAGGTTTTTGTTTATTAAATATTTTTGTAGCAATAAGCCATATTCTGGGCAGCACAGTGGTGCAGTGGTAACGCTGCTGCCTCGCAGTTAGGAGACCCGGGTTCACCTCCCGGGTCCTCCCTGCGTGGAGTTTGCATGTTCTCCCCGTGTCTATGTGGGTTCCCTCCGGGTGCTCCGGTTTCCTCCCACAGTCTAAAGACATGCAGGTTAGGTGCATTGGAGATCCTAAATTGTCCCTTGTGTGTGCTTGGTGTGTGTGTGTGCCCTGCAGTGGGCTGGTGCCCTGCCCGGGATTTGTTCCTGCCTTCCACGCTGTGTTGGCTGGGATTGGCTGCAGCAGACCCCTGTGTTAGGATATAGTGGGTTGGACAATGACTGACTGACTAAGTCATATTCTACATCAAAAGAAGCCAGTTGAGGTGGTTTGGGGATCTGATTAGAATGCCTCCTTGGGGAGGTGCTTTTGGCAGGTCCAACCAGTGGGAGATCTCACAGCAGACGCAGGACATGCTGGAGAGCTTATCTGGCTGGCCTAGGAATGCCTCAGTATCCCACTGGAGGAACTGGAGGAGATGGCTGGGAAAAGGGATGTCTGGGTATCATTGCTTAGACTGCTGCCCCTGCAACCCAGATCTGGAAAAGTGGCAGAAAATGGATGGCTGGGTGGATGGATGGATAACTCATTTTCAAAAATAACAGTTGTAATTGAATGTAACTATTGTAGGTGCATTAGTAGAGCAAATAAAGTACATGTTTTTAATTATCATTTAACCTGAATGATTTAATTAAAATCCAAGCTCACACTGACTAGTGGTAGCTGAAATGGCTTTTATAAATGTTTATAAATGTTATAAAATTTGCTATACCATTTTTATAATAGGTTGTGGAGCGTCTGTGGGTGATTGTATTTCTAATTTCCTAATCATGGGACTATCAGTCTACTTCAATAGTTTGTTTTGGGGATGTATTTTCGACTGTCAGAAATGTACAAGAGGTGAATATACAAGCTGAAATAACCTCTCTCAAAGTAAATTCAAAAAGAGGAATTAATCAGTAATTGAAATTCTAAAGAAAGTTTCTCTTTTAAGATAGATGATTTTGAAAATTTGCCAGTGCTTTTTAAATGGGGAGTTGTAAAATTTAGAAAACACATGTAGCATGATCTGTTTAAGATATCTGAACAACAATTGAGCTTCTATAACAGATTTCCTTGAAGAATAAATGTACCCAATTTCAACTAACTCAGTCAACTGGGGGTCAAATTGTTGCATGCAGACAGACAGGTGGAAAGACAGAAATGGTGGCAAAAATAGTTGCTGTCACATTTTATGGGAGCAAACCTGAAAAGGATTATAAGGATCTAAAAAAAAGGGAAGTAAGATTAATAATTTTGGGAGCCTACTGTTTTTTGACTTAGTTGAAAAGCATGAATGGAAACGCTTCTGACATCTTGAGAAGAGTAAAGTTTTAAAGACAAAACAATAAAACGTGTGAAAGTAAGAAATTAAGAAAGATATGAGGATTCATTCAATATTTTTTATCACTGACACAACATTGTCTCATTCTCAACACAAATTTGATTTCCGGCTAGAATGCCTTCTACAGTATTTGACTTGTGCAAGTTTTCCACTTAGTTGTGTGACTTTCCTCCGGTAACTTCTGCCTATTCACTCAAATACCACCAGGTCAGTTGGCACCTTGCAAATCTGATTTGCTTTGGGAGGTGCTTGAGGGTGCCTTGCATTGACCTGCTGACCTGCTGAGGACCTCTTTTGTTTGTGAACTCTGGAGAACTGCAGACTCTGTCTACTCTTGAGTTTGGCTCGGAGTAAGCATGTATAGAAAAAGAGGAAGAAGAAGAATGTTGCTTTTAGAATAAGTTTTTAGTCATCTATATTTTCCTGAGTCAACACTTTTTAAAAGTTTAAAATAGTCATAGGTTTTATCATTTGATGATGTAAAAGACTGCTGTGTTTTATTCCTTTCCTCATTTTTATTATGACTATGTCTCAATACTTAGGTAATTTAATTTTTAGACTGTTTATAAAAATGCTGGCAGGTGTCTTCGTTTGGATTAAGAGATGAGCAGCTGAGGTAAGGTTAACAGTAGGTTCTCGGCACTGGAAACTAAAAAACAAGTGTGCATTTAAAGAGATAACATTGTTTTAAAGGTGCCGTGGAATCTTTAGTAATGGCCTTTTCCATGAACGGTTACTTCATAAAATGTTCTCTTAGTCATAAAGGTCTTCCAAGAACTTACATGTTGTCTGATATACACAACCTGTTTTGGAGTTACCATGGCCAAATATCTTTATAGGGAAGTGAAATCTTTCATTTCGTGTCTATTCTGACCTTTCAGCTACTTGACATTTAGAATGTTTAAAAAAATATTTCCACATTTCTCTGTGAAAGTTAAACTTTTAACAACAATAATGAATGAATCCTGTGAGATCCTGCTTTTAAAGTGCAATAGAAGACTGGGAAAAAGAAAAATGCAGATGCCATCAGAAGGTATCTTTGCTTGGTGTCCCTGTTGTAGATGCAGAGCAGTCACTGTGCCAAGAACATATTTCAACAATTCATTTGAGAAGTCAAGCACAACACCTTTTTATTTGCTAGGCCCCTTCTTCAGGCAACATGTAATACAGAAGCAAGTTGCCTGAAGAAAGGGCCTGAGTTGCCTTGAAAGCTTGCAAATTGTAATCTGTTCAGTTAGCTAATAAAAGGTGTCATTGGGCTTGACTTCTCATTGCATCCATTATGGCTAACACGGTACAACACCTTATTACTACAGAACTTCATTTAAATTTTTACAGGAAGAAAAAACAAGGATGTAAAGATAGAGGGTGTCACAAAACTGAGACATACTCGAAGAAGATTTGGGGCAGCCACCCGTATATTTTGGTATCCTGGCTGCAAAATCGTTTTTCATCACCAACAACAGCACTGATGTGCATACAAACGAGTCCAAGACAAGACTGAGGGTAAGGGGAAAAAGGGCAGGCTTTTAAAGGGGAAGACAGGAAGTGAGGTCATGGGAATCGGGCACGTGTCCGTCACTCATTGGATCAGGCCCGGACGTGACATCAGGGGGGCCAGCGCCTGTTGGTTCTGTCTCCATTGGTTCGGTCCCGGAAGTGATGTCACGAGAGCCAGGTGGAGTCTCCCAGGGATGGTCTACAGGGAAGTGAGAAGAAGAGTCAGTGCACTCTGCCACAGCCCGGCCTGTCTCAGAACTGCCATCACTCAAGCCCTTTAGCTGCCTCCCATGCGCGTGTGTGACAAGGCCCCCTTAGCCCAGACCCGTGGGTCGGGCGACCTAACCGAGAGGTCGTGAACCCGAGAAGAGCATCAGCGTTGGCATGGAGAGCACCCCGATGATGAACGAGAGAAAACTTGTACGGCTGCAGGTCAAGAAACCACCGGGTGACCCGGGGATTCAACTCCTTGTGCAGGGCCATCCACTGTAGAGGCGCATGGTCTGTGACAAGAGTGAACTCCCGGCCCAACAGGTAGTACCTCAGCTGAGTAATCGCCCATTTAATCGCCAAAGCCTCCCTTTCCACCGCTGCATACCTGGTTTCCCGGTCCAACAGTTTCCGTCTTAGGAACACGATGGGGTGTTCTACACCATCGGCACTTTGGCTCAGCACGGCGCCCAGGCCTGTGTCCGAAGCGTCCGTCTGGAGGATAAAAGGCAAAGAGAAGTTAGGTGCCATCAAAATAGGTGCGGACGTAAGGGCCTGTTTCAAGTCACTAAATGCAGTGCCTGTGTTCTCAGTCCATACCACAATGTTCGGGGCCCTCTTCTTTGTTAAATCAGTCAAGGCGCCGCTCTCTCGAAGCGGGCACAAACCGGTGGTAGTACCCGGCTAATCCGAGAAAGGCTTGGACCTGCCGCTTGGTTCATGGACGGGCCATTTCAAAATGGCATCAACTTTGGAGCACTGTGGCCTCACGGTACCCCGACCCACCAGGTAGCCTAAATATTTGGCTTCACTTAACCCAAAGAAGCATTTCTTGGGATTAATCCGGAGCCCGGCCTCACCAAGTGTTCGCAATACCGCTCGGACCTGCTGTAGGTGTTCTGTCCACGTGCTGGAATAGATGACCACGTCATCCAGGTAGGCAGCACTGTATGAGTTATGTGGCCGGAGCACTTTGTCCACCAGACGCTGGAAGGTTGCTGGCCCCCTGTGTAACCCAAATAGAAGGACACGATACTGCCAGTGTCCGTTAGGGGTACTAAACGCGTTTTTTTCCTTCGCGGTGTCCGTTAAAGGAACCTGCCAGTACCCTTTTGTCATGTCAAGTGTGGTCAAGTACCGAGCCTGTCCCAGCCTCTCGAGGAGGTCGTCCACTCGAGGCATAGGATAAGCATCGAATTGGGAGACTTGATTAAGCCGACGGAAGTCATTGCAAAACCTCCAACTCCCGTCAGGCTTACTGACGAGCACAATTGGGCTGGACCAGGGACTATAACTTTCCTCAATCACACCTAGCTCCAGCATGCGCTTGATCTCAAGCTCCACTTCAGCCCTTTTTGCCTCGGGAAGACGATACGATAACGGGCCTGTGCTGCTTGTGCTTCTTCCATGTGACTTTTAAGGAGAGGCCGAATCTTTCCCAATCTATTGCGTAACTGCGCGATATACTCTAATATATTTGTAGAGGGAAGAGCCTCTTCTTCCCACCCTTCTTTTAGAATGTCTTATATGCCCCGAGATTGTCGCCCATACAGTAATTCAAAAGGGGAGAACCCCGTGGAGGCTTGTGGGACTTCCCGATAAGCAAAAAGGACGAGGGGGAGGAGCTGATCCCAGTTCCTTCCATCCTCGCTGACCACCTTACGTAGCATTTGTTTGAGAGTCTGATTAAACCTCTCTACTAACCCGTCGGTTTGAGGATGATACACCGCGGTCTTTAAATGCTTTATTTTCAGCAACTTGGCAGTCTCCTTGAACGTCTCCGAGGTGAAAGGTGTCCCCTGGTCTGTCAAGACTTCCTTGGGAACACCCACACGCGAAAAGACCCTAGTAATTCCCGTGCGATAGCTTTGGATGTAGCTGAGCGCAACGGAACAGCTTCGGGGTATCGTGTAGCGTAATCCACGAGGACTAAAATGTACTTGTGTCCTCGGGCTGAGGGCTCTAGGGGTCCAACCAAGTCGACCCCAATTCTTTGGAAGGGAACATCAATCAGGGGTATAGGGACAAGAGGAGCACGGCCCCTCCTGGGAATTTGTCGCAGTTGACACTCCGGGCAGGAAGCGCAAAGCGAAACCTCCTCATTGACTCCCGGCCAGTAGAAACGGAGCTTGATTCGCTCCAGAGTTTTTTCGGTGCCCAAGTGGCCACCTAGGAGGTGAACGTGTGCTAGCTCGCAGACCTGCCGCCGGAAGGTACGCGGAACTAGCAGCAGCTTTCTCTCCTGCCCATCATGCATTGCTACACGATAAAGAAGGTCGTTGTCTAATACAAAGTAAGGGCCCTGTGGTATAGACTGATCAGTGCGTTGGCCATTTACAAGGACCACTGCATTTTTTGCAAATTTCAGGGAGTTGTCATTCCATTGCTCCCTTCTGAAAGAAGCCGGCGTCTCTTTAAATTGAATCCGCAAGGGGCGTGGCCTCCTCCCGTTCCGTCTCGGCTTCAGTGGATGACGTACCAGCACGCGACGGCCCGAGGGTAACCACGTCACTCAGGGAAGCCGCTTCGTCTCTCTTTGCCGGCTGATTACACGGCTTGTGCCCATCTATAACAAGGCTCAAAGTATTCCCGGGAGTGGTATGTGTCTCACCGCTTTTAATTTCAGGCCAGTTCCGCCCCAGTATCACCGGGTGTGGAGGATCAGGAAGGATTGCCACAGTTAATTTCCGAACCGATCCCCCGTAACTGATGACACACGTGGCGGCCTTGTACCAGCGGGTTTCCCCATGGATACAGGTTATACCGACCTTATAATTTAACCACTGTCGCGGTAGCACAAAACGGCGAGCAACAATGGTAGTGTTGCTGCCGGTGTTTAACAGAGCAGACGTTTTGTACCCGTTGACGACCACCATGCCTGTGTGTGGAACCGCCAACGGGTTTATCGGAGCACACCAACCCCTCCTCCCCCTCCACCTGCATTCCGCCTCATTCCCAAGCGTTTTGAGCGCCCGTGACCCCGGGGACGCCGGCACAAGCTCTGGGTTGTACAGGGGGCGGCTAGGTGTTGGGACATACCCCGGTTGAGTTCGGCTAGAGGATGGTTCAGCTCCCCCAGATTGCGAGGCCGTCCTTTGTTTCTCTACGAGCTCTGCCATGTTTGCTGGGTGAAACCACGGGGTAGTGTGTCCAGAAGCAGGTAGCAAGCCACCTGCTCTATGACTTGGGAGGGCTTAAGTTTCTGTGGCCACAGCCACTGCCCTACTTTTACCCATAGGGACCAGGCTTGCTGAGGGGTTGGCCGCTCTGGGTCAAACCTCCAGTTTTTCAGGTTACTCACCTGCCAGTCTGGGGCACCCCTAGGTGGAAATTGGGGCTCTGGCTTCACAGGGAGGCAGGCACTCTCTTCCGAGAGAGCACAAACAGCCCTCTTCGCCTCCCCCTTCCGGCAGCCCACGTCTGTGAGCCCTCCCGAACACTCCCTGGCCTGTCTAGATTGCCTATATGAGCATGCCGGGAGCAGAGCCTGTACCGGGCCACTCCGAAACACGGGCCACCCTCCCCGCCTGAAAACTCGGCCCCGGTACGATCCCACCTGGACGTGTTGCAGGTCCTGTCCCTTTCTCTTCCAGGACTTCTCCATCCTGCCGACTACGCCAATGTCACAAAACTGAGACATACTCAAAGAAGTTTTGGGGCAGCCACCCGTATATTTTGGTATCCTGGCTGCAAAATCGTTTTTCATCACCAACAACAGCACTGATGTGCATACAAACGAGTCCAAGACAAGACTGAGGGTAAGGGGAAAAAGGGCAGGCTTTTAAAGGGGAAGACAGGAAGTGAGGTCATGGGAATCGGGTACGTGTTCGTCACTCATTGGATCAGGCCCGGACGTGACATCAGGGGGGCCGGCGCCTGTTGGTTCTGTCTCCATTGGTTCGGTCCTGGAAGTGATGTCACGAGAGCCAGGTGGAGTCTCCCAGGGATGGTCTACAGGGAAGTGAGAAGAAGAGTCAGTGCACTCTGCCACAGCCCGGCCTGTCTCAGAACTGCCATCACTCAAGCCCTTTAGCTGCCTCCCATGCGCACGTGTGTGACAAGGGACAAAGAGAGATGAAGTTGAGGTAAAAACAACGACAATAACATTTATTTATATCGCACATTTTCATACAAATGGTGTAGCTCAAAGTGCTTTGCAAGATGAAGAAAGAAAAGCTTATATGAAACAGAAATAAGATAAGACAATACTAAATAATGTCATAGAAGAGACAAGATAAACAATTGCTAATTAGGGTGTATCTCTATCCAAGATTAAGTAGGGATATCACCCTTGTTCCTTGTGGTTCAGAATTCTTATTTTATTTGTAGTTTGGTAACAATTTTTTCCTCTTCTTTTTGACTTTTAATTTTACTTCATGTCTTACGGCTTTAGCACTTGAAATATTGAACTTGCAGTTGCAATCTTTGCTTTCCCCTCGACTACGTCTCTACTCCTGATCCTTTTTTGTCATTTTTTGTGCTATTTTTTTCACTTTAGCCCAGCACCATGTTGAATTCAAAAAGCATGGTGACTCTCTTATAACAAATAATTGCACAGTATCCAAAAATATGCATTTGTTTCACCACCCAAAGATAAAGGCAGATATAGTTCTGAATGAAAGATCGAGAGGTAAAACGTAATCAAGAAGACAGGCCAAGCTCAATAACAAAAAAAAAAAATCAATAAATCATGATGTCTAATCCCAAATAGTACACCAAAATTCTTAGGAAAACACATGAAGAGAATCATTAACCAGAAACGTAAGTGAAAAAATGCACTGACAAGTCTTTACAAATTGCATTTGTAATCTCTGACAACTAGGATACATATGATGCTGACTTGCACACCTTTGACCCAAGCAGTACTTACAGGAAAACATCTGTCTGATTCAGAATAGACAGCACAAAGACAAAAATGTGAACACAGCTATAAAGGAAAAGAGCAACAAAATGTTTGGTATACTGAAGGACCAGATTTGACCTCTGTGAAAAGAGTAAATAAGAAAAGCATGTTTTGTGAACATCGTAATGTTCAAATTTATATTTTCTCCAGTCACAGAGTGCAGAAGAGCAAACTGAGGAAATCAAAGAAGAGAACAAAACAGATTCCTTCATCACTTTGTTTTCTTTGTCATTTGGCAAGTTGCTAGATGAACTTCCATTGAAGGCAATGTACTCAGAATTCAGTGTCTAGGTTTTTTAAACATTTTAGGTATTTTGGTTGGTTAAATAGGTAATTTCCATTAATATCATGTAAACCGCAATGCCTGTTTGATTACACTTAATCTTATTTGGGGTGTGATTTATATTTGTCTAAACCTGGATTAACGTACCAAGTTTACAAGTTTATACAGAAAAGTAACATTTAATTTGGCTAATGGAGACAAATTTCTCTTGTGATGTTTATCATTTGTCACATTTCTTAGTAAGAAAACTCATTCTACATACTAATGATGAAGGGAAAATCCCTGTTGCTGGACAAACAAGAGGAAGTCGTGAGAATGCATAATAAGGGCTTCTACATTATACTATGTCTGTGAAATGAATCACCTGGCCTTTGTGTTTGCTTTGATGGTGATTGTGTCAACAGGTACTGTCCACAGGTCAGATTCGTTGATTTAGCAGACTCCATTTAAAAGCATTTACCATAGTTCTTAAAGCTAAAGTGTTTTGTCTTGGTAGAGTGATATATGACTCTACTTTCCCCTTTTGTATTATTAAAATTTAGCCATTGTCAAAATGCCACAGATCTCACAAACTTACCGCTGTTTCTAAGGTATTGTACATTATAACTTCTCCCCACCCTCCCTTCTACATTTATAACCTCAGGTAATTAGGTGTAGTAAAAGACAAGCAGGAGTTAAGTTATAATTTAAATAACGTATTATTGATAATATTCATAAATAATAACAATATGCAAAGTACATTTGGATATTGGCAACCATACAACCTGATAAATGGTGATGTGTACTTTCAGGCAGCACACAGACTTGTTAGTTACTTAAAATGTCTCTAGTTAAGGCATCATTTGTGGTCAGCTTTCTTCAGAACAGGCCACATGCCTGTCTCAATATGGCTGCTGAGCTGTGCTCTTTATTGTGATGGCCTGTTCAGTTCATGGTGTGAGATGGTCTTTCATCAGTTTGGTAAGAGAGAGAGGGTGAGGTCAAGCAAGCAAATTTGTATTTTTTCTGTCCAACCCCTAGAGCCAATAGGGCATCATGGTACTTAAAGGTTTCTGATACAAGACAGTTCCAAACAGCCATACTTCAGACCAATCGGGGGACAGAATACCTTCACACCTGCCCTCCAAACCATGTGTTAAGGTTAAAGTTTGCCAGCTAGGCAGTCTGGCTTTCCTGAGGGGGTCGACTGAGAGACTTCAGCAGAGAAATATTGGCCAAACTTGTTTGAGGCACCACTTCCCCCAACCCTGTGGTAAAATTACAGAGACTCATTCCCAAAAGGGGAGAAGGGGTTCTTAAACCATTGCTGTTATTATCAATAATGTAACACTAATATGACATTGCTTTGTCTAAGTTACAAATAAAGACATACAAAATATTTATCAACTTGTATGCCAAATTACACATCACAACATAAAGATTAACCGCCTCTTTTCAAAAGGCACATAGAAGGAGATATTAAAACAATCACATACATGACACTATCATTTATTTATTTTCAGACAAAAAATTCATATTGGGATTTTTCCATCGGTCACCTTAGCAGTTGGATGTTGTACCATGTTAGTCATTATGGCAAGACTACCTGAAGAAGGGGCCTGAGTTGCCTCAAAAGCTTGCTTATTGTAATCTTTTTAGTTACCAAATAAAAGGTGTCATTTTGCTTGACTTCCCATCTCATCTGTCAGTTTGGAATGAATTCAATGTTTTGAGTATTAGTCAGATTAGTAGACTGTAGGGATAAAAAAGAGGTCTCTCTTTAGCCTTATCATTTGTCTGTATTTTATGCTGAAAATCACTTTGAGTAACAACAAAGTCTTCTTATTGAACCATCTTCTGTCCTTCAACTTTTTGCAGTCAACACATGCACATGGGAAGGATGGTGTTAGTTTAACACACTAAATGTAAGTTTAACATTGCAGATTTTTGCTCATACCCCAAAAGCATACAGGTGAGGTTTATTGATAATACTTCAGTTCTGAATGGTTGGTAAGTGCCTTAAGCTAATATTACATTATAAGACATCTTGTCATTGGGCATGTCAGATATGCTGACACTGTTGTCTGACCATGTAAGTTTATATGACTGAAAATCACTGAAGATGGTAAATTTCCTGCACTGTCATGCCTGCCTCTTTTGTGAAAATCAATAACATGCTGCCTGACGGAGCCAGTGCTCTACCAAGGGATATGGCAAATTCAGCAACAATCATCACCCTTTTTGCTTTTTTCTGTTCTGTCATGGAATGTAAAACAGAAGACACTAGAGAGTCAAGCTTCTCTTCTGATTGTGAGGTCTTAAGCACCTATGTTCCTTATTCTCTGTCACTGCATTATATGCAGTGTACTTGCAGATGAGTATTCATTAGTTGTCATCTCTCATGCACACAGAACCCACAACCATGACCAAAGACAAAATCATACCTGTTTGATTTTGTAAGAGCAAGTTGAAGACTAGTTCTCGTCAGTTGTCCGGTATGACACACTAGGTAACTGGCCTTCATGGGACCAAACTGATAACTGCCTCCGATTAGCTATGATTATTTAAATAAAGACTACAAAAAATCCATGGAAAAGTCACATAACATGACATGGCCTTAAAAGGGACTTGTGATGAACTAACACCTCGTCAAAATTCAACTACTGACATGCACTTGATGCTGCTAGTACAGAGTCAGAACTCCCACAGCCCTGTAGAAGAATAAGCAGGTTCACAAGGCAAATGAACATATATAATCAGCAACACAGCACATAGTGGTTGGCATTACAGCTTTGCAGCTGAAGGACCACTTTCAGGCTTGTGTATTCTGGCAGAGACATAAGTCCTTTTAGAGAATTATTGAGGGTTTAGCGTGTGGATCATTATAAGTATTTTTGGATTTCTCTTTTTGGTTATTTAGTGCAGTGTTTCTGGATTCTGCTTTGGATTATACACTGTTACGCTAGGTCAGGGGTCCTCAATCCCAGTCCTGGAGAGCCGCAGTGGCTGCAGGTTTTTGTTCTGACCTGGTTGCTTAATTAGAAATCAATTCTTGCCAATAAAGCACTAACAAGCTATGAAATTAAATTAACTCTGCTATGTCAGGTCATTCTCATATCCTAAATTTTCTTTCCCTTTCTATCATGCAAATAATTTGAAGGCTAAAATGGACGAGTAATTCTCAGTCCTTCACTTTTTTCTCTTCATTTTCTTCCAAGTATTTAATTAAATCCAATAGTGCAGATAAATACACACAGGTGTAAATGTAAATAAGCTAAATGGAGAAATGCTGCTCTCTCTTGTCATTTGCATGTTATTGATAATAAGGAGCAATTAAAATAGCTGTTTAAGACAAAATTAAGCAATAAGGGCTCAAAATCACTAAAGTGAAGCAGAAGTGTTACTTTAGCAATAAGTTCTTTTTATTAAGCAACTGGGTTGGAGCAAAAACCTGCAGCCACTGCGGCTCTCCAGGACCGTGATTGAGGACCCCTGCGCTAGGGCCAAAGCAGAGCAAAGGATCAGAAAAAGAATGGATGCAAAATGTGACCAATTTGCATTTCAAAACTATAGGATCAAAAATATATTAACGGTCTAAACTAGAACAAAAATCAAGAGACTAAGGAACGGATGCAGGTTTCAAAATAACAAAATTTCAGGACAGGTAGCACACAAGGTTCTTCTTTCTCTCTTCAGTAAACTCTGATATTGCTTGTCTGAAGTACTGGCATATAAAGCATCGCAGGTGTGACGTCACACATTGTGTATTGTGAACTGGAGATGTAAACATGAGAAAAAAGGGTTTGAGGCCTCCAGATGACCTGTACCTCAGGCTAGCAGCTTTTCCTGGCCAACCCATAGGAGGCTCACTGCAAAACACCCGTCTCAACTGCTATTGCTGGCTTCAGCCAGACCATGTGGGAGATGGCTTTAAAGGGTCAAAATGCAAAGAAAGCTCCGCAATATGCCAATGAGAGAAATGTCAATCTCTGGTTTTTAAAGACAAGTCAAACAAAGTATCCTGATAAATTAGTATTTATTGATATAATAGAAAATATAGCAGAAAATATTGAACAGAGCATAAAAGATTTGCTTAAAATGCAATCCAGGGTAAGCAAATCCCAATACGCAATCCACAAGCAAAACTGAATAACCAGAAATATAAAAAAATCCAAGAAAACAAAACTATCAAGAAATAACAATACAGTACTCACAAAGCCAGAAGGAGGAGCCAAAGCAATGATGTCAGGGTGACCCCAGTGGCAAAACATTTAAAGTTACAGAATGCAGTTATAAAACACTAGCTGTGTAAGCCCGTGCTGTTAAAATCCCGGGGTCCTAGAAATTATTGAAATCGTCAGAAAAAAAAATTGACATGTAGAGATGTCAGGTAATTGAAAGGAACTACTCTGGGCATCTCTCACCTAGGAAGTTCTTTTTGCCGACATGGTTGCATTGTTTGTGTATTGGCAGTAGGAGGAAAAGTAAAAGGGATGCCGGTTTGCCGATGTTATCAGCTAAGAGACTTTGTCTTTCTTCTGAGGTTTTGTTTTGCTAATGTGCTGGCCTCACTCTTGTTATTAGCAGGTAAGCAAGTTTTCTATTTCCTCTGAGGTTGAGCCTTCACCCCGACTTCACCTCTCACTTCCGGGCCAGACAGACACACACACTTCCACGCGTAGACGTTTATATATAAGATAATGGAAAATTGATACACGTGAAAAAATTAATTTGACAATAAAACTTAAAGTACACATAAATGCAGGCCCATATACAACAGTGTGACCTCCAAAGAGATGCCCCTAGCAACCAGTAGTCATATCCAGGGAACAGCTCCATAAAATGGCAGCATGCATTAAATTTCCAAAACAGCAGCATTTCACTATCTCAAGGTGTTCCAGGAACCCCAAAAAACTTTAAAAAGCACTGGGCAAAAAGAAGGCAATACTTTCAAAATAGGCAATACAAATAGCCAACACGGACCTAATAAGAAATCCAAGACCTGTCCAAAAGCAGAGCACAGAGGACAAAAATCCAGTAAACCACACAAAGAACAAAATATTTTCAACAGAGCTCACTAACACCACAACAGTATTCACAATGAACCGCAAGGGATTGTGGGTTTTCCTGCAGTCCCTTGCAGTGACGGACAGGTGGCCCCACCTCTTGTTGGAATCACTCACAAAACACACATCATATAAAATAAGATACATAGGTATATAGAAACTAAATGACCAACAATATTAACATAAAGAGATTTAGAAATGAGCAAGAAATACATAAAAACAGCATTTGAATCCCTGCCAAGGGAAAAACCCTGGCTGAAATACAACCCAAATGAAGAATAAGCCATAACTAACTCTCAGAAAAAAAAAGTATCCAAAGAGAAAATTTTTTAAAGAAGGCAAACCTTTTTTGCAGAATTTTGTGCTTTCTTTTTCCCTGCCATACCTGTTTTGTTCTTCATATTCTTTATTTAATAAATCAAACTCGGTCCTGGGGACCCTCTATGTGGCTGTAGGTTTTTGTTCCAACCAACTTCTGTTTTTATTTGGACTCTGGGGCTAATTAACTGAAGTTAATTAAGTCTTTGTCTAGCTTTTGTTTATTCTGAGGCCTGTTCACTTTTTTCCACTGTTTAATTTTTTGATATTTTGTGTTGCTGAAATTCAACATTAAAATTCCTTGAGCACTGTTTTATAAAACAGTGTTTTCATTCAAATGAGTATAAATAGTTGGATCATAGAATTGCAGTAGATTTATAGTAAAATGTCAGTCAGTCAGTCATTATCCAACCCGCTAAATCCTAACACAGGGTCACGGGGGTCCGCTGGAGCCAATCCCAGCCAACACAGGCCGCAAGGCAGGAACAAATCCCCGGGCAGGGCGCCAGCCCACTGCAGGACACACAGACACACACACACACGCACACATACACACACACCAAGCACACACTAGGGACAATTTAGAATCGCCAATCCACCTAACCTGCATGTCTTTGGATATGGGAGGAAACCGGAGTACCCGGAGGAAACCCATGCAGACACGGGGAGAACATGCAAACTCCACGCAGGGAGGACCCAGGAAGCGAACACAGGGCTCCTTACTGCGAGGCAGCAGTGCTACCACTGTGCCACCCTATAGTAAAATGTTCATGTTTGATTTAATTATATAATAACTGTTAATGCAAGTTAACTTATTAATGATTAATTAAACTAGTGGATTACTTTTTGAACAAATTGTTTTTGAGAAATGAAGAATCCAGGGGTTTGAAGGAAATTTCTATGACTGTCATTAAAGCCTAGACATGCTGTATTTACCATAATTAGAAAGCTTCATTCATACTTTTATTTGCTGAGGGATGGTTTCCTAGAAGATCTCACTAAATGGTGATATGCCTTCCCACGCTTTGATAATAGGAAATACCCCACTGATATTTGCAATAAAGCATTTTTTTATAAATAACATAAAAGGGTGTCATAAATTATGTGTATTTAGCATCTGCACAGTAAGTTACTCAATAACTATCAACTTTTTGGTATCAAATACAGCATGTTATAAATTAGTGACTTATTATACATTTAACTGAAACTGAATTCCTAAAAACATTTCCCAGAATGAGCATGAGGTGATGTTACTTAGCTCTGCTCACACACACAGCCCTAGAATCCTGGCCCAAACCCTCTCTTTGTCAGACCATCAGCGAGCCCCTTGTGTACTGAAAACTGCTTAGTGGTTGGCAACACCTCCACTGCTAGTCATGTGTTCAGACACCAACATGACGCATAAGACCATCTTGCGCATGCTATGTATGATAGTAAAATGCTTCACATGTTGCCCATGCTTTTGGATTAATTTAAAAAAATAAACAAATGGTCCTTAACAATTATTTTCTTAGGTAAGGGCCTCCTAGTTTTGACATGACTTTAGCAATGAATTATTACTTAGTTTTTCTTTAGTAATCACTTGGGTAATAGGCAGCTTGCTATCATGATTCTTGCTTTTTGAAAACTTTATATACATTTATTTTGAACAGTTTTTTTTATTTTTATTTCGTCTTCTGAAAGTAATTAATTTGTTCCAATAGGAATATTTTACTGCTCAAATGTTAATCTTTGATGGCTCATGAGACATAAAAGAGATTTTCATTTATGTTTCACTTATGAATCCACTAATATTCCTAATTGTCTCCTAATATTCCTTAGCAGAAATAGCTTCAGATACCACTGACGTAAAAGGAATCAAAATTGAGAATTTGGTTTGAAATGCATGGCACATTTTTTGTGAGATCTCTTTCTAATCTCATTTTAATCTCTTTAAAGACTTCATATTTTTAATTTATTTGGCCAATGTCTTTATTCAAGGTGGATTACAACATTGGTTATATCTCTTTTGCATTTGGAGTACAGGCAGGGAAAGTGACTTGTTTGTAATCACACAATGTCAGTAGCAGGATTTGACCCCACAACCTCAGGTTTTGAAGGCCAAACACCCACTACGCCACACTCCATTCCTTTTCTTCTAGACTCTGTGTGATCTAAGTGGAGTACAGCAATATAAATTACAGCAACTAATACAATTATGTAGAAGCAAGGACTACAGTTTTGTAATCACAGTAAAGTTTTCTATTGTCACAAACAACTGTCCATACATTTCACCATATATTTTAATTGCAATTTATAAATTGTAAACAAATGTCAAGATATTATTTGGAAAATCTGAGCCTATTGTGTGACTTTGCTAAGATCTCTGTTGAAACTCAAGAGAGAATACCTGGCTGGTTTTTCTCAGGGGAAACATCCGAGAAGCATGAAAAGGAGATATCTCCAATTGACTTCTTTCTGGTCTCCTTGTTGTCTAGGAAAATCCAAAAAGATATTAAGAAGATCTCTGTTTGATTTTTCATTTCTATACGTTGTTTTTTCTTTAATTTTTGACATTTTCACAACACCATTTTGTTCATTTGTTATTCCTTTCTTCACTGTCTTTTCTAAGCTGTATAAGGTGCATAAGACTAAAAAATCCAAAGTGAATTGTGGGGTGTATGAGAACATGGGGACAACCACTAAGAAGGATATTAGGGAGGCTAAAAGACAGTTGGAGGGGAATATACAAGATAACGTGTTAGACAACCCTAATAGATTCTTTCAATATTGTAGTAGTAAAAGAACAGTCAAGAAGAAGGTGAAGTATGTCAGGAATAGTAAAGGGGAATTAAAAGATACAGACGGTGAAATAGCAGATGCTCTAATCTTGCATTTTTCTGAGGTCTTCACAAGTGAGCAAGCGGATAACCTCCCAGAGGTAAACGCGACTACTAAGGAGGTACTGTGGTATTTGAAATTGTAGAGGGAGAAGTGCTGCTAGGTGACATCAAACAAATCAGCGGGACCAGATAATATTTACCCTCAAGTTCTTAAAGAGGTTGGCTAATACATATATAAACCCTTGATGCATATTTGTAGAAAGTCACTGTGTATTGGGAAAATTCAGAAGGACTGGATAGTGGCAAATATTATCCCATTATATAAAAAGGGTGACTGGGCAGATCTAAGCAGCTATAGAACGGTAAGCTTAACGTGCATCACAGGAAAATTAATGGAAGGAATTATTAAGGACTAGACATTAAGCCCATTACAACAACGGGTGCTAGAACAGTAGTGCATAAACATTATTAGGAACAGTCTATATTAAATGGCAAGGGACCCTGATCTCATTCTGTTTGTTGTCTTAATTTTTTTGTTAAAAATATTTTTGCAAGAAGCCTAAAGTAAAATAATATTAAAAATAAAATAGAAACGTATATGACAATACAGTAAGTATAATTAATATTGCCTTAGTGTAAAACTTTATAACAGTCTGTAATACACAATATCTGAAGAAGATATTTAGGAAAATGTTTTTATTTTTTTTCCTCAGGAAATTTTTCATTAAAATTTCATTATAGACAACATTTTTTGTAAACACTCTTGTTCAGGACCATCTACAACGTTGACAACAACATCTGTAAAACTTCTAACTCTTGATAATGCAACATATAACTGACTGTGGCTGAATACTGGTTCTGGCAAGTAAATGCCAACATTTTCTAAGGTTTGCCCTTGAGCTTTATTAATTGTTATGGAAAAGGCTAAAAAAAAAGGTAACTGGAAATTGTCACCTTCTTAAGGAAAAGGGTAAATTAGTAGAGGATAGAGCCAAATCAATACGGGGAATATTCTGACGCTCATTTTCTTTTTTACAATCAATCTATTTGCTCGTATTTTTCTTTGTCTTTCAGCCTTTCTTTTGTTGATGTTTACTTGCTGAGCTGACCGTTCTTCCAGGAGATGTTGCTTATATACGATTTGAGTGTCTGTGTCTTTTGTCCTACTTGACGTGTCCTTTTATTTGGGTGGCATGTTGTTAGTAGATAGTTAGTTAGTAAACATGCATGGGGCAATATGTGTGGCATCTCCCCAGCAATGGATTTTATGTGCGTGGCCGCGACTACCCAATCAGCGCTCTCCCCAGCAATGCTGTCCTTTATTTGCTTATCATGCGCGGCGCGGCTACGCCATTCACTGTGTGCCCAGCTTCCAGTGTGTGTGCGTCCACGGTGCTGGTCGTGCGTGTCGCACCGAGCCTTGCGCATGCGCACTTCACCAGAAGACACACACACGGACACCTGGACGCACACAGAGGTTTTATTAAAGAGGATAAGATTGAGCAGCACATGACAAATACAGGAGTTTTTCTGAACAGTCAGCATGGGTTCAGAGGAGGGAGGTCATATTTTACTAATATGCTGAAATTCTATACGGAAGCAAAAAAAGGATATGATCAAAGTGGAGCATATGATATTATTTATCTTGATGTTCAGAAAGCTTTTAATAAGGTGCCACATGAGAAGTTAGGCATGAAACTAAAGCAAGTAGGAGTGATGTTTGTAGATGGGTGCAGAATTGGCTCAGACACAGGAAGCAGAGGGTGATGGTGCGAGGAACCTCATCAGAACTGGCCGATGTTAAGAGTGGTGTTCCACAGGGGTCAGTGCTAGGGCCGTTGCTATTTTTAATATATATAAATGATTTAGATAGGAATATAAGTAACAAGCTGGTTAAGTTTGCAGATGATACCAAGATAGGTGGATTGGCAGATAATTTGGAATCTGTTATATCATTACAGAAGGACTTGGATAGCATACAGGCTTGGGCAGATTTGTGGCAGATGAAATTTAATGTCAGTAAATGTAAAGTATTACACATAGGAAGTAAAAATATTAGGTTTGAATACACAATGGGCGGTCGGAAAATCGAGAGTACACCTTATGAGAAGGATTTAGGAGTCATAGTGGACTCTTAAGCTATCAACTTCCCGACAGTGTTCAGAAGCCATTAAGAAGGCTAACAGAATGTTAGGTTATATAGCACGATCTGTGGAGTACAAGTCCAAGGAGGTTATGCTCAACCTTTATAATGCACTGGTGAGGCCTCATCTTGAGTACTGTGTGCAGTTTTGGTCTCCAGGCTACAAAAAGGACATAGCAGCACTAGAAAAGGTCCAGAGAAGAGTGACTAGGCTGATTCCAGGGCTACAGGGGTTGAATTATGAGGAAAGATTAAAAGAGCTGAGCCTTTACAGTTTAAGCAAAAGAAGATTAGGAGATGACATGATTGAAGTGTTTAAAATTATGAAGGGAATTAGTACAGTGGATCGAGACTTGTATTTTAAAATGAGCTCATCAAGAACACGGGGACACAGTTGGAAACTTGTTAAGGGTAAATTTCGCACAAACATTAGGAAGTTTTTCTTTACACAGAGAACCATAGGCAGTTGCAATAAGCTACAAGGTAGTGTGGTAGACAAAACTACAAAAATTAAGTGGATAGGATTAGCGAGCTTTGTTGGGCTGAATGGCCTGTTCTCATCTACAAGTGTCTGAAACATGAGTGAGGAGTAAATGTTAAACAGGTAACTACTGTGAAGTGTACATGTAAATCAATGCTAATATTTTAGGCATTTCCAGCATTAAACTTGTCCAGCTATATAAAAACAGTCTTAGAGGTTAAAGTACATTTCATGAACATTTCTACACCAAAAAACACTAATTTTAGAAATATATTATTTTTCAGTAACATTAGCTACTGATTCAGTAAAAATGTACAGTGTAAGCAAAATTGCTACAGATAAACACACAACAGCTCTGTGAGGATAGCAACTCACTTCATCTTGGGATTAAAGGGAGTGGACTCTGATAGGTTCAAAAACATTAAACCTCTTTTGTCTCAGGCAGAGAAGGTTACACAGGAGATCTGTTCCCGGTCTTCAAAATTCTCATAGGTATCCAGCAGAATTGTTGTGATTAAACAGCACATCACATACTTCACAACAATGGGTCTTTTAAGACCAAACAACATTTATTTTTATAGTATATTTTCATGCACGGGGTGTAGCTCAAGATGCTTTACAAGATGTTAAAGAAATTGTTACACACAAATAAAAACAAATTAAAAAAATAATAATGAATACATAACAAAAAAACGTAATACACACATAAAATAGATATGGATTAACAGAAAAGCAAAGTCGTTATATATATTGTGGTGGACGGCCAGGGCTTTTTCCCACCTGGGATGCCTCTATAGTGGAAGGACCAGGGGAGAAAGCTTATTCAGGGCATTACTTCCCCCAGAGTGCTAGGTGGCAGCGCCCTGGGTTGCAGTCAGTGGTGCTTCAGACTCCCACAGGGGCACAGCCCTGTTGGGTTCCATGAGTTCTGTCAGGGGGTGCTGCAGGAAAACACTCAGACACCTGAAGCACTCCGAAGTGCCTTATAAAAGGAGCCAGCTGCCACTACTCCAGGAGCCATAGTTGGGAAGAGGTGGACAAAGCTTGATGGAGGAGGAGTGGAGGTGAAGAGAGAGAGAGAAGAGAAAGAAAAAGAAAGAAGTGTGTTTTGTGAAGTATTGTGCTTGTGTTGTAATTGTGCTGTGCAGGTGGGAAACAAGGGGAAAAAATAAAATAAAATGTGCAGGCCACAATATATAATCAATTTTAAGTTTCCAAAGATGAGTCCAATGATAACTGAGATGCCCAAGGAGGGCAGAAAAACATTTTTAAAATTCCAGATAAGTTGGAGAAGAAAGGAAAATCGACTGGGGCTCCAAGACCAAAGGACCACCCAGCCCCTAGTGGACACTCTACATAACATAAATGATGATGTTCCATTTTTTTTTTTTTTAAAGCTTTGTCCTAGAGCAGGGGTGTCAAACTCCTGTCCTGGAGGGCCACAGTGACTGCAGGTTTTCATTCTAACCATCTTCTTTATTAGTGGCCAGTTTTGACTGCTAATTAATTTCTTTTACATTAGTTTTAATTAACTTGACTCAGGCCCCCTTAGTTGTTTCTCTTTCCTTAATTAGCAGCCAAACAATAATGAGACACAAAACAAAGCACCACATGACCAGCTCACCTGTGCCCATCACACAATATCTAAAAATAAAGAAAGGTGAAGGTCCCAGTAAGGTTGATCTCTCATCTCACTAAAACATCTTGATGATGTTCTTAGAAAAAACAGAAAAATCAACAGTTTGGAAATGTCTGCTGTGGCAGAATGAGAGCAGCAACAAGCCATAGAATTTAATAAAAGGCTTAATTAATTAACAGCAAGAATGGGCTTCTCATTAAGAGACTGGCTGGAGTGAAATTGGTTGAGTTTGAAATCCCAATTTAGCTGGTCATCTGTTGGCTCGTTTCACGTCTCATTTCTGTTTGGCTCTCATTTAATGAAAACAAGAATAAATTCAGAGGACTGAGTCCTTAAAACAGGGCTATTAAAATGAAGGGACAAGGAGTTAATTAGCAGTGAAAATTGGTCACTGATTAGGAAAAGGATTAGAATGTAAACCTGCAGCCACTGCGGCCCTCCCGCCCCGGAGTTCAACACCCGTGTCCTAGAGGATTTAGTGTAGTTGGCCCCATGGCAAGTTGGGGTTTCATTCAAACATCACAGGCAGCTGCACAGGACGTTGATCAGGCAGTGGTGGCACAAAACACCACCACAGAAAAAATAAACGAGAAAATAATGATTGCCAATTCACTAAAGAATATGGTAATGCTCTGCATGTGCAGTTTACTGGGAGAAAAACTAAACTGTAACTGTTGGATTTTAAGGAATTTTTTTAAAGTGATCAATGGTGCAACTCTGCTTGTAAAGTACTTTAGATTTTAGGTGCTGTGAATGCTGGCCCGGACACACACAGACGGACAACATAGTTCCACCACACACTTTTTATTTACACTATTTACAAATTACGTGCAACCCAAAACCCCAGTGCCTCTTGCACCGATTCCCCAAAGTCCAGGGCTCACAGTCTCTGTGCCTTTCTTTCCTGGCAGCCTCCAGTCCTCTCTCCAGCTCTGTCCACTTCCACCCGACATCCACTCTGACTGGAGGGAGGCGGCCCCTTTTATAGGAACCCAGATGGGCTCCAGCTGCTTCCCGGCAATCTCCTGCGGACAAACCCCCGTGTGGTGGAAGTGCCGGGCTCCCGGGATAATCAGGCACTGGGGCGCTGGCCACGGGTCCCTACAGTATAATCACAGTAGCTCATCTGATATTTTAGATTACTTATTTTGGCTCTAGAATTTGGAGTACAATAGATTCCAGCCCTGGATGTAATGGTACATAAACAATTGCACTATAGTCAAACTTGTGTGAAAGCTAGCTAAGCAGGTTTATGTAATTATGTTTTTTGCAGCATCTCAAAATGATCCATATTTTATATTTTCTTGAGAAACCTGGGCTTCTTAACTGAAGGGTTGTGGATAAAATGTGGGCAACTAAAGGGATCATCGTGGGCTGTGGACAAGTATTGCAAAAGGGCCCTGGCTGCTCCACAGATGCAGGTTCACTTTCCTGTCTGCTAAACAAATAGACTAGGGGTCATGAAAACACTTACCGGTAGTTACAAATGAATAAGATAAAAATAAAACCCTACCCTAAATAAAATATAATTATGTAATCTTCTTCCATCGGCTATACAGTAGCAAGCGAGACTACATTAAAAGATGGAGGCTTTACACTTTTTCTTCTTTTCCTAATATTTTGAGGCTGTCTGATTTACAGATTTCTTCTTGTTTTCATTCAAAGAGATAGAAATGGAAAGCCCTAAAAAGTTTATCAGCACTTCCCCAAAATATGCTCTGCAGTCTTTGTCTTTCAGTTTACAGTAATGCCTCAATATGTTTTTAAAAACCCAAAAAAATGTGAAACATTTTTGAAATTCTTGCAGGCAAGATTGTCAGAGTAAGAATATAAGCGTGGATGGGGAATCTCCTGTGACATTTAAAAAGCTTTTTTTTTTTTGGTATTAAATGGGAACAACCTCCTAGAAGGGAGGATACAGATAATTTTAAGAAAATGATAACCACAGATCTGTTTAGACTAAGGGGTAGTACTGCATAATATACTAATGTGAAAATGTAACTATTGCAAAACAATCATTATAAAGCATATTTAGTAAAGTAAAGAACTACTATCCATCTAAAATATTGTGCTTAAACCTATTTCAGGTTTGCAAAGTTTTGCTTTGATGACAATAAAAAAGGTTATGATGGAAAAAACTTCTTTGGTTGGTTCCCACCTTGTGCCCAGGGTTCCTGAGATAAGGATCGGCTCCCTGTAGCCTTTATCTGAATTAGTAGGGTTAGAAAATAGACTGCACAGAGTGAACTGAATTTTGATTCCTTAGTCCAGATAAGTGCCAAGTTTTTAACCTTTAAAATATCTAAGCTGACGTGTGTTTAAGAAGTTCATTCTAGAAGCAGCTCCAGGTAGCCATCTTACAAAGGTTTACTTTTAAAAAGGAGGATTTTCATTTTTTAAAACATATTATACTGTATAATGATAGAACTTTTGCATAAATGACACCTTAGAAATAATTGCATATACAATGTGAAACTCACTCTCTGTCTGAAAGGACAGCTTTGGAGGGCCCGGACCTCTCCATAAAGAATGTCTGAAGACATGTTCCATAATAATACTCTCCTGTTGCAGTGATGCCACCGTGCATGTATTAATTGGAAAGAAGCCAGTCACCATCTTCTGGATGCACTCTGTCTGTACTTTAAAGAAAAATAAAGGTAAGTGCCCAGTCCCCAAAACAAAATAAATTACAAATATATCTGAATTCCCCAAGCCACTAGTGGGCAGTATGTCAAAGACTCATAAGGGTATTAGGGAGGAAAACCAACATGGTTCTTCCTATTACAACTCCATGGTAGGACAACCATCTCAGCATTGTTGTGAGAAGACATATGGATCTGGAGATGTAAAACGCACATCAGATATGTGGTCCAAAACCAGGCAGCAGTCAGAACCGTCAGGACAAAGTGATTAAGTACCAGAACCAAAGGACACAGCAAAAATTAAACTCAAATTTCAGAATAGCCTAACACTAGAGCCTACTTGAAATGAAACTAATTTTTGATAAGTTCTTTGCAAGATTTCTTAATTTAACTAGTAGGTTACTTTTTGAACAAATCGTTTTTGAGAAGTGAAGAATCCAGGGGTTTGAAGGTAACATCTATGACTGTCATTAAATCCTAGACATACTGTATTTGCCTTAATTAGAAAACTTCATTCATACTTTCATTTGCTTGTTAAGTGTATCCACCGAGGGATAGCAAGTGCTAGGAGTGGTGACATATTTATAGCGGTATGTGCTGTGACATCAACAGCAGAATTCAATTGATAAGCAATGTAAACAAGACATTAATAAAAATGAATGTTTATCATCAGTGAAAATAAAATTAAAAGCACAGAAATTAAATCCTTAACATAACCTCGGGGATTAATGCAATACATCAAATCAAAATCAAAATAGAAAACCATCAGCTTAATAAAATTATGTGAATAAACTGTCCTTAAACTCTACAATGGTATGGGGGACAGGCAGAAAGAACTGGTGCCACTAGGGGAGCCCAGAACCAGGACTTAGGATGGCCACCAGGCAGCCCAGAAGTACTTTTTACAGGTTAAGACCCTGTCATTTTGCAAGCACTTGGGGCTGCATAATTTGTATGAAAATATGCTATATAAATAAATATTGTTGTTTACTGTATATAAGCAAGTCGGAGGCAGTTGCGGTGCACTCCTGTAACTATCAGTCACGTAGTCTGACATACCCAGGGAATCAGAACAAGTAGTCCACAGCTCACCTCGACAAAAGTGTTAGATTTTGTCTTTAGTCAAAGGGATGGGCTCTGTGTGCAGGAGACCTGACAACTAATGAGTGCTCCGCCTGAAGTACAAAGCATATAAGGCAATGACTGGGGATAAGGAACATGAGTGTTGAACATGTGTCACATGTTTTACTTGTTAAGATGGAATGGAAAAAAGAAACAAAAATGTTCGATATTGCTGCTGCACTTGCTGTACCTGTTAACTCTCTGTACATCGCTGGCTCAATCAGGCAGCACGTTATTTACTGTGAGAAAAAAGTATAAGCACACAAATGTTTGGAAGTGTGAAACTGTGCTGAAAAGTTGTCATGCAGTCGTGTAATTAGACATGCATATTCATTTTTAGTCATGTAAACTGACATGCTCTGGCGACGAGATCAGCAACTGCAGTCGCAAAATCTGATACTACCTCTTGCTGAGAAATGGTGTACTATAGCATCAGCTTTACCTGGAAGTGATAGGTAGTGCGCTCATGCCTAAAAGCCCCTTCTGGACAGAATTCCTGTGAGCTTGAGGCTGGGAGATAGTTATTGACATGGGCTCAGTTGGGGGTCAGAGAAAAGCCAGAGGCAATTGAAGGACTGTTTGTGTGCAGGGGTGGGCAAAAAGTTGTGTAGAGCAGTGTGCAATTACGGTTCTTTTTGGCATATGAAGGTGCTTAGGCCTAAGCTGTGTGGTTTTGTTCTCTCTTGTGTGTGTCCAAAACTCTGCAGCATCCGAAATTAACCACCAGCAACTATGGGAGTCACTCCGGATTTAAAGGGTGGGGATCAGTTCCTTGCTGTGATTGGCAGGTGGCCCCACCTCTTGGGGGACCACCCAGAAAACACGTGGAATTTAACTCAGGCAACCAACTTACACTGACACAATCCAAGCAAAGAATAATGTGAATAATCATTAATATAAATGAAAGGGCGAAAAATGAACAAAGCCGACCTAAACCATGAATTTGAACCCCAGCCAGGGGGCAGACCCTGGCTGAAACGCTACATATTATACCTTTATTATTCAGTTTGCTTTGAATAAACCCACATTTTGTGTTGCTGTTTGGGTTTGCAGTCTGCTAACAAGCATCCCTTAAAGGCCAATACCCCTTAAGAAATGTCTTTTTGATGGACCAGTGGTTATGGCTTTTACCTCTGCAACTCAGAAAAACTATACAAGTTTTATGTGTTTATCTGTAATGATATATACATTGGTTGCAGTTTTCCTTATTATTATTTGTACTGTATGCATTCCTGCCATGCAGTGTTTTTTTATTAAAAAAATTGAAGTCCATTTTCTGTTGATAGTGAACATTTGTCTGCTTACACTCAGTATTTTTACAAAAGTGTGTGGCATAGCCGATAGACACGAGTTCAAAGTCAGTGGGGTCAAACAACACTTAGTCAAAGCTGTATTTGGGCAGGTTGCTTTGGGATGTAACCTTTTAGGGACAGAGAAAAGACTTCTGCCCAGTTCAGAATTTAAATTTGCAACGAATGTGTTAGTCCAGACAGCCACACTTCCTTATTCTATTTTCTAAAAGTGAAGCTATGAATAGTTTCCAGTGTGAACATATTGATGATTACTGAGGAGTAGACTGTGGTTTTTCTTTTCTAAAAGCCTTCTTTGTGAAACAGGGGAGGCACAGTCACATAATCGTAATAATGATGTGTCTTTGTGGAGATTGCATGTTCTCTAGTTATCTGTGTGGATTTGTTCTATGGGTACAAAAAATATGTACTTTAGATTTATTCCCGAAGGCTACCATTCATCCATCAAGTATATATACTGTATATATATTGTACAATAAACAAAAACAAAAGGAAAACAGTCGGGGCTCCAGAGAAGGCCCTGTTTAATGTTTGTGTAAGAAATTAAGAAACTGGAAGGAAACAAAATATGTGTTGACTCCAGAGCCAGCTGATAAGGCTCCCTGAGCTGGTTTAAGTTTCTGAAGAACAAAGAGGGGTGTCTTTTTGCAGAAGTTGGATCCTAAATGAATGAGGCCATCTGGGAAGCCTTCAGTTTAAATACCTGTGGAAGATGGGGCAGTAGAGAGACTGGAACTTTAACTGAGTTCAGTTGTCCTCTGGCGTGTTCTCCTCTATTCTGATGGATGAATTATTAGTTGTCACATTATTATTTGTCCCCCCATGCTTTCTTATACCAATAGCCATGCGATACACCTAATGCTTGTGTGACTATATACTGGATATATAGTCTGAGGGTTTGGACTGAGGGTTCAAGGGGCCCTACATTGTCCACCCCATTCAAGAGAAGCATTTTCCTTGGCACTATCCTTCAGAGGAATCTGCTGTAACTTGCATTCCGGGTAGAAACTGCAAAATCAGTGGACCTCCTCATTGATCCCTGGCCAAAAGAATCTGAGCTTAATGCATTCCACTGTCTTCTCTGTACCCAGATGGGCACCTAAGAGATAGGTGTGTGGCAATTCTCAAACCTGCCGCCATAAGGTTTTCGGAACTAGGAGCAACAACCTCATCTCATTCCCATGTTCTGCTACACAGTACATATAACACAAAATGTGGTGACATGGGATGATCGATATGTCATCTGTCAACCAGCATTCTTGGCACTTTATGGAATCATCGTTCCATTGTTCTTTTTTGAAAGAGGCCAGTCTCTGCCTAAATGGAAATTGTAATGAAGAGAGCAGATCAGAGGCAACCTCAAGAGGTGTGTGTGGCAGTCACAACACCTTGGTAGCCATCTCCGTGGAGACATATGCCGAATCATATTGTGTGGCCATATGATCGTACCTCCTATCCGGCTGACAGCACTGTGATAGTCTGAAACACGGTGACAGCTTGCGGCTGACAGCCTGAGACGTGTTTTCTACTGTGAGGCCCAGTGTTTTCCCTGGAGTGGTTAGTGCTGATCCACTTTTGCTGTCTGACCAGTCCCACCGTTGTATCACTCGATAAGGTGGACAGAGCATAACTGCCACCTTCAGTGCCCCTGTAGGTGATGACACAAGAGGCAGAACTGTACCATTGGATTTTCCAGTGGATGCAGGTTAGACTGGTCAAGCTGGTGTTCCACTGTCATGGATGAACGGGGTATCAAGTTGAGCAACAATGGACATGATGCTGTCAGAGTAAATGAGGGCTGTGGTTCTATGTCCGTTAACTATTACCACCACTATAAATTGAAGGTACAAGAGATTGGCAAGCACACAATACTTTTTTCACACGTCCAGCTACAGTGAAATGGCTTGTTGAGGTGAAAGCATTGGGAAATGGTGTGCGCAACCTCCCTGGACTTGAAACAGCGAAGGGGAGGTTTCAGCTTCTCCTTAATTAGACCATGGGCTCCTTATAGTGGTGGGTAGGCTTGGGTTTGGTGACACATACCATCTGAGGAGGTAGGAAAACAGCGGATCGTTCTGCACACTCAATTTGGAAGCCACTCTGTGCCACTCAAGGTTTACTATGAGGGTTTCCATGTCTTTATATTCCTGGCACTAGATTGGCTGGGTGAGAAATTCAGGGAGGGCATTAACAAGGATATCACAGGCCACCTGCTCAACCATCATCTTGGCATCATTAACATCCAGACGTAACCAGCACCCTGTTTTTCCCCAGATGTTGAATGCTTGTGAGTTAGTTGGCCACTTTGAGGCAATTCAACACTCCCTACAGAAATTTGCCTCCTGATCTGGGGATATGCCATACCTCGGCGACACATTAGCTTTTAGGAGATCGAAAATAGAGGCAACCTGTTCATCAAGGTCAAAATATGCCCACTGTGCCATTCCCTTCAAGAATGGTGCCAGTATGTGCGCCCACACCGCAGGGTCCCAGTGGTAACGAGTAACTGTGTGTCCAAAATCCAGAAAATGTGGCTCAGTATCATTCCCCCAATTGAAACAGTAATAATACCTGGGATGGAGCATATGATCTGTCCCATTGAATAGCAAAATGTGCTCTGCTCCGCTGCTTTGCTTCTGCGAGCTGAGACCACCGCTCTCCTACCTGGATCTGGAGTGACTATATCTTATTTTGCACAGCTGTCATGAAAGCATTCAGGCCCTGCTGTTCCATCATGTTCTACCCAAAATCCTGCCAACTACACTGTAAAAGGACACACAACAGCATGAGAGGTTTGGGGCACCACTGGTGACCAACTGGAATTGCGATATAGTCATTAAAAACTGAAATAATCTCTTAGTGAATACTGGTGGAAAAAAATCCTTTTGCCAGGCACATAGTAGATGTCTTAAATTTATAATTTGTTAGTATAAAATCTGTGGAGAGGTTCTAAACAATTCACCTTAAGTGTATGTAAACTTTTGATTTCAACTATATATATATAAATTGTAACCAGAAGGGGATACCAGTGAGCTCCAAACTACATACACAATAATGACACAAGACAGACACGATAATGCCTAAGCACAATTCAGGAGTTAAATAAAAGATTTATATTTGTTTCCAACACCTTCTTAGAGAAACACCAGCCAAAATGCCCCATTACAAACTCTCTTCTTCCACCTCCAAGAGTGTTGCCTGCTGCCTCCCAACCCTGACTTAGTTAAGTGAGATGGCAGGAGTTCATTTACGATTCAGCCCAGAATTCTTCCAATGTCATTTCCAATTTGTCCTGATCACTTCCGGATCGTGAGGAAATCAGGGCAGTCCTCCCCTGGCACTCTTAACTCCCATGCCAGCTGGTGGCATCTAAATTGGGTTTAACCCTGAAGAACATTGTCACCTGCTGTTTGAGGGAATGAACTTCTTCCAGCCTGTACGTTCAGTCCGTCCATTATGGCCCCCTGGCCGGGTATTAATTAATGGTAAATCCTGACCAGGATGCCCATCCTTTCTCCCTGACACCTACTATGTATATTTTATATTACAGATTGCATATTGTTAATTTAAAAAGCAACAGTGTCCCATGGGGATTAAGCACAATTTACTACTAAGGTGTGGTTTAACATTTGCAGAAAGCATAGTGCAGTTACTTAAATTATTCACTACCCTTGTTCTGCTCCCACATACTCATGCTCTACACATGAATTAATCCAGGATGAGTCACCAGTTCATTGATGCACTCTATTAGGGATGGTTCATAACAAATTTAAAGGATAAGTTGGGTATTTTTCAATTTGAGGTTATTTATTCACAACCCTGGTATACAGTATATGTATTTCCAATGTGAAATTATGTACTGAAGTTAAGCCTTTGCTATAAATTTTAAAAAATACATACCCAGTCATGGGGCCTCATTTATAACGCTTTGTGTGATTCTGAGTGTGAAAATATGCATATGCCATAAAACAGGAAAATGCGTCTGCCAAAGAAACAATCAGATTCACAAAACCTAGTGTTATGTTCATTTCTATACTATTACCCTTTTATAAAAAACAATAATCCTTTAAAATTGTGTTTGTGAGCACACCTCAGACCCCTCCTGGTTCCACCCTAAAACAACCATTTATGAACCATGCAAATCAACTTCATACATATTTAGTCACGATGCAGCAGGCCTTCATTGGCCGATAGTGCAGCCGCATAACACATCCAGTATTGTGAGATACAAGATCTCATCTCTAAATCAGAGGCACACAAAGATCCTTTATTTGATGGCCTAAGCATGGGTGTCAGCAACAAGCGCAAATACGTTGAAAGACAACATGTCACTGCTCCTGCAAGTGCGGTAAGAAGCTCCAGCCACTCCATGCCTGAAATTGAAAAAAGGTCTGATCTCTGGTGATGAAGGAGATAGCCAGTCACTGGTGGATTGTGTGTGTGCAACAGGAGGAGAAAAAACACATCTACGCTTTCTGATTTCATTCTGCAAATGGCATTTGTAACTGGAGATGCCTTTTATGTTGCACTATGCCAGAGCAGTTCTGATGATTGCCAGTCCCATTTTGGCATCACAGATTACTTGCATGTTAATATAATATCACTGTTTATGAATGACTGACTGACTGTTTACGTTTAATTCTGTTCATTCTTGCTTAGTGCCCCTATTGCAATATGAATACATTAAAATGCGATTATGTTATGAAAATAGATACTGGTGCAAATTGCCTTTTTATGTTAGTAAAAACATTTTATGTGTACTGTATATGCATCCAAATCATACAAAAACTGGATGAAGCTCTTAGTCAGTTAAAGGCTTCCAGCACAACAAGCAGGGTGGAGTGAAGCTAGGCTGAGATAACAACAACAACGACAACCATTCATTTCTTGTATAGCCCAAAATCATACTAGAAGTGCCTCAATGGGCTTTAACAGGCCCTGTTTTTGACAGCACCCCAGCCTTGTCTCCATAAGAAGACAAGAAAAAACTTCCAAAAAAACGATCCTTGGTAGGTTAAAAAGAAAATGGAAAAAATGTTGGGAAAGGCAATTCAGAGAGAGAGAGAGAGAGAGAGAGAGACCCCTTCCCAGGTAGGTTGAGCGTGCAAATGGCAGCGAAAAAAATAAGGTAAGTACAATACACAAAACTGAACTCTTCACAGAACAATCTATCATTGCCACCTCAGGAATACAATACAAAAGTACAACAGTAATAGTATAAACTACAAAGCAAAATGTAAGAAGAGATTTTATTTCTCGCTTAATACAAAATTATTACGTACTAGGATACAGATTTGTTCAGAGTCCTGGAGACCTCAACGAGCAACCTGCCTCCCCCCTATTGGCCATTCCACAGCTGAGTCATTGCTGGGCCAGCCGATCTGACAAAAGGACCCTTCTACCCGATGATTCCAGCGCTCTGCTATCAGACATGACTTTTTCGTAGGAAGGCAAACAACTTGGCTGTAGACCAGTGGCATCAAGCGCCACATAATGATACCGAGAAGAGAAAGAGAGTGTTAGAAACAAATTATAAATATCATATTACTTATGCTTTAGTATTAATGACTAACAACAGTATGCATAGCTGATCAGCAGCTCTACTTAGGGTATGCTAAACTGAAATAGTGTGTCTTAGATAGATAGATAGATAGATAGATAGATAGATAGATAGATAGATAGATAGATAGATACTTTATTAATCCCAAGGGGAAATTCACATAATCCAGCAGCAGTATACTGATACAAAGAAACAATATTAAATTACATAGTAACAAAAAAAAAAATGATGTTAGCATTTACTCCCCCGGGTGGAATTGAAGAGTCGCATAGTGTGGGGGAGGAACGATCTCCTCAGTCTGTCAGTGGAGCAGGACAGTGACAAAAGTCTGTCACTGAAGCTACTCCTCTGCCTGGAAATGACACTGTTAAGTGGATGCAGTGGATTCTCCATGATTGACAGGAGTTTGCTTAATGCCCGTTGCTCTGTCACAGATGTTAAACTGTCCAACTTTACTCCTACATTAGAGCCTGCCTTCTTAACAAGTTTGTCCAGGCGTGAGGCGTCTTCCATCTTTATGCTGCCTCCTCAGCACACCACCGCGTAGAAGAGGGCACTCGCCACAACCGTCTGGTAGAACATCTGTAGCATCTTATTGCAGATGTTGAAGGATGCCAACCTTCTCAGAAAGTATAGTCGGCTCTGACCTTTCTTACATAGAGCAGCAGTATTGGCAGTCCAGTCCAATTTGTCATCCAGCTGCACTCCCAGATATTTAAAGGTCTGCACCCTCTGCACACAGTCACCTCTGATGATCACAGGGTCCATGAGGGGCCTGGGCCTCCTAAAATCCACCACCAGCTCCTTGGTTTTGCTGGTGTTAAGATGTAAGTGGTTTGAGTTGCACCATTTAGACATTTAGTCTTTGATTAGCTTCCTGTACTCCTCCTCCTGCCCACTCCTGATGCAGCTCACAATAGCAGTGTCATCAGCGAACTTTTGCACGTGGCAGGACTCCGAGTCATATTGGAAGTCTGATGTATATAAATTGAACAGGACCGAGAAAGTACAGTCCCGCGGCGCCCTGTATTGCTGAACTCAACGCCAGACCTGCAGTTCCCAGTTCTTCAGCCTGGATTTAAAAGCTAAGACAGAAGGGGCACCTCTTATAGTAGCAGGCAGACTATTCCATAGCTTCGAGGCCTTGTAACTAAAATCTCAACCTCCCACTTTTATTTTTATAAATTCTTGGAATCACAAGCAGGGCAGCATCTTAAAGTTTTAGTGTGTGCTCTGGTTTGTAAGTAATGGTAAGGTCAGATAAGTAGTGAGTGCCTTGGCCATTTAAGGGATTACTGTATATGTTAAAAGGACGATTTTGAAATCCACTCTAAAACTTAACCGGGAGCAATTGTAACAATTTAAGAACTGGAGTTATGTGTTCAAATTTTCTTGTTCTTGTAATAATTCTTACAGCAGCGTTTTGAATTTGGAAGCTGTATAAAGTACAACTTGAATATCCAGTAAACACTGCATTGCAGAAGTCAATCCAACTAGAAATAAATGTATAAATTAATTTCTCAGTATCCTGCATATTTAGAACATGTCTTAATTTTACAAATATTTTACATTTTACAACATTTTTTAGATGGAAAAAACATGTGTTGGACAATTTTGTAATGTGCTCCTTAAATGACATGCTAGTGTCAAAGATAACGCCTAGATTCAGTAAAACTAATGGTGCTTTCATAATGACAAAAACTTTGTTGCGATCAGCATCAGTCCCTCCAATAATTTACATCTCTGTTTTATATGTATTCAGAAAGAAATAGTTCTCATCCATCCACTCCTTTAGCTCACTAACACATCTAATAAAGGACAACATCGGAGAAATGTCATTTGGTCTAAAAGAAAGGTATAACTGGGTGTCATCTGCATACAAGTGAAAATTAACATTACGTTTTCTAATGATAGATCCCACTGGAAACTTGTAAAGTGAATACAATAAACGTCCCAGTACTGAGCCTTGTGGGACACCATATCTCACTTCTGTGTTTAATGATGGAGTATTGTTGTGACGATGTGGGTTCTGGCTCCACGCTCCCATCTGATATTTAGAAGCCCTTGAACCCAACACCGTCGGTAATGTCACCGATGAGCTAGGCAGTGAGGCACAACATAGCAAGGGGATGGTGCAAAAAGTGAAAAAGTGCTTTTATTAAACTGAAATCCAAACAAAACAGGTGTTCAAAATAAAGTGCAGTGCTTTCATAAAGTTCAATAAGTAATCCATAAAAAGAACGTGGAGGTAAAATTAATAAATAGAAAAAACAATCCTTTAAAACGAGGTTTAAACAACGCTAGAAGCAATCCTTTAAACACACATAGTCCAGTGTCTTTTTACCTGGTGGCTCCCCTGCTTCTCCCATTGGGCTTTGCAACAGGAGAGTCGCCATACCTGCAGCTGACCTTCTCCTACTCAACTGATCTGGTGGCCTTCCGATTCCTGGCTCCGGTTCAGCTCACCTAGACCGAGACTTGGTCTCCCCAGAAACCAGGACGCTCACACTGGGGCTTCTCTTCCCAATCTCCGACTCCCACTGCCTGTCTCTGCTGCGGCGAGCCAACCTTCTCTCGGTCACTCCAGCTCCAAACAATCGCTCAGCAGGAGCGACCACTAACCTCGGCCCTCGGGTGCCAGTCAAACACCTCACTTGGGCTCGCCTCTCCCAGCTGCTCGTATACAGAGTGAGCCTGTGCTTGTTCGTTCTCCTTCTCTCTCTCAACCGGCTTTCTCACTCCTGCTTTCTGCCTTCTTCTCTGCAACCTTCGTCTTTCTTTTTCTTTTTTTTTCTTCCCCTCCTCTATCCGACTCGCGCTTCTTTTTATATAGCGAGGAGCCATAGCAGCAGCAGCACATTAGCCACGGAAACAATCACAGATGTGGGCAGTTCCTCACCTGTGCACTCGGTGAGAAATGCCCACACCGCAGATCGCCCCACGGCTTGCTACAACCACTATGCCCTCACGGCGCTCGAAACGGTGATTATTTATTTAAAAACTGGCCCTTGCTGAGCGCGCTGTGGACCCGCTATACCACAACTGTCAGCAAATTTCTGTACATACTGGAATCGATTTGATAAATAAGAATTAAACCAGGTGAAGATATTGCCTGTGAGCCCAATGTCAGTTTCCAGCCTGTGTAGTAAAATAGAAAGGTCAGTGGTGTTAAAAGCTGCTCTTAACTGTAACAATATAATTACAGTGGAGTTTCCTTTATCAGATTATATCAGAATGTTTACAACACACGTTAGTGCCGTTTCTGTACTATGACCAGTGCATAAGCAGGACTGGAATTTCTTAAATAAATTGTGATGCGTAAGGAGTGACTGAAGCTGATTGGCGACTACATTTTCAAGCATTTTAGAGAAAAAGGGTACATTTGACATAGGTGTATAATTATTAAGTTTATGTGGGCCCAGGCCTGACTTTTTAAGTAATGGTTTAATAACTGAAACTTTTAGTGCATCAAGTACTGCGCCCAAGCAATAATGAACTTATCGATAATGCTAAGAATAGGTGCTGCCAGAACACCCATTGCACTTTTTACCAGTTTTGTTGTCACTGCGCCTGTCGGCCAGCTCCCTGAGAAGTGATAACAGGTAGATTTAACTGACAAAAACAAAACAAGTTCTTCACCGCAAATATGCTACAACTGGTCATATTAAAAGGGGACAATACAGTCTGTACATCATATTGATCGCATTTGACCTTTAATATGTTTGTCACGTCAACACACATTATAATAACAACTCAGTGATATGAATTATTAGGCATGCAAGAAGTCATTTATCTGATTTGACTGCATTTCCCTGTTTGATTTCGGGTGTCGTCATTTCCCAGTTTCTCCGAAATGTTGCGTACACATGGGTCAGAGTTTCTGTAAATATACACATATTCCTCTGTCAAGTTTACTTTTATAAATCCTCACGTTTGCTTGGGAAGTTGTGTACGCACATTTTCAAGCCTTTTTTTGGGCGTACGTAAGCTTTATAAATGAGGACCCTGGCATTTTACGATAAACCATATTGGCACAGGGATGTAAACGGAAAAATGAAAACATAACAACTTACCAAATACGTCCATTTTGAAAATAATGAATGGGGCCTTGTTTTCAGTACAGTGCACCATAGGGTGCCAGTCCATCTCAGAGCAAAATTAAATTTTTCTACTGCCTATTTTTCTTTTGATACAGAATTGTGGTCTTCATTTTCTAAAGCCATATGTTTCATATTTTTTTTATTTTTGAATATATTTCCATTTGTTTTATTGTGTGCCATCATCTTGTCACCTTTTTGGGCATTTGTTATTCATTGGTAGTATCCGCTTTTTTCCCATTGTCGTTCACAGTTGACAGAGACATAACTTGATTTTTTCTTAACATACATACAGTATCTCTGAAGTATATGATGTTGTGCTCCACAGTACTGTCTTCATTTGGAGCTCCCTGTCCATTCACTTCACTTAGCAGGAGTCTTCTCTCTCTGTTTATATGGCACCTAGCTCATTTCCTGCTGCCTTTTAGCTTTTCCCTCTTTAATCAGTATTGTCCTACATATTCATGACATTAATCTTCATATCATACTGAAAGTGCCCCTAGCATGTAACAAATTTATTTTGTTAAGTTCGCTGCATGGCTTGGTCACTGCAGGTCATCTCTTACTCAGTATTCTTATCCCCTCGATGTTTTTGGCAATTTTTTTTTCATATGCATGTTAATTTGTTTCCCTTTTCATTTTCATTTTTGTTTTTTCTACATAATTTTTTTCTTTTGCCTTTATATTCATTGCACTGCAGTGACAGAGATGCACTAGTTAGCGTTTTGGGTTATATGGATTGAGTCCATTTTGAGGGTTTCTACCGCTGTGATTTTTTTAAATTTAATTTTTATTTTCATTATTGCTTATTTCTTTTATTCCTTTCATTTTTTTGCATCATTTTTTCATTTTTATTTTTTATTGCACTTTCACATCATTGAAGTCTTTTTTTTCTTGATTTTGCTTTCATTTTGATTTCAGTTATAGTTATGAGTTAATGTAGTAATTGTATTTTCATTTTGTTTTCTTTGCTTTTTAAGGAAGGACACACCAAAAGACGGGGAGTATTAGCAAGTCTGTCTATCCAAAAGAGGTCAGAATCAAGAATTGGAGTGCTGTTCCTTGCAGTTACTGTAAAAGAGTAGCGGGAATAGTCAATCCACTGTCAGGTCTCCACCTAATCTTGAAAAAGTCATGAAAACCACAGACTTCACTAAGGGTCCCTGCGCTGTAAATGAGGGAACTGGTTTAAGAAGAGAATGATGTATAAATAAAAGGATGAGATTAGATGGAAGTTCAAAGAGAATGCAACTTTGATAACCGAGTGTGACCAAGGCTTTAATTTACCTGTTTACCTTGTTTTCCTTAAATTTAATTGATTACTAAAGGTGTCTCTGGGATAATTTAAAACTCAGACGTACTGTATGAAATAGCTTTTATATTCACATGTGAGATTTACAATATGTTCCATTAAGCTGCTGCATAAAGATGTGTATCTGTTAGTTAACTAAGTAGTTCTATTCTGTGACTGATGCAGGAAATGAAGATGTGCGTGCATCCTCTGTCGTCAGTCAGCCACTAAATGTAGATGCTATAACAATAACATTATCTTTTTTTTTTAACATTAGGATATCCAGGAGAAAACAGAAACTTTACTCAAAGACATTGTGTGTTAGTGGACAGAGCGCTGTGGATACCATGCGAGGAGGAGGTGGCATAGAGAGTGAGAGAAATGTACCGTAAAAGGTGTAAATTCCACACGGATTGGACAGGCATTCCGACCAGAGAAGGGGATGGTTCCCTACCCGGACGGGAGGATCTGAAAAGGCAGATGGGCATCCCAAACAAGAGAAAGGAAGGAACCAGACTTGGAAGTAACGGCCGGAGAAGACGGACGGACAGCCCACCAGAAGTGAAAGATATTGCTGAGGAGTTTTTATTGCCCCAGAACAGGAGATGGCAGTGGCCCTCCGTATCAGCACCTATTTGGGAAATATTAGGGAAAGCTGGGAGATGTAGCTGCTGGTGAACATGGGTGTCACCAGGAGGCGCTGTTGGGAGATGTGCTCCCTAAAATGGGACTTCCTTATGACCTGGAAATACTTCCATTGGCCAGTGGCCCTGGCATCGGATGTACTCCCGGGTCATTAATAAAAGGGATAGCACTCCCTTGTCCAGGTGAGTCGCAGCTTGGAGGACGTAGAGCAACACTCAAATGGAGGAGGGCAGTGCAGTGGTGAGAAAGAGTATTGTGGAAGGAGAAGAGAATATTGTGGAGAGAGAGACCTGTGGTTTTTGTTAGGAAAGTCCTGGAGACCTTGCCAAACATCTTAATATCTTAGTATCTTAATTCTTCCAGATAGGACCAGACACATTTCCTTTTGTGTCAATGGCATACATTTCCCTGAAAGTGAAACAAAATGTGTTTCACAAATTACTTTGTGAAGTGAAACACTGATTTCCACTGCAAATTCAATTTTGCGCAAATCTTTTTGCTCATCACCATTTAGTACCATATACCGTATATTATTGTTGAGTAGTTAAGAATTTTCAAACACGTTTCCAGTGCAGAACATTAGCCATTACACCATGGCTTAAAGTGGGCACTTCTGATTTTTTAGAATTTAATGAATACCAATGATATTTTTAAGTGTACCATCTTGCATCACCCATATCCAGAATTGCAGGTCACTCATAACTCCACAGGACCCCTTTTCTCCACTTTTGGAGCAAATGTCAGTGTATCACACTGCTGGAACTACAAGGATGACACCCCAAACATCTATTCAAGCAACATTTAATGTAAAGTATTATCTGAAACTCCAACGGGAATCCCCCCCGGTACTTTTTTGATTATACTGTATATTAGTGGACTGCGGACCTTCTGCTTACATGGTGTACCAGCACTTACTTATGTGTATCCATTTAAGGCACACACTACACTACACTGCACTGACATGTTGTCTTTGCTTTCCACAAATAAAGTTAAATGTTAATAGAGTGTAATGAAAAATGAAATGTAATAATCTGGATGTTCTTTACTTCCAAGAAACAAACAACATCCCTCCATTCCCAATAGACATTGGTTGTTACGATTTGGAGTTTTTGGAAAATTTTGAACTAACATTGTTGCATGTATTATGATTTAATTTTGTTTTTAGTAATATGACAAATTGTTTATATATATATACTGTATACTGTATATATTGTGATCGAAAGAAAGTCACAAATACCAAAATAAAGGTTTGGGGACTGTCCCCGTATATTGTCGTACAGACAATATTGAAAAAGTGTAATGATTCAATGTCCTGAAAGTACAATGAACAACTTCACTGAAACAAAATGGTGGTTATATAGTAAAGCAAAACAGGTGACAGGAAATGGTTGGCAAATGGTGATGTGGCAGCAGGAACCGGAAACAACATCATACTGAGGAGCCGGAAGTGAGGTGTTTCGCGGGTACCGGAAGTGACATCATCAATGTTGGCCGGAAGTGATGTCATCGTGGCCATTTTGAAACCCGGAAGTTGTGGGATTATTTTTCTTCTTGTTTTCTGTTGGCAAAAAAGAGTTTAGGTAAGCACCACCTGACAACCCCTTATCTCGCGATGTTTTACTCACCTTTGGGCTCTTTGACTGCCTCCTAATCATACATGTGTGACAATATACAGTATATATATTTTTTTTTACTTTCATACTACCATTTTGTTTTTGTTTTTTGTTTTGAATCATTGCTTAATTAGTATGTAAGAGTTCTGAAATATCAGTTTGTAAAATTTATTTCTGTCCTTCTTGTGGTTAATATTAATTTTGTTTGTGAGGAATAATGTTTTTAAGTTTCTTTCTGGTTTGGTTTGGTAATTTCTTTTTGTCTCAGGAGCAGTTTATTACTATTTTATTATTATTACTACTACTATTATTACAGTATTATTATAATATTTGTTTATCACAAGTCAGGTCAAGTTGGGGAGCATGCACTGGTACAGTGTGTTGCCACACCTACTACACAGTTTTGCAACCCCCGGCAGACATGCGGTCCAGCCCCGCACTCCGGAAATTACCCTTTATCTGCCACAGCCAGGTGTTACGTGTGCGACCCCTTGGCCTGGTCCAGCCACTCGGGTCCCCAACAATGAGGATCTTATGAGCCGGAGCTCCCTCGGGAAACGCGTCAAATGGCCATATTGCCGTAACTGACGTGCCCTCACAATGCAGGTAATGTGCCTCATCCGGGACTCCATGAGCAACCGCTCATTCGACACAAAGTCAAACCAACAGTACCCAAGGATTTTCCGGAGAGACACAGTACCAAAGGAGTCCAGTCTTCATCTCAGGTCACTGGATAGAGTCCATGTCTCGCAACCTTATAGCAAGTAAGGAAGCACCATGTATAAATGGTGCGTACGCACAGAAATGTTGAGTAAGAACGTTTCCATATTCAAATCGCGATGTATAAAACCTACACTTGGCGTAAAGCCACGCACTTTTCCAAGGTACCTCATAACCTGTCACACTCAAGTTCTCCGCTCGGTTTTGCAGACTGGTGGCACCCAGCGTCAAAGCAGTGCTACTGTTACTGTGTGGTTATCCTTTATTTTCCTGACACCGCTTTATAAATGCACTAAAATGAATTGCATATTGTTTATTAGTGTAATGTATCTAATTATAAATTACCTGTAACAATATAATGGTCCAGGGAATAGCCATAGTATTCCAAATACCATAACTGCTTTAGTGTTGTTACTCTCACTGCACCTTCTTCTTCTTTTTCTTCTTTCAGCTGCTCCCATTAGGGGTTGCCACAACAGATCATCTTTTTCCATATTTCTCTCACTGCACCACTCGGAGTATTTATATCACTGTATCTGAGTGTGAATCACAGCAGCAGCTGATTGGAAAGAGAATTATCAGTATACAGTATCAAACACACGCTGCCTCAGCCACGGCAAAACATTTCAAAGTCTTTCCTGTACGGGCATCGCGGTTCAGAAACAGTTTCATCCCAAGAACTATAAATGCACTCAATCAATTACTCCTTGTAGAACTGTTTGTACTTATTAGTACAATTACCTCACTGTAAACTTGCACTACAGTTATGATATTACAAAACCTGCGCCACTTTATAAAGCGCATATTTACATATGAAGACGATATCATTTTCAGATGAAATGCAGCAAAATATGTTGATTATATTATACAGATAAAACTTTAACTTCATTTAAATAATCTGTATTGCTAATAATTAAACATGTGAGGACACGGTGCCGCAGAGCTAGCAAGTTCACGTATCGTCCCTGCCTTGCACTGTATATTTACTGAGGCTGGCGCGACACTGAAACGATAGACAGATGGTATAATTAAACACGTACTATGAAGATATTTCAATGTTCGTTAAAAGTTTTGAAGAATCTGCGTTCTAAGCTTACAGATGGCTTAACGTCTATTACAGAGCTGATTGTGTGGCGATTTGGTATTTGGAGAAAGAAAAGTAAGGACAGGAATTGGAGGTTAGTACGTTTGAAAGAGACAGGACTGCTACAATAAATTATTTCATAGAAGGTCGTGCATGGCACAGCAGCATCTTGTGTGAGACATGAACAATCACTACTCCATCGTGTTCTCATGTTTAATAACATGCTTTCATTCCAATCATCATGAAAATGATATCACGTATACATCTCAATATTTTAATTATTCAGAGAGCTGTAATATCATGAATGTAATGGATTCTGTGTCCTGTCGGAGAAAGAGGAATAATGGAAGCACGTAGTGATTCACACACATAGAGCACATTAAAGATCAAATACAAAACAAAGCATTTAACATGCTACTTTAGTTACGATGGGATTTGAGAAACTAGTAAATTAAATGATTTTAATAAACTACGTGATTAAAGTTGACATTTTGTGCTTTGTTCCCACTGTGTGTCTATTTTTTTTGTCTGTACCCTAATAAGCTCAGATGGTGGGCTATGACTCTCTTTTCATGGCAACTTTGATATCTGACAACTTCTTTTTTATTTTGGCACCATGCAACTTTGTGAACTTGAGCTTTCGAGTTTCTCCGTCACGCTATGTCACTCAATCAACTTCCTTTTGTTGAATATACCATGGTTTAAATCAACGAATAGTATGTTTTTCCCTTGCCTCCACTTGGTATTCGCTGAAATTCTTATATTTTCCCCCGTGCTTTTCCCATTGTCTTTTCACAGAAGGCTGAGCTTAAGGGCTATTTATATTGATTTGCATACTCAAAGAGGTGTAATTCTGGGAGGAGTTGGGGTGGGACAGCACGCGCATGCACGCACGTTACTTTTCACGCTGACTGGGATTTATGTAGTGGAAGAATGCAGAAGTTGGCGAACGCAGAGATTCCTGTGTCTTGATTTTTCTGTGCGTAAGCACATTTCAGTTTTTGTGCTATAGTGCGAATTATACGCACAGTGTTATGCATGAGGCACCAGGACTCTAAAGACTTGGACCTTCGTCCTTTTACATGGATATCAGGAGCGCCACAAACCCCTTTCCAGCGACCTTATGACCCTCCCATGCTTTCCCAATCCATCTGCGGACTTCATAGGAAGAGTCACCAGAGACATGATTGTCACTGACAAGGTAAGTAAACCTCTTGACAAGGTCAACACTCTCCACAAACAGACACACTGCTGATGGCTATGCCTAAGAGGTCATTAAAGGCCTAGATCTTGGTTTTTATCCAGGACACTCGCAAGCCCAGACACTCAGACACCACACTCAGTCTTTGAGCACCCTGATCAGAGCCTCCATTGACTCCGCGAAGATCACAGCATCATCAGCAAAGTCAATATCCGTGAATCTTTTTTCACCAACAGATGCCCCACAGCCACTGGACCCCACCACCTTGCCCAACACCCAGTCCATACAAGCAATGAACAGAGTAGGAGCAAGAACACACCCCTGACGAACCCCAGAATCAACTGACAGGGCTGGCTATGAGGATTGTCTTGGCTAGACTCCAAGACCAGGCTGTTTCTAATGAGTTTACATGAAGTTTGTGTGAGGAACTTTCCTATCGATCCTAATGTGATGTGGAAGACCTTCCATGACAAGACCTTGAAGGTTGCTGAGGGTTGTGTTGGTGTTACAGGTGTTCCCAGAAGGTGTTTCATCTCCCAGGGCACCCTGGATATCATCGAGTGGAGTCGCAGTGCACGGCTCAATGGCAACTCTGGTCTGTACCAGGAACTGAGAAGGACGGCTGCGAGGGCTCTGAGGGCAGATAAAGAGGCATTTGTTAGAAGAATCTGTGAGCAAATGACACACCATCTGTGGTCTAGCGACACGCATCCTTCTTACAGAGGGATCAAAGCATTACACACATCTGAATCAGTTCCTCAGAGTTGCAGTCAGGGCAGCTGATGGAACGGTCCTTACGGATGATACTGCAGTTGTGACCCGCTGGCTGGCTACTTTGAGCAGTTGTTCAAAGCTGATCATCCGGCTTGGACGTTGGATATCTCTTGGTCCACAGTTCTTGAGGCTGATCCTCCAATTAGCTGTGAACCACCCAATCTCACTGGCATTGCACAAGTGGTGAACCAGCCGAGGGGGGGAAAGGCTGCAGGGATCTGTGGTATCCGGGGTGAACTTCTCTAGGCTGGTGGTAAGACTGTCCTCCTGGCATTGCAACCAATCTTTGCTTCCATTTGGGAGACTGGCATCATCCAAACTGACTAGAAAAATGGGACTTGTCGTCCCTATCTGGAAAGAGAAGGGTGATTGCCTGCATTGCAGTAACTGCAGGGGGATAACACTGCTCTCGGTGCCGGGTAAGGTCCTTGCTAGGGTCATCCTCAATAGGATCCGTGATCACTTGCTCACCTACCAGCGCCCGGAACAGTCTGGTTTTACACCTAAGAAGTCTACCATCGACTGTATCCAGGCACTGAGGGTTCTCATGGAGCGCAAATGCGAATATCAGCAGAGTTTCTTTGCCCCCTTTGTCGATTTTCACAAAGTGTTCGACTCAGTTGATCGAGCTGCCCTGTGGAGCATCCTGAGGGTTTGCGGGATCCCCTCGAGGTTGCTGGATATCATGGCTGGCCTGTACACTGATATTTGTTTACAACATTGCCATTTTATTAATGCTAGGGGTGTGGCCTACCGAGACATGACAGTTCACATCATTAGCGTGACACCATAAATACCTGTAGAATGTGGCTGTCATTATCTGTAATTAAAATCAATTCTTTAAAAAAAACTAAACCTTTGCTTTCTCATTTCTCATTTTTCTGGTGCTCTGAATCTTTGTGTACACTTTTTCACTACAAGTTTGTTTTGTATTTCAGCTAAAGGCATACAGTTCTTACTTTGCCTTCCAGGTTACGATACTCCTACTCATGTCTTCGATTCATTTTCCAGTCCTGTTACAGTGTCTCTTTTCTCGCTGTCAGCTTCAGTTCAGATCAATAAGATGGTAGTGTACTGTACCTGGTGTCCAAGTCTGTTGATAAGAATCCTTTGTGTGCGGTAGCTAGAAACCAATCACATTTAGGAGTTAGGACTTTGGCTCTTATATTAATGTGAGTCTTGGCTTATTTATTGATGTCTTGCTCAATATAATCAAATAAACCAGAGTGACTTTCTGTTTTTTGTCCCTTGGTTTATGAGATCTCTCATTCATCTCCAGGTACTTTCCCTTATTTTACTTTTTTGGTTTGTTGTTTTTCAACCTCCTCCAAACATCAGTGATATCATCAGTTGAGGAAAACAAGTACATTAAAAGATCCACGCCTCAAAATAGTATCAGTGACGGTATAACAATTTGCAGTTTTAGGAATATATTTTACCATTAAAAAACTTATACAAACTAAAGAGTGTTTTTGCAATGAACAGATGCAAGCATAAAAAAAAATCTGATCAAATATTTTTTTAAAAAGGGAGTAAACAACAATAGCAAATACAAAAATATAAGATGTGATTTGGAAGCAGGAATTCACCAGGCAGTCCCACCCTTATCTCCACTCCAGCAGCACCCACCATGATCAAGAACTTTGGGAGTCCTGAGCTTGAAGTAGTCATCGTACTATACAAGCACATTACTGGATTACAGGAAAAGCAGCTAATTGTGTAAGTCCCCTTGAAATCCAGGAAGTAATTCCCCTGAGAGGCAGTGTTATTGGAAACTTGCCTATAAAAGGAGACTTATACCAAACTTTAAAAGATAGAATGTTGTCAGCTTACATTACATATGATATTAGTCAATGACAAATACAATTTGTAAAGTTGAAAAAATGTTTTGTATTGCATAGTTTAAATGACCTTAACCCCACCTCTATCCAGTAAGTAAAGTGAATATATAATACCAAAGAATAGATTCATAATATTACTGTTTTAGTAATTTTGCACTTTTTGTTATTACTGTTTGCAAATGTTTTTATTTCCAGAGAGTACAGCTATTTTATGTGTGATTAGTGTCTCCTAAGATCTGAAATACAGGGTGGGCCATTTATATGGATACACCTTAATAAAATTAGAATGGTTGGTGATATTAACTTCCTGTTTGTGGCACATTAGTATATGTGAGGGGGGAAACTTTTCAAGATGGGTGATGACCATGGTGGCCATTTGGAAGTCGGCCATTTTGGATCCAACTTTTGTTTTTTCAATAGGAAGAGGGTCATATGACACATCAAACGTATTGGGAATTTCACAAGAAAAACAATGGTGTGCTTGGTTTTAACGTAACTTTATTATTTCTTGAGTTATTTACAAGTTTCTGACCACTAATAAAATGTGTTCATTGTGCTGCCCATTGTGTTGGATTGTCAATGCAACCCTCTTCTCCTACTCTTCACACACTGATAGCAACACCGCAGGAGAAATGCTAGCACAGGCTTCCAGTATCTGTAGTTTCAGGTGCTGCACATCTCGTATCTTCACAGCATAGACAATTGTTTTCAGATGACCCCAAAGATAAAAGTTTAAAGGGGTCAGATCGGGAGACCTTGGGGGCCATTCAACTGGCCCACGATGACCAATCCACTTTCCAGGAAACTGTTCATCTAGGAATATTCGGACCTGACACCCATAATGTGGTGGTGCACCATCTTGCTGGAAAAACTCAGGGAACGTGCCAGCTTCAGTGCATAAAGAGGGAAACACATCATCATGTAGCAATTTCACATATCCAGTGGCCTTGAGGTTTCCATTGATGAAGAATGGCCCCACTATCTTTGTACCCCATATACCACACCATACCATCAATTTTTTTGTTCCAACAGTCTTGGAGGGATCTATCCAATGTGGGTTAGTGTCAGACCAATAGCGGTGGTTTTGTTTGTTAACTTCACCATTCACATAAAAGTTTGCCTCATCACTGAACAAAATCTTCTGCGTAAACTGAGGGTCCTGTTCCAATTTTTGTTTTGCCCATTCTGCAAATTCAGTGCACCGATCTGGGTCATCCTCGTTGAGATGCTGCAGTAGCTGGAGTTTGTAAGGGTGCCATTTGTGAGTAGCTAATATCCGCCGAAGGGATGTTCGACTAATGCCACTGGTCACCAGCCATCTTGAAAAGTTTCCCCCCTCACATATACTAATGTGCCACAAACAGGAAGTTAATATCACCAACCATTCCCATTTTATTAAGGTGTATCCATATAAATGGCACACCCTGTACTTTGGATTAAATGCCATTATTTTCAAAGTTGTTCTTTTTCAGGTGTGATGACAAAGACGTGGAGGGCATCAGAAAATAAATAAATACACTTGGGTAGCCAGGTGCCATGATAGACTATTGGTTAGTATTGCTGCTACACAGCTCCAGATGTTTGAATCCTTTCTTGGTCATTGTCTTTTTGGTGTTAACACATTCTATATGGGTTTTCATCAGGTATAATTTTTTTTCCCCAATCCTAAAACCACACGTGACAGACTGATAGTAAATAAAATGATCTTCACCAATGACATGGATGAAGTTGCTTTCCACTCTCTTTACATCACTGACAAATCTTTTCTCTCTTCTTCATTTGCCTGCACTTATTTCTCCATTTCATTTCCTCTTTCTAATATATTCTCCTTTCCTGTTCTTATTTCTCCTTGTTTAACATTTTACATATTGAGTTTAACTAGGGTGACCAGATTTTCAAAGTCTCAAACTGGGACACTTGTGTATAGGCTGACCAGACTGTCATGGTTCCAAAACAGCACACAACTCATGGTAGACGCAAATAAAATTGAAGATCCTGAAGTATCATGTGCCTTGTAAAAAAGCACAAGGAACTGAAGTCTGTATTTTGGTCATCAAAGAATGGGACACAACATGATTAATGGACATTTGTACATTTCAGGGATGTTAGGCATAAAATGGCATGCAATAAATAAAAACTCGGACATCTGGGCACTCTAGTTTAATATATTCCCACTAAATACTATGGTGTAGGAAAGCAGAATGAACTACTAAATCATGTAGATGAAGTTGTGACCTTGACTAATTAAAATGGTATCTGAATGTGATATCAAGACAACTCTTAGCCAGCCAACTGTATTTCTTAGACTGAACAATCTGCTCTTGTTTCTCATACTTCTTATGATTTTATGTATTCTTCAGATTAAGCAGCCCATCAGCAAGGACAACCTGGTAGGGTATGCATACACTATGCGATTTTAGCCCAAAATGCAAGCTTCGAATCAGCACAAAATCACAACAAAATAGTTGAATGCTGTAATGTTGTCAAATATAAGATATGAGATGTGTTCCCACCTGACCTGAGTGGGTTACAAGCTCCAAATATTTTCTGGACAAGTTGACAAAATTGGGGAACTGTTGAATTGATCTGATTAGCTATGACAGGACATGAATGTGTTTTAATTCCTATTGACCAATCAAGAAACATCTCTGTGTTTATGCTTTTGCAAGTATGGCTGACACATGAGAAGCTGAACAGACTGGTTGAACTGTGGGGGATGAGAACCAGCCAGTGTATTTCATTCAAGAAATATCATGATCAGGTCCTCAATGAAGAAATACTAAGGAACATTTTGCGTATTTGTAGTTTTTACTGATTAGCATCAGAAACGTATTTTGCTAGCCATAAAATACCAAGCAAATATACAACTAGACTAGTTATAGTGAGCCTACTATAAAAACAGAGAAATAACAAAATGTTACATCATTCTTCACAGTGTTAGATTGCATGCCCATCACCTTGCAGTCTTACACGATTGCTGTAAGGGCCTCCGAATTTTCGCGAGCCTGTAAAATGATATAGTGTATGTCTGTCTTTGATTGGCTATTGGCACAAGTGAGTCATTAAGTGTGAGGGGGCACACAATCTCCCAATGTCATATCACATGAGAAAATCTTTTAATGTACGCCCAATGAGTACAGTTTTTATTTTGTTGCATCTTTCATTTTTCATTTAATAGCAAGTTTGCAGTGATATTTGGGGTTTGGTGCAATGTAGAATACAATTCTGTTGTTTTTTTATTGCTTTTGACTTAGTTACGAATAATTTGCTCTATTTTTATTGTCATCATTGAACCACAATAAAAGTCAGTGTTGTGCAGTTCAAGTTTGTATAGGATTTTATGTGTATAACTGCATTTATTTTGTATTCAGGGTTAGTGAACAGTTAGAGCAGCTTATATCATTTGACTTCAATTTCTTTTTGGCATTCTGTATTTTTCTGAAACTTATAGAACAATTTAGAAAAGTCTCTTTACCACATGTTTTTTTAGTGATTAGGAATTTGGTGCATGGCTTTGTCTTCCTGGTTCTGACCCTTTGTTGGTTTATTAGCAACAGTTTAATCTCCTGGTCCCCAAACCTCTTAAAAGTTTTTATTGTGTCAGTATAAAAGCTTGGACCTTACAAATATGGATCATGAGATGCTTACTAGTCTGGAATGAATTGTGGATGCTAGGGGTCGCTGTTGCCCCATTGAACCCACCAGCCAGACGTCCAGGACACACATTTAAAATCATTAAGAATAATTTTAATAATTCTTTCAAAAAAAGTGCACAAAGCACCACACACTCCACAATTCACAAATCACCAATCAATAATCGATAATACAAATAAACAATCCTCCACTCCACCCAGCAGCTCCGTCACTCTACCACCCAAAACTGCTGGGTTTCCCACAGTCCTTTTAAAGTCCATGACACGGGAATATTCCTTCTCCAGGTCAAACACCTTCTTCAAGTATCCCGTAAGTACTGTAGGTTTCCATCCTCGTGACTCCGTAGTACTTCCGGGTTAGCGTCATGGTAATATTCCCTGGGTTCTTGGTGAGCACCCATGGCACCCAACAGGGCTGAAGAGAAGGACTCCATGTCCCATACTGCTCTGTGGGAATCTGAGGAACCATTTCCATCCAGGGGAGCTGCCATCTAGCGTCCCAGGGGATGTAGTGCCCTGCAAAGACTGCTTTCTTCTTTTGAGGGACATTCCGGCTGGACTGAAACGCCGGCCGTCCATCACAGAATATAGACTGAACTAAAAGAAGAAAGATTAAATTAGTTTTTTTTGTGTAGAGCTGAAACATCTCTTTCTATGTGAGGCAGATAACAGAGGTAACACAGCAGAATGTGCTGAAGATTCCCAGGATAATTGAGAATTACATTGTCTTTTTTTTCAAGAATGTACTTAATGGCTAATATTATGCATTGACATTTCATAAGGAAAGTTTGTTTATGACCTGTTAGATTTCCATATGGTTTGAATAAAGGGTGAACATTAAAAAAAGTACTTGCCAATAAAAGGCAGTCCCAGGTAACCAAATCCCAAATACACAAACCAAAGGAATAATACAAAGAAACAACAATACTCACAAAATACTCCAACAATTTGAATGCATCATTGCCTGAGCTTCCCATTCTCTGGCATTAAATAGCCAGAGTGGTGACATCATGGTGGCTCCGCCTCTTGGGGTACCACCCACAAAGCACACCAAATAGGCATCACTTCTGGGATGGGTACTTATCCATTACTGGGAGGCCAGGATAAACAGAATACAGGACAATTTATGTCTTTGTCTGGGATCTGGTAGAAGAGGCCAACAATAAGAAGGGTCTGTTGGTATCTTGGCTGGGATGGAGCAAGGATATTTACCCAGCCAGGAGTACAATAAAACAGACAGGGGAAGACAAATGGACGTCACTAATGTCTCCCCTATACGCTAGATGGCAGCATTGCTGAGCTTTAGTATCCATGCTGCCGTGGAGCAGCCCTGTTTAGTTCCCTGGTGTCGACATGGGGTGCTGCAGGGATCCGTGATCCCCGCTTTGAGGGACTTTCATCTGACCCAGAAGTGCTTTCAACGTTCAATGCCCTGGAACCGAAAGAACTCCTGGGACTTCGATAAAAGGAGCCACTCTGCCTCTCTCATGTGAGTCGCAGTTGGGCACAGAGTGTGAACAAAGCTCACTGAGAGGAAGGTAAGGGACGGAGAGATAAAGAAGAAGAGTGTATTGTATTGTGAAATTGTTGAAGGGACTCTTGTGTAAGGTATTTCTTGTATTAAAGTTTGCATTTGAGCCCAGAACTTGTCTATGCTGTTGCACAGTCATAACCAAAACCAATGTCAGTCACAAAAATGCACGGAAAATAATGATTCAAAAAAAAGAAAGAAAGAAAGCCTAAATGACATGTAAACCCAAGGTAATACATAACAAAGAGAATCATTTTACTATGTTCTTGAAGAGTATGTTAAAATAAAAACCTATAATCTAATCTAATCTAATCTAATGTTTGCAAATTTTGTTTTTAATGGTTCAAGATTGATATTGCAAGGCCCTTAACCTGAAAGGTGTTCCAGGGATACTGTACAATGGCTGACCATACAGTATGACCTCCAAATATCATGCAAAAAGACAACTTCCCCTCGGGAATTGATACAGTCTGCTAAATATGAAAATATTTTCAGTAGATCTTTATAGTGAGAAGTGTTCATTGCTGTCATAGGCATATCTAAGACATGATTTGAGTCCCATATTTAGCCTTTTCTATTATTCAGCTTTATGTACTTTAATAGTTTTTTCTTTCTTATACAAATTATTTTATACATCTGATTCTCTACTTAGTTTTCAGATTTGGAATCATTATATAAAGGAACTAAATATTGTTCATATCTTGGCACACCACCATTTTGTTTTTCTTATAGGCACTGACATTTTTGGTACTAATTGTGTACAGCAGCTGGTGTGGCTGCTGCGAGTGGGCAGTCATGACATATGGCATCATCTTCACATCAGCATAAAGGTCAGCATTACACACTTCCTGGCTGTCCAAGATTCAGGATCACAGACAAGGTTTGTGTCTGTGTTATCGATGGGACTTACAATTTTGGTGTGTTTCTTCAACTCTTGATTTTTGACTTGAGTGTCATTTGATATTTTAGATTTTAGCCATGAACCCCACTTGTATTTGGATCATCCATCTCTCGGTCTGTATTTCCATTTTGTTTCTGTCTCTTTTCTTCCTTAGCAGAGCAGTTAACATGAATTCTAACACAAGTGCATTTATCCAGATTAGCAGAGGGGTTGGTCAGCGCCACTATTTTGAACTTTAGTCTTTAGCCAATTTGCTTTCAAGTGAGCTGTGCTTGAATCTGCACTGGCCATGTGAAGCGTCCACTCTAACAGAAATGTGTGGTCAGCAATGGCAATAAAGCAAGCAAAGTCATTGTGTAGATTATTGGTTGAAACTCTGACCAGCATTAATAGTTATCCTACATAACTAATTTTTAAAACTGCAGCAAGAAAACCAAATAAAAGCAGTGTAAGCTTACTGTATATTAAAATATAAATACTGTTCACAGATACTGGTGTGCTGTAGAGGAGAATGTCTTCTTTACCTTCCAGGTACCAGACACTGTTGCCTCCATGTTCTTCACTTCTTATTAATCTCCACCATCACATCCTCACAGTGTATAACAGCACTGTATTCTATGTTAACTAATGTTGTCTTATTTTAATTTATTATTTTGTCTTTTGTTTTTCTTTCTTCATTATAAAGTACTTTGAGCTACTTTTTGTATGAAAATGTGCTATATAAATAAATGTTGTTGTTGTATTTTAATGCACACTTTTGAAAATGTTATATTCAACACAGAACTGTTATAACCATCTTGCCATCTCATCTTTCCTCCTTATGTTCATTTGAAAACCATGACCTCAAAAGCATTAAATGTGAAAAAGGGAAACATGTACAAAAAAGATGAAAAGGCTCTCTCTTTGTTTTGATTATAGTATTAATAACAAGAGGAAATGAAAGTATCACTGATGTAATGCAATATATAATAAACACGTTTTATCAAAAACAATACTTACTCAGTATTCCATTGTGATTTCTCAATATATTATGCTAAACATCAAGTGATTTAAAAAGATAGAATACTGAGCTGTGCCTTGAAAAATTTTTATATTTCTATTTGGCAAATAATATATAAATAGGAAAGTAGAACAATGTTTTTTTTTACAGTTAAAATGCTAGATATGTTTTCTAGAAGTCTGTTGCCTCAAGAGTACACCTCATTTATATAATTGCAGGATGACCTCTCTGTCACATAAGGCTGTGCTTTCCAAACCTTTTAAAGAGGGACCCCCCCCAATAGTTTCAAACTTCAGCATAATAGGCATGTGTATTCACAGACACAACTAGATTTTAGACGGGAACCAGAGACAAAAAGCAATGTGTACATTTTCAAACACATTTACAGTATTCTTAACGAAAGATTTTCTGCAGGTAGTGACTCACAAGTGAGTTTTAAAAATTACTTGGATGTTAGGTCAAATACGAGATCATTTAACTTGCATTTCTTCATCAAACATTTGTAAACTTCTGTCTAACCAAACTGTAAAGTTTTTAGGTTTGTTATCGCATGAAAACTAGCCAGCTTTACTCCACGGACTAAACAGAAAGGCCTTGGCCTGTTCTCATCACCACACCATTTTCAAATCCTCCTCATCAAAAAGACATACTTTACCTTTTGTAGGTTTTCTAGTACTGGCCAAAATTCAGTGAAAACTTGGCAAAAGCTTGGTTACTCGTTTCTTTTAAAGTAACTTTTATTGAATCTCTTGTATCATCTTTTTCAACATTGTCAACATTTTTCTTTCATAAACCACATTTTATTATGTTTTTAATGGTCACTTTGAAATAACACAACACTGATCTTTTAGCAAACAAAATGCTAACAGGAAAATGTGTACAGCAACATACAACTAACACTTTACAGTTTACTACAACACGTTAATTTTGAATGGTTAGCTCATATCATCTTTAGTAAAGTGAGCATGGATCGATTCCAGGAAGAGAGAATAGATAATAATGGATCTCAAAACGAGGTCCAGTTTGCTTTAATTTAATTTCACATCCAGAGATTAGCTTTGGATTTCAGTCATCTGACGCAATGCCAGATAGGATCGTTGGGATTAACATGCATTTACTGCATTATTTACAATCCTCTAAAAGTAGAGCACTGAACGGCCGATCAACCACAGACTATAAGTCTGAGAAAGCATGTTGACAATTACGTCTTGATTCTGTTGCAATCCAAAAATGGAATTGTCTTCTTCATTCATGCCCTGCATTTTAATAAAGATGTATGTGTTTCATTCATGTGTGCATTGAGAAATCCTGTAATACATTTATTTATTAGCAGAGGTTTTTTATCCAAAAGAAGTGCGACAAAACTTCTTTATCTTCTTTCGGCTGCTCCCGTTAGGGGTCGCCACAGTGCATCATCTTTTTCCATATCTCTCTGTCCACTGCATCTTGCTCTGTTACTCCTGCCACCTGCATGTCCTCTCTCACCACATCCATAAACCTTCTCTTAGTTCTTCCTCTTTTCCTCTTATCTGGCAACTCCACCCTTAACATCCTTCTCCCAGTTTACCCAGTATCTCTCATCTATACATGTCCGAACCAATCTTGCCTCTCTGACTTTGTCTCCCAACCGTCCAACTTGAGCTGACCCTCTAATGTACTCATTTCTAATCCTGTCCACCCTCGCAACACCCAATGCAAATCTTGGCATTTTTAATTCGGCCACCTCCAGTTCTGTCTCCTGTTTTTTGGTCAGTGCCACCGTCTCCAACCCATATAACAATGATGGTATCGCTACTGTCTTGTAGACTTTCCCTTTCACTCTTGCTGATACCCATCTGTCACAAATTACTCTTTTTCACCTCTCTTCCACAATCCCCATTACTCTGTACTGTTGATCCCAAGTGTTTAAACTCACCCACCTTTGCCAACTCTACTCTCTGCATCCTCACCAGTCCACTGACCTCCCTCTCATTTACACACATGTATTCTGTCTTGTTCCTACTGTCCTTCATTTCTCTCCTCTCTACAACATATCTCCACCTCTCCAGGGTCTCCTCAACCTGCTCCCTACTCTTGCTACAGATCACAATGTCATCAGCAAACATCATAGTCCACGGGGACTCCTGTCTAATCTCGTCTGTCAACCTGTCCATCACCATTGCAAATAAGAAAGGGCTCAGAGCCGATCCCTGATGTAATCCCACCTCCACGTTGAATGCATCCGTCACTCCTACCGCAGACCTCAGCACTGTTGCACTTCACACGTACATGCGGTATCCCGTATCACTCTTACATACTTCTCTGCCACACAGCAAGGTGTCTAAATAAGTTAACGTAAGAAGGGAAACAGGAACTAAGTGAGTGGCCATAATTGCTATGGACAATTATAAAAGCCATCAGCCAAATAAACTACAATACAATATAGAAGCCATTTTATATATAATTCCATTACAGAAACCTGAATCAAAACTGCAGTATTAATCATATTAGGTATTTGTGGAAGAGGAGGATCTTCGGCAGCTTTTCTTTAAAAGGTGAGAGACTGCACAGAAGGGATGAATGTGGGCAGCTTTGTTCCACTAGGCAGTCTATTATCAGTTAATTATTGATGAGAAAATGCTGCCGTTGTCTACATAGAATTTTCCTACCTGTGACTCTGTGGAATTCTGTTTGATGGTCCTTATTTATTCCTGTCTCGGGAAGGCAATCATTGTCTTTTATTGTTGTGGAGAAAACTGCCATTAGCAAAGAAAAAAATCTTCAATGTAAAATGTTAACATTCATGCTGAATCTTCTCTGTCTGCCTGTGTCTAATTAAAGTTCTCTGGAAGAATATGGTGTGGAGACGAGAGGAGGGCTTGTGCCTCCTCCAGACCGCGAGGGGGCGTCCGTCCTGGTTATGTTGGGGACCTCGAGTACAGGGCTTAGAAGCCCAACCCTGTAGGGACCCGAGGTCACCGCCAGGCGGCGCCCCGATGCCGGTTTATCCTGTGTGGTCCCTGGCCGGAGATAGAGCCCGGCCGGGACGCCCAGGAAGACCAGAGGAGGGCTTGTGCCTCCTCCAGACCGCAAGGGGGTGATTGCCCTGGTTGTATTGGGGGCCACGGGTAGAGGGCTTGGAAGCCTGGAGCCCTGGAGCCTGAGGAACCCTGGCAAGACTTATTGTGGCGCCCGGAGAGCTGCCGAGAGGACAGCCGGCACTTCCGCCACGCTGGGGCGTGGCCAAGGAGGGAATGCCGGAAACACCTGGTGCTCATCCGGGAGCAGTATATAAGGGGCCGCCTCCCTTCAGTCTAGAGCGGAAGTCGGGTGGAAGAGGACGGAGCTAGCGGGAGGACTGGAGGCGGCCAGAAGAGAGAGAGAGGCATTGTAAGGCCAGAAAAGAGAGAGGCATTGTAAGGCCTGAGGAGAAAGAGAGGCATTGTAAGGCCTGAGGAGAAAGAGAGGCATTGTAAGGCCTGGATTTGGGGAATCGGTGCAAGAGGCACTGGGGAGTTGAGCGCGGGACTGCTTGTAAATAGTGTAAATAAACAAGTGTGTGTTGAATTTAAGATGTCTGTCTGCTTGTGTCCGGGTTCAAGTTCACAATGGTGAAGAAGTTGTTCTTATGTGTTGCTTGTTCGTTCAGGGAGAGGCACAAAACTTTCAGAGAGAGAGAGAGCTTAAAAAAAGAATTTCACAATTTCACCAAATACATGAGAGCAAAAAAAAACTCATTGATACCTTGTTTGCTGCTTCCCACAATGCTTTTGCCGACCTGGAATCGAATCTAGCCGACGATCAGATGTAGAGAAATGACACCCTTCGCACAGTGGCTTTTGGACACATTGATGTCTGTGCGGATATTATTTCCTGGTTCAGACAAATACACATGGGAATCAGCTTTCGACCAACACCACAGAACTGGATTTGTGATACTGACTAAATCAGGGAGCAAGACCCAGAAACTTGTGAAATCCCTGAGGTGCCAACCCATTAGTAGATTAGATTAGATTAGAGTACTGGACAGATATTGGCCGATGTAAAAGGAAAACCACAAACAAGAAGCACAGTCCTATTGCTAGCTCGCCAGAAGTTCGGTTGGAGGACAGATATATTATTCTGGGTGGGAACCCTACTACTGAGCCCAATATTAATGTTACTACCAGCACTGACAACCCAGACTCAGATGCTAACGCTGAGACCTGTGTCGCCATGGCCTGTGATATAGCAAAGCCCATGAAGAGGATTTTGTGACATTATGCATAGGTCAAAAGACAAGAGTACAACAAAATATACACCATAATAGGAAAAATGAAGCTAATCAAGTCAGACAACACATAAAGCCAAAGTCTCTGTTGGTAGGTGGCCGTATAATAAGACTTGATAAAAGCAATGTTTTCAGACTGTTTGCATAGCCAATGCTACCATTAGTGATATGGCACAAAAAGTGCCAGAAGTGTAATTAAAATAGCCTGGCACAGATAAAATTGTTGTGCATGTGGGAGCTAATGACACCTGTCCTAGTATAACACATGGCTCAGAGATGTTAAAAAAGAACTTCATAGATCTCATGAATTTTCTTAAACAAGTCCCAGCACAGGCCTTTATATCAGGTCCTGGTCCCAGTATATAGAAGAGAATTGAACATTTTTGCCGGTTACTGGCATTAAGTAAATGGCTCTCCTCAGCATGCTCTGCTCAAAATCTGAACTTCACTGACAATTCTAATTTGTTCTGGGAGCAAGGATGGATGGTCCTATGTGCTCAATGCTAAACCTAACCTATGGCCTCCAGCATCCTACTGATTACTTTTGGAAAAAGTTAGGAAAACATTGGAAAAGAAGATTACTCTCCTCTCCCCAGGACAAAGTGCATTCCCAACTCCATGTCTCCCCCTTTTCTCATCTATGAGATATTTTATATACGATGAAGATGACAATAATAGGCATAAATGAGATGTCACTGTTTGACTCCAAAAGTTTGCAGTTATCTAAACATCTATTGTCAGTGGTATAGGGCATCCTGACAATTAGCTCATCTATTGCTCCTACTGGGCATGGCCCGAGTGCTGTTAACACAGTAACTCCAAGATCTACCATTCGTGTTTTGTCTATAATACGGTGAACGAGGTGTATTAAAAGGGCAAAGTCATCCCTTCGTTACTGACAACAGCTGTTTGCCAGCCACAAACTGTGTCAGAAGTTGATCTTTGTACACTAAACTTAGCTTTATTAAATATATCTCCATCTGGAAAATCACTACTAGTTAATGATTAATTACTAGGCAATTCCTCAAGTTATGTTTTCAACAGAGAATTATTCACATGGAAACAATAGTGCTGCAGCCATTATTGAATCAGCTCCTGCAAACTTTCAATTCATTATTGAGGACAGAGCACTAGAAAGTAGGTGGAGTAGCCGCACTATTTAATAATGTCTATCATTGCAAACAGTCGTCAAATGTAAAGTTTGCCTCTTTTGAATATCTTGCTCTTTAGTTGAAATTCTCCTGTCGAGTATTATTAATAACCATCTACAGGTCCCAAAAATATTAATATTTTTTTCGATTACATTGTTAAAGTATCATCTACAGTATGCACTGTTTATGACTGTGTTGTTATTGTGGGTGATTTTAGTACTCATATTGACAATCAGAAAGAGAACAGTGGTAAATAATTATTTTAAATCGTGGATAACTTTGGACTTTCTCAGCATGTAACAGAGTCAACACATAAGAAGGTACATATTTTGGATATAATTATTTCCAAAGGTCTACACACATTTCAGAGGTTATGGTGACTGATGTTGCCCTTTCTGATCATTGCTGTGTCTTTATTAAAATGATACTTGCCTACTGACAGAAGAGTTACAACAGAAGTAATCAGAAAGCGATAAATCAACCAAAACACATTTGCATTATTTATCCAGGCTTTTATACTCACACCATCGCTGCCTTCAGTTTCTATCAATGACCTTGTAGAGCAGTGTTTCTCAACCGTTTCTATGTCTCACAACCCTAGAAAATGTTTGATTTATGTCTACACCCCCTGTAAAAGTAATATTATATTTGAGGATGAGAAGTCACATTTCTACAATTTGAAGCGCAAATTGAACCTCATACAGGGGTGCGGGTGAACAAACTGAATTTAAAAAAACAACTTTTAACTTTTTGCATAAAATTGAGCAATTTATCTTTAGAAATTTCAGTAATCTTGTGAATGTGTGCCTTGTGATGTTCAGACCCTTTGATGACAATCTAGGGGTTGGGATGTCTTGTGAAGCATCAAGCACAGCAAGGCAATGACACGTGATCAACGACTGAGGTGTTTGGGGGATTGGAGACCCCTGTGAAGTTCTGCTAAGCAATGAAACACTGTCAGCGAACTTTGTCCTTTAATAACACCTGCAATGCAGTTCAAGAACAGATGGGCCACACAGTTAAAATTGCTGTGTTGCTGCCAGGACTGCCAGCAGGAGAGTTGAGTTTAGTGTAAGCAGCAGTTTTTGCATCCAGTTCAGCATCGCCCCGTTCCCCCCCCATACCCCTCCCTGACAAAATGTCAATGAAATCTTAAAATCAGGGACATTTCACCATCAAGGCTTACACAAAAATCAGTACTAGACCTCACCCTTCTCTATGGATCACTGCAAGGTCCAAATTCCATTCTCCCATAAAAAGCAAGAAACCCTTGAGAACACACTTTTCTGTGGCTTGGGCACAGATGACAATTACACAATTGCTTGATTTTTTGCTTATCATAGAACAGGGGTAGGAATTAATAAATGACCTGCAGATGATGGCACATTGCAAGACACCCACCAATTGCACCACAATAAAGTCAGAAAACACATCACACTCCATCCTTTCATACCCAACAGACAGACACTAAGGACACAGGTTAAAAGCACCAAGAAGGCGTTTAATATTTTTCTTCTTTAAATAGTGTCCAAAGTACCACATCCACCACTTATACAAGTAACTATAATAACAATAAACACAATTCTCTTTCCCTTTTTTCCTCCACACCTCCAAGCAAACGTTGTCTACTACCTCCTGACTCTGACTCGCTTGTTCGGTCTTCACCAGTCCTTTATATAGTTCTTGACGCGGAAGTGCTTCTGTTCTTCCTCCCATGTGATTTGCCAGCACTTCCAGGTCTGACAGAGAATTCAAGTTTTTCATCAGCTAGGAAGTACTTCTGTCCTCATGACTCGATTGTACTTCCAGGCTATAAGGGAAGCATGACTTGCCCGGTCTTTCCATAGCACTCCCTGGCGGAAGCCACGGCACCCAAGAGGGCTGAGATAGCAAACAGCAAGTCCCAGAATGCCCTGTGGGAATCCAGGGCACTGCTATACTCCAGGGAAGCTGCCATCTAGCATCTAGCATAACTACTTTTGGACACTATCTCCCCCAATCCTTTCATTCTCCGGGAATCCTGGCTGGGTTGAGCTGCCGGCTGTCCATCACAAATGTTATTAATGCCATTCCCACTTTGAAGGCCATAGTTGTGTCTGGTAAAAAAAAAAAAACCACCATGGAGAAACGCCACACTAGCAAAAGCTAAAACAAAAGAGTGTAGAAAGGCAGAACACGCAAGTGGTGAAAAACTAAACTGACACCTATAAAGACAATTTGTAATTTACAACATAGAACTAAAAAGAGAAAGGCAATCATTCTTCTCTAAAATTATGAATAAAAGCAGCAACAATGCACATAACCTACGTATTTCACTATTGTGGACAGACTGATATTATTACCCACCAAGACATTAATGACTTTGCATTATTTTAAAGAGAAAATTATGAAGATAATACAGACAGTATGCAAGTCCATCTCAGGCAAAATGCCTGCCTCCACATCTTTGGCCTCATAGATCATGTAATTCTAGCTTAATCTGTTCCAGAAACACAACTTTGGCTAAATCCAGGTTTTCTTGAACAGAATTAGTCCAATATACATGAATCCTGATTTATTTTAATTGGATTTCACACTAGTTCTTCTTTCTGGAACAGACGCCAGCCTTCTGCTTCTTAAACACAACCCTTCATAACTCATTCTGGGGTCGATTATTTGCCCCATCAGCTCTGCTTCTGTTGTGGAAATAGCTTTCCTCCATCTTCAAAGCCCAGAGGAGAATGCACAGCAACTCTTTATTTTCACAGTTTTGCACAAATGTCTCAGTCCATGAAATAAGCAATGATTAAAACTATTCATCTGCTTTAATATTCTTTTCTGATTATTTCACCTTATCTAACACATCTGACTCTTAATATGCCGAACTTTTATCACCTCCTCCAATCAACTAACGCCAACAGTATTTTCTGACTCTTGTCGTTTCTGCCCTTATTTTGAAAACCGCTTCGTCAAGAGGGGTGTTTTAGGGATTGTCCTATTGATGTTAACACTGCTCCATAGGAGGGGTACATGGGCTATCCCATCAGTTTATCCCCTCTTTCTGGAGGGGTGTTCATTACTCATTTGCCTCATTCTAACCTTGGAAAATTACATTGGTACCACATCTAAGACAGGGCAAAGACCCCTTGTTCTTTCAGTTTTAAGTTTCATTTAGTTAACCATAGAGTTATATTCAATCCCTTCCCTTGTGTTTCATAGTTCATCTTGTTATAGGTCACTTATAAATACTTGTAATCTATACTAATAAAAGGCAAAGCCCTCACTGACTGACTGACTTACTGACTGACTGACTCACTGACTCATCACTAATTCTCCAACTTCCCGTATAGGTAGAAGGCTGAAATATGGCAGGCTCATTCCTTACAGCTTACTTACAAAAGTTAAGCAGATTTCATTTTGAAATTCTACGCGGAACGGTCATAACTGGAACCTACTTATGTACATATATACGGCCATAGCCTGCAGCTCGGTTGCAGTATAAGGGGGAGTTGCGTCCCTCATCGTCACACCTTCCACGTAATTGAGTGCCTGCCCATATAAGAAAGTCCGTCAGCAGCAATCCAATTGACACGCTGCCGCTAAATATTCACGGTTGACGGACTGTGCTTTTGCAAACAAAGATGAGATGGTCAGGGATAGACTAGTGTTTGGCACAAACTCAGCGAAAGTGCGAGAGAACCTTTTAAGTGCCGGGTCTTAGCTAACATTAAATAAAGCCGTGGACATCGCAAGATCGCATGAGATAGCACAAGCACAGCTGAGAACCTTCGATGCATGTACTCCGAGCGGCTCACGTGAACTGACTGTGAACGCAGTACGCCGAGAACAAGCAAGAGCTCCAAAGAGGGCTGAACAAAAAACACATTACACAATTGATAAGGCAGCAAAAGAATATGAAGCAAGTGACGCATACAAGCATATTCATGTGCAGGTACTGCGGAAACAAAGCACACAGTGGAAAAAGTTAATGTCCAGCTAAAGACAGTGTAAAAAATGTGGTAAATTGAACCACTTCACTAAAGTTTACAGGACTGGGAAAGGTAAACCTGTGCATGCAGTGTGTGATGTCTCAGATAAAGAGGAAGACGAGCTGTTTATTGATGCAGTAAGAAGGGAACAACCCTCTGAAGCTGAACATGCCTTTGTAGACATATCAATAGGAAAGCAAGGTGTAAAGCTTAAGTTTAAATTAAGTTCATAGACACGCTACCACTAAATATCCGTAGGCAAATCCACAACTTAATACCGGGAATGCCTGTTAAACATCTTAGATTCACGAGTACCGATTTGGGTAGTGAACACTTCGATGAATGAAACCTGTTATCTTTACAACGGTTGACAAACACGGAATATAACTTGAACACAACACGTCCTCCAAATACGAACCTGATTGAAAGAATTAATGATAATCAAATCCTTGATGACAGCAACACTCATAACAGTCACAAAACAATTACATTGCCAGTCATGTTACGTTATTTTTAAAATGTTTCCTTTTCTTTTTCATAACTTCTTTAACACACTACTTGTCCGCTGCGAAGCGCGGGTATTTTGCTACTAGATTATAAAAGTTTATTAGTGATAATAAAAGCAGCAAAAAGAAGAGAAAAACAAGCTGTTTAAATATGAGTCAGGTGAGGATCTCTGTCTTGACCATAACAATGTGTATTTCCTGGGTAACGTCACATGATGTGCATAAAATGTAATTTTCATGAAGAGCTGTGTTTTCCAGTGTCGTATTTGTTAATAATCAGAAGAGAGAATATTTTTAAAAGCAGATATGGTTCAAATGTAGCTCCCAAATACTGTATGTTCAAATTCAGTATATACTGTCAACTACAACAGCTCTCAGGTAGTGTTCATGGTTTGGGGAAACAATATTTTAGTAAAACAGTTGCTGACATATTTCTGCTGCCTCCTCTATAGCACAAAGGACCACCCACCAGTAGGAGAAGACTGAACAGGATATCCCAATGTCTGTGGCGCTGCCCCCTTCTAGCCAAACTGAAAATAAGCACAGGATAACTGGAATGTTGGTCAATCAACTATCTAAGCTTGTCACAAATGCCTCATGCGAATGCAAGATTTACAATGAGAACAGAATACAATGGAGTTGTTTGGCAGCACCAATACTTTTTGCTGTCCTTTGGAGCCATTTTGGTTATTTGTTGGTGAATTGAAAGAAAATTTGAACCAGCAAACTTTTTAGTCTTTAATTTTGCTAATTTTTGCTTTTTTCCCTACTTCTGAAGGAGTGTGTTTATGCTCTGTTAATTATGATTTTAAAATACAGTTAGAGAGTACTTCATTTTGTCATATCATATTCTTGGATATACTACTTATCAGTGATTGAAGTTGAACCAAATTACTGGTGGTACTCTATTTATGGAAATACAGCGATGATCAATTGAACAGTTTTGGGGGGATTGTAAATATTTCTGAAGAGGTGCGGGTACTCACTGGTGTGCTAAGAAAATATGATGGTCCAGTAAAGCAATGTTTAAGCAGTTGTTGCGATATAATGACAGACAATCAAAGTTTGTGGGGGGGCGTCCCCCATGAAGATTTCTGAAGAGCTGCCAGTACTCACTGTTATGCTAAGAAAAGGTGCCAGCACTCTATGTTGAAACTGGAAAAATGCTGCTACTGGCAAATTTCAAGCACTACCCATTGCCATGCATTTAATCCCCTCTCCCTTTTGCTTTTGGTAATGCTGGTGTATTTCTAAAGATTCCACTCTTTGTTCACTCATTTACGCTTTTGTGTATTTGTCCTTTGTGTCATTTCTAGCCTACATTTTCCATTGTTATTACTTTTAGTAACTTCTGTTAAGTCTTTTGTCGGTGCATTACTCCATCAAGACCACTTGGTCAGCTTGTAGTTCATGAGCCAAGTTCTTCATTAAGAGAATGAGCAGCAAAAAAATAAATACTGTTCTTTATTAAATTACATGCATTCTTTTATAATAAATTACATGTGACTTTCAATTATATTCAATGCTCCAGAGAATAAACTAAAGGGAAAACAAAAATACTTTTAAAAGTCCTACCAGACAGACATCCTTTCAAGTTAAAAAGAGATGATAACAATAATTCCTCCAAGCTAATGAATCAGAAAATTAACTAACACGATGCTTCTCCCTTGACTGGTTCCATACCTCTCTCATTTCTGTACTGTTGGTGATCCGACATTGTCTGTTAACTTGATTGCTTTCTAAACCTTGTCTCTCTCTCTCTCTCTCTGTTCCCCAGATCACACGGCAGTCATCTGTCCCTCACCTTAACGTAATTCAGAGACCGATTTGTAACTTCTTCTCTTCCCTGTTCTCTCTTCATGGTGTTAAGCAGTTTAGAGCACAATCTGTGGAATATATAAGAGCAGCATAGACACAGTACTGAGAGGATACTCACCACATTTTCTCCCTTTTCTGTGTGTTATTTGGTTTTATATACCCAACCGAAAAAGTTACAATCATCCTCAACTGGCTCTTGATGGTCTTCTCCCAATTAGATTGCCACCCGCTAGCAACACAGCATACTGCCACCAGTAAGTAATATTTTCTAATCAGCCTTCCCATTTTGCTTGTACACACATGCACACAAGACCCCCTCGTTACGCTCTGTAGCGGATGCCATTTTACTTCTCAATTCAGGCCCCTCAACATCACACAGTGCCCCCTCCACACTGAAACTGTTAGTATTAGAAAGCCAACGCATGCTCTCACTCCAGCTTTGGTACAAATATCACTCCCATCTCCAGGTACAAGTAGGTATACCTACAGTAACTATGTACATTCCCCTCACCTTTACAGTAAATAGCTGACACACACCTAGCTGGCATGACTTGTTGCAAGCTAACAGATTCCCCAAAATCTCATCCACATACTTTTGAAGTGCTGTCAAGGTTTCTATTTTAACTGTATGACCTGGCTGATTTACACACAATGCTATTTGTGAAGAAGCATATCCTGGATACTGTCTGCAATGTACTTCCCCTATATTTCCATAGTTATTCTAGAAGACCTAATTACATAATTCACTATTTCTTTGAAAGATTTCTGCTTAGAGCAACTTTGTCAATGACTTTAAAAATTGTGAAGAACTGGGTTAAGCCCACATGTAATCTTCTCTACTTATAACTAAAGAGGTTTAGTTTTCTTAGCCTGTCTATGAACAAGACACATCCTCTAGTTTGGAGATGTACAGTTCTTAGTTGCATTTCTCTGGACAACTCTTCAAATAATACCTATGGTTAGTTGTGTCTGTTAGCCAGTCTAGGTCTCTGCTGCCTCTTTTCTGTGTTGAACTTCAAATTTCTTCTCACACGTTGTCAATGGAATATTTAATTTGCTTGTCTTCTGACAGTACTCACCTCCAAGTGAACGTCAGTTCTCCAAGTAAACCACAGCCAAGAGCTTAGCCTACCTAAGTTACACCAGTGAACAGATGCCTGCTAACATTGTACAGGAGAACGGTAACTAAAGCTAAATTCAAATTCTGGACTACATCACATTAAATCTGGAATTTTACAGCTTTATTTCATTATCTTCAAATTGCACATCCCTTTGAGCTTTACATCTAAAAACCGCTTTCTGTCACTTTTGAAACAAGTGAATGTGCCAAACTGTGGCTCTTGAAGCAGTGGCAGCAGGCTTCTATTATCCAGTACCTCTGAATACTTCTGGTGGCCCATTAGTATGGTTTAGAAGCACTTCTAGGTGAGGCAGAAGCCCAACCAAGTTAGGTTCTGTAGTCCCTGCAGCACCCCCTGGTGACACCTACAGAACCCAACAGAGCTGTTCCAAACTCCAACACCCATAAAGCCTTCTGGGAATCTGAGGTACTGCCTCACAGCTGCCATTTAGCTTTCCTGGGGAGGTAATGTCCTGTACATTTTTTCTCCCCAGGTCCTTCCATCATTAAGGCGTCCCGGCCAGACAAGGGGAATAGTCATCTGCCATAACGTATATATATATTTACTTTAAATCAGGTTATTAGTACTGGCCGGGGATGGAGCAGTGTCACAGAGTGAGTTCCTGTTACACTATCTTGATGAACGTTTCTATATTAAATGCTCCAACAATAGAAAATTGTTGGACTGCAATATTTTTAATATATTTAGAATGCCACAGCATTGCAAAGTTTGTAACAGGGGATCATGATGTAATCCTGCACAGAGTTTCCTTTAACAAGAATAATGTACCAGATCTGCTCTATATTGAAATGAAGTCCAATGGACCTCCTTTGTCTACCACAGCCGTGCTTAAAATATGGCTTATCAGTGGTAAAGTACTGGAAGTATCTGATTCTTTGCAGAATACAATCTTGATTCATCATCAAAATATAAATAAATAAAACAAAACTTTGCATCTGTAAGTGAAGCGACTCTACCTGGTTTGTTTGCTTTGCAGCGTGGCGCAGGTCAGGCTGGGATTGTAACTTCTACACTTGTATTAATACTAGGGGGCTCGCTCGCCCACCCCGGTTTGGTTTACCAGATATATAATTTAAAGAGATTGTTATTTTCATGAATTGTTACATATGCATTATTTTCACTTTTACTTTAAAACTTTTGTAAAAAAAATACTTTATTTCTGACCCCGGGTGTGGTTAAATCCTTCTCGCAGGATATACAGTATAACGCTGCTTGTGTTGTGAAGGGGGGGGCGGCTGAACGCACACTAAGGAGATGCCTTCGGATCATCTGCTGGCTTGTTGCTGCTGGCAAGCTGCGTATTCTGCTTGTCGCGCTTTGCGGCGATCATTTCAAAGCCTGTACAGAAGCTGTCTTTTTGCCACTTCGCGTCTCTGCCTCTTACGTTGTGAAAAAGGTGGGGGGGACTGAATGCACGCTAAAAAGAAGTGGTCAGTTCATCTGCCAGCTTCCTGCTGCTGATACTGACACGCTGCGTGTTCTGCTTGTCGTTGTTTTAAGAGCTGGGAGCACATGATGTCTGTCTGCCAAAAGCATTCCAACAACTGCTAGGTTAGATGTTCGTGAACTTGTTTTAAATGTTGTCTCACTGTCTTGTCTCATGGGATGTCAAATTGTCTTCCGAGAAGATGATGTCTCATCTCCCTAGTCTCCCTCCCAGGATTTTTTTTATAATAGAGAGACATGTAATCATACACAAATTGTGTTATTTTATTCATATCTTTCTTCTTTTTTCCCTGCTTGTGTCCTAATCTAATTCAGAAATTTGATTTACAAATATTTACTTATTGTTTGGTGTTTATTATACATGTGTTATGAATAACATCTTTGCTTTTATTCCTGTTGTATTCCTTTTAATATTTATGAAGCACTTCCAGTATGGGAAAGATGCTATATAAATAAAATTAAGTATTATTTTTATTACACAGCACCATGAGCTCAGATTTGATTGACTGGTCAGTGTCTATACGGAGTCTACAAGTTTTTCTCAAGTGTATGTGGACGTAGTGTACATTATTTCAAATATTGTTTAATAGCTGCATATTAGAAGTGTGTCGTTAAGGTCTCTCAACTGCCAAAATCTGTTTATTCCTATATGTGTTATTAAATTACACTTTAGGCCCACAGGGAGTATCCAGGATTTCCATGTTGCTTATTAAGTGAATGATCTAAGATGTTGCTATAACAGATGTTTAGTATTTAATGTAAAATGGTATGCTTGTAGCAATGCAGTACATACAGTACATGGGAAAACTTTAAGCTCTGTTTCTGCTATTACTGTTAATGCAATTCAAGCAGTGACTTCAACAGTACTTAAAAAAATAGAATTCTCTAAAAAAAGATACTTTCACAGTTTTGAAATGGGTAGATGATATATAGTCAGTATCAGGAAATATCAAAAATAAATCTAAAATAAGACTATATATGTGTGGTGGTCTTACTGCTCACAAAGGGAATGTCAAAAGTAAAAAAGGTGTTGCAGGTTAAGGTAACAAATGACATCAGATCACATTTGGTTTTTGATTTTTGCATTTTTTTGATTATACTGAAGAAAGATGAAAATGTAACAGTTGTAAAATTGTCATTTTACAGGTATGACATGAATGCTATTTCATTTGTCAACTACAGGTGCCGGTCATAAAATTAGAATATCATGACAAAGTTGATTTATTTCAGTAATTCCATTCAAAAAGTGAAACTTGTATATTAGATTCATTCATTACACACAGACTGATGTATTTCAAATGTTTATTTCTTTTAATTTTGATGATTATAACTGACAACTAATGAAAGTCCCAAATTCAGTATCTCGGAAAATTTGAATATTGTGAAAAGGTTCAATATTGAAGACACCTGGTGCCACACTCTAATCAGCTAATTAACTCAAAACACATGCAAAAGCCTTTAAATGGCCTCTCAGTCTAGTTCTGTAGGCTACACAATCATGGGGAAGACTGCTGACTTGACAGTTGTCCAAAAGACGACCATTGACACCTTGCACAAGGAGGGCAAGACACAAAAGGTCATTGCTAAAGAGGCTGGCTGTTCACAGAGCTCTGTGTCCAAGCACATTAATAGAGAGGCGAAGGGAAGGACAAGATGTGGTAGAAAAAAGTGTACAAGCAATAGGGATAACTGCACTCTGGAGAGGATTGTGAAACAAAACCCATTCAAAACTGTGGGGGAGATTCACAAAGAGGGGACTGCATCTGGAGTCAGTGCTTCAAGAACCACAACGCACAGATGTATGCAAGACATGGGTTTCAGCTGTCACATTCCTTGTGTCAGGCCACTCTTGAACAAGAGACAGCGTCAGAAGCGTCTCGTCTGGGCTAAAGACAAAACTGCTGCTGAGTGGTCCAAAGTTATGTTCTCTGATGAAAGTAAATTTTGCATTTCCTTTGGAAATCAAGGTCCCAGAGTCTGGAGGAAGAGAGGAGAGGCACAGAATCCACGTGCTTGAGGTCCAGTGTAAAGTTTCCACAGTCAGTGATGGTTTGGGGTGCCATGTCATCTGCTGGTGTTGGTCCATTGTGTTTTCTGAGGTCCAAGGTCAACACAGCCGTCTACCAGGAAGTTTTAGAGCACTTCATGCTTCCTGCTGCTGACGAACTTTATGGAGATGCAGATTTCATTTTCCAACAGGACCTGGCACCTGCACACAGTGCCAAAACTACCAGTACCTGGTTTAACGACCATGGTATCCCTGTTCTTGATTGGCCAGCAAACTCGCCTGACCTTAACCCCATAGAAAATCTATGGGGTACTGTGAAGAGGAAGATGCAATACGCCAGACCCAACAATTCAGAAGAGCTGAAGGCCACTATCAGAGCAACATGGGCTCTCATAACACCTCAGCAGTGCCACAGACTGATCGACTCCATGCCACGCCGCATTGCTGCAGTAATCCAGGCCAAAGGAGCCCCAACTAAATATTGAGTGCTGTACATGCTCATACTTTTCATGTTCATACCTTTCAGTTGGCCAACATTTCTAAAAATCCTTTATTTGCATTGGTCTTAATTGATATTCTAATTTTCCGAGATACTGAATTTGGGACTTTCATTAGTTGTCAGTTATAATCATCAAAATTAAAAGCAATAAACATTTGAAATATATCAGTCTGTGTGTAATGAATGAATCTAATATACAAGTTTCACTTTTTGAATGGAATTACTGAAATAAATCAACTTTGTCATGATATTCTAATTTTATGACCGGCACCTGTATAAAGAAAACTTTTGCAAGCTATATTTTTGTGGGCATTTTTGGTGAGTAAAACAAAATGAATAAAATGTGACAAAAACTAAAAGTTAACTGCTGAAAAATTTAAATTAAATAAAAACTAAATTAAATGAAAAATGAAATAAAAGCTACAATTAGAAAATAGCAAAAAACAAAAACTTAACAAAAACTAAAACTAATTAAAAATTAAATAAAAGCTACAATTAGAAAATAAATCCGGGAGGAGCTCAGAGTAGAGCCACTGCTCCTTCGCATCGAGAGTAGTCAGAAGAGGTGGCTTGGGCATTTGATCAGGATGCCTCCTGGACGCCTCCCTGGGTGAGGTGTTCCGGGCACGTCCAACCGGGAGGAGTCCACGGGGAAGACCCAGGACACGCTGGAGGGACTGTCTCCCGGCTGGGCTGGGTACGCCTTGGGATTCCCCTGGAAGAGCTAGAAGAAGTGGCCTGAGGAGAGGGAAGTCAGGGCCTCTCTGCTCAAGCTGCTGCCCCCGTGACCTGATCTCAGATAAGCGTAAGAGGATGGATGGATGGATAGATGAATTAGAAAATCGCAAAAAACAAAAAATTAATAAAAACTAAAACAAATATCTTAAAACTAAAAAAACACTGTCCTCAACACAGGCATTTCACAAAGTAGTGTGTGTCACGCCTGCATGTTAAAGAGTAACCACCCCGGGCTCATCTAAGGTAGGTAATACCACCCTAAGGTGAGGGGGTGCCGCCGCTAAACACGTCAAGAAGATGCCCAGTGAGTGTAGCTGAATCCATCCCTTCCCATCTGCCACCTATACAGTAAGTTTCAAGGCTACCAGAAGGAGGGGTCATTCAGTGATCAGAGTATCCCACTGGATGGAGCTCCATCCTGAGAATACCTTACACTTAAGTCCTAAGAGGTGATCACCTTCTATTTTGTTTATATTAGTGCAGCGGATGGACCATGTATAAAAATGACTGTCCTTTATAAATGTCTTATGCAATGTTTTGGTTAAACACCTTAAGTTAAATCTGCAAGTCACATTTGATTACTTCATTTCAAATCCATTGTGATAGCACATTCAGCCAGATTTATGAAAAGTGTGCTACTCTCCAAATACTTATGGACCTAACTGTAAATATTCTTACAAACACATATTACGTATAGGTTTATAGGTGTGTATATATAATATGGCATCACGTACAACTGTTTTTTAAGTATGTTCTTCAGTGTAGTGCACGACATAGCATCAAATGTGGCCTGACATGGTGCTTTGTGCTTCTGCTGTACAGCTCTAGGTCTCACATTCAGACCCTGGCCTGCTCACTGCCTGTCTGGGGTTTACGTGTTCACCCTGTATTGGCTTGGATTTCTTTCAGATATTTCCACATCCATTCATCTGTCTACCCATCCATCAACTTCTGAACCTAATAATTCCAGGGCTGATGCTGTAATTGATCCTGTGTTTTGAAATGTTAATGTATTGTTCTTGGTCATCTCCATTTATTCTGTGGTCTTCTGTGCTTTATAAAATGACAGGTAAGGATGAGCTCTGTGAAAATACAAAATTTGACTGATTTATATCATGATGTGCCTATATGGCACTCACCTGCAAAATAAGTAAACCAATAAAATCGGTTATCTTCATAGAAAACACAGAAAAAGTGTATTTAATAAAAGACTTTCATTGAGAAGATAAATACCCAACAAACATGTTTTTTGAACTGTGTAAAGTGGGTCTTCTGCAAATAAAACAGGCTCCGTGCACCAAAGCCCCTCTTCCCACATCTTGCCTGCTCTCAAGCCAAACTGCTGAAGAAGTCAGAGCACTATGGAGGAAAGCCACAAATAAGCAGGTGCTGTGGACAAATAGGTAGGTGTGCATTGTCACCAGGATGACCCGGTACTGACTAATTCTGTTAAAGATAACACAGTGAGTTCACACAGGAGCTGTTCTACAGCAAACAATTATACCATCTTTACTACTTTGTAAAGGTAAATTATTAGATTAACTCTATCACTTTCAGCATTTTAATTTCTGTCAAAGTACCTGAGTGTTCCTTTTGAGCATCAGAACTCCAATATTTAAACACAAATGAGTTCATTGACCGTGGGAGAACTGAACTGTAAATTGCAAATTGTCCATGAGAATCAGTAATCTAGACAAGACATTTTCTCCTTAACAAAACAGCAGCCTGTCTTTACAAAGGCTGCATTTGAACCTGATGGTTTCAAAATGACATACACAGTAATCAGATTTATTAAAACAGGGCACATCTATTAAATCTGCATGTCTGTTCCTGCCGCTTTGGCTTTGGTAGAACAAACAACTACAGTAAGTACATTGTTCTTCTAATCGATTTTTTTCTGTTTTATTGCCAATGAGAAATGGAGGCTGCCTCAGTGAATTTGCACAGGTAACACAATGCATTTAATTAAGTGGCATAGAAGAGCTTTGTGAGCATTATAACAATTTGAATTATTAACAAGTATTATACTGAAGAATTACACTTGTTGGGTTTTACTGATGTTTCTCTTAATAAGTCATATATTATTGTCTACCACTTTCATCTTAAATTTAGCCAGGGGTATCCTTTATAGAAGCAAATTGTGTAATAAAGCTGGAAGCAGGTGTTATACTGTTATATAACTGTGGTCATTTGCTGCTGTACTCACAATTTGTGCCTGTCTAAGTTGTAGTAAACTGACTGAGTAAATTCCTCAGCAATAACTGAAGTTACGAGTGGCTATTGTATATTTTACCTGAGACTGAACATCAGTTTCGTTCTTATCTCTTACTTCTGCATACTGGCAGTGAGTATAAACTGTTGGTCCAGAATACCATGCGGAGGGAATTTGTGAATAATTTGGGGATATAATCCAACACAATCCATCCATGCATTCATTTTCTGAACGCATTTCAGGATTGCATGTAGCAGAATCACATAGAGACTAAAAGGCAGTCCATGATGGGATGCAAGCCCAACTCTATTCACTTACATGTGTGCAGTCGTCCTCACTCATACTAGGTAAATCAGTGCAGCTTAGTGCACACGTCTATGGAATTTGAAAGAAAACCGGAATACCTGGAGAAATCCAGATGTATGCTAAGACATATTCCAAGAAAACCACTGGGTTGTGGGCTGCCATTGGTGGATTCCAAGCTGCTATTGTTTGTAATTGTGGGGGCTGTGAGTGGGTCGCACAGTTGATTGCAGGTTGGTTGCTGCTCCGATGATCGTGGTCAAAACCCCTATTTGAGGATGGCACCTGATTAAACCTCCCTGCTTCAATGACCATGTTTGATGTACAATATCCTTCCCCCGTCATAAAAAATTCACCAAGGGGTGAACTACATGAAGACACACAGGTAGAAAATAGTAGGTCACAACACCAAAAATGCTGAGAAGCACTTTGCCAACACAACATTCCAACTCCATACCAGTCAGCATTTAAAACTGGTTTTCCGGAACTGCAAGTCAGCAGTGTTAACCCCCTCACTTTCATTATATCTTCATTTTCTAATGAATCCTTTGATTCTGGTTAAGCAAATAGGACAGCACCATAGTAGTGCAGCATCACAGTTCTTAGACATTAGATACACTGTAGGTTTCCAGGTTGTAGTACCTTCTGTGTTTTCTTGGGTTTCCTGTTGAGATTTCTAATGTTAGGTGGCTTGGTTGTGTGCACTGGATTGATCAGGTATCCCCTCTGGTCTATATTTGGCTTCCTTTTCTTGGTGTAAACTCAAGTCTCTTGTCATGCTGACCAGAATAATATTTGTCAAGAAAATCTATAGCTGTATAGGAGGACAGCACAGTAGTGAAACTGTTAGTGCTGCTGCTTCACAGATCCAGGAAACTATATTTGATTCTCTGCTTGGTCACTCAGAGTATGGCGATTTCACATTTTCCCTATATTCACATGGGTTTTTTTTACCAGGTACTCTGCATGTATGCCTAGTTGTTAATACTATAGTCTCACAGTCTCACGGCTTCAGAGTCCTGACTTTAAATACCAGCCTGGTGACAGCCTTTGTGGAGTTAATACATTAATGTTGTATCTGTGTGGGTTTTCCTCCAGGTACTTTGCTTTTCCTCCAATCTCCAAGACACATCTCAGTCAGATTAATTGGAAACACTGGCCCAGCATTAGTCGAAGTGAGTTTTCAATGTACTCTTTGCATTTTATATCGCTCTTCATTGAATGCTGGCTCAGAGTACTGTTGACAAGTTTATGGGTAAAGTCAAATTAGAAACTTTGAAAACTGCATAATGTATTCACATAAAAAGCAGGTTACCATAAACACACAATAAAACAAACCAATTTCAAAGTGAAAGGCATGAAAGGATCCTAACAATATACATTTACTATTATATTTGAGGTATAGCCAGTTGTCAATGGAGAAGAGGGGAACAAAACCTCCAGTCAGCAACATGCCTGGAGATAATTAACTTCTAGGGGACCACAGTTATTTACAACAGGCAAAGTCAAAGAGAGAGTCAAACATAGTCGCAGTCCCGGACACCTTGGTCACCTGGTTGCCCAACTCCTCCTGGGTAATATCCTTGCTTTCCAAGGCTATCAGTAAATCTGACGCCTTTCTCATGGACAAAGTGACAGCTTGGCAGTAGAACAATGGCACCAAGTGTCACAGAAGGGGACCAAGATGAGAAACCAAGATGTGAAGGGTCAGTTGAACTTCAAGTTGAACCTTGAATTTACTCAGGTAGGAGAGTACCGGGCCGTGTTTCCGGGTGGGGGGACTGCTCGGCGGTCCGGAGCGACACGGTGCAGGCTTCGCTTCCAGCAAGGGAAAACGAGCCCCTAGTCCTACACAAGAAGAATGTGGAGGAGACCCACCGACGTGGACTGGTTCCTGTGGGGAAAATGAAAAGGGCTTACTATGTTCTCTCAGAGGAGAGGACTGAGCCGTCCGTTGGGACCACGGTTCCAGAGACATACGGGCTGTCCCCAGACCAGCAGGTAAAGCACCTACAAAGCTGGGAATATGATCCAGAGAGATCAACCCGGGAGCAAGCTTATGCTCTCTGGGAAACCGTAGGTTCATGGCTGAAGCCATTCGAATCAACTGCCCTGCAAATTGTGCAGCAGGTAGCCTGCTTCATCTTAATTAATGGTCTTCCCGCTACTTTCACCCAGCCGGTCTGGGGAAACTTTAATTCCAGGCATGAGTTAATAACTCAATTAACAACTAAGCCAGCCTCACAATCTGTGGGAGCAGAATGGTCCTCTAGTGGACTCCATAGGGATTACGTTCCACCGTATAAGTCCCCTCCACATAAACCGAAGCATGCTCTGATGTCCCCGGGTGGGTCGCTCGCACGGGAGCGCAGGGGAATGCGAGTGGAAGGGGAGAGGACGGTTGTGTGCACTTACGAACCCCCTGGCTACTGGTCATATGGGAGTAGTAATTCTAAATGGATTTTAAATGGATTTCGAGTTACTGCCCTTCTAGACTCCTGCAGCAACATCTCCGTTATTGATTGCCGTTACGTACTACCGCGACAGTGGATAAGGAAAAAGACCAGTATACGCTGCATACACGGGGAAACAAGGACAAACAAGACCGCCCTCTGTATTATAAGTTATGAAGGCTTAGTAAAAAAGTTCCCCGTGGCGGTCCACCTACACCCACCTTCTCCTGTGATCCTAGGGCGGGACTGGTCTGATAGTAAATGCGGAGTGCGAATAACTGCTCCCCTTATTCCTGTAGGCCTAGTCATGGAAGGGGATAACCCGACTCAACTTGATTCCATGTCGTGTAAACAGCTGGCGGAGACGGGTACGGAAGACTGCGAGGAGGTTGGGGAGGCTCCTGGGCCGTCGCACTTAGATACGTCATCAACCCGGGCCTCGACGAGTCAGGAGGACTCCCCGCCCCTTGAGCTCAGACCGGACCATCTCTCCGAAATGCACTTTCAATTTAACCAAACGTCGGCATCTTTCAGGAGAGAACAATGGAATGATGATTCCCTGAAGTTTGCAAAAAATGCAGTCGTGCTTGTCAATGGCCAACGCACTCATCAGCACATGCCACGCAGGCCCCACATTGTATTAGACAATGATCTGTTATATCGAATAGCAGAGCATGAGGGCGGGGTGCGGAAGTTGTTGCTAATCCCACGAACCTACTGGCGGCAGGTTTGCGAGATGGCACACGCCCACCGAAAAGATATTAGAGCGCATTAAGCTCCGATTTTATTGGCTGGGAATTAATGAGGAGGTTCGCCGTTTTTGCATATCTTGTCCAGAATGTCAATTACGGCAAATTCCTAGGGGGGACCGTGCTCCTCTCGTTCCCCTCCCCCTGATTGATGTTCCCTTTGAGCGTATTGGGGTCGATATAGTAGGACCTCTGGAGCCCTCAGCTCGAGGACACAAATATATATTAGTCCTCGTGGATTATGCTACGCGATATCCAGAGGCAGTTCCATTGCGCTCTGCTACTAGTAAAGCGATCGCACGGGAACTAGTGGGAGTCATCGCACGTCTAGGGATCCCTAAAGAATTCCTCACGGATCAAGGGACGCCCTTTACCTCGGCGACGTTCAAGGAAACGGCCAAGTTACTTAAAATAAAGCACCTAAAAACCGCAGTATTTTATCCTCAAACTGACGGTCTTGTCGAGAGGTTTAACCAAACTCTCAAGCAGATGCTACGCAAGGTGGTCAGCGGGGACGGGAAGAACTGGGATCAGCGCCTCCCCCTCATGCTCTTTGCTTATCGGGAAGTTCCACAAGCCTCTACGGGGTTCTCCCCTTTTGAATTGTTATATGGCCGACAACCCAGAGGGCTATTGGATGTCTTAAAAGAGGGATGGGAAGGAGAGGCTCTCCCATCTAGCAATATATTGGAGTATATCGCGCAGTTACGCGATCGATTCGGAAAAATCCGACCTTTGTTAAAAAGTCACATGGAAGAGGCGCAAGCAGCACAGGCCCACTATTATGACCGTGGCACGACTCTCCGGGAGTTCTAACTGGGGGATCGCGTCATGGTGTTGGTTCCTACCTCGCATTCTAAGTTGCTTGCCCACTGGCAAGGCCCGTATGAAGTTAAGGAGAGGAAAGGGCTCGTCGATTATTTGGTGAAACAACCCAATCGTCGGCCAAGTGAGTGGGTGTATCATGTCAACTTGCTGAAGCCGTGGAAGGAGAGGGATTCTGATCCCTCCTCTGCTCAGCCCCGCTCTTTCTTTGTTCAGACAGACCGCCTTAACTACAGACCCGACTTGAATGCTAAACAAAGACGAGAGCTAGAATTATCGATCTCGTCAGTTCCAGAGGTAGTGAGTGAGCAGCCTGGACGGACCTCTCTGATTGCGCACGACATAGTGACAGAACCTGGGGTTGTCGTGCGAGAACGCCCATATTGGCTTCCCGAAGCAAAGAAGGCAGAGGTGGAGCTTGAGATCAAGCGCATGCTGGATCTAGGTGTGATTGAGGAAAGTTATAGTCCCTGGTCCAGTCCAATTGTCTTGGTCAGTAAGCCCGACGGGAGTTGGAGGTTTTGCAACGACTTCTGTCGGTTGAATCAAGTCTTCCAGTTTGACACCTATCCGATGCCTCGCGTGGACGACCTACTCGAGAGGCTGGGACAGGCGGAATATTTAACACACTTGACATGACAAAAGGGTACTGGCAGGTTCCTTTAACGGACTCCGCGAAGGAGAAGACCGCGTTTAGCACTCCCAGTGGGCACTGGCAGTACCGGGTCCTCCCATTCGGGTTACATGGGGCGCCAGCAACCTTCCAGCGTCCGGTGGATAGAGTGCTCCAGCCTCATAACACGTTTAGTGCTGCCTATTTGGATGATGTTGTCATCTATTCCAGCACATGGAAGGACCACGTGCGGCAGGTGGAAACGGTATTGCGGACGCTGGGTGAAGCTGGGCTTTGAATTAATCCCAAGAAGTGTTTCTTTGGGTTAAAAGAGGCTCAGTATTTGGGCTACCTAGTGGGTCGGGGTGCCGTGAAGCCACAGTGTTCCAAAGTTAATACCATATTAAACTGGCCCCGTCCGATTACCAAGCGGCAAGTGCAGGCTTTCCTCGGTTTGGCCGGGTACTACCGCCGGTTTGTACCCCGGTTCTCTGAGAGAGCAGCACCCTTGACAGACTTAACAAAGAAAAGGGCTCCAAACCACGTGGTATGGACTGACAAGACTGCTGCTGCATTTTGTGACCTAAAACAGGCCCTTACGTCAGCACCCGTGTTGAAAGCACCCAACTTTTCACTTCCTTTTATACTCCAGACGGACGCTTCGGACACAGGCCTGGGAGCCGTGCTGAGCCAAAGCGTCGATGGTGTTGAACACCCCGTCATGTACTTGAGCCGGAAACTGCTGGATCGGGAAATCAGGTATGCGGCAGTGGAACGGGAGGCTCTTGCGATAAAATGGGCGATTACACAGTTGAGGTACTACCTCTTGGGCCGTGAATTCACTCTAGTGATGGACCATGCACCTCTCCAGTGGATGGCCCTTCACAGGGAGTCTAATCCCTGGGTCACTAGGTGGTTTCTTGACCTCCAACCATACAAGTTTTCGCTCGTTCATCGTAGGGGTACTCTCAATGCCAATGCTGATGCCCTCTCTTGTCCACGACCTCTCGGACAGGTCCGCCCGACCTGGTGGGTCTGGGCTAAGGGGGGGGGCCTTGTCACACACGTGCGCATGGGAACCAGCAGAAGGGCCTAAACACTAGTAATTCTACGCCAGGCCAGGGGGTGGCGGAGTGTACTGACTTTCTCTCTCAGTCCCTTGCAGACCTTTATCGAGAAATCCCGCCTGCTGCCGGCCCCAAGGATGATGTCACTTCTGGGCACAAGGACACCACTCCCATTTCCGGCATAGATGTCGTCACTTCCCTTCCAGCCCTTTAAAACTGCCATCTTGCCTCAGTATAGGCAGTTCTGTTCTGGACTCTGAACTAAGCACATCGTGCTATTTACAACTACTTTTGCAGCCGATTCAATTATACGGGTGGCTGCCCCAAATCTTTATGATGTCTCCGACTCATTCTTATCACAGCGTAATGGTCATAACTGGAACCTATTTTTTCGTCCATATACTATAATACAGTAGAATTCTGCTCGATGCCCGTGGGAGACGGAGTTACACCTCCCATGTAATTTAGTGCCTGCCCATATAAGGCAGTCCATCAGCTGCAATCCAATAGAAACACTGCTGCTAAATATTCACGGGTGAAGGACTGTGCTTATGCAGAGGAAGATGAGATGGTCAGGCTGGGAACCTTCGATGCATGTACACCGAGCGGCTCACATGAACTGACGCAGTGCAGAGACAAAAAGCAACAGTTCCAAAGAGTGCTGAACAAAAACCGAATTACACAATTGAGAAGGCAGCAAAAAAATATCAAGCGTGTGATACATACAAGCATATTCATAAGTGCAGCTACTGCGGAAACAAAGCACACGGTGGAATCCCACGTAATTTAGTGCCTGCCCATATAAGGCCGGTCCGGCAGCAGCAATCCAATAGAAACACTGCCGCTAAATATTCATGGGTGAAGGACTGTGCTTATGCAGAGGAAGATGAAATGGTCAGGGTGGTGTTTGGCACAAACTCGGTGAAACTGCGACAGAAACTTTTAAGTGCCGGGTCTTAGCTAACATTAAATACAGCCGTGGATATCGCACAAGATGGCACCAGCACAGCTGGGAACCTTCGATGCATGTACACTGAGTGGCTCACGTGAAATGACGCAGTGCACAGACAAAAAGCAACAGTTCCAAAGAGTGCTGAACAAAAACCGAATTACACAATTGAGAAGGCAGCAAAAAATTATGAAGCGTGTGATACATACAAGCATATTCATAAGTGCAGCTACTGCGGAAACAAAGCACACGGTGGAAAAAGTCAATGTCCGCTAAAGGAAGACAGTGTAAAAAAAAACCTGTGCATGCAGTGTGTCACGTCTCAGATAAAGAGGAAGACGAGCTGTTTATTGATGCAGTAAGAAACGAATCGATGAATGAAACCTGTTATCTTTACAGCGATTGACAAACACGGAATGTAACTTGAACACATCCTACAAATACGAACCTGATTGAAAGAAATAATGATAATCAAATCCTTGATGACAACAACACTCATAACACTCACAAAACAATTACTGTATATTGACAATCATGTTACATTATTTTTAAAATTTTCCCTTTTCTTTTTCATTAACTTCTTTAACACACTACTTCTCCGCTGCGAAGCGCGGGTATATATATATATATATATATATATATATATACCTATATACCCGCAATGGTAGAGGCTTTGCCTCTAGCACTGACGTCTGAGGTTCGATTCCCGAGAGGGGGTGCACTGAGTATGTACGTGCGCTTCCCGATTAATTTTACCCTCGCATCCCCTTGGTTTGAAACGTATGAAAAAATATGCAGTTAACGCAGAAAGACAGATCACCAATTAAAGCTTTATGAGTAATGAATACTTTATTCGCCATCAATGATTGTTTTTATAAAGCCATACTCAGTGTATTTATTAGATGAACGGTAAAAAATTAAGAGCGAGGGGAGGGTAACTTATTGAGGCACACAGGCAAAGCTACAATAGCACACGGGCTCGATGCGTCGGTGCGCGTCAACTCGATCTGAATTGCGCAATCACATTTGAAAAAATATATCTTTTCAAGTTCTATTTAGTCGACACAAATATCTTTGGTTGGAATGTAAGGCTTAATTTACTCTTTACATTTGTATGGTGAAGAAAAATTTATGCAATGATGCCTACATTTAACTTACATTCCTACCAAAGATATTTCTGTCGACTAAATAAAAATTCCTTCTATTTAAAATTTAAATAGAACTTGAACAGATACGATAGTTCATAATATCCATGCAGACTTGCACGTAAGAGCGGGAGTCATCTGTTTTAACATACAGCATATTGCACTGATACGAAATAGCCTGCCCATTTAATTATTTAGGAATGGATAAATAAATTAAGATTTTGTACAAATAATGTTTTTCATTTTTCTTCCTTGATGGATTCTGGCACCCCCAGCAACAGTTGCTCGCACCCCAAAGAGTGTATATACTGTATATACATATATATATATATGTGTGTGTGTGTGTATATGTATATATGTAGATATGTATATATACTGTATATGTATATATATGTGGATGTATTTGTATATATGTATATATATGTATATATGAGTGTGTGTATATATATATGTGTATATGTGTATATGTATGGATATGTATATATATGTTTATATGTGTGTGTGTGTATATATATATATATATATATATATATATATATATATATATATATATATGACAGCAACACTCATCACTCACAACAGTGACAAAACACTTACATTGACAATCATGTTACGTTATTTTCAAAATGTTTCCTTTTCTTTTTTATTACTTCTTTAACACACTACTTCTCCGCTACGAAGCGCGGGTATTTTGCTAGTATATATATATATATGTATATGTATATATATATGTATATATGTATCTATATACAGTATATGTGTATGTGTGAATATATATGTTTATATGTGTGTGTGTGTGTGTGTGTATATATACGTACAGTATAAAGGGATGCAGTGCGAACTGGCCCCGCGGCTTATAAATAGCGGGTGCCAAGTCACTGCAAACCCAACAAGGGAATGTTGTGTGATGACCGAGGGAGGGGAGGAAGCGCCGATCGGAACAGAGCAGTTGAAAAGTGCTGTCTTTCGCGACGATGCGGTGCTAAAGACGCCACCTCCAGCTATAAATAAATTAAAGGGCGAGAGAGACTCAAACTGTAGATAAGCCCAAGAATAAAAAGGAGATCCCTAAAATAAAACGGGGGGTCTCCTGACAAGTTGGATAAGGGGTTGGAAAATGTAAGAGCGGCCGATAATCCCGTCCCAGCGGAGAGATGGATTGAGCCAGGAGTACTGAGGTGCTTCCAGTGTCACGGAGGAGGGCAACCAGGAGGACAGCGGATCTGCTATAACTGTTGTCGGAGGGGCCATGTGTGGTGATGCTGTCCTTGGAGGACAGGGGATCAGAGGGATGCCCATTATAACGTTCCCCCAAGGTTCTCCAGGGAGGCTAGACAACATTGCCCAGGCCCGACTTAAGGATCCTCCTGGAGGAAGACGTCCCTCGCAGGGCTGGATGCTCAAAATCATAATTTTTCGCTGGGGGGGAAGTATTGTGGACTGTGCCCGGCAGTTTATCCCGGCCAAGTCCCCCAAGCCGCAGATGGAGCCCTCCCTGCAGTATGGAGGTGCCCCGAAGACCAGCAGGGAGTCATAGACTTTGTAGTTTTTATCCTCAGCCCTGCTGGATACCACAGGGGCCGCAAGAGGGAGCTGCAGGGAGGACCAAAGACTTCTTTTTGCCCTATGCCCCAGAAGTACTTCCAAGTCACATGAGCGGAAGTGATGGTGTACTTCCAGGGTGAAAAAAGGACTTTTATCTTATCCGGAAGTGATAGGGAATTATGGACTGAAAGATGAGAAACACTTCCGGGTGAGGAACTATAAAAGGATTGTGGGAGCTCCCAGATGGGGAGCTGAGCTGGGTGGTAGGAGGGCAACGCATCTGGGAGTGGAGGATTGATTTATTGTGATTTGTTATTGGTTTATTTATGAATAGTGTGGAGTGGAGGGTGCTTGGTGCACATTATTATTATAATAAAAATTTTACCAGGTGTTTAGCGTGGTACCTGAGGGTTCAAGGGAGCGCTAGCGCCCCCAACTGCGACAATATATAATGAAGTGTGAGTCCCTATCTTCCTCCCCAAAACATGAGGCTGAGTCTCTGTACTTTAGCAAAACCAGGTTTATTCAACTTGAAACAGGAACAGCACTGTTATTTATTGTAGTGGGATCTAACACTCTCCTATGCACAAACACAGCAATCAAGCAGGGTCATGGCCAGTAATATTGTTCCTTACATTTATAATGTTCATCAACAACGTCAGTTATAGCGCGATTGTGGTTGATTTGGATCTGCTTTTGCAACAAGCTGCTGTAGTGCTTGGGAGCCTGCGGTTGCCCAGCTGACAGATAAGCTGTCTTCCACAGATAAAACTGTTTAGAAACCTTACCATATATATATGTGCGACTAGGAGGACATTGTATGGACCAAACAACGGTAATTCCAAGCCAGGCCAGGGGGTGGCGGGGTGCACTAAACTTTCTCCTGTTATCTCTACAGACTAGCCACGGGAAAACCTTGCTGATTCAGAGCAGATGATGTCACTTCCAGTTCCGGCGCACAGAAGAACATCACTTCCGGCACCCAGAAGAATATCACTTCTGGCACCCAGTCTGACACCCGAAAAACAACACTTCCGGTCCCCTTAGGTCACTTCCTGTCTGATCTCTTAAAGCCGCCATCTTTGCAAACCCTCGACAGTTCTGTTTTGGACTCTGTACTGAGAACATCTCTGTACCATTTACAAAACCTTTTGCTGACAGGAATAATATACGGGTGGCTGCCCCAAACCTTTTTAAGTGTGTCGGGTCTGTTCTTTTTACAACATATATATACTAGCTATGTAAGCCCGTGCTGTAAAAAGCCCAGGATCCTAGAAACTATTGAAATCTAAAGAAAAAAATTTAAATGTAGAGATATCAGGTAATTGAAAGGAACTACTCAGGGCATCTCTCTCCTAGGAGGATTCATTGTGCATTGGTGGCGGAAGGAAAAATAAAAGGGATATGGTTTTGTTGATGTTATTGGCTAAGTGACTTTGTCTTTCTTCTGAGGTTTTGTTTTACCAACGTGCTGGCCTGGCTTATGTTATTAGTCGCGGAACCCTTACCCTGACTTCACCCCTCACTTGCAGGCCGGACAGGCACACACACTTCCACGTGTAGGCATTTATATATACATACAGTGGAACCTTGGTATACGTCCTTAATTCGTTCCAGACCCTTTGACTTATACCAAACAGAACGTATACCAAACAAATTTTTCCCATAAGAAATAATGGGTTTATCCATTATTAATTAATCCGTTCCCATGAAAAAAAAAATCCTATTGCTATTGGCATATTATACATTGATGAGGTTGTATAAAATACAGTAATTTAAACACTGCTTAATACTAAAATACATAAATACAAAAGCAATTAGATGAAATAAATGAAAATTTGACCTCACTTTACTTTTTAATAACATCTTTGTTTTTCACAATCGTAGATACCGTCGTTCTCGGCAAACGGTATGCAACAGCCATGTCCCGGATATGCATGCCACCTTCATACTTTTCAACAATCAATTCAAATTTACATGAAAAAAACAAAAAATCACGTTGTGACGATGCAGGTTTGCTGTATGCTCCCATCTGCTGCCGGGGAGCCCTTGAATCCTACACCGTCGATAATGTGCCTCACTGCTAACCTCATCGGTAAAGCAAGGGGATGGTGAAAAAGTGCAAAGTGCTTTTATTAAAACAATTAACAAAACAAGGTGTTCAAATTAAAGTGCAGTCTCCAAAGTTCCAATAAATAATCCATAAAATCAGAAGTGAAACGTGGAGGTTAAAACAATAGAAAAAGTCTTCTTAAAAACAACGAAGTTAAAATAGAGCAGGAAGCATTCTTTAAAAAAAAAAAAAAACAAGAAGAAGCCCGGTGCCTTTTTACCTGGCGGCCCCCCTGCTTCCCAACAGGGGAGTCGCTCTACTTGCAGCTGACGTTAACTCTGCCTACTTCAGCTACAGTACTTCGCTCGCTCGCTCTCTCTCTCTCTCTCACTCACTCACTCAACCTCCCGTCCGTTCTTTGTTTTTACTCCCCTTCTAGCTGACTCGTGCTTCTGTTTATCAAGATAAGCAGCCCCAGGAACAATCATGAATGCAGAGAAACGCCCACATCGCTAATCGCCCTGACAACCTTCAGCCACATAACCACCACGCCCCCTCACCAAGCTGCCAGCGCGGTGATTATTTATTTTAAAACTGGACTTTGACAGGAGCTGTGGAACCGCTATACCACTCACGTAAAAGTTCACAGAGAGTTATAGCGTGGGTTGTTCACTGAATGCTAGCAACTGGCGCACTAACGCTCATGGGCAGTCGTGGCTTTGTCTTGAGAGAGGTAAACAAGATTAGCAAGCAAATTTTTCGTGTCCAAACAGAACGTATACCAAGTTGGACTTGTTCCAAAGCAGACGTATACCAAGGTACCACTGTATATATATATTGTGGAGGACTGCCGGCTTCATGCTCCGGCCCTCACCCCCAGGCCGCCAGGAGGAGCTCTCCCGACAGCAGGATCGTGCCCCGAGTTCCAGCAGGGCCTTATGGACTATGTAATGTTTTTACACAGCCCTGCTGGATACCATGGGGGCCACCAGGAGTCGCTGTGGGAGGTGCTTATGGGCTCTTTTGTGCCTTATGACCCGGGAGTACGTCACGGTCATGTGACGGGAAGGAACGACGTGCTCCCAGGTTGAAGTAAAAGACTGATTGCCCTGACCCGGAAGGAATAAGGAACTGTGGACTGCTGGGACAGGAACACCTCCGGGTCAGGGGCTATAAAAGGATGATACCTCAGTCCACTGAGCTGTGCTGGGTGGGAGAGGAGCAAAGTGTCTGGGTGAGGAGGAGTGGTTATTGTGTTGGTTAGTGATTTATGAGTAGTGTGGAAGGTGCTTGGTGCACTGTGGATAAAAATAAACAGTCTTGGACTTTTACCTGGTGTCTGGAGTCATACCTGAGGGTTCAAGGGAGCACTAGCGCCCCCTACTGCCACAATATATATACTAGCCATGTGCGCCCAACTACGTTGCGCGTGTTAAAGTTGTCTGTGAAGGGCTGCCTGTTTAAACGTGGCTGCCAGTCGTGAATTGGGCCCTTCGTCGCACAGCATTATGATTTTTTATAAGGGAAACAAAATTACAAAAGAAAATCCTTGGATATTGATTCGATAGGAAAGGCCTACTCGGAATCACTATCCGAATAGTAATTATGTGGTGGTGTAGGAGCATTTCTGCTTCTATCCGTTCGCAGTCTGTCTCGTTTTCACGACGCTATCGTTTCCTCTCACGATGTCTTCTCAACCTTTCTCCAATCTCGCAGGTTGCTTTGTGGCAATCCAAAAAGGAAGGCACTATACATGGAGCAATGGTTATAAAAGGGGGACACATAGGTATCCAGGCTCTTTAAAGCATAAATAGGGATCACTTCACTAACATGTGAGCAAGCCATGGTACAACTGTGAGACGCACAGCACTCGCTGGCTACAATTTCTGGAACGTGCTGTTATGTTGTCATTCGTTTTACCCACTGTCTTTCTTTCATTCATATGTTACGTAGGCATGTACCTTTCATCTTCGGCAATCTCATTCTCTAACCAGGCCTCAGGAGCTAACCAGCGTAACACCGTCCACCACCCCTTTCGTTATTCCGGCACATTGTTGACATACGTGAGTAACAACACCATACTAAACTGGAAGGTGGTCTACGCATTCGTAGAATTTGCAGACAAACAAAGATCAAGATCTAAATGAAGATCTCTTCAGTTAATTTAAAGCACAACAATTTGTTAGTTTGAATGTCTGTGTTTTGAGGTTTGACTGGAGTTCTACAGTCTTCAGTAGTATAAGCCTGGAGGAGATTCTTAATGCAATGCCTATGTTTTAGCTGTCTCTCTACTGCCATCTAGTGCTTCTTCTTCTAATTCATTCGCGGACAAACAAAGATCAAGATCCAAATGAAGATTATATATAGAGATATATAGAATTTTTGGGTGGGTTATTCCTTTAAGAATTAGGCCTATCTGGTTTAACTATCTACTTCTAATAGTAGTAGCATATTTAATTAACTGAAAACTGTATAAGGAATGGTTTGAACAGCCTCTAAATAACACACTGCATTAGTCAGTTTTATAAGAAGGTAATGTGTGGATTAATTTCTTAGTATCCTCCATCTTAATTTTCCAATATTTTGAAGCTGTGTGCTCTGTGGTGTGTGGTGTCATGATCTCTAGCCTAGCTAAGAAAACCAGAATTGCACAATGAACTGAAAAATACCAGAAGGAAAAAGTTGTCAGCTTTAAATTGATATGTTCACTCAAGATGTAACTGATTGTGACATTTTGTCTGTTCAATAAATTGATAAAGCCATCATGTGCCTAAAGTCTGAGCAAGCTTTCCCCAGCCGAGATCTGGCTGAGAACAGCAAGAGTCATTTTTAGAGTCATTCCATTCATTGTTAAATGTATTAAGCGTTTGTTTTATATTTTTAGTGAATCAACTTTTTTCATAGTAAGACAAACATAACACGCCTGTTTGTTTTATAGTTATGAGACTGCAGGCATGCTTATCTGTCAGGCTGTAATCAATGTGTTCCCCTCAATTTTTTGTAATCTGCTGTCTCTTCTCAAAGTTATTTGTTGCTTCCCGCAATGTTTATAACCTTTCATTCAATGTTATGCTTTGAGAAAATAAAATCAGATTTGAAGTGTGCCATAGGCACTCCCATGCCTAAGTAAATATTTAATGCTGTAATGTTTGTTGTTGGGTAGGCCAACACCCATACAGTAGAAGATCTGAAAAACAGCTAAACCTCTGAGCCCAGCCCTCTGAACATGTGCTTCTTCATTGGCTGGCTCTACCGTTCCATTTCCTCTTTAGCTGTGAAATTTAAGAAATCCCCTCTTACTTTTCTGAATAGTCAGAAACAATGGCCACGGGAGCATCTCTCTCTTCAGAATGAATTCAGAAGCAATGTGAAAATATTTTTATAGCACAGCTAGCAAAACGAACAGATGAAGGATGTCTCCACGCCTGACTCTTGTGAGTATCATGTCTTTTACTAATTTAGAGGGAGGCCCAGGGAACTTTAAACCCATGAAAAGTGTTGCTAGTTATATTATTTTTGAAATGCAAGTGTTACTGTATCATACATACTTCGGAGCAGATTTTATGTGACTTCACCATGGCATTTTTATGAAAAGCCTGGGAATGTCTGAAAAAACTACAACTGGGATTTTTGGGGTCACTCAAAAGAGAGCTTCTTTTATTTGCTTGGTATCAATTTCATCTTTAAAAAACTATAAACAGTTCCTATTCTATATTTTAAAACAGCTAATTCTCCATAATTTATTAATAAAGTATAAATATGGTGGCCTAGGACCTCTAACTCATTTCTAGCTTGCATGTTATTCATCTGTTCATGTGGATTTATCCCCGGGCTTTGCAATCTCCCAGCAGTACAATGATGTGAGGTTTTATTAAATGTAGACTGTGTGTTGGCTTAGTGTGAATGCAGTGGTGCACCCTGTCTCGGACTGGAGTTCTTTCTGTGGCTAGTTCCTGTTACTTCTTTTATCTTGGACAGGTTTTGATGGACTATAATTTAATAAATAGATTTAGAAAATAGGTGGAGGATACATACCATATGTGCATTGGTCAAGACAGATGTTGAAAACATTTTATGACATTCAGGGCAGGAGAACTGCTTTAAAGTTCCTACTTAGTGACTGAACTATCAGTGATCATACTAGTGTAGTCAAACTGTCAACAATAGGAGGAACTAATGGAAGGACCGTAATTAGCAGAATAGAAGTCAACCCACCCAAGAGGAGGCTGATTATCCTACATGCCTCACCCTCTTACCCTTTAAGCCTGGCAAGAGGATCTCTGTTCTGGACCTGCAAAGCAGTGTTAGTAAATCAGTCCCAATGATGAAATCAGAAGTCAAGACAGGGATGGTCACTTAGTAGTTCCGAGCAAGAGTTTAAAAGCTCCTTTACCCCTGAACTCGAAGTTGGCCGCATGATGGACAGAGATTCAAATGAAGGAAGCAAGGTGAAGGAAAACGAAAACTAGAAAAGCATTATGTTTCTAAAGATGGCCAAGTACCAGTCAGACAAGGATATGAACGAGGAAACAGTGGTAATGGAGACAGAAGTTTGGGTAGTTATGTAAGGTTAAGTAGGACAGATATTTCAGGGAAATTAGTTAAACTTACTAATCATGGCACCAGAGAGTGGCAACGTGTTGCATGTTGATTAGCACATGCAAGTAAGAACTTTACTATACTTTGTACATGTGATAAAATAACTCTATAAACCTAATAATTTGCTTTAGTTAAACCCAATGGGACAACGACATATTTGTTTGAGATTTCTTTTCTTACTTTATTTATGTAAGTCACAGCTTTCATTGAGTCCTGTAATTTAATTTAGTTTCCCTCTGTCACAATTGAGCATAAAATGCATACAAGCCTGCATAAATTATGTTTTTCTTTTTGGTTGTCTGTTAATGTTTCTTTGTCAGACAATAATTGTTCAAATTTACATAATAACATCCAATTAATCATTTGCGTAATCCAATTCGTAGTCATAGGGTGCTCCAGTTTATATTGAACTAGCAAAATACCCGCACTTCGCAGCAGAGAAGTAGTGTGTTAAAGAAGTTATGAAAAAGAAAAGGAAACATTTTAAAAATAACGTAACATGATTGTCAATGTAATTGTTTTGTGCCTGTTATGAGTGTGGCTATCATCAAGGATTTGATTATCATTATTTCTTTCAATCAGGTTCGTATTTGGAGGAAGTGTTATGTTCAAGTTACATTCCATGTTTGTCTAGTCTATCCCTGACCATCTCATCTTCGTTGTCAACCATTGTAAAGATAACAAGTTTCATTCATCGAAGTGATCACTACCCAAATCGGTACTCCTGAATCTAAGATGTTCAACAGGCATTCCCGGTATTAAGTTGTGGATTTGCCTGTGAATATTTAGCAGCAGCGTGTCTATGAACGTAAAAAAGTTTCTCTCACACTTTTGCTGAGTTTGTGCCAAACCCTATTCTATCCCTGACCATCTCATCTTCGTTTGGATAAGCACAGTCCTTCACCAGCAATTTTAACTCCGTTACAAAGTAACAAAAAGTCTCATTTATACCCTGCGTCCTCTCATTAAACTTGTATCTCGCGAATATCGTATTCGTCTTAGGCATGACAAACGCCAGCGGCAGCTTGTCTATAAACTTAATTTAAAGTTAAGCTTTACACCCTTCTTTCCTATTCGTTTGCATAAGCACAGTCCTTCACCAGCAATTTTAACTCCATTACAGCAATTTTAACTCCGTTACAAAGTGATCAAAAGTCTCGTTTATACCCTGCGTCTTCTCATTAAACTTGCATCTCGCGAATATCATATTCATCGTATGCATGACAAACGCGAGCGGCAGCATGTCTATGAACTTAATTTAAACTTAAGGTTTACACCGCGCTTTGTTTTCGCAGTAGCTGCACTTATGAATATGCTTGTATGCGTCACTCGCTTCATATTCTTTTGCTGCCATCTCAATTGTGTAATGTGTTTTTTGTTCAGCGCTTTTTGGAGCTCTTGCTTGTTCTCTGCGTACTGCGTTCACAGTCAGTTCACGTGAGCTGCTCGGAACACATGCATCAAAGGTTCTAAGCTGTGCTTGTTCTTTCTCGTGCGGTCTTGCGATGTCCACGGCTTTATTTAATGTTAGCTAAGACCCAGCACTTAAAAGTTTCTCTCGCACTTTCGCTGAGTTTGTGCCAAACACTATTCTATCCCTGACCATATCATCTTCGTTTGCATAAGCACAGTCCTTCACCCACGAATATTTAGCGGCAGCGTGTCTATTGGATTGCTGCTGACAGGCAGCCTTATATTGGCAGGCACTCAATTACGTGGGAGGCGTACCGATGAGGGATGCAAGTCTGCCTCACACGGCGACCGAGCTGCAGGCTATGGCCATATACTGTATATGTACATAAGCAGGTTCCAGTTATGACCGTTACGTATAGAATTTCGAAATAAAAACCTGCCTAACTTTTGTAAGTAAGCTGTAAGGAATAAGCCTGCCAAATTTCAGAATTAGTGATGAATCAGTGAGTCAGTCAGTCAGTGAGGCCTTTGCCTTTTATTAGTATAGATAGAAATGACACAATTTTTTCTTGATGGGGGTTTTGTGCTGCCACTACCTTACAGCTCCAGAGTCTTGGGTTTAAATCCTAGCCTGTTCTCAGTTTGCACATTCTCCCCATGTCCATATGGATTTCTCTACAGGTACTCCGGAATTCCTTCCATATCCCATAAACATGCAGGCTACATTGTCCTGATGTGAGTAGATGCCTTAGTGTGTCATCTGATGGAGTGGTGTCCCATCCAGTTTTGGTTCCTGCCATGGATTTGACTAAGTGAGTCAAGAAAATGGATTAAAAGCTTACTGTTACTTTCACTTTTCATAGAACTCTATGTGTTATTTGATTTCTACTGTTTAGGTTTGATCAGACATTTTCCATTTAAAAGAAAAACATACCAATAAATGACATGCACCATTTTATTTTAACAACAGAAAAACAACACAGTTTTACCCTCAAATATGTAAATTAATAGTAGATAAGTCAATCATTCCAAAATTTGTTGGCTAGCACCTGTCCGAGAAACATCATACGAAAGGTAGTTGATCTGCTTAAAAATAAATATTGTCACAAAATACAAATAAAATGCTAAAAACTTTAACAATTACAGCTATATAAACAAGTAGATAATCTTTAGTCATATTTGAAAATATGACAAAGTCTTTCAATTACAGGCAACAGTTCCAAGTCCTTGTGTCAATCTCCAGGGAAAGAATCAAAAGTGAACTGGAGCAGCCCACCTCAGGACATTAGCTGTTCCTGAGGTGCTAGCCACTCGTTAGTCAGCCAAGATACACCTCAGAAGTCTCAAATTTAGGGGGCTTGTGAGCTACGGTTGAACATCCTCCCTACACGTTTTGGGACCAACTCTCCCTTCTTCAGGGCCAAGGAGTGTGGGGCTTTCTTTTTACAAAACCATGAATCACTGAAAATATCAAAGCAAAAGATACAGCCAAAGACCAGACAAGATGTTCAATAAACTGAAACATCAGGATACACTGTGTCACAAACTCCACAAAGAGCCATAGCAAGGTTTGGGCCAGCCACCTGTATGTTTGGTTTCCTGGCTGCAAATTGCAAGTAAATAATAGCACTGATGTGCACAAATTGGAGTCCAAAACAGAGCTGAGGGTATAGGGAAAAGGTGGAGGCTTTTAAAGGTCAGGGCAGGAAGTGACGTCAAAGGAGCGGGGATCGGAAAGGTCTTCAGCAATAGGCTTAAGCCCGAATGTGACATCCAGGGGGCCAGAGCCGGCATTGCCTTTCTCTATAGGTCCGGACCCAGAAGTGACGTCAACAGGGCCAGGTGGAACTTCCTGTGAATGGGCTGCAGGAAGAAAAGAGTCAGTGCACTCTGCTGCATCCCGGTCAGATTCGGAATTGCCCTCACTCAAGCCCTTTAGTTGCCTCCCATGTACACGTGTGACAACTGCCAGTGCAAGGCAGCATCCAAACCTGAATGGGACATCAGTACGTTGCCAGTCACACTCACTGCCATATCCACATTCAGTCATACAGGGCAATTTAGAATTTACCATCAGCCTAAACTACATGGCAAGGAAGAAGGAGGCCTGAGGCCTCTGAGAAAGTTGATGTTGTCATTAGGAACATGAAACCTCCATGCAGAAAGAAAGTGAGTTCTGATTTGAAGCTAACCTCCTGAAATTGTGAAGCAGCAATGCTAACTAATTGACAAAAAATATAATAATAATAATAATAATAATAATAATAATAATAAATGGTATAGTTCAGTAATTTGGCTTCTTTAGCTCAGGTCTTACTTTAAAGAAATTGGATTTAGTTTTATATATTTTTTTTATTGATACAGAAATGTTAAGCAATGTACATTACTTATCAACAGTGGCATTTCTGGCATGAAAATTTCGCTATATGTGTGCAGACATCTGTAACATTATCATTTACTTACCCAACTAATAATGTCAGTCCCTCTTTGACTGACTGGGGTTGCAAAGTAACAAAAAAGGGGGTGTGAAGATGTGAAAAAAAGAAAACAAGAATCAGAAATATGAAAAATACATCTATTGAAACCAAAACAAATTAACTTAAACTACATTCTGATACTAGAAAAATAAATATAGAGTTAGATAAATGTCGATAAAAATTAAGTAGGTATAATAAAATATGCATCTATGATATACTATATCATTAATTAAAAAAGAACAAATTGGTATTAGTGGGCTCCTTTCAAAAAAACGTTAGGGGGGCGCGATAAAAACTGTTAGGAAAATTCGGGTCGCAAATACTTAAAGGTTGAGAAACGCTGAACTAATGAGACACGCAAGTTCACAGTCCACAAAAAAACAATCAGACAATGGGATGCTGTTGCCCGGTCTATCTTCACTGACATTTGATATAGTGATACCCTCTGACATTATCTGACTAAATGCAGGCATATAGATTTAAAAGTTAGATCAACTGACAATCACCTGCTGCCAGAAGAACATTTTGGCCCTGAACCGCCTATACTATAACTTCTCAGCTTTAAAGCTGAATGGCTTTGAGGTAAGCCACAATAATACAGAAAGAACAGACAGACTTCACAAATTGCACCACTGGAACACAAACCTCTGGGGCAGTCCAGTAGAAGCACTGACCACAATGCGGCCAGGTGTTTGGCTAACAATTGAAAAAACTGTTTCATACATCTTTCCACACCAGGACTCTGTGCTTCTTTGAACTAAGAGTATCACACTGCTGGATTCTTTTCCACAAACTGGACGGTATACATCTGAGACTTTCTGTATGGCTTATGTTTCCATTATGTGGTCCTCCTCAGCAGAACAGAAAATCACGATGAAACTGTAAACCCGTTCTAATCAGCATAATGTCTTCTGGTGGATGCATTACTGGTATTGAACTAATATTTCTTTTTTATTACTCATACTGCTTACTTTTATTACTTACTTTGTACCACAGATTGGAAGTGGAAACACATAAAAAAGGGGGGAGTTATTTTAACACTATCTATCTATCTATCTATCTATCTATCTATCTATCTATCTATCTATCTATCTATCTATCTATCTTATAGTGCCTTTCACACACTGTATGTATTATATAGTGCCTCATCATAGTGCCAATGCACATCTTGGCCTGTCTAGCATCAGACCCATAGGACAAAGCCAGACTAAAGTGTATAATACCCTTTCCACCACGATGCCCAATCTAAAGCCAGCCTCTCCCATTTCTACTATGCTCCAAAACCTCAGTCCATGACATCCATAGTCCCCTTATTCTTCCCATAATTGCCCTATAGATGTGGAAAGGAACAGGTGCACCTGCCACTCAAATATTATACTACACCTGACTCTAAATTGCCAAATCCTCTGCCAACTTGCTCAATTCCCCATTATGCCAAAACCCACACCATAATGTCTGCACCCCCACCTCCATTATCTTCCAATAATGTGGACTTCTGTTCGTCCTGTAACGCATCGATAGCATAAGTCCAATCCAAACCTTGCTCTGCCTCTGCTAACAGAGTGCCCAGTCCTTGGCCATTTTCACTGTATTTCATAAATCCACATCATGTAATCACTAGTTGACCGATTTTTCTCAAGTCTTGCATCTCAGTTTATCATTTACTTCAGCCAAAGCCACCCTTATTTTATTCAACACTTGCTGCCAGTCTGCCCAGTCCTATGCAAGTTTGCCAGGCTTACCTCACCTGGGCACAAATTCACGTCGTACCATCTATAGCTCCCAACATCTTAAAGCATAACTTGCCCTCCCATCTGTCTTGTACTACACCCACGGGGCAAGTCCAACCTAAATCTTATTCTGCCTTTATGATCAGGATAACTAGATTTCCTTGAACCTAAATGTCGCCCTCCTTTCCTTCAGGCCTGAACATTTCCCAATTACTTTCTGATTAATTTGAGTTATTTCACTAAGCCTGCCAAAATAATTAGCCACATATAATTGTCTAAAGCAGTGTTTCCTAACCTTTTTTTCTGGAGTGGCCCACTTTTTGTAACCAAAGTCATTACAAGCCACAACACTATTCTGTTAACCACAAACACATACACTGTATATTTCATCTATTATTCTGGACAGATTTTTGTCCATTTTTGGTCACCTCTTCATTGTTCCTTCTAATGCCAATCCTGTACCCTTCCTCTAGCTGTTCAGCAACACTAAGCTTTCCAAAAAAATTTAGCTTCATGCTATTGTCCAGATGACTGTGGCTACTTTCATGCATTTTTCAGAAAGATATTTGAGATCTCATACACCCATCATTGTCTACAACGCTTTGGTACCAACACTTATAAACAGCAAAAAGAGAAAGCAAGAAAGGCATTACTTACACCACACTCAGTTAGCCAACTCCGTTTGTCATAACATGAGCTGGAAAAAGTCTGTGCGTAAGGTCATCCTCGAATTCTTAAGTCAGGCTGGTCTAGTCCAAGCTCCTTTATCTTCTTTTTTCCTCCAAGTGAACAATTTATGACAGGGTGTTTCTTTATAGATATAACCAAATTTTCTGTAATTTTTAGAAGTTTCTGCTTGAAGCTGCCATCAAAGTCATGCTCACTCTTCTGTAGTTACGTTAATGGTGGGTGTAAATTGTGAACCTTGGACATGAATATGACAGTGCATCAACAATTGTCCAATCACATTAGATTAAAAACACCTAATAACAATACTAATGTGCTGCAAATAAAGGTGGTAGTGTCTGGGGTGCAGAGAGCTGTGTCACCGGAAAAATCCAAAAGCAGGGCAGCCTCAGGTCATCTGTTTGCCAAAAAGGTCAAGGACTCGCATAGACTCTCATTTGGCCAGCGCCCTTCACTTCACAAATACAGGTATTGACACAAATACTAAACAAATACAAGTCAGAACCAATTTTTAATGGATGTTGACATGAGCCAACACCAGGCACATTGTACAAATAAACAAATTTACTGAATTTCAGAATTATTTCACATTACCTATTTAATATAAGTAGAGTTGTTAAAATATTTGGAGGGAGCAGCCCCCCAGCAGCCCACATTACAAACTCTCGCAGGATCCTTCAATAGCAGAGCTTCATGTAAATAAAGGTGCCTCAGTTGCCTGATGACTCCTTACGGGATGGCCATTACAAGTTCAAATTTAGCAAATATAGACAATCAAAGACATTTCACAAGAGTTAGTCTTGAAATGCAGATGCTGAGTGATGGTGCATCTTCATGAGCCATGACTCCACATGATGAGCTGTGTTTTTCAGGAGTACATTAAAATTGGTGCTAACTATAAGCTGATAAGAAAGACAGACGTTGGCCCTGAACGTGAAGTCTTCTGCAGTGGGAACACATCATATTCATCGCTTACCTTTCCCATTTTACTTCAGCCAGTTTATGTTTCAGTTGAAGCAAGAAGTGAAACTAATACAATGGCTTTATCAGAAAAAATTGCTCATGAAAAAAAGATAAGTTAGATATATTAATATTTTGCTTGGAAAAATACACATAAATAAAACGCCTTCATTTCTAAAAAGACCTCTTCTTGTTTCATTTTTAACAAGTCAACTTAGAGATGTCCAATACTGAGGGTATACTTAAGAAGAAGATTCAAAAGGAGGGAAAGCACAAAAATAATATCAACACTACCTGCACATTCATGTGAATTTTCTTCAGTCCCTTTTTTTGCCCCGTCTGGAATGCACATAAGGGGTTTCCTAAAACCAGGAGTGTAGGCGAGACAGTTCTTCTCAACAAAGAGAGAGTTCTGCTCTATTATATAGAAAATTCAAGACCTACTGACCTTTTGAATATCTGTTTGGAACACAGAATTAACGAATCAGAGCATTCTAGTTATTGTCTTTTATATTTGTTTTGTCCAATAATTAAAAGTTTGAATCTTGGTCGCCACTTGATTGAGGTCAACACATCTCAGGTAGTACTGCGCCATTCCCTTCTGCTTTAGGTAAATAAGTGTACTAGGTGAAGGGATGCAGTATGGCAGATAAGCCAGAAAGTTGTGACTTTGAAATTCATTCATTAAAACATTAGAACATTATGGATGACAACAGGCCACTCAGCCAAACAAAGCTTGACAGTCCTATTTAATTCTCCCAATTTAACTTCATGTCTAGTTTTGAATTACCCTAAATTCCAACTTTCTATTGCACTACTTGGTAGCTTATTCCAGGTGTCTATGTTTCTCTGTGTGAAGAAAAAAATCCTAATATTTGTGTGAAATTTACCATTCAGATGTTCCAGCAGACCCCCCGTGACCCTGTAGTTAGGATATAGCGGGTTGGATAATGGATGGATGGATGTTTGCAGCTATGTCCCAGTGTTCTTAATGAACTTGTTTTAAAGTAGCAGTCTCAATCCACTGTACTAATTCCCTTCATAATTTTAAACCCTTCAATCATGTCACCTCTAATTCTTCTTTTGCTTAAACTGTATAGGCTCAGCTCTTTTAATCCATCCATCCATCCATTTTCTAACCTGCTGAATCTGAATACAGGGTCACAGGGGTCTGCTGGAGCCAATCCCAGCCAACACAGGGCACAAGGCAGGAACCAATCCTGGGCAGGGTGCCAACCCACCGCAGGACACACACAAACACACCCACACACCAGGGCCAATTTAGAATCGCCAATCCACCTAACCTGCATGTCTTTGGACTGTGGAAGGAAACTGGAGCACCCAGAGGAAACCCACGCAGACATGGGGAGAACATGCAAACTCCACGCAGGGAGGACCCGGGAAGTGAACCCGGGTCTCCTAACTGCGAGGCAGCAGCGCTACCACTGCGCCACCGTGCCGCCCTGCTCTTTTAATCCTTCCTCATAATTCATCCCCTGTAGTCCTGGAATCAGCCTAGTTGCTCTTCTCTGAAAATGTTCTAGCGCTGTTATGTCCCTTTTTTGGCCTGTAGACTAAAACTGTACACAGTACTTGAGATGAGGCCTCACCGGTGCTTTATAAAGTTTGTTCATAACATCCATTGACTTGTACTAGACACATTATACTATGTCACATAACATTCTGTTAGCCTTCATGGCCATCCGAGATCATTTTGTCTTCTTTTCCTCTAATTACCTTATGAACATATAAAATGGTGACCATTCAATAGCTATGATCCCTCCTATTTGTGCTGGCTTTTAGCAGCCACAGTAAACTGTGTCATACAAATGTTATTCTTCCTTTAAATATGTAGTGCTATCCCCCTCTTCCATCAATTAGTTTTTAGGTTGCACTTTCAACATGTTGAATATCCCAGTTCACCTTATACATGCAGGTTTTCTAATATGTCTAATAAGCTATTCATGCCTAACACCATGCACAATTTTCATGGTTATAAAATGAGGTTAAGTAATTTCTTTTTTAGGTATAATTTTCTTATAAACCTTTTCAGACCATCAGAGTTTTTTTCCTTTCCCTTGTTCATTTTGTATGCATCATACTAAAGAGATGTTTTAATATAGGAAATGAGAAAATGTGCCTACAAGTGTGAACATAAGAGTCAGCTTTTTTACACTGGAAAATCCTCCTAGTTCAGTGACACAAATCTGCTCTTTCAGGTCAAATCTTCCCTTTTTATTTTTACAAATCAGTAAAGCAAAAGAAAAAAGAAAGATCCCCACGAAAGAGGAAATTTAGTTCACTGGTCTTTGAATATGCATAACAAAACGAAAGCTTTTCTTAGCTCCAAGGCCACCCACCTAACTGAATGACTAGCAACACACTAATCTGGACTTGCTTCACTTGCTTTATTTGTTGTATGTTGTATTCTGATCCTTTTAATCTGCACTACTTAATGAGTAAAAACACCATACTTGGAAATACTGCACTACCTTTAATATCTACTGCATTTTCAAAGCACTATGAGACAGTGTTTTGTATGCGCTGAACTCTATAATGATCATGTGCTGGAGGAGAGTAGAAAAGGTTTGAATATATAATTTATTATTTGTAACACAAGGTCAATCATCCCTGAAGTGTACAGTAAAATCTTTACTCATTTAAAAAAAAATCATCTCTCTGTATCTGAAATAATTTTCCAGGCTTATACACTTCTTTAGTAGCAAACTGTAGATATAATCAGTGAAAGTATGGGATTCTGTGCTTCTCTCCTAGCTAATTGCTGTCTATACATCCAAGTCAGGATGGGTTTTCTTATTGGTACCAAACATGTGCAGATCAGATTAAATTATGTCTATATAATATCTATAAATTGGCACTGTGAAAGTGAGAGTGTGCAAGTGTTCTTTTACATGGACTGGTGCCCTGTCTTGGGTTGGTACCTGCCTTGTGCCAGTTTAGGCTCCAACCCCCATGACCTCTAATAGAATCGAAGTGAATTACTATCATTATAGTAACATGGTACAGAGTGAAGTGAAATTATTAATTTGCATGTGCTAAATGAATGTACAATACGTCACAACTCTCTTGCGCCATGATTGGTGAGCATAAAAACTTAAAAATTTCCATCTGCGGTTACTGAAAAATCTCACAAAACATATCATCACTGCCATCTCATCTTGTTTCATCTTCTCAAACTCTTTTACTGATGTGGATCACGTTTGCCAAGCAGGTCAGCCCATACTTCCCTGTCCCTAACTACAGATTCCAGCTCTTCCTGGTGATTTTCCAGGCATGCTAAGCCATCTGAGAGATACAGTATGATCCCACCAGCGTGTCCTGGGCCTGCTGCAGGGTCTTCACCCAGTGGCATGTGCACTCCTCTCAATCCAGAGGAGCAGCGACTCAGCTTTGAGGCTCTGCCAAATCCCTGAGCTCCTCACCATATCACAGAGTGTCAGCCCAGCAGTCCTGGAAGGAAACCTCATTTCTGCCTCTTGTACTTGTGATCTCATTCTTTTGGTTATTACACAGAGTTCATGACCATAACTGAAGACAGGGGTGTGTAGTAGATCACAACTAATGCAAATTAAACCCAAGAAGATGACAAAAACATTTTATTCCAGTTACTTTTAAGCCTCACCTCTCCCATGCGCACTACAGTCAGCTTTATGAGACAGAATTCTAATGTACAGCTGAAGGAAACAGCAAATTAGAGAAAGGTTAGTGAGACTAGATAGACAGATAGATAGATAGATAGATACAGTAGATAGATAGATAGATAGATAGATAGATAGATAGATAGATAGATAGATAGATAGATAGATAGATAGATAGATAGATAGATAGATAGATAGATAGATACTTTATTAATCCCAAGGGGAAATTCACAATAGGACTATAGGAATGTGGTCCATTTTAGGACCTTTGTGCTTGTTTCTCTCTCTGGCACTGATTTCTGTCTCTTACATTAAGCTTTGCTCAATAAGCATTTCCCTAGTTTTTGATTTTAGCCTAATCTGAAATAATGTGCTACATTTCCAAAGTAATAACAAAACCTGAGAAAATGATTCATAACTACCTGAAAATATTAGGCTTTTCTGCTGACCGCATATTGAGTTTCACTCAGTCAAGGGAATAGTCGTTGGCTAAATGTGAGTTTTTTTCAGAATTTCTTCACATAACATTAATAAAATAAAATGCAGTATTGCAGAGACCTTATTTATTATATGTTACGTCATATCTAATCTAACAGTGAAAACGCACCCAGCAAACAGAGTTACCATACAGCAATCTAAATAATCCAAGTACATGTGCTGTACAAGGGCTGTTTCTTCAGAGCTCATTAAAAAAGGATTTTTGGCCAACATAGTAGGCAGGTACTTACCAACCCTGAGGGACACTTAAAACACCATTGTGCCATTTTAAGACACTTAATATTAGTTCAATTTGAGAATATTTCTGTGATTTTGCCAAACTCGTGGCAAAGCAAACTTCACAGGGTTCACTCACATCACTACTCACAAATGCAAACCTCTTTTTCTTATGACTTGAGCATGTCCCATTGAACATTACAATAACAAAAACAAACATTAAAATCTGATAGTAAACTTGCTGCTTTTGTCTGCCTGTGGCTAGCTCACTTTCTCACATTCTGCAGATCACTGTCCTACTCACGTCTGATCTTTCACACAATCTGTGGCCATACTACCTTCTAGACAGTTAAGTCTCTGCCCTAACTGACCTCATTGATTCTGACAGGGAGGCACATTTAAACAGTACACAAGCTTATCTGTAGGGTCAGGGATCTTCTGGAAAATTGAGTGATGCCTGCTGTTCCTGACAGGACTTCACCTTAAGGCCTTAAATGGTCTTCAGAATGGTCATGAATACTATGTAGCTGCCAACCTACAGTATTTTGTTTTCTAAGCTGATCAAAAGGCTCCCATTTGACAGGTCACCCACCAGCCTGGATGATTTCCATCTGCTATATCTTCTCTCCATAAATAACATCTATGACACCTTAGAGCTTCATTAGATCCCCTTTCCTACTGAACCGATTTGCTCAGAAATGATCTCTGTTGAGAATGCTGCCTGTCCCACGCCATCCAGGTTGCACATTTTCAGCGGAGCAACTCCTGAAGTTATTTTCTTACACGAGTAAGTGACTGAAGTGGTGCTGAGCACCTCACAATAAACTGGAAACCTTTTGGCCAGGCTGCCCGTGTGCCCTTTTTAAGTATGGAATTGGTCTCATTACCAGTATGTGCCCACTCATTTAGTATGATTTAAACATTTTGTTTATTTTGTTAACAAGGATAACCAAAGTTGTCAATGTTTACTTTGGCCTATGATCTCTGAAAGCGAAGATGGAAACAAAGCAGGGAACTGAAATTGGTGCATAAGCTATAAAGTGCTTAAAAATAATTAATATATAAAAGTTACTTCCTGTTAGTGTGAAATCAACCTGTTGCAGAGATTTGGTTCTTTTTTCAAACTCTGAGAAAAAAGAAGAAGTTGAAGAAGAAGAACGTGCAAGTAGCATGCTGGGTTAGACCAAAGTCACCATACAGGCTCTCCCAGTTTAATTTAAGTGACGTGTTTATTTCATAGTTTTTGTGCCACAATAACAAATAAAAAGAAATGGAAAAATCCCTGCCATCAGTTTCAGTACCTCTTCCAAAAAAAGGTTCTTCACTCCGTGCTCAACAATTCCTGTGTAGTAAAGTCATGACTTTTTTTGTAATTTGGCTGGTTTTCTTCAGTAAGCCAAATGTGATTAACTCCAGTCTTTTGTTTGTGTAGTGTTTTATGAAATACAAAGTAAAGAAGTAATGTTATGAAATTTAAACAAGCAGAGTATTATTGTATGTAAGGCTGAGTCCGGGATTTCCCCATTGCTCTCTGCTGGGCTGGTGCCTAATTTCATTTTTACTCCAATATTGCAATTATGATTGCCTTCGATTTTTAACTAACATTTGTTAACTCTTATATTTCAGATGATTTCCTCCTCATATAAATCTTACTCCTGGTAAGTGTTATTTTATATTTAATGGCTAATTTTGACTTTTCAAATGCAAACTGCTGTCCTCAAATGAAAAGCCATCTCAAATTACAGAGGTGCATCACACCACAAAGTATATATGACTCCCCTCCACAGCGTATCGAGTCTCAGGTGACTTTGTGGTGTGAGGCATCTCTGTACATTGAGCTGTTTGTTTCTGTTTCTTTTGAGTTCATTTACAAGGGAAAAGTGAAAAGAACTCTTCATGTCTCTAACTTGTGCATTAAGAGAAGCCTGCTAGGATCAGGTTTCAATGATGTGGCAAAGATTTCTAAAGTAAAACAAATAAAAAAAACAATAAAACTACACTGGGATGTATGTAATAAATGGCCTTGCCTATTACCTATATTACCTATATGTCTGACACTTTCTCAAAGTTTCTGTCTTTTGTTCAGGACTGTACATGCCAATTTAATTTAAAAAATATAAATAACTAGCTGTTCCACACTGCTCCACCCACGTAGTAGTGAAACAGGACAAACTTTAAAAGCCAATAAAAAAAAATTACAAAAATTTAATTCTAAAGCGGAACGGTACGTTGGCACTGAATCTGATTGGGTTCAGCTCTGATGGGAGAGCAACCCCGACGTGGGGAGAAGAGCATGTGGCTGTGATATCTCTGCCAATGAGCAGTGATGTCTCTCTCAAAAACGTCAAACGTTACTCTTTAACAATCTCTAGATGATAATGTCTGCTGAACAGACAGGTATCGCTAGCTAAGCAGAGGCAAGGTACACTCCAAAATGTTTTGAGAGGTATGGCGACTTAAACAGAGGCTGGCGCAGGAGTAAGCCCCCCTTCCCCTCAGCCCACAGCCGCTCTTTCGCATTCGCTCAAATAAATCGGTACCGCAAGCAAACTATGATACCTAGCGCATTGAAGAAGTCGTAAAAAAAAAAAACGGAATGTACAAGCAAATTATAATTATAAAAAAAAACCTGATCTAAATCTGTGAAGTAGTTTTCTTAAGAAAAGTGGACAGACAGACGTTATATTTTATACACATATATATTAATATTATATATACCAGTAACGGCGCAATGCACGATAACATGCAGTGAATACACTTGACTTGAACATTCCTAGTTTTCATCCTCTTTCTCTGTACATTTAGCATACGTTTGCTCAGAGGTTGATGTGCTTGCTGCTTCATAAGCAGCCCTTCTTTTCTGCACCCTAGCGGCCCGCTTCTTCTCTTCTTTTGTCAGCATCTTTTTGCATTAAAACAGATTAAGTCAGTGTTTGTGTTGCAATTACTTAGTACATTTTCTTTAATTTTTCACTTAAACTGGAACTAAAATCTTCAATCTGCATCAAGAATGATTTAAGATATGGAGAGGTAGAGGAAGTGACGGCGAAGGTGGTAGAGAATGACACATGTGCTACATGGCCGCCCTACTGGGTGCTGCCAAGAGATGATTCTACATTAAAATAAACATAAAAATAAAACCTGCAGATTTTCTGCTCAGTTACTTTTTCTAAGAGGGGATTTGTAAACCATTTCAGAGTAAGGGTTTACCTTTTGTACATCCCCAACAGGGCGGCACGGTGGTGCAGTGGTAGCGCTGCTGCCTCACAGTTAGGAGACCCGGGTTTGCTTCCCGGGTTCTCCCTGCAATGGTGTTTGCATGTTCTCCCTATGTGTGCGTGGGTTTCCTCTGGGTGCTCCAGTTTCCTCCCACAGTCCAAACACATGCAGGTTAGGTGCATTGGTGACCCTAAATTGTGCTTGGTGTGTGTGTGTGCGCGCCCTGCCCAGGGTTTGTTTCCTGCCTTGTGCCCTGGGATTGGCTACAGCAGACCCCTGTGACCCTTTTGTTAGGAAGGATGGATGGACATCCCCAACTCAGAAATAGTTAGGATGGTATGGAAAATTTAAAAAAAACCAGAAAGAAGTGATTTTACAATTCACTTTGACTTGACAGTATAAAAACAAGATATTTAATGTTTAGTCTGGGAAACTTCATTTTTTCAGAAATATACATCCATTCTTGCAATTGATAGCTGTCATGCTTTGGTATAAAAGCTTCATCCAAGAAACGCCTAGTCCTTTAGGAGCAAAAATAGGCTGAGGAGATCCATGTTTCCCACAAATGCATGAGAAAATCACTCAGAAGCTTCAAAACAATGTTTGTCAAAGAGAGATCCAAAGGAGTTTGGGTATTTCACCCTTAGCAGTGCATAATATAATTAAAAGATTTGTGATCTCCAATTCCTTCTGACGGCACTGCGTCAAGAACCAAACTTCATCAATAACTGATGTTATCATGTTGGCTCAGGAAAACATTTGCAGACCTTTATCAAGTAACACAATATGCAGTAACAGCCACAAATGCCAGTTACTATTGTACTGTGCAAACAAGGAAGCTGTATGTTAGCAGTGTCCAGAAGTGCCGTTGACTACTCTGGGCTCAGAGGCATCTGGGATAGACCATCACACAATGGAAACTTGTATTGCAGTCAGATGAATCAATATGTAGGTTTTTTTTGAAAGGAATTCACAATGTGTTTTCCGGACCAAAGAAAAATAAGACCATCCAGACTGTTGTCAGCTACAAGACTAGAAGCCAGCCTACATGATGGTATGGGGTTGTGTCAGTGCCCTGTGCAAAGGTAACTTGCATTTCTTTGAAGCACCAGTAATGCCAAAAAGTACATACTGATTTTGGAGCAACATATGCTGCCTTCAAAACGACATCTCTTTCAAGGATGCCAATACATATTTAGCAAGACAATGCAAAACCACTCTCTGCACGCATTACAATTGATAATGCGCACACAAAAACAGAAAAAATGTCTTGTCTTCAATGTTCCATTTAAGGATTAAGTGTCTAGATTACATTTCTTAAAGTTTCTACATGCTATCACATACACTAAGACCTTACACACGTCACATTAACCCTAACAGAAACGTCTGTGTCTTCACGGCTTTTTATCTAACAGATCATGTTTCTTTCTATCTGTCCACCTCCAATCTGAGATCATCCTGTTGTCTCACAGAGATATAGCTGAACATTAAGGGCATTCCATTAACTTGCTGGCTTATAGAGGTGAAACAGAAGCTTCTATTTATCTAGGTGAAAACTGTATTCCATTCAAATTAAGCAAAAACCTATGTGGATTTACCTTTAACATTAACATTAAAGGGTTAGCTCTTACAATTTACATTATCCATACTATCTTAAATTTTTCCAAGTTGTGGGTGTACCTTCTGGCGGCTTTCTGGTGGGTTGGATATAAGCTGAATCTGTGACTTTAAACTGTATCTTTTTCCTCTGTAGAAAATATTGTAAAACTTTGGAGAGCTTGTTTTTCAAATCCATTCAGTTCAATTCCATTTCACATATTTACAAGCTGCAATTGTAAGTCAAAAAGTATTTTACAAAAATGAAGGCAGAAAGACTATTCAATATTTTTTATTCAATTTTTTTAGCAGTATAGCAAACATAGACAAGCGACCTGACCATTCTTCATCTCATCTCATCAACTCATGCAGCAGTTGTTGAAGTTTTCAGTTCATTTGTAGACAATTTGCTCTGGCAGAACTTCAGTAATGAACTTCTGCTTCTGATATGCCTTCAAGAAATGGATAATAGCCTGCAGCGCTTTTTTGGTTCACATTAAAGGATAGTGGCCATGTTAACCAGACCAGTCTGGACCTGTGTCGGAGCAACTTACACAAACAAAGTGCACAAATGCATGTGCAACTACCTCTGCAGCCAACTGTATAAAAAAAGTTTAAAAAATATTACAGATACTTTCTGAGTTACTCTGGTATAATACGGATATTTGCTCTTCACATCATGTCCAATGTATCCTGGTGTATATTTAATACTGGAATATTGAGGCGCAGGTCGCCACCACAGAAAAACGGAAAAAGAACAAAAGAGAAAGTAGGGGTTAGTACGGATTTTGGTGCCACCATGAATATTAATGGTAATTAATTGAATATACAGAGCATCAGGATTAAACTAAAATGAAGTTGAGAAAGCCATGTTAAAGTAATGTGTTTATAGCAGTTTTTTAAAGTGCTCCACTGTATTAGCCTGGCAAAAACAGCAGAAGGCCGCCTCACCACTTCTTTTAAGTTTAGCTCTTGGAATTCTAAGCAGACACTCATTTGAAGATCTAAGGTTACAATTTGGAATATAGGGTGTTAGACATGCCGATATATAAGATGACGCGACAAACAAAGTGCACAGACAATTTTGAAATATCAACCAACTGGACCTCATGACTTTAGAGTGTGGAAGGAACCCAGGACATGTGTGAATGTGGGGAGAACCCTAAACACTGACATTGACTGGGAAGGAACATGAACCCCTAAAAATGTGACCGTAAACCAAAAATAATGATGATTATAATAATATTGACTAGTGTCTAGTTTTGTTCTTGTCTTCACATTGAGGGCTAGATTGCAGCAGTACATCAGGATGCAATAGTTTATCCACTTCACCACACCATCTATTTAACCAACATCTTTTGACAATAAAACTGTTGCCAGTAAAGCACAACTTTCAAATGCTGCTTTTCCCTTTATGACTTTTGAAACGATTGCATGCTGTCTGTTTGAACTATTAACAAAATATGATTGTTCATCTCCTCTGGATGATGAAAATTTGATTTCTTATGTTATGCCAAACAAAATATTTCAGGAATGTTAAAAATTTTGAAATATTTTCAATTTTGGGCAAAGAGAAAGCATGTCCTTTGGAAAGTCTGTAAAGCAGATTTAATATTGTACTAATGAAATGCACGTATCTTTAATGATCCATAAAGACTGCAGCACAAATTAAATTAAATTAAATTAAAGCTGTCCTAATGTTTCTGTTCCATCTTTTTAAAACCATTTGTGGTTAAACACTTGGTTGTAAGATGATTTTGCAATTACAATGCAGTAAAAACGTTAAAAGCCAAGTTTTTTTTTTAATAGCAACGGACAGACTGCCAAGTTTTTATGTATAGCCTGCAGAGTTTACTAGCCAACACACTCCAAAATTGTGAAATGTGTTGACCTATGCCATTTTCTCGTTGGATTATGGGAGCTGTAATTTCCTGTTTGAGGCCCACTGTTCTTAGTCCACAGTTTGGGCTGTGAGTGGGACAGTGAAATAGACAGAATTGAAAACATCTGGGTCTGCGGTGACGCATGACAAACTCGAGGCGTACAAGAGACATGCCACTTTAGGGTGGCTTGGACGGTCTATTAGTCACAAGTCACAACTGCTAAGTGGTCGGCTGTGTGAGGCAGAAGAACCATTTGAAAAAAGGATGTGGTGCTTTTGTAGACAATTGCCTCCCTTGTTTATGTCCTTGTGGTTTATTAAGGCATTGGTTTGAAGTCTTGCTTCCTTCAGAATAATACTACAGGATATAATCCTTTTTCATGACCACTCGTAAACTTTAATTTTACAATTTGCCAGTGGTTTTTGTTGTAGGATCTGCTGTTTAACTGATGCAAAGTCAGTTAGAAAGCCATTACAGCTGCTGGAGAGCAAAATGGTAACACTTTAGTCAGCATCATGAGAACTAGAATTATCTTCTTGACCACTGTTTTCAATAAGGGGGAGCACTTTTCCCAAACCCCTCATCCGTCTTTTTTTTTCAAACTGCTGGGAGACACACTAGAAGTTTAAATTATATCTTGAGATGTATTTTTGTTAACTTTATCCATTTAATCCATTCAATTCTGGCATCATTAGGTGCAAAGCAGGAACCAACCTTGGACAGCATTACAGGACACACTCAGTTACACACTTACAGGCCAGTGAGTTGCCACCAATTAACCTAAATGTATCTTTGATTTTTTTAGGTATGGAATTATATGGCTGCTAGTGCCCTGGCACGCTATTGCTGCAGGTAAGTTATCATAATGGGCTGATTTGGGATTGGGGTAATATAACGTTTCGCAAAGGCTTGACTGTATTATTGCTGGTATCTTTCTTCAGTCCATCATTTTTTTTTTTAAATACTAATCTTGTTCAGTATTGCTGGTAGCTGGTGCTTATCCTGGCCTTATTGGGCACAAGGAAGACACCAGTCAGTCCATTGTAGGGCTGATACACTTCATACCATGTAGCTGACAAACTCCAGAAATGAATGAATTGAGTAAGGTGATCTCATTATTTTATTTTATTTTATTTCTGTCACCCATAGTGCAAAGGTTAGTTTGGGGAACAAAAAAATTGGCAGAATCAATGGATGTTAGTTGGTGGACAGTAGCATAATTGATGGAGGAGGTTACTTATGTAGTCCGGTGCAAGGCCATTTAAAGCTTTATAGGGTAGTAATAGAATTTTATATTCAATTCTGTAAGATGCAGGAAGTCAGTGGAGGAGAAATAGGATGGGTGTTATGTGCTCGCTGTTGCTGGTTCATGTAAGGAATTTCAGAATAAAAAAATCATAAATGAAAACTGACACCAAGATCCCTTGCAGTAGAAGAAGGTCTGATGATATCAACACCATGAATGATTGAGAAGGAGCTAAGGTTCTTAAGCTGATGTGATTGCCCAGGTTGCCCACAGCTGGCATACTCAATCTTGAACCTGGGATATCAATAGTTATGATCAAGAATGGACTGGGCAACAAGGGAACATGCACACACAGAGTGGGTGATGGTGGAAAAAGTGCTCAGTGCTTTCATTCCAAACAAAGTGTTCCAATCAAAATAAGTGCAATGTAATTTCCATATTAAACAATTCAATAAATAACGCATAACAAAAACAGTATTTCTTTGGGAGGTTAAAATAACATAAATAAATAATTTAAAAAATTATTAAGCATCCAGGTTAAAACAGTCAGGATCTATCCAAACTGTCCTGAACCTTGGTGCATCTCTTTTAAAACTGTCATCTCCTCTGCTTACCCTTTTTGGTCCCCTCAGTAAGAGGAGATGCACTCAGACAAGCACAATCAACTCATTTCTACAGCTTTTGTTTCTGCCAACATCTCATGACCTTCTTCAGGAAACCCAATGGGCTCTACTCCTTTCTCCTGCCACAATCCTTTGGCTTTCAATAGGAAGCAGCTGGACCCTCCTGCTTCTCTAGAAGTTCAGCAGGAGCAACCTTCGTGCCATCTAGAGCATCATTCCCAACCACCAGCCTTCTTCATATGACGCTGTGGGTCGACTCCTTGCTCACTCTTCTATAACAGGGAGCCTCTTGAACCCAACACTCTCGATAACGTAACCGGATGAGCTGAGCTGATGAGGACAAAACACACCCAGCAAGGGGATTGTGAAAAGGGCAAGTGCTTTTATTACATAAAAAAAACAAACAAAAACAAGTGTTCAAAAAATACTCAGAAAAAAGTAAATAAATAAATAATCCATAAAAACAACAAAGTGCTGGTGGAGATTGAAATCTGAATAAACATATCCATTAAAACAAGGTTAAAACTCAAACAGGAGTCTTCAAAATTGTCATCCCTGGTGCTTCCCTTTTAAAACTGACGCTTTTCCTGCTTACCCCAATCAGACCTTGCAGCACAGAGAGATGTCTACCAACTGGCGAACATCCTTCAAAACTGGCCTGCTCCCCACTGCCCAGTCCATGGTATGCCATGGGTATCCAGCAGAACCTCCTCCCATACCCACCACTGCCAATCCTGCCTCCACACCAGGCAACAGGATCCTCCTAAGCATAACCATCACTCCTGGTCCTGGCTGCTCAGCAGGAGTGATCCTCATGTCCCCTCCTGAGCGCTGGCCACAAGCTACCTCCTGGGGCACCATTCCCGTCTGCCTGCTTCTCTCCAAGCACCAGCTCACTACCACTCCTGCCTTTTTCTCCATCCTTTAACTTCCACTCTTTTATTCTTTTCTGTTTCTCATTCCTTCTCTTTATTTTCTTACACTCCCCTTTATAGGCTGGGTAGCTGTTGCAGGTGTAAACAAATGATTGCCTCCCCAGGCTGATAATATGACAATCAAAAGGCCCGTAAGTGCTGGTAAGGCAATTCACATATGGCTGACTGCCCTGCATCAACCCGGAAATGGGGCGTCTTTGGCAGACTGCTCGCACCTGCTCCCACTCCCCAGCTTAAACATGTTTATTATTTATTAATTAAAGTGGCCACTCTTTTTAAGCCACAGACCCGCTATACCACACCTCATTACTAAATCAGCCATGATCCCGTTTCTCTTTTCTTTCATATCATTTCTTCTTTTATCGTCCTGTATGTCTCTCTTTTGATTTCCCCTGTTCTTTCTCACCTCAGGTTACTTTATACATAAGTGAGTCCAGGTGCCTGAACCCTAACTCTAACCCTAACCCTAATTGCAAACTTCAGACCACTAACAAATCAGGCAAACTGTGCAAGTCATCTGAACATCAATACCCCAGGATTGCTTATCTAAACTACAGCATGCACATACGCCAGCTTGGAACCAGATTGCACTTTAAAAAAAAAAAAATTCACACTGCTGCAGACCCTTAACGTGCATCACCACAGCTGGGCTTTAGTGCCAACTACCATGACTTTCGGTTTTGTTGCAGTTTAATTTTAAGGAGTTTCATCCAGGTTTTAATTTCACTGAAGCAAGTTGTAAGCTGAGAAAACTCTGATGAACTTTAATTTTGAACACTGAAAAGGTCTGAGTATCGTCCATTAAAAAAAGAAGCTATAAATGAAATGGTCAAGGGGAAGCATGTAGATACAGAACAGCAGAGGGCTGAGGACAGAGCCTTGAGGAACTCTTTGTGTGGCTGGTGCTGATAATAAGAGTGCAAGTTGTGGCTCATTCTATTGTGTACAACACTGTGTGTAGTTCTGCACTTAGTTGTTGTGTTGATATTAAATCTCTCCTGTATTCATAATAAATCTACATATGTGACTAAAGGGAACCACATTATACAGAATTATTCAAAAATTGAAACTTTACAGCTTTTCCGTTCTTGTGTGTAAGCCACAAATCAGCCTACAAATCATAAAAGCATGTGTCCACATTTTTATAACACTAAAAAACTAGAACCAAAATGTCTTTCATTTTCATTGAAGTTTGTGCCTTAAAATATACAAATATACACAAAGTGCAAACATTAAAGCTGTCGCACCAAACCTAAGTAGACTTTCACATATTTTTATCATCATTGACCTTCAATTTAATATCCGGTCTTAACAACATGCGGTCTCAGTCACACTACTTTCCACTCACTGACCTTAACTCTTTTCATTTTGTACGCGTCCACTAAAGGTTTGGATATGTCACTCAGTCATTTTCTAACCTGCTTAGTCCTGAACAGAATCGTGGGGGTCTGCTGGAGCCTATCACAGCTGGAACAAGGCGCAAGGCAGGAACAAACCTTGTGCAAGTCGCCAGTCCATCGCAGGGCAAAAACACACCCACACTCACACATCCACACCAATCACACACTAGGGCCAAATGGATTGGATTGCCAATTCACCTAACCTGCATGTTTTTGCACTGTGGAAGAAAACTGGAGCAACCAGAGGAAACCCACACAGACATGGCAAGAACATGCAAAACTCCAAGCAGGGGGGACTCGGGACACAACACCTGATCTACTTTGCGCGAGGCAGCAGCACTACCACTGTGCCACTGTATGGATATGCACAGAATTTATTTCTGCGCTTTTTTCTGTCTTCATTTTGTTATTTTGTTTTTGTTTCTACTCTGACATTTTGTTTTACAGGTTATGCCATTTTGAGTATTGTTGACGGTAACAGTGATCTATTGATTCCTTGTGGTGCCAAGAGGTCATGATGTGTTATGTCAATGATATACTGGTATAGAAACTGGCAATGTTATATGATCCATGTCAAAGTGTATGGAAAAGCAAAGCTTTGTTTGTCAATATTCAAGTCTTTTGGTAACAGGCAAATTATTTTATTGAATTTATTGAAAACAAGTAACATTCCATACAAGCCAATTAAACTTGGCAAAACTAAGTTCAAATCAACCCCCACCCATAAGAAAGAGAGCTAGGCCAACGGCCAAAGTAAAACTTTAAGAGTAGAAAAAAAGGGGGTCCTTTATGTTATTGATTAGATCCTGTCAGGTTTTTAAAAAGTTTTTTACAGATCCTCTAAGGGAGAATTTGATTTTTTCCAATTTCAAATAATATATAACATCAGTTACCCATTGAGTTAAAAGAGGTAGGACAGGATTCTTCCAGTTGAGTAAGACAAGTCTACATGCCAATAGTGAAGTAAAGGCAATCACAGTTTGTCCTTCTTAACTTTAAGCCCATCTAGAAGTACACCAAACACAACTGTTAATGGGTTAGGAGGGTTTGTGACACCAAGGGTGTCTGATAGGCAATTTAAGATTTTGGTTCAGAATGATGTTAATTTGGTGCAGGTCCAGAACATGTGGCCCAGTGAGGCTAGAGCTTGATTGCAACATTCACAGGTTGGATCTTGCCCCGGAAACATTTTGGACAATTTTAAACAAGATAAATGTGCTCGACAGATGATTTTAAGTTGAATAATTGAATGCTTTGTGCATATGGAACGCAAGTGAATTCTGTACATGGCTACCTTCCACTCCTTTTCTGAAATGTTGAATGAGAAATCATTTTCCCACTGTACTCTGGGATCTTTGAAAGGAATGAACTTTAAATTGCTTTTATATTTTACAAAAATGCTGTCCGAATCCTCAAGACTGATCAATATTTCTTCCGGAATCGAAGTAGGTGGGAGGAGAGTAAAATTAGGCAGATATTGTTTAGCAAAGTTTCTAATTTGGTGCTAGTGGAAGAATTGTGTTGATGGAAAGTTAACTTTGGAGTATAATTGTTTGTAGGATGCAAAGACGTTATCTACTGTATGTACAAACCTCTAATTGATTTAGTCCTGTATGTTTTCCAAACATACATTTGAAAGGGTGGAAAAAGGTGATTATCGTGCAGAGGTGCCACAGATAAAAGCTTCTCTGTCTTGAAGTGCTTCCTACATTGGTTCTATATTCTGAGTGAATGAAGGACAAGTGAGTTGTTAGCATATTGACGATAACATTAATTGGGGTAAGAGCAAGGAATATAAAGAAGTACTGCAGGATTTTGTTTCTATTGTGGACCAAGCTTGCTAATTTTAGTTTACTGCTTTTCATGTCTTTGTGCTATTTTTGTTGATTTGATATGAGTTTTTATAATTGAGCACTGTAGCTTTAATTGTATTTATATTCCTCTTTGTGGGTGAAGCTTCAGGAGGCAGAGCCACCCTGACATGACCACTCCTGAGCCCCCCTAGCTGGCTATTTAAGTTAGTTGTGAGGGCTCAGGAGTTGGGAATCATTCATCTGAGTTTTCTGAAAGTACTGTTATTCCTTGTTGGAGTTTTTTTTTTTTTTTTATTACATCTTGCTTCTGATTTGTGGTTATCATATTGGGACTTGTTTTCTTTGGATTGCCTTTTATGCTGCTCCATTGTACCTATTTTTGTTCCGTTGAGCTTTTGTGTGTATTTTGACATTTTTGTTAATAAAGCTTTCATATATAAAGATTCTTCATTTGCCCTTTTTACAACAAACCGAGGCTGTACAGTCATCACTCTTCTTGTGGGGTTTTTGGCATATTTTTATATATATTTATAGTTTTTCTGTTTTTGGCCCTAATCTTGTTGAAACCTGCAGGTTGCCTCAGGGGCCTAGCTGGGATAAAGTGGGGCTCTACTGGACAGATTAGTGATGATCCTGACCTATTTGAATAACAGTTCTTGGAGGCTTGAAATATTCTTTATAAAGGTATAATGCAAGATTTGTTATCCACAACTCACTTTAGAACACAATGAAGAGTGTGACCTTTTAACTCCAATACTGCATTTACCCGCAGATCACCACCTTGTGGGATACACCTCTTAGTGACAGGAAAAGTATCCTAGATGATACAATGCAACATGGTGGCCAAAAAGTAAAAAAAAAAGTATAAAACAAGTACAGCTGAACAAAAGGGCCAAACTTGTTAAACAGAGATCCCCAAATCAAGATTATGACACAAATTACATCATAAAAAAATTTATTGAAGATAACTGAATTTTAGGCAACTTGAACTCAGAATTCTAACAACTTCTTTAAATTATCTCAAACCAAATTTGGCTTCTTGGTCATGTCAGCAACACTCCAAGAATACCTGAGGTGATTAGAATGGTATTGCCGCTTTGCCATAGGCACTAGGAACTGCCTTCAAGCTGATGAACTGGTTGCCAGATTTTTCCCTTTATGAGCAAGAACTCTCAAGCAGAAAACTCTTGTTCAATGATTACATAAAATGTAAGTAACATATTTGCATTTATACCCACATAGTAGATACAGAATTACCTTTTTGAACTCTTCTGAGTTTTTTTTTTTTGCACTAGGCACTCATTTCTCAGATATTTGCCTATACTAAGTTCTTCATTACACATGGAAATTACCAAGTCAAGTTAATCACTTTTAATAAGTAACCCTTACTGTATTTTCCATAGATATGTAGTGCAGAAAGCATAGCAAATTAAAGCAAGCACACCACAAAAGACACAGAGAAATAAACCTTTGGGTAAAGGCTAGTTGTGTGCACAATGACACATGCAGTAACTAATGACGAGTCAACCCAACACTGCAGTCTTCCTGGGGCATTGCCAGGTGGGCGCAGGTCCCATGCACTGCATGTAATGATGGAACCAATCATGTCATGATATTATACAGCTGATTACAAGAATGTTCATACAAAACATGATGGAAAGAAAACAGGAAACAGGATTAAAAAGCTGAAAAGTGCACATGAACAGTTCGGAAGTGTATCACCAAAACTGGAACAAGTCTTGTTTTTATTTGGTTCTTGGTCACTAAAAGAAAAGTAAACCACTTTCTGTAGGAGGGTGATGGACTGTAATTCTCTCAAATAAAGATTAAAAAAATAATCCAGATGGATGCTTGGACTGTCATTCAGCATGCATACCCAAGAACTTCCACAAGTCCTCTTTTCTGAGATCCAAACTATAGCAAAAATAAAATGATGTGTTAGCTACTTAAATTAGGCCTTGCTATGCCAAGCCTTCAACATGTGAATCAAAACTTCTTATAACGAATGTCACTAAAACACTTATTTCTATCACTTTCTTGCCAGGAAATAATCTATGTCAAAAAATACAAACTGATTGTTTTTACTTTTGGTTTGTTGGGACCTGCTAGGTAAACATCATAGACTGGGCACATAAATAGAGCTTACGATCAGCACACCACTTCCTTTAATGTAAGTAGCATGCTGGGAAACTCTTTATACATTCCTTTGATAGGAGTGGAGTACCTGTTTATATTGCCTGATGTACTCTTTTAAAATGTGGCATGGGAGATGAAATTTACAGTGATATGACTGTACATTCTTTACTCTGTTCTCTGTTTATAGCAATGACTCAGTTCTTGTCACATAAAAATTCCCCTTTGTAACTGTTAGTTTCTAATTTCGTGCAACTAGCAACTTCTTGATGACAATGCTTAATAAACAATGACATCATTATTTTATATGATATACTGCATCTGCAGTACATCTACTGATAAGTACAGTGGTGTGAAAAACTATTTGCCCCCTTCCTGATTTCTTATTCTTTTGCATGTTTGTCACACAAAATGTTTCTGATCATCAAACACATTTAACCATTAGTCAAATATAACACAAGTAAACACAAAATGCAGTTTTTAAATGATGGTTTTTATTATTAGGGAGAAAAAAAATCCAAACCTACATGGCCCTGTGTGAAAAAGTAATTGCCCCCTTGTTAAAAATAACCTAACTGTGGTGTATCACACCTGAGTTCAATTTCCGTAGCCACCCCCAGGCCTGATTACTGCCACACCTGTTTCAATCAAGAAATCACTTAAATAGGAGCTGCCTGACACTGAGAAGTAGACCAAAAGCACCTCAAAAGCTACACATCATGCCAAGATCCAAAGAAATTCAGGAACAAATGAGAACAGAAGTAATTGAGATCTATCAGTCTGGTAAAGGTTATAAAGCCATTTCTAAAGCTTTGGGACTCCAGCGAACCACAGTGAGAGCCATTATCCACAAATGGCAAAAACATGGAACAGTGGTAAACCTTCCCAGGAGTGGCGGCCAACCAAAATTACCCCAAGAGCGCAGAGGCGACTCATCCGAGAGGTCACAAAAGACCCCAGGACAACGTCTAAAGAACTGCAGGCCTCACTTGCCTCAATTAAGGTCAGTGTTCACGATTCCACCATAAGAAAGAGACTGGGCAAAAATGGCCTACATGGCAGATTTCCAAGACGCAATCCACTGTTAAGCAAAAAGAACATTAGGGCTCATCTCAATTTTGCTAAGAAACATCTCAATGATTGCCAAGATTTTTGGGAAAATACCTTGTGGACTGATGAGACAAAAGTTGAACTTTTTGGAAGGCAAATGTCCCGTTACATCTGGCAAAAAGGAACACAGCATTTCAGAAAAAGAACATCATACCAACAGTAAAAATGGTGGTGGTAGTGTGATGGTCTGGGGTTGTTTTGCTGCTTCAGGACCTGGAAGGCTTGCTGTGATAGATGGAACCATGAATTCTACTGTCTACCAAAAAATCCTGAAGAAGTCCGGCCATCTGTTCGTCAACTCAAGCAGAAGCGATCTTGGGTGCTGCAACAGGACAATGAAACAAAACACGCCAGCAAATCCACCTCTGAATGGCTGAAGAAAAACAAAATGAAGACTTTGGAGTGGCCTAGTCAAAGTCCTGACCTGAATCCAATTGAGATGCTATGGCATGACCTTAAAAAGGCGGTTCATGCTAGAAAACCCTCAAATAAAGCTGAATTACAACAATTCTGCAAAGATGAGTGGGCCAAAATTCCTCCAGAGCTGTAAAGACTCATTGCAAGTTATAAAGCGCTTGATTGCAGTTATTGCTGCTAAGGGTGGCCCAACCAGTTATTAGGTTCAGGGGCAATTACTTTTCACACAGGGCCATGTAGGTTTGGATTTTTTTTTCTCCCTAAATAATAAAAATCATCATTTAAAAACTGCATTTTGTGTTTACTTGTGTTATATTTGACTAATGGTTAAATGTGTTTGATGATCAGAAACATTTTGTGTGACAAACATGCAAAAGAATAAGAAATCAGGAAGGAGGCAAATAGTTTTTCACACCACTGTATAGCCATGCATGTGACTTAAGAGGAACTTTGTTTTTCCACTATGATATTCTATGTTGTGTTCTATGTTGGTCGGATATTCAAGTAAGAATTTCACTCTACTCTGTACATGTGACACTACTACTACTACTACTACTAAATGCAGGCCTCATCTTGTAAATAAAGGACACATTCATCTATTTAGTAATATCCATCCATCCATCCATCCATCTATCCTCTTCCGCTTATCCGAGATCGAGTTGCGGGGGCAGCAGCTTCAACAGAGATACCCAGACTTCCCTCTCCCCGGCCACTTCTTCTAGCTCTTCTTGGGGAATCCCAAGGTGTTCCCAGGCCAGCCAAGAGACAAAGTCCCTCCAGCATGTCCTGGGTCTTCCCCGGGGACTCCTGCCAGTTAGATGTGCCTGGAATACCTCACCATGGTGGCGTCCAGGAGGCATCCTGATCAGATGCCCGAGCCACCTCATCTGACTCCTCTCGATGAGGAGGAACAGCAGCTCTACTCTGAGCCCCTCCCAGATGACTGAGCTTCTCACCTTATCTTTAAGGGAAAGCCCAGACACCCTACGGAGGAAACTCATATTCGTGATCTCGTTCTTTTTCGGTCACTACCCATAGCTCATGACCATAGGTGAGGGTAGGAACATACATTGACTGGTAAATTGAGAGCTTTGCCTTGCAGCTCAGCTCCTTTTTCACCACGACAGACTGATGCAGAGCCTGCATCAGTGCGGATGCCGCACCACTCCGCCTGTTCATCTCACGCTCCATTCTTCCCTAAGTTGTGAACAAGACCCCAAGATACTTGAACTCCTCCACTTGGGGCAGGATCTTGCTCCCAACCCTGAGAGGGCACTCCACCCTTTTCCAGCTGAGGACCATGGTCTCGGATTTGGAGGTGCCGATTCCCATCCCAGCAGCTTTACACTCAGCTGCGAACCGATCCAGAGAGAGCTGAAGATCATGGCCTGATGAAGCAAACAGGACAACATCATCTGCAAAAAGCAGTGACCCAATCCTGAGTCCACCAAACTGGACCCCCTCAACGTCCTGGCTGCACCTAGAAATTCTGTCCATAAAAGTTATGAACAGAATCGATGACAAAGGGCAGCCCTGGCGGAGTCCAACTCTCACTGGAAATGGGTTCGACTTACTGCCAGCAATGCGGACCAAGCTCTGACATCGATCGTACAGGGACCGAACAGCCCTTATCAGAGGGTCCGGTACCCCATACTCTTGGAGTACCCCCCACAGGATTCCCTCGAGGGACACCTTTCGAACGCCTTTTCCAAGTCCACAAAACACATGTAGACTGGTTGGGAAAAATTCCCATGCATCTTCCAGAACCCTGCCAAGGGTGTAGAGCTGGTCCACTGTTCTGCGACCAGGACGAAAACCACACTGTTCCTCCTGAATCCGAGGTTTGACTATCCAACGGACTCTCCTATCCAGTATCCCCAAATAGACTTTTCCAGGGAGGCTGAAGAGTGTGATCCCTCTGTAGTTGGAACACACCCTCCAGCCCCCCTTCTTAAAGAGGGGGACCACCACCCCAGTATGCCAATCCAGAGGGACTGTCCCTGATGTCCATGCGATGTTGCAGAAGAGTGTCAACCAAGACAGTCCTATAACATCCAGAGCCTTGAGGAACTGGGCATATCTCATCCACCCCCGGGGCCCTGCCACCAAGTTTTTTGACCACCTCGGTGACCTCAGTCCCAGAGATTGGGGGAGCCCACCACCGAGTCCCCAGGCTCTGCTTCCTCATTGAAAGGCATGTTAGTGGGATTCTGAAGGTCTTGAAGTACTCCCCACCAACCCACAAAGTCGAGTTGAGGTCAGCAGGGCACCATCCCATATACAGTGTTGACAGTGCACTGCTTCCCCTCCTGAGGCGCCAGATGGTGGACCAGAATCTCCTTGAAGCCATCCGAAAGTCATTCTCCATGGTCTCCCCAAACTTCTCCAAAACTGAGTTTTGCTTCAGTATCCACGAAGCCGCATTCAGCTTGGCCTGCGGTACCTATCAGCTGACTTGGGAGTCCCACAGGACAAAAGGGTACCAGGTCAGTGACCAAGTAATCCTGTAGGACTCCTTCTTCAGCTTGCGGCATCCCTCATCGCGGTGTCCACCAGCTCTTTCAGGGACTGCCACAACAGGCACAAACCACCTTATGGCCACAGCTCCGGTCAGCCGCCTCAACAATAGAGGCACGGAACATAGCCCATTCAGACTCAATGTCCCCTTGGGGATTTTGTTGAAGTTCTGCGGAGGTGGGAGATGAAGCTACAATTTAGTAATATGCAGACATATAATAAATATAGACACCAGGGTTTATGTTTAGTTCCTCAAGATAAAGTCACTGCTGGCTTTCTTTAAGTTGAGTTCTTATGCTAGTGACTCTAATGACCTACAGTACCTCTAATTGAGTTCCACACAGCACAGCATATTGATCACTAAATGAAAATGTTTATGAGGTAAACTGTCACATTGTTTGTAAATTTGAATCATTTTAGGGAGTAAGGCAGCTAGATGAAGCAGAGACTCACAATGCAACTTATTTTTTGTATAACACACTTCACTGAGTGTAGGTGAAAAGCACTGTAAACAATTAAAATACAAGTGTAGATTATACTACAGGTAAAATTCCATTACAATGAACTCCCAGGGACCTAAAAATATTTTGTTGTAGCGAAAATTTTGTAGTAATAAGATTCCGTATTTGTCATTATAGTGCTTTCTTTAACCTCGTCCAGGCGTGGAAATCATTTCAATAGCTTCTTTTGCATTAATTTTAATCTTCTCCTGTCTACAAGTTATGCTGGCGAGAATTTTTCTCAAATTTCCTTGCCATAATACACTTTAAGGGTGCAAATGATGCCCAAATCTAATGGCTGAAGCACTGCTGTGCAATTGGGTGGGAGGAATTCAACGCAAACATCATCTAAATGTGGAAGCATGCTGTGGGCAGCACAATTATCAATCAGAAGCCGAATCATCCTTTTCTTCTTCTTCATATTGTGAGGTTTCTGAACACTTTTGGGATCCCCCACTCCCCATCCAACGGGAACGATACGCTGAGGAGTCCGAGGAACAATTGGACCATCTTTGGAAGATTGTTTGTCCGTTGACGGGGCAGGGCAATAGCAGGCTCACAGCGGTGCAGTGAAGCGCCACAGAAGCAAATCATAAAAGATTGTGGTCGCACAATAAGTCCCTGTCTTGCACCCCAAAACACGAGGCTTAGTCTCAGTACTTTAGCAAAACCGGCTTTATTCAGCTTGAATAAAGCACACTTATTTATTGCAGCGGGGTCTGCCACTCTGCTATATACAGACACAGCAGTCAGGCAGGGTCGTGGCCAGGTCAGTGACCAAGTAATCCTGTTATGTGCATTTACTGATAAACAGTCTTCCACAGACTCGGTGATCGCACTTCGGGATGCTCTTTGGCATGCCGTCTAGTTGGGGGAGATCCCAAGAGAGTTTACAAACCTCTCATTTTCTTGAATGAGTGCCGCATTAATAGGAATGTTTCTTGAACGAGCATCACTGAACCACATAAAAACTGCGTTTTCAATGTCTTCAAATGCAGCAGTTCACATACGTTTGCGACCTGAGATTTTTCTTCTTTTTTTGCTCAGTCTTTCAAGAAAGTTGAAAGCGTCGATAGCGAAATTCCGAATTCACTGGCAACGTCTTTTTCTTTTTGCCACAATTGAGAGCTGCAAAAATGTAAAGTTTTTTTTTCTAATATGAACTGTTATCGTTTTTTTGTGTCTGCCGTTTCTATAGGAGGGTGACAATGAGTTAAATTCCAATGGATGTTTTTCAAATGTTGACGAGCAATAAGCAAAAGGTGTCACTGAAAACCACAGGAAACAAAAAAAGGCAAAAAAAAAAACGAGAAAAGTTCGAAGTAAGAAAAAAAAATTACAATGTTTCCGTTTGGGGGATCATTGTGCACAACTGAACGACAACCTCAGAAATAATTGCTCTGTGGATGATTCATTCAGGCATTTCAAAGTCTTTTGGGCACTTTGTTGTAATGAAAGTATCTGCTGAATGTACTTCGTAGTAACAAGATTTCTATAGATTCACATCATATGGGGAAACTGTCGGAACCATAAAAATACTTCATTGTGAAAATTTTGTTGTAAAGATATTCGTTGTAATGGAATTTTTACCTATAATTACGAAATACAGAACTGGTACACATATAAAGGCAGATTTGTTAAAACACACAGAGAACAAGGTAGAAACTAATCTATACTAATAAAAGGCTAAGCCCTCACTCACTCACTCACTCACTCACTCACTCACTCACTGACTGACTCATCACTAATTCTCCAACTTCCCGTGTAGGTAGAAGGCTGAAATTTGGCAGGCTCATTCCTTACAGCTCACTTACAAAAGTTGGGCAGGTTTAATTTTGAAATTCTACGCGTAATGGTCATAACTGGAACCTATTTTTCTCCATATACTGTAATGGACGTTAGCTCAATGGCCATGGGGGGGGCGGAGCTGCGTGTGACATCATCACGCCTCCCGCGTAATCACATGAACTGACTGTGACTGCAGTACGTAGAAAAGAAGGAAGAGCTCCCAAAGAGCGCTGAAGAAAAACGCCAAATACTTTATTCGCGAGATACAAGTTTAATGAGAAGACACGAGGTATAAACAAGACTTTGGATCTCTTTGTAATGGAGTTAAAATTGCTGTAGCGAGAAACTTTTAAGTGCCGGGTCTTAGCTAACATTAAATAAAGCTGTGGACATCGCAACATCACACAAGAGAGCAGCTCATGTGAACTGACTGAACACAGTACGAGTGATCACTTCCATGCATCAAACCTGTTCAAAAGACCCATTACACAATTAACAAGGTAGGAAAAGAATATGCTCTGAGTCGAGCTCCACAGCTAACGCGGTCTTGCGGAAGCAACTTCATCACGTTGCCACCAAATACTCACAGAAAAATCCACAAGTTAATACACACGCTATCTCTAGAGTTTCTCCACACTCAATGTATTCCTCGCATCCCCTTTATACACTCTGATCTCCCATTTCAATTCAGATGCCTCCAATTTCCAGTAAGGCTCTGCTGCATGATGACAAGTAATAAGTCTCAGGTACAGACCCTACAAAAGGATGCCATTGATTTCAGGCAAGATTGCTTTCCTCCTGGACAACTATACGTTGTATTCTCAAGACTAAGCTCAGTGCACAACTTGGTCATATTACAACCGGACTGCTGAACTGACAACGTGGTATACAAAGAGATCCTTAACAGATAGTTATTGGTATATTTTCCCTCAGTTTAAAAAGGTTTTCTTTTCTTCTTAATAAAATTTAAAAGCAGTTCTTCGTCGCTGCGAAGCACGGGGATTTTGCTATATACAGTATATATATATATGTAGATATATATATGTATGTATGTATGTGTATATATACTGTATATATGTAAATATGTGTATATATGTAGATCTGTATATATATGTATATATGTGTCTGTGTGTATATATATATATATATATGTGTGTGTGTGTGTGTATTGTAAAAGGCGCTATATAGTGCCCGACCCGGCACAGACTCACGCAGAGACAGGTATAAAACAAATAGGGTTTTTATTTTTCTCTTCAGCCATGGGGCACGTCTTCCCCGTGTCCCACAGGCCCAACACAGTCCCAAAAGCACAAAACACAAACTCTAAACAACCCTTTCTGCCACCACCACTTCTCCCAGGCAACCTCGTCCTCTTCCTCCCGATTCTGGCCAAGAATGAAGGGAGGTTGGCCTGCTTTATAGCCCACCCGGAAGTGCTCCAGGTGCCTGACCAGCTGGTCTTAATTGCACCTCCGGGTGGGGCTGGTAAATTGTCCCTTGTGGCGGCTGGCTCTCCGCAGCACCCCCTAGAAGCCACCCCATCTCCCAACCGAGCTGTGGTGGACTCCATGTCCCGTGGAGCCACGGGGGAGACTAAGGAAGGACCCACGGCCAGGGAGACTGCCCCCAGGTGCCCTGGGGAAGGTATTGCACTGTCCATGGTGGCTCCCCTGGGACGTATGCAGCAGAGGCATCCCGGCCGGGCATGGGACCCGGCTGTCCGTCACAGTATGTATGTATGTGTATATATATATGTATGTGTATGTGTGTATATATATATATATATATTTATCTGTATGTATGTATGTATGTATATATGTATATGTGTGTGTGTATGTATGTATGTATATGTATGTGTGTATATATGTTGATATGTGTATATATATGTATATATATGTAGATGTGTATATGTATATATATATAGATATGTGTATGTGTAGATATGTGTATATGTAGATATGTTTACATGTATATATGTATATGTATATATGTTTATACTGTATGTGTGTGTGTCTGTGTGTGTGTGTATATATATATATATATATATATGACAGCAACACTCATAACAGTGACAAAACAATTACATTGACAATCATGTTACGTTATTTTTGAAATTTTTCCTTTTCTTTTTCATAACTTCTTTAACACACTACTTCTTCACTGAGAAGCGCGGGTATTTTGCTAGTTAAACATAAATGGAAGCCAACAATATCTGTGCATTAATTAATTGTTGAACTATAGTCAGTTCACAATGGTGAAGATTATAACTGTAAAAGAGAAAGTCAAAAATAAAGTCGCAGACCTGGGGCCTCATGTATAAACGGTGCGTACGCACAGAAATGTTGGGTAAGAACTTTTCCACATTCAAATTGCGATGTATAAAACCTACACTTGGCGTAAAGACACACTTTTCCACGGTACCTCATACCTTGTCGTACGCAAGTTCTCCGCTCGGTTTTGCAGACTGGCGGCACCCAGCGTCAAAGCAATGCTACTGTTCCTGTGCGGTTACACCTTATTTTCCTGACACGGCTTTATAAATACACTGAAACTAACCGCATATTGTTTATTAGTGTAACACATCTGATTGTAATTAACCTGTAACAATATAATGGTCCAGGGAATATAATATAATATAATGGTATTCCAAATACCATAACTGCTTTAGCGTTGTTACTCTCACTGCACCTTCTTCTTCTTCTTCTTTCAGCTCCTCCCGTTAGGAGTTGCCATCAGCTCCTCCCGTTAGGAGTTGCCACAGCGGATCATCTATTTCCATATTACTCTCACTGCACCACTCGGAGTATTTGTATCACTATATCTGACTGCGAATCACAGCAGCAGCTGATCGGAAAGAGAATTATCGGTATACAGCTTCAAGGACACGCTACCTCAGCCACAGCAAAACGTTTCAAAGCCTGTCCTGTATGGACCTCGTGGTTCAGAAACAGTTTCATCCCAAGAACTTTAAATGCACTTAATCAATTGATCCTTGTAGAGCTGTTTGTACTTATAAGTACAATCACCCCACTGTAAACTTGCACTACAATTATAATATCGCACAACCTGAGCCACTTTATAAAGCACGTATTTATATATGATGACAATATCATTTTTAAAGTGAAATGCAGCAAAATATGTTTATTATATTATACAGATAAAACTTTAACATTTAAATAATCTATATTCTTCACTGGAAGTGTCGTGAAAGATAGAATAATTAAACATGTACTACGAAGATATTTCAATGTTCCTTAAACGTTTTGAAGAATCGGCGCTCTAAGCTTACAGATGGCTTAACGTCTTTTACAGAGCTGATTGTGTGGTGATTGGGTATTAGGGGAAAGAAAAGCAAGGACTGCAGTGGTGGCTACGCCAATATATATTTAATATAAAACAGAAAGAGAAAATAACAACACAGCTAAAAACGCAGACAAATTTGCAAAAGTTAAATGCTTGTGTCATGAGCACGAGGCGGCTATGCAGTGTCTGCAACGGACGTGGCCATCCACCGTGCATAAGTTACCTTACTGACATTGGCGGGCGAAGGAGCCACCGATTCTTCCTCTGCCCAGTGCCACCACAAGCCTAGAGCCCCTGAGTACTGCTGCAATAAATTATTTCATCGTAGGTCGCACACAATCACTGCGCCGTGAAACTCATGTTTAATAACTTGCTTTAACTCCTATCATCATAAAAATGACATCACGTATACATCTCAGTATTTTAGTTATTCAGAGAACTGTAATATCATGAATGTAATGGATTCTGTGTCCAGATGGAGGAAGAGAGCCGGTTTAAGAAGCAAGTAGTGATTCACACACATAGAGCACATAGAAGATCAAATACAAAACAAAGCATTTAACGTGCTACTTTAATTACGATGTGATTTGAGAAACTGGTTAATTAAAAGATTTTAAGATGAAGTTTATGATATTCTACTTTAATGACAAAATTAACTACATGATTAAAGTGGAAATGTCAAGATTGAAGTTGACATTTCGTGCTTTTTTCCCCACTGTGTGCCTTTTTTTCTCTGTACCCTAAGCTTTCATATGACACTCAGACAGTGGGCTACAACTCACCTTTCATGGCGACTTTGATATTTGACTTCTTTTTTATTTCCGGCACTGTGCGATTTTGTGAATGTGAGCTTTAAAGTTTCTCCAACACGCTATGTCACTCGATCAACTTCCTTTTGTTGATTATAACACAGTTTATTTGAACAAATAGTATGTTTTTCCTTTGCCTCCACTTGGTATTCACTGAAATTCTTATATTTTCCCCCGTGCTTTTCCCATTGTCTTTTCACAGAAGGCTGAGCTTGAGGGCGATTTATATACATTTGCACATTCAAAGAGGCGTAATTCTGGGAGGAGTTGGGGCGTTACATAAAGCGCGTGCACGAGCGTTACTTTTCACGCTGATTGGGATTTATGTAGCGGAAGAAGTTGGAGTACGCACAGATTCCTCCATCTGGATTTTTCTTTGCGTAAGCACATTTCAGCTTTTGTGCTTACGCCATTTTATCGTGCGAGTTCTATGCACGTCGTTATACATGAGGCCCCTAGAGACGTTGGCCAACTGGCTGCCGACCTATTCCTGAGTTTTCTATTGTGGAATCTGTGTTGGCCGTCCAATCTAAAGACAGAATCCTTCCATCTATTGATTCCAATGCCCCTTTATAAGAAATGACTGCAGGACAGCAGCCTGCAAGTAGAACACCAGCACCAAGTGCTACATCCAGATACTGCAAGAAGAAACAGAATAGAGGTGGGTTAGTACTGGGTTAAAAATATATTGATTCTTATGTTTCTGTACACATGACTAACAAACAGAAATGCAGTATGCACAACTAATCAGCAGCTCTAGTCAAGGTATGCTTGACTAAAGTAGTGAGTATCCAGCCTGTATTTAAAACCGGAGACTGAAGGGGCATCTCTTATAGCAGCAGGCAGATTATTGCACAGTTTCAAGGCCCCGTAATGAAAAGCTCACCCTCCCACTGTTATTTTATTAATTATTGTAATCTTAAGTAGGCCAGCATCTTGAGATCTCAGTGTGCGCTCTGGTTTGATAATCTCATTACAATAATAAGTATGCAAGGCCTTGGCTGTTTAAAGTAAGATTAGGTTAGAACAAGACTAAGTCCTTAGAAGCTTGAGTAACTACTAGTGAGTAGAATTCTGTCTGGTAGGAGAAATTGTTTCTCTATATTAATGTACAACTTAGTGACAAAATGGATTTCAAGTGTCTGAGCTCTATTTACTCCTCAATTAAGCAGAACAAAAATAGTATCATATTCATTTTCACGTCTCATCATAATGCTGTATCTGTTACATTTAATATTTAAACATCTCTTTAATACAGCCGCCTATCATCCCCTCACACAGGATCTGACAGTTGATTACCAGCAGCAGGTAAGTTTTACCATTTCTCTTCTCATCAGCAGAAAACAATTGCCTCCCAGTGCTGCCTGACTGTTGAAAACCCATAGATATCTTAGTTTTACCTTCTCCCCAAAATCCACAAGCTGGACAGTCCTGGACACTCAATTATTTGTGAAAGCAACTGTCCAATTACTTATATTTCAGCTTTCCTTGAAAGTCTTATGAGACCACTGATTGAAGGTATCCCTTCAGACTTAAGATACTAAACCATGCACTCCTCTTGTTTGATAGCTTTTAATTTCATGGTCCTGACTGCTTTATCTTTATCATGGACGTCATCTCTTTGCCCATGACAAACCTCATTACTCACAGCCACTACTCACAATTAAGGTCTTATTGCCATCAGACAGGCACTCAACAGACATCCAGTCCAGAATCCTCCAACTAGCACACTCATGAGACTGGCAGAACTGGGTCTTCACCTCAATGCATTCTACTTTGATAACAACTTTGGGACAGTGGATATGCAGTGGATACTAAAAAGAGACCTGGCTATGCCAACAACTTTGTTGGCTAGGTGGGAGAGTGCTTCTTTCTACCTAGGCTTTGTACCAGATCTGTACAATAGATATTTCAGCAATTGTGTTGGTGTTGCCTCTTGCTCCAGAAGCCAGATACAGGAATTCATTCATGATTTCACTAGTTTCCAACTTTCCCTCAGGTTTACAGTCAATGCTTCCACCACAGCTCTACTATTATTAGATATTAGTCTTTGTATAAGCTTTCCAGGACTTAAAACCTCTGTCTATCACAAGCCAACTGATGTCAAACAATTAACTTCTCTACATCTACTTCCATTCTGGGCATGCTATAAACTCTGCCACATCTTCAGTGATGAGGTTGACTTCTATAATGAAGTACTCAAAATAAGGAATTTCTTTTTAGACAGATGTGTACATCTGACAAATATGCAAGCAACACGCAATCACCTTCCAGCATTATTATATTATAAGAATGCTTTTAAAATACATAAAAATAAACAAAATGCATTATTATCGTTGAAATATGGAATTCAAACTTGAATTTTCATAATATTTCAACATAAATATGTACATCTTTGTATGTTTTGAAGCCTGGATTGGGTCCAGTGTGGGCACTAGGCCAGTCCCTGCGGAAATATATATTGTGAGGTTCCCCCCCAACGGGTCGATACAACGGAGTGCATCCCAAAGCTTGATTGCCGTGTCTGTGGAAGATTGCTTGTCTATTGCTGGGGCAACCACAGGTTGATAGCTCTGCAGTGGAGCGCCGTGGAAGCAAATCCAAGCCGATCACAGTTGTGCTATAAACGCCTGTTGTCAGTGGGTGATGCAAGGTACTTTATAAATGCAAGGAACAATATTACTTGGCCACTAACCAGGCCATGACCCTGCCAGACTGCTGTGTCTATGCATAGGAGACCCCGCTACAATAAATAACTGTGCTGTTCCTTTTTTCAAGCCGAATAGTACTGAGACTCAGTCTCGTGTTTTGGGGTGCAAAACAGGGACTCATGCGTCACAATATGTTTATATATAATTAATTTGCATATACATAAAAACAATGTTTGCATTTACAACAGGACATTAAATTACATTGATAAGTATCAACTTTAGTAATATTTATTCGTCACCCTGAAACATATAAACATGAAACTGGCAAATATCCTGGTTTTAACCTGATTATTTAAAGCTACAAAATGTAAAAGGTGATTGGTTGGTTGAATAGGATACACACAGTATGTCAGTCCTGTTTAGACAAACAGTGATGGAGACCTTTGTAGTGCCTGAAGGCATCAGATCCCATTCACCTCAAGTAATTTCATAATCTCACTTTCTTTCTTGTGTTATACTTTGTTGCTCCTTCATTACAGCATTATCTAATCACATACACAAAATAATTAGAATACTACTGCTTTTTCCCAGAAATATATACAAAAAGCACATATACACAATATGAAATGCCATTTTCCCAAAATCTTAAACAAAAAAGGAAAAACTAATAAAAAACAATTTGCACATAACCAAATGATTTATCCAAAATCACACACGCACAACCTAGTTCACAGTAAGCACTAATTAGACATTGTGTTGCAAAAAGAAAGCAATGCTTCAAAATGAAATATTCTTTGGAAATAAAGGATACCACAGCTAGCGCCACAACAGAATAATCTCTATTTTTTGCAAAAATCCACATATAATTATGTTTGTGCAGTAATGTGAGATGTGAATACTGTTCATAATACTATACACATAATAATAATAATAATTCATTGCATTTCTATAGCAAAGTGTGCACTACTCAAAGTGCTTTACATAGACAGAGTGCAACAACTTTGTTGTACCCGTCTGAATGTTGCGACAGCAGCCATTATTGAGTCAGTACACTCACAAGACATTAGCTGTTAGGTGGTAAAGGAAGACCAGAGTAGTTAGCCAATTAGAGACTGGGATGATTAGGGGGCCAGAGTGGATTTGTTTCATGATGGACAATGTAACCAGGACATCAAGATAAAAACTACACTTTTTTCAAAAAATGCCCAGGGATCTTTAATGACAACAGAGAGTCAGGACCTCGGTTTCAAGCTTCATCTGAAGGACAGCATCGCATTTAGAGCACAGTGTCCCTGTCACTGCACTGGGGCATTAGAATCCACACACAGAGCACAGGGTAAGTGACACCTGCTCGTCGCACCAACACCTCTTCCAGTAACCACCCTTGCTTTTCCTAGATCAGCTCCCATCCAAGTACTAGCTAGGCCCACCCAAGCTTAGCTTCAGGTGGAAGGCCTGTTCTGAAGTTGCAGGTGGTATGCTATACCAAGAAAACAAACACAAAAAACTGAATCATGCCAGTGTTGTGTAGCATACAATACAGTACAGAAAGAACAGGAGAGAGGCAAACAGAAACAGAAGCATTATCCTGCCTATCATGATTCTAGCTACGGAATAATGGCTGAAATTGAAATTGAAATACTTCCTTGTCTTCTGCATCTTTCCCTTATTCCCCACCATGATGCTCTTTCTTGTTGTATTGTTTACCCACCTGTGATTCATATAGGGAACAGAGTAAGCAAGTTGGGTTCATTGTGCTTGTATAGGTAATGTGTTTTTTGGCACATTGGCACACTATTTTGAGTTTTTGATTTATGACTGAGACATTTCTATTATTGTTATTAGAGGTTTACGGCCAGAAATGCTTCCTCATTAATATTCCTAAGTGTTAGTAAAATCTACCTTAATTAATAAATGAAATTGCGAGCATCATTTTCTGAAAAATACAATACAGTCCTGAATTGGATTTTTTAGTTTTGAGATTGTTATATTTTATTATTTGATATTTATGTAATATATAATATACACCATGTTCACTACATGATGACCAGGATGGGCCCTGACTCCTAACAATCCAGTAATGGATATGAATTGTTATCACATATTAATTTGCTGTGTATTGCTGGGTAACTTCTAATTAAATATGAGGCTAATGTTTTGTTTTTTTTAAAGTTTGAAAAACCTATAGGTAGCTAGAGAAGAGCAATGTCAACCTGAACATCCCTGATTAAGACTTAACGTACAAAGCATTGTACCTTTAAGCTCATATGTAAGTGGCAATGCAAACTTCATACACTAACAGAGGGCAACTCAAGATGAATACTGTCCTACAAATACAGTAGCTGTGCCATGTGCTATTGGGTTCTTAGGATGATGAGGAGTAGTGGTGGGCCACATATGTTTGGTTCTTTCCACAAAAAATGGGTTGCATGACAGACTTGAATGACTGATTATATTTGGCCGTTTCAAAGGGTATATTGTACAGGAAGTTGTACACTCTGTGTCAGAACGTACTGTACAACTGGTCTACCAATAGTGGGATACATTCGGCCAATTGCTAATCATTGCCAAAACTGTGGTCAAAAGTCTGTGCTTACAGAGAGGGACCATCATTGAAGACCGAGTTTACAGACAGGGACCATCACTGAAGACCGTGCTTACAGACAGGGACCATCACTGAAGACCATCCTTACAGACAGGGACCATCACTGAAGACAGTGCTTACAGACAGGCACCATCACTGAAGACCGTGCTTACAGACAGGGACCATCACTGAAGACCGAGCCTACAGACAGGGACCATCACTGAAGACCGAGCTTACAGACAGGGACCATCACTGAAGACCGAGCTTACAGACAGGGACAATCACCATGTGTCATACGTTGTGACAGCAAAAATTGTTGCAGTTAATATAGGACCACAAGAAGACATTCATAACAGAACACCCAGAAGAGAACCTCATGCAATGAATCTCTTAAATAGAGAACTGCGGAACAGGCCCTTGCTAACAGACATTCACAAAGCTGCATGGTTACAATGGAAACGGAGCCACAAACACTGGGCTTCTGAAGCCTGGAAATGTGTTATTTGGTTTGATTGGTTGCGTTTTTGCTTGTGCTTGAATGATGCGAGGCAACGGGTACATCATAAGCCGCATGAATCCTTCCATGAGGATTGTGTGCAAAGTTCTATTCAAGCAGGGCTCAGCTCTCTGATGTTCTAGGGTTATTTCAGTTATAAGCAAATGGGTCATATGGTTGAGATGATGGTGCACTTGAACCAGAAAGCTACATTTGGCTTTCTGGTTCAACCATGTGTTACCTTTTCTGTTGCATGCATAGGGCTGAAACTGTGCATAATTGGAATAAAGAACATTCTTTTTTTTATATATATATTTTTTTATTAATTTTATTGCAATCCATACAAAGCAATCAAGTTTTAACAAAAAAGAAAAATTGAGTTAAGAACAGATCGATCCCCACCCCTGAGAGAGAGCAAGCCAAGCGTAAAATTTAAGGCTTGTAAACATACCTAAATTAATAAATTCTCTGTGCTTTATGAACTTATTTTAAAATATTACTGATTAGATTCTACCATGTTTTGAAAAAAGTCTGTACGGATCCTCTAACTGAGTACAGTATTTGATTTTTTCCAATTTCAAATAATATAACACATCGGTTTCCCACTGACTTAAAAGAGGAGAGTTTGGGCTCTTCCAGTTTATCAGAATAAGTCTGCGTGCCAAAAGTGTAGTGAATGCAATCACAATTTGTTTGTCTTTCTCCACTTTAAGCCCCTCTGGAAGAACCCCAAACAGCTATTAATGGGTTAGGAGGAATTGTGAGTCCAAGGCTGTCTGAGAGGTAATTAAAAATTTTTGTCCAGAATAATGTTAATTTGGTGCAGGCCCAGAACATGTGACCCAGTGAGGCTGGGACTTGGTTGCAACGTTCGCAGGTTGGATCATGCCCTGGAAACATTTTGGAGAGTTTTAGTCGAGACAGATGTACTCGATATATAATTTTAAGTTGTATAATTGTATGCTTTGCGCATATGGAGCTCGAGTGAATTCTCTGCATTGCTACTTTCCACTCCTTTTCTGATATATTGAGAATAAAGAACATTCTAAAGCATTCTTGCATTTCAACTGACGTGCAAATTCCCTAGATTTCAAACCCATAGAAAATCTATGCGACTATTTGGAGGAATGAGTGAAACTCCGCCACAGCCAATCCACCCAATTTGGCCAAACTACAGTATTTGGTGCTGGAAGAGTGGATTAAAATGGATGTCACCTACATCTATAAACTGGTGGCATCCATGCCAGATAGAATTGCAGCTGTTCTTAGGTCTCACAGAGGAGTTATACACTATTTGGCAAGATTTAGCTAGTGGTGACTAAATTTATGTCTGGTGAGCTTATTTTTTCATTTTTTCATGAAGGGGATAATCTTTACCTATTTTATTGTCTGCAGTTAGCCTTTGCTAATTTGATTAATAATACTCTATATGACATTATTCATTTATGACAGGCTTTTGTTAGTAACTTTAAAGTACAATACCTAGCAACCTATTTCCTGGAAAGATCATCATGTATTTCGACCCCAAAATAGGTACTCTAAGTTTCTTGGAGAATCTTCATGTGTACAATATTTCATCCCTTACAAATTTGTCATTTGATTAACTAATTCTAAAGTTACACTGTGCACATTGCTGGAATACAGAGTATTGATAGCTATAAATTGGGACTTTACATTTATCATTAATCACATGAGTTCTATTAAAAACAAACACAAGATGACCAATCAGATGCTCACATATTGTAAATCTAAAGCCCATGTCAACACAAGTGCTGGCAGGACATCTTACTTTAGTGTTGTAAGCACATGAAAATTACAGACCTCAGAAAAACAGCCCTAGCTCAAGCGTAAAATGTGTCCTTCCAACACAACAATCAGCCCATCTTCTTCAGTTATACACAGTTTATTCCTTTTTTTTTTTGTAAATTCTATAAAACTGTCAATGACATTCATTTTTTATTTTGCGTTTTTGGTCAGGGGTTTGTGTAAATAGTGTGTTCTCGCCCATGCCCTATTATCATTGCATATCTGAGTTGAGTAGCTGTGTAAGGCCTCATCTTTTGCAACTTCTGCAGAACTGCTCTATGCTTGATCAGGTTTTCTGTGGGTGAAGGATATGGGTGTGAAGTCTAATGCCTGCATCACAGCAGGGAACTTGAAAATGTGAAAAGAAAGTTAAATTTCACAGATGAATCATTGTAAGTCAACCAACCGATCATAGAAACCCACCTCTTTTTCCTGTCCTGTATTGGCTCCTGGAAAATCAGGTCATCCTGTACATAACTATTACATCTTTTTGAAACCACAACTGATAAGAAATACAAGCATAAACTGCAGCAACCGTGTTTTTTTTTGCCAGTCAATTTAAGTGTATACGTGTAAAAACAAAGAGCAGTTTAATGGAAAAAAGGTCAGTGGTGCACCATCAAAGGGGAAAGAAGGACAAGCATAGTGGAGTGCTTGCGAAAACAAAAATACTTCACACTGTACACCTCCCCCGGGTGACGACTTAATGGTTGCCTTCCATGTTAGTCTACTGGTTGGTGTGCTGAAGAAGATCATAGACAAATGTGAAAAATGATCACTGCTCAGTTATTTCAGTCATGGACTACTAAAAGCATCTGAAGCAGGGGTGTGACTATCTGCAAGGTTGCCAGCTCAAATCCTGATACTGCCAGAATGGATCCTACTCTGCTGAGCTTTTGATCAAGTCTATTAACCTGAAAATTGCTCCAGGGTACTGTACAATGGCTGAACCCGCGCTCTGACCCCCAAAAGTTTTGCAAAAAGACAATTTCCCCACAGGGGTTAATAAAGTACATCAAATCAAATTTAAAAAAATGTGACAGGCACATAGCACATTGAGAACAAATATCATAGGAAAAAAATAAATATAATGTACATGTGCCACCAGCGTTGTTGTGCACTTTGAATCTGTGCAGTCACAATGGTTTAATGGCAGATGCATACTCAATTCACATGATTATGCTCAGCACAATTGTTACAGTTTCATGTGGCAAACTAATACCTGTATAAACCATTATTCTGAAGAGACATCTTTGACTTGAAAAATATCGAACTTGCTGGTTAACTGCCAGGAGCATCTAGGAATTGTCTCTGAATTTCTGAACTTGTGCCACATTTAATATTTAAATGATCACATCTCCAATGATCTTTCTGTATACTTGTTTTAAGAGACACTCCCAAACACCTCTGAATGTGAAATGTTACCTACTTAGACCTTTGGCTGGCTAAGTTTACAAATGTTCACACCTGCCTCAACTTAACCCATCCATCCATTATCCAACCCGCTATATCCTAACTACAGGATCATGAGGGTCTGCTGGAGCCAATCCCAGCCAGCACAGGGCGCAAGGCAGGAAACAAACCCCGGGCAGGGCGCCAGCACACCACAGGGCAGCCTCAACTTAACCATTGTTTTCTTTTCCTTTAATTTAAATGAGGCTTTTAGCATTTACTCTGCTACATAGGGGTATGCTCAGCCACTATATATTTTATATATTGCAGCGACAGATGGCACTGACTTCCCACGAGACTCTGCAGTGCTGCAGCTAAAATTAAACTTATTGAAGATTTAATTTATGCTGTATTTTAAAATAGTTCTTGTGTTTAATGTTAGGTTATAGCTTTTGGTAATGGGAGTGTTTTATTAAAGTTTAAAAGGAAGCCTATCACTACTAATTGATGCTGTCTGGTGTATGAGTCTGGAGTTTAGTATTGCCATTGTGTAGTGATAATGTTACTTGAATGTACAACTCTACCAGTATTAAAAGAAAAAGTGTTTTTTTATACATTGAGTGTGTCTATGTGTCACAATATATTTTATGTTCAGTTTTTTTATCTTGATTTATTTTCAGATGTTATAATCAAAGGTTACACCTCATGTATAATCTGTGTGTTTTGGCCTGGATGTTGAAAATGGTGTGCTGTATTTGTTTTGCTAACTAAGCAAATCTTTAGGCTTGGTGTGTGTGTGTGTGTGCCCTGCGGTGGGCTGGCGCCCTGCCCAGGGTTTGTTTCCTGCCTTGCGCACTGTGTTGGCTGGGATTGGCTCCAGCAGACCCTTGTGACCCTGTAGTTAGGATATAGCGGGTTGGATATTGGATGGATGGAATGGTTAGACTAGAGGAGTCAGAGAAAAGCCAAAAGGACAGTGTGTTCAAGTGTTGGTGTTGGGTACATTCACAAGTAAAAAATGACTCCCGGCTTCTTGCATCATCCTTTAACTTGTTTGGAACCTAATTATGAATGATAAAGACTTTTTAAGAAGTACAAAAGCCAACTAAAGAATGAAGGTTTGTCCTGTCATACCTGTAAGGTTGCATTATTTTAAGGATCATTCTGTCTCTCAGTTTTAAAATCTTTACTGTTTTGTTTACTTTTGTTTATGTCAGTGAATCTGGTGGGAATTTATGGAAAAAATATTGATTTTCCCTGCCACTCCTCCAAGTTCTCTCTAGAAAAGGTCAACCGTGTTTACTTTCAAAAAAAAGTCATTGATGGAACTCCAGAGTTTTTGAACGGATACATAAAGAAGGAAAATAAGATCAACACAGAAGATCTGCAACCTTTCGTCTCCGAGAAATACAAGAACCGTACTTACATGGATATTCAGAACAATGTCATAACTCTTAAGAACGTCACAATTGAAGACACTGGAGATTATGAATGTTATTTATTAAATTCCTCAAAACAAAATGAAGACAAAATAAATTTCCATCTGTCCATTATTGGTAAGTATCTCTGGCACTTTTTTTTAAAAGACATTTTGCTGAACTTGAATTGTAATGTGACTGGATTTATGACTCCTAGATGTTAAGGCCACTCACAAATTGTGCACTTCTGCCATCTGCTGGTTACGAGGAGTATTATTATTATTACAATACATAAAAATGTAACTGAATTCTAAATCCCCATTAGAACAATTTTGTCAAGAACAGGCCTTTCTGCCTAACAAGCCTATTCACTTAATTTCTTCAAAGTAGGATTGAGTTGAGATGTGAAGATCCCTAAAGTCCTACTCTCTACCACACTACTTGGTAATTTATACAAATTATCTATGGTTCTGAAGTAAAGTAAAACTTTCTAAACGTTATGTGATATTTGCCCTTGCCCAAGTATTTCTCTGTGTTCTTGTTGAAGGATTCATTGTAAAGTAACTAGCTGGCATCACTGTATCAGTTCCTTTCATAATTTTAAACACTTCAGTCATAACTCCACTTTATCTTCTTTTATTCTTAAAACTTTATAAACATAGCATCATATTAGAATTCTTAAATATTTCTATGTGTAGTGTATATATATTTCTATATATGGTAAATATTCCTAGTCTCTTCTATACATAATTTCATTGATTCCTTGTGAGTATAGTGGAGGACAAAAAGAAATTCCTTATTGAAGTTGTAAGAAATCAGTCTTTCGTAACCTGAAGTAAATGTCTTTATGGTTGTCATCATTGTACCTATACTGAAAAGTATTCATTTTTAGTGTTTTTATCAATTTTTTTTATTCCTAAAGAGAATATTGAGATATGTGCCTAAAATGAATTATTACTAATCTTTGAAATTTTCTTTGCAGCTAATCTCACTCGACCAGAGATCTCAGTGAATAAAGATAATCCATTCTCATGCAATGCAACATTCACCTGCTCTGCCAGTGGCATATACCCTAAACCAGAACTAAGGTGGCACTTCACCCCAAACATCTCCTCTATTGAATGGATGGTTATTGATAGCAACTCTTCCATTGACCCTCAAAATGGTCTTTATTATGTATCCAGCACGATCGTGATACTGAGCAACAGAAGTATAAATATCAGCTGCTCCATTCATGATGACGTCTCCCTTGAAACTGAACTCTGTACGTATCTGTTATCAAATAAAAAGTGTCATGTCTCGCACTGGTCAAGGTAATCAAGTGTTTAAGCTATATGTGATGATGAATGGAAACTATTCAGGGGTTTCCCATAATTTTTGATTTATATCACCTAAGCTTATCTAATAATAATAATAATAATAATAATACATTTTATTTATTTGTAGGTGCCTTTTTAAACACTCAAGGACACTAAACAATAGACAAAACACAGATTATAAACAAAAGTAAAATACAGAAGATAAAAGCAGACAGAGCAATTGTAATCAAGAGAAAAAGCAGTCTTAAACAAATGAGTTTTAAGTTTAGATTTGAAAAGTGAAAATGATTCAACATTTCTAAGCTCAGGTGGTAGTGAGCTCCAAAGCTGAGGAGCAGAGCAACTGAACGCTCTGCTCCCCATAGTGGATAGATGGACGAAGGGGACAGTCAGGTGGATGGAGGAAGAGGATCTAAGGGCACGGGAGGGAATGGCACCATGGAAGAGGTCAGACAGACATGGAGGGGCGAGGTTGTGGATAGTCTTCAAAGTTAATAGGAGAATTTTGAATTGAATTCGGAACTGAACTGGAAGCCAATGAAGCTGCTGCAAAATGGGAGTGACATGGTGAATAGAGGGGGTTCTAGTAATGATGTGGGCAGCTGAATTCTGGACCAGTTGAAGCTTATAGAGAGATCTGCAAGACAAAACAAAGAAAAGGGAATTGCAATAATCCAGATGAGAAGTGACAGGGCTATGAACAAGGATAGCAGTGGTGTGGGGAGTGAGGGAGGGGCGAATACGATTAATGTTACGCAAGTGGAAATATGCAGACTGGGAGATGTTATTGATGTGGGACTGAAAGGATAATGTACTGTTAAGGATGACACCCAGACCTGTGGAGAAGGGGAGACAGAGGAATTATCAATAACAAATGAAAAATGATCAGTTTTGGATAATGTTGATTTTGTACCAATGAGGAGAACCTAAGTTTTGTCACTATTTAATTTAAGAAAACTGAAAAGAAAAGCAAGATTTGATTCTGCTATGCAATCAATAAGTGAGGAGGGTGGAAAGAAAGCAGTAGGTTTGCTAGCGAGACAGAGCTGGGTGTCATCAGCATAACAGTGGAAGCTAATGTTATATTTACGAAAGATATTGCCAAGGGAAAGGAGATAAATAATGAAAAGGAGAGGCCCCAGGACAGAGCCCTGGGGCACACCTGAAGTAACAGCGGTGGGTTGGGATATGAAAGTTTTAAGCTGAATGAACTGAGTGCGGCCTGAGAGGTAGGATCTGAAGCAATCTAGTGGAGTGTGGGTAATGTCAATCGAAGATAATCTATTGAGAAGTGTAGTGCGACAAATAGTGTCAAAGGCTGCACTCAGATCAAGGAGGATGAGAATAGTAATTAAACCAGAATCACTTTATCTGTTTAATAATCTGCTGTAATATGTTACATTTACAATGGTTTTAAATGCTAGTGGCAATTCATATTAGCCATTATGCTGCAACTACCTGTCTGATTATTAAATGGAAAAACAATGTAGGAACAGAACTCACTGAATTGTTAGGCGTTGCAACAATAATGTTCAGAGTCCCAAAGTAGTGTAAACATTTGATACCCATTGTATCAAAAGTCCATTAGAGAATAAAATGCAGCCCAGGCTCAAAGTTGCTGACTTTCACAAATCTTCTTCTTCTGCCGGCTGCTCCTGTTAGGGGTTGCCACAGCGTATCATCTTCTTCCATATCTTCCTATCCTCTACATCTTGCTTTGTCACACCCATCACCTGCATGTCCTCTCTCACCACATCCATAAACCTTCTCTTAGTCCTTCCTCTTTTCCTCTTACCTGGCAGCTCTATCTTTAACATCCTTTCACAAATGATAGTTTCTTATTTGGATACCAATCCATTTCTGCCTTTGGAATGCTTTTCAGGATTTAGTTTGTGAATTCAAAGCTAAACAGTGTTACATTTAGTTTGGTTTAATTCTGAAATTAAATTCACCACCACACTACTTGGTAATTAGTTCCAGGTGTGTATGGATCTTTGTTTGAAGAAAACCTTTCTAATAGTTGTGCAAAATCTGCCCAACCGTGTCTCTGTGTTCTTGTTAAAAAATGTATTGTAAAGTAACAGCTGGTAACCACGGTACTAATTACTTTCATAACTTAAATAATTTTAAACACTTTTATCATGTCATCTTAGTTTGCTTAAATTAAAACTGTTTCTCAGTCTCTATCCATAGCTCATTCCTTTCAGTACCTGAATCAGCCTAGTCACTCTCCTCTAGATTTTCCCTGGCACTGCTACTCCTTTTATGTAACATGAAGACCAAAACTGTACACAACATTCTAGGTGAGGCCTCACCAGTGCATTATAAAACTTAGGCTTAGCCTTATTTGACTTGTACTCCACACATCATGCTATATAACATCATCCTATTAGCCTTCTTGATCCCTCCTATTCACTGAAATAGTAAAAAGTATTGAGTCCACTATGAGTGATAATTTTAGATCCTTCTGATTAGAAAATCACGATCTTCCCAAGAGAGTTGTTGTGTTCCTTTACATCAGGGGTTCTCAAACTCGGTCCGGGGGGACCCCTGTAGCTGCAGGTTTTTGTTCCAACCAGATTCCCAATCAGTGAGAACACCTGATCTCACTTAATTAGCTGGTATTATTTATCTTTTATTCTACATTCAGAAAAGCACAGCAGCATGCTTTTTACATGTATAAGAAACTTGGAAATATTTCTGTTTTTGCTATGGATTTAAATGCTTAACTCTCTTATATTTCGCCCTTTCTCTGTGCAGTTTGCTCCCTTCATTGAATCTTAATAATGACAATTAAAAACTAGCAGAGCAGAAACACAAGCAAACAACACTCAATCGTGAAAGGACGCAACTACTACCACAAAGTAGTAAATAACCGATTAATTAAACAATTAGAACACCTAGAAAAGTAGAATGACAAGATGAAAATACTGTTAAAAAGAAAAACATTCATATAACTGCTTAGTACATTTTAATACTTTTTTTTTTTTTACCAAACTTAGTTTTCTAATTTGTATATTGTTCCCAAAACAGGGAATCTGGGAAACAACAGTTCACTTAATTAGTCCAGGAGTCCAATTAAAAACAGAGGCTGGTTGGAACAAAAACCTGCAGCCACAGGGGTCCCCCAGGTCCAAGTTTGAGAACCCCTGCATTAGAGAACTCAACTTGATGTGCCTTGTTGTTATCCAGCAAAACCCTAATCAATCAACTACCAAAATTATTCTAAACAATCCATTATTTATAATTACTGTATAAGTAACACCTACAGTATAGAGAAAACATCAAAAAATTAAATGACAAAAAATAACAGATTAGCTATCACATGTGCCATGGTCCTTTTTCAATGCTCAAAAGAATATTTTTTGAAATCAGGATCATGCAGAAAGTAGAAAAGCAGCCATCTTAACAACCCAGCCTCACTAGTGTGAGGTGCTTTGCAGCAACAAAAAGCTCATAAAATGTTGTCAACAGGCAATGACATTGATGTAGAAGTAAGACAGATGGAGATCTGAATTAAACCTGGACAGAACAGATGATTGAAGAGCAAAATAACGAGAAACACAAGAGAACAGATCACAGTGGTAAACAGAGCCCCCATAAGAATAGCACAAGATAATTATCAGAACCTCATGGAAGTCAATGACCTAATGTATGCAACTTCTGCCATTATAGCTGGCAAGATGAAGGACAGAACAATGCCTTAAACTGTCAGTAGACATTAGACCACAGTGAATGAGAAAATTATTTATAATACACCAAATCAAAATCAAACCTGAAAAGATACTCAAGAAGCCTGCCGTGGCCTATTGTAACTTTAAGGTGAGTCTTCTGAAACTCTAAACATAACTGAACATTTTCATAAAAACAGCTAATCTAAAGCCATCATTGTTTTCCACAATAACCAAGTGAACAGATTCAAAAAAGAGAAAAATGCTTTTGAGCATATCAACATCAGTGCATCAAGCAGACCCAATGGTTAGTGACATAAATAAAGATATTTAGCCAGCTCATAAATAGAAATCTCCTAGATCAGGCAAACTGTAGGCAATTTACATGGTCTTTACCATGCTCTCTAAAATGAGACATTTAAAGAACCAAACAGTATTCCTGAGTGTTTAATAATTGGTGCAAGCTTCTCTCAAAACACAAGGATCCAAAGATGTGAAAAACTAAAGTAGGACTTTTTGCCATCCCACACTTCACAAATAATTGAGGAAGCCACCAACCATTCACTGAAGATCAGGATTGTGAGGCATGGATATGTCTGTCCAAAAGAACAAAAAATATACGACTATGATTGGATATTTTTGCTGAGGTGGATGTACAACAAAGGACAAAATCATATTTGGGCACTAAGGTTCATAGCAGACATCCAAATCTGATATCCGGATTTCTAGATTGAGACAAAAGAAGTGAAATTCATGCTGGGGTAGGGCTGCTTAAATTCTTACTTGACATTTTATGCAGATTTATTTTTTTTTTTAAATGCTTCCTCATTTAAAGATCAAATAACTAGCAATTGGTATCCCTGAATTAATAGAATATGCTAATACCTGATGCAACATACTGGCACAAGTGCAAAAGCACCTAGTAATAGTTGCCATAGATTTGACAACCAGTACAAAAATTAGGGTCATCTGATGTAAATAATGCAATGTTCAAAATATAAACAAAATGAGAAATGATGTCTAATCCTAAACAAACCATAGAAAAAACTGGAATATCTTAAAAACGATATTAAGGACTTTTAGGATCTGACAGTTATCCTCCCACTTGTAAAGCTTAAAGAGTTTCTAGAGCAGTGTTTCTCAATGACTGGGTTGTGACCCACTTATGGGTCATGGACTGCTGCCGGAGGGTCATAAGTTGCTATTGTTTGTAATGGTAGTGAGCAGCAGTGGGTTGAGAAGTGAGTTACTGCAGGTCACCACTCTAGACTGTTGTGTTCAATCCCCATCCAGCTTTGACAATTGTGCTCAGTTCACTGCAAGAGACCCTCCCCCTGTATGACAATCATGCTTTAATCACCGAGTGGGACCCTGCTGCCTGGTGGGTCGTAAAGACACTTACATGGGAAAAAGTGGGTTGCAACACCAAAAAGGCTGAGAAACTCTAGAGGATGTAAACAGACGTTGTTGGGTGAAATGATTGTTTTACTGGTGAAGAAATCCAAGAGAAATCTAAGTATGATGATGAAGGTCTCATTAAGGTCTATGGGGCTGCAACATGGTGACAAGTCCTGAAAAAAATGGTTATTTGTAAGAGATTCAGAGAATGTTTTCTATGGCATAATTATATTTAAGTGTTACCTTTTTTTATAGGCCGAAAGCATTCACCTGAGAGAGCAGATATCATGTGGATAATCGCCTCAGCCATAATAATAGCTCTTGTGATTCTTATCTTATTCATTATATTTGTGAAGAAGAAGAACATGTTGGCTTCAGGTATGCATTTTCTGATTAATATTCCTGTTATTGTCCATAATATGACATTACCTTCTCAGGCCTTCTGAATACAGTTCTGGGTTTTTATGCATTTTTTAGTTTCATTTTTATTCTACTGATCAATAGTATTTTACGGCTATTATTTTATAAACTTTGGGGTGGGGGGTGTCCATTTCTAATGGTGCTATATTAAATAATGAACATCTAATGTGAAGAGTTGCATGATGGACCACCTCAAAGTTCCTGTGCCTCCTGTGTATATATGAAACTCTAGTTTTCTTCCCACATCCAAAAAGGCAAGTTGTCAGATAACCTGAAATAATGCTATGGCTCATGTGCACTTTGAGGGTGACTACAATCCCACCTACTTTGTATCTTCAATTGTGTGGTAATGTGAAAAGAATCTGGTGGCATTGTGTGTGAGTGTATATTTGAGCTGGGATCTTATCTACTCTTTCTTGTGATACTGACTTAGAGAGTCAAGGGTGTCCCATAACTCAGATCTAATGACCATTATTCTTAAAGAGCCACTTAGTTGTATCATTTGTTCTGGCACTTGATTGTAAGCCTGGGGTTAATCTATCTCACTCTTGTCTGGTTGTAGCCTGAAACAGCAAGCATTCTCACAGCTGTTCTAGCAAAATGTCTCCACTATACAGTATACTGTATTATATTGTGGTAAAGAGCTTGGTGGATTATGTCCTACCAAGAAATTGAGAGCAAGTAATGTATGGAGAACATGAGACAAAGCAAAACTTGATAGACAACATGAATAAGTGGAGCAAGTATGGGCATCAGCTGCTTCAAGAGCACTTGGGTTCACTAGAGTTGTCTAGAATAGAGTTTTTAGGGACACGGATTTGATTGGAGATTTATAGAGTAGTGGCCAGTCACAGACCCATATTCATTTAAGACCAAGTAGGAACTGAGCAGGATGCTGGAACTTCTACCTCAAATGAAGTTTCCTGATGAAAGTGTTTAGCAAGTTGTGATTGTCTGCACTGTGACCTGAGACAGCTGATGTGACTCATGTAATCACATGGGACTCTCCAAGACCTGTAAAATTTGCTGAAGACTAAGGTCTGAGGGGAGTGAGGAGCACAGAGTAAGATACTGAGAGGCACTCAAGACGGAAGTGAATATGAGGGCCAATGTATAAATTTTATGCATAAAAGAGGTGTGTTGTTTTCTGGGCTTTGTGTCACCTTGCATTTTTGAGCCTGAAAAGGACAATTATTTTTAAGAACAGCTGGAGGTTAGTTTATACTTTTTTCATTATGGCTTCAGGTGCCCCAAATACAATGAAAATAATGAAAGTCTTTCAATGTAGAATAAAACAACTCATGTTCATCCATATATTGTATTAATCAATGAACTGCTGAGGGGAGTGCAAACTTCAAACTAGGCAACAAAAGGTGTGAGACAAGAACTTGCTAGATGCCAGCCTGTCACAGGAAACCCGCAGGTATGTCCATATACTGCCACTCCAAAGCAGTTAAATTATAGCAACTGACCCAGCTGGCCTGTCCATAAAGGCAAACTCTATATTTATACAAGGCAGACTCTTTACATTGGATGGAAATCTTTAGCTGCTTTTACATGCTATGAGTATTTTTGGAATTCTAATTTGTGATATCTCACATTCCCACTTTGTTGCATCCATTTGAATTTCCAATATGAGTAAAATACAAAACTGCTATTAATCTGATAGTTGAATACGATAGCTGGTGGGACAATTTGGAGAAAATATAATGCTACCCTAATTAGCCAAGTTGTGACTTCACCTTCAGTTTTACTTAAAATAAAAATAATAATCAGGCCAGCCAAAAATTAAATGCTTTGATCACACTATATTGAAGTGTTTTAACATATGTGTAACCCATTTAGTTTGCTTACTATATTCATAAAAGTAATTAAAGCTAATCCTTAAAGGAATACTCACCTCAAAAATTATATATTTGTAATATACTGCATACCCCATGTAGTTTGCAATGAAGGCTGAGAAGAAATGTTAAGATATGTTAAGATATAAGAATGTGGATTATACTATGTGTTCTTTTTCCATGGATGTTTTTATCACTGTACAGCATTGGCTTATATTCTGCCATAAACCTTTTTCTCTGCATTCTGTATGAAAGTATGAGAAAAAATAAAAAAAAAAAACTTCTCAGCCACCACAACAAAGTACTTGAGGTAAGTATTATATAAATAAATATAATTGATATAACCTAGGTGGCAACATTCCAGGATTGGCAAACCCATACACACATCTATGGGGCATTCTGGGAAATATAGTACCTTGGGGAAGCCCTAATGGGTTCCGTGGGTTTCTGGAGCTGCCCTCTGACCCATAGGTGCTCCTTCTATGCACTGTCCTAACACTGGAAGCACTCCCGGGTCCTGCATAAAAACCACTACCTCATCTCATTCAGGTAGATGTAGTCAGGTATGGAGGAAGGACAAAGCTTGCCTGGGAGGAATAGAGAAGAAAGAAATTAAAAGAATTGGATTGTGCTTTTGCAAATCTCATAAAGAAGTCATTGTATTCAGCTTAATAAAATGATTGATTTGAACCTGTGACAGTTGTCTGTGTAGTTGAGTCTGGGATATGTGGCTCAGTTACACCTCCTAGTGTATAATGACATTGAGTTTCTATTTTATATTTTTCAGCTTCAACCTCTTATCAGACTGATACTGATCAGGAAATGATTACAAGGTAAGTGATGAACTCTGACCGTAGTTAATCAGTCTACTGCATTTAACTTCTAAAGCTCTTTTTCTGGATCACAGGTGAAATTCCAGTTTTACAATTCACCATTTGAAAGACAACAATGGATGATAAATGTAATTTATTTTACTTATTGAGGATCAGTCAGCTAGAGGCTGATGATACCAAATCTTCAGTAATACTGTTAAGAGTGTGAAATGCCCCAGCTCCTATGATTTCTCATTTGATTTCGGTTGCTATGGATGAATTGTATTGTATGTAGCTGGACTTACTAGACATGCACAAGAGTGTGAGAGCCCCAAGATACTGAGCAGAAACCCACCTATGATATGCATGATGCCTGCATTAAGGAACAGGAGATGGAATTCTAGCAATATTAGTAGCTACAAAAGAAAGAAATCATCCATAGTGTCCACAGACAATAACCAGAGACATGACTCAGACCGACAAATTTGGGCGTTTCTTTTTTCTTCTTTCAGTATGCCCATGTCATTTTAATTCCTGTGATGCAGGATATACTTACTTCCACTTCGAAATGAAGGCAATGCCCTTGGACAAGACTGAGTGATTACCTTGTAAATTGTGCAGTATGGAAGTGTTATTTTAACTAAAAGAAACTTGTTAGTATACTTGCACAACACCTCTAAGTGAAGGTGTTATTTTCCGGATGGAGCAATGTCTTCTTTTTCACTTTTAACTAATTTGATTTGTGGCACCAAACAAATTATTTTAAACAATATATATTTCAGACAGGATTTTCCCAACTGGTTTCAAAGTTCTGACCATTCACTAAACACCAAGTCTCTGTGCCAACGCGATTTTTAGAATACTCACATAGCACCCGCACTGCTTCCACTAGCTAATACTACTGTTTAAGGAAACAATTGTTGAATCAGCAGGGTAGATTCTTAGTGTTCCTCTAGTCTTAAAGGAATACTCCACCCAAAAATATTTAACGTTACATACTCCATGTACTAGTGGCTGAGAAAAAATAAAAATAGTGACATAAGCCAGGCAAGTGAGGCCACACATGCAGCAGCAAGAGGTAGGTGTGAAAGTGCCTTGGTTTGTTTGGATAATGTTCACAACAAAATGCAGTGCTCAAAAGTCCATAAATAATCAAAAAAAAAACTATGTGGAGGTTAATAAACCCACTCACGAGCCCCAGTGATTCCCTATTTGGTGTCCCTTCCCCTTATCCTATTCGGACCTCACAGTGGGAGGAGACACCCGCTGACAGGTGCAGTGACATGTTGAGGTCCCTGTAGACCATGGCTCCCATTAAGCTCTAAATCCAATCATCAGATGTCCCCCATCACCAGTTCATTGGCGTTTGCAGGAGACACCAAGTTTCAGGCTGCTCCTACTCACAGGCGAGCACTCTGCAGGAGCGCCCATTCTACAGCCTCTGTCTCCAGCAACCCTGAGGCTCTCTCTCCCGACCACTCCTTCAAAACACAAGTGGTCTCTATCTCCATCACTGCTTCTTTCCTACAGCTCCTTCTCGTCTTCTAATCTCAATTTTCTCTCTTGCCTTTCCTTTTTACTCTCCTCTCCATCAGCACCCCACGTGTTCTAACTTTGCCTCCTCGACTCTCCCCTCATCAGTTTCACAGTTGGCAGAGACATCAGCAGCAACAATCTCTTCCCCATCCAGCTCTTGACATGACTGCCCCCTTCGGCACATCTGCCATATCACTTTAAGCTGGCTTTTCTGACTTCCTTATGCACAACAACTGATGACTTCTGGATTCCTAGGGAAGAACATCCAAGCTCCCTGTTATTCCTTAACTAATCAGTGATGGAACCAAACTGCCCTTGGAATGACGACCATTTGTTCCTCCACAGGGCCCTGACTGCCTGCCTCTGTACTGGCTGATGCACCCCTTCTCATTGGCCTTCACCTGCTATATTCCCCTTCTGTCCTATGCAGGCTCCTTTATTCAAAGCAGCCTAATTGGGTACAGGTGTGAGAAGCCACTACCTCCACGGCATCATTGAGGTATCTGACTGAGCTGGTCGACTCCGCACATGTATGGGGCACAGTCAGCCACTTCCCCATTTAACTGCAGAGCGAAATACAAGTGAATCCCAAGATGCAGTCAGCTTGTACTGGTCAGCAGAACTTAAACAGTTTACAGAAAATGGATGGAATTTCAAAAGATTGTTGACGTCATAGTGACCATTGTCAGACTTCAAGAACTCCAATTTACATAGAGCAAGTGCCTTCTCGTAAAGGAGATCATAATCCCAAAGTAGGATAGAACAAAATACTCTCAAACTCACTTAATTTGATTCAGCATCACAAAGCCCAGGGCTTATTCTGGCAGAACTGGGTGTAAGTAGATCCTTAACAGATCATCTGTCCATCATAGACATCTACTCACACAGCTGCGCATAGAAACGTTTTCATAACATCAGTCTCCCAGAGATTAATATCTTTGGGAATAAGTGCAGGAAACCAGAGTACTAAGAAAATCACATAGAGCACAGACATGGAAAGATTACACAGATTTCTCACATTTGACGAATGAGTGTGGGATTCAAAAACCAGGACATTGTGTTCACAAGGTAGGAGAGCAAACCACTGTAGTAAACCAAGCAAATATCTAATTACAAAACTTTTAACTAATAAATCCAAAAATTGCTTTCATATGTTTACTAATAAAAATAAATGTATCAATAATTATAATAACAATAAATTCATATTTTAATTTGTTAATTGCAGGCAAGACGCTAGCATAGACATCAAAAACCCTGAACACCAGCACTCCTCCCTTGGAATGATGTCTGCCCATCAGAAAACTTCAAAATCCAGTTACTACACTGATTTTCAGCATCAAAATGAAGAAGGAAAGATGTTTTTGACCACAAGTGTAATGTGAATTTTCCTCTAAAACATTCTGATTTTTTACTATTTAAGACAGTTAAAAATGAATAACACTTCTCATGGAAATTGTGTCAGAGACATTTATTTCAGTGTGATAATAACTATTTAACAAAACAACTGTGGCAAAAATATATTCGCAGAAAATATCAGACTCTTCATTATTAGTATTACTGTTTTTATTTCAATGCTACTTAAATTCTTTCCTTGAGAGAAAACATTTTAAGCAATTATTTTGCTCACTGTTGCAAAACATTAATTGTCATTCATGGTAAGTTTGTTACATAAGTTGCAATAGGTAACAAACTGGAGACAAGTTCGTCCATATGCTGGAGCGGGCAGCATTCTAATTATTGGACTAGGCCCTCACATCCATTTTCACATCCTCAACCGAACAAAATTTAAGACATGTATGTCTTAAATGTATTGACATAATTAGAAAAAAGCCTGGAACACAAAATTAAATGTGCTAGCTAACTTTACAATGGCTAACCCCTTCCATCAGAATTGTCATTCCTTCATTTTTGAGCGTATTGCCTGTCCATGGCTGACTGCCCTGTGACTTATCCTTTGTAACTGTGACCTGTATTAAGGGAAGAACTTCAGCACAAGTAGTTTCGTTGACTTTTACCCTATCTAATCACTCGTTCCTTGGCTTTTCTACATCAAATAGAAATCTCCTTGCTCAGAACAGTGTTCAAATTTTAACCAAGAAGAATCTGCTTTTGCAGATTTTTCTGCAATAGTAAAATGGCCTGTGAACTCCCAGGTCATCTGAAATTGAATTGAATTTACATTAGTGTTTGATATACTTTGCTTTATTTTTAAACCTTTGGTGTAAAGAATTCTACTTCTGGTTGAAGACTGATTCTTCGTTTTTGCGCAGTTTCTGGATATCTCCCATTTCCTAATAATAATAATGTCTCTTTAAAGGCACAAAATAATTTTGATCTGAAGGCTCCACCAAAAGTGCTGATTATTCTTATAAGTATTAGATTAGAGTCTCTCTAATGCTTAACCACACTCTAGATATAGTTTTTAAATCAGTGTTAGAATGATTTCTTCCATTTAATTTTGGTTTGCTTACCTTCCATATCTGACCTTATGTAATACAATTTGAAAGGTACTTAAAGAACTCACACATAAACTGCACTCTTAGTGTGAAATATTGATTGTAAAATAAAATAAATGAAAGTAAACAAACGTTCTATGAATTGCTAATTATGATGTTCAACTCCAGGTTAGTTATCACATGTACATTTACAACATATCATAAAACTTTCAACTTAGGGTTGCCTGAGGCTGAAGCCTAGCCTAGTAGCATTGGGTAAAGGACTAGAAACAGCCACGGACAGGCCATCATTTCATGACAGAGCTCATTCACATACACACAAGCACTCTGAGCCAATATAGAATTCTTTGTGCATCTCTTTGGAATGTGCTCATACAAAATGTAGGTTTTACAACAGTGCTGTTTTATTTAGTTTGGATAACTCTATCTTACAAAGAGCAAACATTTTCAGAATTTTATGTTCTCATATATTCTAATGTATATATATATGTGGCTTCCCTGCTAACAAAGAGATACAATATGCATAAGGAATCATGTTGGGGCAAAGGAGAATGTTAGGCCAATCAGGTGCCCTTCAAAAAGAGAAATCAACAGTGATGCTAATATATGCTTATATACCTGTATATACTAATATGTTGCAGGGATCCCATGGAGTGTTAAGTCCAGTACTTGTAAAAAGGTGCCCTAGTAGGTGATGCTTCAGCAGTATGTGGAGCAAAACAGAAGTCATGGGGAATTGGGAGGGATCCTTTATTATTCCCTCAGTACACTAGATGGCAGCGAGTAAGCCCCACAGGGAATTAGAGAGGTCCTGAGGTCCAGAGACCAGAAGTTGCTATGGGTTCCTGACCCTTTAAGTTAATATTTGCTGTCACTGGGACGACCACCGGATGGCACTCCCATCTCGCATTCATGGTTTTTGTAAAGTAGCCCAGAATTTAACACCAAAATGTACTTGAAAAGGCTGCTTCTTGCTGTTGTCTCACCGAGTCTAGTTTCAAGTTGAGAATTGAGGTAAGGACTGAACAAGGATGTACTTGTCCTTAGATCTCTGAAAGGATGATAGAGAGACCAGTCATCAAACAAAGAAACTGTTAGGTAAGCATGGGGTCTATTTTAAGATGGCAAACTAAACAAACTGTAGTAGAGGTAAAGAAGGGGTAGGAAATTCCAGTAGAGGGGCTCAGTGGGGTAGTAAGGATTTATTATAATTTTTTTTATTTTGATGGAATGTGTTCTCGTTATATTAATGTTTTCCAATTGCTTTTTAAAAAACATTCAATATACAGCAATTTTTGCAATGAGAGGATTGTTTAGCACAGCATACTTAATAGCAGGAGAAGACCAAGAGATGATTGAGTCAAAGGGACTAGATAAAGATCAGAATGTTGTGAGGATGTCTTTAATTTGACTGTCAAATCCTAATATGCTAAAACGAAGAAACACAGTAAAAAGCAGGCAAAATTCTAAAAATAATATGCACATTTTCACTCTTACAAATATAATACAATCATTAAGTCTTCCTTAATTTTAGCATTCACCAAGCTCAGATGTGTGGTACTGTGTGCCGCCATCTTTTATAGGGGCAGGACAGTGACATTAAAGGTGACTAAGCACACAACAGGCAACAGAACAAACAAAATGACAATGTCCATGATTTTGTGGTACAAAATGGTGGTGCCAAAGCTAGAAACCCCACATACTGGATAACAAAGGTGTGCTGATGTCACTATCATAAAGTTCAACAATAAGAAAATATATAGAAACACAAGTAACATGTAAATATTTATATATATTCTTTGCAATAGATTTTTTTGGGGTCCTTGGTCGAAAATGTGTAAAACACAAATCTGTTTGCATGATGTACATAGTAATTTTTGTTTTTTATTTTCTGTATTTTATTGCACAAACTGTTTTTATTCTTATTTGTTCTAAGAATAGACAATGAATGGAAGAGATTCTCATATTTCTGAATGTACATTGCATTTTAGCTTGTAAAAACTAAGTGTTCTCCAAAGAAATTAGGGTTTTAAATAATCTTTATAGAAGTGTAAAATCTTTACAAATATCTGTCTACTGTTTAGGGTTTAGACCCCCAAATTACATCATACCCCTAGTAAATTTATGGCTGTTGTGCAATGCTGCTGTGTGCTGTCCATGTACTGACTGTGTCACCATCCCAATGATATACAGAAGTGGCCGCTTTAGTCATCAGTCTACACCTCATTGTGTGCCTTATTTTTATATAAGGAAACTGGTGTAGAAATATGACTAGTATCATGGACAGTTTGCATTATAAAAAGACATTTGACACCTTTGCTATTTTCTTTGCAATCATTTACTTTTAAAGTAAAGGATAGTTGGTTGTATGACTGACATTTTTTATAATAAAATAACATTTTCAGATGGCACTTGGTTGCTTTCTTGCAACCTTATTTGGATATATGTGTTTTCCTATTGGAAATGTTGTAATAACTGTCATCTGGTTTTTAAAAAGCAATTCATTTGCAGTATTATTGTGCAGATAAAAATTGTTTTATACCTTTTTCCTTGTAAATGTATTGTAATAATTTTATAAATCTCATAGATATTAAGCTGTCTCTTTGTATAACATTACTTACAATGACAAATAAACAATACCTGACAGCCTTCTTGTTATTTTCTGGGTTTGCCGTCTGCTTTCTTGTCATTTCATTTGTATCTTCAAGGTTTTCCCTGATGCCACAGGTTCCTTAGTATCTTTCCTCTGCATGTTTCCTAGCTTTTTGTAGCATGAGTCTATCTGCCCATTTTTTCAGGATGGTCAAAATGAAGGCCGTTGCTAACCAGATAGGAAGACTAAAGGTGGAAGACAGACTCTGCTTGCATACTCACAAATCAGTGGTTTAATCTTGAGTTTAATGAACAATCAAATTGCTACACTGTATCCTTCTGTAACATGAGTCTTCAAAAGTTTAGATTCATCTAGAAATTGTAATAGTTTTAATACAAATTATCTAATAGAAATTGTCAATGTCTGTGTTTTATTGATCATTTTAATCATTCTTTGCTAGGGTGGCATTAAATTGTTTTGTTGTGTTAAGTATAAACAATCTATGTAAGATGTAACTATAATTGATTCATTGAACCCAATGGATTACTTTGTTAGATCCCACTAGTAAACATACCCTATGTACACTGAAAAATGAGGCAGGTTAATAGCGGGAGGGCTACATATAACTTATTATTCAGGTATGACTGTAAAGTTCCATTTTCAGCTCCCATTACACCAGTGTCCTAATGGTAAACTCCCTTAGCCAAACCTTGAGTAGTCATGTGTAGTTAAATGTGAATCGGTTATTAGAGAAACCTTTGTAATTGTATTTACATGACTGGCCTGAAAATTACCCAAAATGAAAGAAATACGTCAGTCTGTTGTTTTACGAAATGAAGGTTATTCCATGCAACAGACTGCCTGAAACGGAAGATTTAATACAAAGGCGTCTACTAGTGTCTTAAGAGAAGAGGTGCAAACTTGATCTAACAGAAAAAGAAGGGAAAGTCTGTGATGGGCAACTGCGTAAGAGGGTAAGCATATCTTAAGCATATCAGTCTGTAGTTTGACAAACAATCGCCTTACAGTGTCTTCTGCAACAATGGAAAGACGACTCCAGAATGCTGGCCTTAGAGGCAGAGTGTCAAAGAAAATGCCATATCTGAAACTGTGGACGCGGGTTCAAAGAGAGAAGACAGCAGAAGATAGACACATTTTGTTGAATCAATACACATCTTTATTCTTTGTGAGTCTTGGTGAGTAGACAGACGCAGCACTTGTCAGCTCAGGACTCAGCGCTAGCAAAATCTCTCGTTCCTCTTTTCTTACAGACTTTTATAAGTTAGCTGTCACATACACATCATGCCAACATCCTGAGTAGCAGACATACAGCTTAGATAAAAAATCACTTTTAGCTTAAAATTTAAGCAAGCATTTTTGATTATTAATGAGTCATAAGACTCTTCCTTAAAGCGTGCATTTTAAAAGATTTCTTCTTCACGTATAAAGTTTGCCCAAAATACAGTTATTTGTCATCTTTGTGATTAGGCCTACTTCCCTTTACCTTTTGAGACATGCTGTTCTTGTTTTCTGCGTACTGGCTTATTTTGCAGGGAACAGGATAAGAGACAGAAATTATACTGTCTTTTAAAGTACATCTTTGTTTATAATAATTTCTTTTTTCCACAAAACTCACAATAAAAGCAGAAGGTTAAAATTGGCAATGTTTTAAATCACCCAGAAATCCACTGTTCAGTGTTCTTTTGTCCATTTTAATCATTTCTTTTCACTTTTGTAGACGATACTGGTGTTTGTTCCAATGAAAGACAATTTACTTGCTTGATTGAACAGAATTACAGGTTTCAGATGTGATAGCACAATTGTGAAGATTTCTCTAATAACCAATTAGCATTTAAACAAAATTAATCAACTCTTTCATGGCAGATGTCGACTTTTGTCGAAAATCAGGGGTCCTCTAAATGACAAGAATGAATGATATGTCACATCTAGTGGTCCTCTAATGCTACTCGGCTGTAAATGGCGACAAAACACATTGTTACATTTTAGTTCGACTCTCTTTGCTAGAAGGAAAGTTAGCGCCATTGATTTGACCTTGATGTCCTGCGTGTGTGAGTAGAGAAGAGAAAAGAACCTCTAAAATGGCATCGATATCTGGCCAGAGACCAAAGTGATCATGTAAAACCAAATACTCCTTGGACGACGTTCTGCGTGTTATCACTGAATGGGACTCTGACTTGTTGGACTCTGGTTTTGATGCAAATGATCTGGAGATGGAAAACGAAATTAACATACCGCCATCAGCTAATCGTGGTGCAGAACATGTTAGTGTAGCTGATGTGCGTACGCCAATGTTTGCCTGGTAGGACCACCACTTACGATGACAAGAGGTACAAACCTGATTGTGTGGCACTACGACTGCCACCGTCACCCAAAAATCTGCACAAAGACAGCCAAGTCCACCGTGTATTTCAGCTGACTGTCGATCGAGGGTGATGGGTGCCGGCAGGAGCCACAGACTTTTTTTGTTTGAAACCATTGCTTTGTGTGGTTTTCAGCCCTCAAAGAGTTAAGGATGAGCTTATGAGAGTTTACCATTAGTACACTGAAGTAATGGCTACTGAAAATGGGGCTTTGCAGTCATATGTAAATAATGAATTAAAAATCAGTGATTTTAATCCGTAAGCCAATAGCAACATTAGTAACGTTTTGGCAATATTTTCAAACCAGATTAATGCTACCATGAGGATAAAATGAGGATATATTTGGATAATAATTTCTATTCAAAAGTTGAAAGAGTGACTCCATACTTTTGAACACTAGTGTATTTTGCACATAAAAAGTGTTCTACAATAATTACATTTAGAAGAAATTCAGAAATTTCTGATTTTTGCAGCTTTGAAAGCTTAACTTTCTTTTATTATTTTCTTTTCTCTGGAGTTTTTTCATTTAATTGTTTCCAAACATTGACAATTAGTGAGAAGCAGTCCAGAAGGCGGTATAAATGACACTGAATGCTAAAGGGAGACAGCTGCTTCAGTGTTGTGTTCATTTGTTAACTATTTCATAGGAGAAGACCTAAATCAGTGGTTCCCAGGTTCAGCCCTGTGGACCACCATAACTGCAGGTGTTCTTCCCAGCCAGAATATAAATTTAACTGGACTCCTGCTTTAATTAAAAAAGTTGTTAGTTCCAAGTTTCTGACCTTCTGTGTGTCAATGCATAAATTACTGCATTTTTGTTGGAATGTAGCAAGCATTTCCACATGTTACCTTGGGGAGAATTATTTTTCATTTTCTTCCTTTCTAAGATTTTTGTCTTTTTTAATATTCTTGTTATTTATGCCTTTTCCTTAGATAAACGGTTTGATGGAGAATGTCACATATTCTATCCGTTTATCTGCCTTCCCTGTTTGCTGCAGTAAATTAATAAGTGGTCTCCACTACACATGCCATACTGCTGCGCCCTGGCCTTAGATCTGATTAACCCTTGGAGCTTCTGTGTTCTGATTTGTAACATGCTGTACAAACCGCCATACTGCAATGGTTTGTTTTATTGTTTGACTTTTTTATTAACAAGTTGAACTAAAATGTTAAAACAGAGAAAATACAAAAATGACTGCTCAAGCTGTACTGATATGATTCCTCCTCCTCTCACAGTAACACAACAAACACTGGGATATGATGCTAAATTACAATAACACGCATATATTCATGCACCAAACACAAACACAAAAAAAACAAAAATAACATACCCGAAATGTTAAAACACAAAATAAAAAATGACTGTTCAAGCTGTGCTGATACAATTCCTCCTATTAAAACATGTGGAAAAGCCATTGAACACTCACATTGACACATAATCAAAATTAACAGATAATAATTCAAAACATTTTAAAACAACAATTGTGCACTATGAATATCATATTACCATTATGGTCACATACAAAAAAATTAACTCAAGCCATTTAAAATAATTTAATTACTTCTACTATACAGAGAATAACAGTGTGCTTACCTCCCCTCACAGTAACACAATGAACACTGAGAGAGGCACACACTGATGACGTAACATTAACACAATAAGCAGAGTAAGAAAATATAAGAGGAAAACAAGAGAAAAACATTATAACATAATGAATGTTATCAGGGTTTGGTGGCACTCCAAATAACTAAACTTATTTTAGCCTAAAGCTGAATAATGCATTCTTTTTATAAGTTGAGCCTTCTCGTTAAAAGGTCTTCTTATAACTTCCTACCACTTGTTAGCTACGTTTTGTCACCATCAATGTGCCGTTATTCTACTGAAAAATCAGATTAACTGTGTGATCTAGAGGCAGCTGTGCAATCTGCAAGTGCTGAAATAGTAACACTTGTAAATGCTTGTACTATTGGGATTTGAATGTTGCTTTTTACCAGACCTCAAGCTAAATGGATAAATGAGTATCATGGGTTAGATATGTCACACATGTGCGCTTGGGAGACAGGCTAAGGGCTCATTTATACTTCACGCTCAGAACGTGTACGTGTCCGCATCATGGCTGCCAAGCGTTCCCAGCGTTCATTTCATGCGTCCTCTGAGCAGGTCCTCAGAAATTAACGCGACGCGTGCGCGAGTTGCAGTACCAGCAAAAAGTCGGGGGACGCAGTGTGCTAAAAGTCGGAATGTGACGTCAGAGTCTCTGTTTACTATCTACATGTGACAGCAAGCCTCTATGGAGATCCTTCGGGGATCCTGTGCGCACTTTGCTGTTTGATGAATGGCTCAAATACAGCGTTATACATTATGTAGCCGATGTGAAGTTGCAAAAAAAAAAAATAGACGGCACAAAAGATGGTATGTAAGACTTTTAAAATGTATCGTGTCATTTATATATGTCTTTTTTATGTTTTAATTTTTGCAACTTAACAACAGCAACATAATGTATAGCGTTATATTTGAAAAAAATAAAGGACACGGTGAAAACGTGTATTTTGTGATTAAAGTGGAAATTTCGGCTTTAATCTCGAAATGTCCACTTTAACCTCGTAGTTTACTTTATCATTAAAGCAGACGGTCGTAAGCGTCATCCCAGTTTTTAATCGCTACGAGCTTCTTGGACCTGACAGCAGGTAAAGTAAAACAATAAAAAATAGATGGCACAAAAGATGGTATGTGAGACTTTTAAAATGTATCGTGTCATTACGATCGGGAATATGTGACGCTTGAATATAAAAGCACCACGAATACATCTGTATGTCGGCATTTTGCTTCAGCAGCGGAAAGCAGCAATAGATCGCCAAACAGAACAAATTAAATGTATGATATTCCAACTCTCTGCACATTTAGAATCTTTAGATTTATACTTGATATCACTTTCATGATCAAATGCATTAAAATGTGTATGTTACATTTTACATATAATTTTGTTTAAATAATGAATACTGTTAATAAATACACACATGGGGGAATAATTACACACACGGGGGTGTCACGGTGGCGGAGCGATAGCACTGCTGTCTTGCAGGGAGTTATGTTGCTGGTATTTCCTGCTTGTATTCCACACTGTGCTCCAGTTTCCTTCCAAAGATATGCAGATTTGGGGATTTTGTGCCGCTAAAATGACGCTAGTGTATGTGTGTGCTTGTATTCACCTTGCGATGAGCTGAGGCCTCGTCAAGGGACTGTTTCTCACTCGTGCCCAATGCTTCCTGGAATAGACACATCCATCCCTGGATTTATGGATTTAATCAATAAACATCCTTTTCAGTGATACTGCGGTAAGGTGTTATCGGAATTTAATAGGTGTTTTAGGCAATTCACAACACAGAGAAGCCGAACATGTTCTCACAGCGATAATATCTCACACTGCCACCTGGTGGATTCCTCCAGATTTACATAAAGTACGTGCGCAAGTATAAACACTACAACGCTTGCGTAGCAGGAGCGTCCGCTGCAGCATGCGTCACGTCGCGTGAAGTATAACTCCGGCCTTAGGGCTTAATCGAGGGCAGAAAACCAGGAAAGGAACTGACGAAGTGCACTAACCTGTCTTCTTTCTCTTCTGCAGATCACCTGCCTAAAACTCCTCCAACTTCCCGCTCTCTCTCCTAACCACTCCTTGACCTCACTTCCTCCTTGAGCACTCACGGCCCGCCTTATTCTCCCCCTTGACTATAAAAGCCTAGCACCTTCCCTTCCTTTTTTTCTCCCTATTTGGACGCTGAACCTGACAGTTCTCTGGTGGTATTGTTTTGTTTGCCTAGCAGTGTGTTATGGGGTGGATTCCCCAATTCTTTTTCTGCCTTCTTTTGTCTTTTGCAGCTAATAATCTATGGGCTGCAGCAGGGACAGAGTACTTCTCTAATGGGCTGGAAATCAACCAAAGTATTTGATCAGAGGTGCACTAATTATATTATTGATTTTTATTTTCAAATCGTTTTTGATGATGAGGCTCCACATAAGAGGCTTGTGATCAGATTAAAAGAAGTGGAAGTCAAGGTGGAGGGCATAGAATGGTAAAGGGTTTATCAGGTAAGGTGATTTGTGTGTTTTGTTATTATTATTAAATTAATAATGTTATGTCTTTTAATTACATCTATATATATATGAAATAAAGCCTGTTTTCCTGTCACCTGTTTACTTGCAAACCACTGGGGCGAGAACCTTGATTTTGGTCTTAATCGATATATCTAATACATTATAGAAATTCAAAAAACAGGTACTGGCAACCTCCGCAAAGTGTCCTGTGGTCGTGGGTTTATAACACAAAAATGATCACAAAACCATGTGATGTGGTGAAAAGAAAAAAAATTGCATCAACATCTACCAAACAAGTAAATGTAAAGTATTAAATGTTCGGTTTGAATACACAATGGGTGGTCAGAAAAATCGAGAGTACACCTTATGAGAAGGATTTAGGAGTCATAGTGGACTCTAAGCTATCGACTTCCTGAAAGAAGGCTTCCCATTAAGAAGGCTAACAGAATTTTAGGTTATATAGCACTATGTGTGGAGTACAAGTCCAAGGAGGTTATGCTTTATAATGCACCGGTGAGGCCTCATCTTGAGTACTGTGTGCAGTTTTGGTCTCCAGACTACAAAAAAGACTGATTCCAGGGCTACAGGGGGTTGAATTATGAGGAAAGACTAAAAGAGCTGAGCCTATACAGTTTAAGTAAAAGAAGATTAAGAGGTGACATGATTGAAGTGTTTAAAATTATGAAGGGAATCAGCACAGTGGATCAGGACTGTTATTTTAAAGTGAGTTCATCAAGAACACAGGGACACAGTTGGAAAGTTGTTAAAGGTAAATTTCGCACAAACATTAGGAAGTTTTTCTTTACACAAAAAATAATAAACACTTGAAATAAGCTACCAAGTAGCGTGGTAGACAGTAAGTCTTTAGAGAATTTCAAAAGTTGACTTGATGTTTTTTGAAAGAAATAAGTGGATAGGATTGGCGAGCTTTGTTGGGCTGAATGGCCTGTTCTTGTCTAGAGTGTTCTAATGTTCTAAATCACAGAGGCCAATTACTTGAAGAAGATCATCAAGATGTGAAGAAGAGTATGCTGAGTATGAAGTGCAGGATACAAAATGCAAGAATGAAAAAGACGGAGAAATATATGCCGACTGTTGTGTGCAGAGTGTACCATTGTTTATATCTAGCCTTTTGTTGGGTCGCACAACCCACTCCCATAAGAAGACAACCACATCGACAAACAAGAAGTAATCCTGAATACAGGCCAGCTGAGCCGCAGACAAACACAATGACTCATAGGCATGTAAGACAAATTTCCAGGATACAGAATACAACATAGACATGAACAGATAACAGATGCATGGTGACAATTAAGAAGACCGTCAATGAAATGAAACTTCCTTTTGAAAGCATTGCTTTTACATCTTTGCATTCATGTTTCTTTCAGGACCACTACTTAGCAAAGTTACATAAGTGATGTGATCAATATCAAACTGTATTTTTGTTTACTGTTAGAACTCAAAAGAATGTTGCCAAAATAGAAAAGTTCTACTTGATCTTGATGAGCCACAAAAGTAATAAAATACATTATGACTTCTAAAGGAACTGAAAGAAGTCACAATTTAGAAAATATAATGAGCTGTTGATAGTTCTTATCCTTAACCCATTTATTTGAAGTGTATTATAGGACTGTTGGTCTGTGAGTTGCATTAATTGTTGTGTATTATGGGAGCAGAGTGCCAGTGTGTTGTATGTTAATCAAGTGAAAATTGCGAAGAAAAATTTTTACAGTTCAATATACACCTAACATCGCCACCACTACCACTACAACCCCTTCTTTGGGGTGACATGATGGTGCAGTAGACAGAGTTGTTTGAATCCTAGCATGGACTATCTCCGATGTAAAATCTGTATACTTTCCCTGTGTGCATGTAGGCTTTCCTCCAGGAACTCCTGTGTTGATCCTAAAAACATTTACTTTGGGTTGATGGATGACTCTGAATTAATGTGGTGCGAGGCGGCATGCCCTGCAATGGGTTGACAGTTATCCACAGTTGGATCCTATGTAGCTAAACTTGAATTCAGCAGATTTTTAAAACAGATGGACGTACAGACACTTTCTCCTCACATTAATGTGACTAAACATTAAATGAATATTTGGTTACATTGACATCTGGTTTTATAAACTCCGAAGACAAACAAAGAAATTCATTAGACTGGTCTGCTTTACTAACATTGCCAAAGATATATATTTTTTCAGTTCTTTTAGTAACACCATAATAGGTTGTGTCCCTTGTATATTTTGGAGACCACTCAATTACCATTGCTTCACTGTGCTGTGCTGCCTGATTCCTAACTCCATAATGAAAAGGTCCATCCTGTTCAGACTCATAGTTTCATTTAGACTTATTTGGAATAATGTGTGCACACAGACACTCAGGGTTTCATGGAAATTCCTTCACACTCACACACTTACAGATCAATAATATACATAAACTAATGCTCCAGTCAAGATAAAATAGCAGAAAAGATCAATGCTTATTTCACTTTCTTAAAATAGAAATGCATGGAAAAGGTGTGTTATAAATAGAATGTATTATTTTCTTAAAATAAAATGCAATTTTACAAAATAGGGACTTGAAGGCTATAAAGTATTTCATATTGCACCATTCTATAATGAACACATTCCCAAACAGTTTTACAAATTCAAAAATATATTTTGCATATATACTGTATTTTGCACAAGTGAAGCACTGGCAGTTTAAATGGCTCACTTATGGTGAGGGGGCAGTGGGGAATGAACCAGCAGCTTGATGAGTAAAGTTTGCTCCCTTAAAGTTACAGAGTCTAGGAAAGTTCCTGGAAAGATCTTCTTCTTCTTGTTTCAGCTGCTCCTTTTTGGGGTTGCCTAGCGCAGGCATGTCAAACTCGCTATCATTGGTGGGCCGCTTCGACTGCCATATGTGCATCAGCGGGCCGCACTGTAACAAATACTATTATACAAAGTTACTGTATCTTTCTTTCCAATACTGAAAACTTTAAAAAATGTAACACTTAAAGTTTAAAGAAAAGCAATTTATTTCCATACAATCTCCGTACAACAGCATACAATTAGAGTCTTAGCCTCTTAGTTAAGTCCTTATATTATTATATTATATTCATTATATTATATTCATTGCTTTAAATAGGAGTCTTACAGAGTGAGATATATTTCTTTTGTCTCAACACTTGGCATCTCTTGTTAGTAGCCAGTTTGTCAATTTCAGACTTGAAATCTTGTGCAGCTGCAACTTTTATGAGGGATGAAAGGTGCTCGACAGTAAGTCTTGAGCGATGTGGGGTTTTTGGTAGCTTTTATTAACGAAAACAATTGGTCACAAAGGTAAGTGCTTCCAAACATAGACAGTACTCTCAATGCCAACTTATGGATCTGCACATGCGAGGGTGGCAGGTAAGCATACAAGCCTGGCACACCAGCTTCGTTGTATTTTGCCATCATAATAGAATCTGACAGCAGTTCAATCAATTCCACTTGGATATTCTCAGGCGCATTCTCAACGTTGTAAGAGTATGGTGACGTAAACAGCACAAAGTCCTGTTCGTGTGAACTGAAATCGCGAAAACGCTCACTGAATTCATTGCTCAGTGAATTCATTGCTCAGTAATACATGTTGGAAAACAAATCCTCCAAAATTTTTACTTTACTAAGTTTACCTCAGACTTAATATTGTAAAATAAGCCGATATGCAAAATTACACAAACTCAAAATCACAAAAATCTGTTAATAAACAACTCCCCAACTTCTCACGTCCACTTCAGATCTTCAGCTGTAACTGTTCGTTACAATACTAGCACAAAATTACATAAAACTATAGCAAAAAAACGTGAAAATATGCGAGCTATTACTACTTGTGATGGTCAGTTCTGCCCAATGGCCAGTCTCAGCAGCCCAGCCAGTAGTGTAGCCCAGTGGTCCGCAACCTTTTTGACGCCAAGGACCGCTTTACTAGAAGCAAATCTTTCCAGGGACCAGTGGGTTGTTGGACGTTGAAGTTTGTGGGGTGATTATGGGCGGGTTCGTAGGGCAGTTTTATACACAATTTACATTACATTTCTATTATTATTAAGTTATAATTTAGTAATAGAAATTATACAGCTTACCATAATGCAGAATCAGTGAGAGCCCTGGGCTTGTTTTCCTGCAACCAGACGAACCCATCTGGGGAGGATGGAAGACAGTGACACGCGAAGTGTGTTGCTTATGTTCAGTCTACTCCGTAATCTCGTTTTGGTTGCTGTCACTGCAGAAAACGTGCATCACAAAGACAAAGGATGTTGGAAAAGAAAGCAGCTTCAATAGCTTTATCCGCGTTAGTTTAATCTTCTCCTGTCTACAAGTAATGCTGACGAGAATTTTTCTCAGCATTTCCTTGCGATAATACACGTTCGGGGTGCGAATGATGCCCAAATCCAATGGCTGAAGCACTGCCGTGCAATTGGGTGGGAGGAATTCAACGCGAACATTATCTGAATGTGGAAGCATGTTGTGGTCAGCACTGTTATCCTTTTCTTCTTCATATTGTGAGGTTTCTGAACTCTTTTGGGATCTGGGATCAACCCCACCGAACAGGAAGGACACGCTGAAGTGCGTCCCGAAGCGCTATTGCCACGTGTGAGATTGTTTGTCCGGGACAAAAGAGAGTTTAAAAACCTCATATTTTCTTGAAAGAGTGTCGCATTAGTTGGAATGTTTCTTGAACAAGCATCACTGCAATCGGATAAAAACGGCTTTTTCGGCGTCTTCAAATGCAGCAGTTCGCATGCGTTTGCAACCCGAGATTTTTCTCCTTTTTTGCATATAACAAGTATGCCGGTTCTATAGAAGGGTGACAATGAGTTAAATTTCAATGGATGTTTTTCAAATATTAACGAGCATATCACTTAAAACCACACAAAACAAAAACAGCAAAAAAACTGTACGAGGAATGTTCGAAGAAAGAACATTTTTTTACAATGTTTCTGTTTGGGGATCGTTGTGCAAATGTCCATAACTGAGCTGTGACCGCAGAACTAACTGCTCTGTGGATGATTCATTCAAGCATTTCACGGTCACTTCGTTGTAATGAAAGTATCTGCTGCTGAATGCACTTCGTAGTAACGAGATTTCTGTGGACTCGTGTCATATGGGGAAACTGTCAGAAACATAAAAATACTTCGTTGTAATACACTCTCACCGCGGTCTCTCCTCTTTCTGCGCCGCTGAAAAGCCCCGCCCGCCTAGCGTTCTGAAAAGTGTCCTCGGTGAAGGGGGCAGCCTTTTTGCTGTAGCCCTTCACTGAGTGAGTCTCCGTTGCCGGCAGTTCTCTCGCGACTCGGTAGTGGGCCGCGGACCGCAGCCTAGCACTTCATTTGCGACTTCGCGGCTGCAACTATCCTAGCAGATGACGTTTCCGGTACCGTAATGCCATGGGAAAACGTGCCTTTGTCAGAAGCCAGAAGTAAGTAAAGTCAATAAGTAACGCCGAAGATGCAGAATGATTCAATCACAAATGATAGTAATCATTTTGTACAAGTTTAGTGCTAACTAGGATCTGTCATGCGGGCCGCGTGTTTGACATGCCTGGCCTAGCGGATCATCTTCTTCCATATCTTCCTGTTCTTTGCATCTTGCTCTTGTTACACCCATCACCTGCATGTCATCTCTAACCACATCCATAAACCTTCTCTTAGGCCTTCCTCTTTTCCTCTTCCCTGGCAGCTCTATCCTTAGCATTCTTTTCCCAATATACCAAGCATCTCTCCTCCGCACATGTCCAAACCAACGCAATCTCGCCTCTCTGACTTTGTCTCCCAACCGTCCAACAGGGCGGACCCTCTAATGTACTTGTTTCTAATCCTATCCATCCTCATCACACCCAATTCAAATCTTACCATCTTTAACTCTGCCACCGCCATCTCTGTCTCCTGCTTTCTGGTCTCCAACCCATATAACATAGCTGGTCTCACTACGGTCCTGTAGACCTTCCCTTTCACTCTTGCTGATATCCGTCTGTCACAAATCCCTCCTGACACTCTTCTCCACCCATTCCACCCTGCCTGAACTCTCTTTTTCACCCTTTTTCCCAATCTCCATTACTCTGTACTGTTGATCCCAAGTATTTAAATTCATCCACCTTCACCAACTCTGCTCCCTGCATCCTCACCATTCCACTGACCTCCCTCTCATTTACACACATGTATTCTGAATTGTTCCTACTGTCCTTCATTTCTCTCCTTTCTAGAGCATATCTCCACCTCTCCAGGGTCTTCTCAACCTGCTCCCTACTCTCGCTACAGATCACAATGTCATCAGCAAACATCATAGTCCACGGGACCCCTGTCTAATCTTGTTTGTCAGCCTGTACATCACCATAGCAAATAAGAAAGGGCTCAGAGCCGATCCCTGATGTAGTCCCACTTGCACCCAAGGATAAGGATGGTTGACTTCAGTTCAAATCAGTTTCTTTTTGTGTTGTGTTTTTCACCGAGTGCAGAAGCACAGCACACTTCGATACAAATAGGAACATTAAAAAATGACTAATTACATAAGAAATAAACACAAAGTCAGTGGTTAGTACTGCAGCCTCCAAACTGGTTCTAATCCTGGCTCTGGGCCGTATCTATATGCAGTTTGCACATTCTTCTCATGTTTGCCTGTACTTGTCCTTAGATCTCTGGTTTTCCTTCCATACCGCAAAGAGTAGCCAGTAGTTAAATGGAACACTCTTCATTGGACAGACGTGCTTTCCAGGGTTGCTTCCTGTCTTGTGCCCAGTGTTGCAAGATAGACTTCAATACTGCTCTGGCTTATTTGTCCCCACATGGCTAGAGAGGCTTGAGCACACTCTCCACAGAAAAAAGTTGTTTAAGTAAAACGGCTAAACTCTTTCTCTGCGCTCTTTTCTTTTATGCAAAGAGGCAGGAAGTGGAAAGAGTTGTGACATCCTCTTACAGTATGTCTAGACCTCTCTAGTGGAAAAATACCAGGTGGTGCTTTTTGTGTGTCATGTTACACATTTTTATTTTTATGGAAGTGATGAGTCTTTTTATTTACATGATTGACTGTTCTTATATTCATGCACACACTTTCTTGTAAAATTTATATTGTGGGCCAGTTATAAATTCACAGTAGTTAGTACTACTTACCTCAGTGTCATAGGTGTGTTCAGAAGGAGGGAGCACTGATTTTCTTCCTCCCACATCCACAAAGATGTGAAAAGTTTATTGGTGATTATACATTGGTCCCATTTGCAAGGGCGTGCTTGGCACAGCATCTTGGGTTGGTTGCTGCTTTCCACCTGATACCTCCAGATAGGCTCAAGTCCTCTGTTTTCCTAAATTGGATTAAGTTTAGTAAGTGTGACTAAGGCTAGAAAGGGATTGTATGAGGCAGGCACATAAGTTGGATATTATGGAAGCATGCTCTCCTTTGAACACAGCAAGCAGTATGGAGGCCATCTGAGAGAGCCATCTCCTCTGAAGGCAACAGGACACTGAGGAACAGAGAGGGTCTGTCTTGTGAGGTGAGATTAAATCTGCCGCACAGCCAAAGTGAGGCTAAGCCTTGTGTTATGATCTGGGGTCTTTTTATATTGTTTTAGTACACCACTGCTTAGTGTATCACATATGTGGATTTTTGTTTATGTTTTTTACATTGAAGAATCTAGTTTTACTTTTTAATTTCAGATTCAAAATATTTTTCTTCAGATAAATTTGACATCAATTGTTATTATGGGCACTGCCATTTTGTTTTGTTTTGTTTATTGGTTGCTATGGTGTTTCTACCCAAGGACAACCAGTAGTACATGGCATGTGACATCATCAACATGACTGTGTAAAGGTCATCCCCGAGTTTAAGGCTAGAACCTTCCCATCATTTGTTTCTGGTTAGCGTTTTCTGGCAAAAAAACTTTGAGCTCTCAGTTTCTTGACTTCAGGTTTTGGGTTTTGACAACAGATAAGAAAGACTTTTCAGTACAAACTCAGTTAGAATTAGGACTTTCCCTATATCCTTTAAATACATTCTTTCAATTCACCATGGCATTACACCTAGTTATGGAAAAAGAGATGGGACAATGGCTCAACTGGCTGAAAGTTCTCTCTGTGTTCGTTAGTCCCTTGAATTATTACCGTATATACTTGCGGATAAGTTCTCCCACGAAGATTTTACCATATAATTTCTGGTATTTTATAATGTCGTTGTACAAATCGCATGTGGAAAACTCTCGCTATTGATCCAAGAGATTATGATATGCTAACGCCCACCTGAGAGAGTAACCATGGAGCACACTGACTTTTATTTTCTATGTATTGTGTCTACATGACCACATGGTAATACCTGAAGTATTCCGAAGCAACGTTTGCACAGTTTTTTGTTTTTTGTAACTCACACTCTCATACACCTTTACCATAAGAGCATCCCTTATCTACAATGGAGCATTCGATGAGAAGAAAATATGAAGCTGGTTTTAAAGTAAGCGTTGTTGAAGTAGCGAAAGAAATTGATAACTGTGCTGCTGCTACAACAAAATTTAATGCATCTGAGAAAATGGTGTGAGATTGGAGGAAGCATGAAGATGTAAAAAAACAATTTAAGTGTTGTATTTTTGAACGGGTGTATAAGTTGGGGTCTGATTTTATGATCGATTTTTTGGCTTTCAAGACCCGACTTATACGTGAGTATATACGGTAACTCCCTTCATACATAAAGGCTGACATTGCCTTTAAATTGCTGCATAGGCAGAATGCGTGAAAGGGCCTAATGAATTCCTAATGTTCCTTCCTGTGTTAAGTCGTGCTATAGTACTATAGTGACTGTGATACTTGATTTGCTGTAACTATTTATAGCCTTTTCCTTTTATTTAAATAGGCGTTTACCTTAAGCATTTGATGGCTCCGAACACTCCTGAGTTCTCCCACATCCCAAAGATTTGCTTGATCTGGAATTTAATATTGGTATCTGGGAGTGTTCTGTAAATCTGTTTCCTTGTCTTGCTCCCAATGCTGCCGAGATAAGCTTTAGCTCCAGGCACTCTCACTGGAATAACCAGGCTAAGAAAACGGATGGATAGATCTTCAAAACCAGTACTTCAGTTTTTAGCATGGTTTGTTTAGGGAGGAACCAGAAAAAAATCAAAGTGTCAAAAGAATGAGGAAAAATCAAAATGGACTGGTGTGGACAGACGATAGTTTACAACTGCTTTTAAAGGCCTACAAATGAGTATAACGTTGTCCGAGCCTTAGAAAGTATTGATGAGGAGTCCTGCCAAAATAAATGCAGCAAAATATTAAAATGTTTCAAGGTCTAGTAACCATCAGCTAATATAGAGAAGTTATCTCTACAGGGGTCCTGTCAGTGCAGGATCACATGACAATCATACTGTATTGTATGTCAGCATTTCCAAAAAGCTCATTTTTTTCTCTCCATATTGCTACAAATGGCCCATTCAAAAATGCCATTTCAGTGCCCATGGAAGACCAAAACTAAAAATAGATGTGTTTTCAGATATAGTAGTGTAGTAGTAGTGTGGATTAGGATTAAAAGTAGTCTCAATTTAACTTCCTTTGGATAAAATAGCATAAAAATTGCCAATTTTAGTATCACTCTTGTGGAACAGGAGTGAAAATAATAAAGTGAACGGAGAATCTGAGAGACACACTTTGATTAATAAAGTTTTGGAAAAATACAATAAGACAGGTAAGATCTGGTTTATAAATTGATTACTTGTTTCATTTTGGGAGGCCTTCCCATCATTCTGAGCACAGAGGATCTGCAGTCTGACCTCGCAGCACTGGGAAAAACCAACAATGGATGGCATTCCACACCCTCTCAAATCCGGCCATATGATCATAGCATATGTAATCAAATTGGACTCTTGCTTTTGCCATTGTGACTATTAGATACTAGTCAGTAGTAATTATATGTATACTTAATTCTGCTAGCTACTCCATTTACATTTACTGTATTTTCCTACTTATTATCACTATTGTAATTGTTTTAATTTTGGATCAGATACTTCTTGCTGAAAATGTTCTGTTTTAAAAAGTTGTTGCTGTTACATACCTCGTAGACTTGCTCACAACATACTGTTTTTTTTTTTTTTACTTTTATTGAATTTATTTAAAGCATGTAACATTATATACAGTCAAGACAAACTTAACAAAACTAAATTCAATTCAACCTCCACTCATGAGAAAGAGAGGAAGGCCAACTGCCAGAGGAAAACTGTTGAGAGTAGTAGGGAGAGATGAGTCTTTTCCCCCAATATAAAAGCTTATTCTAAAATGCTATTGATTAGGTCCTGCCAGATTTTAAAAAAAGCTTTGAACAGATCCTCTAAGATATAATTTTATTTATTCCAATTTCAAATAGTATATAACATCAGAGGTGAGTTAGGATTCTTCCAGTTGAGCAAGGTAAGTCCATGTGCCAATAGTGAAGTAAAGGCAATCATAGTTTGTTTGTCCTTCTTCACTTTAAGCCCATCTGGGAGTACACCAAACACAGCTGTTAGTAGGCTGTCTGATAGGCATTTAAAGAGTTTGGTCCAGAATGATGTTCATTTGCAACACGGCCAAAACCTGCGACCCAGTGAGGCTGGAACTTAATTGCAATGTATGCAGGTTGGATCTTGCCCTGGAAACATTTTGGACAATTTAAACAAGACAGATTTTAACTTGAATAATTAAATGCTTTGCACATATGTAGCTAGAGTGAATTCTGTGCATTGCTGCCTTCCACTCCTTTTCTGAAATGTTGAATACGTGATCCTTTTCCCACTGTAATCTGGGATCTTTTAAAGGGAGGGACTTTCAAATGGAAATACTGTGCGAGTCTTCAACATACTGATTTATCTTCACTCTGCAGAGTCCTCACATGGCTGGGCATTACAGGAGCAGCCAAAAAGTGGGTCATTAAATCTGTAAGTGAAGCCACAGAGAAAGCCTCAAGGTGACTTTGGGTAAAGAGGGCTTATCCGTGGATCGCTACTGGGACACAATTTGGAAATTTGACCCTGGCTGGGTCACCTGAGCGAGGGTGTATGATGTTGCAAGACCCAAAACATCCGATGGCCTCAGGACTGATGATGCGTCCCAGTACATCCAGGTGATGTTTCTTATATAGAAGCCATTAAGAAGGCTAACAGAATGTTAGAGCACAAGTCCAAAGAGGTTATGATCAAGCGCTATAAGCACTGGTGAGGCCGCATCTAGAGTACTGTGTCCAATTTTGGTCTTCAGGCTACAAAAAAAGACACTAGAAAAAGTCCAGAGAAGAGTGATTAGGCTGATTCCAGGACTACTGGGGATGAATAATGAAGAAAACGTAAAACAGCTGAACCTTTTCAGTTTCAGCAAAAGGAGTTTAGGAGGAAAAATAAATGAAGTGTTTAAAATAATGAAGGGCATTAGTACAGTGGATTGAGACTGAGTTCTACAGGAACACAAGGACACAGTTGGAGACATTTTTTTTGGAGGAGTTAAGTGGACAGGACTAGTGAAATTTGTGGAGCTGAATGGCCTGTTCTTTTCTAAAATTTTCAAATGTTTCTAAAGATATTTTGTTAGGTTTATTTCAGATGCTTCAGAGTAGGCACACTAATTATAAACTATCTTTTCAAAAAGAACTCAATAGAAGTACAGTATTTTAAACTGTATCCATTGCAAAAGGCATAACACTTGACGGCCACTAGGTGGAGGTATCTGCAAACTCTGCCCTGTCTTTGAACTTGTAGCGGAAGTTAGGAGAACAGATTGTGATTTCAGCATTATAATGATGGGAGAAGGAAGCTGAATCATTTAACATAGTAATAGCCGTGTCAGCTCTGCAATGGGCCTCTTTTCACAAAGCTGTAACAGTCACTCAAACACAGCTGGATGCCTTAGAGGTGAATACAGTGTGACAGTCTACAGTTTGGCATGTATTCATTGGGGCCACCACCGCACAGTGGTTCCTTGTATCCAATGCAGCAATGGCAGGCTTTGACTTACTGTATTTATGTAATGGAAAAAGTGGGTTCATTAAACAGGTGTATTTAATTAAATGCCACAAAAAGCAGATTACATACCGGATGCAGGAATCGAAATGAATCCTCTGGGTAGGTTTTTAGTAAGTTTGCAGGTAGTTATGTCTTTATAGTTTCACTGCTGCTGAGTGACAATCTGATGTAGACACGCACTGGATGCTGGTCATTATTGTTGATAATATAAATCAATTACGGGCTGCATCACAGATTTAGAGTCTTAGATTTACTATAATTCCCAGCCTGGTTGCTGCATCTGTAGAATTTACAAATGGGACAAAATGAGCTCTCTCTGAACGCGCCTATGTTCTCCCATATGCAAAAGCGTTGAAATTGGTATCTGTGAGCATTCTGTAGGATGGCTCATCTTGCTCCCAATGCTGCCAAGATCAGCTCCAGCTCCCAGCACTCGAACTAAATTAACTAGGTATAGAAAGTGGATGTAGTGATCTTCAAAACCAGTTCTGTACTTTCAAAAACAAACTAACTTATTATATAGTGGCTTTTATGGTGAACTCCTCCCCCATCACTACACATAAACACTGAAATCCGACTAATTAAAAAAATAAAAGGTGATAAGTAAAGAAAAACATCATAATTAATACATTTTTATTACTGTTGAATTTTCTTGCCTTTATAATTGAAAATAAAAAAAAAATGCCAGGCAGAAGGTTCAGAAACTATGGTGGTCTATATAGTGACACCATGATGCAATGGGGTTTGAATTCTACTCCCAGTCGCCGCCATTTTCAGGATTTTTTCTTTAATGCCTCTAGATTACCACACATTAAAGATGGGTGTATTTAGTTGTTTGCCAATTCTAAATTGTCTATGTGTGACTGTGTGTACCCTGTGGCTTACAGATTTTCAATTGAAGGTTGGCTGCAGCCTTTCACCCAATATTGTTGGTATAAGTTTTGTTGCCCTTTGCTGAAATAAAGTAAAAAAAATGGATGAAGAGTTAGAAGATCTTAACTATAAAGATCTATGATGAACACCTGCTGAAACATCTCACCTGTTCTGTTAAAACCTTCAACTAGGCATTCCTGTGGTTTATCTAACCCGCCTGTAATGTTGATAGCCAATAAGCTTTCACTTTGGACGACTTGTTACTCCACCAACCTTACAGTGTCACAGACTTGTGTCCTGCTTAAAACACAAAACAGTCCAACCAGGACACTGAGCTTTGCCCAACACCTCCGATAAAATACATGAACATGCTACTTTTCAAATACATATTTTCTTAAAACTATTGCCACTCCACTTAAGCAATCCTCACACAGTAAAAATAAAACTTACTCATTTTTTTGAATTTGGACCCGTTTCACGGACTATACTATAGTTTGGGGGCATACTTCTTGTTGTGATTTGGTGGATGGTATCTGTGAAGAAACTGAAAAAAAGATATGTTCACAGTAAAAAATAAAATCTTCCTGTATGTTTAACTAGAAAATTTAGGTACTGACTACCAACTCAAAGGATAGTTTAAAGTTGAATTTGAACTACTATTAATCCATACTGTGCACAGCAAACACATTTCACTTAAGCTATTAAAAAAATTACATAACTGAGTGCACATTTTCACTTCAAGAAAGGCTTATCACATTAAATTTTATATATTAAATCTTTGTAAAATATTAAAACCCTTCCAAAAAAAATTCCATTGAGATGGTGCTCAACTTAAAAAAGGCACAGGAGGAATATTAAAAACTCAATCAAAGCAGATGTATTACTGTTCCAAGTAAAAAAGGCCCACATAGTCGCTAAGCAAATGCCATGCAACATTTTATCATGGTGCAATTTGTGGCAACTTAGTCAGGGAATTCTTAACGTGTAACTGTTAAAAGTAGAAACAGGTCCATTGCATCATTTTTTTTCAATCAACAGTTCATATATTTGACTCCTCCAGTTGCTTGCCGACTGTTAAACATTTAGATAGACTTGCCAAAATTGAATTATGCACATTCCATGACTGTCTGCATGCTGCAGTGCACTTTCTTACACAGCATACCAGCTACATAATTTAAGAGGTTTTTAGTCTTTCGTAGCTCAAAGCAGTTCCCAAAACCCCCCCCACAATTTACATTTAAAAAAAAAAAACCACACACACAACACACTACTTTGTAACCGTTTATGATTCTGTGCTGTAAACTTGTTTGGTTTATAAATGCTGTTTGTAAAGGCTCCATGTTAAATTTGTATTTAGCTTTTTCAGAATGTACTTCCTCTATTACATAAAAAAAACTCTTAAGACTCGGGAAGAAAAATTATTAAACTACTGAAATTTACAGTCTTAGACTTTAAACTTTTTCTTTAATTAATTGAATACTGTCCCACTGCAAGTAATAAAACTTTAGAAGATGATGTTAACACAGGAAATCACATAGAGGCTGCAAATGTCTAAAGGCTGTGTGGCAAGAGGATAAATAAACAATGACACCATATAAGAAACAAAAAGTTTAATTTTTTCCATACAAAAGTTCTCTTTAAATAACAAAACTTTTTACAAAGATAAATTAGACATTTTATAATACATAACACTTTTTTCTGTACAATCTTTGAAAAATATAACCAAGTACTTCATAATTGTCAGGTTTATAGCTTTTACCTGTGTAGTACCAATTTTTTTTTTTGCATTTGAAAAAAATGTTGTTATCTTACATATAAAGATTAAGATCGGTGTGTTCTTGGTATACTTGGAAACCTCTGCACCCAACCCAACCAAATTTTGCATGAGCACCAGTTGCAAAAAGAAAAAGTTTAAGGGCCATATTACCCAATACGAGTACAATATGTTAGGCGTTTTATAAAGTGCAAAACAAGTCAAAACCATAGAGCTTGGCTCTCTGAATAAAGCAGCAGCAGGGAGTCTGAGATCACCCCACCCAATTGAAATGGGAGTGGTTTTAATAGCCTAAGCAATCTAGTAAATGGTGGTAAGAGTTTAATGGAAGTGCACACTGGCATTTGGAAAAGTCAAATGTGTGGATAAAGACTTTTATATTTTAAAAAACAACCAAAAAAAAAAAGAAGAGTATTGTCCCTTTTTAAGTTTTTAACTGTCATTCACACGAACATTAAAGTAAGGATATCGTGGGAGGGGGCAAAAATTATTTTTACAGAAATGATCCAGGGTGCAGTAGTGTAGTACAGTTACATTCAGAATGGGAGAAATATTTCCGACATCTCATACATTTGTTCTACCACAGAAATATGTTATGCTAACATACACATTCTTTTCAGAAAGGTAAATATGTAGGGCCATCCTTAGATATTAAATTGCTCATGATGAATGAAAATAAATAATAATAATAATAATAAAGCCGGGCTATAGACCACTCTGGGAAAACACAGCATTGGTTTGAGTAAAATGAAGGCAATTGAATTATTCAATGCATGTTTTTTGCAACAGTGCCCGAAACTTTTTCTTTTAATTATTATAATTGATTGGCGTAAGCTGCTGATTGTGTATAAAATCTACTGCAAACATTGCCCATATCATATGTATTGCATAAATATCACATATATACATGTACTGTATATACACATATGTAAACTGCATATACACGCATACATGCATATATATGTGATATCACACACACACACCTCTGCATGTGAGAGAGTGTGTATTATTCCCTTCACAAAACCTGCATAAAAGCTAAATTTTAATTTGGGTAACAGTGATTTATTTTTAAGTAACAAATAAAAAAAAAATGTATTGATGGTGACTGGGTTTATAAAAATAACTATTTTTGAATCTGATAAAAACTCTCCAACATGTTTATTATTTAAAAAGCCCATTAAAAATACAACATCATAGAAACAAGTGGGCTGAAGTGACATGGAGACAGATGTAGGTAGTTCAAGTGGCAAAGATGAAGCTTAAAAAAAATTTCTTACACTTAATGCATGGGATATGTATATATATTTCACAAAAACACCCACATAACCAAAATAAAATGTATGGTTCATCAGTGGGACATACACGTGACATGTCATAATGAAAACTATACCTTCTACACATATTTGTGTCAATGCTTATAACTGCAACAGAGTTGTCTGAAGCACCCAAGGAAAGGGCTACGTAATGGAAGTACTTCATTATAAATGTTGGAGATCTATTTGAGAATTTTGAAAATATAGTATTTCTTCTTCTACATATAAATACATCCCAAAAATTACACATGTAGTAATAAAACTATCTCCCTGTACAATATTTAAGGAACAAAAATGTGTTTTGTATTTTATATATACACACACACTTTGGGAGATCTTACCAAGAAATGTATTTATAGCTGAATAAGTCACTTTTGGGAAAACAAAAGTAGTAACAAAGTCAAAGCCAAAAGTCATGCCAGTAGAAACACTCATGATAATCAAATCATAGAAATGATAAAAGCCTGCAATTGTGGGTTTGCAATATAATTTATAAACACAACAAAAATGACGAATAGAAATTATATAATTATAGCTTCTCATATAGAAGGAACACATGGTTCAAGGATCCCTTTTTGAGGGGAAGGCACTATCTAAGATGATGAAAAATCTATCCCCAGCAAATATAAATGAAGTATGAAGTGTTGGTTTTAAAAGGTTAAAAATCATCTAACATCTTACAAACCTGCAATGGAATGGAATGAATATTTCAGAGGCATCTCCTGCACAAAACCTTACCTTTGGATTGTCTGAATACTTTGCTACTGTAAAAATACCCAGTGTGTCATAGGTTGACCAGGCTACAAAATTGTGCTGAACACTTTTGAATGCATTCATTTTAAATGTTTTTTGGTTTATCTACAGAATAAGACGAACATTTAAATTGAATAATATTATGAGGCTCACAAAGTTCATTAATAAATCCTCTTTCAGTGTTTCATACTGTGATATATACGCTCAGTTTACACAGTCTCATTGTCCAGTGTATTTTAAAATAAAAACTTGAAAAGAAAAGCAAAAATCTGCTATGAAATACGTTACCCATAGCTTGAAACCCAGATTATGCAACTGCCAGTTCATGGATTATACAGTGTTTGATGCTGTAGCAAGCCACACTAGTTACTGTTAAAATACAAAAAGTATAAAACATCTCTGACCTTAGTATTGCCAATTGTGGCTGGTAAGGCAATGTGCAACAAGGACCAACAGTGTCTTTTTAAAAGCAATTGTTTTCAAATGGTTTTCCCCACCTACAACGCATCGCCTTGTGGTAAGCATTTGGACATTTGTGCCAACCTGTAACTAGTTTATAATAGGTTGGCTCAGCACTGGAAAAAGATCAAAACCAAAAGTTAACAGATATAGTTTGGATTTATACCACAGTTTCATTGCCCTTGCCTTGCTTTGTCCAATTTTCTGTCCTTTTTTCTCGTTTCGTCCTTCCAGAACTCACCAACCGGTTTGAACACTTTTGCCATGTGTGTAAAGTCTTGGCTGACCAAATCCACATTCCTGATGTAATGCCAACCAAAAGAGACATGAAAATCTTTAACATTTCCACAGCCATGTTTGAGTCCTCAGCAGAGTAGCGAAAGACAGTCCAATTAGAGATTTCATAAAAGTAACACGCAATGACACATGTTGCTGGGACAGTGTATAAAACTGAAAATACACCAATTTTTACCATTAGTCTTTCCAGTTTGTCAGTCTTAGCACCATCCTTTTGAAGGTTGGATCGGATTTTAAACAATGCTACCAAACCAGCAGCTATGAACAAAGTCCCAATCACCAAATAAGTAAACAAAGGGGCCACCACAAAACCAGTAAGTGCATCAATGTGTTGACTCCCGACATAGCACAGTCCCGTTAGCTCATCAGTGTCCACAAGCCGCATAATTAAAATCACTATGGTTTTCACTGCTGGGATTGCCCAGGCAGCAATGTGGAAATAAGAGCTGTGCATCTCTATAGCTTCATGTCCCCATTTAAGACCTGCAGCTAGAAACCAGGTTAATGTCAGGATTACCCACCAGATGGAGCTAGCCATCCCAAAGAAATACATGAGAAGGAAGACAATGGCGCAGCTGGTGTTCTTAAGCCCCTCCTGGATAAGCACTGGCTCAGACGCCTCTTCAAAGTCACAAGATATCCTCTCTCTGCCCACGGTCAATCTCACAATATAAGCAATGCTATAAATATTATAACACATGCTAAGAAAAATGATGGGTCTTTCCGGGTATGAGAATCTGGATGAATCAATAAGGAAGGTCAAAACAGTAAACGAGGTTGATACAAAACATAGAACAGCCCACACAGCCATCCAAATATCTGTGAATTCTTTGGCAGATCTGCTGTATAGGCCTGCATCATACCCACACTTTAAGACACACTTTTGGCTCCTTTTGACCAAGATGTACTGGTCTGAACTGACCCCCATAGTCTGACATTCCTCTTCCAGAGGCTGCAGAGAGGTTTTGCTTGTGTGATAAGGGATTTCTTCATCACCTGGTCCTTCCATGCACATATGGTTGTGGTCATTCTGAGGAGGAAACAAGCTGCAGTTTAAAGCCTCCGGCCACACAAATCCAAATTCCTTCAGGACAGGCTCACACTTTCTTTTCACGGAGAGGCACATGCTACCACATGGGCCAATTGGGATATTGATCTTCTCTGTACACATGGGAACATAGACTGAGCAGAGGAAGAACTAGAAGGGAATAGAAAAAAAAAATTATGCTCCATGTATTTGGATCTCCATACCTTTAAATTTCAACTTCAAATATTTTTAGTCTGACATCTCTAACTTGCTAACTGCAAGGCACACCTTGTTTCCAAAATTATTCAAGCTTAATTGAGAACGGAATGAGACACAATTAGATGCAAGGACAGGCAAAAGCACAAGTCTGCAGCAAAAAGAGTGCAATTATTTCTTTTAAAAGTTTATACTCCCTCTAAACCTAGAAAAACATTGTACTTTTACCATCACATTATGAGAAAATGTGCAGCCAATTTCCTCATACTAACACCAAATATTCTAATGTTAATAACTCTTAAAAAGAATAAACAGAAAGCAGCACAAAAGTGGCTGGATGAGAAACTTTTTATCACTTTAAATACTACTATTGAAACACCTCCTTAAGCTATGGACATTTTTTCTTAGGTTTGAAATGTGAATTTATGTTAAAGAAAAAACACAAATTTCAATTTAGAAATAATGAATTCAATTTATTTTTGTATAAAGATTTTCAGTGACTGTAGGCTCAGAGTGCTAAGTGAGGGCTTCTTAAACTAGAATGCATGGCGTCCATGAGTTGGTAACAATTTTTGACCACATTTTAACACAACAAATACAACAAATGGCTGAATTTCTAACGAGTCAGCTTGATTATCCACACACACAAAAGATGCAACCACAACTAAAAATGTTTAAACTTACATGTCACCAAACCTCAACCTCCCCTCTTTATTTTAATGTTAAGAGAAACTAATAAGACAAACATGTACAGGAATATGTCAGAAACACACAAGAAGGGGCTTCAAAGACGGATATTTAAAATTTTTTTTTTTTTTTTAAAAAAAACCAAGTAACCTATACTTTATAGGAAAAAGTCGGTGGGAATGTAAATGTTGATGTTCTTGTCAAGTGTGTAAAGGCCATAACTTTGATCACAACACAAATTGGTTAAAATTAACAGAACACACATAACCCTCTCTCTGTTAGCCTATACACCCTATACATATAACTAAACAGATATATATAAAGAAAACAGAAAAATACTTTGTACCCACCAGAATTTATGAATTTGTCTTTATTTTTTGGTATTTCTTTAAAGTTGTTCTGCTTTCACATACATATTGGTGCAGCAGCCTAGATTATTTAGACTTGACGTCGGAACCAGGGAGTTAAATTGATATACTCCCATTCAATCCCAAAAACAAAAAGTGTACATTATAGTGTATCATACGCATATTAGTCTGAGATCGACAACATGCTATATGTTAATGAAGTCTAAAGTACGGTAATGTTAATTAAGCCTGATCCGAGCTTCAAAACGTGTAAAATCCCATAAAGACTACGCTTTTAAAGCTTTTCCCAGCTACACCTTAGACGTATGGAAAGCTGAAATTAATGTAAATGATATGGAGTGGATTTTAAAGGATAACGAATTTGACTGTGTTAAAGACTAACACACTTAAAAACATGGGTGAACGAGCACATGAAGCCTTTTCTCAAAATTTTCCTGACAAATTCCAAAGATGTGAGTTTCAGGTCCGTGCGACAACAATTGACAGCCTCGTTGTTGGGAGATGAGGAACCTCTGCGATGGATATACGGCCCCGACATTAAACTGCAATATGCAGGTCATGCAAATGGGGGCATCATAAAAATGTATAAGATAGAAAACATTAAGACCATAACTCACTAGAATCTTTCGCCTGATCCTATCCCCAAATGCGATATAGCGAAAACACCAACCACATTCTGCATTAACCCGCACCAAATCCTAAAAATTTACTAAATTGAATTGCAAAAACACTTTTCTTTTTTTGTTGTTTAACTTCACCGTCACACCACGAGACAGTAAACGATCCTGTATCAGCGGGAATCTACTTTCGGAACATACGCGTGTATTTGCAAGACAAAACCAGCTCCCGGTGATCTGATTAATTCGTCAACCCAGCACTGCTGTATGCGGATTTATGTTTTAAATCGCAAAACACGTTTGAGCGTTAACTCTTTTAACGCGGTAAACGTGATTTACGTGGATTTGAACATCAATCGGTTTAACTTTCGTTGAAATTTCTCACAAGTTTGAAGGTAACTATACAGCGGTCGGTTAAATATGTTTGGGATTTCATTGAGGTAGGAGTTAAACTGAATTAAACTTGTAAGGACAGACTGTATGTATAAAAATTAACGCCTACACGCAAAATTAAATTGAGTATGAGGAGTTGATGGTGCGCAGCTTGCACCTGAACAGGTGTCACTCAAAAAGTTTTACAGAGCTGAAGTCCGACGCCTGCCTCCCTTCCGATTCCCAAGGAGATATTACGACGTATCACGCTGAGCAGCGCGTGCCCCGCAGCGTGTACTCACCTGCAACTGGCTGGAGCACCCGTACTGAATTAACGGGGTGAATGTGGTCAGCTGCAGCTCAGCATCAGACTGAAGTTCGTGCCCTACTAGATTGGGCATTTTTGTAACATTGTATCCCAAGTTTTGACACATGGAAATCCGAATTGGATCACAGCGCATCTCATCCTCGTCACCGAACCCACGAACCTGAGGTAGGAAGCCAATGAGCAGAAACGCCAATAAATCCACAACACAGATCCAGCGCATGCTTATCCTCTTACGTTATTCCTCCAAATGTTCTTGATCACACTCTTTTTTTTCTTTTAACCCACAATGTCAGACAACCAGCTGGCAAAGTATCCACCACTACAAAATGACCACTTGCAAAGATCCTCGCGTCTGCCGCGCACGTTCTCCAAGTTTCACGAGTCCTCTTATACCAATGCTGGGTCGCGTGTCTTCAGAAAAAGATGAACATTTACAGCCCTCATTTCTGCCGGATATCTACGCGTACTTCCAGTCCGACTCCTGTAAACACTCGCTCACTAAACTCGCTAACATCCTCAGGTCCACACCGTACTCGGACACAAGACTTCTACACTCAGCGGCTCCACCGAGTTTGGTAAAGAAGAGTCGCTCTGCGTGCTTCCACCAATCAGCCGCGACGAAGCCACGCCCATTTAAGTTGAAAAGAGGTTGCGACCAGCGCGTGGAGCTGGGAGACCACAGCTCGTGTCTGAAGGAGCGCTTGTGAATCCAGGGCGGTGCGCGAGTGACTTTAATGACGTTGTGTTCTGCCTATTACAGACATTAGGCAAAGTTCGTTTAAAAATTAGTCATATGCGTTTTTGGCCCATAACTGCCTATTTGTTATATGATTAGCTGCAAAGGAAAGCAGGACGTTTTATACGATTGTTAAGCACTTTTTAGGTTAGCGGTACAATATGTATTTGTGTTTTAAGGTTTTGTTACAAGGCATGCTACTTGCGTAACGTGTAAGGGATCTTTTTCGTTTAACCTCAATGTTTGATTTTGCACGATTTAATAACGAATACAGTCGAGTCTTTTGCAGAGTTCGCTTTCTGCCTTTCCCCTAGTTCTCCAGACCAGACTCGAGCCTTACACGACTTAGAACTCCATTAGACGGCTATCGGAATGCCATGCGATCATTCTTATATTTCATAACCAACTCTAGATGCAGGGACACACAAGACACACGCTCAAACATGTACATAATTACACGGTGTATATACTTTGTATTTGCACTTCCAATATATAATTATAGTATAACTAAAACAAGTACAAAAGTATTATTGACTTTGCAGTGCTACAACCTATTAATATTAGATAATATCTTATCCACCCTTTTATTTTCAAGCTTGCGGTAGCTGTGGCAGACATAAGTAGATTTAGGCACAATACAGAATCCAATACTTGGTACCATTCCAGAATAAGGCATGTTAACTTGCATGAGGTCAGTTAAGAATCACCAGATAAGATGACATTTGCCGTTTTTGGATGAAAATTGAAGTACTGTACTTGGAAGAAAATCTGTGCAGACAAAACAGGCTGCATGCCAACTCCACACAGACCATGCCCAAACCAAGATATGGAAGCAGAAAACTTCAGCTATAAGGTAGCAGCACACACTGCTTTGTCTCTTGATTTCACAGGCAATTCATTTCTTGATATCAGGGTACTTGCATGCTCTACTTTGTAATTTAGATTGTCTCTGGAATGTCTGGTACCTTTGCTTTATTACATTTAATATGGAAAAATGATAGGAATAACTGCAAAAAATAAAAGTGAAGGACACAACAAACCTGATACAGTTGAACAAACTCCAACAGTATGTTTATAATTGTCTTGCTAAATTTCAGCATGGGATTAGCTTTCAGTCTTTTTTTTTTACTTTTTGAAGGCACACATTTGTATAGCCATGCTTGTTATCTTCTGTTGTTTTGTAGTCTTATGCACTAAGCAAAGTGATATATATATGTTTGCTTTCATATTAATAATGGAGACGTTGTTGGTAAATATATGCTATTCTTTTAAAGGACCCAATGGAGTGGAAAGTTGGTACTTGTGAAGAAAAGGAAAAGATAAAAAATGTCAGAAGCAAGCTGACAGATTGTTCAGGTCAAGTTAAAAATTATAAACAAGTGCACACACAAACATATTTATCCTTTATTTGTCAGTGGTGTTGAACTTAAATGATTGTGGCAAAGACTTGTGTCCAAAATGCTATAAAATTTTTAGATGTTCAGGGCACCAGATTTTGTACATTTAAAATGTATTTTGAAAAGGTGGCATTTTGGTGCAGGATGTGGCAGTACCACCAGCAGCGCTTGTACCCCAATATGAATCCTAGATGTGGTGAAGTGGAATGTCTGAATGTGTTTCCTATAACTAACTCCAGGCTCACCGTTTTCCATTTGCAGACTATCAAGACATTCAAAAATGACAGGTTCCTCTAAATTGGCCTTATGTAAGGGTAGGTGTATGTGTGATTATATTCCTTAATGATGTGCACTCCTGTCTAGGGTTGCTTTTTGCTTTTCTCACAGTGGTGGAAGGTTGCACAGTGATAATATTGCTTTCTCGCAGTAAGGAGATCACATCCATCCTGGGTCCTCCCTGCGTGGATCACTTTGAGTAGTGAGCTATTATTATGGGCAGAGTGGTGGCTACGTGGTTAAAACAATTTGGGTTGGTGGCTGGTTCGAATCCCAGCAGTGACAGAAGGAATACTACTCTGTTGGGAGCTTGAGCAAGGCCCTTAACCTGCAATTGCTCCAGGGGTGCTGAACATATAGCTGACCCTGTGATGTATTCCTAAAACTCTGAGTAAGTTGGAGTATGCAAAACTAAATGCTGTATGCAAGAAATTATAAATGGCAAATGAAGTAAATTATTATTATTAGATGAGTATCACCTATTATTCCCATCAAGACTGCCTGTAGTCATCAACTACACCTCTCACTTCCCCTGCCTAGCAAAGCCAACTACATGGTCTTCATTTCTGGCAAGTTTGTGTTCCATTAAGCCAGTAGCACACTACATAAGTTCTGGTCAGAGAACATATCAAACTTAATAACTGCAATTGCTGGATTTTGTCACCCCAAGAATGTTACATTGTGTGACAGTGGTTACTCAGCTGCTTCATGATTTTTCAGCACAATTTCAAATTTATGTTGCATCAGCTTGCTGCGTTCTGACAGCCAGTTAACATGCTGCCTTGACAGTTCTGGAGCCTTTATGAATTCTTTCCAGGTATCTATTCCTTTTCTTTTTCCTTTTTCCAATCTATTATGGTAAGACAAAAATGAGACTTTGGACACCTGTTTTTCTTTTTCATTTGCATATGCATTGCACTTCCAGGTTGCATGCCTTAACCTCCTTGCATTAACCCCGAGTGTGACTTAGACTCAAAATTCTATGCAGATATAGTTAAATCTATGTCAGGCTTGGGGTGACATGTAATGATAACGCTTTACAGTGATCCCTCCTCGATCGCGGGGGTTGCGTTCCAGAACCCCCCATGAAAGGTGAAAATCTGCGAAGTAAAAAACATGTTTATATGGTTATTTTTATATATTGTAAGCCCTTATAATCTCTCCCACACTCTTATAAGAATTTCCCACACAGTTATACAGCATAAACCGTTTATATTCTCTTAGATATTAGGTAAGATTCATTGAATTTATGTATGTAAACACACTGTTTATATACAGTAAAACCTAAATATTATTTTAAAGATATCGAGCGTCTCCGATATCACATTTGTTGCAGCCATTACGATAGACAGGCCACCAGCAATAAATACGTACAATTCAAGAAAAATTGTATACAGTAAAATGTGTGTACAGTTACACTAAATGTACATGTACTAAGTACGTAGAAAATTTTTATGGGTACTCCCCAACAATGACACGACGACATGTCCGATAACGATGAGTTTAATTTTAACAAAGGAGAGCGTTACAGCTCTTCTAAAGGAGCCTCTTCAGGTGACTGTGTAGCACCGCTGTTGTCGTCTGGAATTTCTTCTTCCACTGAAGGCGTACCAGGCGGTGTTTTGCGGGTTAAGGAACATCGTGATGTGCAGTTGCTGGCACTGCTTTTCATTTGTCATCAAGAGCATTTCTAAATTGCAAAAAACGAATCATTTGTAGGTCCCATTCTTCAACCGATATCTGGCGATCTTTTGCCATTTGTAGAATGGTTGCAAGAAGCTCGAGAGTTAGGCCAGCGTCTTCTTCCTGTGCTGGGTCCTCTTGTTCCTTATCTTTCTCACTCACTGACTTGATCATCTTAGCCAAATCTTCGTCTCTCAGCATCTCGGAGTGGGCATCGAGCAGCTCATTGACAAAACTTAACTCTTTACATAGAGAAACTCGGAGACGAGATCTCCTGGTTAACGCAAAGCAGAATTGAATTTGGCACCCCGTCACTGAGCCAATCAGCACCCAGGAACTTAACCACATGTTCTGATTGGGTAGGTTATCAGCCATCCGCCAACAGCGTCTCTTGTATTTAATCAACTGGGCAAACCAACTGAGGAAGCATGTACCAGAAGTAAAAAGACCCATTGTCCACAGAATCCCACGAACCAGCGAAAGATCTGCGATATATATTTAAACATGCTTACATATAAAATCCACGATAGAGTGAAGCCGCAAAAGTTGAAGCGCGATATAGTGAGGGATTACTGTAAGTAATAACTCTAGGGATGCTATTTTGCTGAGTGAATGAAATAGCATCAGGCTGCAAAAAATCATTAATACAATGGTACCTCGGTATACATCCTTAATCTGTTCCAGATCCTTTGACTTATACCAAACCGGATGTATACCAAACAAATTTCTCCCATAAGAAATAAAGGGAAAATGATTAATCCGTTCCCATGAAAAAAAATCCTATTGTTATTGGCATATTATACATTGCTGGGGTTGTATAAAATAATTTAAACACTGCTTAATAATAAAATACATAAATACAAAAGCAATTAGATGAAATAAATGAAAATGTAGCCTCACTTTACTTTTTTTTTGTTCTTCACAATCGTAGATACTATTGTTCTCGGCATACAGTACGCAGCAGACATGTCCTGGATACGCATGCCACCTTCATACTTTTCAACAATCAATTAAAATTTATGCAAAAAAATACAAAATCACGTGAAATTTCACATAGAGTTGTACCGCAGGTTGTTCACTGAATGCTAGCAACTGTCGTACTGATGCTCGTGGGCAGTTGTGGCTTTGTCTCGAGAGAGGTAAACAAGGGTAGCATGCTGATTGTTCACTGAATGCTACCAACTGGTGTACTGAAGCTCGTGGGCAGTCGTGGCTTTGTCTCAAGAGAGGTAAACAAGGGTAGCACGCAGTGTTCTAGCACGCGAGTCGTATTCCAAACAAAGGTCGTATACCAAGCAAACTTTTTTGCGTCCAAACAGGACGTATACCAAGTTGAACTTATTCCAAAGTGGACATATACCGAAGTATCACTGTATTTTTTTATTCTTTCTGGCATTTTATGGTAACTTCATAGTAACTCATCACTATTCGTGAATGGTGCATAGCCTCCTATAAAAAAATAGAATGGCAAACAAAAAATAAAAAAAAACAGTTTTAGAACAAACTGATACTGAATCATTGCTCAAATCATCGGACTGTGCATTTGTGACTCTTTCTAAACTCTTTCTAAATATGTCACATGAAGAACATGTACTAAATTTCCATTAGTACAGCAGTGGATACTATAAATATCTTTTCTGCTGTATTTATGTTGATGTTTTGGTATTTACATGTTTCTGTTACACAAAATAACATTTTTGGCTCATTTTTCCTGGAATAAATTACGCTAAGGAGGTTAAACGCCATCATCTCACTAAGAAATTGTAAATTAAGTTTATGACCTAAAATCCCTGGAAAAGGCATGTGGCATGACTGGGACTTTGGCTTCATGATTTATAAAGGCTTTTGGTCCTGGCTCAGTATCACATCATTTGTCAAATTCTTAGCCTGACTCTTAACTTTTGTTGGTTTTACTTACTTTGTGATCTGTTTATGATGTTTAGAATCTTTTCTCTCAGTTTTGTTTTTGCTTAGCTTTCTTGATACACATTTTGTTTTTTCTGTTTTGACGAAGGCCTGTTTCCTGGTTCATGTTTTTTGACCAAGTGACACACTAACCCCTTTCCTTCCTACCATGTTTATGTGTCTTCTGGCCAGGTAACTGTAACCATCTATGTCTCTTAAAATTAAGGCTATTAATAACTTTGCTAACATACTCTTGAATATTAAGGTTTAACTAAACAAAAGAACTTCACATTCAGGTAAGTGAAACCTTGGTGCAGGTTCATGATATCAGTTTGTGGTATGTGACACCAGCTGCTTATAACAAAATGCTAAATCAGGATTTGAAAATGGATGACTACTACAGAACCAAACAGGTATAGAGGAGTAGTTTAATCTCTAGTACACTATATTTATCATTAAGTCACAACCATAAACCATTTTTGCTTCATAAATGCAACTTCAGAAATCTGCAATGTGTTGGTGTAACATGGCATTTATGTTAGGAAAGGTTTAGTAGAATACAGAAATTTTAATAAGGTAAATGTAAGTAAATCACAGAAACATTAATTCAAGATGTTAAACAAGGACATTTAATCACATGATTTTTTTAACCATTTTTGGACAGAATCTGGTTTCCCTTTTCTGCTTGAAATAACTTTTAATATTTTTTTTATAACGTGAAGGGTTCAGAATCAGTAACATGGCAAAAAATGAACAATATAAAAAAAATTATCACTCTTTATTATCTAACTTCGTGTTATTAAGTTGCCCATTCCAGGATTGAGGTGAAACATAATGAGTACAATGTGTTCTAGTTATAAATTCCAGGTATGTTCGTGTTTAGAATATCACATTTAATTTTTAAGTGGAACATTTTACATTGGAACACATAAAGTTGAAGTGCTTTGATTTTTATATACTTCTTATACAGTGTATCTGTAAATCTTGCAAATACATGAGTTCAGCCTTTGGCTTTACATTTTAATGCCTTATCCACTGCAACACACGGTCTACCCGGGTAAAAAACATATTCTTGCTGTTTATCACACTTGGAATTTAATTCTGTGGCTTTTTAGGCATCTTTTTATAATCGTATAGATTTTCGTTTTCTGAGGACATTAGCCAAATCTCTGAGATTTGTACTTGTTAGCCCTTCAGTTTTTATTCTTTTGTTTCTATCCCAGTGTGTAATTTGTATAGATTTTTAATATGCAAATGGAAACAATTTAAGTGTAGTTGTTGGTTCAGTGGTTATTTCCATCTTATTGTTTGTTAGCAGTGGGATAAGAAGAAGGAAAAAATAGAAAACTGTAAACAACTTTTTAAAATTTGCCAGTCTGGGTTCTGAACCTTAATAAGCAATTAAGTTCTATTAATAAAATAACTGGCGTCTTTTTAAGAAACTGTCTAGAAGAAAAACCCTGCTCTCACTGCAGCTTTCAATAAAATGGGATTGACATCCTCAATCTAAAGTCAAAATTCTGACCCCATCATTTTCATTTCTGAGTGTCTTTAGTATCCCAGTCAGACTATTGTGCACAAGTAGATATCTGCAGTACTTCATTCTGTAACCAGTCTTTACAGAATGTTGCTTAGTTTACTGTCACTTTAGTTCAATGCCTTCTTATAAGGTTAGCTTTTCTTAATGAAACTCCTGTTGGTATTAAAGCTGCAAGTCTGTGTCATTTCATAATTCATAGGTTGTGTTAACCTGAATTATCACTTAACAGAGCTTGGGTTTAATTTTTGCTTGTTTGTATCTTTCCCTTTTGAAAGTATTAGTGAATTAAGTTTGAAAATGGATGGATGGATTTGAAGCTTCACCATAAAGTTACAAGGTCTTTTCCTTCCTTTGACTGAGTAGTAGGTGACAGCAATATTTGACCTTTCTGTATGATAGTATATAAAGAGTACTTTATATAATGTTCATAATAAAACAATACTTTATTTTTACCATTTACTGGTATTTGTAGTGCTTTGGGATAGTGTTTTCATGAATGCTGCCAAAAAAAGTATGGGTTTTGTTTTCATTGTGATGATACATTCTTACAAGAAAGATGTTGAATAAGTACATTACACCAGGTTGAAAAGGTTTGCTCCATTTTGTTGGTTTTTCTCTTCTTGGGTGCAAATTTAGGCTTGTGGGTATTATGCAACCAATCTGAAATGTTCCCTATTCCAAAAGTAAGGTTCTAGAAGTCAAACCTTTCTGAAAATTGTAAATCCGCCCTTCTATCAGTCCTTGCATCTATCATTCATTTTCCATCTCAAAAATCAATTTTGAAATCATTGGCAGATAGATCATATTGTAGTTACATCAAGTCAAGGCAATCATCCACCCTGGGTGAGGTACAAGTTTATTAGATTGTGCTCATGCACAGACATGTGCAATTACTAATGCATTAACAGTTTAAAGTGACCATTTGATCTAACATGGAACATTTTGGAATAAGCGAGGAAAATAGTAGTACCAAGAGAAAAAAAAAACACAGATTAGTTTTAATATTGTCTACTAGAACTGTGGAACAGCAGTGCTAATAACTGCAAAACCAAGCACCCCAAAAGTCAACTCCAGTTATTAAAATGAATCCAGTGAATGAATGCAAGTGAAAGCACACATTTGATTTTTTTTGAAAAACAATGAAATAAAGAGCATTGAGAAGGAAAATCGTTAAAATGAAATAAAATGATTTTCTTTTTCAATTTCTTTCCATCTAACTATTAATAAATCATCAGGCTTCTGATTATGCTAAAAGAATATGTATAAATTTGTTAGCCATGAAAATCTAAAGGAGCTTTGATTGATACTAGTATGAACAAATCATTTGTAAAAAACTAAAATTCCTTAGCATCATTAACTAATAGATAATTGATTTTGTAACATTCAATAGTAGTTTACAGAAAGATATGGATTTACTTTATTAATAATAGTAGACAGTTACTATATGTCCTTGTACCTTTGACCAGGAAAAGGTGGCTTTGAGAAAAAGAAATGGATGGATTTGTTTTATTTGTGACTATGGTGTGTTTATCAGTGGTCATTGTTATCAGCCCGACAATCCTGAATTGAATTTCACAGATTTGAATGTTATATTTTTTCACAATTTTCAGAGGAATTAAGAAAATAATATAATAAACACAAAAACGAATATTAAATAACCATTGTCAACATGATATTAGTGCTCAGTTCTATATTTGTTTCATATGCTTTAATTGTAGGACTATAAGAGATCTGAAATGCTTCAATAATAGTTCGGAAGAAAGTTTTGTTGACTGAGTGTTGTATTTTCTTTCATATGTTGCTGACTTTTTTGCTTATATATACAGGTAGATATATTCATGGAGAACAACTTTTCAGTGTATTTCACATTAAGTTATATTTTAACCACAAGTAGATATACTATATTAACTTTCTTTTCTTGACATAGCAAGGAATACTATGATTTTAAGTCCATAGTATAGAGAACAACCCTTGTTAGTTAAGGGTCTTTCCTCTTTGTCAAATGTCAAAAACAAGCCATATTCACATGCTTGCACAAATACTTTATATTTGTGCAGTCTGTACAAATACCCAAGTACCCTTGAGGAACATCATACCCTTTTATTAAATCATTTTTGTCATTTATTTCTGATGATTTGCTATAAATGAACTCCAACTGTATCTACCCAAAATATTCTTAGGACATTGTTGGTGGGCTTATATCACTTAAGGCAAAGGAAGTGAGTATTCTGCATCTCTCCATTATGAAGTGATCTGTAAATATGAGTTACAGTTACTTTGTATTTTGCTGCAAGTAATATTTTATCTCCCAACTCAGTGTTCTGTTAAATGGCGGGTTCCTGAAATCAATATGTATGATGTCATTTGAGTACAATAATAGTTAAGGAAATATTCCCATGAATCCTTCAATGGAATTAGTATCAGGTGTGATCATGACTTGACACAGATGGAGACGCATTCATTGTCTATGTTCATAAGTCATTTCTTAAAGGCTGTTCTAGTCTTTCACTCTGTCCAAGAGTTTCTTTTTTCTTTTGCGGTCATGGTTTTTTTTTTCTTCTCATACTGTATATGCAGTTCAGTCCTCTTTCATTTTATTTTGACGCTCCATTTACTTAAATCCATGGATATACATTCTCTTCCACTACAGCTCATTGCATTTCATTAAATTATGTTTTCTTCCCCTAATAACATAAAACAGAGAACTACTAGGTTGTTCAAAATCTTTTTTATTTGCTGATTTATCTATTTGTTCTTTGCTGTCACCTTTCCAAGTTTTTAAAAATCCAAATCTTCTAACCTTCAGAGCAATTTCATTTTTTTCTCAGTATTAGTTACTCTCTACCACATAAAGGTAACCACAACTGAGTGTCTTTACAGGATTCTTTTTATGTGGTTTGCACAGTATTTCCGCTTAGAAAATGTATCCTTTTACGTGTTACAGTTGTTAAGCAGAGCAGGAATTGACAAAATCATGCATAAGCCATTGTTTTGGTTATGGATTTAGAACAAATGCACTGTAATTTATTTATTACTGTTAACCTCATAAAATCCTATAAAGTAACAAGGACAAATAATGAAGGCATTTATTAATTTTGTATACTTTGTGCTTGTTGTTGCTTGCTTTAAAGTAAAAAGTTGTGTGCTGGAAATTGAGGCATTGATGCACTTTATCATTGTGTAGCATGAAACGTTTTTTATTCATTCAAACAGGCAAAATGTGGAGTGGAGGCTGAGTGAGCAACTTGCATTATTTGTTTAAATTACATTGTGTATTGACGAATTTTAGAAAAAATCTTGTACAATTGAAACTTGAATATTTTTCAGTAGCCTTTATTATTCTTGTAAGGTAATTACTACTTTAACCTATGTTTAATCTTATTTTTCAACTTGTTTTCAAATTTTATATAATAGTAAAATGTTGGTGATTGTATATAGACTTTCATGGTCTGTATTTTATATAATATGAAAGTTGTTACATAGAATTCTTCTGTTAATTTAGTTCTGTGGTAGCCGACCTGGACACAGACAGGCGGACATGTCACACGTTTAATAGGCATACTGTACAGTGCAACACACCCCAAAGTCCCCAAAGTTCTGGCCACAAAACAGTGTCTTTACTTTCAGGCCTCCTCCTTGTTTCTCCTCCAGACCTCGTCCTCTCTTCTCTCCCGACTCTAGCCCTCAAATGGAGGGAGGCGGCCCCTTTTATGCTGCCCCCGAATGTGCTCCAGGTGTATCCCGGCAATCTTCCACCAACTAGCCCCAGTCACTTCCCGGTGACGGAAGTGCCGGCTGCATCACTGGAAGCACTCCGGGTGTCTCTGCTCCTCTTCCCCCCAGTACTTCTGGGTGTGGCGGAAGTGCTGAGGTCCAGAGCTCCAAAGGCATGGGGCGCCCCCTACAGGGTGTGGCTTCAAAACTCTGTACCCTTGGCCACCAAAGGTACCAGGGCGGTCGCCCCCACATAGTCTGGGGAAGGCGCAAGCCCTCCTCCGGTCCTCCTGGGCGTCCCGGCCAGGTCGCCACTCCAGCCATCTCTGACAGTTAAGTGATAGTTATGCCATGCATGTTGTATTTTGAGATACTATTATTACTAGTAAAGCAGGAAGTAATTCCTCACAAGATTTAATCATAAAAATGTATTTGAGAAAATATAAAAAATTTACGTTTTACAAATAAGTCTACATTATTTGATCTGTGCAGCTCAAGCGGTTTCCTGAAAGTTGGGTTGCCTCAATAGTTCATCACCATGTTTTTTACATTTTTTATACAGTACTATGAGAAACTGATTTCATCTAAGGCTGCTGTAAAGGTGGGAGAAGTCTGGATACCTTTTGATGAGGGGAAAGTGGGAATGTCATTTCTTTCTGCAAATAGACCACCAGAGAGTGGAGTAGAGGTGTTCTGGTCCAGGTTTAAGTTTTATTGCAAAGCAAGAGTGTAGTTTTAAAGCACGTCTTGATAAGCATATACTAAAAGAGCCTGTTCAATCAAATTAAGGGTACATCCCACTTCCTGTACCTCTGGTAACATCGCTGTTCTGTATGTCAGGGGTCCCCAACTAAAGTGACTGCAGGTTTTTATTCTAACCCTTTTCTTAATTAATCACATGCTTTTGCTGCTAATTAACTTCTTTTGAATGAATTTTAATTAACTTGCTCCTTAAGACTCAGACCTCTTAATTGTTTCTTTTCCTTAATTAGCAGCCAATAATGAGATACAAAATGAGCCAAAACATGACCAGCAGACAGTGTCCTTCATACATTATCTAAAAATAAAGAAAGATGAAGGTATCAGTATTGTTGATCTGCTCAGGTCTCCCAAACATTTTAACAGTGCTCTTAGAAGGAGAAAATCAGCAATTTCGGAAATGCATGCTATTGCATAAGGAGAGCAGCAACAAGCCATGGAATTAGAAAATGGCTTTAATTAACAAGATAACTGCTTGGAGTGAAATTAGTTGGAGTTTGAGGCCCTGACTTAGTTGGTTTTCTGTTGGCTCACTAACTTCACATTTCATTTCTGTTTGAGTGCCATTTAAGGACATAGATGAAGCAATTCAGAGGAACAATGAAGAAATTCAAGGGAACAAATCTTAAAAAAAAACAAGTCAATTAAAATGAAAGGAAAGGGAGTTAATTAGCAGCAAAAACTTGTCACCAATTAAGAAAAGGGTTAGAATGAAAACCTGCAGCCACTGTAACAATCCAGGACCAGAGTTGGGGACAACAGCTCTATGCTCTAAGGGCTGCACTTCAAAATTCACAACAGCACTTCTTTTATGAGAAGGTGTAAAGGCTCCTTCAGTTTTCTGTCAAGCCTTTCAGCAAGCCTTACTGAATAAAATTCAAATAAAAAAGATTGAGGAATGACCGCTGTGGTTCATTCTTCTGTGCCTTCGTCACCCTTCACCTGCCCATGTGATAGCATTCTGCCATTATAGAGTATAGCACAGTCCCTTCAGCAGCCATGTTTGCCTCCTGTTCTATTCGAATATATTTTCAAAGAATTGCAACTTCATCAAGTGGCAGAATCCTTATTGAATTATAAATCTGATTAATCATCTTTATCTCCACTTTTGAGGGCTTTAAATACATGTACTTGGCCCTATGCAGCCATCTCTGCTCAAGACTAAAGATATTATTTTCCCTTTACCTGTGATCTACTGTATTTTATTCTCCTCCATATGGCCTGAGGGTCTTTTTTTTACAAATTTCCAGTGAACTGACAGGTAATATAGTCTAGTATGTAAGTTGCAGGAAACACTATGCACAATATCTGCTGGGGCTGTGCCACACTGGCCTTTAATGCAGAAATACCACCACATCTTTATTTGATTTGCATAACCTCATTAAGAGCTCGTTTGGAATATACGGTATATTTGGTTGTATGCCAAAAACTATTTTAAGCCTTGAGTAAAGGTTTGCATTGCAAAATATTTAATATAATATACAGAACGCAATTGCCAGGCCAGGTGCTTGGCTACGTAAAATACTTGCTAAACTGAAATATGCAAACTTTGAAAATATGTGCAGAATCACACACACCTGTCATACATTGTTTTTGGCAATCACGAAGAGCAACTTATTTGTTCCTGTAGCTAGTGTAGTGCTCCACTATGCTTTTTTCTTTCATTGAAACACTAGCACCTGCATATTGCAACCATAATTCAAAAATCACAAGGAGGCAAAAGGAGGAGTGCTTTGGGGCAACCTGCAGAAATCCTTATTTTTCCATTCCAAATCATGTCCTGCAAATTAAGAAATAATTGAATACTGTTCCTCTAATTGCAGAAGCACATTGCAGCCTGTAGGGATTTACGATTTCTGTGTTTGCTTTGTGGTTAGGTGGTCAGGTTACAGCAGTTCAGTGCTTGGCAGGCTCACTCTTGATTAGAAGCGACATGTCTACCTTGTCATTTTCCTGCTGTTTGTCACATTAAGTGCTTTCCCTGCAGTCTGCGTAGTGGAAGCCTGAGCTCTTGGGAGCATGTGTGTTTCAGCTTATCAGACGGGTTCAGAGTTTAACTCTCTACAAAGAAATCATAATAGCTTGTAAGACACTGAAAAAAGCAGTGAACAAATTTGGTTCTTCTCTTTGTACAGGAAGTATTTTATCGCAATTAGTGATTGCACTCTAAAATTACCTTAAATTGATAAAGTCTGTGTTAAACAAAAACTACAGGAAGAACAATTAATGTATATTTTACACTAATACTGGTTTGCAAATGTAAGGCAGATGTATATTTCAATGCAATGTGCTGAAACAAGTTTGATTTCCGTTTCTTAATATAACAATGTCTTAATTCTGAAAAGATGCACTCATTTAATTTACTTCTTGTGAAGACACTACCACACAATCAGCAGCCCCTAAGTGTTATTATTTTTTGTTATTTTCCTACATTTTATCTCCTTATGCTGTACAAATAGGAAATTTCATGTGACAGATAAATGTGGATTATCTAATATAAGCTCAATAGCCAGTCAAAAATAAGCTGACCATTGCTAAAATATATCACAACATTTTTAAACCTAATTAATCCCGTTCATGGTTGTAAATGGCCAAAGCCAATTTCTGGTACACTGGACAAATGCCAGAAAACAGCTTTGGGCAGGGCATTAATCCATCACAGGGGCCTTTCATGCTCACACCTACATTGACACTCAGGCAGTGAGTCCATTTAAAATCATCCATTAACACAGGGGTGGGCAAAGTCGTTCCTGGAGGGCTGCAGGTTTTTGTTCCCACCCAGTTTGTTAATGAGAAGTCAATTATTGTTGATGAAGCACTTATTGCTTAAGTGACATTTTGATGCTTCATTTTAGTGGTCTCGCTTGCTAAGTTGCCTCACCCTTAATTGCTAATTTCAATCTTAAACAGCTGCATTCAGTGTTTTAATGGCTCCTTATTTAGTAATAAGATGTAAATGACAAAGCAGCCAGCAGTTCTCCATCTGACTTGTTACCATTTATATGCACTGTTTGATTTAATAAAAAACTTAATAGAAAAATATGGCAGATTGAAAATTATACACTTTAGGCTTCATATCTTTTGGATGATATCCTTGGAAAAGGAACAAATCTATGATATAAGAACCTAACATTGCAGACTAACAAGCCATAAAATTAAATAAGGTCTGAGATTGGCAAGGATTGGTTTCTAATTAAGCAATTGGGTTGGAATGAAAACCTGCAGCCACTGCGCCCTCCAAGACCGACACTACCCATCCCTGCATTAACCTAACCAACACATTTTAGTGTGTGAGAGAAAAAAAAAAAAGTCACAGATGCTTGAAGAAATTTAACCTAAACATACAGTTTAGAGAGTCAAATTCAGGAGTCTGTGAAAATGCAAGGCTACCAATGTGCCACTGTATCATGCTTCTAAATCATAATAATTATAATAATCTAATTACAAAAATATTGTTTTCTTTTATACTCATAGGCTTTAATCGTGATATTATTATGACACTAAATTTCAAAATTTGTGAAATGTCAGTTATGTACAGTAAAAAACAACTAAATATTTTCTAATAAGATATGTGTTGATTTTTGTCATGAAAATGTACTACTAGCAATACATTTGAATTTGAAAAATGTTTGACAGAAGACTGCATTTAAGAAAGGTGTTTATTTTAAGAAATTATAAGGTTTTCTTTTAGTTATTGCTGTTTAAGAATTGTTTATGACACTCTGATAGACCTGTTTTAACTAAAGGATAGGGGATGCTGAATGGGGAAAAACTATTTACATACTGAACCAAATAAATTTGATCTGGGTGGCAGTAAGGCTTTTTAAGCTTGTGTTTTCTTTGAGAGGTTCCATGGAATTTACAAATCTAGATCCTGTTTGTACTTTACCTATCTATGATCAGAGTTTAAATACATGTGCATCTGTGCAAAATTGTATTGCACTATGGGCAAAACCGTTTTAGTATTCTCTTCCATTCAGCATTTAAAGCAAAGATGATAGTGTCATTAAATTCAGCTCAATGTTGTATTGGAGGGTAATGTCAACCCTTAATGGACAGGATTGTTTTTTTGGAAAAGGTACACCCGCAAATTAGAAAAAACTGGGATGATATGGAAATTTCAAATTAAAAAAAGAAAAAACATAGTGATTCTTAAATTTGCTTTGACTTTTATTTCATTGCAGACATTGTGAAAAATGGAAGCTCTGATCGGGGCTCACAAGAGACTTGAGCAAGGAGTCTGAGTGTCTGGGCTTGGATAAAACCCAAGATCCAGGCCTTCAATGACCTCTTGGGCACAGCCATCAGCAGTATGTCTGTCTGCGGAGAGAGTGTCAACCTTGTCGAGAGTTTTACTTATTTCAGCAATGACATTCATGTCTCTGATGACTCTTCCTATGAAGTCAGTAGATGGAATGGGAGAGCATGGGGTGACATCTCTGGAAAGGGCTCTGTAGTGCTTCTGATATCTATGCAAAAGGACGAAGGTCAGAGTCTTTAGACTCCTGGTGCTTCCTGTCTGTTATTTGGTTGCAAGACATGGACGCTATCCGGTGACTTTAGATGAAGACTGGACTCCTTTGGTACTGTGTCTCTTTGGAGAATCCTTGGGTACCACTGATTTCACTTTGTGTCGAATGAGTGGTTGCTCATGGAGTCCCAAATGAAACACATTACCTGCATTGTGAGGAAGCATCAGTTATGGCACTACAGCCATGTGGCAGGATGTTCATTCTACAAATGTAGAATCAGTTATCACAAGTTTTCAAACTAATGGCTGCTCTGGATCAGGCACTGCTGATAATGTGGACTAATGGATTAGCAAACATCACAAATCTTTTAATTTGGTATTTGGGCGCATTCTCTTTCATCGACTGTTTTCAATGTATTGATTGTTGTGGTTTTGTGAGATAAACCTTATCTTTGACATAATCCCTTTGAAAAAGAAAGGGCTACCTCTTAGCCCAGACGATTTGTTTGGCAGATTTTTTGTCAAGATATGCCCTCATCATATGTCATGATCGTAGTGGGGAGGTGCTCCATCATGCTGGAAATAAAACTGGTCCTCATCCCCAAACTCCTCTTGAGTCCATGGTATGACTGATACCTAAATCAATTTCAAATAAACAACACCAGTTGCAGTGTTGTCTTAATAAGTACTGCATTTATAATCATTCAAAGTGTGTATACATTTTTGGGACACCCTGTAGTTTTGATGACCTAAGCAACAATGCACAGTGCCAACCAGTGTTTAAACCAAATATTTAATATAACTGGTAGGACATTTAGAGCAAATTGGTACAAGTACCTTGATGAGCAAAAGTGTTCAATAAATTAAGATTCCTGTTTCTGATTTCCTTGGTGTTAATGATGCATTTACAAATTGTGGTTTTTACTCACTGGAAAATGAGGCTGTATGAAAGGGTTTCAGATATGTGCTAGCAGTCAGCATCGTCTGCATGCTTCCATCTCCTAGGCCAAATTTAGGCAGCAAATAGAAACAGGTTTACTTGGAAAAATAAGGAGGAAATAAATCAATACTATGTGAAAGCCAGTGTTTGGCAGTGAATCACCTTACTGTCCAAGGTGATCACTATACAGACATCATTAAAAGCATTTAACAAACTTCAAAAAATACTTCTAAAGAGATACAGAATAAAATTATTGAAACACAAACTCATACTAAAAGAAATCAATGTCAGGTATAAATTGGTAAATTGGTGTTCTGCACTAGGTGTGATGGAACAAGAGATGTTTGCAAAGGCTAAAATCTGTTTATTAACATTATGCTTGTTAGCACTTCAATACATGAAGAGTATTTGATTAGTTTGCTAGTCTTGCATCGTTGGAATACCAGAATTCCTAGTAGCACAACTCCTTAAATCCTCTAAGTCAATGTAGGCACAGTACTGAAATATTATCAGCCAGTGTGATGATGGTCTGGTGGAGTGTAGGCCCTGTTGTAAAAGGACCTTGTATGGAGACTCCATTTATGCACTGCTATAGCCATTAGATACACTTGACAATAGTTTATCTAATAAAGGATATCCAGGAACAAACATGCAAGTTTAGCTGTTTGCACTGTCTAGTTCATTGCGTGCTTTCTTCCATAAGCACTACGTTACATGAGAGCATGACACTTTCACACTGAAAAAACTGTTAGAGATTCACTGGATTAGTTATTTCATAGTGATATGATGCATTGTTGACAGTAAAGATGATTTAAAAAATTCCCTCAGAATTTGCGGTAAATGAGAATGCACCAATGAATATCTGTACAAAGGGCTCTGGGCTTTTAGCCCAACTAAACAATCATGGATTCTTTAAGATAGAGTAATTCCTTGCATGTGTTCTTGGCTCCTTGAAGCCAGTTTCAGACTATGAACTTGTGTAAGGTTTATGAGGTTATCAGAGCCTCACCACAGGTGTTAAAATAAATCCAAAAAGAGGGTTTCTGGCCAGATTTACTGCAGACTCATTAAGGGGTTAACTCCTAGCAAAGTTATTTGGGTAATAATGTTGCTGTCCTCTGTGGGACATACAGATTCTGATAATTCCACCATTTCTTCTAGTCAGTGACTAAAGAGGTCAATGCTGAACATTCTGAAAACAGCCATTGCCTAAATGGAAAATACGTTTTCCAGGAAAAAAAATAGAGAACATCTTGCCTTTTGCAGTGATGTGATGTGTTTTTGTATGAGACTCTTTTCCATGTGCAATTGCTGGTCCTTCTTGCTAAACCAAGAGTAATACTGACCTCTCCAAGGCGTGTCAACATCCAGTGTTAAAGTATAAAGTGGCATTTCCAGCATTACATAAATTGAATGTGACTACACCGGTAATTGGAGTGTTTACATCATCATGTGAGAGTTCTTTCTCCACCTTACTAAGATTTATAACTCATTCCATCATTCAGTGCTTAAAAACAGTTATGTTTTGGTCATTTTGGACCATGGGAAAACATTAGCAAGTTGTTGGATATGTATGAATTTGTCAAAGTTTTCCCATGGGAAACAAAAGATTAATGTTATTTGATTGATTTCTTCAAATTAGTGCTTACCTTGGAGGTAATAGATGTTGATAAGTACAGTAGTTGAGCAGTTTAGGAAATAATTAGAGCTGAAATAATAGGGCTGTTAGAATTTTACCAGTTAAAATTAACAAGCAGAAAATGTGAAAGTAATAGAAAAAAATTCTAAATAAGGTAACATATATACATACATATATATATATATATATACAGTGGTGTGAAAAACTATTTGCCCCCTTCCTGATTTCTTATTCTTTTGCATGTTTGTCACACAAAATGTTTCTGATCATCAAACACATTTAACCATTAGTCAAATATAACACAAGTAAACACAAAATGCAGTTTTTAAATGATGGTTTTTATTATTTAGGGAGAAAAAAATCCAAACCTATATGGCCCTGTGTGAAAAGTAATTGCCCCTGAACCTAATAACTGGTTGGGCCACCCTTAGCAGCAATAACTGCAATCAAGCGTTTGCGATAACTTGCAATGAGTCTTTTACAGCGCTCTGGAGGAATTTTGGCCCACTCATCTTTGCAAAATTGTTGTAATTCAGCTTTATTTGAGGGTTTTCTAGCATGAACCGCCTTTTTAAGGTCATGCCATAGCATCTCAATTGGATTCAGGTCAGGACTTTGACTAGGCCACTCCAAAGTCTTCATTTTGTTTTTCTTCAGCCATTCAGAGGTGGATTTGCTGGTGTGTTTTGGGTCATTGTCCTGTTGCAGCACCCAAGATCGCTTCAGCTTGAGTTGACGAACAGATGGCCGGACATTCTCCTTCAGGATTTTTTGGTAGACAGTAGAATTCATGGTTCCATCTATCACAGCAAGCCTTCCAGGTCCTGAAGCAGCAAAACAACCCCAGACCATCACACTACCACCACCATATTTTACTGTTGGTATGATGTTCTTTTTCTGAAATGCTGTGTTCCTTTTACGCCAGATGTAACGGGACATTTGCCTTCCAAAAAGTTCAACTTTTGTCTCATCAGTCCACAAGGTATTTTCCCAAAAGTCTTGGCAATCATTGAGATGTTTTTTTAGCAAAATTGAGACGAGCCCTAATGTTCTTTTTGCTTAACAGTGGTTTGCGTCTTGGAAATCTGCCATGCAGGCCGTTTTTGCCCAGTCTCATCTTATGCTGGAGTCGTGAACACTGACCTTAATTCAGGCAAGTGAGGCCTGCAGTTCTTTAGACGTTGTCCTGGGGTCTTTTGTGACCTCTCGGATGAGTCGTCTCTGCGCTCTTGGGGTAATTTTGGTCGGCCGGCCACTCCTGGGAAGGTTCACCACTGTTCCATGTTTTGCCATTTGTGGATAATGGCTCTCACTGTGGTTCGCTGGAGTCCCAAAGCTTTAGAAATGGCTTTATAACCTTTACCAGACTGATAGATCTCAATTACTTCTGTTCTCATTTGTTCCTGAATTTCTTTGGATCTTGGCATGATGTCTAGCTTTTGAGGTGCTTTTGGTCTACTTCTCTGTGTCAGGCAGCTCCTATTTAAGTGATTTCTTGATTGAAACCGGTGTGGCAGTAATCAGGCCTGGGGGTGGCTACGGAAATTGAACTCAGGTGTGATACACCACAGTTAGGTTATTTTTAACAAGGGGCAATTACTTTTTCACACAGGGCCATGTAGGTTTGGATTTTTTTTCTCCCTAAATAATAAAAACCATCATTTAAAAACTGCATTTTTTATTTACTTGTGTTATATTTGACTAATGGTTAAATGTGTTTGATGATCAGAAACATTTTGTGTGACAAACATGCAAAAGAATAAGAAATCAGGAAGGGGGCAAATAGTTTTTCACACCACTGTATACAAGTTGTTTTCTTTGATTTACCCTTTCTATTTTTAAATTCCATCCCAAGGCTGCTGAAAAAAGTGAACTCCATTTTATTAGGGGCACAAATATTGAAGTTATCTAGATATCTAGAAGTTATTTTGGTGATTAGAGTTTTACATTAATTACATAACAAAATTAAAAATGTATTGGAATTGTAGATTCATCATGCAGGCACTGTATTCTTTTAGAAACAATAAATTAGTATCTGTAACATTTGGCAGGTCTTTGATTGTTTGATTGTTCAGACAAATGCTTACAACAACAACAACATTTTTTATATAGCACATTTTCATACAAACAATGTAGCTCAAAGTGCTTTACATGATGAAGAAAGAGAAAAAAGTCAAAGTAAGAATTAAAATAAGACAACAATAATTAACATAGAATAAGAGTAAGGTCCGATGGCCAGGGACGACAAAAAAAAAAAAAAAAATACTCCAGATAGCTAGAGAAAAAATAAAATCTGCAGGGGTTCCAGGCCATGAGACCGCCCAGCCCCCTCTAGGCATTCCAGTTATATTAAAGTGACAAACTGAAGGCCAAGCAATATTTTCAAATGCATATGCTGTCAGATATATTTTAAGACACCTCCTGGTGCTTTGATGTCTATCGTGAAATATGTTAAATAAAATAAAGCTGTTTTTTTTCATTGATTTTGTATCATTTCACAGAAGTTATAAGTAAGGCTCTTATTTCCAAGCTAAAGTTCCATTACTTGCCACCAGCTGTTTCCTGATTTCTGAACGGGATGGTTTCCTTCAATTCAAAAGCACATAACGTGCGGCTGATAGCAGTGCACATACTCCTCCAGCAACATTAACATTTTTACATTGACAGCTCAGTTTGCATTTATAGTATAATTTATGTGGGAATTGGTTACATTTTTGCTTGCACAGCCTGTATTATAATTAGTTAACAAACCCAAAAATGACAAATACAGCTTTTATTAATGTCCTGTTGAAATAAAATCACAAACTTCACACTCTGCACCTGAAATTTATTTCAATTCAGAGCAGTTTCCCAAGCGATTTAAGTTTGGATTTCAGAGCATAAACTGCCATGTTAATGAAGTTGTAGTCTGTTATTTTAAAGTATAATTATATGATGAAATGCCTATAGCTTACTGTTTGCGGCTGAAAAATTTGCCTAATATGTGGTTTTCTTTTCTGAAAAAGATAATCTGTTTTTGGCACATGGCATTCTGTTCTTCATATTTTGTACAAAATTACAGACACAATATAAAGTTCAAGTCCTGGTGACAAATGGAACTCAATTACATTTTGCTTTGTCAGAGGTGGAGAAACACAGTGAAAATGTGTGGAGCAACCATAAGGCATATATCATATATCAAATCATTAAAGAATACTGATGAAAAGTGGTAAAATATACTATGAAATTAATTTTGGGTACTTGAAATTGAACGATTCAAGAGAAAATCAGGAGAAGCGCAAAAAAAAGGCAGAGAGTAGAAGTACCAGAGTGTCAAGGCAGAAAGAAATGAGTGATTGAATATTCAGATTAAAGGAGATTCATCTCCTCAACAGGTTCATCTAGAATTAGAATCTTGTAAGTAAGTTTGACTGAGAATCAAGCAGTTTAAGCTAACATAAATGTTAACTTCTATTAAACTGTAATTAAGTTTTATGAAATACTAGCTGTACCCTGTGGCTGCGCCCACATAGTAATGAAGTAGGACAAACTTTAAAAATCAATAGACATTGGCACTGTATCTGATCATGTTCAGCTCTGATGGGAGAGCATTCCCCACGTGGGGAGAAAAGCACATTGCCCTTATATCTCTTGCAATCAGCAGCTATCCTGTAAAACACACATAGCTATGATCTCTAACTAAAAAATTTCAAACGTTACTCCTTTACAATCTGTAGATACAAACAGGTATCACTAGCTAAGCGGAGGCAAGGTGCACTCCAACACGTGGCGAGACGTAGACCAACTCGAACAGAGGCAGGCAAGTGAATGAGAAAGGCCCCACTCCCCTGCTCTCAGCCCACAGCCACTCTCTTGGATTTGCATAAATACATCGGTACCGCAAGCAAACTTTGGTACTTAGCGCGATGAAAGAAGTCGCAAAATCAACCAGAAAGTTGAAGCAAATTATAGAAAATACCCAGATCTAAATCCGTTAAGTAATTCTGTCATGTAAAGGGAACAGACATACAGACAGAATGCGCTTGGACCACAAAATTTTTAAAACCGTTTCTCAGGGAGCACCTATGGGCCAAGGGTAACCTATATTCCAAATTTCAAGTCCCAAGTCCTCATGGTTCGGGAGATTTTGTGGTGATTGAGTCAGTGGTATTTGTTTTATATATATATATATATATATATATATATATATATATATATATATATATATATATATATATATGTGAACGATTGGGGCACTCTCGCTCCCTTGAACCCCTGTCCACGACTCCAGACACCAGGTAAAAGTCCTCAAGTTGACTTTATTTTGTCGCCACAGTGCACAAAGCACACTCTCCACCACAATACTCATTAAATTACAATAAACCACAATAATAAACAATCCTCCAGCTCCCAGACGCGTTGCCACCCTTCCACCCAGCTCAGCTCATTGTTTGTGAGTTCCCACAGTCCTTTTATACCTCCTGACCCGGAAGTGTTTCTGCCCAATAGTCCACAAGTCCTTATTCCTTCCGGGTCAGGGTAAATAGTCCTTTTCTTCAACCCGGAAGTCCGTCGCTCTTCCTGTGACGAACCTCCGGGTCACAGGGCACGAAGAAGCCCTCGGTCCTCCCTGCAGCTCCCTCCTGTGGCCCCACGGCATCCAGCAGGGCTTTGCATAAAACTCCAATGTCCATGATGGGGATGAGGACCTCCACACTGCAAGGAGGGCTCCACCTGGCGGCTTAGGGGTATTGGCCGGGATCAATGGCCGGCCATCCATCACAATATATATATATATATATATATATATATATATATATATATATATATATATATACTTTCCTTCTTGTTGTTTCTTCATTCATATAGCTAATTTAATAAACTGAATTCACCCATTCATTGTTCAAGTTTTCATGGAGCTTATAACGCCACAAGAAAAATTCCACTGAGACCACCCTACCCTGGCAATCACTGCATTTAACAAATTTTTATTTACAATATTTTATTAACTCTGAAAATTAATTTTTAATATATACTTACGTTTGAGTAGTCAGCTCAGGTCCAATGATAATTTCTGCAGGAAGCTCACTTAATTGTTTTTAAAGGTGTATTTCACATCATTGGCAGTTCATTTGTTTACAAACTGAACCACTGTTTTCATTCTATGAAATGTTTACATGAGCATTAATTCTAATTAACTCTCACCTAGCCGTCATCTTTAGGTCGCTGTGTAAATAGGCCTTTCTGTCACTTTCACAGCTGAATGTCATTAAGTCACATTTGTATGGAAGTTAGAGAAAGCTAAACAGAAGGTTACTTCTTGTGCTTTTTGTAAAATGGCTGCTTCCTTTTCAATGCTCCACTCATTTTGTTCTTTGTGCTGTTTAGTTGACACAATATCTTATTTCTGTTATATTTCTGAGTGCTGTAGAAATCCAAATTATTGGCTAGTGGCGTAAGCGAAGTCTTTGGATAACCCAGACAAATTCCAAAAGAGAATTGGAAGCAAATAAACAGAATAACTTTTTACAATGTGAACAGTCTCTCGCCAACATGTGCTTGATGATGATATTTCAAATTACCTGATAGATACTTTTAGAAATCACTTTTAAAAAGGATAAATATTAATATTAATAAGGATAAATGTTTAATGATATGAAAAGAAAAGGACTTATCTTTCAACATCATGCAAAAAAAATATGGACAGAGAGATAAAGAAGGAACATGGCTTCAGGGAGAATATTTAGGAATGAATGGATACAGTGTAATGGGATATAAGTAATCTGATGAGGATGTCATGATGGTCCAATGATTGGACCTTGATTAAATCTGCATTTTTTTACAGACTGCTAGAGTTTTAATAAAAAAAAATCAAAGCTGCATTTTTTGGATTATACAGTAAGTAATTAGCCAAACTATGAGTCTCATGGTTTAACCATTTAGACATGGCAATATACGGTATTTTTGAAAGTACAGTTTTGAGGAAGTATTTGTTTGCCATGAATTTTGTAATACTGCAAAATCTAACGTGACATGATAAAGAATTATTAAAGAAACAGAAAATTCATAGAGAATGAACACAAAACAAACTATTCAATACTCCTTCACTCATTAAATGCCATGTGGGTATAGAGAGTTTTCACAGAGAACCTGCTCAAGGAATAAATACCATTAAAAGATGTGTTATATCAAGAAAATTATAAAATGTACAGAAAAGAGGTGGTTCAGAACTGTATATCAATAATAAAATATATTATTATTAAGTGAAGGGAATCAATTTAACTGCTATAGTTATGAGAAACTCAGTTTCAGAATGTAATTTAGAAGCGTTGGGTTTCGGACTATTGTTTCTTTTTTGAGACCATCTGGACTATCATGAACAGACAAATTCATCTTTTTCACTGCATTAGTAATGATACAGTATATTGCACTAGCTCTTTAACAAACCAAACACTCACCTGTGAATCAGAAAATTTCATAATTTTGTTTTCATAAATCTTGTCTTTGTAATTAATGTGCACTGTACCCATAAATATAACAGAAAACAGACACAATATTTTTGAAAGAGATTGTAGTGAAGAGAGACTCAAACATTCATTCATCTACTCCTTCATTTTCCATATCTGTTTATTGCAATTCAAAATTATAGTCAGCAAATGTTGACTCTGAAGGCACTGGGTACAAGGTAGGCATCAGCCCTAGATGGAGTGCCAGTCTGAGTCCATTGCAGGATGCCGACATACAAACTCACCCACAAATTCTTATTCTGAGACAATTGAAGAAAGAAATAGCCATGTATAAATTCATTTCTGACCTACTTAATCATATTTAGGATTTCAGGTGATTGACAGATAATCTGATGAAAGGCACTATATGATAGATAGATAGATAGATAGACACTAAAGTTAGGTTCATAAGTATTTGGGCAGTGAAAAAATTTTATAGTTTTGGCTTTGTACACCACTAAAATGGATTTGAAATTAAGCAATTATTATGTGATTGAAGTCTTGAAGTTTTAAAAATATGTATGACCTGTTTAGGAATGACATTTTTCTGCATAGACTTTCCAGGGGCTCAAAGGTATTTGGACATTTGACTGACAAGCTGTTCCATAGCCAGATGGGAGCAATTCCCTCATTATTTCATTAACTATTAAGCAGGTAAAAGGTCTGGAATTAATTTCAAGTGTGGAATTTGTATTTGGAAGTTGTCACTGTGAATTCTCAATATGAGGTCCAAAGAGCTGTCCATGTAAGTAAAAACAGATCATCATTGTGCTGAGAAAACAAAATAAACAATTCAGAGAGATAGCAGAAACACAAGGAGCGGTGAACTCAGCAACACCAGAAGGTCTGGAAAACCTCAGAAGACAATTGTTCTGGATGATTGAAGAATTATGTCCTATAGGTGAAGACGAACCCCTTCACAACATTTAGCCAAACCAAGAATGCTCTCCAGGAGTTGGACCCATAATTGCCCAAGTCCACAATCAAGAGAAGACCACAAGGAGCAAACTGCAACCACTGTTAAACTTCAAACACAGGATGGACAGATTTGACTTTGCCACAAAACATTTTTTAAAAGCCTGTCCATTTCTGGAACAATTTTGTTTGCACAAAGGAAACTAAGATCAATACTGTATGTACCAGAATGATGGAAACTGAAGAGTATGGAGAAGAGAAGAAATGGCTCATGATCCAATGAATACTACATCATCTGTGAAACATGGTGGAGGCAGTTTTATGGCATGATCATGCATGGCTATAATGGAAGTCAGTCATTAGTGTTTATGGCTGGTATGACTGTTGGTAGAAGTAGCAGGACAAATTCTGAAGGGTACAGAGGTATTCTATCTGCTACGATTCAGCCAAATGCAGCAAAACTGATAGGATGACGCTTCACAGTGCAGAAGACAATGAGCCAAAACATTCTGTGAAAGCAAACCAAATGCTTTTTAATTTAAAGTAGTGGACTATTCTTCAAAGGCCAAGTCAATCAACTGACCTCAACCCAGTTGGACATGCATTTCACTTACTGAGGTCAGAACTGATGGTAGAAAGTCCAACGAAGAAGCAGCAAATGACGACAGCTGCAGTAAAGGCCTGGCAGTATCATTAGAGAGGGAAACCAGCACTTGGAGAAGGCCATGGCTTCCAGACTTCAGGCAGTCATTGACTAAATGATTTTCAACCAAATATTGAAAATGATTATTGTATTTATCATTATGTTAGTTTGTCCTAATACTTTTGAGCCCCTGAAAAAGGTGGACCATGTATGAAAAAACTCATTTCTAAACCCCTTGAATTAAAGTCTATACTTCAATCACATCTTGATTGCTGTATTTCAAACCCACTATGGTGGTATACAGAGTCAAAATTACGAAAATTGTGCCACTGTCTAAATACCTATAGACCTGACTGTATGTGTTAGAAAATTAAGTAGAGTGCTGTAGTACAAATGTGTACCATATAAACTGTACATATATACATCAATACTTACACACTGCTTATATCTCTACCCCTACCCAAATTTGTCTTTCTGCACATCTGACTCTGACTCACCTGTGTGATGCCGAGGACACCCTTTCAAGCCAGACCCAGGAGCACTTTTAGGTCTGATGGTACCTTCAGCTGACAGGAACACCCTCTTCCAGTAGAACCCCTAGCAGAATCTGTGGACCCCTACAGTGCTGCCCTCCAGAACTATAACTCCCTGTAGTCCTGTGGGAGCATTGTCCCTGTGTCCTTCCTTTATGCTGGAATCCCTACCAAGAATGGGAACAGTAACCATCCCAAGATGCCCACCTATTTGTATTGTCCATCCATTATTAGGGCTTCCCAACTGGGTAGAGAAGCTTTACCAACCTCAGCTGGGATGCCAGTCAATCCATGTCCTCCTTTAAATGTGTAATCCTTTTAGTATCTACTGTAAATCATAAGAAAAACAAGTTCTAAACCCTACTGTAGGGCTAGGTTAATTACAATATACAGTGGCAGTCTTTCTTTCACTTTTGATTACTGAAAGAATAAAATCATTTTAGGCGCCTCAAGCAATGTGGTATATGAAAAATGACTTTCTCATGACTTTCTAAAAATGATACATAGCATGTTCTAATGTGGCAGAGTACAGTGTTGTGATGGTTGTAACTACTGTTTTAAATAGCTTACAGCATGTAATCCTAAAATTTGATTAAACACAGCTTGCCCATTTATTCATTTATTAATTTTAGAAACCCAATTATTCCAGTGCAGAGTCTTGGAGTGCCAGGCAGCACTAAACACAAGTCAGGAAATGTTCTAAGTATGGATAGAGAAAAAGAGGAAAGTGGAAGGAAGTACTAAAAATAAAGTGATGATCATATGGATTACTATTAACATATGTTTCTCTTTAAGTTTTTGAGAAGAGGTTGAATGTAGAGCAAGTTACAAAAATGGAGAGGCTCTTGAAGATAACCTGAATACTAACAACATGTAATACATAAGGCATACTTTTGAAAATGTCAGACATGCATACAGTACTAAGGTGTTGTACCGTGTTAGCCATTATGGACTGACTAAAAAGATTCGAATATGCAAGCTTTCGAGGCAACTCAGGCCCCTTCCTTACGTCTTGCCTGAAGAAGGGGCCTGGTTTGCCTCGAAAGCTTGCATATTCGAATCTTTTTAGTTAGTCAATAAAAGGTGTCATTTTGCTTGACTTCTCATTACAGACAAGCTTACAGAAAGAGCAACTGTCTTTGTTATTTACAGACATTGCTTACTTCATTTACATACCCAATTCAAAACATGTGGTGCTGTTATTAACTCTGCTTTTACTATTTACAGCCAAATAGTTCATTCACTACAGGATAACCAGAATGAACTGAAACAACACACTTAATTATTTGTTTATTTAACAAACACTCTATAAATGACTAAAGAAATGTGTTTTTTCCAGTCTGGTTTATCAGCATAGACAATTCCCCAGTCTATCTGGACCCACTTGTTCATTACTTTGAGACATTTAGCCAGCCCTATTCAAGAAGCACTAGGCGCAAGGCAGGAGGCAGTTCAGTGCAGAACACCAATTCATTTTAAGGCCCCCTCATGCACACACCATTAAGTATTTTGGGGACTGTTACATAAGGGAGAAAATAATCAAAAATGCACACAAACATGATGAAAGCACAACGTATGCATGCACAGAAATCAGGTGTGTAGTAAGCACAGGCCTTTGAACGTGCAAAGCAGACATGCTAACCAGTATGTCAAACTGTTTAAAAATCACCTGAGACAACTTGTTTTGAGTCCAATTGCTAGTCCTTGATAGCACAGTATCTCCATATATACTCACAGTTAGAGGTTTTACATACTTACAAATATCTACACACACACCAGGTTTTTACAGTTATAAAAATCAGGGTCTTTATTGTTGTCTCTTCGTCATGCTAGTCCAATCATTTTGCATTTATAATTGGTTTTCATTGCAGATAAAAGGTTAAACTCTTTTTAGGATCAAATGGAATAGAGGCTTCCCTGCCCTTAGAGTCAACATTTATTCAATGTTTGTTTCTTGAGGTATATAGTAGAGCAGGGGTCCCCAAGTCAGGTCCTGGAGGGCCCCAGTGGCTGCAGGTTTTCATTATAACACTTTTCTTAATTAGTGACCTGTTTTTGCTCCTAATTAACTTCTTTTGAATTAATTTATTTGACTTGCTCTCAAAGACCCAGACCCCTTAAATGTTTATTTTTCCTTAATTAGCAGCCAAACAGTAATGAGGCACAACATGAACCAAAACATGACCAGCAAACTATATGGCTGCATCATATAATATCTGAAAATAAAGAAAGGTGAAGGTCTCAGGAATGCTGATCTGCTCAGGACCACAAAATATTTTAACAGAGCTCTTAGAAAAGAGAAAATCAACAATTTTGGAAATGTCTGCTATTGCACAATGAGAGCAGCATCAATTCATGGAATTAAAGAACGGGTTTAATTAATGACAAAACTCTGCACCTAATTATGCTGGGCTTAATTTCAGGCCTTGACTTAGCTGGCTCCCTCACTTCACATTTCATTTCTGATTGGGTGCCATTTAAGGAATGAAATGAAGCAATTCAGTAGAATGATGAAGAAATTCAGGGGAACAAATCCTAAAAAAACAAATCAATTCAAATGAAAGGAAAAGGAGTTAGTTAGCAGCAAAAGCAATACACCAATTAAGAAGGGTTGGAGTGAAAACCTGTTGCCACTGAGGCCCTCCAGTACCAGATTTGGTGACCCCTGTAGTAGATCGATCACATAACTGCATGACAAACTGTAAGTTTTGAATGCTACTTGGGTACTTAAATGTGATGCAGAGATCCTGATCAAGGTGAATGAATGTCGGTCCCGGAGCCACAGTGGCTGCAGGTTTTTGTTCCAGCCCAGGTTCTTAATGAGAAGTCAATTATTGCAAATGAAGCACTTATTGCTTAAGTGACATTTTGGTGCTTCATTTTAGTGGTCTCGCTTGTTAAGGTTCCCCACCCTGAATTGCTTATTTCAATCTTAAACAGCTGCATTCAGTGTTTTAATGGCCCTTCATTAGCAGTAAGATGGAAATGACAAACCAGCCAGCTGTTCTCCATCTGACTTGTTTCCATTTACATCTGTGTTTGTTTACCACGCACTGTTTGATTTAATAAAACACTTAAAAGAAAAACGTGACAGACTGATCTGTTTTAGGCTTCAAATCATTTGGATGATATCTTTGGAAAGGGAAAAAAAATCTGTGATATAAGAATCTAACATTGCACACTAAAATGACAAATTAAATAAGGACTGAGATTGGTAAGGATTGGTTTCTAATTAAGCAATTGGGTTGGAATGAAAATCTGCAGCCACTGCGGCTCCCCAGGACCGACACTGCCCACCCCTGGTGCATACCATCTACTAGACAACACATGAAAAAAGCAATTCAGTAACAAGCCTTTTAAATATTCTAAACTGACTTTTTTTGACTTGCACAAATACGTTGCTAGTTAGAGCAACCTATTGTTCCTTTATGCTTTCCCACATAATCACTCACATCAGACAATTGCCAGTTTAATATCATCAATATATATAACATTCACAGGTTTGGGACACAGGCTAAAACCAACCACCAAGGAAATAAAAACCCGCACAGACACTGAAAGACTGTGTAAACTTCACATATATGGGCCCAAGGCTGAGATTCCAACATAGTCTCCTTTAGTTTACTGCTCCACTGACCTACTACTACTACTATTATTATTATTATTTTCTGAAGCTGACTGTTTTGATTCCATCATTAACGTTTTGGCTATATTTTACAGCCTCCTGACACTAACCCTCCCTGTTTATACAGGACTGGGACCAGCACCAAGTTGGACTGGTTTACCCCACCCCCACCCCATGGTGGCTATATTGCCCTGCTTTTTGCTGTGGACATTGTGTTGTGTAGCACCAGAAAAGAGAAAGTGGAAAGGAAACTGGGAGAACAAAGAAGGGCTTTGGGAGATAGAGTGTTGAAGATACATGGGAAGAAGACTGAATACATGATGTTTAATGTTAATTAGGATTCAGAGGTTAGCCTGCAGGGAGAGCTATTGAAAATAGTGGATACATTTAAAAATCCAGGATCAGTGGTAACCCAAGAAAGAAAACTAGATGCAGAGATAACTCATGGAGTTCAGCGTGAATGGAACAGAATATATGAAATTTAATTATTATTAGGATTAAGAAGTTAGCCTGCAATAAGATCTATTGAAAAGAGAGGAGAAATTAAACTTTCTAGGATCAGTAGTTTCAAGATGGAAAATTAGATACCGAGATAACCCATAGAGTGCAGTGTAGATAAAAATTTGGAAGAAGTATTGTGTGATCAAAGTGTTAAGGCGAGAAGGTAAGAATTTTAAGACAGTGTTAAGACCAGCAATGATGTCTGGAGCTGACACTTAAATGGAGCACAGGAGATGTTAGATGTGGTAGAAATAAAAATGTTTAGATAGATGTGTGGAGTTACAAAAAAGGACAGAATAAGAAATTACACAGTCGGAGGTACAATAAAAGTGGGAGAGGTATCTAAGAAGTATAGGAAAGTAGACTGAACTGGTATGTAAATCTGATGATAAAAGACAATAAATAAGTGAGCAAAAGAATGATGGGAATTGAGATACAGAGAAGAGAAAGCAAGGGAGGCTGAAGCAGAGGTGGATGGATAAAGTAAAAGAAGATCTGAAGGAAAGGGGCTTGACTGATGAGGAGGTGCAGGTGGAGAAGGTTGATCAAGCACACTGATCGCACATAGAGGTGGGAAAAGATGAAAAAAATAATAATTAATATTATTACAGTTAAAGAGTTAATCTCTTTAAGAAGATTGATTGTATAGGATTTACAGTATATTATTTTACCTTTTAAAATAAAGTTTATTTGTTTTGGCAGTGAACTAATCAGTACAATACTTGAAGCTTTGGGTAGAAAGTCTACTGGGTGATGTATTGAGGGTCCTCATGGGAGTTCCTACATTATGTTTCCAAAGTATAGGTGACAGCTGAGTATCCTAAGGGAGTGGTTTGGAACCACAGCCTAAGGTCAGATCTGGACCAATAGTATAATATCTGAGCCCCAAATAGGTCCTGGTACCCTAATAGCTTTTAAGATTTGTCTCTGATTCCTGGGGGTTTGTTAATGCCAATGTTAGATTTAAAATTGGTCAGAAGAAGATGATAGCTCTCTGGCAGTAAGAACATATGGGCAACAGGAAAGACTATGAGAAAAGAGATATGAGAAGTAAAGACATTATGTGCAAGCAGACCAGGTGTTCCCTGTGACCATCATCTCAGTAGCAGACCCTGGAAATATTAGACAAAATCAGTAGCCGATAGACAAGCAGGAGCTGACAGATTGGACAAACTTTGTTAATGGGACAAATATTTTAATCAAGAGTGAGAAAAAACCTAAATTAAATCCATATGATTTTTAATATTTATTCTTGAGCAAGTGTGGTCTTTTCTGTAGGCATTTGTTCAATGTTGCACATAAATAAATGCCTATGGCTACATCACATATAAGTGCATGCGTGGAAGCATTGGGGCAGCAAAATAATATAATGCAAAAATATCAAGAATTTAAAGAAAATAATCTGTAACAAAAAATAAAGAATTTCACAGAAGATGGTCTAAACTATACAAAATAGTTATAAAATCTATAGATCCTGACACCCATGTTATTCAGATTGGTCTCCCATATTTACTTGGCTGTTAAGCATTAACATTGCAGACCAGTTTATTAATCACGAATCCCTCAGACTTACACTCCTGTCTGTTGGCCAGTGATGGGTTAAATGGAAGATGCTGTTCATAAGGCAATATGTGAAGTACATTACTATGATTACACTTCGCCACTTTGACTTTTAAATGCACTGAAATAGGTTGATTTAACTTCAAGTATTACTAATGAGAACTGGCGTCATTTTCCTGCTTCTGGATTTTAAATCCCATTAGGATATTATTGTTACCACATCCTTTTAGTTTTGATTTATGCAATTGTTATTTTAAAAGGAAAATATGGGTTAATTTTTTGTACAGCTTTGTGGTGAGTATATGATTCAGGTGAATTTTAGAATATTTTGCATTATTTCCCACAGTCCTTTATATTATGTTTGCCCAAAAATGATTCTAAAATGCCATGGGGCTACAGACTTTTGCTGCAACCATTTTTTTAGTTCTATGTCAATTCACATTAACATAATGTAACATAAAATTCTCAAACCTGCTTAATCCAATTTCACAGTCACAGGGGGCTGGAGCCGATATTCAATCCAGGTTGGTTGTTTGTTGAAATTCTCATATAATCAGAATGCTCACTGTAATTCTCTGTTTTAAAAATCAGAAATTAGTCACAGAGCAACTTTTGCTTTGCTTTAACTTCATAAAGATGCATAGTGCTGGTTTGCCTTTCAGTGCATAAGGCTGTATTCAATTTCTGTGTTTTTTTTTGCCTTATTTCAGTTAATTTACAAGTTATAAAGTAATTTTTCTTTTAACTCAGTTAACAATAAAGCTCAAATAACATCAAATACCTCTGTTAATGGACAGCAAGGTGGCACAGTGGTAAAGAGTCCAGGGTTCACATCCCAGGCCCTCCCTTTGTGTAGTCTGTATATTCACCCCGTGTCTGTATGGGTTTTCTCCGGGTGCTCCAGTTTCCAACCACAGTCCAAAGACATGCATGTTAGTTGCACCAGGATTTTATGTTTCAGCCAGGGTTCCTTCCCAGGTCGGCGTTCAAATTCCTTTCTTATGTTGTTTTAATTATGTTTGATTAATTTATTTTTGTTCATATTATTATTCATTTTAATCATTTGCAAAATGATGTGTTTTTATTTCTTTCATGTATAAAGTTATTTATAATTATCTATACTTGTGTTACTATGTTCCATGAATTTTTTAGGTGGTTCTTCAATAGGTGGGACCACCTGTTTACCCCTGTTAAGCCCCCCCCCCAACCTTATTAAGGCTGCGGTTCATTAAGTGTGCTGGTGTTAGTGAATTTCTCTTGTAATTATTACTGTTCTTTCGTAGAATTAGTGGATTTTGTTGACCTTTACTAGTGTTTTGGGACTTACTTGCCTTGGATTGGTTTTGTCAAACCTCTGTAATTACCACACACACACACACACACACACACGGACCGACACATAAGTGCAAGATGTGCCAAGCATCAGAAAAGCAAAATAGCAACACCTGTGATGGCCATGAAATAAAATTTCAAAATCTACAGAAAGCACAACTTATTTCTAAAATGAAAAACAGATTTTTTGTTACCTCAACAATGAAGGTAAAGAGTGTCTGATTATAGATATTTGCCACAGAAAATGAACAAAAATGATAAAAATAGCCTTTTCATAATAAAAGCAGAAAACTAAGCATATTATGCATTTTACACACGCTGTCCAAAATCAACTCTTTTACTTTCTCACTTTTACGGTCGCTCATATTCCTTTAATAAAAAGAATTTTAAGCCTAGTTGAAACTGTTTGATATATGTGGGAGCTCCTTGAAATTAAGTCAAAAATACTTTTCAATGGTCAGTATAATTTGAAGATGCTAAGATACTTATTTTTTTTTTTTGAGGACATATACCGAATTTGACACTGTGTATTATCTTTGTAAAGTTTAGTCTTATATTTTATTTATTCTACCTTAGAGACGGTGACACTGACCAGAAATCAGGAGACAGAGCTTAAAGGTAGCAGAGTTAAAGATGCTAAGATTTGCACTGGGTGTGACAAGGATGGATAGGATTAGAAATGAGTACATTAGAGGGTCAGCTCAAGTTGAATGGTTGAGAGACAAAGTCAGAGAGGCAACATTGGTTGGCTTGGACATGTGCAGAGGAGAGATGCTGAGTATATTGGGAGAAGGGTGTTAACGATAGAGCTGTCAGGCAACAAAAAAAGAGGAAGGCCTAAGAGAAGGTTTATGGATGTAGTGAGAGAGGACATGCAGGTGATGGGAGTAACAGAACAAGACAAAGAGGACAGAAAGATATGGAAGAAGATGATGCGCTGTTGTGACCCCTAACAGGAGCAGCCAAAAGAAACAGAAGAAGATTTAATCAGTTATTGAATTACAAGAAAATGTATCTACATTTCTTCATATTCCACACAGTTCACCGCGGCCTCATAGTTGGAAGTCACATCTGATTCCCATATAAATTACATATTGTAAATGTGACTGGGTTTCATTGAAACGGTCCACTAAAACGCACCATTTTTCTTCATTGTCATGTTGACATATTGGTCATAAAGGAAAGTGTGGAGAGGAAATGCAACTATCTATCTATCTATCTATCTATCTATCTATCTATCTATCTATCTATCTATCTATCTATCTATCTATCTATCTATCTATCTATCATATTCTATGGTATGGTTGGGTAGGCCCCAACTCTCTTAAGTAGATTCAGAAATTGGATTGGTGAAAAATCTACACCTCAGACTCACCATGACAAAACAAAACCCATTTATCTGATCAGTAATTTGCCTTTTGGAAGGCTTTGATTTTGTTTCTTTCAGGTGCAGGCACACATTTAGGTACAACTAAATACATTAGCCATGCTAGAAATCAGACAGTCTCAAGGACCAAACGTCACTCCAGCTAAGGTATAAGGTGTCTTTCCCACATTTAAATTTTGCCAGACTATATTATCAAATGTATGCCTTTATTTGAAATGGTTTTACTATATTTAAATGGTGCTAAAATTTATTTTTTAATATGCTAAAATATAGGCAGAAATAATAGTCACAAATAATAGGGCTTCACTTAATATTTCTATATAGGGCAAGCTGGTAGTTGGGAGTAGAGAGAAATGTTACCACCCTGGTAACCCCATTTAATTGAAATGTTAAAGTAAAAGAAAACTCCAAAATAATGCAAAGAAACATGCTCAAGGCACAACACAAATATTCTGTAATCATGTCAGACAGGCATTAATTCTTTGTTTCTCGCTCGATCAGTAGTATGCTGAGATGCTAATTTCACTTCAAGAGAGGCCCGCTGAATCACCAAGCTAATTAAAAGAGCAGGCTTGGGAGTTGAATTTTGTTTTCTGTTGCTCTCTGTTTTTTTATTTATTTTTTTAATTTTTCTCCTTTATATTCAAATGGCTGTATCTCTTAAGTTGCTATTATTTGTTTGATTAAGTAGAATACCACTGTAATATTTTGGGTTTTGAAAATAAAGTAAAATTAAAAAGGACAGGCTGTAAGAATTATAAATTATTCAGTAGCAGTATGTCAAGAAACGCTACTGTGGCTCCTTTATACCAACAGCAATATGTCTGCATAATGCTTCACTGTGACTATGACTGCTAAGTCAGAAGTTTTCTTTCTTTTTAATTTTCTTGCTTTATGGTCACTCTGATTTGTATTCAGACCAAAGTGTGTGTGCTTATTTATTTATTTATTGAGATTCTGCTAAAACAAAATCCCTAAGATTAAAATAAAGTTCTACTTATTTATCCATTGTATATTTGCAATTCAGTTCCAGAAAGAAATATGTGCATATTTTTATCACTTGAAGCCTGGCAGTCTTTATTTTTACAGATTTCAAAATTAATTTCTGCAAATATGTAGATACAACAAAGACAGCTGAATAGTGTCTTGCTATTGTGTAATTTGCTAAAATGGAGTCCAGAATTTTACTCTGTTAATTTTATTTTCTTAGCAGACCCTGTTTCTAGCAAATATAGAATAATATTTACACCAACCTATCGCACGGCTGCTCTTGGGTCCTAATTGGGATCCTGAGGTGGTTTGTCGTGTGGTATCAGTTCATGCTCCCAACTACTGTTTTTCTGTTTGTAAGAATTACTTGTGAATGCTTTGAAATCACTTCAGGGTTTTTTGTTTTTTTTTGACCAGTGCTTCCTGACTCACCGGTACTAGAAACCCTCATCTTATGATATACAGTTCAACATATCTTGATGTCTAGTTATGCAAGATGTCAAGATTTTTCCTTATTATTGGCCTTCTAGACCAGACAAAACCTTTATTTTTTGGTCATTTTTGTGCCATAGTTTGTGCAGGAAATGACACCACTATGATAAAGAGTAAACCAATGGGTGTCTTCAACACAAGTGAGCAGAAGGACTTGAAATTGTGTATGCCACATCAACTGACCCCAATGGATCAGAAATATATGCATGTGGACTGTCGCTTTATGTTATTTCAAAGTTGTTGATCATGAATATGATTATATTTTTGATATTTGATTCGTTACCAGTGGTCCTCATTTTCTAAGAGCCACTCCCAAAAGGTTGAAAATGACAAATTTCAAATATAAGCATATGACGTATCACTTTAGAGGTCAGTGATTACAAATATTTCATTTTTGATGCTTTACTAGGGATCTGACCCTCTAGGATTTCTATCATAGACCTAAAATAATAACTTTATATTCAAATAATACACATTTAGACTTCATAAATTTAAATTTTAGAATACATTCTAATATATCAAATATCTGATGCAACTATTCTTGCTAATTATGTACTGCTACCTCATGAAGTAAATCATTACATTTCTTATAAACACCCTGAATTAGGGTGGCTTACGTTCATTTTTCACATGTCTTAATGCTTCATGAAAGCCTTGACCACTTGACCTCACAACCAAACATACAAGTTTCTAATTGGTTTCATTGGTATCTTTTAAGACAACCCCATATAGTAAACCTTCCCTCTTTACTTTATCAGTATTCAAAATGAAAGTCACCTTTTTTCAAATGAAGGGTGCCTGTTTGTTCACATTCCCTTCCTTTTGGAAATACTTGTATGACATAAAAGTTATTATGAACATTTCAGAAAACACACTTAATTTAAACTTTCTATGAACATCTTATCTTGTATTCTGAGTTTCGTTCTGGGGCCTTTCGTGGATTTCACACAGCTCTCTGCTTCTGGATTTAAGGCCCTCTAAAAAGCTGCATTGAGGCAGAAAGAAAGTAAACAAACATGTGCTTTATTACAAAGAGCTGGTGATGACCACAGCCAGCAAACACAAGGAAAGTGATTTCTGGGTGAGGGGCTTACAAACAGGGGCTGAACATGTAAAATGTTATATATACTGTAAGGACCATAAATCATGAAGCACTTCCATTTCAGTCAGAAAAAAAAATGTGTTTATTCCTTTGTAACATGAAGATCCCTGTTCATTCTGGTGGAATAGTTTATACTGATGAAATCCTGTTCTTAGGCATCCTTTGTATACTTCAGTGGTGTTTTCTCAAAGGAAGAAAGATGCTCTTCACAGAAACACTGAAAAGAAGCAATGATTATACTTCTAAAATCTGTGAATGTGATCTTCAAAATACTAAAGCACCTTAGGCATGTGAGTAAAGGAGAAATCACATCCTCAAGCTCACCTGACATAATGGATGAAGACTGGTCCTCCTCTGCCTCTTTAGACCTCTGCTAAAGTCTTTTCTTAAATGCTTTTGTGGAATGCTGTATAATGTTTAAAACCAAAGGACACACTTTGTTTTTATACAACAAAATTGATTTACTGAAATGATGCACTTTAGTTGTAGAAAGCACACTGAGGTACTGTAAGTTTGTCAAGGTAAGTGCTATGTAGTGTGACATTTGAACAAAAACTGTGACCAAATATTTAAAAAGCCACAGTGTTATCTGTTCTGTTAAATATTACATTAATTAATTTGTTGACTTTTTTAGTATTTGTGAAACTATTTCTTCATGTTTGTCTACCTAAACTTGTTAACCACCCTGTACACTGTTGGCTAAATCTCAATGCTCTGCAGAAGTATCATGGGAAATCTAGTGACCTAAATATAAGATTTGTCACACACACATTCCTAGGAGACAACTTCAGGGCTTTATCCACTTGTAATTCCACACCGAGTCAAGGATTACCGCTGTCTTATAACTCCTCTCCTCATATCGAGGGCACATGACATCACTTCTGATCCTGGGGCTACTGTGCCCACCCCTTACATCTTATCACGTTCATAAACTGCACCATTGCCATCTTTCTTCAGCCTGATTGTAAGCTCAAATCTGTAAAGATATTTCTCAAACATCATTTTACATTGTGCTTGCCGTTTTGTTCAATAATATACAGGGTTTGCCTGATAGTGCTTCAGACTTTTATCTTATCTGTCTCATTAACACATACTTCTTTTTAAAAGTTAGCATAAGGAGAATAAACAAACACATGATTGTAAACTCCAAGTTTAGGACATATTCCAGGACTATTTCACCAATAATCAATTTTATTGCGCTGTCTTTTAATCAATATTTGTATTGAATTCAGGTCAACACACCCAACCGATAATAAATCCAAGCAGAAAAAAAACAATAAAACTAAACTTTGCTACAGAAAAATATAACATCAAGTATAATGTAAACCAATAAAATAACTGGTTGCTTATCTAGACCAGGCTTCAACCTCGTCTACCATGTGGGGTGGCTCGCCCATTGCTCAGTACCACCAAACTGTCCCATTCTCACCTCTTGTTTCTCTCTTTAATACGACATTAGCCTCTTCCTCCTGTTGTGACATTGCTATAATTTAGCCAGTGTTATCCTGTTTGGCTTTAGTTTCTCTAATCTTTATTTATTTTGCAATTTTTGCCATTTATTTTGATATGTGTTAATGTAAATTTGTAAATTTGTTTCTTTTTGCATTTAATTGTTTTTTGTTAAGTGATTTTCTGTTTTCAGTCATTTTATAACTTTCAATTAGTCTTTTTTATTATGTCAGTATTATTTGTTATATGTCCTATCTTTTGTATGTCAAGCCCAAGGAGGCAGGGCCCCCTGATGCTGCAGTTGTTATGATTGGTAGTTTTCATGATTTTTTTTATACTCCCGGGGGCCTCTGGAATGTTGTCTTGCCAATGGCTGACACAAAAGAAACTTACACTGCCCCATTAATATTCAAAATGGTGCAGTGATAAAAAAAATTTTTAAACTTTGTAATGAATCAAGATAGGATGAAATAAATGTTGGAATCACATTCCTCAACCTCAAAAACCACAGAATACCCACCAGGAAGTTCCAGAAACTCATCAGGAAAGCACAGAAATGAATAAAGAACACAAGTTGTCAGTTGAACATATAGGGCTGGATCTTCAAAATAGCTTCTGGTTTGCTTGCACTAAGGAGGGAATGTGAGCCTCCTTCCTTCCTCCCTTGCTCCCTGCATCCAGAAGCTGTGTGCCCACACCTAATAGGAAGGAAATTTATGATTGACCTCCTGCTAGTCCTCAGTTTTAAATTATAGATTTTATAGTTTTAGTCCTCTATTTTAAATTATCTAATTTTCTCTTCTTATTCTGCCAAACCAACCATGGCCTCATTCTCTCTATATCTTTCCTTCTGTAGAGGCTCAGAATTCCTTAAACAGATGTTCAGTCACTGGCCTTTTAGCATCCTGTGGGAACACTGCACACATGCTGCAGCTCTCATTCTTCTGTATTGCTGACCCTGACTGCTGCTCTTCTGGGGCTTCCAGGACATGTGCCGAGCTTACTGATCCCTATCAACCCCAGTCCTCCCACACTGGCATGCCTAGTTACTCTCTCCTTTTGGTTCTTATTATTTAGGGAGTTGTCCTCCACAATCTTCACAAGGGCAACCAATCAAGCTATGGAGCGAGCCAGCAGAGGCATACTTACTGTAACTTCAGCCATGTCTCAAGGCAACCTTCTGGCTTCTGGGGTCCCTTAAGATGGGACACTGATCACAAAATGATAAGTCTCAACATACAGTACATTGGTAAATGCCCTGACATGGACAGAGTAACTGTAAACCTCTTGCTGTAAAATAAAGGGCAGAGAAAGAATCTTTATAAAAATAAAAGATTTATTTTCAAAAAGGCTCTACAATGTTTAAAGAGAGTAAAAAGGCAAGATGGATATGCCTGAAGGCAATCCAAAACCAAATAAAATCCTAATACAGAATTCAAAGAGAGTGATCAAAAACAGAGCAGGGGTCAGAAATCTAGTAATTCAATATTAACAATAATATGCCAAAAAACACAAGAGAACTCACCAAGAACTGATGAATGAGCCGCATTAGGGTTAGGGTTAAGGTTAAGCTTAGTACTTTCAGTGAAATTGGCTGAAGAGTCTTTCCACGTCCCCGTGGTCCCGTCTGTCTGTGATTCTGGCACTGACTTTAATTTGGGACAGCTTAGCTATTAGCTAAACATACAGGCTTTACGGACTGAATGGTCTCCTCTCGTTTGACAAATTTCTTATGTTCTTTTATATTAGACCAGTGGGTCTCCCTTGCCTTTACAGGGCTAGGGATGGTTCAACACGGAAACAGACAGGTGATCCTGCCTCTTGAGGAACCACACACATAGCACAAGAGACATAACAGAACATTAGGACGCACATAGAAACATAACCACTCAATAATGAAAAATTATATACATTACATAACTAAATACAGTACAATAAGTGCATAGAAACTTCTTGATTTTAAACAAAGAAAGAATAAAGATCACAGTCTGCCCCAGTCTCTTTCTCCCTTTCACAGACATACTATGGACTTTTCCTGTCTCTAGCATCCTATTCTCAGAAAGGAAATCCCTGAAATGTATTTAACAGCTTTAAAACATTTAGCTATAAAAGTGCTTGAGAAGAGCAGCCACCACATCTTTGCAAACGTTCAATTCAAGGTCTGTGGGAAAGCTTGGATCGAACATTTGCTTGACAAAAGAGTTCATTTGCTGACAGAAATACATAATGAAAGGGTAATATGAAACTCAGAAATGTTGAAGAGATTGATTGATGCTACTGCATTCTTGATTATTCAAGTGATGCCGTTTGGAAAGTATGATGAAGTTTCAGAATCCACGATCAAGGTTAATTACAGAGAGCTGGCTCAGTTGATTGCACCCTAAAAAGGGCCTTCTTTTTTCTGGTATGTTGAAGATAACATAGAATCAGATCATTTATTGCTGATGCCGTCAAGTGTGCAATATCAACATGAGATTAATTTAACACCATTCTTAGCATGCCAGATAGATTAAACCAGTGACATACTGTAAATTGTCACTCTCAGCCTTCTGTGGCTGTGAGAACACTTAGCATAAAAGACTTCTTCAAAGAGAGAGTAATTGCTTCTCTCATTGTGTTAAATGAGAGAGTAATTTTATAAGTAACGCTGCATTATGCGGTACTGGATAGCAAGAGGTTGCTAGGTGCAAATGTAACACTAAGAGGGAAAGGGGTTTAGAAAATCCTGCTGGAAATTTCTGAGCAGCAAAACTCCCACTGGCAAACAGAGAGGTCCTGTATTTGCTAGCATGGAAATTCTTGGTTCTCTATGAGTGGGTAGAAGTGACATTTTGAACACTGAAAATCTAGTGCCATAAGAGGAATCTGAAGAGATTCTTTCATAATGCTAAATGGGTACTTGAACCACAGCTAAGACAGAGAGAAAGGTTATAGAGACCTGGCAAGAAGCAACCACACCCCTTAGCCAATTGGTGAGAGTACCTCATACCAAATCAGGGAGGTTGGTAGGCCATGTCACCCCTATATAACTGAGGCCATAGAGGCAAGCAAGAGACCAGAAGTCTCTTGGCAGCTGCTGAAGAGGGTTGGGATGTTTAAAATGGTCAGCTAGATGGTTCCCTGGAAAATATGGCATTTTTAGAGAGGGGCCAGAAACACATACAACTGGATAGGGCTCTAACCTGGTACTCCTGGAGCAAAAAACCTCTTCCCTAAACTTGGATCTAAGATGTTGAGAGGATATTTATGATGCATTCATAGTTGGGGTGAAGGCTCACTGTTGGGTGAAGATGGGCAAGTTTGAAGAAAAAGTTGGAGAGAAAGACGGGAGGTGAGGTGCTTGATAACCCTTAAGAGAAGGGACAAGTGTGTTATTCATTCAGCTAGGAAAGTAAGAATATCAACTTAGTATAAAGTCCCTGCTTTGGATTTATTTTTGTACTTTACCTATTCTGTGCCTAACTGTTTTGAAAATTAAAAAACGGCTACATGTTAGTTAAATGTCTATAACTGAGAAGGTGGGGGGTACATGTCAGAACCATCTTGGCTCTTCATACACTGTATCCTGTTGCCAAGTGCAATGGGAGATTATTGTGAGAATAAGCTTCTAATGATTGATCATGCTACCCAGCAGACATTGGTGAAAACACAAGTTTAAAGCACAGTCTTGTGGCGAACAAATATACAACAAAGAGATTTCCACCACCTTGTGCCTTACTAGCAAGATTTACTGGTCTCCAAAATAATGGTTACTCCTTTGCCTCCAGCCACCTTAAAAACCAAAAAAATCTCTCCCTATGCTACTTTGTCTCCCAATCCTAGTTTGTCTTCTCTTAGTAGGTAGTGGTCGTTTAAAGCACATCCAGAAATTCTGTTTCATTAGTAGTGGTCTGACTAACACTTATTAGGCCATCACAGAAATTCTCCTTAAAAGGCAAAATATACCATTACACCCCTACTGCTTAAAAACATAAAGGACCTGACCAAAAGTGTGCAGCCATGTCCTGGAGGGCTCCCCTCTGTGCCATGGGCACTCCTGCTTTTGAGTAAACGTCAGCTACTGTAATCATTGTTATTTCACTATTTATACCTTTAAAGTGTCATTTCAATATAATAACAAAATTATGAGTATTCTGTTATGATTTTTAATGACTTAATATCATGGTTAGATAACACCATTGCTTGCTAAAAACTGCACATGTGGAAATAATGCAGATGTAGTTTCAAGACTTCAGGATTCATTATCATTTGTACCTATGTCTTGTCATTGTTAATTGTCACTATCTGGACATCGATAATAAGCATTGCTCCAAATGTCTTTGCGTTTGATGGTGGCCTTCTTCTGTGCTAATTCTGCAATTGAAACACACTGATGTTCATGTTTTGCATTATTTGTTTTCACTTTTTGGATGTTGTTTTCATTTTTATCTGTGCAATTCATGTTTTATTAGTGTAGTTTGCACCTTTAATTCTATTCTAAGACCATCCATCTATTTCCTTAAGTCGCTTATCCAGAGCAGAGTTGTGGGGAAGCTGTAGCCTATTCCAGCAATTACAGCTGTTAACAAATAGCAGACACTGGCACAAATTATTTTTCAAAATAATTGTATGTGTTGACATTGCCCATCTGGGTCTTAAGAGACTCATTCCAGATTGGAAGTTTGACACACAAGAGGAGATCATTGAGTCCATCAAGCCCATTTGTTTAGGTAATAGCTAAGCTGTCTAAATATCTTATCCAGATTCTTCTTAAAGGTTGTCATGGTTTCTGCTTCAACAACATGTCTCAATAGTTTATTCCAGAGTCCCACAACTCTTTGTGTAAAAAAGTGCTTCCTGGCTTCCATTTTTAAATGAACCTCCCCTTAATTTCCACTCATGTCCTCAAGTATGTGATTCACCCAAGGCATGCTTGTTAAGTAAAAATATAAATCTCTGGTATGACCTTTGGATAATCATGATAATGGGATAAACTAGAGAAAAACAGCATGTTTGGTCAAAGTAAAAGTGCAATGAAAATGGAATTGGCTGCTATGAAAACCTGAGATGCTCCAGGAGCAGCAATGGACACACCAGATCCAGTTTCTGTTAAACCATAGTCCATACACCAGCAAAATATAACCAGGCTTCTACTCTCTCAAGGCTCTGTAGTCCATTCAGTGGAACTACTGAGGGCCTCCCTTACAAGACACACACCTCTCTATAACAGAGTATACCTTCTAGCAGGATTTCTCTTGTGCAAGATTTGTCATGATGCAATGGACAGTCATTCTTATATTGTTTGTTTGTTTTTCCTTCCTTTCTGAGTGTATCATCCAAATAATCTGTAGCCCTGAGCAAATTTGTGATTTTTTTCTCTTCCATTTCTTTCTAAATACATTGTTAAAAAAAGTTACTTTAATGATGAACACACATGGGTGTAAATGAGCCCAAGCTATAAACTATAAAATTCTGGTTCCTTTGTATTTGCATCCCACTGTTAACTGGCAGCTGGTTATGAAAACAAAAAGAAATACAAAACATTGAAAAACTAAACTGAAAATCATAACAAGCTAGTTAAGTAAAGTGAAACAAAAATTGTTGCTTGAGCAGTAATTGCTTCAGCTATTACAATAATAAAGAATGGGAACAAAAACCACCAGCCACTGTGGCCTCCAAGTTATGTAGTCTGACATACCCCTAGTGAATCAGTCCAACCAGTCTGCGACTTGCCCTGAAAAAAGTCAGACAGGTTTGGCTATATCTTAAGCAGTAGTGGGAGTGAACAACTAATATAATGCTCACCTGGAAATACAATACATGTAGTTCAGCTACAACAAAAAAAAGAACAAGGTGCTTTTGGACCTGATGAACAGAAAAAAGACTATTCTGTCTGATTTTCTGTGCTTAATGTACTACAACAGAATGGAAAAAAAAAGGGGGAAAAAGGCAGAGATTGTGGCTGAACTTGCATGGGCAGTGCCTCCATCAAGCAGCACATTATTTGCTGTGAGAGAAAGTGTGCTGGATATTCCTACGGTGATAAGATGAGTAATTTCAGTCATCAAGTTTGACATCCTGTCTGCCTAGAAGTCATATAATGTGGCATTGGTTTTACAAAGTCAGAATAAAGAGTGTGCTAAAACACTTAGTAAGACAGTGGTCTCATAAAGGGTATTAACAGCTCACAACAATCTGAGAAATGTTCTGCTGAAGTAACGATAAGTACTAGGTGTCTTCAATGCCACATAAAACATTATGGGGACTGAATATCATTCTTGAATGCTAGATGTTTTTCAAAACGTTTCCTGTTCTTGATAATTTTTAGCAAAACGAGCTAAACTGTAACCTGTAAAATATCACTAAAATTTCTGTACCAAATGTAAAGCTATCAGACAACTGAAATAATGCCATTGTAAATACTCACTACAACTACTTTCATCTAATATAGGGCACCTTTTTGGGAACTCCATATATATATATATATATATATATATATAATATAGATCTTCATCAGGATTAGTACTAAAATCCAGACTGAAGGTTTAGCCTTTCATTATTAATTATGTGAAAAAGATCCATCCACTCATCTTCTAACTCGCTTATTTAGTTCAGGGTCATTGAGCCACCAACTAACCTATCCTGTAGGATATGCAAGAAAAAATGGACATTTGGTAATCCAGTGCCAGTCTGGAGTGCTAATGATTTCTTATTTGCCTAGTATGGTAACATAACTTGCAACACAGAGAATAGACCTTTATGAAGTGACAATCCGTTATAGGTGTTTCTCACACTGCATGCAGGTCAGTTAAACAAGAATTCTTATTGGGGAATGTGTGGGAAAACTGGAGTACTTTAAGAGCCCATACAGACATCGGGAGAAACTGCAAACTACATGAACGCAGTAGCCACTCTGAAAGGTGACCCTGGGCTCCTGGAGTTGTGAAACAACAGCACTATGCACTGTATTACCTTTCCCCTCTAAAAATCAACTATTATTTAACTAACTTACATTTGGCAACACTTATAGCAAGCACCTTTTTACTTATATGAAACCAAACAACAACACAACATTCTCAAAAGCACTTAATTTAATTCACGGTCACATGTGCCTGAGCCTATCCTGGCAGCACCACTTGCAAAGCAGAAATCAGCTCTGCACAGAGTGCCAGTTCAATACAGGATATAAAAAAAAAAATACACTTTAAATTAATTAAAACATGCAACATACAAAGACATGTTCACATTACATATAATGCCCGTGAAAAAGAAATGTTACATACAGTATAAGAGAGGAGAATAAAATAGATGTTTAAAATTAAGAAATACATTTCTGGTAAAAAAAAGGGAGAATTTCAGACTTTTTAAAGACCAGACCATAAGGGGTAAAGAAAAATGTTTCCAAATATTTCAAATATTTAAACAGATTAACTGAGAACATATGCAGAAGTATGATGGAAAAAAAATATTGGTATTGGTATTTTGATAAAATGTTACTATTTTTTACATTCATACATACATACATACATTTACTATTTGGCAATTCTTTAGAAAACATTCTTTCTAATTATTGCTTTTTTTAATAATACAGATAATAAAAGTTAAACTATAATAAAGTATCAATGGTAAATATTTGTATACAGCAGGGTGTTTAATGAGGAACAGTAACTTAAATAATCAGAGATTTAACCTTAAATTGGGCGAAGATATAAAAGCAATTTAATGGATTTACAACCTTGCTTTTATTTAGATTTGTGGTATTAGGCATGCATAATAATACATTGAATTTACAAAAGAAACACAGTCATAAGCATCAAACATTAAGTAATTAGAAATCATCCCTCAGAGGGGTTCAGGTCAGTAAACAAAAACCACCCAGCTTACAGATGATAAATACAAACATTAGCAACTAGCAGCAAATGATGGCTGAATCTTTTTGTTTTATCAAGGCCATTTGCAAATTACTCAGACAAACAAAAGATGAAAACACTTTGGGGGGAAAAAGGGCGAGAATGTAGGACTTAAGGTGAATTACAATGAGTTAAATGAAGTGAGAGACACACATTCTTTTTTAATTTCAACATTACATTGGGTCTACATTAATGAATAATAAAGCAGGACTAAATGCTTAAGAGGAAACAAAATAAATACAAACTTTGTTCTAAGGTGGACTGTGTAATTTAAAAGTTGATTGACTGAAAACAACAAGAAAAGTGGTGAGCCCTTCAATCCACTATTACCTTGTGGTCTTATTTACGGGTTGGTTCTTGTTCTTGTCTCAGAAGTCAGAATGCATGAAAAAGGTTGGGGTCAAACACTTGGTTACTCAAACACACATATGCCTGCCACACACAGTTTGGACCACAAACATTTCAGATGGAAAAGTATCAACAAGTCACACTGTTTTTAGAAAAGTCAGGAAGAAAGCAATGTTTCACAATTTTCTTTTGTGTGCTAGATTGTTATTTTTATGTATTTCCTTATATATAGTCAATGAAGTTAATACAATATTTTAATTTTCAATAGTTTGAAAAAAAGATGCAAATTGATTACAATTTTTCTCCATTTTCTTTAATTATAATAGAAGGAATACAGGGCAATTGTATACCATTTGTCCCCAAAAGAAGCAGATTTTAAAAGTGCAGCCTTTTTCAGGTAATATTCTTTCACTAGGCTGACCCGCCTTTTAAGGCGACCGACTTTTAAGTTGACCACTTCATAAGGCAATTCAATATGTAGATCAATTTGATATTTTATGCAAACTCATTAATTTGGTTATATTGCATTTGAGCGGTATTACTTTAATACTCGTAGTTTCTGTTATTTTTGTAATGAAATTTAAACTTTTTCTATATTGAGGTCGCCCTTTTGAACCCCTGATATTTACTACGCGGTGAGGCATTTGTACTCCATCAACATTAATTATTTCCAGAGACATAATTTTGTCTATTTTTCCAGCGCATTGCGCACAAAAGCAAGGAACGATGGGAGCACCAGAACTCTGCTCACATCATGTCGCCTGCATCGCAAGCTGCAAGTAGTAAGTCTGCGATAAGCGGAATACCGCTACGCTTTCCACTCACGGGACGGAAGGACAATTCCGACCGCTTTTATATAGTAAGAAAGAAGAAGAAGATATCGCACAGTCTGGAGTAGAAAATCATCTTTACCTTGAAAACGAAACTACAAATCCCATCGCATTGCAAAATGGACGGGCGTGAAACTCAGCTAGCGTAGCAGTCACGGACGGAAGGACAATCCCGACTGCTTTTGGATAGATAGATAGATAGATAGAAGTTGCACATCAATATTTTGTTACTTCCAAAATTTGAAAATTTCCTTTCCATCCATTTTCTGAACATGCTGTTTATTACTGGGTCACTGCAAAGCAAACTTGATTAAAAACAGGTGCTTACCGTGAACAGAAACTCAGTCTATCCCAGGACATAGGCACACACCCAAATACAAAGGCAGTCTAGAAACACTGAGCAACCTGTCATGTACACCTTTGTGATGTGGGATGAAATCACAGAACATCCATGTAGAAACAGAGAACAAGTAAACTGCAGCCACAAGAAGGAAAGCTGAATAAGGTTTTGAAGCTGGTTTCTCTGGGGATAGCAGTAGCTTCTAATGACCCTGTATGTTTAAAAAAAGTGTGAACTTTCTCATTAATTTGTATGGTGCAAATGTATATGTGCTCAAATGTTGTAAGGTTTAGCACTTTATCATTTTCTAGCCTGCTTAATCCAGACCGGGGGCCTCATGCGTAACTCAGTGCGTAGAATTCACACTATAACATGGCGTGCAGACAAAAGCAGAAATGTGGTTATGCACAAAAAAAATCCAGATGCATAAATCTGTGCGTTCACCAACTTCCACGTTCTTCCACTTCATAAATCCCGGTCAGCGTGAAAAGTAACGCACGTCCAATGCCTGCTGTCCCCACCCAGACTCCTCCCAGAATTACACCTCTTTGAATATGCAAATCAATATAAATAGCTCTTAAGCTCAGCCTTCTGTGAAAAGAAAAAGACAAAAGCACGAGGGAAAATAAAAGAATTTCAGCGAATACCAAGTGGAGGCAAGAAGATGTCACATATCAAAGTCGCCATGAAAAGGCGAGTCGTTGCCCACCGTCTAAGTGTCATATGAAAGTTTATTAGGGTACAGAGAAAAAAAACGGTAAACGGTGCGAAAAAAGCACGAAATATCAACTTAAATCTCTAAATTTTCACTTTAATCACGTAGTTTATTTTGTCATTAAAGTAGAACATCATAAAATTAATCTTAAAATCGTTTAATTTACTAGTTTCTCAAATCCCATCGTATCTAAAGTAGCATGTTAAATGCTTTGTTTTGTATTTGATCTTGTATGTGCTCTATGTGTGTGAATCGCTATGTACTTCTGGACTTTCTCTTCCTCCAACAGGACACAGAATCCATTACATTCCTAATATTAAAGCTCTCTGAATAATTAAAATACTGAGATGTATACATGATATCATTTTCATGATGACAGGAGTTAAAGCATGTTATTAAACATAGGAACACGGTGGTGCAGTGATTGTTCATGTCTCATGCAAGATGCTTGCTGCGCCATGCGCGACCTTCGATGAAATACTTTATTGTAGCAGTACTGTCTCTTTCAAACGCACTAACCTCCCCAATTCCTGTCCTTACTTTTCTTGTATATGTATATATATATAGTTTAACTGGAAATATGTCTTTGTGCTCTAAGCCTGTAGTCCTAAAGGCCTGTGTGTTAGGTTATTTGGCAAATCTAAATTGCCCAAGTGTAAGAGCAGTGCAATGGACTGGCAACTTATACACATTTGGTTCCTAGAAACCAGGACCCAACATTTGGCCAGCACTGGTGCTCTTAATACAGTAACAATGGTGCCTAAATGCACAGATCAAGCAGAATTCGAAGCAACAGCAGATTAAGGTTCTTACCCCATTAGTGTCTTGTCTAAGTCAAAGATTTTATCTTTTTGAGTAAAAATTATTCAAGTGATCTCTGCTTTGTTGATGGCTTTTTTTAAACATTAGTACTGTCATATAATGGAAGCACAGAAACAGGAATATAGAGTACATCATATTTATAACTTTAGAGACCACATAATTGTATAAAGTAGGTTCAGTAAATGTAAGGATGGACATTTACTACTGATAGATCTTTGTTTAAAGATTTTTCTATACGTACAACATTTTTGAATATGTGCTTTTCAAACACAAATGACAATAATAGCTCAGGTATTCTTAAAATAGAATTTATTGTTGGTTTACACTATGGGACGTGTATGAGGATGACCACCAACATTCAAACCATAAGCACTTTTGTTTTAATGAAGAGTATACCCCAACTATTACTTCAGAAACATTGGTATTTGCATATAAATTAGAAACATGTTCTGCTAGGCAGGTTACATTTTTGGTGTAATACAGAGACTCAGAGATGAACTTCTACATTACACATTTAAATCATTGTTGTTATTAGAAATAAGCCTCTATCCATTTTTGCTATTAGAAGTAAGCCACTCTCCATCCAATTTCTGAACCTGTTGCAGTCAGGGTCATCGACTGCCAATGCCAATCCGAGCTGTGGGTGCAAGGTATGAACCAGCCCTGGATAGGGTTCCAGCCTAAGTCAAATGGCTTTATTGTCATACCATCCATAAGCAGTACTGCAGTATATATAGTGGTATGAAATAATGTTCCCTAGGACCACCGTGCAAAATACACATAAACACAGGGCAAGTGCAAGACAAGCTAAAGAAAAATATTATACTAGGTAAATAAATGTAATGAATAGATAGTTATAAATAAATAACAACAGCAACTGATTATAAAAATAACAGTACTTACAAATGTAATACATATATATAAATAAACTACTTGGAGCGGATCTGAAGGGGGGGATGGACAGCACAGCATTCAGAATATCTATATATTTAAAAAAAACTTCAATTGTACAAATTAAGTACTTATGAAGTTTTAAGCTAGATATTTTTTAAACAGGCAATGTTATATAGTGCCTCGACTACTGCACTGTTTGCTCTGAAGAGCACAATGCACTTTCTAGCAATAAGATTCAGTGGGGTATATATTGGGAAAAGGATGTTAACGATAGAGCTCCCAGGCAAGAGGAAGGCCTAAGAGCAGGTTTATGGCTGTGGTGAGAGGGGACATGCAGGTGATGGGTATAACAGAACAAGATGCAGAGGCCCAAATGATATGGAAGAAGATGATCCGTTGTGGCAACCCCTAAACAGGAGTGGCCGAAAGAAGACGACTCAGTGGGCTATAAATGCTGCAACGAATCATCCATCCATCCATTATCCAACCTGCTGAATCCGAATACAGGGTCACGGGGGTCCGCTGGAGCCAATCCCAGCCAACACTGGGTGCAAGGCAGGAAACAAACCCCAGGCAGGGCACCAGCCCACCGCAGCTGCAAAGAACCATTAAGGCAAAATAGTTTTTTTTTTTTTTTTGTATTTAATAACTCATTAGCCAAAATACAACCTTTAGGTTATATTCAAGATTTGTTGTGCCTCTTTTAAATTTAATAATTGATTATAACCTGCCTAAAGAAGGGGCCTCAGCTACCTTGGAGGCTTGCTTATTGTAATCAGTTCAGTTAGCCAATGAAAGGTGCCATTTTGCTTGACTTTTTGTTGCATTACTAATTAGACAAATTAATGTAACATGAAATTAGCTGTACTGCTTTAACATTCAGTGTAATTTCTGTCTGCGCTGTTCATCTCTAAATATCAGTATATGGATACAATTTATGGGGCAATAGAAAAGGTGAATTGAAATACAAATGGTAAAAGAAAGTTAAGTGTTTAAAACTGTGACAAAGAAAATATTTCTGAATTCCTTCTTAATGCAAATACCATACTATATAGATAGATACTTTATTAATCCCCAAGGGGAAATTCACATACTCCAGCAATAGCATACTGATAAAAACAATATTGATTAAAGAGCAATAAAAAAAAAAGCAGTGCAAGTTAAAAAATGCAAGGTGTAGAGTGCGAGGCTGGTATAACAGTCTATAATCTTGTATAATATTAACGTTTAATTCCCCCCCCCGGGTGGAATTGAAGAGTCGCATAGTGGGGGGGGGGAACGATCTCCTCCGTCTGTCAGTGGAGCAGGACTTTTCTGAATGCAGAATATGGGGAGAAAAAAGGCCAGCTAAACAAATAGATTAATGAGAAATAAGAATGGCTTGCTGACATGTGAAACTGGTTGGAATGAAAGCCACAGTGCTACACTTGGGAACCTCCGCTTTAGTGGGTGTCAGTTTGAACTGCAAAGCACAATGTTTCCAGTTCACTTGTCATCAGTCATCGGCTCACGGGGCTACAAACGCTGCATTTAACCATTAAGGCAACGTGACCTTGTGCTTTTTGTAGTTACAAAAAAAATACAAACTTTAGGTTCCACTCAGTATTTGTTATGCCTCTTTTATAACAAATAAAAGTGGTTATGCCTCTTTTATTCCATCTCATACCTGCTAAAAAGAGCGTAAAAATTCAGGTAAATAAAATATAAGGCGCTTTAACATTGACGTATTAATATGATAGTGTTACGTATGCCACTAAATTTAGATAAGAATACATTAAATGTTATATATTACGTAAGAGTCAGTGCTAATCGCTTTGCAGTGCAGCACCAAGCGCGTCTTAAACGCCTGCGAATGCTCAGTGAATGAAGACTTATCCTGTAATAAAAGCGGAAACGACGCAGCCGCCGTTGCCGTTTTCGAGCGCCTTTCTCCTTCACTCTCTTCCTCTATTGAGTGTGCTAGGGGGCCGGCCGGCCTGCCCTCCACGTCGTCTCGTTCGATCCGAGCCGATGTCCTATAGTAACCTCGGCCGTGACCTTTCCCCCGCTTCTCTCGGCGCAGGCCCCGTACTAGCTTGCCTGTCAGACTGTTCAGAAAACATGGCCGCTTTCAGCAAGTCCATTCCGCACAACTGCTACGAGATCGGACACACCTGGAGTCCGTCGTGCACGCTGTCCTCGCTGCAGATCACCGCGGGGGCCCTGGAGGCCTCTTTAAAGATATATGCACCCCTGTACCTTGTAAGTGCCGTCACGACGGAGACGTGGGGTGGAGGGAGGGGGGCTGGCGACTTGGGTGGTAAATAAGGCCCTCCCGCGTATGGGGGTGACGTGGAGTGGAAGGAAGGAAGGAAGGAAGTAAGTAAGGAAATCATACATATGCTAATAATGGTGTCAATTTCTTAACAAACATTAGGCGTAAATGTGTACAGAATGGGTCCATGGTTGGTGGATCAGCTTTTGGGTTTTGTTTGGAATTTGCCCATGCCAGCACAGGTCAGGGAGACGAGCAAAAAGTGATATTAGCAAAGCAAATCAAGCAGAGTGGGGCTTGTTCCTTGGATCAGCACTTAGCTCTCATTACATTTATTCATGTCTTAAATATTACACTGGACATACATCCTTCCAACCATTTATATGAAAACATGCCTAATCCAGGGTTGTAGGGACCAGAACAAACCTGGATGGGGTGCCTGACATTTCTGATTGTTATTGTGTTCCTAAGAAGTACTTATGAACACTTTGAAATCACTTGTTTGTGTTTTTTTTTGTCTGGAGCCTTCTAGCTCACTGGTACTAGAAAACCCATCCATATGATATACCATTCAGTTAGTCTTGATGGCTAGTTATGCAGGAAGGCAAGGCCCCCCCATTTTAGGCCACCCTGTGCCCGAAAACACCTATAATGTTGTCAAGCTTGGGACATATTTTGTGTAAGAAAATACACCATTATGATAAAAAGTAAAGCAATAGGCATGTTCAGCCAAAAATGATTAGAAGGACTTGACGTTGGGCATGTCGTATGAGCCATCAACAGGTGTTCGCCCCAATAGGATATGAGGGTTCAAAATTAGTCCTTTTCAGAAAACTTTGGAAAAAAATAGGGATCAGTACTGTAGGCATGTGGAGTGTCATTTTATGTTATTTTGAAGCTGATGATCACAAATATGATAGTTTTGCTATTTTATCTTTACTGGTGGTTCAAGCCTTCTAAGGGCCACTCCCAGAAGGTTAGAAAATGGCAGATTTTGGACATCAATTCTAATTTTATTTTTTGATCCTTTACTAAGGATCTAGCCATCTATAATCCTCTCGGAGTGAAATGTGATAAGTTTCTTTTACAGTTTAGGATATTTAAACTTTAAACATTTAAGTCAAAGCACACTATTTCAAATATCTTGACACAGCTATTCTTGTTTATCATGTACTTCAACCTCATGAAGTAAATAATTAAATTTCTTATGAACACCTCGAATTAAGACAGCTTACTCTAAATTCAATATTTTTTTTATTACTCTCATTTCAAACATCTTGTGGAAAAAATTATGGTTGCCACAGAGACCCTCTGCTTTTTTTCAAATTATTATGAGGACATTAGGCAGCAATCATTTGAATTCATAATATGAGCAGTGACATCAACAGATCAGGTAAAGTGAACCATAATTTATTTTGTGGTAGTGTAAACCACATGGTGCATTTGAATGGGCTTTGGGTATAATTTGGTCTGCTGCCGTGTGTGTGAGAGAGAGAGAGAGATTTTGAATTCACATAGATCCTGCGACATTTTCAGTGGACTTTCGAATAGACTAGAACCTAATTTGATGTCTTCCTTGAAGTCTGGACTTGATTACATAAGAATTTCCAATGAAGGCTGTAAAATACTCATCCGTTGCTGTTAAGAAAAAAAACGAATCAGTATGGCAAAAAATCAAGCTATTCTGTGTTTTTAAAGACATTGTGAATGCACTTTATTCCATTAGCATGTTTCCAGAATGTGAGGTTCTTGTATAATTGATTGGGCCATACTCCCAACTTTCCGTATTCATTCTAGCACCACAGCCTGGTAGTAAGTCTGTATGTGTTGACATTGTCCAGCTGGGTCCTAGGAGACTCATTCCAGATGGGAATAAACATAAGAAATCTGACAAACGAGAGGAGACCATTCAGTTCATCAGGCTTGTTTGCTTAACTGCCCCAGTATCTCCTCCAAATATTTCTTAAAGGTTGTCAAATTTACTGCTTTAACTACACGTCTCAGTAGTTTGTTCCAGATTCCCACTACTCTTTGTGTAAAGAAGTGCTTCCTGGCTTCAGTCCTAAATGCACTTCCCCTTAATTTCCTCTGGTGTCCTCAAGCAAATGATTCACTGTTACATTCAAAGATTATTGCAGGAGCAACCTTATCAATGCCTGCATTTGGTCCCCATGCACTCTCCACTGCTTGAGGCTAAACACACTTAATACTCTGAGTCTCTTTAAGTACGATGTTTGTTGCCTTGGGTAAATGTTGTCAGTGTACAAGAGGGAATTACTTCCCATGTTCGCAGTAAAATGTTTATTTCTATCTCGTCAAGAAGCATCCGTTCCAGTGAATAAAAAGGTAATTCTTATAAGAGAATCAGCTGAGGATATATTGAGGTTGCATTGACAAGTTCCTTTTAAAATCATATCTGAACTGAGTAGATTGTTGACACAGTGCTTAGGACTCCTTCCACAGACATCCAGCATCCTTAGTTTGAGGTCCACAGCCAGTTGTTTTCTTTGTGAACTTTGTGTGCTTTTAGTATTTCCTAGGTTATACTCCAGTTTTACTCCTACCTTCCCATAATGAGTGCACAGGGTATTTGTCAATTCCAAACTGGCCCTGCAGTGGATTGGCACCCTGCCCAGTGTTGTTTCCTATTTTGTACCAGGTGCTGTTGAGGTATTCACTGACACCTGTTGAACCTAATTTCTGATTAAGTGTGTTTAAGAATGTTGTTGTGATGTTTGGGGTTTGCTCATGCTGCACACAGTTCATGGTCATAGTTGCTTCTAACATGCAACTACTCCTGCACACACACATCTGACAGTAATGACCCTCTACACCTTAATTTACCCATATTAAGTCAGTTTATTCTTGTTAAATAACTAATGTGTGGCACAACTGCAGTTGCCTTCACTTCTCTCATTCATAAAATACTCTTATTACAGGTGCCGGTCATAAAATTAGAATATCATGACAAAGTTGAGGCACTGCTCAGGTGTTATGAGAGCCCATGTTGCTCTGATAGTGGCCTTCAGCTCTTCTGAATTGTTGGGTCTGGCGTATTGCATCTTCCTCTTCACAATACCCCATAGATTTTCTATAGGTTTAAGGTCAGGTGAGTTTCCTGGCAATCAAGAACAGGGATACCATGGTCGTTAAACCAGGTAATGGTAGTTTTGGCACTTTGTGCAGGTGCCAGGTCCTGTTGGAAAATGAAATCTGCATCTCCATAAAGTTTGTCAGCAGCAGGAAGCATGAAGTGCTCTAAAACTTCCTGGTAGACGGCTGCGTTGACCTTGGACCTCAGAAAAGACAATGGACCAACACCAGCAAATGACATGGCACCCCAAACCATCACTGACTGTGGAAACTTTACCCTGGACCTCAAGCAATGTGGATTCTGTGCCTCTCCTCTCTTCCTCCAGACTCTGGGACCTTGATTTCCAAAGGAAATGCAAAATTTACTTTCATCAGAGAACATAACTTTGGACCACTCGGCAGCAGTTTTGCCTTTAGCCCAGACGAGACGCTTCTGACGCTGTCTCTTGTTCAAGAGTTGCTTGACACAAGGAATGCAACAGCTGAAACCCATGTCTTGCATACGTCTGTGTGTGGTGGTTCTTGAAGTACTGACTCCAGCTGCAGTCCCCTCTTTGTGAATCTCCCCCACAGTTTTGAATGGGTTTTGTTTCACAATCCTCTCCAGGGTGCGGTTATCCCTATTGCTTGTACACTTTTTTCTACCACATCTTGTCCTTCCCTTCGCCTCTCTATTAATGTGCTTGGACACAGAGCTCTGTGAACAGCCAGCCTCTTTAGCAATGACCTTTTGTGTCTTGCCCTCCTTGTGCAAGGTGTCAATGGTCGTCTTTTGGACAACTGTCAAGTCAGCAGTCTTCCCCATGATTGTGTAGCCTACAGAACTAGACTGAGAGACCATTTAAAGGCTTTTGCAGGTGTTTTGAGTTAATTAGCTAATTAGAGTGTGGCACCAGGTGTCTTCAATATTGAACCTTTTCACAATATTCTAATTTTCCGAGATACTGAATTTGGATCTTTCATTAGTTGTCAGTTATAATCATCAAAATTAAAAGAAATAAACATTCGAAATACATCAGTCTGTGTGTAATGAATGAATCTAATATACAAGTTTCACATTTTGAATGGAATTACTGAAATAAATCAACTTTGTCATGATATTCTAATTTTATGACTGGCACCTGTATATTCTGAGTACTGTACATATTTTCTGATTTGGTAATCATTTTTCTAGCACACTTCATTCAACATACCAGGAGATAAAAAACTGAACCTGTTTGTCCAGTCCAACCCTGCAGATGACACATTTAAAAGAAATACATCTGCTGCTGATAAGTTCCAATGCATATAACATTGTGTTACATTTCACTAGGTTGTAGCTAGTAGGAATGGTGCTTTTTTGTGATACAGTCAAGTAGCCCTTGTGTATAGTTGCTTCTGTTTGTTTATTTAAAAAATAACTATTTCTTCTTCATATACACCTAATTGCCTTGCAAATCCCCACCTTTCATTTAACCTTAGTAACAGTCTATTCTCTGCCACCCCAAATTAGCAAGTACAATCTGAGCCATGTTGTTGTGTGGGATCACTGATGAGTGCTAATCTGAATGGAGCTGTAGTTAGTAGTGCAGAGGAGCTACTTGTAAGGTTAAGACAGACACATGTAATTTTGCCTTGGAAAGCAGTATTAAAGAAAATGCTCAGTTTGATAACTAAAAAGCTATACATTTTAGAGCTGTTGAAATTGTAAAGTAGACCTGAAAATAACACAAAATCCCTCTTTGAATGTTAGGATATGCATTTGCCTTATTCTAGGTCTGGGTTAACAATACCAACTTATTTCATAATCATCTATGAAATCATTCATAGAGAATGTTTTTTTTTTTTTAAGTAAGGAAGGGGATCAGAAAATAAATGTTTATTGGTCATTTTGCATTTTAAAATCACATGAGTTTGTGGTACATTTACTTAACTGAATTGCAAGTATTTTGGTGAAAGTACAGTGCAAATGTAAAGGAAAGAAAATTTCCATAGCTGTATGGCAAGCTTTGCATCTTTCTAGTTTATTTTGAGTAATTATTGTGTTTCAGTCAATCATCCATTCTTGTTTTTAAACTGCTGGAATTATCCTAGTTTTCCATTGATAGTTTTGCAAAATAAATCATACAAATTTTATCTTTTACATGATGCGTTTTAATCAATCATTTAGGTATTAGGATCATAAGAATTAATTTATCCTACACCTTAATGCACTGGAAGGTTATCTTTGTTGTAACACTATCCATTAATACATAATTACTGTTAGTGTTAAAGTTTATTTTGCAGACACCCTGAAAACAAACAGGGTCAGAAACAAAACAGAATGTTGTGTGTCCAACACTTGACTTTCCTTACCTAAAGCTGTGATTTGAGTAACAAACTATTGCAGGACAACATGTTTTGATAAAAAATATTCTCCCTCCCAGATCCTAATTCAGTTGGGGCACAAATGTGCATTAAAAACACAAAATGATTATTTTTTCAGAAAAACCTCTACTGGAGTAATATACTAAAAATCAATAGGATTTCAGAATTTACTTAATAACTGTTAAGAACTGTGCCAAAAATCATTTGGGTTCAGTAATCTGATTTTAAGATATTGTGTTCATGGACTCACATCCAGACACACAAACTTACAGTGTTTCACTCTAACAGTGGTCAAAATGTGTTAAAAGATACCAAAAATGTGTAAATGCCCTGAAAATGCGAGGTGAAAATTTTCCCCTTGCCACAGTATTTTTTTTATATAGTGATTTAATGCTATTTTCTAATGCTTCTGCACTTATGGGATGCTTTGATAATGGGGATGAGATAGAGTATAGGAGTCAGGTGGAGAACTTTGTTTCTTGGTGCAGAAAGAATTGTCTGAAACTTAGCATCAGCAAAAACAAGTAATTGGTTATTGACTTTTGCTGTACCAAGGAGACTCTACCCCAGTCACTTTCTAGGGAGTGGGTGTAGAGGTGGTGCATTGGTACAAGTACTTGGGGGTCCACATCAATGACAGGTTGGACTGATCCTGTAACAGAGAGGAACAATATAAGAAGGGGCAGAGCATGCTCTTTTTCCTTAGGAGACTGCATTCCTTTAAAGTATATAGTGACATTCTCCACATATTGTACAGTTCTCTGATGGCCAATGGGGCCAGTGGGATTTTCTATGCTGTGGTGTGCTGGGCCACTAAAATCACTTCAAGTAAGGCCCACAGAATCAACAAACTTTTAATTAAAAGGTCAGGCTTAGAGGTTGAATTTTGTTTCATTTTCCTTTTTATTTTTTTCTTGTTTATTTTCTCTTTTGTAGTCAAATGTTTGTGTCTATTACGTTTATTAGTCTTTGTTTGATTAAATAGCTGTGATAAAAAATTAGGCAGGAGACAGAAAAAGTTTTGGGGATGGCCTCCTCATATACTACTGATAATCAGCAAAGAAAAGAAACACATCTTCACAGGAGCGGAGTTCACAATTGAACTGACTAACAAGTTCAGACTGCTCTATAAATATGGTGGGTAGGAGGAAGAGGTGCAGTCAGGGAAGCATGAGAGGATCTGATGTGGCAGGAAAGGGATTTCTAGGGTGAAGGGAATAATGTGATCCGGATTGGCCTGAAGTAATGTCAACAGTGGGTGGACCGATGGTGATGTCATTGAGATGCAGGGTATTTGGCTGTGCTACAGAGGAATAAGAGGAGAGAGGATCAGGTGAGAGTACCCTCCCCCGATCAGGTTGATGAATAACACTATTTGTGCCTGTAAACTGTCTCCCATGTGCACATGTGTGACATAGCATACAACTGTAATAGTTTTTTTTTTTAAATAAAATAAAATTAAGGCAGGCTTAGTTATGGGACACATTCTCGACCCCCTTTGGGGTAGTAATCAAGGAGGCAATGCCATTATGAACTAAGCTGTACATCCTCTCTCTGACACACTAACATGGAATTCTTTCAGCCAATTAATTATTCAGCAAAAGTGTGTCAAGAAACATGACTGGGCCTCCATTATACCAATGGTGATGTGCCCGCATAATGCTTCCCTGGGACTGAAATAGCTAAGTCAGATGTTTTCTTTCTTTTTAGTCATTGTTTAGTCAGTGTTTATTTGAGAGAGGTTTGAGAAAGATTGCCATAATATAATATTATTATTATTGTTCCTGTAGGAACAAATAAAGATATATCTATCTATGCATTTAAAACAAATCATGTAGACATTTTGACAGGAGGTCATCAGTATTTTGCTCTTTGCTAAACAGACAGATGTTACTTTTGTAAAACCAGTAAAAGAACTCAAAGTTTGAAATACAAATTCTAAAATGTTTTGTATGGTTTGTTATATATTTCCTAAATGTATTCTACAGCATCCAGTTTAGTTTGTGTTATACCTGTAGTGATTTCTGTTTTGTTTTGAGACCAGTAACAAATTGCATCGAATGGATGGGACTGGAAATTCTCTTCACCTCGTGTTCCTTATCACCTCTTTTCTACCATTTTCTGGCATGGCCAGTGCTGACACACAGAAGAATGTAAAGTGTGATAACATCCATTTGAAAATGTGTGAGGTGAAAAAGTGTGTCTGCTTAAAGCAATATCTATGCAGTTTCCCTTATTGTGTATTTGTTTAACTTATCCTCTTTTCTGATTGATTCATTTAATTGTTTTTATCTTATTTCTTTCATTGGGAACTTTGTGATATGCATTGATAGTTGCATTACCCTTTTATCTCTGTTTTTGTTGTGTTGTATTTGCTTGACTGTTTTGTATTGGCTTTACTGGTAAAATAAATAACTACTATTGATTTCCTGACACATTATTGATACCTATCATGTATTTTGGTGATAATGAATTGAAGTCTTTTGAGTAAAATACAGATAACTAAAGAAGTATCTTTGAATTATTGTGGGAAGAAGGAAAGAAGGCAAAAGAGACAGAATTGCTGATCCTTGAATAGTACATATAAATTACTGTTATTTAATTTGCAACAGATTGTTTTGTGGGGATCTGGACATAGCAATGTGTACACAATCCTGTTTGTGAATAGTTTTGCTTATAACATGAGAAGTGTTTAGATTTGAACTTAATTTTTTTGTTCAAATTCTGATTGTTATGCATAATATAACATGTTTAAACTACCATAGTAGTATTAGTCTTATCTGCATCTAGTAATTTCAGGGTTTTATTCAGAGCAATTGGTTAATGAAAAGTCGCTTCTTTTCTGGTAGCATTTGATCTGGAACCAACACCCTGTAAATATTCTTAATGAGAGTTAAGGGAATGTAAATAAATCACTTTTGTGTGTTTGTTTTTCATCAAGTATTTTTGGTTCGAAATACTTTGGAAAAATACAAGAAAATGTTAAGGAATATAGAAGAACAAGCTTGTTTGATAGTGGTGCATGTGAAAACTTATTTTTGTTCAATTCCTTAACAAAGTAAATCACTCTTCTAATTTAATTCCAGATGTTATATGTGAGAATGTGACACATAATGTATCAATGAAAAAAACTAAAAAGATATGTAAATAAAGAAATAATAGGGTGAAGTCACTAGAGACCACCAGTACCAGCATAGTATAACTAAGGAGAGAACACTTTGAAATGTACAGGATTAGGATCAAGGAAGATCCATGTAGAAATTAAACAGTGATTTAAGTTAGAAAGTAATTTGACCCTAAACCTTGATGGTCTGAAGTTGAATATAAAGGGGAGTTATGCTTATAGTGTAACTAGCAAAATACCCGCGCTTTGCAGCGGAGAAGTAGTGTGTTAAAGAAGCAATGAAAAGAAAAGGAAACATTTTGAAAATAACGTAACCTGATTGTCAATGTAATTGTTTTGTCACTGTTGTGAGTGATGAGTGTTGTTGTCATATATATATATATATATTTACACACACACACATAAATATATATATATATATATACATATCTATACATATACACATATATACATACATATATATCTACATATATACACACACATATATACACACATATACATACATACACACAAATACATATATATATATATATATATATATACATATATACACACACACATATATAAACATATATATATACATATACATACATATCTACATATATACACACACAGCTATTTCAGATCAGTGCAATACGCTGTTTGTTAAACGGTTGACTCCGCTCTTACGCAATAACAAATCAAATCATTCAGTTTTCTTTGCTCATATGTCATTTTAGAGCTGGACGCCTGGCATCTTTTTTGGCCACAGGTTCGTTTCTGTTTGCTGTGAGGTTCTGTGTTGTGGAGATTCTCAGGATGGATTGCAGGTGCTCATCAGTGAGGCGACTCCTGTGTGCTGTTTTGTTAGTCTTTATCACTGAGAAGAGCTTCTCACACAGATATGTGCTACCAAACATGCACAAGGTTCGAGCCGCATGTAGACGGACTTTTTTTGTTCATCAAAGTCACCAAAGCGCCGTGCAAACTCAGTGCGCAGTCGCTCAGTTTATCAGCAAAGTGCGATTTGGGAACACCGTAGTGACGACTTGGTTTAACAGTACTTGGCAACAGGGAAAGTGGGGCAAGGTGAACTGGTGCATTTGTGTCTCCCATAAAAGCAGCTTCACTTGAAATCACTTTGTGATTGTGCACGGTTAAAACGTCCGCTGAAGTGTCAGATTCTTATTTAATTATGCTGTTTTCTGTTATCTTCTGAATTGCATTCAGGTTACCCTGATGCAAGGCAGCTGAAGCGCTGCATTATGGGATCTGTAGTTTATTGTGTTACCAGCGCTTCATATACCCGGGCTTTAATAACAATAATACAGTATATAAAATGATCTCGCCCTTGAGTTTGACACATATGGACTAAATAGAACTTGAAAAGATATGTTTTTCAAATGTGATCGCGCAATTCAGATAGAGTTGACGCGACTACAGCCTGCATGCCTCAATGAGTCATCCTCCCTCGCTCTTACTTTTTACCGCTCATCTAATGAATACACTGAGTATGGTTTTACCAAAACAATCATTGATGGCGAATAAAGTATCCATTATTCGAGTATGTAGAGCGGGATATATATATATACATATATATATATACCCGTATCGCAGCGGAGAAGTAGTGTGTTAAAAAGGTAGAAAAGAAAAGGGAACATTTTAAAAATAACGTAACATGACTGTCAATATACAGTATTTGTTTTGTGAGTGTTACTGAGTGTTGCTGTCATCAAGGATTTGATTATCATTATTTCTTTCAATCAGGTTCGTATTTGTAGGATGTGTTGTGTTCAAGTTACATTCCGTGTTTGTCAATCGTTGTAAAGATGACAGGTTTCATTCATCGATTCGTTTCTTACTGCATCAATAAACAGGTCGCCTTCTTCTTTATCTGAGACCTGACACACTGCATGCACGGGTTTTTTACACTGTCTTCCTTTAGCGGGACATTGACTTTTTCCACCGTGTGCTTTGTTTCCGCAGTAGCTGGATTTATGAATATGCTTATCAGACCCTTCATATTTTTTGCTGCCTTTTCAATTGTGTAATTCGGTTTTTGTTCAGCACTCTTTGGAACTGTTGCTTTTTATCTGTGCACTGCGCCAGTTCACGTGAGCCGCTCGTGTACATGCATCGAAGGTTCCCAGCTGTGCTGGTGCCATCTCGTGCTATGTCCGTGGCTGTATTTAATGTTACCTTAGTCCTGGCACTTAAAACTTTCTCTCGCAGTTTCGCTGAGTTTGTGTCAAACACCACCCTGACCATCTCATCTTCCTCTCCATAAGCACAGTCCTTCACCCGTGAATATTTACCCGTGGCAGTTTGCTATTGGATTGCCGCTGACGGACGGCCTTATATGGGCAGGCACTAAATTACAAACGCCAGCGCAGCCTGTCTATGAACTTAATTTAAAGTGTAGGTTTACATCGTGCTTTGTTTCCGAAGTAGCAGAACTCATGAATATGGTTGTATATGTCACTCGCTCGCTTCTTATTGTTTCGCTGCCTTCTCAATTATATAATGCATGTTTTCTTAAGCGCTTTTTTGAGCTCTTCCTGGTTTTCTATGTACTGCGTGATTACGTGGGAGGCGTGATGATGTCACATGAATCTCCCCCCACGGCATTGAAGCTCATCTCCATTACAGTAAATGGAGAAAAACTGCTTCCAGTTATGACCATTACGCGTAGAATTTCGATATAAAACCTGCCCAACTTTTGTAAGGAAGCTGTAAGGAATGAACCTGCCAAATTTCAGCCTTCCACCCACACGGGAAGTTGGAGAATTAGTGATGAATGAGTGAGTGAGTGAGTGAGTGAGGGCTTTGCCTTTTATTAGTATAGATATATGTAGCTGTGTAAAATATTAGTATTGCATAATATCTGATACCACTACATTATGAATTTTATAAAAAGGTGTACAGTGCTTTTATCGAGGAAGAAATTAAATAAGTAAACTGCTACTGTATTTTAATACAACTAATTGAATTTTTTTAATTTACTTACAAAGACTGTGGTTTATCAGCTACCCTGGACAAGATTGACCCATTTATTGGTTTTCTGAGTAGGCACTATGCATTGCATGTTCCTAGAAAGTTGGTGCCTAATCCAGGAATATCTGGTTCAAGACAGCAGTGAGCACCGGTCTGGGCGCAGTTCCATTTCCAGGCACTCACACACATGCTCACATCCACCTGCTAACTGGACATGCTTGTGCATGAGAGACAGTTATTTTAAAAAGTATGCACACTCCACCTGGACAGCCTCTGTGTTGATAATCTAAGTTGGGCCCATGGGAAGTTAACATGATATCCACTAAGCTGCTATTGTTGGTTAAGCAAATATTCATCAACCAGTTGGAATTCAATAATTTCACTAGAAAAGTAGCGATGCTTGTTATGAGTGCAGTTGTGTACTATGCATTTGGTGCTTGAATCTACTTCTACTTACAGTACAAGCTTTATAATACATTTTCATGTACTTTACATATGATATGCACATGCAGTGACTATAAAAAGTGTTCATCCCCCTTGGAAGTTTTCCAATTTTATAATTATATAACATTTAATCACAGTGGATTTAATGTGTCTTTTTCAACATTAATCAACAGAAAAAGATTCTTCAATATCATAAACTCATAAGTCTTTTTATCATTGCATGTATACAATGAAAGTGTGGATATACAAAGAAACTGGATGCTGACCTATCAGTGCAAAGCAAAAAGGGATTATAAAAACTATAAGAATATACACAAAATGCCTCACATACAAGACATTTTTCACATTCTTCTGGTGTTAATTCATTGCATAAATTAATATGAGCAGCATTTAGCACAGTTATAGGCTTTGAATAAAAACTGTTTTTTAATCTGTTTGTGTTTTTATTGTCCTGAAATGTCTGCCAGAGGGCAGCTGTTCATACAGAGAGTGACCTAGATGGAATACATCTTTAAGTATTCTGATATAAAACAGAAAATAATTGATCACCTAAGTATTTACCTTCTTGAAGTCAGTATTCAGTAGACACGCCTTTGGCAGCCATGACTGTCTCCCTTAGCTATGCACATCTGGACAATATAATTTTCCTCCATTCTTCTTTACAAAGCTGCTGAAGCTGTGTCAGGTTGCATGGGAATCATGAGTGTACAGCCTTTCTCAAGCCCAGCGGTAAATTCTCATTTCGATTGGTATCTGGACTCTGACTTGCCACTCTAGGATATTTAGAACATTAATATTGTTTTTAAATCATTACTGTAAGCTTTATAATTATGCTTGGGTCATTGTTTTGCACGAAAACAAATCTCCCAATGTGCAAGTTTCTTAGAGACTGAATCAGTTTTTCCTCCAGGATTTCCGTATCTTTTGCTGCATTAATTTTATCCTCTACCCTCACAAGCCTTCCAGGGCCCACTGCAAATAAGCATTCTCGTAGTAGGATGCTACCACCACCACCACCACCATGCTAAAGGTGGTGTGGTTTTGATAATGTGTAGTGTTTGACTTATGCCAAGCAGAGTTTAACGTAATAGTCCAAAAACTAACTTTGGTCTCATCAGACCATAGAATCTTCTTCCAGCTGACTTTACATTCTTCCATGTGCCTTCTGTAGCCAAGATATCATGTGTGTTTTGTATTTTTTAAATTAGTGGCTTTCTCTTTGGCACTTATTCCCATAAACTAGTGAAACACCTGGGCCACTGTTCTTATGTGCACATTCTTTTCAATCTTGGGCACTGTAGCTTGTAACTCCTTCAGAGTTATTATAGGTCTTCTGGTGGCCTCAGTCACTAGTCTTGTCCTTGCTTGATCAATCAATGTTTGTGGATAGCCTGCTCTAGGCACATCTACAGCCGTGCCATACTCTTTCTTTTTCTAAATGATTGACTGATTAACTGTACTCCAAGGGATATTCAGTAACTTTTATTTAATTACCTTTTCACAGAGTTACTTAGTGTGTTCTTTTGTGTTCATTGTGTAGGTTAGGACATAATACTGACTCACCACAAGGTGGATCTTCCAGATAAGCCGTATTTATACTACAATTAATTGAAACCCCTTGACTACAGACATGTGATCCCTGTTTACTAGTTATGTGATTTCTAAAACCAATTGACTGCACCAATGATTATTTAGATGTATCATATTAAAAGGATAATTATGCAATCAATTATTTAGTGTTTTATATTTGTAATGAATTTAGAACACTTTTCAGAGGTCTTTTTTCACTTTAATTTAAAGAGTCTTTTTTGTTGCTCAGTGGCAAAAAAGCCAAATTAATTCCACTGTGAGTCAATGTGTAACAACTGTAGTACTAGGTTGTTGTACCGTGTTAGCCATTATGAATGTAGAGAAAAGCCAAGCAATGACACCTTTTATTGGCTAACTAAAAGATTACAATATGCAAGCTTTCGAGGCAACTCAGGCCCCTTCTTCAGGCAAGATGATCTTGCCTGAAGAAGGGTCCAGAGTTGCCTCGAAAGCTTGCATATTGTAATCTTTTTAGTTAGCCAATAAAAGGTGTCATTTTGCTTGGCTTTCTCTACAATGTGTAACAACTAAAATGTAAAAATTTCCAAGGAGTTGAATACTTGTTATAGACACTGTATTAATATGTTTTAATTGAGAAACATTTGGAATCTGGGTAAAATGAACCCATACCTCCCTCATGACATTTACAGAGATTCTTAACTACCATATTAATATCTAAAGCATTTTGTGAAATGGAAAAGAAAAAAAGGTGCTGTATTGGGATTTGTGGCTGTGTCTTTAGTACAACTTTGTGATACGTACTCAACATTCTCACTAGTTCTGATACTTGACAGTTCCTGTAGTTGCTAAACAATAATGTTTTCCTTAAGGTATTTCTATGTCACAAAGCTCTTTGTATTCAAATAAAGAAAGTTAGCATAGCAATAATTTCTTTTTATTCTTGTTTCACTAAAGATTACAATATGCAAGCTTCGAGGCGGGCCAGAGTTGCCTCGAAAGCTTGCATATTGTAATCTTTTTAGTTAGCCAATAAAAGGTGTCATTTTGCTTGGCTCTTCTTTACATTCATAATGGCTAACACGGTACAACACCCTAGTACTATATTCTTGTTTCACAAATACTGCATTTTTTTTTTTTTGCTACCATGTTGGTTTTCCTTGTTTTCCTGTGCATAAACTTGCTTTTCCAGTTTCTCTAAATGTTCCTGGCGATTTGTGACTCAACATAAACATCTTTAGTCAGTATTGAGAGAAAATTAATAGACCACAATACCATTTTCTTTCCTGAAGTAGAGGTTAAACTGACTTTGGCTGTTTGCTCTTTTATCGCATGTGTATCTTTAACTAACTGTGTAAGATGTAAATGCAAATGCTTTTTAGTATATTTAAAGGTAAGCTCCTGGCAATAATATTATGCAAATTAGCATCTGCAATTAGTACAACACCCACAAAAATTTGCATATCTGGAGCAAAATTCAATGTATACAATTCAAAAAATGTTCTGGGAGAAAAGGAACAAATATTGAGTTAAATAGCCGCAGTGCAATTATAAAGATACTTGGCACTAATTATCGGAACAGTTTATAAATCACTATACATACATTCTTATAACAGGTATTTGATTTATTCATTACATAATATACAGTAATATAAGAAAGCCCATTTACTGCCTGTCCAAGTATTCTTTATACTGATCTCTGTGCATTCACAACACAACTTCCACCGCGCCTGCTGAAGAAAAAATAAATAAGCAAAAGCTTGTTTAAAGTAATAATTTTATAAATTAACAGTCTGCATCAAGTAATTCAATGACATTATACTGAGTTTGGCTTCCTTACAAAACAGCAGAAATAACAATTGCCACTGCATTCATTTCTTATCTAGTATATGGATGGGTATGCAGACATCTATTACTTACTGAAAGTTTCAGGAAATTGCTCAACACCTCAATATGGGTTTTTTCTTATAACAGAAAAACACTTGAAACCAATGCATCAGCCTCATTGTAGCTAGTGATGTTGCTTCCTTGTTCATCTTTTTAGCTCACCAATTTACAACATCAGAAGAAGTTTTTATATTCAGTCATCATACTATCTTAAATGATAAAAGTAGAGCTCTGAGATGCAGTGTTTATCCATAGGACTTGGATTAAACTCATTACAGGGACGCTTTCTCTATTGAGTTTGCATGTTCTTTATACAGTATATCTGAATGAATTTTACCAGATATTCAAGGTTTATCCCACATTCTGAAGACAGTTACGTTTAATTTGCTTTTGCGTTGTATCTCTAAATTAGTCTGTTTTGCTGTTCATGTGTATGTATGTCCTGCAGTGGGACTGGCATCCCATTCAGGTGTTAGCACATTAATGAGTAAGTAGGTTAAGGATGTAATTCAGTGTGTTTTTGTTGCTTCAATTAGAGGAGATAAATTTTAATAACCCCATGGGACCATGATTATTTCAAAGAGATTTCTCAATAGAGACATCTTCAAACAAGTATTTGGAAAATTCTGGTAGCAAAAAAATATTACTGCTGGTTGGTTAGCACCAAAAGCTATACAGTTTTATATTAATTTATTTATAAGCAACTCTTTAAATATAGGGATATTTCAAATTGTTAAAAATATGAATTTATTCTTATTGGGGTATTACTCCAATTTGACTGCATTATATTTTGTTTACTTAAAATTTTGTTCTTTCTTTTAGATAGCAGCAATTCTTAGAAGACGCAACAAAGAGTACTATTTGTATAAACTATTACCGGAGATACTACAATCCAGCTCCTTTCTCACCACAAATGGAGGTTTATATATTGCTTTCTTCTGTATCTTAAGGTAAAAGATGTTACTGTTGTCTTTTGTTTTTCTTATTGCCATTTCTGCTAACTGTTCTTGCCTATTGTCACTGTTTTTGTTTGTGGTGAAGTCAATATATTTGTAAAAGTATTTAGAATGCAAATATATTATGCAGTATAAGAGAAGGAGCATATTTAAAATGTTGTGTCCATAGTACTTTAATACTTCCTGTTATAATAATTTACTCTTGAGTTAGGTGACGTGTTATGAGTTTTTCATCATTAGAATAAGTCAGAGAGATTCTCAGAGGTCAGAGATTCTTGTATGGAAAAATATAATAACATGGCAGCATTTCTGATAAGATTTTCATATAAGAAAGTCTGATCTATAACACCGGGGTTGTAGAAAGTGAGCTTAAGCAGTAGTGCTGTAGCCATTAATGTTTATGGTAAAATTTAATAAAAATTTTATAAAAAATAACATATAAAGGAAGATTTCAGACGAATAATGAGAAATGTTTAATTTATTGTATTTCAGTTTGAGAAAGACGTGTTTCATTCAAGTTTTTGATGTGCAATAGAAAATTATTGTGGTAATGATTATTGGGTTAATTATTTTAGTAGTAAGCTATTGTTGAGTGTTGTAAGTGTAAACATGTTAGCTGATACCTTGTGGATTATCGGTCCAAGTGGTAGCATTCAAAAACATTAAATCTGAAAGAAGTGGATTATAGGGATTCCCTGTTCAGGTATTTTAAGGCTGATTCCAGTCACCAATTTCATGTTACTCTGATTTTTTTTCTTTCTTTATCCCTTTAAAAAACCTTTTACACTAATCTTCACCATAACCAGACAAATAGAAATCTTATGTCCTTTTTTAAAGAGTATTTCTATAATTAAACTATAGACCACAGGTGTTACCTGTTCATTTTTTAGTAATAAAACGAAATTTTATAGGCGTATTGTTCAATTACCATAAAATACTAAAATAAACAAAATTTCCTTAAAATACATACTTTAAGTAAAAAAATGTACAAAAATATTTGTCCATAATACATTTGGCATAAAAGAAAATAATATGCTTCTCATAATTACAAGTCATACTGTTCAGTTTTTTTTCTGTAATGTACCTATCTTAAACAAGACTTACTTAAAAAAAGTAGTTTTCACCATTTTTTTAACAAGAGGAATATATATATTGTCAGATTTTTGAGACCCTCCCCAACTGCAGGCCAAAACACAATTGACACATCTGTCGAGGATTGCTTGTCTGTTGCTAAGGCAACCGCAGGTTTGTGGCACCACCGACACAACAGCAAGTTTGTAGTCTTGCCGTGTAACATGCCTGTTGCCTGATAGTTGATGAGGGATGAAATCTAACTCGGCTTCTGAACTAGCTCCATTACTGCTTGATGGCTTTGTGTATATTAAAGTGGTAGCACCCATTTGAATAAAGCCTTTGAACTTAGCATCGTCTATTAGGTGCAAGACATTGACTCAAATGTCACATGCTACCAGAAGTGGGGTCTTGCACAAAAGGATCCTCAACAGGCGCATGATGTTCCTCTACCAGTGGAGCCGGATGAGGCTTCTGCAGGAACCCCTGCTCTTGCCTGTCTCAGAGTTTTGATGGTGATAATGGTTACCTTGGACAACTCAGAGTGTTTCCTATTCTGTCTTGAATGCATGGCAACACTGATGAGCTGGGACAAGGGAGGCTGGGCCGCTATTTTGTCCCCCTTTTTGACCAGGGACGCCCTACAGGTTATGTGAAATCTTCCTCCTGAAAGGCAGATGATTATGACTTCCTGAAAAAAAGATCCTCATTTGCAGGGCTATGAGCCCCTTGGCCAAGGGGCATCAGTTTCGGCTGTGGTGAATTGATCCGGATTGCCTAATACGGGGACAGGTCCAGGATTTATTAGACCTTATTCTAAGCTGGTTTCATGGAGACACCTTCGAGCGCATTGTAAAAAAGATCACTATTGACAGTCCTGTAAGGGATAAACGAAGAGCTTGAGTTGCTCTGGAGCCATGTCTATTCACTGCTGGATGTTACCCTTCAGACTGGAGAGTTTCTAAGCCACCAGGAAACTGAGAGCTTATCCTAACTTCGCACCGACTTCGACCAAACCATCACGTCCTCACTCAATGGCCAATCACTGAAGTTACGGGTCTCAGCCTACACCTCCAATTCATCCTCACCTCTCTTTAGAGCAACATCTGCTGCCATTCCCTCCCTGAGTTTTTCCTGCTCACATCCAGGCTCCTAGAGGTGCCGATACCATGGCTGGGGGAACATAGGCCGACATCAGAGGTAGAAGGCACTATCATAGGGACTCCACAGCTGGAATCGAGCGCAGGTGCTTTTGCTGTCATCAACTAGGACATCTGGTTCGGGAGTGCTACCTCTTGCCTGCACAGTCCATGGACATTTGGCTGGCCCAGGTATGTGGCTTTCAGGCTTCCCCCAGGGTGTTGAAGAAAGGCAATTTTAAGGTCTCTATTAATTTGGCCAGTTGAGAAATCCCAGCCCTATTGGACTCTGGTAGTGACCTCTGCATTGTCCACCCTGACTTGCTCCGTTACACACAAAAATGAGCTGGGTGAACTTTTACTGTGTTCATGGAGACGTTAAAGAATATGAGACTATCTTGCGCCCCCTCTGAAATTTAAAGGGAGGAACTTGAAAATTTGGACTGCCATATCATACCTTTTACCCTCTTTTAATAGGAAAGAGGAATGTCCTCTTCCCATGCATCATAGCCACCTGCAGACCACCTCTTTCTGTAGTAGATGGTCAGTCAAGGAGCCAACTTAGAGATTGAACCTGATTTGTCCAGTGAGATTGACGATGATCCCTTCCTGAGGGTCTGAGAGAATTGGAGGGCTCTTCGCATCAGGCACTCGCTCCTTCAACCTCCAGAAGCCTGACAGCAGCTACAGACCCTAGAAAAGCAATGGCTAGAGTAGAGCGTGGTGCTGTGTTGGACACTGGTGAAGCGGGGACTGATGGTCAGACAGAGTTTGCACGCTTGCAACAGGCTGATAGTAGCTTAAACTTTGCATTTAAACAAAGAGTAAGAATTAACAATGTTAGAAGTATATGCTCATGTTGGTTGCTTATGCAACAAGATACCCTGAGATGGCCGGTCTGTGGAAGGCCAATGCCCAAGTAGTTGCTAAAGCTGTCTCAGAAATATTCACGCATATTGGCATTCCTCACAAGATTTTAACTGACCAAGGTACGTCCTTCACTACTGGTGTCATGAAGTAGCTGTGCGATAGCCTTGCAGTTAAACAAATGAGCACCACTGTTTATTATATGCAGACGAATGGCCTGGCTAAACGATTTAACAATACTTTGTTACAGACGATTTGGAGGGTGAACCATGATGACCTGAACTCCTGGGACACTGTGTTGCCCTTTCTCCTGTTTACTGTTAGGGAATCCCCCCAAGGCATCTACCGGCTTGAGTCCTTTTGAACTGTTATTTGGCCAGTGGCCACAAGGGGTATTAGACATTTCTCGGGAACAATGGACATGAGTTCGCAATGCAACTCACTAGGAGAGATTTGTTAACTAGGTCGTTTTGCTCCAAGAACAGATCATGGTGGAGCATCAGTAGCGTAATCAGGATACTCAAAAATGCAATTATGCCAAGAACAGCAAACTTTGCAGATTCAAAAAGGGTGATTGGGTACAGGTGTTAATCCAGTCTGACCGACATAAATTTCAGGCAAAGTGTCTGGGTCCGGCGGCAGTTGAAGAACATATGAGTCTAGTGAATTATAATGTCAGAATTCCTGGACGATGAAAGCCCATGCAAATCTTTCAAGTTAATCTTCTGAAGGAGTGGCACGAAACTCACAAGGTGCTGGCCACTTCTACCACAGTTTTTCAGACAGAGGTTGCTGTTGGTGATGATTTGTCGGACACCCAGAAGGCCGAGTTGCCTTCGCTGATCAGAAGGAACGCTGACATCTTTTTGGCCGTGCCTGGCCACTGAAGATTAACCTACCGTTAAAATACAGATGCACCCATATTGTATATTGTCTTTCAGAAGTGACAAAGATTGTGATATGCAAGGAGGTGAAGCAGATTCTCGAGCTGGCAGTAATTCGTGAGAGTAAAAGTGAGTGGCAAAACCCAGTTGTTCTGGTTCCAAACTGGATGGCTCAGTTTGGTTCTGTATAGATTTTAGGTGCATGAATAAGATTTCCAAGTTTGATGTGTACCCGATGTTGCGTATTAATGACTTATTAGGGAAACTCTGGCAAGCCTCATATATTTCTACCCTAGATCTCAAGAAGGGGTACTGGCAGGTGCCTCTGGAGGGGTTCAGTTGTGAGAAGACCGCATTTGCCACCCCGGGTGGTTTGTTCAAGTTCACCAGGCTCCCATTTGGCCCCCATGGTGCATCTTCGACGTTTCAGAGGATGATGTATCAGATTCTGTGACCCCATTCCCCGTATTCTGGGGGTATTCTCACCAGTTTGTCCAGGCGTGAAGCATTCTTCTTCTTTATGCTGCCTCCCCAGCACACCACCGCATAGAAGAGGGCACTCGCCACAACCGTCTGATAGAACATCTGCAGCATCTTATTGCAGATGTTGAAGGGCGCCAGTCGTCTAAGGAAGTATAGTCCGCTCTGTCCTCTCTTGCACAGAGCATCAAACATTTATTACTAAAATATGAAAAAATTTCTATTTTAACAATGTGTTTACACAGATTACTGTAGAAACGGAGCTCACATGAAATGCATGTGTTCCAAATAACGATCTATTATTTCCACTCTAAAACTCCAGCACTTCACTCCCAGATAATCAAACAAGGCATGACCTGGGAGAACTTTGTGAAAGTTCTGCGATGGTGGGGCGATGGAATGGCAGGCTGCTTGCTGCTTATCTTAATTGGCATATTTACAGGACAAAAAACGCTGATGGAGAGGTGCGAACGGATTTAAGATGGGTCGGATTTACGAGTTTTCTCGTAGGCTCTGGTAATTCTAGTGTTAAATGTTGCCGCAAAGCTGAGAAGCATAAGAATACGAAATGTCCCATTATTAGATGACAAGAGTAGAACTGGGTAGAGCTGTCTCATTCCTAGTGAGCAGAATGTAGATTGTAACTGTTCATAGAGATTAGTGAGTTCCTGTTGGGATGTAAGTTGTTCAGCAAAGCATGCTTGAGGAATTTGGGCAGGAAGCTTGTTTGAAGATACAGTTGGTCTTCATTTACTTAGGTCATCTGAGTTCAGAAAAGAGTATTTTTTTAATGATGATGGGGCATAGCATGGCATAGCATGTAGCAAGAAAAGATTTTGTTTTTGTCATATTTAATTGAAAAGAAAGCACGGAGGCAGGCTTCCATTAAAGGGGAAGAGTCTAGAACAAAGAGCAGGTGGAGCAATACATAATGTGAACAATTGGTGTGGTATTCAAGTAGCTGATTTTAGAAATATTAACAAAACACATGTTAGTGGCGGGTGCAAAAATGTATTAGTTTTATGAAGTTAGACTGTGGATCTCCTCAGCCTTTAAAAAAGCATTACTTTTTTGTTGTTGTAGTCAAGAAATGTGACTTGTTTTCAGTGGTTTGGAGTAGTTTGTAACTATAGAGTTTAATTTCCTTGAGTTTATTCAACCACACTGAATACTGTTAGAATAATAAAATGTATGAAGAGCACATGTATGTTGTTGACGTTATGGTTTGTAAGGCTGTTTATGACAAATAAGTATGGTGTTCCATGGGAGCCTCTGAAAAGCTTGACCTATCATGGACCAGAGTGCAAAAAGTTAAAATTCTGGTTTAGAAAGGCACAGTTTTCTCTAGAAGTGGTGGCAATCATTGGCTGCAGAAATCAAGATAAGTCAGGGAGTTTCAGTGAATGACTGGTTGACGTTTGTTTTCTGCAGCTTTTTAGAGCCTTTTTGATTGTTTGTTAATGAAGCTGCTATTGATATCTTTTAAATTTATTGCATTCTGAAACTAAATTTCTTTATTTCCCTCTGTTCCACTTTATCCTTGTGGTCTTGTTGACTTGATCTATTCTCGGGTACCTGTGTTATTTCTTGTAAAGCTTGTTTGGTAGATATATTTGTGTGCTGTCTATAATAGGTTTTATATAACATAAAGTCTGTGTGGTGGAGCATAGAAAAAGTGTCCAATTTTTGGAATTTTAATCACATATCTTTTATTACTTTCTTCATTAATTGGTTATTAGGTATTTATAATGTAAGTGAGTCAGCAAAACAGACAGAAGTAAAAATTATACATACTATTTTGTTATATTTTTCCAGCAGTATTGGTATTGGAAGAATTTTAGAATGGATTTTTTTTTTCAAATTTAGAAGTATACAGAGAAATCCAAATTTTATTTCTTGCAGTAGAAATACTGTAGTCTTTTTTTTCAAGCCAGACATTTCACTCTAGACATATACATTAGAATATCAGATGAATGATTATAATGTAAAATATAGTTACACAACAATCAGAAATGTTCAAATGGTAAAACTTAGTCAAATGTTTCTATTATAAAAAAAATATCCTGTGGAATGAATGACTAGGAAACAATACATTAAGATCACGAAAGACAAATAAAAGAACTGCGAGACGAAAGAGAATGGGCAAAACAAATCAGTAGTATAAAGGGAAGCAGCACACACAGATATAGGTGTCTCAGTGCATATAAAGCATATAAAGGACAATACATTATAAATGAAACGTTGATAAATAAAAGATCGCATTTGCGCCCAAAAAAGGAAATCATCAGGACCAGGTGTAATTGAAAAAATAGCAGGACAAAACTAGGTCAGAAATAAAAGGAAAAGAGCAGAAAAATTCTTTTCGCATTTGCAACATTCAATGCACAAAACGTAGATTTACACAATAATGGAACATACACAATGAGAATCTGTGGACCCGCAACAGTTAAAGCAACAACAAGTTTAATTTCCAAGAAAACACATTTCGGTCAGGTGTATAGTTATGATCACAGAGAAGCATTCACAACGCGAGCAGCAGAGACACAAAGTAGCAAAAATGACAGCGTCTGTACCTGCATTAAAAAGATCGAAGGGCAGCGCGACAGCAAAAAAAAAACAACACGAGCAGCGTTATACGTCCTGTAAAAAAGAATTCCTGGGGGTGGAAATAAAGGGCAAATATTGTTTTTATAACGTTACGCGAGACCAGGCAGTGAGCCATCATTTAAAACAAGTCCACAGACATCTAACCCTAGCAGTTGTTGGATTGCTTGTGGCAGACAAGCATCATATGCTCCCAGCTGTTAAAACAACGACATTCAACAAGAAGAAGAGGCAGCTCTCAAGCAGCAAAAAGATAGCAAATGATCCAAAGACATATCCTTAGCGTGCGTTCAGCCACTCCCTTCACAACGTGAGCAGCATTATACGTCTGGCAAGAAAGAGGTGCAACCACGCATGAGGTCGGAAATAAAGGACAAGTATTGTTTTTACAAAAGTTTTTGAAGTAAAAGTGAAAATAATGCATATGTAACAATTCCCAAGAAAATAACAATCTCTTTAAATTGTATATTGCCTGCCTAAGGTAAAGTTATCCCTGATGGAGGATCACAGGAATCATGGGAAAGAGGGTTCCTTTCGTCGTAGTAGCACTATTTCAGATGTGGAATGGCAAAATGGGGGAGGCAGCTTGATGAATGAGGTCTCCAGGACTTAAAACAAATCCATATTATGTGATGATATCTAATGTGAACTTCTACTCCTTACTTATAGAATTTTCATTTTTATACTGTATTGAGGATTTATTCTGTTCTATGTATTGTACTCTATTGTATTGACCCCCCTCTTTTTGACACCCACTGCACGCCCAACCTACCTGGAAAGGGGTCTCTCTTTGAACTGCCTTTCCCATTTTTTCCCTACAAGGGTTTTTTTTTGGGAGTTTTTTCTGGTCTTCTTAGAGGGTCAAGGATGGGGGGCTGTCAGGAGGCAGGGCCTGTTAAAGTCAATTATGGCACTTCTTGTGTGATTTTGGGCTATACAAAAAATAAATTGTATTGTGTTGTATGTCCAGTAAATCAAACACGGGGGTAGGCGAGCGAAGCCCCCTAGTAACTGATAGAAATAGATTTTGTTCAAAATATTACAAAGTATTATATATATTCTTAAATCGCATTATCTTTTGCTTGAAAACAAATATGTTAAGATCATGAATTTGGCATGTGTAGAACTTGAAAGTAGGTACTTTTGATGAGGAACAAATACAACAGATATTTTAAGGGTAATGCTTTTCTTAGATATTCATGTTTTAATTATTGTTTTGTTTTTTCCAGACGATTACTAGGCAAGTTCTACGTCTGGTCTAGTGGCTTTGGAGCAGCTTTGCCAGCATCGTATTTAGCCATTCTTATTGAAAGAAAGAGCAGGTAAAAACACTTTGAATGGAAATTTATAAGCTTTTATACCAACATATATAAGCAATTACTGTACATACATTGAATAAGCAATCTTCATTTTTTTGTAAAATTTATTTCAGTTTTGCATGTATTTAGTGATGTTAAGTGATCTTTTTAGTGACAGTCTTGAATTTGTTATTCCAATAATGAATTTGATCTTTACTAAAGTATAAAGAGATTTGTGAGGATAGAGAAAATAATACTGCTATTAACAGGATCTGTTTTTCCATTCCACAGTCAGGTGCTGCCTATGCTGCTTATTTTACTGTTTATTTTTAAGCATGTAGCGATTCTGTAACAGAGATTCAAGACCATACCGTTATCTCCCAAGATGCCAGTCCATTCAAAATTTAACATTGCATTTGTATCCCACTGCATATTCAAGTAGAGGAACAAATTGTATGAGATATTGAAATTCAATCAACCTTTCTGAGAGCCTGTTAACTCCACTCATAGCTGCCAAGTTGTTATGATTGCTTGTAATTTTGTATTGGAAAAAGAAAATTAGACTAAAAAAGTAGATAAACTGAAAGGGATGTTTCTATTAGAATTCATACTGCCATTGAATGCTTATAAAATCATATACAGTGGAACCTCGGTTCATGACCATAATTCATTCCAAAACTCTGGTCGTAAACCGATTTGGTCCTGAACGAAAGTAATTTCCCCCATAGGATTGTATGTAAATACAATTAATCTGTTCCAGACCGTACAAACTGTATGTAAATATATATTTTTTAAAGATTTTTAAGCACAAATATAGTTAATCATACCATAGAATGCACATCGTAATAGTAAACTAAATGCAAAAACATTGAATAACACTGAGAAAAACTAACACTGCAAGAGTTTGCTATAGCGCTCGAACCGCTGCTAAAAACACTTTTTTTTTTTTTATGAGTTTTAAGCACATTTGAAAAATCCGTAATTTAATAAACCACCAAGAAAAGTAACATTGCAACAATGCACGCTACGAACTGATCACTGTAAACAGAAGTGAAGTGGAGGTTAACATCCAATAGAAAAAAATCTTCATTAAATAACAAGGTTAAAACAATGCTTGATCTGTCGCTTTAAAAACAAGCCTGGTGCATTCTTTAACTGCCTTCTTGGCCTTATGCATCCAGCCGTCTCTCTCTCGCGCCCGTGCGTGCATGTGTGTGTGTGTGTGTGTCTCTCGCCCGCGTGTGTGGGTCTCTCTCCCTCTTGCGCACGTGTGTGTGTGTGTGTGTGTTGTGTGTGTGTGTGTGTGTGTCTGTGTCTCTCTCTCTCTCTGTCTCTCTTTTGCTCGCTGCACAGGGAATGCAAAGGGAGAGACTGAATACGTGCGGAAATCATCGGCGCTCACAAACCGAAAGGGAAACTGGCTTGTTCGTATACCAAGTCTGTGGTCGTGAACAGATGCAAAAGTTTGGCAAACTTTTTGGTTGTAAACCGATTTGTACATGTTCAGAGACGTTTGTGAACCAAGGTTCCACTGTACTTTAAATTATTTAGTTATGAAGTGAATATTGTGTAAAAATCTAAAAATGGTTCACACATCAAACAGAAGCAAAGTTCTGCTTAACCAGCTACAACATTACCACCTTCTGTTAGTTTTTGCATAATGTTTGTTTTATGCTGCAGAAATTTCACAGAATCCCTGTTAGCTGAACACCTCCTTTTAACTTTTTATGGAGTGTGATTGCCAAAGTTGTCCAAAATCTTTTCAGCAAGTTTACAAATCCTATTCCTGTAGTAGTACTTAACATTGGATAACATTTTAAATTCTTGTGTCCAAATGATTTTCATTTCCTTGCTTAGATTGGAGCATGAACTAGCGTCATGGGCAAAAACCTCAATCTCATGAGATTAAATGTTCCATGTGGGGAAATCAAAAACTATGTTTTTATTCAAATATAGAGTGTGTGTGGATTTTTTTTCATTTAGCAATCTGCCTGAAATCTTCCTTTCTGACCTATTTATAGGAGAAATCAGAGTCATGTATCTTATAGAGGTAAATACTATACATTAATTGGCAGTTCTTCTGGGCATCATCTCCCTTTAGTTGGGAAGATCAGGAACAGCCAGCTCTACAGGCTGAAGATAAAAATTAGCAATTAGTAAATTAGTAAATTAGTTAGCAAGTAGTTGTGGCATGATTGATAGAGATTATAAATTGATGTCTAAATCTCAAATTTGCTGGTTCAATTTCTTTCTACAGTATATCCCACTGTTTTACCCTTAGCAAGTGGAGGGCAACCTGTGAGAAAACCTTTTTGTGATTTCAGCTCTACTGCATTAACCTGTAGATATCATTGCCTGTGAAGCGATAGCCCTGTAATCTTGTTGCAGTATTATTTTTCCCACATTGATATAAGGTAAAAGTAATAGTACTTCACACTGGTTAGAAAATAAAAATGTTATCCTGAAAGCACATGAAAGATTGGTAGATAGATTAAACAGTTAAGTATTGTGTAATTTGCAACATACACATTTCTTTTTTGAAGGAGCCAGTATTTCAAATATTACATGTTCTTTACAATACACATAAAATAGTCACCAGTCCAAAAACTTTAAAATCTATCAAATACATTTACTTCAAAGTAGGAGTGTTCATATCTATTGATTCTCAAGTTGAGATTCCACTGTTATTAAAAGAGTATTTACAAAAAGTGTTTTCACAAAAGTATGTATTTTTTATGAGACTCTACCATTGTTGAAATCACTTTTCTCCATCCTTGGAGTGCTCTTACTGGTAGCTAGTTTCCTGAAAGCTAAAGTTGCTTTGACTGAGTCTACTGCTCATACTGCATTTTTTTCAGTGACTTTATTTTTATAAGCTTTAATAAAGGTTGTTCACTATACTTTTATTTTCAGCTTTGAATGTGAAGGTAATTACATGTTCTTGTTTTTGAGCCTTACCGATACAGTATATACTAGATACAGTAATGAAGAACTGCAATAAATGGAAGCTGAATGAAAGGCAGGGCGAGAAATAATATTGCTGAAAATTTATGTACCTTGCTACAATATTCAGAACAACTGATTAATGATTAGTGCAAATGTTGAAAAAGTAAAATAATGCCTTCTGAACAAATGGTTTATCTTAGGGACTACTACTACCATTAAAGCTCTAAGAATTATTATTATTATTAGAGAGCCGAGAAGTTTCCAGTGACAAAGCTTCTTTGTCCTTCAAGTTAAAGTACATTTTTGATGTTTTTGTCGGACAGAATAGACAATGCATCAGATACAATGGATAGTCCTGTAGTGGCAACTTGAAGCACTAGTATCCACTGATGTAAAGTATCAGGAAAGCTTTAAATCTGGAAGCCATAGATTTTAAAATATTATTGAAAGTGTAGACATTATTTTTTTCATTTTGTCTTCACATCCTGAATATGCAAAATAATGCATAATTTTATCTAATAGCTACACACACAAGTTTTGTTGCTGAATTAGTCATAGATGTCTTTAAAAAATGCTTTAATTGAAATTTGGTGACATTACAGAAAAAAGAAAATTAGCTGCTAATGTTATTTTATTTGTTGATATTTGTCAATAGCAATGCTGTAGTGACTGGGCTACTTTAAGGCCCTTTTTTTTCTCCTCTCCATGCAGACAAGTGTGGCTGCCAGTTGAATGATGCCAGCATAACAGCGCCACTCGTCAATACCGTGAGTGGACAAATTAATTAGTGGACGTGTTTTTTAGAAAGGAAAACAGACAGGATGATACAGGAGGAGGTGATTTTGTTGCTCCCAAAATTATAAGCTGTGACCTATGGTACTAGTGCAGCTCAGAAGAGAGAGTAGTGGACACTGTACTCAGTGCCGATCAACCCATTAGGTGAAATAGGTGAGTCCTATGCATGTGTGTAAAACCAAGGGGAAACCCTTTGATTTATTATACCCTAAACTGCACATGTGGACCCCACATCCCAGGTCTTTCACCCTTGGAACATTGCTGTCAAAACTCGAAAGTAGGGGTGTTATGTTTCCACGTTCATCTACTTTACCAAAAGAGTTACCACCTACACTGACTGTACATCTACTTCATAATATTATTTATTTTTCATAAGGTGCTGTGTGCGACTTAATTCATTCTTCATAGTACATAGACCAAATAGTGAAACACTCACACTGTATATTGAAAGACATATATTATATAGTGAGATTTTGTCCCATACATAATATACTGAAAGGCTTACACTATATATTGAAATGCGTACACTGTGAACTGAAACTTATACACTATCTGTTATGTTTATAAATAGTCAATGAATTTTATTCACTTACCAGTGTTTTACTTTCTGAGGTTATGACAATACATAAAGCGTTATGTTGATATCTGTCTCACTATACACTATATAGAAACATTTATTGACTAGACTGTAACAGCTAAATAAAACTGATAAGGTTGTGCATTTGTGTGTTTTTGATGTAAACATATTGCTGAGCAGCATTTAGGCATGAGCATTACTTGATTTACACTATGTTGTGATGTTATACTGAAAACCTCATGACACATATTATTCTACTCAGAACACAGAAATATCTGTTCATTGTTATTTTACAGATCGATTCCGTTAGACCTAGATATATATTCAATTGTTTTTTTTACTTATAATTTCATTCTCAAAACCATTTAATCCAACTCCTGGCTAATGGAGGTGTGAGGAGGTGCATTTCAATATGCCATTTATGCGCTTTAGTATATAATATAAGCATTTCAAACATTTAATTCATTGCATTAGTTGTCTAAATGTGCAACTATAGTTAAAGCTTGGAAATACTACTGATGAAAAACATGAAAAGTAATGCTTGAGTGAACAATGTAAACAAATGAAAACGGGCAGCCTGTAAACATTATTACTTTTGATAATAAGTTAAAATGATTCAAACTGTCAATGGCAAAGAAAAAAAATGTATAGATTGAACATACAAAAGAGAAAAATATGAAAAGTAATGCTTGAATGAGCAATGTGAACAAATGAAAATTGTTAACATATAAGAATAATAATAATAAAAACAGTAGTCCATCCGTTTTCTTAACCTGCTTTATCCTGAGCAGGGCTGAAGTTGGAACCTACCTCAGCAAGCGTAGGACACCAAGGCCTGTAGTCCTAAATACTCAAAATTCCCATATTATTACTACTGATAACCAGTTTTAATTCAAAGGATTACAGTTTCCTGTAAATTGTGTTTTGTATTGATCATCAACAAAAGCTAAAGTCAGTCATTAGGAAAAGCAGGAATTGATGTGTGGCAAGAATGTTTTATTCATGGGCAATTGTATGTAGCATGTTCAAGACTAAGAAGCTGTAGTAGACTATAGTAATAATATTAGCCCCTGGTTGATAAAACCCGCAATTATGACAGCATTATAAGTGATGCCCACTGTCTTTTTGGGTGAAGCTCTGTAACACAGCAAGTCTCCAAATATAACTTCCAAGGCCCTTAAACATCTTCACTTAGGACAGCTGGTCCCAATTCACCTGAATGCAACAAACCACTCCTGGTAGTGAGCCATGACCTCAGATTTGTGATCCAGCTGCAGCAAACATTTACTATATACCAGTCTCATATGGGCCTAAGATCTTAGATAAAGCTTGAAGAAACTCATTTTCCATAAACCGCAGAGATGAAGCCCACATGTTCTTAAACTGGATGAACTATGCGATAAAGCTGTTCCCTGATATCTTATCTCAGAATTAAAGACTAGAAATACATTGAAATTGCTCCTAAATCTGATATTTTATTCTTTGCTGGAGTGTTATTTTTTGTACTCCACCATACCTCTTCATACGGAAGGCAAGAGATGTGTTCCATCAGTAACTGATGCATAGTCCCTGCTCTCATTTTTTTTGAAAATATGGACCTCCTCATTCTGAAAGTACTGCTTATAGTCCCCATTATCCACAGAATATTGCAAAAGTGTGTTAACCAACATTTTTCAATAGTATTTTTGGCTGCAAGTTATCTACTCTTAGAATTTTGTCATTGTATGTAAACATTATTATTTTTTTTTTTCCATATCAGCTTCCTATATTTGCTCCCAAGCTGGAAAACATTGATTTTAATTGATAAATTTATGTGTAGTGTTATTAATATGACTTGCTCTTAAATATGCCATCCACAGTAAATATACATGCGCCATTTAGGATGCATGGGGGCTATGTTAGCTGATAAAAGAAGTATCTAAATGCCTGGGAGTTTGAGATGCATTGATGCCTTGGGGTCACATAAGCCGTCACAGGCACCAGAAAAATAAAAAGTCACTTCTCATCACATCAGTAAAGTTTACCCGGGAGGTGATTAGAGATTATATCACTGGTAGGGAGAAATTGTTGTCAGAATGCTGAAGATGAAATGAGGATTATTTGTAGAATTAAAGAGGTGTCATTGTGAAGTGACACTTTGGTGTGGGAATTATAGAGCCTGCAAATATAGGGTTCCTTGCCTTGTTTTTTCATTTTTGGGTATAGCTATGTTAATCCTTAAATTCTTCTCACTCCAGTTTGTTTTGTGCACTGAGGCAGAATATGAAAAGTTTATTTAGCTTCTACTAGTGCTGGGCAGTATGACCAAAATTCTGTATCACTGTATTTTTCAAAATTGTACCGGTTTCACGGTATTCGACTGTATTTTTTTCCCATTCATGAGTTAACCACATTTTCCACTGCAATTGCTGCAGTAGACTGACTAAGAATAACCTATTCCACTGTCATGAGAATTGTACATTGTACAAAAAAACATTTTAATGTGCACACAAGTATTAATACAGGTTTGCCTGGTCCCATAAAATGATAGTTTTCAAGGAGGGGGGCACTAATGAGGCACTAATGAAGAGAAGGAATCACATTGCCTGACAGTTGCTGTCAAAATATAGAGCCTTTTTATTGAACAAATTTTGCAAACAACTTAAACTACAATTTTGACAACAAAGAAGCATTTAGACTTAGTAAAATATCCAGAGGTGCTTGTCAAAAGTTGTATTGCACTGAACATGTCTTAGAAAAGGAATAGTTGGTAAATATTTTTTGTAAACCAACTACACTTTCTATTAATGTTAACAATCTCTGCCCACTGACATGTTAAAGTGACTTTTTAAACAACTTTACCATCATTAAACTGCATAATATTTAAACTAATAAATAATAACAATAAAATAAATAACAGTGCAACTTCCAGTAATGATACTATTACTTCAAAACTTCAAGCCCCAGGTACATTACACAGAATTCACCAAAATAAAATAAAGCAAGTGTAACTTGGTGATGACATCTTTACCAACTGAACCGTCATTAAGGCAGATTGCATTAATATGGACCTTGCCTCAGGCTAAGCTATATACATAAATAATAAAACTGCAACTTGCATTTATAATGCTATTTGTGGTATAGTGGGTCTGCGGCTTCAAAAAAAAGAAGGCCAGTTTTTAAATCCAGTTCGCCGTGTCCGTCTCCATGGGCGCAATTGCACGACTGCGGGGAGTTGATTGGAGCAAGTCGCAACCGATCATTATCAATTGCTTTGTCGTCTTACTGCAGCATGTGGATAAAGTGCTGCGTCTACGAAGATGTATATTTATGGGCTGGCAGGATAGGGGGAAGGAAAAAAGACGATCCAGACACCAGGAAGGTGAAGGCAGCATGAGCTGGGGCTCCGTGAGGGAGCGCAGGCTTAGGTGATCTAGGGGCTGGTTTACCCCACTGACTAAGCGTGTAGAGTGGGGCAAGCAAAATGTAAAACCTCCCAATGGATCTGAGGAGTGACTGAGTGAGCATGAAGGAAGACGGGAGGTGTGCTGACCTTGGACGGTCTGGCTGCGCAGTGTGGCGGCAGCCAAAAGAGGGGTTGGCAGAAAGCAGTTTGTGCTGCAAAGGCTCTGGCAGCAACGCCAGTGAAGGGTGAGCCGTGGAGACAAAAGATGGTGTGCTGTGATTGGGCGAGGAGAGAGACTGCATTTTAACGGATTTACTTATTATGGATTTTATCCCCACGTTTCACTGGCTTTATGGATTTGCTATTTATTTGGGTGATGTGTTTTTCTGAACACTGCACAATTGACACTTTGGGTTTTACTTTGACTGTTTTTAACAAAAGCACTTAAGCACTTTCCACCATCCCCTGGCTTCAATAAGATTTCTCAGCTCATCTTCGTCATAACTATAGACGGTGTTGGTTCAAAAGACTCCCATGTATTAAGATGGAGTCTGTAGGGGACCGGCATTGTCACACTATTACACAGTAACCAGGTACATTACACAGTATTGAAATAAAATACAGTGATCCCTCGCTATATCGTGCTTCGACTTTCGTGGCTTCACTCCATCGCGGATTTTAAATGTAAGCATATCTAAATATATATCACAGATTTTTCGCTGGTTCGCGGATTTCAGCGGACAATGGGTCTTTTAATTTATGGTACATGCTTCCTCAGTTTGTTTGCCCAGTTGATTTCATACAAGGGACACTATCCAATCAGAGCACGTATTACGTATTAAATAAAACTCCTAAATGATATACGATATGCTTCCCGCGTGGTGCTTCACACACTTAAAAGCTCTAACAGCCTGTTTTAATTTTTAATTGTTTGCTTTTCTTTGTCTCTCTCTCTCTCTCTGACATTCTCTGCTCCTGATGGAGGGGGTGTGAGCAGAGGGGCTGTTTGCACAGTGGCTGTTTGCTTAAAAGATACAGACGCGCCTGTAAAAAATGCTGAATAGGCTACCTTCACATTGATCCCTTCATTGCGGCCTCTTTATCACAGTGCTTCGCATACATAAAAGCCCAACAGCCCTATTGATTTTTGATTGTTTACTTTTCTCTCTTTCTCTGAGACATTCTTTGCTCCTGATGCGCACTTTGAAGAGGAAGATATGTTTGCATTCGTTTAATTGTTAGAAAGAACTGTCATCTCTGTCTTGTCATGGAGCACAGTTTAAACTTTTGACTAAAGGGTGTTATTTCATGTCTAGAGGGCTCTAATAATGTTAAAAAACATATTTAGAAGGTCGTAAACAGGTTTTCAATGCTCTAACTGTGAAAGTATTAGATTTATAAATAAAGAATCCTACTTCTTGGAAATTCATTTATCTGTCTGGAGTGGATTAACCGCGATAAACAAGGGTTTACTGTATAATTGTGCAGAGAATATTTATAAACAGTGTGGGATAGTTTCTAAGAGCTTAAAATATATAAAAATAACCATACAAACATATGGTTTCTACTTTGCGGATTTTCACCTATCGCGGGGGGTTCTGGAATGCAACCCCTGCGATCGAGGAGGGTTTACTATAAAACAAGTACAACTTGGCTTGCAGTATTATCCAGTAGTATAGAAAAAGTATTCACACATTTGAACTTAATGGTCCACATCCGACCTTTTTAAACCAAAGTATTATCAGACAACAGACACGGCACCTTTTTTCGTCAAAAGTTCTTCTGTGTCATCATGTTCATCTTTATCGTCTGCTAGAGCTTCAGTTTCAGAACGCTCTCTGTCCATTTTCACTGCTCAGTACCTCCACTAACGTATGTACTCCATTACATGCGTATTTTTGCGGTGCACCAGTGAAAAAGGTCCCTCTTTAAACAGTTTCCCGTTGCACCACATTCCGATTGTTGTTTAGGCTAATTAAGCCGGTGTTCTGGTATAAAAAAAAATTAATATCATAACACAAATAAAAAATATTTTTTGATATGAACCAGTATACCGCCCAACACTACTTTCTACTTTTGTTTTGGGACTCTTGCATTTCACTCGTGTAGATTCACAAGGAAACTCTTGTCACAGCTGGTGGGAACTCCAGAGCATATTAAATGTTGTCCAGCACAAGAAATGAATTTCTGCTTATGGCTTTATTATTTACTGTATAATGTGTGGCACACTGTTTTGTTTTCTTTGTACTTTTCTTTTGTCTGTCTTTTGTTTGGCTTCCATGTTTGAAAGTGAGCTGCAGAAGATCCCTTCATTGCTGGGCTTTTTGTAAGTTTCTTTAAACCGTTTTATTGATTGTCTTTGAAGGAGGTCTATAAACCGCACAGTCACTTCAATAGAAATAAATGGGGCCATATACAGTACCTAAATAATGTACAGTATATGAGTTTAAGAGTAATTTAGCATTCTAATTTATCCCACTAAAAAAAACAAAAAAGCAATATCTATAGTTATTCATCTCTAAGCTGAAAATATTTCCGAGGTGTCGGTGCCTAAGCAGTGGCTAATATCACATAGTCCTCACCTTTTTGAAGAGATACAGTCTTCTGTAGTCAGCTTCACAACTGCACTGTGTACAAGCATGCATACTTCACTTACTGAAGTTGTAAAATTATAAAGAGTTTTTCTAAGAAACCTAATATTAGTTTATAATTATGTGGAAATACTTTTAAAATCTGTTCTGAGGCATTTTGGTGATGTGTGCTCTGATGTAGAGTATGCACTTTTTCAAGCCATTGTCTCAGTCACCATCCTATCAAGATGATATCCAGAGCTCGGATTTCTTTTGTGTGGCAGCAGTCAAATGCTGATAACGCCTTGAATGAACATTAGAGGTGACTCATGTGCTTTGGCTCTACATTTATTTAATTTTCAGATAGCGAAGGTTTTTGTGAAGGTGAAACAAACACGACAGATGACTTTGGCAGAAATGGGGGATGGTGTTTATTCACATAAAATAGTTAATCAAATAAAATCATAATTTGCTTTGTTCCATGTGGAAGTACTCCTAGTTCTGCAAACATTCTTTTCTTTTAGTCAAACAATGGAGAAGGGAAAACCGAGGTTACCACTAGTTTGCCCTGTCTGTGGAGGAAAATGCAAAGAATAACTACAGGAAATATGGTATAAAATCTCAGCAGAGCAGCAGTGGAAAAGTATGAAACCATGTTTAGTGAAATAATTCCAAAAACTTACTCTTATGTGTATTAGATGTCACTTCTGTGGCTGCATACAATATTTAGAAAGTTCAATTGGATTGGTGCATTTATTTACTATTATTTGTTTTAAGTAATCTTGTAAATTTAGAATGTATTGTCCTTTTTGGGTGTGTGTTTATGCTTTTGATTGAATCCTGTTCTGCATATAACTTGTGCTTTGAACCCTGTCCTATTCTATTTAAATGGAAATAATTTATGACAAATATCAAGCTTTAGGGGCAATTGTTTTCATTGTATTTAGATAAGTATTACCATGTAAGCTATAATGGAACTGTCTGTTTACCAAAGAATATACAGTATCTAAGCTAAAAAAGCTGTACCTTTGTAAAAATGCCTTTATTTTTCATTAAAGAATCATTATATTCTGAGAAAAAATAAAATCTTAGAACCACATAGATTTAAAAATAAATTTCAGTAGTCTTCTTCTGAAATCAGATTATTGTGTAACATATTTAAATATGCTGTTTTTGTTACTATTTAGGGTAAATCATAACTTCATTATTCCCCGTTTGAAATTTGCATACTCTTTTCTGTCTGTGTTGTTTTCCTTCAGTCATTCTTCCCTCTTCCCTTTTTAAAGAAGTAACTATATACTGCCTGAGTATGAGTGAGTGTGAGTAAGTGAATGCGTAGGCCCTGTGATGGAGTGAAGCCAGAAGCATTTAACATAACTGATAATTGATGTGAATCTCATTGATTGAGGTTAGATTTGTTACATTAATCTGCATCCCTGAAGCTCTTATAACCCTCCTTGAGCATCTAACTGAAATTATTTCTTAGATATAGACGTTTAAAAGTGAATATTCTGAGTACTCCATTAGACAGGAGACTGAAACTAAACATGTTACCAAAATAAACAAATATTGCAGATTATACATAAATGTATAAACCAAACTTTCCTATATGTGAGCAAATTTTATTACCATATTACTTTTCCATGTAAACAAATATGTTCTACCTTAGGCTTCTGCTTTATGTCAGATCTGCTAAAGGGAAATACCTTATATAGTAGGTACTAGATAATTGTGCTTACTTTTGCAGCCTCTGTTGTGACTTTGACTAGAATTTCTAACATCCTGCTAAAACTGAAATATCAATGCTCTTAGATAAGACTTTATATAAAAATTATGAATATATGATCTCAAAAGCACTTTCAATGTTCTTCACACTGGTGAAGTTCTGTCAGTGTTCTTATTTGCATACAGAGCCCCTTTAAGACACGTTCAAGCATTTTGGACTTTGACTGATATGCAAAAATAAGCTGAGGACTCAGTCTTCATTTTACACAATGTAGTTTTTAGTATTGGGGGAAGAACAGTTTATGATGCAATTGTAAACTTATCCCTAGCAAATTATGGGTAACAAGTATAACTTTGTAAAATGTATTTTATGTTTTTTATGGATTGTATTTAAATGATAAATGTCATATCAGTAAATTATGAAATATTAATCTTATTACAGTAGATCTGATATCTCCTCTAGCCATCCTGAGAGCAGTAAAACAAAGAGAAATGAAGAACATTAAGTTGGATTCATCCATCAAAGATATGATTGAAAAAGAATGACTTTTATGTAAATTTTATATATAGCACTGTTAAATAATATCAGTTTTGAGCAACCTCCACAGCATGGTTTGAAGAATCATTTAAAATATTTTGTAGAGTAGCTTGTTTTTTTTCTCAATGAAAGACTCCATAATTTAGAGCATTAATTCACAGGTTTAGAACTAAGGGGCACTTGTGTGTGGCTATATGTTTTTTTGTTTCAGGCTTTTTCAAAAATTAGATAGATAGATAGATAGATACTTTATTAATCCAGTGGGGAATTTAAGTACCAGTAACTAAGAATTATACCAAGTTAAATACAAAAATTTAAGTACATACTATACAAGTAACAAATAATATACAAATAATGCAATCACAAGCTGGCACATGCAATAATGCCAGTGCAATGGGAATTGTGCAAATAATACTATACTACCAAGGTGACATTAATATTAAAATAAAATAAAGTGACATGGCTTAAGCTGACAATGTGACATGTTTAAAGTGACATGTTCTAAAAAGGTGATACAGTAGTGACCAAAAAGTGAGATATCAGATGCAGTACATAAATAATACAGCTAATATAACTTATAAGCAGAGAAGTAGCATCAGGCCCAGAATTCAGAATGCCTCTGTTGGGAAGAGTTAAATAGTCTAATATTTCTGAGGACAAAAGATCTGTTCATACTGCAGTTCTGTGATAGCTGCCTAACGCTCAACAAACTCCTCTGCTTAATTATGGTGGTGTACTGTATAGTGGAAGATGTTCATTATCCATTAAAGATAGCAGCTTGCATATAGTCCTCCTCTCTGCAACTGTCACCAGAGAATCCATTTCTATACCAACCACAGATCCTGCTCACCTGATCAGCATGTCAATGCATTCAGTATCTCTCTTCTTCAAGCTAGCTAACCCAGCACACCGCAGCATAGAAGAGAGTGCTGGCACCCACTGACTGATAGAACACCTGCAGGAGTTGCTTACATATGTTAAAGGAGACCAGTCTCATCAGAAAATAGTGCCAGCTTTGCCCCTTCCTGAATAGAGCTTTTGTGTTCTCTGACCAGTCTAGCCTGTCATCCGACTGCACTCCAAGGTATTTATAGGTCCTGACCCACTCTACATTAATCCTTCAATGGAGACAGATCTATGTGGAGGCCTGGACCTATGGTAGTTCACAACCACCTCCTCGGATTTGGAAATGTTCAACAGCAGTTAGATTGACTGATGCCATCCCACAAAGTCATTCACTAGACCTCTGCATTACTCCTCCTGTCCACCCCGACAACCTCCACAATGGCAGTGTCATCTGAGAACTGTGTTGTGTTGTGTTGTGCAGTTCCAAAGTCTGACAATTTGAGGTCAACCAGTGAGGTAATCTGTAATCCAGTTCACCAATTTGCAAGTCCTCTCCAAACCTGTACAGCTTTGTCTTTCAGTAAGCTGGGCTGAATGGTGTTGTAGGTGCTGGAAAAGTCAAAGAACATGATCCTCACAGATGCAAGTGGGTCTGATTGAGAAGACAGAGAAAGGCAACATCCACACTCACTTTCTCTCGATAGGCAAACTGCAGAGGGTCTAGTGCATGATTCACCTATGGTTTGAGGAGATGAAGAAGTAGTTGCTCCAGGGTTTTCATAATTGGGGATGTTAAGGCCACAGGCCTGAAGTCATTGAGTTCACTGGACCTCATTTTCTTGGGAACCAGGAGGAGACATGAGGTCTCCCACAGTGAGGGGATCCTCCCCAGTTGCAGGCACAGGTTTAAGATGTGCTAAACGGGTTCTGCCTGTTCAGCAGCACAGGCCCTTAGAAGTACTGGGCACACCTTATCTGGGCCAGCTGTCTTCATAGAATGCAGCCTCCTCAGTTCTCCTTTAACCTGCTCAACCATGATGGTGTGAGAAACAGGGGGTGGTGAAGCAAGGGGGGCTGTTAGCACCTTCTGACATGCTGCTGTGTTGGTTGGGAGAGAGGGCTGCATGATCTATGCTAGTGGCTTGGGGGAAGGGTGGATGACCAACTGTGAGGGAGGCGGTGGTGTCCAGTAAGTTAGTGGCAGGGCAGGAGCAGGGCAGTTGAACCGGTTGTAGAAGTGATTGAACTAATTTGTTCTCTCCACCTGGTCCTCATCTGTACAACTGTCCCTTTGCTTATAGCCTGTGTTGGTCTTCATACCATTCCACACCTCCCTGATGTTATTTTGCTGCAACTTGTACTCTGCCTTCTTTCTGTAGTTGTCCTTAGCCTCTCTTAGTCTAACCTTAAGTTTCTTCTGTACACTCCTCATCTCTGCCTGGTCCTTGTTTTTGAAAGCTTTCTTCTTCTTGTTAAGAAGGTCCTTAATGTGTCTTGTAATCCAGGGCTTATTATTAGCACAACAGCGTACAGTTTTAACAGGAACAACAGTGTCCATTCAGAAGTTCAGATAGTCTGTCATGTAGTTTGTAATCCCTTCAATATCCTCTTCATGTGATTCCTGCAGAACACTCCAGTCAGTTGACTCAAAACTCCCCCTAAGAGCATTTTCAGCTTCAGGAGGTCATTACCTGCATTTCCTGAAGGAATGCGTAGTTGTGGGTTGTCTTTGAGCTAGAGGCTTGTACTGAGACTCTAGGTTAACAAGATTATGATCAGATTTACCTAGTTGGAGGAGGGGCATGGCATGGTAAGCATCCTTCACATTTGCATACAGAAGTTCAAATGTCCTGTTCTTCCTGGTAGGGCAATCAACATACTGAAAGAAGGAAGTCAAGTCCAGCGTAATGTGATTGAAATCACCAGAAACGGCAATGTAAGCCTCTGGGTGTTGAATTTCGCGCCTTGTGATGGTTGCGTCTATGACGTCACACGCCGTCCCTGCATCCGCCCATGGAGCAACATAACAACTACAATGACATGGGAAAACTCCCTGGGCATGTAGTATGGATGGACACCCTCTGCTAACAGTAAAATGTCCCGACAGCAGATCGTTTCCTTAACTGTTACATACCCCGGGTTACACCATCTAATGATAATAAACCGTGAAAGTCCCCCACCTTTGCTTTTGCTACAGCATTTAGTGTCTCTGTTGGCTGTTACAGTTGTGAACCCTGGAATGTCCATGCAAGCATCTCTTAGTTCAGAATGTGAGTAGCTCTTCCTTCATGTAAGCAAAGTTCCTGCCGCTCACTTGCATTTTAAAAAGATCTATATCCATAGTAAACTTAATTAAAAGCACTGCACATGTAGTAGACAAACAGTCGAGAAGAAACTATATGCTATAAGTAAAGAAAAGAAAGAAACATGCTGTAGCACAGACAGAGCTACTGGTTAGGCTGCCACTCATGTCATAATCCAACATAATCTGTAAATAGTGGCACCCATTCAGAGACTCTAGAGCAGGGTTCTTAACCTGAAGTCCGTGGACCCCATGGGGTCCATGGATGGGTTTCAGGGGATCTGTGAGGGTCAGATAAAAATTAACATTTATATTCACTATACAGCCCAGTACTGTTGATTTTAGAGTAGATGTAGTAGTGGTAGTAGTAATGGTAGTAGAAAACGTAGCAGTAATAGATCTGTTTTAATTTGCACATGAGAATTGTATTTCATAATACAAATGGCATAAAAAAGGAGTGTTTTCTTCATAGATTGTTTATTTTAAAGTTTAATAATATTTAAGAGAAGGTTTATGGATGTGATGAGAGAGGACATGCAGATGATGGATGTAACAGAACAAGATGCAGAGGGCAGAAAGATATGAAAGAAGATGATCCGCTGTGGCAGCCCTTAACGGGAGCAGCCGAAAGAGGAAGAAGAAGAATACTTTGTGTATGTCATAAATGTATCAATGTGCCAATGTGCTGTAAAAAAAAGTTGGTTGTACTATACTTTACTACACAACTTGGGCAAAGTATTGTTTTGTTTAACAGGAAGAATCCCTTTCCATCCTGTATAACTCAGTAGGAGAGCAATGTTCTTTGTAATCTCAAATTAGAAAAAAATCATTTGTTCTTCAAATTGTTTTCAAAACTTAATAATTTTAAAGTAAACTTGCTGGCAACATGGTTATCTTTTTGTTCTACTTTCGGTCTTATCTTATACAAAAAACTATTTTAAATGGATCTGTCTATTTATACTGTACCTCTTTGTTGGGTGAGGGCTGAATGTGATTTTTTTTGTTTGATAAATTGTTTTCTGCTGTAATGTTTTGTTTTAAATAAAAGGGAAAAAATAAAGATCTTCTGTAATAAAAATCAAAAAGATAGGAATAGGAAAATAAAAGGACAGCATTTTTAATTAAGTCAGTAGTTAAGACAAAAGCAGATTACCACTATCATAAAGAAAAAATACACTTTGTAATAATAATAAGAACATATCTATATGGTTCAATGTGTGTCTTTTTAGTGAATTTCCTCCACTTTATTAAATCTGTGGTACTGAGTAAATGTCAGTGAAAGAAATTCAATATTTTGTACTTTTCTTCTTTCTCAGCTGCTACAGGATCCTGATAATTAGTTGTTTTATTTTTTCCCCCCTCAAATGTTCCTTTTTAGGGCTAATACTGTTGCCACATAAAATAAGGGTAGACTTTGCAGTGGTCACAAATGCGGGTTATCCATGAGCTATTTCTGAACAAATCTCCAGTTGCTGTGGGTTCCTTTATAAATTACAGTTTTATGAGTAAACCAATTTAGCCATTTGCTGGAAATATAAGAATCTTTTACAGATATTTCTTGAATACCATAATAAATCAAGGCATACATTTTGCTGATATCTTGAATGGCATCTAGCATGTTTTTTTTAACATTTGTTTTCAAGTTAAAATATAATGAACATTTCATATACATTTCTATATGCTCTATTTAATTTCCTGGTCCATATAAATGTATCACAAATTCAATTAACATCTAAACAGGGCATTTGGAGTCTATTCTGGGAGCTTTGAGTACAAGGCTGAAAACAACCCTGGACAATCATTACAATGCAGACAAACTCTCATCCAGTCACACTGGGCTAGTTTAACAAATTACACACGTGATTTTGGTTGTGGTGGGAAGTCAGGACTGCAATTGTATCCCCAGGATATAACCAGGAAATATTTAATACTGACTACAGATTAATTGTGAAATCATTAGTTTTAATTTTCTGTAAAGAAATGAACAGTAGATTAAGTACCGATAATACATATCTATCTATCTAATGGGGGCAGCATTCTCAATAAAATATTTTTCATGGCAAGGACTATTTCCTGCATCCAGTACCTCACTCCTTTATGCGTAATAGAGCTAAAAATGGGCATAAGCAGCAAAAAGAATGCAGAGACAGTAATATCAGGGTTCATCAGATCTTGTAACAGTCAAGCTACAGTTGAATCATTAAGCTGAGCAATAAGTTAACAAAAACTACAAAATGTTATAAGAATTGTATATATGTTTATATTTATATATATACACATATTTATTATGTACAGTACAGGCCAAAAGTTTGGACACACCTCCTCATTCAATGTGTTTTCTTTATTTTCATGACCATTTACATTGGTAGATTCTCACTGAAGGCATCAAAACTATAAATGAACACATGTGGAGTTATGTACTTAACAAAAAAGGTGAAATAACTGAAAACATGTTTTATATTCTAGTTTCTTCAAAATAGCCACCCTTTGCTCTGATTACTGCTTTGCACACTCTTAGCATTCTCTCGATGAGCTTCAACAGGTAGTCACCTGAAAAACCATTTCTACCAATGTAAATGGTCATGAAAATAAAGAAAACATATTGAATGAGGAGGTGTGTCCAAACTTTTGGCCTGTACTGTATTGTGTAAATATATATATATAATTTGTATGTGTAAATGTGTGATATGATTTTGGGTATGGTTACCATCACCCCCATTATCCTAAATGGCTGTTACAAGAAATAAGAACTGATTCTCGGTTTGCTTCTCCTCAGTCATATTAACATATACAAATACACCAAATTGTGCATAACCTCATCTTTAAGATGAATAATTTTCTTCTTCTCTGGCAAATGCAAGTGCTCCCTTGTGGCCAGTAGGAATAATTTGGCAATATAAAAGTCAGGCTGCCCCCTAGGATTTCTGAGTAACTAATCCCAATCCATTAGATACTGTTGAAAGAACTGTGGAAAAAATCCTTCAGCTGCTTAGTGTTATAGCAGCTTGTTCCAGCTGTTCATAACCTCTTTTCATACGGTTCTGTGGAATTCTGACATTCTCAGTTTTATGATATCTTTTTTGGTATAGATGTCTGTTTCCTCCAAATAATAATTTTAAAATATACTTGGTTTGTAGTTTTAAATGCTTAGAAACATCTGCTCCTCTTGTTGTGTTTTCAGATGTGAATTTCTAACATTAATTTCAGTATATATTTAGTTTTTTTCAATTACTCATGTATCTTCTTTTGAAATAACTTGATAGTTATTGTTGTATGACCTATATACAAAGACTTGTTTCAGTTTTGTTTGTGTTGATATGTATGTTTATATCAAATTACAGATGTATAAATGTGTTGCTACTCTCAGCCTATACTTAATATGCTGAACTTTATATTGCTTCAGTATTTCTACCTCCTCTAATCAGCAGTATACTGTAATATCCTAATTATTAAATTGAGATTATGTAGGCTTTTTCTGGTGTTACAGCTCAGTCATTATGGAGTAGTCTTCATACTGGGCAGAGTATTAGTCTTCGATACAAGAGAACCATAGACAAATTCACTGCCTGTCACAATAATAGCAGCACATAAGGAACTCCCGTCTTTCCACCGCTAACGCTTAGAAAACTGAAGTACTTCTTGTGGGATCTGCAGCTCAAAAATCTTGTCAGTTTCTCCATACATCGCAAATTGTGTATCAATCTTTGTAGTAAATAGTACTCTAAGCTTTGAATGTCATATTTCATTTGCAGTAAAAATATATAGTTCTCACTTTCAGGATATTTCAGCCTCCTCAATATTCCTAAGCCTAGTTGCAAAACTCTCAGTGGATGTTTATTTGGCATTGTGATTACTACTCTTGAGAACTTTCTTTATCTCCCACAGGATTAACAGTTCAAATGTGCCTAAAATACCTTTTGTGTGCTTATCAACTATAGTTTGTTTATTTTATTTTCTAAGCAACTTTTTATTCATAATGCTGTGCTGTTTTTGAACTTAAACTTGCTTAACTGCCCCTAGAATATATACCTACAGTTGTTTTTTTTTTTCCTTTAAATTCTGAAGGCTCTGCCCGCTGTGCATTTCCCCTGGATTTATTTTGTATTGCTGTGTATTATCCTTTTGCTAGATATTGTATCCTTGTACTCTTTATCATTTGATTTAGTGGCATGAAAGTCACTATCTAAAATAAAGTATTATTCTTAAGGTCTTAGCTTTTTTAAGTACTAAGGCATGTTTTACTTATTTTGGTAGATGTTATTTCCATATACAGTTTGTGTTCCAGTGCCACAACTGTTATGATACTGAACATCATCACTGCAAGTTTTATCCTGGGTTTAAAATCATGAGTACTAATTCAATTCAATTAAAACTAAAAACTTTTATACTTGAGTGCTTTCTTTGAGTTAACAGACAAGACTGTTATTTAGCTTCTGTAGCCTAGAAAATATTGCCTTGATTAAATGTCCTTCTTGGTAGATGTACTGCACTTTCATTTTATCCTTCAGTCCAAATTCAGAACTAGCTTTTGTACACTATATAATTGATATCTAGGCAAGGACCAACTCTGTTCAGGCTTCTGTCCCATTGCATAGCACAAATAGACTATGCAGACAGCTGCTCTTACCAATATTAACCATTTCCAGGGTTTCTGAGCAAGTTAATGGGGTACTGTGTTTAGTTTCAACCCAAAAGTCTAAACAAGACATACCTCAAGTGGTCACACCATTTTCCACTATGCGCATTGTATGTTGTCTCAATAAGTTTTTTATTTAATTTTCAGTCCTATTTATTACTTACTAGCAAAATACCCACGCTTCGCAGCGGTGAAGTACTGCCTTAAAATTTTTATTAAGAAGAAAAGTAAACCTTTTTAAACTGAGGGAAAATATACCAATAATTATTTGTTAAGGATCTCTTTGTATACCACGTTGTCAGTTCGGCCCTCCGGTTGTAATATGACCAAGCTACGCGCTGAGCTTACTCTTGAGCATGCAACATACAGTTGGCCATGTGAAAAGCAATCTTGCCTCAAATCTCACAGCTTAGATTGCTGTTGTCATAATCGGTTTGAGTTTCATGGTTTGTTTCAATTACGACAGTATTTGCAGGGGTTGTGTTGAAGTGACATTTGGCATCTGTCAAGTGTTGTAAGCATACAACTGGTGTCATCAATAACTTCTCATCCAGCTTTTAAAAGTTTAAACTTTCATAAACATCAAAGTGTCCACTACTCAAATCGTCACCTGTGAATCTAAGATGTTTAAGAGGCATTGACGGTTGTCCAAAGGTGTAAAATATTTGGCCATTTTGGTACACTTGAAAGCGACAATTGAACAATTCAGCGGCAGCCATCAACTCACATGCAGAACCATAGGTGAAGGGCTTAAGCATTTCACTCTTATAGTGCTCCTGTGTAGTATAATTATATCCTGTACCATCATCAGTCCACACCTTGAACCTGTCCCAGTCATTTAATACATAAGACACAATGTTCCTCCGGATGTCAAGAGTGAGCCTGATATGTCCGTACAATATGTAACACAGAGAATGTAAAAGGCAGGAGGCATCTCCGGGCATGGAAACCACTCAGTAAGTGACAGTTCTTTGATCGATGATGATCACCTCAATAGACATGTTAATGGGGGTACAGTTGGAATGTTAAAGGAAATGGACACCTGAACAATGTAAAGTAAGTCTAAAATACCTACACAATAACTATAATCATAATAAACGAACAATAAAACAGCGGAGAAGCCGTGGAATAAATAAAAAGGCTGCAGTTATCAATAAGGAGACGTGAATCCCGTGGCAAAGCAAGGAAGGGATTGAAGAGACTGGAGCGACGGACGGCCTTGTATAGGCAGGCAGCCAACTACGTGGGAGGCGTTGGGATGGGCCCGCCTCACAAGGCGACCGAGCTGCAGGCTATGGACGTATATATGTACGTAAGTAGGATTCAGTTAGCGTTGGGAACCCGTATACCAAATCTTTTGAAGATGGGCCCATAAGTAACAAAGACTGTTGAAAAGTTCAATATGCTGGCCGACAGTGGCGTCATACCACCAAAATAAGTATGTACATCGGTTTTAGTTAGCGCAGGGAAGCCGCCTACCAAATTTCGTGAAGATGGGGCCATACATAAGAAAGTTCAACATGGCGGACGTTGTCGATCGTTATGACCGTTACACGGTTACCATCAGTAGCCTTGTCTTGCATAAATGATTTGTTAACATGTAAATTATTTGTAAATCTAACATCTTCTAATTTCCACATTTTTGGACATTTCTTCAAAATGCATTTCTCCTACTACTAACTGTCTGAAAAAAATACTAGGAAGTTTGGTGACACCATCCAGTAAGAAAATCTACAAAACAATGGCTTTCATCAGAGTAGTGCTCTGGGGCTGGTCACCTCTGTGTGTTCAATTTCAATTATGTTTTCTTCAATGGCAACCTTCTTCAGACACTCTTTTGTTCATAATTGCTGTATCTTTATCTCAGAAATGTAGTTAAACAATGTTTCTTCTACATCACTTGCCTTCTGGAAAGGCTGTCTGGCACACGGACCAAGAATGTACATCCCTTTTTAATGACTTGCATCTGTCTCATTTAGTGTCGCAGGGTGCCGGAAACAATTCTGGAAGCATTTGTGTGTAGGTGGCAAACCTTAATTGAATATGAGGGGGCTGTTTAAGTGTTTTATAGCTGCAAGTTGTGGGTAGCTCTGCTACACAGATACACATTTTTCTTTTAAAAGAAATTAACTTTATTGAAAAAATAATGATATGGAAAACTTTTTAACTCGGTGATTGTTTTTCTCTGTATTTGTGTGTAATACTGTATGTACACTATATACTGTATGCGTGGAAAAAAAAAAGTATTTATATTATAGGGGTGGGCAAAAGCAGGCTTACAGTTCTGAGTATGTGAAACAAAGTTTATTCTTGTATTTATTTATGTATTATAGTATTATTTATTTGTATTATTTGTCTTCTTATTTTACTTATTATTAAACTGTGCTTGAGTGTAATAAGTAGACATCAGAATGTGTAAATAATGAAGGCTGGCAATTTGAGCACTTACAAGATTTACGTGGACTGTGCTATTGTGACATTCTTTTGAGTTAGTAAAGTTAAGAGAGCTATTGTAATAATCATAACTTGCAGTCTTTTTCCATACCAGCAATTGTAAACCTTCTTTTGTCCACATCTATCTATTTATCTGTCTCTCTATCTCTCTATCTCTATCTATCTCTATCTATCTTCCTTCCTCATCTACCTGCTAAAACCGTTTAAGGAGAGTGAACCCGACCCCCACTCTGGTCTGCCCCATTCATTCTTTTCTCGAGGAATGCCCCTTAATTTTGGCTAGAAGTTGACTAACAATCAATGGGAAGAGCTTGAGGTAGCTATCTTGTCTATCTCTAAGGTGGTGAATGAGTGACCAGACAGGACCTTTCTGATTGCACATGATATCATAATGGAGACTGGGGTAGTAGTCTGAGAATACCTGTACCGACTCTCACATGCAAAACATGCCGAAGTGGAGCTTGATATCAAATGATTGCTGGTTCTAGTTGTATTTGAAAAAAATTTTAGTCCCTGGTCTAGTCCCATCGTTTTGATTCCTAAGCCAAATGGAAGTTAGTGCTTTTGCTATGACTTCCACCAATTTAATCAAATCCCCTTGAGTGGCTGGGTAAAGTTTAATATTTGACCATGCTTGACATGATTAAAGAGTATTGGCAAATTCTTTCAGTGGATTCGTCCAAGGACAAGACTGCATTTAGCACCCCTAGTAGACATTGATAGTATTGTGTTCTCCCATTTGGGTTACACTGGGTGCCTGCAGCCTTCTAGAGTCTGGTCAATGGAGAGCTGTGGCCCCACAACTCTTTTACTGCTGGCTACTTGGATTAAATCGTCATCTATTCCAAAATGTGGGGAAAACTTGTACAGCATGTATGAGCTATGCTCCTGACATTGAGTAAAACCAGACTGTGAATAAACCCCAATTCTTTGGTCTAAAGGAGGCCAAGTATTTAGGCTACCTAGTGGCCAGGGGTGTGGTTCGGCCACAGTGTTCCAAAGTCAACGCCATTCTGAAATGGCCCCATCCAAAAACCAAGTGGCAGGTCCAGGCTTTCTTGGGGTTAGCAGAGTACTACTGCCTGCTCATGCCCTGTTTCTCTGAGAGGATGACAGCCTTGACAGACTGGACAAAGGCCCCCAACAGAGTGGTATGTGATGCCAAAGCATTTCTGGACTTGAAACAGGCCCTTACGTCAGCACCAGATTTGAGGGTTCCTAACTTTTGTTTGCCTTTCATTCTCTAGCCCGACGCTTTGGACATGGGTCTTGATGCCATGTTCAGCCAAAGTGTTGATGGTGTTGAACACCCCATCATGTTCCTGAGCCAGAAACGGTTGCCCCGGAGACCAGGTATGTAGTGGTGGAGTAAGAATCCTTGTTGATTAATTGGGCTATTAACCAGCTGAAATACTTCATTCTGGGCTGAGAGTTCACTGTGATCACCAATCATGCACCACTCCAGTGGATGTTGGTGCACAAGGAGTCATACTTGCAGGTCACTGGATGGTTTCAGACCACTTATTCTGGTTCAAAGTCCTGCATCACCGAGGTTGTCTTCATTTCAATGCTAAATCTCTTTATCAGGTTCACGAACTTGAAGTTTGAAATGCCCCACCCGGTAGGTCTTGGATATGTGGTGGTATGTGGGGTGTTGTGGCTAGGGGAAGTCATGTCACGTAGGTGCGCAGTGGAGACGGCTTAATGGCACTGGTGATAGTAATTACCTGCACAACCAGGGGTTGGCGCTCTGTTCTAATGTCTTCTCTCTTTTCCTCCCTGTGTAGAATGGGAAATTGTTCCATCACTCATGTCACTTCCTTTATCCACCCTCCTGTGCCCGCCCCTTGTTGCCTGGAACCTATATGACCAGAAGTTCACCCATTTTTGAGACAGTTTAATTCCGGTGTCCTTTTCAAGACGTGTTATCTGCAACTTGTTGCGTGTATTTTATTGCAATTTTGTTTTAATTATCCGAGGCGGTGCCCCAACCCTTTGATGTTGTTTTGTCTCCGCTTTACTAAAAATATATATATATATATATATATATATATATATATATATATATATATATATATATATATATATATAGTCACAAACTTAACTCAGAGTCATAGAAAGGTTTGGGGCAGCCACCCGTATAATTGATTTCCTGGCTGCATTCAAATGAATACAGCACTGATGTGCACAAAAACGAGTCCGAAATAGTACTGAGGGAATAGGGAAAAGGTGGAGACTTTTAAAGAGTAAGACAGGAAGTGAGACCAAAGGAGTTGGACTCATGAAGGTCTTTAGCCATATGTTCGAGCCCGGATGTGACATCACAGGGGCCAGAGCCGGAAAGGTCTCCTTCCATAGGCTTGGTCCCGGAAGTTATGTCAAGATGGACAGGTGGGATCTACCGTGAATGGTCTACAGGAAAGGGAGAAAAAGAGTCAGTGCACTCTGCCACATCCTGGTATGACTCAAGCCCTTTAGCTGCCTCCCATTCGCACGTGTGTGACAAGGCTCCCTCAGCCCAGACCCGTTGGGTCAGTTGACCCTGACCGAGAGGTTGTGAACCTGAGAAAGGGTATTGGCATTGGTATGAAGAGTGCCCTGACGATGAACAAGCGAAAACGTGTATGGCTGGAGGTCAAGAAACCACCTGGTGACCCGCAGATTCATCTCCTTGTGCAGCGCCATCCACTGTAAAGGTGCATGGTCCATGACAAGGGTGAATTCCTGGCCCAACAGGTAGTACCTCAGCTAAGTAATCGCTCATTTAATCGCCAAAGCCTCTCTCTCCACCACCGTATACCTAGTCTCCCGGTCCAACAGTTTCTGGCTCAGGAACATGATGGGGTGTTCTACACCGTTGACACTTTGGCTCAGCACGGCCGCCAGGCCTGTGTCCGAAGTGTCCTCCTGGAGGATGAAAGGCAAATAAAAGTTAGGTGCTTTCAAAATAGGTGCGGATGTAAGGGCCTGCTTCAAGTCACTAAATGCTGTGCCTGTCTTTTCAGTCCATACCACAATGTTTGGGGCCCTCTTCTTTGACAAATCAGTCAAGAGCGCCACTCTCTCCGAGAACTGGGGCACAAACTGGCGGTAGTACCCCACTAACCCGAGAAAGGCTTGGACCTGCCATTTGGTTCGTGGACGGAGCCATTTTAAAATGGCATCTACTTTTTAGCACTATGGCTTCACGGTACCCCAACAACAACAACATTTATTTATATAGCACATTTTCATACAAATAATGTAGCTCAAAGTGCTTTACATGTTGAAGAAAAGAGATATAAAAGACAAAGTAAGAATTAAAATAAGACAACACTCATTCTATCTAACATGAAACAGTCCTCATTGTATTTAGGGTTCTCGTGGAAGGACTTGATGATGATGGTCATGTAGACTTTTGGCTTATAATCCATCAGTGTGGGAACATCATGGTGCTTGGATTAGGTGCACAGAAAACTGGGAAAAGAAACAGAAGGGAGAGTAGGGGTTAGTATGGATTTTAGAGCCACCATGAATAGTTATGATAATAAATTGAATATACGGAGTATCAGGATTAAATTAAAGTGAAGTTATGAGAAGGCCATGTTAAAGTAATGTGTTTTCAGAAGTTTTTTAAAGTGCTCCATTGTATTAGCCCGGCGAATTCCTATTGGCAGGCTATTCCAGATTTTAGGTGCATAACAGCAGAAGGCCGCCTCATCACTTCTTTTAAGTTTAGCTCTTGAAATTCTAAGCAGAAACTCATTTGAGGATCCTAGGTTACGATTTGGAATATAGGATGTCAGACATTTCGATATATAAGATGAACCGAGATTATGTAAGGCTTTGTAAACCATAAGCAGTATTTTGAAGTCAGTTCTGAATGACACAGGTAACCAGTGTAGTGACATCAAAACTGGAGAAATGTGCTCGGATTTTCATTTCCTAGTTAGGATTCTAGCAGCTGCACTCTGCACTAGTCGCAATCGATTTATGTCTTTTTTGGGTAGTCCTGAGAGGAGAGCGTTAAGTAATCTAGTCGACTGAAAATAAAAGCATAAACTAATTTCTCAACATATTTCAATGATATAAGAGGTCTTAACTTTTGCTATGTTTCTTAAGTGAAAAACTGTTGTCCTAGTGGTCTGATTAATATGCAATTTAAAATTCAGGTCACAGTCAACAGTTACCCCTAAGTTCTTTAATTCCGTCTTGACTTTTAATCCTAATGCATCAAGTTTATTTCTAATAATTTCATTATATCCATTATTGCCTATCACTAAAATTTCTCTTTTTTCTTTTTTTAGCTTGAGAAAATTACTATTCATCCAATTATAAACACAAGTGAGACATAGTGTTAGTGAAACAACAGCGTCGGGGTCATCAGGTGCTATTGATAAATACAGCTGTGTGTCATTAGCATAGCTATGGTAACTCACGTTGTGCCCTGAGATAATCTGACCTAACGGAAGAATGTAAATTGAGAAGAGCAGCGGACCCAGGAGAGAGCCTTGTGGAACACCATACAGGATATCATGTGTCTTTGAGTTGTCATTACCTCAACTAACAAAGAATTTTCTACCTGTCAAGTAGGATTCAAACCAATTCAATGCAGTACCAGAGAGGCCCACCCATTGACTAAGGTGATTTCAAAGAATATTATGATCAATGGTGTCAAATGCAGCACTCAGATCTAAGAGGATGAGAACAGATAAATGGCCTCTGTCTGCATTTACCTGCAAGTCATTTACTACTTTAACGAGTGCAGTTTCTGTGCTGTGATTTGTTCTAAAACTTGACTGAAATTTATCAAGAATAGCATGTTTATTGAGGTGGTCATTTAACTGCATATTGACTGCCTTCGCTAGGATTTAACTTAGGAAAGGCATGTTAGAAATTGGTCTAAAATTTTCAAAAGCAGAGGGGTCAAGATTATTTTTCTTGAGTAGGGGTTTAATTGCAGCAGTCTTAAGACAGTCTGGGAAGACCCCCGTATCTAATGACGAGTTTACTATGTCAAGAATATTATCAATTACAGTGCATCCAGAAAGTATTCACAACGCATCACTTTTTCCACATTTTGTTATGTTACAGCCTTATTCCAAAATGGATTAAATTCATTTTTTTCCTCAGAATTCTACACACAACACCCCATAATGACAACCTTAAAAAAGTTTACTTGAGAGTTTTGCAAATGTAGCACGCCCGAGGACGCAGGTGGAGGGTCTCAGTTGAGAAATTATTCTATGTAAATCAGGTAAATCTATTCTGGTGAACTAATTTAATTTGTTTATAACGGAGTACTGGGGCTTAGAGGATCTGCAGTGTTGGGGAGATTATACTGTATTATTTCTAATATCATTTATTTTTTGATTTGTAGCAGTTAGCAGGCCACCTGCTCTATTACGTGGGAGGGCTTGTTCTCCTGTGGCCGTAGCCACTGCCCTACCTTTGCCTATAAGGACCAGGCTTGTTGAGGGGTTGGCCGCTCTTGTTCAAACCTCCAGTTTCTCACTGTAGTCACCTGCCAGTCTGGGGCACCTGTAGGTGGAAATCGGGGCTCTGGCTTCACAGGGAGGCGAGCACTCTCTTCCAAGAGAGCATAATAAGCCCCTTTTGCCTCCCCCCTCCAGAGCAGCCCAATTTTGTGAACCCCTCCCGCACACTCCCTGGCTTGCCTAGGTTTCCTAGTGAAGCAAGCCGGTCACAGAGCTCATACTGGGTCACTCTGAACCACGGGACACCCTCCCGCCTGAAAACTCGGCCCCGGTACGTGTATTACAGGTCATATGCTCTTCTCCTCCAGGACTTCTCCATCCTACCGACTACGCCAATGTCACAAACTTGACTAAGAGTCATAGAAAGGTTTGGGACAGTCACCCGTATAATTGATTTCCTGGCTGCAAAGTTATTCAAATGAATACAGCACTGATGTGCACAAAACCGAGTCCGAAACAAAACTGAGGGAATAGGGAAAAGGTGGAGACTTTTAAAGATGAAGACAGGAAGTGAGACCAAAGGGGTCGGGCTCATGAAGGTCTTTAGCCATAGGTTCGAGCCCGGACATGACATCATAGGGGCCGGAGCCAGCAAGGTCTCCTTCCATATGTAATACCGTATTGGCCCGAATTTAACGCAGCCCCCAATTTTTTCATGAAGATTTTACAATGAAAAATCTGAATTTAACGCGATCCATTCATTTTTCATAAAATAATTCAAAGAAAATAAATTTCAATTAGATAATCATTTATTTAATAGGTAATATGACAAGTACATTCATGTCAATAAAATTAAGTAGTAATGTAGAACAAAATTAATAGTATTAGGTAAGTTACAAGATATCTAAGTGAAAGAAAAATGAAAAGGAAATATTTATTCAGAATCAGAACTCTTTGTTGTCACATTGTTATCGTCAGTATGCTCGTTCACGCTAAACCTTCCTATTTTGGGTCCACTAAAACATTTTCTTGAGGAATTTACATTCATATATTTCGTTAAATCTTTTCTCCGGAGACGGACGTTTACTTCTGGAACTGTATTTCCTTGAAGCTCTCATGTTGTTCGTTCTCTCTGCCTTGTTTGCAACCATAATCTTAAAATTCATATTGTAGGTTCTCCTGGTACCTTTATTTATTTATCTCCTTGATGAGCCTTTTTTCTCAACACCACTATTATAACTCGCGCTCATTTTTTATTGGCAATAAAGAACCCGCTGCTAGAGCAAACATGCAAATTACTACTATAACAGTTGCGAGAGACGTGGACTACACTTACCTGTGAATCATACACACAATAGCCACTTGCTGGCGTACACCGGACACGCGCCAGAATTGAAATGCTCGAAACCATCGATTCTACCGGAGCAAGAAACTCTCGTGCAGTCTCGTGTACTCGAACCGATCTGAACTATACCGAACGCGGAACGTGCGACCAACACGCAGGTCGGTCGGAGGCATAGGCGTACTAATAAGAAGAGTTGTTACATTGAATTGCCTAGTCCTCGAATTTAACGCGAGTCCACTTTTGAACGGGAAATATTTAGTCAAAAAAGGTTGTGTTGTATTCGGGCCAATACGATATTCTATCATTTTAACATTTTCCTCAATAAATAAATGACCAAGTATAATATTTTTGTCTCATTTGTTTAACTGGTTTCTCTTTATATACTTTTAGGACCTGAGTGAAAAATGTGATGTTTTAGGTCATATTTATGCAGAAATATAGAAAATTCTAAAGTGTTCACAAACTTTCAAGCACAACTGTGTATATATATATATATATATATATATATATATATATATATAGTGGCAGATTGCCGGGATGCCTGGAGGGACCTGAAAGGGACATTAATAGCTTCTTTTATAGATATACAGTATATATGATATATAGATATATATGATAGATATTTATAGATATACAGTATATATATATATATATATATATATATATATATATATATATATATATATATATATATATATATATATATATATATATATATATATATACAGGGAGTGCAGAATTATTAGGCAAGTTGTATTTTTGAGGAATAATTTTATTATTGAACAACAACCATGTTCTCAATGAACTCAAAAAACTCATTAATATCAAAGCTGAATATTTTTAGAAGTAGTTTTAGTTTGTTTTAGTTTGAGCTATTTTAGGGGATATCTGTGTGTGCAGGTGACTATTACTGTGCATAATTATTAGGCAACAAATATATACCCATTTCAATTATTTATTTTACCAGTGAAACCAATATAACATCTCCACATTCACAAATATACATTTCTGACATACAAAACAAATCAGTGACCAATATAGCCACCTTTCTTAGCAAGGACACTCAAAAGCCTGCCATCCATGGATTCTGTCAGTGTTTTGATCTGTTCACCATCAACATTGCGTGCAGCAGCAACCACAGCCTCCCAGACACTGTTCAGAGAGGTGTACTGTTTTCCCTCCTTGTAAATCTCACATTTGATGATGGACCACAGGTTCTCAATGGGGTTCAGATCAGGTGAACAAGGAGGCCATGTCATTAGTTTTTCTTCTTTTATACCCTTTCTTGCCAGCCACACTGTGGAGTACTTGGACGCGTGTGATGGAGCATTGTCCTGCATGAAAATCATGTTTTTCTTGAAGGATGCAGACATCTTCCTGTACCACTGCTTGAAGAAGGTGTCTTCCAGAAACTGGCAGTAGGACTGGGAGTTGAGCTTGACTCCATCCTCAACCCGAAAAGGCCCCACAAGCTCATCTTTGATGATACCAGCCCAAACCAGTACTCCACCTCCACCTTGCTGGCGCCTGAGTCGGACTGGAGCTCTCTGCCCTTTACCAATCCAACCACGGGCCCATCAAGACTCACTCTCATTTCATCAGTCCATAAAACCTTAGAAAAATCAGTCTTGAGATATTTCTTGGCCCAGTCTTGACATTTCAGCTTGTGTGTCTTGTTCAGTGGTGGTCGCTTTCAGCCTTTCTTACCTTGGCCATGTCTCTGAGTATTGCACACCTTGTGCTTTTGGGCACTCCAGTGATGTTGCAGCTCTGAAATATGGCCAAACTGGTGGCAAGTGGCATCTTGGCAGCTGCACGCTTGACTTTTCTCAGTTCATGGGCAGTTATTTTGCGCCTTGGTTTTCCACACGCTTCTTGCGACCCTGTTGACTATTTTGAATGAAACGCTTGATTGTTCGATGATCACGCTTCAGAAGCTTTGCAATTTTAAGAGTGCTGCATCCCTCTGCAAGGTATCTTACTATTTTTGACTTTTCTGAGCCTGTCAAGTCCTTCTTTTGACCCATTTTGCCAAAGGAAAGGAAGTTGCCTAATAATTATGCACACCTGATATAGGGTGTTGATGTCATTAGACCACACCCCTTCTCATTACAGAGATGCACATCACCTAATATACTTAATTGGTAGTAAGCTTTGAGCCTATACAGCTTGGAGTAAGACAACATGCATAAAAGGATGATGTGGACAAAATACTCATTTGCCTAATAATTCTGCACTCCTGTATATATATATATATATATATATATATATATATATATATATATATATATATATATATATATATATATATATATATATATATATATATAGATATAGATATATATATATATATATATATATATATATATATATATATAGATATATATAGATATATATATATATATATATATATATATATATATATATATAGATATAGATATAGATATCATTAAAAAAAGAAAAGGTCATCTTTCCTGTGTCTAACTGACACACTCCTTTAAAGGAAGTTACCAAAGTTCAGCTTAATTCATCTTATCTTATGACGCCTGTATGAATAACCTGCCGTTGTACTAAAACAGCTTTTAATCCTTAGTAGCTTGCAAGCAGTTACATTTTCTTTTACACATTTGTGTAAATTGAGATATTTATTCATGGATGATTTGATTTTGTTTTTTGTTTACTCAGCCTTGATCCCCATATAAGCCTGTTTTTCTCCATAAAAACGTGAAGTTAAAATTTTTTCTTGTTTATTAACACAAGCAACACATGGTAAGCAATAGTTAAAAATGTAATTTTTGTGTAGAGTATTTCTTTAAGTTAATTTATAAAATTGCATCCTTAACCTTGCTTATTTAGAATGCAAAAGAGGTATGTACTTAGCAGACTCCGCTGCAAAGATGTAAAGCACAGGGTGGCAAGGCCCTATTTATAACTTTCACTGTTACCTTTGGGCTGCAGATATACATATATTAACATAACTTGTGACATTTTGTTGAAACTGCATCTCCTTTGTTAACTATGGTTCAGGCTGCTCTCTCTCTCTCTCTCTCTCTCTATACTAGTTATGTGCCCCAACTACGCTTGCGTGTTAAAGTTGTCTGTGAAGGGCTCCCTGTTTATACGCGCTGCCAGTTGTGAACTGGGCCCTTCGTCACACAGCATTATGATTTTTTATAAGGGAAACAAAATTACAAAAGAAAACCCTTGGACACTGATTCGATAGGAATGGCCTACTCGGAATCACTGTCCAAATCGTGATTATGTGGTGATGTAGGAGCATTTCTGCTTCTGTCCATTCACAGTCCGTCTCGTTTTCACGACGCTGTCGTTTCCTCTCCTGATCTCTTCTCAACCTTTCTCCAATCTCGCAGGTTGCTTTGTGGCAATCCAAAGAGTAAGGCAATATACACAGAGCAATGGTTATAAAAGGGGAACACATAGGTATCAAGGCTCTTTATAGCATAAATAAGGATCACTTCACTGACATGTGAGCAAGCCACGGTACAACTGTTAGACGCGCAGCACTCGCCGGCTACAACATAACAATAATAATTTCCGGATCGTGCTGTTATGTTGTCATTTATTTTACCCACTGTCTTTCTTTCATTCATATGTTACGTAGGCACATACTTTTATCTTCGGCAATCTCATTCTCTAATCAGGCCTCAGGAGCTAACCAGTTTAACACTGTCCACCACCCCTTTCATTATTTCAGCACATTGTTGACATCCGTGAGTAACAACAACGTACTAAACTGGAAGGTGGTCTATGCATGCGTGGAATTCGCGGATAAACAAAGATCAAGATCTAAATGAAGATCTCTTTAGTTAATTTAAAACACAACAATTTGTTTAATTTGAATGTCTGTGTTTTAAGGTGTGACTGGAGTACTACAGTCTTCAGTAGTATAAGCCTGGAGGAGATTCATAATGCAATGCCTATGTTTTAGCTGTCTCTCTACTGCCATCTAGTGCTTCTTCTTCTAATTCATTCGTGGACAAACAAAGATCAAGATCCAAATGAAGATTATATACTGTATATATATATATTGTTCTGTGGCTACTATCTGTCACATATTCACTGTCATCCTGGTGGTGCATCATTTTCCCAGTATATGGAACCACTTTAGGTAACATTTTAAGGAAAAGATGTTTCACTGAGCTCTCCTTATTTGCAGTGTGCTCAAACATGGGTTACTGGAATTTAATGCAGAAGACTTTGCCACATATCTAAATGACGATCATCCCATCCTGATATACCTGGCATGGCTGAAAACAGACTTTAAACATTATAGTAACATCATACATTAAAATGCTTAAAAGCAGTAAATTGCAGTGCCACCATTAAATTAGCATATAGTTTCCTGAATGTCTTTGATTGTGCACAACTGCCATTCCCTTATACAGAAGTAATTTAGAGTTGCCAGTCATCTTAAACACCTTGTCTGTGGGATGTATGAAGAAGCATTGCCAAATGGAAAATGTTTAGATACCATACATATAGTGCCTGGGCTGGAAATCTAACCTAGGTGCTTGCTACTGTTCCACCCTTTATTTAGGTGAATTATTTGCATGTCGATTTTGAGATTTATAATTAAACAGTGACAAATAATTATGTAAATAATTATTTCCTAAATCTGCATTGCCACTTTTATAAGTAACATCTGTGTGAGATATGTGAAAACTGCTTTTATAGCCAGTTTATAGCTTGTTTTATTCATGATGGTTGTGAAGAGCAGTACTTCTGTTTAGAATATGCCAAAGGGCTCAGTTAGGTTCTTTAATGAGTTTCCTCGTTGAGTATTCTAAATACTCAACTTGTATTTTATGCTATGGTAGATTTTTCTTCTTAGATGTACTGAGTCTGTTTGCAACATGGTAATTAAGTTTTTAAAATGTATAAAATAGTGCATAGTGTTTGATGTTACAAAAAGATTATTAAGCAGTCCCACAGCAGACACTAGTTTCTTCTTTCCTTCAAGCAGTGAATTACTTTTCTTAAGGTACTGTACATTAGCAAAATTGCTAATGCTGCAAAGCTTTGAAGATAAAGAAAGTATAAACTAGAGCATATCATTTGCCAAATGCAGTTTACAATTTGCCGTTTTTAAATGAACAGTGCATTGAATGCTTTTCTTCAGGGAACACTAAAGGTTTTTCTTTTCCATCCGCAGCAGGTGGAATCCATAAGAGATATATTCGGGTGTGCTTTCACATGTGTAAAATATTTCATGACACCGGATCCTCTCTGAGGCTTCCTAAGGTCTAATGTGAAAGTCTGTATGGTGCAAAGCCAAACCTCCAGAGTTTGCCAGGTTGGATATCCCTTACTGCGGCTGTCACATTGTAATTTCTTGCCTCTGGATTGGGTTGCAATGTTGTTCACAAACGTTAGTTGCTGCAGTGCTTTTAACCCTCTGTTTCCATGCTAGACACTCTAGTGCTTCTATTAAATTTTTGTTTTATACAATTGCAGATTATAGTTTGAAACTTATGCATTGAAAATCATTTTTAAGCTAGTAATATAAGCAAGGCAAAATTTAGAGCAGTAGTCAAGGAATTTATTTTTCTGGGACTCAACAGTCATTTGTGAGAGTAGGGTCACTTACTATGCCAAGCATATGCCAGTTTTCTTTTAACTGTAGTTGATTGTCACCATCAAAGAATTAATATTTACTTCTGCTGCTTTCTAGCTCCAGTAGAGTGGGTTTAAATCCTGGTCTGGTCAATATCTGCTTGAGGATATCCTCTAGTTTCTGTGGTTTTCCTCACACATCCCAAAGGTGAACAAGCTAAATTAATTAGAAAATTCTTGGAGGGTTGACTACTGGTGTGTGTACTCTGTGACTTGTTGGACAAGTGCTCCATCTAAGGCCTGGACCAGCTTGCACCTGATAGTTTTGGACAAGACTTTATGGATAAGCTGTTACTGAATGCAATAGAAAATATTCAGGAAACTATTACGTAGTTCAAAAATCAGATTGGATAAAAGTTACTAATTCCATTTGGAAGTTTCAAATGCATACAGCAGCAGAAACATAAACAATGATACAGACTCACAGGACGGATAATACAATCAATCAATTGATGAATGAATGAATGAGTACATAGTGTGGAAGCATTGAATTGCCTGTTATCAATTGGAAGAAAAGACCGCTAGTGGAGATTCTTAGAACGCTATAGCAGAATGAGTTTGTAGTTAAAAGTGCGCCAAGAGAGTGCCTCCTGGAGGGGATTTTGACATCATTCTCTTTTCCACAACAGCTTGCAGTATGTATAGATTTTGCTCTGTGATGGAGCAGTGTTTCCTGATAACTTTGTTCAGGCATTGTGCTTCTTTTGTGCTCACTATTGTTGATTGGTGAAATTCACCAACAGATTTTTGTGCTGTGAATTTACAGGGTTCAGCAATGACCTGACTTGCCAATTTTTTTTTCCCCAAAATTTGCCAAGTGTCTGTGGTGAGCTGGTGCCCTGCCTGGGATTTGTTTCCTGCCTTGTGCCCTATGTTGGCTGGGATTGGCTCTAGCAGACCCCTGTGACCCTGTAGTTAGGTTATAGCGGGTCGGATACTGGATTTGCCAAGTGTTTGGTTTAGGCAAATTTTTGCCAGCTCCCCATGATGCTTCGCAAGGCCAGAGTGACATCTCAGAGCATTAGCAGCCATGTTGGATTGGGATGTCACTACTCATCTGTGCTTCTTGCCCAAGTTGCATGATGCATGCACAGAACTGTCACGCATGTGAGTTGTAAATGTACTCTGCCTCACACTTTATGGTGCTGCCTGAACTCCTTAATGCGTGTGTCAATAATTTACGGCATATACATGCATGCTTGGTGTCACTACTTAATCAGTACTCCAGCCAAATTTGCACCCTGCATGCAGTAAAACTTGAACAATTTTTATTTGAGGTGTACATTAGTTGACCATAATGGGAATATTATGAAAATGCTTTTTTTCTTTTGCTTATTTTCATTGTATGTTGTGTCTTCATTTCTGGAATAAGCATTCTTCATGTATAGTTCAGATTATATAGTAACAGGGACATACCAAGTATATCGAAATGATTCCTTATATCACAGGCTCTTTGAGTGTCAGTTAGTTGTAGTAATAGGAGCTCAGAAGATGCTGAGATAGAGATAAAGTAGTTATAGTATTATGGATTTATAGTATATTTTATCTAAATTGCACTTTAGCGTAGTGGTTAGTACCGCTGCCTTATATCTCAGGTCATGTTTTTGGCCACAATAATTGGTCCAGCAGAGTTGGCAGATGCATTTCTAGCCCTTGGGCAACTTAAAAAACGATTACATTATTATAGTCAATTCAAAAATAGTCCATTTTCTCCTTCACCTTTGACTTCAATGCAGTTCACCTAGTTCACAGAAATTCACAAACATTTTTATGTTTTCGTCACACTCTAGGTGAAGTGAATTCAGTTGTATTCACTTATCACTAATCATCACTAAGAAATATATGCAAGAGGATATGTAGTGTAATAAGAGAGGTGTTTTCAGAAAACGAACTTGAACATAAGCTGTTGAATTGTTTCACATTTTATGATGTACTGTAATTAGACAATGGTTCATGGCAGTTCTCTAAACTTAGAATATTTCCACTAGAGTCTCAAATATTAAAAAAGGGTTCATTTTCATCAAGTGTGAAAATGTAGGCCAGAAATAAAATCCTGCTGCCTTTCTGGTGATATCTGTCTGACTGATAGGGTGGACTGGAACTTACTTGTCTCCAAATATAATAAAAAAGAGCTGTATTTCACCTTCTGCACGCATCTCTTCTCTGAACTGGTTGTCTGTCTTTCTCCCTGCAATTGATCCTTCACCCTAACTTGTCCAGCCTCTACACATGTTGGTCTACACAAATGAGGTAGAATCACTGGAAACACTTCTAAGGCCAGGAGTGGTTCTGTACAATATTCTAGGCCACCAAACCATTGTGCCCTTTGTTGGCTTATCCTTTTAAAACTGCCATATTTATAAAGTAGGGCCTGGATCTTTTTCACTTTTGAAAAGGGCTACTATGCTCCAGGTCTTTATATAAGGAACTATGCACTTCTCTTTTGTTTTTATTATAGGTAGGAGGAATTGTATTGGCCTCCTGTCTCCTTTGGGTCTGTCTGGGTGACCCTCCACAACACATTACCTTTGAGTGTTTAATAATGTTTTATTATAGTACTTCATATTCTTTCCCCATATAGAACATTTGGACATGTGGGTTATCATGCGTAAGGTGTGGTAATACCATCAGCAACAACATGACTGAAGATTATTTATAACTGTATTGGCATTTCTGTGAGAGGCAGGATAAGTAGGGATGTTATTTTAGTAGAAGCTACAGCTAGGGAACTGTACAGTTTTGGTGGTCCAGTTTTCCATATTTTTATCTTCAGTGTTTGTGTTCCCATAAAACCCAGGGGAGCTTGCTTGAGGTGGAATGAGCTACTGTAGCTTAATGATTTTCATCTTTGTTTTGTACAGCTATTATAATTCTATATCTCATAGAGTTATTTATATTTTGAACTTATTGTTTGCATACATAACCTAAACAAGCACAAGTTAATGTCTACTTAGTATATATTGTTTAAATGCATGCCTTAGCCTGCAGTGGGCTGGTGTCCTGCCCAGGGTTTGTTTCCTGCTTTGCGCCCTGTGTTGGCTGGAATTGGCTCCAGCAGACTCCCGTGACCCTGTAGTTTGGATATAACGGGTTAGATAATGGATGGATGTATCCCTTAGCGTACATAGACATTGTAACATTTTGTTAAATTTGCAGTTTAATAATTATCATACACAATTATCATACACAATTCTATTTTTAGTTCAGAATGATTTCCAGATGGACCTGAATAAAAACCAGGTAGTTAAATTATTCTTAAGGTTTGGCATTTCAGAAAGCTTTGGCAGTCAGTACATATGTGTATTTGTGTGTGTGTGTGTGTGTGTTTGCCTGTGCTTAGTTATTTATGAAACTGGTTAAATGAACTAATAAGACAACAACAGGAAATAGAGATAATAAGAGATTTACTGCAGCATAAACATCAGCACACTTCAGAATTCTTACAGTAAGAGAAATTAAAATAAAAAAAATATATAAGGACGTCTGCCTGTTTTTTTTTTCTTCTTTTCTTTGAGTCTTTGAGGTAGTTGTGCCTGTTTTGAATTTTTGGAAAATAACTTTAGTCACTCATTTTTTTTGTTTATTTAATATTGAATGTCAGCCAGAATTATTTTATTTTAAACTTGGAATTTAAAAATAACCTAAACGTAGGAAGATAAACTGTCAGGGCAGTAACAGATAATTGACTATGGATGTAAAAAATTGTTTTGGGACAAAGTGAGTGACAATTGTTTTGCTTTGTTCCCTATTTAATACCACTGTTCATCCTTGGAAATTCCTGTGCAGATCACTATGTCTTCTAATATCCTGAGCTGCCCAGATGGTATAAAGAGCTGTTTTTTTTTTGTTTTATTTTTTTACAGAAGGCTGTCATCAACAGGGTTTATATACAATGAAGAATTAGTTGTGTGAGAGTAATCAGAAAATTAAATTTCTCCACAAACGTTTTGCACTCGGTTCTTTTGAACCTATTGGTAAAGCCTATATTTTAATCTGCTTTTGATGTTTTTTTTTCTTTCTATTTTAGCTGAAGATTTACTGGATAGTTTCTTTGCATTTAGTCCTGGAGTTTAAATAAACATTTGGAAGTGCTCTCTGGAGATTCCACTGATTTTGTTCAGTGAAAATATGTTCTTCTGGAATTAATGGTGTGGCCAGAGTTTAGCTTTAACTCTGTCATCTCCAGTATTAAAGGCATGTTTAGATTAAGCTTCGTGATGGTTTTACTTAATGGCCATTTTAAGCAAGTCAGTCTCATTTTTGTTAGAAATTTCTATTTCTCTTTCTATTTCTTCTGATTTTCTTTTAGTCACGGTAATATCAGAATCACTAATTTGGTTTTAAACAGGTTAATGTGTGGAAGCATATTTGTTTTGGTGAAATCAGTTTTTAATCAGTCAGTATTTTTTAAGAATGGCTCATTTGTCAAGGCAGTCAATCTTAATTTTTTTTCTTTTGTTTTTCAAATGATTTTATAACCCTAATTTAGTAAATTTATGTGAATGATTGAAATACAAATTTCCATACCGGATCGGTCGAGCCCCGGGTTAACAACGACCGCCACCAGTACTGTTAGCCAACAGGGTGCTGGCAAAAATTCGGCTATTGTTGGCCGAAGAAGGAGAAGAAGAGGGGCGAGACTTGTCCGGGGGCAGGAGGAGAGGAGGAAAGAAAAGCGAGTGGAACTGAGGGTAGGAACTTTGAGTGTTGGCAGTATGACTGGTAAGGAGAGAGAGTTAGCAGATATGATGTAGAGAAGGAAGGATGATATATTGTGCGTGCAAGAGACTAAATGGAAGGGGAGTAAGGCCAGGTGGACTGGAGGTGGATTCAAATTGTTCTATCATGGTGTAGATGGGAGGAGAAATGGGGTAGGAGTTATTCTGAAGGAACAGTATGTCAAGAGTGTTTTGGAGGTGAAAAGAGTGTCAGGCAGAGTAATGATTATGAAGCTGGAAATTGGAGGTGTGATAATGAATGTTGTTAGTGCATATTCACCGCAAGTTGGGTGTACAATGGGTGAGAGAGAAGATTTTTGGAGTGAGTTGGATGAAGTGATGAACAGTGTACCCAAGGGACAGAAAGTGGTGATTGGAGCGGATTTCAATGGCCATGTTGGAGAAGGGAACAGTAGAGATGAGGAGGTGATGGGCAGGTATGGTGTCAAGGAGAGGAATGAAGAAGGTCAGAGAATAATGGGCTTTCCCAAAAGGATAAACATGGCTGTGGTAAATACATATTTTAAGAAGAGGGAGGAACATAGGGTTATGTACAAGAGTGGAGGAAGATGCACACAGGTAGATTACATCCTATGCAGAAGAGTTAATCTGAAGGAGGTTGAAGACGGCAAAGTGGTGGCAGGGGAAAGGTTAGTTAAGTAGCATAGGATGGTGGTCTGTAGGATGACATTGGAGATCAAGAAGAGGAAGAGAGTGAAGATAGAGCCAAGGATCAAATGGTGGAAGTTGAAAAAGAAAGACTACAAGGTTGAGTTTAGGGAGAATGTGAGTCAGGCACTGGGTGGTAGTGAAGAGTTACCAGACAGCTGGGAAACTACAGCAGATGTAGTAAGGATGACAGCAAGAAGGGTGTTTGGCGTGACATCTGGAAAGAGAAAGGAAGAAAAGAAAACCTGGTGGTGGAATGAGGAAGTACATGAGAGTATACAGAGGAAGAGGATGGCAAAGAAGAAGTGGGATAGTCAGAGAGATGCAGAAAGTAGACAAGAGTACAAGGAGATAAGTTGCAAGGTGAAGAGAGAGAGGTGGCGAAGGCTAAAGAAAAGGTGTATGATGAGTTGTATGAGAGGTTGGACACCAAGGAGGGAAAAAAGGACCTGTTCCGATTGGCTAGACAGAGGGACTGAGCTGGAAAAGATGTGCAGCAGATTAGGGTGATAAAGGATAAAGATGGAAACGTACTCACAAGCGAGGAGAGTGTGTTGAGCAGATGGATAGAGTACTTTGAGAGGTGGATGAATGAAGAGAACGAGAGAGAGAAGAGGTTGGATGTGGAGACAGTGAATCAGGAAGTGCAACAGATTAGCAAGGAGGAAGTAAGGACAGCTTTGAAGAGGATGAAGAATGGAAAGGGCGTTGGTCCAGATGACATACCTGTGGAACGATGGAGGTGTCTAGGAGAGATGGTATTGGAGTTCTTAACCAGATTGTTTGGTGGAATCTTGGAAAGATTGGATGCCTGAGGAGTGGAGAAGTGTACTGGTGCAGATATTTAAGAATAAGGGGCATGTGCATGACTGCAGCTATGTTTTACGGGTTGGAGACTGTGGCACTGATCAGAAAGCAGGCGACAGAGCTGGAGGTGGCAGAGTTAAAGATGCTAAAATTTGCATTGGGTGTGACGAGGATGGATAGGATTAGAAATGAGTACATTAGAGAATCAACTCAAGTTGGACGGTTGGGACGCAAAGTCAGAGAGGCGAGATTGCGTTGGTTTGGACATGTGCAGAGAAGAGATGCTGGGTATATTGGGAGAAGGTTGCGAAGGATAGAGCTGCCAGGGAAGAGGAAAAGAGGAAGGCCTAAGTGAAGGTTTATGGATGTGGCGTGGGAGGACATGCAGGTGATGGGTGTAACAGAACAAGATGTAGAGGACAGAAAGATATGGAAGAAGATGATCCACTGTGGCAACCCCTAACGGGAACAGCTGAAAGAAGAAGAAGAAGAATGTCAATGATTGAAAATAGAAAGCAGCAATAAACAATTGTCAGCTCCATGTTTTAAAACCACTTTGATTTATGAAATACATTAGTAATAGACCCTGAGGGATTTCATTTAGTTATGCTTCCACAAAGTCAGTCAGTCAGGCAGCTAGTAATTGTCCAACCTGCTATATCCTAACACAATGTCACGGGAGTCTGCTGGACCCAATCTCAGCCAACAGAGGGTGCAAGGCAGGAACAAACCTCTGGCAGGGCGCAAGCCCACCGCAGTTCTACAAAGTTTTTTATAATATGGTGACAGGCTGAATAGGCAAGACCAGAACACCTCTCTTCCTAGCATCCTGACATAGTTTGTCCTGTGGAGAATGAGGAATAATTAAATTAATACACTTTTTTTGATCATCGGTTACTGTCCTCACCACATACAGTATGTAATGAAGAAGTGGTGCAGTAACCATTAATCCCAATGTCTAGCTGATTTATAAATGCTAGCGGTACTTTGCACAGCCTCAACATTAATAAACATCAAACCTAAGGAAATGAACAAAGTTTTAGCTGATTTTAGTAGTGCTATTTAAGATCCGATGTTCTACTATGTATTGCCTAAATCTATGGATAATATTTCCAGTCTCGCCCATTTCCTCACCCTTTTTATTTACAATTTAATTAGTGCTTAAAGTATATTCTAGAACTTTTTTGACTCTGCTTGCAGGTTGCTCTGCGAGGGCAATAAATATCTCTCACTCCATAGCTTTCTCTTTGGTCACTGCTGCAATGTTTACTCTTTAGCTCAACACTATTGCTAAGTCAGATCTGGAAACTCTCTTGTAATTTTCCATGGAAAGCCCTCATCTTTAACTTGACAGTGTCCTTAATGGCTGATGTGAAACAGTGAATTCTAGGGTTGAAGTTACGATCTGCACTATCCACCTTTTGGCCACATCTCCTTGCAGTCACTTTCACTGTTTTCTTCACCAGAATTCATTCAGACTTCACATTACTGAATTTTCTTGAGATTTTTGAGATGCTCATATGGAGGTAAGAGTTGAACTTGGTTGGAGTGGGGTGGAACGAGTGGACACTGTGGCACCCTCAGATTGTTTTTGGGTCTCCCACCTCTGTATTGCTGAATCTCTAGCTGTCTAAACCAGGTCACCTTTAATTACTGGTTGACTTATCAACACCTTTCTTTTTAAGCAAATGTCCAGAATATTCCTCAGGCTCAAAACAGATTACAATAACTACATATTCATTTACTGACAAGTGGTCCAATGTGTTTTGGTGTTACTTATAAGCATACTTGTGTTCAAATGTGGGTAATTTATGATTGGCACAGAAATCTAGCAATGTTATTCAGAATACTGGAATTCAGATTGGACATATTATCCCAGTCCAACCTGGAGTTGGTTCCTGCCTACTTTCTGACAATTTCATACTTTATGCTGAACTGGAGTACATGAGTGAGAATGAATATATATATATAGGAACATGGCCCGGACACAGACAGATGGACAACGGTTTGTCACCCAGCACACACATGTTTATTATACACAATATTTACAAGTAAAGTCAAGTCCGTGCACAACCCCAGTGCCTTCAGCACCGATTCCCCAATGTCCAGGCCTTACAGTCCAGTGCCTGCCGGCCCCTTTTATACCAGCCCAGATGTGGCGGAAGTGCAGAGGTCCAGGGTTCTTCAGGCACCGGGGCATCCCCTGGCTGTGGCCACGGGCCCCTACAGGGTTGAGCTTCCAAGCTCTGCACCCGTAGTCCCCAGTGCAACCAGGGCGGTCGCCCCCTCATGGTCTGGAAGAGGCGCAAGCCCTCCTCTGGTCCTGGGCACCCCGGCTAGTAGATAGATAGTGTATATATATAAACTGCTCAAAATATTAAAGGAACAATTTGAAAACACATCAGATCTCAATGGGAAAAAAGTTCTGCTGGCTATCTATACTGATATGGACTGGGTAATGTGTTAGGAACGAAAGGATGCCACATCATTTGATGGAAGTGAAAATTATCAACCTACAGAGGACTGAATTCAAAGACACCCTGAAAATCAAAGTGAAAAAAATAATGCAGCAGGCTAGTCCATTATGACAAAATTTAATTGCAGCAATTCAAAATTGTATTCAGTAGTTTGTATGGCCCTCACATGCTTGTATGCATACCTGACAACATCGGGGGACATTCTCCTAATGAGACAACGGGTGGTGTCCTGGGGGATCGCCTCCCAGATCTGGACCAGGGCATCAATGAGCTCCTGGATGGTCTGAGGCACAACCTTGAGGTGTCCGATAGACTAAACATAATGTCCCAGAGGTGTTCTATTGGATTTAGGGCAGGTGAGCGTAGGGGCCAATCAATGGTATCAATTCCTTTATCCACCAAGAACTGCCTGCATACTCTTGCCACATGACGCTGGGCATTGTCATGCACCAGGAGGAACCCAGGACCCACTGCACCAGCATAGGGTCTGACAATGGGTCCAAGGATTTCACCTAATGGCAGTCAAGGTGCCGTTGTCTAGCCTGTAGAGGTCTGAGCGTCCCTCCATGGATATGCCTTCCCAGACCTACACTGACCCACCACCAAACCGGTCATGCTAAATGATGTTACAGGCAGTATAATGTTCTCCACGGCTTCTCCAGACCCCTTCACATCTGTCACATGTGCTCAGGGTGAACCTGTTCTCATCTGTGAAAAGCACAGGGCCATGGTGGTAGACCTGTCAATTCTGGTATTCAATGGCGAATGCCAATCGAGCTCCATGTAGCCGGGCAGCGAGCACAGGTCCCACTAGATGATGTTGGGCCCTAAGGTCAGCCTCATAAGTCTCCTTCTGATTGTTTGGTCAGACATTCACACCAGTGGCCTGCTGGAGGTCATTTTGTAGGACTCTGGCAGTGTCCATCCTGGTCCTCCTTGCCCAAAGGAGCAGATTCCGGTCCTGCTGATAGGTTAAGGACCTTCTACGGCCCTGTCCAGCTCTGCAGGAGTAACTGCCTGTCTCCTGGGATCTCCTCCATATCCCTGAGATTTTGCTGGGGGACACAGCAAATCTTCTGGCAATGGCACGTATTGATGTGCCATCCTGGAGAAGTTGGACTACCTGTGCAACCTCCGAAGGGTTCAGGTATCGCCTCATGCTACCAGTAGTGACAGTGACCGTAGCCAAATGCAAAACTAGTGAAAAAACAGTCAGAAAAGATTAGCAGGGAAAAATGTCAGTGGCCTCCACCTGTTAAACCATTCCTGTTTTGGGGGTCGTCTCATTGTTGCCCCTCTAGTGTCCCTGTTGATAATTTAATTAACACCAAAGCAGCTGAAACTGATTAACAACCCTCTCTGCTACTTAACTGACCAGATCAATATGCCAGAAGGTTCATTGACTTGATGCTATACTCTGATTAAAAAGTGTTCCTTTAATTTTTTATGAGCAGTATATATATATATATATATATATATACATACATACAGTATACGGTCAGTAATTAGTTGTTTTGGATATACTTATTGCCATTAGTTTTTTGACATGCATAACTAAGTATCTGTCTATCTGCCAATTAATTCTGTTACTTTTTTATTATATAATGACATTGTCCTTCATTGTTCTTTTGATTTTTTTTTTTCCTTCTTATGCCACTTGGGTCCCAATCCAGGTGGTTCGTTGTGAGATGGGTACTGCAACACGCTATCAGCGCATGCTCCCAAATTCCTCCTCCTCCTCCTTATGCTACTTTGAGTTCTTCACTAATCAGACCAGATTGTTCCAAGCTATTTCTTTTTTCTGTAGACTGCAGTTCAAAATCTTTCCGTCTTGATCTGCCATTTGTAGGATATATTTGTACTTCTTATTGTCTTTGTACTCAAAGTCTTTTCAGTTCTGTTTTCAGACATCCTCCTTCATCTTCACACCTCTAAACCTTACAATACTGCATACTCCTTGAGATACTAGTTCACATACTTAGATAAAGTTCCTTCTCTTAATGTACACATTTTAGGGTATTGCTGTTTTTCCTTAATCTTTCCTGATAATCTTTTCACACCCAAATAAATTCAGGTGACAATATGTTTGCATGCTCAGATTTATTTGTATCTACTCTGTAGTGCTTTTCCATCTGCTGTTTTTCTGCCTATGGTTTTTTAGGACACATGCTGTCTATGAAAAATGGGTGTAGGCATGTATTAATGAACCTATCAGCCCACAAGCGCACAAATTTCCAAACAAGTGGTGAATGCAAAAATTTTGGAACCTCAATGAAAATAGCACTTGGCTTAACTTTTAATAGTTTAAACACTGCATATAAAAACAACTAAACATGAGGAAGAAATTTTTGTGAGGTTTTGTGAACCTCTGAGTCACCAGTGAAAACCAGTGAACACTGTTCAGTCACTGGGAGCTTCTCCCAAGTATCTTGGTTCAGTGAATTGATGTTCAAATGCTGAATGACAGACAGATATTCGAGCATTCTTATAGGCAGCTGTATTAGGAACTCTTAACTGATACTTTCATTACTATTTGTTGTCTTCAAACTTTGGTCCAGTAAATAGTATAGATACATTAGGCGCTTTTTTAAATTCTATGTCTTTTAAGTAAACCATACTGGAATACAGGGTATTAAGCTGTCTTAACTAACATAATCTTGCACCTGACCATCATCTTTATCTTCATTCTTCTCTTGACTTTGGATATTTACAGTGTTTTATATTTCCCCTGCAGTTTCAGATTTGATTTCGTAGAAAGGATAACATATATCATTTGATTTATAGCAAAATGTTTGTAATTAGGTTTATATTTATATATAAATCTAAGTCCATTTTGAATGCAAAGTGATACATGCATCAGTTTTAAAGCACCCATTGACATGTGTTCAATTTGCATTTGCTCTCAGTGTTTTCACATTTGCATACCTTATGTTTCTTTGTTTTTTAAAGCCAGAAATTGGTGTTGTGATTGGAAAAGTAATTTAAACGATTTCTTATTTTCATACTTTAATTTTCTAAATTTTCTCCCTTTCTTCCAAAATCATTTTAGTTGAAAAATTACTTTGCCAATAATTTGTTGTTTGTTTTATTTGTACAAAAGTGTTAACCCTTTGATTTGCTTATAGCTCTGTTGCTGTTACAAAGAAGGAAAAATCTGATGTATTTAATTAAAATTCTTTGCCTTGTAAAAAAATGTAAAATTGTGAAAGGTATTTGTATGAATAGATACTTTTAGTAAGGGAAGTAGCACAACAGTAAGAATTTATAGGAAGTGCAGTTCTTGCTAAGATGACATGTGTGGCTTTCAAAAACTAGATGCAATGACAACTGAAACATGGACTACATCATGGGTTTAAAAAATTAAAAAATGTCTCTGCTTAAATAAACAGTTACCGATAGCTGTTATAGCTTTTACTGTTTTTTCCACCATAGACCAACATCCATTAACATCTGAAAGGATAAGAGGGACAGCAAGGATAATTCCCTAAATTCCTAATGTCACTGTGGAAACTTTCTTTAAACTTTTTCAGTTCTGAACATTGTGGCTCTCTGGCCTTTTCTAGCTTTTGAGTTTTCAGTTATTAAAATGTACTGTGATGAACAGGATTGATTTGTAGAACACAAGTATAACCCCACACAATTCACTCCTTTTATATTGATGAGAGGTTTTAATCTTTTCTTCTTTTCCTGTCCTTTGGTCCTGTTTGGTGACTGACTATGTTAATGTTGTGTGCACTCTAAATATAGGTGTTTTATAATGTGTTGATAAAATGTAAATATCATTAGAATTCCAATGATATACAATTCTATTACATATATGATATATTCCACTTGGCAGAATTCTGAATTTCGAAGATGTACACAAAGAAAAAAAAACATTTTCTAGATTCAGTAATTCTTATTACACTGCATTGGGACTTACACTGAAAGTGGAGGAAGTTTTCTGCATACAACATATTTTTATATTAGTTAATTCCCTACCTATCAAAATGTCCTAGATAGACAGATAGATAGATAGATGTCAAGATCCAAGAGAAATTCTAAAACAAACTGGTATAAGATGAGGTGGAAGCAGTAAGGGTTTTCTGTCTCAGCAGTTTAGCTCAGTTTAATGAATAAGTCATTATATAATATCTTCCCAAGTGCATCCAGTCATCTTTCTTAGGTCAAGACTGCATCATTTCCCTGTGCCCACTGTGCAGAGAAACTGAAAAATATGATTTGCTGTTTCCCCAAAATGCCGGGCATGTCATATTATACTTAACACTTCTACCACATGTTGAAAACACGTGGAGGCACCAAAACATAACAAGGCAAGGAGCTATAGCTTCTCCTCTTGAGTCAGTGGAGGTCCTTGGAACAGCTGAAGCCTGACACAGGTTAGCACTGGGGGGCTAGTTTATGTCTGACATTGTAGTAGGAATACGTAGGCCAGATACACAGTTGCAATCAGAAATGTGTCAAAACAGACACATTAGCAATGCTAGAGATAAATGTTCCCTAAATAACTGCAAAGTAAGGAGGGTGAAGAAAGGGGCAGATATGAGGCATTGCTGCTTAAGTGCTACTCAACTTAACAAGACAAGTTTCCAAAACAATTGTCAAAAACAACTTCGGAAATATCAAACATATCCTTTAAGGATGGAGGCTGTATCTTAAAATCAAAAAGTCCTTATGCTTTTATCCAGTTTAGAGTTATCCTCACGTTACATGAATCTTCCTGTTCAGAAAGTTACCTGGGTTTAAAAATTAGGTTCTCCAAATCTTTTCCATTTGATCTGTGTCAGAGGTTATTGTGCAGTTGTGTGTAAATGTGTCTTTTATATTTGATCTGTCCTCAGTTTTTTTTAAGAACTGACTCTCATAGTGTTTTGCATGATGTAATTCTTAGAATCATTGTGCAGTGCAGTTCAGTTCTGACCTTATTTAATGTTTTTATATCTCAAATCAGGAACTAAAAATACTATGCATCTTTCAGAAATTTCACTTACGAAAACACAGATTTTGCAACACATTTTTGTTTTTCAGTTCTTTAATTTATTTATATTGGGAACCACATTGGTAATTTAACTTTTAAGCACCATGAAGAAAGATCATGAGATGTTGTTAGCTTTTATAAACAAAACTATATTTTTCAACAATCCTTCCATGTCAGTATCATTGTCAGTAATATAAATTGGATAGGATAACATCAAAGTACAGATTCCTGATGGATTTCACTGATGACCTGTGTGTATAGAATATTCTCCTTTTTATTGCATTATATTTTCCCATACTTTTTCTGGAGGAAATGTTAATTGGCATGTTGAGATATAATATTGCAACCTGTTTAAGGTTAGTTTCTGCCTCATGCCTGTAAAAACAGCAGAAACATTCTTGTACAAAAAACCTGTACTCTTCTTCAGTGGACCCCATAACAATAAAGTACCTCCAGATGTGCATGTCATAAGGTCTGTGCAAGCAGCCGTCATCTTTTTGAAAATCTTCATCAGAAATGGTGAATACTTTATAAGTCCCTTGGTATCAAATGGGTCAGAATTGGAATCTAAAGCATTGTTGGTAAGTGAGCAAAATCATTATATAGCATAAAAAAAACTTTGCAAGATGACCATGTGGAATATCTGAAGGCAAAGAATAATCTCAGGATGGCACTTTTCATTTTAAAGTGGCAGTGGTGTAAATTATGTATTAATACAATCCAGAAAAATAAAACTAATCGATGGGCAACTCTTAAGCAGAGAGGTTCTTATTGGCTGTCATTCCATGTTCATCTTCAGAAACACTTTTGGGGTCAGTGACTGTTGTCCATGCTAAAACTATCTTCTGTCTCTGTCAAACTCTCTCATAATCTGTGTCTAGTCTTTATAGTTATGTATCTCCAATACAGCTCCAGAGTGAGTTTCTTTTAAAAGAAAAAAGAAAGAAAAGATTTGGCTAAAGCTATATTGAAATGCTGGCGCATGAAATGAATCACATACACACACTTGCACATGTGGTTCTGCCCAAATGTGAATTGTTTTCTCACTCTCATCCACATAGCTATGCAATAATTTACAAAAAAAACTATTACTTATAATCAATCATATTTTTTCAGTAAATGTAGTAAGAAGATTATATGCTAATCTGAAAACTGTTGGTGCACCAGTTATTTCAGTTAGCTAACAAAAGTAAGCCTGTAAGCTTCCCTGAGCCGACTCCCTCACAGTGCTTCTATAGACTCAAAGATACTGTATATGCAAATGAGAGAATAAACAGTGGGCTTACTTTATAAACACGGAAGGACTAATGGAATGAAGTAAATGGCCACAAATGAGGCAAATTTTAGAAAGTAAAATATGATTGGTATAAAGCTATGTCAAAATGCTAGCACATTTATTAAATCACATACACACACTTGTACATATTAGATGATATATACACACTTGCACTATTGAATCGCATACAATGTGTTACGGCAGATGTGTACATAAGTATAAAGAGATGACTTTATTTTTACTTTTGTTTGCATTGTTGGGTATTCTGTCTGCATTCAAATGTTTTCACACACCTTGGAATATAAAGTACACTGCCATTATCAAGTGGATGTAGGCAGAGCTTGGAACATTCAGGTTGTTCTTTCCACAATATTCCACCTTGTGTTCTCTCCTTTCTCCACTGTGCACCTCATACTCACAGCTCTGCTGCTCTCAAACACTTGGCACACTTTGATGCTGTCTTTGTACTTTGTATACCAAGTTGTGTGAAAACATTCCATTGCCAGGTAATGGTTTTTGTACTTTTTATTTAACAACAATAACAACAACAACATTTATTTATATAGCACATTTTCATACAAAAAGTAGCTCAAAGTGCTTTACGTAATGAAGAAAAGAAAAATAAAAGACAAAATAAGAAAGTAAAATAAGACAACATTAGTTAACATAGAAAATGAGTATGGTCCGATGGCCAGGGTGGACAGAAAAAACAGAAAAAAAACTCCAGACGGCTGGAGAAAAAAAAAAATCTGCAGGGGTTCCAGGCCCCGGGACCGCCTCTGGGCATTCTACCTAACATAAATGAAATAGTCCTCTTTGTAGTTAGGGTTCTCACGGAGTCACTTGGTGTTAATGGTCATACAGACTTCTGGCTTTGAATCCATCCATCATTGTTGGAACATCACGGTGCTTTGAGTAGATGAGGATACTGGAAAAGGAAACAGAAGAGAGAGTAGAGGTTAGTACGGATTTTAGAGCCACCATGAATAGTTATTATAATGAATTGATATACAGAGTATCAGGATTTTGATTAAGTGAAGTTATAAGGCCATTTTAAAGTAATGTGTTTTCAGCAGTGTTTTAAAGTGCTCTACTGTATTAGCCTGGCGAATTCCTATTGGCAGGCTATTCCAGATTTTAGGTGCATAACAGCAGAAGGCCGCCTCACCACTTCTTTTAAGTTTTGTTCTTGGAATTCTAAGGAGACACTCATTTGAGGATCTGAGGTTACGATTTGGAATATAAGGTGTCAGACATTCCAATATAAAAGATGGGCTGAGATTATTTAAGGCTTTATAAACCATAAGCAGTATTTTAAAGTCAATCCTGAATGACACGGGTAACCAGTGTAGTGACATCAAAACTGGAGTAATGTGTTGATTTTCTTTTCCTAGTTAGGATTCTAGCAGCTGCATTCTGCACTAGTTGCAAATGATTTATGTCTTTTTTGGGTAGTCCTGAGAGGAGTGCGTTACAGTAATCTAGTCGACTGAAAACAAACGCGTGAACTAATTTCTCAGCATCTTTCAGTGATATAAGAGGTCTAACTTTAGCTATGTTTCTTAAGTGAAAAAATGCTGTCCTAGTGATCTGATTAATATGCGATTTAAAATTCAGATTACAGTCAACAATTACCCCTAAGCTTTTTACCTCCGTCTTGACTTTTAATCCTAATGTATCCAGTTTATTTCTAATAGCCTCATTGTATCCATTATTGCCAATCACTAAGATTTCAGTTTTCTCTTTATTTAACTTGAGAAAGTTACTATTCATCCATTCTGAGATACAAGTCAGACATTGTGTTAGTGAATCAAGAGAATCGGGTCATCAGGTGCTATTGATAAGTACAGCTGTGTGTCATCAGCATAGCTGTGGTAGCTCACGTTGTGCCCTGAGATAATCTGACCTAACGGAAGCATGTAGATTGAGAATAACAGCGGACCCAGGATAGAGCCTTGTGGAACACCATATTGGATATCATGTGTCTTTGAGTTGTAATTACCACAACTAACAAAAATTTTCTCCCTGTCAGGTAGGATTCAAACCAATTTAAGACACTGCCAGAGAGGCCCACCCATTGACTAAGGCGATTTCTAAGAATGTTGTGATCAATGGTGTCAAATGCAGCACTCAGATCTAAGAGGATGAGAACAGATAAATGGCCTCTGTCTGCACTTACCTGCAAATCATTTACTACTTTAACTAGTGCAGTTTCTGTGCTGTGATTTGTTCTAAAACCCAACTGAAATTTATCAAGAATAGCATGTTTATTGAGGTGGTCATTTAACTGCATAATGACTGCCTTCTCCAGAACTTTACTTAAGAAAGGCAGGTTAGAGATGGGTCTAAAATTTTCAAGAGCGAGGGTCAGATTATGTTTCTTAAGTAGGGGTTTAACTACAGCAGTCTTAAGACAGTCTGGGAAGACCCCCGTATCTAATGACAAATTTACTATGTCAAGAACATTATCAATTAGCACGCCATACTTCTTTGAAAAATTTGTTGGTATTGGGTCAAGGACGCAGGTGGAGGGTTTTAATTGAGATATTATTTTTTGTAAATCAGGTAAATCTATCCTAGTGAAAGAGTTTAATTTGTTTATAATAGACTGCTGGGGTTTAGGAGGATCCCTAATGTTGGGGATAAATACTATGTTATTTCTAATATCATTAATTTTTTGATTGAAAAATACAGCAATAGCCTCACAGGTTTTACTGGAAGTACTTAGGAGGCATTCCTTTGAGTTACCTGGGTTTAGTAGGCGATCAATTGTAGAGAATAAGACTCTGGGATTACTAGCATTGTTATTTATAATCTTAGAGAAATAGTAGCACCTCTCAAGACGGACAGTGTTATTGTATTCTGTATTTTTTAACTTTTAATATTTCATAGTGGATAGTAAGTTTAGTCTTCCTCCATTGACGCTCAGCTCTGCGGCATGTTCTCTTTAAATCAGACACTCTTTGGGTCTTCCATGGTATAACAATGCTAGAAGATTTTTACTGTCTTTTCAGGTGCAACTATGTCAACAGCAGCTCTCACTTTAGTATTAAATCTTTCCACCTTACTATTTACATTATCCTCGCTATTATAGTTGGCACTATAAATGGACTGATTGCTTAGAATGTTTGTAAGTTTTAAAGCTGCTGAAGTCAAAGAAGCGTTTTTTAACAATATGCTTCTCATGGTGTTTTTTATCATTATTTCTATATTAAAAAGTAGAAGAAAATGGTCTGATAGACCAATATCAATGATCTGCTTTATATCAACTTTTAGTCCTTTAGTAATCACTAAGTCTAATGTATTACCTGCTTTATGTGTAGGCTGATTAACCAGCTGTCTTAAATCAAAAGAGCCCAGGAGGTTCATAAATTCTTTTACTTTTAGATCACACTGATTATCTATATGAAAATTAAAGTCACCAACTATTAGGAGTGTGTCATAGTTAGTAATTAAAATTGACATTAAGTCAGAGAATTCCTCAAAAAAGGTGCGTTGAATTTTGGAGGTCTATACACGGATAATACTAGAACTTGAGAATCTCCATGGATAACAACGGAGAGATACTCAAAGAACTTGAACTTACCAAAACCGACATCTTTACATTTAAGAAAGTTTTGAACTTCTGCAGTTTACATGACTGTTCAAATACTGTATAATAAAAATAAATTGTTTGATTTCAAGCTTGATAAAAGACTCCAGTAATCATTGTGTTAGAAATTAAGTCAGAGGGATTTAATTTTACATGTTTTAAAATTTTTAGGCCTGTACAGTGATATATGCTGTTACCATCCAACATTTTATAAATTTCATGATATATAATTTTGCTTATATCACCCATGCAAAGGTAATGTACACAGTGGAGCAGCAAAACATTCCTACACCATCACACTATTACCCACATGTTCTGTTGAAAGTATGATGTTCTTACCATCAAATTCTATATTGGATCTAGGTCAGGCATAGTGGTACCCGTGTCATCCAAAGCATTTTCTTTTTATTGTTTATCTTATGAAACATCTTTCCAAAAAGCTTTGAGATAATCCAGGTGTTTATTTGTAAATTTGAGGCAAGCACTATTATTCTCTGAGGAAGAGGTCTCTGCCTTCCTAATCTCCCATGGATTCCATTTTTACTTTGTGTCTTTCTGATTGTGAAGACATGAACACTGACATTGGCTGAGGCTTTAGAGACCCACAGTTCTTTGGTTGTTCTTCTGGTATCCTCTTTGACTTTTTGAATGAGCCGCCTCTGTGCCCTTGGGGTAATTTTGACAAGCTGGCCTTTCCTAGGAAGATTCACTGTTCTGAATGTTCTCCATTTGGAGATAATGGATTGCCCTGTGGTGCAATGGAGTCCCAGAGCCTCAGAAATAGTGATTAACCCTTTCATGATTGGTAGCTTTCAGCAACTTTTTTCTCTTTTGGAATTTTCTTTGATCGAGATACAGTGTTCTCATAAAAATCTTTTTGTGACTACTTCACTTGTATTGTAAAGGCCAGTATATGGTGATGTGTAGATTTAACATGGTTAGTTGCAATCAGGCCAGGCTATTTTATGTTCAGTCAACTGAGTCTAATTGTCAGTTAACTTTGATCATTTGTTTAAGTGAGTAACTAAGAAGGCAATTACCATTTCACACAGACATTAAAGGTGCCGGATATTAAGTACCTATTATTAATGGTGATATATGTTTAGGATGGTTCCCCTTACCTAATATTGCATTTTGTCAGTAATTGTATTGGTATAATAGAGACACAAACATCTACTAATAATACAAGATGCAAATTCCATGGTCACTGTCAGAGGCATAATTTTGTACATCAAGTTAAGAATTCAAGGTGCACATTTCTGAAAATTAATATAAGAAAGTTCACAGTGTCAATTTTTGATCATAGTATTTAGGAAGTGGTGAATAGAAAAATGTTACTCAAAGGTCTACATTAAAAACTAAAGAAAAAAGATATTGCATTTAGGTTCTGGTTATTAAATAATTCATCACTAACATAAATCTCATTTATCTTTTTCAGAAGGGGACTGCTAACTATATATATGGCAAACCTGGTAAGTAAACATGCTCTATATATGTGTTTTTAAGTCTTGCTTTCTTTGGAATTTATTTCTGTCTGAAGCACTATGTTGAAAGCATTGTTACTTACTAAAGAAGTAAACGGACCACCAAATCATATCCTCATACATTACAACTGCATTGTTTGTCAGCTTTGGCAACACAGTCAGTAAAGACATATTTATTAGAATTGATGTAGGGTGCTCTCTTTGTTACAGTGATATAATGAGTGTGTAGCTCCAAGTCTGGACTTGAATAATGTTTAGGAATAATGTTCAAGAGTCTCTAAAGTGTGATGAACGTTAACATTGTCGGAGACGACTGAGGTGGCAACCCGGCCAGGACGCTTAGGAAGATCGGAGGAGGGCTTACGCCTTCCCCAGACCATGTGGGGGCGACCAGCCTGGTTCCTTTGGGGGCCACGGGTACAGAGCTTAGAAGCTCAACCCTATAGGGACCCATGGTCACCGCCAGGGGGCGCCTCCGTGCCTTTGGAGCCCTGGACCTCGGCACTTCTGCCACACCCGGAAGGGCCAGGGTGAAGAAGAATGGGGACACCTGGAGTGCTTCCAGGTACGCAGCTGGCATTTCCGCCACACTGGGGCGTGTCGGTAGGAGGTTGCCGGAACACACCTGGAGCACATGTGGGTGCTTATAAAAGGGGCCGCCTCCCTTCACACAATGACTGGAGTTAGGAGGAGAAGACAAGGTCTTGGAGGAGAGGCAAGGAGGCGGCCTGAAGTGAAAGGCACTGTGAATTGAGCAGCCATGACTTTGGGGGACTTTTGGGGTTTTGAGCACATTTGTAAATATGGACTATGTTAATAAACGTGTGTGGGGTGAGTTTAATGTGTCCGTCTGTCTGTGTCTGGGCCAGTCTCCACAACATTCAAAATGATTTATTGCAGAGAAGCTTTTTATATTTTAAATTAAGGCAACATATTCCTACTTTCATTTTACTGTAATTTCTACCAATGTATGTCACACCTAGCGTTAACCATTTAGATATCCTAAAGATCACATTTTTCCACACAGTGGGCTAATCATGTCATAGTTAACCTCATGTTCCAGCTGACAGATGTTCTAATTGGACTTAAACCTATGAACTCCTGCAACAAAACATACTGACTTAAACAACATTTTGTGGGACACTACAGTCACTGTTCTTTAGCATCAGGTGGTGAAGTCAAAATGTATTGTTTTTATTTGGGGTTTCTGCTACATATATCAGGTTCACACTGCATCATGCCTGGGACAGACTTGGTGGGGCTAGGGAATTAGTTCAGCTTGGGTGCAGTCTGTACAGGCCACTATTGAATAAGAGGACTGGTGATCTGCAGTGGAGGATCCTGCATGGGATCATTGCATTAAACACATTTGTGTGTCTCATTGATCCAAGGGTTTGTGATTGAGAGACTGAATGAGAGACTGTCTTTCATTGTTTTCAGACACTTTTAACTTTTCTTAATTCTATTTTTAATGCTTTTGATTTGTATTTTAATTAGTCTGTATTTATTTGTGGAGTGTCTGATTTGAAGGAAATTAAGAGTAATAGCAGGATTGCTAATTTTTGTTGGGCTAGGCAAAAATGCCTATTTATAAGTCAAGAAAAGAAAAAATCAATAATCAAAAAGAGATTGATCTGGGTAAAATGCTTACTGCCTTAGTAAAAGCAATAGTGCTTCTTGACTATAACTTTTATAAAATGAATTTTAGCCTACAAAGTTTAATTAGCCAGTGGTGTATAAATGAAGCATTTTGTACAATTAGGAATGAGGAAGTATTTTTTGTTTGTAATTCCAAAACTAACTTTTGAAAATTGTGCTTTTTTAAATCTCTTGTTGAGGGTTCATGACTGTAAAGATTTTTTAATAATTGTTGCTTCGTAATAAAGTGTATATTTAAAAATAAAAAAAAATCTTTCATTCTTTCTTTCTTTCTAAAAACTGTTATTTTCCGTCAGAACTGTCCTGAAGGCCACTTGCCTGTGTCTTCTTACGACAAGTAGAAAAGCTAAATATTGACAAGGTACTTTTTTAATGGACAATAGACATCTGTCAGGTTCTGGCTTTCTGCCTTTCTATAGTGGGCTACTCAAAGCTTGGAATCATCTTGAGAATTGCGTTGACTGGAGCTCTGCCAGTGTCTTTTGGGCTCTAGAATACCCAGTCTTGGACCTCAAAGTCACTCAGCCTGTAAGACTCCAATCATTATTAATGAACTATAAAGTAATCCAGGTCTATCACCTAAGATAGCTGGAAAGACACTGCTGGTACAGCACCGAGAAGATGGTGGAGGTGTTGAGACTTCACTCACTGAGGCAGAGTAGCCAGCTGCTGCAAAGGATCCATGCCACCTTTACAGCTGAAGCAAAATCTCTTACTAGGAATTTCCTTGCTAGCAGAGATTCACCTGAGTCCGGTGAAGGCTTTCCTGATGGGACTGTGGTACCAGGTGGTTTTGTGCTGTGGGGAAAGAGCTCTATAGACTCTGTGTGCTGGTACATCACCGGGAACCACGGAGCATAACACCAGAGATACCCTGGAGGGGTAGAGACAATGGGGCCAGCTTGGTGGAACTTATATAGACCACCATTAAAGAAAAGAACTGGCAATTTGCAATGGCGTGTGCTGCATGACATCATTGCTGTAAATTCCTAGTTCTTACTGCTTGATTATTTAGTTTTTGCAGAGAGAGAGAGAGACCATTTTTCACTGTTTTCTCTTCTGTTTTAGACATCGGCCTCTTTTAAATGTTCTTACCTCTGTTTTTAGTGTTCTTGACTTGTCTTTTAATGATTGTGTATTTATTTATGGTATTAATGGAAATAAGAATAAATCAGGATGAATGTCAGATTGGTAATTTCCTAATCGGACAGCACATTTATAAATCCAGAAAAGAGAAAGTGAAGTCAAATAGACAATGTGACATGTTAAGAATATTTCATGGACTCAGGGGTGTATATGGAATTCAAATTCTATAGAATGATTGCAAATGTGAATTCCTTTGAGGAAATATGTTATGTTCATGAGGCAATTTGTAAACTTAAAGATAATGAGTTGATTTTTCTTATTTGACATATGAATTAAGTATTGTTTCTTTTTTTGGGTGTGTTGGGGTTGATTATCTTTTATCTATGTACTTTTATTCTTTTAAAATATGTAATTCAATTCCTGAGGTGTTGCTTGCTAATCCTATGCCATGCTTTGAAAGTTTTAGAGATGCTAGGTGACAGTATGATATAAATGTATTAATGTGTTTGCTCTAAGAATTTATGAATATAACCTTAAGCATTACTTTACCATCATCAGTCAAAATCTGAAATATTCTTACATCTACAAAATAGTGACACCGAAGTACATCCTTCATGACTTCCTTCAAATTGTAAATGATTGCTTTTAGTTATATGCCTATCAACCTAAATTCACAAGAACTCCTAATCTACATTGTGTCTTCTATTGATAATTATGCATGTGCTCATCTATTCATCACTGTGTTCCACATACTCAATCCAATCTAAACCTTAACAAAACTAAATTAAACAATGCAAAATTAAAGTACAGAACAGTTAATAAGTTGATTCTTTTCTTCTTTCACCTTTACAGAAGCAACACTTGTTTGAGTTCATTGAGTCACAGTGGTAAAAACTATAAACCAGTCATCAGAGTGCAGACAGGTTACAGAAATAAGATACAAGAATCTGGATAAAGTTATTCTAACTTCATACTGAATTCTCTTGTCATGCTGAAATGAGAACTGAATGCAAAGACAATATTAGAACAAAGAATAGCATTAGTAAGCTATATTTTCTGCCAGAAGTTTCCAGATGTTTGCCCCTGGTATCTAACCCCCAGCAAATTCTCCAGGACAGATGTTGATGTTAGCAAGGAGAGAAGTCTGGGAAATCAAGGTCAGTATCAATGCTGGCAATAACCACAGGAAATAAAATAAGTGATATGGGAGATCTCGGGTATGATCTCATGAAATATCCTTGCTGTTAATGCATATTCAGAAATGTCAAAACATAATTTAAAATATACCATGCAACTATTATAGGATTGACTTCTTAAAGCAAAAGCATTGTAACCAGTTGCTGTGTATGTGCAGGGATTTTGTTTCCATGTTTGTGTAATCGTGAACAGCCAGGAACATTAGGTTGGGTTAGCGTGTTTATTTTTAAATATCTAAACACTTTTTATTCATATTGATTGCTTGATTGGCTGTATTATTTGTCCTGTGAGTCTATATCCTTGTATGTTTCTATTGCTGTATGTGTGTGAATTTCTCCTTGGAATTAAAAGAAAAGTCAAACAAGATGACACCTTTTTATTGGCTAACTAAAAAGATTACAATATGCAAGCTTTCGAGGCAACTCAGGCCCCTTCTTCAGGCAAGATGGAATTAATAAAGTTTATCTAGTCAAATCTAAACATATTAATTAATTAATCTACTTACCCATCTTGCCTTGTGTCAACAGTATAGACTCATTGTGGTAGTGTAGTGAGGTACTATATGTTTTTTCACTAGATGTTAGGCCTCTTAATTCCAATTGATCTCCATTTAAATGACCACAACATACCTAAGTTTTGCTGCTGACTATATTTATCATTTTATGACTATAGTATACCCTTGTACAAATGTACTGTATAATTCCCCTAGATCAACAAACATGACAGTAACTCCAGTTTCCTCCAAAGGAAGGCACAATCCCAAGATCAGATTCCAATAGAGTAACTTAGCTGGGAATCCACAATACAATAGCAGTTTTTTTGAGTTTAGCGGTACTTTAAATATTGCAGTTTATTTTTTAATTTGTCTGAAGTTAAAATTGAAATCATATTCATATAGATATCAACAATGCATTAATATTTAAGTTTTCATGTTTTGATTTTGTTTAGGTCAGTTTTGATTTTTTTTTAAACATAATTTTGTCTGTTTCACATTGGTTTGCTGTCGATGTGCAGGCAAGTTTATTTTTGTGTACATATTTCAAAGAAATCCAAACTTGCATGGCACTTCTGAATAGTTCACAAAAATACTCTAAAAATAAGTAAGTATAAAGGTATCTAGCATGTGCTACCTTAGAAAGGTAATCAGGATAATTTAAGTCCTCAGCTATCCTGCACACTCTCATTTTCCTCTCTTTCTTTCTGGCAAGCAATACAGGGCTATTAGCACTTGGCACCAGCACTTGCACCAATAGATTCAGGGATAGTTTCTACCCACAAGTTGTGAGGTCGACTAACAATTGGAGATTTAACCATGCCTGGTGCCGGAAATAACAGACAAAGAGTAGATGACAAAGTAGAATGTCGGAAAGAATACAAAAACATTGGCGCAGTACATATGCAGAGCAGGTTAGGGATAATGAAAGTACTAAAATTCGAAAGTCTCAAAAAAATGATAGTAAAGATCACATTAGTGCAAACTAATGGAGCAGCGAAAAGATATTGAATATATTGTTCGGATTTAAAGTTAAAATCAGAGACTTGTAGATCGACTAATTTGTGTTGCCATCAGGGAAAAGTAGTGTTTCTTTCCAATAAAGAGGCATATCCACGAGAATTAAAAAAATTGTTGTTTGTGGCTGGCCTAGCGCAGGCTGGGAGAGTTGGCGTGGTGCAAGACACACAACTTTGGCAGTCATAAAAGGGAGGCCTAGCATTCAAATAAACAATTTAAGCAAACAGCAAATTAATAAAATGAGCTGTTTTTAATATTTTTTTCTTCTCCTGTAAACTTAAGGTTTGTCCTTGAAAATATTGATGAAAATTTAATAACTCGTATGTGTTGACAAGGCCTCTGTTTTGCCCCCCAAAAAACTCAATATCTCTGGCACTCACCCTATTTTTATGTCCGCTAGGATGTGTATATTTACTAGGCAAAAGTTCACAATAGTAAAAAATGAGTGATCTAGACATCAAACACATTTTTTCTGGAATTGCCACTTCACAAAACAACTTTAGTAACTTGCAGGTACAGGTTTCTGAGCTTCCTACTGCCATTTACTATTTAGTAGTTGAACTTGAAACCTTGTAAGGGAATGTAGGAGCTACAACTACACCACTTCCAGTTATTATTATCAAAGTGCTTTGCCACAGAAAGGGTAACAATTGTGTTTATTATATCACTACTTTTGGGCAGATCTCTTGACTGGGAAACTGCCATTGCATATAGCAAGCATCCAGGCAACAATATTTTATATATTTCACTTACTGAGCTTTGTGCAGTATTTGATGTCACAGAAATAGTCTGTAGCAACCATACTGGACATTAAGCCTGTTGTGGAATTCGTAATATCATTCCAACTCATTAGCATCAGATGCTGGCTGAAGTGATATTGCAACAGTTTCAACTTTTAGAAAAAGCCTGTGGGAGAAACTAAAGATGACATAGCTAGTGTGATACCCATGATGCCATTATTAGTTTATTGCTTAGAATTAGGAACCTATTTGTCTGAGTAGAAGCAGAGGAGAAAGATCTGTTTATCCAATTCAGTTGAAAGAATCTGACACACTCAGAACTGGAACTGAATAAATCAGTTATCTAAAGAAATGGAGTCAAAGTGTGCAGGAGGATATGTACTTCTTATGTGGATTATCAAGTAAACAATCCAGTAAATCAATCCCGGAAGCTTCAGGGACTATCTGGCTTACTCTCATCTGGGGCTGTTATGGTGAGTTGTTTCCAAAACCATACATGTAGCTTTATAATTCTAGTTCTTATTGTAGCTAAAATAGAGGCTTACAGCATGAATTCATAGATTCACTTGCTGAAGAAAATATCATTAGTTAATCTGTGGTGCAGCAGTTAGGCAAATAAAATCCCAACCAAAGTCAGAATTAGGATTCTGACAAAAGATTGTGGTCCAGATAGTTAGTTAGATAGTTGATTTATTAAGCTTGCTACCTTTCTTGTTATCTTATGGTTTTGCCAGTGCCCCTGCTGATTTTCAGTCTTTTAAATGATACTTTTGCTGATTGCTGTAATATATTAATGACATTCTTACCTAATTACCTAATAGAAATACCTAATAGAAGTTCTTTCTTTGATGAAACTTCCACTTTTTTTGCAGCACTGTAGGAGTGTGAAATTCATCAGGAGCGAGCACAGATACAACTAAAGTCTGTGCTACAAGGTAGTCTTTATACCCAATTCAGTTAAACAAGTGACACTTTTTGTGGAGTTTGCCAGTTATTATTAACTGTATTTTAAGAACCATAGTACTGCAGTCTTTCTCATCACTAGACTAACTAAAAACTATTAATATAGACTTACAAACTATTAATATAACCCCAGAAGCCCAAGAAGCTTTTAACAGAGTCAAGATTTTGTTTGCCTAAATCTATTTGGTGTCACAAGAAGGCAGATCCCTGCAATATTTAGACACATGGCTAGAACAAACCCTGAACAGGGAGCTGGTCCATTGCAGAGTGGTTTACATTTACACACATCTACACACATTCCAATTTTCACAAAGGGTCAGTTATACATCATCAGGTAATTTAACTGGCATGTGTCTTGAAGTCGTTGGAGGAAACTCATGCAGACATAAAGACGTGCAAAGTCCACACAAAAAATAATCAGGTGCAATTTTTGAAGCCATGATGATGGATTCATGAGAGAGCAGCATTAACCACAGCTACATAATTTTTCATTTAGTGAAAAAACAAATCTTTGGCAAGTTGAAAGCCTCCTGGAGCAGTTTGATGATGCAAGGATATTTTCGCTATAGTGGTTATGTTTTAGAATTGCATGGATGTCCCCAATATTTTTGTTATTTAGTAAACAAGACATCTTTATTTGATAATTTAATTAGACTCCTCAAATGGTAATATTTAGTACTGGGAGAAATGTGGAATTTCTGTTTTTATTATACTTGACTAATACACTAATTATTAATCATTATGTTGCATCCAAATCTTTACTTGAATAATGTATTAATACACATAGTTGGTTTCTAAAAAGTGCCAAATACATTTTAAGGGAGGATTAGACAAAATGCATCCGTTTGATTTTTTTTTACCTGATTTAATTTGTAGAAATCACCATTGATTTCTCATTATTTCTTTTAAAATTAAAATTTAAAAGATTAAGATTTTAAAATCTTAAAATTTCTTTAAGTATGCACATCTTTTGATTAAATATACTGTAATTAGGCTAACATGTTGGCAGTGTTTTGCTTCTGTCAGTTTTCTTACTTTATCTTTTTTTGAATTGCTAGCATTGGGTTAATCTTAGCTTAATCAGAAAATAATACATTACAATATGACCTTAGGTTTCTTTGAAATGTACCAATATGCAATGATGGGTGCCAATGAAATCCCCCAGCAAACTCTTTTCTTAAGACAAATCTGTGAATCTACGGTATTGACTACCATGTAATTCTATCACTTATTCAAATTTTTAATTTGTGACTTTAGCAGTTTAGTAAGTCTGCACTACTTGAAAACGTATTGATATTACACCTTCAATGTAAAAAAAAAAAAAGAATATTTATATGTTTCTTTGTGACCAATTATTGTATTAAAAGAACTGACAACATTAAAGAATGCAGTTTTAAGCTACAGTAAATATGAATAATGTTAAAACACAGTTTTAGGATAGTTGTCATGTTTTGACTGGAACTGTCCTAGGATTAGAAATTTACTTACAGATTTGAGTGTAGCAAAAAGTTAAGACACATTTGAAATGTGTATTGTTGCAGGGTTTGCCTACCCTATTACTTAACCAAAATGCATATTAGACTGTGCCTTAGGCATTTTAATTTTCAGCATTTTGAAGTACATGCATTTGTAACATATGACCATTATGATCAATGTATGTGTATCATTGGTATTGTTTATAATAAATCCTGACTCTCAAAGGAGTTTTCGATAGACTTTTTAGGTTCGTTAAGTGCCACATGACACTCAGACATGCTTGTCTCCAACCTTAGTCATGCTTTAAATTAAGAATCCAGCCAGTTGTGTTGTGTTGTGAAACTAGGGAATGGGTGTTGCAGGCTAAAGAAGTAGTATTTTAAACTGGTTTCCTGAATTAAAGAAAAAAAGAAAAGAAAACACAACCTTCCAAGTATCATTCATTTTTAATTGCTCTCTTGATAGTTAGAGCCAGAAAGAATTCTTGTTCTTGGGGCTGAGGCCAAACTGGAGAAGTGTTTTTTTGAGATCCCAAAGTTGTCTGACTGTGGTGGAGCTCACAGGGCACACTTCCCTGCTGATCCTGCACAGTTGTTTGGCTTTGTTTCCATACAGCTGTGATTTCTAAGGGACAGAGCTGCCTGCTTCTTTCTCAGCAAGAAACCATCCTTCAATTTATAAGCACAGGCTGTTCAAAATGATTTATATTTGTTAATGCTTTTAATGGCCTGAAAGTTAATCATTATTTTTAGAGTTTCATTTCTTTTTCCCCACATGCATAAAATCATCACTTCGTACTCTTGCAGTTGAATGCTATATCTATAATTTAAGAGGTCTAGCACTTTTTGTCTGTTGGTAACACTACATATCCATTGGAAACTGCCGGAGAGTATGTGCAACTTCAAATGCATGTAAATGAACCAAGGACATTTATAGCAAATTTAGTAGTTTGGTATCTGAGGGGGCCAGACTGTATAATGTTACTCCTCACAATACAATGTACAGTATACTGCAATTTTTTTCCAAGCAGGCGGGGACAGCTTCTTTAACTGCCACATGTACCAACATGTGGATATATCCATTGTTGATGCATGAGCGCACATTATTTAGAGACCCAGATTGCCTTGCTGTAGGCAGATGACTTTTCTTAGTGTCTTGACAGTACAATGGGGGAAAAGAATGACATACAGATCTATATGTTAGATTGGGATGACAGCAGTAGTGTCTAGGGGAATGCGGAAGAGTGTGTTATTCCTGATAATTATATGCCTCTGTGACAGATTGTATTTTAATTGTAAGAATAGTAAGAATACATTTGACTACTTTCAGTTAGTTTCAGGGTGCATGTTTGCTTTGTGTTTTTCATATCGGATACAATATGAGGTAAGGCATGCATGCGTGGAGTTGTTTTGGATGCCTGGCTGTTTTAATCTTTTAGTTGTAGTAGGTAGTTATCATGGACGCTGTATGTGTGACCCCAAGGAAACAGCAATGCGTGCTGTCAATGGGTATCATGAGATGATCTATGATTTCAGAATAAGCACCTAATCTTTACAGGTCATAATAGGAATTTGTTATTCTACTTGGCTCTGATGCACCTCTTTTTGCATGAAATAATCAAAACATTTATTTTAGGTCCTGGACAGCAGCATAATTGTTGCTATTTGTATTATAGCTTGGGAGCCATTGATTCTACTATCCTTGAAACATTAACACATTATGCAATGGTTATGATTCCCTTTCCCACCACACCAGTATTAATGAATAGCTTGACAGTTCTCTTGAATATGATGATGTAAAAATAATTAGATTTAAATTTGTAAGGAAATTGCCTACTCTTCTGTCAGTAAAAAGAAGAAAGGTACATATGATAAATGGACCAAAAGATGGAAAATGCCAAGAACAGGGAGAGTAAAACCAAATAAATCTTAGTCTTAAATGTGCAGAGGCCAAAACCAGAAAAATCAATGGGTTTTAAGTAACAAAGCCTACACATTAATCAAAAGTCATTTTCAGGAATACCAGATAAGTTCATAGTCTTTTTTGTGCACAATAGACCACTAACTACGCTACATATTTGTTCTTTTCGGAATCCAGAATCTTCAACGATATAAATTAGCACACCGACATCTTATATTTTGTTAATCTGCTGACATCACATGACATAGCTTCCAGTCATAATGAACTAGCAGTGGAGGTCATTGCTCACAACAGCTCTTCAAAACATATCATAGCCCATAGCCCAATGTCAGTGTGATAAATAAAACAGTGATGCAAAAATTTTTAATATTACGAAATATTCTTTTTTCACAGAAATTAGTTCAAACATTCACAACAAATAACCCAGAAACTCACAATTTTATAACAATTATGATCATTTCCCTTCAGTGACTGATGTGATATTAAAACACATCTGAATAATAATGACTTTGTGTGCCTTTTTCCAGTTTCAAATTACTCAATTGTTCACTGGAAAGGCCATATTTTTACACACTGACTAAAACATAAAAGTTTAGAAATATAGAAGTAGTTGGTAACCCACTGTTGTACAGTCATAATGTATTGCAGGCAACTTAACTTTAAAGCACCATTCACAAGGATGCAACACTTCATTCTTCATACTTACCTCATCTTTACAAATGTTGGTAACTGGAGGAGTTTGGGTTATAACAGACTGATAAGTAAAAATAAAACAGGCAAGCAAAATTAATCTTGTAGAGTTAGAAATTAGAATGTCTTTGAAAAGTTTGTAAATATCAGAAACAAGGTGATGCCTAGGACAAAGTTAAAAAAAATTACCTAAATATACTGTAATTGAATCTGTTGCTGGAGTGCAAAACTCGTGGATGCAACAAACATAACATAAACATTTTCTTATTGGTGTAGTGGATTAACTTTAAAAACACATACTGAAGCCCACAGCATTACTGAAGTAAGAGGGTAATAACAACCCCTGCTCAGTCAGTAAGTAAGTTTTACTTCATTTCATTATCAGATTTCTTTATTCTCACCACAGAGTAACAGAGAGCTGAGCACATACCTCTGCAGCTTCTGCAGCTACAACGCCGAAACCAGTCTTGAATGTGGTGCGAGTCTGTTGCAGGGCTCAGTCAATTCATGTATTCAAGCTCAGTCATACTGAATCTACAGGTAATTACCATACAAACAACTTTATGAACTGAATTGGACTGAATAATGTCATACACTGGAAATTTGGTTCAGAGTCGCATCAGAACAGAAAATACAAATGCAATGTAGTTTAGCTAAATAGTTCTGGATGCTGGGTTAATAATAAACTAAATGTGAACTACATAATTTCAAAATGATCTGGTTGGGGACTTGTATGTATGCAGCACTTCCTAAGATTGCCTTTACTTAAATTATATGCCAGGCAGTTTCTACAGCTAAAAAGCAGCTTTGCGCAACATCTGGGCTAAGCAGCTTCTTGGATCACAGCAAGGGAGGTCTGCAGCTGTACTGTTCTGGCAAATTAAAACAATTGTGGATGTAAGTCAGAAAACATTAATTTTTATGCTTTTTTCCCCTCTTGACATAACAAAAAATCTTTAGTAGCATACAGTATATTGTGTTAAAAGTCATATTAGACTGAATGGAATCTTTGACATACAGTACTATGTAAAATAGCATACCGGCATATACTCTATTTCACATCACCTTAACAAATGAAGTGCAACAGGAAAATAGAAAAAAATTGTATTTCAAACCTTTTCATATGATTGGCTTTCATAATCCTGACATGTAATTTTTCAAGCCTTTTTGAAGCAGCACTTTGGTATCCTAACACATTTAATGTTCAGTTACTTCCTATGAAGACCTTTTTCAAATTTGCAATGTATGAACAACTGCATTCTGTTTAATTTTCCTTTCATGTGACTGAGCCAGAGCAGCTGCAGACAAAGATCATATGTTAATGCTCTCTATAAGCACATTGAGCTTGAGAAAGGTGCTATAGAAATAAAATGTATTGTTAATTTTTATTATTCTATAGAATGGAAGGATGCTATTGGAAATTACTTTAAGGACACATTGTAGTGTTGCTTAATGCATTATTTTCTTAAGAATGCTTCTTGAGTGAAATAGGTCTTTTTTAACTTTTCAGTGCTATGCAGTTATGTTTCGTTTGACTTTGATTCAGTTATCTTGGTCATTTGATTTATCACATCACTATTAATCTCTGTTTTAAAAAAAAGGCACACACTGATGTGTTATTAGGGGCAAACATTTTATGGTTTGACTTATGTCTTTGATGTTTTTGGTACATTTTTCAAAATATAAATAATAGTATTTTATCATAGTTTATTTTTTTTGCAAAGCTGAAGTAACCATAAGAAGATTACAATTACCATGCTGAGTTGATGATTGTGTTGTTTATGAAATAGGCCATGTTAACTCTTGAACTCTTAAGTTTAAAGTCACAGTATTTAGTTTAATATTCAACTACTGCACATGGAAACATTTTACTTAATATACTGTTTTTGTGTATGAGCACATAGTGAAACAGCTCGGGGTGAATGGTTAGGTTTTGAGTCATGTACAGCATCGAAAGTGTTCTTGCATGTCAAATATATTTTATTTCTGTTATTAATAGGATTTACTATATTGTGTTACTATATTGTGTAGTGTCATAGTGTTTAGCACTGTTGTCTTATAGCCTTAGACAATTGATTTGAAGCCAGATGTATTCATTGTGCTTTTTTTACATGCTTGGTGTATATTGTAGTTTTCAGTGGGTATTCATTTTTGCCTCACATGTCAAATACTGGCAAAAATTTAATTACAAGGTGATAATATGGATGGAACGCAAGTCCATGAAAGTTGATTTACATGTTAAAAGTAGTGTGTCATATGTTCAAAGAAAATAAATATATTTCATAGTTTAGGCATATTCATACATAGGTTACGCTGTCTGATTTTTGACTCTCTTCATCAAACTCATGGCTGTCTGATTTTTGACTCTCTTCTAGAGTACAAGCAGATACCACCTCAGATCAGACTCATCATTTCTTTCACCTTTTGCCAATAAAGAGGTAACCTTGCCACACAGATTCTCTTGAATTAAATTTATTTTCATTTAAAGATTTTTATTAAAATTAATAAACTGCAAAGATTGGTATGGTGTACTTCGTTAGAAATTTATTATTTGGACACACTTTAATACTTACTACTTCTGTCATGTTCTTGGTCATTGTGCTCCAAAAAGGAAGATTAAAAAATTGTTCAGAAAGGAGAAGAGAAGGGAAAAACAGTACTTTAAACATAATATATAGCAGGCAGCCACAGACTAGTAAAATGGCCAAGTGGTTTATAGTAATTAAGTGTGGTCAATCATTACTTTAAAGTGTGCATTAATGAATATTTCTTACATAATTTCTGAAAAGTAAAATTCAAAGTAAATAAAAAAACTTTTGCAACCATTAATTATATTATTGTGACGTAAAAAATTAATAAAATGTAAATACAACTTCTCATATCAGTGGTTTTGTTGTCACTTGTCAGTTTCAGAAATGTGCCTTCATTTATGAATAATATCTTAACCATATTGTTGATCATGTTAAAAAGATTGCTCTGTGACAGATAATCAAATATTAAATTAACTCAAAACCTAATGACTATGTTTTAGTCCTTAATGATTGGATTTTAAAATTATTACATGTTCACATATTTCAGTAGTCCTTGGGAATAAGGTTAATCTTTTTCAACATGGAGACATAATTACTTGCAAAACTGGCGTTGTTACCAAATTGTATAGCTTCATACCAATTTGGAATATTTTGAAGTCTTTCTGTAAGAAAAATGAAGTTAATCTTATTTACCTTCAAATTATGCCTTTTTCCCTTCTTTATCTAATAACTTAATTAGTATTTAACATACTCTTTTTACCATTCATCTCACTGTTTTTAATGCAAATTAGTTTTGATTTGTATAATGTAAACCCATTTTAAGCGGGCACAAGTTCAAAGGGGAACGAGCTCCCCAGTGGTGATACAGAGAAGGAATGAAAGAAGGAAGAGATAATTGATGTTAGTTCAGTGCAACATGTTCAATCAGACTACCTTGCATAGGTTTTTTTTGAGGCTGTTCAAGTGTATTTTAAAATATTTGCTGAGAATGTTACAAAAGAAACTGGCAATTTCTTTAAAAAGGGATATGTGTAAAAGAAGATGCTGTTTGTATTGTGACCTTTAAACGGTAATTTTTGCTTTTTGGAATGACAAAAAGCAAGATATGCATTAATGCATCCATGGGGGCCGCACCAAATACAGTAAGTGGAGTCTATGGTAAACTATGACAAACTTTAATATAGTAATAATTTAGTGAATATCTACACTTCACTATAGCTAATGTGTGGAGTTAGATTCTTCCCTTTTATCTGTAAAACAAATTACAATATACAGGATTTGTTTTCTTCCATCTAATGTATTGGGTAAATACATTTTGGAATATAACATATAAAAAAGGTGAACACAGTAATTAGAAACAGGATTAGTACTAGGGTGCTGTACTGTGTTAGCCATTATGAATGTAGTGAGAAGTCAAGTAAAATGACACCTTTTATTGGCTGACTTCTTCAGGCAAGATGTAATCATTGCCTCGAAAGCTTGCATATTGTAATCTTTTTTTTAGTTAGCCAATAAAAGGTGTCATTTTACTTGACTTCTCAAAGCAGGATTAGTAAAAGGAATAGTGCATTTCTGTAACATAACAAGGAACATATTTTGTCATGCATGTTCATTTACTACAACTTTGATCCATTCATTTTTTCGATTTTATGTCAAACACACTTAATACAGTAGGGGAATTGTGACAGTACTGTGTCTATTCCAGCAGTATCTAGAATATTATATGAACCATCCTAAAGAGAATTTTGTAATGGGTGGGAACACAGCATATGCAGTGCATGTGGGATGGGTCAGGGATGCTCCAGTTGCTCCAAACCAATAACAGTGCACCATAGTGCCAAAACTCAAGTTAATTTATTTTTGTATAGTGCTTTTCTCTGAGTTCAAGTTCAGGGTGCAAGAACCAGTCCACAGATAAAATACAGTTACAACGTTTACCAATTACTAAATGCACACACATAAAAGTACAGATTAGTTTAAACACAAAGTAAACCAAGCAGCTCCAATCTGATTAACACAAAAGGGATCCTAACTATATATACCATTGATATTATTGATGAGATATGGCCAGTTGACATCAGAGTACCAGAAAGTAGAGTCAGCAGTGCATCTAGAGAAATGAACCTCGGGGGAACCCCATTGTTGGTAATATCAAAGTCAAAGGCAACGTTACACACAGTCATAGTTTTAGAGACGTAGGCCAATTGACCATCCACCTGCTTCTGGGCTTTGTACAGTATTACAGGTGGGGAAGGTAGTCCAATAACATGAAAACTTCTTTTCATCTTTGGATTCTAAGATGCACAATAACTCCAGTGTCTTTCCCATGGGCTAGAAAACCATTTAGAAATACAGCAGTAGCACCAAGTTACACTCCAGGATAGAGAGAAAAACACAGAATAGGGGAGGGTTAGTTACAGTTCATAATTATTGTAATACAGGTAAAATTCCATTACAAAGAATATCTTTACAACAACATTTTCATTACAACAAAGTATTTTTATGGTCCCAATAGTTTCCCCATATGACATGAGTCTATAGAAATCTCGTTACTACGAAGTACATTCAGTAGATACTTTCATTACAATGAAGTGCCCAAAAGACCTTGAAATGCCTGAATGAATCATCCGCAGAACAGTTAGTTCCTTGTACTTTTTTTTTTTTTTTTTGCCTTTTTTGTTTCTTGCTATTTTCAGTGATACCTTTTGCAAAACATTTTGAAAAACATTCATTGGAATTTAACTCATTGTCACCCTCCTATAGAAACGGCAGACACGAAAAAACGATAACAGTTCATATTAGAAAAATAAAACTTCCATTTTTTGCAGCTCTCGATTGCGGCAAAAAGAAAAAAGATGTTGCCAGTGAATTTGTAATTTTGCCATCAACGCTGTCAACTTTCTTCAAAGACCGAGCAGAAAAAGAAAAAAAATCTTGGGTGGCAAACATATGTGAAGTGCTGCATTTGAAGACGCTGAAAATGCAGTTTTTATGTGGTTCAGTCATGCTCGTTCAAGAAACATTCCTATTAGTGCGGCACTCATTCAAGAAAATGTGAGGTTTGTAAACTCTCTTGGGACCTCCCCCAACTAGACAGCAAGCCGAAGAGCGATCTCTGCGTTTGTACGGGGCAAAAGCAGGCTCACAGCTATGCTGTGTCTCTCCGCCAAAGTAAAGAGAAAAGATCTTGATGGGTGATGCAAGGTTAGGTATTGTAAATGCAGATAACAGGATTACTTGGTCACTGATCTGGCCATGACCCTGCCTGACTGCTGTGTCTGTGTATAACAGAGTGGCAGATCACGCTACAATAAATAATTGTGCCGTTCCTGTTTCAAGCTGAACAAAACTGGTTTTACTGAAGTACTGAGACTAAGCCTCGTGTTTTGGGGTGGAAGACAGGGACTTATAGCGCAACCCCAATCTTTTATGATTTGCTTCTGTGGCACTTCACTGCAGCGCTGTGAGCCTGCTGTTGCCCTGCTCCAGCAACAGACAAACAGTCTTCCACAGATGCTGAAATCGCGCTTCGGGACGCAGTTCATTGTGTCGTTCCCATTGGATGGGTGGGGGAGAATCCGAAAAGTGTTCAGAAGCCTCACAATATGCAGAAGAAGAAAAGGATGATTTGGCTTCTGATTGATAACTATGCTGCACACAACATGCTTCCACATTTAGATAATGTTCATTTTTGTATTCCTCTCATCCAATTGCACAGCAGTGCTTCAGCCATTGGGTTTGGGCATCATTCGCACCCTGAAAGTGTATTATGGCAAGGAAATGCTGAGAAAAATTCTCGTCAGCATAACTTGTAAGCAGGAGGAGATTAAAATTAACACGAAAGAAGCTATTGAAATGATTGCAAACGCCAGGATGCAAGTTAAAGAAAGCACTATAGTAACAAATACAGAATCTCCTTACTACGAAATTTTCGTTACAACTAAATATTTTTAGATCCCTGGGAGTTTGTTGTAACAGAATTTTACCTGTAGTTATATTTTTGTAGAAGAGACTAATCAACAGATGTAATAAGCATAGCTAATCAGCAGCTCTAGTTGGGTATCTTGGACTAAAGTAGTGAGTCTTCAGCCTGGATTTAACAACTAGGACTGAAGAGCCATTTCTTATGTAAATAGGAAGAACATTTTACAGCACTGAGAGGCCCTTTAACTAAAAGTTTGGCCTTTCAGTGCTGTCAAATCCTTAGTAGCCCAGCATCTTGAGGTCCTAACACATGCTCTGGTTTGTATGTAATGATATGTTCAAATAGGTAGGTAGGGCCGAGACTATTTAAAGCTTTATGTGTAAAGTGGAAGGTGGCATGGTGGCCCAATGTTAGTGCCAGTGCCTCTAGCAGACCAAGATTTGCATACTAGTGATCCATGCATGAAATTTGCATATTCTTCGTTTGGTTATGTGGATTTCCTCCCACAGTCTAAAGACATGCATGTCAATTGAATTGCCATTACTAAATTGTCCCTAGTGTGTGTTTATATGTAAGTTTGTCCACACGCGATGGACTAGTGCCCTGTCCTGGGATTGTTCATGCCTTGCGTCTCATGCTTGCTGGGGTAGACTTCAGCTTTTCTGTGTCCCCGCTGAGGGTTAGTTGGTTTGGAAAATGAATGGATGAATAGAAGAATAGATATAAGGAATATTCTGAAATAGTCCAAGCTTAACTAGAAGCAAGTGTAACGATTTAAGAATAGGACTTGGTAGTTTTAGTAATGGCTTCCAATTTAGAATGGTTTGATAAGCTGATGAAATGCATTGCTTGCAGTAGTCAAATCTGCTAGAAATAAATACATCACTAATTTCTCAGTAGCTTCTAAATTTATAAATCATATTATTTACCTTAAGTTAGATCAAACAAAAAATAGAAAATTTGCACCATTACTACAAACACAGGGGAAGTATCAGTAAAAAAATAGAATTCAGTTTTGGGTGGGGTGTTATATTAAATCTAACAGCATACTGCAGTATTTCCTTTATCAGAAGATATTAAAATGTCATCAAGTTAATGGTGTTTCCTTTCTGTGACAAGTGCAATAGCTAGACTGGAACTTTGTAATGCGTAAGGCGAGACTGAAATGTTGCAGCAACTAGTTTTTGATGTACTTTCAGAAGAAGGTGTAAATTTTAAAAAGTCTGTAATTGCTAACTGTTTTGGTCTAGTTCTGATTTTTTTTTCTCTCAACAAATTTCTGATATCTGACACTTTTAGTGCATTAGGAAGAGTGCTGTTCAATAAAGTTCTATTGATAATGTTAACAGTGGGACCTGCCAGAAGTTTTAAGTGACACGTAGTAGGTTTCATTTTCAATTATTAAGTTAAAATGACCAAATTGGTATATGCAAGGAGAGACAGGGTTTGACACTGCAGTGTTAAGTTTGAAAGATGGGGTTTGACACTGCAGTATTCAGTTTGCAAGAGGATGTTGACATCTAGGATCTTATCAATTTATCACTGGAAAATTGAATTCAATTGAATAAAATCTGCTTTGCTGATGTTTGTAGGTATTTTTCATTGCAGTTGAAAATTTCAATTTGTTGAATTAGCAACTGTTCTGAACAGAGCATTAGAATTCTTAATATTTTCATATATTAATATGGAATAATACACAGAGTTGGACAGAAAAAAAGCATTTTTAATGCCCTTTAACACTGTCTGTACATGCAGATTGGGAAATCTATAACTTTGTTGCTTTCCAATTATGCTGTTGTTTTCACTGTATTAACATAAAAGCATCATTAAACCAGTGATTTTCTAATTACTGTTTTTTTTTGTTAGAGATACATTGTTGTTATATGTCAGATGATCTGTATTGTTCTCCATAATTAAATATGGGTTTTTCAGACTATCCACACATTTTGCTTTGAGCTGCTATCTAGAGGTCTTAGTCTTAATATTTGATTGTATTGGTTATAGCAAGAAATTGAGCATAGTTAAGTAGAGAGTAATGCTTAACATTTTGAATCTCAACTCTGTAAGTAATAATTAGATCCACTGTATGACTATGACAATACATGTGGCCATTATTGATCTGGCAAAACCCTACTGAGTTTAATAGGTGAATGAAACTTTTGCTACAAGTGTAATTTTCCACATTATGAGATTATTAACAACACAACATGATTATAAATTATACATGTGGACTAAGCCAAATCAAAGGCTGCCAAATTCATTTGTGAACAAAAAACATTGCCCTGGTGTTCTGAAAATTAGTACCACAATTGTGCAGTGTTAATATGTAAAATGAGCACCTCAAAGGATACAAATTCACCAGCATTTTTAGAGGTAATATGCTGTTCACCACACAGAATTATCTTTAAGGACCTTGGTTCTGCTCAGATTTATAAAGCCAACTTTCAGTAAGAAAACACAGATCAGATTTTCTACTTGGTATAATGTCATTCACCAAAACAATTACATTTCCAAGTGAGCGAATGTTACACAAACTGCATTTTAAAGTGTTTTTCAGCCAGTTTAATACTGTTTGTTTTAATTTAAATTAATTTAATTTTGCAAATAAAGGTGTCCCTACTGGAGGATTTGATTATAATTCTTGGTCTAAATATGCTGTCCATTGTTGGTTATCAATAGATTTGTTTCATGATTAAATTTTTGAGATATCCTATTAAGTAAGTTTTGAGTAGCAACTACAAAAAATAATTACTAGTATTAAAAACAGCTATGATCAAAAAATCAATGGGCTGTGGCATAAATGGTGATTTGATTAGTCAGCCAGTTAATTTTGCTGCTCAAAATGAGATAAAGAATGCCTCTTCTAAAAATCTCAGCCTTCATTCCTATTATTAACATAGGTCGTGTGTTTATTTGTACACCAGGTCTCGAAACAGTGGCAAATAAGAACTCAATCAGCTATAGATCTCACCCTCTCGTTTCTATATATTCAATAACTTTTCAACTTCTTTTAACGTAGTTTGATTTTTGGAACCAGTTCTGAAATTTTTCAGTGTGCTTGTGTCCTCTTAATGTCAAATCTACCCTGACATGAGAATGCCTTAATGAGGCGTATGTAACACTACAGTTGTTGATTGGTTTCAGCCAGTGTTATCATGTAGGTGATAAGCCTGCACTAAAATGCTACATCTATTGAAAATTCAATTAAATAAATAGTTATCAAATAAATGCTGTTCATATTAGTTTTTTGTCAATGGAAAAAATGTCAGGTCAAAAATGTTTTTGGAAAACAAAAGGCATGAAGCTGAACTAGTAGGTCTTTAACCAGGCTTGGCACTAGTAGGTTTTGTATACAGAGCTGTTAAAATAATTGGGAGGAAGTAATTGTTATTTTTAAGTGCAGTGTACTTATAAGTAAAAAAATAACATGTAAAATCACAAGTAATACAAAACTTAGGCTGCTAATGAGTGGAGAGATTTTTGAATCACTCTCCTTCCTACTGCTGCTACTTGGTTGCTGTGTAACAACAAAAAATGTAGTGTGTGTCTGAGAAAGCTTGCCAAGATATCCTAAAAATGATCTAACTAAATTTAGCTGCACAAAGGTTCCCAAGGCTTTGGCTTTGCAGTAGAATGATAAAAGGCTGTTAGGATCGCCTTCAACAACAGATCACTTCTGATTTAAAATCTTATTTTACTCTAACAATATCATGCCTTCACATACTGTATTTATCTTGGTAGGTAACTGCTAGAAATTGATCATCTTTGTCATGTCTAACAGCCCCTTTAATGCATTTTGGTATGATTTTGATTAAAGTAATGTAAGCTCATTATGCTCATTCTTATTTATATTTTAAATTCTGATGTCAAATGAACATTTTAAAAAGATAATTAGTCATTAGTGAATAATAATTGCTGAATCACTTTACAATTATTGTCATAATTCAGTCCTTCCAGTGTGGTTTTAGGCTTAGAATAATCATATTGTTGTCTGTGACATGTTGTCACATTTGCATTGCAGTACTGGAGTGCAAGTTTATTTTGCTTTTAAAGTGCTCAGTTATAGGACCTATACTCAAACTATGCCTATAAAAACTTTTTCTTTAAAATTTCTAGCAAGAAATTAAGAAAATAACAAAATATGTTTAACATCAACAGGGGCCCTGCTCTGGAAAAGTGGCTTAAGAGAATGGATAGATGGATGAATGAATGGATGATCAGTACAATCCATGTTTAACTGTGTTGCATGCAGTTGTTAGTTTTGTCTAACAGTCTCTGAGCATTATGGAGCCAACTGAAAGTCATAACAGTAGATAAAGGGGGAAAAAGTTTATGTTTATAGTTTTCTTTGAACATGTTATTATCTTGTTCATCCTTTATCCAAGGATCAAGGCACCATGAACCTTGATCCTTTATCCTGTATTTCCTCTCAAACTTATACTTTTCTGAATCTGCTTTTTACGTACATTGCTAGCACAGAATACTATAGTGTCGATTCTGGCAGCAGAGAAAATAAAGAGGAACCCTCTATTGAATCGAGGTCCATTTCATTAGAGGAGACACAGACATGCCCACAATAAATTGAAAGACAGTTCTACATTATCTTCAGAAAGTATTTAAATCCACTTAGATCCTCATACATTTTTATTTGTAAATTTAAGATCTGCTTTTTGGGGAGTCATTTACTGTATGTTCTAAATATACTCTGAAATGTGAAACTGATTTGACAATGTTCTTTTTTATCCATCCATCCCCATCCATCCATCCATTTTTAACCTGTTTAAAATACTGCTATGTTTTATGTAGTTCATGGACATCCATTATCCAACCCGCTATATCCTAACTACAGGGTCACGGGGGTCTGCTGGAGCCAATCCCAGCCAACATAGAGTGCAAGGCAGGAAACAATCCCCAGGCAGGTCACCAACCCACCACAGGGCACACACAATTCAGAATCGCCAGTGCTCCTAAACTGCATGTCTTTGGACTATGGGAGGAGACCGGAGCACCTGGAGGAAACACATGTATACATGGGGAGAACATGCAGGCTCCACGAATCCAGATCTCCTAACTGCTATGCAGCAGCACTACCCACTACACCACCTTGCCACCCTGTTCTTGGACATTCAAAATATGAAATCAGGCTGTATTGCGTTCATGGTGCCTTGATTAGCCATCAACAGAAAGTGCCTAGTTTCTGATTTTCCTGCTTATCTTTATGATCCACGAATCCTCAATTATTCTAATGTCTTCTGTGGATTTACTCTGTATATACCACTCTCGAAGGCAGGAATGACTGTCTCTATCAAGCTACACTAATATGTGGAGATGCTGTCCATTTACCAGGATTGATATTTTTATGTTTTGTTTGTGTTTTTTCCTTGATGGAGCTTACTTGGTTGGCACAGGGCAGAGATATCTTCTTTGCCATCCTAGGAATTCTGTTAACATTTATGTCATTACAAATATTAAGATATTTCACATTTTATCTTTATGGTACAAAGTTGTGTGAAAAAACATACATCTTAGATCATTTTATTGGTTGATGAGTGGAAATGTCTACAGGGCCATGTATATATATACTGTACATACACATACATACATTTATATTAGTGTTGATATAGTGAATAGCATTGCTGTTTCTTGATTCCAGGGTCCTGGGTTCTGATCTCAATCCTGGTTGCTGTTGACTTTATACTTTCTTCCTGTGTCCATTTGGTTTTCATCCCTTATCCCTGTTAGAAAAAAGCGTGGATATGTCCAGAACTGACTCATGCATTGCAGAAGATCCTATTGGGTAAAGCCAACTTAGCCATACCTGAATTGAATTAAGTGGGTTATGTCCTGTGAATATATACTGTATGCATTTGTGTTATGACATGCACATTAAATATATAGGTTGCTTGTTTACTATATATATGTCTAATACATTTTTATGTAGTTTTTCAGAGTTTGATTATAAAAGGTTTTGAGGAATTGGTAAAAATTATACCTTTATGATTTGGAAGTGTGATAGTTTTATTATGGGCTGCTTATGAACCGTAATTGTAAAAAAAGTAAAATCTATGTTTAAATACAGCATTCTTTTGCTCGTCTTTTTGTTCTAATTGCAATAAAAATATGCATTTAATGCATTCCTATTTATCAAGGTGCAGAACAGTGTGACATGTTTCATGTTGGTTGGATATGCAAGCAAGAAATTAATTGTACTCTGTACATTCATACTACTTATTAAAGTACCTTTGTTTGTATAAGAAGAAAATTTAAGAAAAGTAATAAATAAAATGAATTAGCAGAGTGAATGTCTTTCTGCCTCATTCTGTATACTGTTTACTGCCTGTGGTGTTGCAAAGAATCAGACATTTACAGTGTATAAAAAGCAGGTGTTTTCCAGTCTTACATATTAGTTAATTTAGTATGTCATAATGTAGCCCAAAAATTTGCCATCTGTTAATTTCAAAATAAAGAGCAAAGCAAAAACTATAATTAAAGACTAGGGAAGGGAAAGGACGTTGAGCTTTATGAGGTGGGTTCTTGGAAGCTGTACAGTGCTTAACTCACTTGTGGAATTTTAAAATCATTTTAAAAGGATTAACTGGATGTTTACTGAGCAGGGTAGTGGACTGTAAGATTCGAGTGGTGTGAGGTAGAGTCCAGTGAAGCATTAAAAAGTTAATTTAATGTGTGTGAACAGTCACTGAGCCAGTCTGTCTGTTCTGTATGACCTTTGGTACAACCAAATTATTTTGTAACTGAAAACCATAGCTGAAAGTTCTGAAAAGCCTTTCTAATTCCTGAGCATTTCCACTGGAAACTGGATGTTTTTATGCTCCCAGCAAAGTGATCTGCAGTTCCTTTATTACTGAAAAATGTCTTTACTTGGAGAATAAAAAAAATCTCTCTTTTTTTAATGCATTGGTATCTCTAACAAGGTAACAAGATTTAAAAAGTATATACATATTCTTTCAACTACAATGAGTCAGAATAATTAAGGATACAGATACAAATCTGCAAATCTAGATACATATGTCAGCTCAGAACTAACTTCCTGCGTATGTTTTTTTAAAATTTATCAGTAGCCATATACTCCTATTGTTTTTTGCCTTTGATTGTTTGTAAGTGATTAAGATGCTGGTAAACATTAACAAAATATAGCAACATGAGGGCTTACCTAAAACTATTGCAATCTGGGGCTACAAATCTTTTGTTGCTTAAAGAAATTTTATTATATGCATAGGTCTGATCACAACCCGATATCTGGATGGTTACCTACCCGGTAACACGTGTGGTTGGTTGGCCTCTTTGTATTGTTTGGCATGTACTCTATAACATGTCTGTGATCTCCTTCTCGCAACTGATAGTGATGTGGCAGATGTGTGCTGACTGGCCGACTAGCCACACGCATTGCCTGGTAAGTAACCATCCAATTATCAGATTGTGATCAGACCCATGCATGTAATACTCTGATCTTCACCCTGCCAGATAAGAGAACCAGCCGCTGTGACATCTGAGGTTCGATCCCTGCAAGGGGAAACAAAAGTGAGTACACCTGATGAGCCCCCAATAGGGTAAAACATGTGTTCTATACTCTTTGTATTGTCTGGCAGATACTATATAACATTATATGTGTGTGTGTGTGTATAAATATATGTGCTTATGTATGTATAAATGCATATTTGTATGTATGTATGGATGTATATATGTGTATATGTATGTGTAGATCTATACTAATAAAAGGCAAAGCACTGACTGACTCACTCACTCACTCACTCACTCATCACTAATTCTCCAACTTCCCGTAGGTAGAAGGCTGAAATTTGGCAGGCTCATTCCTTACAGCTTACTTACAAAAGTTGGGCAGGTTTCATTTCGAAATTCTACGCGTAATAGGCATAACTGGAACCTATTTTTTTGTCCATATACTGTAATAGACTGCAGCTCGATGGCCGTGGGAGGCGGAGTTGTGTTCGCGTCATCACGCCTCCCACGTAATTGAGTGCCTGCCCATATAAGGTAAATATTCACGGGTGAAGGATTGTGCTTAGCATATTCATAATTAAAAATATCTGAATCACAAACTGATGTTAATTATATTTTGTCAATGAATACTTATTTAATAATTCCAAATAGTCTCTCCCTTCCTTTCGGAGGAGAGAGATATGGAAGTCCAAGAGGTGGATGGGGAGAATCCTGGACCGTTGTAGATACGGGCCTTGACGAGCCAGGAGGATTCGCCTCCACTTGAGGCCAGACCGGACCCTCTCTTCAAGGTACACTTTTAATTTAGAGAGACATTGGCTTCTTTCAAGCAGGAGCAATGGAATGACGACTACGCCAGTGTCACAAAAATGAGTCGGGCATCATGAAGGTTTGGGGCAGCCACCCGTATATTGTTCCAAGGCTAGGTTTAAATTATAACAGAGATGTTCACAGATCCGAGTCCAAAACAGAACTGAGGGTATGGTATCAAAAATGGCATCCTTATTAGCCAGTACAGGAAATAACACCACTGGAGGTGCCAAACCAGAACTGACACACACACATATATATATGTGTATGTATGTATATATGTATGTATGTATGTGTGTCAGTGTACAGCTTGTATAACAGTGCAAATCTGCTGTCCCCTCAAAATAACTCAACACACAGCCATTAATGTCTAAACCGCTGGCAACAAAAGTGAGTACACCCCTAAGTGAAAAATGTCCAAATTGTGCACAAAGTGTCAATATTTTGTGTGGCCACCATTATTTTCCAGCACTGCCTTAACTCTCTTGGAAATGAAGTTCACTAGAGCTTCACAGGTTGCCACTGGAATCCTCTTCCACACCTCCATGAAGACATCACGGAGTTGGTGGATGCTAGAGACTTTGCGCTCCTCCACCTTCCGTTTGAGGATGCCCTACAGATGCTCAATAGGGTTTAGGTGTGGAGACATGCTTGGCCAATCCAGCACCTTTACCCTCAGTTTCTTTAGCAAGGCAGTGGTCGTCTTGGAGGTGTGTTTTGGGGTTGTTATCATGTTGGAATACTGCCCTGCGGCCCAGTTTCTGCTTCAGTATGTCACAGTACATGTTGGAATTCATGATTCCCTCAATGAACTGTAGCTCCCCAGTGCCGGCAGCACTCATGCAGCCGCGAACCATGACATTACCACCACCATGCTTGACTGTAGGCAAGACACACTTGTCTTTGTACTCTTAACCTGGTTGCCACCACACATGCTTGACACCATCTGAAATAAGTTTATCTTGGTCTCATCAGACCACAGGACATGGTTCCAGTAATTCATGTCCTTAGTCTGCTTGTCTACAGCAAACTGTTTGCGGGCTTTCTTGTGCATCATCTTTAGAAGAGGCTTCCTTCTGGGAAGATAGCCATGCAGACCAATTTGATGCAGTGTGCAGCATATGTTCTGAGCACTGACAGGCTGACCCCCCAACCCCTTCAACCTCTGCAGCAATACTGGCAGCATTCATATGTCTATTTTCAAAAGACAACCTCTGGATATGACGCTGAGCACGTGCACTCAACTTCTTTGGTTGACCATGGCGAGGCCTGTTATGAGTGGAACCTGTCCTGTTAAACCGCTGTATGGTCTTTGCCACCGTGCTGCAGTTCAGTGTCGGGGTGTTGGCAATCTTCTTATAGCCTAGGCCATCTTTATGTAGAGCAACAATTCTTTCATTCAGATCCTCAGAGAGTTCTTTGCCATGAGGTGCCATGTTGAACTTCCAGTGACCAGTATGAGAGAGTGTGAGAGCGATAACACCAAATTTAACACACCTGTTTCCCATTCACACCTAAGACCTTGTAACACTAACGAGTCACATGACACCGGGGATGGAAAATGGCTCATTTTTCTTTACATTGTATCAGATTGTCCTATCTTCAGTGTTGTCCCATGAAAAGATATAATGAAATATTTATAAAAATGTGAGGATATATATATGTGTGTGTTGTGGAGGCTGGTCCAGACACAGACAGGCAGACACGTTCATGTCACCCACAAACACGTTTATTTACAATACCAAGTCACAAGTGCACCACAAAACCCTCAAAGTCCTGGCCAGACAATGCCTTCACTTTCCTCTTCAGGCCGCCTCCTTGCCTCCTCCAGCAAGCTCAGTTCTCTCCTCTCCCGACTCTCACCGTGAATGAAGGGAGGTGGCCCCTTTTATTATCACCCAGATGTGCTCCAGGTGGGTTCCGGCAATCTTCCACGGACACACCCCCTTGTGGTGGAAGTGCCGGCTGCATCCCTGGAAGCACTCCGGGTGTCCATGCTCCTCTTCCCCCCAGGGCTCCAAAGGTATATATACACTAGCCATCACCCTTGGCTTCACCCGCATATTAGTAAAACAGGACAGTGAGGAGGGCCCCACCCAGCTGTCTACTCCTGACGTCTCTCTTTCCACTCTCCTCGGCCTGCAGCCTTGGTTTCGGAATAGCGTGAATATATCGCTCCTGCAAGCGAACTATGATTCTTAGTGCAATGTGAGAAGTCACAAAATCAACTGGAATGTTCAAGCAAATTATAGAAAAAAAAAGCTCTACATCCGTTAAGTAGTTCTCTCATTTGCTAACTAAGTGGAGTTAAGGTTACACCCCGAGGCAGACACGTGTATATAGTACATATGAGGTGCCAAAGAATTTAGCAAGCAATCGATTCCAACCTGAACCTGTATCAGAAACTACAGTGCCTCTCCAGATCAGGCATCAAAATAGCACATAAACCGGCACTCTGTGGACAGTTTTTTTTTAAACTGGCAGCTTCGACAAGGAATACAGTATACAAACATGTAAAATATGTATTTGAGTGTGTGTGTGTTGTAGAACCTGGTGCACTTATTTCATACAGAGACCCTTAGCTGATATCCACCAGTTTGGTAGACCTTTCCCAGCCTCCTTTCTATCCCCATACCCATCCCCTATATCAATTCAGCTGGCTTTATGTGCATAATGTTTGCATTTCTGGTGCACACAGTTAAACAGTCCTCAAGAGGTTACTATTACTGTAGGCACTCTTAGGAGTACATTTATGAGGTGCAATGCAGAAATCAACCCTGGACAGGATGCCAGTCCATTGCAGAGTACCTCACATGCACAGCCACACAATGCCAAATTGAAATCCCTGATTAGTCTAACGCAAAAAATATGTATGTATGCATATAATATTTCTTTTTGTGTATTATACAGTGTTTTTCTCTTTGGGTTTTCAATGCTGTTTGTTTTTGTTGCATGTTGTATTTTAACTTCACTGATTTATAATTAGAATATTTCTAACAGTGTAGCACTTTACACTTGTAAAGTTAAATTACTTGTTAAACTTTGCACTTCCAGTGCAGTCTTTTTTAAATTAACCCTCCCAGAGCCTTGTAAAAGGAACCAGTTGTTAAATGGAATCTTGTCATGCACCATTTCTCCTGCCCTGTTTAGACTGATTGATGCTGTTCTCTTAAGTGACTCAACTGTTCACTAAGTGACTTAATGATTTATGGCATCTTAAATTACAGTCACTTCACTAATGGATTTGTTAACTGATAGAAGCACATTTAAAGTGACCTTAAAGAATTCCTGTGAGGTTCTGCATAATGTTAGAGACCTTCTATGAAGAAGGTGTTTTGTCTTCCTTTAAAAACTTTGGGAAGAGATTATGGAAATATAAAGCCTGTATATTAAGTGTTTGGGCCAAAAGAGCTTTGAAATAAACCAGAGACAATTTGAATTTGGATCCATTCAAATCAACAACTCTTTATTTAGACACTTGTAAACAATAATCTTAAAATCCATCAATTTGTTAAATAATTAATCAAGTAATTAAATCTTTTAGCATTATTTTTTTAGTCTCAAAAATTTGATCCAATAGCCTGTTTAAGTAAACGTATTCCTCCCTTACTTTAACCATACAGATTTACAATTACTTCTTAGGTTGTACCACATGATTGCAAAGTAATGCTTTACTGCTGCAGATAGTAAGTAGCTTTGCTGCATTTATAGCTTTCATGTTGATTTTGTCATGAATTTATTTATCCTGGCCACAAAATATACTTGCAGCTAACCTTGTTAGCGTATATCACTGTATATCACTGTGCTTGCTATGTAAAGCCCCTTATGACAGTGCATACTGTAAAAGATGCTATAAAGAAGAAAAATTACTTGAAATGCATCTTCTTTCTAGTCAAGATCTTAATCTTCTTCCACCAAAGAACTGTTTATATTCTGATATATACTCTACATCAGGGGTTCTCAAACTTAGTCTTGATGGGCCCCTGTGGCTGCAAGTTTTTGGGCCAACCAACTGCTGTTTTCAGTTAGACTCCTTGCTTAATTAAGCAAACTGGTATTTCTCAATTTGTGTGGTTTGGAGTCGATGTGTAAGTGATAAAATTAAACTTAGTAAATTTGTGTTTGAATGTGCCAAACATTTATGTATATTACATTGAGATAAGTTAGTGCTTTTTTTCACTTGATTTTTTTAAGGTTTTCATCATGAAAAACTATATAGTTTTTATGGGGGGAGTGGCCAGCTGGCTGTGGTCTCTGGGACTACAACTTTGCCTCACTTGGCCCTTGACTTTCTGTGTTATTATTGAGCCTAGAACATTTAGAGCAGTGGTTTTTAATCACTAATTGGTTGTGAGTTCTTTATCATGTTAGTGGTTCGCAGCTGTAAACCTAAACAATGATATTGCTGCCTGATATATTTCTGCTCCCAGCTTTGACGTGCTTAATTCACCAAATCACCCCCGTTCTGGCAGTTGTCTTCGATTCACTGTAACCACCAATCCACCTAGTTTGACATTGTTATATGCAATTAGCTTGATAGTCACATTTATATGAAGATTACTTATATAAATGAAAAAGAACAGCTGTCCCAGCACTAATCCCTAAAGAGTTCAACCTTAATTCATTAATCTGCACTATAATGCTTTTACTCTTTTGCACAGTTGTGAATCAGTCTTTTTTAGTTTAATCACTAACCTCAGTGATACATTATGTCCTTTCTTTAAACCTATGTTTGCTAACATGCCTGTAGTTATTATTTATTTTTCTCTATTATATAAAAAAATCTTGGGACGAGAACTTTTTCCAGCGATGAGACATGATTATTTGAAGGGAGACAGAGAGACACTTTGGAAGAGAGACAGAGAGAGACGATTTTCAAGAGAGACACTTTCACATCCTCTGGGACAGGCACGTCACATCATACTTAAAATCTTTGTAAGCAAGTCCCGTGATACACATGCAGAGCATGTTAGAGATAAATGGAAAATATTACTCGGTGAAATAACGGAAAGCGAAAAGAGATCGCATAATGTTTGAAGACAAAAGGACAGGTGCTATACAAGCTTTTAAATGTTCGAAGTGCTGCCCGAAATGCCGATCACGTGGAACAAAAGCAGCAGCAAGCTAGCAGCAGGCCAATAGCTGATCGAGCAAAGAGGAAGTAAAAAAAAACATTTCCCAATGTTATCACCGTTTAAGAAGGGTTTCAGAGGAGCCACCGGATCTCCTGGGTGTGCATTCAGCCACACTCTTAACAGTGGAGTGTGGTGCTGGCATGGTTGTGGCAGAATTGGTATGCAAGCGAAGTTCAGATCACATGGCATAGCAGCAGCACCAAGCCAGCAGCTGATTGAGCAAAGAGGAGTTAAAAAAATACATTTTTTTCCCATTGTATCACCATTTAAGAGGGATTTCGAAGGAGCAGCCTCGTCTCCTTGGGATGCATTCAAGCCCCCCTGTTCACAATGGCGCATATCGCTGACAGGGGGAAGGAAGGGGTAGGCGAGCAAGGTGCAGATCATGCGGCAAAACAGTAGCAACAAGCCAACAGCTGATCGAGCAAAGAGGAGTTAAAAAAAATTATTTGCATCCCATTGTATCACTGTTTAAGCGTGGTTCTCCTTGGGGTGCGTTCAGCCCCCCTCTTCACAACAGCGCAAAGCGTAGGTGGGGGTAGTTGGCGAGCGAAGCAAGCAGGGAGCAAAGCCCCCGAGTATTTACATATTATAGACATTAGACATACAGTTTCCAGTGTTTATCTGATCCCTTGAGTTGTGGGACAATATTTTCAGATTTACGTAATTTTAAGAATTTCATGAGTTTGAATTATCCAAATTACTAACTTGAGCACTCTTGGGTGTTATATAGTCCTTGTGATTTATTTTATTTATTTTTTTTTTTTTCGGTGCCATTTTCTACATTCAGTTTAGTATGTGATTAATGTTATTACTTAGTGGTTTCCAAATTTTTCTTATGTGAAAACATAAAAGATATAATTTGTGATTAATATCCTTACCATTTCCAACCTCTTAAATTTGAATTTTACATTTCCTTTTATATCCTCTTAACTGTTTTTGACATTTTTAATTTAGTTCCTGTTCGTGTTCATTTCTGCCTTTTGTGCTCTTTGGAGTTGCATAGTGAGAAAGAATATTTTTTGTGAAAATAAACTTATTATTTTATAAAGATTCAGTGCTTGCCTTTCTTATTAGCCAGGGTTTAATGGTGATATCCATTGGTGATTTTTCTGTGACCTCAATCTTCATGTCTTTAAACAGATGTCAGTAAATTTCAAGATTATCCACTCAAGGGTTTTTACCTTTTGTGTAATAAAGCTCCTCCTGTATTTATTTTATTAATGTTTTATAATATATTGTAGGGAAAAACATTTCTCAGAGTTTCAAATATGCCATCATTTTAAATGTAATGCGGTGAAAGGGTTTGCTATCTATGTCACTGTAACTTTATTTTTGGAGCGAAAGTTCAAATGGAAGTGATTGAGAATAAAAATATCTACATTTTTCACAAATAAAGACATTATCATATCATTGGCAAGAAGATCTGACATACCCATTTAACTATACCTTATACATTCTTACTTTCTGTGAATGATTTTCAATTGAAAATATTATTTTTGAAAGTGGATCTTCCAACATAATGTTTCCAAACTTTTGTCTAGCACAATGATTTCATTCCTCTTTTAAAATCATTCTCAAAACACAGTGGGAAAATCCTTCCAGTGGTTTTACAGGTTTAACATGAATATTATGCTAGATTTTCAATAAATGTCATGGAAGAAAAACCAGCATTAAGTTGAGTATGATTTACTGAAAATTCATTTTTACTGAGGAATGGTTATTGCTTCTTAGTGTTCTTATAGTAAGGCTCTGGGCATTTTGGTATACTATTCCAAGTTTTAGTAGTGGTGTATTAGTATGTTTTAACTTAGGTCAAAATTTTGTCTTTTGGGTCATTACTGTCATAATTAAGTCTATTTTGTGCCCTCAATTTTAGGCGAGGCAAATCTTTTTTGTTTTTCTTGATCCATTTTGGCCAGAAAGAGACTTGTTTTTACAGTTATTAACTTTCATGTGAATTTTAGTAATGTTTTGTTAGTTTAATCATTTGTTATCAAAGTTAATTTTTCAAAATCATGATTCATTACAATTACTTAAGCAGACTGGAACATGGGCATACTAAGTCACCTGCTCAGTGTCATAGAATAAAGTGGAAAAGCTAGGTGTATCAGTAACCCTATAATTTTAAATACAGTGCTGTAAACACTAGGCTACCCTTCCATCCTTAATATAAAAATATTATTTAAAACATAGTACAACAAAATATATAGTAGCTTATAGAAAATAAGGCATTTATTATAAATCATTTGTCTGCTCTGCTTGCTTGAAAAAGATTTCACAATGTACAGGTCATCACAAAAATGATGAATTAAGACTATAACACAATCTCACATGCATGAAGGCATATTAGCATTCATTTTCTTTATTTTTAATTTTTATTCTAATTTATATGAAGCATTGTTGAAGGAAAAATATAAAAAAATATCTTTTTTGGTAACAAATCTATACTTGGGCTTTCTCTGCTAGGCCTCAAGTTACAAAAGGTATAATTGATGAACAATCACTGATGTTACGAGTGCCTTTCTCTTTGGGGAGTTCAGTGAGTGTAAATGGAGCGAGACATAGCATTTATATATATTGAGAGAAAGGTATGTTTCTGATTTGGATAACTTGCTGTATCAGAGATCCTGTTTCACATTATATTTCATTATAGCTTGTTAGACTTACCTTTTATGCATATAAACAGTACAAAACCCACGTTATTGGTGACAGGCAGGTTTGCCTCAGTGCCTTTAGCTAATTGCTTGTTTGGCCTATTTTCCCTGCAGCTGCTGGCTGCTTGTTGTGTCTTTTGGCTGCCTTATTTGTTTGCCTATTTATTCATTTTGTTTTGGGCCCATTTCATACCCTCCTTTTTTGAAAAGAGTTACAGAGTTCTATTTGAGATTATTCCCATCTGTTTCTAATTGCCATTGAGATGTCTTGGCAGCTCCCATTTTGAATTTATTGCTACATGTTTGTACTTGCTGTCAGCATATAGTGCTGCAGTGCTGCTGTTTGTGGTATAAACCGCAATGGTGATTTTATAAAGAAAGACAAAACCAAACACAAAATGTAGCTTTTAGCATTGGGCTGAAACCTATCTTCTGTATGTGAATGAGTGATATGGTTAACTTCTAAACTAAAATTAAGCACACTGTATAAGATGTGTTTAAATGGGCTAGGGAAAACACTGCAAAATATAACTGCTAGTGGCTTACTAAAGCTATATGATATTCCATGCAAGGCCTGAGTGCCTTTTTTCATGCTGTTTAAAATCAGCTTGTAGTACAGTAGCTAAAGAGTTAGCCATTTGACATTCAGTACATTTACAAGTGCTTCAATAACCCTGTTATTCAAAGAAACTGTATTTCTAAAACGCTTTATACACTCTTATTCAGGTTAGAGAAATATGGTCATTGAGTTCTGAGAAACTTGGTTAACAATGGTAGATTTCTCTGTGAATAACCCGATTATGTGGCCATGTAAACCCTTAACCAGATTACTGTTAAGAATTTTGTAGTCTGCACATATCCGTTGCACCCAGTTAGCTTGCGCATATATTTGCTGCATGCATCCTTTCAGCAGGCACGGATAGGAGCATCCACAAAATAAATTTCCTGAGGCAAATGTTTGGATGATCGCATTATTTCTTTTCCGGGTTGACATAATCTGTCTCATTATTTCAGGAATAGCTACATTTATGATGATGAGCTGAACATAAAGTGCTAAACTTAGCATCACAACATCGAGAGCAGTAGGATGCCACTTTAAAATTAAACGTGTGCTACTTAGTCCAACTACTTTTTCAAATAATGAGTAACCTAATGCAGTATTTATTTTATTGAAGTAAAAATACATGTGTTATTGTTATTCCAGCAGCACTGGGTCTAAGGTAAGAACCACATATACTGGATTCTTTGTGGGGCATTTTCATACAGCAGAACTCTAGTAGATTACTTGATCATGGAAGTTTTGATTTCTAAAAAATTACTTCAGTTTTAAAAAATATCCATAAACCATTGTAGTACAGTGTAATCTTGTTATGCCCTTTAACATGGCAAAAATGCTCTCTATATATGTATTACTAGTACTAGTATTTGCTAACTTTGTTCTGTAGCTATACCTCTTTATACTGTAGGTCTACTGTATTCATACTTATCTCTAATGATTAGTCAATATGACTATCTTTCTTAGAAATGTCTTTCTTTTTTATCATAAATATCCATTTTACCATGAACTCTTTTTCATGTTCCTCAATCTGTTGCCAAACAATTTGTACAGGAAGGGGTGTATCTGATCTACAGTGATATTTAGGTAGGATGTATGAGTCAAATTAACATCCACATCAATGCCAAGACCCAGCAGGACATTGCCCAAGGCATTAAACTCCATCCACTGGCTTGTCTTGCTCCCTCAGTGCATCCTGGTACCACCTCTTCCCAGATAAAAGACTCACACATACCCAACTAGCCACATGATGCAACAGAAATGGGATTCTTCAGCCCAAACTACCTTCTTCCATTTATAAAATGTCCTTTTCCAATGCTCACATTCCCATTGTAGGTGTCTTTGATTGGTAGACAGGCACACAGTCCCATACACATTAGGGTTGTATACTTTCTGTGTCATGACCCATTGCTCCTGTACCCATCATTAAAATTATCTGCAATTTGTGCCACAGTAGTCTTTTTGTTAGTTCGTACCAGACGGGACTGCCTTCGTTGACCTCTTTCATCAATGAGTCTTGGCCATCCAACCCCTCCTCTGACCACTGTTGTTAGATATGCACTATAGCTGACAGTGAGCACCCCACAAGCCTTGCCATTTTGTAAATGCTCTGCCCAAGTCATTTAAATATAACAATTTAAAAGCCACTCAAAAACATATCAACTACAATTGATCGCAATGTCCACTTACCTTCTAATATATTCATCATCTAGGCATGTATTATTGTTATGTGATAGTCAATGTCTTTCACTTTATATGGGAGTGGTCATAATGCTTGGCACATAAGTTTAATTACATAATTCATATTTACCCTTTTTTTATTTAACAAATGAACCATAAAAATGTCATTGTTATATTTACAACATTTACACTTTTTTTAGTTTAACAAATAAACCAAAAAAATGTCATTGTTATATTTGCATTTTTTTTTACTTCAAACTTTGGCAAAGTATGAAATTTAGTGAGGGGTGCTCAAACTTTTGCATGTGACTGTATGTCTTTAGAGATGTGATAGTACCCAGTAGAAAACTCACTCTGTCAAAGGGAAAACATTGAGACTCCTTACTGGTAACATCTGGTCGTGCAATTCAAACCTAGGATTCTGGACCTGGACCTAACTACTGTGTCACTGTGCTTCCTATAAATGTATTTATTTATTCTTTATGTTTATACTTGATGTGTCTACAGGCAGCCATAGGTGTCTTAACATGTAAACATGGGATTGTAATTGCTTCTCTTGATTTTAGGTAACCACAGCAAATCATAGAAGAAACAAACTCTCTCCAAATATTTCATCTGTTTTCGAGGCACTGTTGTCCTCACTCCACATGATCAACACTAGTGTCAAGAATAGTTGCTAAAATCAGGTTTCCATGTCTCCGGGTGAAAGGCCCTTTTATCTCTTGATGACATCTCTTTGTTTTCCATTGACCCCTATGTTGACATTTGTATGCCTTCACTGGGTTATTAAAATTCTGTGTTGCCCAAAACAGCAGTCTCCAAGTGGGTAACAGGTTTTTGCTTCCTTAAAAATGAATGAAGAGAAGTTGAGCAAATTGTTCATTACAGCATCTGTTCATGACATGTTTTTGTTGACTCCTTAGTTAACACATTCCAACAAAGTTGAGCCTGACATGAGTTTTCACTAATGCAACCATAAGGTCAAAAAGGGGAATGCTCATAGTGACCTGCCCATATTTTGCTTATCCAGCTTAGACTGGAAATTCTATGCATGGCTTTGTTTAAAAAGCTTTTTGAAATGGTGCTGGTGGCGGATGTGTTTAAATTCTTTTACTGGCAGTCTTGAAAATGCTAAATTGTATTTCTTTGGTTTGTTCCCACTGGTTTTAGAGTACTTAATTCAGATGTTACTCATACCACAAAAGGCCACTGTGAGACAAGTGATCCTGTAGCTCATAAGCTTGTTGCTATTAAATTAGAAGTTGTTTTTAGTTTATGTCAGAAAGAACTTTAAAAATAATTATTTATGTATCTATCTATCTATCTATCTATCTATCTATCTATCTATCTATCTATCTATCTATCTATCTATCTATACATATATATACATATATATACATATATATATATATATATATATATATATATATATATATATATATAAATAAATAAAATCAAAGAAGGCTCACTTACACATCAACAAAAACAAATTTTCTGTTTAAATTAAAAATTGAAATTTGTCAGGATTGCACATCTAGGTATTTGCTGTGAAATGAAATTTCACCTTATAAATATTTTGGGGGTAAAAACAACACCTACAATAGAATAATAAATATCCTAAAATCTATAGAGAATTATAGAGAATAATAAATTAATTGACCAATTTTTTTATTTTTAGATGACAATGCATTTACAGGGAGAAAACAACCCAAAAATGGAAAAAGTCCAATTGAACGCATGAACCACGTAAATGTGTACCCTGAAAAAATCGTTGCTGTTTTTGTTAAAACTTAATGTAAAACAAAAAAAAACAGCATTTTTCTGGCTGTGACCTTTGGGCTAAGGTTGAACATATAATGGTTAAAAAACGTGCCTGAGTGACTGAAGTAAAACCCCAGGTCTGAATCTGAATTTATTTCAGTTTCCTTGTGAGATCGTACTTATTACGTATTGCAAGGTTAGCTTTACCGTTTGTTATTGTTTTTATTTGACTTTCCATCATTTTTCATTTTTTTCAACTTAATTTGGAATTTGTTTTAGTTCTTTTTGGATGCACTACATCTACTTTGATTTGTATATTGTTTTTGATCAATTAAAATGGAGTAATTTTTGATTGTCAATGTACCAATTTTACAATGTTTATACATGTAAAAGCTGATGGAAATTGTTTATTTTATTCACTGTCATTGTGTAAATACACTGTAGAGGTATGGTCATGTACCAACTTATGGCTGTATTTGGAATGGTGGGTCTGCTGTAGGTCATTGGCATGAATACTGGTACGGAGTAGCATCAACTCATCTCACTGTTTCTGTGGCTGCATGCCAGGTCCAGGTAAGGCAGTGTTTCTCAATCACTGGATCATGCCGCTGATGGGTCGCCTAAGCAAAGGTTTTCTCAACCACTGGGTTGCTGTTGGTGAATAGCAGGGAGTCGCCTAAGCAATTGACAGCACTGCATGAAATGTTTTCTCATTTCACCAAGGGGGACCCTGAATTGTACTTGTTTCACCAAGGGCACAGTTTGCAATTGCTGCTAGTATGTCATCAGTGAATTTAAAAAGGCAAAACTGGGGTTCAGGACCATAAAGCCTGAGAAACACTGGTGTAAGGAAGGTGGTGCAAGCCACATACATAAGCAGTGGTGAAAACAAACCTTAAAGGGCTATCCAAGAGTCTGAAAACATATGAGACCCTGTGAAATAATTATAATATCAATAGATTTATTATTACAGTTGGTTTTGGCAATTTCCAAAACATTACTACCCTATTGTTTTCCTCTGGTCTTTGGTAATAAGTATAGCCTCAGCTTGGTCTGCCTTTAAATCTGTGCATGATTGTATTAGGTTTGGAAATTCAACATCAAATTGTGCAATTTTTACTGCGATACTGGGAGCAGTTTTAAAGTTTTGACAAATAACATAAATGGTAACAAATGTGATGATGTTGTAATTAATGTAAATGATATACAGTACAAAATCCCTTACTCTATATTACTATTTGCTTTTTGGTTGTTGCTGCAGTCATTTTCAGAAGTGTTTGAAGTTTACAGAAATGGTGATGCCACAAGTGTATCACTGTACTGGAAGCATATTTAATAAAAATGAATAAGTAATAAATAATAAGTGCTGAAACTTTACAAATTTCCAAAACCTCAAGGTGCAACTTTTAATAATGGCAAGCCTGGCTTAACGAAACAATTGCAAAACATATTACACAATTGTAACAGTTATGACAGACCTTTTAAAGTGATTGTAGATTCTGTTATATCCCAGACGGTTTCAAAGTTGTAATTATATTCATACCCCAAATTTCTGTTATTTCTACTGATTACACATTTAATTTGAAAATAATGCAGGTTCCTAAACAAATTGTGTTTTGCAGTAACCAGCAACAAATGTGCAGGTCAGTCACAAGAAAATGCAGGAATTGATCTACTCATGTCTTTTTTTACTCATGTGCAAATAAATGTATGTAGTATGTTTAAAAGTAAGCAGCTGCAGTGATGTAATAATATTGGCCCCTTGTTTAAAAAAAATACAAATATTTTATACTGAGAACTCTTTGCTTAGTTACATAATACTTTCAATACATTGGATTATCTTACTTCACTATAACAGCTGCTTGTTGTCTTAGGAAATTTCCCTGGCAAAGCCGGGTAACACAGCTAGTGTAATTATAAACAAAATCAGATCAGAATTCAGTATGCTTTATGAAGGGAAAGTAAATGGCAAATCTTGATGGGTGACCAGTATGAAATTAGTTTTAATAGGACACAGCAGGTAGTGTTGCTTCCTGGTTTCTTCTGATTGACTAAGTCCTGTCTTGTCAAAAATCTAGTTGATTGGTTTCACGAAATTGACTGTGCCATGTAGTGGATTTGTGTGCCACACAAGCCTGAAATCTGCCTTATAAGTAATGTTTCCCTAGATAAAATAGGTTCCAAAGATAGAGATTGAATAAATATGTTACCTTTTTATATATCTTATAAACCTCAAAAATGAAACCTGTTTAAACTGTCTGTGTTCCCTGATGTAGTTCATACCGATTGCTAAATGGTTACCACTCTACCCAGGAATAGTCCCTTCCTTGAGAGTAATGCTTTCAGGGTCACCTTCACCTGTCCTTTGAATTGAATATGATTTATCAAATTGTGGAAGGATTGATTTTTTGGTTTAATCAATGACATGTATTATTATTATTGTGTTGTTGTTGTTAACCTCTAAAGTACACTGTTTTATGTTATTAACAGTAAATATGGATGCTAACTTGTTTGAGATTACTGTTAGTTTTTCATACATAAAGTTTCCTGTAAATTTCTTGGAGAGTCTGTGGGCTTTTTTTGCAAAATATTTAATTTGTTGCATGAACCAAATATATATCTACTGTAACAAAAGTCTGCTATATTTATTGTCTAGAATAGTAATTGTTTTGATAGGAGGATTAACAAAATATATCAAATAAAATTAAAATAAAAAATAAAGGTGGATTGTTGACAATATTTGGATATCACTAAACATTGTATTGCTGCCAATGTTAAAAATCACAAAATGAAAAATAATATTATAGTGTCACATTACAGTATGGTTTGTTTATGCATCCTGTATCCTAAGCACTTAATTTCATGTTGGTTTAATATGTAGAGTACCATCACTGGCAAGAAGAATGGAAAATACCTTACAAAGCAATTAACATTACATCTTCATCATAATTGTCTTTTAATAGACATGGCTGCAGAATGATTTTCCATATTAACATCATGGTTAACTTACATGTGATTTTAAATTTGCCTTTTACCGTTAATGAAAACTACTTGTTATGGCCACTTTCATTGTAATTCTTTCCTATTTCTACTGTTAAACTGCATAACTAAACAATGAGAAATTTTCTTTAACAGTCATCACTGTAGAAGAATGGCAAAGGGCAACAGTGGTTACTTTTTTCCTAAAACATTCAGCACCATATTCAATGGAAGACAAGCTGCAACTGGTTTTCTTACATTCTCAGTTTTAATAAATGGTTGTAGCTAGAATGCCTAGAATAGTGACTCTGTGGTACCTGTCACCAAGGTTGCTGCTGCTACGGTGTTTGTTAAGCATATTGCTGTCTTTAAACTATCAGTAGGCCCAAAACTATGTTCATAATAAGTCCATAGTCTGCATGTTTTTTTTTTTTAATCAAAAATTAGTATTTTACTATAGTGTTTTATCAGCAGAGCACTGGCTATGCACATTTTTCTTTTTTCTTTCTTTCTTTAAAAATAATTGTGATGATAGAATGAAATAAGCTCCCCATCCAGCTATTAATATTAGTTAAAACACAGTAATTCCAAGCAACTTATTTATTGCATAAAAGAAATACAAAAGTTGTCAGTACTGTAATCTTAACATAGCTGAAGAATACGCTGCTAATAAGTAGTCAGCTTCAGCCCTGTGTATTCTTAAAGATTTTAATTCTAGTCTGAGCATACTTGGAAGTAAAAGCAACTCTTCAGATATGGATACCACTAAGTAATTGGCACCAAGCAAACTCTAATCCTGCTCCTTCCTCACTATTAGAAGCCATCATGGTCCTATATCCTGCCTGCTGATCAGCTGCAGTTCCATTTCGAGGGATGTCTGTAGGATTTGAAGGGATCAGGGTTTTACCCCTGCTCTGTGATTGACAAGCGGTGTTACACATAGATAAAAATCTGAAGAGCTGAATTTCGTGGAGCTTGTACATTAAAATGTATGTAAAATCTGGTCACCTCTGTGGTTTCGCGCCAAAACATATACAGTATATGTTTACCATTGATCATGGGCTCTTTTGTATAAGATGGGCAGGAGAATAGGGCTTGCCACAATTGTCCGTTTATGTCCGGGGCTGGGTGCTAGATGCCACTGTCACTGCTTAATGTGTCCTATGTTTGTATCAGTTTGGGGTAGCTGCACCTTTCCCTTGTAATTAATTAGTTCAAACAACATTTAGCACTTTTACAGATACTATTATTTAAACTTTGTGAGCCTGATGATAGACTTGTCTGAAGCAACACACTGGCTGATGGTAATTGTAGTCCCCATTTTGACTTTTGTATAACATTGCAGATAAGTTGAAAGGGGTGGATGTGGGGTAATATATATTAAAAATCTTTCTTACTGTATACACTGACAAAACTAACAGCCACAGCACCTGGAAAGCCCTTGCTAAATGTGTCTTCTTCGAACTTTGCTGAAGTTTGCTCCTTTCACTTTGCTTGTCTAGAAAGCCTTCATTTGCATAAACTGGCATACCCCATTTCTCTGTGGGATCACTTTCACTACTGTGGCAAAACAGGAGACATGGTGCATTAGAATGCTCCACTTGACAACAGATATCAGCAAATTAAAAAGTATGTGGCAGCTAATTTATGTTTTTCTACAACTTCACAAAATTTTAATCAAATCCGTTACAGCATTTTAGTGATTTTGGGATGTTTAGTTTTTGTACTGTGTGCTTCTTCTTTTTTTAAAAAAAAAAAAAAAACCCTAAATACTGATATATATCAAAATGTCCCTTCTTAGTGGACACGTACTGTCCTAGGTTTTTACCTAAACGGAAAATAATCAGTCAACTTTACATTATATTATGTAGATTATTGAAGGCTTACCATAGAACTGACAGGTAAGATTTTGAACACCAGTTATTCTGTCCATTCATTTATTTGAAAGCAGTTTTTCCATTACAGAAACAGAAGAGATCCATTGAGGAGCAGTGTGGTAACACAGTGATTATTAATGCTTCTTCATAGGCCTGCATCCTAGGGTTGCATGTTTTCTTGTGAAAATCTTTTCCTGAAATCTTGCTGTTGGTGAAATTTTTGTTTAGATGTTGGAATTTTCCATATCCCAAAGATGTGCAAGTTGATTCCCAACTCTGAATTGTCTTTATGAGTTACTGCATCTGGCATTGGTTCCATCTACAACTGGATATTGAATTGCTCCTATTGCTTAAAGGATGGACCCCACAGCCCTGAGCTAGAATAAGACAGTTCAGTAATAGTTGTGTTGGTGGATGGAAGCATGGGTGGTGGCAACAGCCTATTATTGTAGCCTTTAGTGTTACATATTTCAGGTTGAAGAAGATATATCAATTCAAATGCTGTTGGTTAGTTTTAGTAGATTGAAAAAGATCTTTTTTGTTTTTAAGGGTATTTCAGAGAGATTACCTTAACAAAAAGGTCATGGAGCAACACAACACTCAAAGTTGATAAGTTAGAACAAGTCCTAGACTAAATTATTTTTTGTATTCATTTATTAGTCTTTTTAAAGGTCTTTTTTTATTTATAGTAATGTTCAGATGACCTTAAAACTGAAAAGCAGTCTTATATAAATAACATGGTTGCCATTACATTATGTACCATGAAATACATACAGTATATGCCTAGTGACCACACAGCATCATAGTGACCAAGCATTTGCATAATTTCAGTTCCCATGCCAATCAGGTAAGCAAAGATCATGACATAAATGTAATAAGGTAAGATAAAATAAAGCATCATCTATGCAGTCCTGAAATGCAGTCACACACACGCGCGCACACGCACACGCACACCACACACACACAATCTTAACGGCCTAGTTAACCTAAATGGCATATGTTTGCGTTAAGTCAATATATGCTTTGCTATATGTTTCTATAAACATATATATAATAAAGGTCTACATTAATATGATATATAATATATATATATATATATATATATATTATATATATATATATATAGTAATTATATAATTTTATATATACACTGTCAAAATAGGAGTGTTTACTGCATTTTCCTTCAAATGAGAAGTTGTCCATATTAAGCAAATGCAATGTGTTCATTTTTCTTTTGTGTTTTTGTGTTATTTTAATGTAGCGGAAATTATACTCGACCATCCATTATGTTAGTTCAGTTAACTGAGGCATTGATGAAAGCTGTCAGTTCCACTGTGGTAATGTTAAACAGTCAGGTAGAACTGAAAAGTCAAATGCCAGCTCGATGCTTTATGGATAGAAACTTTTAAAGCCTGTGAAGTAATTCTTTTGTTGTTTGAGTAAAGATGTAATTTGCAACCCTGGTGCTGCCTTTCTCAGGGCCTTGTTCTAATTATAGGGTCACTGACTCATCAATCACTGGATCATTAGTGGAATTTAATGACTCTTGTGCCTCTCTGTCCAAGTGGTGAATATGTCATCAGGGAGTAGGGCTGGGGACAAGAGCGCCAGAGGCAACATATATGAACTTTGAAGAAATCTGTAGTAAAAGAACTTCTTTAGAATTGTTGGTGTTATTATTATTATTATTGAGTTAAAATAGTGTATACAATGGGTTATTGTTCAACATATGAGAAAAAAAAGATTATTTAAAGCTTTCTAATCATGTATTATCTCTTCTTTATTAACCAGGTCACTCTGTGATGTAGTATGCGTAACATCTTGTATATTTTTTTGAATGTGAAAGTGCAGTGTTAAAGGCTGCCAAGTGCTAACCGCTGTACTACTTTCTTCCTCTCTTTATATACTAGTACACCAACATAGACATATTGGGTTCACACACCACACACACACTTTCTGAGTCAAAGAGCAATATAAACTATGCTAAGCTCTTCCTAGTTTGTAATTCTACAGTAGGTTTAATGTTATACTAGTTAGCATTTATTTCTAACAGACAGTTAAAGAAGTTTGTATCATGACTGTTATTTTGACCTTGTTTTTGATTGGGTATATGTGATTTATAGATAGTTAAATCTAGTGTAGTCTTTGTATACTATATTCATCAATAAACATGAAAATATTTTCTTTAACTATTTTATATGTTACATTTGTTTAGACCAATTGACATAAAAATTCAAGTGTAACATTTTTATGTTATCTTGTAATAATTTTTAAGAGCTTATAGAAGTTGGTGCTTTTTAAATGTTAATGGAACTTGTTTTGTATTGTCCCTAATTATTAACATATTCCATGTTTTACATGTTATTTTCCAGTTAAATCATACTGTTCGTTTTCTTGTGCTGTCTAAATTAATAGGATATGGTCGTTTCTGGTAAAAGTGATACTCCCTGACTCTCCTGTCACTTTCACATTTGCAAGTTTTCATGTTGAAATTACATTTTACCTTTACAGTTGCTATTAAAAATAACATAGCAGTACTTAATCTGAAATTAATATTTATGGGGTATTAATTGCTTTACAGTCATGTACAATACTCCTAAAATACATTTTAAACCCTGACTCTCCTGTCACTTTCACATTTGCAATGTTTTCACGTTGAAATTACATGTTACCTTTATAGTTGCTAATAAAAATAATATAACAATGCTTAATCTGAAATTTATATTTATGAGGTAGTAATTGCTTTACAGTCATGTACAATACTCCTAAAATAGATTTTAAAGTTTATGTTAAATTGTTATGTATATTAAGAAAACTGATTGTGAATGTTTATGTTTTTTCATACAGATAGACTGGGTTATTTTGCTTCTACATGCTGTATGCTATCAATCTGTGCAATGTATAATGAAAAAAGTAAACAGAAATATTCCAGTTACAAAAATATTTATTAAATTGCAGTAATCACTCATATTTTGACAGTAGTGTGTTACTGTTATTAGACCTTAATAAGAGCTTTATTAATAAAATCAGAAGACTCTTTGAAACAGGGTTTTTAAATCATTGTTGATGTTTTTAAATCCTACAACATTGGTATAAGAAAGATAGTATTCTTAAGAACAAAGATATGATTTGTATTTTAAAATGCAGAAGGAGTCTTCAGTTTACTATATGGCAGGGCATTCAGGTTACAAACACCATTTTATATGTAAAGAATCTGAAGTCAAATAATTATGTCTTTTAACTTTTTTTCTGTTGTTTTTTATCATGAAAGTACCTACTATTACATATTTTTCCTGGTAAATTCAAATGATTGATCAGTGCATTAAAAAACATTTAAAACCCCCATCAGGATTGCACTTAAATTAAAGTCTTATAATGTGAAGTATATATTGAAAAAAAGAGTTAGCTTAAAAGAAAACATTAGGTCAAGGTAGGCAATTTACATAAACTGGGCGTAGGCTGAATAAATGTGTTCTATATTTTTCACTTTTTAGGCAATAAAACGTCTTAGTTATTTAAGGTAATAACTGAACACATGAAGTTCATTCTTCAATATAAAAGTGATTTTAAAACTATTGCAGAAATTAAATCAGTATTAGTACACTGTCTACGGACTAAAAAGATGTGTCCCAGTTAAGCAGGGTTAAAGCTGACCACCACTTTTGAGCAGAGGGAACTTTAATAAACTTTAATTCTGTTTTCCAAAAATCTAAATTACTTTCAAATTTAAAATGTTAGAATTCTTATAGCTTGGCAATAAGATCATGGACATTTGTTCTCATAATGTACATTTTTAATAGACAGTTGTTACAATACTCTTACTTTGTTCATTAAAGCTATACACGTTATTTAATTGATAAAACTGAATAATATGAAATTCTTAAAGCTGTACAAGTTATTTAATTGATAAAACTGAATAATATAAAATTCACTGTAACACATTTTAAAAGACAAAAAATGGTTTATCTCTCTGATCGCTATACTCAAACTGGGCAGGAAATTCCTCAAAGTTCTCATCACTTTGATCATTTTAGCCATATCATCAGGATACTTATATCAGGAAGGTGGACACAAGTCTTTTCTTAGGAGTTGTGCATTGGTACTGGGGGCTAGTGTTAGATGGGGTGAAAAAGTACTGCAAAAGTATCATCAAAATTTGTATTTTTGCTGGAGTTGCATACTTTGTATGTATGCATTCATTTATTCCTGCAATCCAGTCATGAACAGAAAAATCCTGAAAACTTGTGGAAGTATTAATTTATTGTTTTATGGTTGTTTGGATATTCTCAAAAGTGTCAATCTCATATACATACTTTCATACATTCTTTCTGCATCTCATTTGGCAAAAATTCTTAAATTTAGTGCAGACAACTGGGCAAGCACGAACATTATTTTAAAAGCTGAATCCATTGTAATCACAGTTGAATTTTATTAGAGCTCTGCTGTTAATCACTACTCCTTGGCTTTTCTCTGTGAATGTGGTTAGAGGTTATCTCTGGGGAGTCTCTCAAGACTGTCTTACTCCTTGTCCTTGCACTGTGTGTTGGGAGAAGGCAGCATTTGATTGAAGACAGTAGTGTGTTGGAACGTTAAACTGTTAATTAAAGTCTCGGGTACTGCGAGGTACAGAAGAAGAAAATGTAGGAGGAAAATAACACTCATGTTGAATGTGGTTTTCTTTTGTAAACATTGTTTTTTTTATTCATTTTTATATTACTCTTTTGAAACAATACAAATCATCAAAAGTAGAAGTGTGATCTTACACTCCTCAAACAGCCAACACAAATGATACTATTCTTGATTCTTTATTAAACTCCACATATACTCCTGTTGCCTGACTACATAATAAATAACTTAAAACCTGACTACATAATAAATAACTTAAAAGAATTAGAACATATTTGATGATCGTACTAATGTGCTCTATTTTAAGTTTACAGCAAGAAAAATTTATTAGGCATAAAATTGTACAATGTGGCATATGGCCAGAGCCCTTACCTAGCAGGGACACCTCGACCATGGAAGGACTGGGGGAGAGAGGATTCAGGACAGTTTCTCCCCAGGACCAACACAGGGCAGCCCCCTTGGCTTAAAGTTGGGCCACAGGTCATGAGCATGGACACTCAACCATGTTGGGGCCTGTTGCCACCGCCATGGAGAGCCTGGACACTTGCAGTGCCCTGTTTGTCAGCACTTCCATCACACACTGAACCATATTGAAAATCATGTGGCTGAAATGGAGTAATTTCTGACAGTAGTTAAGCTGGGTATCTTCCAAAATCTTTCCATGGGTAGGGCATAAAATTTTCCATTAAGTAAAATAAAATATAGAATAACATCTGGGGTCTTAAGTCTTCTTTTTTCACAACGACTAAGGCCTATGTCATATTATGTGGCTTTTCTGCCGATTTTTAGTTGTTGCCTTCATTAACATAGTCTTAGCGAGTCTAAGGCAGTCTGGTCACCTAATGTGACATACACAGCGACTTACTCCAGGTAGTCTGTGACACTCTCTGATATAATCAAACAGGTTTGATTTTGTCTTTATTCGTGGACGCATACTATGTGTATGTGAAAGCTGATAACCAATCAATGCTCATGCTATAATGCAGCGATGATATTTTTTTACCTTACAAACAGAAGAGAAGCTTGTCTGTCTGATGTCTCATGTTTTACGTAACATGACAGAGTGGAAAAAGGACGGTGTGGTCAGTAAATCTGACCTACCCCACAAGTAAAATTTGCTTTATTTGACATCTAAATAAAGATAACTGTTGATGATTCATGTTAGAACCTGGTAGCATTGGGCACAAGGTAGGAGTCAACCCTGGAGCCACCAATTATCAATAGAGCACATCTCACTCACACCCACACATTGCCAATCGTAAAATGGCAGTTGACATAACATGCATTTATTTAGAAAGTAGGAAAATCAGAACAAAAACTTATAAACTGTGCTATATATCACATATAGCACAGGTGGCTTATGTAGAAATTGAAAAAGTCAAAACACACAATAGAAGTACAGTAGTTTACATCACAGTGGTCTTTGAGAAAGAAGTTTAGGGTTTTGGAATAACATAGCCATAGTTTATACTTGCACTCCTTTTAGATATTGTTACAAGACCTGATATTAAGCAGCTCGTGCTCATAAGGACACGATTTATTAAGCTAAAGCAGTAACTGTGCATTGAAGAAGGAGCCAAAATTCCTTATCAGTGCTTTGAGACACACTGTTCATTAATTATAGGAAAGGACATTTGTGCAATGAATCTTCATAGAGACTGTTGGGTTTTGGAAAACATTGTTTAATTACTAAATAAAGTCACTATCAAAGTAACATGTATTTTTAAGATTCAACTGTGTGGTTTTGATTGAAGCTCTGATAACATCTAATTTACAGTATAAATATTAGTGGTGCAACGGATCAAAAAACTCACGGTTCAGATCGGATCATGGTTTTAAGTCACGGATTGGATCAGTTTTCGGATCAGCAAAAAAAAAAAAAAAAACAAGACAAATTTAACTCTCCATTTATTTAGTTAAGTATTTTTTGCCCATTAAAAAACATTCAACTCAAGACTCATTCCACTCAATTATATAAATACAAATGAAAGTGCAATATAGGGCATGATAACTAATTCCTTTAATGTGGACACAATAAAAAACAACTTTAAATGAAATTTAAGGCATCATTGCTTCTTACTTTGAACATGGAGAGAAAAATAAAAACTAGCTTATGTCCACATCATCAAAAAAGAAGAAAGAAAGCAAAGCAGACCTGAGCTTATAATTTCACATTTTTTTTCAAAAACATGAGGATGTCTACATTTTCTGGGGAAAGTGTAGATCTCTTTGTTGTAACTATGTCCCCTGCTGTTGAGAACACCCTCTCGCTAGGCGCAGAAGTGCCAGGCACAGCAAGATGGTGTCTTGCCATTGTGGCAAGGTGAGGGTATTTATATTCATTGCTTTTTCACCAAGTCAGTGGATCACCATCGACTGGAATGCCACTTGCTGCCTCATAGGATACCACCTCCTCTTTGGTGTCTGCAAAAGCCTTGCTGACCATGTCCTTCTGTGCAAAGGTCTCGCCAAAAAGCTCAGCCATTGCTGACTTGTTTAGAGGAGGAGATGTGTCTGCTCCTGTTGGTGCTGCATATTGACGCTGCAGGGAAAGTTACATTATTGATTAAAACTTTTTTTTTTCCATAGACATTAAAATGTGGCAATAACTTAATAAATAACTTAATAAATTTAACTAAAAACATTATCATAAAAAATATATAATTTCAAAATATTTATTTTCTTTACCTCTTCACAGTATTCAGTGCCAAGACTGTTCACAATCTCAGTAATGAGATCACTGTATGTCCTCAGGCATAGGGCAAGGTCTAGGTGAGACAGCGACTTGAACCTTGGATCAAGTGCAGTAGATCTGTGAAGGTAGTCCTGTAGGGTTGGTGGTGAAGTGTATCTGGGCTTCAGGTCCTCTCTAATGGCAGTCTTGACATCTGTTGTGATGGTGCTGTCTTCCTCACTTGGGGCCATGTATTGTAGGATCCTTGTTTTCAGAGGCAGAATCATGGACACAGATGGTGCAGTTTCAGTGCTTAATAGAGTTGTAACCATTTTGAGTGGTTTGAGCAGCTGGAGGACCTCCTCTGCCACTTTAACATCATCATCAGGCAAGGTGACGATGTCTCTGGCATTTTTCTTCAGGGTTTTGTCTGTTAGTTAGCTGCCTTCTGCTCAAGATAACGCTCTAACATATCATAAGTGGAGTTCCACCTTGTTGTGACATCATATATAAGCTTATGAGTAGGCAGCTGTAGCATTTCTTGCTTGGTCTTAAGCACACGAGCAGCTGTTGAGCATCGGTGGAAGTAGGAAACCACCTTCCTGATCCTCCCAAGGAGGCGGTCCATCTTACACACTTTCATTCCCTTTTGGGATGCTAAATTAATTGCATGTACAAAGCACCCTATATGTGGGCCCAGTCCTGCTTCATTCACTGCATTTATTTGGCTTTTGGCATTACAGTAATCCCTCCTCGATCGCGGGGGATGCGTTCCAGAACCCCCCGCGATAGGTGAAAATCCGCGTAGTAGAAACCATATGTTTGTATGGTTATTTTTATATATTTTAAGCCCTTATAAACTCTCCCACACTGTTAACATTATTAGAGGAGCAGAGAGCATTAGGAGCAGAGAATGTCAGAGAGAGAGAGAGAGTGACAGAAAAGCAAACAATCAAAAAAATCAATACGTGCTGTTGGGCTTTGAAGTATGCGCACCGCGATAAAGCAGCCGCAAAGAAGGGAGCAATGTGAAGGTAGTCTTTCAGCATTTTTTAGAGTAGCGTCCGTATCTTCTAGGCAAACAGCCTCTGTGCAAACAGCCCCTCTACTCACACCCCCTCCGTCAGACGCAGAGAACGTCAGAGAGAGTGAGAGACCGAGAAAAGCAAACAATCAAGCACCGCTTGGGAAGCACATCGTATATCATTGAGGAGTTTTATTTAATGCATAATACATGCTCTGATTGGGTAGCTTCCGCCAATAGCGTCCCTTGTATGAAATCAACTGGGCAAACAAACTGAGGAAGCATGTACTTTAAATTAAAAGACCCATTATCCGCAGAAATCCGCAAACCAGCGAAAAATCCGTGATATATATTTAGATATGCTTACATTTAAAATCCGCGATGGAGTGAAGCCGCAAAAGTCGAAGCGCAATATAGCGAGGGATCACTGTATCTGTTGTGACTGGGACATTAGTATTGGGCCTCTCTATCCTCCACTCTGCCACTGCTTCCGTCAATACGTGTGCCAGGTTTGTGCCAGTGTGACTCTCATAAAGGGGGCGTGTCTGCAGTACAGGGCTTCGTATCTCCCACTCCGCTGTGATGTAATGAGCGGTCACGGTCACATAGCTTTCTGTTGCCCTGGAGGTCCATCTGTCTGTAGTTAGGGCCACAGAAGATGCCTGGGACAGTTCAGCCGTAGCTTTTGACTTTTCCTGCTCATACATACTTGGGACGATATTGTCACTGAAGTGAGTGTGCGACGGAATATCATAGCATGGCTCAAGAACGTGTATCATATGTTTAAACCCCTTGTTTTGCACAACGGAATATGGCCTAATGACTGCAGCAATAAACACCCCAATAGCTTTTGTAATAGCTTTAGCCCGGTCTGGTTGGGCAGCAAAGGGCTGCTTAAATGCTGCGGATATCTTTGGTTGTTGCACAGCCATCGTCTTGGGTCCTGTCACATCAGGGTGGTGTTATTTTAAATGAGTGGCCATGCCCGACGTGTTGCCAGTCTCATAGGGCTTCCTCATGCCACACAGTCGAAAAACTGTGGTGGTTTTATCCACCACCCTTTTCTAATCAACATATTTAACAGGGAAGCCAAAATGCTCCCACACATGAGACTTAAATGATGCTGGAAGTTTGTCGAGCTCCTCTACTTCTCTGCTTGAACTGCTACCACTGGCCATGACCACGCGTATGAAGCTGCAAACCGGACATAAGTTGAGCGAAAATGCGCGAGAGAGGTTGAGTTAGTGCGCGAGAGAGAAAGTTAGTATGCGAGAGCTACCGAGTTAGTGCACGAGAGAGAGAGTGCGTGAGAGAAGTTTAATTGCAGTTCAGTGCGCGAGAGCTACCGAGTTAGTGCACGAGAGAGACAGAGTTAGTGCGCGAGAGAGGTTGAGAGAGTGCACTAGAGACAAGCACACAATACAGTGGATCACGTGCGTACCGAACTGTGGATAGGAATCGGTTCGGATCACGGATCAACGGTGATCCGTTGCACCACTATTAAATGTGCAATAATATGTAAAACCAGACATGGAACTGGTAATTTTATGGCATAGTGGTGCATTAGTTAGTGCTGTTACCCCCATAGCTTTGAAGAGGATGGTTTGATACCTGGCTATATTACTGTCTCTGGGTTTCTTCTAAATCTCAAATGTATGCTTGTCGATTTAGCTAATCTACTGTATATTGTCCTGCTATGAGTGTGCCCTGGGACTGGCGCCTTATCTAGGTTTGGTACTTTGTGCTGCCACAGTAGATTCGGCTTCTGCACATTCGATTCAATTTTTTCCCTGCATCCCAAAGATACACAGTTTATGCTGTCTGGGGCCTCTAGATTTGTCAAGTATTGAGTAAATGTGGGTTTTCGTATGAGTGTGAACTGTGATGAGCTTAATGATGCTGGGGCTGGGACTTGCTATGGCTCCTGCAGAAAAACGGAGAAGAGTCAGTAGTTTCAGATAATGAATGAAGTAATGCAGTCTTATACACTTGGTGAGTATAGGTAGATGAAAAGACTTACTGGATTTTTCAAGGTCTGTAAGGCAGAGATTTAAATCTGTAGTATATAGTTTAAAATTCAGTTTTTTACATTTGACAAGTTTTCCGGATTATTTCCAATGATTTCTTACTAAATTTCTTTTATTCTTTTGTTCACTTTTGTAGGCAATTTTTCTTGGTATATTGGATAATAAACAAAAAGTATCCATCAATCAGTCTTGTGTATGTTCAAATGCCTTACTTGCAACCAAAGACTTCAGTCTGTGTGTCATTATTTGATTTCTTGTCTAATTAAATTGAAACACTCTCTTATGGAAATAGAAATTCATTTTAACAAATGTTAATGAATGTAAGAAATCCAAAACTGAGTGCTTTTGACCAAAAAATTCTGAGACAAGTCTCATCATTTTTCATGACTTTTTTTAAAAGGCTATTTCATTATAGCTGTTTAAAGGTATATTTTGCACAAGAGTAAAATGACATACTGTTCCTTCTTACACTCCCTGCCTTAAAATTTTTTAAGACTTATATTATAAAATGTGTTTTTGTCCTTTTTAAAAATTAGTTTTAGTTTTTAAAAATTTCTGGTGTAGCTAATAAAGCTTCCTCTGTGGTAGTGTTTCCCCAATCCAGCTTCCCATTGAGGTTTATTAGCTGTGGACTGCTGCGTGGTAAATCAGTATGACATTTACCAACTCCAACCCCGTCACATGACTGAGCTATTCTGATTTATAGAGCTTGCATAATTAAGCTATTGTTCCAAACTTGTGCTTTACTTGCAAAGAGAGATTTTTCACTTAATATGTCAGTGCTGTGGAATGTATTTCACATTGTTAAACAGGCATTTAATTGCAAGATGGAGATTTTGTTAGAACAGGCAGTCTCATAAGTAAGTTAGCTAATTGAATGCACACATTCCAATGTTAAGTCGTTAAAATTATAAGAGTGCAGATTTGTGATGGATTATCTGCTGGCACTCTCTTTGCTTACATCACTTTTTATTTTCTAATTTCTTTTCCTTTCTCATTCCCATAGTGGTTTTTTTTGTGTTTGATTTTCTTTTTTCAGATCTATTTACTTTTATTCTTGACAGATTAATTTATTTAACTTTTGATATTTTTATTTGTTATTCTTTGATATACCTACACAACATAGAGAAATCAGTAAATTTAAAACATAAGCAGTAGTCTAAGAGAATGTATGTACTATGTTCTGTAATACATACACTGTTATAAAAGAAATACTACTCGTCATTGTGGTGCCTGAGTTGCACACAGCTGGCATTACCTCCATGAACCTGGTACATCGATAGTCGTATGCTGATGGACTGAGCAATAAGGACACAGTACAACAAGAAGTGGGTGCAAATGTGCAAAGTATTTTTATTCACATCAAAGCAGTGTTCAAAATCCAAAGTGCAGTGCAGTTTTCAATAATTATCCTCAATAAAGGAGAAGTTAAAATCCAAATAAATAATCTGAAGTTAAAAATCCAGGTTAAAATAGTCAGGATCAGTTCCTTTAAAATAAACCAAGAGCTTTGGTGCCTCCTTCTTATCCCACATCCCTGCTTCTCACCTTTACAGTCTTCACAGCAAGTGGAGATGTACTCCAACAAGCAAAGTTAACCATTTTATCTCTGAAGTAACCCTACAATCTCTGCCGCCTTATCCCATTGCCATCCCTTGGTATCCACAGGAATTTATCTGAGTGATTAGTTTCTCCTGCTTCCTAGTTGCCCAGCAGGAGCGACCCCAACCTTTGAGTGCCATGTGCATACTCTACCTTCACCCCTTGCCTCCGCTCAGCCATCCAAGCTCTGCCTTGATCCTGACTTCTCTTTTCTGCTCTTCCTTTTCTTTAACCTCCTGATCTTTATGTCTCCCTCTCTGTCTGGATCTCTTCAGGCTCCCCTTTATACTCCTGTAGGCACTGTGCCCTATTTAGAGCTCACAGAGTGCCAATATGGAACAGCTGAGCTAATTGAACAATCAACTCACCTCCACATCAAACACCCCTGGCTGCCATGGAGCATAGCAGCGGCAACACTCACCAAGCCTGAACCACACAGTTTTTATTTTAAAAATCTGCGCGCTGCCTTAGAGCCCTTACTTACTTTACCACAGTTGAGAACTTGACATAAATATTTAAAAATAAATTTAATAGTCAAGGTTAATAGTTGTTTATATTCTTACTTGGTAATATCAACTATTTATGTCTCATCTTGATTTCTGTGGCACATACAAATTTATGTCATATGACAGTTATATATGACTGATTCTGTACATTACTCATCATTATACCAACCTAACACAACACATTGTGCATTTTATACAATGTCTGCATTTTTTTCCAAAATATTGTATTTTAATTTCAGTCTACCATTCCTCAGAAATAAGCCAAGCTTTCTCATGTCCGGTCAGGAGTTGAATTATGCTTACCCTGTCAGATGTGAGTACTAAACTTGTCTAATGAGTCTCCTATAGTTACAGTGTAAGCTGATGGGCCTGTGCCTTTCCCACCAAAGTTTTTGATTTGCGAGGTATAGAAAAAATGTCATCATTGCTAAGGAAAGTATGAAGAGGAGAATTAGTGCAGCCATTAATGACCTCAAACTCATTGCAGATATTATGAGTGATGTGTTATCAAATGATAAAGTAGGATGGACCTGTAATTTCAAATAGCAGCATTTCTCAAAGGGTAATAGGAACTTTAAGACAGGGATTCTCAGCTCTACTGCAACAAATAATACTGGATTTAACATGGCAGTTCAGTCTGCTGTTTTGCTGTGCTCTATTTGCACAGAATATGAATTGTGACTTTGATTACAAGGAGAAATGATGGAATTTCTGTGCTGTGATAATTTATGTCTTCTCCTGCCAGTATGAATGAGGAGTCTTTATGAACAGTGTTCATCCTCATCCAGGATGGTAGGGATTGCCTTCAGTTGACATATGCATAGAGATTTAAATACTAATAATAATAATATCCAAGTAAGAGTTAATTGCTTTTTGAGGGGCAGATTTAGCTTTATTTTTCTTAACAGGCAATTTCAAGTTTTCTTAAGTGAAAGCCAATTACTCACCCTAAGCCTTGTGTCTTTTTAGAAAAGCATTTGCATTCTCACTTCTTGAAATTATCAGTCTTGTATTTTATTTTAGTTTATTTTTTTCCTGCATGCATGTATTACACTAAAAAGAGAATTCTGTATTTATACTGATACTGCAGTTTTATTTTGTATTTTGTGGATTATCATGTCAGGTCTTTTATCCGTAAAAAACATACTCTCATGTCTTTTAAATTGAGATTTAATTTTGAACATTTATGTAAAACCAATTAAATATTTTGCTTTAGCTAGCATGTCAGATAATTTCAGATACAAAATAATACATCCTGAAACAATTATTGTTTATTTATGTTATGTTTTGCTATGTTGTGTGCAGGAATAAACACACTAAAAATTAATTATTTTGTAATTAAACATGAAAACAAAATGAAAAGTTTCTGTTAAACTGAATACAAGCAGAAAGATAATTAGAATATTTGATTCTGCTGAATATTATGTAAAAGGTAAATAAAGGTAATTTTTTTGGTTCGATATATATTTTCATATTGTTAAAATGATTTCTTTTTTGTTTGCCATGTTAGGTTGTAGTGGGGTGCAAGCTCTTTTTTCTATAATCAGAAAAAATGTAATGTATATTCTGACCTCCACTTAGAAGGTCTAAACAAATGCCAATCTGTGGGTGATATTCATTAAACATGCAATATGAATGAAATAAATATTCTCAGCTCTTTGAACACATAATAAATACACTACTCTGCCACTAGGTGTTGGACATCCTTATTTTTTAAAATATAAAACATTAGTGCACATATATTGATTAACTTTTAGAGGATGGTTTTTGACATTTGCCAAGCCACTACTCTTAACATTATTTAGTGTTTATACAATAAATGTGCACACATTTTCCTTAATGAGTTTTCCCACTGCAGTATTTTTTTTAATTCTTGCTTTTAGAAAGTGTTTTCAGTGGCATTATTGTTTGAGGTGTGGGATTTTTTTTTCGGCCATTTTACTTATTATTTTCTATAAAAATGTAGTATTTGATCACATTGTTCCCAGGTAGCCACTTATCTAGCTTGTGATTATTTAACACCATGAAACCCTTTGTTTTTGGTTGCTTACTTCAGTCTTCTTTTCTGCGAGTTAAATGTATGCTTAATTGGATTTTAAATGGTTAACTCAACCAGATTTTCAGCTTTTTATGGTTCCTCATGAACTAATTGATTGCATAAGCAGTGTGCCATTATACAAGAAGAAGCACCAGCCATTGGATTTAGAAGTACTTTCTTGTACACAAGCAATAAGAATGGCTGAGCCACTTCCAGATGCAGCTTTGCATGCCCCTTATTAAAGCACCAACTCTATTTCAAAGATGTTGTGATAAACTTTAAACTGCCTGTTATTAATTCTTTTCTTTACACCTTTTAAGCTTCCGTGACAATACTACCACTACTACTACTACTACCACTTCTACCACAACTTTGTAGAGGTTTAATTTTTTACATCAGTCCATTACCGTTGTTTTCAAAATTTTCTTTGTCATAGCAAATTTTAATCCAGGCCTGATATTTTTTGGTGCCGTTGAAAGGCTTGCGTGGCATTGTTATTACAATAACCCAACATAGATCATGATTGAGCACTTAACCCTGTACCACGAAAGCTGTTGGTAATTCAGTTGTTCTTTCTGTTTCCGTTTCTTTTATTTTTCCTGCTGCTAACCTGGTTGTGGTCTAATGCTTTCTTTTTCATTCACATATCCAGTAATTTTGTTCTTTATAATCCATCTTTCCATACTTTCTAGAGCTCATTCATTTCAAATCAGGGTCATGCAGGACCTAAATTCATACAAACACATTTTCTTCCTGCATTTTGCATTTACTGTATTTTACATCTTATTCTTAACTGGAAAAAAAACTTTAAGCTGAATGCAGTTTTAAAAAAATGTTATGACTGTAACTGTATGGCTACTGTCTGTCTGCTCAAGTGATTTTGGTGCCTTGACATGCTATTTAATGGGGAAAGTTGAAGGTTTTTATGTGATCACCTTTGACTCTCAGGGTCATGCAGGTCAGAATTTAATGTGTTTGTCATGGACTTTGGAGGTGTTTTCCTATATCTAAACCTTACAAAATCTTGATTATTTCAATTGTGATGTTTGGATAATATAGCAGCACTCGATAAACTTTCTTGCTAACTTTTATGTTTCAGGAAGGAACAAGTGTAAATAAAAGCTAAATAAATAACATTATAAAATAAACATAGAACTTTGCTGAAAGGACTTTTTTTCTATCTGAATCGATGGTTTCCTTAACTGTCTTTTTTTCATGCATGTTTACTAGTTTTTATTCAGTATGCATTATTTTAGTAAATACTTTTACCTTTTCCAGGGCAGTCAATTCTTCTAAGGATAAATGTTGATCTGTAAGTACAGAAGATGCATGTTAGCCATGCGCATGGAATGCACTAGAGAAATAATGGTAATGCAAATAAATTATGGTTGCAACATTTTTCTTGTGTGGTTGTGTATACTGCTCTCTTACCACTCCTTAGTGATAAACACAAAATTTTTCATCCCGAAGTAATATCAATAATGGTCATGATTGTACAGAAATATCACTCATCTATATTAGTCCATTATAAGCTGTAATATCCTATTTTTACATTTCTATATTTAATTTATATTAAGAGACTTTGTAAATGACAGCATATATGTAAAAGTTCACATCATTATGAGTTACTTAAGCATTCACAAAAAAATATCCAAAAATACTGTATGAACCATTTAGGGATGACAGCCATTTTTCTGCATATACCCACCTTGTTCAGGGGCTCAGATGTATTTGGACATTTGACTAACAAGCTGTTCCATAGCCAGGTTGGAGGAGTTCCCTCATTATTTTATTAATTATTAAGCAGGTAAAGGTTCTGGAATTTGTTCCAAGTGTTGAACTTGCATTTGAAACCTGTCACTGTGAACTCTCAATATGAAGCATGATATTTTTTGGTAAACTACTTAAATTAAAGCTGAAAGTGTACACTTCAATCACATAATAATTCCTATTGTTGTGGTCTACAGAACCAAAATTATAAAAAATTGTGTCACTGTCCAAATACTTATGAACCTAACTGTACATCTTTTTTGAAGGTAGTGCTGCTAGTGTGAGCTGGATTATTTTCAGAACTTTATATTAGTGCAGAAGGGTCAGTTTGCTAAGCTTTATTACTGACCATTACTGACACTATTTAGAAAAAAGTTGGCTTGCAAACTATACAACTATAAATTGTACGGCCAAAAGATATTTTAAATTAACTGAGCAAATTGTGGGGCAATTTGATCTGTATTATAATAATTCCAAATCTTGAGACACAAGGGAATGAGTCATGAATCTAAAATTTTGCATAGTCCTAAATTCCACAGTTAAACTAATGGGGAAAACATTTTGTACAAATAATTTTTTAAAAGATTTTTCAGAAAACCTGTTTTAAAATTATTACCCCTTAGGAATTGTACAAAAGTGTTAATGAAACAGTTTAACTGGCAATATAGTTGGGCGATGGAAGGAGCACTTTGAGGAGCTCGAAACTTGGAGGAGGACTCAACCATCACTGGACATGAGGTCACTAAGAGAGAGAGAGAGGTAGGGAGCTAAGATAGTTTAAATAAAAAAGTCCTCAGTGGCAAAGTTCCAGGGGTAGATGATATTTACCCAGAGTTCCTGATAGTTCTGAATGTTGTAGAGCTGTCTTGACTGACACACCCCTTCCACATTGCATGGAGGTTGGGGACAGTGCCTCAGAATTGATAAACTGGAGTGGTGGTTCCCATCTTTAAGAAAGGGGACAGAGGGAGTGTTCCAACTTATATATATATCATATTCATTTACTTTTTTTTCTATTAATAATCTTGGTCTTTTTGAATTAGTAAAGTATGGTGAAGTCCTGGTGTCTTTTCATTAAACCCTTTGCCTTTCTGTAACATAGTGTCTCAGAGTCTTTTTTATCTTTCCTTTGTATTAAAAAGATTACGATTTCCTGGACGGCACGTGGCGCAGTGGTAGCACTGCTGCCTTGCAGTAAGGAGACCTGGGTTCGCTTCTCGGATCCTCCCTGTGTGGATGCATGTTCTCCCTGTGTCTGCGTGGGTTTCTTTCGGGTGCTCCGGTTTCCTCCCACGGTCCAAAGGCATGCTGGTTAGGTGCATTGGCGATCCTAAATTGTCCCTAGTGTGTGCTTGGTATGTGTGTGTGTCTGTGTGCCCTGCGGTGGGCTGTCCGGGATTTGTTCCTGCCTTGCGCCCTGTGCTGGCTGGGATTGGCTCCAGCAGACCCCCGTGACCCTGTGTTAGGATTTAGCGGGTTGGAAAATGCCTGACTGACTGACAGACAATTTCCTGGAGCCTTACAAGTGAATATGTACATCTATTGTAATTCTTCTCCTGTACTGTTAAATGTTAGTATTTTTCATTTTTTTTTACATAGAATATATAAAGTATAATATAAAGTCCAGATACAAGAAAATGACAAAAAACATTAAAATGTTCAGTTACCAGTGCATAGCCTCATTTATTAGTCTTACTGTTTCTTAAAGGCCTGGAAATAAGAAAAAAAATCAGCAGTCTTTCCCAGATTTTTTCTTTGGTTTTCCAGTATTTAAGGGGACAACTATATCCTGTTTATTTGGGCCTTATAACAGGAGGACCGAAAGGCGAGATTAGTGTTCAACTTTCTCCAGTGCAACTTTTGAGATGTTAGAGAAAAAAAGTAAAGCAAGTAAGCTGCTGTTTTACCTCCAGATCACTTGTTCACATTACCTTTGAAATGCTTGTTTTGGACAGGATGGAACCTGCCTACTGAGCCGGAAATCAATTAAAAAAAATAACTAGTTAATCTCATTAATATATGTAGTTAATGTGACAGTTTAAACTTAAACAATGCTCTTAAACCTGAACTTTTAACAAAATAGTACTTGAGCAAGTACAACCTGAATTTGAATGCCTTCCTAAAAGGCAAGTTGAAAAGAAGGCAATAAGTAAATGAGACCATTGTATTCATTCTCAAATTGGCATAGCATATGAGACACAGATGTGTCAATGTAAAAATGAAATAATTGAAACAACTGTTGACTTTGAACGCACTGCTAAAGTCTGATTTAATTGAAAGAATTAAAATTGTGTCTGATAATTGCAATTTATGAGCTGCTTTTTTTGCCACTCACTGTCCTGCCATTTTGGACAGTTTAGCACATCTATGAGATTTAATACTGTTTTGGTTGGTAGAATTGTGGTGTACCTTGGAATTTTTTGGGTTACAAAAGGTGTGCCACACAGAAAATAAGCCAGAAAACACTGCTCTGCCTACACCTTTGCTCCTGACACATTAAAAAAGATTTCTGTAGCTGCAATCTCGTTTAAAAACTGACACCTTGCATTTCTTGGATGGTTATGTTGCATTCTTTGCATAAATTAACAAAGATATTGCAAAATGGAATAATGAGCAGGGGTGATCATTGCGCTTCATTTTTGTATAATTTTACAGCATTTTTCATGGTAAGAAACAACAGTAGGGTGGAAACCAAGCTAACAATGCACTTAGACTACAAAACAAAAGGCATGTGCATGAACTTCTTTTACATACCAGTACAATGCTTAGGTCAGGGATATTCAATTACAATTTTCAGTTGGACATGATTTTCAAACCAAGAAATTTAGTTGGGCCAGACATTTTCAATGGCTGGTAAGCACTTGGTAATAACATATTTTAAACACAAATGAATGTTTATTCATTGTTTCTCTTTCAAATTTGGTCACATCTGAAACAGACATGTCAAAAACAGAATAATAAGCAATACAAAAGCTATAATTGAACAGAATCTGAAGAATCCAGACATTTAAAAAGACAAGAAGAGTCCTCCGAGATAAAAATGACACAAACATAGAGAAAGGGTACAAACTCCACACAGTCTGATCCAGTTTCTTGGAGCTGCGAGGTGGCAGTGTCAACCACACACCATTATGCCACCCTATCTTTAATTTTACTATTTATCCAGTCATTTCATTACCTTGTTCCTAAGTTTAGGGTTGCAGAGAGCCAGTGCCTACTCTCATAGTATTTCTTTGTATTTTGTAAGAATTGTGTTATCATGTCAGACAGTGATTCAAATTAGAATCATGTCTAATTCATTTTCAGAAATGTTATAAAATATCGGTCAATCTAAGTAGCATTTTTCAGAAACTCAAGCAAAAGCTGTTATTGCAACCATTGGATATGTTAACTTGTGCATACCCTAGGGTAGTAACATCAGATACAGCATTTGTTTTAATAGTATGTGTAATGTACTTATAGTATTTCCTTGGAAATGAGAACCGAGTTAAAGAATACATCTGAATTAAATGGATTTGCCTTATACGGACATAAAATTAAAAGTGGAGCTGATTATTTCATTAATGTTTTATGTTCAGTTTTAACTATCATGTTTATCAGTTGGTAGTTTGCATAGTGTATGAAGTTATGATTTGAGGTTAGCTTTGCCAAAAAACCGTCCATCCTACCCAACATGGCTTCCAAACTGCCTCCAACCCAACTTTCCTATTTAACTAACATTTATAAAGTTTAGTTCAGTCAAAATTGGAAGCTTATTCCACCGATTCCGTGTGTGAAGACATTCATTATAATGTTTAGTTGATGTTTACTCTTAACTAGCTTCCATTTGTGCTCTTGTTTATATTGAAGAGTTAGTTTTAAAGAAACAGTTGGAAACCATCCTACTAATGCCCTTTATAATTATCAGCATTTCTGTCTTGTCACCTGTAAATCTGCATTTGCTTAAACAAAAAAGATTTAATTTCTTTAGTCTTTCCCAATAGGTCATAGTCGTGGAATTAGTCTAATAGCGCGCTCTTTGGTGATGTGTTTGTGATAAGAAGACTACAATGGCACGTACTGTTCCTGATGAGGCCTCAAAAATGTGTTGTAAACATAACCATGATTGATTTGTTCACTACACAGTGTGTTCTGTAACGCAACATCTTATCAGACATATGCCTTATAGGCTGTTATTCCCTTGCTTAAGCCATCTCAACACTATGCCTTGAAAGTATGTCTTTAGAAGTTTTATCACTAACATCTCATGGTGACTTTTGCTTATGTTTGTATGCTTTATGATAAATTGTGCTGTTTTTTTTTTTACATTGAAGTCTTTCTGTATTCTGTGTTTGTGTTACTGTAAATACAGCATGCCCTTTAGTAGCCTTAATACTACCATACAGTATCAGTGAATGCAGCGCAGACTTTGTTTTTTCACAACTACAACATATATTCCACTTGTAAGTTCTAATAATAATGTTGTTTTTATTGTAATCTATATTAATAAAAGGCAAAGCCCTCACTGACTGACTGACTGACTCACTCATTCACTCACTCACTCACTCACTCACTGACTGACTCATCACTAATTCTCCAACTTCCCATGTAGGTAGAAGGCTGGCAGGCTCATTCCTTACAGCTTACTTACAAAAGTTGGGCAGGTTTCATTTCAATCAATCAATCAACATTTATTTATATAGCACATATTCATACAAAAAAATGTAGCTCAAAGTGCTTTACAAAATGAATACAAAAATAGAAGACACAATAAAAAATAAACATAAGTCAACATTAATTAACATAGAATAAGAGTAAGGTCCATGGCCAGGGTGGACAGAAAAAAAAAAAAACTCCAAAGGCTGGAGAAAAAATAAAATCTGTAGGGTTCCAGACCAGAGACCGCCCAGTCCCTCTGGGCAATCTACCTAACATAAGTCAAACAGTCCTCTTTGTATTTAGGGTTTTCATGGAAGGACCTGATGATGATGGTCACGTAGACTTCTGGCTTTCAGTCCATCAATGTTGGTGCATCATGATGCTTTGAGCACAAAGAAACCGGAAAACGAAACAGAAGAGAGAGTTGGGGTCAGTACGGATTTTAGAGCCACCATGAATAGTTATTATGATGAATTGAACATACAGAGTATCAGTATTAAGTTAAAGTGAAGTTATAAAAGGCCATGTTAAAGTAATGTGTTTTCAGCAGTGTTTTAAAGTGCTCTACTGTATTTGCCTGGCGAATTCCTATTGGCAGGCTATTCCAGATTTTAGGTGCATAACAGCAGAAGGCCGCCTCACCACTTCTTTTAAGTTTAGCTTTTGGAATTATAAGGAGACACTCATTTGAAGATCTAAGGTTACGATTTGGAATATAAGTGTCAGGCATTCCGATATATAAGATGGAGCGAGATTATTTAAGGCTTTATAAACCATAAGCAGTATTTTAAAGTCAATCCTGAATGACACAGTGAGTGTAGTGACATCAAAACTGGAGAAATGTGTTCGGATTTTCTTTTCCTAGTTAGGATTCTAGCAGCTGCATTCTGCACTCGTTGCAAATGATTTATGTCTTTTTGGGTAGTCCTGAGAGGAGTGCGTTACAGTAATCTAGTCTACTGAAAACAAAAGCGTGAATTAATTTCTCAGCATCTTTCAATGATATAAGAGGTCTAACTTTGCTATGTTTCTTAAGTGAAAAATGCTGTCCTAGTGGTCTGATGAATATGCGATTTAAAATTCAGATTACAGTCAACAGTTACCCCTAAATTTTTTACTTCCGTCTTAACTTTTAATCCTAGTGCATCAAGTTTATTTCTGATAACCTCATTGAATCCATTATTGCCAATTACTAAAATTTCAGTTTTCTCTTTATTTAGTTTGAGAAAATTACTATTCATCCATTCAGAAATACCAGTAAGACATTGTGTTAGTGTATCGAAAGAGTCGGAGTCATCAGGTGCTATTGATAAGTACAGCTGTGTGTCATCAGCATAGCTGTGGTAGCTCACGTTGTAACCTGAGATAATCTGACCTAACGGAAGCATGTAGATTGAGAAAGCAGCGGACCCAGGATAGAGCCTTGTGGAACACCATATCGGATATCATGTGTCTTTGAGATTTGATTACCACAACTCACAAAGAATTTTCTCCTGCCAGGTAGGATTCAAACCAATTTAAGACACTGCCAGAGAGGCCCACCCATTGACTAAGGCGATTTCTAAGAATATTGTGATCAATGGTGTCAAATGCAGCACTCAGATCTAAGAGGATGAGAACAGATAAATGGCCTCTGTCTGCATTTACCCAAAGTCATTTACTACTTTAGTGCAGTTTCTGTGCTGTGATTTGTTCTGAAGCCTGACTGAAATTTATCAAGAATAGCATGTTTATTGAGGTGGTCATTTAACTGCATAATGACTGCCTTCTCTAGAATTTTACTTAAGAAGGGCAGGTTAGAGATGGGTCTAAAATTTTCAAAGGCAGAGGGGTCAAGATTATTTTTTTGAGCAGGGGTTTAACTACAGCAGTCTTAAGACAGTCTGGAAAGACCCCGTATCTAATGACAATTACTATGTCCAGAATATTGTCAATTAGCACGCCTGATATTTCTTTGAAAAACCTGGTTGGTATTGGGTCAAGGACGCAGGTGGAGGGTTTCAGTTGAGAGATTATACTATGTAATTCAGGTAAATCTATCCTGGTGAAAGCATTTAATTTGTTTATAATGGAGTACCGGGGCTTTGGAGGTTCTGCAGTGTTGGGGAGATATACTATGTTATCTCTAATATCATTAATTTTTTGATTGAAAAATACAGCAATGTTCTCACAGGTTTCACTGGAAGTATTCTGGGGCATTCCTTTGTGTTACCTGGGTTTAACAGACGATCAATTGTTGAAAATAAGACTCTGGGATTACTAGCATTGTTATTTATAATATTAGAGAAATAGCAGCCTCTCAAGACGGACAGTGTTATTGTATTCTGTTATTTTAACCTTCAATATCTCATAGTGGATAGTTAGTTTAGTTTTCCTCCATTTACGCTCAGCTCTACGACATGTTCTTTTTAAATCAGACACTCTTTGGGTCTTCCATGGAATAACAGTACTAGAGGATTTTTAACTGTCTTTTCAGGTGCAACTATGTCAACAGCAGTTCTTACTTTAGAATTAAAGTTTTCCACTTTACTATTTACATTATCCTCGCTATTATAGTTGGCATTATAAACGGACTGATTGCTTAGAATAGTTGTAAGTTTTAAAGCTGCTGATGAGTCAAAGAAGCGTTTTTTAACAAAATGCTTCTCATGAGTGTTTTCTATCTTTATTTCTATATTAAATAGTAGAAGGAAATGGTCTGATAGACCATATCAATGACCTGCTTTATATCAACTTTAAGTCCTTTAGTAATCACTAAGTCTAACGTATGACCTGCTTTATGTGTAGGCTGATTACGAGCTGCCTCAAATCAAAAGAGTCCAGGAGGTTCATGAATTCCTTTACCTTTTGGTCACACTGATTGTCGACATGAAAGTTAAAGTCGCCGACTATTAAGAGTGTGCCATAGTTTGTAACTAAAATTGACAGTAAGTCAGAGAATTCCTCAAGGAAAGACGCATTATATTTAGGAGGTCTATACACGGATAATACTAGAGCATGAGAATCTCCATGAATAACAACGGCGAGATACTCAAAGGACTTAAATTTACCAAAACTAACATCTTTACATTTTAATCGCTCGAGTAAATGTTTGCCAATCGCCCCTTTTCCCTGGCGGTCTGCACGAGTAAAACTGTAATCCGGAGGCAGATTCGATTAAAACACCGCCATTGAATTAAGCCATGTTTCATTTAGTGCAATAAAATCAATGTTTCTATCACTAATAAGATCGTTTATAAAAAATGTCTTGTTAGTTAAAGCTCTAACATTTAATAGTGCCATATTTAATGTTTCTGAAGGGCAGAGCTGAATTTTATGCGTGTTATTGGTAATCGGAACAAAAATTATTTTTGTTAACGCCTCTCTGTGTGTACTTTTTATGTAATCTACAATCCTTTTTTATAGTCTTAATGCAGTGTTGATCTGAAGTAGTAATTTCAATTAAATTATTGGTGTTTATGCCGCACTGCCTAGATTTTTTACGTGCATTAAGATTTGTTATTAGATTATTAATGTTGTGCACTTTAACGGAAGACTCTGTTAAGCCATTATGTCCTATCAAAGCAGTAGCATTACGTAAGGGGTTAAAGTAGAAGTAGACAGTCAAGATAGACGAATTACCTTAGCGATGTTTTCGGAGAGGACCCGGGCGCCAAATCTATTCGGATGCAGTCCATCCCGCTTGAAGAAGCGCGGCCTTTCCCAAAAAAGATCCCAGTTGTCTATAAACCCGATGTCTTGATTCTCGCAGAAGCCTCTCAGCCAGTTGTTTAAACTCAGCAGACGACTGTAGTATTCATTCGATCGCCTGACGAGAGGTAGTGGACCCGAGATGAAGATTTTTGCGGATGGGGTCCTCTCCTTCGTGTCTTCAACTAGTGCTGCGAAGTCAGCCTTGAGAACCTCTGACTCTCGGTGCCTTATGTCGCTTACGCCGGCATGTAGAATGATGGATCTAATTGCCCTCTTGTGCTTCTGGTAGAAGGTCGGCGCCCGCCTCATCACATCTCAACTCGAGCACCGGAAAACAAGAAACAAAGGATTTTGATTAGGGCACGTGATATTCAGGTTTCGTACAATCGAATCACCTACCACGATTACATCACCCGGGGTTGAAGGCAGACTGGGGACGCGGAGAGGGTCAAATCGGTTCTGGATTTGAATGCTCGCCTGTGCCGATGGAGGTGTTCTAGCCTTGAGCCCCCGCCTGCAAAGCTGAAACCCGCCGAGGTCTTCATCAGCGTGTCGTTGTTCCTACGAGGCGGGGGTGAAGCTTACTTGCCCTTGGACTTGAGCGGCACGAGGTGGGGTTGATGTTACGCCGACTTCAGTTGTTGGGTGTGGTTTGTCCAGCAGCCGAGTCTTCAAGTCTCTGAGGTACCTTCGTCTGGACAGGAGTTTCTGAATCTGTTTGTCGAGTACCTGGAGTTCTTCGACGACGACGGCAACGCGATTCATCTCACTGTCGGCCATTGTCTGCTTCTACTTCCGCTTCCGCTTCGTCACCTAGGAAAGAAAGAGAGAAAGTTAGTCAGTGAAGTCTTCAACCGTAAAAAATTCTACACATAATGGTCATAACTGGAACCTATTTTTTCATCCATATACTATAATAGACTTCTGCTCAATGCCTGTGGGAGGCGGAGTTACGCCTCCCCCGTAATTTAGTGCCTGCCCATATAAGGCCGTCCGTCAGTGGCAATGCAATAGAAACACTGCCTCTAAATATGCATGGGTGAAGGACTGTGCTTATGCAGACGAAGATGAGATGGTCAGGGTGGTGTTTGGCACAAACTCAGCAAAACTGCGAGAGAAACTTTTAAGTGCCGGGTCTTAGCTAACATTAAATACAGCCGTGGACATCGCATGAGATGGCACCAGCACAGCTGGAAACCTTTGATGCATGTACACCGAGCGGCTCACGTGAAATGACGCAGTGCACAGACAAAAAGCAACAGTTCCAAAGAGTGCTGAACAAAAACCGAATTACACAATTGAGAAGGCAGCAAAAAAATATGAAGCGTGTAATACATACAAGCATATTCATAAGTGCAGCTACTGCGGAAACAAAGCACACAGTGGAAAAAGTCAATGTCCCGCTAAAGGAACACAGTGTAAAAAAAAACCGGTGCATGCAGTGTGTCACGTCTCAGATAAAGAGGAAGACAAGCTGTTTATTGATGCAGTAAGAAACGAATCAATGAATGAAACCTGTTATCTTTACAACGATTGACAAACACGGAATGTAACTTGAACACATCCTACAAATACGAACCTGATTGAAAGAAATGATAATCAAATCCTTGATGACAGCAACACTCCTAACACTCACAAAACAATTACTGTATATTGACACTCATGTTATGTTATTTTTAAAATGTTCCCTTTTCTTTTTCATAACTTTTTTAACACACTACTTCTCATGCTGCGGTATATATATATATATATATATATATATATGTATATATATACCCCGATCTACATACGCTCGAATAGATAAACTACACGCTGTGGCACAATGGTAGAGCCTTCGCCTCTAGCGCCGACGACCAAGGTTCGATTCCCGAGAGGGAGTGCACTGAGTATGTACGCGCGCTTTTTTATTCATTTTACCTTCGCATCCCCTTGGTTTTAGATGTATGAAAAAATATGTGGTTAACGCAGAAAGACAGATCACCAATTGAAGCTTTATGAATAATGGATACTTTATTCGCCATCAATGATTGTTTTGGTAAAGTCATACTCAGTGTATTCATTAGATGAATGGTAAAAAGTAAGAGCGAGGGGAGGGTGACTTATTGAGGCACGAGCAAAACCACAATAGCACGCTGGCTCGATGTACTGTACTGTAGTGCGCGTCAACTCGATCTGAATTGTGCGATCACATTCGAAAAAATATATCTTTTCAAGTTCTATTTAGTCCATATGTGTCAAACTCAAGGCCCTCGGGCCACATCCGCCCGGTGTGTAATTATATCCGCCCAGCGAGATCATTTTATATATTGTATTATTATTATTAATGGCCCGGTATATGAAGCTGGTAACACAATAAACTACAGATCCCATAATGCAGCGCTTCAGCTGCCTTGCCGAACACTTACCGCGTAAATCAAATCTAGCTTATGATGCTGCAAGTTATTGCAAAGCTAGCCCACACGATGCCGAAGAGAAAAGTTGATTCTGAAAATAGAGCCTTTAAAAACCGATGGGAGGCTGAGTATATGTTTACTGACATTGCCGGTAAACCCGTGTGTCTCATTTGTGGAGCTAATGTGGCTGTAATTACAGAATTTAATCTAAGACGGCACTATGAGACAAAACATCAGGATAACGTGAAAGACCTGAATGCAATGCAGAAGATACAGAAAGCAGAAGAGTTAAAGAAGAATCTGACACTTCATCAGACGTTTTTACCCGTGCAAGTGAAGCTGCATTTATGGGAGACACAAATGCACCAGTGCAACTTGCCCCACTTTCCCTGTTGCCAAGTAATGTTGAACCAAGTCGGCACAACAGTGTTCCCAAATACGCACTTTGCTGATAAACTGAGCGCACGGCGCACTGAGTTCGCACACCGCTTTGGTGACTTTGATAAACAAAAAAAGAATTTTGAGTTGTTTCGCAACCAATTTGCCGTCGATGTTGAAACTGCACCTGTACAGATTCAGATGGAGGTGATTGAGCTGCAGTGTAATGGCACACTGAAGGCAAAGTACGATACTGCAGGGCCCGCACAGTTTATTCACTCCATTCCCAGCAGAAATGCTCCAGCTCCGTCTACATGCGGCTCGAACCTTGTGCATGTTTGGTAGCACATATCTGTGTGAGAAGCTCTTCTCAGTGATGAAGACTAACAAAACAGCACACAGGATTCGCCTCACTGATGAGCACCTGCAGTCCATCCTGAGTCCGTCTGATGATTGCATATATCGCCGAAGTTACTGCTCTTTACCATTCTCTCCTCTGCATGTCCTGGAGTACAAAAGAAACAGCATACAGCAACATGCGGGAACTGGCAGGAACACTCAATAAAACTGAATAAAAAGAAAAGCAAGTGACGGTGAGATACGAAGAAGGCAGCTTCGCCAGCGTTTGTGTGTCAGAACCCGGCGGTTGGGGGCTTGGGGTTGGGGCGTTAGTATGCATCGTGGTACACTGCAGAGCTATAGCGTCTTTAGTGAAAACAGCCGTGTCAGATGGGGTTGTATGGATTGATTCTGAACGCGACTGAGAGAATGAAAAGTGAATTTAAAAAAAAGCTAACCTTTACAAGGATCATAAATTGCACCGGCTGTTACAGACTGAAATCAAATGTATGCTTTTATTCTAAAATAGTAAGATTAAGAGCAGTTTACTTCTCAAAACGGAATAGTGCAGAATCGAACTCGCGACCTTTTGATTCCAAGGCGAGAACTGATTCTATTACACCACGGAGGCAGCCATAATAACCTGCTGTCAGTGTCGCATGTTAAGGCGGCTTTTTGTTTTTGCAGTTATATTTTTGAATAAAAGCGCAATTGTTGTGTTATATTTGAACCTTTTATGAAAATGTTTCTTTGTTATTTGGACTTTAGGCTTCATACATTATATAGTTTATGCCTACATTTTGTCATCTACTACTAGAATATAAAAAACGTTTCTGTTTTAACAATGTGTTGACACATTGTGTTGATTACTGTAGAAACGGAACAGACATGAAATGCGTGTGTTCCAAATAACGATCTATTATTTCCACTGTAAAACTCCACTTCACTCCCAGATACTCAAATCAAGGCATGGGCTTGGAGAAGTTCGTGCACGTTCTAAATTGGTGGGGGGATGGAATAGCCGGCTGCTCCTAGCTTCTCTTTATCAGCACATTTAGAAGACAAAGGACGCTGGCGGAGAGGTGTGAAGGGATTTAAGAAGCAATTTAAGGTGGGACGGAATTACGAGTTTTTTCGTAGGCTCTGGTAATTCTAGTGTTAACACACTACTTCTCCGCTGCTGAAGCGCTTGGTATTTTGCTAGTCTATACTAATAAAAGGCAAAGCCCTCACTCACTCATTCACTGACTCACTCATCACTAATTCTCCATCTTCCCGTGTAGGTAGAAGGCTGAAATTTGGCAGGCTCATTCCTTACAGCTTACTTACAAAAGTTAAGCAGGTTTCATTTCAAAATTCTACACATAACGGTCGATAACAGTCGACAGCGTCCGCCATGTTGGACTTTCTTATTTATGGCCCCATCTTCACGTAATTTGGTAGGTGGCTTCCCTGCGCTAACCAAAACCGATGTACGTACTTATTTCAGTGGTATGATGTGACTGTCAGCCGCCATATTAAAGTTTCTAATGTCACTAATTCTCCAATTTCCCGTGTAGGTAGAAGGCTGAAATTTGGCAGGCTCATTCCTTACAGCTTACTTAAAAATGTTAAGCAGGTTTCATTTAGACATTCTACACGTAGCGGTCATAACGGTCGACAACGTCTGCCATGTTGAACTTTCTTATTTATGGCCCCATCTTCACAAAATTTGGTTGGCGGCTTCCCTGCGCTAATCGAAACCTATGTACGTACTTATTTCGGTTGTATGATGCCACTGTCGGCCTCCATATTGAACTTTTCAACGGTCTTTGTTACTTATGGGCCCATCTTCAAGAAATTTGGTATGCGGGTTCCCAAAGCTAACTGAATCCGACTTACGTACATATATACGTCCATGGCCTGCAGTTTGGTCACCGTGTGAGGCGGCGTTGGGTCCCCCATCCCAACGCCTCCCCCGTTGTTGGCTGCCTGCCTATATAAGGCTGTCCGTCGCTCCAGTCTGTACATTCTCTTCCTTGCTTCGCCACATGATTCACGTCTCCCTGCTGATAACTACAGCCTTTTTATTTAATCCATGGCTTCTCCGCTGTTTTATTGTTCATTTATTACGATTATAGTTATTGTGTAGGTATTTTATACTTACTTTACATTGTTCAGGTACCCATTTCCTTTATCATTCCAACTGTACCCCCATTAACATGTCTATTGAGGTGATCACCATCGATCAAAGAACTGTCACTTACCGAGTGGTTTCCATGCCCGGAGATGGCACCTACCTTTTCCATTCTCTTTGTTACATATTGCATGGCAATATCAGGCTCACTCTTGATATCCGGAGGAACATTGTGTCTTATGTATTGAATGACTGAGACAGGTTCAAGGTGTGGACTGACGACGGTACAGGAGATAATTATACTACACAGGAGCACTATAAGAGTGAAATGCTTAAGCCCTTCACCTATGGATCTACATGTAAGTTGATGGCTGCCGCTGAATTGTTCGGTTGTCGCTTTCAAGTGTACCGAAATGACCAAATATTTTACACCTTTCGACAACCGCCTATGCCTCTTAAACATCTTAGATTCACAGGTGACGATTTCAGTAGTGGACACTTTGATGTTTATGAATGTTTAAACTCTCAAAAGCTGGATGTGAAGTTATCGACGAAACCGGTTGTATACTTACAACGCCTGACAGATGCCGAATGTCTCTTCAGCACAAGTCCTACAAATACTGTTGTAATTGAAACAAACCATGAAACTCAAACCGAATATGACAGCAGCAATCCAAGCTGTGAGATTTGAAACAAGATTGCTGTTCACATGGCCAACTGTACGTTGCATGCTCAAGAGTAAGCTCAGCGCACAGCTTGGTCATATTACAACCGAGGGCCGAACTCACAATGTGGTATACAAAGAGATCCTTAACAAATAATTATTGGTATATTTTCCCTCAGTTTAAAAAGGTTTAATTTTCTTCTTAATAAAAATTTTAATGCAGTACTTCCCCGCTGCGAAGCGCGGGTATTTTGCTAGTCATTCATAATTTTTGAAAAAGTACTTTTTGACTTCTCTAGGGAATCTTGTTTATTTTAGGAAACTTGTTATATTATTATTGTGCATTATTTACAGTTTATTTCTTCATTTTAGAGTGTTCACAAGTTCACAATGATAAGCCCCAGTTATGAATCGTGAATTTGTTTCATCATATGCACATATATATTTTAATATAAATACATATTCTTTAATGCAGCATATATTGCATAAAACTATCACAATGGTTATTATGTTACATAGTTCCTGTGAAATTACTAGAAGTGAACATTTCTTTAAGCAATGTCACGTGCAGAATAGGTATAGCATTAGGTTTTCCTGTGTCAGTTTTCCTATGAGCAGTAGCTTTCATGTAATCACATAAAATTTCTTATAAATCCTTTAGTAGGTTTTCCAAATGAATAGCTTTATGTCCAATATATCTTATCTTGAGCATGCAACGTACAGTTGGCCATGTGAAAAGCAATCTTGCCTCCAATCTCACAACTTGGATTGCTGCTGTCATAATCGGTTTGAATTTCATGGTTAGTTTCAATTACGTTAGTATTTGCAGGACTTGTTGTGTTGAAGTGACATTCCGCATCTGTCAAGCATTGTAAGCATACAACCGGTTTCATCGATAACTTCGCATCCAGCTTTTGAGAGTCTAAACATTCATAAACATCAAAGTGTTCACTACTCAAATCGTCACCTGTGAATCTAAGATGTTTAAGAGGCATTGGCGGTTGTCGAAAGGTGTAAAATATTTGGCTATTTCGATACACTTGAAAGTGACAATCGAACAATTCAGCGGCAGCCATCAATTCGCATGCAGAACCATAGGTGAAGGGCTTAAGCATTTCACTCTTATAGTGCTCCTGTGTAGTATAATTATCTCCTATACCGTCATCAGTCCACACCTTGAACCTGTCCCAGTCATTCAATTCCTGAACAATGTAAACTAAGTCTAAAATACCTATACAATAACTATAATCGTAATAAACAACAATAATACAGCGGAGAAGCCATGGATTAAATAAAAAGGCTGCAGTTATCAGCAGGGAGATGTGAATCCCGTGGCGAAGCAAGGAAGGCAATGAAGAGACTGGAGCGACGGACGGCCTTATATAGGCAGGCAGCCAGCCAGCCAACAACGTGGGAAGCGTGGGGATGGGGGACCCAACGCCACCTCACACGACGACCGAGCTGCAGGCTGTGGACGTATATATGTATGTAAGAAGGATTCAGTTAGCGTTGGGAACCCACGTACCACATTTCTTGAAGATGGGCCCAGGGGTAACAAAAGTTCAATATGGCGGCCGACAGTGGCGTCATACCACCGAAATAACTACCTACATTGGTTTCGGTTAGCGCAGGGAAGCCGCCTACCAAATTTCGTGAAGAAGGCGCCATAAATAAGAAAGTTTAACATGGCGGACATTGTCGACTGTTATGACCGGTAAGCGTAGAATTTCTAAATGAAACCTGCTTAACTTTTGTAAGAAAGCTGTAAGGAATGAGCCTGTCAAATTTCAGCCTTCTACCTACATGTGAAGTTGGAGAATTAGTGATGAATGAGTGAGTCAGTCAATCAGTGAGGGCTTTGCCTCTTATTAGTATAGATTACCATTACCATTAAATGTTAGCACTAGGGTTCTTTTAGGGTTTCAAATTTATTCCTTTATTTCCCAACAAATCTTATTTTATATTGGAAATGGTATGTGAAAAACATTACATTTATTACATAGTACACTCACATAGGATAATGGTTCTCTATAAAATTTTTTATTTTTATAACAGTCAGCTACAGTTCACAACTGGAGATTTAAATTACCTTGAATGTTTGAATATTGGATTTTCTGTGGAGTCGATCTGTTTCATTGGTCATGCAGGGGCAAAAGAAACACTGTACTGTTTGTTCCAAATAAAGTGATCCAATTGTTTATATGCATGTAGCCTATTTGAGCCTATATTGTTTTAGGCAGGTAGTTTGCTCATTACACAAGAAAACTTTCAATTATGCTTAACACTAGAATCCCTGAAGCCTATGAAAAATCTTGTAATCCCGGGCCACCTTAAATTCCCTTGCACCTCCTCATCAGCGTCTTTTGTTTTGGAAATGTGTGATGAGCACCAACAGCAGGCAGCCTGCTTTCCCATCCTCACCGATGCAGCTTTAGTTGTACACAAAGTTCTCCCAGCTCAAGTCTGTTTATCTGGGTGTGAGGTGCCTTGAATTGTATAGAGTAAATAATATATCGTTTTTTGGAACTCATACATTTCATGTGTGTTCTGTGTCTACAATGATATGTGTAAATGTAGGATGACAGGAAATGCGAGGCGAGAAGTTTTGAACACATAGCTAGAACAGAAACATTTTTCATGTTCTACTAATAATTGACTTGAAGTGTATAATGAGTGAAGACTGAAGTCCAAATGTCAAATAAACACTTTCACATAACAAGTGTGCTTTTTTCTTTTTTCTGGAATTTAACCAAAGTAAAAGAAATTGGGATAGTGTACGACACACACACAATCAATCAAACACAGGAAGCTCTGTAGTCTACTTGTGACTTTACACTGTAGAAAGATAAGTAAATAAATCAAGGTAAATAACATTCAATCTGGCTTTTATATAAGTAACATATAAATGTGTTTTATATAAAGACCATCACAAACAGGACTGCACAATACCTTGGCGAGCTCTGTGAGTGGACGTTTCTTGCGGGGAGGGCTTCTGTTTTCTCCGATCTAAGTTCACCTTAGTTATAGCGCGTCTTTTTTGAAAACAGCAGTGTCAGATCAAGGGGAGCGTGACTGAAACTGAGAGAATAAAACTGAATAAAAAAAATGCTAACTTTGACAAGCACTATAAATTTACAGCAGTTGTTAACAGACGTAAATCAAATATATGTTTTTATTGTATAATATTTACAATATTAGCAGCTCTCTACTCAAAATGGTAAACTTGAGCAGCTGCCAGCATCGAACCCAGAAGCTCTTGATTGGGAGTCAGCAGTTTTTAGCATTGCAATACGCAAGCTGTCCCATCAACCGCCTACCGTAACCTACTTTCTTTTTTCTTCGGTTATATTCTTGAATAAAAGTGCACTTGTTTTGTTATACTTGTACTTTTTGTGAAAGTGTTTATTTAATATTTGGACTTAAGGCTTCACACCTTATACATATGTCGTAAAGACGGTCCTTGGGTGTGTGTGGGAACTGTTAACATTTGAATCTGATGATTGTATATAGCGCGGAACTGAACTCTTTATACTATTCTGTCCTCTGCATCTCCTGGAGTTCAAAAGAAATACCAACATGTAGTAACATGTGGACACTGGCCATCATCGAGACAAAAAAACAAACGCGGTCACTAACTACAACTGCATGAAGGTATGCAAATGTATATAATGTTGCATTTGTGCAACAGCGTTTTTCGAAATATACAATACAGGTCATAAAGTGAATTATTCCAAATGTCATATGTACCCAAGTCTCTCTTTTTTGTCAGTGTGAGCAGGAGCACTCAAGAATAAAACTGGGTAAAAACAAATTGACATCCACAGCCATTCTCAGTCATGCACACCACTAACATCCACGTCCACAGTTTTCCCAGTCTTGTTGGCGCACAAGATCTGATGTTGTTTTCAAATAAAGAGTGGGTATAACAAAGTAAGTTTGTTTGTTATACCACATCTTTATCTGAAAATGGCGTCAGTTCCGGGGGGTGTGTGGGAGCTTGAACGTGAGTGAGAGAATAAAACTGGAAAAAAAACCCCACTAACTTTAACCAAATTTACAAACACAAATCAAATGTATGCTTTTATTGTATGATGTTAACAATAAGAGCAGCTCACTACTGAAAATGGTAAATTTGGGAAGCAGCTGATATTGAAACCATGACCTCTTGATTGGAAGGCAGCAGTTCTTAGCAATGCACAACACAAGCTGTTGTATCAACTGCCTACCGTAACCTGCTTTCTTTTGTCTTCGGTTAAATTCCTAAATAAAAGTGCACTTGTTTTGTTATACTTGTACCTTTTGTGAAAGTGTTTATTTCATATTTGTATTTCAGGCTTCACACATTATACATTTCATGTCTACATTTTTTCAATTATTACTAAAACATGAAAAACGTTCTGTGTTAACTACGTTTTACATAGATTGTTGTTGACACGGAACACACATAATAATGTATGTATTCCAAATGATGATGTACTCTTTTACCCTATAAAGCTCCAACACTTCACTCGAAGAATAACACTGAGCACTGAGAAACTTCTTTGCGAAATGAACTGCAGCGGTTGGTGAGGGGATGGGATACCAGGCTGCTTGCTGTTAATTGACACATTTACAGGACAAAAGACTCTGACGGCAAGGTGAGAATGGATTTAAGGTGGGCCGGATTTACGAGCTTTCTCATAGGCTCTGGTAATTCTAGTGTTAAATGTGTTAGGTCTCACGTTTCCTAAAACACCACATACATTACTAACATCAGTTGTAAAGTAGCCAGATGAACTTATAATGGATTACAGGTAGTCCCCAGGTTATGGACATCTGACCTACAACTTACGAACGGGGCTGCAGCTGCGACGCATGCGCCTCAGCAACTGCTGCTCCGCCATCTTCGACCTGGAGACACTGCAAGCGGTGGCTGGACGGAGGCTGGAGGGGGAGATTTTGCTGCTCGCGCAGTGTAGTGTCACTTAGGTGGCTTCCAGCGGCAAGCATAGACCCGTGGTCCATAGTCACCAGGACCATAGCTACCGCTCGTGTGCAGGACGGAGGGTTGATGGGGCAGTTCGCTGCCCACCCACTACACTGCCACAGCTACTGCTCCTGACTGGATGCAGCCTGGATGGAGCGGAGGGGGTCATTTCACTGCCCACCACACGGCTACCCCATTCATTCTCGGTGGGTGGCTGGTAATGCTGCAAGCCGTGACCCAGTTGTGGCTGAACAGAGGCCATTGAGGGTGAACAGGGTGGTGGGGGGTAGCATTGTAGGGTGGCTGCCTGTTGAATGGGGGTGGTGGTGGGCGACACCTTTGGCCGCAACATGTTCATTCTCGGTGGGTGTAAACTGCAGGCAGCATACTGTAGTGGAGGTGACTGTGTGGTGGGCGGGTAGTGAACCACCCCTCGCCTTCCCCATTCATTCTCAATAGCAAGACTGCTTGTACTGTTACGCACATAGCAGGAAGTTGTCTCTTGTCAGTACATCAGACGTGTTGACGACGAGTGCCTTCCTGCTGTGATAATGTGTACAGTGCTGTGCAGAAGAGCTCATCTTAACCTTTTGTCTTCACCCTTCAAGAATGTATCTGAAACACAAATCTGATGCAAGTGCTAGTAATACAGTAAAGAAGAGAAAAACATCACCATTGAAAATAAAGTAGAAATAATAAAAAGGTCAGAGAGAGGTGAAAGAGCACTTGGTTACAGTCGGTCAACAATAGCATTTATTAAAATAATGTACCTGTTCCAACTTACATACAAATTCAACTTAAGTACAAACCTACAGTCCCTATCTCATACATAACCCGGGGATTGTCTGTATGTTTAACCAAATTAATTTTTTCACTGCTGTATTAGCAAGTACTTTTAATTAAAATACAGTTTTTCTGCCAAAGCATTTTTATTTTTCATTGTAATTTTACAGCGTGGTGGAAAGTTCAGACCAGTCATTCATTTGCCTGACTGCAAGGAAAATGATTGCGCTCGTAAGCAGTTGTAAAATGTTAAAAATTGCTCTTAGAGCCTTACCACCTATGAAGAAGCCTTGGGTATGTTCCAAGTAAGGCTCATATTATTCTTCTTTCACTCTGACATTGAAAAAGAAGGTTACTGCATACTTTCATTAGTAACTCCATTAATTAGGTTCACTCTTTAAAATGTATTTCCATATATGGCATTTTTTCTGTTGTAGTCATGGAAAATGAATAGAGTATTTGTTAGTGTCTGCAGCCAAAATAATTGCTGCTCTGTTATGTAGTAGAGGGTCAGCCAGTTAGAGCAACCAGAGACTGTGATTATTCCCTTAACAAATGCTGTATAAATTGGTCCCAACAGAAATCTGCAGCTGAGTGTACATGAGGAGTTATTTAAAAGATTTGGCCTTTATTTTTCAAATGGTGTGTACTTAGTTTTCATACACACCAGTTCAGTTTATTTTTGTGTAGAGCTCTTCACCGAGTTACCAAATCATAGAACATTTATATTCTTAAACTCACAAATTATGTTAAAGACATTGAACATGGTTAACATAAAGAAATATGAAAAAATAATGTCCATTAATATCATAACTGAAATATAGCAATATAATGATGTAGGAGAGGAAAAAAAAACAAAAGCTCTCGTCAACAGCAGATCTGGAAAATATGAACTTTAGGTATTCCATGGTCAGTTATAATAGACAAAGTCTCAGTTGTAATGACCCAGAGCAACTGACTGCTGTTTACCTCCTTAGCATTCCACAATATCAAAAATACAGTATGTGCTAAACAGAGTAATAAGGAGTATATTGAATACTTGTATGTTTGAATCAGAAGACTCCAAAAGTCTCTGGTGTCACTTCTCATTTGCAGTAATATAGGTTTGGCAATGTAACAGTTCTTAATGATTGCCATGCTGTTATTTTTGAGTAAATGACTAACAGGCAGAGTTGCAGAATGAAAGCTAATCAGTAGTTCTAATCAGGTTATGCTAGCCTAATGCCACCCAGTCAGTAGCTTTAAATGCTAACACTGATTGGGTACCTTAGACTTGATTTATCACAGTCATTTGTTTATCCTTGCAGCCTCAATAATATGGCCACTGAGACCTATCTTAATTTTCCTGTTTATAACTTGATAAAAGCAGGTTTTGGATAGTTTGGTAAAGTGACTGATAAGACTTGTATTAAATATAATGCCTAACTTGCATAGTAAGTAATGCTTAGGCTGTCAGAGTTAAAAAGTGATAGTAGGTTGCTAATGTCTGTAACATCGTTTGTTTTTTCAGCATTTAAAGACTAGCAGTTAGCATTCATCCAATGTTTATACTTGTTGACACATTAGTTATAGACACAACTGAAGAATTTCACTTTATTTTGTACACGTGACAGTAACTTTAAACTTGACATATTTGATCTGGAGGAAAAATATAGCCAAGTATCACATGCATATGAATGAAAGTGAAATGTTATGTGGTAGCCTAGTGGTAACATACGGTGCACAAAATAACAGCGTAACAGTCCTAGTACTTAGCCCTGAGGTCAAATTGATGTCTTTATTTATTGGTTATGAGTTGATTTATATTTTTTAGATAAATACTTTTAGGCAATGTCCTAATACTGTGGTAGTAACTAGTGTGGAACTACAAGAGGGCTAATAAAAAACAACTTGCACTATAAAATTACAAGGATATGGAGTTTATTGTGCTCTGTTGAGTGGCAATTTTGCAGCCTCCAGTTTGCACCTCCAGTTAATGTGGAGACCATCTCTCCTTAAAAATTCCTGGCCTCTTTTAAAAAAAAAAAAACAAAACATACACTTGTTTTCAAAATCTTTCCATCTTTTACATACCAGTTTGCCAACCAGCAGTAAAGGAAATACATTCTGCTACATCACTTCAATGTAATCTTGGTAAGGGGTAGGCACAGTTAAATTCTGACATTTTCTGTTGGCCTTAGTGTATATAAGTAGGTAGTTCCATTTTAATATTTCACAGTATAAAGATTTCATATTTTCTTCAACTCCTAGTTTTTCTACTGTGTGTGTTTTTATTAAACACATTTTTTCATCGGTGATTCCATATTGTAATGAGAATGATATTAGACTAGTTTTGTTTTTTCCAGTGGAATCACTTTTTGGTCATTTTAAGCTGAGTCGTGTCTTCTTGTCTTATCTTCTTCTTAAAAAACCTTTTTGATGTGGTTATTTTGTTTCAGTTATAAAAAGATCATCACTGGAAAGTAAAAGACTGTTGTATTTCATATCCAACATTTTCTGCTTTTCTTCTCCTTCCTACTTAACTTCAGAATAATGAGTGTTAATCATTCACTGGCAGATTATATACAGATTTACAAATTTACTCTCACCTAATCGTTTGCCAGAGCCATAGTTTTGCCCAGTGTAATGAAAACTACGTCTTTTGCCATGATTCTCAGTGTTTGGCAAGAGCTGCTGTTCTATAGCCAGTTAACATTTTTTTTCTGTTGGCTTCATTTCAGATAGCACCATCCCAAAACTTTATAGTTGCTAGAAGCTTCAAAGCTACAGTCAGCTCTTGGAAATGGTACCTCTGCTGGATGAGACCCAGAAGACTTTTCACCCTCCACTCTCAAAGATGTAGTTTAGCTATGCTGTTCTTCAATAAAAGAGCATGATTTCAGAAATATTAGTAACTAAGAATGGCCATATCCCATTGACTGCAGTGGTAAACACTTAACCTGCACATAGTAACAATAATACATTTAAAAAGAGAATAATCTGTTTTTTCATTTTGCATAAGCCTATAAAAGTGTGCAGACATACTGGAAATAATAAATCATGAACATGTGCTGAGCCACTTAGTCTCTGTCAGGCTAACCGACACAAATAATTCTTTCAATATCAATGTTTTTTTTGTTTTTTTTTTAACTTTTAATTCTCTTGATAGTGTGGTGGTGCAGTGGATTGTCTTGTTGCCTACAGTTCCAGAGAGCTATGTTTCAATCCTAGTCTCAATGAAATTTGCATTTTGACCAGTTAGGTTTTCATCAGTTACTCAGTTTGTCACAATAATTTGCCTCTTAAGTTAATATGCAACTCTAAATTGGTAACATGTAGCATCATAATTTGTGAACTCAAATACATTATTAAATGTTTCAGAAGTGAAATTTTCAAGAAAGTAATAAAAACTATGGGTGTAGTGGTCAGCAATACCAACGTAATGGGTTGAAATGAATCTATATAATAAAAGCCCAGCGCGGTGTCCGTGTCCAGGTCCGCGTTCCTTTTGGCTGTATAGCCGCCCCGTAGAAAAGACCCAGTCCCTCGCAAGAAACGGACGCTCAGCATTCACACAGATTAGTTCAATGACGCGTCTCTGCCGCACAACGAAAGGCAACTGAAACCCCTACAGAGAGAGAAGACAGATTACGCAGTGATCGCGAAAGAAAGAGGCAAAAGCGTTCCAATGAGACACCCGACGAGAGGGCCTTACGATTGAGTCCTTCAACTGTGATCATCCAACGCGCAGCGTAGCGCGCACCAAGTTGCTAGTTATATTATAATTTAAATGCCCATAGTTCTCTTAAGTGGTTACAGATTCAATTGTTTCAAGCAAGAATGTGCTCACGTTTTTCTCTCTGTACTCCTTTTGTCCTTCTACATCATAAAGGCTTGCAGGTCATTTTGATTTTCAACTGTAAACTGGTCTGATATAAGATATAGAGCATCGTGCAATGGTCTGATGCCCCATCCAAAGCTAATTCCATCCTTTATTCTATTGCCGTTGGAATAGGTTTTGTCTGCCAATATGGCTTCAAATAAGTAAGTTCTTGAAATTAATAAATGGAATAGGTGAAAGACCAAGTTTACAAGCTTCAAGTTCATGTGTTGTGTACATTATAGACACATTACAGACAATGTATGCAAGTTATATCAGTGATTGCATGTTTAATATTTAATTTTTGTGTGGTGTGATTAATTAAAAATGTGGCCAAAATCTTGTCTACGAATACTGCAAACTAGTTAAATAATTATATCATAGATCCTTAATATGAAAAGAGCAAGACTAATTGACTAATTTGTTTGTGAACTAGTTTTCCATTTACATTCGGAATACCCTCAAACCATCATGGCATGGCTACAGTTAGTTATAATATGGAACAGGTCATTAGGCCCAACTCAACCTTATTGAGTCCCATAATTCTTTCAAATTGGTATGTTTACATTTTAAATATTGTGCTCAACCTTACATTCCATCAGCTTGGTTTGACTGAGATATTGTGACCTTGAGGCAATGCAAAGCTTATTTCACTGTCATGTTCATGGAGTCATTTTAGGATTTGTCTTGTAGCCTGAAGTACTGTACTACCTGTCTAAATATTATGTGTTTTTAGAGGGGACACATCTGTCATTGTGTTTGATGCATCTTCTTGGCAATTATATTCTAGTATCTGGTGATATTTAAACATTTCTTCTCTTGTACCAAGTATCCCAACATGTGCCCTAAAAGACACTCTATGCCCTTCACAATCAGAACTACCTTTTATTTTTGACGCCTAGAAGACCCATGTGTACCCGTGTGTTTATTGCTAGATCCTAGTCTTTCTATCACCATGCATAAATAGAAAGCAGAAGTCTTCAGACCAGGCAATGCCCTCCAAGTTTCCTTATGTTGTGTGTTTGCATTACTTAGCTCACTGCAACCTCATCTTAAAGTTACCATAGTGCAGCTTGGTGTTTTTTTTGCCACATTCCATTTATGACAAATTGTAACAGCCACTGTTGTACTCGGCTTATTTGCCTGCTTTGGATACACTGTTTTGTTAAGCTATTAATTATCAGGTAAAGCCCATTTATCAAGATATTATAGTCTCCATGAGCTATTGTGCCACTCTTTTAACTTTATAACTCTCATTTTGTGGAGGAAGTAGCCAATTTTCAAAACATCCATGGCAAAGCCATGCATGAAATCCCAGCAGTGTTGCTTTTCTGGTACACTAACCTGGGAGCCACTTCAATCATTAGTGTTGCCCATCCTCTAACGTTAGCAGTCCTGTCACCTGATAATTATGTATTTACCTGCATTTAACTAATGCTATATGTTTTTGTGTGTTTTTTTCTTCTTTTCTCACACCCGTTTTTGTACTTTTTTTATTTACTTGGGGGGTCTTGTACATTGGGGAACCCAGTTCAAATATAAAATTTTACCCTTAGGGTCTTTTTCATTTAAATTATTTTTTTATCCTTTCATGATGCCAGTATTGTATTGTGTAAGATTTGCCATTTTGTGTTGTTTTGTTCATTATCACTGTAGTGTTGCTGAACATGACATGTGATAGATATCACCATTGCAACGTTAGAAAGGCCAGTACTGTGCATTTCCTGGTTTTCGGAGATTGTAGATTCAACCCAAAGATGTATTATATATATTATAAATGTTTTTAACTTATGACTTTTTACTTTCAAACTTTGACTACATATTTAATTTTGGTGTTTCAGGTTTGATGACCTGAGCCTTTTACTTTCCAGCAAAGTATTTTTACTAGTATTTTTGTTTCATCTCCTTTTATATATCTCCATTTATAAATATTTTATATATCTCCATTTATGCAAAATCCTGCGGTGGTATTTTTTCATGAAGAATAACTAGTAAAATCAAATGACTAATACAGTTATAGTGCAAGTCTTATTTAATCCATCTAAGAAATCCTGGATAAAAATTGCATTTAAAAAAGTTTATTTGTATTGTTCCTAATTATTGCAACAGCTCTGTAGTTTTCTGAAGGTTCAAAGAATTGCTTTCTTTAGCAGTGAAATAAATATACAAAGTTAAATATTTTATCTAAAACTTGTTACCTGTAGCATATGTGATACAAGCCAGGGCTGCACTGCATAGCTACAAAGGATTTTGACGTCACATGCCCCTTAGATGAACCCTGATAAATATCACTGAGAAGATGACTTCTTGACCATTTTGTTTTTAATCTCTGTACTCGAATTGTGATTTGACAATGTTAATGTAAAGATAGCTTAAAAAAAATGTCTGTTTCCATTCTGCTTGAAGTTTGTATTCCATGATATATAGTGAAAACAAAATCTTTGTAATAATGTTCATTAATCTGCCACCTCACAAGATATATGGAGGAGATTGATAAACCAGATTTGAGTCTTTTGCATCTTTTTTTTGTAGTAATACTTTTGATGTTTCAGTGGGTAGCTTAATTTTTATCTTGTTTAAATGTAATTTAATTTTTGTTTTATTAAAAATAAATGTAACATCTTAGTACTTTACAATTTAACAAAGAGAAATGCTTCAATCAAGATTTCTTATTAGTATAGTCAAAATGAGTTTGTTAAAGATCAACAAGTCACTTCAACAAAGTTTGTAAAATATAAATAAATAAAACTAGTATAAGTTTGCTTCTTCAGAAATGTGTTCTTCACAGATGCAAGTCTGTGGGCTAGTTATAAGCAGCTGTTAACATATCTTTTTCTTTCTTCAAGAAACAATCTCTTGTATATTTAAACTGTGGAGTATTTGTTTATTCTGTTTAATTAATAGTATAGTATTTGTAAGTATATTTTATGAAAGTGGACCAGTCAGTCTTCATACTTAAAAATAAATGGGAAGAATCATTCCTAAGGAAAAAAATATTTGATATTTTTGTTTCTAAAGGTGTTGGCAAATCAGTACAGTATCTGCCACTTGTTGTTTTATTTAGTATACCCCAATGCTTATATATTATACCTAACCATTTCTGGGAAATTTTCCCTTCATATTTTATTTCCACGGGAAAAAAAAATCGGCTTTTCCAGTTTTTCCAGATTAATGAGAAGGCCCATTCACATGAACCCCTCATTGGTCTGGTTATTGGATTAAGGGTACATTTTGAAAAAAACAGAAAAAAATTGGAACCTACTTGATGTGAAATGTTATATTAATAGCCTGAGCATATGGAACTGATCTCAGACACAACAGTAGATGAAAATTATGACGTTACTGATGTATAACCCACCAAGAAATGTTTAGCCTTTGCCAAATGCTTGTCATTCGTATTCTTGAGAGGATTAAAATTTCTTTTGTGTGTAGATGTTTGGCTTCCTTCCTGCCATTTGATTTGGTTTAGATGCACGTGTCTGCACATGCATGCGTGTTTAAAGCATGTGTAGTGTTCTGATCAATGATCTTTCTTAAAACTTAATACTGCAATCCTGACCTACCTCAGATTTTGACTTTAAAAAACAATAAATAAATAAAAATTAAGCAAAGTAGTATCTTCCTGGTTTCTAACATTCAAGGTATTGGAAACTATTTCCCAAAAGGATAATGAAGTTAAGCATTAAAGAAATAAACAGGGATAACTTTAAGATGAACTGTTGAGGAGTAACAGAGGATTTTTATAAGAATGCTTCATGCATTGTTAGCCCATTTTATATCATAATTCGAAACATTAAAATTATTATTAGATGTCTGCAATTGATCAACAAGGAGATGAAAAGCAAAATCCTTTGGACAATGGCAGCTGTAATAACATAATGCAACAATGTCAAACTATTTAATCTAATTATGGGTTCCTGGGGTGGGCGTCTATCATTGTAGCACTGAGAGCAAGGTAAGAATTAACTCTGGATAAAGCACCAGGGCATTTTAGAGGCCACTGTCATAAATACATTCACATTGACTTATTGCTAGTCTGTGGAAATGTGTCTGTTAAAACCAAGTACTTTGGTTTTCCTCCCACAACCCCAAATACATGTGTATTAGGTGTATTGTCAATTCCATCTTGGCCCTGTGTGAGTGTGTGTGTGAGTGAGCCCTGTAAAGAATTGGCATCCTTTAGATGCTCTGCTAGATGCTGCTGAGATAGGCTACAGCCACCCCATGCCTCTGAATTAGATTAAATTGGATTCAGAATTATGTGTTTGTAATAGTGCTGTGCAGTGGACTAACATGATGTCTTATGTGTGATGCTTTTGAAAGAAAAACCAGCCCAACAAATCTAAGTTGGATTAATTATTCCAGTGTTGACGTTGATGTCAGAGAGAGAAAAAGAGAGACGTTTTATCCTGTGGTTTTTGGTGTACAGCTGTGTTTTGAGAGGCATTTGTATGGATTCTCTTAAAGCTTTCTTTTAAGTATGTGCTGATATAGTTTGTCAGTACCAGAAAGACCATTATACTATTAATGTTCAGATAAAAGCTACTTTCTAATAAAAATGTATGCTTTGGTCCTTAATGTATCAGCATCTTTTCAATGGTTGCTTTTATCATACTGGGTGTGTGTTGTTTTCTGCAAATACATTGTATTTTCTATTTTCTTTTATTTTTTTTCTTGCCAGACTAATTCAGTATTGATGGTTATTTTCTCAAAGTGCTGCAAATCACTGGAAGGACTTAGTCCATTTCAGAGAAAGAGGAACAGTTGTTATGTTCCTTAATATTATTAGAAATAAAAGTAATTAAGTTTTCAGAGTAAGGCAATATTGTGGTAGCTGCCTCATGAGTATAGTGTCCTGGGTTTGAAACCTGTGCCCGTGGGTTCTTGCCCATTTGGAGTTTGCACATTACCTATGTTGTTTTTTTTCTGCAAAATGTATTAATGCTTTTCAGTAAATCGTGGGCAATTTACTTAGTTGTTTACTCTGAAATCCAGTTTTAATGCTTGTTTGAAGTGCGATGATTGGCATCTCAACAATTTATACTATACAGATATCCCAAAACCTGATTTTTTTTTTTCCTCTTCACAAAAAAATTCACAAGTATAAATTAAACAATTTGCATATATTGTAATATTATATGATTGTTCAAAATAGGGTGTTCAATCCATAAAAACATCAAAAGACTATTTCCAAGTCAAGGGGTTTCAGGAAGATTGGGATGTCTGTTTATGTTAATTTTTTGCTAGTTTTTTTTTACTTTTTGTTTTCACATTGATGGGTAAAGCTTTTGGAAATGTGTTTTTATACTGTTTTGAAGTAATTCACAATCATTGATTGACTAGTAGGTTGAGCTTATTAAGATTACACTAGCTGATATGCCCTTGTTTTGTGTATAATAATCATTGTTTTTTGAAAAAGAACATTTTTTTCTTGATTGATTTCAGATGCAAAATTTTACATCAGTTATCACACATATCTATCCATCCATCCATCCATTTTCCAACCCGCTGAATCCGAACACAGGGTCACGGGGGTCTGCTGGAGCCAATCCCAGCCAACAAAGGGCACAAGGCAGGAACCAATCCTGGGCAGGGTGCCAACCCACCGCAGTATCACACATATCAAGTTTTTTAATACTGTAGTTGAAGAAATCTTTAAATAATTATATTATTTTTTTATTTGACTGAATTAGATAAAAATACCCTTTTAGCTGTTTGCAATATGTAGCTTTTTGGTGCAAGTAGTAATTTGAATTGCATAATGAACTGTCATAGATGACCATTGTTAACTTTTAGGCAATGTTGACAGCTGCAAACAACTGAGAGACAAACGTTTCCCTGTACATCTGCTGTACACATAGGCTGTTCAGTATCATGTCTTGCTCCTGGAATGTTAAAAGTTTAATTACAACTTAAAGCATGTGTTAAGTGCATACCAAACTGCTTACGAGCACAGTAACTTTTAATTTCACCAGGAATATAGTTTTAGAAAAAAATCAAACCTGCTTTATTCATTTCTTTTTCAAGGGAAAACTCTTATCTTGGCACCCTGGATGTGGCACCTGTCTATCTTAGGGCCCACTCACAAACACACCCAAAATGACATATAGCTAATTTGGAATTACAAATCAACCTAACCTGTATGTTTTTTATGTAATGTAGGAGGAAAACCCTGCCAGCACAGGGAAAAGTACAGACTTCACACAGATAATACCCACACAAAGGATTCGAACCCAATATGAAAAATAATTTTATTTTACCATGCCTGTAATACGGAATCAGTTAAGGAAAGGGGTTAAGGACATCAGTAAAATTTCAAGTCATCAATAGGCAGCATGTTAAGGTTGTTCTAAAGGGTCAATATTTTGAAAAACTGAATTTTTAACAGGTTCCTGACTTTTTTGTATTGTTGTACTCTTGCCCTACTGTAAATCAGAGTGAAGTCTTAGTTGGATATCCTACTAGAATACCTATAAAATAAAAGAAGTGTTTTAGCTCTGCCCTCATCTGCTTCTTTTGCACAGGTCAGAGAAATGGCTACTTGGTTAAATAGTGACTGAAATTGCTTTGGCACTATGGATTACGTACATATCCTAAAAACATATTTTTATTAAGTTGATCTGTGACTGTAAATTGTCCTGGGTTAGTATGTATTCCTCGCGATGAAGTGGACTATAGCCCCTTCCAGAGTTTATACCTTCCATTTGCTCCTCATCCCCTGAAATTCTGTAGCCTGATTGAATCAATTATTTTTTTTTGTCTTTTTGTAATTTTCTACTTTCCATTTTTATGTACTATAGAAATTCTAAAAAAATATGTCCATAATTATTGGCACCTCTGGTAAAGATGAGTGAAAAGGGTTGTAAAAATGTCACCTTTTGGTGAAGTACCTTAATCTCACACTAAACATAATAAAAGAATTCCAACCCTTAGTTACAGTAGATTTATTCTGAGGAAAAAAAAAATCCCTTATCAAGAAATTATTATTTTTAGTAAAACTACACATACCATGCTTGGCATCCCTAGAAATTCTTAGGAACAAATGTGTAACTGAAGCATTGTTTCTGTGTATATCTTTTGTAAGTTGATCAGAGTGCATTGAAACTTTCAAGCAGTAATCCATAACTTCCCGTTTCTCTTATTCCCCCTTATTTAGCAACTTGGGGAAAAATACAAGAACTTTCTGTGATGTTGCCAGGCTGTTTTTCCTTCAAAGGACAAGGGAACCTTATTAGGATACATGACATCATGTGCTTCATGAAATATACGGAGATTTCAAATTTAAATCTGGCTGTATCTGCCAAGAAACTAAAGGAGGATAGTCACTGGATCTTCCATCAGGACAATAATTTAAAACATATGTCTAAATCAATATAGAAATGGTTAAAGCAACACAAAATCAAGTTTCTGCCATGGCTGTCTCAGTCCCAGGACCCAAACCCCATTGAAAACCAATGGTGTGAGCTGAAGAAATGAATGCACAAGAGATGACCCAGAACCCTGGATGATCTGGACAGATTCTGTAAAGAGGAATGGTCTCATATTCCCTGCTCTATAGTCTCAAACCTTATAACATGTTATAGCAGAAGACTCAGTGCTGTTCTGTTGGCAATGGCAGGTTGTACAAAGTATTAAGTGCAGGTGTGGCAGTAAACACGGCAGGTGTGGTTTTGTTAAAAATAACCATTTCTTGATGAGTATTTTTTTTTTCTCAAAATTAATTTCCTTCCGGTAATGGTTGGATTTCTCTTGATTTTTCCCTCTGCTCCACAGATTACAATTACAAATCAAACAATTTAGACATGATTAAAATGCACATTGCATACTTTCACATAAGGGTATTTGCATACACTTTGGTCACAAAAAGTAGAAATTACATCACTTTTTCTACTTGGTCCCTCCATGTAGGGCACCATAATGTATGAGACTATTGGCATCACCTGTGTTTGTGATTACTCAGGTGGGTTTCATTGCTTCATAAGATACCTACAGTTGTGCTTGAAAGTTTGTGAACCCTTTAGAATTTTCTATATTGCTGCATAAATATGACCTAAAACCTCAATAGATTTTCATTCAAGTCCTAAAAGTAGATGAAGAGAAACCAGTTAAACAAATGAGACAAAAATATTATATTTGGTCATTTATTTGTAGAGAAAAATGATTGAATATTACATATTTGTGAGTGGCAAAAGTATGTGAACTTCTAGGATTAGCAGTTAGTTTGAAGGTGAAATTAGAGTCAGGTGTTTTCAATCAATGGGATGACAATCAGGTGTGAGTGGGCACCCTGTGTTATTTAAAGAACAGGGATCTATCAAAGTCTGCTCTTCATAACACATGTTTGTGGAAGTGTATCATTGCACGAACAAAGGAGATTTCTGAGGACCTCAGAAAAAGAGTTGTTGATGCTCATCAGGCTGGAAAAGGTTACAAAACCATCTCTAAAGAGTTTGGACTCCACCAATCCACAGTCAGACAGATTGTGTACAAATGGAGGAAATTCAACACCATTGTTACCCTCCCCGGGAGTGGTTGACCAACAAAGATCACTCCAAGAGCAAGGCGTTTAATAGTCGGTGAGGTCACAGAGGACCCCAGGGTAACTTCTAAGCAACTGAAGGCCTCTCTCACATTGGCTAATGTTCATGAGTCCACCATCAGAAGAACACTGAACAACAATGGTGTGCATGGCAGGGTTGCAAGGGGAAAGCCACTGCTCTCCAAAAAAAACATTGCTGCTCATCTGCAGTTTGCTAAAGATTACATGGACAAACCAGAAGGCTATTGGAAGAATGTTTTTGAACGGATGAGACCAAAATAGAACTTTTTGGTTTACAGTAATCCCTCGCTACTTCGCGGTTCACTTTTCGCGGATTCACGACTTTGCGGGTTTTTAAATATAGTAGTAGTATTTCCTAGTCTAAGAACAACAAAACAAGTTTGGTGACTAAGTGCGTTGTAACACGGTCTGTGATTGGTACATGGGAGGGAGACAACAAATCACAGCTTCCCGCTTTCTAATTGGGCCCGTGATTGGTGCTTTGACTGATGCCCAGATCCCACAACACCTCCCCTTGTCTCTCTGTCGCGGCCATTTCGCTTCAAGCTTTCTTGCCGAGCGGTTTACTTTACACTGTACTGTGTGTGATTTTTTTTGTGGTTTCTTTGTGTTGAACTTCGCTTCAATTTTCACCCCCTGCAATGGTTCCCAAACGTGCTCCTTCTTCCAAGGCCTGTGCTGAGCCTAAACACTAACGAAGAATGATAACGATCGCTGAGAAGGTGAAACTTCTGGATATGTTGAAGGAAGGGAGAACGTTCGCGGCTGTGGCCGCAGACTGGCTAAGGATCTGCAAGAGCGGTCACAGGAATGGGACGACGATATGGTTCGATCGGTCCAATTTTGCAACAAGGTCGACGACGTCATGACCGCCTACAAGCTGCTCTTCGACCAGAAAAAGAAGCAGCAACAGCAGCTCCCGATCACAATGTTTTTGCAGCCTCGCAAAAAAGAGCCAGTTCCTACTACTACTACGGATACACCTTTGGAAACCGTGGAAGAGGTGCCCCAGGAAATGGCACCGCCGTCTAAAGAGACGTAAGATACAGTCATCGGCTGCGCAGTAAAAGTCATCATAACATTCATCGTCATCATTTTTACTGCACAGCATATTCATCACCATCATTACGTCATATATAGGTATGTGTACTTCGCTATACAGTAACTGTAAACTTATCTACCGATTTCATATTGCTTAACAGTTGTCCCTGTTATTAATTGAGTAAAGGGTGGGTTGTAAACAGTACAGGGAGGGTTTAAAAAGTCCAAATACAAGTTAAATTATTAAATAAATATGGTGTCCCTACTTTGCGGAAATTCAGTTATTGCAGCCGGCCTTGGAACCTATCCCCCGCGATAAAAGAGGGATTACTGTAAATGAAAGGCGTTATGTTTGGAGAAAGGAAAACACTGCATTCCAGCATAAGAACCTTATCACATCTGTGAAAATGGTGGTGGTTGTATCATGGTTTGGGCCTGTTTTGCTGCATCTGGGCCAGGATGGCTTTCCTTCATTGATGGAACAATGAATTCTGAATTATATCAGAGAATTCTAAACGAAAATGTCAGGACATCTGTCCATGAACGTAATCTCAAGTGAAGGTGGGTCATGCAGCAAGACAATGACCCTAAGCACACAAGTCGTTCTACCAAAGAATAGTTAAAGAAGAATAAAGTTAATGTTCTGGAATGGCCAAGTCCAATCGAAATGTTGTGGAAGGACCTGAAGCGAGCAGTTAATGTGATGAAACCCACCAACATCCCAGAGTTGAAGCTGTTGTGTACAGAGGAATAAGCTAAAATTCCTCCAAGCCAGTGTGCAGGAATTATCAAAAGTTACCAGAAACGTTTAGTTGCAGTTATTGCTGCAAAGGTGGGGTCACACCAGATACTGAAAGCAAAGAATCACATATTTTTGCCACTCACAAATATGTAATATTCGATCATTTTCCTTAATAAATAAATGACCAAGTATAATATTTTTGTCTCATTTGTTTAACAGGTTTATCTTTATCTACTTTTAGGACTTGAGTGAAAATATGATGATGTTTTAGGTCATATTTATGCAGAAATATAGAAAATTCTAAAGGGTTCACAAACCTTCAAGCACAACTGTATGCTTGCTAGTACTCTTCCAAGTCTGTAGTCATCATTGTTAAACATGAGGACAAGGGCTGTGCCAATAAAAGTAAAAAAAAGCAATTATGAAAAACAAGAATAAAATCATTAGAGACATTGGTAAAACTAAGACTTCTACTGCTTATGACAGAAGAATCCTCACTGTGTTAAAGAAAAAGCCCCAAACGTCTGTCCAACAGATCAGAAACAGTCTTCAGGAGGCAGATGTGGATGTATCAGAGATGACTATCCACAGAAGGCTTCATGAACAGAAATATAGAGGCCAAACTGCAAGATACAAGCCACTAGTTAGCTAGGAAAAAAAGGACAACCAGATTGCAGTTGGCCAAAAAGTACTTAAAAGAGCCTGCAGAATTCTGAAAAAAGGTGTCGTGAACAGACAAGAATAAGTATGATCATGTATCAGAGTGATGGCAAAAGCAAACTGTGGAGACGAAAAGGAACTACCCAAGTTCCAAAGCATACCACCTTTTCTATTAAACATGGTGGTGGAGGTGTTACGGCTTAGGCATGTACAACTGCTGATGGCAGTGGCACAATGAATTCTGGGGTGTCTGTAAATGACTCCAGACTCTTTGGACAGCGTTTCATCCTACAACAAGATAATGATCCAAAAATACTGCTAAGGCAACACATGAGATTTTTAAAGCTAAACAATGGAAATTATTGAATGGCCAAGCCTGGTGCCTGATTTCAATCCAAGTGAGCATGACTTCCATATGCTGAAGAGAAAACATAAGGGGACAAGCCCCCAAAACAAGCAGGAGCTGAAGATGGCTGCATTAGAGGCTTTACAGAGCATCATTACGCAAAGGATGTTTGCAAAAAAGTGGTAAATACGACTGCTTTAATATATTTGCCCAAACATTATGGTGCCCTGAAATGGGGGGACCATGTAGAAAAAGTGTTAAATTCCCTTAAATAAAAGTCTGCAATGTGCACTTTAATCACATCTATCAGGTCGCACCAGTCTAGCCATTCTCCTCTGACCTCTAGCATCAACAGGGCATTTTCACCCAGAGCACTGCCACTCACTGGATATTTGCCCTTTTTCAGACCATTCTTTGCCTTATATTTCTCAGTTTGAGAGCTGTCGTGCCAAAGATGAACAAAAGGGTGGACAAGTTGTTGTACGAGGTCAGGGCTGCAATAGCTCAACAATCTTCTGGAGTGACTCCAGCACCAGTATTATCCCTTAAGCAGCATTCCTTCATGTCAAAGCCATGATATCTTTTCAGAAGGGAACTTGTGATCTATTTGCAGATGCCTTTCAGCGAGTTGCTTTTTAAGGTATGTCATAATTTTTGAGAAATTTACATCCATCTGTTTGTTTGGATTTTGTCACATGTGTGATATTCATTTTCAATGATCAGGAAGGTTTCTTAAGATTTATGAGGAGAGCTGTGGCATCAGTTTCATTTGAGATTGTTTCTGTTTTTCAAAATCCATTAAACACTGCAACTATGGAGCAATATACAAGAGTGCAAGGCTATGTAATGGAAGCACAAAAGCATATTACAGTATAGAAGAACTGTTTCCCTTATACCATCCACTGGTTTTCTTGAAAGTTCTTGTCAAGAAAACTTTAAATGTGTTTTCTTATACTAATAAATATGTCTGGCTTTCTTATTTAACTATCAACATGATGTGTTTTCCAAGTTAATAACAAGTATTCTACATGTAATGAAAACTACATTTTTAGCCATCTATCATTTTGTATCTTTTTTATAATCTTACCTCACTTAATTCCTTAGATGACCATATTCCATCTTATAAAATGTGACTGTCTTTCACGTTAGTTACATTTCAGACTAAACGTTTTCTGACTACTTTTAATGGTCATATCCACAAGTGGTTAACTCCTTTGTTCTCTGGGTCACACTTGGCATAGCAATATACAGTATTACTTTATGTGGAGTGAATTCTATGAAAGTATTTCAGTATAAGGAAAGTTGGTATTACAGATACTGTATGTCTATGACTAATGAAACTAGAATTACCAGCCAGTTATTTAAAATAAAAAAAGAAAATTAGTAAAATTAATATAGCAAAGCATTTTGTGATTCAATACATGGAAATGTAAGAAAATCCTGGGAAGTGAATTAAGAATAATTAGCCAGGAAGTATGGAGTTAATAGAGATCACTGTGAGCAGCCAAAGAGAAAATCAGTCAACGTTTTACCCAAAGGCACATTTAGGTCAGCAGTCTGACTGGTTTCCTCTGTTTAATCACTTTTGGGAAAATATTTAATCCAAAATTTGTGGTGAAGTTTGTCATTGGGGACATCTTTGCTGCTAAATGTTTTTTTTCCGGAACTGTTCCACAATGCATTACCTTATTTTATGTGATACCTTTTAGTCAATAACAAACGTGTTTCTGTGCTGGTGGTTATAAACCCAGTAACGCCTCATAAATCTCATGGTGGGGTTTTGTTTTTTTATTGTGGAGTGCTAATGCTGGACAGCTGTCCCAAATAGATTTTTTTTATTATTATTATTTCTTCAGTTTTTAAATGTACCTTCTAAACTTATTTTTTTTCAAAATGAGCTAGTGGCAAATGCAGAAGTCAATACATTCAGCAGGTTTTTTTTCCATTAGTTTTTGTACCACTTAGTACAACTATAGCTCTTGTGTACTTTCTTTTAGCAAATATATCTTTTCATATCAAGGCTTGAATTTTATATATGTGTCTTTCAAAATAAGGCGTAGGTGTACCACATGAATGAAGTAAAAATGTTTGTGCTTTTAGCCTAATAAAACAAATGCTGGATGTTTGACAGAAAATACTGCTAGCTATTACTTTATTAGGTACTTTTCCCACAAATAGGCAAGTAAGCTGCTAGATCTTTTTCATCATAAAAAATAATCTATTGTGCTTTAACTGGCAAAAAAAATAATGTTGCAAAACTAAAGGCAAATTCCTGTCTCTTCCAGAAAAATCCACATTTTAACCTTTTTACTGTGCAATTTGTACTGTACTGTACTATCCAAAGACGAGCTGCTATTTGAGCAAATTTCCTACCAAGAATAATTGCAAGTAGACCAAAATTTATAAAAGTTAATTTTTGTTTAATGAACTAAGGACAAGAAAAGGATAAGCAAAGGGACCATGCATAGTGTACAATGGCAAAAGACTGTACTGTCTGAATCTTCACATTCAGGTTTGCATCCCTCCAGAAGAATTTACTAAATTTGACCTTTCAATATTATCTCTATCTTGAAGTTTATCCTTTTCTTTCTGAAGCTTTGACCATTTCAATGTCTATCTCCCTAGTCTAGATTCAATTAGATTGCCGATTCAAGGCTTCTCTAGAACCAGTCCTGTGGTCACTTCTGGTCCTGGATTCAGAGGTGGCCCAATGTTTTCACAAGACAATGGTAGAGCACCATTTAGCATCATTTGGTGTCTCTGCACTCACGAGCCTTTACTTGCCTGACCTCATAAACTAAGTTTTTGTTCTTTATGCATTTTAAGTATTTAAACGGAAGACACATTAGTGATTGTGTGTCCCCTTCACAATCCCCATATCCTTCATCTATTATCTCCAGACAGAGTACCATGCTGTGCTCAACAAGCTAACATGTCTGGCAGTATATAACATCCTTATCATCAGTTTTACTGCAATTTATCAGGATTACCCATATTAGTGGGATGCCCCCATATCTGTTTCATCCACTGTTCATTGCCCTGGGCATCCTCTTGGATGAGATTCTTCTTGTACATATAATCCAACAAAACCACCAACCATATTTTGTTTGTCCTTACTTTGGGCCTCTTAAGATCTTGTATTGTGTCTACACTTTGGTAGGAAAATGGGAATATGGCATGGCAAGGATATTTTTAAGCTCTTTTGGTACATTATATAGCATATGACAAGGTGCCTACAGAGGAGGTATGATAATGTATGAGGAAGTTGGGAGTGGCAGAGAAGTATCAAAGGGTGGTACTGGATATGTGCGAGGGAAGTGTGACAGTGGTAAGGTCTGCGGTAGAAGTGACGGATGCATTCAAGGTGGAGGTGGGATTATATTGGGTATTACATCAGGGATCAGCTCTGAGCCCTTTCGTATTTGCAGCGGTGACAGATGAGATTGACAGAGATTGAGTCCATGAACTATGATGTTTGCAGATGACATTGTGATCTGTAGAGAGAGTAGGGAGCAGGTCAAGGAGACTCTGGAGAGGTGGAGATATGCTCTACAGAGGAGAGGAATGAAGGTAAGTAAGAACATGACAGAATACATGTGTGTGAATGAGAGGGAGGTCAGAGGAATGGTGAGGATGTAGGGAATAGAGTTGGTGATGGTGTGTGAGTTTAAATACTTGAAATCAATGCTACAGAGTATCTGGAAGTGTGAAAGAGAAGTGAAGAAGAGAGTGCAGGCAGTGTGAAGTGGGTGGAGATGAGTGTCAGGAGTGATTGGTGACAGACAGGTATCAACAAGAGTGTAAAGGAAGGTCTACAGGATGGTAGTGAGACCAGCTATGTTATATGGGTTAGAGACGGTGGCACTGAACAAAAAACAGGAGACAGAGTTGGATGTGGCAGAGTTAAGATTTGCTTTTGGTGTGACAAGGATGGACAGGATTGGGAACAACTACATTAGAAGGTCAGCTCAGGTTGGACGGTTGGGAGACAACGTCAGAGAGGCGAGATTATTTTAAGCAGATTAGGCCACACCTAATTCGTACAGTATATAATGTCTGGGATGAAATAAAGTGCAGGTGTTTCACTAAATACATTTCCCAGGATGGAAAATTTTATGTACACACCAAAATTTCACTTTCTAAACTCACTGTAGGAAGCGACTTTGCATATACGTACCAAGTCCCAGAAATGCTTCAAAAAGGCACTTCTTTATTAAAGTGCTGTTGCTGTCAAATTTCAGAGTGAAACATAGCCTGTAGTGTTCCCCTGTACAAAATTTGTCACGGATCACTTGAGAAGTATGGATTTGTACACCAGTAACACACATTCAGCTTCATTTATTATAGTCCTAAATTAATGGTAGTACAGTATAGTAATTAATTCTATTATCTCACAACTACAAGGAGACTATCTTAGAATCATATTCTGGGTATTGTCTGTGCAGAATTTAGATTTGCTTCTCTGTCTTAAGCTTCCTACATTTAACTTGTGACTCTTAAGTTGGCCCAATACAGATGACTGTGTGAGCTTGCCTTGTAGTGGACTGACAGTATATCATGACTTATGTCCTGCCTTGTGCTCACAGTTGTTGGGAAAGACAAAAGCATATAAAACCCATTTCTGGAATAATTAAGGATGAGTGGAAAATAATTTAACTGTTAATATGTGGGACAATTTGTAAAGAAAGTATGATTTGCATTCTAGTCATGTCTTTTGAATATTTGGTGTTATCTGTGATAGCTTGACCTGGCAGAGAACTTTTAGTTAGATGCATTGCAAATATTATTTAAGAAATTTTAAACAATCAAGTAAAATATTTCTCATGGGTGACATTGAGGTGCAATATTGAGAGCTAATGCCCTCCCTAGGACCTAGTTTAAAATCTCAACCTTTTCTCTCTCTACATGGACTTTGTACATTTTCTGTGCATTTGCATGTACCTTCTGTGGTTTCTCATAAGTCTCCTCATAGCATAAAGAGTGGGTATTGTTAACTGGTATCTGTGAATTGGTCCTAGTGTGAGTGAGTATGAACTGACATGCCACACATTATTGGAGTCTCCTTGTGACATCTCAGAAAACAGATGGGTAGTCTTCTTATCTCTTCATTTTTTACACTTAATATTATGGGATTGTGAAGAACTTTTCCCCCTGATTGTAGGCGATACCGAACATGCCTTAATATCACAATGAAGACTAAAAACAGTTACACCTATGCTGAGAAGATGGGGATATTAGGTTATGATTACTCCAGATGTTTTGCAAAGAACTAAAGCAAGAATATGAAATTATTCAATGTGGGTTTTTGAGATGTTTTCTTGTATCTTGGATATTATACCGCTCTCCTAAAATAGCTGCAGTGAAGCTAAAATTTCTAGCTCTTATGTTACAAATGCAGTCACTGTCTCACAATGTGGATTACTTGAAAAACCTTACCCCACCTTGTAAAACTGGCAGCTCAGAATGGTACTCATTTTTTGCCTTAATGTATCAATTTGCATGCATATATATATATATATATATATATATATATATATATATAATATATATATATATATATATATATATATATATATATATATATATATATATATATATAGAGTCAGGGATGCCATATGAAAGACCGGAAGAGGGCGTGCACCCACCTGGGATCATTTGGGGGCCGCCACCCTGGTTGCTTTGGGGTCCACTAATAGAGGGCTTGGAAGCCCAACCCTGTAGGGGCCCGTGGTCACTGCCAGGGGGCGCCCCAATGCCTTTGGAGCCCTGGACCTCAGCACTTCCGCCACACCAGGAAGTTCTGGGGGGAAGAGAAGCAGGGACACCCGGAGTGCTTCCGGGAGTACAGCCGGCACTTCCGCCACACTGGGGCGTGTCGGTAGGTGATTGCCGGGGAGCACCTGGAGCACATCCGGGTGTGGATAAAAGGGGCCCGAAGAAGAAGGCATTATGTGGCCAGGACTTTGTGGGATTTGTGTGTGCACTGATTTTCGTAAATAAACATGTGGTGGTGGAAAACCAACATGTCTGCCTGTCTTTGCCCGGGTATATATAATCTCTGTCATATTAAAAATATGGTATCCTTTCAGATTTCTAATATTTATATTTGAATGTTGTAATCATGACCTGAGCCATGAGAATTTAATTGTGTTATCCTTACCTGAGTCTGAAAATTAGCATTTGTTTTAAAAGCCTGTTTCTAGTTTCTAATTAGAGTACTGATAGTTATCACCCCTCAACACCCCTTAATCAAGCAGCCTGTTAAAACTTACAGCACTCTTAGCCTGCTGTGTATTGTCTACCCCTCAATGGCCGCAGGTGGTCTCCCGTCACTTTTTTTATAATTATTTTGGGACGGGGGCTGTGCTTGTCATTGCTAATCTTCTTAGTGACACTAAACAAGAAGAACAGTGGTCCTAGCAAGTAATCCAAGGTAGAAGTCCTTTGAGAGTCTGTGAATCTGCCTTGTATCTGAATAGCTTTGACATGGGGTGGGATCTGTATAAGTACCAGTATATTAAAAAGATCTCTTGGCTAGTGGAGGAGAAAGCAGAGTTACACATCAGCGCTCCTCAATGGAAATAAAGGAAGCTTGTACTGACAGAGTACTTTATGTGTCTGCAACATCCTTAAAACGTTGGTGGGAAGGAGGATGAAAGAACTTAATTATGGGAACACAAAAGGGTGAGGGGGGCTCTACGGCTGTGCTCTTTCCCTCTCGATCTGTTTCTTTTACTCTCTCCCTCTGTTTTTCTATTTCTTTATTAGAAGCATTGTGTTTGAGATCTAGATCTAAAAAACTTGAGTTATAATTTTATTCTTCTTATTCACAGAACCTTATTATTTTCTGTAGAAGAGGTGGGAGTGATTTTTCAAACCAACTATTAATATTATTTATCTGTATTGTCTATGTTCTTTCCAATGCTTGCTTCATCACTGCATTCATAATAACATTTTCAGTCACTCAGTTTAAGACACGATGCTGCATTGTGCATGGTTTATTTTTTCAGGAAACAAGGGTTCCTAATCCCAAAAGACATGGGTCGGTGCACTTTTTTTTTTTTTTTAGTAACAGTTAACACTGAAAGATACTTTTATTGTGAATTTGAAAATAAACTAATTTATGTAAAGCTGATTTTTAAAACTGATTTTTAAAGTTAAAACATGTATTTAATGCAATGACTCAGATATTTAAATGTGGTGAGTTTCAAAAATATTTGTCTCATTTTTATTTAGGCTAATTTTTACTAATTATTTTTATGAAACTGTTAATTTTTATTTTTAATGCAGTCATCTGGGGAAGAGAGCTTGTAATTCTGCTAGTCTGAGTGTGGGAATTTTGACTGCCGTTCTCATCAACTTTTTGGCTCCTTGCCCACACTTATTTCAGACTGCTGAAATAATTGTGAAATGACTTTTGTTGTATTTGGACCACAAAACATATTCTGACGTGTCAAAAGCATGATCTGTATACTTTTAATGGTTGTGAATTGAAACGTATTACAAACAGAAACAGTATTAGGAGAATACCTATGTCCTTTTCAGGAGAAATCTGTAAAGCACAGGACAGTACAGTTAACATTGAACTGGGTCTATGGAATTATTTGTTTACATTACAGAGACACAACACCAGCTCCCTCTGTCACTAAAGCCATCTGGTAACCCTCGACTATGTAGCCCGGCGGATCCTAAAAAATGATTTCAAGCTTCAGACTCTCTCCAGTAAGCAACATTGTCTATGTGTTCAAATTAGGTACTGTGTGGTGGCATCTTTGGGTATAGTGATAATATTTTCCCAGATCTCATTTTTATTGAGACAACTTGGACCATACTTTTCCTAGTAGGAATCCTATGCTAGGAAAGAACCTCTTAATAGTCCTTTCTAGTCCTTTGGCTTCTCCTGATTGTGTGAAATCATTTTTCTTACCATGGTTCAAGTGGAGCTTTTGCTTCCGGCATACCATTTTGACAGTATGGTCTGTCTATTTGTTGGGATTAATTAATTAACTGATTTCCTAGAAGTTATCAGGAATAAAAAAATAAAAGTTTTATTACCTTGTACATTATTACATGATCTATGTCACAAGGCTGCCATTATGACTATAGCAAGTATATTTAAGTGTGCACTGAATTTATTTTGTTAACCTTTGTATGTAAAAACAAGTTATATCAATAAGAAATGGGACTGATAGATGTGCAGATAGACAGAAAATGTTAAATAGCTAGACTAACAAGTACATTGGTAATCTGATTTTTAAAATGAAAAGGAAAATGGATAAATAATTGTTTAAAAACATAAAATAAACAATGGTGTGGGATTCATTATCTCCAGTTAATAAGTATAAAGGTCAGTTTGCCATCACCTAGTTCTAAATAATCTCTAGGCAATCTTTTGTTAAAAGAAAGGCATTTGGGAGTTTGAGATTTGTTGGTTCTTGTGTACATGTAAAGGTAGTTTGGGTTGGGTTGAAAAGGTGAGGTGTGAACATGGTACTGCTGTCATTGGACTGTATACTGCAAAAGCAAGTGCTTGTGTTTCCCCTAGTATGCTGCATATGATTTGACCATATGTTGAACCAATTATTCAGTGTTGTCTATCATGCAGAAGTCAAGTGAATAGTTTAAAAATGCACAACTACACATAAAACAATTCTACAACTATAAGTTCAGGGGACCTCTGTCAGGAACTGTCTGCTTCAGATGAGTACAATGCTTCTATTTTGCTTTCATTGTTGATGGAGTTAGAGACATAAGAGAAGTCAACCCCAAATTCAAATGGTATTTTTTTAATATGCCCATTGTTATAGCCTTCAATTTGATTGTATAGGCTGCATCTGTTTTATTTTTACTGTCCTTGGCATATTAACACACTCAATATCCAAATGAAATACAAATTTAACACTTTATTATGAGGACCAGCTAACTCAACTGATTTTAATGATGTATTCATTCATTCTTAAGATTCACATGATGTATTAGATGTAGCTTCTTCCTTTCAAGTGCCAAACGTTCCTTTACTCACTCTGGCCACCCATCCCAGAGAGGTGGGCAAAAATGTGCCCTGTTCTTACAAATGTATTCCTTGTGAAACGAGAAAAGATTTAGCAGGAAACTGAAGTTATTAGTTCTGTCTGAAATAAATAAGCAAGGATCTGATGGAAGCCATAGACCATCTGTTGGAAATATGCAAAGTACTAAAATATGATTTTCTGCAAAACAACTAAATGAACATGCTTTCATGTTTGATAAGAGCATAAATAGCTGTGTGTGTATAATTATAAGTGAGCTCCTTAGGTGTCTCTGGTTTGGTCTTTTTGGCCATAAGCTTCAATTACCCTGATCACTTATAGACAGACACAATAAGATGCCCATATCTTAAATAACTTGAAATGCATTGACAAGGCAATAATTCTTATATAGAAGCCAACAGAACTGAACTGTAATGCAACCCAGTGTGCCACTACACTAAGCAACACATCAAATTAGCATATGATCTGAACACTAATAGAATTTTTAACCTCCATTTCCTACAAAAATGGGAACTGATTATAATTTGACATTAGTATAATTATGTTGACACCTGAACAAATATGACTTTCATGGCAGAGTCGGTTGACAAAAATCTTTCCTGCCTCCTAGCTGCAAAATCCAGTGCCTGAAGTTTGCAGATGAACACCTAAAGAAGACTAATCATTTTGGAATCCAGTTCTGTGGACTGAAGAAGTCAAAACAGAACTTTTTTTACCACAATGTGCAAAGGTATGGTTCGGGGAAAGAAGGGTGCCAAATTCCAGGAAAAGAACACCTCTACAACTGTTAAGCATGGGGGTAGATCAATCCTGATTTGGGCTTGTGTTGCAGCCTGTGACACAGGAAACATGTCATTGGTAGAGGGATGAATGGATTCAAATAATTACCAGCAAATTCTAGAAGCAAACATCACACCATCTGTAAAAAAGTTGAAGCTAAAAAGAGGATGGGCCCTACAACAAGTTAATGACCTGGAACACACCACTAAATCTACAATGGATTACCTTAACAGATGCAAGCTGTTCCCCAACCACTGAAAATCTGTGGATGCAGAACAGTGCCTGCAAGACAACCCAAGAATCTTGCAGAATCAGAAGCCTTTTGCAAGGATAAATGGGCAAAAATACTCCAAGTAAGAACTGAAAGACTCGTGGCTGGTTATAAAAAGCATTTACAAGCTGTGATACCTGTCAAAGGGGGTGTTGCTAAATACTGACCATGTTGGGTGCCCAAACTTTTGCTTTAGGCTCTTTTAATTTTTTTTTTGGTATTTTGTACCTGTCAATAATGGAAATAAAAATGTAATCTTGCTTAAAATATTTAAAAAAATATGCCTTTTTTAGCTTTATGCCCTTTGGTGATCACTTCATTTTTTGCTTACTGTACCTAATTATTCACAGTAACAGACATTTTAAGCAAAGGTGCCCAAACCTTTGTATGCCTCTGTATGTGGTCAAAGGTGTTTGGAGTATCCTGGACCTGTTGTAAATCTCCTACTGAAATGTTCAAGCATACAAAAATCCGTGTGTGGAAAGTACCATGATTTGCAGGGTTTGCACAGCTTCTGTTTGTTGAACAGAACAAAATGTTGCCTACATAAATCAGAGTTGATGTGGTTAGTGAAGAAAACAAATCACTCCATTTATTAGTATCAGCCAAAAAAAAATTGCGAAATCCTTAAAATTGTACTCTTTTTGAAGTGCACCCTGTGTCAAGCATGGTAAAAGGCTAAATCAGCCTTTGTTATGTTTGGTAAAAACTGGGAGACTTTTTATAAAAGTTTCAGTAATAAGGAATGTATTGAATGTGTTGGTTAATGATAGATTGGGTGATTGATATGTGTAAACACTTATGTTCCAACATATGGTCTGTGTTTGTAAATTTAGAAAATAAATAAACCTAAATTTGTTATTGATTAAACTGTACTTGCTAATGATAATTGCTAACTGTTTCTGCTGAAGATTTTATATTTGTAATATTTTATCTTTTTTATATTATGTTTCAATTATGTTATCATCTGCATAGTATTGTGATTATAACTGAGTACCGTATGAATAATTTATATAAATATATTTAACTGCATTTGTAATTTTACCACAAACTATGAGCAGTCATGAGCAAGACTAAAATCTGTTTTTATCAACAGATCAAAGCTACTGAAGTATTTATGAATACTAAAATGCACACAAATTTGCTTACATTTTTTAAGCTTACATTTTTTGAAAGAAACCCAATATTTGACTTGCTCTTACTTAAATTTTTTTTCAGAACTGAGGTGAAAATTCCTGTTACTGAGCTAGGCAAATGTATTTTTATTTTCTTTTTTCAAGATGCCTAAAGTGCAGTGCACTGGGAAAGACTTCAAAACTGCTTGTTTTTAGTTTGACATTTCATTAATTTGTAAATGGCTTTTGAATTCAGTCATGAAAATGATGCCTGGAATCATTGTTAACTAAAAGAAATAATTGCACAATTTCAACTTGTAGGGAATAGAATGGAGAATTGATAATATTTCTGCTTGATTTATTGTCAAAAAGGGCTGGATGCTTCATTTGTTGAACAACATTCTCATAAACACACATGCTACTATATAAGAGTCAAATTTGAGATACAGTAGAGAGACATATGATGGCTATAATAAATAGCCAACAATAATTACAAGCAATTTCTACAGCACATGAAGTATTTCAACAACATGTAAAGAACACATATGGGACAATATTAAGTGAGATGTTTCAGTGACATATATCAAAAGGTCCTCAGTATTGTTACTGAAAGTTTAAGTTATACAAAACAGTATCTATTTAAAGATAGCCATTCACTGCAATTAGGGCCTAATTTCAAATATCTACCTTTGTTGCATGACATGTTGCATGTTGATTAGTATGAAAATCCACAACAGAGTGAAGCCCTTCAGCTCTGGTATTTTGTCAGCTTTGGATTAAAGTATAATTTCATTTTGAAAGGCATGGAACAGTTTACTAATTGGATAGTAGCTGATTTCAGCAACAAAGATTACTATTTTGTTGGTGTTTGTTGCTAAATACATTAATTAAAATTACTTAAGAAAATCACTAAGAGTTGTTTAATAGCATTTTAAATGAGTATTTTTGTGTTATTTTCAAATTTTAAGTTAAGTTTTAAATTCAGCCCAAGACCTTCCAATTGTCCTTCTTAAACTGACATTTTGAGAGCACTTTTGGCATCTCTCTACTGTTTTTCTTTATGCTTATCTGTAAATACTTATTGTATATTGTACTTATGTAAAAACCTATATTTGTAGTAGAATGCAGTGTAACATATTTTGCTCAACTGTGTAAACATTTGCAAGTTCTTCATCCTCTAAAACTTCTCCTGGAGCCCCCAAGCAAAGCATGTAAATAAGAATAATTCATTCCCCTGGAAAACAGAATTTTGCATCTAGCTATGCAGTATTATATTTATTTTTTGATTTTTGTTATTGCAATTATTTTTGTGTATGGCTCAGTAAATATTAAATTATGAATAAAGTGTAATTATGTATATTTTTTTAAAAGAATACAAATACTTCACCAGGCAAGCCAGCAATAACTTATCTTGTTATTTCGATAAAAGAATGCCTTTATTTGGACAAAGATATAGAAACAGTCTTTTTGTGATTTCTTGTGGGGGAAAAAAGTTAAGCGCTGAGTGCTAGGATAGACATTATCCTGCAGCCAAAATCAAAACCTGTGACTTTATTATTTCATGTAAAACTTTAGTAGTTCTTCTTTTTATTGTTAATAATTTATCTTAAAATACTTTTAATAAAATAGCATTTTCAAACTCAATTAATCTGATGCAGTGTTTTGGAACTGGGACCTATCCTAACGGAAGAAGGCAGAAACAGCCCTGGACAAGAATGACATTGTAAAAATGAAATCTTAAAAACATGTTTTTTTTTTTTTAATCTTTTCTTAAAGCATTTTTTAAAAATGTATTTAAAAAAACACTAATGGCAAAAAAATCCTCATAACCCAATATCCTCAGTGTTGAGGTGGTATGAAATTTTAGATGAGATGGGCTATTGAAAGGTTGGTTTTTTACGTACAATATCCCAGATCATGAAAAACAATTAGCATCGTTTTGACTGCTTGTACTGTATATCAGTAAATTCTAGCTGTTACTGGTAATGTTAATTTTGCTTTCTCATATTGATATTTTTTTAATTATTTGTTGTAGTTCTTTGTATTGATCCATTATGAAGTCTTTCCCTTCTCAACCACCATGGTGGCACTTGTTTTTACTTGTATTGTGTATGTCCTCATAAATGATGGACCCATTTATAGACATTTTGCATTCAACTGAAATTATTTTTTTTTTTATGATCCGTCTCAGAATTTGACTGATGTATCATAGTTGGTATTTCAAAAGTAAAATGAGTATGTATACATATATGATCTTTTTTTCCATTGTACAGTTATTCACGTATTAATAATTAAATATTGACTACTGTTAAAGCTAAAAACTTTTTTGCTTAAAAAATAGTCAGAATATTCAGAATTTAATAAACTAAGTTCACAACTCCTTGTGCATGTGTGCACAGCAGGTATGTGAATATCCTCCAATAGTTTCCCACATTCAAATCCCCAACCATGCAAACATTCACAGTTAGTAATTACTGGCAGCAGTCACAGCTGCTATGGGGACATTAGAAAACAGCGGGTGAGGCGGACAAAACACAGACTATTTCCTGACCTCAAGGCTTTAGAAATAGGCATTTCTTATTAGGTCATCAGTATCTGGATCCTAGATGATGAACGGCCCAGACCATGGGTTGCTAAAACAGTGAAATACAACTATTATTGAAGATGTGATAAAAGCAGGGTATTTATCTGATGTATGCCAGCATTTCTTAGTAAATGAAATAAAATTCTGCCATCTTTTAGAGCTGGTGTTCACTGCATTACCTTAACAGAATTTACACCTGAAACGACAATATCCCATCATTATAGGTATATGCTTTAGCTCTGATCGTGCTAAACTGGATTAAGGATTGTATTAGTGGATAAACGTGTTGTTTGTCTTCTCCCTACTTCCCAGTTGGAAACCATCCACTTTATTTCAGAGTGATTGTTAAATTGTTAAATTATTTTCTTTAATAAGTTTTCAGAATATCATCATTTTTATTCTTATGCTTATCTGTCCAGTATCTCTGGAATCAGTCAAATGATTTTTAGTATCCATTTGTATGCACTTGAAATTTTATTTTTTATTAAAATAATTTGTTATACTTTTCTTTTAAGTAAATTGATAAAAGAATCTAATACACCCATATGCCTTTTTTGCATGCACTTTTATTAAAGATTAATGAACACTGGGAACCTATTGCATTGAATGGGAATCTTTTGCATTCGATGGCGACAGATGCAGCACTAAGCCTTTATATTATTATAATAAGAATACAACATTAGGCTTATACTATATGATATTGACAGATGTTAAAGAGAGCATGGGAGGCCAATTTGACCATGTGACAAGACTGTTTTGTATTTTCAGCAGCATGTTTATGCTTTTTTATTAATGATGTTGCCAATGAAGGAAAACATGCTGTTGACTATGAAAACTAGCATGGAAAATGTAAAAAATGAAAATTTTTATTTAAACTAGATCAGCATCAGTATATTTTTTTAATGATGCATTACATTTCCAAAATGTAGTAGCATACTTGTAGCAAATATCATGTTGGAATGGAGCTCAAAGCAGAAACCAAGGCTTAATGTCATGCCCGTCCAGCTCAGTGCATATATACTTCCACTCCAACCTGGCTAAATAGTGTAGGAAACTATGGATAACCTAATGTAATTGTCCAGGGGCTTGGGTGTGTCCATAGATTTTAGGATGTCTGAAGCAATAGAACTCTTCACTGTGCTACAGTTGCTACCCTAGTTAGACAAGACAATTATTATTAACTGGATTAAAGTATTTTCTGTGGCCTGTACTGCTCATGATCTATTTTTGTTTTAAAGAGGGTCAGCTACATGTAACTCTTAAAAGCATTGTATTTTAAGAAGAGTAAAATTTAGTTAACTATTCTTTATTTAATTCAATCTCCAAACTAACATCTAGTTTCACTGTAGTAAGGGGATAGAAGGAGTTGCAAGGGCCAACATTTATTCCAGCAGCATTGTGTGTAATGCATAGACCAACCCTGGTTGGGATGCCTGTTCATTGTAAGGTACACTCACCCATGTATCCAGAACAATCAGTATACACATCATGCCTTTGTGATATGGGAGAAAACTGGAATACAAAGAGAAAACCTATACAGACACAGGGAGAATATGTAAAGTTCATGCATGTGGTGACTCAACTAATTAGTACACCATTTTTTTCAATTTTGTTCTGTCCTTTCATCAGTCTTTAAACACATTTAATTCAGTTACAGGATGGCAAGGGATGGGAGTCTATTCCAGCAGCACCATCCATTAAATAGTACCAAAAACTGGCTGAATTGCCCTAGGTCTTGTGATTAATTAATATCTGAAAAAAAAAAATGGTTTAGCTGACCTGAAATTATATGGCTACGTTTGGATGGCCTGTTTTATATAAAATCCATTAGTATTTGCCAGTGCTCACAAAGATGCCTGTTGTCAATTAATTTATAAATTTCAGTTTAGTATCAGTAGTCATTCTATGTGTAATGAACATCCCATTAATAATTTTTAACAAGTAACAACAAATGTCCTGTGTTAACCTACTGACAGTGTTGCTTGTTAAAGTCAGCATGTGACAAACATAATGCCTTGTCAGCTGATTCTTTGTTTATTCCAGCTCTATTGAAGCAGTTTCATAATGCTGCATTTTATAATTTTATTTTTGCTCTGCAGAAGTAAATATCATGACTTTTTTGTTGTTTAGGTTAATTTTTGAAATGCATTTTAAGCAGTATACAGTAGATGTAGATGCTTATATAGCTATGTAAACCTGGCATGTCATGCAGCATGTGTTAATCAACTTGTAAAACTTCTTAAAATATATATATTTTTAGTAAAAAAATAGTTTCTTGGTCTAGTTTTTCCGTGTCATCATTGTAGAATAAACATCGGTAATAACTTGTGTGAAATGTTCCTGCGAACCCCTGTTGTCTGGTTCTTTGTGAACCTCAGGCTTACACTACTGTTATTAATGGCATCTTCAGGCTTATCTAACTTTGCTTTGTTGTCTTGATTTTCCAGGCCACTGAGACCATATTTAGAATGGGAGTTGCAAGAGGATCCATTAAACCTATCAAGCACGGGGAAGTAAGTTCTACAACATGATTAGCATTTTAATCCATCTCCCTTTACAAAAGATGGGGACAAAAGCCTTGTACCTCTTTGTTTGGAGCTGATTGGCAAACTGACAAAAGTGTGATTTAGTTGTTTTGTACAGAAACTTTGGGAAGAGGCTAAAATGTAATTCTGAGTTTTGTGTTCAAAAGCCATTGAAATAGTTTTGTAAGGACAGAACATGTCAATCCTTTTTCAGGAAAGAGTAAAAGACAAATTATTTCTTATTGTCCTGGCTTTTTGTTTTTACTTTAGCTGCTTTGAAGTTGTTGGAATGATTATTTTAGAGTTTAAATATCTTTCTACATTCTTTTTAACATAACATTGTGCTTTTTTATTCTTTTTTTAATGTCAGCAATCTAAATATGCATTACAGAAATGAAGAAACTAGAAATGAAGATATTTCTTGGATTACTTTAAGCATCTTGAAGTTAACAGTAAAGCAAAACAAAACAGAAATATTCTTTAACTGAGGAATTCTCTGCAATTAAGTTTTTATTTCACTTTTATTTATTAAGTGCCAATACTAAAATACTACTATTTATTTACTACTACCAACACTAAAATAATTTGGATTTACAAATCCACCCAGGTACCATATTTGTGTTGTTTCTCACAACCTGGTAAGTGTCTTTGTAGACTTTGGGCATTCTCCCCTTTTACAGGAAAGTTTTCTCAGAACTAACCAGTAAACTAAAAACTCAAATTTTGATTGTCCTTTTTCCTGTCTTGTGCTTGATGGTGGTGCAAAGCCAGTACTGGAAAAGTAAACTCCTAAAATATTTTTTTTTCTTTTTATCTTCTTCAGCTTCTCTAATTATGCAACATTTAAACTATAGCCTATTATATAATTAAACAATGTTATTTTGGATATTCAGTTATCATGTTTGATTCCTTTATGTTTTGCAGTTATAAAATTAATTCTAAACTATTTAAATGTATAAATACATTAATAAAGTTTAGGTTCTATGTAGGTTAGTAGGTTAGAGCTAAGCCAGAATCCTGCACGGAATCCTGCATGGAATTATCACTGAATCAGCACAAATCTATCACAAACCAGGTTTCCACCCAAGGAGTTTTTGCGAAAAAATATTTTGCGCTTCAAATTTTAGCTGATGGAAATGCTAATTATCGATAAAATGTTGTACATGTCGACATAATATTTTTCCGTTTAACTTTAGCGCATAAATTCCATATCGATACTTCAGATGTCACAAAAACTACATTGGAAACACTTTTTGTCGGGAAAAAAAGGGCTTTAACGCAAACAAATGTGTCACATGATACATTTTCATCACGTGCAATCAAAACGAGAATAGCGGAGCGGTTCGCATGGTCTGATGAAGAGACTTGTTATTTCTTGTGATGAGCCAATGCAGTAGCGGATAGGCTGGGTCTCCTGCTACTAAAAGGGGTACCTGAACTCCCTCCACATGAACTGTAGCCTGGGGGTGTCTCTCAGGATGTCTAAATAATACAAAAACCGCAAAGGTAATTTACTGTGCCAGTCAAAATATTTAATAAACCGTGTGTTTCATTATCTAAACATTTTTTTCTTATTATTAAATGGCAGATGTTTTGGCATATATGAGAAATTCTCTAATTAATATTAACTTTAGTTTTTTTTATTAAACGTCGTTATTTTGTATTAATTCAAATTTCAGTTTTAATTAAAAACCTTAAGGGAAGCAGGTTACAGAACTAATTCAGTTGTTAAAGGGATGTTGAAAGGTAGGCTCACCTGTACAGATCCGATGCTGCAAACAGAGCTGCATCATGGGCACTTCCAGGAGTGCCAACGCAAATGTCTCGTTTCATGCACCTGTCATCAACAAGGGCCTGGAGAACAATAGATGGCCACCCTTTGCGATTAATGTAATCGCGGTAGCCTTTCGTCGGGGGAAGAATAGGCACATGCGTGCCATCCAGCGCACCGTAAATCTGTTGCACAAGATGCACCAAGGAATTGCGGTATGCAATTTCATTGGTCTCCGCTACAGTCGGAAGTCTGATATAACGCCGCATTAATTTTTCTTTAATAGCAGTGCACACAGCATATACACATCGATGGACGGTAGTTTTACTAACCCCGAAAGTTTCTTAAACTACTCTATACTCGACGCATGTTGCCAGCTTGTAAAGGGCGATGGCAGTCCGCTTTGGGGTTGGAACCGGTGGTCAGTGACAACCTGTGATGGGCGCAACATCAGGACTGATGAATCCACACAACATCTCAAACATCACCCGTGTCATTCTAAAATGTTGCAGCCAGAGATTTTCTGTGAAGTGTCTCTCCACCACCTCCTCCCAAAAGGTCTTATTCCGTCGTCTCTCCCATACCCGTGGGTTTCGTCACACTGGGGTACTTTCTTCGAGCCCTAGGGCTATCAGACAAGCAACTGCTTCATTCTGATGTCGTCTTCGGATATTATGTACAATTCCAATTATTTGTGAAACTGAAATAACAGTAAGCTGGCAAATTTCAAAAAACTGTCTGAATAATCTCTCCATTTCTTTGTTTAGTGGAGGGGGTGTAACGTGGAAAACAAAACGTAGATAATTTGCGACATACACAAAATTACGTATGGAAACGGCTCAAAGGCAAATTTTTTTTTCGCGATACAACAAAACTTATGTGACAGTTCGTTTTGGAGGAGATGACCTCATCACGCACACCATTTTATCGATAAAAAGCCAGTTGGATGGAAACAGGCTGGAGACAGCAAATTTCGCACATTTTTTTTTACGTATATTCTGTTTGTCGATAACAAAACGTCGCAAAAAACTGGATGGAAACTTGGCTACAATCACTTACACTCACAGACCTAACTTTAAAAGGTCAGACTAAAGGTGTCTGTCAGTGTAATGTCTATGTTTTTGTCAGTTGACAGGAAAATCAGAGTACTTTCAGGAAAAACCCAGAGAGACCTCAGGAAAGCATGTAAATGGCATACACCAAGAGCTGTGGGATAAAATTGTGTGGTAGAGCAGTGAGAAGTCAAGCAAAATGACACCTTTTATTGGTTAACTAAATAGATTAGAATAAGCAAGCTTTTGAGGCAACTCAGGCCCCTATATAGAAGGGGAAGGAGGGTACAAAGCCAGGGCGGAGAAAAGGTCAGAGTAGGTGTGAAAAAAACTGCAATTAGAGAAGATGAAGTGAGAAATTAAAAAGGTCATAAGATGGTCATTAAGACCTAGAGACATATGTGATTCCCGACTGAGGTGAGCTTAGCTTCTGCTTTTCTTTAAAACCTTGTGAAAGATATAGATACAAATAAAATTAATTATATAGATAGACTGTATATAGATACAAAAGTTACATACATACATGCATAGATGATTTTCAACTTAAGTGTACTTAATTTAAACATACATTGACTGTTATTCTACTTCAAGTTATACAAGTTGCACTCAGATGACAACTACCTTTGTGGAGTTTTCTCCATATGTACGTTGGTTTGCTTTGACTTCCCTGATTTCAACTCATATTACAAAGAAGTACATTGTAGATTCATTGCCCATTGTAAATTAGTCTAGACTACAGTTACATCCAGTTTTGTGTTCATCTTTACCCCACAGATACGGTCAGGATTGACTTACACTCCTGATAGATCACTGCAAAAAAACTTTTTAGAAAATGTTTGATTGTGACAGGTACCTACTGGGTATGCACAAATACAGTTTTGGTTTTACTGCATCACGTAGGAACTCGTGAGAAACAGACATTTATATGTTTACTGACAATAACGTATTTAGTCACATTTCTGTTTTGCATAAGCTATTAAATTCAACAGAATTAAAAGTGTTTTGCTCCTGATTTTCTTTTGTATTCAATGTCTGGTGCATCATGTTGCAGTGTCCAACAGTAGTCAGCAAGCATTGAAGGGTTCAGGTTTCCCTGGTATTGTGTCTCCATCGTAGCAATGTCCTGGTGAAACCTTTCACCATGTCCATCACTGACAGCACCGAGATTTGCGGGGAAGAAGTCCAAGTGTGAGTGGAGGAAATGAAATCTTGAGTGACATGTTGCGCTTCATTATCTTGTATGCTTTGAGAAGTTTGTCTACCAGCTGAATGTAGCTTGGGGCTCTGTAATTGCCCAGGAAATTGTCAACAACATCTTTGAAGGCTATCCAGACTATTTTTTCTGGCCTGACTAACAGATCTTCAAACCGCTTGTTACTCATAACATGTCTGATTTGGGGGCCAACAAAATGCCCTCTTTGATCTTGGCGTCAGTTATTGGGAACATCTGTTTTAAATAACGAAAACTTTTGCCTTCCTTTTTCAGTGCTTTCACGAAATTCTTCATGAGTCCCAGTTTTATGTGAAGAGGAGGCAAAAATATCTTTGCCGGGTTGACAAGCAATTCATGTGCCACATATTTCTGTCCTGAAACTAACTTTTTACAGAGTGGCTAGTTCTGTCGAGAATAGTGCGACTCTTTGGCACGGCTGCCCCATTCACAGATGAAACAACAGTACTTTGTATAGCTGAGCTGCAGTCCTAGTAACAGAGCAATGATTTTAAGATCTCCACAGATATTCCAGTTGTACTTGCTATACTTGGACGTGCTTTAGCAACAGTTCCATATTTCTCATATGTTTCTTTCATGTGTGCTGCATAGCCAACAGGTAATGAAGGATAAACATTGCCATTGTGTAGCAGAACAGCTTTCAGGCTTAACATTGACGAATCAATGAAGAGACACCACTCTTCCGGGTTGTGATCACAACCCAAGGCCAAGAATAATCCTTCAATGTCACAACAGAAACAGAGACTGTCGACTTGTGCAAAAAATTTGCTTATATCATGATGTTGGCCTCGAAACACAGAAATGTTCGTACCTGCTGACAGCAAACCCCATTCCTGCAGTCTCGAACCCAGCAGCTCAGCTTTTGCTTTTGACAGACCCAAATCTCTGACCAAATCGTTCAATTCGGACTGTGTTATCAGATGTGGATCGCCTGGGGCCTCATGCATAACGCCGTGCATAGAATTTGCACTATAACATGACGTAAGCACAAAAGCCGAAATGTGCTTACGCACAGAAAAATCCAGATGCAGGAATCTGTGTGTACTCCAACTTCCACGTTCTTCCGCTACATAAATCCCGGCCAGCGTGAAAAGTGAAGCTCGTGCACGCGCCTTATATCCCGCCCCTACTCCTCCCAGAATTATGCCTCTTTGAATATGCAAATCAATATAAATCGCCCTTAAGCTCAGCCTTCTGTGAAAAGACAATGGTAAAAGCACGGGGGAAAATATAAGAATTTCAGCGAATATCAAGTGGAGGCAAAGGAAAAACATATTATAAGTTTAATTAAACCATGGTATAATCAACAAAAGGAAGTTGATTGAGTGACATAGCGTGTTGGGGAAACTTGAAAGCTAAGATATCAAAGTCGGCGTGAAAAGGCGAGTCGTAGTCCACCGTCTGAGTGTCATATGAAAGCTTATTAGGATACAGAGAATAAAAAGGCACACAGTGGGGAAAAAAGCACGAAATGTCAAGTTCACTCTTGAAATTTTCACTTTAATCATGTAGTTTATTTTGTCATTAAAGTAGAACATCATAAACGTCATCTTAAAATTGTTAAATGAACCAGTTTCTCAAATCACATTGTAATTAAAGTAGCACGTTAAATGCTTTGTTTTGTATGTGATCTTCTATGTGTGTGAATCAATACTTGCTTCTTAAACTGGCTCTCTTCCTCCGACAGGACACAGAATCCATTACATTCGTGATATTACAGCTCTCTGAATAACTAAAATACTGAGATGTATACGTGATATAATTTTCATGATGATAGGAGTAAAAGCACGTTATTAAACATGGGTTTCACGGCACAGTGATTGTGCACGACCTTCGATGAAATTATTTATTGCAGCAGTACTCTTGGGCAGCTCTAGGCTTGTGGCGGCCCTGGGCAGAGATAGAATCGATGGCTCCTTCGCCTGCCAATGTCAATATGGTATCTTATGCACGGTGGATGGCCACGTCCGTTGCAGACACTGCATAGCCACCTCGTGCTCATGACACAAGCGTTTAACTTTTGCCGAAATTTGCCGCTGCGTTTTTAGCTGTGTCGTTATTTTCTCTTTCTGTTTTATATTCAATATATATTGGTGATGCTGCCCCTGCAGTCCTTGCTTTTCTTTCTTCAAGTAACCGATCGCCACACAATCAGCTCTGTAATAGACGTTAAGCCATCTGTAAGCTTAGAGCGCGGATTCTTCAAAACGTTTAAGGAACATTGAACTATCTTCATAGTACATGTTTAATTATTCTATCCTTCACACCAGTCCCAGTAAAGAATATAGATTATTTAAATGAAGTTAAAGTTTTACCTGTATAATATAATAAACATATTTTACTGTATTTCATCTTAAAAATGATATTGTCATCATATGCAAATACGCACTTTATAAAGTGGCCCAGGTTGTGAGATATTATAACTGTAGTGCAAGTTTACAGTGGGGTGATTGTACTTATAAGTACAAACCGTTCTACAAGGAGCAATTGATTGAGTGTGTTTATAGTTCTTGGGATGAAACTGTTTCTGAACCGCGACGTCCGTACAGGAAAGGCTTTGAAACGTTTTGCCGTGGCTGAGGTAGCGTGTGCCTGATGCTGTATAACGATAATTCTCTTTCCAATCAGCTGCTGCTGTGATTCACACTCCGATACAGTGGTATAAATACTCCGAGTGGTGCAGTGAGAGTAATATGGAAAAAGATGATCTGCTGTGGCAAATCCTAACCGGAGCAGCTAAAAGAAGAAGAAGAAGAAGAAGGTGCAGTGAGAGTAACAACACTAAAGCAGTTATGGTATTTGGAATACTATGGCTATTCCCTGGACCATTTTATTGTTACAAGTTAATTACAATCAGATTCATTACACTAATAAACAATATGCGGTTAGTTTCAGTGTATTTATAAAGCCGCGTCAGAAAAATAAGGAGTAACCACACAGGAACAGTAGCACTGCTTTGACCCTGGGTGCCGCCAGTCTGCAAAACCGAGCAGAGAACTTGTGTATGACAAGGTATGAGGTACCGTGGAAAAGTGCCTGGCTTTATGTCAAGTGTAGGTTTTATACATCGTGATTTGAACATGGAAAAGTTCTTGCGCAACATTTATGTGCATACACACCGTTTATACATGAGGCCCCTGATGAGCATGGTTCAAAATCCAGGTCAATGTCACTGTCACTACCCTGCATTGCAGTTTCTTCATCTGGTTTGTCTAAGGTCCAATCCTCTGGTGGTTTCAGAATTGGAAGACTGTTGTCACATGGCATGGGTCTCATTGCTGACGGCAGATTTGGATATTCAATTGACTTCTTGTTTTTGGCAGAGAAACCAGACACATTAGTCAAACAGAAGTAACAGTCCGTCACATGGTCTTTCTGTTCTTGCCATATCATCGGAACAGCAAATGGCATCGTCTTTCGAGTGCATCTGAGCCAGGCTGTCAGACGGACAGCACATGTCACACAACAAATGTGAGGCGCCCATTCCTTTTCTTAATCACCAATTTTGCAGCCGAAATACAGATGATAAGCTTTCTTCACAAGAGCAGTCATCCAACATCTCTGAGGCACAAGTGTATATTCGCCACAGATATAGCAGAATGTATCGCAGCTGTTACGACATTGACGAGACATATTGCCCGACACCAAAACGTCTATGCACCGTGGAATTTTGTAGGGGCGCTGCGAAAACTTTCGTAAAATATATAAAATTGCTAGTGTTTTTAAACTTTTGGTTGATTAAAAAGATAATATTTAAAAAAAATATTTTATGTTGGAAAAACAGATAACGGAACACTTATGGAAATGAAGTCTAAGAAATGTGAGAGACTTTAAATGATCGACAAGGAAATGCGCGTCTGTCTTTCGAAAATTGATCCTCGCATCAATCTCATATGTGCAACGTTCACATTAATTAAATTTAAGATTTATCCTTTGATTCCTTTATTAATAAAATGTCTTTCAAACTTGTAAAATTAACTGTTGTTAATTTGTTAATAATGTCAACTTCCACAGAACAGCCTCCATCCTGGCCTGATCCCATGCCCGGACATGCCCAGGCTGCACAAACCATTGTTAATAAGTCACTTACAGGGGCGAAAATTTTTGGATACAAATATAAGAAAAATCATGACAAAACTGAAATGGTACGTGATGGGTAAATTTTGATGTGATATTCGTGATCAGCACCCAAAAATCTATAAGAAACACCCAACAGTGTTCAATAAGTAAAAACTTTGTTGTACAGTGAAGCCTAAATTGAACTAATATGAATTTAAAAGATACATTATTAGACAATTATTTTCCATTCTAGAGGATCTGATATGATCATATAGTAGTATACTGGAAGTCATGAATAATAAATGTTATGGTGTCTGATAAAGTTTGACTTCTACCTCAACACTATTAGTAAGTGATGCCTTCAAAGGCCTTTTACTGTCTAGCTGAAGTATTGCACATTCAAATCCATGTGCAAATTATATTATGGTATACATTTTTAAGTTGTTCTTTCAGGTTAGCTCAGCGTTTTCATCTGAAGTGTATTTGTCCATAGAAATTGTATTGTAACTTGTATTCTTATAATAATAAATAATATGCACAGTTTCCCACTCCCAGTTGTGTCCATTTGACATTAGATAGATAGATAGAGATAAAATTCTGTTACAACGAAGTTCCAGGGACCTAAAAAATATTTAGTTGTACAGTAATCCCTCCTTGATCGCGGGGGTTGCATTCCAGACCCCCCCCCGCGATAGGTGAAAATCCGCGAAGTAGAAACCATATGTTTGTATGGTTATTTTTATATATTTTAAGCCCTTATAAACTCTCCTACACTGTTTATAAATATTCCCAGCAGAGTTATACAGCATAATCCCTTTGTATTCTCTTAGATATTAGGTAAGATTCATTGAAATTATGTATATAAACACACTGTTTATATACAGTAAAACCTAAATATTATTTTAAAGATATTGAGTGTCTCCGATATCACATATGTTACAGCCATTACGATAGACAGGCCACCAGCAATAAATACGTACAATGCAAGAAAAACCGCATACAGTAAATGTGTGTACAGTGACACTAAACATACGTACATGTACTAAGTACTGTAAGTAGAAAATTAATTATGGTTACTCACCAACAATGACACGATGACTTGTCCGATAACAATGAGTTTAATTTTACTGCACAACAAAGGAGAGCGTTACAGCTCTTCTAAAGGAGCCACTTCAGGCGATTGTGTAGCACTGCCGTTGTTCTTCTTCTGGCAGTCTTCAATCCAAATCCTTAAAGCAGATTCCATCCAGACTACTGCCTTATTACATCCACTTACAACTCGTTTTGCACCCTGGTTAAAAGGACACTGCGGCCGTAGATCTTATAGTCCTTTCCTACTTTTTAAATAAAAAGAATCGTAGCCTTCAACAAATCCAAAATATTTACCTTTTCGGCAATCATTAACATCTTCCTTTGGCGCTTGGGCACAGCCCCTGAAGCAGTAGCAGATCTTTTTGGAGCCATAATGAAGGGCTTGACTATGTACAAAGATAAACACAAAAGAGCACAACTCTTTACACAGTGAAACACGTTGATGCTTGATGAGTGAGACGAGACTTCCTGGTTAACACTGCATTCAGCACGCAGGAACTTAACTGCGTGCTCTGATTGGTTAGCTTCTCAGTCAGTAGAACTTAACTGCGTGCTCTGATTGGTTAGCTTCTTAGTCATCCGCCAATAGCTTCCCTGGTATGAAATCAACTAGGCAAACCAACTGAGGAAGCATGTACAGGAAGTAAAAAGACAAATTGTCCGCAGAACCCGCGAAGCAGTGAAAAATCCGTGTTATATATTTAGTTATGCTTTCATATAAAATCCGCGATAGAGTGAAGCCACGAAAGTCGAAGCGCGATATAGCGAGGGATTACTGTAATGAGATTCTGTATTTGTAGCTTTAGTGCTTTCTTTAACTTGCGTCAAGGCATCTTCAATCATTTCAATAGCTTCTTTCGCATTAATTTTAATCTCCTCCTGTCTACAAGTTATGCTGATGAGAATTTTTCTCAGCATTTCCTTGCGATAATACACTTTCAGGGTGCGAATGATGCCCAAATCCAGTGACTGAAGCACTGCCATGCAATTGGGTGGGAGGAATTCAACACAAACATTATTTAAATGTGGATGCATGTTGTGGGCAGCGCAATTATCAATCAGAAGCCAAATCATCCTTTTCTTCTTCTTCATATTGTGAGGTTTCTGAACTCTTTTGGGATCCTCCACCCCAGACCCAACGGGAATGTCACACTGAAGTGTGTCCTGAAGTGCAATTGCCGTGTCTGTGGAAGATTGTTTGTCTGTTGCTGGGGCTGGGCAATAGCAGGCTCACAGTGGTGCAGTGAGGTACCACAAAAGTGAATCCTAAAAGATCGGGGTCACACTATAAGTCCCTGTCTTACACCCCAAAACACGAGGCTGAGTCTCAATACTTTAGCAAAACCAGCTTTATTCAGTTTGAAACAGGAACAGCAGGGTTATTTATTGTGGCGGGGTCTGCCACTCTCCTTTAAACAGACACAGCAGTCAGGCAAGGCTGTGGCCAGGTTAGTGGCCAAGTAATCCTGTTACCTGCATTTACATGGTTCCTTGCATTACCCATCAAGATCTTTTCTGTTTTCTTTGGCGGAGAGATGCAGCAGAGCTGTGAGCCTGCTTTTGCCCTGGCAACAGATAAAGTCTTCCACAGACGCGGTGATTGCACTTCGGGACGCTTATTAGCGTGATGTCCAGTTGGGGGAGGTACCAAGAGAGTTTAGAAACCTCACATTTTCTTGAATGAGTGCTGCATTAATAAGAATGTTTCTTAAATGAGCATCACTGAACCACATACAAATGACCTTTTCGACATCTTCAAATGCAGCAGTTCACATACGTTTGCAACCCAAGATTTGTCTTCTTTTTTTGCTCGGTCTTTCAAGAAAGTTGATAGTGTCGATGCCGAAATTCCAAATTCACTGGCAATGTTTTTTTTCTTTTGCCACAATCGAGAGCTGCAAAATGTTACTTTTTTTTTCTAATATGAACTGTTATCATTTTTTCGTGTCTGCTGTTTCTATAGGAGGGTGACAATGAGTTAAATTCCAATGGATGTTTTTCAAATGTTGACGAGCGATAAGCAAAAGGTATCACTGAAAACCACTGAAAACAAAAACAGCAAAAAAAAAAGTATGAGCAAAATTCGAAGAAAGAATTTTTTTTACAATGTTTCTTTTTGGGCATTTCTAAAGACCCGTGTCATATGGGGAAACAGTCAGGACCATAAAAATACTTTGTTGTAATGAAAATTTTGTTGTAAAGATATTCATTGTAACAGATTTTTTCAGATAGATAGATAGGAAACAAATGTGCTGGCTACAGGTTATTTAAAATCCTGGACAGACAAATGAACAGCCATGGTAACATATCATATATAAAGATAATGCAGCATACAAGGTAAATGCAAAAAATAAAGAGGTAAAGTAGGATAAAAAAAGTCTAGGTAGCCTAGTGTGCAGGTATACATAGATGCTGAGGAGAAACTCAAGACCTGACTAGTTAGAATAACTGGATATGGAAATATCATATCTTTGGGCCTGTCTATAACTGTTAATTTGCAGTTTACGTCTTTAAACGGATTATCTTAATGTCTGTTCATGTATCCTGTAAAGTGCATCTTTTTGAAACATTTTGTACAGTATCTCTGTTATCTCTGGAATATAATCTTTTCCTCTGTGTGTGTGTGTGTTTTACTCGCCTTTGATTTCAGTAAACAATTCTATCAATCTCGTTTATTATTCTGCAAGCAGAAGATGAGGTTGAGCTCACTAATCTTTTCCTTACTGTGAAAAGCTAGTACTGAGACTTTGTTAATCAGAATTTGGAGATAACATTACATGTCATTCAAAGATTTTTTTTTTGCTTCTCTTTTAGGAGTTGCAAACAAGGTTGAATTTGACAGCTGTTATAATTCACCCTTAGTCTTGTTTAAACAGCTTGGCTCTATTTTTCATGCTGTCAGCACCCTTGTTTGTTTTTGGTGACATGCAATTGTTTGTTCTTCCTTTTCTTAAAATTACTTGTTGACTTTCTTGTCTATTTTTAAAACTGATTTATGAGACAGTAAGCAGAGATATCCAGGTGGTGTCTTATCTTCCCAGATTTACTGAGGATTGAATTAGGGTGGAGTGGAAGGCTGTTGTTTGAAAAAAACTGAAAAAAAAAATGATTATGTCAAAATCTTAACAGCTGATATGCAGAAACTAAATTGGCAAATTTTAGTGAATATGTTTTGTTCATCAGATTTGATCTTTTTTATATATAAATGGCCAAAAAATGGTCTGATTTTAACAATTTGACACTTCAATAGATCAAGGTGTAGCTTTGAAACCTCAGACTCATTCAACACAGTATATTATAGAGGCACATGTTTCCTGAAATATATATTATATATTATATCTATATATATATATAAAATTCTTTTCACGTTTGAAACAGAAATTACGGATGACCACAGAACATAATATAATGCATTTGCGCACTCGTGTTTGAAATGGAAATTACCTATGACCACAACAGTCAGGTTACACAGAGAAAGTGAGACAGAAGCAGATCGAGAGAGAAGGCTCGCAGGCTCGCTGATCAACGTATACAACAATCACAATTGAGGGCCTCACAAACACCCGAACAACGTGCTAAACAGAATCGAATTTGACCAATGCAGTATTCACAGGCTACCACGTCACACGGGCGTCAGGGTCTGTATATTGAGGGATTCAGTTATAACATTGAAAAAGATTACTACCCACATCCAAAAGTTTCAATAGGAGAAATGGTTACATTTGAAACACGTGGGATGTGTTGTTCAGACGGCAAGATGAAATTAAAACCTTTAAGACATCCACCTGAACCGTCTTATTTCTGAACTCTTCTGAACTCTTATTTCTGGCGCAAATCCACATTCAACTAATTTTCTACAGAACATTAGGAAATACAATTCGTGTTTTCAGATGATGTCGTTTGGCACCACTGCTGCTACCAAAGAGTCTGGCATTATGACAACATTTAAAATGCGGGGGCAAATCTATCATAGAATTGGGACATTAATGCCGTTGCCTCATGAGAGCCACACATTTTTCCCTTCCACTCAGTGAGCGAAGCCACTGGGTAATATGCTAGTATTATATATACAGACAGACACCTCAAAGCAGGCAGTCGCAATCAAAGTGCTTGAACGTTCAAGAAAATTAGCACTTTGCTCAACTTATAATGCTGATTTTAACTTCTTCATTCAAACAGCTTTAAAGGCTGAAAGATGGTACATCATCTAAACAAGAATCTTAAAGTCAACAGGAACATAAGCCACTTTCTTGTCATTTGCCAAGTTTCTTTTTTTCATTTCTTTTCCGCTTTGTGTGGGTGTCTTGATTTAGAAAAAATGCATTACATGGAATTATGAATGGTAGCTGCTGTTTTACTAGTTTATCCTTTTTTAATAAAATGAGTGCGATGAATAATGATAACACTCTGCTCATCTTGCTTTTCTGTCTGTGACCAGAACACACTAAAGATTTGTAGCTAAAAAATGTTATGGAATATTTTATCTGACCTTCAGCTTTATTCATTTCCCTGCAGACTGTCATGGTTTGAATGTTTCCATTTGATAGAGGTCTTGTCATCTTTATTAACATGCCTGACATTGAGTAAAATGCTTTCTGTAGCACAGCCTTAATACTTAAGTATCTAGGTGTCAGTCTAAGCTTAACTTTTGTCAAAAAGTAGGCAAAGAGGCCATGCATATTTCATAGCTAATTTAAAATGTCAAGCACAGTGATGTACAGTTGCATGCAAAAGTGTGGGTACCTTTGCTTAAAATGTCTATTAATGTGAACAGTCAAGTGAGCAGAAGATGAACTGATCACCAAAACGCTTAAAGTTAAAGATGACACTATTCTTTATTATATTAAGCAAGATTACATTTTTATTTCCTTCATTCACAGTTATGAATTGAAGCAAAAGTTTGGGCACCCGACATGGTCAGTACTTAGTAACACCCCCATTTGCAAGTATCACAGCGTGAGGTATTTTCGGCATCTAATTATGCAAGATTCTTGGGTTGTCTTGCATGAACTGCTCTTTTGAGATCTATCTACAACTTTTCAATGATGATTAGGTCAGGAGACTGTGAGGGCTATGGCAAAACCTTCAGCTTGCACCTCTTGAATCCATTGTAGATTTTAAGGTGTGTTTCAGATGATTATTTTGTTGTGGGACCCAACTTTTTAAAACTTTGAACTTTTTTACAGATGTTGTAATGTTTGCCTCCAGCATTTCCAGGTATTTATTTGAATGTATTCATTCTTCTAGCAATGACATGTCCCCTGTGCCACTGGCTGCAACATGGTGCCTGAAGGTTTTGGCAAATGATGCAGGAAAGGTTTTCTTCTGCTGACTCTACCATGAAAGTCATATTTATTCAGGTGTTGCTGCACAGTAGAACAGTGCACAACCTTTCCAGAGTCTGCAAATGTTCTTGAAGGTCTTTTGGAGTCAGACAGGGTTTTTTATTTGCCTTACTAGCAGTCAAACGAGCAGTTCTTTCAGAAAGTTTTCTTTGTCTTCTGGACCTCAACTTGACCTTCACCATTCATGTTAACTGCCATTTCTTAATAACATTATGAAATGAGGAAACATCTACATGAAAACTGTTTGCTGTCTTCTTGTACCCTTAACATGCTTTGTGAGCATCAATTATTTTATTTTTCAAAATGTTAGGCAACTGCTTAGAGGACCCCATGGCTGATGATCATTGGGACAAGGTTTGAGGAGTCAGAGAATTTATACAACTTTGCAATTTGTATCACCTGGGGTTTCATAACAGTGACTGTGAACAAGCCCTAAGCCCTAATGAGATAATTAAGGTCTAAAACCTTGGGAAAAGTTATCTGAAATCTCAAATATCTTGGGATGCCCAAATTTTTGCATGTTGCTCTTTTCCTTTCTTCACTGCACAATTGTACAAAATATAAACAATACACTGATCTTATATAAAATGCTGAAAAGAAATGTGTTATCTTTATGCCTTATGGTGATCATTTCATCTTCTGCTTACTTAACTATTTAAAGTAACAGACACTTTAAGCGAGTGCCCAAACTTTTACTTGCCTCTGTATTTATTAGTAATGATGAAATCTAGTTTGTTTTCAGAGGAGTGTTGTTGATGTTCTGTGAACCAAGACTGCAATAAAAAAGGTGCATAATGCACATTGTATATTTAATTCCATTGTTTTCTGTCTTGAATTTTTTTAATTTTAACAAATATTTTGTCAGCTAGAAAATAGTGGAGTCTTCTTCTTCTTTCGGCTGCTCCCATTAGGGGTTGCCACAGTGGATCATCTTATTCCATATCTTTCTGTCCTCCGCATCTTGTTCTGTTACACCCATCACCTGCATGTCCTCTTTCACCACATCCATAAATCTTTGCTTATGCCTTTCTCTTTTTCTCTTCCCTGGCAGCTCTACCCAGCATCTGTCCTCTGCACATGTCCAAACCAACGCAATCTCGCCTCTCTGAGATTGTCTCCCAACCGTCCAACTTGAGCTGACACTCTAATGTACTCATTTCTAATCCTATCCATCCTTGTCACACCCAGTGCAAATCTTAGCATCTTTAACTCTGCTACCTCCAGCTCTGTCTCCTGCTTTCTGGTCATTGCCACCGTCTCCAACCCATGTAACATAGCCGGTCTCACTACCGTCCTGTAGACCTTCCCTTTCACTCTTGCTGATACCCATCTGTCACAAATTACTCCTGACACTCTTCTCCACCCATTCCACCTTGCCTGTACTCTCTTTTTCACCTCTCTTCCACAATCCCCATTACTCTGTACTGTTGATCCCAAGTATTTAAACTCATCCACCTTCCAACTCTACTCCTGCATCCTCACCATTCCACTGACCTCCCTCTCATTTACACACATGTATTCTGTCTTGTTCCTATTGACCTTCATTTCTCTCCTCTTTAGACCACCTCTCCAGGGTCTCCTCAACCTACTCCCTACTATCGCTACAGATCGCAATGTAATCAGCAAACATCATAGTCCACAGGACTCCTGTCTAATCTTGTCTGTTAACTTGTCTGTCACCATTGCAAATAAGAAAGGGCTCAGAGCTGATGCTTGATGTAATCCCACCTTCACCTTGAATGCATCAGTCACTCCTACCGCAGACCTTACCACTGTTACACTTCCCTCGTACATATCCTGTACAACTCATGTACTTCTTTGCCACTCCCGGCATCCTCATACAATACCACAGCTCCTCTTGAGGCACCCTGTCGTATGCTTTCACCAGGTCCACAAAGATGCAATGCAACTCCCTCTGGCCTTCTCTAAACTTCTCCATCAACATCCTCAGAGCAAACATTGCATCTGTGGTGCTCTTTCTTGGCATGAAACCATACTGCTGCTCACTAATCATCACCTCACTTCTTAACCTAGCTTCCACTACTCTTTCCCATAACTTCATGCTGTGGCTCATCAATTTTATTCCCCTGTAGTTACTGCAGTCCTGCACATCCCCCTTATTCTTAAATATCAGCACCAGTACACTTCTTCTCCACTCCTCAGGCATCCTCTCACTTTCCAAGATTCCATTAAACAATCTGGTTAAAAACTCCACTGCCATCTCTCCTAAACACCTCCATGCTTCCATAGGTATGTCATCTGGACCAACAGCCTTTCCATTTTCATCCTCTTCATAGCTGTCCTTACTTCCTCCTTGCTAATCCATTGCACTTTCTGATTCACTATCTCCACATCATCCAACCTCTCTCTCTCTCTCTCTCTCTCTCTCTCGTTCTCTTCATTCATCAGCCTCTCAAAGTACTCTTTCCATCTGCTCAACACACTCTCCTCGCTTGTGAGTATGTTTCCATCTTTATCCTTTATCACCCTAACCTGCTGCACATCTTTCCCAGCTCGGTCCCTCTGTCTAGCCAATTGGTACAGGTCCTTTTCTCCCTCCTTAGTGTCCAACCTCTCATACAACTCATCATATGCCTTTTCTTTAGCCTTCGCCACCTCTCTCTTCACCTTGTGCCTTATCTCCTTGTACTCTTGTCTACTTTTTGCTCTCTGACTATCCCACTTCTTCTTTTCCATCCTCTTCCTCTGTATACTCTCCTGTATTTCCTCATTCCACCACCAGGTTTCCTTTTCCTCCTTCCTCTTTCCAGATGTCACGCCAAGCACCCTTCTTGCTGTCACCCTTACTACATCTGCTGTAGTTTCCCAGCTGTCTGGTAACTCTTCACTGCCACCCAGTGCCTGTCTCACCTCCTCCCTAAACTCAACCTTGCAGTCTTCCTTTTCAACTTCCACCATTTGATCCTTGGCTCTGCCCTCACTCTCTTCCTCTTCTTGATCTCCAATGTCATCCTACAGACCACCATCCTATGCTGCTTAACTACACTTTCCCCTGCCACCACTTTGCAGTCTTCAATCTCCTTCAGATCAACTCTTCTGCATAGGATGTAATCTACCTGTGTGCATCTTCCTCCACTCTTGTACGTAACCCTATGTTCCTCCCTCTTCTTAAAATACGTATTCACCACAGCCATGTCCATCCTTTTGGCAAAATCCACTATCCTCTGACCTTCTTCATTCCTCTCCTTGACACCATACCTACCCATCACCTCCTCGTCTCCACTGTTCCCTTCACCAACATGCCCATTGAAATCCGCTCCAATCACCACTTTCTGTCCCTTGGGTACACTGTTCATCACTTCATCCAACTCACTCCAAAAATCTTCTTTCTCACCCATTGCACACCCAACTTGTGGTGCATATGCACTAACAACATTCATCATCACACCTCCAATTTCCAGCTTCATAATCATTACTCTGCCTGACACTCTTTTCACCTCCAAAACACTCTTGACATACTGTTCCTTCAGAATAACTCCTACCCCATTTCTCCTCCATCCACACCATGATAGAACAATTTGAATCCACCTCCAATCCACCTGGCCTTACTCCCCTTCCATTTAGTCTCTTGCACGCACAATATATCAACCTTCCTTCTCTCCATCATATCTGCTAACTCTCTCCCCTTACCAGTCATACTGCCAACATTCAAAGTTCCTACCCTCAGTTTCACTCTCTTACTTTCCTCCTCTCCTCCTGCCTCGTCTCCCACGTCTCCCCCCTTTTCTTCTTCTTCTTCTTCTTCTTCCATCAATAGTAGCACAGTTTCCCTGTTGGCTAATAGTACTGGTGGCAGTCATTGTTAATCCGGGGCTTGACCGATCTGGTATGGTAATTTGTATTGTTGTCCGCATATTGATTGTGTAAAATTATACACCGGATACCCTTCCTGACGTAACCCTCCTAGAAAGATAGTGGAGTGCTTAAGTTAAAGAAGTGCCTGTAGAGAAAAGGGAAAAGTTAGCAGAATGTAAAGCAGTTAAATAAAACGGGTACTGTGGCGATAACCCCCCAAAAAGAGATCAGGGACATTCCCTATTCTGTAATTTTCCAAGGTTATGTATTATAAGTCTATAAATTCATTGTTTTATGCTTATTAAGGATATGTAAGTTTTGTTGAATAGAACATCCAGAGTCTTGTTAGACAGGCAGGTATAAATTATCCAAATCTGTGATAAAGGAAGAGTTTAATATTAGTATTCACCAATTACAATGGAGATTGCAAAGATGGAGCCTTTTTGGGAAGATTGTAGGTTATGAAGATTGTAAAGTGAGAATGTAAGAATGTTTAATTTGTAGACACTTCCCACAGGATTGCAAAATAGAATGGAGGTTAAAGAAGAAGATTGACAGAGGGAGATTGAGTAAATTCTGGAATGTTGGGAATCCAGTTTCATTAAAAACTATCCCAGAATTTGTGAAAGTCAAGCCAAAGTAATTTAGTGCAGGAATGAATTTACTTCAGATTAAAATACAGACTTTCTTTCCAATTCTTGTTGTATTACCATTGCAAAATCTGATTTTTGAAACAACTGGACACATACTATATGTCTTTGTGTAATCATGTTTTTTATCAGCACTTTCTTTCTGCTATGCTAATTTAGAATTTTCATGGAATTAGAAATGTTTGATTTTTATGTATTTATTTTGCACCGGGACCTTTACTTTAAATCCTGTTTTCAATATATTTTCATTCCATGGTGTGCTTCTAAGTATTATTTATTTATATCTTTTGCTTATTATTTACTGTATATCAGTAACAATAAAGCATAAAGTTTTACATGACAGAAAATTAGTACATTTTCACATTTCACAAGTCTTGATTCATTGCATTGCAGAGGTATCTGATGATGTAGTTTTTGCCTAATTATATCATGTCCACATCAGACATGTTCTAGTAGTGAGTCCAGAAGAATCAGAGGGCTAACACTACGTAACTGTTTTCTTAATTAAAAAAAAAATCTGTAAACTAACTTAAATCAAGATGTGACTCATGGTAACAGACAGACAAACACACACATTAACTACTTTACTGTCTTTAATTGTTTTACATATTGTCTTCTGCCCAATTGTTTTAAAAAAAAAAAAAGAGTTTCAGAATTACTTGGTGACACCTTAGCAGATGGTCAGTTCCTAGTGTTTTGTTGTATTATAAATGCGGAATATTGAAAGGTCAATCATTTTTAGAAACTAAGTTGCTGATGTGTTCTAATTTTGTGCCACATGATCAGCAATTAAATATCAATTCTGTTTTGTGAGCACATTGTCCTCGGCTGACCCATGTTCATTGAATCTTTTGTATGGTTGATCTGTAAAAAAACTGTCCTAGTTGGCATTTTCATATTATCAGTAAATGTTGACCATTCTCAACAAAAAGAGATCAGAATGGGTCAGAGGCATAAGGGTCAAAAGGAGTATTGATGTGGTAAAATAAAGAATATTTATTCACAACAAGCACCTTTAAACAATCATCTCTCCAGCCACAATAACAAATAAACCAAAAAAATTCTTCCTCCTTCTTTCCTCCATTGAGTTTTGCCTGCTGCCTCTCAACTCTGTTTTGTCCATCTGTGACAGTGGGCTCCTTTTTAGGCTAGACCCGAAGCTCTTCCAGGCTATGAAGAAAAGAGGGAGGTCCTCCCCCGACAGTGCCCTCTATAGGCATGTAGGGTACTTCCGCAGGGCTTCATTTCCAGACTCCATTTCTCAAGCACTCCAGTGGTTGTCATGACTGGGTTGCCATATGAGAACCATGTGGCGTATGTGGGATGGAACAGCTCCCTACTCACAGCTTTCTCTGGTCCTTTTATTAAATCATACCAGCCATGTACAAAAGTATTTTCCTGTCACACCAGTCACTTCCTTTGCGTTGTTTTACTGGTTTCCTGGCTGGGGTGCACATTCTCCTCTGAAACCATGTTAAGTCCATCCATCTTTTTTGTTATCACTTCCTCCAATTACAAGATTCTACAGCCAGTGGTAATTCCAGCAGTACAGGATGCAAGAAAAGAACCCACTCTAAATGTGTCCAGGACTTGCTACTGCTTAGTTAGAGTGTCTATTTTTTTTAGCATTTTTATATTGTTGAAATGTTCAAACTATTTTAAAAACTCCTATGTGTATGTGTTAGCACTTAATGTAGAAGAAGTTAAGGAAAAAAAAAGACAGAATCCATAACAAGCACATAGCCCAAACTTCAAACATTTCAGTTATTAGACCTCTAATTGGTAATCATTTCTGTCCTCCGTGAATTCATGTGCATACAGGTACCATTTCTGATACTTCAGGATGCAGTAACTCATTCACAGAATTAAATTTTGATACGTATGGTTATAAGTGCAGGTCTTTAATACTACATTAATACTTTGATGAATACAACCTTGTGTGTTTTGTCCCATTGCTCTTCCTCTAGCAATTTCAAGTTTCCTGTGATCAAAGAACAATAAACCATATGTGCTGAGTGAACTGATTTTTTCTGCCTGGTAGTTTAATGTTGCAAGTAATGGATGATAAAAGGAAAGAAAAAAATGCTTTTATATTGGTTGCTTAGATGTATCTCATACCGACAGCAGAATCAAAGAAATGCTTCAGTAATATTGTTTGTTAAATTTGCTGTGCCAAAGGACCCTGTTATTTTCTGTATTTTTGATACTGTTTCAGATTTTAACATATCATCGTGCTAGCAAGGCCATATATTGTGTGCTACATTTGTGTCTAGAGGTTAAGTCCAAAATAGTTCTAAAATCAAATATATTTTTAACCTTTTCTAATTAACCTGTCTTTTATATTGCTCTTATAAAACATTTGGGCCAACAGTAGCCCAATTTCCCCCAGAAACCTTTTGGCTAACAGTACTGGTGGCGGTCATTGTTAACCTGGGCCTCAAAAGATCTGGTATGGAAATCTGGTGGTTGTCTGCATATTGATCTGGCAAAATTTTACAGTGGATGCCCTTCCTGATGCAACCCTCCCCGTTTATCCGGGCTTGGGACCAGCACAAAGAAACACATTGTGCATCCCCTGTGGCTGGGATGGTGAGTTTAAATATGAATAATCAGGCTTATTTACTGTAGTGTTCTATGAAGAAAGCCATACTTATCTCAAGACACAATGGTAAAATTTGAAAACATGTATTTATATTTATATAATTAATTTTAATCAATGTCAGTAAATATACAGTATTTCAACTTATAAAAGGCCAGATGTAAAAAGCTGGTTTTTAATAGTGTTTTTTTTTTTGTTTGTCTGTGCAAGTTTAGTGCATCTCTATGTATTCTAGATTTCAATATCAATAATAGAGATAGCTGTGTTAGCTGCACCAGATACTGCTGAATTTAAATAATAAACCTTAAATAAAAAAAAATTAAATTCTTAAGAATATCATAATAATATGTCACACCACATGTTGCTCATCATGTTAACATTCTGATGTAATGGCTATACCATGTCTTTTCTAGCAGATAATAGAAGAGTTGGGGATGCACCAGTAAATCTTAGCTTGTGCTTTAGGTATGGTGATCAAGTTATTACAGAGTGGAAATTGAACTGGAAGACATGAGCCAAAAACTATAAGCAAAATACAGTGAGGTCTTGGGAAACAAACTTAGTAAGAAATCACAGTTTTCTACAGAAATAGAAAATCTATCAATTAACATTTATAATATGTTGGCAACAACTGGTAAAAAAGCATGTGAGAATACTGGATGAGGTGTGAATAAATGCATTGTGGAACATATGCAACGCGCTTTTTCATGTCTTTTAAAAGGGGTGCTCCTTTGTTTTAAAGACGTTTCCATATTGTTTTTTGTAAGGGCATTGTCTTTGATTGCAACATTGCTGACAGAACATGAATAGTTTGACCATTCTTAATTAAGCTAGATTGTTTATGCTAGTATGCTGCAGCTGAAAAACTGCAGTATATTTTCTCATTCCTTCACCTCCTCTCTTAAGAGTTTGCTTTTAATGAGGTGAAACAGTAATTTCAATTCTCCCACAATGCCTATTCACAGTAATACACCTGTGTCTTCCCCCACAGGACCTTAAATGTGAAAGAAAAACCTTCTTCCAATTAAAAAAAAATATTTATTATCCCAAATGTACTTTTTTACAATAATTCCAGAAATAGGAACATATCATAAAAATGCTGAAATTAAAACAGTTTTCAAAAAAACTTGCATTTTACTATGACGTTTAACAAATGTGTAATTTGATATACTTTAATCTGAAAGTTGTACAGCATTTCTGTAATGAGTCACCCCAGATGTCATTTTATCTTTTTGCTTTTATTAGTGACACTTAACAGGCTCTTGTATAGAGTGTGGCAAAGCTGTTCAAGGCAGTCCCCATGCAAGCATATCTAATGTAAATAGTTTCCTATCTGGGCTGCAGACGTAGCGTCTGAGGCACATAGTGCTGTAATGTCAAACTAATTGCTTAAAACTCAGTAGGTTGGCAGCTCATTGCTTTGTGATAATTTAAAACACATTTTTTTTAATGCAAAGATCTGCAAAAGCATATGGCGTCAAGTGGGACCTGTTAATTTTTTTTTGAGAGTGACCTACTTTGGGATTGTCCCATGTAAGCTGACCGACACAACCAAAAGATAAGAACATGTTATGTTTATGTAGATATATGACTTTTTTAAATTAGACCCGCATTCAGATTCAAACTAGAATTTTTTTCTTATGTGTGTCATTAAATACATTTGACTATTTCATTGGGTATGGAGTAAAAATGTTGATATTATATTTATATATATATATATATATATATATATATATATATATATATATATATATATATATATATATATATATATATATATATATATATATATATATATATATATCCCCGGTTGCACTTCCTGTTGTGGCTAAGCATGCATCTGACGTCAGTGGCTGAGCGTGCATGTGGCTGAGAGTGCATGGTCTGCAGCCAGACCCTTCTCCAATCAACTCTCCTTGGCAGATTTTGTTTTTGTTACTAAACCACTCATGATTTTCCTAGTTCTTTGTGTACATTTGACATCTTCCTACGTCCTCTTATTCTTTTTAGTGTTGTTGCATAGTTGGTGCATATTTATTGGTCCTTTGAGAACATGAGACATTTTGTTTAGAATGTTAGCATTGTCAATTGTATTGTATTTGGTGAAACCTGTACATTTAAAGCATCAGCACAAACACACCCAAAAAATAACAGGGGTAATCATTTATCAGCAACCCCCTAATACCAATTTAATAGAATCTTTTATGTAATCATTAAATTATTGCAGACAACACTTATGATTAAGATTTTTCAACTTTTGAATAAACACTTCATTGAAATCTGGTTGTCCTGGTCTTACCTGAATGAATCAACTTACCAGAATAAATGAGAAGGAATAGGAGGCAGGAAAATGCGATTTGTTGTAAAAGATCATAACAACTTTCAGTGAAACAGGTAGAATCTACAGTGGCAAACTGTGTCACACATGTGCGTTTAGGAGACAGCTAAAGGGCCTGGGAAACTGTAATACTACTTCAGACCAGGGGGTGGCAGGGTGTGCTGACTGTGTCTCAGTTTCTTGCAGACCATTCCCAGGAAATCTCACCAGATTCCGGCGACTCTGATGATGTCACTTCCAGTTCCGGACTAGATGACATAATTTCCTTCCCAAACCCTTAAAACCGCCATCTTACCTCTGAATGATCATTTCTGTTTTGGACTCAGTCTTGTGAACATCTCTGTTCAAATATCTAAAAACTTTTTGCAGCTGGAAAATAATATACGGGTGGCTGCCCCAAACCTTTATGATGTCTGGAGACTCATTCTTATCACAACTGGTAACCAGTGATTTTAGAAATGGTGTGCACAAATCTTCCTAGCTAGATTCTAGATCCTCACCCTAACAGTACATTTCCCACACCAAATTTTAATGGAGAAAGTCAGGACATTTTTTGGTAATGAGCTTCATGTGATACTCTTAACTTCATTAACTGACTCAGAAAGAACAACCTCTGGTGAGTTTTCTTGACCATAACAGATGTCTTGCCCTCTATTGTTAGTTCTGGAAATAGCAGTGCACAGGAACCTGAAATTTACCTTTTCCTGCACTTTCTAACTAGTCACAAAAGTGATCTTTTGAATTACTTAAAGTACACTAGCATTTCTTTTGCGTTCTTGATAAGACCCAAACAAAGCGAGATATCATATTTGGATGTATCAGCAGATGTTTTACTTAGCCTTCAACAATGTGGACATAGTTATTCTGAAAAGAGTGGAAATGGATGTGGATTTTGGGAAATACTCCTCTCCTTTTACACTCCTTATTATAAATAATGCTACCAAAAACTGGGTGGAATCCGATTGTTTGACACCAGTGTTACTCATAGTGTAAAATGAGATGAAACCATAACGTATTATTTAAGAAGAAGTTAACAGATTGGATTATTTTTCCTCACAAATGTAAACATTTATCGTGTCAAAATCAGTTTTGGTCCTGTTTATAAAGCAGTCCTTGAAAGAATCCTTGCTTTCTCCTTAATGTTTAGTTTTAACAGTGCATGAGCTCATGCAAAAGTTAAGCTGCTATGTGTTGTTCTATCAGCAGAAAGGTTTGTAGGCCTGAAAATGTTAAAGGCCTATTGTATACATATCCTGTGTCAAGCAGACAATATCGTCAAAGACCACATACACCCAGATAAGTATTTCCTTCATTTATTACTGTCTTAGAAATGTTACATGTCATTAAGACCAACAACCATTTGGCATGTATAGAACTTCTTTCTTGCAATTACACCTTTTGATTAGCCACATTATTCTCTCAACCTTGAATTTTCTTTAAACCTAAATTATATTTAGTTTTAAGGATATACTGTATATGCAGCACAAACATGAGTGTAGTTCTGTAAACTGTCATATTGTGTTTTTGTCTTTATTGTATTTTGTACACTATAGACTATATCATATTCCTCTGTTATACACTATACATATTGTTGGGATGATATATATTATATGTTGTACTGTTTGTTGTATATTCCTGTTATATCAATGGCTGTAACACCAAGACAAATTCCTACCAGCTGTGCTGTCTGAGAATAATGTTCAGTTTAATTCAATTCAAAACATCACACTTTTGTTTAAGTGATACCATTTTGCCATTTCTTTTGCTTCATACCTGTATACGGTCTAATCATAATTTATGTTTAGACCTATGGAAGTGGTGTCATTATTTAAGTTGGCACTTACTGTATCTATGTGTGAAAGGCAGTCATTCATATACAATTAAAGCAATGGTGATAATACATCAACTTTTTCTACAGTTTATTTTTTTTTTGTTTGTGTTCACAGTAGAATCTTAATGTGAGATGAAAAGATCCAATTCATCTCCAATTGAAATATATGCTTCCAAACCCTATGTGGAGAGAAATGAATAATACAAGAAGTTTATTTAAACAAATTATACCTAGTACCATTGGCCGGACAAGCAAAACCCCTGTAAAAAGTCATGTTCAGTTTATCTCATAAGCAAGTGGTGGTAGCACTATATTTGAACCATTATAACAACTTAAAAAATGTACAGTGTCGTAATAGTATTCATAGACCTTTGTGACACTTACTTCAGATGTGACAGCAGAAGTTATAGATTTTAATGTCACATTTGTCATAACATTTCTCAAAAAAGATTCCATCAGATTTTTTCATACTTTGTTTGTGGCAACATAATACTTTTGTAACACACATTAGCCTTAACAATAATCACTCTGGGTTATGTTGGCGAGTGGCTGTCATTCTTCTGACTTTTTTGTGTACACTTTGTCACAGTGTGACTGGACTGAGAAAGTCAAGTGGCTTTATTGCCATACCATCCATACAGCATACAGTGGCACAAAATAACTTTCTCCAGGACTGTGCTTCAAAATATACATAAACACAGGACAAGTGCAAGATATGTTAAAAAAAAACTGTAATAAATAAACAAATATTTAAAAATAAATAATAGATTTCTGCTAAATCCTATAAATACACTAATAATTCACCATGATTCTGATTTTGTATATGATCTTTCAATATAGCTTTTGTTTGTATTAATAAATAAACAGTTTCTTTCTTCTTAAACAGCTGAGTAAATTTGGACTTAAATCCATGTAGAACAAGGCCATATGAGAAACATTCCATGACCAATGAGTGGAGAAGTATTGATTGAAATAAGTCATTGCCATAAAGTTAGGCCTGTAGTGTGTAACTGATATAAAAGAAGTAGATTGACTAAGGTCATTTTGTTATAGTAAAAGTTTTTGGGAACTGGTGTATATCCAGCTGCTAAATTGCGGCTATGGTTATAAATCAAAACTCAATAAAAGAAACTTTCAAAAGAATCCCAAAATGAAATTCCTCTAAATTAATAATTAATACCAGTACAAATTAAAGTATTATTCCTTATATAGTTTAGTACACATATTAATGTAAACTAAGAGTAAGATAGAAATTAATATAGTCAGTTAAATATAAAGCCATGGCAGTATACTTTTCCATTACCTTAAGAGTTGAGAACCGGGAAGCTGAGAATGGAGGATAGAAGAACAGGAACTCCAGTTATTAACATCCATGGAGAAAACAAACCCAAGGGAGTTCCATTGTTATTTTTGTCCTGGAGCTGATTGCATTTTGAAGCGACCATATTGCTTCAAGTCTGACTTAGAATAATATGTACTTAACACTGATGTAAAGGGACAATTCTTATAGTATAATGCTGCCACAGGCAACTTCACAGTAGAATTGTATTTTCAGGGTCATATGTATTTTCATGGTTGTGTGAAGCACTGTGCCTAGAAAATGTTAATTTCTCTCATTTGATCTCAGAGTCAACCACATGCTTCAGGGCAGCTGCACTTAATATACAATGTGACATTTTTTCAATAACAGCTTTCATTCTGCTACTGTCCCCTGAATACTGTATTAGGTCTTCAGCATTTGACAGTTACTGGCATATTAACAGTCTTGTCTTACTAATGGAAGACTTTACATACCATACTTTGTGACCTTGACTAGCACCTTGTTTGCCTGGATTTTCAGTTTTTAAAGTCATTCTAGTCTGCACAGCTTCAAAGTTATTTTAGTATGCTTTCTTGAATTTTTTCTACAATTTATATGATTAATGGTTTTGTATAATGTAGCACTGAACTTTTTGGATATCTTTAAATTTGATGATGATGTTTTATTTAAGATTAGTATAATCAAGGACATCCTAAATATATGTGTATTTAATGAGAGCTAGTTTGAAAAACCTCAGCTGTACTCCTTTTAATTACTTTCATAACTTTTTAAAGTATAAGACTGTAACAGATTCCACTTAAGTGTATATTGAAAATTAACAGTCTTCAAAATTTGAAGCAAATAAGTCAGTTATTCAGATATGTTAAACTGTCATGAAGCTATTTTTTTTCCAAGATTCCAGTCCGTTATTCAAGAAGACTGTAGAGGTGAAAGAACTGTAAGTTAGTTAGTCTGGAAGTAAATAAAAAAAAATGGAGTAGCCTCACTGGCTACAAATCCAGCAACTCCTCGGCCGCTGAGGGAGACGCTTCTCTGGCAGAGGAGCTGAACATCTTCTTTGCCCAGTTTGAGGTGACACCAACAGCAGCTCCATCACAACCGCATGTTCATAACAGAAACATACTCATGGTGGAAGAGTGTGAGGTGAGGTGGGTGATGAGGAAGGTGAACCCGAGGAAGGCTGCAGGACCCGATGATGTGGCTGGACGGGTGCTGAAAGACTGTGCGGATCAACTGGCCAGAATGTTCACTAGGATTTTCAACCATTCCCTGTCCTAGGCCACTGTCCCATCCAGGGCCGTTTGAAGGAATTTGGGGGCCCCAAGCAAAATGGACATGGAGGCCCCCGCCGCATACGCGCACGCAAGGAACCACAGCATAGCCATACATATTTCTGCTAGCCTACCTGCTGCAAAATTGCACCATTTGTACAAGACAAGTAGAGCTATTTTATGTGTGTAATTTATCACTTACCACTGTCTTGTTTTTTCTTATCCTCCTCTTCCTTTCTCTTCTTTCTTTTTTGGCTTCCTGAAGCATAATTCTGCTTCATGACTGCCGAGGAAGTTTTGTATTTGCCGGCAGCAGAGATTGCGTGGTTGGCTGGCTGCTGTCAGCGAGGGGGGCTCCCTTGAGGGGGATCCCGATAACAGTGTCATTGCACTTTACTGCATTCACTATAAATGGGGCGCTCACACAGTTTGTCGCTGCATTTTATTCTTAACCAGTCGTTGTCTTGGGGCCCCAGGCCAGCTCGGGGCCCCAAGCAATTGCTTGGTTTGCCTGCCTTGTCGCGACGGGCCTGGTCCCATCCTGCCTCAAGTCCTCAATCATTGTCCCGCTGCTGAAAAAATCCAGCATGAACAGTCTGATTGATTTCTGCCCAGTGGCACTCACATCTGTCATCATGAAGTGCTTTGAGAAACTGGTGGAGTCATATCATCGCCTGCCTGCCAGCAGACCTGGACCCATTTCAATTTTCTTACAAAGCAAAGAGATCCACGGAGGACACTTTGGCCACAGCCATTCATGCTGCCCTGACCCACCTGGAGCAGCAGGGTAGTTACACCAGACTGCTCATTGTAGACTTCAGCTCGGCGTTTAACACCATCCTAACCACAATGATTGGTGTCCAAACTGGCAGATCTGGGACTTCCATCACTCACCTGCAGTTGGATACTGGACTTCCTGTGGGGTTGCTCCCAGAGGGTCAGGCTGGGCCTCCACACATCCACTGCTCTCAGCCTCACCACCAGGACGCCACAGGGTTGTGTGCTCAGCCCGCTCCTCTACACTCTCTACACATATAACTGTGTCCCCACTCACCATAGCAATAAGATCATAAAGTTTGCGGATGACACGACGGTGGTCGGACTCACCTCAGGCAAGAAGGGTGAACTGGCATACAGGGACGAAGTGAAGCGGCTGTCACAGTGGTGCACAGTCACTAACCTGCTACTCAACACCACAAAAATGAAGGAGCTTGTTACTGACTTTAGAAAAATCAAAACTGACATCCAGCCACTCACCATTGGTGGGGTCTGTGTGGAGAGGGTCCCGGTGTTCAGTTTTCTGGGCATTGAGCTGGAGGATGACCTGACCTGGAGCACCAACACCAAGGAGCTGCTAAAGAAGGCGCAGCAGAGACTGTATTTTCTGAGAATCCTCAGAAAGAACCATCTCCCCAAAAATCTGCTCCTCGCCTTTTATCACTGTTCCATCGAGAGTGTGCTCATGTACGGACTGTGTGTGTGGTATGGCAGCTGCACTTCCTCAAAAGAAAAGCGCTCCACAGGGTCATCAGGACAGCGGAGAGAACAACTGGTTGTACCCTCCCCACACTGGAACAAATCTACACCTCACGATGCTGCAAAAAAGCAATAGACATTTCACAGGATTCATCACATCCCGAACATTGCCTCTTCCAGCTTTTGCCATCGGGCAAGAGATACAGAGCAATGAAAACCAGGACAAACCGCCTTAAAAACAGCTTTTATCCAAAAGCAGTTATGGCCCTGAACTCAGAATAAAACTGCTCCATATCATTCTCCCAATGAGCAATATAAACCTTAAGTCAACAAGTGCAATATGTATATTTTGTAAAATACTTTTATTACTATTCGGCCTGTTACTATTTTCTCTCTTCTTCTCATTTTAACTCTTATGCCTCACACTGAGTCGACTGCACCTTCAATTTTGTTGTTCCTTTGTAAAAGTGACAATGATCTATCATCTATCTATCTATCTATCTATCTATCTATCTATCTATCTATCTATCTATCTATCTATCTGTCTGTCTGTCTGTCTGTCTGTCTGTCTGTCTGTCTGTCTGTCTGTCTGTCTGTCTGATTTTTCATATTGAGAAATGATCACAGAGATACAGTCATATGAAAAAGTGTGAAAACCCCTCTTGGCCTGCATAATAATTTACTCTACTTTCAACAAAAAAGATAACAGTAGTATGTCTTTCATTTCCTAGGAACATCTGAGTACTGGGGTGTTTTCCGAACAAAGATTTTTAGTGAAGCAGTATTTAGTTGTATGAAATTACAGTAATCCCTCCTCGATCGCGGGGGTTGCGTTACAAAACCCCCTGCGATAGGTGAAAATCTGCGAAGTAGAAACCATATGTTTGTATGGTTATTTTTATATATTTTAAGCCCTTATAAACTCTCCCACACTGTTTATAAATATTTCACGCACAGTTATCTATACTAATAAAAGGCAAAGCCCTCACTCACTCACTCACTCACTCACTCACTCACTCATCACTAATTCTCCAACTTCCCGTGTAGGTAGAAGGCTGAAATTTGGCAGGCTCATTCCTTACAGCTTACTTACAAAAGTTGGGCAGGTTTCATTTCGAAATTCTACGCCTAATGGTCATAACTGGAACCTATTTTTCTCCATTAACTGTAATGGAGTTGAGCTGGAATGGCGTGGGGAGTTTGTGTGACATCATCACGCCTCCCACGTAATCCGTGAACTGACTGTCAACGCAGTGCGTAGAAAACCAGGAAGACCTCCAAAAAGCGCTTAAGAAAACATGCATTATATAATTGAGAAGGCAGCGAAACAATAAGAAGCGAGCGAGTGACATATACTACCATATTCATGAGTGTTGCTAGCTCGGAAAGAAAGCAAGGTGTAAACCTAAACTTTAAATTAAGTTCATAGACAGGCTACCGCTGGCGTTTCACATGCCCACAGGTAATGCGGGATACAAGTTTAATGAGAGGGCGAGGATATAAGCGAGAGTTTTGATCACTTTGTAACTAAGTTAAAATTGTAGGTGAAGGGGTGTGCTTATGCAAATTCGAGACTGTGTTTGTGGGGATTGACAGTTAAAGGCGGGTGGGGAGTCACGTCATCATCTCCCCTCCCACCTCATTTTGCTCTGAGCTGAGCTCAGCGGCTACTGCCGTCTTCGAAGCAACCGTCAGACTGCCACCAAATACTCACAGAAAAATCCACAAGTTAATACACACGCTGTCTCTAGAGTTTCTACACACTGAATCCTCCAGGCACTACTTACAAAAGGTCACATTGACAATCGTGTTACGTTATTTTTAAAATCTTTCCTTTTCTTAGCACAAGCACAGCTGAGAAGCTTGATGCATGTGCTCCATAACGCGCTAAAAATAATGCATTTAATCACACTTTGCATTACAAGCAAAGGGAGCTTTTGTCAATGCATGATTTCCTGGTACACGATTACATTGATCAGCGCATCCGATTCATTTTACCCTCGCACCACCTTAGTTTGAGAAGAAGTATGAAAAATATGAGGTTAACACAGAAAAACAGATCACCAATTCAAGCTTTATGAATAATCGATTCGCCATCAATAATTGTTTTGGTAAAGCCATCCTCCTTCCATTTTATAATTTTTCCGCCACTAGCCATGATTAAATGAGCGGTAAAAAGTAAGAGCAAAGCGAGGGTGACTTATTTAGGCAGGCATATATATGACAGCAACACTCATGACAATTTCAATCATGTTACGTTATTATTAAAATGTTTCCTTTTCTTTTTCATTACTTCTTTAACACACTATTTCTCCGCTTCGAGGCGGTATTTTTGCTATATATATATATATATATGAATGACCTCCAAAGAGCGCTGAGACTTTTGATATCATGAGCGTGTCTGCAAAACTGGGGTCTCCTGCCCAGCAAAAGTCGAGCAGCCAGCGCTGCATAGCTGTGCCGGCCTTTGAGGCGCTGACTGCGCTTCTGCCTTAAGTCAAAGTGAGCACTTTTAATTTTTTTCATCCTCCCCCTGCGCTATAGCCCAGACAAGTGCAAACACGGGACCCCTTTTCTACACCACGGCAAAATAATATTAAGGCGATTCACACTTTCTTTTGCACGATATCGATTATCAGGTCCTCACCTCGATTATGAAGACACGCACAGTGGAGGACTGACAGTGCCATCACAGCCGATTAATGGCGGGGCGTCTCACCAGTCTACACAAGACCCACGCGACTGTCCCCAAAAGGCGATCATAGCGTCAGCGAACACATCTCTCTATACTATATAAAAGAAAAAGGCAACTTTCCTTTCTTTACACCTTTTTTCCTTTTATCCCAAACCAAAGCCTTTCTCTCTTAACACTGCAGAGGACACAAAACTAATTTTCTTTAAATGCCGGTAAGGCACAAATTTGAACGTTCACATAGAAAATGTAATTTCAATGTACCTGTACTTCTTAAAACGTTAATGTTTTACTGTTTAATAACTTATAGACTATAATTTATTATTTTTCCCTTGCACTCAGTGACCAAACCTATACACACACATATAGACATACAAACATACACACAAGTATATGTATGTATATATATATATATATATATATATATACATACATACATACATACATACATACATACATACATACATACATATATATAATTTGTGTGTGTGTATGTATGTATGTGTGTGTATATATGATGTAGATAGGTATGTATGTATATATATATATATATATATATATATATGTATATATGTAGATATGTATATAGATATGTAGATATGAAGATATGTATGTGTATATGTATATGTATATATGTATATATATATATATGTATGTATGTATGTATGTGTGTGTGTGTGTGTGTGTGTGTGTGTGTGTGTATATGACAGCAGCAATCAAGCTGTGAGAAAACAGTAAAAGGAGGCGTCAGGCGTCGTGGTACATTTTTGATGCAGCTGCGAAAACAACTTTGTGGCTGCCGCCAAATACACAAAACAATTACTTTGATCAATCATGTTACATTATTTTTAAAATGTTTCCTTTTCTTTTTCATAACTTCTTTAACACATGACATAACAGTGATTACATTGATATATATATATATATATATATATATATATATATTGTATACATATATATATATATATATAGGCTAGCGACACTCATAACAGTGACAAAACAATTACATTGACAATCATGTTACGTTATTTTCAAAATGTTTCCTTTTCTTTCTCTTTCCTTCTTTAACACATATATATATATATATATATATACAATTTCAGTAGTGGAAACTTTGATGTTTATGAATGTTTAAACTCTCAAAAGCTGGATGTGAAGTTATCAATGAAACTGGTTGTATAACTTGAAAATGCTGTCTCTTCAACACAAGTCCTACAAATACTGTCGTAATTGAAACAAACTATGAAACTGAAACTGATTATGACAGCAGCAATCCAAGCTGTGAGATTTGAAACAAGATTATTGTTCACATGGCCAACTGTACATTGCATGCTCAAGAGTATGCTCAGCGCTTTTAGCTTGGTTATATTACAACGGAGGGCGAACTCACAATGTGGTATACAAAGAGATCCTTAACAAATAATTATTGGTATATTTTCCCTCAGTTTAAAATGGTTTAATTTTCTTCTTAATAAAAATTTTAAGGCAGTACTTCGCCGCTGCGAAGCGCGGGTATTTTGCTATACAGCATAAACCCTTTGTATTCTCTTAGATATTAGGTAAGATTCATTAAAATTATGTATGTAAACACACTGTTTATATATAGTAAAACCTAAATATTATTTTAAAGATCTCGAGCGTCTCCGATATCACATCTGTTACAGACATTACAATATACAGGCCACTGGCAATAAATACGTACAATGCAAGAAAAATTGTATACAGTTAATGTGTGTATAGTGACACTAAACGTACGTACATGTACTAAGTACTGTAAGAAGAAAATTAATTATGGTTACTCGCCAAGAATGACACGACAACTTGTCCGATAATGATGAGTTTAATTTTACTGCACAACAAAGTAGAGCATTACAGCCCTTCTAAAGGAGCCTCTTCAGGAGACTGTGTAACACCGCTGTTGTTCTTGTTCCGGCAGTCTTCAATCCAAATCCCTAAAGTAAATTCCATCCGGACTACTGCCTTATTATGTCCACTTACAACTCGTTTTACGCCCTGGGTTAAAGGACACTGCGGCCGTAGATCTTATATTCTTTTCCTTATTTTTAAATAAAAAGAATTGTGGACTCATTGATGCCGTAATGACATCCTACAGCGGTGTAGCATTTCCCTTCCTTCAACATATCCAAAACTTTTACCTTTTAGGCAATTGTTAGCATCTTCCATTGGCGCTTGGGCACGGCCACTGAAGCAGTTGCAGGAGCAGATCGTTTTGGAGCCATAACGAAGGGCTTGACTACGCACAAAGATAAACACAAATGAGCACAAAAGTTAACTCTTTATACAGCGATATACGTTGATGCTCAATAAGTAAGACAAGACTTCCTGGTTAACACCGCAAAATCGAATTCGCCGCTCCGTCTCTGAGCCATTTAGCACACAGGAACTTAACTGCATGCTCTGATTGGTTAGCTTCTCAGCCATCTGCCAATAGCGTCCCTTGTATGAAATCAACTGGGCAATATATATTTAGATATGCTTACATATAAAATCTGCGATAGAGTGAAGCCACGAAAGTCGAAGAGCGATATAGTGAGGGATTACTGTAAATCAAATGTGAAAAACTGGCTACCCTTGTAATTTTGCTGATTTGAATGCATGTGACTGCTCAATACTGATTACTTGCAACACCAAATTGGTTAGATTAGCTCATTAAGCCTTGAACTTCATAGACAGGTGTGTCCAATCATGAGAAAAGGTATTTAAGGGTGGTCAATTGCAAGTTGTGCTTCCCTTTGACTCTCCTCTAAAGAGTGACAGCATGGGATCCTCAAAGCAACTCTCAAAAGATCTGAAAACAAAGATTGTTCAGTATCATGGTTTGGGGGAAGGCTACAAAAAGTTATCTCAGAGGTTTAAACTGTCAGTTTCAACTGTAAGGAATGTAATCAGGAAATGGAAGGCCACAGGCACAGTTGCTGTTAAACCCAGATCTGGCAGGCCAAGAAAAATACAGGAGCGGCATATGCACAGGATTGTGAGAATAGTTAAAACAACTCGCAGATCACCTCCAAAGACCTGCAAGAACAACTTGCTGCAGATGGTGTATCTGTACATCGTTCTACAATTCAGCACAATTTGCACAAAGAACATCTGTATGGCAGGGTCATGAGAAAAGCCCTTTCTGCACTCCTGCCACAAACAAAGTCGCTTGTTGTATGCAAATTGTCATTTAGACAAGCCAGATTAATTTTGGAACAAAGTGCTTTGGACTGATGAGACAAAAATGGAGTTATTTGGTCATAACAAAAAGCGCTTTGCATGGTGGAAGAAGAACACCGCATTCCAAGAAAAACACCTTCTACCTACTGTCCTATTATCTACGGTTCCATCATGCTGTGGGGCCGTGTGGCTAGTTCACGGACTGGGGCCCTTGTTAAGGTCGATGGTCGGATGAATTTTAACCCAATATCAACAAATTCTTCAGGATAATGTTCAAGCATCAGTCACAAAGTTAAAGTTACGCAGGGGTTGGATATTCCAACAAGACAATGCCCCAAAACATAGTTTGAAATCTACAAAGGCATTCATGTAGAGGGAGAAGTACAATGTTCTGGAATGGCAGTCACAGTCCCCTGACTTGAATATCATCGAAAATCTATGGGTTGATTTGAAGCAGGCTGTCCATGCTCGGCAGCCATCCAATTTAACTGAACTTGAGAGATTTTGTATGGAAGAATGGTCAAAAATACCTCCTTCCAGAATCCAGACACTCATCAAAGGCTATAGGAGGCATCTAGAGGCTGTTATATTTGCAAAAGGAGGCTAAACTAAGTATGGATGTAATATCTCTGTTGGGGTGCCCAAATTTATGCACCTATCTAATTTTGTTATGATGCATATTGCATATTTTCTGTTAATCCAATAAACTTAATGTCACTGCTGAAATACTACTGTTTCCATAAGGCATGTCATATATTAAAAGGAAGTTGCTACTTTGAAAGCTCAGCCAATGATAAACAAAAATCACTGTATGTTTCAGACAGATTTAAATTATAAATGTAACCGAAATGTACATTTAGAAATGATATCAAGGGTGTACTTAGAAAAGTGCAGTATTAGCAGTTAATAATCAACAAATATGATTTTTTCCTTTAACAGTACTTACTGCCACTTTCTCCACCTACTTCTAAATCCCAAAGATACAGAATGGTTATTTCATTTTCATTAGGGCAGATGAGACAGTAGTCTTTAGGGGATTTTCCCTTCAGTGTTTTAGAAGGAACATATTTGTGATTTGTGCCTTCATTTCCCTTGAGATCAAAGTGTGAATATACAGGAACTACAGAGTGATGGAGCTGCTCCCATAAAGACAGCAATCGAATAAGAGATCTAATATTGTCAATGCTTGAAATAAATTGAAACATTTTAAAGAATTGCATAATAAATGCATAAAATTATATATAATCTATTGTAGTGTATCTAAATAAAATTATACTCTATATTCCATGAGTCCTAAGTTGATATAAAATGTGTACTGAGCAGATAGTATTATATTTATAGCTAGAATTGAGTATATTTTCATCATTTGCTTTCTTTCTGCTTGTATATTTTACATGACAAAGTTAATAGTTTGCAAAAGATGACTTCTATGATGTGATTCATTTCTTTTTTAATTTTTCTCAATTGTCCAGATAATTAAAAAGTCCACTAACCACCACTAATTCTTTTTGACATTCCCATCACTTACTGTATTTGTTTGCCTCTCTTAGATGTGGTCATACTGCTGCCATAAAATAAATTACCAGGTCTAAAGATGAAGACTGATGAGATTGTGTGTCCTAAACAATCCATTACCCTCTAAAAATCAGATTATCTGAAAAAAGACCAAATATGCCCAGGAATGGTAGTATCCCTGCATCATTTTGTTAACACGTATCTGTTACTCTGCTTTTTTTCCCCCACAGCTTTGTAATGCAAGTAGTCCACAGTTCACTAGTTAAACCAATTATATTCTATAGCCCCGTCCACATGAACGTGGAGGAGAGCAGTGCCTTTTTTTTTTTTTTTTTTAAATAAAATGTCATGCTGCAGATTTTTTCATGTAGATGTGCAAAAACACAGCATTGTGGTCAGTAGCATATTTTTTTCTGCGGGAACACACAGAGCACAGTAAGTCCACTTTTGCTGTTACCTAACATCTCCTTTTTGCAGCTCCCGGTGGATGAGGCTGAGCACAAACATGCTTCAAGCACATTAGAGGGATGTACACAATATTGCCTTAGCTTCCATGGAACTTTAGAATTACACTTTTCAATACTGCAGTCATCATTGGCAAAGTGGGCATTTTACTACCAGAACAACCACAAAACACATCATATTTTTTTCCTTTTACTATACACCTTTATTTTAACATAAAAATACAAGATGAAACAATTTAAATTAGGTCATGAAAATATATGGACATGAGCATGTTAACATGTGTTAAAACAGGCATCAACACATGAAATGCATTGCATTGATATGTGTCTCAACATATGCACTGGTCTTAATCAGGTCAAAAGATTTTAACTGTGACCCATGTTATTGTGCCGTAGAACTGCACATTGTTTATGAGTCATTATGTTGTGTCAGTTAAAAGATGAAAGGAAAGAATCCAATATCAAGAGGGATTGAAAAACATTAGGATTTTAAAAACCTATTGCAGCTTAGTTAAATGCAACTACTTTAAAACACCCTGACTGCATAGTTAGTTTTGTTGCCTCACAGAGTCAGGATCAGTCATTGGTTTTGTTCAGGTATTTTGATTCCTCCCACATCCCAAAAACATACCCATTAGGTTTACTGGTATTTCTAATTTAGCTCCTATTCTTTTTGTGTTATTGTACCTTTGGTGTAGTGGTCTTGCTGTAGGGGGCTTTCTGAGTCATGGTGACTTGGAGGCTTTTGATAAAAGATGCTTTTAGTAGATCAGTTTTTTTTTTTATTTTATATGTCTGAGTAACTTCTCCTCAGATACACACACTGCTCAGTTGGGAACAATACATTTTCAGTAATATATTATCATTTATGATGTATGTTTCTTTAAGAACACAGATGTTTTACTTTCAATGTCTTAGTTGCCTGCCTTACAGTAATTTAAATGATATTCCTCTGTCAAGGAACATACTGTTAGTAAAATGTACTATATTTTGAGTTGTATTAGCACTTTCGTTTTAGCTCCCAGATGCCCCTAGTGGTTAAAGCAGTTTGGCAACACTACAGTTCAATAGGAAGAAATGCCTTGTGGTCTCTCGCTGCCTCTATTACATTAAAGTGACATTGTAACTTGCCAGTGAGCCCATCTGTAAAGCAAATTTGAGATGATTTCTGTCTTCATTCCATTAAAATACATTGCAAATTGTTGTCACATTGTTAAAAGACCACATTTATGATTCATTACCCCAGTGTGGTTTGCTGGTACAAGACAGTTTTTGTCTGTGCCAGATCTACAGTATAACATTCTGTTATGAATCTGAGAGGTGCTGTTACCCACTACGCTGCCACTTATTTCTTAATCATACTTGCAAATGGGTGGGAGACTTGAAGTAAAACAGGTATTTTTGTATTGCAGAGTTTATTTGTTGATCTGTGAATGTATGTTTTTTAAATTAACAATTTTAAATTTTTGTAAAACTTGTATGGAGGCTCTTTTTATTAATAGCACACTATGCTACTGCCACACTATATGTTTGGTAAAACAAATACATATTCTTTTATTATAGTTGAAGTAGCTTATTAATTGGCAATATTCTAGAAAAGGCATAACAATATAATGTAATCAGTTGTTTGGTTAATTCGGTTAATTGTTACAGTATGAGGGTGTGTGTGTACAATCTGAGTATACTCTGTGAAGAATCAATATTACACCTGATGCTGTTCAGTTAGACATTAACATCCTTCCTGCACCCCTGTACTACAGGGTGTGATTAAAAAATGAGTGGATGGGTAAATGGACAGATGGACAAGTAAAATATTTTTGCATAGAATATTCTTGCAAAAAAAATCTCTGATTAACTTCTCAAGCCACTTGTTGGCTGTTAACAACTTTATGTTGCAGTGTATATATAAGTTTTTTGCACCAATTTCAGCTATTCTCTAGGCCGTTTTTGTGATATGTTAGTGTGATTTAAACTACTACTATCCAAATGAGTGAGTCGAATTTGTCTATATATCTGTCACATTAAGGCTAATTCATGCTTATTCAGTGTCTTAAATAAACTGCTTATTGAATTTCAGCTGTTGTTGATTCTGAAGCTAAAAAGACAGAATTTATTATTCACCAAATTATGCTTTTTATGGCTTTCTGTGACCCTGATTGAACTTCTGCATGGGTCAGGAGTCAAAGTAAGTTTAATCCTTATCCACAAAACATCTTGGCAGAGATAAGAGCAACTTCCAGCTTTTGTTTTCATGCTGTTTTTGAGAGTTTTGCACGTCGTCATCTCAGTCTCTTTCTCTTGCAGGCTTTTCTTGTTCGCTTGGCTTGCCATCTCTGTGTATTATATAGCTTTGCTGAATTGAATGAGAAATGATTTGGCAGCCTGCTTTCCATTTGGAACTTTGCTAAAGCTTTGTGCTCTAGACTGAAGTTCAGTCATTTGCTGGATCATCAATGTTTTTACATTTGAAAAATTATGTTTTCTTGCATGTCTCTGCTCATCTGACATTAGTATGTTTTTATATATTAGTTGTAAATCTTGAGTGAACTGTATGGATATACATTTTGTTTCTTTTTTGTAAGTCAACATTAGTCATTATAGGCATCCCTTTTTTTACTTTTAAAACCTGATTGTTACAAGAGGCAGGTTTAAATAAGGTGAATGTTACTTCATCCTATTGTATGGTAAGTCCAAGTCTAGGGGTAAGCATCTCATTTAAAAGCAGTTATCTAAAACATTTTAGGAAAGGAAATTAATGCTAGCACTTTCTGTTTAACAAAAAGGAATCTGTGTTTCGCAGACCCGAAACTAGCCTATACTAATAACTCTGTGTAGTTTCCATTGTAAGACTGCACCCGCACCCCAGTAGCCCTTGCCAAGTGCTTCATATTTGCATTGTGGTTTTTGCTTTAACCTCACTGCTGTCAGCCGAGCTTTTGCTTGTGTTTGTTGTGTGAGGGTGAAATGGCTTTGGTCAGCTGTGTGAACTTTTTGCCTTAAACTGAAATGAACTGTCAGGGTGCCAAATGGTAGACCCTTAAGATTTAAATGCTTTATGAAAGAAACTTCTGTTTCCTTGCAGGTTTAATCTTGGGAAATAAGATTTCACAGCATCTAATGCATCTTCAGTACAGTGGATGCTCTATTCAGCTGTATTGTGTAAAGATCTTTTTTTTTGGCGTTTGGTGTGTGGACATTTGTACACATAATGGCTTCTGTATATGGATAGATTTGGATTAATATGAGCCACCTTTGATTATTGTCAGAGCATGGGAAAATTCGTAATTAATTTCTATGAGGACAAGTCTTTTTTCATTGTATTGTACTATATAATTTATTATAAATTTGTATTAAAATAGGTTGTTCAAAAGCTGGTTGTTGAACATCAGTTTGGTTGGTGTCTTTGTGTCTTATTCAATTCAATTTATTTCCTGTCCCTTAATGTGCCTGCAGCCTTTAGTCCAAGCATGAATATCATAAAAGACCTGATGATATCAGACCAGACCACATTAGTTTTCCCCTGTCTTAAAATGACAAAGGGTGCCATTCTTGTTTGACTATTTGGAGCAGCATATATTGTTACAAATCTTATCAATCTCTCAGGTCTCTCTTAGAAAGTCTGCTTTGGGTGATCTGTTACCTGACACTCAGCGTACATGCTCAAGAGGCTCTTATTTCTTCTTTTGTAGTCTCAGTCTGGGAAAATGCAGCATTTTTAAGAAAAAATTTGGTTATGCACAATTTTGGATTCTTCTTTACACAGGTATAGAAATATTTTTATATATTTGCTGCACTTGAATTACTTGTGCAGTATTATATAATGCAACATTTAGCACAAACTGTATGACAGTTATGTCTCTGTCTTTCTCTCTTTAACCAACAGAAAATCTATGATTACCTTTCATGAACAATGTGAAATACCTTAACACTAATGAGCCTTTTTTCCACTACTTTTGATAAAAAGTCATTTTAAAGCTCAAAATCCCATTAGGAAAAATGCATCATGTCACAAATTACTTCCCACTGCTGTTGATTAGAAGGCAATTTTATTTCTCTTTGAAACCAATCCCTGGTTTTGTTTACAGTATGGTACAAATTCCATTTTGGGGTAATTTCAGAGATTAGCAGATCAAATAGTGTTGGTCTTTGCATGATTTTTATCTGAAACTACACTGTGTCCAACAAGCACTTTACTAGTAATTTATTTTAATATGGTGGTATGTTAGTGCAATAGGTATCACTTCTGAATCACAGCTCCTATAGACTGGGTTGTGAGTCCGGGCCAAGCTTTGACTATATGGAGTTCTTCCCTTTTCTGTATAGGTTTTACTTGCAGGTACATTGTCCTCTTTTTTTTCTATATAGGTTTTCCTGGGGGTACATTGGTTTTTGGCCCAAATTCAAGTGTATTAGGTTAATAGGTGACCATGAAGTGGTCATAGTTCATTAATGAAGATGTTCTATTATCTCTAACACAGACATTGCACATTTTTTAAGTTAATGGTGCTCTCAGATGCCTGGCAACACGCCTTCCACAATTGGTAAAATTGTCTGTATTCTATTTGTGTAATTTTATGATACCAAAATTCTCCCAGAACCTACATGGAACATAGGGTTTAATGTTTTGGTGCATGGTTCAGCATCTTATAATGATTCATACATGTTATTAAATTTTGATTTGTTGTAGTGTCCTTTGCTATAATGTTGACATTAAAATGCATTTCCTTTTCTATTACCCACACCTCAGTGGTCTCTTAGATCACTTAAGCTACATAGTGCGTGCTCTAGAAAATGCATTGTTTGAGTCAAACAAACAATGGCAGAAAAAAAAACGAAAAGGAAGAATTCCTTCTTAAATTTAAAGTGTTCTTTCTTTGCTGTACATGCTGGGATGCTTAATCTCTCTGTGGGCGGTATTTTTAGTTTAAAGCAATCTAGATAAAAAACACATTGACATTCTTGTAGCTCTCTTACCAGTCAGTTGACATCATAGGACATCTGATTGTTCAGATCTTATCTGCTTTGAATATAATTAATGTGATAGTGATTAAAGTGTTCTAATGTACAGGTAGAAAAGTGCTGTGAGCAGCAAAGTATACAGTGCAGTGTCTGAATTCATTATTGCAATGAGAAATTAGTCATGTCCAAAGTACAGAGTAAAGATTTCTTAAGAATAAATCAAAATATTTATGTTGGAGAGCCTCAGGAAATGTAGGATATCTGATCACTTTGACTATTTTTTTTTTTTAAGTGTAAAAGCAAATACACAGAATCAGCATCTATATATAGTATTCACACATACTGTATATTAAGAGACTAGAAAAAACATGAACTGAATGATTATGAAAAATGTTTTTTTTACCAATAGGTGATGGTATCCCCTTCTAGTACGTGAGGATATACCCATTTTGTAGTTTCTGAATTCTGGATTAGCCAATGGAAGTGCAGATATTTAAAAATGTTACTAGTATCAAACATTTTGTCATAGCAGTTACTGAATAATAAAGAAGCAACCAATACGGAGTAATGCAGAAAAAAGTAGTTCCTTCCATGGCAACAAACGCCACCCCAGGTTTTGGCATCATCAAACGTGATCAGGTTATGCTAGTTGGACATTTCATTTTTTTTTTTTTTTTTTTTTTTTTTTTTTACTTCTTTTATCTGTGTACATGCTGGAGAGAAAGCATCCCATATTTATTGGAACAAAATATTTTTATTGTGGTGTTTTATTTTTCTACATGTTCCTTCAGTTGACGTGAGAAATTTTATGTATAAAGTCCTACTACAATATACTCTTGTGAAAGAAACAGTTCAGCAATTGGTGAAAAATTGGCATACTACTGGTTATGTGAGCAATATGCCAAAACCAAGAAATCTTTATGTACACTCCCCACCTTAGAGGTGGTTTCCAACATTGCTGATCATATAGAGAGAAGTCGATACAGCACTTGTCAAAACGGACAGGTTTGTTATGAGGCTCATGTCCGTGTGTATTCTGTGATCTTCACTGAGTACTTTTTCATACACCACCATGTAGTTGCAGTCATCAGTGATACACACTGTGGTGTCTTGTGCCCTAACTTTATTAGTGTATAATTGATTTCACTTGGCAGTGATCTTAGTTACTTATTAGGAATAATTGTGCCTAACTGAAGCAAAGTGTTATTTGAATATCAATATATAAAAGAAAATAAATATGATAATTTTATTATCTTGCTATATTATATCCAAGAATAGCTGTTGCCTTGGTTTTAAACTACATTGTTTTAAGTGCTATGTTGTGTGGTGGATTTACTGCACTCAGATACCAATTTACTGCTTCAGCAAAGAACTTTCCATGCAGCAGCTATGATGGTTTTGGGAAGTGCAGTGCAGGATTACCTCAGCATAGTATTAATCACACTGTATTGTGTATGGTAATAAGCTGGACTGCAAGCTCTTAAAGCTCAACTAAGATTATTTTTGTATTCTATTATTATCATTTGTGCCCTTTATGTATCAGATATAGAAATATTTGCCATATATACTTTTGCCACTTTTCTTGATATGCACAGAGCTCAATTCATTATATCCTGTGTTAATTTTGCTCAGTCTGTATATTTGATACTGTATTGTAACCATGCCTGCACTGTTAAACCACTTGATGGCACATGCTGTTAATAGTACTATATAAAATATTACTTGATCAATGAATTTGCCTGCCTTTAAACTGGCAACTAGTAATACTGCACTAATACCATTTGCCAACAACATTTTATTGCATAATTAATACTTCCTATTAATATTTTTGTAATAAATTACTATGCTTTAGTACTGATGACAACATGATGCAGTAATTTTCTAAAATTATACTCTAGCTCCTGTGGTATTATTTGCCTTGAGAAGTCATTATTGATGCATTTATTTTAATTGATTATGGTGTTAATAATAATTTTCCCACTCATTCCTCATAATGTAAAATTGTTTTTTTTCCTTGTTAGTGACTCTCTAAATTGCACTGTAGAGGACATGTTATTCTTGACATGTTTGCTCCTACATAATCACTAGCAGATTGTGTATGAGTTTTATTCATATGATAAACAAATGTATGATCATTTAACAATAAAATCAAATTGTGACAGAAAGGACCCTATAATGACCCTGTAATAAAGGTTTGTATTAGATTACATGATGCTTTTCATGGAAACTCGCATGGCCCTTTCTACATTAAGGGCCAATGGGGCCCAATACTACCAGACTTGGAGCAAACTAAGTAATATGTTTCCTTCTGTAATTTAACTTACTATTTAAATGTGTAGAACAACCCTCAGCTTTGTCTTTTTAAGCATTTTGTTTCTAATTTTCTATCATTTGCACAATTAATTTTCTTATTTAGAAAAATATGCTGGGTACCACAGGCCTGTTTCCTGCTGAGGGGTTGGACCAATTGGCCCAAAATTGGGACTTGAAATTCAATTCTCAAATTAAAATTAGGAACACTTGTTGTTGTTTTTTTTTTTTTGTTTGTTTAATTGTGCATTTGTACTTCCTATTTGAGTTTTTTTCCAGTTGAGACCATGCAGCACACACCAGCAAAGTTGTATAAAAAGTCCAATACTATTTGCTCCCCTAAAGGTAGCTACAGTAATTTTTAAAAAGAAACAAGTTTGATATCAAGAATGTACAGTATATTTCATAAGGTATTACACTACATGTTGATTTTCACCCAAATCTGAGAAGGTCTTTGCTAAATTTAAAAAGCTCAGAGAATGTTGTGTGGAAAAGAAACCAGCAGTATCATGATCTTGTTACAGACACGTGCAGTATCCTGGTGCATAAAGATCAAGTATGTAATTGAAAAAAAAAAATAAAAAAATTTCAATTGTTTGCTGGCTTAACACTGACTAGCAACCATATGCTCGGACTGTAGTTAGCACTGATACCAGACATGCAGTGTGTGTAGTCTGCCTATTGTCTGTTATTGTTATATTTTCTTGTTTACCTCAAATCCTCTCGATTCTAAACTTGAGGTGTAGCTGTTTCAGTTTAGGCAGTTCATAGCCAATATATTTTTCTTAGGCTCCAACTTTACTTATCATTTAAGCCTATTTGACTGTATTTTGTCAGATGATAAAAATGTCACAATGGTTTGATGCCAATCAAGACAAAATGTGTCTATGTTCCATTATTTGATTTTTTTTTGGGCCATGAAAGCTGAGTCAACTAGAATGCTAAATTTGTCATTAGCAAAAACTGGAGATACTGTATAGTTAGATAGGTTAATGTTTATGTTAGGTAAGCCTCATATAGGAAAATTCTAGAATGACCCCATCAGAATTTGCATGCCAACAGTGCCACTGGAATCTTGAGTTAGTCATTATGGAAATAGTACAAAGTAGATGCAGAAGATGGGTAGATGGATGGACTTGTTTATCCATTACAGTTTTTGGCTTTGTTGAGTCTACTGATCTGCTTGAAATTTACAACATGGTTAATATAGTGTTCCTTATACCCTTGAACTGGGTTAAACTGATTTAGATATCAATATGAATGGAATAGATGATTTCTTGTCTTACTAGCCATTTAACACAGCAGCTTTATAAATTATGTTGTGTTATGCTAAACCCTAGTAATTAGTGAAATCTAATTTCCAAATAATAACTAAAAATGCATTAATACAAAAATAATCCTTTAGTCTTATCAGAGTATACAGCAATATCTATGAAAGACCTATTTAATTTGGGATACAGTACTTGTATTTTATTAGAGTTTTGTTTTAGGGGATGAGCTTGTCAGAGGTATTCTTGCACTCTAGATTAGTCTGTGGAAGGTGTTTTTCATAAAGATACCCATCTATTATCTTGTATGTCAAAATAAACCCTTTCTCTCTGGTCAATGAATAGAATGGGTTTCCTGTCTGCTGTTCAGCCTGCAGGAACAGACTTTTGTTTCTGTGTTAAGATTACAATGAAGAGTATGGAAAGGGAATAAAAGAAATAGGGAGGCACCCAGTTGATTTTTCCTGCTGGCTCAAGTCATTGTTTTACCTTTGTCAGGTAGCTTCCTAAACCTGGTTTCACTTGCAATTGTTTAAGAAGCTTTTTTTCTGTCTATGTATAGCTAGCTTCCTGTCTTTAGCATTATGTTGTTCAGTTATTCATTCAATCCATTAAATCTATCTTTCAAAAAGAATAATCATAAGATTATACTCTTCTCATTTGTCATATTCTTCCCTACTTTTTCTGGTGAGGGTCATTATGTGTTAATCAGCCCAGACCTCCCTAACCCCAAAAACGGTGTTTTGTTCCTCCTGTGATAGTTTAGATGTCATGGAGGACTGAGAGTTATAATATCTTAAGTGTGTCCTGGTTGGCCTTAACTTATGATGTTAAGTTCTCTGGGAGACCATTTGCTTCTGGCCAGATCAATTCAGCTGACTTCTCTTGATACATACAGTATGTATAGTATAATGGTGTGATTATGAGGTTTGTCATATTCATAATTAAATATTGATTGTGAAGAAAAATATCATTATCTATTATGCTCTTTCCCATCAGTAAAAAAAAAAAAAAATTTCTTTTCTATTATGCTTGAGATGAGCCTTTGTCTGTATGTGTGTGTTTTTTATTTTTGCTTTAAACTATTAAGACCGCTGTTTTTGGAGACAAAAAATATTTAAGTTATAGAGTTTCATAAAATTGTCTTTATACATTAGCAAAGACACAACCCCTTCACAAACAGGAGCATAACTATAGGGTGGCATTGATGGCTACATGTCAGAGACCCAGATTGGACATAAATAACTAATGTAAAGAGCAATATGTTGCAAAATTTTTATCAATTATTCAATTTATTTATTCGATTTTTGTTTATTCCATTCATTTACTCTAGTTTAGTCCCCAGCACTTTGTCAAAAATTCAGTGTATAATGGATCACATTGACAAATTAAAAAACATACGCAAATCTACACTCTTTAGGTCATTATTTAATTAGAAAACTGAGGAGTCTCCTCTTGGTTAGTCTTGGTTAGCATTGGTTTAAAATGCATGAACTGGGGAAATCAGGGACAGGTTTTATAGGAAGAAGCCCTGTGGATGTAGCCTTTGCAGCACAGGATTTCACAGTTATTCACTGCACACTTTTTAAGGGGTTGACCCCAGACATGTTTTCTCATTTAAGAATCACATCTGGCCCCATGAGACTACCTCTTGGTTTTTTGTTTTTAGGGTTGTTGCTGGGCTTAGTGGCATAGCAGTTACAATTGCTGCCTCAAAGCTAAAGGGCTCTGAATTATAGTCCTGTCATTCTTTGGACTTTTACTTCCACATTCCAAAGAGACATTTATCGGGCTGAATGACTTTTGTTGAGATTTTTAGAGGGGCATTACAAACAAACAAGCAAGCAAGCAAGGTATACTAGAAACTGCAGATCATTTGATAGCATATTTTAGTAAGAATGATTTTGCAAAAATATTACAATAAAAATGTTAGCTTGAAAAATTTTAATCCTTGAATTTAAGTTAATTTGTTTCTTTCCCAGCACAAGACAGTGGAATACAGTGGAACCTCGGGTCACAACTATAATTCGTTGTAAAACTTTGGTCGTGACCTGAAGTAATTTCCCCCATAGGATTGTATGTAAATATAATTAATCCATTCCAGACCGTACGAACTGTATGTAAATATATTTTCTTTAATGATTTTTAAGCACAAAAATAGTGTATAATACCATAAAATGCACAGTGTAATAGTAAACTAAATGTAAAAACATTGAATAACACTGAGACAAACACCCAGGCTCCCTGCACGTGAGCCTACGCTCGCTCGCTCTCTCTCTCGCGCTCATTCTCTCTCTCTTGCACTCACTCATTCTCTCTCTCTCTCTCTCGCTCGCTTGCTCGCTGTCTCTCTGTTGTGCTCGCTCGCTCTCTCTCTCCTGCACTGGCTTTCTCCTCCTGCTTCATGCCTTCTCCTGCAACCTCCCTTTCTTTCCTGTTCTCTTCTTTTTCCCTTTAGCCAGCTCGCGCTTCTATTTATGAAGAGGACGTGGTATTTGTGGCAATCACGGATGCAGATCGCTTTTCACCAGTGCACTTAGGTGAGAAACGGCCACATCATAAACTTCTCAGGATCCGCTTCGGCCACACACCACCACGCCCCTCCCTAAGCCACAAGTGCAGTGACTATTTATTAAAACTGGCCTTTTTTGATGGGAGCTCTGGACCTGCTATACCACAGGAGGAAGCTGGGTTGAGAGGAGGTTACAGTTTTGAGGGAGAGTTCCTCTGCGTGATGCACCAAGAACAATGTACAGTACAGGGAGAGACTGAACGTGTGCGGAAATCATTGGTGCGTACGAACTGGAAGGGAAACTGGCTTGTTTGTCACCCGAGTGTGTGGTCGTGAACAGATGCAAAAGTTTGGTGAACTTTTTGATTGTAACCAGATTTGTACGTGTTCAGAGACGTTCATGACCCAAGATTCCACTGTATATAGGTTTATTCATAAAAAGGAATATTCATTTGTTTTATACAAAACCAACCCTCTTTAACATACCCTTTTGAAAGCAGTCAAAAATCCACTAGTGGTCTGTATTACCATGTGTGACATGGAGATGAGTTAGATCTATGATTTGTAACAGCTAAAATCACCATTGCTGTGATGTTTGTGTACAAATTTTTTGAATTTTGTTTTGTTTGGTGGCTACACAGATAGATGCTTACAGATTGAAATGTTTACGCAGAAAATCAAAAAGGAATGCTCCCAAATGCTGAAATTGATGCGCATATCAGAACATATTCCACTTTACACCACAACAGCTGTGAAGCTGGTATGCCCTATGTGGAAATGAGAAGAATCCTGTAGCAATCATTTCTTTGAATATATCTTTTATTGTTCATAACACAATAAATAAGTATAAAATATCAGAATATGGTAAACAAAGTAAAAAGAAACTTTCATAAAATATTTTACTGCCTTTTGAAGAAAATAGAAAGCTATGCAGCTACTATTGCTCATTTAGGGATTTTCAGAACTCAGAGATGCTAGAGAGAGCTGTAGGTAGAAGGAGGTCCCTGTTGTCAAATCTGTGATATTTCGAGTTGCAAGTAGTGATCTCAAGGTGTTTTGGAAACATAATGTGATGGTGCAGGTCCTGCTCCATGCTCCCTCCTTACTTCTGGGAGCCCCTCAACCCAACATTGTCGTTAATGTAACTGGATGAGCTGATCTGATGGGGACAAATCAAACTGAGCAAGGGGATGACGGAAAAGATGCAATCAAACAAAATCAGTGTCCAAATAGTGAAGTGCTCACAGTTCAATAAATAAATAATCCATAAATAGGTAAAAATTCAAATGTTTAAAACAAGGCTAAAACGCGAGAATAATAACCTGCAGAAGACATTGGGGCAAATTAGCCAAGCACCCAAGACTTGCTCAGCTAAAGAGACTCACGCTGCCGTCCCCCATCTTGGCTGCCTCCACCGGAGTCTGCCAGACCGCTTGTGGTCGGTTGTCCTCTCGTCTTCCCTCTCGCACACGCAGTCGTTCATCCGATCTTTAGGGAGGGCTCCACCTCAATCGAACCCATTCCTCTGAATAATTAACTGCTCGCTTCAGGTCCTTCCACAACATTTCGATTGGATTAAGGTCAAGACTTTGACTTGGCCATTCCAAAACATTAATTTTATTCTTCTTTAACCATTCTTTGGTAGAACGACTTGTGTGCTTAGGGTCGTTGTCTTGCTGCATGACCCACCTTCTCGTGAGATTCAGTTCATGGACAGATGTCCTGACATTTTCCTTTAGAATTCTCTGATATCATTCAGAATTCATTTTTCCATCATTGAAGGCAAGCCGTCCTGGCCCAGGTGCATTAAAACAGGCCCAAACCATGATAATACCACCACCATGTTTCACAGATGGGATAAGGTTCTTATGCTGGAATGCAGTGTTTTCCTTTCTCCAAACATAACGCTTTTCATTTAAAGCAAAAAGTTCTAGTTTGGTCTCATCTGTCCACAAAACATTCTTCCTATAGCCTTCTGGTTTGTCCACGTGATGTTTAGCAAACTGCAGACGAGCAGCAATGTGTTTTTTTGGAGAGCAGTGGCTTTCTCCTTGCAACCCTGCCATGCACACCATTGTTGTTCAGTGTTCTCCTGATGGTGGACTCATGAACATGAACATTAGCCAATGTGAGAGAGGCCTTCAGTTGCTTAGAAGTTACCCTGGGGTCCTTTGTGACCTCGCCGACTATTACATGCCTTGCTCTTGGAGTGATCTTTGTTTGCCAACCACTCCTGGGGAGGGTAACAATGGTCTTGAATTTCCTACATTTGTACACATTCTGTCTAACTGTGGATTGGTGGAGTCCAAACTCTTTAGAGATGGTGTTGTAACCTTTTCCAGCCTGATGAGCATCAACAACTCTTTTTCTGAGGTCCTCAGAAATCTCATTTGTTCATGCCATGATACACTTCCACAAACATGTGTTGTGAAGAGCAGACTTTGATAGATCCCTGTCCTTTAAATAACATAGTTTGCCCACTCACATCTGATTGTCATCCCATTTATTGAAAACAGCTGACTCGAATTTCACCTTCAAACTGACTTCTAATCCTAGAGGTTCACATACTTTTGCCACTCACAAATATGTAATATTCGATCATTTTCCTAAATAAATCAATGACCAAGTATAATATTTTTGTCTTATTTGTTTAACTGGTTTCTCTTTATCTACTTTTAGGACTTAAGTGAAAAACTGATGATGTTTTAGGTCATATTTATGCAGAAATATAGAAAATTCTAAAGGGTTCACAAACTTTCAACCACAACTGTATTTCATTGGCAAAAGTATTAAAAACTTTACTGCACTTTTAGTAATGTTTTTATAAACAATTTTAATTGGCTTTTGCACTAGTTAATAAAGTAAATAACATCTGTTATGTAGATGTTAAAAAATAAACTGCTGACAAAGCAATCTGCCTCACTGGCGCTAATCCTGTAATATCATTTGTTTGATTTGCAGAGCAATTGCTTAATCAAGGTAGGCCAGGAAGAGAAGTAAGTCATTATACAGCTGTATCTGTAGTCTTTTTGGCCACTATGCAAAGGCTGCATTAATGCTATGCGATTCTGTGATAAATTCTTTCCAGCTATCTCAGACTTCTGGTGTGATGGGAGAAAAAAAATTAACCCCTCAAATTTAAATCTTATCCCTGCTATATTTTACTTCTCATACTTTATATTTATATGTTACATGTATATAGCTGATAACTGCAGATGTGTAATGTTTAGAAAAATCAATGATGTTACTATTTCTTATAAAAAAAACACCTCTTGCAAAAAAGATAATGCTTCATCCAGTATTGAACCTGCTTAATCCAAACAGAAACCAAATGAAATTGAATTAAATAGTTTTACACAGAGAGAAGACTTTAGAATATTAGGCTTTTTTAGCTTACGTGTCATTATACTCCACTCACTGGGTTGTTTGAACCATCAGGTGGTTAGTGAACATATGATCATTGAGTAGCTAATAATGTCTGATGCCATTAATGGGCCTGCTCTTCTGTACCTGACTGATCCTGTATGGTTATTTTTTTGATTTACATTCTTTAAGAAATCTAACAAAGGGCAAAGATAATGATTACATTTAATGTATTTCTAAACAAATGAGGGCTTTTATGTTCAAGGTGTTATTTGAAAAGATTGGTGATACTCCGATAATATTAGTAGGGTAAGTGTAGTGAATATGAGTCTTACCTTGGGTAAAATGAAAGATCAGGTGGCAACAACATAAATAATGTTTTTTTTTTTTTTTCTTCACACGTGTGATGGAAAGCCATTAGATAGGGTGTGTTTTTGAACTCAGAAATATAATGACCACAGGAATTAATCAAGTCACAGAGTGTGGCATGGAGTTAGGTTAATTGTTTTATATATCCTCATTGGTGTCTTCCTTTTTTTCTTATCAAAGAATTCCCTATGTGTAATTATGATTTAGTTTTGCTTTTTTCCAAAACATACCATTTATCATTTAGAGTGATCCAAATACAAAAAGTGATATTTTGGTTTTAATTATTCCTTTACCTTAAGGAATTATTGCATTTCCCTCACTTTTGAATTTGTCTGTAGGTCACTTAACTTTACTATACATCATCTTGCAGAAATGAAATTGTTTTATTTAAACTATTCTACAGCTTGTGGAGTATATTTCGCAAGATTCAGTTTATCACAAAACACACCCATGCACACAAATAGGCACACACATACACATAATAGGGTTTTTAGACTTGGTGATCAGCATAACTGCTTGTGTCTGAACTATCAAAAAAGTGTAGAGCTATTGTGAAAAAAAAAAACCTTCTGAACAGGGGGCAAAGATGCAAATTCTTAGGTGAAGGTTCCTCAGCCAGAAAATAAGTATGGGTACAAGTTATGTTAGACTAATTCTCCATCTTCCTTCCCTAAAATCTGGCTACTTAATGAACACACTTCTATAAAATAACTGCCTGTTGATTCAGTACACTTTAAGACAATTTGAAAAAATGTCCAATTGCTATGCAAGCATCTCTTTTCTTAGTACCCTGATTGAATTCAATGTTATAGTTTAATTAACAAAGCTATTTGAAAATACATGTGTCCTTTAACTGTCTTTTTTCATGTAATTAGAATGTAAAGGAAATTAGGAGCAGGTGTTCTGTCACACTGAAATGTGAAACACCATTTGAATTCTTAACCTGTTTCCTGTACTGCATTAGTATGCCGCTTGTGGAGTAGAATTCTTTTCCTCTTGGTGCTCACTGGGACACTTTGATTCATCTTTGCTTCCAGCTAAAGTTCCATTAAGATGTGTACACCACAGTGACTGTTTGCTATTTCACATTACATAAACAAACAACCAACCAAAAAAAGCTTCTTATATTCTTAACAATTTGCTTTTTTAAAGTACAGATTTTTAAAAATTAAAACATGGATTTTCAGATTGAGGAAAGATACTGTGTTATTCCAAAAAAAGCCATTTTCCCTGTAGGTCTGAGTGACAGAGTAAACAGTACATTTTTGAGTATTTAATCCCTAACAAATTGTGCCCAGCTGGATCTAATAGCACACTTGAATTACGAGACAAAATCAAATTGTTTCTTGTACATCTGAAGTTAATTAGGCAGGCGGCTCATTTGGTGTCTAATGAGGATGCAGAGTTTAACTTTACCCCTACGGCACTGTGTTTCTTTATGGGAAATATGACTATGTATGTTTGTCTCTTGTCTCAGTCTCTCAGCCTGAGACTAGTAACTGTTGGTTCTCTGCTAATATAATGTATTCACTTATTTATCTCTTATTAATCATTTTTAATTTTATTTTTGCCTTGCTCTTAATTCTTTCAACTCTTTAAATTTGTATTTTATTTTGCTGGCCTATTGCAAAGATTGCTCAGACTGTAGCCTTGCTGTCCAAGTAGAAAAAAGGCAAGAATGAAAAAATGGCAAGATACAAGAGAATTAAAAAAAAACTGTATTTTTTGTATCTATTCAGAAGAATGTCGCTTAGTTTCCAAATTAAAAACTTTAAATTCATCCCATTTAAACATCCTGTTTTGTTGCTTTATTGAAATTAGCTTTATGTACTGTGAATTATTGGCCAGCTGGAAAGCTATTGCCAGGAGCATATGTGTGACCAAGATGGTAAAAGGAATGGAGTTGTCCCAGTGGAGACATTTCTGAAAGACAGACACAGAGAGATAGAGTATAATACTAAATGGTAAAGAATCCTTTTGTATAGCAATAAGGAAAGACAAAATGATTAACAGGCAGGGAGTTCTCTGGGAAAACCCAGAAGCAGAGATTATTGCACCCTTGGAGAATCCTTAAATTCTGTCAAGTACAATAGACAACAAACATCTTGCCAGTGGTGCCTAACCTTTCAACCAGAGAGAGAGCATTCGAAACCAAACTATCTATGTGTCGCAAGACCTTCAGGCTGATGAGTAGCAGTACTTTGTTCCTAGCCCATAATGCTGGGATCATATTGCTCACTTTGAGGGTAATGCCTGCACTTTTATCCCGAGTCTGTATTGGGCAGTAAACAGCTTGGAGAGTGCCTGAGAAACCCTGCCATTTTAGAACTAGCCCAGGGATTAGGAATATTGGGGACATCACAGCGAATTCTTCTCTAGTGTCCCTGTAAAAAAAGGTTTGCCAGGACCCCCAAAATAAATCCTGTGGCTTATCCTTGAAGGGAACTTTAAGAACATCCCTTTTCTAAACCTAGAGTTGCAAGGAGAACTGAAGAAGGAATAGCTTGGGATGTGTATTTGTGTGCGTGTGTGTGTGTGTGTGTGTGTGTGTGTGTGTGTGTCTGTGTGTGTGTAGGGGTGGGGGTGGGATGGTGTTAGAGATCTGAGGTATGAATACAGCAGAGAAAAAACTGGGCAAGCAAATGAGGCAGCCTACCAGAAAGACTGTACCTAAACCCATGCAAGAGGCCCCATAGAAGCAGCAGGGTTTGATTTGTCAGTTTTTATGGCCCTAAACTTTTGTTTAATAGAAATTAATAGTAATGTAGGCATGCACGTTTAAACAGTGACACCTTGTTTTGGCATGATTCCAGATGTGCGAAGTTGCCACGTTGCAATATTGCAGGTTTGAACAATGCAAATATGTTAATCATTGCTATACTGTGTGGTTATCTGTTTTGGTTATTTTGTCCTTAGATTTTTGGTTGCAAAATTTTCAGCTTTGCTTGTTATAATTTGTTTATTTGCAGTTGTGGTTTGGAACCTAAGCTTTGTTTTAGTTCATTTCATTTTGTGGTTCTGGTATTTATTTTATACTGTATATAACCTCAGATTTAACTATTAAAAGGTTATTTGTGCCTTATACTATCCATGTTTGTATTATCACTATTATAATATCAAGTGACAGCTCTGCATATTTTAGTTGTGCTTCCCTGTTTGGCCACTGTCTTTAAAGAGTTTGCATATCCTCCTGCTTTCACATGGGTTTGATTGATATCTTTAAATTGTCAACAGTGATTGTGTTCAATATTTGCTATGTGTTTGGTGTGGCTCTCTGTCTAGGATTGCTTCCAGCTCTGCTTGGTTCCTTGGTAAAGTGTCCCTGTTTATTGAGTTAACATACATTTCCTCTGTGACCTCTTTTTTCTTTTCTTCCATAGTCCAATATTATGTTCTCAATTTAGTTGGTGACTGTAATTTGCATGAATGAGCATACTTTATGATGAACTGGAATATCAAGGAAGCTGGAGCCTTGCTCCTGCTCCCATGAGAATGGGATACAGTTTCTCCAACTAAAAATCTGATTAAAGTGCTTCTAGAATATTTATGGCTGAGTTGATTGTGAGGAACTTCTATGGAGGAATATTTCGGACAAAATGAAATAAATAAATAAATGCGTAAATAAATAAAAGTACTGTGAAATGTGAGCATAAATAAATAAATGTGTCATGAAATGAGAGCCTTAATAAATAAATGTGTCATGAAATGAGAGCATAAATAAATAAATGTGTCACGAAATATGTTTTTCGTTGCTTATTTATTTATTTCATTTTGTCCGTAACATTCCTGCAAACCGTCATGAAATACGGCTTGAAATAAAACTGTCACTTTCACTCGTCAAAGTTGAGAGGGTGGGCTCTAACACGCCCTCTAGTTATTGATTGGTGAATCGATAGCACAAGAATTAATTAGAACAATGCTTACTACTGCCGATGAAATGGATTCTGCTGAAGATATTACATATTTCAGAGAGAGAACTGAAGATTAATCGGAAGAAATTACAATGTTGGCGGCCCTTTTAGAACTAAGTATTTGACCCTTGTTTTACGAGTATAAAGTCAGTTGCATATTCGCAGCTACTTTTTCAAACAACTGTACAGCTCTGATCAGTGGTAAAGTTGTTCAGTTCAAAATATTAGTTGGAGCTGCTTTGGGCATTCCATGTCAAAATACCTAACCTAATACAGTACAGCCGTTGCAGCTTACCGTATATCAAACTAGCTCATTCGCCTTGTGATCGTCTTCTCCGATACACCATATAGATCTGCAATCTGTTGTACTTTTAAACCGCATAACAGAAGGTGTTCTATTGACTCAGCTGGAATGTCAAAGGATGGACGTCCAGAGTAGGGAACTGCGACACCTGAACTGGAGTGCAGTCGAATCCGTTCCACCTGTTCTTCGATAATTTCAAAAACAGTTTCATCTATATCGGAGTCTAAAAGGGCCGCCAACATTGTAATTTCTTCCGCTAAATTTTCAATACACTCTCTGAAATACGTAATATCTTCGGCAGAATCCATTTCATCGGCAGTAGTAAGCATTTTTCTAATTAATTCTTGTGCTATCGATTCACCAATCAATAACTAGAGGGCGTGTTAGAGCCCACCCTCTCAACTTTGACGAGTGAAAGTGACAGTTTTATTTCAAGCCGTATTTCATGACGGTTTGCAGGAATGTTACGGACAAAATGAAATAAATAAATAAGCAACGAAAAACATATTTTGTGACACATTTATTTATTTATGCTCTCATTTCATGATACATTTATTTATTAAGGCTTCATTTCATGATGCATTTATTTATTTATGCTCACATTTCACAGTACTTTTATTTATTTACGCATTTATTTATTTATTTAATTTTGTCCGAAATATTCCTCCATAAACTTCCACAGTGTAGGAATCATTTTACTAATATTACTAGTAGGTTTGCATGGTATTCCAGTACTGAAATAATACAGAATAAAAAGTAATTTTAAAAGAGTAATTTGCCAGCCTTTTGTTCAATTTCAGTACCAGAAGAAAATAGTAGTTTTCAATCACCTCACAATTAGTAGTTTATTAGCGCAATTGTGGAAAATACAAACACTCCTCCCACCCCAACCCAGTGATGTAATAGACAGTATATTGTAAATCTAGCTTGACTCACAAAGAGTGAAACTCATCAAGGCACCTTATACTTATTTGTGAAGTTTGGCAAAGCAGGAAGGCTGCTGTGAGACAACAGGTGGCTAGGAAGGTTTGTGAGGTGTTATCTGTAATTTGCTTCAGTGCCAGTGGTGCTGGTACTGAGTTCTGAAAGCTGGTATTGATAGCAAAGTCAAACTTTTAGCACTGATCCAATACTAATTAGTAGCCTTTAGTGCCAGTTAGGTTTGTTGTGGTACCCTTATTATTCATACATCCATAAAAAGACATATAAAAAAGGTATAATAAGTAATAATAAATACCTACTGTAACTACCTACAATACTTTAGCAGTTCAGAGATATTTCATTGTTAATTTTTTGAGTTCACATCAGCAAGCATCAGAGTTGGTCTTTTGTTATTAAGGTAGCAGCTTTCAGTTTGCAGAGAAACCATGAAAGCAGTGCTTGGCAATTAAAGGGTTAATTTAAGATTGAGAAGCTGGACTAGTCTGGCTGAGCTTGACTGTTCACTTTCTGCTTTTAGTGGCTTGCTTGTTTAGAACAAGGAGGCATATCAGAATAGAGCCGCAATTACTACTATCACTGAGCAACTCTGATGGTGTGGTATTTATTTTGCAACCTTATCTGTCATTTCTCCGGGTGTATTTGTTTTTTGAAACTCTTTCAGATCTGTCACCTCGGGGCCTGATCTGTCAGATTTGGGGAGGTCAACAGGGTCAGTCTAGTCAGCCTTAAGAATAGAAAGCTATTGGTGACCCATTGTAACATTTGAGGTACCATTTGCTTCTCACAGGCAGTGTTCTCTGTTGTGTTTATTATACAATAACAGCATTCAAGAAAATATTTTGAGGCTGCAGTTCTCCCAAAATTTTTGTGTGCATTATTTATTTATTTATGTTTTCAGCTGTTTTAAATATTAAGTTTTTTGAAGTGGTTCCCAGATGAACATTCAAGTAAATCTGGAGTTGCTTTATAAATGTTGATTGGCCAAATCTTGTTATTGTGACCTTAGAGAAAATCATCATAGCAAATGAAATCCAAAAAAAGCTACTTATTGTTTTCTTTTTCAATTTAAAATTGTATTTGAAAGATTTAGTAGGTATTAGGATACTGAAAAATGTTGAACTTGTTATTATTTCAACAGACTGACTAAATGTATCTTCCTCTTGCTTTAATTATTAAAAGAATTATCATTCACACCAATAAGTCATTCTGGGATTATTATTCCAGTTATAATATTAAATTTACCCAATTAATATCAGAGTGAATTAATATATGATTCCCTTTCTTAACTTTGTAAACATTTTTTCCGAAAATTTAACCTTGTTCTTTCATTTTTCCTGTGGATTGTTTTATCTTATTAAAAGCATTTAATTGCCTGAATCATAACATCTTAAGCTATGCTGTTTACATTCGTAATTTTAAGGAAGGAATATTCATTTTTTTAATGCTTATTACTTTTATATAGCTATACCACTTGACTTTCCTGTAGTGTAGTGCCTTTAGTAGTTCTAATAGTAGTTGTTTACTATTTGTTAAGGTCTCTCAAAAACTGACATGAGGTTTTGGAAAGGAAACGGTCATAATAAGGGAACAGTTAACCTTTATGTTTGCATGCTGTAGTGATGTCTGAATTTGTTGATAAAGGCAATCAAGGTCAGGGGTGTCTCAAAGGCCACTAGCTACACTTCACACAAATGTCTTTAATAGTCTTCCTCGACTATCAAGCAAAAACTGTGCCTTTACAATTTAGTTACATATAAGTGTAGAGTAGCTCTACATGTCTGTTTCTGTGTTTTGTTTTTTTTTTCACTATAGCTATTTAGTATGTGTTAGGTGCAGTGATCTGCACAAAGTGACAGTTTAGTAGCAAGGGAATTCAATTTGGATAAATTGGTCTGAAGATAACACATTAGTGGATGGACAGTTGCTAATAATTGCTATATGTAGATAGTTGTGTCCTTTCAGGAGTAGGTGACCTCAGGTTGACTGGTGTTCTGTTGAGACACTTAGCAGAGAGTTTATGTTAACTCTGCAAGTCCAAAGCTGAGTGATCATGGTATAGGCTGCTGTCCACCATTAACTGGCTGGTAATACTTTGTGAAAGAGGAAATGGACAAGGAGATTTGGGCTGTTTCTCACAGCTGTTTGTAATATAACATAACATAACCTAACATGCTCAAGGCTGCTTAATCCAATTCACAGAGGCATGATACCTGTGCCAGCAGCACTTGGAAAAAGACAGGAGATAGCACTGGACATTGCCTCAGACCTTTGCCGGGCTTACCCATGCATACACACACTCACAAAGGGCCAACTTTGAGTTGCCTGACTAGGAGAATGTGGAAGGTAAACACATGCAGATACTTGAGAGAACATGCAAATTGCATACAGATAAAAACTGATTGTAGAAATCAAACACAGAATGCTCAGTCTGTGAGGTGTCAACATTACCCACTATGTTACCATATTTCCCAAAAATGGTTTATTTATTTGTTTGTTTCCTTATTAATGTATCTTTCCCTTCCAAACATTTTGGGGTCACCTAATCCAGTGATGAGCACAAAGCAGGAGAGCAACAGGTTTTGTGTTTTTATTGTGTTTAATGTGCTTTAACCCTTCATCTGCTGACTAGAGGCATTATTAAAACAGCTAGTAAATATACATTTAAACATCTTACTTCTAACTCTTAAATGAATGGGTCCACTACAGTTAAAGCTTAGATGGCGGACATGACTTTTAACTGAGTTTTGCTTTTCACTTTAGTTACATGCACACATTTTAACAGGAACTATCCCAGTCCATCTGAACAATTTAATAACACACTGCATGGAAAACAGACTACTTTTAAGTGTGCTGTCCATTTTAATTAGCATAGTGATCTAAGCATTAAAACCAATGTTTTTGTATTGTCTCCACTACTTCTAAAGGAGGTTTTATTTGTAATTGCACACACTACATTCCATTGGCTTCAAAACTGCAGATATCTTATAAGGCAAAGGCAAAGCTATATGCGGCTTGTTTGTTGCTTTCACTTGGAATGAATTTGTTTCCTCTATGACTATACAAATAAGAAATGCAAAAAATATTTTTACAAATGATGTCAATTAGGTAAGGCAATCTTGTCATTCTTTTTGAAATGTTACACTTCTGTGACTGACTAAAAATAATTGACTTTCTTCATTGCTTATTTTTTTAACACTTATTTAAAAAAATGACATATTCATATGAGTAATGATTTAAGATAAACTTGAAATGAATAATACTGTTGGAAAAGCTAAGGATAAAATTTGTGTTCCTTATAGGAGTTTGTGTAAATAATTAAATTTATTGCTAGCTGCACATCAGATTAAAAAATATAATCTTGTATCATGTGAATGAAATGAAAATGTGATTTGTGATCCTTATAAATCCACAATTCCATTTACAGGCTATAACACTCATTTTGTATGCATTTGCATTTTTCTACAGAATAATTTTGACCATAATCTTGGTATTGCCTGGTATTATTGGAGGTGCTTTAACATACAACAAAATAGAAAGTAATTCTCATTTAATTATAATTGTCTTGCTGACAGATATAGTGTGTACAGTAATAGCACATTCACTCAGTAGTGTTAAAGGGAAACATACTGTACTTTATTTGATTTTATATCTGTAACTTCTTGCAAGCAAATGCTATGTGTATGTCTAATGGAACAGCAACGTATATAAAAGGGCCCTGTAAAACATCTTTTGATTTAGCCATGTTTAGCAGGTTTTGAGCCATACTGCTTTAATGTCTATTATTTGGAGGAAAAACACTTGTGCTTTAACTGTAGCGGGGCTTTATTTATATTAAATGCTAGACTGACTAAAACCTTTTCAGATGCAAATTAACATAATTTATACCTTTGGCTGTATAAGAACTCCCTGATCAAAGCCCTACATACTAAATCCCTTCATTCAGTGTGCACTGGTTACCACAATGCAGGTGTCCCAAACCATACTTTTTTTGTTTCGCCTGTCTTCATTGAAATCCTGAAATTAATCAGACTTCTTATTCCTATTTTGGTTTGATTGTTGCATACTTAACCATTTTTTGTTCAGACCATTAATGCAAAAAAATAAATTTATGTGTTGAAATTTGTTCACATGTCTTTCAATTTAATTATAATAAATATTCCCTTAGATAACAGTTATAAAATGTATTAGTAGGGAGAAAATGTGACTTTTTTAGGTAATGGATAGAACTGAATAAAAAGTCATCTAAATCGGTTGTTTCTCAATGTATTACTTTGGTGATGTGTTTACCTGACAAGCTGAAAATGATTAATGAGTAAATAAAAAAAATACAGGAATATCACTCAGTTTCTGTGCTGTGGTTTATTTTGTTATTTTAAACATAAGGCTAGTATTTATAGTGACACCTAGTGGGTGTTATAAATGTATTACAGAATGTCACAACTCATCAGAACACAACACGATATGAATTACAGTAGTTGGTGTTTTATCATCAATATGAACTGTTTGATCATTAGGAAATTATATTTTTTGTTGTCTATATATATATATATATATATATATATATATATATATATATATATATATATATATATATATATATCCCCTATGGGTTAAATAATGGATTTTGTTAGGATTGTAAATTGTAATCTTGATCTAAGTAGAAGCTCAGTTCATCTCTGTTCTGTTTGTTTCAATATAGCATCTTCCACAGTGCTAGAGACACTGTAAAATGTCAATCAGTCCAGAGATTATAATTAAAAAAAGTTTGTTTGGAGTCATACAGTTAAAAAACAAAGTACATTAATTAATAAAATGTTTTAAAGTTATGTTGAAGTTGGAACAGAGAGGCAGCACATGTTAATCGTTATAGCACCATGCCACCCACTTTGAAAATGTATTAATGTGTTATCATTTTTCTCAGTTTAAGTGTGGTAAATGCTAATAAATGGATTCTAAACTTTTAGTGCAGTGGCATCCTGGTGGCTTTTTCTCCATCTCTGTCTTATATGTAACTCTGCAAACCAGCCTTTATGAGAACTTTCTTTATCTCAGAAATGCTTGTATAACTTGCAACATCCTTTAAAGTAAAAGGAATGATCCAATAACAAATGCTGCTAATTTAAGTCGAATCTCTCTGCACCTGAACCTAAGCCTTTAAGCCTTTCTGTTGTAAATCCTTGGATCCTGTCAGCTTTCAGCCACGACATGTTAATTTTATCTGAGCCTGCACTACCCTCAGAGCTGCCTTTATTGAACGACGACAGATTATGTCAGCTGTACATTACTGTGGCTCCTGTCTTAGGAAATGCCAGAGGTAGCTTGTATTGTTCCTCTGGCTGCCTCTTTTTATGCCTCTCACATTCTCAGTAAACTGATACCTCAGAGACTCTTTGGTTTACATCATCTGTACAATACACATTTTTTGGCTTGAGGAACATCCTCTGCTATTACAGCTATTAAAGTTTTCCCTGGCAAGTATGCAATAGCTGAAATGTTCAGTGTATGAGTACTTCTGTATACTTTTGTTCTTGGTAGGCTTTACATGTGAATACTGCACAGTTACTGGTAACACAGAGCAGTGTGTGTGTATGTGTGTGTGTGTGTGCTCAGGTATTGTAAAGGAAGTTGCTTTAAACTTTTTTTTTCTTGTGACATTGTAGTTTTCCATGTGTGATGCTTACAGAAGTACATTCTGGGTGAAATTATACCTTTTATTGGCTACCTAAATAGTTTACAAATGCAAGCTTTCGAGGCAGATAAGGCCCCTTCATCAGGCAAGGTGTAACTGTCTGGTATATCCATAGCAGTAGAGTGTTGTACCGTGTTAGCCATAGATTGATACAGAAGAAAATAGGGTGAAATTACACCTTTTATTGGCTAACTTAATAGATTTCAAATGCAAGCCTTCGAGGTACAACACTCTACTGCTATAGAAGTACATTGTAACATTCCTCCATCTAATTTAAATTATTCACCAGCAATACTTGGTTATGCATTAACCAGCCTGTAAAGTACTCAAAGTGCAGTTTAATGTTACACTCCCTTTGGATTGCAATTATTCAATGTTATAGTTAAAACTAAATATTATTTTTTTTTTTAAATTGGGATACTACAAAAAACATTCAGGAGAACTGAAGGGTAGGCAAGTTAAGGGTTTTTTATTCTACAGTTTCAGGAACTTTATAATGCAGTCAAATAATGTGTTTGTCTTTTCTGTTTTCTGTTGCTTTGTCCTGCATTGCCTGGTGCTTTGTTTAATTTTCCCTATCAATAAAGTAGCTTGTTTGTTGACTATTTATTTAAAATGGTCTATTCTTCTTACTGTATCCTTTTAAATGTGCTGTTCCCATTCTAAGTAATTTTAAGGTTGTGAGGACCAGATCCTGTACTTTCCAAGCAGCATTGGTCTCAATACAGAAATCAACCCTGAATAGGCCACCAGCCCATCCTAGAGCACACTCACACGCTCACAGACACTCTCACTGTATAAGGTCAACTTCACAGTCACCAAGTATCCTAACATACCCATCTGTTGAATGCAGTAGATAAACAAGAGTACTTGGAGAAAATATGGGGAGATCAAGAAAACTCCAACATAGACAGGATTGTAACTGAGGATTCCTGATTAGTGAGGTAGCCATACTTACCGCTGCACCAATCAGTCTACTTAAATGCTTGCTGTGTTTTGACACTGAAAATTTGTTGACTAGTTTTAAAAGTTACAATGATTGAATTTAGTATATATCATTTTAATGATGTATATATTAAAAAAACTTAAATTATTTTTATAACCACAACTCTTAATCTTAAAGCATCTTGTTTATGCCCTTGAAGTACCTTACATAATACAGCCTTTATAAGAAACTCATGTGTAGTAAGACATAATACAATGAAACTATAAATAATGTTTTTGTGCAAAACTCCATCCCCACTATGTGCCATCAGTTTAATTGTGCATGTATATTGCTGTGCTGTTAGGGAAGAAGGTTTGGCCTTCATTCACTTAACTTTCTGATAAATACCAGTAAATGCATTCATTCACTAAGTCAGTCTGAATTAAGCTAGAATATAATAACTGATAAAATATATTGATTCATTTTCAAGAAGATGGAAATCCCTAAACAGATTTTAACATATATCTGCATCAAAAACAAAGTAACTTAAAAAGTTGCATAGATCAGTAACTTCATGGTGAGAGTTTTCCAAGAAAAGATTACTGTACAAGTAGTAAGAACAGCTTGAAAAAAGTAAAGCAGCCTTTTTGCCTATTTAATAATTTACTTGTGAATACAATAGTGATATAGCCTGTGTAGCCAATAAGTAGTCCTGGATTGAGCGTCTATGAAATCCAAATTAAAACTGGTCAAGATTAAAGATTTAAATGGTTTTGAAAGCAGCAGATCACCAGCTTTTTTTTTTTTTTTTGTGGATTGCACACTGTCACTGGTATATTTCAAATAAGCCAACACTGAAGAAAGATCTGCCAGCAGCTAATTTACAAGAATTGTGAGACATATTAGAGTTGTAAAGGACCAGTATGGCTATGTCATACTTTTGACGGATGGTTGAGTCCTTACACCAAAGAGAGTGTGTACAATTCAGAGTTAAACAACAGCGATCATGCATTAAAATTATGTAAATGTGTCACTATTTACATATTCTCTCCATGTTCTGGTAGACTTTTTTTTCTTAGACCGTATAGTTTCTTTTGATATCCTAAAAACAGAAAATGATTGGTTAATCAATGTCTGTAAATTGCCCCTGAGTAACTGAGTGTGAACACTCATTAATTTGTGATGATTTATTCATTCTCTTCCCTTTTTGAATGCACTATGCACAGCAGACTTCTAGAACAATACCAACACTTGCCATCTGCATTAAAATCTCTGATGACTCCTTTCCATCATAGACTACATTAATAATGGAGATGAGTCAGAATACACTAGGCTTGTGGAGAACTTTGTCTTGTGGTGCAGGGAGAACCACCTGCAACTCAACATCAGCATGAAAAAAGAGTAGGTGGGGGACTTTCAGTGTGCCAAAGGGCCTTTGAGACCAGTCTCCATTCAGGGGGAGAATGAGGAAGTGGTGCAGAGCTACAAATACCTGGGGATTCACAAAAACTGCAAAATGGACTGGTCTGAGAATAAAGTGGTGCTGTACAAGATGAACAGCCTTTACTTTATGAGAAGAATCTGGTCTTTTGATGTATGTGGTCACCTTGGAAAGCAACTTATACTCAGAGGATGTACAGTACCTGAACAGACTTATCAGGGAAGCAAGCTCCATCACAGGGCTAACCATAGACACACTTGAAGCTGTTGTGGAAAGGAGGATTGTGACAAACCTGTATGCCAACATGAAGAATCCCTTTCATCCACTCCAGCAGGTGTTCTCTTGATGCACTTTCAGCCACAGGCTCATTTTCCATAGTCTGCTGAGAAACTCCTCTGGGGATCGTTTCTGCCCTGATCCATCTGGCAATTTATTTCTTCCTTCTGATATCCCGGACTAAATGCTCATACTGTTTAAGTTAATTTTTCTTTTTTTGGCTCAATATACGTATATTTATCAATGTGTTTATTTGTTTATTTATTTATCTACCTATCTAACTATCGTCTTATTTGTGCTGTGAGCCAGTATCTTTGTTTTTTTATATTTCCACTGCTGTGTGCATCTAAATTTCCATTTGGGATTAATAGTTTATCTAATCCAAAAAAGTAAGTAAGTATGCTGAATAAGTAAGAATTTCAATTTACTTGCCAAATGCACCCTGTATCTTATTATTAATAAATTTTCCAACTGTTTATTTTCAAAACTGTTTCTGTTAATTTTAAAGTTAGAAGCAGTAATTCATTGCAGGATATACCCGCACTCATTCACACTTGGACCATTTAGGCCTGGCATTTGTCAAACACATGTTTTTGGGATGTGGAAGAAAAACTGGAGTACCTGGAATAAAGAAAATACAGACACATGGAGAATGAGCAAACTCAAACAAACAGTACCTGGGCCTGAGATCTAAATCCAGGACTCTAGGACTTTCAGACAGCAGCATTAACCACTATGCCACCAGATCACCCTGTTTATTACTATGATAAATGTTAAAACATTTTAAGCAAATAAATATTTCCTAATAATGAACAAATTGGTAAGAAGAAAAGAAAGCAAATCACAAATTCTCTCATCTTAATGGGAAGCCAGAGTTAAAAAGGCTAAGTAGGTTTTTCAAAGCACAACATTTTAAAAGTGATTCACACCAACAATGCAGCTGCATGGCATGCCTAGGGAGCAAGGACAATAGATTCTATAATTTGCTTGCTGAGCTTTTGTGTTTTATCAGCAACTCAGACATGATTAGTTTTGATAGTGTGATCTTGGCCATTATTTATTATAACACTGAGGAATGTGCAGATCTGTCTGCAGAATAATATTTTAAATCCTTCCTATTTTCAGAAACTGACATCAGTGGGGCCACCGTTAGCATCTACATCAAACTAATGAGTATTTGACTTTTAGACCAAAATTCTACTGAATTTTATCTGAAAAAAGTGTTTTCCACAAAATCATGTACCCTAAACAACATTTGAAAATATTCTGTTAGGTATTACTGCACTACTAATTTTAAGGTTCTTATATTATGTATAATTAGAGTAACATTTTGAGATGTTTGCTGTTTTTATGGTTTATTGTTTATCAGGACAAGCTACATTAGAAATATTATTAATATTTATTTTCTCTACAGTTAGTTTTGGCATTTGAAAACACCCATTTGATTTTCATGTTTTTAAATGAGTTGTGTAAACATGATGGTAGACTGGTTAGCGCTACTACTGCACAGCTCCAGACTTTGTCTGTTCTCGTGTATTGTTGGGTTTTCCTACCTTTATCCCAAAGACTTGCAGATTAATTGATAACTTTAAAATTGTCTAGTTTGTTTGGGTGTGCGTGCTGCAGTGGACTGTCACCTCACTCTGCATTGGTTTCCTAAATTGCGCTCAGTAATACCAGGACAAATATCAGTTGCAAATGACCCTGTTTAGTTGATTTGAAAGTTTGGGTCAGGTTGTAATCCAGTGAGAGATTCTTATTGCAGTTGAGCCTCCACAAATAAACAGTTCCATGAATGTTCATCTGTTATCTGTTCACCTGTTAATCTCTCACCTTGTTCTTCTATGATAGGATTTAATTTTCTGCTTTATAGTCTTTATTACCCAGTCATACATACTCATTACTCTGTAAAATGAGTTAAATGAAAATCTTAAGGTCATGTTAAGTGAATAAGTGTAAGGAAACTTAGTTATACAGTTTTAGAAAAAAAAAAAGAATACTAGTGATGCTTCATAGATATATAGATAGATAGAAACAGCAGCAATTAATTAGTGCGCACATAACAGTATTTTATTCCTGAACAATGTAAAATTCAGCAACTACAGCATAACATTAAAGGAATCATACATGCATCTAGCATTTCCTGTTATCTTTTTGTTATTTTGGTTTCTATGTCATGTGTTCATGTTATGATTTTGTTTGTGACAGGTTCTTTAAGTCAGATTGTATGCTTTTAGTTATTTTTTCCTTCATTTGTCTTCTGGTTCTTCAACCCTGATTTTGTTGTTCATTATAAAATTTTAGTTCCATAAGCATTCACACTTCCATACACTTAACAATGTTATTTATTCCCAATTTTAGGCTTATAGAAAGTTTTAGGGCTTGTCCTACTAGGGAACAAGCTTGGTCTGGGCAGCTGTCCGTTGCAAGGCAAGATCGCTCTCGTTTGTCTTAGTTAGCATTAACAGGCAATTTAACCTATGTTTGAGATGCAAGAGGAAGACTGATGTACTGTATGTAGAAGAATGGTTATGCACACATTGAATAAATGTGCCAACTCCACACCAGAAAAAACAGCACCACTATGCTCCCTCAAAAAATAATTAACTGGAGGATACAATTATTTACTTAAAGAATATCCTGTTGGCTTTTGTTTTTCATGAAATCAGCTCAGGAAATTGCTGAAGGAAGTATGAATACTATGACTAATTAGTTATATTCCTGGATGACATTTTTTTCCCTAGGATTTTTGTATAAATATTCTTTACAGAATATTTCAGGGTGGTAGCCTGTGCAATATGTTCACCTGTATTACTTTCAACCATTTTTAATTGATTTCATCTAATTGTACTAAATACACTGACAAGTAGAGAGAATGTAGGTCGGAAGTCTTCTCTGTGTGAGCCCTTTCTGAATGTTGGCATGACTAATTGAGTTTTAATGGCAGTAAGTACACGGCCAGTCGGATGTTTAAAAATGTCTGAAAGTTGTGATGGAATTACATCTGACTGCTTGACTCCACTTTACTTCCAATCCTTGTCACAGCATGAGGTTCGGTCTTTCTGCTATATCGAGTGTTGTCTTGATCATTTGTTGTTTTCTTTTTTAATGGTAGAATGTATGCAGTGTGACCTTTGTTTCCTGATAATTGCTCTGGTATATGTACTTACCATTAAATTAAGATAGTTGTTTGAGGCAGCAGCATTCATGAATCACATTTTTGCTTTATGCATTTTATTTATTCTTAGTGAAGTACATTTTATTCATAGAGATGTTAGTCAGATCATTACTTGAGCCTTAAGAGTGATCTATGATATATTGTTAATGCGTTTTTGATTAATTGAGTGTCAGTTCTTTTGGGAAATGATGTTTATATTTAATTTTTACAGCATTGAAGTTTTATTTATCTGAGTGTTGCAAGATCAAATTTCAAGCAACTAACATTGTATTTAATTATTACTATTAGTGCTGCTGGAAAAAGAGTGCTTTATATAGCAGTTAAAATATTTAAATAAAAAAGACAATGAAGAGATACTCTTTATCTTAAGTAGATAGTAATAGAATAAAAAGGTGAAGTTTAGGTAAAGCAAGCAAACAAAAATTTTTAAATGAGAAATAACTTGTCAATATAAATTCAGAGTATTTTGACACCCAGCACTGAATACATAACATGCAGTTATTTTTCAGATTCAGTTTAATTGTGAGTGATTCACTGACTGATTTATGAGCTACCAGATTCTTGGCAGAACAGCAAAATTATAAGTCAACATTGCAGAGAGCAAACAAACTGACTCTTCCAAACTGCACAAACGTCATTGTCAAGTTTTTAACATTTCTTCACTTTTTCCTAATCTTTCTGGGTAGCAGCTCATGTGAAGACTTTATTGGGAAAGTTTTTGTTCATTTTTTATGTTTCATAATTGCCCAGGTGAAAATTAATAGAAGTCTTTCATTTGAATACAAAAAGGCCTAGAGTAACTATAAATGGTATAAAAATATTTTGCAGCCAAATTTCACCATTTTTACATTTTGATATGGTTAGGTTTTAGGCAGAAGGTGAGTAAAATAAATTAGACTAAACAGTGTTGAAACATGTAAAGAATTCAGCATGGTTCAAAAATTAACAAACACAAATGCCACCTACTATTCACTAGAAAATGCTAAGAAATCCAGCATTTAAGGAAGGTGCTTCAGTGTACCTGGCCAAAGTCACTTTATGCATTAAGTCAGTTATCTCCTGTTTCTCCCTTAGTCATAGTACTATGTAAAGCATATTAGGAAAATAGAATAACATTTATAAAAGTTTTATACTAAGAATCTTTGTTTTGATATTTAATTCTTTGTAAATGTGTGTCTGTTTTGGTATTTATAATGTATTCAGGCATCAGCAAAACCAGAGACATCATGCAAACTCCACATAACTGCAATCCGGCCCAGACTTGAACCTGACAGAATTATTTCTTTAAAAAAGCATCACTAACCAATGTTTCAGACTTTTAACATATATTAAAATTCTGTTGTTAACATATTAAATATTGCTCAGAAATTCTCCTAGGGTGCCACTCCCTGATCCAGTTGCTGTTTTCCCTGAGATAGCACTGCTGGGATGCGATCTCAAAAACCTGGGAGTTACAAGCAGTGGAAGGGGCTTCTTGCTTAACAGTCATTCTCTTAGCCTCATGACATGCACCCCTCTGGTTACACGCTCCCTTCCCTGAGCGAATATACCTGTAGGTCACAGTGCTGTTTTTCTATGCTCAGGGTGTTGGTGGTACAGGTGTGGCTTTGAAATGCTGATTTGAGTTTCTGTCCTGGTCAGCACTCTTCTTGCAAAGCTTTTGCAAAGTAGTGAAAAACCTAAGTAAAAAAAGTTTCATCTCCATCATAATATGTTTTACATAAGCCCACCCATATTACATTTTATAAGGTGAAGACAATATCTGATTTTCAGTTATAATTTGAAAATTAAATGTTCTTATTCCTGTAGCCTTAATTGGGTTTGTTTGTATTCACCTTAAGTTTAATTCATGTTACTTACTTGTGTCAATATTTATTTCATTTATGAAGAGACTGTTTTTTTGTGCAGTCCATATATATTGAGCAATATATAATAAGTTATATCCAATATTAATTCCTGTATTCATTAGGTTAAATTTTAACCTAACTTTGCCTTCAACACTTCCTTAAGACTTACTGTTTATAATGTGTTGTCCTTGGATATCAATTCTGCCTAACTTTAATTCCTCCAGTAGATACATACAGTATGTGCATATCCCTGCGTTGATATGTACATAAAACCACTCTTGTTCCTTTGTAGTCATTTTTAAAACAGTTCATTTACAAAGATACCCTAACAAAAATAATGGCATGCTGTAATGTGAGCAGCTTTTGTAGGAGAAAGCAGAGTGCTTGTATTTTAAACACAAGTCGAGACATGTAAGGAAGAAAAAAAACAGAGTGTTCCCATATTTTAAAGATTTGTTTAGCTGAAAAGTAAGCACTAGTTAAAATGTTTTTAATTACTGAAACATTCATTTGGTTGTAATTTGAAATTATAATACAAATGTAGTTGAAATAAAATATCATTAATAACATCATTTCACCTTCATGTACCCGGGAGCTCTGGAAGTACAAAGATTTTACAGCCTTTAATCAAACTGGAACAACAGCTACCTTTTCTTCAGAAATAGAAAATATGTCTTTGGTGGTTAATAAGATACCACTAGCATTATTTTGTATTATATTTGCAAGCCGCCCACTGTAAAATAGAAGACAAAGCAAAGACATTAAGCTTTATTTCTTAGTTTTTTAATGTTACATTCGATGTGTAAACCAAATTACTAAGAAAAAGAAACAGTTAATTGAAATAAATCCTGCCATATTACTTAATTTGTATTTGTATATTTATTTGTGTTTACCTCTCAGAGTTACACATTACATAAAACTTTAAGTTTGCCATTCATATAACAGAATTCTGGGACTTGCTTAATCCAGTTCAGGATCGCAGGGGCAGCAGCACTAAGTGACAGGCATGAAACCATCTTCAGTGTGCCAGTCCACAGCAAAGCCAGCTCACACAAACATACACACACACACACACACTCACTCGCATTCACACATGGTCAATTAGCATGGCCAATTACCAAAAGTGGCAATTCTATGGCTTTTGCATGTTTGAATAGCATCCAGTAAACATTTAAACAAGGAAAACTGTTATTAGATAACTAATTCTTAAAAAATCTTAAAATTTGTAGTGTTGTTTTTTCAGTTTAATAATAATTAGTTTACAATAGTTGGATAATTAAATATTATTAAATATTAAATAAAATATAGTCAGAAACAGACATATAAAGTTCTTGCCTAAAGTAATAAAATGCCATTTAAAAAGGATAAATTCAGAATGGTTGCGTAATAACTTTTAAATGCACATACAAACAATACTGTTATCCAGGTATATAAAGGTAAAATTCCTACTGATTTTCTGTACTGAACAAATAAACTAGTTTTACCTTAGGATATTTGTGAATCACCTTTTCTGGGGGACAGTGTTTATTCCTGACTTTAACATACACAATAAATGCTACTTAACTCTACATACACATGCATAGAAAATGATAACACAAGAGTAGCTATGGCCCATACAGTACTCCTTTATGTCCGCAATTCAGCGTAAGCGCAGGATAATTCCTCTCTGCGACATTGTGTACTCCAGATTATAAATTGTACTTTATTGGCTAGATAGCTGTTCATATCTAAAATTGAATGGTGGGGAGAAATGTGAGGTGTGTACAATAACACTATTTACTGCATTAAAAATTATAAACAAAACATAACATTAAAAACTATATGTTAAGAAATTTGAATTAATAGTTTAAGTTAACATTTCAAATTGCATAACCTTAGGAAAAAATACAAAATATATCATTTTCTTGAGGCTAACTTGGACTGTCTAAGTCTTTCAACTCATGGCAGACTGTGATTGAATGGCCAATAAAATTTTCTTACTGAGAAATCTTGTTAAACAAGAATCATTTTAGAATTTTTTTGCAGAGTTCATTCACATGACAGCAGTTTTCAGAATCATTTAAACAGTTACTACAATTAAAAGTGATTATTTTTTCAATATATTTTTTCTTGTGGATATAAAGTACAAATATAATCAAAATATATTAGTGGTGACACCTCTCACTGTTAAAGTAACTGATGCAAAAACTTTCAATATAAAGTCATACAGTAGGCATGGCAATGCAGCACTAAACTTATTACTAAATCAAAAAACTCGGACAACACCCTAAGTCAGATAGAATTACTGGGCTTCATTAATAGGTAAAGATTGGCAGCGATCATGTGTTGAACACAGCAAAAACTATTGTAAGCCCCCAACCTTTCATTTAGGCTCTTAGGTGCTGTGGACTCCCTATAGTTAAGTCCCAGTTCTGGGCTGTTTACCGTATGCTCTATTCACAATCTGTCTGACTGTGTTTATGTTCTCACATAAGCAAGCTTGACACTTGTCAGATTTAATCATTCTGAAAAAGTGCTGTAACACGGTTTAAAGTAATTGCCTTTTGCCTCATGACTGTTATTTTGGCACTGCCTTGATAATCTTGTCTTTTAGACAGAGCCTAAGGGTTTTTTGGCACTGTAACATTTATGGTATCTGACAGCTGTTGTGGTGTAGGTGTAGCTGGCTTGGCACAAAGCCTCGTTTATCTCTGACAAGTTTGTTTTTGAGTATTAAGTCAACATCCTTGTATGAAAGAATTGTCCTTTCTAAACAGCACAAACATTTGTAGGTGGCAATATCAGCTTCCTTCAGAGGATAGTTATTTTGGTCGGTTCATGTCTCTAACACATGCTTTCTCGTGTTTTTCAAACATTGCAAAAGTAAGGATCTCTATGTTTTACAGTCAAGCCAGACCGCCTAGTAATTTCCTGTAGGAATCAATTGAGTGTGATATCACTACTGCTTAAATATAGCAGCATTTATGTTAAATTGGTCAGTGTTATAGGTGGGAGAGTAAATGTGTTTTATGTAAGTTGTGACAACTGATCAATTAAATTATAAATGACCGTACATGGTGAAAGCTGATCTTGGCTGAAGACTGAATGGTGCTTGCTGCCAAAAAATGTAAATTGTCAATTGCCAATTGTCAATAACAACACACAGTATTTCATGTTGAATTCAGATGAAAATTCAAACTGCTAGTGAATTGAATGTTGAAAAGAAGTATAACATTCCCTGACTCACATAGTCTACTTTATCGTCATGTGATGTGACAGCCTATCCCAGTAGCCCTAAGTACATGGCTGGAAACTGCCTTGGGCACTGTGCCAGTCCATCACAGGGTCTACCTGCACACAATAACACAGAGTTCAGATTTCAGTTGCCAGTTTAACTAACCTGCAAGTCTTTTGAATGTGAGATGACAACCAGTGCACCCAGAGGAAAACACACACTAACAAAGAAAGAATGTGCTGAACAGCTGGACAAATTCTGATTACTGAATGAGTGATGTAGGACTACACATACCATGCCATAAAAACCATCCTAAAGAATAAGGGATATCTTCTTGCCTAATTATTGATTTTATTCTATTTACACAATAGTGTAATTTGAATTTTATTGTAAAATTCTAATATTATTTTATCACAGTTTTGTCAAATGTGTAGAGCAGTACATGCTGAATTGTGAAAGAATCTATCGCAAAGATGGGCTGTACTGCAACCTCTGTCATCACAGACTCTTGTAGACTTTAGATCACTGAATGCAGTTTCCAAAGCAGGGGTTATTCCATTCTTCATAGCACAAACTTGAAAGTTGCTTCTTCAAGACCAAATATAGCTATTTAAAATCAAAGAAAAAAGATAATGCAGTTGTGTTTGCAGATGTTGTATTGTCCATATTTAGAACTTTTTACATCTGCTTATGTACACATTCTAGCCCAAAGATGTGGAGAAAAATCCAGGCACTTGATAGATCACAAACGTTTCACTTTTTTCCAAAATAAATGACCCCAAATAAACATGTAGGTTTTTGGTTGAATACTGAACAGTCACTATGAGATGCAGACATCAATGCACAGTTGGATGTGACTCAACAGTCTAGAGAAAGCCTCAGGTCAAAAATCTTTATTAAGACAACTGAACACTTAAGAGGCTTGATTTGGCTAAAAAAATGTAAGAAGAGAATCCTGCAGAATTGAGATATTGAAAAAGGACTGATGAATCCAAGTTTGAGATTTTTGATTCTTTACCGTTTATGTACATCATAGTGCTGGTGAAAAAATGAACTAAACAGTGTATAAAAAAGCAACATTTAAGCATAAAGGAAGGTATCATTATGATTTAGAGATATTCCGCTGGCTTTACAGTTGGTTGTCTGCACACAGTGACTGGAATCCTGAACCAAGGGAGCTATCCCACTGGCACATCATATCCGTTGCTGTAAGACTCATTGTATAGCCTTTTTGCTGCAGGAAGATAATTACCATAAGCATACTTCCAAGCTCTGTCAGAACAATTTGAAGATAAAGGAAAATGAAGGAAGACTGATATTGTCTACAAAGTCACCTAAGCTGAACTTCACTGAAGCCATTTAGAATGAAGTGAATACAAAGGTTAAAGTTTAACAGAGCAGCTAATGTACAATGACTATAAAAAGTATGTACCTCCTCAGACATTTTCACATTTTATTATACAACACAAAATCACACTAGGTTTGATTAAACTTTTTGGTGACTAATTAACAGAAAAAAACTCCTTAATGTCAAAGTGAAAAATTAATTACAAATGTTAAAAAAAATAATTAATTGCACGAGTATTCACCCCAAGTCTGTAAGATGCACCTCTTGTAGCGCCTGAGTCAGCAATTCCATCTAACTCAGTGACAATGTATTCATGCTTCTGTTATGCTGGAATCTGTATCTAGATTAGATAAAAACTGTGTGTTTGTGGAGAAATCTAAAATGAGCAACTCCCAAGTTCACAGGCATTTTAGAAACTGAGATTTTAAACTTTTTAAAATAACAAAAAGAAAGACACATGTCTAGTACAAAGTAGTTGTTATTGTCTGTCACAACTGGTAAGATAGGAAACCAGCTGCCATTGGCGTGCTGCAATGGCTGTTTAAAACTGTTACAGTGCAGTAAGCTGAGTTAAGCAAGTAAGACATCACTAGTGCATCTCAAAGGACAAACTAAGGTGATATTCACACAAAAGTGACGAGTGGAGTAGAAATTCTAAAGCAATTTGAATTTTATTTATCCAGAAATTTGACCATGTGACAACTGTTTCTGGCAAAGGAGTTGTTAGAACTACACTAATGTAAAGGGATGTATCTCCACAAGAGACTCAACTTAATATTTTGCAGTGCTGTTTTTAAGTTTAGTGCTCCTGCAGGACTGACGTTGCTTCTGCATTTAAGGGATGGAATGAAAACTTCAAAGCATAGGCTAAAGTAGGTTTTAAAAAAAATCACTTAAATATTAACATTATATTGATACTTATTTATCACCCATCCATACTTTGAAATTAGTTTGATTCCTTTTTTGAATATGTTCTTCTCAATAATTAGATTTTTGATTTACTTAGAATTCTCTGGTTAGCCTTTATTATTAAGTTTTCTTTTGTCTGCCCAATCTATATCCCATACCCACTTTTTACTGCACATGGACACAGTTTTCTTGCAGGTGTAGAGTATACCTAATTTTTTGAAATTTCCAGAACTGTACTGGAGATAAATAGAGAGATAGGTGGTTAGTATTTTATTTGTCTTCTAGATTAAATTAAGATTTTTTTTACAAGATTACATAAATAGATCATTTTACTTCAGGATGGAACTGATATCTGTGTTGTCTTTATTAACATATTTAATTCTAGTTCAGGGGTTCCCAACCTTTGTAACCCATTTACCCCATGGCAATTATTTGAAAGGAAATTCCTTCCAGAAAAGACATGTTCAGTATTTTAAGTTCTACCATAATAAAGTGGTCTACAAAGGGGAAATTTTGAGATACTTTAATATTTGAGATACTGTAATATTTTTATTTCAACTACAAATTATGCCGTTTCACTAATTTATAAACAAGTAATGATGAGCAGATACTGGTACAACAAAACAAAACTCACTGAGTCAAACAAGTGAGACACTTGTTCTTGCTTTACACTTACGATTTTGGAGTATTCTTGGTTCAGCTGTTGAAACAGCAAGTCTCATGTTGTCATTGAAAACTATTCAAGATTTTTGCACCTTCATCTTTGTTAAGCGAATTTACCCCTGGTTAGGAATCTCTGTTGTGATTAAAGGAAGTTGGAATAAATGACCCATGCCATGTGCTTGGGAACTTTATAATTAAACGTATGATGACTATTTTAAAATTTTTGTTCATTGTGATCTTGATCAAGTAGGCTCATATGTTCACATCAAATCTCTTTCAGTTTTCTGATAAAATGAAAGAGAACTCTGTGTACAAGTAAATTAACTAAACCTTTAACCTTAATAGTTAGTGAATATAAGATGTATGTAAGTTTATTACAAAATGTAAATGTGATAGTGTAAAGAACACCAAGATGGCACACAAAAAAATTGGTGTATTTATTGTTTTACATAATAGACACTGCAGGCTACTTGCCCCCCTCAATCAATAAGGACTCTCAATCTGTTGGTCACTACACTAGAAATAACTTTATTGTTTACCAACAGCATACTTACATGTGTTTGAGTGGTTAAGTCCTTTTTTTTTTTTTTATTATGCAGAATTATTTTTTGTGAATTCTACTTGCTGGTTTATATTTTTGGAATGCCATAGTGTTAATGTAAGTCTTATATTTTACTTGTTTAACTGCAGAGAAAAGCCAAGCAAAATGACACCTTTTATTTGCTTGGCTTTTCTCTACATTCATAATGGCTAACACGGTACAACACCCTAGTACTACATTGTTAAACTGCTAAATGTTCAGTGTTCATTGTTATTGGTTGTTTTACATGGATTTAAAGAGTACCATAAAAGTAAATTAATTTGTAATGTGATTACATTTTCTTGAAAGTAATTAGTAAAATAATCCCATTACAATCTGAGAAAAATAAATAGTAATCAGAAACTGATTACTTTCATTGAGTAACCATGCTAACTCTGTTATCCACCTCTCAATCATACACCCGCCCTCACACATTCTAAGACAATTTGTAGTCAACAGGGAATTTGACTTTATATCTTGGAATTATGGGAGAAAGGAAGATCCATTAGAGGTGAGAGTTGATTTGTGCAGGTGTCATGGGGCTAACTCTCTCTGCCGGTTCTTTTCTTGTCCACACTACAACACTGCCACCAGCAGCTTCACATTCTCTAATCTGCCTCGTCCATTGTCTAGATACTCACCACTAGCTCTGCCTCAAATCTCACTTGGACAAGGTGACACCATGCCTTTCATTCCACAACTCTGTAAGATGATCCAAGTCAGAATCTTTAAGGAGTCTTGCTGGTGGCAATACACATAGACTATCACAATATAGCAGCAGAGAAGCTTCTTTGTAATCCTTGCCGTTAAGTGCTGTTTCTCTGCTTCCCCTCTTCTATGTTCTGTACCAGATTGTTTTATGACTGGTTGCTAACCCCAATTTCTACTATTCAGCATTTCTTTTCTTCTTTCTCTTCCTTCTTTATAATCTGTATTTATTTTCTGAAGATAATTAGAATTCTTTCGATATTAATTTAACTGCAATATTTGTTATATTATTAAGCACTCATGTATAATAATTTATCATTCTACAGCACACACAAAATCAACAACAGAAAATAAGAATTACACTCTTCTGTGTAAGGAACTTTCACAATGATAGCCTTTTAGCAGGTTGGTACTTGAATTTGCATATATGCCAAAGTATACTTTCTACACAATTTGTTATAAAAGAGCTTTGTTCTAACAGGATTTGTTAACCAAGGTAATACTGTTGTGACTATATGGGGGCACCCCAGAGCCCAGAACACTAGATACAATTCTGCCAACCACAGTCCCAGGTTCAAATAAATTATATTTATATAACAATACCTTAAAAGACAGATAATTGCCAGATAACAAAACCACCATTGTATAAGTTCCTCTCCCCATCTCCCCAGTCCGTCCATTATTTGATCATCTCAACTAGGATAGGAAACGAGCCATTGCAGTGGGGTTGCACATCCATTGTACATGCCATCCATTATGGCCTCCTGGTCGGGTAAGACATCACTGTCCATCCTATTCAGGATGCCAGCCCATCCATTGAAGCATGTACACTGTAAAAGCCACATAAAAATGCAGTTGAAAGCAACAAAATAACAAGTGGAGTAATTTTATAAATTGAGGCCTTCAAGAATAAACTGAGCATAAAAGTGACAGCAGGGTTGAAAAGTCATGCATTACAACTAGTATTCCAAAAGATGTCCTTTGTTGCTTATCTAATTTCTTTATGTTATTCAGACAGTGTAAATCCTCAGATTTTCATATAGTCACAGGTATATTTTTGGTACATATTCTGCCTTTTCAAAATGGGATCGGAGTGAATTAGAATAAGTCATTAACATGGTTGCATTTCACTTTATAGAATGGAGGCTTACACATTTCTAAAGCCTACAATAAAAAGCTACAGCACAACTTAACAAAGCTGACATAACTGTACAGTGTCAGGGATGTGCTGTTGTCTTTTAATTCATTTGAATGATTTCACTATTAAATCATTTTTGGTACTTACTAAGTCTAGATGAACTAATAACATATGTAAATAGATACAACAAAAACATTTTGGGATCAGAATTAGCATTGTTATTACAAAAGGTTAAATTTAAAGTATATAATTTCAGATATATCCAAGTTACAGTAAATACAAGACAAAAAAGATTAGATTTTATGCATTTTTAAAATATGAGCACTTATAGAGTATTGTATAAAATTCTGGCAAGAGGGCTCTAGAGCACAGAAGCCACAAAGTCGGATTTTCCACTTCAGGTACAATGTATACAATGTGTTTATAACAGAGATGTTCATTTTACTGTAGCTTACTCTATTAGTAGGAGTCAAACAAGAAACCAATTGCCTCCGTTTGCATTACAAGCCTCATTGCTCAGTTCAGATTTTTTGTTCAGATCGGATTTACCTATCTTGCCCTCAAAGGTGGCACAGTGGTAGTGCTGCTGCTTTGCAGTAAGGAGACTCTGGAAGATTGAGGGTTCGCTTCCTGGTTCCTCCCTATGTGGATAGCGCTTTGAGTACTGAGAAAAGCGCTATATAAATGTAATTAATTATTATTATTATTATTTTATTATTATCTTGACGGTTCATATTCATAAGTACAAGTGACCTGTGTCTTGTACTCTAATGCGAATGCATTTCTCCTCCAAAACGGCACACGTGCACTTATTGAAACTCTGTGAATGATTCATCCGAGTCACCAATATTTGTGAGGCGACTCGTGGTATTAAAACAAGGAAAACAAGTGCATTTGTGGCTATAGTGTATGCATGGAATTTTTCTCTGGAAGACAGCAATCAATTCATCAGCTGTACATGATTGGATCGAGAAGGTGAAAAAATGCAGGACAGCTAGCTTTTGCTGTCTTTGCAGCTATTGCTGGTACTGCTGCACCAAGAGATGTGTGAGCATGAGAAAGGAGCCAACAATAGTAGGACTCTTTTGTTGTTTTGCTGCCCTGCTCAGATCTTTCATATAGGAAAAAAATGCATGAATCTGGACCTGACTGTTCTCATTCATGTCACATGGCCACAAATCTGATTTAGGAAATCATATAAAAGTGACTCAGATCTGATTTGAAAAGAACAGGTTTCTGTGTCCACATAACTCTGGAAATGTTTTAGTGTCACATTAAGGTAAAAAATCTTATTTTGATCACTTCAGCCTGGTAATGAGAACTTAGTCTAAATAATTGTTCAGAAACAATTCTCATTAAGACATACTGTAGTTGCAAAGCTAAAATTATATTAAAATTTAGAGGGGGTGGCACAGACACAAACTATGAGTAGATTTCAGGTCTGATCACCATCGAAACGGAATTGGCACATTATGCTTATGCTGGCAAGTCTTTTCTTTCAGCGTGGATGTTTCCTCCACATCATAGCAATGTGTAGTTTAGGCCAACAACTCAAAACCTTTTAACTAGAAATAAATGTGGGTCATTTATCATCAGTAAGTTTAATTGGAAGTATAAGTTCTGTATATGCATTAATATGCTGGGCAGTACCTCCTCTGCACACTTTCCAATCCCAGTTGTGATTTACCTTTTTTCATAACAGGTTGCTTACCTGAAGTTAGGAGTGTGTTTATTTTACTATTTTTTTTATAATACAGTTTCCCATATTAACAAGACTTTCACTTTCAGTGCTCTTTTGTTTTTTCACCAATCATAGCAGGCATGTTCAATGCAATCCTAAAAGACCAATATAAACAACTTTTCTTTGCATAGGTAAGCATTTTGTGATGGTTGTTAGCTTAAGAGACTAGCTGGAACCATACTGATACTCAATGAAATGGCACAGTCACAAAACCAATCACAGCTGTCGGACTTCTGATTTAAGAGTAATCTTAAATTTTGTTTTATTTTAATAAAACTGATTATAGCCCATAATCATATATAGCCCCAGACCATTCTATGTTTGGGACTTTTCTATTTGCATTTTTATAGTTCTTCATACTGGTATTTATGTTATTGGATGTTTTGGACATCTCAGTTTTGGTTCCTATCATTCCCTTTTTTGCAATTCTAATATTTCATTTGTATGTTTTTATTCTCTTTGGTATGGTATAGGTTTGTGATTGTGTGTGTTATTTATCTAAGTTGAACAGAGCAGGGAGCAGAAGTGAAAACATCAAGACAGAAACTTTATTACCTAAGCATGGTGTTGTGGTCAAACCATTCGTTCTTAAGACTTTTTTATGGCTTTTGGACACCTTGAATAACAGTGAATAATTTAGATGTTTTTGCTGACATAAAATATTCAAATTTTAAAAGGTATACAGTATTAAGTTGTGAATGTGAATAAAGGAAAAAAGCATATTTAATGCACAGGAATAATGGCATATTCTTTTGATGCTATATATTACCATATGATGTTTCTAAAAATATTTCCTGTCCATTGTAGGTGCTGTTGTTTTGCCTTACAGCCTCTCTTTATATGTTCTTCTTTAGGTAAGGACATTTTTTTTAAAGTTTTTGTCACTTAGCATAACTTGTTTTAACAGTCAGTAATATTTGTATAAAAATAAATAATACATATGTATTTACTTAATATATTAATTGATGTCACAAAGTTTAAAGTCAGGTTTTGGTTGTAATAGCAAACACAAAGTACAATAACTTTCTTAAATTATTTATCTTTTCTAATTGTTATACCTGCCTTGTTTTGTATATACACTGTATGCATACTAATAAAATCCAAGCAAGTATCCATTTGAAATTTGAAATTTATTTTTGAGGTTTATGTGTAAAAATAAAGGGATCACTTCCTCAGGTTTCACAGTGAAAACCCCTGATTAGTTTGTTGATTTGTGTTCTGTGGGGGGTAGTTTTACAGCTCAATGATTTGAAACATTCAGTGAAAGGAAGTATGTAAACATTAATTTCAGAGCCATCACCCCTACTCTCTCTCTCTCTCACACACACACACACACACACACACACACACACACACACACACACACACACACATACACACATCAGACTTTACAAAGGAATGTGTTTCCCCTTTTTGATTTACTTTTCTGATTTAGCACTCACTTTTTAAAATTCTGATTTAACAAAATTACACTGTATACCCTGCCGTTCTTTCTTATATTCTGTAAGTGCCTTGAGCATGGGAAAGGTGCTATATAAATAAAATGTATTATTATTATGTGATTATTAAAATTGATCAAATGGACATAATATGTACAACAACAACAACATTTATTTATATAGCACATTTTCATACAAACAGTAGCTCAAAGTGCTTACAGTAGCTCAAAGTGCTTAGTGTAGTCCATCTTTTCTCCTTTATCTTTAAAGATTAGACATATAGAGATTAAATTGAAATAAGTTGGGGCTGGACTTTTCTTACTCTGAATCAAAGCAGTTGTTAGCTCCCTAGGTGCTGTTGTTTGAGAAAATGCATATTCTGCATGATCAAGAAGGGAGACTAGTCCTTCATCATTGTGAAATTCTGCTCAAAGTAATCCTTTTCAGTCATGAGTGATAAGATGGCAGTTGCAGATCACTTACAGCTCCCCTGACTACTACTGAGACATATAATATGCCTGTTTTTTTTTTTCCTGCGCCATTTGGATTTCAAGAAGGGGAACTATTTCAGTGCCATCGTTTTGTTGTGTGTAAAACAGCTGCAATAATACAGGAAATGTTTTTATGCAAAACAAAAGTAAACAATTACTACAATCTTTTTACTTTTATAAAATCCCATCTTTATTCTTTCCAAATTTCAGATTATATATATATATATATATATATATATATATATATATATATATATATATATATATAATTAGTAATGTCCATTGAAACTTTAAAGTGAATTGCCTCCTTATTGAGTGAGTAAGTGTAAAATGGCATACTTCAGAAGTACAATGCTGGTGGGAGATTAATGGGCTATTTTGAAAATCTTAGGCAATTTTAGAAAATTATCTAAAATTCCAGTAAACAATGGGCCCTTGTGGTTGTTTTACTGGGCTTTGAAAATTGGGAACATCTGCTCAAATTTTACTTTTTTTTTTTACTGACTCCATTGCATGTAGATTAGCTTTCTTGTAATAATCATTGAAACATTCTGAAATAAATGACACATTCCTTGTTTGTTAAGGAACAGGCCCCACTTATGTTTTATTGATGTGAAGGTTGCAGACGTATAGAATAGGCATTTTTGTTCAGATTATTTATTCTTCTAAGAAAACATATAAATTAGGTGAGCTTTGTACTTTCACAGACTTCCTAGTCTGGAAAATGTGAGTGCTTTTTAACTATTTCACAACTCAGTACAAATAAATGTACACTGCAAAAAATTACCATTTATTTGTTATGATTGTACATAGTACGATATAGTTTCTTTTCTTTTAGATCTGGTATCATCCTCAGTTGCTGTGATTTTCAGAATATTTATTAAAGTCAAAGATCCACATGCTGTTTCCTTTAGTAACTTACTTTTTCAAAGTCTAAATTTGTTTGTAAGATATGATTTACATCTAACAGAATTTAGGGAATACCGAATTTTTGCTGAAGGATACAGTAAGTGATTGCAATGAATGAATGACATTTACTAGTGAATGTTTTTGTTCTCAATACTTAGGATGACTATCTGTCAACTTCTAGAAGTCAAAATAAATTTCAGATTGCTTAGAGGGATGCCCATAGTTTCTAGTTTCAACACTTGAGTATTATGACATGAATCATACGTGTTTTGTCTGTTCAGTGATTGCATTAAAATTATGTTCAGCCAAAATGTTCACTTGGATGGTCGTTGCTTAGTGGATCCACACAGCAGCAGCAGCAGAGAGACCACTAAATTCTCTGACATGCTAGCACTCCACTTCTAGCTGTAACCCATAGAAGAATGGGGCATTGGCTCTGCGAGATAACGATAAAACACTAGCATTTTATGCACACTTTTGTCATACTCATTCTCTAAACAGCAGGTAGGATGGCGAATAAGTCATAAATGAACCAATCATATTACTACTCACAAAGGCAGAGAAACGTATCATGGAATAAATGCATAAATTAGGTGCTTTCCTTTATTAGTTGTAGAGGAAATAGTGGCTTACAGTCAGCTCACAAAAGCATGTCTCTTATTGCTCACTTAACCAACCCCATTCTTTTTAAAGAATGCATAACATTTTTTGTTTACAGTGTGACTTTCACTCACTTTACTTTGATGTTAAATGTTCAGAGTGTAAAACAGTCCTTCACTTCTATGGCTTTTATTCTTTACAGGATTTCTTGGTGTTTTAACGAAAGACTTCAAAATTACATTTGAATGTGGATTAATGTCTTGTTATAAATTTGATGTGGTGATGTCCTTGATCCTGTCACCTCTGATGTGTTCTACATTTTTATTCCTGACAATTAATTAAAATGTTGTTTTAAGTAATCTGTAGTTATCCGGTCAATTTAAATCATCAGAAATATGTTTTGTTTTATGTGGTTAAATATACCTTGGCTTGAAATCTGATTTTGACTCCTTAGGTAGTGTAAGCATTGCTTATAACTATAAACCAATAATTTAATTTGTCTGGAAGGAATCTTAGTCTGTTAGTTCACACAGAGGTATTTACACTTTCTTACTTGTACATGAAACCTGAGTGTTAGGTGAAAACTAAGGAAATTATTAATACATTTCTTTACGCACCCCTGGTAGCCAGATGAAGTAGAAACCATAGATAATGTAAGAGCAAATTCTTCCCCAAAATTATGAATAACCATTTTATAAAACTTTGTATATATAAGTAAAGTATTTAATACCTTTTTTGTTTTATAAACCACAATGAAATTGATTTTCGTATTTATGAAGACCAAGTTGGTGGCAATTTTCAAACGCATGCTTCTAGTACTAACAATTGATTGTGTTTCCAAATACACATCACCGCAGCCTGTGGCACAAAACAGGGCTGAATGTTTGAGGTGTGTCTTGATGCTAGTGACGGGAAGTCCCAGTCTGAATTATTCTCATACAGTATCTTATGCTACAATCATGTGCTGTGGTAATGTTAGCTTGTTACATGTGTTGCTCAGGAGTCTCCATGAATTACCTTAGAAGGTAATCAGAAGAGAGTCAGAAAAGCCCAAGAAAGGTTGAAAAGCAATTATTGTCAATGTAAAATCAATAAACTATAGGTAAGCAGCATTTTTAAAAATTAGCTAATAAAGGCAAAAGGTCTTATTAGGGTTTGGTTTGATAATTCATAATTAATCTAATTTCATCAAGTAACACCAATTTTCTTGATTTGATTTGAGCGAAAATGGGAGTACTGTATTTCTTGGGACCAGGGAACTTTTTTTCTACTTAAATTAATTTAAATGATATGCATGCAATATAAAAATTCTACTTACAAAGGAGTTTTCAGGAATGGATTAGCTGCAAAAAAACATATATCCACAGAGCAAACCTAACTGGTATAGCTTCCATCATGGTAACTTTAGTGATGTCAGGGATTGGCAAAGGCACCCCTCCTCTTGGTAGATTGAGTTTGGCTGCCCTTCTCTCAGAATCTGTTGCAGTGTAACATTGACCAGGCAACAGTGATGTACAGTAGTAGAGGGGGAGAAAACTAAGAAGAAGCTAGACAAGAGGCTTTAAGAAATCTGATTATAGGTTTCATCTCCAGCCTGTTTTGCTTCTTCTTTGATTGTATTGCCCCCAAACCACACACTTCCAATTTAGTAAGGGAAAACAACAAACACTAATAGGAGGGGCCAGGGCAGTTGATTTGAGGTAGCGAATTTACAGTTGTAGACAATAGTATGTTGGGGACCTTCATATGTGTATATATATATATATGTACGTATATAACAGTAACGGCGCACTGCACAATATTGTGCAGTGAATACACTTGACTTGAGCATTCCTAGTTTTCATACTCTTTCTCTGTACATTTGATGCGCTTGCTGCTTTCTGAGCAGCTTTTCTTTTCTCCACTCTTGCGGCCCGCTTCTTCTCTTCTTTCATCTGCATCTTTAAAACTGATTCAGTCAGTGTTTGTTGCAATTACGTAGTATGTTTTCTTTAATTTCTCACTTAAGTCTTTAATCTGCCTAAAGAATGATTTAAGATATGAAGAGGTAGGGGAAGTGATAGCCAAGGTGGTAGGGATGAAACCGGCGAGGGAACTCCAACAAAATCCATGACTGTCCTCAATTCTGACACCATGTCTTGTTTTCACAAATTGTGAAAAATGAAATGATGGCAAGACTTTCTTTTAAAGCATGCAGGGGAACTTTATTTATTACAACTCTTACATTCACGGCATCCGTGCTCTAAATTAATTTCCATAATAGTAACCTTGAGGTCCCTTTTTCTGGTGCCTTCCTGATGATATAAGTGCCTAAACCATGCCTGATAATACATTTCAATGACATATAAATATTACAGTGATCACCTCGATAGACATCTTACCACCCAAATCGCTACTCGTGAATCTAAGATGTTTAACAGGTATTCCCAGTATTCACTTTTTGATTTGCCTGTGAATATTTAGCGGCAGCATGTCTATGAACTTGTGGATTAGCCCGCGAGTATTTAGTGGCAGCATCTCTATTAACTTGTGGATTCTTGTGCGAGTATTTGGCGGCAGCGTCATGAAGTTGTTTTTGTCTAGCTGCATCAGAAAATGTAGCACAACGTCTGACACGCCTCCTTTTTACTGTTTTCTCACAGCTTGGATTACTGCTGACTGACAGCCTTATACAGGCAGGCACTCAATTACGTTGGGAGGCGTGGGTATGGGGGACGCAATATAGGCAGGCAGCCAACTACATGGGAGGCGTGGTGATGGGGGATGCAACTCCACCTCACACGGCGACCGAGCTGCAGGCTATGGCCGTATATATGTACATAAGTAGGATTCAGTTATGACCGTTACATGTAGAATTTCGAAATGAAACCTGCTTAACTTTTGTAAGTAAGCTGTAAGGAATGAGCCTGCCAAATTTCAGCCTTCTACCTACACTGGAAGTTGGAGAATTAGTGATGAGTGAGTCAGTCAGTCAGTGAGGGCTTTGCCTTTTATTAGTATAGATGAAACCCAGTCAGTTCTATTACAGAAAAGGAAGCTTTAAGTGTTAAATGGTAGATGGTATTAAGATAGTATTATGTTATTTCACCTGCTATTAGAGTATTTATGGCAGGTACCAATGAACATTCATATTGATGTAGGATGAATGATGTTATTTTCATATATATTGTGCTTTGTTGTATTCCAAATCTTGAATGGAATATATTCATACTGAGGGATTACTTTTCATGGATTATTTAGAGGGTCATTTGTTAAGTGCTCATTTGCAACAGAAGTTAAAACCAAATTCATCTCCCATAGACCTAAAAGAACCTACTTTTTAATATCTATTTATAATTGTTATTTCAACACTATTACCAAGTCATCTTCCATGTTGACTTGTCCTTTTCTGTATTTCGTAACTCTGCAGATGTCTTAAGGTCACAGTCTTCTTGTTTAAGTAGTTCAGTTGTCTCTTGTTCCCGGGTGGATTATTTGTATAGAGCTATTAGGTTTCCTTTAATTATGGCCGTCTTTTGTGATTGTGTGTGAGCCCAGACTATCAAAAATCGAGCCCATGTATGATTTTCCTCCCCCACTTCAATGCTTCTCACCTTTCTTCAAAAGATCAAAGCTAGTCGGCCGCTTCTTTAGTTTTTTTTTTTTTTTTTGTACACAGGCTTTTACTTGCAGATACAAAGAACCAAGTGGTCATCATTGAAATGGAAATGATGAAGCTGAAATGAAATGCTGAAAACAAAACAAAGCCAAAAAAAAAAAGAATTTTAATCCTTTCAAAGTAAAGATGCCTTGGCCACTTCAGCTGTAATTAAAAAAAAAAGCATTACACATGTTACAAAGAAACCAATTGGTCAGCTAGAAATTTTTGGTATACTTTGTCCAGGAGTTATCCACATTTTTTTTAAATGAATTAGATCTAGATGTTTTTGCTCATTTAGCAAATATGTGAGGATGTTACAGTTCTTAGCTTGACATTATGTGTCATTACACAATCTTACTACAAAAATGAAACTGTTCATTCCACCTGATAAGGTGTGCAATAATGTAAAGAGATTGTTTTCTGTCAAGGCTAATTGCCTTGTGTCATTTCTTTTTATTTATTTGCTGAAAATATCATCTTACAATTTGGACTTACAATTTAAAATGGTACATTTTGAATGTTCACAGTGGCAATTAATTGACATTATTTTATACACACAGATTTCTGTTTCTGATCTTTTGATAGCCTTGCTTGTGCTCCCTCATTTGCTTGCTGATGGCTGCTGCCTTCAAATATCAGCTACATCATTGAGCAAGGTGTGGCCAGAATATAACTTTTTCATGTGATTATTTTTTGTTTCCATATACAGTTCTGTGATGTCATGGGCACAATTTTGTTTGTAATTATGCAGTTTGCCTAATTCACTGTGAGAACTTTGACCTGCCAAGGAATCTAAAAAAGGAACCAAAATATCACTTTCAGTTTATTTCTTTTGGCAAGTGTACCCGTCCTTGGTGGCCTATATCCCTATGTGGCTCTTGGGAAAGAACAGTTTCTTGTATTTATATTCTTCTGGTATTAATGTGTATATTTTATCTTTGTATTTTGATTATTTCCCCCAAAAATGTCTGAATAGCAAAGTTTTACCTTGAAATCATCTTGTTTCATCCTCACTTTATTAGGCCTTAGTATCAGTATTTTAACAAATCTTGTTTTTATCACAATTGCAGAATTGCTTTTCCATGGATGATTAGGTAATAGTGCCTTTTGACACACAAGGCAATAAAAGACCTAAATCACCGTTACCTCATTGACCTGTTGAGATAGTCTGAAAGAAATTACTTTCAAATCCACTGGTTGACGCATGTACAGAAGGCAGTTGATCAAAAACGTTTTAACATTTTTAGAGAATATTATTTGTAAGCCTTCTAGTATTATATATGAGGGTAGACCTAAAAAAAAGTGTAATTATCTTCTGGAGGACAGGCCCCTTTTATTACATGCTTCCACCGCTAGGTGAATATTCTAGAAACCCTTCTGCATCATTTTGCCAACTGGTGTTGTTGTGAGGTGCTGCGTTCCGCTTCAGTGAATTCTTTTCAAAGACTCTTTCATTGTGTATTTTGTGATGGCTGATTTACATGAACAACGTGTAGCATTGAAATTTTGTTTCCTGTTAGGGAAAAATGCGGTGGAAATGGTTGTTATTCTACAGACAGTCAAACAGTCAACCAAAGCTTTTATCTGAAAGTTTTGCAAAGGTTGCATCAGGATTTGTGGAAGAAACCTGCCAAGTTGTGTCAAACAGGTGACTGGTTCTTCCTTAGTTCCATCATGACAATGCAGTTCCCCTCACCACACAGAGGGTCCAGCAGTTTTTGACCAAAAGCGATGTGATATTATCTTATCCCTTGTGACTTATTTTGTTTCCCCAGATAAAAAAAGTCCTCAAAGGGAAATGATTTGTCGACTTGAAAGAGGTGAAGCAAAAAGTGGCAGAAGCCCTAAAAAAGATCAAAACTGAGGAATTTCAAAATTGTTTTGATCAGTGGAAAAACATCTTGATAAGTGTATTGCATCAAACGGAGAGTACTTTGAAGGTGGCTGCAGTTTGAAATTATAAAATAAATACGCAATTTTTTATAAACAAATTCTATTTTTTTGGGCGCCCCCAAACCTGTGTATCCTCAGAAGCCTTGTAAGCATGTTAAAGTTACGCAGACAAATGTGTCTAAGCATAGCGGACCCAGAATGATTTTTTTTTTTTTTTTATAATTAAACGGGCATCACCTGGAGAAGACATACTAAAGACAACCTGTGGAGACAGGTTTGGGAATCAGATGCACTAAAGATTGAATCATAGAATAGAAGAGCCTTGACTGACATGGAAATTGAAAAACTAGACTTAATTGGACTCACCTGTTCACACAGCTCTGTAGATCCAAGTAGTTCTGTATGTACAAACTTCTGGTTGAATGTCATTGAGTTCTACTGTCTGTGGAAAAACATCCTCACTCTGCAAAGCTTTGCGTATCATTATAAAGCAGGAGTTTCCTGTTAATCACGTGTATCTTTAGGCGATTAAGAATGGCATCGATTGAATGAGACAATAACAACTAAACACATGATAACTATATTTATTTTTGATAATTATTTAGACCTTTAATATAAAAAGTCCATTATTTCTTCATTTTTTTCCCAATAAACCCTCTTTGTGTTTATGTGTATGTAACAGTGAAGTAGAATCCTTAGCCCTTGAACACCAACTTAATTTAAAATCACTGTAAAGCAGAGCATAATCAATGCTTTATTTTTTTTAGCTCACAAATATTGTTACAAGAATTACTTAGACATGCAAAAGGCGTGCTGCCTATCATCTCCACATCCACAGTTAGATCATTCATTTTTGTATATAGTTTTAAAATACATAAACCTACAGTAATGTAGTGTATATTTAATCATGCAGTAAAGTTTGTCATCAACGTAAGAATATTAATACACAGTCACCAGGTATAAGGTTTAAAAGTTACATTTTGGCTCTTTTGTACACTTTATGTAGTTAGATTTGAATTTTCCCTCAGATATCAGTAAGAGTGTGTATGTCTACATTTTGATTCTTTATCATTATGCACTAATTGCAGAAGACAGCATGTACAGTACATTCTCCATTAGTTGGGCTCTTCAAACACAATATAATACTCAGTGCAAAGTTAAGATACCCTTCTGTGGATTGGGGTTTTTGAGATGAATCAGTCCAGGATTGTTGACAGGTATAATTCAGATATGCACATATATTTTTGATACTGGGAATTGTGAAAAAAAAAATCATTATTTATGAGTTTTACAGTATATGTGTGTAGAGAATTCAGCTTCCAATCAGTGTTCAGTTTAATTGTTTATGTTAATCTATAACAAAGTTATTTTAGCTGATAAGGCAGACATTAGTAAATCAGCCAGCACTGCCATAAATTTAGATCAGAGGGCGATGGAGGAGAAAAATAGTTAATAATGTAGCAACACCTCTAAGGTAAAGAAAGAGGATCATCATATGTCTTTCTGACTGATATAATGAAAAGTATTTTTGGGAAGCATGCTGATATTTATTTTAATGCATATTCATCTGTAGCATTTAGTACATGGACTAGGAGAGGTATGTGGAGAAACAGATGAAATGGCATTACTAACCTGCTTGACTGTACCACTGTATCATATATTCTATAATTTGCACAAAATAACAACAAAGATCAAATCAAATACTCTAATGCAAAAATTGATATATGTTATCAGAATATCCCAAATTATCCTTAGGTAGGGTGGATCTTGCCCACCAACTGTGCATGAATCTTTACTCTACCTTTTTTAAACATGTCACATTTATGTCATTTAATATGAAGATGTTTAATTTTTACACAAGGATTTAGAGATGTTTACTGTCAACTAGTCGACTGAGTCAGATAATCAAGGTGACAATGAGACAGGAAAATTTGAAATGGCAGTGAAAGTGTTCTTGATAAGCCAGAATGATACATTGTTGTGTAAAGAAATTAAAACTCACTTTCAATATGAACATGGCTTCAAGTAGTTGTGGCTTAAAATACACACTTGATCTACACAAATAGTCAGGTTTTTCCTATGAGATGTTAATAGACTGGGTTGTCAGTTTTACTGAATAGTAATAATATGCCTAAAAGTGTCACCTGTGGTAATGATTAAAGTAAAGGCTTCAGTTTGCTAAGATCAGGGAGAATAAGTTTCATGTAGCCTGGCAAAAGCATTAGACTATTCTGGAACAATGGATTGAATATCATCTAGGCTGCTCTCAGCAAAAATGTAAAAATGCTGACCACTCCTCTGTATATTGTTGTGAAGTGGAACAGACAATTTGAAGAACTCCTGAATTCAGCAGACACCATGCCCATGGAGACAAGTAGTGATGGACACATCTTGTGGAATTAGACTTATGTCTGTGGCAGAGGTTACTGTAGTGATTGAGATACTGTGAGAAATGGATGAGATCCACCTGTAATTGCTCAAGCCTTTAAATACTGCCATGTTCTTGGGTAATCACTGGTTGCAGCATATAGCTGCACAGCCAATTTGGACATGAAACGGCACATTTTTTCATTACTTTATTTAGTATTCTATTGATTATTCTAATGTGGTCAGTTTCATGTATTAATCAACAGTTAGCTATAAAAATATTGATTACATTGTTATTTGGCTCATGCGACTGGAATCATTTAAAACTGTAATTTTAAAATTCCTTCTGTTTTTGTGCAAGAATAAAAAAAGAATTATGTACATCAATAAGCAGAAATATACTATCATCTCTCTGTTAAAATAAGTCATAATAAAAGCTGTTCTCTGTAGGAGTTTGTAGTAATAATTTAGCTATTTAATATGTATATTCATTTTATATCTTCAGGCAGAACAGAGTATGATGAAAACGCTCCACAAAATCTACATTCATAATGAAAGTAAATTTGAATAAGAATGTCTACATTCTGTTGTAGAGCCTGGACGTTTTGCATCACCCACCTAAATATCACCCCAATATTGTTGTACAGAATAATACCTGAAAATTAAAATGAATAATATATATGTCAATTATTTAAAAAATGGTACTTAATAGATAAATAAAATGTGGTAAAAAATAACACCCTTACTCCTTTATGGCACAGCATTGCAGTTACAAACATTATCAGTCATCAAAACTTTAGATTCAATCTTTGATATAATTATGCACTTACCTCTGAGGCCTTTATCCCTGGCAAATTTACCATTTTGAGTAGTGAGCTGCTCTTACTGTTAATATTATACAATAAAAACATACATTTGATTTGTGTCTGTAACAGCCGGTGTAAATTTATATTACTTGTAAAAGTTAACGTTTTTTTTTTTATTCTCTCAGTCACGATCACGATACATACTATCGCCCCCCCAGGGATCTGACGCTGTTAGTTTTTACTTGAAACTGGAAATAACTGTAGATGTGAGTCGTGTTTTGAGACAATGGAACTGGAAATTCTCTGATCTAGAGGGATAAAAGCTGACACACAAACGCTGGTGAATCTGCCTTCTTCGAGTGTTCCTGCTCACGCTGAATTAGTATTCACCTTATGGTCCATAATGTCAAAGCCGCACTGACAAAAAAACAGAGACATAGTTATATATGATATTTGGAATAACTCATTTTATGACCTGTATAGTACATTTCGGAAAACATTGTGGCACCGATGTAACATTATTCATATTCATTCGCATACCTTCTTGCACTTGTAAGCAGTGACCACTTTTTTTTTTTTCTTTTCGATCTTGCCCATGCAGTCTTTCACATTTTGGTGTATGGGGGTATTTCTTTTGTACTCCAGGACATGCAGAGGAAAGAACAGTACAGAGAGGTCAGTTCTGTGCTATATGCAATCATCAGTTCCCACATACCCAAGGACTGTCCTCTCTACGTTTACGACGTGTACCTGTTGCAATGTACACATTTCTGTCTGTGCTGTGGTTACTATTACACTAAAGGGGCTGGGGGGAGTGGCAGTCTTGGAACAGAAGCTTGTCAATGTTGCATCCTCTTTTGCTTTATCCATTGCCTTTTCTTGTAAGAAGCAACAACAAAGTTCCTCTGCAAGGTGAGCCATGAACGCTCTTCTTTTCTCACTGGCCCCCGTACATGCCTTGCACAGTACATGTGTGATGATCGCCACCAAGTCAAGCGTGTTATAGCACAAGCAACTGGCCACCTGTGTGTTCCTGCTTGCACTGAATAAGCTCATGCCTTCTGGTGCACGATGTCAACACAGCACCGAGAAAAAAAGAAAGAGACTAATATATGTGACATTTTAAAGAAATCATTTTATGACCTGAATAGTACCAATCAGAAAATATGGTTGCACTAATTCAATATTATTTGAAAACAAACAGCTTCAGATCGGGTGTGAATTTATACTGGCACTGTTAATTAGAGTCAGATCAGAAGGGGGCAAGGGAGAGCGTGAACGTGATTGAGAGAATAAAACTGAAAAAACGCTAACTTTTACAAATAGCATACATTTACAGCTGATCTGACGCTGTTCATTTTCAAATAATATTGCATTAGTGCGACAATGTTTTCTGATTGGTACTATTCAGGTCATAAAATGATTTCTTCAAAATGTCACATGAAAATGAACAGCATCATTTTATTTGATTATTTGTCAGTGCGGTTTTGACATTATGGACCATAAGGTGCATACTAATTCAGTGTGAGCAGGAACACTCGAAGAAGGCAGATTCACCAGCGTTTGTGTGTCAGCTTTTATCCCTCCAAATCAGAGAATTTCCAGCTCCATTGTCTCGAAACACCATTCACATCTACAGTTATTCCCAGTTTCAAATAAAAACTAACAGCGTCAGATCCCCGAGGGGGTGTTAGTATGTATCATGATTGTGACTGAGAGAATAAAAGTGAAATAAAAATGATAACTTTTACAAGTACTATAAATTTACACCGGCTGTTACAGACACAAATCAAATGTATGTTTTTATTGTATAATATTAACAATAAGAACAGCTCACTTCTCAAAATGGTAAATTTGCCAGGGAGCTGGTTTCGAATTCACGACCTCTGGTCAGCAGCTCTAGCCACAACACCATGGAAGTTGGCGTATAGTACTTGTACCTTTTGTGAAAGTCTTTATTTGATATTTGGCCATCAGCTTTCACACATTATACAATTTATGTTTACATTTTCTATTTATTGCTAAAACATGAAAAATGTTTGTTTTAACGATGTGTTTATATACAGTTAGGTCCATAAATATTTGGAGAGAGAAAACTTTTTTTCTAATTTTGGTTCTGTACATTACCACAATGAATTTTAAATGAAACAACTCAGATGCAGTTGAAATGCAGACTTTCAGCTTTAATTCAGTGGGGTGAACAAAACAATTGCATAAAAATGTGAGGCAATTAAAGCATTTTTTTAACACAATCCCTTCATTTCAGGGGCTCAAAAGTAATTGGACAATTGACTCAAAGGCTATTTCATGGGCAGGTGTGGGAAGTCCGTCATTGTGTCATTATCAATTAAACAGATAAAAGGCCTGGAGTTGATTTGATTTGAGGTGTGGTGCTTGCATGTGGAAGATTTTGCTGTGAACAGACAACATGCAGTCAAAGGAGCTCTCTATGCAGGAGAAAGAAGCCATCCTTAAGCTGCGAAAACAGAAAAAACCCATCCGAGAAATTGATACAATATTACAAGTGGCAAAATCTACAGTGTGGTAAATCCTGAGAAAGAAAGCAAGCACTGGTGAACTCAGCAACGCAAAAAGACCTGGATGTCCACGGAAAACAACAGTGGTGGATGATCGCAGAATCATTTCCATGGTGAAGAGAAATCCCTTCACAACAGTCAACCAATTGAACAACACTCTCCAGGGGTAGGCATATTGACATCCAAGTCTAAAGAGAAGAATGCATGAAAGTAAATACAGTGGGTGAACTGCAAGGTGCAAGCCACTCATAAGCCTCAAGAATAGAAAGGCTAGATTGGACTTTGCTAAAGAACATCTAAAAAAGCCAGCACAGTTCTGGAAAAACATTCTTTGGACAGATGAAACCAAGATCAACCTCTACCAGAATGATGGCAAGAAAAAGTATGGAGAGGGTGTGGAACAGCTCATTATCCAAAGCATACCACATCATCTGTAAAACACGGTGGAGGCAGTGTGATGGCTTGGGCGTGCATTGCTGATGATGTGACACAGGACAGAAGCAGCCGAATGAATTCTGAGGTGTTCAGAGACATACTGTCTGCTCAAATCCAGCTAAATGCAGTCAAATTGATTGGGCGGCGTTTCATGATACAGATGGACAATGACCCAAAACATACAGCCAAAGCAACCCAGGAGTTTATTAAAGCAATGAAGTGGAAAATTCTTGAATGGCCAAGTCAGTCATCTGATCTTAACCCAATTGAGCATGCATTTGACTTGTTAAAGACTAAACTTCAGACAGAAAGGCCCACAAACAAACAGCAACTGAAAGCCACTGCAGCAAGGGCCTGGCAGAGCATTAAAAAGGAGGAAACCCAGCATCTGGTGATGTCCATGAGTTCAAGACTTCAGGCTGTCATTGCCAGCAAAGGGTTTTCAACCAAGTATTAGAAATGAACATTTTATTTCCAGTTATTTAATATGTCCAGTTACTTTTGAGACACTGAAATGAAGGGATTGTGTTAAAAAAAAATGCTTTAGTTGCCTCACATTTTTATGCAATTGTTTTGTTTACCCCACTGAATTAAAGCTGAAAGTCTGCACTTCAACTGCATCCGAGTTGTTTCATTTAAAATTCATTATGTAATGTATAGAACCAAAATTAGAAAAAAGTTGTCTCTGTCCAAATATTTATGGACCTAACTGTAAATTGATGTAGACACAAAACACACATCAAATTATTTCCCCTTACAATTGTGGGTAGCTCACTCCCAGATAATCAGTCAAGGTAGGAACTGGGAGAACTTCTTGCAGGTTCTGAGGTGGTGGGGGGATGGTGTAGCAGGCTGCTTGGGGCTTATCGACACATTTAGAAGACAAAAGATGCTGATGGAGAGGTGCGAAGGTATTTAAGGTTGGCCGGATTTATGAGTTTTTTCGTTGGCTCTGCTAATTCTAGTATAAAGGTAGAGAAGGAAGATCTCCAAAGTTTTAAAAGTGGTGCTTATCAGAGAGCTGTCACTTAAGTATTGGTACATGTTGTGAAGCTTGCCATACAGGTATTTGTATGTCCAAATGGAGACACATATTTACTAAGAGAATACCATAAAAAGAAGTGATGCCTCTATAATCTCTTATTTAAAGCTGTGATGTGTCTGCTATAAAGCTGTAGTTTATGTTACTGTAAATTAGTCACTCCAGCAGCATTAAGTGATAAATAATAAAGAGTTAAATTAAGAACGGTAAAGAAATAAAAACTTTATAACAGTCTAAAAATTACAGACAATGTAGGTTGATTTGGCCATTAAAAATAGGTATTTCTTATGGCACAAAAGGGAATGCCTCATGAAAGTTATACTTATTTTATCAAGTATCACATTATGTTGTATACCTTTGTGATTCAGGAGCAATTAATGTGCCTCTGAGGACTCCTGATTAAAAAGAAATGGATAAGAACAGTAGGAGTCCTTACCTTAATGTCTCTAAAATACAGCAACTTGTCATCAACACATCCCTTAACACTAAAGCAACTGTAATTAACTAAAATATTATATAATCATAGTGTATTAAAAATTACAAATGAGTATAACAGAAACATACAATGTTATGGGTCTGTGAATCAATTTTTAATATATCAGACTACGCACACATAGCCTACATTAACTTATTATGATATTTCAGAGCACCATACACTTATAGTAAGTTATATTGCCTCTGTGTGATGCAAGAAAAATCCAATATCAGTGCAAAGGTGAACTGTTACAGTTATTTTAATTCAATAAAACAATAAACTGCCATTTTTTTTTCCACAAGATAAGTGTTGGTTTGTTTAACACTTGTAATGCACAGTGCCTTTTTTGTCCAGTATAATCCAAAACACTTCTTTAAAAATGCAGTTTTACTAACAAATTGTACATAAATAATTTCTAGGCTAAGAAGAATGGTGATTATTTTCTTGATACATACTTATCCAGAGTACTGTATGAGAAAGACGTGTCACAGTACATGCACATTATATTGTTTTGTTATTCATCGATGAAGGCCTCTTTTTACAATATTGTACCTCAGGAAATGTAGCAGATAGCCATCTGGTGTCCACCCACATACTTTTCAATGATTCTTCAGCCACATTTGTCTTCCACAAATACAGATGGATATAAAGCCATCCCATTTTCTTGTTAAATGACTCTCTTTGTTTTGTCAGGAAGTTTTTTGCTATAGCTAATCAAGTCTAGGAGGAGACTGGGTTGAACAGCCTCTGCTGTGTTCATGGGAATATGAATTGTAACAGGCCAGCTGAGCTTTGGGAATAAATTTCCACCATTATCACTTTTCAAGAATGTGTCCGGTTTCACCTCTTGACTAGATGGCAGCCATCTCGGAAAGGAGTTTACCTGTTTAGGTGTTCCTGGCTCAGTAATGAGAGATGCTTTTAAAGTTTTATGTTTCAGCAGCCTTGTCCATGGAGATATCCCCGAGAGGAAGTACCACTGGGTGATTTCTCACAGTGCCCAGTCCCTTCTGTCAATCACAATGTACCCTTTGTTACACTAGGCCATTGAAATGATGGAGGCTAGGCCCTTTCTTATGTTACTGTCATCATAAAGACACAAATGATTTGGGGGAGGCGGGAGGAAGGGGGGAGGAGAAGGGATGGGAAGGGCGGATGATCTGTAGCTTCTGGTTCTCAGGGTGCAAAGAATAAGGCACTTGTTATTACTGTATTGTAGGGGGGTTCAAGGGGGTTCCCCATGTCCCAGCTGCTGGGAATGTTTTCTGTAGGCGATTTGATCTTTTCATGGTGCTTTCTGTTAGCTTTACAGTTAGGAGCTCTTCAGGCGATGTCCTGATTGAGTGCTGATGTTACAAGTGAGACTATGAGAAAGCAATTGAGCTTCACAGAGTTCATTTACCTTTGATCTGAAATGAGACAGAAACACAGTTTGAAATAAATCCTCTCTCTCTCTCTGTGCAGAATAGACGCTTGCTGTCTAGTGTACCAAAAAGGGGGCATTTTGTAGATGAGTCTTTCTCTTTCTCTTTCTTTGAGATTATGCCCAACTCCAGTCTTTACTGTGCATCTTTTACTATGGTGAGGAAAAATTTTATTTATGCAAAAAACACCTCTTCTAGTCCCACACGAGATCTTAAGATTACAAACAGTATATTGCATAATTTCATGTTTTCTTTTTTTAAGAAAATGTTTAGAATTATTTTAATATAAATTCAGCAGGAATCACCACTTTATTGTGTGTGCCCCTGTGATCTTTGGAGCTATGTTGTCAGGAGCAGAAGCTCCTGGTATGGCCTGCCAAGTTAAACTGGTCCCAGGTGAGGTGTCAGACAAAGAGCAATTCACAGCCCCTAATTATCAGAGTCACCAATATAAAAAGAACACCCTACTCGGAATGGGGTTGCCAGGTCAGGTGGTCATGCCTGCCGCATAGTCTGGTTAGGTACAGCCCAAACTTTCGATGTGGGACTGTCCTCTTGTGGGCCCATCATCTGCAAGTGTAATAGGGGTCATGTGTGATGTGATCTGTACGGCAGGCAAAGAGAGAGGTCTTGGCAAACTGGGAACCAGACACATAAACTGACTCTTGGAACCTGGAATGGCACCGCTCTAGTGGGGAAGGAGCCGGAGTTGGTCGTTGAGACGGAGTGTTATATAGTTGGGCTCACATCACATCAACATTGCTGGTTTTGGGAAACAAACCAGTTGAAAGAGGCTGGACACTCCCTTACTGTGCAGTTGGCCAGTGGAAAAGTCGTTGGTGGGAGTTGAAACTCTGCCTAGTCAATGCCATGCTGAAGTTTGTCTTGGAAAATGAGAAGGCTACCTCTGTGCAACTGATGGTTGCAGAATGGAGAGCTCTGACAGCCGTGTGTGCTTGTGCACCAAATGACAGCAGAGCTTTAATCAAGTTCTTTTCAGCAAGACTGGAAAAATGCTGACCCAGTCTGACAGTGGAAGGAGCACTTTGAGGGGCTCCTGAATCTGATGGGCATACATTCTGTGGAGGATGCAGAACAAGAAACTGATAGGGGATCAATGCTTATTTCCTTTAGGAAGGTCACTGATGCAGTTAAGCATCCCTGCAGTGTCAAGGCCATGGGGGTATATGAATTCTGCCCAGAAAGGCTGAAGGTTCTGAAGATTGTTGGTCTGTCGTGGCTGACACGACTTTTAAATGTTGAGTGGTTATCACGAGCAGTGACCCTGGATTAGCAGACTGGGATGGAGGTCCCCATTTTTAAAAAGGCCAACTGGAAGATGTGCTCCAACTATCAGGAGTTCATGCTCCTCAGCCTCCCAGGGAAAGCTTAGGCAACGGTACTGGAAAGGAGTCTCCATCCAGTCGTGGAACCTCAGATCCATGAGGAGCAATGTGGATTCTGTCCAAGCCATGGAACAGTGTATCTGCTCTTTAACGTCATGAAGATGGACGTTGGAGTACACTTAATCAGTCTATATGTGTTTTGTGGACTTGGATCGTGTTCCTCAAGGAATTCTGTCGGATGTGCTGGGAGAGTGTGGGGCTTTGTGGCACCTAATAAGGGTTGTTTGGTCCCTATATAATCACAGTGAGGGCTGTGTCCACATACTTGGTAAAACATCAGCACTGTTCTCAGTGGATGTGCAGCTCTGCCAGGGCTGTGCTTTGTCTGCTATCCTGCTTATGATTTTCATGGACACAATATCAGTTGTGTCACTGCTTTTTACAGATGATTTGGTCCTGTTGGCTTCATCTAGATGTGAACTCCAGCACACGTTGGAATGGTTTGCAACTGATTGTGATGCGGTAGGGATGAGGATCAGTACCTCGGTGGATCAGTGAGGAAAGTAAGGATGCTGACATAGACAGACAGATCAGCAGTTAGACTGTTGCTATACCAATCTGTAGTGGTGAAGAAGGAGCTGAACTATACTCTCACTATAATAGTTGATGTACATCCCTACTCTCATCTATGGTCATGAGCTTTGGGTTTTGACCAAAAGGATGTGATCAAAAATAAAAGCAGCCAAAATGAGCTTTCTCAGCTGGGTGGTTAGGCTCTCCCTTGGAGTTAGAGTAAGAAGTGCAGATATCTGAAAGAGGCTTGGAGTAGAGCCACTGACACTGCGCATTGGGTGGAGCCCATTGAGGTGGTTCAGGTATCTGATGCAAATGCTTCCTAGATACCTCTCTGTGAAGGATTTATGGGCACAACCAGCTGGAGAGAGACCCTGGGGAAGACGCAGGGCTCACTGGGAGGATAATATCTCCCAGGTGGGCTGGGAACACCTTTCGATGCCTCAACTTGAATTGAAAAGTGTGGCTGGGGAATAGGATGTACTGGCCTCAGAGCTAATTAAGATGCTCTTGCAAAGTATTTTAGATAAGTGGTGGAAAATGAATGAATGATTCAGCTCAGAAGCAGGTTTACTTTTAGATTTTAGACATACATTTAATTTAAATTCCTTAGTCATATATTGTTCAAGTTTAGCTATAATAAAATAGTAACATGATTTTATTTTTTACCATTCAAATGAAAAAACAACTGTTATTTCTAAAAATAATGTTATTTTATGAGGTAGGATGTTCATTGTCCATTTTTTTCCAAATTGCTGCAAGGTACATTCTTAAAATTGATAAACACTTCAAGTCACCTCTTGCAACCATCAACACCAGAGACGCATTCACAACTTAACTTTGCACTCAGTTTGAACACATCCCAATCCCAAACCAGTCTTGATGTTGATGAACTGTAGATCTCGCTGCTCACAGCCTTCAATCCTGCTTCAAGAAAGCCCTTGGATTCTACAAGAGGAAGAGTCCAGACTGATTCAGTGAAGCCAGAGTGGAGAGAATCTTGCATTTCAAACTCACCTTGCCAATCTGTCATCAGTTTCTCTGCTGCAAGTCTTACAAAGTTAGATCAATTATACAAACACAGGCTCTGTAAAATCCAGAATGACTAGTGGATTAACAAGGCTGCTGATAGACAAAGCTACTCGGATGAGAACAAGACCTATGACTTTTACAATGTCCTTAAAAGAATTTGTGGTCATTCTCGATACAACATGGCTCCATTTCAGTCTGCAGGTAGTGCAGCACTCCTCAGAGACAAACGGCAGATCTTGGATCATTAGGCAGAGCACTTTCAGGAACTCTTGTACCAAATGTGCTCTTCCACTCCTTCAGTCCTCAAGAAGATCCCCACAACATCCCAGGTCTCTCAAGTAGATGAGCATCCAACTCTCCAGGAAGTCCAAACTGCCATCCAAGCTGTATCTACCGAAATATTTAAATATGGGGGACTTAATCTTCTTGTCAAGTTGACCAGCTTCCTTCAGTTTTTGTTGGAAGCTCAGCAAGATTCATAGCTCATGGAAACATACTACTATTGTCGCCTTCTATAAGAAAAAGCAGTACTGATTGGACTGTGGCAACAACTATAGTGTTTTACTGCTGGATGTTACTGGGAAAGTCTGCCAATGTCATGCTTCTCCAGGTGCTCATGTTGTAGATAGACTACTTCTGGAGTCGTAAGCTGGCTTTTGGCCTAAATGCAGCACAATTGATATGATCGTTGTTGCCCGCTAACTCCTTAATAAGGTTTGGGAAAACCAGCGAGACATCAGCTTCGCCTTCATTAACCTGCAGAATGTATTTGACACCAACAACCATAAGATGATTTGAGAAGTGCTCCATAAGTTCGACTGTCCCCCACAATTACTCACCTTGGTCACTTTCTTCCATAACAAAATGAGGGCAAAGGTCCTGGTTGGCATCTATGAGCTCCAGTATTCTGATAATGTTGCTAGCATAGCACTTTACCTGGAAAGCCATCAGAGGACCGTTGAGTCCTTACAATCCTCCTATTCCTGGATGGGTCAGGAAATCTGCACCTCCAAGACACTGATCTTTCCAGCACACAGATCCTCCAAAGGACATTAAGATTGGCAGCACATCGCCGGGGAACACATAATCCTTACCCTACCTCAGAAGAATTTCTAATGTTGCCTCTGTGATTGAAGAGATTGTGAACCGCCTCCGACAAGTCTCCTCTGCGTTTGATCACCTCTGCAAGCATGTCTTTTATAACCAAAATCTACACCTGGCAACCAAAGTTGTGATCTTTTACGTGGTGTGTATATTAGCTCTCTTGTATGGATGCAAATGTTAGACTCCCTACTGCAAGCAAATCCGCATCCAAGAAGTGTTCCACATTTGCTACCTTCAGAAGATCCTGGGCATCACTTGGGAGGACAGAATCCCTTGCACTAAAATTCTAGAACACTGCTCATCAATCAACATTGAAACCATAGTGCTCAGCCATGTCTTCTGCTGGACTGGGCATATTATCTGGATGGTCCTGTACAATGAACTCCCTGAAGGATCCAGACCTCAGTGTGTCCCGAAGAAACATTGGAAAGACCACTTGAAGCATTTTGTCAAAGCTTGCTCCATTCCACATAGACAGCTTGAGACAATGGCTGGGGATATTATGCCTTGTAGACAGACCATCATTGAAGTAGTTTGTCACTTTGAACAACAATCATCAATAAGTGTGGAAGAAAGTGGCAAGACAACTCTATCAACACCATCCTACTACCCTTAGGGGACAATTCCCCTTCCCATGGTACCCACAGGTCTGACTTTCTTTTTATTGGGCTACTCTTCCACCAGCATCAGAAAGGGTATTGTCAGAGATGGACAAACAGATGGACAGGATCATCATCAGATTGAACAACAGCCATGACTGATTCATAGCCTAATGGTTTCACACAACATGCCTTGTTTGATGCCGCTTGAAGACTATAAAAACTATTGTTTACTGAGGGAACAAACTTTTAATGACAGGCAGGATTTTTTTGCCCATGTTGAGGACTGCTTTATTTAAGCACTCAAGATTAATTCTCTTGGAAATACTGTATATGCGGAATTGGGCCTGCCATTAGATAGAGATACTGTAAAAAATTGGGCTATACTTGTTCATATCTGGGTTTTAACAACAGTTGGCTTTCTGGCACCAGGCACCTACCAGAGGGAACTAGCCAACAGGAATATCTCTGCCATAACATCAGCTCCACTATGCCTGCTATACTGAAAGCCATAAACCTACTGACAAGACGGTTCATTCATTATTTGGATATGTTGTGGGTGTGCAGCCTAACATAAACAGGCAGTTTGAGGCAAAGAAGCATTTGCAGAGAACTTGCTGATGGTGCAATAGGCGATGGCTGGTTTGATGGTAACTTTCATATGGTCTATACTATTTATTGTGCAATGTATTTATTTATGCTGCTCAGACGCTGGATCCTTATGTCTTTCTCTGTCTCCCAGATCACATTTCCAAAATGTGCTTTGTAAAGTATAAATTGCATATAAATGTGTTATACTTGGTTTTATATATATTATATCAGGTTTTTTTGGTGTACATATACAGTCATACTTAAATCCACACAAAGTTTTATAAAAGACAACCCAGGTTAAGAAATTTAAGCAGAGGCAAGTGAAAGTCAAATTTTGTATATTGTCTATTCGTATTGTTATTTACAGTATTAATGGCCTCCATTCAGACTACTGTTTTATTTATATTTCCAGTCTGTCTTGTTTCCACATAATTTTGTTCTGTCACAGGGAGCCAGAGTATACCCCAGCAACACTGGGTTAAAGGAAAGAACCAACCCTAGATGGAACACTGGAACATCCTAGGGGTTACTTGCACATACACACACCCACACAAGGTCAATTCATAACTACTAGTAAGCGTATCACATATTTGTGAGAGGAAAATTAGAATACCCGGAGAAAAACCCATGCATGTATGGGGAAGAATATGCCAAACTCACACAAGCTATGAGTTGGCATTGGATTTGAACCCATAATTCTGTATTTATAAGGCAGTAATATTAACCATGCTGCCCCAGTTTTAGTGTGCCACCAGAAAACTTAGAAAAACTGCCTCATCTTGGCAGCTCCAACAAATCTTTGAAGTATGAATTGCTTTTTCTGTTTCTCTTTTATGATTTTTGGATGCACATTTTCATATTTTAGTTTCATTAAATCTGTAAATATATGTTAAACTTGATTTTTAAAGCTGATTTAGTTTTGAATTACTTTTATTTTTTCTGTTTTTTCTCTTGTACCTTGGCATGCTTTAATGATTGCTTATCACATTGATACCACCAAGCAAGCTGCAGTTTCTATATTTGTGATGTTTTTTTTTGTTCAACTGAAACGCATACTTGTGCCAGCATTAAACAGGGCCAGTTTAGAATCTTAGGAATGTGAGACTAGCACATGGGCAGTATGTGTTAGTACACTGTGGCACTAGAAACCCCCCAGGTGTGGATATGACTCAGTGCTACAGGACTGAGGTAATCATTCAGTAGTTAGTATGGTTCAATGCAGTATAACAATAGGAGTTAAACAGGTATGCACACAGGACAACATAACAAAAGCAGTTGAGACAAAGTACAGATTTAATGCATTGTAAGTTTACAGCCATGATATTCTTTTTGGGTTCATTTTTATTTAGATATATGTGATTGTTAATACAGTGGGCAATATAACAAAGCACATTGGCAGAGTTTTCACACTAGAGTATAAGATGCAACAATGTATTGAGCCTTAATAGCTGGCATAACAGGAAACTCTATAGGGCACAGCCTCAAGGAGAAAAAGGTAAAACAAAGAAAGGTTAAGTATGGCAAATTAAATTTGAGAATATCTCTCTCAAAATACAATATATTATGCAGAACAGTTGGCTATCAGTGAAGATTTGAATATATATTTCATAATATTGCTTTTGTATAGTACAGTAATGCATGTGCAATTCATGTATATTATTGAATGTATATTATACATTTATATTTGATTATTCTTTATTGCATGAAAGTGTCTCAATACAATTCTAACTGTGTCTGTTTCTGCCTAATTCGTGAACAAAAATATAAGATTCTAAAGAGTCTTCCATGTTTTTCCCCCCAAGGCTCTTCTTTTTCTGGTGACTTGTTCAGTCTGCACGGTATAGGTTCTTTTCTGGCCTGAAACCTGTTTTGTATTTGCATTTCATGGTTAAAACGAGTAAAAGTAAATTAAAGGAATGTGCCTAACAGGGTGAAGGTAATTTAATTTTGATCCAGAAATTGAAGCTTCCGGATTGCTTTGGTTCTCTAATTTTGTGATTGAAGGAGATTGGATTTCAGGAACCAGAAAAAATGGGAAATAAGCTGGCTTTCTAGCATGTAATGTTGTGTATTTCTACTTTTCTCAAACAGCTATCTTGAAAAATTAAGGAAAATGGATGTTTTGGTTTCTAAAAAAATATAACAAGATTGCATTTTTGTTTCTTACATATTAAAGTTTTTTTTTTTTTTTCATATTTAGATTTTTATTAGTACATTAAAGACAAGATTTCTCCAGTGCATAGATGACAGCATTAGCTTGCATGAAGGTACTGTTTAGAACCAGACAAAGTATATTTCATAGTATGCCTGGATCAGTTTTTTTTTTTGTGATTATTACTGTGTACATGTGTATCTTTAACTTCACAGCAAAACAAAAGCATAATTAATTACACATGACCTAATATGCATCGCTCCTGTGGGATGAAATTATAATCCATCCATCCATTATACAACCCGCTATATCCTAACTACTGGGTCACGGGAGTCTGCAGGAGCCAATTGAAATTATAATATAAGTAGAAAATCTGTCATTTTCAGGCAGTCATTTTGATTTTCAGGTCCTTCTCTTGAGTGTCATGTGTATTCTCTTTAGCAAATAATATGCACTCAGCACTATGATATCAATTTGTATTTTCTGTAATACTTTGATGTAATGCACACATTGAATTTGCCTTATTATTACAGTTGTGCTTTAAAGTTTTTGAACTCTTTAGAATTTTCTAAATTTCTGCATAAATATGACCCAAAACCTCATCAGATTTTCACTCAAGTCCTAAAAGTAGATAAAGAGAATCCAGTTAAACAAATGAGACAAAAATATTATACTTGGTCATTTATTTATTAAGGAAAATGATCGAATATTACATATTTGTGAGTGGCAAAAGTATGTGAACCTCTAGGACAGGGGTGCCCAATGCATCGATTGCGATCGACCGGTAGATCGCAAAGGTAGTGCAGGTAGATCACGTTGCATTCAAAAAAAAATTTTTTTTAAACGTTAGTCTATCATATATTCTCCCTATGGCATTTGCCACTTAATTGACATACAGGACGGCCAGTCTGAGATCTCTTTTATTCTAACACACTGGCCATCCTGCACGCACGATCAAACGCGCGAGCTACTGCAAAACTCCGGCTGTGATCTAATTAGCCTTGCAATTTATATTGACTAAAGAAGGGATTTAAAAAAATTGTTTTGGGAGGGTATGGGCTGGATGTGGAATTGGAAGAGGGTTTTTTCTCTCACAATGTCACAATAGAAGTGCGTTTGTCTGATCTCTCAATCTATCATTGCTATTCCAAAGAAGGAAAATGTGGAAAGGTACTTTCGAACTGTTTATAAAAACTAACTTCCTTCCGAAAAGCGATCTGAGAAAGAGAAAGGAGAGGGAACTAAAATCGCAGTTAATCAGACAGCTGTCATTTTTCACTCGGCTGAATTCAAAAGCTCCTTGACTGCATTACTCGTCTCTGCTTATTTATGCGAGTCAGCCTTTTCCCACATGAAGATTATTAAATCCAAATACTATAGTGACCATAAATGTATTGAATTGTTATTGTGCCATAAAGGTTATTCAGTTATGAAAGGTAAGACAACATATATTTTATGTATAAAGTATACTCAGTGTGTATGTATATATATATATATATATATATATATATATATATATATGTATATATATATATATATATATATATATACATATACACACTGTCACACACGCATGGGAGGCAGCTAAAGGGCTCGAGTGAAGGCAGTTCTGAGCCATGCCGGGATGTGGCAGAGCGCACTAACTCTCTTTCTCACTTCCCTGTAGACCTAACCCGGGAGGTTCCACCTGTCTCTCTGGACGTCACTTCTGGGACCGAGCCAATGGAGACAGACCTTGACAGCTCCGGCCCCCCTGATGTCACATCCGGGACTGAACCAATGAACGATGAACACGTGCCCGACCCTTATGACCTCACTTCCTGTCTCCCCCTTTAAAAGCCTTCCCTTTTCCCTTCTGTGTCAGTCTTGTTTTGGACTCTGTTGTAAGCACTTCAGTGCTGATATTTAAAAGAAAAACGAAGTTGCAGCCGGGATACCGAATTACATGGGTGGCTGCCCCAAACCTTTTTCTGTCTTTGTCTCGTTTTGTGACAACACACACACAGTGGTGTGAAAAACTATTTGCCCCCTTCCTGATTTCTTATTCTTTTGCATGTTTGTCACACAAAATGTTTCTGATCATCAAACACATTTAACCATTAGTCAAATATAACACAAGTAAACACAAAATGCAGTTTTTAAATGATGGTTTTATTATTTAGGGAGAAAAAATCCAAACCTACATGGCCCTGTGTGAAAAAGTAATTGCCCCCTTGTTAAAAAATAACCTAACTGTGGTGTATCACACCTGAGTTCAATTTCCGTAGCCACCCCCAGGCCTGATTACTGCCACACCTGTTTCAATCAAGAAATCACTTAAATAGGAGCTGCCTGACACAGAGAAGTAGACCAAAAGCACCTCAAAAGCTAGACATCACGCCAAGATCCAAAGAAATTCAGGAACAAATGAAAACAGAAGTAATTGAGATCTATCAGTCTATGTAAAGGTTATAAAGCCATTTCTAAAGCTTTGGGACTCCAGCGAACCACAGTGAGAGCCATTATCCACAAATAGCAAAAACATGGAACAGTGGTGAACCTTCCCAGGAGTGGCCGGCCGAACAAAATTACCCCAAGAGCGCAGAGACGACTCATCCGAGAGGTCACAAAAGACCCCAGGACAACGTCTAAAGAACTGCAGGCCTCACTTGCCTCAATTAAGGTCAGTGTTCACGACTCCACCATAAGAAAGAGACTGGGCAAAAACGGCCTGCATGGCAGATTTCCAAGACGCAAACCACTGTTAAGAAAAGAACATTAGGGCTCGTCTCAATTTTGCTAAAAAACATCTCAATGATTGCCAAGACTTTTGGGAAAATACCTTGTGGACTGATGAGACAAAAGTTGAACTTTTTGGAAGGCAAATGTCCCGTTACATCTGGCGTAGAAGGAACACAGCATTTCAGAAAAACAACATCATACCAACAGTAAAATATGGTGGTGGTAGTGTGATGGTCTGGGGTTGTTTTGCTGCTTCAGGACCTGGAAGGCTTGCTGTGATAGATGGAACCATGAATTCTACTGTCTACCAAAACATCCTGAAGGAGAATGTTCGGCCATCTGTTCGTCAACTCAAGCTGAAGCGATCTTGGGTGCTGCAACAGGACAATGACCCAAAACACACCAGCAAATCCACCTCTGAATGGCTGAAGAAAAACAAAATGTAGACTTTGGAGTGGCCTAGTCAAAGTCCTGACCTGAATCCAATTGAGATGCTATGGCATGACCTTAAAAAGGCGGTTCATGCTAGAAAACCCTCAAATAAAGCTGAATTACAACAATTCTGCAAAGATGAGTGGGCCAAAATTCCTCCAGAGCGCTGTAAAGACTCATTGCAAGTTATCGCAAACGCTTGATTGCAGTTATTGCTGCTAAGGGTGGCCCAACCAGTTATTAGGTTCAGGAGGCAATTACTTTTTCACACAGGGCCATGTAGGTTTGGATTTTTTTCTCTCTAAATAATAAAAACCATCATTTAAAAACTGCATTTTGTGTTTACTTGTGTTATATTTGACTAATGGTTAAATGTGTTTGATGATCAGAAACAATTTGTGTGACAAACATGCAAAAGAATAAGAAATCAGGAAGGGGGCAAATAGTTTTTCACACCACTGTGGCTATATTATATATATATATATATATAATTTTTAATGTAGCATTTTTAATGTAGGTAGATCATTTCGACCTGGTCATTTTAAAAGTAGCTCGCAAGCTGAAAAAGTGTGGGCACCCCTGCTCTAGGATTAGCAGTTAGTTTTTTTGAGCAATTTTTCTGAGAATGCCTTCACAAACATGCCCTAAAATGAAATAGCACCCTTTTCAGGGTTTAATTAAGTGGGTTCAATAAATGGATGGATATTATCTCTGAGAGGCAATGTCACTTCACTTTCTATGATTCTGTACTTCTGAGTTTTCTGATAACAATTGTCATTCTACAAGCAACTTAAAAATGTTTACTGAGGACTTAAGGTGGGAAGGTGTTAGCAGAAACAGTTCAGCACCTGACTGGTTTCATAAATTATGTTTTCCACTCAGTACACTCAGTTTAGCTCAACTAAAAATTTAAGTATAATTCCATAACACAAAAGCTTGTCTAGCTAATTTTTCAGTGTTTACACCAACATCTCCTAATAAATCGTGTAATGTTATATACAGGGAATAATTTACATTAACTTTCCAGACTTAAGCTTTCCCTGAGAGGGAACACATGGTGCCCATATGCTAACGGCCTTCTTAGCAACCCACCTGCCACTGACATCACAGCTGAGAAATTCTTCATCAAGTAAGAAGTTTATTTTAAACTTTCTGTTCTATGTATAACACATACTTTGCTATGTTCATGAAATCTAATGCGTGTGTGCAGAGTTAAGGGGTATAATTAATTAAACTTTTAAAATGACAACATATTCTGCATCTGTTAAAGAATCAGATTTTTACAAGTGAACTGTAAAATAAGTTTGTACTTCATTAATGCACTGACTGATTTTGTTAAAGTTTTTGAACAACAGAAAACTCAATACAGTATGTTAATGTTAGAGCTGGTATTGACTCACATTTTAAAATGGTTTAGCATAGGCAAACAATATGAATTGTGTAACTTGTCCATATTGTGTTAGTAAAAAGTAAATTTTGAAAATCAAACAAGACCTGACTAAGTTCATTAATAATAAACATCTTAGTACTACTGAGTGGAGGTGGATCATTGCACTGCTTTGCTTGCTGTCTACGTTTTGATAATTATTCTGCACAATATTTTCAGTGAAAAGTTAGGAATGAGAACAAATGTTCTATCCATTTCTTATGTGTAAATCTGTCCCAAGCTATAACGTCTGACATTCATTGAATTAAATTTAATACTTTTTAACCAATTAGTTTATTATTGCCATTGTAACTTACAGTGCAATGTAAACCAGGGGTCCTCAGTCATGGTCCTGGATGGCAACAGCGGCTGTAGGTTTTTCTTCCAACTAGTTTTCTAATTTGAAGACAGTCTTGCTGATAATGAAACTTGGTATTTAACTATTTGGCTTGTTAGTGCTTTCATTCATCCAAAAGAAATTTTAATTGCACTGTAGAATTTCCTTCTCTGATAACGTTATCCACGTGTTTTGTGGACCAGAATAGATATAAACTTAATGGTCCTTCCAATTCCCTTCTCATTTATTTCTAAATATTTTTTAACACAGATACTTAATGGTGAATATACACTGGTTTAAAAGGAAGCATGTTAGCTGGAGAGCTGCTGGTTTATTGGTTATCTCCATTTCATTATTAACTAATATCTGGTTAAGAAAACAGGCAACAATTAATCCTTAAATGCAGCTGCTAAAAACTAAAATAGGAAATTAAAGCTTCTGAATTGTATCAGGCAATATAACTAAAATTAAGCCCAAAAACCATATTGCTTTAGTAGTAAATAAATGGGTTCTAATTAAGCAATTAGTTAAAGTGAAAACCTGCAGCCCCTGTGGACCTACAGGACTGTAATTGAGGACTTCTGATCTACAATGTAACTAAAATTTGTCTATGATAAATGAAAGTGCTAATAAGGCATTTAGTTTTATTATAAGTAAGGACTGAGTTCTAATTAGGAAACTGGCTAGAATGAAAACCTGTAGGTACTGTGGCCCTCCAGTACCGTTATGAAGGACCCCAGAAATAAACTATTTGTTGCCTGTCCCACTTGTGGAAAAACATACTAAGTATGCCACATAAATGGACATAATAATTGTAAGTAACATTCAGAAATTAAAGCAAATTGAGTTAAGGATGGTGTGTTGAACTGAATTGCTGTGTGGATACCTACATAATGAAATTTGGTTGCAGGTTAAATAGATAAGCACAAGTTTGGTCAAGTAGATGTCAGTACAACTATCTGGAAGATGGAAGATGATGCCTGTGTTTGGCTTTGCCTCTGCCTTGGGCTATGCGTTTTTGCTTTTTACCTGTTTTATTAGTTTATTCCTTTTTTTTTTTTTCTTTGTGGACTTACAATCACCACTCACAACTGGTGATCAAATCTACAATGGATTAGTTCCAGTTTTGAAAGAATCGTGTTATTTTCCAGTGCCATTTGTGCTTGATGTGGTTTTCAGTGTATCTCCACTGTTGCCGGCTGGGATCCTGCCTACACGTCGGCGATCCCGCCGGAGGAATTCCTTGGGCTGCTTCATCGATTTTGGAGAGATTTTGGGCTGTCGATTCCCATTTACCACCTCATGTATTCCAAGTGGGAGTGGGGGCAGTCTGGGATCATTGTGTTTAGACTGCTCCTAGGTATGTTTCAGCATCCTACTTACCATCTGAAAACATTCTTATTCTGCTCCAATTGCTGCTCCGCTGGCCCTGTCACGCTAAAATGATGTTAATCAATGTGCACACTATTGCTACCAAGTCCTTTATTCTCAATGACTTGTTTTGCCATGAGAGGCTGGATTTTATGTTCATTTCTATTCTATTAATTTTTTTGGAATTATGTCCTGGGGACTGTTTATTCCTGAGCGCACCACGGTCATCTGGACAGGTAGGTGGAACCACTGTCATTTTTAGAAAGATATTTTTATGTCAAATCATTTCTTCCAGCCTCTGTATTTCGAGATGATGCTGACTAAAATTGGATGTGTTCACCCCCGTATTGTGTTTTATTATATCTTCCACCTGGTTCTGCTGCATTTTTTTGTTGGGCATCTAGGCCTTTTTATCTTCCACTATCGAATTTGGTTAGATTAGCATAGTCGAGGACTTTACCATTCATATTGATGGTTTATCTAATAATACTGCCATGGATTTTCAGAGCATCTTGGAAACTTTTAAATTCATTCAACATTTATCTGGCCCCGTTCACATTGTAGGACATACTTTAGATTTGGTTTTCACTTACGGTGCTATTCTTGACAGCCTGCACATAAAGTTACTTTTAGTGATCATAAATCATTCTCTTTTAACATCTCATTTAGCTCTGAGTCTTCCTCTAATATATATACACTAAGCGTAATCGCTTTATTGATAACTCTGTTATATCTAAATTTTCTTCTATTTTTAATTTATCTGGTTCTTATGATAATGTTGAGCTGCTTGTTAATTATTTTAATGATCATCGCAAGGCCATTCTTGATAAGGTTGCCCTTTATAAAATTAGTTACTATTCTGCTGTTTCTCGGTTACCTTGGCTTAGCAGTTTTACTTGTGTGGTCTTCAACACTCCTGGTGGAAAGCAGAGCATCTATGGACGTCTACAGGTTTGGTTCTGCACCATGAAAATTTTCATCTGCAACTGCATATCAAAACTGTGGGGTTCTCTAAGGCTCAATTATTGGTCCATTGTTATTTTCATTTTACATTCATCCTTTCACAGAGATCATTCAGTCTTTTAACACTTTTATGGTGTTGATATTCATCTGTATATTTGTTTTAAATCCCACTCGCTCGTCAAGTTATCCACCCTAGTTGATTGTCTTTCACGGATAAATTAGTGCCTCTCTAACAGATACTTATATTTATATTCCAGCAAAATGGAAACCATGATTATAGCTTCCCCTGAAGCATATCCTAAGATTAATCAGGCGCTTGCACTTTTCTGCATGACTGCTAAATCCAATGTTCGAAACCTTGGAGTTATATTTGATTCCTCTCGTAGTTTTAATTTCCATGTTAAATCTATTTGTCATTCCTTTTACTTTTATTTAAGGAACATTTCAAAACTATATTTTCTATAGTTTCATCATCACACCTGGAAAAAGTTGTTAATGTATTTTTTACCTCTCACTTCGATTTTTGTAATGCGTTGTTTACCATCTTGGACAAATCATCCCTTTTGCGTCTTCATGTTATACAAGCTGCAGTGACCAGATTGCTAACGCATTCTAGAAAAAGAAATTATATTACACTTATTTTATACTCTTTCCATTGGTTTGCAGTGGATTTTATGATTCATTTTAAGATTCTGGTACTTCTTTATAGAGCATTGAACAAACTCCAGTCTATTTATCCAGTCTCCTTTTCAAACTTACTGCCTCTCGCACATGTAGAACTTAAGCTCAAAATCTGTTAGTTGTTCCACATATGAAGTTAAAAATAAGGGGGATAGAGCCTTTCATTCATATGCACCAAAGATTTAGACCAATCTCCCTCTTCACCTTCATATGGCTGACTCTATGAACTCTTAAAAAAGCAGTTAAAAACTTTCTTGTTTAGCCAGTTTTTTGCTTAGAGTCTCAGTGTTATTATTTTTATTTCTATTTATTTTATTTTAATTTACTTGTTAGAGTTTACTATCCTGTGTATCTTAATGTGTCTGTGTCTTGCCTAGTTTCATATATTTTTTTTTTTTTATTGTACAGCACATTGTAACTTCTTGTCTGCAAAAGGCTCTTTATAAATAAACTTTACTTACTTACTTGCTTTAACTGAATAGAAGTTAACAGGATAATGGCTCAGTGGTACAGAATGTATGTGAATCTGAGGTCATCACATATTACACTATTGCTTGCAGGATGGTAGGGAGTAGGCAGATTGTTACCTGGATCATTTAGGACTTGAGACATTACAGAGTGCTTTCTTGAGGGATCTTTTGTCCTGTGTAGATGACAGTTTGATTTTTTTCTAATTATTTTTTATTTGATTTCAAAGATGTATATATATATATTGTAACGGATGGCCGGGGTCCATGCCTGGCCGGGACACCCCTTCCCCACATCTGCCAGGGGGATAAGGGTGGGAAGCCACTATCTCCCACTGGATGTTAGATGGCAGCCTCCCTGGGTTGCAGCGGTGCCTTGGACTCCCCCAGGGTTGCATGGGGGTTCCGCAGCAGGAGCTGTTGGCCCCTTTTGGGCACTGGTTTTGCCTTACCCGGAAGTGCAGACGGTTGTCGCCAATCAAGCACCTGGAGCACTTCTGGGTACCCAATAAAAGGGAGCCAGCGACCACCACTCAGGGGCCAGAGTCGGGAGGAGGATAAAGCTTGCTGAGAAGGAGTGGTGGTGAGAGAAGAGAGTGTTTTGTGGTGATTACTGTTCTTGGGACTGTATTGTGGCTGGAGGGAGTACGGGGAAGATGTGCCCTCCAAATGAAGAAAATAAAAGTTTGGTTCATTTTTATACGTGCCTCTGTGTCCAATCTGTGTCGGGTTGGGCGCTATATAGCATCTTCTTACTAATATATATACATATATACATATACAGTACATCCGGAAAGTATTCACAGCGCATCACTTTTTCCACATTTTGTTATGTTACAGCCTTATTCCAAAATGCATTTAATTCATTTTTTTCCTCAGAATACTACACACAATACCCCATAATGACGTGAAAAAAGTTTACTTGAGGTTTTTGCAAATTTATTAAAATAAAAGCCCATGTATATATATATATGTATATATGTGTATGTATATATATATATATATATATATATATATATATATATATATATATATATATATATATACATATATATATATATATATATATATATATACATATATATATAATTATATATATTTATCTAAGAAGCTATACAAAAGAAGGCAGAGTAAAAAATACATTTATAAATGCATATCTTACTTACAAAGCACAGAGACCCACACAGCTGAGTAAAAGAAACTAAAATTTACAAAATAAGTCGGATCAAGGGCTCAATGTCATAAGACCTTGGTGTTATGTTACACGTCATGCAGGTTTTATACCCATTAAAGGCTATGAAATATGTAGATTTCGATTTTCTTAATGGTTTGTGTGCCTTTTCTCAACGCCATTTTGTTTTGCACAAACACTGCCATTTTCTGGAGCAGTTGGTGCCATGTTGCTAAGAAAAGTCATGGGAAGTGTATTGCATGTGAATGTTCAAGTTTAAAGAGAAAAAAATATTTAATAAACAATTAGTTACTTATTTCCTGGCAAATTAACTTAGTGCAGTGTTTTACTACTTTAATTTAGGGTTAAGTTTTTGGCTTAATAAAATATCCATTTGACTTTTGGAACTTTGCTTCTGTTCTGGTTCATACCCAACAATGATTCTACTGTATTTTAATACTTTTAATGTTTGTTGCTGAATTGGGGTAGGAAGAAACAACCTTAATTTTGTTATTTAAGGAAAGGTTATCACAAAAAATAATGGTTGTAATGTTCATTTACAAGGTGGGGAAAGTTTGGATGACGCAATTGATTTAGCACCAGTGGTGGGGCTGGGGCGCGATATCCCCTCCAAATATTTGCAAAACTCCACTGCGAAATAATCATGAAATAAATTTGGTTGTTTGCACAATGTGCCTAGTGACTGCCCATGTCAATATCCATTAAAAACTGATTCTGACTTGCATTTGTTTAAATTCTTTGTGAATACCAATATTTCCACTGTGAAAAGTGCAGGCCAAATTTGAGTCTATGTAAGTCCTTGAACATTTGGCAAGCAGGTGATCTGAGTCTCCTCTTTAACTGGTTTCTTTCAGATTTTTCCAGGGACACAGCTCTCTGCACCCCAGACCCTCCCAAATTTATTGCCAGCAAATTAGTGTTGTTTCAGTTTTTTTTTTTTTATCTAATGTGATTGGACAGTCGCCAACGCACTTTTTCATGTTCATGTCAATGGTTCACAGTTCACATCTGCCATTAACGTAATTACAGATAAGCAAACACAACTTTGCGGCAATGGCAACTTCAAGTGGAACATCAGAAATCAAAGAAAATTCAGTTATTTCTTTAATGAAATACCCCTTCATACATCGTAATCGAGGACACAGACTTTTTCCTGCTCATTATGACAAATGGAGTTGGCTATCTGGTTGTAAGAAATGGCTTTTTTTTTTGCTTTCCGTTTGCTGTTTCAAAGTGTTGAAATGTTGAAGCATTGTGACAATGACAGGTATGAGACCTAAAATATCTTTCTGAAAAATGCAAGTGGAATGAAAGAAGCCGTAGTCATCTAGGCTAAATTTAGATATATTTTTTTTCTCATGCTTATTATTCCTGAACAGCTAGATGAAGGCTACAGAATTGCCATTAGAAGGCACAATGAAGAGGTGACCAAAAATCGACACATCCTGTCTAGAATAATAGACTATGTGAAATTTTGTAGAATATTTGAATTGGCTTTGTGTTGCCATATTGAGAGCGAGAGCTCAAATAAGCCTGGCATTTTCTGTGGGTTGGTGGATTTTGTTACCTCTCTCGATGAAGTGTTCAAAGAGCAACTTGAGAATGCCACTGTATTTAAGGGAACTTCAAAAACTCTGTGTCATCTGTGGGTGTTTTGTATATTGTAATTGTATTTTAATATTTAATTTATTCTATGTTTTATTGTGCAATGCTTTATGACTTTTGTCTGTGATAGGCACTTTATAAACCATTTTTTAGTTACTTAAAACAACAAGAATGTGTTTATTTTGCCATAAGTACAAATAAGTAAACTAAAAAAGTGTCATTTCAATATCGCAAATGGAACTTGCATAACTTTTCAGAATTTCAAAGTTTTAAACGTGTTGGTTTAAGTGAGATTTGCATTATATTTACTTTATATTACAAATAATAACACATGACATGTGATATGAAGTATGTTCAAGCTCTGTTGTGACTATGAAAATATGCATTATTTTAAATGTTTCATCCCATTATGAAGCCTAAATTTCTAATTTGTAATCTGTTGTGTTCTGCAGCCTATCAAACATTAGAGACTTACGTATTTTTCTACAAATTTTTCTCAGAAACACCTATTCAGGAGAGGCTGAATGCATTGGCCATGCTGTGAATGGAAAAGAGACTGGTGACTGAAATGACTCAAGTTTAATCAAAAAGTAACTGAGATATTTTCAGGCCTGAAGAAAATGAGGGCAACATTTATGTTCAAGTAATGCTGCTACTGGGCACTGTGTAGGCAACATTACATTTTGTGTGTGTGTTTTGTTTTTCTCCTGAGCTATGAAGTGCTGCTTCACTGTGCCAACCTCCAAACACACACACACACTGTTTAGCACAGAATATAGATACACAGATGGTAGAACAATAATTATGAATGAAAATATAAGAAAGGGGCTTTTTTATGTTCACTTGATATCAAAACAACCACCAAACCTATGAAGTTGGAAAAAAGCTGTAAGTTTAAAAGAAAACACATCTCAATATAAAAGAAAAATAATGCTTTTATTGTGATAACTGAGGTCACATTGTGTCAAATCGCCCAAAGCTACAAGAAAACTGAAGTGCCTGCTCTACGTAAGAATTGTTCAGGTGGGCACTTGTAGTCAAACTCTCTGTAAGAATTTGTTAGGTATACAAATGTGTATTTCATCAAATCAAAGTGTTATTCCTTGGTTACAAAATATCTGGGAAAGGGATGGCCATGGATCAAGCAAAAGTAACAGCAATCCTAAATTAGTCTCCTCCTGAGAGCACTAAGCAGGTACTGAAGTTTTTTGGGTTCACTATTAATAAAACATTTAGTTCAGTAGTCTCTCCTATTATCAGTTTCATTAATGCGACTTCATGTAAAGCCAAAACAAGAATTGAACATGGGGAGACAGCATACATGTCAAAATGATTTGACTTATTTTGTAGTTGTTTTGGAGTCGTGTAGGGCAGGATAACACTGTCCTGTTACAGAATTATGAGTGTGTAATGCAGCGTTTTGTTGTTAATCGTGCTGCACATAAGAGATTTTTACGGAGACAAATGATGTTAAGGAAGGAATTAATTTGCAGCTTTTCTTGCCAGCTTTTTCTTTCTGACTTTTTGCATCATTGACATCAACTCTTTTCTTTGCTTGGGCATGTTTGGTGATCGCACTGTTCCTGATTGCTGTTGAACTTTGCTTGGGCCCCTTTCTTCCAAGAGGGCTGGGTACAGCTGGACCAGCACAGAGTGATCATACTAAAAGAAACTAGACTTTCTGAGGTTACATGTGGACAAATGTGCTTAAGCATTGTATCCTGGGTTCATGTCACAGTGGTTCCATTGTAGAATATTGTGTGCCTTTGGAAGGATATGAGTCAAGCAACCACTTTTGGGCTTTTTCTTTTCCAGTTCATGCCTGTCAATTGTTTTCTTGTTTTTGTGCCCAGTTTCCCCATAACACGATATCAAAGTTATTTAGTAGTTTCATTTTAAAAGTTTTCTGGCTATTTTACTTATATTTTTAGGACATTTTATGTGTCCATTTTATGATTTGGAATATGAAGATTTTAATTTTCATACGTTTTTTGAATTAAAATGATATTTAACTTAGTTAAAATATTTTTACATCTTTTCTCAATGCCATATTGTTTTCTGTGGATCCCTGGATGTCACTATTCTGTGGAGCAGGTTACTTGAAAGAAAATTGGTGTATGCTGTAAGTCCAGCATATAGCTATAGTAAAATATTATAATCTAATGTATCAGAGGTAAGCATTGCAGTGTACATTTCCCATTTATTAAAATGTGTTGCTGTGAGGAGAGGAGCAGAACTTGATCAATGTAGTGATATCTACACACTACCAGGAAGAGAAACTGAATAGAATATGGTAAATTCATGCTGCCGCTATCAAATCTCCCTAATTCACTTCTAGGCTGCACAAGCACAAGGCAAGAACCAATTCAGAGTCTGCCATCAATTCATTGCTAGGCATCCTTATGCAGCCTCTCACACTCACTCTTACCATTCATCTTCAGAACTGGTAGTTAATCTAAACTGCATGTTTTTGGGATATGGGTGGAAATTGGAGTAGATGGTGGCATTCAGAAAGAGTATTAGCATTAATTGCCAAGGTTTTATTATTTAACAAATCACTAACAAATGTATTGCAGTATGTACTCCATTTTAGTCTATTTCAAGATCAACATAATAAAGGATTTGTTATGTTTTCATTGGTTGATGCTTTTCTGTTGATTAGTTGTAGTGACCTCATGATCATTCAGATTTTCACCAGCCTGGGTGAAAGGGTATTTTTTTTTAGGTCTTTAATTTAAACCAATGTTTAACAGTATAGAAAATCATAACATTCTCAAACCCATTTAATCCAATTCATGGTCATTGGGGCAGGTTTCTAAAAAGGCAAAAATCTGTCCTTGACAGGGTGCCAGTCTGTTGTAGGATCCACTCACATCCTTACATGGGCACATTCATTTTTCCAATTTTTGCACAATTTTGTCTTACTCTGTTATTGTAGGATTGTGATGTCAGCACACTGTCATTGTGTGAGAACATTTCCCATTTTGCACTGCCATTTTGTATCACAGGTGCATATTGTTTGTAGAAACAACCCCCTTTGGCTAGTCCCATGACAAGTACCCTGTGATGGACCCTGTCCCTATGAAATGGTGGCAAACAAAATCCTGTGCCCTAGCTTTGGTACTCTCTTACTTAAAACATGGTGTAGCACAATAGGTAGAGGAAATCTAATCAAGCTAGACTTTTGCTCTGTTTTTTGACTATTGACCTATTCCTGAATACATCCTCGCTCCTGACTGCCTGCTTTGTTTAGAGGAAGCTAAAAGGCACTTCCAAGAAGATTTATCATTAGGACCCACTTGCCTATTTCTTTGATTACATGTTTGATTTATGATTTTTGTTTTGTTTACTCATCTCTCCTCTTTCTAACAGTGATTTAACCCTTTTTCTTTCCCTGACTTTGCCTCATTTTGCTATAAGTAATCAATTTCCTGGTCTTTTTTTTGTAATTACATGTCAGCATTCAGCGTGCATGATTTTTACACGTGCGTTTACACAAGAGCAGGTAATTTAGAATTGCCAATTAATGTGACATGTACACATTTGGGATACTGCACTTAATTCATTGCAGGAAACAAAACAGACCTGAAATTGTTGCTGCTTAACTAGTACACTCAGAATTATGAACATTTAAAAAAAGGTTACAGTGCATTACTTTTAAATGTGTCCATCCATTATACCAGCCAAAAACTGCTCTCTAAATTTTTGATGTGCTTACAAATTAACCCTAATTTTTTATTTAAGTTCTGCGTTTATTCCTAACACAAGTTTGCCTGATGAAGGGGCCTTAGCTGCCTTGAAAGCTTACATTTGTAATGTATTTAGTTAGCCAATAAAAGGTGTCATTTCACCCTATTATCTTTACCAAACAAAATACATTCCTTTGGTGTCACATGCGGCACAGTAGGAAACTAATATTTTGAGATAAACAATCACTGCCAAGCCATTACAAATGCAGGCCATGTGCAAAGATGGAATAAAACTGAACAAATTACTTTATATTGGTGCAGAGTAGGCAGTGAATTTGATCGGCTTTGACTGTGGTTTAAGCAGCACAATTAGCTAATCTTTAACCAGCATCTCAACACCATCAAAACAACCCTACCCTACACCACCATTCACGCTAACTGCTACTGACCCACCACTTCAGTTGTAATATGAACATTTCCCCTTTTCCCTTTTGTGCTGCTGCAATTTGAATATAAACAGTGTCATAGAAAGAGACTGAAAAAATGCGACAGTTTAAACAATGGCTTGATGCAATATTGTCAAAAGTCTTTAGAACATTAGAACACTCTAGATGAGAACAGGCCATTCAGCCCAACAAAGCTCGCCAGTCCTATCCACTTGTTTCCTCCAAGAAAACATCAAGTCGAGTTTTGAAAGTCCCTAAAGTCTTACTGTCTACCACACTACTTGGTAGCTTATTCCAAGTGTCTATCGTTCTTTGTGTAAAGAAAAACTTCCTAATGTTTGTGCGAAATTTACCCTTAACAAGTTTCCAACTGTGTCCCCGTGTTCTTAATGAACTCATTTTAAAATGCAAGTCTCGATCCACTGTACTAATTCCCTTCATAATTTTAAACACATCAGTCATGTCACCTCTTAATCTTCTTTTGCTTAAACTGTAAAGGCTCAGCTCTTTTAATCTTTCCTCATAATTCAACCCCTGTAGACCTGGAATCAGCCTAGTCGCTCTTCTCTGGACCTTTTCAAGTGCTGCTATGTCCTTTTTGTAGCCTGGAGACCAAAACTGCACACAGTACTCAAGATGAGGCCTCACCAGTGCATTATAAAGGTTGAGCATAACCTCCTTGGACTTGTACTCCACAGATTGTGCTATATAACCTAACATTCTGTTAGCCTTCTTAATGGCTTCTGAATATTGTTGGGAAGTTGATAGCTTAGAGTCCACTATGACTCCTAAATCCTTCTCATAAGGTGTACTCTCGATTTTCTGACCGCCCAATGTGTATTCAAAAACACAGTCTTCTGTGAGACTTGCAAAATGCCTTTGTCATGAGAGAGTTTATAAATGAAACTTTGCTCTAATGAATCCTAGTAAGTGCAACCGTTGAAAACGTAGCTCCTGCATTCTGCAGGAAGAAAAAAGCATTTGCTATCTGACCCACCTAGTTTTCCGATAAAAACAAAAATGGGCACCAATAAGATGTCTATATGAAATTTGCTTTGATAGACTCACAGTACACAATACGTGGATTTGAAATGAATAGCAGTTTTCTAGATTTCCTGACACTGTTAATTTTGTATATTTTTTTTGTTTAATTGTCATGTACAAATTTGGACTCAAATGTATTATTTCGCATGATCAGCAAACCTTTTTATACATGGGAATTAGTATTCAGAATTCTACTTATATACAGAACACGTGTCATCACTTATATACAGTACAGCCAACAAACCAGCATGACTTCGCTATGAGTGACTAGACAAAGAGAGCTAGGAAACAGGAATGAAGAGGTGCCATCTAGGTGAGAGTAAAAGCATTGCTGCAGTAGGCCTCATCTGTCCAGCATTTTTCTGGTCAATTTATAATCACTGAATGATAAATTAGATGACGTACTGGCAAGACTAGCTACATGGAGAGACTTTAGAAACTGCTGTATATTTTGCTAAACAGAAACATAGTTAACTGCAAAAATACCAGATTCTTCAAGGTGGCCAGATGAATTTTATGTTTTTCATAGGAATTGCACTAAACTGTTTTGCAAAAGCAGAGGATTTGGCATATATTTTATGGCAAATAATGAGTGGTACACAAATAATAAAATCATCTCTAAAAACTATTGACCTGTTCTGGATTATTTAATGATCAAGTGTCATTCCTTTTACCTTCCAAGGAAGTTCTCTGGTTGCTATACTGTATACATTCCTCTGCATGCCAACAATAACATTGGACTAAGCAATCTGTACAACACTACTCCGAAATACAAATGATTACATCCTATAGATTATTGGTTAATCCTGGAGACTTAAAACTTAAGGAATACAATATTTACTGTAAATATTAACAGATTGCCACTGCTACACCCCAATAAAAGATGTTTACACACCCACTTTGGACAACCTGATCACCTGTTAGTAGTTCTCCTGCCAGTTTACAAGCAAAAAAGCCTAAGAAAGACTAAGTGTTTAATTCATGGTGCAAAGCATGGTGTATTTCAGGTCAAATTTGTACACCACATACATTTACCTTGAATAAGTATCAGAAATATTCACTTCAAAAGATATTATCAAATGCAAGCCTCACTAAGTCATATGTTTTAGGAAAACTACACACATTTATTTTGTGGGACATTTTGTGGAAGAATATTTGCTTATCCATCTCATAGTCCTGGATTTAAAATTACTCCAAAATCTTTTTAACACCATTATTATTATTATTATTATTATTATTTTTTTTTTTTTTTTTGGAGTAACACTAGACTTGAATAGATTATTTAACAATATGTCTACTGTGATATCCTATACTACATTGCTTGCACATCAATTAACCTTACTCAGCTGGAAGAATGCTAAGGCCAACCTCCTTATTCAGTGGGAGGGTACTGTGTTATGTAAAACTACAAAAAAAAATCACATATTCCTTTGAACAGTGGCCAACAGCTTCTTCGTATATGGTATTAATTCTTTAATACAGATCGAAAAATGAATCAGCTTAACCTTCTATACATTTTTTGTAATGTATCAACAAAGCGCCTAGCTACTCTATTAAAAACTGAAATTTCTCTGCTTCTCTTCTTAATTTCTTCTACACCTTTCTGTTGTTAAATTTATAATTTAGTAACACCCTTATTTGAGTGTGCAAATATGGCAAGCCAGCATCCTCATTGTTCCTGTTGACATGGCACAGGACTCTGGGACAGGGTTGGAAACACTAGGTAATAGGCATATTTTGTCTTTGTGATTTCTCACATATTTATAACATTACTTGCTGCAAAGTGTTATTTATTCTTTGGTCATGTTATTAAAACTTAGAATAATATAATAAGACAATTCATTTAAAGAACTTCACATATTACATGGTTGTGCTAAACATCAACTGAGTTGCACTAGATCTACAGATAAGAGAATGAATTCACATTTATATCTTTAGATTATAATTCCTTGTCTTCATGATTCTGTTTTGTTGTTTCCCAAGGCACGGTGAGCAGTCCTCAGTTTTAAATAGCTGCTAGATACCATTTGTTCAAAGTCATTTACTGAGTGGCCACTAAGGATTAGCTGCACACAAATTCCCAAGCATAACAAAGGAAATTCATTAGGACTAAATCCAGTCATGAGACATGAGGGAAGCAAAATGAAAGCAATAAGAATAACATAGTCACAGCAAAAATCAAGTTCATTTCAAAATCACAAAAGATAACCACTGAAACATAAATAGGCTTCAGGACTGTGCAGTAGATGCTATCATAAACATTGGTTTCGCTGATTAGCAGATTGACTTAACTGCTTAGCAAACAAAGACAGACAATGGGCAATGCAGGTAATTTTATGTAAAAATAGCTTGCACAGCTAAGAAATGTAACTGGAATGCTAAACCTGCATATTTGAATTACTGAATGTCCAACACAACAATCTTAGTCATTTATATTTTTTCAAAAATAGTCAGATGCATTCCTAGATGTGTGCTACTTTTTTATTTATATTCGTACATCCTGTACTCACTTGGCCTTCTTCTAGGTTCCACTGGCTTTAAATATGATCTAAAGCTGTTGGAGCTCTTAATTTTGTTTAATATTGTATTTTAAAGCAGACAGATAAATCCCATGGTTAATGTTAATTTGGCAAACACACTAATGATTTAATGAGGTTGGATGTTTCAGATTGAACATTTCACTAAATTAAGAGCCATTACTTTTATGTAATGTCTTCTACATTGAACATATTATTAAGTGGAGCAAGCAAGAACATAATATATAGTCAAATGATTATTTCCATTTTTAACACACATAATCATGCTCAAGGTAGTGGGGAGTTGGATCCTATAGTAGCAGCACAAAGATGGAAACAATCCTGGTAAGAACACCAGTTCCTGGTCAGACATAGTCACTCATACTCAGTCAATGTAGAGATGAAAATACATGTGAGAGAACACCAGAGAACCAAGAAACAATATACATGGACACAAGATAAAAAGGTAAACTACTTACAGACAGTGCCTTACCCAGAGTTTGAGCCCACAGAATATAGTCCTTACATTAAATGAAAGTGGTGGAATGGAGTACTTCAGTCACAGAAAGAATTTACCATCTTTTGAAAATACTTCTAACAACCAGTTTTAAGACTGTAGTATTGTTCATTTCAATTTGTGTCACCCATAAACATTTAGAATCTAGTAAATGCAGTTTGTTTCAAATAGCTTGAATATCAATAATTATTTCTTTCAAAAAAAATGAAATATTTTGTTACACTTGCTCTATTTTATAATACAATAATTTAACATTATCGGCAGTTAAAGCAGATCAATGAATAATATAACTTTTTCACAACTTGTGTTAATTTCAAATCTGATTAAAAGAGTTACCTTTATTTTAAGTTTTGCAGTGAAGCACATGCTGGTTTTGTGGCGTGTGTATGGTACCTTTAAAATTTTATTTTTCTGCTAAATGATGAGAACCTTTGCAGAATAACTCTTTATTTTGGCTCAAAACTGCTCTGAGGAGAATGCTACTGTAAAGGTTGGCCTGTAGCCCATGGCAGTAACATCTGAGAACCACAAAGTGGAAAATTACACCAGCAAATGATGTGAAAAGAGGACGCCTCCTCATCTGTCATTACCCTCCAGAAGTTGGGATCATATACTTTGAAAGCATTCAAATATGCTGCAGTGTTTTATTACTAATCAGTGCAAGTTTGGTGCCACTGAAATTATAAGAAAACAAACCATTTGTTAAAATTAAAGCTTAAACTTTAAATAAATAAAAAGAGAAGAAAAATCTGGAATCAAGTTACAGGTGACACTATATTAGAAGGGGCCAATTATGTTTAAAATACAAAAACAGAAATAAAGGAATGTAATTAAGGCATTGTGTCAGTTCCGGCTCTCGTATCATTTTGTGTATTAAACATTCCCAGTACCTTTCAGCTGCATTATATTTCATGTAGACCCTTGCCTCTTTCTTTTAGTTCCGGAAAAAACTAAGACGACTTTGTCTTTTCTTTCTCCCTGGACCATAAATTAACACTTAATTATTATTTACACGTAGGCCAAGGAAATCAAGTCATCCATTCTGAGCTTCTTTCTTTTAAATTAAGGCCGAGTTTCACCTGTACTCATTTTTTTTCTAAATTGCCATTCTCAAATCTATTATTTTGTGACTGTTTCCCTGTACTTTGTTGTAATAACTGTCTGCAGAGAACTGTCTGCTAAATCAGACTTCATCCACTCATTTTTGAACATGCTTTTTCTATTGTTGTTGCCTAAATTTATCCAGGTAACAATGGGCCTAAAACACAAACCTATCCTGGATATAGCACTAATTTGTCCCTGCATACTCACATGTGATAGTGTATTATAAGTGTATTTAGGATAGTGTATTACAGTTATAGTGTAACTGTATACAAAAATGTTTAGTTAGCTTCCACCATAAATACATAAATACGCTAACTTTGAATATATTTAAACTTTTTCTTATGATCCTTTTAACTTTTTATATCACAATTTAATTGTATTATTATTATGTTTGAGTGTGTGTGCATGTGTGTGTGCACGCGCTTTGAGATACATTGATTCCCAGTGTAGCATTGCTTCCCTCCTTCCACCAAGTGCTGCCTGCAAAATTCCTGACCCAGCATGAACTAGAACTGGATTATGATTTTGCAAATTATATATATATATTGTGGTCCCCGGCCGGGACGCCCAGGAGGACCAGAGGAGGGCTTGTGCCTCCTCCAGACCGCGAGGGGGCATCCATCCTGGTTATGTTGGAGGCCTCGGGTAGAGGGCTTGGAAGCCCAACCCTGTAGGGGCCCGTGGCCACCGCCAGGCGGCGCCCAGGTGCCTCAGGAACCCTGGAGCCCAGCACTTCCGCCACACCAGGAAGTGCTGGGGGGAAGAGAACAGGAGACACCTGGACGGCTTCCGGGTGCACAGCCGGCACTTCCGCCACACAGGGGTGTGTCCAAAGGAGAGTGCCAGGAAGCAGCTGGAGCCCATCCGGGTTCCCATTTAAGGGGCCGCCTCCCTCCAGTCATTAGTGGAAGTCGGGTGGCAGAGAGATGGAGCTGGAGAGGGGACTGGAGGTGGCCAAGAGAGAGAGGCACAGTGACTGAGAGGCCTGAACTTTGGGGAATTGGTGCAAGAGGCACTGGGGTTTGTGCACGTTCAAATTGTAACTATTTGTAAATAAACAGTGCATGGTGGATCCAACGATGTCCGTCTGTCTGTGTCCGGGTCACCTTCCACAATATATATATATATATATATATATATATATATATATATATATATATATATAGTGGGTACAGAAAGTATTCAGACCCCCTTCAATTTTTCACTCTTTGTTATATTGCAGCCATTTGCTAAAATCATTTAAATTAATTTTTTCCTCATTAATGTACACACAAAACCCCATATTGACAGACAAAATAAGAATTTTTGAAATTGTTGCAGATTTATTAAAAAAGAAAAACTGAAATATCACATGGTCCTAAGTATTCAGACCCTTTGCTGTGACACTATATATGCGTTCCATTTCTTCTGATCATCCTTGAGATCAATTTCATTTGAGTCCAGCTGTGTTTGATTATACTGATTGGACTTGATTAGGAAAGCCACACACCAGTCTATATAAGACCTTACAGCTCACAGTGCATGTCAGAGCAAATGAGAATCATGAGGTCAAAGGAACTACCTGAAGAGCACAGAGACGGAATTGTGGCAAGGCAAAGATCTGGCCAAGGTTACAAAAAAATTTCTGCTGCACTTAAGGTTCCCAAGAGCACAGTGGCCTCCATACTCCTTAAATGGAAAATGTTTGGGACGACCAGAACCCTTCCTAGAGCTGGCCGTCCGGCCAAGCTGAGCTACCGGGGGAGAAGAGCCTTGGTGAGAGAGGTAAAGAAGAACCCAAAGATTACTTTGGCTGAGCTCCAAAGATGCAGTCAGGAGATGGGAGAAAGTTGTAGAAAGTCAACCATCACTGCAGCCCTCCACCAATCAGGGCTTTATGGCAGAGTGGCCTATTGGAAGCCTCTCCTCTGTGCAAGACACATGACAGCCCGCATGGAGTTTGCTAAAAGACACCTGAAGGAATCTGAGATGGTGAGAAATAAGATTCTCTGGTCTGATGAGACCAAGATAGAACTTTTTGGCCTTAATTCTAAGCGGTATGTGTGGAGACAACCAGGCACTGCTCATCACTTGTCCAATACAGTCCCCACAGTGAAGCATGGCGGTGGCAGCATCATGCTGTGGGGGTGTTTTTTTGCAGCTGCAGGGACAGGACGACTGGTTGCAATCAAGGGAAAGATGATTGCGGCCAAGTACAGGGATATCCTGGACAAAAACCTTCTCCAGAGTGTTAAGGACCTCAGACTGGGCCGAAGGTTTACCTTCCAACAAGACAATGATCCTAAGCACACAGCTAAAATAACGAAGGAGTGGCTTCACAACAACTCTGTGACTGTTCTTGAATGGCCCAGCCAGAGCCCTGACTTAAACCCAATTGAGCATCTCTGGAGAGACCTAAAAATGGCTGTCCACCAACATTTACCATCCAACCTGACAGAACTGGTGAGGATCTGCAAGGAGGAATGGCAGAGGATCCCCAAATCCAGGTGTGAAAAACTTGTTGCATCTTTCCCAAGAAGACTCATGGCTGTATTAACTCAAAAGGGTGCTTCTACTAAATACTGAGCAAAGGTTCTGAATACTTAGGACCATGTGATATTTCAGTTTTCCTTTTTTAATAAATCTGCAACAATTTCAAAAATTCAATTTTTTGTCTGTCAATATGGGGTGCTGTGTGTACATTAATAAGGAAAAAAATAAATGTAAATGATTTTAGCAAATGGCTGCAATATAACAAAGAATGAAAAATTGAAGGGCGTCTGAATACTTTCCATACCCACTGTGTGTGTGTATATATATATATATATATATACACACACACACATACACAGTAGAGACTTGCTTATCCGACATTCCGTATTATTCAACGTCCCGCCGAAAAAAAAAAACGCATCAATCAGCAACAAAACTGCAAGTTGTGACCATAGTCCATTTTTGTTGCTCCCGACTCTACCGCAGCTAATTACAGTGGAACCTCGGTTTACGAGCATGGTTCGTTCCGGAAACGCGCTCGCAGTCCAAAGCACTCGTACAGTATATCAAAGCGAATTAGATAAGAAAATAATGGAAACTCAGATGATTCATTCCAAAACTATTCATATAAAAATGATTAATACAAATTATAAAGTAAAAATACATAAAACAAATTAACCTGTACTTTACCTTTGAAAAGAATCATGGCTGGTTTGAGTGAGTTTCTAAACTCTTGTGGGATTCCACCCAATGGGACGACACGCGGAAGAGCATCCCAAAGCAATCACAGTCTCCCAGCGCTGTAGCAGTTTGCTGTAAAAGCGAATCCGAAAAGATCACGGACATGCTATAAGCCCCTGCCGTCAATGGGTGATACAAGGAACAAGGAACATTATAAATGCGCAGGGCACAGTATTACTTGGCCACGACCCTGCCTGACTGCTGTGTCTGTGTATAGGAGAGTGGCAGATCCCGCTACAATAAATAACCGTGCTGTTGCTGTTTCAAGCTGAATAAAGCTGGTGTTGCTAAAGTACTGAGACTCAGCTTCGTGTTTTCGGATGCAAGACGGGGACTCTTCATTTCGGGTCCACTACCTCTTGTCAGACGATCAAAGGAGTACTACAGTCACCTGCTAGGATTAAACAACTGGCTGCAGGGTTTCTGTGAGAAGCAAGACATCGGGTTCATCAACAACTGGGACCTCTTTTGGGAAAGACCGCGTTTCTTCAAGCGAGATGGCCTGCATCCGAACAGTTTCATCACCCAGGTTGTCTCTGAAAACATATCTAAGGTAATTTGTTTATCTTGACTATCTATCTCTGCTCTTAACCCCTTCCAAAATGCGACTGTTACACTAGGACATTATAATTGTTTAATAAAATCTTCCATAAAAGTGCACAACATTAATACTGTAATAACCAGTCTCAATACACGTAGAAAATCTAGGCAATACAGCATAAACACCAATAATTTAATTAAAATTATTACTTTAGATGAACAATGTATTAAAACTATAAAAACAGATTACAGATTAAACAAAAAATACACACAGAGCGCTAATAAAAATAACTATATATATATATATATATATATATATATATATATATATATATATATAATAAGACAACCATTAAGATTTGCCTTTTAAGATTTAGCTAGTAAAAAGTGTATTATAGCTTGTGGATGATACACTTAAGGCAGGGGTGTCAAACTCATTTTGGTTCAGGAGCCACATACAGCCTAATTAGATGTCAAGTGGGCTGGAGCAGTACAATCATAACATAATTACCTATAAATAATAATAAGTCCATGTTTTTTCCCTTTGTTTTCGTGCAAAGAAGTACAAGTACATTAGAAAATCTTCACATTTAATGAAATATCCATCCATCTTCCAACCCGCTGAATCCGAACACAGGGTCACGGGGGTCTGCTGGAGCCAGTCCCAGCCAACACAGGGCACAAGGCAGGAACCAATCCCGGGCAGGGTGCCAACCCACCGCAGGACACACACAAACACACCCACACACCATGCACACACTAGGACCAATTTAGAATCGCCAATCCACCTAACCGGCATGTCTTTGGACTGAGGGAGGAAACCGGAGTGCCCGGAGGAAACCCACGCAGACACGGGGAGAACATGCAAACTCCACGCAGGGAGGATTAATGAAATATCCTTTTACAAAACATATCAAAACATAGGAACAACCTCAGATTGGATAAGAAGAGTGTTTGCACAAATACAAACAAAACTTTTAAGTCAAAGGTATTTGGAACTAAAAAATATAGTATTGCATTTTAAAATTTATTGCATTGCATGAACAATAGGATTCCACCAAACCAAACTCTTTTGTAGTGAAGCTGTTGACTTACATTAAATTGAACATTTTTTAACTATTTCTACACATGTAAGGACCAGGAACCCTGTTGGGTTTACTCTTTAGTTCTCTCTTTCTACTTTAATCACTGTTAATAGGTATGTTTTGAGATGCAGACTTCAGATTTTTTCCATTAGTTTAAATTGAAGGAAGCCTGTAAAGGAAGTGGAATTTAAACTAATCGGACATTAGTTTCACTGACTATACCCATTGTTCTTTTGCATTCAAATTATTGACCTGGCTTTTCCATAAAACATATGCACTTCAGTCGCCTCTCAAATCTCCATATATTACTTTTAGTTTTTTTTTTTAAGCTTTCCTTTTATATATTAATTATAATTGTTTTTGTTTATAATCTATCATGTAGCAATCATTGCATTCTTGCACATATATGGACACACTGTATCTACAGTACCATTGCATATACATTGTTATTAGGGAATTGTTATAATGCTCTTACTGCATATAGGTATTTATGTATAAAACCTGCTTTTTGTATAAAATAAATAAAAATAACAATTTCTATTTATTTATTTTATGCACAAGAAGAGGCACAATATTTATAAACAAAAGCCCCTTACCATTTTTACAACTCCCATTTAGTTTTATAAAGCAGAGAGTCTTTGTCTATAAATTAAGACAAGGTGATGTTAATTCTAGGGACAGGCAATGGAACAAAATTGTATAGACACTCTTAGTTGTGTGAAGTGCATACACGCAACAATCATCCATCAAGCAGCACTTCAGGTTGTGTAGTATAGTAGCTATGGAGATGAACTCTAAGAAAAGGCTGCTGATTTGATTGCTCCAGAAGAACTAGCTCAAAGTTCAGTTCACACATTAAAATGAGTACATTCAAGTTCATAGTTCACCATTTCAATTTTGAACTAGTTCATGTTCAGTTCATTTTGTATTTTTTTAAGGAGTGAGAATAAATGGCCCTTGAGTTTACTTTTTTGCCTTATATTTGGCTATTACAGTGTTCTTGAATAAAATAAAATAATTATGAAGACTTTTTTTATTTAAATTCACTTTATTGAGTTATAACCAGCAACAAACATGTATAACCATATATGCTAATATCATCCCGGTCAAAAAATAAATTAAATAGATGCAAGTATACATATAAATTACTGCTCTGTTTCCAACCTTGTGACACAAATGGTGAATGTGGAACCAGCATTTAGGTGAACTAACCTATTAACGCTGCAGTCAAAATTCATGTCACATATTGCACGTCCAGCATGGAAAAGTATAACGTGGCCTTTCGAAGTACAATGTTTTCCTAAAAGCGAAAGTGGAGCTTCACCGTATGCTCATGTCAGCAGGGGTGCCGCTTAAGCACAAGCAGGCAGACACAGACTGTGCCTATTTGATTTAATGTTATTTTTTCTAAATACAAATAGATGGCAAAAAAATTAGTACGAAATAAATATTTGTAAAAATCCACACTTATCAGAATACCGTATTCAGATTTAGCTCCACACCTACATTACAGGGTAAGGCAAAACGTTTAATCTGGACCTAAGCCATATCCAGAATGTCACATAAAACTGAACTAGCTCACGTTAAAGTTCTTCACTTGAAAATACTAAGAAAAAATAGCTTGTTCAATAAATGCGCTCTTTTGAACTAGTTCATGCATGACACTGATACTATGTGACCTTGTGCTGGTTCACTTGCATAAAAATATATGATCGTTACATGCACTAGTAAGTGATGTTCACTATAGAAAGATGCTACATAAAACATTTCAAAGCATTTTCAAAGTTCTGTGCAAAAATATTTTGAAACTTATTGAGCCTGATGTTTTGCTCCTATTGATCAAAATTGCTTACTTCAGCATGGTTTTATTTTTCCATTTTTATTTATTTATTTTTTTATTTTTTTATTTATTTAAACTAGAGGCTCATAGGGTTGTAACCTTTACATACCATTAATAATAATGCAATAGCATTTTCTTTCACACCATCGTACCTGTTTTTTTCTCCATTGCTTGTCATTTTATCTGAGACATATCCATCAGTAGACAGACTTGTTCATTTCAATGTTGGTACTGTATAAGTTACCTGAGAGGATCTGACTGAAGTTGAATGGTTTCAGTTTATCTAGTAAGATAATTTAGTTACAGTTTTACAAGAAACAGTTAATTTGTTTTCAAAATCAGTTTAACCTGATTAATCTGCATCCTTCTTTTGGAGTGTAATATTATAAAAAAAACATTAAGCAAAAACCCTCATGAGATGAGACAAAATAAAGCCGTCTTACTGAAAAAGGGTTTGACTAAGAAGGAGGTTAATCAAACACATCGGCCCCACATAGAAGTGGGAGAAGATTAATAGGAAGAAAGAGAACAGGTCTCACACATCAGTTGCTGAAATTTTGAAACATTTTTCTAAAATAATCAGGTACTCACAGTTCTAAATGTGGTTGTTTGTTTTAGGAGTGTTCACATATAATACTAAAAGCTGCCACTGTGATGGTCGTGTCTGTCCATTTGAAACAGCTCAGCTCCTAATAGATTAAGCTGAAACATGATTTCTTTATTCTTCAAAGAGCTTTGTTGCCACAGTGCAATTTTTATTGAGGTATCCTGAATACAACATGCTGTACACATTTTTTTAATTATCTATCTAAAAAACAGAAATATTTGGTGCAAATTCAGCTACAAATTACTTTATTGTTTTAATTCTACCTCGAAAGTGGTTTCTTCAACTTGTATGTTTTTTTTTTTTTTTACTTATTTAACAGTTGCTATTGAAGGCAAAATAATGAAACAACTGCAGCCGTGCTCATTTAGTTTTTAGAATGACGTTCTTCATTATTCCAGCAGTGCTTTGAATTTGTTGGAGTGTTTCACTTGTTACTATACTGTTTGGAAGAATTAATAATCCTCATTCTTCTTTTGAAAATTGTTTGGCAAACTCAATATGTATCATTGCAGTTCTGTAAAAATATTTTTTCTTGCTGTGAAATACTTTTTATCATTGTGGTAGTATTTTATGATTGCGAGTAGTATGTATTAATTTAGCAATTTAAAACAAAATACATGCAGTATATTAATGAATGGCTGGATCTACCATTGTAGTGATATGAGCACACACCCTGGGGCCCTGCTTGCAAAGGGAACTTTACATTTGCAAGAGAAAAAAAGTATATAACAATGGAAAAAGTGAATATTTTTACCGACTGTAGAGGCACTTAAAGCAATCTGGTATCCGATTTGAAAACAAAATGAGTCCTCTTTGGCTGATATAAGCAGTGCATGATCAGAGCAGATGTCTAATGGGGTTACTTTTATGAAATTGTACATTTGGTTTTGTTACTGTGCCTTAAAGAATAAAATGTCTACATGAAAAGTTGTTTAAAACGAGAGCCTAGTGCTGAAGTAAAAAGAAAGATTAAAAAATAGAAGCAAAAGATGCAATTGTGCTAAAACCTATACCAGATATTTAACCAATACATAAAGAAAATAATGATTTGAACATGTAGAAGTCAGTCTTTGTGATTCATGGGTTTATAATTCACAGATCCAACAATTTGTGGGTTTTTCATCAATAACTAAATGGAAATTATTTTTCGAGTTTTCAGATGAAATGCGTAAAAACAATGACAAGTACTATAGCCTTGCTGTTTAAATGGACTGCAAATTCCAGCAACCCTGCAAGTACTGCATCATTTTGGTAAGCTTTGGCAGTTGCTGCAAGTTCTGCTTGATGAAGGATGAGTGTACTATAAAGATAAACACACAATCATTATAATAGGTTACATTTTGTAAAGTTATAGTTAACTATAGAACTGTTGGGCTATGCACTTTGGCTGGGGGAAGCCAACTTTTTTTGTCTCAGCAGCCGGCCTCTCACACATGATTTGATTGCACAATGATCATTCTATCTCTGGTTTCTCACAACTTTTTGCATCTTATTTGGTGTGATAAATTATAAACTACTGCGATATACTGTATGGGCCCAAAATGTAGTGTCCTGTACTCCAATCTGCCTAGAATCTCAAAGGATTACTGTATTTTGTAGAAGCTGTATATACAGAATACTTCAGTTGAGACTAATTAGAATGATTTTTCAAATAGTCAGGAGAGAATTGTCATTGCCATTTCTATTAGCTTCATGTCCCTATTAGCTGCATGCTGCATGTCCCTAGTAAGAGTAGTTAGGTGAGGTGGGGGGCCTTTTGAGCTTCAACACTCATGTGTTTGATCTTACCCTGGCCTTGTGCTAATGGTTGATATTACCTTAAACTACACTTATTCAATTAAATTTGCTTGTAAGTTTATAGATCATCTTACAGTCTATTCAGAATTATTTAAGAATGTGCAAACTATATTTTTATTCAAAGCCTTCAAAGAAATTTGAAATTCCAGCACTCTATTTGTATTACCCACAAGCTAAATTCTGTCAAATTTATAAAAATATACATCCCTCACAAAAATCAAATATCCTGTTACTATTTCCGCTGACAACCACTGCCAGATTGTATCTCTACCACAATCATATGTCTGCATATATACAGTACATACAGGTGTTTTTATTCTGTCTTTCATAAGTTCTTTACTCCCTCTTTTTCTTTCTAACAGTCCCTTAAACAAATGACCAAGCCGAATTAGCAGAAATAGGTGAAAATAGCAATAAACCTTGTGAAAGGCCATTTACAAACTTGCTGCTCACATAAAGTCTCCTCATTCAAAATTGTATTTAAATTTTAACAAACCACGTAGTCAGTGAATGCTCTTCTGTGGCTAAAGAAGAACACCTTTTCATAAGAAAAGAAGTGTTTTTCAGTGTAGAGCTCAATTAAGAGGAGGAATCCTCCTCTGATTAAGAGACAGGGTACACTGGAAAATTACAAATATTATATATCTTCTGTTTTGGAAAATAATCCTACTATTTTAAGAATATACAGTTAGCTGAGAAGGATTTTTTATTATTGAATAACTCTATTCATTTTTAAAAACAGGCACTTGGAGGTGGTGCTGGGCATGTATTTTCTGTATTTATCCTGTTCTTCTTATTCATTGACTCCTTGTAGTTATTTGAACTTTTACATCTCAAACTTCAGTTTATTTGAGTCTATAAGTGGCTGAGAAATGTATGGCCACCCAATGAGATCTTTGATTTTAACACTTTATTTGTGCTTTCTGTTATTAAGCAAGCATCATGACTTAAAAGTTGACACCAAGAACAGCAAAGCTCTTTTGTATTCTTGTTTAAAATGAAAAATTAGTTTCAGGACCTCTGTCATTTTTTAATATCTTAATTTTTTTATAACATAAACTGCTAGTAAATAATATTTTAAAGCAGTCTTGCTGGGATCTAGAACTCCTCATTATGTGGAAATGGCATTTAGATACTGCTAATGATGAAAATACACTTTTGGTGTTCAAATGCAAAGACAACAGGTTGAAATTAAAGACAAATAAGCTAAATTTCCTTCCCACTGAAGACATTTTTAAAACATTTACAGTGGTGTTAAAAGTATAGTTGTTTAAAATTCAGTCTTGTAATGCTGTAATGAGCAAGTATTAGAAGTTCCTCCTCAAAGCATGTGATTGGATGCAATTCTGTGCATTTAGGATAAACTTTTCCAGCAACATACAGCAACTATCACCACTGATATAAAAGAAGACATATACTGATGAGTGTGGTCATGAGTTGTACTGCAAGTCACTTTCTTTCAGGACATGAACTCACCCTTCATTAATCCCTGAACCTCCCTGCCCCCATAAGATGGTATTGTTCTGCAATTTAATAGAATTAAGTTTTATATCATTAGGTAAGAATTGTTCTCTATGTAGTATGTACTGTAAATTAGGGGAAAATGCATTTTCTCCAAAACACAGTACAAAATACTCCAGTTTATCTATCTTATCTACTTGACAGTACTGATTTACAGTTTACTAATCTTTTTGGGACTACTGGGCTGCTCTTTGTGTGCATTTTAAATGCACAATGTATGACTCATTTAAGTGGATTCCTTGGTGCTGGGCGGAGTGGTGGAAGTTTGGAAGGTTGCTGGTAAGAATCCTGTAAATGCCAAAAGTGACTCTACTCTATTGGGCCCTTGTCATGGGTATGATGTTAATCTGCACCCTTAGCCAGGTCCTCCATCTTCCAAGGAAAACTTGAGGGTTGGTGGCACTCCAGCCACCTTAAAAAATCTCACACCGTTTCAATGTGGTACTGAGGTGTCACCCGCTGCACTCCGGTCCCTATGCAGGTGGTTCGCCATGTGGCGGGTGTGGCAACACACTATCAGTGTTTGCTCCCAACCTCTCATGTCTCTCCCTTTGATTATATCTCACCATTTTTGTAAATATAAAAATACAACTTCATTGTCTTCAGCTGGAAGGACAAAGCAGAGGTCAGCCAAGAAAGATGTTCAAGAAATGTACATGAATAAATAAATGAATGAAAATGAATATTTGACTTACTTGTTTTTTAAATTCTGAATTGTATATGGTTTACTTTTTAATTTCTAGCAAAGCTTCCTGTAAAAATGCTGAAGGAGGATTTTAAAAGACCCCAAGTGAATGTATTTCTTTTTTTTACTGAGCTTGCTTTACTTACTTTTATGTTGTAGGAAGGAACTAGTCCTGGATTGTATGTTAATCTACTCCAAGCCATTGATTAAAATCTTTGCTTATTTATTGGGGTTCCTGGATACCTGTGAAGTAAAGGCATTCATCTAAACTTTAAATAAACTCAACTGTTATTTTCTAAAGTTATGGTACATTTAACTTTTTCGAATATCTTTGTTGGAATATATCTTTGGGCATAAAAAAAATTCTGGTATACCCTCACAATCTCAGATGTTATATTAAACTTTTAAATTTGTCTTTCATTGCCTTTTTTATTGTCAATATTTCAGAGGTGATGATGGAAAATGAGTTTCATGACAGACAAGGAACTCCTGTTGAGCTCTCCATTATCAGATTACAACAGGGTGAGCTCAGAACAGTTTGCAGGGTGTGTAGGGAGGCATGTTTGTGCTGTAACAGGTAATCTGTAAAACTGCCTGTAACTGTGCCAAATATACCTATAAAAGGTGAATGTGAATGTGTACACATAAATCTATAAAATAAAAGCACCTCTTTCCATCTGTAAATTTCTGATCCAGTAAAGAGCCATTCTCTTTCTGATCAGCTGGAGTTGTTTGGAAGGTGGCATCATTTCAGGCATATACTGTGTTTCTGACTTCTCATAGTGAGAACACTGTGGTCATTCTCTGGCCTTGACAGTAGAAGTTTCAGAATGCTATTTGCACTAAGTTCAGCCCACATTCTGCCCAAACGATGTTCATTGACGTCTCCAAGGACACAAGTCAACCTCAAAGGATCTAAAAACAACTCTTTAAACAATTAATGTCATACTAAATGGTCAACTTTATGAAAGGAATTACTCCTGGTTTGGTCATTTAGTGAATCATGTATAAATTATAATAGGATCAGGTAATATATGAACCAATCTCTGTGACCCTGAGCTGAATTGAGTGGATTGGAGAATGAAAAAAGCTAGGGGTTGGCATATTTGTGTATATAAGTTATCCATTTATACATGAAATGTGTGGGTATAAGGGGTGCTGAAAAAGCAATGGTCAGGGAGGAATTGCCTCATATTCCATGATATTATTTTATCCCAATGGTTGGATCACAATGAAGTAATACTGTTGTTTTTTTGTGTTTAAAAATATTAAGTACTATGATTTATTTTTGAAGAATACTGCAATTTACTTTTCAAGTTTTAAAGTTAAAAGCTAAATCATATTCCTTTAGCCAAACAAATTAGTCTAATGCACCTAACAAGAAAAAGCTTGACTCAATTCATTCCATTTTTTGTGGCAGGGTTTCAGATACCTTGGCAATCTCCCTGGGCAGACTGGGAAAACCCAATTATTGAAATACGATATATTTCAGTACATTGTCAAAATATACTCTGGGGAAGATGAGCCCTTTTGTAAGGCTATCATGTAATAGTTGAGAACAGAATCCATCCGTCCATTATCCAACCCGCTATATCCTAACTACAGGGTTACGGGGGTCTGCTGGAGCCAATCCCAGCCAATACAGGGTGCAAGGCAGGAAACAAACTCACACACACATGCAGGAAACAAACTCACACACACACACCAAGCACACACTAGGAATAATTTAGAATCGCCAATGCACCTAACATGCATGTCTTTGGACTGTGGGAGGAAACCGGCGTACCCGGAGGAAACCCACGCAGACACGGAAGAACATGCAAACTCCACGCAGGGAGGACCCAGGAAGCGAACCTGGTTCTCCTAACTGCAAGGCAGCAGTGCTACCTACTGTGTCACCATGCCGCCCTGAGAATAGAATGTTTGATATAAAAAAAATTACTAAAATTCATACAAATGTGTATGTAAAATTCACTAGGGCTACATCATTTTACTTTGCAATAAGGTACATGAAGATCCTTAAATTACTATTTTCTAAGTATATATTTAAGTTTATGCTCTAGGAAAATGTGTTAAATCACTAATCTGTTCCCATTTTCTGATTAAAGCTGTTTAATTTCACATGGAGGTATTTAGGCAGGAAGTAGGAAGAGAAGAAACAAAATTTAGGGGGAGCAAAAACTGTTGCTGAATGTGTCTATCCATTTCAACAAGGGTTTCTAGCTGTTCTGTTTTCTCTTTGATTGTGTCCATTTTTAAATTCTGGATTCATCAGTGTTCAGTTGCTCCTGATCTGTTGTAGACCTGGAAAGACAAAGTTTTTATTGAGAATTTTTGTAAATTATATGTTTTATATTAAACTTTTTCTTTGCTGTAACATTGTAAAAACTAAAATGAAGCCTAAAGCTTGACTAAAAAGCTAACAGTGCTTATTGTATAAAAATACATTACATGTGTTGTAACAACAATTGACAAGAGACCTCAAAAAGGTTTGGGGCAGCCACCCGTATAACATACCCTGACTGCAAAATAGGTATGATTTGTTGAATTGCATTCAGGTTCAAGTCCAAAACAGAACTGATTCAAGTATGTAAAGATGGTGGCTTTAAAGGCCGAGACCAGAAATGACATGATCGTGGCCGGAAATGATGTCATCGAGGGCACTGGAATCCTGTGGGATTTCATGTGAATGGTCTACAGAGGATCACGAGAGAAAGTCAGTGCAACTTGCCACCCCCTAGACTGGTGTGGAATCGTCGTTATTCAGGCCCTTTAGCTGCCTCCCATTCGCACGTGTGTGACAGTGTACTAATAAAATGCTCTGCTTTCACACTGATAAAGATGGCTCACCACAAACATTAGTATTGCTCAAGAGATTCGTATACATACAGTATACTGTCCATTTTCCAAAAACTTTCAAAACAGGTTTTCTACTTATCATTTTTGTTCCAATATCATTTATGGGCCATAAATTTCAACTGGACATATTCTTGAGCCAGTTTAGTCTAACTATGAACAACGTTTATTTGTATAGTTCAATATCACAACATCATCCAAAATATTTACCTAAAAGTGCTTTACAATAAAAAGTAGCTTGGATTGTTGTCCTGCTTAAAGTTGGTGCTGAATTGTATATTATTTCCCTAGCATTGATTCTTCTTCAGTTTTTCCTACCTTCTATTGAAGAAACTCATCTTCACAGCCTGATATCCTAACTTCAGTCCATCGTTGTTAAAGTGATGCTAAGTGAACTATTTGTGATTTAATTTATAAATATATGTAACACTTTCAGTTCTAGTTAGAAAACTGTGTTTTGTCAAATTTTCCATAGCCTTTCACTGGCTATCTAGCAAATACAAGGGACTTTTTAAAACGTATTAAATAATGTCTCCATTCTCCTTTAGGTAATTTTATTCAGTTAGATTATTAGATACTCCTGGAAGTTCCTTATATTTAGCAGTTGTGGTTGGAAAGTCTTTTTAAACACTTCCTGGGATTCACTTTGTGCATATGCGTGGGTTATTCTTTGGTGTCAGGTCTTCTCTATAAAGTACCATGGATGTCAGACAACAGCACATCATTAGCCTCTACTATCTGTTCACACCTGATTTCATATATTCTTTAAATAGGCCGGGCATCTGTGCTAACACAGCAGGGACTCTTTAGATCACTCTGGTGGTACTCTTCTCACACATTGCAGCTCAAAGTGTATTCAAACTTGGATCATGCCGTCTGATTGGACATTTATCGGTTTTCCATGTAGTGCCATAGTTTCCTCACACTGTAAGTTCAAAGACATGTTCTTAAGCATGCTCTGTAATTCCATATTGCCCATGTCTTTTGTGTATACTTCAGCATTACCAGGTGTGAACATGTCAGGTTTTAGTTCCTTCCTTGCACCAGCTTCTGTCAGTACAGGCACTGACTTTCCACAATCCGGTATTAGAGAAGCAAGTTTAGGGTACTGAATACTGATTGATGAATACTGTTTCAATGATATGGATAGATTTATTCATGCATTCTAGTTACATTGGACTTATACATATCTTTTTCCCTATTTGCCATTATAACTGTAGATTTCTTGTTTTTCTCAAATTGACATCTATAATTGTTCTTCTTATCTGACAGCACAGTTTGGAATGAGGTTTTGATCTGTTTTGGATGCTACTGTGTCATTTGTAATAAATTACTACTCTTGCCAAATAACCACACTGAAGCCATTGTTTTATGTAGACGGTGATCTCTCTGGCAGTGGGTCTCATTAAGTAATATGAACCTAAAGTAATATTAGAACAGCAAAGATTATATTTATTTGTGTATTTAAGACTTAGCCATTTTCTTTTTCTATTAATTTTTTGTTTACACTGATTGATGTTTTTTCCTTTTAATATGTTGTTCTTTTAAGGGATGTATACCAAAATAATAATATTGTTTACACACCATACTAGTTTTATGCAGTACAGCGCAGTACCCATCTTATTTTTTTTTTATTTTCTGTGATGCTGCTTGGTGTGTCTTGGAATTGGTTTCATGTGTTATATTTGAGTTATTTTGCATTGTTTTGAGTTTCTTTAATCAGACTTAAATTTGGTGAGCACAGGGAACAAGATGTGTGAAGCATTCTTAGTTCAAATAAGCATAAGTGGAAATCCAATGTAGAAATACACTAATAATTATTATTTTGGGTAATATTTTTTTTTTCTAAGAATTAAAAAAAACACAAAAATATACTTGTTCATGGTAAACTTTGTGTTTTTATTGAGACATACAGGCTCTTGTCTTGTGCCTTTTTATGTTTTTGAGGTTATTTTGTTTATTTTGATTTCAGGGTGTTTAATTTTCCAGTTCTCAAGGTTAATCTGTTGGCAAATGTTTTCCATCCATTCATCCATCCATCATCCAACCCACTATATCCTAACTACAGGGTCACGGGGATCTGCTGGAGCCAATCCCAGCCAACACAGGGCTCAAGGCAGGAAACAAACCCCGGGCAGGGTGCCAGCCCACCACAGGGCCAAAAGTTTTCCTCTTTCAGTTATTAGGAGTCAATGCTGCTTGACTTCCTGTAAGTAAGCCTTAGGTTTCAGGGAACTCTGAGACTGAAAGAACACTGTATTAAAGCTGTCATTTATTTTTCAGTCTTTCTGAATTTGATCCTTCTAACCTGGGTTAAGGTGATTGTGGTGCTGATGGTATTTAATCTGTGAGTTTTGTATTTCAATTAGTATTTTATTTAACAATGTTTAAGCTTAGTATTCCCTTGTATTGTGCATAAGCTGTTTGCTTCCAGCTGAATGTCTCAAGGTATAAGCATTTTCGAGAATAATGAAACAGGGTTGTCTCTCCATCTCATACCATAGGCTGAAATCACCCATGTTCTGAAGAGTTCAGTCTTCACACCACCTAAATATACTGTTACCAAGCTCACCTTATTTTCCTGTCTCTTGATTTATTGCCTCGTCTCCCTTCCTTGTGTGTCATAAAGCTGCTCCTGCCTTTCTTCTAACTTTGAGTTAAAAGTAAAAATTAACTTGAATAATATCTGTTGAAGTATGGCTGTTTTAAGACTCAAACAGAGTTCACTTCTGGACTTCTCCTTTAACCCACTTCTAAGGTCTGGTTATTGTCATAGTACTTTTGGGTGGGTCCTGGTGTCAATACACCACTATGGGTAACAAATTCATAATTTTTTTCTTTTTGTTTTTTCTGAGTTGTGACATTGGTTGGAAGAGACATATTGTTACATGTTCCAATTAATATTAGTAATTAAGAGAACTATTAAGAAAATATTTACCAACACTCAAATTCAGTCACAATGTGGTTACAGATCAGTGTTTGTTTTATGGCAAAATAAATGCACGAACATATTCTGTTTCAGCCAAAACTAAATTTTGTTTGTGTAGTATGTGGCCGGGGACTTGCCCGGCCGGGACATCTCCACAATGGGAAGACTGGGGGAACAAGCGTGGCCAGAGTGTTGCCTCCCCTGGGATGCTAGATGGCAACCTCCATGGGTTGCAGTGGTTTCTCGGACTCCTGCAGGGCTTCATGGGAGTTGGAGTGTGGTGCAGCCCTGTTGGGATCCACAGTCACCACCAGGGGGTGCTGCAGGAAGAGCTGCTGAGTCCCTTTGGGCAGTTCTTCCACCACACCCAGAAGTGCTGCTGGAAATGAGTAATCAAGCACCTGGAGCACTTCCAGGTGTGTTATAAAAAAAAAAACAGCAGCCACCACTTGAAGAGCCAGAGGCAGGAGAAGGAAGACAAAGCTTAACCAGAGGAGTGGAGGAGAAGGGGCATTGTTTGTGTGCTGTGTTTTGGACTGTGTTGTGCTTGTGGGAAATGAGGAGGGTGTTTCCCACGAGAAAAAGAAAAAATAAAACCTGTGAGCCTTGAACTCGTGTCCTATGCTTATCTGTATCGGGTTAAGCTGGTGGTGCCAGCCTGGTGGGCCACAGTCTGTTAATATTAATTATCTAATATGCCTTTTCAGTTTGTTTATTTTCATGGGTATGCACACGCACAAATATATATTTTTTAAGTTACAGTATTTGTATTATTACTCAAATGCAAGTGAGAAGGTCAAAACCATTGCTTTTATTTGCATTGTTTGCCCTTTTAAAATTACTTCTTAAGGCTGAATTGCAGAGCTAAAATGAAAATAGGTGTTAGTTTCACATTTGGTATTGGCTGACACTGGTGTTTCAAGTTCTAATGTTTATTTGTAATTCTGACAAAACTGAAAATATCCACTTTGGTTGTTATCTATGAATGAAAGACTTGTAATGAGGCCTTCACTTGCAGAATTAAACTGAATATGTAACCCACTATAAATATACACTTTTCAATCAATGATCCAAACTTTTTGGGCCAATGTTTACCCAAATGGACAATAATAAATAGATAGATAGATAGATACTTTATTAATCAAGCCTTTGGTCATTTAATTTCATCATCACGGGTGTGTATTCAGTATTCCCTTTGTTTTAGTGCCAGATCTACCTTTCTTGGCAGTAGACTCAAAATTAAAAGTTTGAACTTTTTACCTGCAGGTGTGAAAGACCCTTTCCCGATAGTTAATACTTCTGTAAAATTACAGGTACCTTCAGGAATGTAATTAAACATAGAATTCTCATCTGCGGTGTGGCTCATGATAGTACTGCATGTTATCCCTTTATCCACAGTGCAATACAACAGTGGGCCAAGGTTTTGTAATATTTTGTTTCTGTGTAAATGTCAGCATGAACATTTGTTAACTAATAAATTGCTTTCTCTCTTATTTTACTTGGTATAATGGTATTCTCAAGTTGCAAATACTTTGAAAGTGATTTAGCAAGATTCATGAGAAGAATAAGTCTTCCAGTTATTATGTTATGCCATCATTGTAAATATGAAACGATACTGTGATTAGCTGTGGTTAGCACTGTTGCCTCACAGCCACAGGAGAATGAGTTCAAATGCTGCCCTGGTCACAAGCTGTGGATAATTTGCACACACTCCTTCTGCCTTTGTGGATTTTTCTAAGCACTCCAGTTTTCTTCTCCTTACAGTTTTCCTTACCTCTTATCAAACATTTTCTAAGTTAATTGGCTATGTGAGGCTGAGCATGACTGCATGCCTTCTGATGACCAGGTGCTTCATCCAACATTTATTTCTTCTTTGTTTTTTATTCTGTTATGATAAGCTTTGATTGCCCATCAGTCTAAAAATGGCTTAAGTGTGTTCAGTAGAGGAAGGGATTGTTTAGTATAGTTCCTTTACAAATATTAAAATTGTGTACAGGGTTTTACCTATCATTATTATAACATATCATAAAACCTAGATCAAAAATAATGAATATTGTGTGTAGCTGCCATTAGGTGTTACTGTCTGTGTTTTATGTAGTTACCTAATGGATACATGGCTTTGCATTAAATCTGTCGGTTTACTGAATGTACAGGGTATTCTACCATATATTTAGCTTTTTAATTTTTTGCTTTGGAGTCACTGGCTCCTAATATTTTTAATTCTTGTTTATTCCAGCACAAGCAGAGTAGTCCAAAGATAAAAGAGACACTATTTTCTTACCTAACAATTTTCTTACCTAAAAGTCATAAAGAAAGCATGTTATATTTGTGTCTTTTCTTTTTAATTTTAGGAGCTAATGCCTTCTTGACCATTTTTTGTTATCTGGAGTCCCTTCTTTGGCCTGAATATGACCCCTTTATTTTGGCAATTATTAGCTTTACATGTCTATAGCTCCTGGTGTTTATAATAACAATTTTAAATCACTTAATTTATCATTTTGTTCTGTGAAGATAGCTCTGTGTCACCATTTCTGAAAAAATGACTTAATAGCATTCTTATAGATAGTGTGGTTTACAAAAATATTGCGTGACCCTGTAGCTGAACCCAAACCTGTCACATAGTGCTAGGTTTCTATTTCTTTTCTGATGTATGAAAGACTGTGCTTGCAGGTGGGTTCTGAGTGCATTGCCTTTCTAAATCTGTGTAGGTCATCTCAAAAGATATTAATTATCACAGGTACTTAATGCAGACATGCAGTGAATAGCTGAGCATTGTCCTGACTAGCATAAACCTTAGGTTAAATGTGATACCTTAGCATCCTGTGAATGCCAAGTTGTTGTTAATTTCACGGGAGCTTTGAGTTTGAGTGATTTTTTTTTCTTTCTTTCTAGTGGGACTATCTGCATCCTTGGTAGGATATTGTATTTTGTGAAATTGGATATAACTCAAGATTAGTAAATTTGTTTTTTTGCTGCAGAAAGACTGTCTTCTTACTTTACTTTTAAAGTACTCTCCATTGATCATTTTCCAGTTTGACTTTTTGTAAAGGATCAGCTTGCAAATCTGTATATTTGATCACTCCTTTGAAGAGAAAGCTGAGTGTTGAGTCCCTAACCTGTTCATTTAACATGAAATATCGGGAAGCAACACATTGTATGTGTTTTGAAAAAGACTGTTATTGAAATTCAAAATGTGCTTTTATTATTTGTCCTATATAATAGGACAGAATCAGTTGTAAGAATAAGATGCTTGAATGATGATATCGTTATCTGAGAACAGCTATCAGTATAACATAACATTCTAAGTTCTCTTCAGTTCTTACCTGTGCTGTATGGAGCCAGACCCTGTCCCACCAGCCCTAGGAACAAGTTAGTTCACTGCACTGGATAATGTCTCACTCTAGTACAGAGCACCGTCATGTATACATCCTATATTCACACGTACACTGGGCCAGCTTGGAGTTGTCAGTTATCCTGAAAGACATATCTTTATGGATGTGTGAGGAAAACAGAAGTACAAACTGAAAGAGACCCCATACAGACACAAGGAGACACACCTGGACACTTTGCCTTAAAACTCAATGCTTGAGGAATTAATTTACTAAGAGCAAAATGTGAGAGCAATACAACAGAGAATGAACTGGGGAATAAAAAAAAACAAAGGATCAAGCAAGCCAGACTATCTTAGGGCCTGACAACTATTAAAACAAACGTCTGGTTTTCTGAATCCAGCAGCACCAGAAATAAATGCAATCACTGGACTCCTTGGCCTCCAGAACCCCTAAACAATGTGTTAAACATTTTTAGAGAGCAAGGAATACCTACAAAAACTTAAAAACAAATGACTTTCCTGAGAAACCCAATGCAAAAAAAACAAAGAGAATCAGAGCGAATGTGGAGTTTGCTCATTGAAGCTGTTCTTGTGTTTAGGCTTTGATTTTGCTTTGTTTGCTGTTTAAATATTGTGTAGCCTTTTTGTTCTAGTTGTTTATTTCTTTATTTCTAAACCTTTGTGAGGTAATGCCTGCTGCCTAGTCTGTTCTTCTTTTGCCCATAAAAGACTTCTGTTACAATAATATTGACCTATTTGATTGTGTTTCTTTTGTAAAGATAAGCCAAGCAAAATGACACCTTTTATTGACTAAATAAAAAGATTACAATATACAAGCTTTTGAGGCCACTCAGGCCCCTTCTTCAGGCAAGATTTTGAGCAAACACGGCAGTCTATGGAGGATAAATTGAATTAAGCTTTTAAGTACAGAGACAGATGAGGAGCAGTGGAACAGGTTCAAAAATGTTTTACATATAATGCAGGACAGGTACATACCTAAATCTGGAAGTAGTAGGAAATTTATAAAAACTCTGCAGTGGGTTACTAAAGAGTTGAAAAAGATGCTACAAAGGAAAAAACAGCCGTATAAGGTATTTAGGACTAATAATTCCAATGTGAATCGTAGGATGTATGAGAACATGTGTGTAACCATTAAGAAAGATATAAGAGAGGCTAAAAGACAGAGAGGACTATAGCAGATAAGTATCCTTAATGGTAAAAGAACAGTCAAGGAGGAGGTGAAGTGCATCAGGAATAGTAAAGAAGAATTAAAAAATACAGTAAAATAGCAGATGCTCTAAACTTGCATTTTTCTGAGGTCTTCACATGTGAGGAAATAAGCAACCTCCCAGCCATTAAAGGGAGTACCAAGGAGGTACTGAGTGATATGGAAATTGTGGAAGGAGAAGTACTATTCAGATTAAATAGGATTAAATCAAACAAATCACCAGGGTCCTCATGCATAATGGCGTGCGTAGAATTTGCACTATAACATGACGTAGGCACAAAAGCCGAAATGTGCTTACGCACAGAAAAATCCGAATGCAGGAAAATATGCGTACTCCAACTTCCGTGTTCTTCCGCTCTATAAATCCCGGTCAGCGTGAAAAGTAATGCTCATGCATGCGTGTGCTGTCCTGGCCAAACTCTTCCAAGAATTACACCTCTTTGAATGTGCAAATCAATATCAATAGCCTTTAAGCTCAGTGTTCTGCGAAAAGACAATGGGAAAAGCACGGGGGAAAATATAACTATCGCCGAATACCAAAGTGGAGGCAAAGGAAAAACATACTATTTGTTTGTATTTTTTGATTGAAACAGTGCAATAAACAACAAAAGGAAGATGATCGAGTGACATAGCGTGTCAGAGAAATTTGAAAGCTCAAGTTCACAAAGTCACACAGTGCCAAAATAAAAAAGAAATCACATATCAAAGTCGCCGTGAAAATGAGTCGTAGCCCACCGTCTGAGCTTATTAGGGTACAGATAAAAAAATAGGCACACAGTGGGGAAAAAAGCATGAAATGTCAACTTTAATCTCGAAATTTCCACTTTAATCACGTAATTTATTTTTTCATTAAAGTAGAACATCATAAACTTCATCTTAAATTTAATTTACCAGTTTCTCAAATCCCATCGTAACTAAAGTAGCTCGTTAAATGCTTTGTTTTGTATTTGATCTTCAATGTGCTCTATGTGTGTGAATCACTACGTGCTTCCCCGTTCTTTCTCTTTCTCCAACAGGACACAGAAGCCATTACATTCGTGATATTACAGCTCTCTAAATAATTAAAATACTGAGATGTATATGTGATATCATTTTCATGATGATTGGAATGAAAGCATGTTATTAAACATGAAAACACGGTGGTGCAGTGATTGTTCTTGTCTCACACAAGATGCTGCTGTGCCATGCGTGACCTTCTATGAAATAATTTATTGTAGCAGTACTGTCTCTTTCAAACTTACTAACCTCCAATTCCTGTCCTTACTTTTCTTTCTCCAAATACCCAATCACCATACAATCAGCTCTGTAATAGACGTTAAGCCATCTGTAAGCTTACAACGACGATTCTTCAAAACTTTTAAGGAACATTGAAATATCTTCATTGTACATGTTTAATTATTCTATCCGTCTATCCTTCCAGTGTTGCGCCAGCCTCAGCAAATATACAGCGCGCAAGGCAGGAACAATACGTGATCTTGCTAGCGCTGTGGCACCGTGTTCTCACATGTTTAATTATTAACAATAAGATTATTTAAATGAAGTTAAAGTTTTATCTATATAATATAATCAACATATTTTGCTGCATTTCATCTTAAAAATGATATCGTCATCATATGTAAATCATCATATGTAAATACACGTTTACAGTGGGGTAATTGCACTTATAAGTACAAACAGTTCTACAAGGAGCAATTGATTGAGTGCGTTTATAGTTCTTGGGATGAAACTGTTTCTGCACCGCGAGGTCCATACAGGAAAGGCTTTGCCATGGCTTTAGCAGCTTGTGCTTGATGCTGTATACCGATAATTCTCTTTCCGATCAGCTGCTGCTGTGATTCACACTCAGATACAGTGATATAAATACTCCGAGTGGTGCAGTGAGAGGAATATGGAAAAAGATGATCCGCTGTGGCAACCCTTAATGGGAGCAGCTGAAAGAAGAAGATGGTGCAGTGAGAGTAACAACGCTAAAGCAGCTATGGTATTTGGAATACTATGGCTATTCCCTGGACCATTATATTGTTACAAGTTAATTTCAATCAGATGCATTACACTAGTAAACAATATGCGGTTAGTTTCAGTGTATTTATAAAGCCGCGTCAGGAATGTGGTTCTAAGAAATAAAGGGTAACCACACAGGAACAGTAGCACTTCTTTGACGCTGGGTGCCGCCAGTCTGCAAAATCGAGCGGAGAACTTGCGTATGAACAAATCACCAGGGGCCTCATGCATAACTGGGTATGAGGTACCGTGGAAAAGTGCGTGGCTTTATGCCAAGTGTAGGTTTTATACATTGCGATTTGAACGTGGAAACGTTCTTACGCATCATTTCTGTGCATACGGACTGTTTATGCATGAAGCCCCAGAACAAGATAATATTTATCATCAAGTTCTTAAAGAGGTTAGCGAGTATGTAGATAAACGCTTGATGCTTATTTTTAAGAAGTCACTTCACACTAAGGAAATTCCAAAGGACTAGAAAATGGCAAATATTACCCTGTTATATAAAAAGGGTTACCAAGCAGATTCAAGTAACTATTGGCTAGTAAGCTTAACGTGCACAACAGGTAAATAAATTGAGTTATTAAGGATAAGATTGAGCAACACATGGCAAGAACAGGACTTTTACTGACTAGTCAGCATGGGTTCAGAAGAGGGAGCTCATGTTTTACCAACATTCTGGAATTCTATGAGGAAGCAACAAAAGGATATGATCAAAGTGGAGCACATATGATATTTATCTGGACTTTCAGAAAGCATTTTATAAGGTGTCACATGAGAGGCTGGTCATTATACTAAGAGAAGTGGGAGTTCAAGGTTTTCTGTGTTGATGGTTGCAGAATTGGCTCATGCACAGGAAGCATAGGGTTGTAGAGTGAGGATTCAGAATTGGCTAATGTTAAGAGTGGTGTCCCTCAGGGGTCGGTGCTAAGGCCGCTGCTATTTTTAATATATATAAATGATTGGAATAGGAATAAAAGTAATTTATACTTGTTGTGATGGACATTCGGGTCCCATGCCCCTACTGCTTATGTTCCGTGGGAGCCACCATGGACAGCTCAATACCTCCCCCGGGACGTTAGGTGGCAGCCTCCCTGGCCAATGTTCATTTCCCACTCTCCCGCATGGCTCCATGGGACATGGAGTCCTCCACAGCCTGGTTGGGAGATGGGGTGGCCACTAGGGGGCGCTGCCAAGACTCAAGAACCCGGCTGGACGAGTCATCAGCCCCACCCGGAGGTGCAATTGGGACCAGGTGGTCAAGCACCTGGAACACTTCCGGGTGGGGTATAAAATGGGCCAGTCTCCACCATTAAAGGGTCAGAATCGGGAGGAAGAGGACGAGGTTGCCTGAGAGGAGTGGTACAAGGTGAAGAGTTGTTGTGTGGGACTAGAGTGCTTTTGGGACTGTGTATTGCCTGTAGGTCACGGGAAGGCGTGCGCCCACGGGTGAAGAAAAAATAAAAAGCCTGTGTGTTTTGTACATGTGCCTCTGCGTAGTCTGTGCCGGGTTGGGCGCTATATAGCGTCCTTTACATTGTATATAAATTTATGGAAAAATCGAATTGGTCACAACCCAAGTTGGCAATCAGTCAGCAGATCATAACATTTATCTGTGAATGCTGACCCACAAGAGCTGCAATTTCTCCAATAAACAGACTCAAGTGGTTAGGTAATTTTTTTTTTTTTTTGGCCAGTCTGTAAAACTAAATGGTGACACTTAAGTAGATCATATTTTTTATTCAGCATTTGGTATTATTTTACATTAACAAATATTACTGTGTAAAATAAATAAATTAAAATGTTTTATGTATCCATTTAAGAAAATGTATTAAATCAACTAAATGCATCTAGGTAAGGTCTCTTATAGCAATTAAAAAACACAATACAAGTAAGAGTATTTTCTAGTTTTGAACATGGAAAAATTAAAATGTTGACTTGAATCCAAGGGTCACATGTAATAAAATATTTTAAAAGTGCATTTTTAATACACCCACATTATGCAGCTTTAGAAGTCTAAACAAATGGATTACTGTTTAATCTGCAGCATACATTGTGCAATCAGGTGTAATGTTAGAATATCCAATACTATTTGTTCTGACAGTGAAGAACCGAAAAAACATCCAGTGATCAATGTAATAATGTGCACAATGTAAGTCATCATTAGGCAGTTTACAGTGCAAATCTGGTCAATCAATTAATCAATGAAATGTCACTGGTTGCTATAACTGACTTTGGGTGTATAGATGAGTTTGTCCTATGAGACACTGATATTTTGTATAGGGTTTGTTCCTGACACATACTCCTGGAGTAAGCCATTATATTTTGCAGTACTGAATGGAGTAAGAATGTCCAGAAAATAGGTTAAAGTTTGGAGAATGGCTGTACAGCATTGAAAGTCTTAAGTGTACATGTTTCTTTATGTCATTGGGGAGTAGTGATTAGTTTCATCATACCTTGTCATAAAGATGGTTTGAACAGCAGTGTTGCAAAACCTCATACTTGAGTTACTTTTGTACATTTTGTTTTGTGAGAATGGAAAAAATATATAAACAGAAATTGCAGGGAACAATTCCAAGAACAACAGGCCATCGCCGTAAAGCTCAGTTAAACCCACTGCTATCTTAAGTTATTCTAGTCTGAAAGGCAGTCTGTAAAATTGCTGATGCCAGAATGATTTATTGCAGTACTTTGGCTGATTAAGTTCATTCTCCACTAAAACTTACATTGTTTTGACATGTTGGTCTTTGTTGTTGAATAATTCCATTAACATATTTCTATATTTAGGTGGATGTAGACGTCTTTTTCTGGCTTTTTTTTTTCTGGCAGTGTAAAGTTGTAATAGGTTTGGTTAAACTGGAGTGCAGTCCTTCTTACTTAATATGGATTTGAATTCCTATAATTTTACAGACACAATTTTATAAGTACAGTTTTACAGACAGTTTCACTAACTGACTGGAACAGAGGATTTTAAACCACAAAAGACTACCATTAAAGTCTTCAAAACTGGCTTAGTTCTGCAAGTGATCTTGATTTAGTAACTTAACCTGATTCTGCCCTGTTTATGGAAATCAATAAATAATCCTTCATTGTTGTACATTGAATAAAGACATCAGGTGCAGTAATTAAATAAATACATTTAATATCTTCATCCCTAATAAGGTAAATATTAATTGGGCAAAATTAATTTTATACATTTAATAGTGTTTTATGTGTCCTTTTCACATTTTGTTTTTCTGCTTCCACCCATCTGTGTTGCTTCAAGGATTTTGTTGTATTCTACTGCTAATGTAATGTATAAGTACATTTACTATAAATGGCACACAAAAAAGTTTCTGTGAGACTATGAAGTATTTATCCATACATTATTACTGAGAAATGCTATTCATCGATGTAATACTGTATAATATAATTGTGTTTTATAGGTAAAACAGTTATAAATTAATTTATTGCATCATATTATAGTAAATTAGTCATTGTTTAATACAATATGGCATTTTATTTATGGCGAGTCCCATTTCAGGCATCAAATAGTTGAGGACAATATTGCAATTCCAAAGACATGCAAAGTAATGGATATGTAAAGGTTAAGGCAAAACTGAATATGTTCAGAAGATTGCAGTGTTACCACAAGTATCAGATGTATACTTCTTATCATCTTAACAATTAATGCTTACTCAGTTTTTCTTAAAGTACTATTAGGTGGCTATACACAAAATGCAGGACATTTTTTGATGCTACGTATGTGACTTGTTAGCATATTTTTTTGCCTTTTTAAAACAAACATAACTGTCAATAAAATTGCTACTTACAAAATCAATTGTAGTAAATTTTGAATTTTATTTGTATAAATATATTCTTTTATTATATGACTATAGGCATTTTGAAGTTGCACTATTTATCAGTAAATGGTGTGGCACCTACACTGTTAAACAGTTTAAGTTGTTGATCTGCACTGATAAGACCTAATTATAGATAAAACAACAACAATTTGAAAGTGAAGGTTTTTAAAATGCATCATAATACTGTTAGAAAGTTCACAGTATATGATGACCAAGCTGTGCTGGTAGTCTTCTTTGTACTAAAGGCTCCTCCTCAATCTTTGCACCTCTTACTGTCTAAGGTAGAGATGCTTTTCTGTGATTTATGTACAACATTCTGCATAGGGTATGGGTATATATTGCTGCACATTCACTGTGGCATAAGTTATACACACAAATGTAACTTTTGCAAAAGCTACAGACATGAAGTAGGTGTTATATGCAACCATTAATTTCATTTTTGTAGAAAAGAGGCTACATCCTAATAAACAGACAGGGTGTGCTTCCTTCAGCCTCTCCTCTTCTTATTTCTCTGGCACTACCACTGTTACTGTGTTCATGTTTATCTAAGATTGATATTTTGTCCACATTTTTAGGTTCTGATTTACTGGTACCCAACAAAGGGAATATAACTGGGAAGGAGGTGGGGGATTCAAAAGGTTAACAGACCAGCAAAGTGAAGGTGTCCCTGAAAACAGCGCACAATGTAGTTGTTGTTGAGCCACACAAATACTTACAGTACATTGGTTCTACATTTAGCTGACATTTGTAGATACATTTATATTATGTTTATAGAGCAGTAGAAGCAAAATGGAATTTTTCTCATTGTGGTTTGGCTTTATATTGTTGACTTTTCCTGCAAGAAAGTTGGTAGATGACAGAAAGCCCGACATTCAGTACTCTGTTGTAGCATCGCTATATTGCACTCGGTCACATCTGTGACAGGAATAGAATTTTCTTTTTTGTAAAGTTACAAATACATATTGACATGAGAAATCATTAAACTAAGATCTTTGCACTTTTTAAGAGAATATAGTGAGTTTTTTAAAGTGAGAAAACAAGTTATACTTTTTTGTATTCTGTTTATTGCTGTTGCAGCAAACTGGTAATTATGCATAAAGTGGTAGTGGGTGTAGGTTTAGTGTTGATTGGAATTAAAGGCAAAATGTTTACTGCTTTGGAACTTTACTACAAAATTTTAAAATGGTTAATTTTTAATTTGTCATTCACTGTGCCTTTTTTTTTTTTGCTGGATGCAGACCAATGCCATTACAAAACAAAGAGGAATGTTGACTATCCTTTGCATTTCAAGACTTGACTGTGAAAAAGCAGCAAAACAAAATGTATGTCTGGGATGTTTAAAATGTTGAGAATTGCCCTGTTCTAGTAATTATTTATCTAAATGTGTAACGCATCCATTTTAACTTAAATACATTGGGATAAGTAAATGTGTCAGCTTAAAATAAGCAATACATAGTATTTCTTGTTTGAAACAAAACTCTTTCAGGCTATACTAGATTTATTATTCAATATGTTACAGTTTTGTGCATCATGTTGATGTTGCGCAGTGAATAATAGAATAATAGAATAACTTGTAAAAGTGCACATGTGCAGGATAGACAGATAGATAGATGCTTTATTGATCTAGAAGGAAATTTAAAGCTTACCCAAAGCTTTCCAAATCTACTATGAAACACTATGAACTTCTATTTGGAAATTTTTTGAATGCTTTTTCACTTTTTACCAATCATGACTTCAATGTCACTCATCTTTGCCCTAGTGAAAATACTGGAATTAGTACGGCAACAGAAAGAGATCAAAAGACACCCACAAGGCCTCTGACTAGGGAACATCCCCTATGATTATGCCAGTGCTACTGCTGAAAGGCTGAAACAACCAAAAGAAAACACATGTGTTTAACAGTCTTCATTAAAAAAAGAGAGAGTTGCCAGGAGGAAGTCATTCCAGCCCAGTTAATATTCACCACAGGAAACAATGGGCATGGAAGTTTTTTTTTTTTAAAAAGATCATAATCAAAGAACATTTGTAAAACTTAACATTCAGAGGTGCATGCAGGCTGGAAATAATACCATCTGGTAGCTGTATATATAATCAGAGCAGAACCATGAGAGATGCTCATAAATTTACTATTAAGTATTATTCTAGCATGCGCTTTTGCATTCATGTGACACTTTTTTATTTGATAAAATAATATATCTCACAAGAATAGCAATGATTGTGAGGTTTAAAAACATTGTAATTCAAGAGACAGAACTACATGACTCATGCTGGCCATCAGAAATTAGTGAAAATTCAACACGAATGCTAAATATCAATGTCTAGAACATACTGGCAGTGAACACACCATTCACTAATATATATATATATATATATATATATATATATATATATATATATATATATATATACAGTATATATATATATATATACAGTATATATATATATATATATACAGTATATATATATATATATATATATATATATATATATATACAGTATATATATGATCTACCTGTTTGTACTGAACCTCTTATGAGTTGAAATTCCTGGCAATCATGCAGTTGGCTTGGAATGGGAAAAACAATCATTTCTCCCTAGATTTTTGTGGAATAATGTCGCCCTGCATTCTCCCACCATTTTCCAATCTTCTTCAGTGTTATCTTGCCTTAAACATTGAAAGAGATGTGCTATATACAGTGATCTCCACTAATACTGGCACCCTTTGTAAAGACAAAAAAGCAAAATGGGCTGAGAAAATATATCATTGTTGTACATGCTCTTGATCTTTCATTCCAAATATTAACAATCTAACTAAGTAATTGTAAGGAAAAAGAAATTATTTCTTTTCAGAGTATGCACAAATTTACAAGTAATACTTAATGGTTCGAGTCAAATTAACTGAAATTTCAAATGTCACAAACTCCAGATATTTTAATTTTCCAAATCTTTCTCTTGTCAACTCAAAAACCTTCCTTTGTGAATAAAATGTGTTATTATTGTTAAATCAAAATTGCCATTTAAGGTTATTATTTCATAATTTCTGTGAAACAGACTTTTCTCTGTTGTTTTGAAGCTGCCTCACACATTAGAGTTTGTTATTACTTTTGCTTGTTTATTAATCCAGAATTTGCCATTGATTTTTATGGCAGTAATTATTCATAATGAGAGACTGCATCCCATTCATTCATATACCATCCAAATATATGTAATTTCTGCTTTCACTGTATTTGGTATATTTTAGTTGTCATACTAATAAACATTATTTTAATGTCAAACACAATGAGCAACACAAATATAAGGGTTGCTGATTTCTTTTCAGTAATTAATTAACCTGTTTTAACACCCACATTAATTGTGCATCTCCCCACTTATGTACTTCTGTTAATGAATTACATGTTGTATCATTAGAGATTTACCTTGCAGTATTATGAGCTGATCCACATAAATTGCTGGTTAATTCGGAAGTTTTAAAACACTAACTTAATATAATTTCTATTCAAATGAACATATGGAGCCGCTAATTTATTATCACTTGTGTGGTGTGTGTAAGAATATTCTAACCTCGTTGGCCTCTCACCTAGTACAGGTAAGACAGGCATTTTCTCCAAATGATCCTCAACTGGATTAGTTAGTTATGACATGGTTGGATGGTTGAATGCCCAATTGTGGCCATGCTTATCAAATCAAATGATTAATTTGAACCCATGACTGTGTCGCCTCCCACAAAAATAACATCACCCTGAAGTTCGCAGATGACACCGCAGTGATTGGACACATCGCTGGTGAGGATGAGATGGCCTACAGGAGGGAGGTGGACAGTCTGGCCATTAGACTTCTGAATAACTGACTGGAGTTTATAACCATGGGCCATCTCATTCTGTCTACCTCACACAACTGTATTTCACTTGTCCATCACACACCTACCTGCACAATTACACTCTTTGTATACTTTATGCTGCCTTTGTTACTTATTATCTATCTGCTACTTATTATTTATGTTTATATTTATACATTGATTTTGTCATTTGGTGTGGACAGCAAAGAAAGAATTTCATTGTACAGGGAAACGTGTTTCCTTACTGTGCACATGACAATAAACTTGGACTTTAACTTGATTTATCCAGGGCTATCTATTATGTTGTATTAAATGGCAATTAATATGGCCATCATTTACACTCCTTCATTCAAGTGCTTGACATGACACGTTAAAACAAGGCACCTGACTATTAGTCACATGCATTATCAAAGCATGCATAAATCTGGTATTTTTATTTATAAACCAGTTCCATAAATGGACAAAACTTTCTTTTTTTTTCCTAGAAAAAGCTGCAAGATTTGACTTGAAACATGAAGGATTTTTAAGTAAAAGGCAATCCTATACTGGAATTCAAGTTTTGTGGTTACATGTAAATTTAGATTAAAATAAGGAAAAAAATAACTTACAATTTACTTTTAACTAGTTCAACAAAGAGAGGAGTACAATTTTTCATGTGTGTATGTAACATACAGGTTAAATTCTGTTAGAATTAAGTGTTTAGGACTGAAAAAAAGATGTGTTATAATGGGGAGTTTGTTATTATGGAATTAGAACATAGCCCAATCTATCACCACGTAAGTTGACAAAGCTGACAGCAGAATGCCGAACTCAATGGCAACGTCTGTTTACTTCTTGCTAGTATCAATAGCAAAGAGAAATTCCAAATATGTTTTTTTAAACGGAGCCCCTCGGTGTCCTTAGCATGCAATCAGTATTATTAGATTTTGAGGTCCGGGTGGAGGAGGTTTGGGGGGTTCTCCTTGGTGTCTGGAGCACACCATAATGTAATAATGCGTGCCCCTTAACATTCACAAACTGTGCCCCTTGAATGACTTTATCTGACGGCTGTCTGTGCTTTTATATATATATATATAATGTGTAAATAAATAAATAAAAAAATCTGGAAACTTTTTACATAAAAAGATCATCATAAACATTTTAAGGAAATGGAAGGTCACATTAATAAGAATCATTGGATGTATACATTTCCAAGTACAAAATTCAAAGACGCATTCAGATGAAACAATTATTTTCTTGAAAAAAATTATGGTGTGCAGGTCAAACACAATGGTTCATATGGTAAAAGCTCAACAAATTTATAAAACACATTGACATCTGGTTGAGTAGTACAAACAAGAAAAGCTTAACAGTCTAGCTGCAGTGAGCCTCCATGCTGCTGTGCTTTTCTGAATGTAGAATAAAAGATAAATAATACCAGCAAATTAAATGAGATCAGTGTTATCTGGTGTTGTCACTGATTAGGAATCTGGTTGGAACAAAAACCTGCAGCCACAGGGGTCCCTCAGGACCGAGTTTGAGTACCCCTGGTCTAGAGTATCCTTCTCAAGCTCCATACCACTGCAAGAGTACGATGACTATCGAGTAGACCAAATGACATAAATATGCAATCTAATTGGCTCTTCAGCAGAACTCCTCAGTTGTGATTTTTGGGCCAAGCAGATATTAAATACGTGTGTTTTGCTGCATTTTTAATAAAAATTACTCAGTTGTAATGAATTTTGCGGATAAAACAGACTTCGCTCTAATGAGGTTTTATAACTTTAGTTCTATTGGAAATTGGCCAGGACTGAAAAAAAAAAAAAGTTAAAGTAAGGATTTTGTTAAAATGGAATTAATTCTGATGGAATTTGACCTGCATTAGTAATGGTTTCACAGATGTAAGAGTCTTTTGTCAGTGTGATGGTTTTCAGTTCTATAAATAACTGTCTTATTTTCTTAATTCAACTCAAGGAATTTTAGTTGTATTTGTGTTTCTGCAAATTTAATTATGGATATTTTTAAATTTAGTAACGGTTCATTTTGCAATAATCAGTTTTACATGTTTTTACTGATATACATTAACCTTTCCTCTAATTGTTTGTAAAATTATCTTACTGCAATTATTGCTAATAAACAAGAGTTATAGCATCCTGCTAAGTAACCTTTTTCTCCTTTTATCTGTTAGAATGTCTTTGTTCACACCTTCATTTGTTTCTGTTGGTTTGTATGGCAAATGTACATCATCTTCCTGAGCTGCCTTTATAATGTTGCCATCCGTTGTTAACAGATTGCGTTGTGTGCCTTCATTATTACATTCTATTGCTTTCTCAAATCATTGAGCCAAGACTTTGACACAACACTACTGTATTTGGAATGAAAATGTGTACAGTATCCTTTCAGAATATGCACTTGTTTTTTTCTCAAGATTAAAGCTACTAGTAGCATATATTATATTTGTAAAACACCATAGTTATTTGGTACAGGTTTAACTTGACATCACAGCAGCATCCACAACAACCCTAAGTTATGTAAACCCTGGATTATTTTACTCGTAGAATATCAGAATGGTGACGAATGAGCGTACATCAACGGGCAAAAAATAAGCCAAACTAAAATTAATATGTGTTAAATGAAAACAGAATGATTTAGCATTCTTCTCTTATATTATATTTGCTTATACAATTTACTTAAATTGTTGTCAATTTAAGTTTATTGAAGATTTTATTAGTTATTAGTTAGTTATTACTATTTTTATGTGGTAGCATGCAGGGAAGTATTTTCATTTTTGTGCTGCACTGAGCAGACAATGGTAAATTGAATCAATCAGTTTTATTTTAATGAAATAATTCTGGTTTTCTGCACTGCTAAGCAGTTTAGGACCTCATAGCCTTTTGGTTACCAGCTGAATAAAAGAATATAAATTTCCACTCTGTTTAGTAGCAGCCGGGCTACACACTTTTTGTAACTTAACCCTCCTTACCCAACAGTGTGATTTTAAAGGGGAAAGGAAATAATTTGTTTCCAAAAAGCAATGTGTTAAGGAAATCCCTCATTTGCAGGCAGGCTTATAAGCAAACATGAGGCTTTAGCTTTTTTATTTTTCTTGATTCCCTTCCTGCACACTTTCATGAATATTCAGTATCGTTTAGATTGTTTGAGAAGCAGCCTGTTCGTCTTTGTTTTATTTAGTCTTTTTTTGATGAGTAGCTGGATGTTTTTGGTGACAAAATTGTCAGGCCACTTGTTTTAGCCTCTTAATGGGATTTCATATCTTCCAGAAGATTGTCTACTCAATCACACTGGACAACTCTAGAGTTCCCATTTAACGTAAATTACAAATGATTGTTTCCTTCATAATAATTATTCTCATACATGCAACGTTATACAATAACACTAATTTGTAAACTTTTGTTGTACATGAATGCTTAGCACTCTTCTACCACAATATAATTGCAAACGGCACCTTGAAAGGGAATAGTTCAGCAAATAAATTATTTTTAAAGGATTATGTCATTGATGTGTGGTCTTTTTCCAATTCAAGCAACATATTTTATCAAAAAGGAACTGAAATACTGTTTTGTTTTGTTTTCATACCTCTTTTAGACTCCATCAATTTGGTATTATTGGCACTCCACATGCCTGGTTTAAATCATATCTCTCTGATCGCACACAGTTTGTGCAGTTAAAAAATTTCAGATCACAAGTTTGCCCAGCTGTTAGTGGTGTTCCCCAGGGCTCTGTCTTGGGTCCCTTTCTATCTATTACAGTATTTATCTTCTGCCTTTTGGTCACATCTTTAGGAAAATTAATATTCATTTTAACTGCTATGCTGATGGCACCCAGCTGTGTCTACTAAGCCTGATTCCACTCTTCCAACTTCTTCCCTTTCTGACTGTCTGCAGGAAGTTAAATCATGGCTGTCTGCTAATTTTCTTAAAATTATTCCTGATAAAACAGAGGTTCTTCTGGTAGAAACTAAATCTGTTTTAGATAAATTTAATAATATTTCATTGACTGTCGATAATTCTCTAATCTCATCTTCCTCCTCCCAGGTTAAGATTTTAGGTGTTATTCTCAATAGTACCTTAAAATTAATGTTACTCCGTCTGCAAATTCCCATCTATGTCATATCAGCCATTTATGTCCATCTCTTTCAGCTACCAGCACTGCTATTCTTGTTCATGCTCTGGTTACATCTCATATTGATTATTGTAATTCTATCCTTTCTGGTCTTCCTCACAAACTCCTTTACAAACTCCCATTGGTTCAGAATACTGTAGTTCGTATTATTACCAGAACCCCTTCAATAGAACAGATTACTCCTGTCCTTCAACAGCTTCAGTGGCTCCCTATCAAATACTGCATAGATTTTAAGATTCTGCTTATCACTTACAAGACCGTTCATAATCTGATTTCAAGATGAATACTTGAAAATTTGTGACAGGAGCCATCACATGTAATCAACAAGCTGCTGAATATTTTAGATCATTTCGTCAGTGGTAGCAAACCCTGTCAGTTACCTGCTGCATCAGCATACATTTCATACAGTACAATAGGCTTACTAAAATTAGTTTTGTTAGATATTACAGGCTTACTAGTATAGCAGACAAAAGGTACTGTGCTTACTCACCCTTTCAACCATAACATTAGTTTGCCTCAAAGACCTCTTTTAAATGTGGTTTCTTTATGCTCTCCACATACAGCATGGTATATGAGTTGGTTGTGATTCTTTACCCTCCTTGCAGTCATTGCTTGCTTTGTGGAATGTGTGGAATATGTTCCATATTTAATATGCTAAAAAAAGTTGAAGTGTTTGCAAAGTTATTTTGTGTTTATTTTTTCATACATCTGTTTGTAATTATGATTAATTTACAGTAATGTGTAACTTATTAAAACAGTAGTGGAGTGGTTTACCTTTTCCACATCTCTTTTTAATTATTACTTTATTTATATTGTGATAAATGATGAGAGGATATGATTAACTTTTGCCATTCTTACCCTCACTGCCCCAGTTGTGTTACAGCTAGTGCTTTTCTTTCTCTTTCTTGCTTTTAAACTTGTGGCACAATTTTGCTGTATTGCTCACTAGTGTGTTTGTGCGCAGACCCATTAACTAAATGGGTGAGTATAATATTCTAGTAATTGAATTACATATATGAGATGTACTTCAAATATTTTTGCATGTCTTCTTTGCGCTTTAATTTCCCAGTGCATTGTGTTCAACCCTTTGTTCATCATTCTGGATCCCACACAAAGTTCCATGCACATTGCACAGTGAAAAACTCACTCCTATTATTGGAATAGATTTAAACTATTGCTCTAAAAATGCTGTAAAAACTTTACTTTACTGTAAATTACACTTTTAACCTTTATTTGTATATGCTTACTCCAAACCTTTTTTGGAAAAAGCTTTCAACTTAACTTATAACAAAAAAAAATGTGAATTTTCATATTTTGAGAGAAACTCCAATACTCACTTATAATTAGTGCCACAAATCTGATGCTGTGGTGACCTGTTTATATCTCCAAGCTCCTCTGAAATAAACATTTGGTATATAATTTGTTATTCAGCTCAGTTAAGACAAATATGTCTTGAGAATTTAGAAACACCAATATATAATATCATATATCCATTTTCTGAACCCATTTAATGAATTATAAGGTCTACAGTATCAAATGAAAAGCAGGATGAAGGAATAAATTTTGACCAGGCCATTGCAGGACACATACACACAGACACACACTATACCAGTTAACCTATAAAGAGAAATTAGTGCACTCAGTGAATATAAAAGATGAAGATGTGGTATATGTGTAAATTTGTGGGCTTCAGAAGTGTGAAGTGGCAAGAGTAAATATTGAGTTACAATGCAGGCCTGGTATAATACTGATGCATTTTTTTTAATCATCTATTTTTCTATTACCAGTCAACTTACTCTAATTCATGGTCTCGAGAACAAGAGATTACACTAGGAGTGCCCCCGGAACAAAATGAAATGTTTATGTTATGCTGGATTGCTTGTGCTGATCAGCACATTTCCAAAACAAAAGATGTTAATGGAGAGGTGCAAAGGAATTTAAGGTGGCCTGGATTATGAGTTTTTTCGCAGGCTTCAGAGATTGTAGTGTTAAAAGAGAAAGAACCATCAATATGCGGTCATTGTCAATATTTTATACATTTTTTGTAATCTATAATTTAAATTTTACTTCATTCCAGTGATTTTGGGTTTATTTCTTAAGCAAAAACCATTGAAAGCAAAAGTTATGTGCATATAGGTTATATATAGTGTCAGGTTCTTACAGTACTGTATCCCAGGAGTGTCAGACTTAATATGCTACACAAATACCATAAGCTGGGTTTTCTGGGCTCTATTTCTTTTGGTGAACTCTTCTGAATAACTGATTAGCATGCATGGATGGGTATTTAGAGCAGATTGTTTTGTTTTTCTTCTCTGTTTGACTTGTAAGGAGTGCATTACTGATGCTAATAGACACCGGCTTATATAAGGTTCGTCTTCTCTACTACTATGAATAGGAATGTTTAAAGACAGAAATAACAGTGAGTGAACCATAAGTGACCCTCTATTAACATTTAAGCCAGCTGTCTTTAATTGATATCCCATTTTAGCATTTTTATGTGTTAATCCATTACCTTGCATTAATTAATGCACTGACATCTGACCTTAAAAATGGTACTTCCTTTAATAGCTCTGCTGCTGTGCCCCTTATCCTCTATCCTGATTTTTCTGTGAACATATTGACCTGGATTGCATGTATGAACCAGATCCGCAACTGAATAGGTCAGTCAGAGGGTGTTTTTACTTTATAAAAAACTGAAACATTTTGACATCCCAATTTAAGGTTTAAGGTTTCTTTATTTGCCATTTGTGCATAAAACCGACAGTCAAAGCAAATTGGAATTCTTGTGCAGAGCTTTTTCAGAGTCATCATAGTAAACATTTTTAAAAAGGTAAACAATAAAATAATATAAATACATAATATGAATTATACCAACACTATACAAAATGGTGGTAATATCTACACAAAAAATACAATTATATTGCAGATATTGCACAGTTATTACATTTCACATTTATCACTCGTCATCTACATGACAAGTGAAGTGAGGTAGTGTAAGGTTATTTCACATGTTCAGTAATTTTGTTTTGCCATCAGTCTGACTGTGGCGGGAAAAAAAACTATTGAAAAACCTTGTTCTGTGAGTGATGATGCTGTCCGCTGCGCTGTGTCTCAGATTGGACGTACAGTTTTTGTGCCTGAGCAGAGAGTGAGCTGGATGGAATGAATCCCTGATAATTCCCTCTGCTCTTTTCCGACAGCGATGTGAGTCCATGGAAGAAAGTTTTGTCCCTGTGATCCACAGTCTTTATGACTCTTTGCAAATGCCTTCCTTTCTGCCTGTGTGGTGTTCCCATACCAGACAGTGATGCCTGCGGTAAGAATACTGTCTATTAGTCCTCTGTAGGCCTGGGTGAGAGGGCGATGGTTCAGGCTGGCTTTCCTGAGCAGCCTAATGAAATAAAGCCTTTGCTGGGCGTTTTTCACTGTGGCTGTGGTGTTGAGTCCAGCTCAGGTCTGATGTCACCTGCAGTCCCAGGAATCTGTCGCTGTCGGCCCTCTCCACCTCAGTCCCTTTGATGATAAGAGGCTGTAGAGGGGGAGGATTCTTCCTAAAGTGCAGTATTATTTCTTTGGTCTTGTCTGTGTTGAGGATGAAGTCATTCTCCTCTACATAGACAAGAATGTTGTTTACCAGGGTCCTGTACCCTGACTCGTTCCCACTCTTGATGAGCCCCAGGATGGTGGTGTCTTCAGTATATTTAATGACGATGGTATTGCCCTGGGTGGAGACACAGTCGTAAGTGTACAGGGTGAAGAGTTTGGGGCTGAGACAACAGCCCTGTGGGGATCCTGTGCTGACTGTGAACTCAGCAGACACCCGCCCTCCCATTCTCACCTCCTGTGGTCTATCTGTCAGGAAATCCAGGATCCAGTTACAGGTGGGAGTTGGGACGCCGAGGTCTGTCAGCTTCTCAATCAGTTTGCCCGGGCGAATGGTATTGAAGCAAAACTATAGTCCAGGAAAAGCATCCTGGCATATGTTCTGCTACTTTCCAGGTGTTTCAGAGTGTGATGTAGGGCTATTGCTACCACGTCATCCACTGATCGATTGGGGCGATAGGCAAACTGGAGGGGGTCAACAGAGTCCGGGACCATATGGTTAATGTACGTGAGAACCAGTTTTTCTAGTCACTTCATGGCGACTGGTGTGAGTGTCACTGGCCTGAAGTCATTTAGGGTGGATGTGTCCATTCTTTTGGGGACTGGTATGATGGTGGAGGATTTGAAAATACGGGGGACTACTGCCTGGGATGACATAACTTATAACTTATGCGGATCTTTCACATTGCAGTCTTTGCAATGGATGACTTTTACGTTATTTGTGTGCTTTTTGTGACACTAACTTTCATACTTAAACTTCTACACAAGTATACAAATCAATCTCACATGTTTTTGTACTACCAAATGATAAAGTAATTTAGGTTATAAATTGCACAAATAAGGGTCTGTTGATGAACTTATGTTTTCTTTCTCATTTGAGATGTGATTCATTAACAACATATATTATTTATGTATAGTATGCATTTATTTGAACTCAATCAAAAAATAGTCCATGTCCTAAATTTTCATGCTATCCATTTAGATACATTGAGATTGTTCTTTTATATGGGGACCTGAAGCCTGCAAAGTGTGTAAATATTGCCTGAACAACTGAAGGATGCATATAAAGAATCTGTGCATTTCAGGTGCAAATATAAAGCTTTTAATATTTTACAAGATAAGAAACACAGCCTTTTATTGTATTTATTTGAACTCGGACCATTCTAACAAAACACAGCTCAATCAGATACAGTAAGTAAGGAAATGCTTCATAAACAATCCAAAAAGAGCTCTGCATTCAACTGCCCCCACTCCTGGTAAAGAAAGCATTGTAAATTGAGATTTCCATCTTAAACAGATCTTTGTATAGTGTAAAACATTCAGTGAAGTACAGGAGTTAAGTGTAAGCCAGCATGTTTGCTTTACTTTAGAATTATATTAGTGACTAGTGAAGTTCTGAATAGATCCTGGTAAAGAGTATGGTAAGAATGTGGTAACTAGATATCCCCATTAAAGTCTAACAAATGTTTTTTTTTCTGAATCTTAAGATTCTTAGACTTCTGGAATGTCGGATTCTATATTCAGGGATATTACATCAAATAAATTATGAAGATTATGGTAAATTGTCTGTCTTTAATAATTCCATTGAGTTATTGAGATGTTATAGAGGGAAGCACTTATTTAGCTAAAACGTTTGTCAGTGTCTAAATATCTTTATTTTATAAGTTAGTATTTTAAAGTCAAGTCATTAGTAAATGCTTGGTGTAACATTTTTGTTAGAATGTTTTGTTTTTTTCTGTAACTTGCGTAAACATTGCTAACAAGTAATGGTGTTGAATGAGTAAAGAATTTTTATAACTTCTATAACTTCTTATAAAATTCAGTGAAAATAGTATTTAAAAGTTTTAAAAAGTAAATATATAAAATTCTACTGCATACATATCTTGGCCCACAACGTTTTAAAGGCCAATGCTTCCCCAGAGGAGGTTTTAAGATATTAAATTATCATTTATGTTTCACATAAAATAAATAGATAAAAAAAATCAGAAAGTCATTAAAATTGATCACAGACAAAGCCAGAGCTGATCAAGAATGTGCTATATCACCAAGTGAAGCACTCTGTAGGAAAGGGCAGTAAGTTTCTAGTGCAACAAATACATAAAAGATAAGTTCACATAATGCAATTAAAAAAATAATAAGGTATCAGAAAATAAAATTATGGGACACAAAGAAATAATTTATATATATATTGATATATTTGAATAAGTCATATTGTTCCTTGTAGTGTAAAGAAGAGAAGACTTAAGTCAAGAATGTTTTTGATAAAATACAAATACCACAGCTCAGTGCTCTTTGTGTAAAGAGCTTAATAAGCCTCTGAAACTCTCTGAAATACAAGACTCCATGAACTCATTGTAGAGAGGAATAGAAGCTCAATCTTAAATTACTGTATTACTGTATTTTCTTTATTATCAGTCACATGTCTAATAACAATTATTCATTTGTTTATTTTTTCAGGTCAATAACATTTTGTTCAGATTTGAGATATTTTGTTTAATCTGAATTTAAGCAGCAGCTTTAGGGATAGGTAATAACAATCAAGCCATTAGTGAATATGTTTAATCTAGTACAAGGACATTGGAATATTTATAATATGCAACATGTCAGACTTAATTTACATTTTTTTCTGAATAGTAAATAATTTAATTATTTTCTGTAGCCACTCTTTCTGATTTTTTTTCTTGTGAAGTTTTCATGAAAACTTGTGATTAATCCTTACCTATAATTCTCTTATTACTCCTGTATGTATACTTCACGTATCCTTACAGCATTATAATAAAAACTGTGCACAGTTGTTTCTCTTTTTTTTCATTTGCACTGGCATTAGTGCACGTAAATATAGTCAAGTTTTATTTTCCTGTGTTCTGGTTTTAGCTTACAGCTAAAGAGAGGTGTTGAAAATTAAAGATGAGTGCCACTTGTGGAAATTAGAATCCCTGCAGTCTTCATTTTAAGCCTCACAATTTTCCTGAGCTTAAATTTCAAGGTCGCAGATTGGCTTCTTATTCCACAACGTGCAGTAAAAACATAAAACAGAAGATAAGAAAATGATTGCATATTTATTTATTCTTGTTTGTGTGTATAATAACATATTAATTTCATGCACTATTAAAAGAAGTACAATTAAAACCAAGGCATCTGAAGGATAAAATTTTGTAAACCCCAGTTGCCATATCTAAACGTCTTCATTTCAGGTGGCAGAGGATCTAATATCTCTTTGGCTATGCATTGATTAATGGCATATGCTATGTTTAAAACTAAAATTCTTGTTTGACAGGTGGAGTAGGAGAGGTGAAAGCAGCATCAGCTGGAATCATTGTTATTTAATTCATAAATAATCCTAAAATAAAAAATAAGCAAACTTAAACTGTCCATTTGTGGAAGGCAGTGTGGCTGAGTATAGCCATCTGTATTCTGTGCATATTACAGCTGTTGTGGTCACCTCCATGTTTTGACTCTGACTGCTAATTGAGCCTCTCCCTTCCTCCTCCTGATCTTCATTTCTTCATTCTGTCTGTGCTCCAAAGCAGCCAATCATCTTTTCCATCCCTAACCACTAGCCCTTTACTGCTTCAGGCTTACCTGTATAACATGTACTGTTCTATTTTAGATTCATATCATTTTTGCCTGTTTAGCAATAAACAGTAGAAATAAATATGAATAAACAAACAATAGTATCAAATTTAAGAATATAATTATGATACAGAAACGTGCAATAAGTCCCAGGCGTACAATACATTTGCAGATATGTAAGCAAGTGATCCAATATCTAATTTTTTTCCCTTTTCTGTCATGTGTTTAACACTGCTGCAACATTATCTGGTTCTCTGCACTCTTAACCGGGGATAAATTACTTAGAAAATGGATGGAGGGAAAGGATATCATCTTTTGTTGGAATCTTTGTGATAGGGTTTTGAACATTCTCTCTCGTTATTTGGAATGAAGACCACTGGTTGAGAGGATTGAGTTTAACTATTTGAATGAAGCTTTATCAAGTAAGTAACTTAAGTTATCATTTAAACCCTTCATATATCTCCTTGCTTTCTGGCCGAAAACCTGAAAGATTGTTAAATTAAATTTAAGTGGGAATTTTGAAAAGCTCATTTGAAAGCTGGCTACGTTTTATGTAAATCCACATCTGCATGCTCACACCAATTTAATGCTCCATGTTTTTATCTGCCATTTCTGTAGAAAATGAAAATGTGTAGCTGACTTCAACAGGTGGCTCTAAAGTCTGATTTCTGTCTGTTTTTACTTAAAAGTCAAAGCTGATGCTTGGCTTTTCACTCATCATGAGCCAAATCCATCTTATATATATTCACTTATGCTGTAGCCTAACTTACCGATGCATGAATATTTTATTTATATCTTTTATTTGCATGTGCTTTAGAGGGACCCTTAACCTTTCATCAGATGGGAAAATGATCTCTATTAAGAACTGTGACTTTTTATGAAGCTGCTGAAGACACATACAGGAATTTGTCCTTGGAGGAGGAAGGCTTTTAATTTGTTTGATTGATGGTAATCTGACACAAGAGTGTCACACGCGAGCACACACATGCATGCATGCTTGCTCTTATGAAAATAAACAAGACACTTTAGTCACCCTGGAAACAGCATTACTCAAAAGGAAGGCCTCATTTGCCTTAACATTAAGTAAAATGGATAATGTTTGTGTAAAGACTTGTCAAGGTAGCAAAATGTCCTTTTTAGCACATTTTGCTAAAACATTTTAGTACAGCTTTTCCTAGGCCTGATAAACTTGTGCAAAATAATTTACATTGGTTTAGCAAAAATATCACACACTGTACTGCTAAAAACATGACTGACTGACTAAAAGATACAATGATAAGCATTTCTCAAATTTTTGTTATTTTCCTTCTTTATAAGCCACAGTTGATTTTTGGTATTTGCTAGGCAACCTAAACTGAATTCTGTGAATATGAAAATAAATAAATAAATCAATCAGTATTTTCAAACACAAGAAAAAAATATTTAAGCCCATAAAATTTTGGTATTCTTATTTTTTATTCAGGAGAGTACTTATACTCCACGTGCAACTTACTGTATACAGAATATTATAATCATTTAATTTTAAAGCAGCTCACATCATGAAACATTTTTCTTTGCACAGTTGTGGAGGTTTCTATTTGAAACAAAGTTACATGCAGGAAATAGATTCATGATAAGTATCTTTATGGATTAGCTTTAAGATAATGTCAGGGCTAGTTCTGAGCATCCATGAAAGGTAATGTGTTTGCGTGTGTTGGGGGTTGGATGGTGATGAAACTATTGATAAGAGGAAAGAGAAGACCAGGCTGTTTTCACTGGCAGCTTCTCACAGATTTCTGTGAAGCGAGGAGGTAAAGTAAATACAGAGATTAACATGAAGCAGCTGTTATTGATTTTTTGTGTCATCCATTTAGTGCTTACAGACTTTTGGTGACCTGATGGATAAATGTTTGATGAAATTTTCTGTTTTGATCAAGGGTGTAGCAAGATGCTTTGATATAAGGGTAAATTTTGCCAAAGAGTATTTCTTCACCCAGAGAACCAGAAATATAAGCACAGATTGCCAAGTAGTATAATAGGCATCAGTATACTGTTGACATTCAGATCTAGACATGATATTTTTTAAATGTATGAGTTTTTCTTTACACAAAGAACCAAATATACATCAATTAAATTTTGATTGTTGTGTAGTAGATACTAGAGCATTGAAGAACATTGCATCCCACCGTGATGATATTTCAGGAAATTTAGGTGAATAAAGATTGATGCACTATTGTTGTTCTTCTCAAGGCTTTGGTTATGTTCGTATGTGCCAATATACTGAATGAGTGTACAGTAAATGTGTTTTTTTATATAGATTCTATGACATCACATAAAATGTTACTTGATAATTTGGAGATAACCTTGCTTTTTCACTGTATGCCAGTAGATGTTGCTTTATACACTTTTATGCTGCTCCTTTCAGGTAAGTGCAAACTTATTGTCTGCACATGCAGGTTTAAGTCTTTGGTAACCAGCAATATGGGGGAGCAGAGGATTGCAAGTTGACTCATTTTATTTATGCACATGATGATGGGTAATGACACTGATGACCTCTGAGTTCTGCTCTTCAGATGTCTTTGTACAACAAAAAAAGCACTTATCTAACTCTTGGACCCACTGCCTTCTGTGACACCCTGTGTACTGGGATGGATAACACCAGACTTGAGAGGTGTTAGACATGGAGACACAGGCACACAAAGGTGATATTGCAAAAAAAAAAATAGTGGGTTTTATTTACAAGTGCACAGAAAAAACAGTATTAGGTGCATTTTTTTTAACACAGTGCTCACCACAACTGACTCACCAAACACAATAGCAATGTCCCAAACAAAAATAGTGAATAATATTTACATTGAATCTTTCTGATCCCCAAATGAAAAGGAATCAAAAACAATAAATGTATATACGCAAATTGTAGTCTTCCTAAATAAAAAATGCCGTTAGGAAGATCCTATATAGAACAGAGTCCCTCCAATTAATTCCAAAAACATTTCAATAAATAAAAAACAAAACTTTACATTTATTTTCTGTTATGAAAAAGATGTTTAGCTGTTGTTTTTTTTTTTTTTTTAACCACATTTTAAGACTAGCAAGGAATTGTATATTATGTTTCCGCGGACTCTGTATTCTGTCACAGTTCTAAGCAAACATTTGGCTTCATTCAGGCTTCAGTAACAGTGCCTTCTGGTTTGAGAAACCTAGTCCAACTGGACCCTAAGAAACTATTGTGTTACTTGAACCATGATTCTAGGTGTTTTTGGCAGTGCAACGTGCTAGTGGTGGGAACAAATAAGCCTGTAAATGAACTCTCTAGTTCTTTGTAATTATCAACATGCTGTTAACACATATATGCCTTATTTGTAACATTAATTGTTCTGTTTGAAATTTTATATTTGCTTGTAATCAATTAATGCATCACTTTTACCAAATTACTGTATGATGCATCTAATCTACGCTCAGAACAGATTAGAAAGGTATGAAACAATATGTATATCAGGTTGTGTTCAAATGCTGTATATAATATAAATTGTTGTTTTAATGTGAATTCTAGTACAGTGGAACCTCGGTTCATGACCATAATTCGTTCCAAAATCTCTGGTTGTAAACCGATTTGGTCGTGAACCGAAGCAATTTCCACCATAGGATTGTATGTAAATACAATTAATCTGTTCCAGACCGTACAAACTGTATGTAAATATATATTTTTTTAGTTTTTAAGCACAAATATAGTTAATCAAACCATAGAATGCACAGTGTAATCTATACTAATAAGAGGCAAAGCCCTCACTCACTCACTCACTCACTCACTCACTCACTCACCACTAATTCTCCAACTTCCCGTGTGGGTGGAAGGCTGAAATTTGGCAGGTTCATTCCTTACAGCTTCCTTACAAAAGTTGGGCAGGTTTTATATCGAAATTCTACGCGTAATGGTCATAACTGGAAGCAGTTTTTCTCCATTTACTGTAATGGAGATGAGCTTCAACGCCGTGGGGGCGGAGTTTCGTGTGACATCATCACGCCTCCCACGTAATCACGCAGTACATAGAAAACCAGGAAGACCTCAAAAAAGCGCTTAAGAAAACATGCATTATATAATTGAGAAGGCAGCGAAACAATAAGAAGCGAGCGAGTGACATATACAACCATATTCATGAGTTCTGCTACTTCGGAAACAAAGCACGATGTAAACCTACACTTTAAATTAAGTTCATAGGCGTTTGTAATTTAGTGCCTGCCCATATAAGGCCGTCCGTCAGCGGCAATCCAATAGCAAACTGCCACTGGTAAATATTCACGGGTGAATGACTGTGCTTATGGAGAGGAAGATGAGATGGTCAGGGTGGTGTTTGACACAAACTCAGCGAAACTGCGAGAGAAAGTTTTAAGTGCCAGGACTAAGGTAACATTAAATAAAGCCATGGACATAGCACGAGATGGCACCAGCACAGCTGGGAACCTTCGATGCAAGTACACCGAGTGGCTCACGTGAACTGACGCAGTGCACAGATAAAAAGCAACAGTTCCAAAGAGCGCTGAACAAAAATCGAATTACACAATTGAAAAGGCAGCAAAAATATGAAGCGTCTGATAAGCATATTCATAAATGCAGCTACTGTGGAAACAAAGCACACGGTGGAAAAGTCAATGTCCTGCTAAAGGAGGACAGTGTAAAAACCTGTGCATGCAGTGTGTCAGGTCTCAGATAAAGAAGAAGACGAGCTGTTTATTGATGCAGTAAGAAACGAATCGATGAATGAAACCTGTCATCTTTACAACGATTGACAAACACGGAATGTAACTTGAACACAACACATCCTACAAATACGAACCTGATTGAAAGAAATAATGATAATCAAATCCTTGATGACAGCAACACTCAGTAACACTCACAAAACAAATACTGTATTTTGACAGTCATGTTACTTTATTTTTAAAATGTTCCCTTTTCTTTTTCTACCTTTTTTAACACACTACTTCTCCGCTGCGATACGCGGGTATATATATATGTATAGTATATATATATCCCGCTCTACATACTCGAATAATGGATACTTTATTCGCCATCAATGATTGTTTTGGTAAAGCCATACTCAGTGTATTCATTAGATGAACGGTAAAAAAGTAAGAGCGAGGGAGGATGACTCATTGAGGCATGCAGGCTGTAGTGCGCGTCAACTCTATCTGAATTGCGCGATCACATGTGAAAAAATGTTTCCTTTTCTTTTCATTGCTTCTTTAACACACTACATCTCCGCTGCGAAGCGCGGGTATTTTGCTAGTAGTAAACTAAATGTAAAAACATTGAATAACACTGAGAAAACCTTGAACAACAGAGAAAACTAACACTGCAATAGTTCACACTATAGTGCCTGGAACCGCTTGCTAAAAACACTTTTTTTTTTTTAAGCACAGGGAAAAAAAAATTAACAATTGAAAAATCCATAATTTAATAAACAACCAAGAAAAATAACATTGCCACAATGCACGCTATGAACCGATCGCTGTAAACAGAACTGAAAACAAAAACAAGCCTTTTCTACCTTATGTGTCCAGCTTTCGCGAGCCTGGAGCACCTGTATGTGTCTCTCTCTAGCGGACTCCTGTGTGTGTGTGTGTGTGTGTGTGCGTGCCTCTCTCTCGCGCATGCCTCTGTGTGTACGTGCGCCTCTCTCTCGCGCGCCTGTGTGTGCGCCTCTCTCTCGCACGCCTGTGTGTGCGCCTCTATCTTGCGCGCCTGTGTGTGCGCGCCTCTCTCTCGCACGCCTGTGTTTGTGTGTGTGCCTCTCTCTTGCGCGCCTGTGTGTGAGTGTGCGCCTCTCTCTCGCGTGCCAGTGTGTGAGTGTGCGCCTCTCTCTCGCGTGCCTGTGTGTGTGTGTGTGTGCGCGCACGTCTCTCTCACACGCCTGTGTGTGTGTGTGTCTCTCGCGCGCCTCTGTGTGTGTCGCACTCTCTCTCTGCTCGCTCGCTGCACAGGAAATGCACAGGGAGAGACTGAACATGTACAAACAGAAAGGGAAACTGCCATGTTCGTATACCGAGTGTGTGGTCGTGAACTGAGGCAAAAGTTTGGCAAACTTTTTGTTCGTAAACCGATTTATACGTGTATCGAGACGTTCATGAACCGAGGTTCCACTGGTACTTTATGATCTTTTTTGACTTTATTTGTAATGTTAAGCAATCAGTTATGTTTTTTTCTATCTGCATGACTCTTAATCAAAGTTGCTCACAACTTTTTAGTTTTCCTTTTGTGCTCCTTTAAACTGCTATAAATGCCTGTTGTGCAAAAAGTTTTAAGTCTAATAAAGGTTTTAATTTTGCAGTTGACCCATTATTCTTATATTGTATAAGAAATGATTACATTAGAAGTTCTCCCTTATGTGCACAAACTAAAAGCAAGTCAAAGTTTCAGGGTGAAAGAGAAAATGGCATCTACCCATGTATTTTTGAAACCACTTGAAAGTTTCAGGAATGGAAGGGAGTGAAACAAAAATCATAGATGATTATTTTGTTTCATTAAAGATTATAATAGAAGTGGCAGAATGTTTTGAGCTAAAATCAAATATGGCTTTGGAACCGTATACTTGTAGCTACTCTCAGCTTACATTCTCATAAATAATCAGATTCCTTAGATGAGGTTAGGAAAGATAAAAATAGTCCACTTAGTGAAAATGACAGATGTTTTGGATGAACAGACACTTTACGCCACCCTTAATAGAAACAGGGGAAAGGCCAACTTAAATAATAATAAATAAAAATTGTATGTTATATATTTCATATAAAAGTTGAATCAGATTTAATTCTCCATTTTGAGAATCATATTCATAATTTTATTCTGTTTGTGACCAATGATTTTACTGCATTTTAGTAGTCACTTTGTTGATTGAGAATTGTATTCTTTTTAGTGGAATATTGTACTAAATTTTGGTAAAAATTTTTAAACAATATGAAAGTTTAATCTTTTGCATACAACTAAATTTTCATTTGTGCAGTTTAAATGAGTAATGTAATTAGCAATGCAATGAATTTCCAACCTAAAAAAGGTAAGTTTATGCACCTATAAAAGAAGTTCTTCCAGCATGGATACATAGGTAAATAAGGGGAATTTTGTTCTTGCTTTGTGCCAGGCCTTCTTGATTCTAAGAAGGGAAGTAATTACACCCATGCCCCTTTCTGGGCATTGAATATACTGTACCTAAGTGGCCTGCTCATGTTGTGTTAAATGATGATGATAACATTGAAGACCACACCTGCAAAACAATATCATGCTATAGATTATGATAAACTGAATAACTTAAGTCCCAGTTGTATACTGTACTGGGCAAGCACCACCTATTATTGCATGTTTGTTTCCTGTTCTTTCCTTGCAAAGTTTTGATGAGAAGAGAGGCTATTGAAAGGAGCCACTGAAAATGGCCCCATGACTTGGCCTATAGGGATAAGATGAAAAGAAAGACACTTGATCAACAGTAATTCTACAGCCTATCAGCCTACCTCCTAGCAAGAATCAAATGACAAAGTTAAGGGTAGATACATGTTCACCCAGTCATATATATATATACCTATATACTTAATTTATTGATCCTAATGGGAAGCTGAAGTGTATGGATTTCTTAACAAGTGACCTTACTGTCTGGCCAGGCAAAACTAATTTCAGAAGTCTGGATTGTATCTGTGGACACTGGCTTGGAGCCCATTACCACAAAGTAGCTATATAAACTGTTGGCAGACAATATTCTTCCTGCAGTCCATCTAAAGATAGACATGCAACAGTTCACTGTGTTTTTGGGTCAACTAAGGAGTTCATTGTCCATGTGGAATTGGCACATTCTCCTAGTATCTTGGTGGATTCTTCTCTCAGTGCTCCAGTTGTGCTCTAATATTTCTAATATACTTCAAGTGTGCCTGGCTATTTGGCTATTATAAATTGGCTGACTATCAGTGAATGCACTTATGGGTCATGTTTGCATCCTGGGATAAACTGGTGAATAATAAAAGCTGGTTACTGTTTTACATTCACATCTGCCAAGGTAGGCACCTCCTGCCAACATGCCTTAACAGGCAATTTTAAAGAAGGATTAGGGGCATCTACAAAGCCTTCTTCACTTTTACAGTTATCCTTGTTCTAATACACTGAAATATCTTTAGCAAGTTTTTGTGGGAGGGGAGCTGAAATAACAGTTGGCTGTAGCCAAAAGATCATGTGTCTAGCTAATAAATAAAGAAAACCTAAACACACAAGTAGAATTAGAAAAAAGGAACATGGGGAGGATTACATGCTTAAATTTAATTAATGGTGTACTTCCGTAACACAGACATTACAATTTATTGTTAGGTAGTAAGGCTTTCCAAAGCCACCAACAAAGTATTATATGCATTTACTTCAACAGGAAACCTATTTTCAGGCAAAGAATGGTGCTTAGGAAATTTTAAAAATAAGCATTTGACATGATTGAATGGAACTACCTTTTCACTACATTAGAGAAATTTGGGTTTGGCCCGAACATTTGTGCATGGATCAAACTACTGTATACCAATTCAGAAGCTTCAGTTTGTATTAGCAACATTTGTTCAGACTACTTTAAACTAGAACATGATACCAGACAAGGATGCCTCTTGTCACCACTGCTATTTGCAATCGCCGTTGAACCACTGGCAGTTCACTGTCGAAATGCTTATCAGATAAAGGGGATTATCAGAGAAGGACTTGAACAGAACATTTCTCTATATGCAGATGATATGGTACTGTATATATCAGATCCACAAAATACTGTGTCTGCAGTCTTAACAGCACTTACAGAACTTCAAAAGATCGCTGGTCTCAGAATTAATTTGAATAAAAGTGTGTTCTTTCCAGTGAATTCTCAAGCATACAATATCAGATTGGACACCTTCCCTTTTATCATTGCAGATCAGTTTAAATACCTAGGGGTAAATATCACAACATTTCTCCATCTGTATGGAAAAAATTAAGCAAGACTTGCATAGGTGGTCAACCCTTCATCTCACTCTAGCTGGAAGAATTAACATTGTTAAGATGAATATCCTTCCTAAGCTTCTTTTTATTTCAAAACATTCCAATATACTGTACATCCATAAATCATTTTTTAAGCAATTAGATTTAACCATAACCTAATTTATTTGGAACCTAAAACATCCGCGTATCCAAACAGGGACCCTACAAAGACCAAAGACAGAAGGTGGCATGGCTCTACCTAACTTTCAGTTTTATTACTGAGCAGCAAACATACAAGCTATAAAAACCTGGACACAAATAGATGAACTTACACAGGCTTGATCCGCAATAGAAATAAAATCCTGCAGTACTTCTTTATATTCCCTGCTTTGTGCCCCAATAAATTCAAGTTATTGCTGATATACTAATAACCCAATTTTGCTTCACTCACTCAGAATATGGAACCAATGTAGAAAGCATTTTAAAATGGAAAATCTTTTATCTGTGGCACCTCTGCATGAGAACAACCTTTTTCAACCCTTGCAAACATATGCAGTTTTTAATATCTGGAAAACATTTGGGATTAAATTGCTTAATAAATATTTGCATCATATGAACAATTACATTCCAAATGTAACTTTCCAGCAACATTTTTCTTTCACTATCTTCAAATTAGAAACTTTGTTAAACAGAACCTGCCCGATTTTCCTCATCTCCCACCTTCCTCATCTTGCACCTTCCTCTGTGCTGGAAAAAATATTGCTCATTTTCGAGGACTCAGACTGCATGTCTGCAATATATAGAATTATTTTACAGTCCCTTCCCTTCTTCAAAGATCCAAAAGGACAGTGAGAAAAAGATCTCTCACTCAACATATCAGAAAGGAGTGGAAGGTAGCAATGCAGAGAATTCACTCGAGCTCCATATGCGCAAAGCATACAATTATTCAACTTAAAATTATATATCAAGCACATCTGTCTCGCTTAAAACTGTCCAAAATGTTTCTAGGGCAAGATCCAACCATCAAACGCTGCAATCAAGTCCCAGCCTCACTGGGTCACATGTTTTGGGCCTGCACCAAATTAACATCATTCTGGACAAAGATTTTTAAGTGCCTCTCAGACAGGATTGGTGTCACAATCGCTCCTAACCCATTAACAGCTGTGTTTGGTGTCCTGCCAGTTGGGTTTAAAGTAGAGAAGGACAAACAAACTGTGATTGCCTTTACTACATTATTGGCACGCATAGTTATTTTGCTAAACTGGAAGAATCCTAACTCTTCTCTTTTAAGTCAGTGGGTAACTGATGTTTTATACTATTTGAAATTGGAAAAAATCAAATTCTCAGTTAGAGGATCTGTGCAGAACTTTTTCAAAACCTGGCAGGATCTAATCTATACTAATAAAAGGCAAAGCCCTCACTGACTGACTGACTGACTGACTCATCACTAATTCTCCAACTTCTCATGTAGGTAGAAGGCTGAAATTTGGCAGGCTCATTCCTTACAGGTTACTTACAAAAGTTAAGCAGGTTTCATTTCGAAATTCTACGCGTAACAGCCATAACGGTCAACAATGTCCGCCATGTTAAACTTTCTTATTTATGGCCCCATCTTCGCAAAATTTGGTAGCCGGCTTCCCTCCGCTAACCGAAACTGATGTACGTACTTATTTCAGTGGTATGACGCCACTGTTGGCCGCCATATTGAACTTTCCAATGGTCTTTGTTAACTATGGGGCCCATCTTCAAGAAATTTGGTACATGGGTTCCCAACGCTAACTGAATCCTACTTACGTACATATATACGTCCATAGCCTGCAGCTCGGTCACCGTGTGATGCGGCGTTGGGTCCCCCATCCCCATGCATCCCAAGTTGTTGGCTGCCTGCCTATATAAGGCTGTCCGTCTCTCCGGTCTCTTCATTCCCTACCTTGCTTCGCCACGGTATTCACGTCTCCCTGCTGATAACTGCAGCCTTTTTATTTAATCCCCGGCTTCTCTGCTGTTTTATTGTTCGTTTATTGCGATTATAGTTATTGTATAGGTAATTTAGACTTAGTTTACATTGTTCAGGTACCCATTTCCTTTATTGTTCCAACCTTACCCCCATTAACATGTCTATCAAGGTGATCACCATCGATCAAAGAACTGTCACTTACCAAGTGGTTTCCATGCCCGGAGATGGCGCCTGCCTTTTCCATTCTCTGTGTTACATATTGCACGGCCATATCAGGCTCAATCTTGATATCCGAAGGAACATTGTGTCTTATGTATTGAATGACTGGGACAGGTTCAAGGTGTGGACTGATGACGGTATAGGAGATAATTATACTACACAGGAGCACTAGAAGAGTGAAATGCTTAAGCCCTTCCCCTATGGTTCTGCATGTGAGTTGATGACTGCCACTGAATTGTTCGGTTGTCGCTTTCAAGTGTACCGAAATGGCCAAATATTTTACACCTTTGGACAACCGCCAATGCCTCTTAAACATCTTAGATTCACAGGTGACGATTTGAGTAGTGGACATTTTGATTTTTATGAATGTTTAAACTCTCAAAAGCTGGATGCGAAGTTATCGATGAAACCGGTTGTATGCTTACAACGCTTGACAGATGCCGAATGTCACTTCAACACAACAAGTCCTGCAAATACTAACCTAATTGAAACAAACCATGAAACTCAAACCGATTATGACAGCAGCAATCCAAGCTGTGAGATTTGAGGCAAGATTGCTTTTCACATGGCCAACTGTATGTTGCATGCTCAAGAGAAAGCTCAGCGCACAGCTTGGTCATATTACAACCGGAGGGCTGAACTGACAACGTGGCATACAAAGTGATCCTTAACAAATAATTATTGGTATATTTTCCTTCCCTGAGTTTAAAAAGGTTTACTTTTCTTCTTAATAAAAATTTTAAGGCAGTACTTTTGCTAGTCAATAATATTTTAGAATAAACTTTTAAAGCATTGAGGAAGTAGATTCTCTTCCCGTTTCTTTTTCTTCTCCATTTATCTTTATCCGCCTATTAAACTCATCAATTTAAGTATTTTTACAAGCTTTTAAGATTTAGTCCGTTGGCCATGCTCTCTTTCTTAGGGGTGGGGGTCGACTTGTTTTCAATCCTATTTTTTGTAAAAATTGATCTATTTGTATGGAATGATTACAATAAAATCAATAAAATTAAAAAAATATATATGAAAAGAAATATCAATGTAAAAAAGCTGTTTTCCTCAGAAGTGCACTTTCTAAAGTTTTTTTTTCCATTTTGTGGATTTACTATTATAAGTCTTATTTTTTTCCTATTATCATTGTGCAGTAATTTGAAAGTGTGTGTTGAGTACATGCCTCATGAGCCCTTTCTCTTTGCTTTAAATAATATATTATAAGGAAGATAATAGATAAGTTGAAAATCTGAAAATTTATACGATGGAATATTTTCGTGTATTTTCCAATTTTCTGATCTCAAAGGGAGTTTATCATACAAGTATACTGAATATACAGTATAGTGATTAGACTCATTAAGGAAATATTGCTTAATTCGCTTCATGTGCTTAACAGAAAGCAAATAAGTTGTTGTGCAGTTTGTTTTCAAAACACAAAAGTTCTACGTCAATTAAGTTTGCATCATAGTTTTTAATTATGTTATGCTCAGCATCATAGGATGCTCCATATCCCAAAACAGGGGCAGCACTGTAATCAAACAAAGACACTGAATTTGGTGCATTATTCTAATTAACAATAGAAACTCTTCTATAATAACTTTGTGTTTCTCCAAGGTGTTTGATTTTCTTTATTCCTTATATGTCCCAAGTCATTTAGTGTAATTTTCTTCTTTACACTTTGAAATGAATTGATGTCCATCTCAACTATGCTTCCTTCCTGTGTTTGTTGCATCCAAAATAAATATTCTTGTCCATGAATGCAATAAATACTCTTAAATAATACATCTCAATATTGGTGAAAGATTTAGGTGATGAAAGAATACCCCATAGCCAAAAATATTTAACATTTTCAATCTAATTAAGAGACAAACCTGATGAGATGCCTGGGACAGAATGCATTGTAATAACATGGAGCAAAAATATGTTGTTAGTATATCACCAAACTCTTGACCTATTTCTATCTCATATACAGACTATCGATTGTGTGTCATACTAATGCAATGCAAGTGTATGTTGGGCAGTAATTAGTTACATAAGCTCTTCAAAACACTTGCTTGTAGTGGTGGTATATAGATTTCTTAAGACTATTTCTTTAGCAAGCAATGGAGTCTTTTACATTTCCTAAGGCAGCGTGTGCTATAAATGTACTCCAGGGCTGGAAGCTTTATCCCAATAATCCTCTTTGCTCTCAACATAACCTGCTATAGAGCATTCTGATCAGCTGCTGTGCAGCTGCGATACCACACAGATACAGTATACAGTGGGTTAAAATATTCTCAGTGGTGCACGGAGAGTAGCAGTGCTAAGGCAGCTGTGGTATTTGGAATAGTTTGGCCGTTCCATGCACCATTATAGTGTTACAGAATAATTACATTCAAGTACCTTAAATTTGTAAACAATATGCAATGAATGTTGGTATATATGACACAACCCATGTCATGGATGTGAATCTAAAAAAGAAAGGGAGACCACAGAAACAGTAGCACTGCTTTGACACACTGGGTGCTGTCTGTTTGCAAAACTGAACAAGAAAGTGTGTGTGAATGGTGTGAGGCTGCTGTGAAAATTTGCGTGGCATTATGCAAATATAGTTTTTATAAATCTCAAAGTGAGTGTGGAAGCGGGTGTACGCAACATTTTTGTGCCTATGCACCGTTTATACATGACACCCAAGGTGAGGTGCCACAAAGTTTCCTGTTCTTCACCCAGGAAGTAAGGAATTTGTTGCAGTCTGTACACATGACAATACTACTGCTGTATTTACTTTAAGTCCACATTTCCATTTTGAGTCAATGCAACTTCCAATTTTCATTGGTTCAAAAACTGAACCTTTAATAGATATGGATTGTTGTGTTGGTAATGTGGTATTGTCCCTTATGTTTATATCTGGTCTTGCAGTAGTGGAGTATACAATTAAGCAGTCCATTTTATGAATGTGTGCATTTATGTAGTGAGCAGCATGCAAAGTCAGGATATCTCATGTAAATCATATATAATATTACATTAAAACTGTTTTAATTTCGGGGCATTTTTGCCCTTTGCCTTCAGTTATTTACAATGCTACTTGTAACCAACCTTTTCTCAATCAAGCTATAGCTCTGTGTTGTGTGAAAAGATCTACACAATTAAGAGGAGTGTCAAACCTAAGGGTAGTGATGTGAAAAGCAAAGATTTTATCAAGTGACTGTTCAAGATCAAACCAAAGATTATAGCCACATGTATACTGCACAGCAAGATTCGTACTTGCATGTCTTTCGCAGACTAGTGAGAGTAGCATACTCTGTAGCATGGATAATGAATACAACATTAAATACAGTGATGGATTACTGGCTGTTTATGGAGCAAAGCCCTTTTAAAACAAATCCTTGTTTACAAGATTAGACTTGTATGGATGTTTTAAATTCACAATAAACAATGATACATTAAGGAAGTGACTCTACAGAAATCTAAAGCAGACAGTGGAGTGGCACTACCAGGCTTTCAATTCAGTTAATAAGTTGCATATATTTATACAATAAAATACTAGAAATTGGCAGAAGTCAATGAAATTGCACCTGCATAGTTAGCTGAAGAAGAGAAATCTTGTTACAAATCTCCATCTGTATGCTTTGCCCTTTCCTTTAGCCATTAGAAAGTATCATCTGCTTGAAAGGAATCCACTACATCATTTATTAAATGTATGCAACCTCTGTAGGATGCATTTTAAATTTGAGAAGCTTTTTCACCATTTCCTCTGTACAGCAACAGCAATATTTATTTCTATATCACATCTTCATATAAACAATGCAGCTCAAAGTACTTTGCAAGATGTCAAAGAAATAGTTCCAAGAAAAAAGCCAAAAAATATTAATAAGAATAATAATAAATACATAGTATATAAAAATAATTAATTCACACTTAAATAAGATATCTTAATTATATATCTAAGTATAGTCCATAAATAGAATTGGTTACCTCTCTAAATGTGAGTCCAATGATAAGGTTTACTGTGGCTGTTGCTGCTGCCTCACACCTGCAGAGCTCTGATTTTTAAATCCCAGTACTGTCACTGATAGAGTGTAATTTATACATTCTCCTTATCAGACTTTCTACAATATTCCAGAAATTTGTGTTAACTGTACCAGAATTGCTTCCCAACTTATGCCCATTCCTTTCAGAAGAGGTTTCACACACAAGAAGTCTGGACAGGTTAAGTGGGTAAGAAAAAAAGACAGACAAACCTTCTTCATGACAGATCACATATTTCAGTAGTAGTGTTTTACTCATTTAAACAATCTTTGGAACTTATTTGGCTTTATGTCCCCAGCGCTCTGAAACTCTTGTTAGGCTTGTAAGTGAGGCCTTTTCTTTCTTTTGACACACAGAACCATCTGAAGACACACCTGTTCTCTGTTGTCTTTTAATTGATTTCCTTTACCAATTTGTTTATTCATTATCAGCCCCTCTGGTTTGCTGTGACAATAGTGACGATTACCACTTTACATTGGTCTGTTAGCTTTGAAAACTGTATCCACTATTAGTCAGTTTGATGCCCTCTAATTTGTTTTTGCTATCAATTTTAAAAGCCTTCGTCTCAATCAAGTATAACATTTGGGCAAAACTTTTCATCTCTCATTTTGATTTGTGGTTATTTAAACAATAGTGATGAATAGGTTAATTTTTGGTCTTATTTAATTTATTTAACACAAATGTAATCATGTCGGTGAAAAAGAAGAAGACACAGTCAAGACAAAGTTAGGTTGGGGGTGTTTACCAAAAGGGCATGGAAATGAATTGTTTTACCTTTAGTATTTGAAGATGGAAGGATGGTTGCTTTGGCCTGAAATGGGGCAAAACCTAAATTTATATGTTCTTGAGCAATATTTTGTGTTTTGTAACTGTTACAAATGAAGTTACCTTCTTGATCGTTTATCCATTTGCTAAAATGCTTTGGATAAGTTTATCTCATCATCATTTAATATTAGGCCTGATGACTACTTATAAGAAAGGGACCTATTCATGCCTGCTTCCTTGCTGTCCATGATATGAAATATTGTCCATCCATCTATTCATCAATCAGGTTCGAGGCAGAGGGGCAAAGCCTATCCCAGTAGCATCAGGCACAGGAATACATGCCCACACTCAATTGTTTTACTTGTTTAGAGCTTATTTTCCTCTATTTGAGACTTGCATTACATACATAATTCATGTTCAGTTCTCATAGGTTTATCATACCAAGACACCTCTGATGTTAATTTGGTAGTGTTCAGAAATAAAGTGATAATGTGTTGTCTAAGCAGTTAACTTACAAAATGTTGTTTGTTGTTGACAACCTACTTTTGATGGAAGTGACTTGTTCATATTAGATTTGAATACAGGGCAAAACACCAGGAAAACAATAAAAAGTAAAATCATAGGAAAAGTGTCTTTTTCTGGAACTATTAAATAGTGAAATGCTATTTTGCCAAAGTGAATAAAATAATAAATTGGTAGAATGCAGTTTTTATTGTAATTTATTAGATGCAGAAATAATTTGTGGTGAAAAATGAAATAGAAATTCCATAGTCAATAGTGAACATTCCAAGATATAGTCCTTCCTCTGACTTTTATCTTGAGAAATAACTTTCAAGGCCTAGCGTGGCAAAGTTTCCCTCTGGCAGTAACAAATACATCTTATCTGGTGAATTATTTCTCGACTGAATCATTGGAATACTGCTAAATTGACTCTGTTTATATTCAAATAAAAGCAGCCATGTGGTACATGTCAGAAAAGATTAGGAGATATTAATCTTTGCTGTGTTTATTTGGATAAGAGAAAGATGAAGAATCGAATTCCTGAAACGCAAATAATGGTGTGAGTTAGTGCTGTTTAATGTAAACAGACCAGACAGGGCGGCTGATGGTAATTCATAAAGATTAATTTGGGCAGCATTACTTTTTACTTTGTTGTCACACTGTGTTTGCTTCATCAGGGACAAGAATTTATTAAAAGTTAAGTAGTGTTTTACAATGAAGAGACTGAGCTCTCTTTTGCAATAAACAAAGTAATCTGATACAGTGAAACCTTATTAGGGAACAAATATTCAATTTCCTTACAGATGGAAATCCTCGGTAGCAAAAAGACTGCTGCAGGAAAGAGAGGGAAAAGAAGATCTACTTGAATTTAATATTGTGCTTGTTATCTAATTGGTTAACTTTTTTAAATGAAATAACATTACATAACCATTAAGAAAACAGTGTGAAATGTAAGGCTTTTTAACCAGACTTACTTCATTAAGTACTTTAGTCTTGTGATTTATGATTTAATAAAATAATTATGATATAATAAAATGTAAATAATTTACAAGTTGTGGAATACCGGAACACATACAGCCACCTTAACCCAACACAGACATGCAGAGACACGAATTGCCACAGCTGGGGAAGCGTTTCTTCTTCGCGTCCCCAAAGTACAGCACAGTCCATACAGCACCACAACACAGTTCTTTGTTCAGCTGCAAATTCATAGTCCTTCCTCCCCCACTCCTCCCTCGCAAGCTTTGCCCTTCTTCATTCCGACTCTGGCTACCCAAATGGAGTGAGGCGGCTCCTTTTATGATGGCCCTCGATGTGTTCCAGGTGGCTCATTAATTGAACATGGAATCACTCCTAGGTGTAGTGAGAGCCCAACGTAGGGCTCTGTAGCTCCCCCTGCAACCCTAATGGAACCCAACAAGGCTGTGCCAAACTCCAACTCCCAGCATACCCTGCGGGAATCTATGTTACCACAGCCGCCCAGGAGAGCTGCTCTCTAGGTTCCCGGGGAAGGTATTACCCTGCCGATGGTCTCTCCCTCAGTCTTTCCATGCAGTTGGCATCACAGTCAGGTAATTGCCATGGCCACCTGTTACAAAGTATAAGTTGACCAATACTAAGGGCATTTTGTGACTTAGCTCAAATTGTGTAACATTCATAAGGTATTATATTCCAAGATGGGTATTATTTTCTGAAGAGTAGTTAAAAAAAAAATGCTGTTTTAGCATGAAGAAGTTTGTGCAAGTATGCTTTTTGCATCTTTACAGCCATTAACATTCTGTCTGTGCTGTTGTTAAAACAACTGGATCATAGTTTGTTTGTCAAATTACTATTTCATGAACAACATAGAATAGTCTAGCATTCTTCTTCTTTCAGCTGCTCCCATTAGAGGTCGCCACAGCGGATCATCTTCTTCCATATCTTTCTGTCCTCTGTATCTTGTTCTGTTACACCCATCACCTGCATGTCCTCTCTCACCACATCCATAAACCTTCTCTTAGGCCTTCCTCTTTTCCTCTTGCCTGGCAGCTCTATCTTTAAAATCCTTTTCCCAATATACCCAGTATCTCTCCTATGTCCAAACCAACGCAATCTCGCCTCTCTGACTTTGTCTTCCAACTGTCCAACTTGAGCTGACCCTCTAATGTACTCGTTCCTAATCCTGTCCATCCTCATCATACCCAATGCAAATCTTAGCATCTTTACCTCTGCCACCTCCAGCTCTGTCTCCTGCTTTCTGGTCAGTACCACCGTCTCCAGCCCACATAACATAGCTGGTCTCACTACTATCCTGTAGACCTTACTTTTCACTCTTGTTGAAATCCATCTGTCACAAATCACTCCTGACACTCTTCTCCACACATTCCACCCTGACTGCACTCTCTTTTTCACCTCTCTTCCACAATCCCTGTATTTAATACTTGTATCCCAAGTATTTAAACTCAACCACCTTCGCCAACTCTACTCCTTGCATCCTCACCATTCCTCTGACCTCCCTCTCATTTACACACATGTATTCTTTCTTGTTCCTACTGACCTTCATTCCTCTCCTCTCTAGATCATATCTTCACCTCTCCAGGGTCTCCTCAACCTGCTCCCTACTATCGCTACATATCACAATGTCATCAACAAACATCATAGTCCACGGGGACCCCTGTTTAATCTCATCTGTCAACCTGTCCATCGCCATTTCAAATAAGAGCCGATCCCTGATGTAATCCCACCTCCACCATGAATGCATCTGTCACTCCTACAACTAACCTCACCACGGTCACACGTCCCTCATATCCTGCATCCTTGTATCCTGTACAACTCTTACATACCTCTCTGCCACTCCCGACTTCCTCATACAATACTACAACTCTTCTCGAGGCACCCTGTCATATGCTTTCTCCAGGTCCACAAAGACACAATGCAACTCCTTCTGGCCTTCTCTATACTTCCCCATCAACACCTTCAGAGCAAACATCGCATTCATGGTGCTCTTTCTTGGCATGAAAGCATAATGCTGCTCACTAATCATCACTTCTTAACCTATGCTGTGGCTTATCAATTTTATCCCCCTGTAGTTACTACAGTCCTGCACATCCTCCTTATTCTTAAATATTGGCACCAGTACACTTCTTCTCCACTCCTCAGGCATCCTCTCACTTTCCAAGATTCCATTAAACAATCTGGTTAAAAACTCCACTGCCATCTCTCTCAAACACCTGCATGCTTCCACAGGTATGTCATCTGGACCAACGGCTTTTCCATTCTTCGTCCTCTTCATAGCTGTCCTTACTTCCTAATTGCTAATCCAGTGCACTTCCTGATTCACTATCTCCACATCTTCCAACCTCTTCTCTCTCTCGTTCTCTTCATTCATCAGCTTCTCAAAGTACTCTTTCCATCTGCTCAACACACCCTCCTTGCTTGTGAGTACGTTTCCATCTTTGTCCTTTATTACCCTAGCCTGCTGCACATATTTCCCAGCTCAGTCCCTCTGTCTAGCCAATTGGTACAGGTCCTTTTCTCCCTCTTTAGTGTCCAACCTCTCATACAACTCATCATACGCCTTTTCTTTAGCCTTCGCCACCTCTCTCTTCACCTTGTGCCTTATCTCTTTGTATTCTTGTCTACTATCTGCATCTCTCTGACTATCCCACTTCTTCTTTGCCATCCTCTTCCTCTGTATACTCTCCTGTACTTCCTCATTCCACCACCAGGTTTCTTTTTCCTCTTTCCTCTGTCCAGATGTCATGCCAAGCACCCTTCTTGCTGTCACCCTTACTACATTTGCTGTAGTTTCCCAACTGTCTGGTAACTCTTCACTACCACCCAGTGCCTGTCTCACCTTCTCCCTAAACTCAACCATGCAGTCTTCCATTGTCATGCTCTATCATTTGATCCTTGGCTCCTTCTCACTCTCTTCCTCCTTTTAATCTCCAATGTCACCCTACAGACCACCATCCTACACTGCTTTAACTTCTTCTCTTTCTTTTTCTTCCTCGGCCAACAGTAGCCCAATTTCTGCCAGCACCCTGTTGGCTAATAGTAATGGTGGCAGTCATTGTTAACCCAGGGCTCGACCGGTATGGAAATTTGTATTAATGTCCGCATATTGATTTGGCAAAATTTTACACTGGATGCCCATCCTGACATAACCCTCCCCATTTATCCGCACTTGGGGCCGGCATGCAGAGACACACTGGTTTGTGCATCCCCTGTGGCTGGGTTAGAATAAAGTCTAGCATATTAAAATCAATAATTTGACTGAACAGTCACCCAATTCAATAAAAATGCCATTGGCAAAAACCAAGAAAATGGTTACATATTGTAATATTCATTTACTTGTTTTCCAAACCTGCATTTTCAACTACAGAATTACAGGCAGCCAAAATCCTATTCTAGAAACATTGGGTGCAATCCTGGTCTTTGTGCCATGCCATTAAACATAGGGCCATCTTAACCTCATCATAGTGCCCTGGGCAAAGTAGTGCGCTAGGACTCTTGTTTTGATAGCAAAACAGAAGTGTACATAGGCATCAGGAACATCATGGCTCCTATGCTGCTGCTGGGGCCCATGGCAGTACCCATTGTGTCCATAAGTTAAACGGCCATCGTTAAACTCCCGGGCATGCACACACAATGAGACACACTCATTCGAGCAAGGCCAATTACTGTGCTTAAAGAAAGGAATTCCAATAATGGAGTGTAGAAATGAATCTAGGGGCAAAACAAACACTTGTTAATAAAATTACATTAAAGGAAACTGCCATAACAATCTGAAGTGATAACAAAACTTGTTGGATGGTGGTTGTATATTTTGTATTGGTAAATATAAAAATAAGGTTTCAAAAGAAGTAATCAAGACAGACTGTACGCACTGGGCTAATTTTCAATCACCCATAAACATTATTCTGACAATTGAAAGCAAAGGAAAAAAGAGATGAAGTTTTGCTGAGCTGGCTATGTTTTTTATGTTAAATGGTTGATAGTTACAAGCATGCAGCAAACATTAATGTGACTGACTTGTAAATTTCATGTAGATTTTTTGCTATGTTACTGAGTCAAAAGAAGATAGGTAATTAATCATAATTGAATGGCCTTACAGATGACAAAAAGAAGAAAAAATAATGTTCTTTTTACACTAGGATGTAATTATGATTTTGTGAGATGCCTTGTAGGAGGAGCAGGATGAAGCTTGTTTAGCCTAATACTATGGAACTCATATTATCTCCGGTAAAGCTGTTAACAGGTTTTTTTCTGAATTGAACTGAAGGAATAACTTATTTAAATAAAGTAGATGAGAAGGGTAATATGATTTTTTTTGTTTGTTTTTCTTTTTCTTTCTGCTGAGTCAATAACTTATTAGGATTTGTCTTTAACAAAATAAAGTATCAGACACCTAATATATACTGTATTTGTGCTGCCTTAAATTACAGTATTGTGTAGGCTAATAATGTTGAGCTATAATATACTGACAATTAAAGACTATAGTTACTGACATTGATAATTAGTATACCAAGTCTACAAAACATATGTGAAGAATATTTTATCAAGATCGACTATAAGAAATGGTTCATCCTGGCAATAGTGATAAAAGGTCCACAGTGTCATTTACTATTACTTCAATTTATTTGATCAGGACCCATCTATAACATTCACAGCAGAAATTGGTGTTCCATCAATATTAAATCTTTTTAGAAAAAATCAAGGTGCTAAGGGAGAAGAAGGTTTATGAGTTAAAAACAAGTCTGTGCCAGACCATTTTCAGTGTGTAAAATACACTGGTAATAGAAACAAGCTGGTTGAATGTGCAAGTGGAGTGGAGTTGCAGGTTTATGTTAGTGACAGACAGCTTGCTGATTTCCAATTTACTTTATTGTTTTCTTACATCTCAGCTGGCTCATAATAGTCCATTATTGCTGAGTCAGGTTAACCTGTAAATTTTCTTCCAAACCCCCTTGACCTTTCATGCAGTGCTGCCTCATGATTGCCTTAATTTTCTTTACTCCATTGCAAAGGAAGTGTATAACTTATTTTACCTAAAAGACTGTAAGAGGTACTATGCCAAGTATTAATCATGCACTCACACCTTTTCTGGACATGTGTTGCAAGCTTCAATCTTCTGACTTCCACCTCATCATCTGTGTTGCTTTTGCATTCTTATTCTGTTTGTCAAGCACTTTCTGCATAGGTTGCTACTATATGTGAACCAGAAAATTAGTAATTAATTAAATTTAACTTTCTTTTCTTTTTCCACTCCAGTCTTGAATATTTTTTTGCTACTTATTGAGTTAAGCTGGAAAAAGATAAATATTTAGAATGCCCAGAATTGGTTTCTGCTTTGCACCCAATGTTGCAGATACGCTGAACTTAATTACTCAGGGTCAGGAACTGCATGTATAAGCTGATAAACATTTTGGGTGAAAGCTGTGTTTATTTATATCAAATGTATATGTGAAAACAACTGAACAGCCCATCAAGGGGATGCAGCAGTTTAAGTAGACTGAGTTTTGATCCAAACCCAGTCACTCTCTGTGTTGGCTTTTCATGATCTCCCAATCAATATTTTTTTGTTGAGAGAATACAATTTTGCTCCAAATTTTCAAGTTTGGGTAACTCTGTCTTGGCAAAGTGTGAGAAAGATTGAATGTGACTGACAATGAACTGATGACTTATTCTGGTTTGGGTCCTGTCTTGATTATAATGCTCCTGTTATCGGCTTCAGCCCTGAAATAGCAGAACATGAGTGAATCATCTTGTCCATCCGGAAGAAATACATTAACTGACTAGGACCCCTGAAACTGTTAAACATTTTTTAAAAGCTTTACTGTTTTAAGGATTATGTTTAGCAATCTCTGTTAATTTATTTTGCAGTAGAGCAAATGTTTTTAATTATTGCTAAAGTGAATATTTTGCAGAAATAATATCATTCATCTGATACAGTAGTTTTATTGCTTTTTATTTGCTTTTGGGTAATTATCTTCTTTTATAATTCCACAAAAATGTAATATTTGCAATGTTTATTATACAAAAATGTGAAATGAGAATAGTGATTATCTTTAATCGGCATAAAGAAATGGTATTACTACCAATATGTGTTGTTATCTTACTCAGTGTTTTGTAACAAAAATTACATGAACTAATTTGTTTTGATATTTTGTTTTTCAAAATATCACTTATATTATGACATTGCAGTGAAATCTTAATCCTTCTAAAATAGATAAATTTCTTTGCTTTAAGAGCCACGATAGTTTGTAGTGACATCTGCTGCTCAATAGAAGAATTGCCACATTCAGTATGTAATACGTACCAAAAGTGGTGGTGGTGGAAGTAAAAACTATTCATTATTCAACAAGCTATATGCTCATCAACAAAGAATTATACTGTTTTCTTTGGTTTCAATGTATGCGTATACTATTGTTTTTAATAGACATATCTGCAGGAAAAAATTGGACTTAGTTATTTATTTTTATGTTAGCAAATTATAATTTTGAGTTTCTAAAGCTATGAGGCTGATGTCATGTTAAATAAAGTTAAAAAATAGTTAGGACAGATTAATGATAAACTAATAGAGTTAAGATGGCATTTTATGAGTTTCATTTTACAAGAATCACAATGTGTTCTTAAATATATTCAACCTTATTTTATAATTTGTTATTTCCAATGGTAGATGCAATACTTAAGCATGAAACCAACAGACAATAGTATTTTTTTTTTCTTATTAGTACAATGAATGTGTGCATAAACTTTATGTTTGATGTTGTGTAATTTTTTTTACAATTTTAGGTGCAAGGATGGCCTCAAGGGATTTGCATTCTCAGCACTGAAGTAAGTTTGCATGAAGAGATAATAAACACTTATTTTAGAACTTTAATACTGCTGGTAATATTAAAGTTCTATTAAAGATTCTGATCATCTGTCTATTACATCTTTATATATGACTACCTGAAGCATATTATTATTATTATTATTATTATTATTATTAAATAAAAAAAATCATTATGACTTTGCTGTATTTTAGAGCAGACACAGTCAAAAGTATCGGTACTGTTCTGTACATAACTTTCATGATTCATTTTTAAATAGTTTTAAGTAAATTGAAACTAAGAAAAGAAATTGACAGCCTGTATTCTTTTTACATATATACTAATAAAAGGCAAAGCCCTCACTGACTGACTGACTGACTACCCGTGTAGGTAGAAGGCTGAAATTTGGCAGGCTCATTCCTTACAGCTTACTTACAAAAGTTAGGCAGGTTTCATTTCGAAATTCTACGCTTAACAGTCATAACTGGAACCTTCTTTCGTACATATATACGGCCATAGCCTGCAGCTCGGTCGCCGTGTGAGGCAGAGTTGCGTCCTGCATAAGGCCGTCCATCGGCAGCAATCCAATAGACACGCTGCCGCTAAATATTCGCGGGTGAAGGACTCTGCTTACGCAAACGAAGATCAGATAGTCATGGATGGACTAGTGTTTGGCACAAACTCAGCCAAAGTGCGAGAGAAACTTTTAAGTGCTGGGCCTTAGCTAACATTAAATGAAGCCGTGGACATCGCAAGATCACACGGGATACCACAAGCACAGCTGAGAACCTTTGATGCATGTACTCCGAGCGGCTCACGTGAACTGACTGTGAGCGTAGTACGCAGAGAACAAGGAAGAGCTCCAAAGAGCGCTGAACAAAAAACGCATTACACAATTGAGAAGACAGCAAAAGAATATGAAGCGAGTGATACATACAAGCATAATCGTAAGTGCAGCTACTGTGGAAACAAAGCACGGTGTAAACTGAAGTTTAAATTACCGTAGATACTCATGTATAAGTCGAAAAATGTATGCCTTAAAATTCATTCACAAACACAAAGTCAGCTTATCCACAGGGCAATACTAATTTCATTAAATAATTCTTTAAACTGTGAAATACCGCACTTGAATGTGAGCATTAGCTTTTGCAGGTGTTTGGATAACAAACATGCCATTAGCTGCCAGTCGATGGCGGTAACCAGAAACATACAGTATTTCGGACCATAAGGTGCACCGAATTTTAAAGCGCAATATCAATGAATGGGTCTACTTTCATACATAAGGCGCATCGGATTATAAAGCGCATTCAGCGAAACAAAACAGATAAGTCAAACTTTATTCAACTCATTCACAATAACTCTCAACATTGCTCAGTTGTAACATAAAATACAAAACAATACACTCACTTTTTCAGTTCAATCCTCTTCCACAAATCTATCAAATTCTTCATCCTCAGTGTCTGAGGTAAACAGTTCGGCGATTTCAGCATCAAGCATGCCCGGATCTCTCTCGTCATTATCCGAGTCAGTCTCATTGCTGTTACTTACCGTAGCTGTTTAGTGATGAAAGCTCAAAGATACTTGAGACTGATACCTTAGCCCAGGCATCCACGATCCATTGGCAGATAGTGGCGTAACTCGCCTGCCGTTGCCTTCCTGTCTTGGTGAATATGTGTTCGCCTTCCATTATCCAATGCTCTCACGCATCTCGCAATTTAACTTTAAAGGAAATGTTGACACCGATATCTAACAGTTAGAGTTCTTTGGTTAATCCACCCGGAATGATGGCAAGCTCCGAATTAGTTTGCTTCACTTGGATTTTGACAGTATCGGTGAGATGGGCACGCATGGAGTCGCAGATCAAAAGAGACAGAGATCTGTGGAAAAAGCCATCCGGTCTCCTGATGTAAACTTCCTGACTACGGTAGCTGTAATGCTCCAACAATCCATCAAGCAGTGCAGCTTCGTAGCTTACCAAAGTCATTCTAAAACATTTTGACAGATTTTTGAGCACCGTGTACCACATAAAATCGGTTCAAGGTCAGTAAGCACAACCAGAATTAATACATAAGGTGCACCAGATTACAAGGCGAACTGTCGATTTTTGATAAAATTAAAGGATTTTAAGTGCGCCTTATTGTCTGAAAAATAATCCACAACATCCTACCATAGTCCAAAGACATGCAGGTTAGGTGGATTGGCGATTCTAAATTGGCCCTAGTGTGTGCTTGGTGTGTGGATGTGTTTGTGTGTGTCCTGCGATGGTTTGGTGCCCTGCCCGGGATTGGTTCCTGCCTTGTGCCCTGTGTTGGCTGGGATTGGCTCCAGCAGACCCCCGTGACCCTGTGTTCGGATTCAGTGGGTTGGAAAATGGATGGATGGATTTAATACAGTCTACTCAACATTCATTTGGCGCAACGTTTTGCAGCTCTTTATTAAATTTGCATTGAATTGTTTCTGGAAGAAGCTTGATGACCCCACATGCTCTGCATTATTAGCCTACGTATATTTAATTGCAGTTTATTAGTAAAATAGATCAATATATTAAGTTAAACTTCTTACCGGTACGATCATGAATTCTGAAAAGAAGACAAGAGCATTGTATCCCGCATCGTTCAAACTGAAAGTTATTCAGCGTGCTGAGGAAACCAATAATTGTGTGGCTGGTAGAGAGTTTTGCGTTAGCGAAAAACTTGTAAGAGATTGGAGAAAAACTAAGTCTTCTCTACAAGCAATGTCAAAGTCTAAGAAAGCATTGCGTTTTAGACTTTCGCCTTTCTTATTAAGTCAACGGGCCATGGAAAAAACCCATTTCACCGTTGTCCTCTCTTGCTTGGCAGATGGTACAAAGCTACACCCAACGATAATATTCAAGAGGAAGTCATTCCCATCCATCCATCCTCTTCCGTTTATCCGAGGTCGGTTCGTGGGGGCAGCAGCTTAAGCAGAGAGGCCCAGACTTCCCTCTCCCAGGCCACTTCTTCCAGCTCTTCTGGGAGAATCCCAAGGCGTTCCCAGGCCAGCCGGAGACATAGTCCCTCCAGCGTGTCCTGGGTCTTCCCCGGGGCCTCATCCTGGTTGGACGTGCCCGGAACACCTCACCAGGGAGGCGTCCAGGAGGCATCCTGATCAGATGCCCGAGCCACCTCATCTGACTCTTCTTGATGCGGAGGAGCAGCGGTTCTACTCTGAGCCCCTCCCGGATGACTGAGCTTCTCACCTTATCTTTAAGGGAAAGCCCAGACACCCTGCGGAGGAAACTCATTTCAGCTGCTTGTATTCGCGATCTCGTTCATAGCTCATGACCATAGGTGAGGGTAGGAGCGTAGATCGACTGGTAAATTGAGAGCTTTGCCTTATGGCTCAGCTCCTTTTTCACCACGACAGACCGATGCAGAGCCCATCACTGCGGATGCCGCACCGATCCGCCTGTCGATCTCACGCTCCATTCTTCCCTCACTCGTGAACAAGACCCCGAGATACTTGAACTCCTCCACTTGGGGCAGGATCTCTCCCCCAACCCTGAGAGGGCACTCTACCCTTTTCCGGCTGAGGACCATGCTCTGGATTTGGAGGTGCTGATTCTCATCCCAGCCGCTTCACACTCAGCTGCGAACCGATCCAGAGAGCTGAAGATCACGGCCTGATGAAGCAAACAGGACAACATCATCTGCAAAAGCAGTGACCCAATCCTGAGTCCACCAAACCGGACCCCTTCAACACCCTGGCTGCGCCTAGAAATTCTGTCCATAAAAGTTATGAACAGAATGGTGACAAAGGGCAGCCCTGGCGGAGTCCAACTCTCACTGGAAGCGGGCTCGACTTACTGCGGCAATGCGGACCAAGCTCTGACACGGTTGTACAGGGACCGAACAGCTCTTATCAGGGGTCCGGTACCCCATACTCCCGAGCACCCCCACAGGATTCCCGAGGGACACGGTCGAATGCCTTTTCCAAGTCCACAAAACACATGTAGACCGGTGGGCAAACTCCCATGCACCCTCAGGACTCTGCTAAGGGTGAAGAGCTGGTCCACTGTTCCGCGACCAGGACAAAACCACACTGTTCCTCCTGAATCCGAGGTTCACTATCCGGCGGACCCTCCTCTCCAGAACCCCGAATAGACTTTTCCAGGGAGGCTGAGGAGTGTGATCCCTCTATAGTTGGAACACACCCTCCGGTCCCCTTTTAAAGAGGGGACCACCACCCCGGTCTGCCAATCCAGAGGCACTGTCCCGATGTCCATGCGATGTTGCAGAGGCGTGTCAACCAAGACAGTCCTACAACATCCAGAGCCTTAAGGAACTCGGTATCTCATCCACCCCGGGCCCTGCCACCAAGGAGTTTTTGACCACCTCGGTGACTTCAGTCCCAGAGATGGGAGAGCCCACCTCAGAGTCCCCAGGCTCTGCTTCCTCGTGGAAGGCATGTTAGTGGGATTGAGGAGGTCTTCAAGTACTCCCCCAACGCCCGAGTCGAGGTCAGCAGCGCACCATCCCCACCATATACGGTGTTGACACTGCACTGCTTCCCCTCCTGAGGCGCCGGACGGTGGACCAGAATCTCCTCGAAGCCGTCCAAAGTCGCTCTCCATGGCCTCTCCAAACTCCTCCCATGCCCGAGTTTTGCCTCAGCAACAACCGAAGCCGCGTTCCGCTTGGCCTGCGGTACCTATCAGCTGCCTCCAGAGACCCACAGGACAAAAAAGTCCTATAGGACTCCTTCTTCAGCTTGACGGCATCCCTCACGCCGTGTCCACCAACGGGTTCGGGATTGCCGCCACGACAGGCACCGACCACCTTGCGGCCACAGCTCCGGTCAGCCGCCTCAACAATAGAGCACGGAACATGGCCCATTCGACTCAATGTCCCCACCTCCCTCGGGGCGTGGTTGAAGTTCTGCGGAGGTGGGAGTTGAAGCTACTTCTGACAGGGGACTCTGCCAGCCGTTCCCAGCAGACCCTCACAACACGTTTGGGCCTACCAGGTCTGACCGGCATCTTCCCCCACCATCGAAGCCAACTCACCACCAGGTGGTGATCAGTTGACAGCTCCGCCCCTCTCTTCACCCGAGTGTCCAAGACATATGGCGCAAGTCCGGCGACACGACCACAAAGTCGATCATCGACCTGAGGCCTAGGGTGTCCTGGTGCCAAGTGCACATATGAACACCCTTATGCTTGAACATGGTGTTCGTTATGGACAATCCGTGAGCACAGAAGTCCAATAACAAAACACCGCTCGGGTTCAGATCGGGGGGGCCATTCCTCCCAATCACGCCCTTCCAGGTCTCACTGTCATTGCTCACGAGCATTGAAGTCTCCCAGCAAAACGAGGGAATCCCCAGAAGGTATGCCCTCTAGCAACCCCTCCAGAGACTCCAAAAAGGGTGGATACTCCAAACTGCTGTTCGGGCATACGCACAAACAACAGTCAGGACCCTTCCCCACCCGAAGCGGAGGGAGGCCACCCTCTCGCCCACCGGGTAAACCCCAATGCACAGGCTCCAGTCGGGGCAATAAGTATTCCCACACCTGCTCGCCGTATCTCACCGGGGGCAACTCCAGAGTGGTAGAGAGTCCAGCCCTTCTCAAAGAGATAGGTTCCAGAGTGCAAGCTGTGCGTCAAGGTGAGTCCGACTATATCTAGCCGGAACCTCTCACCTCGCACTAGCTCAGGCTCCTTCCCTTCAGAGAGGTGACATTCCACGCCCCAAGAGCCAGTTTCTGTAGCCGAGGATCAGACCGCCAAGGTCCCCGCCTTCGGCCACCACCCAACTCACACTGCACCCAACCTTCTTGGCCCCTCCCATAGGTGGTGAGCCCATGGGGAGGAGGACCCACATTACCTCTTCGGCTGTGCCTGACCGAGCCCCCTGGGTGCAGGCCCGGCCACCAGGCGCCGCCATCAGCCCCACCTCCAGGCCTGGCTCCAGAGGGGGGCCCCGGTGACCCGCGTCCGGGCAAGGGAAAACGTCGTCCAAGGTTTTTATTCTTCATTGGAGGTTTGTTGAACCGCTCTTTGTCTCATCCCTCACCTAGGACCAGTTTGCCTTGGGTGGCCCTACCAGGGGCATAAAGCCCCGGACAACATAGCTCCTAGGATCATTGGGACACGCAAACCCCTCCACCACGATAAGGTGACGGTTCAAGGAGGGGAAGTTATTCCCAAAGAACATAAAATTTCCTGCAGGCATTACTGTTCGTGTACACCCCAAAGGCTGGATGGATGAGGCTGGAATGAAATTGTGGCTTTAAGATGTGTGGGCTAGGCGATCAGGAGCAGGGCAAAGTAAACGCCTGTCACTTTTGGTGTGGGACATGTTCCGCGCTCATACATCAGAGGATGTGAAGGATGAAGCCAGGAAAATGGCTACTACGTTAGCTGTTATTCCCAGCGGATTGACATTGATGCTCCAGCCATTCAAGCCATTCAAGGACAGAGTACGCAGCATGTGGCATCAGTGGATGTGTTCTGGATAAGTAAAAGTAACAAAAGGAGGGAATTTGAAGAAACCAGACATTGATTTAGTAGCTAAATGGGTAAAGGAAGCTTGGGACTCAATTCCACCAGAAATGGTCGAAAAGTCGTTCTTGAAATACGGCATCAGTAATGCTATGGATGGATCAGAAGATGATGCCATCTATGAAGACAAAGAATCAGCAGCAGATGATTCAACAATCGGCGACAATGAAGAGGATGATGTTTATGCTGACGACATCATGGAAGAAAACTTTCACGTTTTATTCAGACATTCTGATGACGAAGAGTGTTACCTTTCCTGCCTGTCTCCGGACCGTGGTCGGGGTGATGCAGGGGAGCTTCTCCTTCTTCTTGTCCAGTGGTGTGAAGCTCCAGGGCCAGAGCAACTTGCTCTGGGGTAAAACCCTGTCCCTGAGTTCCCTTCTCCTAATTTACAGCAGGGAGTGACACACAAGGCTTGACTGCTCAATGGTTGACTATTATCTCCTTCTTTTTAAGGTGCCTGTTTTAGCTTAACAGAGACCAAAAACACAAGAGCCCCACCACACCGTCAACAAACCCTCAATCCCAAAACTCCACCCCCCAAAACCCCAACAACTCCACCCACATCCCACATTCAGTATAATTGGGATGTCAGGCTGCTATTTTAATCTCTGATCCCAACAAGAGTCAGACTTTGAAGGATTTGAAGAAGACACTTAGGGCCACTTTATTATATGTGAGGGATTTGAATACGAATTTAATTGAAATATTCTAACTGTAAGTAAATGAATAAAAATGTTTTTGGAGTTTTAATTTTGGTTTACTAAAATTCTTCAAAGATTAAAATGTTGAAAGTCTGGGCCCAGGTACATTGGGTATAATTATGAAATTCAAAGAATTTGATAGGCTGTCAAGCTTTACCCTCGACTTATACGCGGGTCATAACAAATTTCATAATTTTCGGCTTAAACAATACACTCGACTTATCTGCGAGGTCGACTAATAGGTGAGTATCTACGGTAAGTTCATAGACACCCTGCCGCTGGCGTTTGTCATGCCTAAGACGAATACGATATTTGCGAGATACCAGTTTAATGAGAAGATGCGGGGTATAAACGAGACTTTGGATCACTTTGTAACAGAGTTAAAATTGCTGTAACGGAGTTAAACTTGCTGGTGAAGGACTGTGCTTATGCTAACGAATAGGAAAGCAAGGTGTAAAGCTTAACTTTAAATTAAGTTCATAGACACGCTGCCACTGGCGTTTGTCATGCCTAAGACGAATACAATATTCGCGAGATACAAGTTTACTGAAAGGATGCAGGGTATAAACAAGACTTTTGATCACTTTGTAACTGAGTTATAATTGCTGGTGAAGGACTGTGCTTATGTAAACAAAGATGAGATGGTCAGAGATAGAATACTGTTCGGCACAAACTCAGCAAAAGTGTGAGAGAAACATTTAAGTGCCTGGTCTGAGCTAACATTAAATAATTGCTGATGAAGGACTGTGCTTATGCAAACGAATAGAAAGCAAATATTACGTTATTTTTAAAATGTTTCTTTTTCATTTTTCATAACTTCTTTAACACACTTCTTCTCCACTGTGAAGCGCGGGTATTTTGCTAGTATTCCATAAAGCAGACACTTTTGATTTAGGACTTAGCTCATTATTTAAAAAAATGAACAAATGAAAAAGGCATGGACACAATTATTGGGACCACTTAAAAGTTAAAATATATAATCAGATCATAGTGACATGTCAAACAGACTAATTATTCTAATTAGCATCACAGTTGTCTTCAATAATACACTCATCCTCTCTGAATAGAACAAAGTCCTCACTCAGCTGTGTTGTGTCATTATGTGCATCACACTGAACCTGGGCAGGAGAAAGAAAAGCAGAGAGTTGCCTGAGGAGGAAGTGAAGGTAAGCATAGTTAATTTTGAAGGGTACAAGACCATCCCCAAAGCTTCATGTTCCTGTGACTACGGTAGCTAATATTTTCAACAAGTTTTAAATTCACTGGGATGGTAGTCAGCCTCCCTGGGCATGGCCGCAAGAGAAAAACTGAACCCAGATTGAAAGGAAAGATAGTTAAATGGTTGGAGAAAGAACCAAGGAAAATGTAAATACAGATTCAGGCTGACCTCCAACAACAAGATACAACAGATTCAAGTCGCAACATTAGCATCTTTGTTTTGCAAATATGCTAAGCAGCAAGCACCCTGCTATCCCATCCCCCACCAAGGCAGCTAAAGTCAAGTCTGACACAAAATTCTCACAGCTGAAGACTCTATCTGTGAGTTAGGTATCTGGAATTGTAAAGGGTAAATTGTATGTCATTACTTGGATAACATACATCTCATGTGTCTTCCAAGTCTACAACGATCTGTGTAAATGTAGAATGACAGGAAGTGCGAGGCAAGAACACATGCTTTTTTCATTTTGTGTCTGACTTGACTTCAGCTGCCTCAGTGGGGCATGGGATAGCAGGCTGCTTACTGTTTGTGCTGATTGACACATTTGCAAAACAAAGACACTGATGTGGAGGTGCAAGGGAATTTAAGGTGGCCCGACATTACAAATATTTTCGTAGGCTTCAGGTATTCTAGTGCTATTGTGGAAAAGGTTCATTAATTTTATTGTGTTTCTGTGTTGCCTCTGGCAATGGGTTCTTTGAATCTAATGAAATCAGAGGACTTTTAAAGCATTCTGGGGAGAAACCATCTTCCAAATGTCAGAAAGCAGGTCATGGGTGCTCCAGCAGAATAATGACCCAAAACATAGATCTAAGAACACACAAGAGTGGCTGAAAAGAAAAAATTGGTATGTTCTGAAGTGGCCTGCTATGAGTCCTGATGTGAATGCAGTTGCATATCAATAAAGAGGAACATGAGACTATGTTTCTGTAAAAACTGCACGTTTATTGCCACTTTATTGTTCCATCAGATTACAGTGTCACATGAGTGCCTTGATACCTTTATACATTTTGTACAATGTAAAGTACATTAAAGTAAGAATCTATTCCAAAATATTTTCCAGTTACAATGTGAAACAACCATTGTAATGAGTCAAAAATAATCAATCTTACTGATCTTGAATCGCTAACTGAGATTATCACTATCGTACACTCTTAATTTAAGTGACCATCTACCCAACTCTTACTTCTCCAGTTTTCTACATTATAGAGAGTTTTTTCATTCCTCCTATCTCTAAGCTGATTTGTTCCTGACAGAGAGTATATAATTATACCCTTTATGTAATTTTTGAGTAACAAAGTAATATTTAAAATTTGTTGCAAAAATGTGGCTACCTTTGACAGACATATTTTCATCTGTCATTTATTCATTGTTTTATTGTTTTTTTCTGCCTTTTTAGATTCATAGTAGGGAAAGAGGAAATTCCAACTCACTCATTTCTAGCAGAAGCCCTATACAGCAAATCATCTGAAAGGACCAGACTACCTTTAGCAAAAGCAGAGAGCGGGGAGCAGAAGAGCAGAGTTTCACTTGCTGCACTCACCAAGAAGCTTATAGATTCCATGTAAGAAAACTAGAATGCTAGAAGAGTATTTTGTTTAACAGCAGTTCCTACAGAAAATTGATAATATAGAGCAAAAAATACTACTGAATTTGGGCTAACAAAATAAAACCTAACCTCATATTAATCAAGTAAATGTTCTTATCAGTTATAAATCTGTTTAAACAAAATTCTTGAGTATTTTTTCTCCGTATTTGTTGTTCTTTTTAAAAAGTACTTCTTTCTCATGCCAAGATATGGGATCAAATGGATTTGACTAAGGAAGTGCATGGTTTAGCTCTTACTTTAAATTGCTTTCCTGTAATTTTAAGTCTAATGTGCATAAGAAAGTAGCTTTAATAGTGCCTATGGAATGCCATTGCCAAAATATTTGGTTGATTACTTCCAGATGCAAGTGTGGACCACGACATAGGTGCTGCAAACACTATGAGGACAATTGCATCTCTTACTGTGTTAAAGTAAGGACATTATTTGCATATTTTTAACAGCCATGGACTCTAATTTGTGTAAAAGTGTTCAGGATGATTTATAAAGTTTTAAACTGTGGTTTCAACTCTCTGTCAGTTTGAGTAAATGCAGCCAGACTTTGGAAGGCAGCACCTTTTCACCTGTAGGAAAGTTTTTGAATACTTTTCCTTAAACTTGAAAAAAGTTATGTTTTTGTTAATACTGTATTCAAAGAACCACTTGTTCTTCTCACCACAGTGGTTCTAAATTTAAATCTGTTTGCCTAGTTCAGCAACAAGTAAGATTTGTGTTGTGTTTGTCTATGTACTGAATCTTTTGAAATTTTGATATTACATTTTCATTTAAAAAGTAAAAATAGATTTTCTTTGCATGCTTTTTGTCTGAGGTTATGCATTGAGTCATGTCCAGAACCAAGATGTGAACATAACTGATTTAGTTGTTTCCAGCCATCTCTTTTAGCATTGTCAGTTTAGATTTATTTTAGACAGTACAGGTCAGCCTGATTAGTGAAAACCTAATGAATAATGTGTTTTCATTATTATACAGTTGTACAATGGTTGTGTTTCAACAGCTGGAAAATCTCTGTATAATTTTGCATTAAAGAACATGAAAGAAAATCTTAAATGAAATATGTCAGTAACACTTATCTGACACTTTTTGTTAATGTTTTTTAAGGGCTTCATTCGCATGTTCAGCATTGGTTATTTAATCCAGTGTTGCTTAAGGATCCCATCCACATTTCGACATCTGTTTACCAAACCATCACGACTCTTGTCTCTACTCTACAACAAGGAGAATATCCAGCTTGGAGCATTCCTTGGATCTTTTGTCAGCATATACAAGGTATCAGGAGATTTCAATTACAATATAAGACAAATTACACATTTTAGGCAAGGGAACAGTTTAAACATGTGGTTTTGCAAAGCCTAGAGTGAGTAAGCATAATATGATAATATAAGGTTACATGTTTAAGTATGACTTTATTGTGCTGCAAAGGCATAGCTTTTTTACCGAATACAGTAGATTCACAACAAGTGGGAAGGGGTATAAAAATCAGTGAAGTGACATATATACAGTAGATATATAATGTTTACACACACGTGTTATATACATGAAGTAAAAAGTTAATGAAATCAGTGTGTCTTTAATTTATCAATATGTTTTTATTCATTTCTGTCATTTCACTTTCTCATTGCTGAATATATAATACCATGACATGTTTTTTCCCCTCTTTCTGATATCCTTTTATTTCAAAATATTGACACAGAATGTTTTAAAGTCTTTAACCAGAATTTGATATTGCATAAAGAGTACATGATTGAACAACCTACTTTATTTTAACTTACATCATGTATTGAATTAACAAAGTTATCCAAAATTAGTTAGTGCGGTGTGAGAAAGTCATTGCCCCTTTACTCTTTTTAACTGTTTGTGCTTTCTTTAGCTATAATGATTGTGTCCAGATGGTTCCTATTATTCAATTTCAATTATTCCCATCGTCTATGAGCAATTTTATCCCATTCATCCTTGCAAAACTGTCTTAATTGAGAAATGTTTACAGCTTTTTGAGCAGGGGCAGCTTGAATGACCAGGCATTCTCTCATACAAAGCAGAATTCATAAGCAGGTGGTGCAGTGTAGTGGGCAAGAGTTTGGACATCGAACCCTGAGGTTGTGTGTTCAAATCCCACTACTCATACTGGGTGACCATGAGCAAGTCACTTCACTTGCCTGTGCTCCAACTGGAAAAAAATAAAAGAAATGTAACCAATTTTATCTTAAATGTTGTAAGTCACCATGGATAAAGGTGTCAGACAAATAATAAATGATAATAATAAGTCCTTCAGTGATGGCAACTTATCCAGTTATGATGATGCAAAACATCCCCACATTACCATCACATTTTCACTGTTGGTATTAACATTTTATTGTGGAATGCTGAGTTTTCTTTATACAGGATATATTGGGAATTATCCAAAAGGTTAATATTTTGTCTCATCTGTCCAAAAAAGGCTTGAGAATGATCAAGATGAATTCTGGCAGATAAAATAGACACATTTATATTTCTGGTTAACAGTGGTTTCCACCTTGCTGCTCTCAAGCCTATTTGTTGCCCTGAATTTTTCTGTTTATGGAGTCAAACATCAACACTGACCTTTGCTAAGACTTAGTAGATGATTTTATGCGGCACCCATGGAGTAATTTAAGCAGGCTGGCCACTTCTAGGAAAATTCACAACCTTTCCAAGTGTTTTTTTATGACGAGTATAGCTTCCACAATAGACTGGGTCAAAATATTACTGGTAGGGGTTTAAGAGGCTACCAAAATAGGTAATAACCCAGCAATAACTAATGATAATAATAATAATCACTAAGCTGGCATAGTACTGGAGAAAATAAAATCAAAAGATCAACACAGCAGGAACTGCAGCTCTAGTGTTTGAATGGATTGCTAAAGGAATTCAAAGTATAAGCATCTCTCAAATGGGCTGACTTACTGATTGTGTTCTTCACATTTACTCCTAGCATGCTAAAAAAAAAAGTTTTCCATAGTCTGTCTTATGCTGGAAAAACACCCTGATGTTGTTCATCGAAAACATAGTGATATTGTGTACTTTGCATACATTGGTGAGAGTACAGTAAGTGGGAATTACAGGTAAATGTATAAAGATAATAATCAAACATTGAATTTTGTGACTTTGTTAGGCAAGTCGGCTTATTTCAAGGACAAAAATTTAATTTATATTTTTATGGATCTGTGTAATAAAAGTATGATTGTGTTGTGACTGTAAGCTACCTGTTAGGCTGGCAGGTTAAATAAAAAGATGTTTTATACGTTTATACTTTTTTCTTTACTTCTGCAACACAAATTCATCTTTTTAGAGGAATCTGAAAAGTGAAGAAATCCTGCTAGAACAGCCCAGTTTCTATGTGTTTTCTAAAGTGTCGCATCTCAGGTTTAATTTTTTTGAAACAGCTTTACAGAGTGGCTCCTCTCCCATGTCCACAAGGTTTAATATGCAGATCTGGCAGTGGTGATTTCACTCAAATCACCTTTGAGCACATGCTATCATGAGTTGATTAATGAGTTGGTATTCATGATCGTCTTATTAATTTTGCAAATTCAGGATAGTTGTCAGCACTGAAGTTCTATTGAATTTGAATCACTTGCAGTATTAATTTGAATGTCGCAGAATTGAGTCACTTTTAACTTCAGTCTGAATTAACACTACTGAGATTTAAATGCAGCCAGTATGATCCTTTCAACTCATTTTTTTACCATTGAGACTTTTCTCTAGCATTTCTCTAAGGTTAGGGGGCAGTGTTGTTCAGTGCAGTCCCATAGCCCAAGAAATAGGTTTGTAACCCTTTCAGGATTAGTGCCAGCAATTGTTTCCTTTGATTGTGACATTATGTGCCTGGCGAGTGCATGCATGTCACATGAGGCTGATTGAAATAATCAAAATAAATGAAGTTTATATAAAGCTGGAATAACAATAATCAAACCTGGCTGTATCGATCATCTGACAACAATTATCCCTTTAACTGGATTGATATAACTAGTGGGCAGTTAGTTTTTCACACAGTAGCAGTTGGTACTGGATAATTTTGTTCATTAGATAAATGAAGAAAGTTAGGACAAAATATGCTATTTGTTCTTTCATGTGCTCTTTATATAATATTACATTTTGGTTTAAGACCTGAAAAAATTCAGGGTTAGAAATTTGCAATGACAGTGATGATCTTGAAGGAAGCAAAAGCTTTTTCATGAAAACAGTCAAAATGGGAGGCAGGTTGTGTGGCTTAGTGAAGAAGGTAGTGGACTGTAAACCACAAATTGCCTGTTAGAATTCCCATCTTCGACTCATCTCACGACCCTTACAAACTCGATTATGCACTTGTTAAAAAGTACATATTTAAACATGTAATGTAACTCTATAATCACTTTGAGAAAACTTTTACCATAAAAATTAAAGCTGCCCAATTCCTAAAGTTTTTGTTCAGGAAAAAAACTGATGATCATGAATGTATGTTACGGAGTTTTGATTCTAGGTAGTAGAGTTCTTGTTTCAAATCTGTACATGCTGTGTTTTGTTGTTCTCCAGGGAACCAGCTGCTTGTTACGGTGGTTAAGAAATTTGGATGATGAGCTTCACGCTTTGATTGCGGGTACGTCTGTGACTTTCGGCTACTTTTCTTATTAAGTGGATGTCTGTGTTTTTAAATTCTGCAATGTTTTCATCAGGCTGTGACTACTAAATGATCAGAAACAACATCTTATAGAGTCAAGTGTGCTATGCCAGTTTGAATTTGTAATGGTTACAGCAAAGAAAATTGATTATTAATCCATATAAATAGTAAAGGAGTGTAAAATTAATTGGCAGAGTTTTTGTATTTCTTTTATACTTCCACTGAAATTAAAAGAATCAGTGTTGGAGTTTCAATTCATCTGGTCTGTGAAATGTATTGTATAAAAGCAGCTGATCTGAACCAATTTCTCTCTTCTTTCTCACAGGTTTCTTGGCTGGGGTCTCGATGATGTTTTACAAAAGCACCACTATCTCCATGTACCTGGCATCTAAACTTGTTGAGGTACAGTGTAACAAGAACAAACACATTCTTAAGAAATAAGGAGGAAAACCTATAATACTTTTTTTTGGACATGCTAGTTTATTTTATTATAACTGGTTCCCATTTTTTTTTTATAGCCTTTTTTTAATTAGACTAGAAATTCTTTGGGGTAAAATCTGAGAAATTCTCTGTGAAATGCACTGCTTGCTGTTTACCTTGGCCTCCCTTTCAACAGAAACATGTTTACATGGTAAAAAGGAACATTAGAAAGAGGTTTTCAGTTATGGAAGGGCAGCTGTCAAGTTTGTTTTAGTGGTCACAAGGGTGTTTTCTTTTAAAACATTTACAAAATAGTGAATACTTCACTGGCAAATTATTTTTATTTAAAAACATTTGAACAAAACAAAGGACAAGAAAAATCTGACTGGCTTATTGCTTTTAGGATGATTTTCAGTATTTTGATTGAATGATTTTATAATCAATACTCCACTCAAAGATGTAATTTTTTTTATGTTGTTTATCCCATATAGTTAACACTGGAATCCCTGAAACCTATGAAAAAACTTGTAATCCCGGCCCACCTTAAATTCCTTCACGCCTCTCCATCAGCCACCTTTGTTTTGTAAATGTGACGATCAGCGCAAGCGGCCCGCTATCCTATTCCCCCCACTTGACGGAGCCCACCTCGTACAAAACGTTCTCCCAGCTCAAGTGTAAAGACTTTAGTCCAAATATCAAATAAACATGTGTGCTTTTATTCAAGAATATAACCAAAGTAAAAAAAAAATAAAAAATCAATCAATTTACATGTTCTTGTCAATGAGTTACAAATCGAAGCTCAAATGTCACTCGACAGAAAGCTAATAAATATTCTTGGATAGTGCAGAGGACCTGCTGCCTTATGACCAAAAGGTTGCCGGTTCGAAACCCAGTGCTTCACATTTTGAGTAGTGAGCTGCTATTATTATTATTATTACTATAATAAATAAAAACATTGATTTGATTTGAATCTGTAACACCCAGTGTAAATTTTGGCTACTTGTAAAAGTTGTCACTTTTTTTATTATTCAGTTTTATTCTCTCAGTGACGTTCACGTGGTACAACGAACTTGCCTCTCCCTCCCTGAGTTGATGCTTTTTATCTCCATTCTTTTCACAAGAGCAGCGAAGACCACAGTTGGTAACGTAGTTGATACCTGCTCAGAATTATTTGTTATTTGTTGTACCAGCAATCAAAGATACAATGTCCCATGACTGCTATCAGACTGGACAAAGGCAAAACCGTAACAACAGACAGCTTCTTCACAGCACTTTTGCTGGCTTAATAGACTGCTGCACCACAACGCAACTCTGCTTGGCACCATAAGTAAAATGGGACTTCCACCTGCAGCTAAAGTCACTACGTAAGCAATTCACCATGCTAGTGTTTAGATCTGACAGTGCCATATATATATACAGTATATATATATATATATATATATATATATATATATAAAAACTGCTCCAAAAAATTAAAGGAACACTTTGAAAACACATCAGATCTCAATGGGAAAAAGAAATCCTCCTGGATATCTATACTGATATAGACTGGGTAATGTGTTAGGAACGAAAGGATGCCACATCGTATGATGGAAATGAAAATGATCAACCTACAGAGCTCTGAATTCAAAGACGCCCCAAAAATCAGAGTGACAAAATTATGTGGCAGGCTAGTCCATTTTGCCAAAAATTAATTGCAGCAACTCAAAATTGTACGCAGCACTTTGTATGGCCCCTGTGTTCTTGTATACATGCCTGACAACATCGGTGCATGCTTCTAATGAGATGACAGATGGTGTTGTGGGGAACTCCTCCCAGATCTGGACCAGGGCATCACTGAGCTCCTGGACAGTCTGAGGTGCAACCTGGTGGCATTGGATGGACCAAAACATAATGTCCCAGAGGTGTTCTATTGGATTTAGGTCAGGAAAGTGTGGTGGCCAGTCAATGGTATCAATTCCTTCATCCTCCAGGAACTGCCTGCATACTCTCACCACATGAGGCCAGGAATTGTCGTGCACCAGGAGCCACTGTACCAGCATAGGGTCTGACAATGGGTCCAAGGATTTCATCCTGATACCTGATGGCAGCCAAGGTGCCTTTGTCAAGCCTGTAGCGGTCTGTGTGACCCTCCATGGATATGCCTCCCCAGACAATCATTAACCCACCACCAAACTGCTCATGCTGAATGATGTCACAGGCAGCATAATGTTCGCCATGGCTTCTCCAGACCCTTTCACTTCTGTCACGTGCTCAGGGTGAACCTGCTCTCATCTGTAAAAAGCACAGGGCACCAGTGGTGCATCTGCCAATTCTGGTATTCTATGGCGAATGCCAATCGAGCTGCATGCTGCTGGGCAGTGAGCTCAGGGCCCATTAGAGGACATGGGGCCCTTGGGTCACCCTCATGAAGTCTTTCTGGTTGTTTGGTCAGAGACATTCACACCAGTGGCCTGCTGGAGGTCATTTTGTAGGGCTCTGGCAGTGCTCATCCTGTTCCTCCTTGCCCAAAGGAGCAGATACTGGTCCTGCTGATGGGTTATGGACCTTCTATGGCCCTCTCAAGCTCTTCTAGAGTAACTGCTTGTCTCCTAGAATCTCCTCCATGCCCTTGAGACTGTGCAGGGAGACACAGCAAACGTTCTGGCAATGACACTATTGATGTGCCATCCTGGAGAAGTTGGACTACCTGTGCAACCTCTGTAGGCTCCAGGTATCGCCTCATGCTACCAGTAGTGACACTGACTGTAGCCAAATGCAAAACTAGTGAAGAAACAGTCAGAAAAGATGAGGAGGGAAAAATGTCAGTGGCCTCCACCTGTTAAACCATTCCTGTTTTGGGGGTCATCTCATTGTTGCCCCTCTAGTGCATCTGTTGTTAATTTCATAAACACCACAGCAGCTGAAACTGTAACAACCCCCTCTGCTACTTAACTGACCAGATTAATATCCCATAAGTTTCATTGACTTTATGCTATATTCTGATTAAAAAGTGTTCCTTTAATTCTTTTGAGCAGTATATATATATATATATATATATATATATATATATATCCATACTAATAAAAGGCAAATCCCTTACTCACTGACTCACTCATCACTAATTCTCCAACTTCCCGTGTAGGTAGAAGGCTGAAATTTGGCAGACTCATTCCTTACAGCTTACTTACAAAGCTGTGAGGCGGGGTTGCGTGCTGCGTCCTGCATCCCCCGGCCTCCCACGTAGTTGGCCGCCTGGCTATATTGCGTCCCCCATCCCCACGCCTCCCATGTTGTTGGTAGCCTGCCTTATATAGATTTAAATGCTTAAACGAGCAGAGCAGACACACTGGCAAACAACACTGAAAACTCTCTTTTGTTGATTTAATTATACTTTGCCCTTACTCTGTGCAGTTTTTCCCCCTTTATTGTACCTTAATAATAACAGTTTAAAATGAGCAGAGCAAACACGCTGGCAAACAACACTAAGTAATCAATGGCTGAAAGTACTTTAGCTAAATAATACATTAATTAAACAATTAGAAGCCCTAGGAAAGTAGAATGAAAATCAAGATAAAAATACTGTTAAAAAGAAAAAAAATACATTATTCCTATATAACTGCTTGGTAAATTTTTATGTTTTTTTTTTTTTAACAAACTTAGTTTTCTAATTTCGATATCGTTCCCTAAACACAGAACTTGGGAAATATTAGTTAACTTAATTAGCCCAGGAGTTCAATTAAAACCAGAAGCTGGTTGGAACAAAAACCTGCAGCCAGAGGGGTTCACCAGGACCAAGTTTAGGAAACACTGGTTTACATTGTTCAGGTACCCATTTCCTTTATCATTCCAACCGTACCCCCATTAACATGTCTATTGAGGTGATCACCATCGATCAAAGAACTGTCACTTACCGAGTGGTTTCCATGCCCGGAGATGGCGCCTGTCTTTTCCATTCTCTGTGTTACATATTGCACGGCGATATCAGGCTCACTCTTGTTATTCGGAGTAACATTGTCTCTTATGTATTGAATGACTGGGACAGGTTCAAGGTGTGGAATGATGACGGTACAGGAGAGAATTATACTACACAGGAGCACTATAAGAGTGAAATGCTTAAGCCCTTCACCTATGGTTCTGCATGTGAGTTGATGGCTGCCGCTGAATTGATCGGTTGTCACTTTCAAGTGTACCGAAATGGCCAAATATTTTACACCTTTGGAGAACCACCAATGCCTCTTAAACATCTTAGATTCACAGGTGACTATTTGAGTAGTGGACATTTTGATGTTTATGAATGCTTCAACTCTCAAAAGCTGGATGCGAAGTTATCGATGAAACCGGTTGTATGCTTACAACGCTTGACAGATGCCGAATGTCACTTCAACACAAGTCCTGCAAATAATAACATAATTGAAACAAACCATGAAACTGAAACCGATTATGACAGCAGCAATCCAAGCTGTGAGTAAACAGTAAAAAGGAGGCGTGTCAGACATCATGGTACATTTTCTGATGCAGCTAGACGGAAACAACTTTGTGATGCTGCCGCCAAATACTCGCAGAAAAATCCACAAGTTAATAGACACGCTGTCGCTAGAGTTTCTCCACATTCTGAATCCTCCAGGCACTCCTGAGCATAATCTAATTTTGAAGGTTGGGGCACCAATAATGTTACTGAGAAACTTACAGCCACCGAAACTTTGTAACGGCATGAGACTTCAGGTCACGTGTCTGCAAAAGAACCTAATTGAGGCAACTATTTTTACTGGCAGTGGCTCAGGGGAGAGAGTTTTTATTCCTCACATCCCCGTTAAACTCTCTGATCACCCATTTCAATTCAAATGCCTCCAATTTCCAGTAAGGCACTGCTTCGCAATGACAATTAATAAGTCTCAGGGCCATACCCTACAAAAGGTTGGTATTGATTTGAGCCAAGACTGCTTTTCAACTGACAATGTGGTATACAAAGAGATCCTTAACAAATAATTATTGGTATATTTTCCCTCAGTTTAAAAAGGTTTACTTTTCTTCTTAATAAAAATTTATAAGCAGTACTTCGCTGCTACGAAGCGCAGGTATTTTGTTAGTATATATCTATATACAGTATATATATATATATATATATATATATATATATATATATATACAGTGTATATATATATATATATATATATATATATATATATATATATATATATATATATATAAAATAGAACAGCTCACTACTCAAAATGTGAAGCACCAATAAGGCAGCAGGTCTTACTTCTGAACCATCCAAGAAAATACATTTTAGCTTTCTGTCGTTTGTAACTCATTGACAACAACATGTAAATTCAATGACCTTTTTTTTTTTTACTTTGGTTATATTCTTGAATAAAAGCACATGTGTTTATTTGATATTTGTACTAAAGTCTTCACACATTAAACACTTCAGTCATTATTAGTATAACATGGAAAATGTTTCTGCTTTAGGTATGTGTTCAGCATTTCTTGCCTCACATTTCCTTTCATCCTACACTTACCTTTGTAGACACGGATCACGCATGAAATGCGTGTATTCCAAATAATGATATACTGTATTATTTACCCTATACAACTCCAGACACCTCACATGCAGATAAGGAGCCTTGGCTTGAGCTGGGAGAACTTTTTGCCTAAGTTGAGTTCCATCAAAGGAAGGGATGGGATAGCAGACTGCTTGCTGCTTGTGCAGATCGACACATTTACAAAACAAAAGAAGCTGATGGAGAGGAGAGAGATTAGGACCACGCACTGGTACAGTGCATTGTCGCACCCACCACACAACAAACCAACTCAGGATCCAGATTAGGACCTGAGTGCAGCCATGCAACGGGTGATACCTCAGCATCACACTAGTTCAGATGTAGTGGAACAGTGTAAGGTGTTTTTATGGTGGCTGGAGTGCCAATTCTGCCACCAACCCCCAGGTTTTTCCCTGCAGGTTGAAGGGCCTAAATGCAGATATGGATGCAAATTAACGTCATTCCCAGGACAAAGCAATTGCAGGTTAAGGGCCTTGCTCAAGGGCCCAACAGAGCAAAGACCATTTTACGGGATTTGAACCAGCAACCTTCCGATTGCCAGTGCAGATCCCTAGCCTCAGAGGAGAGGTGAGAAGACATTTAAGGTGGCCCGGAATTACGAGTTTTTTCGTAGGCTTCAGGGATTCTACTGTTAAAAGTTATAGGCAAGAAAAATGTTATTCTTATGTTTTCATGCAAAATATGCAAGACACTTTATAATATAATGGAATGTAATTTTGACCAGTTCTGGCCAATAACTAATATTGCCAAAAATGTCAATGGAAAATTTTTTAAAAATCAAATTTCAGGAATTCTGTTTTTTTTAATTAAAGATCCGCCTCTCCTCCTCATTCAATGGTCAACAGTCCTGCCTTCAATACGAAATGCACAGTATCTTGGGAAGGCATCATTTCTCTTTAATTTTTACGCTGAGTTTTCCAGAAATATTAATAACGTTTCAGCAAAATATTTATTCATTTTGCAGGTTTTGAGATGGTGAATGGATAGCAGACATGTCGTTTATGCGGCATAAGTTATGTGAGAATTTTTTGTCCTTTTTCCATTGATGTTTTTCACAGCGTTTGAAATTAGACAAAACAGGTCACTATTAGGTTTCATCATATCATAAAATGTTTTCTCTTGTTCTGCATGAAAACATATGATTACAATTTACTCTAGACCACCACTTCTAATGATATGGGGTAAGTAAAAAAAAAAAAAATTTTTAAGTAGCAAAATTGGTTTAATATATTATGCTTACATCTACAGAACCTCCATCCATCCATCCATTATCCAACCTGCTATTTCCTAACACAGGGTTACGGGGGTCTGCTAGAGCCAATCCCCGCCAACACAGGGCACAAGGCAGGAACAAACCCTGGGCAAGGCGCCAGCCCACCACAGGGCACACACCCACACACCAAGCACACACTAGGGACAATTTAAAATCGCCAATGCTCCTAACCTGCATGTCTTTGGACTGTGGGAGGAAACCCATGCAGACACGGGGAGAACAGGCAAACTCCACACAGGGAGGACCCGGGAAGCAAACCCAGGTCTCCTTACTGCGAGGCAGCAGCGCTACTACTGCATCACTGTGCCACCCAGCAGGATTCATCCCCCTACATTTTTATTTTATTTATAACAGTTACGATTGTAGTCTGATACAAGTTGGAGCAGTTTTTAAACATTGTTTAGGAAAATGTATTCTTTGATATTTATCTTTTCCATCCATCCATCCATCTATCTTCCAAACCTGCTTATCCAGAGCAGGGTTTGAAAGAAGCTGAAGTCCATCCTTGTAAGCATAAGGTAAGAACAGTCCCTTGATGGAGCACCAGTCCAAAGCAATTCTTTCATATCCAATAATAAATATTCTATGAAAGGTTTCTGTTTTTTATGATTTAAATGCATTGAATTATATTTCTCTCAAGCTCATACATTCTAAGACATTCTTCCTCTTTTTTAAGCATCACTATACTTTATAAAAAAATAGAATTGTAATTCTCTTTTATGTGACATTTTATGATGAGAGAGGTTTGTCGTGTTGCATATTTTAATCGTAAGTCAGATTGCAGGATTATATCAGAATGTGCAGATTGCACTTACATATTTAGGTGCAAATGTGAGAGGATCAGTCAACTGCTTCATTCACATCTCGGAGCAGGTGGATGACCACAACTGCACCTGATCAGTACTATAAATGGAGCCTGCACATTAAAATCGGGAGTGGGAAAAATGCAAAGAGAATAAATAAAGACAGTCGGGAAAACAGTTGAATCAGAATCGTCAGATGGAAACTAGACAGCATCGAGTGTGGAGGAGTGGATATTAAGAGACTGGGCCCCACTAATGGAGAGAAATAAAAGGCACTCTGAGTGTTGAATTGGGGATTGGAATGAACTTACCAGGAATCCAGTAGGTCTGGCTGTGTATGTCCCGAAAGTTGCTGGTTCAGCCGGGCTACATAGTAGTTCACAAGGTGGTTGTATCTGTCAGTATCTCTGCCAGTTGGAAGACCCACTGTGGTGAGCTGGGGAGACGAGGAGTGAAAGACTTGCTGGGCTGGCTGAGGAATAACTTTTTTTTGGTCTTTTTTTGGTCTGTATGGATTATTTATTTATTTATTGAACACTTTGTACTTGATATTGCTGACTGTGTGTGTCCTCATGTGTCAGGTTCATCCTCAGTCTATGATTATCCACAATTTCGGGTTCAAGTTGCTAAGGACCATGAAATCAATCCAGACCATGACATATTTAACCAATTAAATTCCCTAGAAAAATAGTGAAATGGATATAGCAGGGTTCTTGGTTTACTATCAATTTAAAGACATGACTCTATGGTTCTTCCCCGGCTCTGTTTTTTCCTTTCAGGTTTTTGATTATTATGATTAGAAAGCAAGTTTGCACAATTACTGCTGCTTCACCTGTCCAGACTACTTCATTCATTTCCAGACCTATCCATTGTCGGTTTAGCTTTTAAGTCTTCACCCTCAGTACTTTCTTTATGGACTAAGCAAGTTAGAGAATGACTGACTGACTGACTCCTATTTCTTCATGTATCCCAAAGATCCACAATTTCCACTGATTGGTGATTCTGTGTTGACTTGATAGGCGTGAATGTCAGAGTGGATATGAGTGTGTTATGCTTTGGACTGCTGTCAAAACCATTTTTGAGTCCTGCCTTGCCCTCAATGCAGGAAACACCATGGCTCTCATACCCTGTAATGGAAAGGTATATTTAAAGATGAACCAATAATGGAAAACAATTGTAACATGTTACAACTGAAGTGGCCACCATTTCAAATAATCACATTTCACTGTTGACTGGCAAAATAGTCCTTTAAAATTGTGTACATTTTAATTATTTTGTGACAAAATAATTTATTAAACAGTAAGTATGAATTAAATTCAGACTAAATGTTATTTTTTACAGACAATGTATTTTAAAGGGATTGAAGCTGGAAAGTTTCCCTATTTTCCAAATGCTGACACCCTGATCTACGCAGTTTCGACAGCCATTTGTTTCCAAGCAGTAAGTAGCATTTACTGTGTATGCAATACATGAAATAGTTGGATTGTTTTATATAAAGGATACAACAGATTATAGGTATTTATCTTTGATTATTCTTTAATCTACTGTATTTAGGCCAGGTGGTAAATTGGGGACATTTCAGTGTAATAGTCTGAATGCCAAGTTCAGTGTGTTAGGCAACATTGCTCTTTTCACACTTTTCTCTTGGCATTTAGTTTCTTTTATCGCTTGCCAAGACCAAAATCTGGACTCAAGAAAGGTAATAAAACAGAATGTAATGCATATTGAAAAAGTTTATCATTCACTCATTTTTCATTTAGTGAGTAATGTTTACACTTTATGGATGTGTTATGTGTTTTATGAGGTATGCAGTTCTTTTAGGATGGCGCCTTTTTTTTTTTTTTTTTATAAATTATAACTGGTCATATACAAGTTTGGTTTCCGATTCTTTAGTAAGACTTGTAAGTAAAGCTTGAATACATTACACTAAATGTCTTTGTCTGAAAAATTTTAAATAAACCGAACATTAATGAGCCACGGTAAATTTGTGACATTTTAGAGGCTGTCCCTTTTGGGACTGAAGTACTGCCACTGCAAAGGACAAAGACAGAAATTCAGTGGCTCATTTGTAAATGATGTGAAAATTTAGCTACAAAGTGTTTCTCGTTAAGGCCAGACATGTTCTCACTAGGCAGATAGTCTTTAATGGAATCTTTACTGCTTCTGTCATGTAAAAAATATGAAAGTTTCTAGCTTTTCAAAAAGTCAGTAGAAAGTGGAGACTTGATGTCTTAATTAATTCATTTATGTTCATTATTTATCAAATAATAAGAGCATTTGTTTTTCTTTCAGGCCGTGATGGAGGTTCAGAATCTCCGACCTTCCTATTGGAAATTTCTACAGAGATTAACAAAAGGCCGGTAAGTAATTTTAAAAGAAACATAGTAAACATTCTTCTGATTTTAGTTGTTTTGTCATATATTTCCTTTGGTACTATCCTTGTCTTGGCATAACAAATTTCCATAATATTTTTTTTTCTGTCTAATGTTTACTATTATGTATTATTAACATTCTACTCAAATAACATGTGCCAAAAACTCAGAAAGAACTCTATCATTTTGCCCTCTGAGCTTGGTTTATTCTTGAAATATATTGGCATTTTATGATTGACAGAGGTGTAAATAGAAGTTTAGGTAGAAGTAAACTTTTTAAAAAGTTTAGTTTGAAAGTGCTCTGCAAATGTGGTGATGGTGCAAACTGAAACTGTAAGTTTTATTTTTGAAAACGCTCCTATGATCAGTGATTAATTTTAATGGGAATACTTTTATGTGTAGCATTTGAAGAGCTTTTGAAAAATGTGTTTCTAATGAAAAGCAAAAATACATGTAATTCATGTTGAAAAGGTATATAAGCATTCCATATGTTCCATATGGCACTGTGTATATAGCCTTTATGCCAAGACCAGCTTGATTTGTCATCTAGAACTTATCTTACAGCATAAATCTCTAATGTTTACTCTGCCATCTTTTACTTTGTGACAGATAAGGGGGCGTTATCGCTCCCTTGAACCCTTGTCCAAGACTCCAGACACCAGATAAAAGTCCAATAGTTGACTTTATTTTTATGCCACAGTGCACAAAGCACCCTCTCCTCTACTATACTCATATACACAATAATAAACATAATAAATCAAACCACCACTCCCAGATGCATTGCCCTCCTGCTACCCAGCTCAGCTCACTTTTTTCTCTGTTCTGTCTTTGCTTAGCTTCTCTTCATATCTGTCAATACTGCATTCTTTTCAATGCATGTGTCATAGCTTTATTTTAGTTCTACTCACTTGCAGCAAGTCTAGCATATTATTGGGAGTAAAGGAATAGAATTCCATCCATCCATTCTCCAACCCGCTGAATCCGAACACAGGGTCACGGGGGTCTGCTGGAGCCAATCCCAGCCAACACAGGGCACAAGGCAGGAACCAATCCTGGGCAGGGTGCCAAGCCACCGCAGGGAATAGAATTCCAAAACTCCCATAATATCATAATTTTTCATTCACAATACTAGAAGATAAAAGGAGAGGAAAACCTGTTGAATTTCAAAATCTGTTTATTGAATCTTGTTTTGGTAAGAGTTTTACTGCTTGTCGATGTATATTTAGTTGTTTATATGCTTAAAGTATGGCACTGTAAAATCTCGTTCCCCATATATTCTTAACTTAACAGTATACAGTGTGTCTAAACTACTGATGTTTGGGTGCAGTTATTTAGATGAGGGGTTTCTTGATAATTGTGAATTTGAATGGTTTAGATATATTGTATAATCACATAATATCCTTAAATATACAATTCAGGGCCTCAAAAGCCTGCAACTTTTTTTTACACCACATGGTACCAATATCCTTGTAATATTGTTATTATCCTCATCATTACATTCTGACACATCATCTTTCATATGGTTGTCTGCTTAAATCGTTTTATGCACTTAGTTAACTATCACTTTACAATTTTCAAGTATTTAGACCCACATAGGAACACTTTTTCTTTTTCCTCCTGAACAGGCTAAATTCATTCAAGTATAGATACAGCAAGGGGCTGGAAATACACTTTGAGGATTGTGGTCAGTCCTGCCTCAATAACATCATGCACAGGTCCTGCAGATTTTTCAGCCACATATGTAATTTGCATAACTCTCCATGTGCCTTATCCCAAGGATTCTCCGTTGAATTAAGATCTAAGGATGCTGCAGGCCACTAGGGTAAATAGAAGTCACTGTCATGTTCATTTAAAGAGCTTGAAATGATGCGTTTTGTGACATGGTGCCACGCTCCTGCTAGAAGTATCCATTTGAAAAACACAGGACTGTGGTCATAAAGGGATGTGCATAGTCTAGTTTAGGTACACTGTGGTATTCACATGTTACACTTTTAATATTAAGAGGCCTAATGTGTGACAAGAATACATTTCCCCACATCATTACACTACACGTCATAGTGTCCAGCCTGTATTTTGACATGAGACATAATGGACCCATGCATTCATTCTCTTTACACCAGATTATGAACTTATTATCTGTGAGTTGCATCAGAAGTCAACTTTCAATAGATTAGATGAAATTTTTCAAATCCTTATGCATCTAGTTTTGGTGATCTTGTGCGTGCTGTTGCCTCATCTTCTAATTTCTACCTGGCCACAGTGGAACTTGGCATGGTCTTCTTTGGCTGTAGTCTGCTCTCTGAGCATTTGTGGTGTTTCTGTTTGCTTAAATGAGTCTGGTAACTCTTCTGACCTCTTTTATTTAAAGGGCCATTTTCACCTATAGAAGTGTCATTAATTGGGTGTTTTTGTTTATTGCACCATCCTCTGTAATCTCTGGAGACAATAGTACATGAAAATCACAGGAGTACATCTATTTCTGAGATGTTAAAATCAGCCAGTCTGACCCCAACAATCATACTCTTAAGTTGCTTATACGCATGTAAGCCATTCAAACGTTTGGTTGAATAATAACTAAACCCATGTCCTTGTTATATAACCCATGTTATATATTTTGAGCTAATGTGATGTGGAGGGAACAGGTGTACCTACTGGAGTGGCCATTAAAGAGGTATTAGTCATTGCACACTTTGAACCTTTTTGAATAAAAGCACAGCAGACATCTGTGTGATTCCTCATGTATAGAGCTAGGTTGTGTTTTAAGGCAGCTAGTTATTTGGTGATCATATGCTGTGTTTGGTAATTTTAATATTTCTTAATTTATTGTGTTATTTTACTTTTGTTTTAGCAATTTTCTTATTAATAAAAATGTTGATTTCTGCTTTGATTTTTTTTTTTTTTAATAAATTTTTTTTCAAATTAAATTTCTAGTAGCAAAATACGTCTGCAGGTTCAATGTTCAGTTGTCTTGAACAAAAACAGCACAATTCCTGTCTGATTCAATTCTCCGTAATTGTTTTTTTGTAATCAAATTTTTTTGTTTTAAATTCAGGACTATTTGAAAGAGCAACAGGCTATCCACAACAACACACCTATGATGCCTGAATATGGCATCATAAACCTATATAAAGGTTTCGGTATCATATCAGAAACTAGTGATGCCCATGCAAACTGAGGCCAGACAGACACAATTAGCCTTAGCAAAGAAAAGGAAGAAGAAAAGGAGAAAATTAGGGATTAAGATTAGTGGAGTGGCATGGTTCACTCACCAGCCAGCTCCAGGAATGAAGAACTTTAAACCTTCCAGATCTGCAGTTCTCTGTTCAAGGTGTTTTCAAGGGGAGAATTTAGATAAGCACAGGTCTGACTTGTGTCTACGTCTGGGTAAATGGTCATATTATTTGCTGCTTTTCCAGTTTATCTTCACTAGAAACCAAAAACAGGGAAACTGACAACCTTACAGTGTGAAAATTGCTTTTTTAATTAAAGCACAGGTTAATATACAATTGATAGCTTACAGTCAACTACTGTTATACAGTTGTGCTTGAAAGTTTGTGAACCCTTTAGAATTTTCTATATTTCTGCATAAATATGACCTAAAACATCATCAGATTTTTCACTCAAATCCTAAAAGTAAATAAAGAGAAACCAGTTAAAAACAAATGAGATAAAAATATTATACTTGGTCATTTATGTATTAAGGAAAATGATCGAATATTACATATTTGTGATTCACATTTCTTGAGATTCAGTTCATGGACAGATGTCCTGACATTTTTTTCATATATTCAGAATTCATTGTTCCATCAATGAAGGCAAGCCATCCTGGCCCAGATGCAGCAAAACAGGCCCAAACCATGATACTACCACCACCATGTTTCACAGATGGGATAAGGTTCTTATGCTGGAATGCAGTGTTTTCCTTTCTCCAAACATGCCGTTTTTTCTTTTCTCCAAAAGTTCTATTTTGGTCTCATCCGTCCACAAAACATTCTTCCAATAGCCTCCTGGTTTGTCCACATGATCTTTAGCCAACTGCAGATGAGCAGTAATGTTTTTTTTGGAGAGCAGTGGCTTTCTCCTTGCACCCCTGCCATGCACACCTTTGTTGTTCAGTGTTCTCCTGATGGTGGACTCATGAACATGAACATTAGCCAATGTGAGAGAGGCCTTCAGTTGCTTAGAAGTTACCCTGGGGTCCTTTGTGACCTCGCTGACTATTACACACCTTGCTCTTGGAGTGATCTTTGTTGGTCGACAAGTCCTGGGAGGGTAACAATGGTCTTGAATTTCCTCCATTTGTACACAATCTGTTTGACTGTGGATTGGTGGAGTCCAAACTCTTTAGAGGTGCTTTGTAACCTTTTCCAGCCTAATGAGCATCAATAACTCTTTTTCCGAGGTCCTCAGAAATCTCCTTTTGTTTGTGCCATGGTACACTTCCACAAACATGTGTTATGAAGAGCAGACTTTGATAGATCCTTGTTCTTTAAATAACACAGGGTGCCCACCCACACCTGATTGTCATCCCATTGATTGAAAACACCTGACTCTAATTTCACCTTCAAACTAACTACTAATCCTAGAGGTACACATACTTTTGCCACTCACAAATATGTAGTATTCGATCATTTTCCTCAATAAATAAATGACCAAATATAATATTTTGTCTCATTTGTTTAACTAGTTTCTCTTTATCTACTTTTAGGACTTGAGTGAAAATCTGATGATTTTTTAGGTCATATTTATGCAGAAATATAGAAAATTCTAAAGGGTTCACAAACTGTCAAGCACAACGGTAACCAGTCATCAAGATCATAGCCGAAATAGTCACCATTTATACCACTGATTTCCTGTTTGTGATTGTAAGTAGATCAATTATGACAAATAGACGACTGATATTCTTAAACTTACCTTTCACTCCAGATATTCCATTACTATACTATAGATATAAAAATACTTTATTCTTACAACGGACACAGTGAGAATGTTGTTGTGACTCACAATTCAGTTTATTTTTGTATAGCACTCTTTACTGAGTGCAGACACAGAGGGTTGAACACAAGAGGTTGAGAGAATTATTGCATAATATTTAGCCTAATTTGTATATAATTTTGCATTTATTTATTTTGATATCTGAGGTTAGTTACTAAGCCCAAAATAAGCATGGAATAGATTAATTTATTTAACTACTTATATTTGGGTCAAGCAATATGGTGCTTTACCACATGTCCTCTAAATCATGTTAATCCATCCACCTCTTTTCAGTGCATGCCTAATCCAGTCATGGCTCAGTCAGACACAAGACAATAGCTCTTAATGGGCTGTCAAGCCATCACAGGGTACTCTGGCATCCTTAGTTGGCTTACATCCTCTGCAAATGTTGTAGTGGACAGAAAGATAATTCAGAATTTGTGTAGTGTGTTTGCCAAAGCAACCATGTCAAGGGAATGGGTTTTATGAAATTTATTTAAATTTGAATTTTTCATTTGGTATTTATAAGCTTTGCTTAACAGTGCAGACATTCTGAATGCGGCCATGACTAAAAAGGAAGGTGAGATTTAATGAGAGTGGTTTGGTGCTTATTCACCTCTTCTACTGTGTGGGGACAGGAATGGGGATCTGAACAGATTTTGTGTGTCACTTTGGCTTCTGGTGCAAGTGTGAATTCACATTTTTCTTTCAACATCAGGCCAACAGATTTACAGCATGAGATGTAAGGCATAAACGACAAAAATTACAGGTAACACACACAGACTATTTGCTTTTACAGTATGTATGATTACTGTACAGTAGTTTGCCACTTTAATACTTAGTAAATTTAGTTTTGTAAAGTGCCATTTCCTGGTGGCTACTGTCAATAGTTCTGCGTCTGAAGACACTTTCATATGATAAATAGCCAATGACAGATTTAGATGCATGCTTTCATCTTTAGCCTTGTTTTGGAACTTTAGATGGTTTTGTGGAACAAAGTGTGACCATAAAATAGCAAGAATATAAAAATGACAACCAAAAGAGTTGAACACTCAGTAAGAAATTGTTCAGTTTTATTCACTTTGTCAGTCTGTCTGCTCCAATAGATTTTATCACAGTGCTGTGTTCTGCTTTCCCATCACACATTATTTTCATTAAACCAATAAGTGTATAATTGAAATCTGAAGGCTTGCTGAGTCGAAGCTTCTAAAAAATATAACCCAATAAAATTTGTAGGATTTACACTACCTTTTCCTTTGATAATCTGCCACATTGTATTTAGGATATCTTTTTTGAACACTTTGGTGTTCTTGAGTGTATTGTTTGCCAAGCTGTATTTATTTGCTAATTCTGTGCCTTACACTGGGGCTACTTAGTCCAGATTAGGACAAAACCCAATAGCAATCATCATCACCACACACAGTAAGGAATGCTTTAGTCCATCCATCCATTTTCATAACTTGCTTATCTGAGGCAGCATTGTGGGGAATCTGAAGCCTATCCCAGCAGTCACCGGGCAGGAACAACTCCTAGACAAGGGCCAGTTCAGCAATGCTAGTTCACCTAATCTACATGTCTTTGGACTGTGGGAGGAAACTGGAGCACCTGGTGGAAACTCAGGCAGATACGGGGAGAACATTTTAACTACACATGGAGAGCACAAAGGTGTAAACTTCAGTCTCCTTGTTGTGAAGCAGCTGCACTTTATATGCTGTGAAACACAATTTAGAATTAAAATGTAGAGTTCACAAAGAATTTTATTTTAAACAAATAAATTGAAATTATTGCACATATTAATATATAAAGCAGTATGTGCATGAGAGTGTCTGTCCAGTATGCAAATCCATACTGTTCAACCTCTTTTCACCAAATACTGCACAGATTCCCCATTTGCACAGGGGAAATCTATAGGCTATTTTTTATTCTGAAATTTGGGGATCTTTATTTAGTGGCTACATTGTGCTTTAATAGGGAAGCACACACTTAGGAGGCATATTTGTGACTTGGTAAGGTATGCAGATTTAGTCAATGAAGTATTGGTCTGAATTCAACAGTTTCCTCCTGGTGAATTTATTAAGTGGCCACACCTGCACTTTATTCTACCCTGGGTCCCTCGATAGTCATTAAATACAACTGAAAATAAAAGTGCAGTGATATTAGGTATTTGTCCCTTCCAGTTCACTAGAACTAGTTCAAGAAGAGGTTTTTGACAAGAAGTGCTATCTTATCAACAGGTTGTAGCTTTAGCATCATCCTGTGGCAGGTCACAAGTACCTTACTGTCAGAACTTTCTTCGTTTTGATTTTCTGTCTGGCCCCTTATGCCACACTGTAAATTAGTGCACCTTTTAATTACCCAATAAGCTACAGCTACTTGTGCTTTACTTATGCTAGCTAACTACAGTGAGTATGCTGTGTTAGCCCAATGATTCTCTACCCATGAATTGGGTGCAACAAGATCTCCTGTAATGGCTGTCAGCTAGTTTTAAAACAGAAAAAACTTGTAGGGCATCACAGCAGAGGATGTTAATTTTAATGCAGTGGGTGGTGGATGATGAAGGAGAAATAAGATGCAGGACTAAAATATTTTGCATTTTCAAAAACTTTTTCCCCATTAAATTGTTGCATAAATCTGTATCATTGTTTTAACGTACTGTTCAGACATTGTGTGTGCCAACAGAGCAGCCACTGAGGATACTCCTGTCACTCATGAAACTGTACACAGATCAATAAGAAGGTGCTATGATCAGCTGTGCTGTTTTATTTTTTTATTGGCTTTAAATTAGAAAATAGGCATTTAAACTACAAATTTGAAGCATAAGGGATTCTTATTTAAAATTGATTAGATTAGATTAGATAAACTTTGTTAATCCCAGTGAGAAACTGAAATGCATAAAACAGCAGAACCGTAAAGAATAAAGACAGGACAAATAATACAATTAATCAATAGATAAATAATAAATGAATGAATATTGCAGAAATAACTAACTTAAATAGTATAAGCATTTAGTCTGGGGCATTGAGAGGAAGTGCTAATATAGTTTGCATTTCTTACTAAGTTATTTTTAACGTTAAAAATGAATCACATTCTCCTGTGTCCCTGTTTTGTTTTTTGAAGGGGACTGCCATTTTGTGATCATTTGTTTGCTGTTACTATGTCTTTGCTAGATAGTATCAACATGAAGTCTATGATATATAATGTCACTGGGTCAAGGGTATAAATGTAAAAGTTGGTGTTGTGCACTTCCTAATTGTCATGGATTGTAAATAGTCAAAGCATTTCTTTGGCAAAAAAGAGTGACTAGGCTGATTTCAGAGTTACAGGGGATAAGTTATGAGGAGATGAGCCTTTTCATCTTAAGCAAAAATAGATTAAGAAGAGACCTGAGTGAAATGTTTGAAATTATGAAGGGAATTAGTATAGTGGATCGAGAGTGTTATTTTAAAATGAGTTCATCACAAACTCGGGGACACAGTTCGAAACTTGATAATTTAGAATCGCCAATGCACCTAACCTGCATGTCTTTGGACTGTGGGAGGAAACCCACGCAGACACGGGGAGAACATGCAAACTCCACGCAGGGAGGACCCGGGAAGCCAACCCAGGTCTCCTAACTGTGAGGCAGCAGCACTACTACTGCGCCACTGTGCCGCCATCTAATATCTTCTTGACTACAAATTATGGTTTTGTTTTGTCTTTGAGACTTTGACTTTCTGGTTATGGTTTTGCCCAATTTTGACACTGTTTCATCTTCTGGCCCTGTACTTTAAAATCACTTCCATTGCAAGCAGAACAGCAGACAGTTGACAAGGCTCTCAAATATCTTGTTTCTTGAAATCTATTAAAGTAACAGTTTTACTGAATGAGTGAGTAAAACAACTGTAGTTTGTTTGCTCCCATGGATGTTTAAAAATAATTGCACAATTGATCTGAAAATAGATTTTAAAAAGTGGATTTTCTTGGTCATGATATTCATATGTAGGATACGGTGCTTGACATCGTTTTATTGATTTTACACACTTAATTGACACCTAGAGACATGTCTTCAAGTGGAATTTGTGGGCCTCAATTTAAAACATTGTGTCATGTACAGGATGTCTGAAACTAGATTATGTGTGGAACTAGACAGGATTGAAAAATACAGTGTCAATCCCATGTAGCCCTCTAGACTGAAGACAGTCAAATGATTTAATTGGAAATGACCTACCAGATAATTGTCATTATCAGGGAGTTTAAAATGTGCAATAATTATTGATATTGTGTTAGCCCCCAGTGCTATAATGCAATAGTCCTGAAGAGCTGAGTGATGATAAAATGTGAAGAAATGCAAAAACTGAGTTTATACAGTATGCTGTTGTAAAGAACTGTAACTAGTAGAGTATAAGCACTGTGACTGACGGACAGACTGCGAGAGAGAACTACCAGAAATAGTTGGGGCACCAGCCAGGCTACTCCATATAAATTGATGGCATTGCCAAAATAAAAAAAAGATAAACATAAAAGGGTTCCAGTGCATCTGCACGTATAAAAAAGGAACCAATGGCCCAAACTGGCCAATTTAATCACAAAGGTATTCACGCTGTGTTATAGGGGAACTCCATTTGCTTCACTATTGTGGCTCAACTGGAAGGGATGAGGACATCTTGGGGTGAGGGTGGGTGCTAGATGCCATGCTGAGGCTGCCTGTCTGAACTGCAGGAGGAAAAGAAGGCAATGTTAATGACAGCGCCCCCTCTTATTATGGGGTGGGACTGCTTATCTTGCCAGAGCTAGAAGGATGAACCCCAGGCACACATACGTGACATTTAGTCGATCTTGGTCTATCTCTGACTATTTTTCCAGCTCCTTGCACATACAACACATAACGTTAGGATACTCTTTAAGCTGTTATTTTGAGACTGGCCCAAATTCACACTTAGCTGAAGTTTTGACATGCCTTTCTGTACAAATGATAGATAGATATACATACATACATACATACTTTATTAATCCCAAGAGGAAATTCACATAATCCAGCAGCAGTATACTGATACAAAGAAACAATATTAAATTAAATAGTAATAAAAATGAAAAAAATAAAAAAAGCAGACAATAACTGAGTAATGTTAGCATTTACTCCCCCGGGTGGAATTGAAGAGTCGCATAGTGTGGGGGAGGAATGATCTCCTCAGTCTGTCAGTGGAGCAAGACAGTCACAAAAGTCTGTCACTGAAGCTACTCCTCTGTCTGGAGATGATCCTGTTCAGTGGATGCAGTGGATTCTTCATGATTGACAGGAGTTTGCTTAGTGCCTGTCGCTCTGCCACAGATGTTAAACTGTCCAACTTTACTCCTACAATAGAGCCTGCCTTCTTAACAAGTTTGTCCAGGCGTGAGGCGTCTTTCATCTTTATGCTGCCACCCCAGCACACCACCGCGTAGAAGAGGGCACTCGCCACAACCGTCTGGTAGAACATCTGCAGCATCTTACTGCTAAATGCTAAAATAAAGTTTTATAAGTTATGTTAAAACCTAACATAGTGGTAACATATGCATGTGTAAATGCCAGAACATTATAGCCAAGATGAGGAGTTGATGCTTTTTAGGATCTATACACATATATTGCTGCATTCACAGTATTTTGTAATAGCATAGCAGCTAACCATGGTCAAGTTGTTGCATGTTAATTCTTTTCATGTACAGTATGAGTTATTTATTTGATTGTGTTGTTTTGTATATATTGTAGGTAAGAGAAATTGTATTGCGCAATGTGATTTTTATTTTTTGTACTGATTTTTTTTTTCCTGTCCCCCAGGTTTGCTCTGATGAACAGAAAAGCCTTGGATGCTTTTGGAACAAAAGCCTCACAGCAGTTTAAAGGCTTTATACCAAGACTGGACCCTAGGTTCACCGTAGAAAAGCCGGAGCTTGAGATCCACCTAGACCGCTGAAGACGCGTACGTTAAAACTGAGTAGTGCAGCCTCCAGCCTGATGGGCTTCTGGGGGATGGACTTGGCAGCCAGTGTTATTTCATGAATAGGAATCTCTGAATGTTCAGAAATGAGAGGGAGTGATTGGGATTTTAATTAAGTTAACCTTCAGAGGGTTAGAAGAAAAAAACAAAACAAAAACTGTGAATAATGAAAATGACATAATTAGCCAAGTGTATTTTAATTCATTAGAACAGTTCCTAAATAGAACAGTAATTAATCTGAGCACTTATCTGTAGAAGAGAATGAAGAATAATGTTGTCATTTTTCAAGAGGTAGGAATATGTTTCAGATCTAAAAAGCAAATTTTTAGACAAACCACCATATCATCTTCAGAAAATGAAACACACGTTTACAACTTTGTCTTGGATGTATCATTTTGTCAGGAATGTACCTAAAGTTTTGAAATGTCAGCCTCTTCACCTTGGAGTATTTCCAGTGTAGCCTTGAGGAGATGCGAGACTGAATTGTACTGCAATGTCAAATGTGAAACAGTCATTACCTGTGACTGCAGCTGCTCAAGCATGACAGGGTTTTGGGATTTTATTTTACTGTACCCCAGAAACAAGAAAACTGACAAAAAGAAGGACATTCAATATATTCAAGTGTATCATTTTCATTTTTAAACACAGCTGGGCTTGGTTTCCTTGGTACAATGTGGGCAAGAAGACTGCCACATAGGGAAAATGTAATTGTTAAAAAAAATCTGATAATTTTATAATAAAACTGTAAATCAGGATTATATTTTGTAAAAGTAGTTCTATCTTCTCTCTATAGTTTGTGTCTCATCAAAAATCCCAAAATAATAGTATCATTATAATATGAATTCATAATAGTATATAGCAACATTATTACTCACCTTTTTAAAACAGTGCAGTAAGGTAGCAAAAATAAGTTAACTCTGAGATAAATTGGTGAAAGAAATACAACACATGATAAACTTAAAGACAGTATTGTGAGACTCTGATCAGAGCTTACAAATGTTCAGCTGTGCAGTCAGAGTACGTGTGAATAACATTTAGAAATAACATTTAAACTGATGGCATGATGTGGCAGTTGGCATGTGTCCTCTCAGTTAAGTACAGCTTGTCACTCTTGGGTCACAGATTTGCACAGAGATACAGGTAGGTGGTTGTAGTAAACAGGAATTTAATTCAAACACTGCAAAAAAACATTTGTTTCTTTTTTCAAAAGCTTAAACGTGCTCCATGACAAGTCAGAGATGACAGTTCCGCTAGGAGTAGAGAATGTCAGAGAGAGAAAAAGAGAGATAAAAGCAAACAAACAATCAATTCCAAAACTGACAGGCGCTGCACAAGGCTTTTAAATGGGCGGAGTGTCGCGCGAGGTTTGTATTACACGTTATAGCGCAAGGATAAGGAGCAATGTGAGGGTAGTCAGTGTTTCAGGGGTTGTGGTTTTCCCAGTGGCGTCTGTATCTTCTTGGGGTGCAATCAGCCCTCCAGCTCACAAGCTCTGTCAGTGATTGCCTCCCAGAGGAGCAGTGGGATATGGTCCACTTCACTCCCATGTTCTCAGCCCATTGACAGTACTTGAATCAATCCAGAGATGCTGCTCTCTTGAATTGCACAGACTCCTTCTTATTGTGTGCACTGACTATGTTTTAGCCACAGTTTCGCTGAAGCCATCTCCATCACTGAGATTTTAAAGTTTTTTCTGAAAGACCCCATGTCCCCAAAATGAAAAGAAAACCCATCCGTTAGTCATTCCATGGGTTACCTTAGCTCTTTGTTTGGGTCTGTGGATCTAATGTATGTTGGTATACTGCATTTCCCAACTGGTACAGACTTACAAAGACACTTAGACAACTGCAGTTTACTGTTTCTGTCACCAGTAAGACTCCTCATGTCATTTAGAAGAAGGTGGCCAGAGCCCCTAGAAAACATCAGAGAAGCCATAGAACTGCCATGGTCTAAGCAACAGTCTCACGTTGCAATATTGATTAACCCCTTTTGGCAGGTTTTTGCATTTAGCTTATTATCTGCCTGGACCTTCATTTTTATCATGTTCCCTGCTTTTTTGGATAAATGTCATTAGCTGTAACATTTTCATAGTCATTCATTGCTTTGGACGTGGCCCTTGTTGTCGAGCATACAACCATCTTATTCAATAACATGCTCCACTTTAGGAACTTTCGTTAAAGGGAAGACTATAATTAAAAATAAAAATAAAAGTTTAAAGTCAAAGAATTTAAGGAAATCAAGCAGACATTTTGAGATTTCATTTGATTTGGTTTACCCTTTCAGTTTTGAATATGCAGTTTTCAGTAGTGCATATTGTTCTTTCTACCTGGGTCTGAGGCTGGCAAGTCAGTTGGCACAAAGGCTTGTGGTCATCTACAATGTGAAGAGGTCAGCAGGGAGGACGAGTAGAAGCCTTTTGTTTTGAGCTCGCCATGATGCTCAATTCACTTGAAGACACTGGAAGCATTTTGTCAGCTCCTTCTGCCATTGAGGATGTAAGAGCCAATCTTAGAAAGTTAAAGCCTTGTGTTAGAATTTGCTTAATTTGAACAGTATATAAATTTCTTTCATAGTCATAGACAATGGTTTAGTCTTTTCCCCCTGTAAGTTAATAAGAGGTAGAACTTTCTTGCTATAACTAAGATATAGTGTGTTGAGTCAGTTGTTTTTTTTAGAACAGGTCCCAGAGCCAACAGGGACTGAAAGACCCATTTACAGCATAGAAAAGAGACAGACATACAGTTTTCTGATGAAAAAGTGTAGCTGCGTTTACCCGAAATTACAAAAGCTCAGCAGCTCCAACTTGTAAATGGGATTTGGCAAAAGCCTGACCCGTCGAAATGATTCCACAGACAAAATATCTTCACTTTTAAATGGTTCAGTAATGTTTTGAAGAAATGTTGTATATTGATTAGAAATGAAACAAGATTTATAAGCTTGGAACAGAACTTCTCTTAAACAAGAATTTTTTCTAATTTTCACTATTTGAATTTTCTCTTTTTTGTATGAACTGTTTTATCCTTGAATTTTTGCTAAAGCTTTTAAAAACAAAGATATTCTGTCTGTGGAATCATTTCGACGCATCAGGCATTTGCTGAATCCCATTTACAAGCTGGAGCTGCTGAATTTTGGTCATTTTTGGTAGATGCAGCTACAGAGGATTTAAACATACAGCAATGAGAAAAAGTAACTACACCCCATTGAAATCATTGACTTTTTCAATATATTTTAATCAAAATCAAAGGATTTAAGAGAAATAAGCACACAATGTGCTCACTTTGAGTTCTGGCTTACGCTTTTGGTTTTAACAAGCAAGTTAATTTTATAATTCTTATCATCTACATTTGGTTTATACAAGTAGACAAATCAGTTCCTTCATGACAAACAGATGAATGGTTTGTTTAAACCTCGATAAAACCCCAACCAGATTTTTTTCACTTTCTTCCAAAATAGTTTGAAACATTTTGTGGGCACCATTGTACACCATTTTAAAAACATTCAAGTTCACTCACTTTTGATTGGATTTCCATGGCGAGGGCAGCAGTGTTTAGTTGACAAGCTGAGTAGGTCACACCATCCTAACTCCAGCAAAAGCCTACTTCTTCTTTTTAAGAATTTCCAAACTCTCAGAAGCCAGATGACAGATATAATTCCTCCAGTGTATCCTGGGTCTTCTCTTCACGGGCTTTTTTCCAGTGAGGTATGCCTGGACTTCTTCCTGTTGGAGATGCCCATGGCACCCTAACTACATGCCCAAACAGTCTCCTTTTGATCCAAAGAAGCCAGGGGCCTATCTGGCATCCTCCTGCACTGCTGATCTCCTCATCCTGTCATTATGGAGACCCTAACCTCAGATTTGGAGTTGCTAATGTTGTCATCTCTTTTGCATCTCGTTCAGTTATAGAGCATTCCAGTGCATTCCAGATGTCCCAATCTGATGAAGTCAAATGGACAGCATTGTCCATAAAACAGAAGTGCAGCACCATATCTACCCAGACTTTGCGTTATCTCTTCGCCTTTGTTGTATCTTTATATTTTGTCCCTGAATATCCGAGCAGAAGAAGAGAGAAGAAATGATTGAGTTCCATGGCAACATTGATAGAATTCCATTTAATGGTAAGTTGGTAAACACAGCATTTGTAAATACAAGTATTTAACAACAACAATAGACTTCTGTACTCTTGGAGCACCTTCCACAAGATGTTTTTTTGAATCCTGAAAGAACATTTGGGCAGGGCCAACAAAATCCCATGACAACTTAAATGTGTGCAAAGAGTCGGTCCACTGATTCACAGCCAGGATGGCGTCTTTACTTTGCTGCAATTAACCACATTGTTGTGCACTGGCATACGCTTTCCTAGGAACTGAATATTGAACTCCTGGGTTCAAACAAACTATTGTTCAGATCTGGCAGTCACATTTTTGTTTTTTCTACTGTGAACTGAAAGTTGTTCAATGGAAAAATGAACTCGCCAGACATGCTACACAACTGATGTTGTATAAAGCAAATTTTATTAAAAAGAAATCTAGAAATGAGTGGCCAATCAATGTAGTCTCTGCAGTGAAAAGAAATAAGAAGCACACCATGTTCAAAGAAAAGAAGAGAAAAAACAAAGAGTATATGCTCTAATTTGAAATTAATGGACTAAGCATTGATTTGTGTAAGGTTTACTTGGTTATGTTAAACAGTGAATGTTTGTGGTAAATTGTCAGCATCAATAATGCGTACAGAAACGTACAGTAGGGGTAAGAATGGCTCATGAAAATAAACTGGAATCTTTTCAAATCTCCAAAAAGAATATCTGGTCAAGCAAACCTTACATCCAGCCTGGCTATAGCCGGCTTTGGCTGGGAGACCACTGTATGCAGACATCACAGCTATGAGAAAAAATGATTTCAGAGAAGTGGAGATGCAGGGCGTTTCGGCGACATCTTGTGTGTTTAAAAATAACAAAATGAATACAATAACAAAAAGGAAAACACAAGGACACTCAGCTGGAGACACATCACAATCAGCAGCAAGGAGAAATGAATAACACTCTCGGATTGGCTACTTTCACCATCCCAAACTGCGTTTCCCTCAGCGGTGGTAAACCCATTCGGCTGGAGACGCGACACAGGGCAGCAGTCAATCAACAGAAAGGAGAAATGAATAACGTGTTTCCCTCAGCGGTTGCTTCCTGTTCTCTCTACAGCACAGTATTGACACAAAAAAAGCCATAAAAATTTGCGAAGGATATTTGCGCTTTCCGCTAACAATTAATAGGTTCTAAGGAAAAATCCGCGAACAACTGAATCCGTAAACTCTGAACTGTGACTTTGCGGGGGTCTACTGTATGTGTGGAAGATAGATGCCACTATAACGCGCTAACCCGACACAGACAGACGCTAGAGGCACAAGTCCAATTTATTGACCCACGAGATAATTTATTTATATACAGTGTCAACAACAGCCAAATCACACACTTTCTTTACTTTCTTATTCTTTTTCTTTATCTCTCAGTCCTTTTCTTTTCTCCTCCATTCCCCCTCAGCAAACTTCGTCCTCCTCCTCCCGACTCTGGCTCCTGAGTAGTGTCTGCTGGCCCCTTTTATAACACCCCCTGAAAGTACTCTGGTTGCTTGATGGTGTATTTCCAGCAGCACTTCCAGGTGTGGCAGAAGAACCATTCTCCAGGGCTCTGAAAAGTTGTAGCACCCCCTGGCAGTGCTCTCGGATCTCAACAGAGCTGCACCAAACTCCAACTCCCATGAAGTCCTGTGGGAGTCTGAGGCACCGCTGCAACCCAGGGGTCTACCATCTAGCGTTCCGGTGGAGGTAACGTTCTGACTGCACTTGTTCCCCTGGTCCTCCCAGTGTGGAGATGTTCCAGCCAGGCAAGGACCCCGGGCCGTCTGCCACAATGTTTATAGTGATGGCCAAGAAAAATATGTAATCTCATCTTGTTATGCAGAATGACAAAGATTCTGATAAATAGGTATTGATGGTGTCCAACAGCAAACAGCAAAGTCCATGAAAAAAAATCTCACAGTTTCATCTGCCTCCTCCTTCTCAGGAGTCCAGCTCATGTCACATCATGTGAAGAAAAAGTGTGCAGTGAGAGGCACGTGAAACTAAAGTTACCAAGTTAAAATAAAAATCAATTAAAAACATTACTGCAAACTGCATGGATTGTTCAACTTTGCTGTTTGCCCACCTGTGTCTTAAAAATGGACAAAACTCACGACCAATCATTGTAGAGGCCCACAGTATATCTGTGGTTCAAATTCAAGTTTGATTTTCCATTTGTGTTCAATACATTGGAATTCCCATAAAGAGAAAATGGAATTTTGTAATGTGCCATGTTTGAGGACAAAGACAATCAGAGAGTCCCAAACGTTCATGCTGTGCTATGAGGCCTAAAATGGTTTTTAATCCTTCTTTTCTGAGCTTTGAGACAAAATTATACAGGTGGTAACAGGTTGGAGTCCACTGAGTTTGGTAAAACCAAAAGAAGCATCTGGTATACAGTACTTGAGAAAAACAGAATCACAAGATCAGTAAGAGAGCTCCAATAGGATATGGAATTAAATAGTCCAGCTTATGTCACCCACTGCACTTGGGCCCCAATCCAGGTGGTTCGGTATGTGGTGGGTGCAGCAACGTGCTATCAGCGTATGCTCCCAACGGCCCTTCCATCATTGTTTGCCTGCAAAGATAAATATTACAATAATTCCTATGTAAAACCATTTTTTTAACAAATATGAAAGAATGTGAAAAAAGCAAAAGTCTGTTTGTTTAAGCTCAGTCCAGAATCACAAAGAAATCTTCTTGCTGTAAAGTAAAAGCTAAAGACCCAAATGGCATCTTGTTTGAAAAATCTTACTTCCCAGTATTCAAAAGTCTATCATATACAAGTAAAAATAATGATGTAATAATCATCAACATATTTCAGGATTTTCTGAAGCCCTTCCTCAGTGCAAGCTAAAAAAATACAAATGCTATTGAATATATGCACATTTCCCCCAAACCTATTCACAAAAACAACCCTGTCTTTTAGGGTTCCTATGGTGGCCCTGTTTTCCCCTTTACATCCATTATTGTGTAAACCTTAATAAAATTTTACAGTTGCCCCATTCTAATCAGGCACTTTAACACTTCCTCTCACTTTCTCTTCCACATCTGTAACAAACAATTAGACAAGTAAAGTTACAGACAGGAGTTAAGATACATACTGTATTTCATTAGGTGTTATTGTTGAAAAGGCCCCAAAATATTAAGGAAACAGAATACAGTGTGAATCTTGGATCCAAAGGCGACTCACTGCTTATTTTTAGTCTAGCCATGGCCATTGAATGGAATAGTGAAACAGACCACATGCCTGTCTCATTATGGGGGCCAAGATACAGCTCTCTTCATCATGGTCTCCTCTTCATGGCCAGATGGTGAGAGAGGTAAAGGCAAGGTGGCCAACTTTATACCATTATTACCGCAAAATATAAACCAATGGTGCACCATATTACAGAAGGGCCTCAGATTCAAAAACAATCATAAACAGCCACCCTTTAGATCAATAGAATTAGTTTATCTTTTATTTACCAATGAAAGCGCTGAAGGTAATAATAATACATTTTATTTATATAGCGCCTTTCCCATGCTCAAGGTACAACTCATCCCCCAGTTGTGGGTGGCTTGTAGATTCATGTAGGTTCATACACCCTTGCCAAACTGGTTTGATGGATGCTCCATCCTCCTTGCCATAAGTTATACATTCTGAGTCAGTCCTAAAGACTTTGGGTTGGGGGTTTGTGCGTAAGTAAACACCAAAGCACTTGTGGAGTCAAACCCTCAACAGGTCAGTGCAGTTTTGGCAGCACAAGGGGGACATACACAATATTAGGTGGGTGGTTTTAATATTGTGGCTGATCGGTGAATGTGTGTTTTATCTTCTGTTGCTCTGGCCCACCTTGGGCTGCTGAATGGTGTTACAATTCAGTTCCAAACTAGATAAAACTATATCCATCAGATGAGGCTCAGTGGATGGTCATGCATTTGTCTGTTCAATTGATCAGCCCCAGATATGAATCTATAATATCTCAAACTATTTCATTCCATTCCAAGTACCAAAGTTCAGTCAGGGCTTACTACCAACAGTCCAACTGATATTATTAAGTACTTGTTTGAATTCTATTCAGGACTTGTTTTGAAAAAGCATGTTTCCTCTCGAAAATTCTTTTTCAGAAGGTCTGACTCCCCCAATGCTTAGAGTGAAGGAGGGTTTTCTGTTAGACCCGTCTTTGTCAATGACAGACCGTCAAGGAGACTTGGACTCTATGGGGGAAAAAGTAAACCACCAGGCCCTGTTCACATCCCAAAAGAGCTTTTGTTTTGGAGCACTTATCTAAAACAGGGTTTCTCAACCTGTCTGGTGTTGAGATCCACTTTTCTTAATGGTAGTGTCTTTAAGGCCAGGTTTATACTTCACGTGATGTGACGTGACACATGCTCCAGCGGACGCTACTGCTACACAAGTGTTTTACTGTTCATACTTCCATGCGTACTTTACATAAATCTAGAAGATTTCACCAGGTGGCAGTGTGAGATATAATCACGGTGAGAACAGGTTTGGCTTCACTGTGTTGTGAATTGCCTGAAACATCCATTAAATTTCAGAGGACACCTTGCCACAGTGTCTCTGAAAAGGATGTTTAATGATTACAGCCATCAATCCAGGGATGCGCCCATTCCAGCAAGCATTGGGTGCAAGACAGAAACAAAATCCCTGGACTGCATCAGCTCATCGCAAGATGAACACAAGCACACGCATACACTAGCGTCATTTTAGCTTCACCAAATCCCCATAACGTCATGTCTTTGGAAGGAAACTTGAGCACACTATGGATACCCAACAGGAAAACATGCAAACTGCAAAATGCTACCGCTCTGCCACTGTGTGTAATTATTATCAGTATTCATTATTTAAATGAAGCTAATGACTTACTGTATGTATAAAATGTAACATACATGCATTTCATCATGAAAATGGCATCAAGTGTAAATCTAAGGGATCTAAATGCGCAGAGAGCTGGAATATCAGAAATGTAATGTGTTCTGTGTGTGGCGATTGCTGCTGTCAGGTCAGGAGGAAGCCCCAGACGCACGCAGCGATTAACAGCTGGCCCAGTTTTAAGATAACATTTACAACAGTCTACTTTAATAAGGTAAACTACGAGATTAATGCCAAAAGTTCGACTTTAATCACAAAATACACCTTTTCACCATGTCCTTAATTTTTTTCTCGGTGGCTCAAATACACTGCTGTACATTCTGATGATGTTGTGAAGGTGCAAAAAAGACTTCAAATATATTGTGCATTACATTGGGGAATATGTGACACTTGAACATACAGTGGTGTGAAAAACTATTTGCCCCCTTCCTGATTTCTTATTCTTTTGCATGTTTGTCACACAAAATGTTTCTGATCATCAAACACATTTAACCATCAGTCAAATATAACACAAGTAAACACAAAATGCAGTTTTTAAATGATAGTTTTTATTATTTAGGGAGAAAAAAAATCCAAACCTACATGGCCCTGTGTGAAAAAGTAATTGCCCCCTTGTTAAAAATAACCTAACTGTGGTGTATCACACCTGAGTTCAATTTCCGTAGCCACCCCCAGGCCTGATTACTGCCACACCTGTTTCAATCACGAAATCACTTAAATAGGAGCTGCCTGACACAGAGAAGTAGACCAAAAGCACCTCAAAAGCTAGACATCATGCCAAGATCCAAAGAAATTCAGGAACAAATGAGAACAGAAGTAATTGAGATCTATCAGTCTGGTAAAGGTTATAAAGCCATTTCTAAAGCTTTGGGACTCCAGCGAATGACAGTGAGAGCCATTATCCACAAATGGCAAAAACATGGAACAGTGGTGAACCTTCCCAGGAGTGGCCAGTCGACCAAAATTACCCCAAGAGCGCAGAGACGACTCATCCGAGAGGTCACAAAAGACCCCAGGACAACATCTAAAGAACTGCAGGCCTCACTTGCCTCAATTAAGGTCAGTGTTCACGACTCCACCATAAGAAAGAGACTGGGCAAAAACGGCCTGCATGGCAGATTTCCAAGACGCAAACCACCGTTAAGCAAAAGAACATTAGGGCTCGTCTCAATTTTGCTAAGAAACATCTCAATGATTGCCAAGACTTTTGGGGAAAATACCTTGTGGACTGATGAGACAAAAGTTGAACTTTTGGAAGGCAAATGTCCGTTACATCTGGCGAAAAGGAACACAGCATTTCAGAAAAAGAACATCATACCAACAGTAAAATATGGTGGTGGTAGTGTGATGGTCTGGGGTTGTTTTGCTGCTTCAGGACCTGGAAGGCTTGCTGTGATAGATGGAACCATGAATTCTACTGTCTACCAAAAATCCTGAAGGAGAATGTCCGGCCATCTGTTCGTCAACTCAAGCTGAAGCGATCTTGGGTGCTGCAACAGGACAATGACCCAAAACACACCAGCAAATCCACCTCTGAATGGCTGAAGAAAAACAAAATGAAGACTTTGGAGTGGCCTAGTCAAAGTCCTGACCTGAATCCAATTGAGATGCTATGGCATGACCTTAAAAAGGCGGTTCATGCTAGAAAACCCTCAAATAAAGCTGAATTACAACAATTCTGCAAAGATGAGTGGGCCAGAATTCCTCCAGAGCGCTGTAAAAGATTCATTGCAACTTATCGCAAACGCTTGATTGCAGTTATTGCTGCTAAGGGTGGCCCAACCAGTTATTAGGTTCAGGGGGCAATTACTTTTTCATACAGAGCCATGTAGGTTTGGACTTTTTTTTCTCCCTAAATAATAAAAACCATCATTTAAAAACTACATTTTGTGTTTACTTGTGTTATATTTGACTAATGGTTAAATGTGTTTGATGATCAGAAACATTTTGTGTGACAAACATGCAAAAGAATAAGAAATCAGGAAGGGGGCAAATAGTTTTTCACACCACTGTAAAAGCACCACAAATGCATGTATGTCGGCGTTTTGCTTCACCACATCACACCATTCATCAAACATCGAAGCACACACATCGATCCTGTAGGATCATCAAAGCAGCTTTCTGTCACATGTAGATAGTAAACAGAGACTCTGACGTCACATTCCGACTTTTATCACACTGTGCCCCCCAACTTTTTGCAACTCGCGCACGTGTCGTGTTAATTTCTGAGGATGTGCTCAGAGGACGCATCAAATGAACGCTGGGAACGCGTGGCAGCCATGATGCGTAAGTGTACGTGTTCTGAGCATGAAGTATAAACGAGCCCTTAGACCCAGTAAGGGCAGGTGGGTCAGGTTACCTTTGGTGAACTGAGCACGATTAACGGAGCTGCAACCCCCTGCCATTGTAAACAACAGCGACTTGCAACCCACCCAGTAGCTGAGCAACACTGCTCTAACTCACTTTTTAAAATTAGCTCCTCTGTTAATATGGCTATTGATGCAATTTTCTTAAAACAAGGTAAGGAACCCTCTGAGTGTTCAAATTACTGCTGTGGTACCCAGCCGGGACACCTGAGAAGATCAGAGGAGGGCTTGTGCCTCCTCCAGACCTCGAGGGGGCGACCGCCCTGGGGGCCGCGGAAAAAGAGCTGGGAAGCTTGACCCTGTAGGGGCCCGTGGTCACCGCCAGGGGAACCCCAATACCTGGAGGACCCTGGACCTCAGCACTTCCGCCACACCAGGAAGTGCTTGGGGGGAAGAGGAACAGGGACACCCGGAGTGCTTCCGGGGAGACAGCCGGCATTTCCGCCACACTGGGGCGTGTCGGTGGGAGATTGCCGGGAACACACCTGGAGCACATCCGGGTGCTTATTTAAAGGGGCCACCTCCCTTCAGAGTGGGACTTGAGTCAGGTAGAAGAAGGACAAGGTCTCTGGAGGAGAGAAGGAGGCAGTCTGAAGAGAGAAAGAAGGCATTGTTGTGTTGGCCTGGACTGGACTGTGGGGTATTGGAGTCTGTGAGAGCACTTTTGTAAATATGGAGCACTGTAATAAACGTGTGTGGGGTGATTACAACGTGTCTGCCTGTCTGTGTCCTGGTCATATTCCACACTGCCCAATGTATTTGAAATTCTGATGCCAAACTCCTGTCTTAAGTCGTAGGGGTGGGCTCTTGTGAGTGCTCACTGTGACATTCAATGAACAGACTAAGGAATGCGAGTGTCTTGGATCTAACAAACAGAAGAAAGGTGCACCTGCCTAATGTCCTGTGTTTGTCATACCATGACAGAATGGATGACGGAGAAAAAGGACTTAGACTGCGGCCTGTACTCTACATAGCTGGAAAGCCTTCATACAGCACTGGCTCCGTCAGGCAACAGTTTAATCGATAGTTAGAATGCAGTGAGCTTGCAATGCTTTGAACATTTAAAAATGTGCTCTGACTGTCATCCACAAATTAGTACACCCAAATATGGCTGGTTTTATTATGGCCTGTCATGATGCTGAAAATGTCTGCCATTCCTCAGATGGCTGAGGAAAGCTCACATTATTTCATATTTTCTGACTAACTTCTAGAGGTTTATGATGGAGTCCTTCCTCATTTGCTGTGTAACATCCTGGTATGGCACCTCCTTAGCTTAAAGCACGGCAGAGAGTGTTGAAGGCAGCACAAAGCATTACCAGCGCCTGACTGCCATCTCCCCAGGACATATGTCACACTTACTGCCTTAGCATGGAAAAAAAAATTAAAGACAACCGCACAGTCACTTTTGTCACTCCTGCCTTCTAGCAAAATAGTATAGGACCATTCACACTCACACCAGTAGATTCAGAGACGATCATTATCAACAGATTAAGGAATTACAGACCAGGGGCCTCGTATAAACGGTGCGTACGCACAGAAATGTTGCGTAAGAACTTTTCCACGTTCAAATCGCGATGTATAAAACCTACACTTGGCGTAAAGCCACGCACTTTTCCACCGCAAGTTTTCCGCTCGGTTTTGCAGACTGGCGGCACCCAGCGTCAAAGCAATGCTACTGTTCCTGTGTGGTTACTCCTTATTTTCCTGACGCGGCTTTATAAATACACTGAAACTAACTGCATATTGTTTATTAGTGTAACACATCTGATTGTAATTAACTCGTAACAATATAATGGTCCAGGGAACAGCCATAGTATTCCAAATACCATAACTGCTTTAGCGTTGTTACTCTCACTGCACCTTCTTCTTCTTCTTCTTCTTCTTTCAGCTGCTCCCATTAGGAGTTGCCACAGCGGATCATCTATTTCCATATTACTCTCACTGCACCACTCGGAGTATTTATATCACTGTATCTGTGAATCACAGCAGCAGCTGATCGGAAAGAGAATTATCGCTATACAGCTTTAAGGACACGCTGTCTCAGCCACTGCAAAACGTTTTAAAGCCTTTCCTGTACGGACCTCGCGGTTCAGAAACAGTTTCATCCCAAGAACTTTAAATGCACTTAATCAATTGCTCCTTGTAGAACTGTTTGTACTTATAAGTACAATCACCCCACTGTAAACTTGCACTACAGTTATAATATCTCACAACCTGAGCCACTTTATAAAGCGCGTATTTACATATGATGACGATATCATTTTAAGGTGAAATGCAGCAAAATATGTTTGTTAAATTATACAGATAAAACTTTAACTTCATTTAAATAATCTATATTCTTCACTGAGAGTGTCGTAAGGATAGAATAATTAAACATGTACTACGAAGATATTTCAATGTTCTTTAAACGTTTTGAAGAATCGGCGCTTAGCTTACAGGTGGCTTAACGTCTATTACAGAGCTGATTGTGTGGCGATCGGTTACTTGGGGAAAGAAAAGCAAGGACTGCAGTGGTGGCTACGCCAATATATATTGAATATAAAACAGAAAGAGAAAATAACAACACAGCTAAAAACGCAGCAACAAATTTCGGCAAAAGTTAAACGCTTGTGTCATGAGCACGAGGCGGCTATGCAGTGTCTGCAACAGACGTGGCCATCCACTGTGCATAAGCTACCTTACTGACATTGGCGGGCTAAGGAGCCACCGATTCTTCCTCTGCCCAGTGCCACCACAAGCCTAGAGCCGCCCTGAGTACTGCTGCAATAAATTATTTCATCGAAGTGAAACACATGTTTAATAACGTGCTTTAACTCCTATCATCATGAAAATGACATCACGTATACATCTCAGTATTTTAGTTATTCAGAGAGCTGTAATATCACGAATGTAATGGATTCTGTGTCCAGTTGGAGGAAGAGAGCCGGTTTAAGAAGCAAGTAGTGATTCACACACATAGAGCACATAGAAGATCAAATACAAAACAAAGCATTTAACGTGCTACTTTAATTACGATGTGATTTGAGAAACTGGTTAATTAAACGATTTTAAGATGAAGTTTATGATGTTCTACTTTAATGACAAAATAAACTACGTGATTAAAGTGGAAATGTCTAGATTGAAGTTGACATTTTGTGCTTTTTCCCCACTGTGTGCCTTTTTTTCTCTGTACCCTAATAAGCTTTCATATGACACTCAGACCGTGGGCTACAAATTGGCTTTTCACGGTGACTTTGATATGTGACTTCTTTTTTATTTCCGGCACTGTGCGATTTTGTGAATGTGAGCTTTCAAGTTTCTCCAACACGCTATGTCACTCGATCAACTTCCTTTTGTTGATTATACCACGGTTTATTTGAACAAATAGTATGTTTTTCCTTTGCCTCCACTTGGTATTCGCTGAAATTCTTATGTTTTCCTCCGTGCTTTTCCCATTGTCTTTTCACAGAAGGCTGAGTTTAAGGGCGATTTATATTCATTTGCATATTCAAAGAGGCGTAATTCTGGGAGGAGTTGGGGCGTTACATATAGCGCGTGCACGAGCGTTAGTTTTCACGCTGATCGGGATTTATGTAGCGAAAGAACGTGGAAGTTGGAGTATGCACAGATTCCTGCATCTGGATTTTTCTGTGCATAAGCACATTTCCGCTTTTGTGCTTACGCCATGTTATAGTGCGAGTTCTACGCACGGCGTTATACATGAGGCCCCAGGGGGGTATTTTCCGTACGTCGCTTTAATCATCCGAGATCAGATGCCTCATCTTGGATGAGTTAATGCCGGTGAAACTCATCAGGGGTAAGTCAGTTTTTCAAACACAGCCATGTAGTACTGTAGATTAGTCTAGCTGGATCTAATCATCCGAGATGAATGCGATTGAAAAGCCCATATACTGTATATTGAGTTTAGAAAACATGACCAGCAAGTCATTGATAGGCTGTAACAAAATGACAAAAGAGCGGGCGCATTTTTTTTCACACGAGCGGAGCAGGACCTTTTATTTGGATATGAAGAATTTCAAGATTTAATATGCACAAGGGGTAATACTGCAAATGCAGCCCAAACCAGAAAAGATGGCTGGTAAAAAGTGGCCGACAAATTAAACACTAAGTAGTGTACATTGTACTTACTGAATGCAATGTTTCATTTCCGATGTGTCAGATTAATTATTATTTAATATTTCATAATTCCAAATCAAACGTGAGAACATGGGAACAGGTTAAAGTGAAGTACAAGAATATACTTCAAACTGGTAATTATTGGTATATAACTATTTAAATAATTGTTAACATAAAGAATCATATATAATGTAAAAAACATTAACTTTAAAGCTAATAAGAAGTCAGACAAGCTAAAAACAGGTGGAGGTCCATGCAGTCCAGACCTAACCCCTGCAGAAGAGTTGGCTCTCCAGCAAAATGCCCATCACCCTGTTTCTGAGGGCATTCCAGGGGGAAGCTCCTCCTCAGAACCAGTGGCAGGATGCAGTGGTCACTTCATTTCAGGTAAAGGATGGTCATTGCATAGATTTGTCCTCAATGTGTGCCATAGGTATGTGCCATATAGTCCTCTTTTTTTGTTGGGTCAATTTCAGGGAATTTCATATCCCTAGAACCTGTGTCTGACCAACGAGATATTGACGAAGGTCAAATGAAGACACTGTGTCTGATTATTCATCAGGAGAAGAGGTACATTTTCCAAATAATGTTTGATCAAACTCCACTCTGATCAGTCCCATGTGCCTAATCACATTTGGAAATCCTGGGTAATGAGAATGTTAGGCTGATTGTGAGATTCGTTATGGAACTGTGGGTGTTTTTGCCTGCGTACCTGCAATGGCATGAAACACCTCTTTTATTGTCTGCACACGCAGGTGTCCAGGAAACACTATGAAAACCTGAAGGAAATATTTCAGAGCCAAACAGACTTTACGAATTGCCTGGCAAACTGCACTTTTAGAAAGATTTTCTGCATCGCCTAGAGTATATAAAAAAGGTGCCGCTTGCAAAAAAACTCAAAGCAATGCATACTGTCTGTGTGGTCGTGAAGGCCCAACTTCGCCTAGTTTGACTTCGAATATAAGGTGCTAATAAATCTTTGAGGTACAATATTCCCCCTCGGCTAATGTGGTATTTTTCAAAAAGAATTTCCTCCGGGAGCAATAAAGGATCTCACCGATCGCGCAAAACCCTCTCAATATGAAATTCTCTTCTTATAATTTGCACACCGAAATCAATTGGTTGCTTATTCATGAACGGTGAAGCCGTGACTGAATGAATTCCACACACGGACACTGATTAAGTGTGTAAGCTGATCCTTGTTTACATAGAACAAACCTGCTCCGAGTAGGTTTGAGGATTTGGATGTGCTGCTATGACAACACATCCAGCAAGAGTTTCGAAAAACCGACAGATCCAGGATCAGGCCAAATCATCAACAATTACATCCGGCTAAACGAGTAATCCACGTACAAAAAATACCCCCTAGGCCTTCTCCCTCTACCTTTCACCTTTCTGAAAGTAACTGAACTTCGAATGTTGCATCAGGTCAAAAGACATCTGGAGTTCTACCCAATTTGTGAGTCTCACAGTCCATTTTTTCATTCCTCTTTCTGTCTTGGGCATGTCTGCACAATGCAGTTTTTCTCGATCTCTTACACACTATTACCACACTTATTAACTAAAAGCCCCAAACCATACCGGCATCTACCAAATTACAAACTCATTTCCCAAAACTTTAAGCACCGGAGCTCTTGAGAGACTGAGTCAGGAGTGTCCTCAATAAAAACCAAGATCCAGGCCTTTAATGACCTCTTAAGCACAGCCATCAGCAGTGTGTCTTGGCAGTGACATTCATGTCTCTGGTGACTCTTCCTATGAAGTCAGTAGATGGATTGGGAGAGCATTGGGGGTCATGAGGTCACTGGAAAGGGGTGTTTGGTGCTCCCTATATCTATGCAAAATGACAACGGTCCAAGTCTTCACAGTCCTGGTGCTTCTTGTCTTGTTATATGGTTGCGAGACATGGACGCTATCCAGTGACCTATGACGAAGACTGCACTCCTATGGTACTGTGTCTCTCCAGAAAATCCTTGGGTACCATTGGTTTGACTTTGCGTCAAATGAGCGGTTGCTCATGGAGTCCCAAATGAGGCACATTACCTGCATTGTGAGGGATAGTCAGTTATGACACCATGGCCATATGGCGAGACTCCCCAATGGTGATCCGGCTCACATGATCCTCATTGTTAAGGTCACCCACGTAACACCTAGCTGCAGCAGATAGAGGGTCATTTCCGGAGTGTGGGACTGGACCGCATGTCTGCCTGGGGGGTTACCGACTGGGATCCTGAGGTGTTTCATCATGTGGTGAGTGCGGTAACATGCTGTACCAGTGCATGCTCCCCAACCTGACCTGATATTTTAATGCATGATTCAGATTCATTTCATTCTTTGTGCAAACCTCTACACACAAATCCCTTCATGTATCATTGGCTTCACTATGTGCTCATTTAGTAAGTCCAGGCTTCAATAACTTTAACTCAAGTCAGCACAGCTGGGACACATTTAGCACACAATTCCCCAGGTGCAATCACTACGAATCAAAATTGTTCACACACCACTTATAGCCTTAGGATAAATAGATTAAAGGGCCATGGGTCAGTTAAGTTGTTCTGGAACAATGGATAGACCACCACAGGAAGAAATAGGAAGAGGACACCGGAGGGGAGGTGGAAGAGGTGAGGAATAATAACAGCAAGAGCAAAGAGACAAATGGTTTCAAATGAGATTTGTGCCTCTTTTGTTGACCATGTTCTTGTGCATGGGCTGTCAATGGCAGAAGTTGATCAAAGAGTGCAACCAAACCTGAGGGGCTTCACAGTAGCTTCTATAATACAAACCTTCATAGAGAAAAATAGGTAGGCCATTTACATCCTGCTCTCTGCTGTAACTGTGGTGTACTGTACTGTGCACTGTTCCGTACAACACCTACATGTACTGTAGCTGTTTGCTCTGGTGGACTGTGTGCTGTCTGAAATACATTGAATGACTACACCGCTTCACATAGTTATTGTATGCTCCTATCGTAAAATGGATGGTTTTACAGTTAGCACTTTTGTTTTCCAGAACTGAGAGACGATCACTTGGTGGAGGCCAAAGATTTTTCAGAAGAGCAAGAGAGAGTGATGATCAATATGGTTATCGCCAACAACACGATTTGCTTACAGGAGATACAGTTGAGGGTTATTGGGGACCAAGAAATCTTCCGAGGGATGGATGCAATCAGCTTGTGAAAGACTCTATATATATATATATATATATATATAAAATGTATTATTATTAGTAGTAGTATTAGTATTATTATCTTTTCAACAATTGACTACATTCTTTGAAAGAACAGGTTGATGATGAAACAGAACCGTTGTGTGCCTTTCAAAAGGAACTCCAATGGAGTTAAATATCAATACCTGGAAGATATGCAGCATGATTTTTTAATACTGTGTATATGAACATAGTTACAGTATGTGTTACAGTACTGTGCAGCATTATGCAGTGCACAAAAAACTCTATTATGGCCTCCTTTTTTGTGTACTCTAGCAATGTATGTCAGAGTAGTCATTTGCTGTAGTGTGTGTCATCTTTTGTAGAATCTTTTCAATTGAAACAAGACCCACTCCTCATGAGCTCACCTTGTTGATGAGGTAGGCTTCAACCTCTCTAAACGAAGAGAGGGAGGAACACAATCAGTCGATGGGCCATTGTGAATGTCCCTTGCCAGCGAAGAAGTAATGTGACAATGTGTGCTGCCATCAGCTACACGGGTCCTCCACTGGCAATGCTTCTGCTGGTTTTCCTTGATGGTCTCCAACTCAACCAGAGGAAGCCAGCACAACCAGAGCAGCCATGCTACGTTCGAATTTGGGACAATGACAGTTTCCACCGGGCTGCTCTGGTCCGTGTCTGCTTCACCAGTAACCCCAGATTCTGCCTTTATATTCCCTTCTCCTAAACCCTATAGAGGAGTTTTTTTCAGCACGGCAGTGAAAGGTCTAGAATCGAGACCCCTACATTCGTGTTCACCCTTACACTCAATTGAGGAAGCTTGCCAGGGATGGATAAGGCATGGAAGGGGTTTTCCCCAACTGCTTGGCCAAGGCTCATATTGCATGTGATGTCAATGAGATTGTCTGGCCTGACCCTGACCAGAAAAGGGATGCTGCAGCTGAATTAAATGTTCTTTTTCTTTCCAATCCTTTTTGTATTATTAGTTGTCCCCCGTGGTCCCCCGCATAGTAGTAAAACAGGACAGTGAGCAGGGCCTTGCCCAGCTCTCTACTCCTGATGACATGCTTCCCCCTCCCCTCAGCCCCCAGCCTCTATCTTGGATTAGCACGAATTCAAACTATGATTCTTAGTGCAATGAGAGAAGTCACAAAATCAACCAGAATGTTTAAGCAAATTCTAGAAAAAAAAACCGATCTAAATCCGTTAAGTAGTTCTCTCGAACACTAGATAGATAGATAGATACTTTATTAATCCCAAGGGGAAATTCACATAATCCAGCAGCAGTATACTGATACAAAGAAACAATATTAAATTAAATAGTAATAAAATGAAAAGAATTAAAATAAAATTAATGTTCGTGATTTACTCCCGGGTGGAATTGAAGAGTCGCATAGTGTGGGGGAGGAACGATCTCTTTAGTCTGTCAGTGGAACAGGACAGTGACAAAAGTCTGTCACTGAAGCTACTCCTCTGTCTGGAGATGACACTGTTAAGTGGATGCAGTGGATTCTTCATGATTGACAGTAGTTTGCTTAATGCCCATCGCTCTGCCACAGATGTTAAACTGTCCAACTTTAATCCTACAATGGAGCCTGCCTTCTTAACAAGTTTGTCCAGGCATGAGACGTCTTTCATCTTTATGCTGCCACCCCAGCACACCACCGCGTAGAAGAGGGCACTTGCCACAACCGTCTGGTAGAACATCTGCAGCATCTTACTGCAGATGTTGAAGGATGCCAACCTTCTCAGAAAGTATAGTCTGCTCTGAGCTTTCTTACATAGAGCATCAGTATTGGCAGTCCAGTCCAATTTGTCATCCAGCTGCACTCCCAGATATTTAAAGGTCTGCACCCTCTGCACACAGTCACCTCTGATGATCACAGGGTCCATGAGGGGCCTGGGCCTCCTAAAATCCACCACCAGCTCCTTGGTATTGCTGGTGTTAAGGTGAAAGTGGTTTGAGTCGCACCATTTAACAAAGTCTTTGATTAACTTTCTGTACTCCTCCTCCTGCCCACTCCTGATGCAGCCCACAATAGCAGTGTCATCAGCGAACTTTTGCACGTGGCAGGACTCCGAGTCATATTGGAAGTCTGATGTATATAGACTGAACAGGACCGAGAAAGTACAGTCCCCTGCGGCGCCCTGTATTGCTGCACACGATGTCAGACCTGCAGTTCCCAAGACGCACATATTGAGGTCTGTCTGTAAGATAGTCCACGATCCATGCAACCAGGTGTGAGTCTACTCCCATCTCAGTCAGCTTGTCTCTAAGGAGCAGAGGTTGGATGGTGTTGAAGGCGCTAGAGACGTCCAAAAACATAATTCTTACAGCACCACTGCCTCTGTCCAGGTGGGATAGCTAAGGGGATGTAAGATATGCCCCGAGGCTGGCGTGTGAGTGAGGAGGGCCTCGGCCTACTGCATCTCTTGGATTCGCACAAATAAATCAAAACCGCAAGTGAACTATGATACTTACCGCAATGAGAGAAGTCGCAAAATAAACCAGAATGTTCAAGCAAATTATAGGAAAAAACCCGATGTAAATCTGTGAAATAGTTCTCTCGTAAAAAGCGGACCAACATACAGACAGACAGACATTGGATTTCATCTATATATATATATATATATATATATATATATACTGCTCAAAAGAATTAAAGGAACACTTTTAATCAGAGTATAGTATAAAGTCAATGAAACTTATGGGATATTAATCTGGTCAGTTAAGTAGCAGAGGGGTTGTTAATCAGTTTCAGCTGCTGTGGTGTTAATGAAATTAACAACAGATGCACTAGAGGGGCAACAATGAGATGACCCCAAAACAGGAATGGTTTAACAGGTGGAGGCCACTGACATTTTTCCCTCCTCATCTTTTCTGACTGTTTCTTCACTAGTTTTGCATTTGGCTACAGTCAGTGTCACTACTGGTAGCATGAGGCGATACCTGGACCCTACAGAGGTTGCACAGGTAGTCCAACTTCTCCAGGATGGCACATCAATACGTGTCATTGCCAGAAGGTTTGCTGTGTCTCCCTGAACAGTCTCAAGGGCATGGAGGAGATTCTAGGAGACAAGCAGTTACTCTAGGAGAGCTGGAGAGGGCCATAGAAGGTCCATAACCCATCAGCAGGACCAGTATCTGCTCCTTGGGCAAGGAGGAACAGGATGAGCACTGCCAGAGCCCTACAGAATGACCTCCAGCAGGCCACTGGTGTGAATGTCTCTGACCAAACAACCAGAAAGACTTCATGAGGGTGACCCAAGGGCCCCATGTTCTCTAATGGGCCCTGAGCTCACTGCCCAGCAGCATGCAGCTCGATTATCATTCGCCATAGAATACCAGAATTGGCAGATGCACCACTGGTGCCCTGTGCTTTTTACAGATGAGAGCAGGTTCACCCTGAGCACGTGACAGAAGTGAAAGGGTCTGGAGAAGCCATGGAGAACATTATGCTGCCTGTAACATCATTCAGCATGAGCAGTTTGGTGGTGGGTTAATGATTGTCTGGGGAGGCATATCCATGGAGGGTCACACAGACCGCTACAGGCTTGACAAAGGCACCTTGGCTGTCATTAGGTATCAGGATGAAATCCTTGGACCCATTGTCAGACCCTATGCTGGTACAGTGGCTCCTGGTGCACAACAATTCCTGGCCTCATGTGGTGAGAGTATGCAGGCAGTTCCTGGAGGATGAAGGAATTGATACCAGTGACTGGCCACCACACTTTCCTGACCTAAATCCAATAGAACACCTCTGGGACATTATGTTTTGGTCCATCCAATGCCACCAGGTTGCACCTCAGACTGTCCAGGAGCTCAGTGATGCCCTGGTCCAGATCTGGGAGGAGATTCCCCACAACACCATCTGTCATCTCATTAGAAGCATGCACCGATGTTGTCAGGCATGTATACAAGAACACAGGGGCCATACAAAGTGCTGCGTACAATTTTGAGTTGCTGCAATTAAATTTTGGCAAAATGGACTAGCCTGCCACATAATTTTTTCACTTTGATTTTTGGGGTGTCTTTGAATTCAGGGCTCTGTAGGTTGATCATTTTCATTTCCATCAAACGATGTGGCATCCTTTCGTTCCTAACACATTACCCAGTCTATATCAGTATAGATATCCAGGAGGATTTCTTTTCCCATTGAGATCTGATGTGTTTTCAAAGTGTTCCTTTAATTTTTTGAGCAGTTTATATATATATATATATATATAGAGAGAGATTTTATACATTAAAAGATATATATTTTTAATTTCTATGTTTGTTATTTATATAGTTTGTTGGGAGCAGGACTAACATTAGTAGTGTTTTGAACTGATCTCAGCATGGTGTCAGACTATGTTGTAGTGTATGTGTTTTTGAGGGCTTTTGTGTGATGCCTGAAGGCAACACATGGTTCTGATATCAGATTACATGGTGTTGAGTAGAGAGTTTGCTTTTGAACTGGAAGTTTGAGGAGTTGAGTGCACTTTTATGAAATCGTGTTTGGAGTTTTGGAAAATGGAGCTTATTTTCAAGAAATGTGTATAAGCAACCGAGCAAAACTATAGCTCCCTTGGTGATAGTTTCGATGGATCCAGGCTTTGGATGCTCCACTCTCAGGTTTTCTTCTCCTTTCTCTTCTTTTGAGACATCTGCAGTTTCATTCCTACTCGAAGAGAAGATGGTTAACATGTTTTAGGCAGCACTCTGTAAGACAACATTCAAGCCATTACTGTTCAATCACCAGTCTCACCCTTTTCTGGAATATACTATTATTTATAAATGTCTGTGTGCCTGTCCAGTTGCTAAGTAAATGTAAGTAATGTTTTTGTTTCCTATCCAGCATTGTTGTCACTTGAATTTTACTGAAAGAAAAGAGAAAAGTGGAAAGCAAACATACCATAGCATTTTCTAAGCGCACTTAATCCTGAGCAGGGTAATAAGAGGTCTGGAGCTCATCCTAGCAAGCACAGTCCATCGCAGGGGTATAATAAGCTGTAAAAGTCGAATAAGGAGACAGCAAAAAGGTTTGGTTTTTTCCGGCCCCGTATATTGTAAATTCTCCACTGCAACAAACTGGTCAAATAATATAAACAAAAGTTCATATGCGCAACGCCGTTGTGAGGCGTCGGCGGCCATTTTATAGGGGAGGAGCCGGAAGTGGAAGAATGCTGGGAAGGAACCGTGAGGGATGATGGGACTGCTGACGTCAGGAAAGATGGCGGAGGAAGGGCGGAAGTGGACGTAGTGCGGGCAGGTTATGGTGGCGGAGCGTCTTTTTTTCCTGGAAGACAAAGGAGAAAGGTTAGCACCCCGCCATTCCCCGCCGGCGAACGTCTTTCGAAGTGATTTAAGATCCGTCCGCAGCCTCCTAGTCGCGCGTGCGTGACAAAGCATAAGTTTAATGTGTCACTGTGCTCTGTGCAAATATATCTTATAAATCTGTCTTTTTCTACTCACGTGCACAGTTGACACAGCCATATTTAGCACACAGGAGTTCACCATATAAGAATGGCTAGGCAAGCATTTTAAGACAAGACAGTTAGGGTCAACTGCGAAATGGGCAGTCAGACTGATGACCATTATATACTATTTCTGAGTGTCAAACTCAGCATGAAACTGTATCCTCTTTGCCTTGTTTGTAATGGCGTGATTCACTTAAGTGGGGGCCTGCACATGAAGAAAGAGTACAAAGCCTTGGAACATTGCCCGGCACACCTTTCAAACCGACGGACAGATGGCAGATAACGTCATCTGATCCTAAAAATCCTTCCACCGCAGCGGCAAAAATGTCAGACTCTGCACATCGGGCCCCCACTCCCGAACTGGGTTCTTGCCATTGGCTTCCTTCGTCTGTTATGCAGTGTAAGCTGTCATTAAAGAAAGCTAAGTTATTTCTCCTATGTGATTTCTTACCACCGTATCACTAAGGGAGGGGTATCGCCTTTTAATACCAAATATTATATACTAGCAAAATACCCGCGCTTCGTGGCAGCAAAGTACTGCATTAAAATTTTTATTAAGAAGAAAAGTAAACCTTTTTAAACTGAGGGAAAATATACCAATAATTATTTGTTAAGGATCTCTTTGTATGCCACATTGCCAGTTCAGCCCTCCGGTTGTAATATGACCAAGCTGTGCACTGAGCTTACTCTTGAGCATGCAACGTACAGTTGGCCATGTGAACAGTAATCTTGTTTCAAATCTCACAGCTTGGATTGCTGCTGTCATAATCGGTTTGAGTTTCATGGTTTGTTTTAATTACAACAGTATTTGTAGGACTTGTGTTGAAGTGACATTCGGCATCTGTCAAGCGTTGTAAGCATACAACCGGTTTCATCGATAACTTCGCATCCAGCTTTTGAGAGTTTAAACATTCATAAACATCAAAGTGTCCACTACTGAAATCGTCACCGGTGAATCTAAGATGTTTAAGAGGCATTGGCGGTTGTCCAAAGGTGTAAAATATTTGGCCATTTCTGTACACTTGAAAGCGACAACCGAACAATTCAGCGGCAGCCATCAACTCACAAGCAGAACCATAGGTGAAGGGCTTAAGCATTTCACTCTTCTAGTGCTCCTTTGCAGTATAATTATCTCCTGTACCGTCATCAGTCCACACCTTGAACCTGTCCCAGTCATTCAATACATAAGACACAATGTTCCTCCGGATATCAAGAGTGAGCCTGATATGGCCGTGCAATATGTAACAAAGAGAATGGAAAAGGTAGGTGGTATCTCCGGGCATGGAAACCACTTGGTAAGTGACAGTTCTTTGATCGATTGTGATCACCTCGATAGACATGTTAATGGGGGTACGGATGGAACAATAAAGGAAATGGATACCTGAACAATGTAAACTAAGTCTAAAACACCTATACAATAACTATAATTGTAATAAATGAACAATAAAACAGTGGAGAAGCTGTGGATTAAATAAAAAGGCCGCAGTTATCAGCAGGGAGACGTGAATACTGTGGCGAAGCAAGGAAGGGAATGAAGAGAGTGGAGCGAAGGCCTTATATAGGTAGGCAGCCAACAACGTGGGAGGCGTTGGGATGGGGGACCCAACGCCGCCTCACACGGTGACCGAGCTGCAGGCTATGGACGTACAGTATATATGTACGTAAGTAGGAGTCTGTTAGCGTTGGGAACCCGCGTATCAAATTTCTTGAAGATGGACCCATAAGTAACAAAGACCGTTGAAAAGTTCAATATGGCAGCCAACAGTGGCGTCATACCACCGAAATAAGTACGTACATTGGTTCCGGTTAGTGCAGGGAAGCCGCCTACCAAATTTTGTGAAGATGGGGCCATAAATAAGAAAGTTTAACATGGCGGATGTTATCAACCGTTATGACCGTTACGTGTAGAATTTCAAAATGAAACCTGCTTAACTTTTGTAAGTAAGCTGTAAGGAATGAGCCTGCCAAATTTCAGCCTTCTACCTACACGGGAAGTTTGAGAATTAGTAATGAGTGAGTGAGTCGGTCAGTCAGTGAGTCAGTGAGGGCTTTGCCTTTTAATAGTATAGATAGATTCGGGTTATTAACATGCCACAATTACAAAAGAATTCATTGCAACAAGGGAGCTAACGCCCCCTACTGGATACAAGGGTGAACACACACACACCTGAGCCAGCTTGGCATTGCCAGTCCACCTAAACTGCATGTCTTTGGGCTGAGGGCTAGGCTGTGCAGGCTTGCAGAGAACAGACAAACTCCATGCAGGAAGGACTCGAGACGTAAACCCTGGTCTTCTTTCTACAAGGCAGCAGTGTTATCGCTGTGCTGCCGAAAGCAAACATATTGTTATTTCATATTTTACGGTCAAAGGGAAAGTATGTCATTTATCGACCTTTTTTTTTAACCCAGTTTTGAGCTGCCTTTGGGCTGGAAAGTTTTTGAAGGTCCTCGAAGTCCTGCCTCCCGATAGCTGAGTGTTTCTGCTCGCCTTCCATTTTTTTTTGTATCTATAATTTTTGCTTTTTAAATGAGTCCCTTTTTATTTCTTAACCGTGACCTCCTATTCCAGTGCAACCCCAAGCGGTCAGTCGGACTCACCCTTATGACGCATTATCTTGTGTCTGCAGACCTTCAAGAAGCCCCGCAGTTTTGTCTGAATGTGACAGCTACACATCTGTGATGCACTCCTTGTTTGACTTCTGAAATTCCTCAGGCTGCAGCAGCTGGGATTGTGTTGCAGGCATTGGTGAGATAAACCATCATGACTTGGGGGGCACAAAAATGCCAGGGATGTACTGCACCAGTGTACGTGAAGCTTGTCGAGCTTCTTCAATGGTTATGTTTCATACCTTTAGGCCTTCCTTTTTATCAGCCCCCCTCTCTCTCACTGGCATATTGCCTTTGGCAGATATGTCATAGTATTCAGACTTAGGTTGTCATGCACCATCTATTTTGAATTATATTGGGAAAACGTGAGACATACAGGAGCAGAGTTGCCAAGTCCTGCTAGAATTCCCAGGCAAACTCAAAACCTGCTGGAATCCCAGCCAATAAATGACGTAATTGACCCAAATCCACAGTTAAAAGTGGGGTGTTTGGTGTTTTGAACACGCTGGAAGAGTGGATGGAAGGTGTGATAAGCCCCCCCCAAAAAAACACATCCCACCTATTCAGTACAGTAGTTTTACCCTGGGAACTGTTCTCTGTTGAGCCCATTTGACACGTACCTTATAGCCCAATCAATCAAAGTTCCACCCAGTCCTACAAAATCAAGCCAAATACTGATTAGTCCATTTTAACCGATCCAATTGCCACCCAAATACCCCACAGTACAAAGCCCCTCGGAGGCCATGGTGTCATTTTATTTTTTCCAGTGAAACAATCTTGAGCTCACCACTGACTGTCTCTTTCACATACCCACCACTTACTCTTTCGTGCTCACCGCTGTCTCATGCCACCACATACCGTCTCATATGCACCATTTTCCAACTCCTTTATGTGTCCACCACTTACTATCTCAAATTTCATCAAAAGGCTTAAATGTTAAAACGGCCTGCCATTAATATCTTAAAATTTTTTGAAATTGATTCAAAAGCTTGATATCAAATTTTAAAAGTGTGATATCCAGTTTTAAAAAGCATGATATCAATTTTAAAACCGACGATATCAGTGTTAAAACTGCTGCTATCAAGGAAGTGGATGAAATGTTAAAACGGCCTGCCATAGTTACAGTTCTTTTTGCCCATGAGGGAGCACGCCAGGTCAGCCAGTCCTCCCAATGAGCTGGCCTCCACTCACTTGTGCTTTTTAAAGTGTTCAGTCAATGCGTGCCTAAGCCATTTTATACTCAACGGCGCAAGTTGAAAATGATGTCAGGTTTGGAGACACGCCCTTGAACGCTGGAAATAAATTTGTTCTAAATACTCGGCTGATATGCAGCCATGTATCCATTATGGTCAGTTTCAAGGAGAGACTGGAAGGATGGAAATGTTGAATATGATGCAACTGCTCAGCTAAACACAACAGAGATTTGCCAAAACATTTGAAATGCACCATCCCATTCACAAGAATATTATACTCAACCCCTCCTTCACCTCTTTCGGTCAACACGTCTGACATTTCACCTTCTCATTTTTTCCAACACATCCGTTCTTCCATAGGCAGAGTCTCTCATACTTAGCAAAGCGACACTGTCCGAACACTTGCTGACTAGGAGAATATCAATGCACCGATCGAACGGACCGCAGTAAAGTAGAAATTTTGTTTTGGTTGCTCACCACAGGCTGCCATCACATGGTAAGTTACCAGGCTTTAGTAGACGTGTCACGTGGCCCATGGCGTGCAGCCTTAACTGGCACTGCCTCTGACACATTAGAAGAAATTTGAGGAGAACGGGTCACTTAGCCCAGCCGTCCTCACCAATCCTATCCTCTCAGTTTCTCCAAAATACAGTCAAGTTAAAACAGAAAAGGTTCAGCCCTCTGCCATCCACATCTATGTGCGAAAGAGCACTGATTATGGGGAATAACTAAATGAACAATTAAAGCACTCTCGGCTACATTCACCGTAGCCGTTGTTGGTTCGTAAAGAAACGGAGCAGTTTTTTTTATAACTCTCGATTGAAGTAATTCTCAAATACTTAAAATATTCTCCGAGCCTCATTTTATTGTGTGTGTCAGCTTATGGGCATTCACAACCATCCATCCGTTTTCCAACCTGCTTAGTCCAATTTTTGTTTGGTTGACGTCTGATTCTGAGCCAACCGGGAGCAAGACAAGAACCAACCCTGCACGGGTTGCCTTCCCATTGTGAGGATCACTGAGGCTACCCAGGCACATGCTCGTATTGGGACAGGATATTAATAAATAAGACCTCCAATATAAGACACCAGAGACAAAGGGGGGCACAAGGGGAGACAGCGATCAAGACTACTGGCTTCTTGGAAGTGTGGGGCTTCAGCTCGATATGCAGACTGGGCAACGAGCTGGAGGATCCTAACTGTTGGGCAGATTCCATGCAGCAGTAAAAGCCTGTCATCCACTAACACGGGATTCATTTCTGAAGACAATAATGAATAAAGACATTGAGAAGAAGAAGTCGCAGTTGTTGCTGCTGTTTTTGTTGGCTGCCAGATCGGCTTTGTTGCGCATTTACGCAATTCCCCGACTTCCCATTACTTCTGCATTTTTTCCAGTCCCTGCATGTTTAACTTTCTCAAATAATCCAAGAATGAAGCTTTGGATTTTTTTTTTTCCAAAGCAAGACCGACAGGAATGAAACAGATGCGTGGCGATCTCGCGGGACCTTTCTGAGAAGAGAAACCGTCAGTTTAATGTAAAGGAAATGAGCTGCGGAGTGAACGGGACCGTCGCCATAACCCATTTTAAATAATGATCATCCAGAGCTCCACATTCATAGCCACGTTGCAAGGAGGTCATTTCAGAAAATAAAAATTAATTCAATGAAAAGATCTTAAAGGCTGAAGGGTAGCACAGTGGTCAGAGCTGTTGTTCTACAGCTCACAGGAACAGGATTCAATTCTTGCCAGTTTTGTGTGGAATTTGCAGCTTCTCACGGTTTTTTTTTTTTGTATACATCAGATTCTTGTCACATCCCATGCACTTTGTGTGTCAGGATCAGCATTTCTAAGATGGCTGTGTGTGTGAGAGTATGAAATGCAACCCCTACCAGAGATTGTTCCTTCCTTGTTCCTCATGCTGCTGCAATAAGGAACTCTGTAATGTATCTTCAGAAGGTGGGCTGATGAACAAGAGCCTGAAGATGAATATATCAAGATGGTGCTGTGAAACTGGATATGTATCCAGACCCAGATATTCTATGTCTTTGGAATATGGGATGAAACTACAGAACCCAGTGCAGGCTCCACAGAGACAACACCCTGGCTGGCATAGCAGTGGTGACCTGGGTGTCAGTCCATAAAGACGTGCATTACACCACTGAGGAAGACATTTCTAGAATAAACGTCTGTGATGCATAGGCTGGCCAGATTTTCATTCGGGACACAACTTATTAACCAAGTGATCAAGTATGGGTCAATAAATAATTTTAATGTGCATGAAATTGAAACTGGAGCAGTTGTTAAACAGATATTAAAGAGAAGAGTGGGGCAAATGCGCAAGCAACTCCTTGGAGTTTATTTTGGTATATTCCAATTATTAAACATAACATCTGGACACCCCTTAGTGTTGAATCATACTGAAATCAGTTGAGATATATATGTATATATATATATGTATATATATATATATATATATTGTCACAAAAATGAGACATAGACAGATATAGGTTTGGAGCAGCCACTCGTGTAATCTGGTATCCCGGCTGCAAAAGTCATTTTTGTCACAATAACCAGCACTGAAGTGCATTCAACGGAGTCCAAAACAAGACAAAGGGAAAAGGGGCAGGTTTTTAAAGTGGAAGACAGGAAGTGAGGTCATAAGGATCGAGCATGTGGTCTTCAATCATTGGATCACCACCGGACATGACATCAGAGGGGCCGGAGCTGGTGAGGTCGACTTCCATTGGCTCGGTCCCGGAAGTGATGTCAATAGAGCCAGGTGGACTCCCCCGGGAATGGTCTACAAGAAAGGGAGAAAAAGAGTCCGAACTGCATTCACTCAAGCCCTTTAGCTGCCTCCCATGTGCACGTGTGTGACTATATATATATATACACACTAAGGGGTTCCCCCCTTGACAACCCCCCCAGCTTGTGCTTCGCATCTCTATTACTCGCGTAGTGAAGAGGGGTGCTGAACGCACCCCAAGGAGACACGGTCGCTTCTCCAAAACCCTCTCTTAACTCTTTTAGGGCTAATTTTTTTTTTTTTTTCTTATCTCCCAGGGCTGAATATTTTTCCAAAAACTAACATTTTTTAAAAAAGAACACAAAGCAATTGTTTAACATATCAAATCAACAAAAATATTTACTTTTGACAAATATTACTGTCTTGCATGTTGTATGAGCCTGCATACTCTATGATTTCACATACATATCACATACATTTTACACAGCAAAGTCCTGCAAAGTCTGATCTCGGTCCAAGCAGCCAATTTCAGTCATTGCCACATTGCACTGCTTACAATACGTGTTGCTTTGGTGCCTACTTTTCACATATATTGTTAGTGTGTGCTGTAGAGAGACAAGTCACCCTTTTGCCATTGTGCCATTCCACTGCCACCAAGTTTTCTGCCCGCATGAAAACCGTATTGTCACCTCTTTTCATCTTCTGAAACTTTATGAACTTTATGCATGGCATTATAGCCCGGCTCACCCCATGGGATTTGCTTCTGTTTATTACAGAAGTGAATAAAACTTTGCAGCAGCAGCACGCACCTATCACCATGCTACATAACCTGTCCAAAGCCACCAGGGGACAAAGCACGTTTGGACCAATGCTCCCTGAAGTTATATCACCAGTTCTGTCCCATCTCTATTTGTAATACCACAGCACGCTTCATCTCGTCTTTTGTTGTGTGTTTACACTTTGAAAAATGAGAATGCGATGCAAACGCAGCCCGCGATTGAAAAAATTTCTCTGCCTACCTGTTTATCTCGTCTGACGGTAGCTGAAAAGCAGCATCAGGAGAGAGCAGCCTGAGGTAGTCCAGTGGCTGGTAATCTGTCATGTCCAACAGCGAGCCATGCCGTCTTGTGAAGTCCGGTAGCCAGATCGGCTCTCAACGGATCAATGTCTGTGTATTTATCCCACGCGAACCTTGCTGTAGATGCATCGGCTGCGCGCGCTCAGCTGGCAGCAGATCTGCTGGCGCGCATCGGCTGGTGTTTGATCAGCTGATTCCGGCTTCTCACTCTCTTGCTCAATCTCCTGATCACTGTCAATAAAATCCGATTCTGAAAAATCAGAGTCCGACTCCGCGATAATGCGCAAAACATTGTCATTGTCTGCGAGTGTTTTCTTTTCTGCACTCGCTTCACTCCATTGTCACATGTCGATACCATCTTGCCATTGTTTACATTTCGCAACTCACGCACACGCTAGGATTAGTTGCCGAGTCAACGAGTCTATCATTCTTCCAAGCACAGAGGGAATGCCTGTGACGTGACAGTGAGATTTGTCGCCATTAACAGCTGATTATCGCCCTCTATCCCTGGATGTCGACTTTAGTCGACATTCGCCTCAACCCCTCCTGTCGACAAAAGTCGACATCCGCCCTAAAAGAGTTAAACGGTGATACAATGTGAAACAGATACAGGTTTTTTTTCCCTCCTCTTTGCTTGATCAACTGTGGGTTTGCTGCTGCTGCATGCTGTGTGATCTGCATCTTGCGCAGCACTTCAAACATTTAAAAGTCTGTACAGCAGCTGACCTACTCTTTGGCTTTTATTTCCAGCCTAGGCGTGGTTAAATCTTTTGGTACAAACTCTCGCCTCGCGGGATGCAAATTCTTTTTTATTTTATAATTTAAAAACGGAATAAGAATCTGAAAATCTAACAACATGACATTAAAGTTTGATAAATTCTGAAAAGAATGATACCAAACATATATATTTAGGTTTAAAAATAAGCCCGATTTAAAGTGTGACAAAAATCATGACATAAAAACGTGACATAAAATCTTTGCACAAAATAGTTTCACTTTTAGGCTTAGGATTTTATATATAGAGAGTAGATATATACATATACATGAGGGGCAGATAAGCTAAAGTTATAAAATGGGATTTATTTGAAAATGGAATGAACCTCAACAAAACTGATAATGTCATTTCTCAATGTAGTCTCCACCCTTCTCAATGCACTTGTGCCACCTGCCTGGAAGTATCTGAATACCAGCAGAATGAAAGGTTTTGGCTTGTCCTTGCAACCACTCGTGCACCCGAGTTATTGTTGAACACTATATGCCGAGATGTACTACAGTCACTGTGGCAAGTTACTGTGACTTGCTGGAGACCAATGTGAAGCCTGCTATTCAATCCAAGCAGCTGGGACTGCTGTCTCATGGAGTTCTTTTGCTGCAAGACAGTGCCCACCCATACACTGCTAAGAACATCAAGGCTTGTCTGGAGAAACCCTTCTACCCAGCTCAGCTCATTGTCTTGGAGTTCCCACAATCCTTTTATAGTCCCTAACCCGGAAGTGTTTCCAATCCCCAGTCCATGTGACCTCCTATCACTTCCGGGTCAGATCAAATGTCTTTTTCTTCAACCCGGAAACACGTCATTCCCCTTGTCCATGTGACTCGGACGTACTTCCGGGGCGTAAGGCAAATAATCCTTGTTCCTCTCTGCAGCGTCTCCTAGCGGCCCCCATGGTACCCAGCAGGGCTGTGAATAAAGACCCCAATTTCCATGATACCCTGCTGGCCTTCGGGACACTTCCCTGCTGCAGGGAGAGCTTCACCTGGTGATGTGGGAGTATTGGCTGGGATGAACGGCCGCACATATAACAATATATATATATACAGTACAATATGTATATAAATAAGGTCTATATTGTAGTGCTCTTTTAGGTAGCGCACTTTCCTCAGAAGGAGGAACTGGCACGGAAGCTGCTCGTCTTCATGATGGAATGCTAGTGTCATAATGCTGGCGACGTTTCCAGAATCTGAGGAAACTGCTCAACACTATTATAATATGAATAAAATACATCACCACCATCTATTTATTCAGTCAGTTGAACAGCACCTAAATAAGGACCATAGCAGGGAAATTACATGACACATAATTGATGGTGGGTTGTTGTTTTATCGATCACATCCACTTTACTGTATGAATTGTTCACATTGTTGGTTACTGTAATGGCCTAGTGGTGTGAGACATGAAGGAATTGGCCTAGCATTCTGGCAGTGCTAATAGTAACTGGCCGCTCTGATATTCTGTGGTTCCACACACTCCTGGCTGCCCCGCACCACCTTCACATACCCCCTCAGAACCTTCCTCACTCCGCTGACTTGGCATCACTGGCGATACTTTGTTCCACATTTCCCCCCCACCTCCATGAGCTGATATAAAGCTAGCAGCCTATTTAAAGGTTTACTTGTGGCCACTTGCACTGGCCGATGGGCTTTAGCAGTGGAGGAGTGAGTGGTCTTCTGTAAGCACGTCTCTTATATGCCCTATTCACGCTCCCCTTTTCCACACTCGCAGGAGCTACTTTTATAGCTCGCTATTCCTAGTAGTTCCCCCTTTTGACAGTCTTCAACCACCTGAAAATTGTCTCCCTCAGGTCCAGACCAAAGATGTTACAATATAATTAAAAAGATATTACTTGTATTAAGTCTTAATGTACAAAACACAAAGCACAGAATTACATGAAAAAAACCACTTGACTTCATCTTCTACTGCCTGTTTGTATCGTGCATGCTGCCAGCGCTCTCTGCCCCCTGGACTGCTCTTTGACTCCGCCTCCCATGTGATGTTAACCACGCCCCCACTCCACCTCTCTTTACCAGAGGGCCTTACAATTTAAATCATAAAGCAATCTGAATCCACGTTGTCTTGTCCACTGGTAGTTTGGACCTTAGCCTATTTTCGGATCATGCTTTTTGATTTTTGCCTCATCTGTGGTGTGAAGCAGACCTTTGTTTTGATTTTCTTATTTCAATGACCCCTTTTTTTGTTTCTTCCCAAAGTGTACAATCATATGACGCACCATCTCTGCCAAGAAACTCAGTATTCCTGAGTTGGTAAGGGTGGTCTGCAGTGGACTGGTGCCCTGTCTAGGGGTGATACCCACCTAATACCTGATGTTGCCACCATAGGCATCGACATTTCATTGACCCTGAAGTATATTAACAGATTAGAAAATGGATGGGTGGATGTTTTATCAAAAGAAGAATGAACAGCACTGACATATATCCCAAATGGTGGCAGTCGAGATCCTAGGAAACCTCTGAGTCTTCACGCCTTCCACTGGTCCAGCATTTTCATTTCAGCTTTAGAAATAAGTTACTTATTCGAGCAAGTCTCAATGATTTGGCATGGCTGAGCTGGGAGCTGTGCCCAGTTCCACCAAGACTGACTTTATTATAAGTCAACCATGGCTAAGTGCCCACCATTTCAGGAGATTAGCTCAGCGTTTCCTAGCTTGCTGCCCCTTCTGCGTTTACTCACAATGGACCTTTGTCCCTGAATGATGGTGTGAATTCATTTCCTTGAGTACGGCTGTCATCACACATAATGTTTCATATTGCTAAAGCCAACTGAAAATCATCTTCCATCTGAGCTGCGTTCAAGGAAGAAATTTTACAACAAATTGGCACAGGCTTTGGAGGAGCTCTGCAGACCCCCCAGGGTCATGGAGGTGAGTCCAGAGATAACTGCTCAGTGACCTACTCTGTAAGACAATACCCTTTGTGTCTTATTGGGACTACTGTCTTACTTAATTTAAACGTGCCAAATAACTGTCTGTGCATAGTAAGATCAAGATGTACCCATATGTGTTATCCAACCGGGGACTCTTAGATTGTTTGCATGAGTGAACGTGGATTTGTATGTGTGTATACACCCAATGCTGACCCAGCAGCCTGTCCAGATTTCATTACTGTTGCCAGGATAACTTATTTGATTATTAGATAAGATATACTTTATTTGTACCCAATGGGAAATTAAAACTCGGGAGAAGAAAAAATATATTTTTATAATAAATGAACAAAAACCCCCAAATATACATAAGACATTCTGGCATGGATAATGAAGTGCAGTTGCTGTCAATAAAAGGTTTGTAGGCGGCCATAAGATAGCGAGACATGTCCAGATGTACCACAGGTTTACATGTAAAGACGCTGATATTTGAATCCAGCAGCTCCAGCTCCATAAAAAGGCCAGGCCTTTAAAAGTTTTTGTTCTCTCCAACGTTACATATACTCTTTAAAAATAATGGTTCGGTAATGGCATTTCATTGTTCTTTACCGGGTTGTGTGGTTCCACTTAGAACCTTTGATTGACAAAGAACTATTTAATTCACAGAGGGGTTCTTTGCATTTAAAGTTGGTTCTTTGGGCTTGGAAAATGTTTCTAATATGTAGAAAAGGGTGAAATCTTTCATGTATGGTAGGCTGCAGGATATAACAGATTAAGAAAACCTGGTGCTCCCTTATGGCTTTGCTCTGAACAACCACTCTGACAACTTTATTTTTAAGAGTGCAGTTGAAGACATCATCTTTCAGCATGACCCATTTTTAGAGTGTTCATAGTGGATTAAGTCATTTTGCTTTGCCGAGTTTAAAAATAAACATCAACAAAGTAATGTGGATGAACTCAGACTGCGTCTCAAAGTCTGGATGACACATTTCAGCTTGGATACTTATGTGTTTTTATTTTTTTGTTAACTTATCCCACAGCCGGTTCTAGGGTTTTTGCTGCCCTAGGCGAAGTTGTAAATGGCCCTTCACCACCCACTTTGCTTTGTAGGACTGGGGACAGCGAAGTATGTAGGACCTCAAATTCACAATTTGAGAATGTTGAGTTATAGCAACGTCTGTTTAAAAGACTGTCTCGGAAAAATAAGCTCTTGGGGGTGCTATTTCAGAAAATAATTAGGAATCGGGACATGTTAGTAGTCTTTATTTATTGCTTTTGGCGTCTCTTGAAAGAAAGTTAAGAAAGAAACACTACATTTATTGATAAAACTATGACTACAATTCTATGGTAATCTATTTAAAGCACCAGGTGAACCTGTGCCTTTTGATTTTGGTGGCATTCTACATATATATATATATAGAGTCTCGCTTATCCAACAATCTGTATTATCCGACATCCCACCGCAAAAAAAAACCAAAAAAAAAAACGCATCAATCGGTAACAAGAATTGCAAGTTGCGAGCATGAGCGTAGTCTATTTTTAGTTGCTAGGTTCATTTTTTCAGTTAAATTTTTCTGTTGTTTTGTTGTAAAACATGATTACAGTGGATTATGTGGCCAGCCCTCTCTGGCGTGTGTGTGTGTGTGCGCCTGTCTCTCTCTCGCTCTCTCTCTCTCGGTGTCTCTTTCTCACGTGCGCGTGTGTCTGTCTGTCTCTCTCTCGCACTCTCTCTCTCTTGCTGCACAGGGAGAGACTGAACACGTGCGGAAATCATCGGCACGCACAAACCGAAGGGGAAACTGGCTCGTTCGTATACCTAGTGTGTGGTCGTGAACAGATGCAAAAGTTTGGCGAACTTTTTGGTCATAACCTGATTTGTACGTGTCCAGAGACGTTCATGGCAGAAGTGCTGACTGCTCATCCATTATTTGACTGGGTAACACTGTTTAGATCATTTTGATTCTCTGTTGGACAAGATGATAAAGTATAATTATCAGTTTATAGTGACATCAAAAATGTAAGAATTTCAAAACATATTCTGACAGATGACATCATCTCTGGATTAAGAGTGTACGGCAATCAAAACAACAACTGCAAAAAACCCAAAAAAAACCCAACAAAAAACAGGGGAACCAAAAGAATCCCATTATACCGTCAAGTCCACTTAACCTGAGTCAGTGTCACAGAGGGCTGCACTGGGCACAAGACAGGAAAGACCTTTCAGCAGAGCATCAGTCCATCCTGGGGTCGCCTCACACGCACGCACTCCTAGACTTAATTTGGAATCACTAACAAAGAATATTCATTTTAAGAAATAATGATCTTAATTATTTTGAACAACAGTAGATACTAAATAATCTGAGTTTGCCACTGAAATCACATTAAAATACCAAATGGACACACAACACAAATAATCAAACTTTCAGTGTCCTCTAACAATTTGCATAGGCTAATATTACTGAATGATTATTTAAATATGTAGTAATGCACTTTAGGCTGAAATATTTATTGACCCTGTTGCTATACATTTTATCAATAAAGAGTGAAACCGTGTTAGGATTAAACATCTTAATGCCCTTCCATTATCAGTACCCACTTAATCCAAGTTCTAGGGAGCCAAACAATATTCCAGCAGCATCAAACGCATTGCAGGAACCAGGAACCACATTAATTGCTGGCCAGTTCAGAATTCTCAGTAAAACTAACCTGCCCATTTTCGAGAGTTGGAAAGAAAGCCAGTGTATGGACTGAGAAACTCAAACTGCTAGCAGCAGGACATGCACACTCCACACTGACAGTGACAGGGCCAGGAGCCTAACCTGAGAACCTGGCACAGAGAGAGATGAAAGGCACTGTATGATAGATAGATAGATAAATATTTGAAATGCACTATATATTTGATAGATTATACATCCTTTATCTATATAAATAAAAATACAAATGTGTGCCTGTCTGACTATCTGTCTGTCTGTAAGTCCAACATTACTTGAATGAATTTACAATAAATTGGTATGTATACAGTAATCCCGTTATATCGCGCTTCAACTTTCGCGGCTTCACTCTATTGTGGATTTTATATGTAAAATGGATTTTTCGCTGCTTCGTAGGTCTTTTTATATCTGGTACATGCTTCTTCAGTTGGTTTGCCAAGTTGATTTCATACAAGGGATGCTATTGGCGGATGGCTGAGAAGCTACCCAATCAGAGCACACGGTTAAGTTCCTGGGTGCTGATTGGCTCAGCGACGGAGAGCAGCATTCAATTCCGCGTTGCGTTAGCCAGCATCTGATCTCGCTCATTCAGCATCAATGTGTTTCTCTGTGTAAAGAGTTAACTTTTGTGCTCTTTCATGTTTATCTTTGTGCATAGTCAAGTCCTTCGTTATGTCTCCAAAATGATCTGCTCCTGCTACTGCTTCTGCTTAATATATCTAATATAACTGGGTAAGTAAGTAAAACGAGTGCATTACTGTATATACAGTAAATATAAAATTATTTTTGTTAAAATATGTATTATTACAATGTGTTTAAAACTGTATTACGTATTAAATAAAACTCCTCAATGATATACGATACGTATGTTTGTGCGTAGTATATAAACAGTGTGTTTACATACATAATTTGAACAAATCTTGCCTAATATCTAAGAGAATATAAAGGGTTTATGCTGTATAACTGGGCGGGAAATGTTTATAAGAGTGTTGGAGAGTTTATAAGGGCTTAAAATATGCAAAAATAACCATATAAACATATGGTTTTTACTTTGCGGATTTTCACTGTATTCACCTTTTACAGTATATTTTCTATCCCCAGTCAGGGGCTCAGTGGTGGCTTCTATAAGAATTCTTGTTATTCAACACATTATTTTCTTTCATTTTCAATCCCAAATCAAGGATCCTTACAGAATGTCATGAAAGCATTGTGTTCAATACCTCACTACTGCCACTGGTGGCGATCTCATGTACTGCGACAGATGAATGTTTTCATTGAGGGTGCACCCATTCATGTTCTGTAGAATAAAGTCACTATATTTTGCTAATTCTATTTCTTTTTTATTCATTTTCAAATAATATGCCTTCTAGAAAGAGAACCAATTTAAATCCAAGAGTTGCCAATGCCAGAAGAAAGTGTTTGATGCATGATTTTGATAGGCAAGAACAGTGGAGCAAACATTTGAAACTGTACATAGAATGTTCTGTCTCTTATAACAACCACATAAAAGAGGTTAAAATATTGACAGGTGACAGAACAGGTCAAGATGTTTTAATCCCAAAAATACCCGTTTCCCATTAAGTTTCCAGTCACTTTTAAACATCTGCAATTTGCTATTTGTGTCTGATTTGCTAAGATCATAAACAAATCACAAGGTCTGACATTGAAATTTTTCCTTAGCTCTCTAGACAGCCAATATGGATATTGTAGTCAAATCCACTGAATAGAACTGAAGAGGGTAAAAGAGTTCAGTATATGCTGATGGCATCAGCAGAAGGAAGGATGAAAATGCAGATGCAGTGCCAGTCTGTTGCAGGATCCACTTTAATTCACAATTACACAAACAGTCCTACAGAGCCAATTTTCAATCATCAACTAACCTCTACACACCTTTTTGGGCAGGTGAGAAAACTGGAATATTGAGGAAAAGGCCCACAGAGACACCGGGGGAGCACACAAACTCAATATTGATGGGATTCAAATCCAGAATACTGCAGCTGTGTGACAGAAGTATCAACTGCTATGCCAACATGCCATCCAAGACCTACATTTTCATAGTAAAATGAATAGAATCCCAAAATAGTTTCTTTATGTATTTAGTTATTACATATGCAAGCTTTAATTTACTCATACGGACAACAGTGAAAGTAATTCAATATGAAACCATGATCTCTCATCTTCTGAAACTGCTTTTCCTGGTGAGGGTTGCAGTAGTTGCAGGTCAAGCCACTCAGCCCAGACTTCAGTGCCTCCTGCTACAGATACTGCTACAGCTACAGCTGCTCCAATCCACTTGAAATTTTCACTTTCCCTTTTTCTACCAGTTACACAGCATGAAGTTATGGGAAAGAGTAGTGGAGGCTAGGTTAAGAAGGGAGGTGATGATTAGGGAGCAGCAGTATGGTTTTATGCCAAGAAAGAGCACCACAGATGCAATGTTTGCTCTGAGGATGTTGATGGAGAAGTATAGAGATGGCCAGAAGGAGTTGCATTGCATCTTTGTGGACCTGGAGAAAGCATATGACAGGGTGCCTCAAGTGGAGCTGTGGTATTGTATGAGGAAATCGGGAGTGGCAGAGAAGTACGTAAGAGTTATACAGGATATGTACGAGGGAAGTGTGACAGTGGTGAGGTCTGAGGTAGGAGTGATGGATGCAATCAAGGTGGGCATGGGATTACATCAGGGATCGGCTCTGAGCCCTTTCTTATTGGTGATGGCCAAGTTGACAGACGAGATTAGACAGGAGTCCCTGTGGACTATGATGTTTGCTGATGACATTGTGATCTGTAGCGATAGTAGGGAGCATGCTGAGGAGACACTGGAGAGGTTGGAGATTTGCTCTAGAGGGGAGACGAATGAAGGTCAGTAGGAACAAGACAGAATACATGTGTGTGAATGAGAGGGAGGTCAGAGGAATGGTTAGGATGCAAGGAGTATTGTTGGTGAAGGTGGATGAGTTTAAATACTCATCAATAGTACAGAGTAATGGGGATTGTGGAAGAGAGGTGAAAAAGAGAGTGCAGGCAGGGTCGAGTGGGTGGAGAAGAGTGTCAGGAGTGATTTGTGACAGATAGGTATCAGCAAGAGTGAAAGGAAAGGTCTACAGGACCAGCTATGTTATAAGGGTTGGAGACAGTGGCACAGAGCTAGAAGGTGGCAGAGTTAAAGATGTTAAGATTTGCATTTGGTGTGACAAGGATGGACAGGATTAGAAATGAGTACATTAGAGGTTCAGCTAAGTTTGGATGGTTGGGAGACAAAGTCAGAGAGGCGAGATTGAGATGGTTTGGAGATGTGCAGAGGAGAGATCCTGGGTATATTGGGAGAAGGATGCTAAGGATAGAGCTGCCAGGCAAGAGAAAAAGAGGAAGGCCTAAGGGAAAGGTTTATGGATGTGGTTCAGAGAGGACATGCAGGTGATGGGTGTAACAGAGCAAGACGAAGAAGACAGGAAGATATGGAACAAAATGATCTGTTGTGGCAACCCCTAATTGGAGTAGCCAAAAGAAGAAGAAGAAGAAGATAAACAAGACACCGAGGTACTTGAACTCCTCTATTAGGAGCATTTGTTTTTACTTGAGTCATGCCTTGATAACAACCTCAGTGTTTGCATTGTGTTCTGCTTGCTGTTTCCTAGAAACAACAATTACTCGGCTGTCATATAGTCTGTTACAGCTGGCCTTATTCTGTATTTAAACCGGTGCTTTGAACTTAGTAGAGACACAGTTGTTTTATCATCTCAAGCTTTGCTGTTTTTGTTTCATTTGATGAACTCCTAGTTTTCTTTAGGTCTTTGTTTATGGTTTTGTGCAATCGATTTTTTGCATTTCACCTACATCCCAACTCATCTTCAATAGCTCTTACTTTTTGCTCACACAGATTACTCATTTGAGCTCTTTTGGAGTTCTCTAAACGTCTCTCACATATTTAAGCCAAAGCCATGGTAATCCTGTGACATGATTTCAGATTTCATTAACCCAATCTCTGGTGCTGTGCTGACTACTCAGGAGGAGGAGGAGGAGGAGGAAAGAGGCAGAGGATTCCAACTCTGGGGGAGGTTAAGCTGCCCTAGGCCTGCAGCAATGTGGCAATGTGCTAGAATTTCAGTAAATACCTTTCAGCATTCTTGACATCTGACCAAAAATGTAATCTTTCTCTGTAAGAATGGTCTGAACTTGACTTACAATGAGCTGATTAGTGAAACAAAATCGAAGGAAACAAAAAGTAAAGATTCCAAGGATTAATAAAACCACTGTGGGAGGCTGAGCATTTAGCTAGAGGGCCTTAAAGCTGTGGAATGATCTGCCTGCTTATATGAGAGACAACTCTTTGGTGTCAAGCTGAAGATTCACTCATTTAGGGTAGCACCCTCTGATTAGAGCTGTTGATTAGCTGTGCATATTGCATCTTTCTTTGTTAATAATTTTCACAAAAATAAATGTGTGGCAGACATTGTGGACTACTACAGCCCCTCAGTTCTGTTTCTTTTCTTGGTATACTGCCATATCACTTGATGCCATTGCTATATTCCCAGGATACACCAGACATATCGAGAGCCTTGGAGCCCAAAGATAAAGAGATTCAATCTCTTTATTAGACTGCACTTCACAAATTTTTAATATTTTTGAATGTCCTGGAGGAGGGCAAGCAGGCAGCTGGCTTGGGTCAATCACCAGAACTGTCACTATGTTTGACCCCAGAGGTTACCCCAAGAATGCTGGAGTTTTTTTTTTTTTTCCTTCTCTCTGATATCTACTGGCCATACCTCAATTCTAATGTTAATTGACTGACAAATTGATTATATTATTCATTGTATTGAAATGGCTTTTTTTTCCAATGTGTGTGTTCAAGTAAATTAGAGAGTTCATTGATATAACTAGTGTGCGGCTCGTCTCTATTGCATTACAGCTCCCTGAGCCTGAAGCCAGTGAAGAATGCTTTATAAAAGCAGGCCCAAACCCAAGTCAGCTTGTGTAAATATCAAGGTGGAGATGGAATGCTTTTTCACATTGTAAAAATATTTTATGGCGGCATCAGAATTGATTAATTTGGTCCATTTCTTTCCAGCATGTGAAATAGATCTAAGGCATTGTTTTCCCAATCCACCATCTTCTACTGGGTATTCGTTATACGTGTGTTGGACTGTAAAACGTTTCTTCCACTCACATCTTGTAGTAAGCAGCCTTTGTTTTCTTTTCCAAATCAGCCTTATTCTTACAGTTCTGTGTCCCATTGCAGATTGTTTACCCAGCTTTTCTGGCTTTCCTGCCTTTAAATATGAGCTCAGTTTCCCCTTATCTCCCAAGACCCCAGTAGTCGAACAGCTGCAGACAATCTCTCCTCGCCGCTTCCTCTGGTCACAATCTGCGCTCCCTCTTTCCCTCCACGCCTTCCCATTACTGTTCCTTCAGGCTGTGTGATGGTAAGGGGGCTTTATAGCAGTGACGATAGTGTGGGACAGAACTGAGGCAATGATTTGAAGCTGGGCACTGCCATTGAAGACTAACATGATGCTTCCAGTTGCAGCAAGCGCACACATTTATTATTTCTATTACTACTATACTGCATAAGTCAATTGAAAAGCATGTTGGTGGGAAGCCAAGATAAAGATTTAAAATTGAAATGACTCACTTGATTCATCATGGAGGGTGGATTTTTTAAATTACCAGGGGGTGCTTGGTTCACACCGTAATTCACAGTTGTCTTTACCCCTTAATGTTTATATTCTCTCATTCATTGAAAATTGTATACAGATCCTTCACTCTTTTCACATTTTGTTCTGCCAAAATTCATTTTTCCCCTCATCGGATAACTTTCAATACCCCAGAATGATAAACGCAAAAATAGGATTTTAGGAACTGTTGCAAGTTTATTTCAAATAAAAAATAGAAATATCACATTGACACATGCACTCCGACCCTTTACACAGTACTTCATTGGTGAACCTTAGGCACTGACTACCTCCTGGATTCTCTTTGCTTTGACGCAATAAGCATTTCACATGCTGATTTTCTGCCATTCTTCTAACCAGTTGGATGGAATCTGTCAGAAACATGTCTCTGCAGAAATGTTCAGCCTGTGTTTAAGTCCCAGCTTTGGTTCGCCCACTCAACAACATTGACAGAATTGACCCAAAGCCACTCCAGTGAGTGTTGCCTTTGCTTTGTGCTTTGTGCTATTGTCCTATTGCAAGGTGAACCTTCGGCCCAGTCTGAGGTCCAGGGTGCTCTAGAGCAGGATTTCATTAAGCATATCCCAGTACTGGGGTGGCACAGTGGCACATTGGGTAGCGCTGCTGCCTCGCAGTTTGGAGACCTGGGTTTGCTCCCTGCATGGAGTTTGCATGTTCTCCCCGTGTCTGCGTGGGTTTCCTCCGGGTGCTCCGGTTTCCTCCCACAGTCCAAAGACATGCAGGTTAGGTGGGTTGGCGATTCTAATTTTAGTGTGTCCTTGGTGTGTGTGTGTGTGCACCCTGCGGTGGGCTGGCACCCTGCCTGGGGTTTGTTTCCTGCCTTGCGCCCTGTGTTGGCTGGGATTGGCTCCAACAGACCCCCATGACCCTGTAGTTAGGATATAGCAGGCTGGATAATGGATGGATGGATGGATATCTTGGTACTTTTTGCTTTGTTCAGAATCTCCTCACCCCTGATTAGTCTTCCAGTCCCTGCCAGGCTGCCATCACTATGCTTCACCATTGGAATGATATTGCACAGACAATGTGCGGTGCCTGGCTTCCTCCAGATATGACGCTTAGACTAAACAGTTCAATCTTGGCTTCTTAATACCAGAGAATCATGATTTTCATAGTCTGAGAGTACTTTAGATGCCTTTTTGCAAATTCTAAGCAGAATTATTACGTGCAGTCTGGCCACTCTGACATAGTGACCAGATCAGTAGAGTGTTACAACAGGTGCTTTTTTCTGTAAATTTCTTTCATCTCCACAAAGATTTTCTGGAATTTACCCAGAGTGACGTTTTGGTCACGTCTCTTGCTAAGGTACTTCTCCCCTGATCGTTCAGTTTGGCTGGGCAGCCAGCTCTAGGAAGAGTCACGGTTCTTACCAAAATTTATTCCATTTAAGAATTATGGAAGCCACTGTGCTCTTGGTAGCCTTCAGTGCTGCAGGAATTTTTCGTAGCCTTTCCCAGGTCTGTGTCTCAGAATGATGACGTCTGTAAGCTCTGTAGGGGATTCCCTTTGCATTATGGCTTGGTTTATTGCTCTGATACACATTATCAAGTGTGGGATCTTCTATAGACAGAAGTGTGCCTTTCCTAATCATGTCACAGTTTGGACTCCCAACACGGCATAGAAACGACGATCAATACACTGGGATACACCAGTGTCATAGCAAAGGGTCTCAATACATGTGTCAGTGTGAGACTTTAGTTTTTTATTTTTGTAAAACAAGAACCCTAAATTCCTGTTTTCACTTTGCCACCCTGGGATTTTGATTGTTGCTTGATGAGGGAAAAAAGTAAGCAATTTTAGCATAAGACTGCAACATAGCAAAAAGTAAATGAAGTGAAGGCGTCTGAATACTTTCTGAAGGAACTGTATGTCTAAAAGGACAAGTCACCCCAGATTAAATCTTCAAAGGCATCAAGTCTGATTGTCTTTTAAAGAACTGAGTCTCCACTGAGACAAAGACAAGAAACTGTACTGTCAGGGGAGTACCTGCTATGGAATCTGTTGGCGCTAAGTCTCTGATATTTCCTGCCTGCCACAGTATAAAAATTTAATGGTCTGATATTTAATTCTATTAATTTTATCTCAGAGAGGCACTATCTCACAGCTCAGGTCACATTTTGGCCCCAATAATCAGTCCAGAATAGATGGCAGTGCCTTCAGGGTCACTTTAAAGATCATTGTGATCTCAAAAGTTCAGTTTCTCCTTCCCCATTGACTTCAATGCATTTTACCAAGTTTGGCAAAGTTCTCAAACATCTGTCTGATTTCAAGGAAATCTGAGGTGAAGCAAGCTCATCAGAGTTAGCTCATCGCTGCTGGCTTCTAATTAAGAAACTGGATTTGAACAAAAACCTGCAGCTACCGTGGCCTGCTAAGGCTAAACTTGTGGAACTCTCCTCTAGGAAAATTGCCTTGCTTGAGCATTTGCAGTCTTGCCCCTTTTGACAATGAGCTTGTTTAGATGTTTCACATAGTGGTCCCACAGGCCTGTGGAGAGGCTGGCACATGCTGGACACACACCTTACATGTGCTAACTCAACTGAGTCAGCAATTTGAAAAGTCATTGATAAACTTGTCATTTAAGTAGCAGATCCCAGTTAGAACTGGTGAATATTTATTGTCTATCCATTTAACTTTATTTGAATTAGGAGTTTCCAATTAGGGCCAAATATCAGTTGTTGCCATCTGATTATATATCCATTCATGTTTGTAGTCCAACAGCTATGAGGAACCAACGCCACAGCAATGGGAGCAAGAGAAGACCCAACAGTAGATGGGCACACGCACACCACACATCTGTATATTGGTCATTGTAGAAGAAGTACAACATCCATCCATCCATTTTCCAACCCATTGAATCCGAACACTGGGTCACGGGGATCTGCTAGAGCCAATCCCAGCCAACACAGGGCACAAGGCAGGAAGCAATCCCGGGTAGGGCACCAACCCACCGTGGGACACACACCCACACCCACACCCACACACCAAGCACACATTAGGGACAATTTAGAATCGCCAATCCACCTAACCTGCATGTCTTTGGACTGTGGGAGGAAACCCACGCAGACACGGGGAGAACATGCAAACTCCACGCAGGAAGGACCCGGGAAGCGAACCCAGGTCTCCTAACTGCGCTTCCGTGCTGCCCAAAGTACAACATCATACAGTGAATACACCTTACTGTATTTATGCTAACTATACAGGAGGGCTTCTTAGGGTTTTTTGTGCAAGATTTTTGGTAATGTGGACCGAGACCCAGAAGTGAGGAGCATATCTAGTAAACTGATTTTGTTTTCTGTTATATAGTCTTGTTTTATTAGGACATCATTGAGTGGTGAGTTGTTTCCATGTCAGTAAGAATTTCACTGTACTCCATACTTGTGACAGTACTACTACCTCTACTGCGGCTGGACTCACCGCACCTTCATACGCCCACCACAACAGTCAGGCAGCACATTAATTTTCTGTCAAAACGAGGCAAGGTTGCAATTGTTCTGAACATAAAAAACATCAAGATGGACACAGGTACTGGAAAATGGGAGGAAAGTGAGACAATACACCCTGCGTTAAAATCTTTATGAAAGTTCTTTTTAGCTTCCTCTGCACTAAAAGATTAAAAAAAAGAGGCAAGATTCACAAATCAAAAAAGAAGCAAAAGCCAAGCACAGAGTCCAAGTGCAGAATCACAATTGTAGTCCAAATAAACTTTATCAGAAGGTTGTAACTGGCTATCGTGAAGTTATTCTGGGTAGCAGTACCCACAGAGGATGCTATCCTCACAGCAAAATGCCTTTCAAGACCCCGGATGTCATAATATAAGTGCTATTATGGGGTTTGAGATTTCCTAGACCTCTAGGAAATGAAGTGTTATGGCCGTATGGGCATACCAGGGAAGACAACTGATCTGAACCTCTTCAGTACACCTCCATAGTGGGGCTGACATGCAGGAATCTCTGGTGCTGCTTGTGGGGAAGCCATATCCATATGATACCAGAGATCGATGTCAGGACCCTAGAAATGCTTACAGGAGGGTATCTGGAAGGAGGTTGGAGCACAGTATGAAAGGGCCTTGCTTCATTTGCTCAGAGGGCTTGGAATTAGGAAGCAGCTGGTGAAAAGAGGTGGAAGGTGAGCAGCAGAAACGTACAACAGAATAGCCAGTGGTTACTATTTTTATTTAAGCCTTGGGGGGCAGAAATGTTTATTATTTTCTGTTTTCGTTTTACTTTATTGTTTCCCGTATCACTTTGTAGTGGTCTGGTGCTGCTAAGATTCACACCGTCGATAAGACAGTGATTTACTTATTTTTTTCAGTGTGGATTCCAGGAACGCACCCAGCCTTGGACCAACCCGCACACACTCACAGGCAGAGACACTAAACCAATAAATAATATTTTAGATGGAAAACCCAATACAAAACAACAACAATCAGACAAACCTCTCCTTTCCCCTATGGTGATACAATTTTAACAAAACAATGAACCACAACAATAAACACTCACAACAATGTCCTTATACAGTTTAATGTGGCAAAAGCAGATGAAATGGTTTCATGTGAAGGTGACAATCCTGAGAACAGCTTCTGTAATAAATGAGTGAAACAGTCCTAGAGATTTGCAGGAGCGCTCCTTTTGAAGACGCATGACAGGCAGGTACGAGACAGTCCATTCATCTTAACGGGAAGTGAGCCAAGGCACAATTGACTTCTCAGAAGACACGTTGGACAGGATACACAAAAACACAGCTCTCTCGTTGCGCCGCCAGGCACTCTTTTTCAACTTTCCCACTGGCCTTTCTCATCCCCAGTAGCCACTGCTTCCGTTTCAGTCATCCAATGACGAAAATCCCCCTTGGGCTGCTGGGAAATGGAGTTCTTCCCACGGTAGCACTGCTATAACTTATTGAGACTTTGTTATTAAAGCCTTTGTATTGCTTTGTCATTTTCAACTCAAGAATGGTGTTTGCGAGATAAACCCTACAGGCCAAACTATTTTCTTTGTCCCTGTTTAACACAACATAAGGTTTGTTATTGAACCTGAACACAATACACAGATAATATATATTGCACATTTTCCATTCGTAAATATCCGTCATGTCTTGACATCACGTATCACAATGTTATCTAACCAAATGAATGGCAACAGGTGTCATTTCTAGAAACAACCTGACCATGTCCATCAGATTGCTCCCAAAGGAAAAGAGTATTTCAAAATAGTTCCCCTAATGAAAGTATGGGCATAGTGGTAAAACATTTCATACCAAATACAACTGCACATAAGGTACCAAAATGAAACCCGTAAGTGTTCAGTTAGTGAACTGATAAAGAGTGGATGAGGCACAGAAAGGGGCCAAAACCAGCACTCCTCACAAAACACAATCAACAAACCAAAACAAAACAAGAGACAAAATTCAAAAGTCAAAAACAATTTTGCAAAAAGGTCACAATGTAAAAAATTAAACTGAAGTTATTTAGCAAAGTGCTCCACTGACAGACTGAGGAGATCGTTCCTCCCCCACACTATGCGACTCTTCAATTCCACCCGGGGGAGTAAATGCTAACATTAATTTTATTTTAATTCTTTTCATTTTTATTACTATATAATTTAATATTGTTTCTTTGTATCAGTATACTGCTGCTGGATTATGTGAATTTCCCCTTGGGATTAATAAAGTATCTATCTATCTATCTATCTATCTATCTATCTATCTATCTATCTATCTATCTATCTATCTATCTATCTATCTATCTATCTATCTATCTATCAAAGGACATTTAGCAAAAAGAGGTTTTGAATCAAAAAAATCAGTCAACTTTCAGCCGACCTTTCAACTCGTCGTGTCACCTGGTTGCAGGTCACGACCTCTGAGGACACTCCCTTGACAATAATGTGGGACGCTGTCCTGACATCATATATACAAAACCATTGGCGATCATTAAAATACAAAATGGTGACCAAAATGACCTCAAAAATTATATGACTAATAAAGTAAATGGTTACGTGAAAAATGAACATCAGAACTGATGTTTGAAATGAGAACTGAAATGTGTGACAGGCGCCTGGCGTCCATGCCCAGTCGGGATGCCCCTGCACACTGTATTCAGGGGGAGCAGCCCTGGACAGTGCAATACCTCCCCCTGGACGATAGATGGCCGCCCCCCTGGCCTGGTGAAGTGCCTCAGTTTCCCACAGGGCTCTCTGGGAATTGGAGTTGGGGGCAGCCCTGTTGGGTCCCGCACGTACCACCAGGGGGTGCTGTGTTTGGGACTCCTGAGCCCATATGGACAGCGCAGCTTCATCACACCTGGAAGTGCCGTCAGATCTTGGTGATCAAACACCTGGAGCACTTCCAGGTGACCTATAAAAGGAGCCAGTGACCACCACTCATCGGCCAGAGTCGGGTGGAGGAAGACAAGGTTGTGAGGGAGGAGTGGTGGTGCCAAGGAGGAGTGTTTGTGATTGTGCTGCACTGGTGGTTACTGGTGCTTGGGACTGTGTTGTGGCTGGGGGGATTACGGGGAAGACGTGCCCTCCAGCTGAAGAAGAATAAAAAAGCATTTTATTTTACACGTGCCTCCAGTGTCCAATCTGTGTCGGGTCAGGCGCTATATAGTGCCGTTTATAAATGAGTGTAAAATTGCTCAAAAAAACTAAAATAAACACCTAAAAATATTAATAGATTCCAGTCCATATCAACAGGTTTACTAACGTAGATTACAAAAGTGATACGTTGGAACTTTAAAAGTGTACTAAAATGTATTGCGGTGGTCCAGTATTCTGATGTCAGCCTAACAAGATTGTGCAACTGCAGTTGTTAGTAGTGTGACAGGCAGTGTGACGCTGGCCTTGGCTCTAAGCTAACAAACGAGTTTGACAGACTTAGTGGTCTCCTCTCATTTGTAAGACTTCTTCTGTTCTTTTTACAACACGTTTTTCTCATTGTCACCTTTTTGACAAGATAGAAAGCGCTAAACTTTAATAAAATAATAGAGATACAAGGACAGGAAACAGCAAGCAGTGTAAAAAAGAACTGATAGACTTTACCACTAACCTAATAAAATAACAATTTATGGGGCCTGTCAACAGGCCCTACATCAACAGATCACCACAGCAAAAGACAAAATAACAGAAGAAAAATAGACAGGCTTACTAAAAGACATAATACAAAGAATGCTGCCCTACAAATGTCCAACAGGCAATGTCTGGCTATGTAACATGATCAGAAAAGCAGACACCCTCTGTGCATCGCCATGTCTTTTGTGTTAGGCATTTGCACGCTTAACACAGAAGATGCGCATAATCTCGATGACTACTGCGATGACAAAACTGATCCGGGTTCAAGAAAAACAGCAGAGCAATCAGTCACCAGCAGAAAAAGGGTAAAAAATAATTCATATAACAGCACAAAACACACATCTGTGTCTGTAAAGCTGAACCTTAGTCAGTCGGAGGGCTACTCAGTGACTGCATTTTGCTTTAAAATAAAATTCTTTTTACTGGCATTATTTTTCAGGCAAAGTTTTTGTCTGTTTAAATTTGAACAATTACCTATTCCTATTTAATGATGTTTCTAAATTGAGTTTCTGTTTTTTTCTGCACTTCTCTTGGACCTTTATAAACTAAATCATGAAAATGAATCTTTGCAACAGTTAAATGCTTAAATGATGTGTGCAAACTGTTTGGCAGAAGCACACACTAAAACTTTCCATTTTTCTATTCCATGTCTGGTCACTGAGTTTATCCTACAGGCAGGAACCAACTGTACTGTTAATAGTTATTGTACCTGGGATTGATTTTGTGTGAGTAATTCTGAACTATAATAATGTCAAATTTTTAATAGACGCTAATAGTCTCCATCAGTGTTGTCATACTGTTTCCTATTGTGCCTAAATACTGTACAGAATATCACTGGGACTTCAGAAACCCAGCACAAGAAACGAAAAAGGGGGCAACAAAAAGTAAAAAAAAAATCCTCTAATTGTTAACATATTGCCACTGTTCACAATGTCTCCATGTAATAATTGTGCAAGTGGCACAGGGAAGACTGCCATAAAGACTATTTAGAACTCTGGATCCTCTTATATTGGACAGGACATGCCCATGGAGAACAAACTAAGGCTTTGAGCCATAATGTCACACAGAGGGAAGCAGAGAAGTTTTGTTCCCATCAAAATATATACAGAATATGTAAAGACATTTTGTTTATTTATCTTCTCTTTAGGAAAAACGCCAGGCTGGAGGGACTTTGTCAAAATGCCAGAGGGTTCCTAATACATCAAGAAATCCTTTAAACCAGCAAAGGTGGTGTGGCCAGGTATGGTGAAGACAGCTCAGTGCTGCAGCAACCGGGTCATTCCTTTTATTTGTCCAAAGATGCGAAAATAAAGAAAAAGTTCTGAAAATAACAGTCACTTAAGGAATTCAAAAGGGGATTAGGTGAAGGTCTCATCAGTCTTTAGCAGAGATCTGACTTGCTGGTTGCTCTAGGCCAAAACTAACACCTCCTTCCAGGATGCCCGAGACTTTATGGCAGCAGGACAGGAAGGGGCAGGGCTAAATGCCTTCACTGGGTGGCACTATGGGAAAAAAAAGATTACAGTGTTACCAGCAGCACCCCCCCTTGTCTTGGTGGGTTATTACATACCTTGACTAAGCCTTTGAGGAGGTCATATGACACACATGCATGGCACTGGTTTCTTTATAAACAACAGGGAAAAAAATCTATTCTGTAAAATGTTAATGAAAATTATACCATTATTAATTAACTGTTCCCTGCATTTAATGGGCAGCACCCTCCTGATATTCTTCTTTTTTCCAAAGGGTCTTTCTAACGAGTTTTTAGGAGCACTTTCCGATCACTAATCAAAAGATGTGTGGTGTGTCTGAAGACAGCTAAGAAGCCAGTCCTCCTGGACAAAGACCAAGAAAGGAGGACAGTCAGAGTCATTAGTTGTGCTCATGGCACCAGATATTAGATTGCTGACCAACATACAAGTGGTGACAGACACTGAGCTAGAACAAAGTCAAGAACAAAACTAATTAAAATAAGAATCAAATCCTAAATTGTTTGTGTGCCCAAGCATTGGTCTTTCACTAATAATTTGCTTTAATAACGTGAAGTATGGCCAGTGTAAAATGTGTGCGGCCATCTTTCATACCATGATCATCATCCCGCCTGTTGTGTTACCCCCAGGGTTTTCAAATTTGTTTTTATGATTTCTATTTGTTTTGTTTATTAATTGTTTTTATGTACTGTCCCTTTAAGATGGCATCCATTCCTTGCTCAGTGGAACCCCAAGAGTTAGCTCCACACTGACATCACTGCTGCCGGGTCCTATCTCTGGCTTTACAATCTGGCCAGAAAGAAGGATCCAGCTGTAACTTACTGAGCTGGCAAGGAGTTTTGGTATTTTGTTAACATTTTCTGATCTTTGTGATTATTTTTGCTACTGTCTCTGCCACATGATATTTAGATAATGTTTTATGACTTGTTCGCTTTGGATTACCTTTTACGAAAACCCTTTTTTTCAGCTTCTTTTTGCTATTTTTGGTCATTTAAATCTGTTTTATCATGAATCTCGTTGCCATTTTCATTACAAGCCAGAATTGTTACAGTTTTTCTAACTTGTAAGGTACTTTCTGGGAATTTTGGGATTTTATTCTAATTTTGAACAAAACACCACCTCTCAATGTATAGGCCTGTGTAAGCCTAAGCCTACAGGTAGCAGTTGGGGGACCGGCTGGCTTGGGTGAAGCTTTTTTGGGGTGGTCAGTGAAGGTCTTGGCCTGCTTTTAGGCTTATTTTGGAGGCCTTACACCCCTTTGCTGCGTCTAAAACTCCTTCTCATGACACCACCCATCCATCTGGAGTTGTTTGCATTACAGAATAATGGAGCCACCTCATTCATAAGCGATATTCTGCTGTTTCCAAAGTTAAGTCTTTTGTGTGCAGAGATTTATAATGCAGACACTCCATGAGTCCAGTGTGGTAGTGTGTTCGGTGGCGCTGCCTCATTTCCTGGTGGTGCAGTGTGGGATATGGGAAAGGGTCTAGAACAGGGTAAGGGTTGCCATGTGGGTTTATTTCACATGTTGGTTGTTTTTTTCATTTTGATGTATACATGTTTCTTCTGAGTTTGTTAAATAAAATAAATAATGCATGATTAAAGAAAAAAACATGTGGCATACACATCACACTGGTAGCATCACAAGCTATTTGTGAAAACAAGCACACAAAATGGTGATTCTAATGAAAAATATGCACACAAAATGAAGATATGCATACATTTAAGCGATTGAAATTAAAAGTTAATAAATCAGTATTACCATACAGAAAAATTAGAATGAAATTAGAAATCTGTTCTTGAAAGAAGGGGGCAAGTTACTTCATAAAACAACCACAATGAAAATGTGCAGAATAATAATGTAACTTTTCTGAAATGCCTTGATCCTGGTTGTTGTGGCATGAAATTTAGTATATAAGTTGATACATATTTTGTATGTCTTTATTAGTAAATCAGACAAAGCAAATGTAGTATTAGTGTTTCAGGAGAAATCATGAGAACAGCAATGCTTTCGTGTCTAACCAACACCCCCTCCCTAAATCTTTAGGACTGACTTAGGATGAGGGATTGATTGCAGGGTTGGGTGAACTGCCTAAAACTAGTTTGGCAAGTGATTCTCTGCAGGACAACCAACCAACAAATGGTCTTGGGGCAGGTGTGAAAAGGCAGTGTGTGCACCAAGTAATCTGTAGTATGGCTTTTTAGAATTGGTTTGGAGTCAGACGCCAGGATTTGAACAGAGAATTTATAAATACTAGGCTGACCCGCCTTTTAAGGCGACCACTTTTAAGTTGACCACTTCTTAAGGCAATTCAATATGTAGATCAATTTGATATTTTATACAAACTCATTAATTTGGTTATATTGCATTTGAGCGGTATTACTTTAATACTCGTAGTTTCTGTTATTTTTGTGATGAAATTTAATTTTTTTTCTATATTGAGGTCGCCCTTTTGAACCCCCCTGATATTTACTACGCGGTGAGGCATTTGTACTCCATCAACATTAATTATTTCCAGAGACATAATTTTGTCTATTTTTCCAGCGCATCGTGCACAAAAGCAAGGGAACTATGGGAGCACCAGAACTCTGCTCACATCATGTCGCTTTGTACCGCAAGCTGCAAGTAGTAAGTCTGTGATAAGCGGAATACCGCTACGCTTTCCACTCACGGGACGGAAGGACAATCCCGACCGCTTTTATATAGTAAGAAAGAAGAAGAAGATATCGCACAGTCTGGAGTAGAAAATCATCTTTTACCTGGAAAAACGAAACTACAAATCCCATCGTGCATTGCAAAATGGACGGGGTGTGTGAAACTCCGCGCCTGCGTAGCACTCACGGGACGGAAGGACACCCGACCGCTTTTATATAGAAGGATGGTTGCTTTATCCCTCCCTCTCTCTCTCTCACTCCATGGCCATGAAAAGAAGACTACACTGTGAAGCACAACTTGGCAGCCATACTGAGACAGGCATGCAACCTGTCCTGAAGAAAGCTGTTTAGAAATGATGACTTAGCTAGAGATATTTAAGTAACTACAAGACTGTGTGCCATGTGAAACTACACATCTAGTATTTATCATGTATTATGTTGTATGGTTGCCAATACTAACATGTACTTTGCTTATTATCATTTTATTAATATTATCAATAATACATTATTTAAAGTTGTAACTTAACTCCTGCTTGTCCTGATTTCAGAGGTTGGGAACAGAATTATTTCTAACTATAGCCATTTAACTGTTCAAATTATTCGATAGAAAAAAAGGAGAGAGAACACAGACCAAGAAGGCCTTTTTTTGCTCACTCCTGAGTGGACTGGATGCCAGTCTTCATCAGATTACAGAACTAACTAAGCAGGTTGTATGGTGTGAATGTCCACACTCTATTTGCTATCATTTATGCACTAGCTATTTTAAAAATGTTTAAAGATTAAAACTTATTAAGCCTGCTTTTCCATTTGCGTGTTTCCTCTATTCTACCATCAGGGGCTGGGAACTGAGTTTGTTTCTCCACTAAGTCAACCAATGGTGTAGGAGAACACACAAGAAAGAAACTACACTGATAGCTTTACCTTTGTGAAGTCTGAAGGAACTACTGACAGTAAGCTAGTGGACCACAGTCCTGGGTGCAAGTGCATCATCATCTGTATGCCCCCGAAGTTAGTAAGTGCAAACACTGATAAACAGGAATAGTGACAGTGGTGTAACATTTAACTGTGTGTCTACAAGACGTGGATCTGTGCATCTGATAATGGATGGTTCTGCTTAAAGGGGAGGTTGCCCCAAATGCCTTTCCACTGTAAAACAATTACAGTGTTACATTTAACCTAGGTTATAGATTAATCTCATTTTAAAATTATTATTATTATTATTATTATTATTATTATTATTATTACTAGGGAGCTTTGCCCCCTGCTTGCTTCACTTGCCAACCCTAGGGTGAGCGCTACATGCTTGCCACTTTGCGGTTCTGCTGCTCACGTATGGGGATGCGGATAAGCAATTTAAACAGATCGTTATTTTCATGGAAATTGTTACATATGCATAATAGAACTAACTATTTTACATTACAACAAGTAGTTAACCATATTAAAAAATAGTAAAGCATAATAATTTGAAAGTAAGTTATGTTTCATGTTGAGTTAGAGTTATTCGTTGCATTATACAATTTTTGTTCTGTTTGAATTTGAAATTAACACCCAAATACTTTTTAAACTTAAACTTTTTCTGTAAAACTTCAGTAAAAAAAATTTTTGAATAAAATTTTCGTCAATATCGCATTGAACTTTTGATTCTATGTTTGGACTTACAGCGAAACAACGCAACATATAACTGCCCGTGAGTGAATTTGATTTCTTTCTCTCTAATATTTTTTGAGTGTTTGGCTCTGAGATTTGTTAATTGTCTTTGCAAAAGCTATTCTAACTGGAAACTGTTAGCATTTTAATACAAATGGCATATCAAGATCTCCTTCGGTGTCTAATGTTATCTGCGGGAGATGTACTACATTACCCTTTCTTGGATACATCCTTCTTTCTACAGTAATTCGGGTGGTGGTAGATATTCTTCGGGATATTGTAAGTTTTTATCTTCTGCACAATCACTACCAACTGTTTTAGAATAGTCTATTGATACGCATTTAACCAATTTGCCTTGCAACTGATCGACAATTTTCTCGTTAATTTGTTTGACTTCATCGTTTCTCGGCGCTAGCATTGACCGTGTACTAATTTCTTCTTTTGATAACCCTTCAGGATGAAATTCTTCAATAAGATTTGGACATAATAAGTCTTCTTTCATTGGGAAGTTAAAGTAAGGAAAACGTAAAAAAAAATTATAAGAGCTAAGAGAGCAGGAACTGTGTCTGTCAAAAGCATTCACACGAATGAGAGGTGAGAGGGCCGTGTGAATGGTTGAATATGATTAAGAGGATGGCGTGACTTGAAAAAATCTCATGTCCAAAGTCTCGTCTCATGGGACTTGAAATTATCTCTTTGAAAAACTCTCGACTCAGGATTTCCTTTTATAATAAAGATATATTGTTTTCAAGTGTATACTGTGGGTTGCTGGTGATGTTGTTTGACTTTAAACACTATATATTACAGATGTTATGGTCTTCATTATACAAAATGTGTGATTTATGCAGTGTGTTTCGCAGTTATGTACAATTTGTGAGCCCCTGTCTTTGCATCCTGTAAGTTGCAGTAGCCTGAAAGTACTGTAGTACATAATTAATGTATGTAATTGCCTGGGGTTATAGATGTAGAAGTGAAGGTATGCAGAAGTTATAAAGTGTGATACATTATAAACAGTGGTAAGTCTGAGGGATTTGAGGTATTCTGATAAAGTCCACTCAATAAAGAGTATAATAAGGGAAAGTAGAAGTAATACAGAACTCTACCAGGCAAAACACTGGTTGTCTCTGTTTGTGTCATTATCAACTTGTCCTTAATGGCAAATGAGACGTGTCTGTTTTCTTAAAAAAGGCAGCACTTACAGCTTTCCACTTGTAGCATATTATAATGAATGTACAGCAAACACTATACAACAAGCGCACATATAAAGGAGAAGCAATATACTCTGGCAATGGCTGTTCCATACCTGACTTAATATAGTGGCAATACGAGCACAGGCGGTCCGTAATCACTGTGCATGTATTCAATTCTACAAATGTCTTACTTCTACATGTGCTTTCTCCTACTTACAGAGTGGTTTGATATGCATTACTCACAAATGTACAGTATATACTTGACTGATGTGATTTCATATTTCCATAATATTTGTGCCATCTAGTGACGGTTATGAAAATTGTCAGTCATGAATAAGAAGATGGGATGTCAGTCAGTGGAGCTTTGATTTTAAGTATCCATAAGGACGACACTTTAAAAGTCATCTTGTGCTCTGATCACTTCAGTGTTTATTTTTTCTTTTTTTTCTCTGTCAAAAGTTCTCCATCTCCCACTGGACATGACTCCTGCAGTCTTCTTATATACAGTGCAATTGAAGTTCTTTTTTTATTAAAAGATTAGAAAACAGTTTTGGCACAAAAAAGATCAGTATCTAAACTAGTTGACATTTGAGGACCCCTAGGGCTCTTCTTTCAACCACTAGTTCCATATCTGCAATTTTCTTCACTAGTTTCCTAATGTGACATCGAACTCGTCTTATACAATTGATTATAATATAACAGCTAGAATTGATGTTTCATTTCCTATCATATATTTAAATAATGGTGACCTCTTATTCTGTTTGAGGGGGTGCTATGTAGTTAATAACCTGTAGTCATGGAGTCAGCCTTGTAGCACTTCACTGGACTTTCAGTAGTCTTTTTATGACATTTTATAATAAGGAGACTAAAGGTGCACACAATATTCCAGATGAGGGTGTGGAAATGCTCAATCAGTCTTTAGTTTTTATATCTCCTGCTCAAATAAACTCCATCAAAAGTTGTTTTACATTGAAAGTGGGTACAATAATAATAACTGAAATACAAAAAATATGGCAACAACTGTAAGAGCTTACAGTCACCCTGGCATCATCTGTGAATATAAATCTATTGAACTGAAGATCTTGAACATGTAGACTGAAGAACAGTAGGAACATGCAGCACATAAGGGGCAACTTAGAAAGTATGATTTAAAATGTAAGAAAGATAGTTTTTTGCACGAGTAACATTTGGGTGCAGCTGTATTTAAATTTGAAATATGCAATAACCCCACTGGTGCTAAATTATTCAGTAATTGAGATCATATCGAATGTTTCCATGTTTTAAGACAGTTTTGAATATTCACCAATGCGTTTAAAGGCAGCTTTTTGAAATTACCAAAGATTTTACAGAGTGCTCTGTTGCAGATATCGTAACAACAATTGAACATTTCTCACAGATAACATTATTATAATCTCTATACCTATAAAAGTCAATGTGTGTATCTATGCATGTATGTTCCAGCATCACGTCCGAGCAGCTGGAGCGATTTTCATGAAACTTGGTACACATGTTTCTCATTGGTCGACTAAAAATACTGTGGGGTGAAATCAGCCGTAACCCACCCCCTTCTGGGTAGGGTGGGGGGTGATCTTGCGCTTTTGTATGCATGTTATCATCCAGTTGACAATCTGAACTACCACCAGAGGGTGAACTGGAGGTGACTGCCAGCATTCTTTATGTTTGAGCACCACCGCGCCCCTGTTGCTTTTGAAATTAAATAGAGTTCTACACGTTCATGTGTGTGTGTGTCTGTCCAGCCCGGAAGTGAGATATAGAGTCGGGGTGACAGCTCCAGCTCCGAGGATACGCAAGCGAGGTCAGCACACCGGCAAAAGGTAACCTCCTAAGAAAGACAGTCGCTTTGCTGCTAATGCAAAAAACGATGCGAGCATGTCGGCAACACGAATCCTCATAGCAGAGAGATGCCCAGAGTAGTTCTGACGAGTTCAATACTTTCTAGGATCGGGTTACACAGTTAGTATATAGCATTCTTTATGTTTGAGGACCACCGTGCCCCTGTTGCTTTTCAAATTAAATAGAGTTAACCGGTTCCGAGCGTCAACTGGATGATAACATACATACAAGACCACAAGACAAGGACGTTAGTGAGTCTTTACTGTTTGTTAATTTATTTTTATTTTTAAAGTTGTGTTTTTTTTAATTATGTTTTTCTCAAAACTTTATTTTCCTCCCAGGCAACACTGGGTATTTCAGCTAGTATAATAATAATAATCATGAAGAATAAGCCCTACCACACATCAATGAATCTGGTTCACTAGGAGAGGAGTTATTTAATAAGGAAACCAGACAGACAGATCGAGCCGACAACAACAATAGCAACATTGAATGTTATATGAACGCACCTAAAGAAGCAGTATGACCCGTGTAGGAGGAAGGTGCAAAGCTTTTCTTGTAACATTTAAAAAGACTCTTTTCTCCTTTTCTATGCTTAAAACAGCTTGTTATGTTAACTTGGCTACTGAGAAATGTACCTGTCTGTTAATGCTTTTGTTTTCTTAAGAATCACCTGAAATATTTGGAAAATTAGTTTAAGAAGAAAGTGTAAAAAGTTCTGTGGAATTGTAAACCTAGAGTTTTAGGAATGTTCAGGTAACTAAGGTATTTTTGGCCAGTGTCATGTTTTTGCTGATCAGAGATAAGAACTGATTTGAATCAGTTACATCCACCATTAAGCACATAGGCAGTACAAGAACACTTTTTACAGCCCCATTTCTAAGTTATACAAGTATAGTCTCCTGCTGCTGATGCCAGAAGTGTAAGAATAAGTTATAAACCCCAAAGTGCCTGATTTCAGAGGTAGGGAACAGAATTATTTCTAACTATAGCCATTTAACTGTACAAATTATCTGATAGAAAAAAAGGAAGGAGAACACAGACCAAGAAGACCTTTTCTTGCTCATTCCTGAGTGGACTGGATGCCAGTCTTCATCAGATTACAGAACTAACTAAGCAGGTTGTATGTATGGTGTGAATGTCCACACTCTATTTGCTATCATTTATGCACTAGCTATTTTAAAAATGTTTAAAGATTAAAACTTATTAAGCCTGCTTTTCCATTTGCGTGTTTCCTCTATTCTACCATCAGGGGCTGGGAACTGAGTTTGTTTCTCCACTAAGTCAACCAATGGTGTAGGAGAACACACAAGAAAGAAACTACACTGATAGCTTTACCTTTGTGAAGTCTGAAGGAACTACTGACAGTAAGCTAGTGGACCACAGTCCTGGGTGCAAGTGCATCATCATCTGTATGCCCCCGAAGTTAGTAAGTGCAAACACTGATAAACAGGAATAGTGACAGTGGTGTAACATTTAACTGTGTGTCTACAAGACGTGGATCTGTGCATCTGATAATGGCTGGTTCTGTTTAAAGTGGAGGTTGCCCCAAATGCCTTTCCACTGTAAAGCAATTACAGTGTTACATTTAACCTAGGTTATAAATGAATCTCATTTTAAAATGATTATTATTATTTTTATTATTATTATTATTATTGTATTGTTTTCATGTGTATACTGTGTGTTGTTGGTGACGTTGTTTGACTTTAAACACTATATATTACAGATGTTATGGTCTTCATTATACAAAATGTGTGATTATTTCTGCTACATTTATGCAGTGTGTTTCGCAGTTATGTACAATTTGTGAGCCCCTGTCTTTGCATCCTGTAAGTTGCAGTAGCCTGAAAGTTCCCATGTCTATCAGTGGGTGTTTGTGTGCTATTGACTTACTCAATATTCCTGTGTATTGCTGTTGGCTTTTCTAGTAAATGACTGTATTTGCTAAGGATGTTGTAAAGCTATTGCAAGCATTCATTGTTTATACTGTATACATTATTCCTGAAAAATTGTGATGCACCTCATGGATAACACATGAATAATTTTTCTGGCCATAGATTAATGACTTGCTTGCTTGCGTGATACCCAGATTCACCTCCTTGGCAAGTTCTGGCCTCACCCTGGGTCAAGGTAACAACACTCAGTTGATCCCAACAACAGTCACCATCTCATTCTGGAGAATTCCTAGGCACATTCAGGCCAACTGAGAGATATAATTTCTCCAGCTCATTCTGGGCCTGCTTCTGCCCGATTCATCTCCCAATCGAAGGCTTCTAGGGACTATTGAAACACAAAGACTGGAACTTTGCGTCTTGTTATAATATCATTTAAGTGACATGAAAGTTATTCTACACAGGTAAATCATTAAAAAATTCCAAACGCCGCTCAGATGATTGAAATTGGTGTCACATAAATGTAAGCTGAAATGATAGGACTCTATGTGTGCCCTTAAACGTTTTATTACATTTTCAGATATTTGATTATGACATCATATCATATTTTGTTTTCTCAACAGGATCTGCTATTTTCAACATATTTAATGGGCACTGCTATTATAATGTTGACGACAACTATGGTCAGTGTTAACAATGTGAGTGGACAGCACTATGATGTGTTATATCATTGTGCTGCCATTAGAAAAGACAGAGGCACACTATGAATTACATCCAAACTTTGCTTAAAACTACATGAAAGATTTGTAGAAAACTTCTGAGCCATTTTGTTGAAATGGAAATCTTCATTTCTGAAGCTATTGAGAAAGTTTAGCTATTAAACCAATAGAGATCATGGATTGGATGGCATCCTCTCATCTTTCAGACCTCCTTCTTATACAATTGTCACATACCAGCCTGAATTCTTCAAAGTTAAGGAATAGAAGGGTTTTGTATGCTACTGACTTTGGAAATAACTTTTGACTAAGAATTTTGATTTGCATTTTTTGGGTTTTATTAATTAGTCTGTTAGTAGCCTACACTGGCTACTCTTTGGCACAACCCTGTAAAAACTTAAAACATTTTTATAGAAGTAAACATTAAATTCAGTTATCTGAGCAATCAGACCTCTCAGCCATTCTTTTTTGAGATTGAGAGTTGAGATACTTATTCTTCTGTTTCCATGATTTCTACAGACTCATAAACTCTGTCTAAGTGTACTCTAGTAGCACCAAAGCCAAGCAAGACATTTAGGGGAGCCCTATTTGACAAACACCCTGGTAAAGAAGTGCCACTCTAGTTACTGCATGGCCCCAGTTATTTAGAATGCTGTCTCTCCTTGTAAATGGAAAGTCACACTCAGCTTTACATCCACAACAAAACAGAAGATTTCCCATTGAGATGAAGTGACTGGTCTGATGAAGAAAGGAACAGAGGACAAATATATTAATGTAGTTCAATGAAACGCCGTGCTTCACACTGGAAATTGAGGAATGACATGGAAACATGCATTGTGTACGTATTGCTTTATTGGGCAGAATCGTTACATTGAAAGAGGCAACGCTGCGTGAAACAGGAAATGCACAAAAGATTTACATGATTTACAAAACAGCTGTAAACTCTTTGTCACCTGTATGGTTTGAAATGGAAATTCATCATCTTCGAACATCAAATAGAATGCATGATATATGTGTTTGTTCTACATCTTGTTTTTAACATATCAAACAAACGTTAAAGCAAAAGGCAGACGAGAGAATCAATTTCCTTACTGGCAAGCTTCAGAATACACTTTGATCACTGTAGTCTTTTGATTGGTGTCTAATTGAAACTTAAAAAGATAAAATGAACCACTTTCCCAAATAGTATCCTATCACCGTTTTTTTTTAAACAAATTGACTGCTTTTTCAGAAAAACGATCATTTAAATTTAAGGTTTTGCTTCGTTAGGTTGAGTGTAATTAGAGCTCATGTAGTGTTTAGCTGAGTCTTTTCAGAAAATGTCCAGATGAGAGGCACATCAAGCAGCAGCGGCATTTGTTATTAATTCATTGGACAGGTGGAACGTTGAAGCAGGGACATTCATTCTGTCTGTTAAACAAGAAACATTTTTAATTTTTGTTAAACTTCACCCTTTAATTAACAGTTACGTTTTAACTGAATTTGTGCTAAAACAATTATACAATAAGACAACAATCATTCAAAAGATTTTCAAATAAAAAAATCTCAGATTATTTAGCTTTTCCTTTACTTCTGTCATCTCACATTCAAAGAGAGAGTGCAGGTGAAGTACAGCTTCGTCACTTTGATGTTTCCCAACTTTGCTCCAGTGAAATGCTTTTGGTCTATATGATGATATTTCAATAACTTCTATGACTGTTAAATGATGATTAGGATTCCAGTAACTTTGACTGAATTTCATAGAAGGGGCACCATGACCTACAGCATATGCAAAAAGGCACCCAGCATTGCAGCATCAGAAGTTCATCAGTCCAAGCACGGACAGAATGCAACATTTCTGAAAGCCACAGCTAATATGCTCGTAAAGTGTATACTTAGCAAAAAATAAAATTAGCCATTCTGCCTGTAACACAGTCAAGATAAACTAGTTCTAATTTTGTACTTGCTACTTTCATTCATGTGCTCATGTAGGTCTCGGCTATGCTGTAGGCCCCTACTGTGATATAATAATTGCCCCTGATCTCACTCACATAGCAGTTTTCAAAGTCAATCCTGGGGTCCCAGGTGGCTGCAGGGATTTTTTTCCCACCCTGTTTCACAATCAGTGAGCCATTTTACCTATATTTCATCTCATTTATTTCTCAGGTCTATTCTCTATTTTCTTATTGTGCATTCAGAAACGCATAGCAGTGTGATGTTTACATTTGTAATATCTTTAGAAATACAGTATTTTTTGCTGTAGCTTTAAAAATTTGTATTCTTTTCCTTTTAATTCATTTTTTTCCAGTCTAGTTTGCTCCCTTAAATATGTCCTACTATTGAAAATTAATAATAAGCTGAGGAGACACCCAGACAACATTTAATGCTGAAAGGCTGCGACTACTTCAGTGTCAAACCAGCTAACATACTTAATAGTAAATAATGGATTAAATAACAAGAACACCTGGAAAAGAAGAATAAAAATCATGAAGATCAGTAAAATTGTAAAAACCAAGATAAAACAAACTCTACGTTATTATCCTTTTAATATACAAGGGAGAGACCCAAAAATTCTTGGAATATATTATATATATAATAAAACTAGCAATATAAAACATACTAAACATAGCAATTGCCTTTTAGTCACCTTCAAAATTCTCCAGTTGAGATGCATTACACTTGCCCTAGTGCTTCTCCCATTGATAGAAACTTTTCCTGTACTCATCTTTTGTCACTGGGTCTGGAGTCTCCTACATTTTCTTTTTTTTAGATTTTTTCCATTGTAGCAAATCTTCCTTTCGGTCTCAGTTTTCATTTTTCGATAAAAATAAGTGATAAGGAGTGAGAAATGACAAATAGAGAGGGTGTGAAGCAACAACCACTTTGTTTTTAGTCAACTGACAACACAGTGTGTGCGGGTGTGCTGTCATGGTGCCAAATGCAGTTTTGTGTGCAGCACATCTCTGGATGTATGTTTTCCTGATGCTTTCCCACAAATGCCTCAACATTTTAATGTACTGTTGCTGATGAATAGTGTCTTCATGGGGAACAAACTCTTTATGAACAGCTCCGTCAATGACGAAAACCATGATCATCGTTGTCTCATGTAAATCTTCCATGGGGACTTGGGGAAAAAAAAATTGCAGAAGTCACTTGTGCCATAGTAGAATAAACAACACAAATATGTACCTGATCTACTCTACATGATGCCACTCGGCGAAACTCATTACTCAGACTGTAGGTGTCCTATACTTAGTAGTATATTTGATAGCTACATCCTATTCCTGTGCAATTGACCTTTTCCTGGAATTTTTGGTTCCTTTTTTGGGTGATTTATGCATTCTAGTACAAACAAATTTAGTTTTGTAATTTCTGCACTGAACCCAAAAGAGAAAAAAATGGAAAATAATAGCTTGCTTAATTAGTCGAGGTATTCAGCTAAAAACAGAGGTTGGTTACATGCAGTTACATGTGGTCCCAGGGCCTGAGTGTGAGGACCACTGGCATAGAGCAAATAGAAGGGTGTGTCGAGTGTTAGGTGGAAATGCCTTTCAAAAGACACTCCTGGGGCCTCATGTGTAACGCCGTGCATAGAATTCACACTAAAACATGGCATACAGACAAAAAAATCAGATTCATTAAATCGTGCATAAGCAAAGTTCCATGAAATTTCCCTTTATAAATCTCAATGAATGTGAACGCACATGCACATACCTACAGCCCTACCCCAACTCCTCCCAGAATTTTGTGTATTTTAATATGCAATATATCAATATAAATAGTCAGTTCTGTTCAGTATTTTGTTAAAAGACAATGGCAAAAGCATGTGAAAAAAAGAAGAATTTAAGTGAATGCTAAACGTTGTAAACTTAATCTTAAAATCAATGTTTAAATTACTTGTTTCTCCAACCCCATTGTAACTAAAATAGCATGTGAAATGCTTCATATTCTGTGTTCCCTGAACCAGTCGTTAGTTGTTATGTGCTTCTTAAATGGGTTTTCTCTTATGCCGACAGGAACGCACAGGCAGTGATCGCCACCCAGAATACATTACATTCACTGCTCAGAAGAACATCCATTGAATTCTGTGTTTGTGTCTCTGACCACCATCTCATGAACCCAACATTCACACATTATTTCAATTAAACCAGTGGGATGCTTATTCATACATCTAGCCTCTTCGAGTCTCACCACAACTGCCATAAATGTTCTCTGAATCGAACATACAGATGCTTTTGCAATCACTTTTTAGAGATTTTGTGGCATGGTGTCCTGGGAATTTAATTGTTGTTCTTCTGGGTGAACTTTTTTTATTCTTTATTTTAGTAGTACTTTCTCTGTTAAATATACCAACCCCCAATTCTTGTCCTTCTGTTTTCTTTCTCCATGTAACCAATCGCCACAGAAGACGTGTCTTTGTATTTGCTACCGCTGCACCACTGTGCCCCTACATGTTTAATACATGCTTTAATGCATTTCATCATGAAAATGATATCAAGTATGCATCTTAGTATTCTAAAATCTTCAGAGAGCTGTAATATCATGAATACAATATATTCAAACACTTTTATCCAGGAGCACTTGATGGACCGGGCAGCACGGTGGCGCAGTGGTAGCGTTGCTTCCTCGCAGTAAGGAGACCTGGGTTTGCTTCCCGGGTCCTCCCTGCATGGAGTTTGCATGTTCTCCCCGTTTCTGCGTGGCTTTCCTCCGGGTGCTCTGGTTTCCTCCCACTGTCCAAAGCCATGCATTGGGGATCCTAAATTGTCCCTGGTGTGTTTGTGTGTGCCCTGCGGTGGACTGGCGCCCTGCCCAGGGATTTGTTCCTGCTTTGTGCCCTGTGCTGGCTGGGATTTGCTCTAGCAGACTGCCATGACCCTGTGTTAGGATATAGCAGGTTGGAAAATGACTGAGTGACTTGATGGACAGATTGAGTGCGTTTATAGCTCCTGAGATGAAGCTTTTTCTGAGTCTCGAGATCCGTGCAGGAAAGAATCTGAAACATTTGGCAGATGAAAAAAGTTCAAATAGATTGTGGCATTGGGTGAGATGAATCCATGCAGATGCGTGTGGCTTTCCTGAGGCAATGTGAGCTATAAATGTCCTCCAGGGCTGGAAGCTGCACCATGACAACCCGGTGTAGAGGTTTCCGATCAGCTGCTGTGCAGCTGTGATACCACTCACAGATACAATGGGTTCAAATTCTCTCAGTGGTGCACTAAAGCAGCTATGGTATTTGAAATAGTTTGTTCATTCCATGCACCATTATATTGTTACAGAATGATTACAATCAAGTGCCTTGTATCTGTAAACGATTTACAATTCATTTCAGTGTTATTGATACAGCCCACGTCATGGATGTGAATCTAAAAAAGACCACAGAAACAGTAGCACTACTTTGACACTGGGTGCTGGCAGTTTTCAAAACCGAGCAGAAAATTGCATATGTATGGTGTGAGGCTACCATGTAAATGTGCGTGGCTTTGCGCCAAGTTTAGTTTTGCAATATTTTTGTATGTACGTACCATGTATACATGAGACCCCTGGTCATTAATTTGGATTCTTCATATTATTTTGGATGTTTTTCCCTTTTGCCTTCATAGCCTTTCTGAGCTGCTCTCTTCTATTTTTGTTATTGATATTTTTCACTTTTAAACTTTAATAAATATACTTTTGTTTCTGCCTGTCCCTGCCTTCAGGACTTGCTTCTATAGTCAAATTAGAAAGTGTGTTCTGAGTGGGTGTCAGCCTGCAGGGATGTTGTCAGTTGGCTTGACGCAGCCCAAAGTAAATATTATTTAATTTAAAATTGTAGCAAAAGTGCTGTATTATGCACTGCATACATCTACATATATAAATATATACACATTAAGAAGAATTTAATCATTTTGCCATTCTACATTAATTTTAACAAAACTTAAAATTTGATAATGTTAACATATGGTCAGCTGGCAATTGATAAGAAAAAAATAATATATGCAATTAAATTAATTTGTAGAGAAAATGTGCTTCTGTGGGCCCAAGTTCCTTTTGAATAGCTAAAGTCAAAGTCCAACTGACCTTGGGCAACTGGGCACCTAGCTACTGTCTAAGAATGAAGAATATACCTGGGTAAGTGTCCATAAATCAGGTGAAATCTGATCTGCCACTGTTGATCATCTGTCACTGTCAACCTGTCTGACATCTTGTTGCATTTTCAAGGAGGAGTAACTTGGTTAAAGTAGCAGAGATACTACAGTAGGAAAACAACTTGGAAAAGTTCCTAAATGTGGTGAAATCATCTGCCAGTCCTGATTATATTGTCTACCAACCTGTTTGGCATCTTGTCACTTTGTCTTGGGGGAATTGCTTGGTTAAAGTAGCAGGAGTGCTAGAGCACAGCCAAATGCAGAAAAACAATAGAAAAAAAGCTTTATCACTAGTGTGTTGTGCAGAAGTAAAGGACTTTCATCCATCCATCCATTATCCAACCCGCTATATCCTAACTACAGGGTCACGGGGGTCTGCTTTGGTCTTTGATTTAAATGCTGAAATTAATGGGAATTCCCTTATGCTATCAGACTGTAACGAAAGGCGCAGCCTCCTGTAGTTATTTTATTTATCCTTGGAACCCCAAGAAAGAAGATCTGCATCTTGTGTTGTAAGCTTGCGTTGCGGCATACAGACAGCAGTGGAGCTGCGCATGTCTTTATACTTCTAAACTAGAATACTGTATGTGGAAGGCAGTGTAGTGTCTGAAAACTACGTACATTTATGTGGTAGTAATTCATAATTCAACTTACAGTGTCATCTGTAGTCAGGACAATACAAGTAATGTTCTGTATAGTTTTTAGTTTATTTATTTTTTACCATAATTTCAATTATGTGATTTAATCACCTATTTTGCAAGATTGTTTTATTTATATTTGTTTTTATTTATTTTATGTTTCTAGCTTTCATGGGCACCGACATTTTGTGTTTCTGGTCACTATGATACGACATGGTTGCTAATCACGTGATGCATGTGCCACATGACCCTTCACATTATGGTGGCCATGCTATAAAAGATAGCTGCATACATAAAACAGCACATGAACTTAGTGGAAAAACTTGATTAAGAATTTTCTGAATAAGTGAATAAGAAAGCAGTGTAGTGTAGTGCTTAAGGCCTTGGAGTTCAAACCCTGAAGTGGTGGGTTCAGATCCTACAACTGACACTGTGTGACCATGGACAAGTCACTTTACACACCTGTGCTCCAATTAGATAAACAAAAGAAATCTAACTAATTGTCCCCTTGGTCAAAGGAGTCAGTCAAATAATAAATACTTAGCAAACAGGCTTAACAAGCAATGAATACACTGATTATGCAAAATGCAATCAATTTATATTGTTGTTGGATAGCAACAATAATGGATTCCTCCTTTTCCCTGTTTCTCCATATTTTTAGATTACTAGATACACCCATACTCCCTCTATCTTCTTATCAGTATGATGTTTTGTCTTCAATTGCTGCCATTCTTGTTTAGGATGGCATTTGGAAATCTCCAGACCTGGTTAACCTTTGCCATTGGTTGGTCCTCAATCTACAACCTTATCCACTTAGAACTGTCATTTCAGATGCCACAGCTTATACCATCACCATTGTGACATCAGACTGCCACGATGGTCAAAGCCAAGACTTGTAAGTTACTGTGCGATGGCATTAGCAGGCTGAGCAACCACTTGGGACACCTCAACTCACACAGAAAAGAGTGGTGGAAGTGAGGGCTCCAGATTATATTACTTAGGATCCCAGAAAGACTAGAAATGCTCCTGGATCCAATCATGGCATCTTCCTCTTGACAGAGGTTAATGGGAGATCAGCTTTTTCTTTTTTCTCTTCTCTATACTTTATTTCTGTCCTTTTATCTTCTTCCAGGCCACTTTCTTCACCTCATTGTGTATCTGTCAGATTATCTCTTTGTTCCCCGACAGTTTGCTTATGACACTTTGTGATTTATTTCATACAGAACTCTTGGGATGGAGGAGTGGGTGTTAGTGATTTATCTTTGTTACTGTTAGATGCTGATTGTAGAGTGAGGGCCTGGGCACTGTATGGACTCTGGGATTTTATTATTATGTTGTCTTATTACTTCCTTACTACATTTATTACTCTTGTACTATAATAGCTGGTGCTGTGCTATTTTGATTTTATTTACTTATGAATAAAAAATATTATAACAACAAAATAAAAGGGTGTATGATTGGTTTTAGGTTTCAGTGATTTTATATAAAAAGATTTTTAAAAATGTGAAAGAACTTAATACTATTATGGGCACATACATTACTTGCAGGGAATTTAAGGTTGTGTAATATCTGTACTTCTGACCCAATTATCATTATAGTGGGAAGATCTCATACTGGGCAATCAGAATTGTTATTCATGTTTCAAAAAGAGAAGTGTGATGTCCATACGTGGAAAGAAAATGAAGCAACCTATGAGGACAGATTTGGGCTGGGTTTACACTAACATACCTTAAAGTAATACTTCATCCATAAATAGTATTTTTTCTGTGATTTATACTGTGTCTTTGGTAGTTAGTGTCGAGAAAAAAAATGTAATCTCATATTTTCACAAAGAACTGTGATAACAAAGTTTCTGCTTCAACAGGGGACAGGGAGGGCCAACAGCAAATAACTTAAGTATAAATACACCCATCACAGAAAATTTCGGGTTACTTATGCCACATAATCAACATGCCAGTTAGCCAGTCACAGGCATTTCTTGCTAAAATTGATTGTGTAAGAAACATTTCTGGAAAATCAGAATAATACACAAATGGGAAGTGTGTTCAAATGGGGAGAGGACACGGACGCTCTTCTACAAAATGCCGCTTTATCGCTTTATGTGCCTCTGTATACTTAAAAGCATGTATTGATTTTTTGATTGTTTGCTTTTCTTTGCGAGCGCTCTCTCTGACATTCTCTGCTCCTGACGCGCTCCTTTATGACGGCGCTCCTTTGAAGATAAGATATGTTTGCTTTCTTTTAATTGTGAGAAAGAACTGTCATCTCTGTCTTGTCATGGAGCACAGTTTAAACGTTTGACTAAAGGGTGTTATTTCATGTCTAGAGGGCTCTAATAATGTTAACAGTGTGGGAGAGTTTCTAAGGGCTTAAAAAATATAAAAATAACCATACAAACATATGGTTTCTACTTCGCGGATTTTCACCTATCGCGGGGGGGTCTGGAACGCAACCCCCGTGATCGAGGAGGAATTACTGTACTGAGTATTCTTGGGGCTTGAACCTATTAGCCAATAGTGCCGAGCGTTGTTACTCCCAACAGTTTTATTACTGTTGCTTCCATTGGTTTGCCTACACAGGGGAGAATTCTAGAAAATAATGAATAATGACTCCAGAAGGTCAACTTCATGTGCAGTAGCTAAGTGACGTGTAAAATCAGGACTGTTTTGTCCATCACTTGCAATTCCTGGATCAGACTCTCTGTGATCCATGTTAGATATGGTGAAAACAATCATAATCCTGTTGGAGTAAAAGTAACCTTACCCATGTGCAGAAAACTGAGTAAATAAAATAATTATAACAGATGAGTTATGCCATTTATATTGAAAACAGGGGTCTATGTGCATTTGTGTTTTTTGGACAAGTAAGCAAATTACATCCCAACATGCATAAGGTTATATAACAGCATATAAAAGCTGAGAACACCCAGTGTTTTTGGCTACTGGGTCTCAAGGATCTGTGATTTTGAGATTGATAAGACTTACTTAGTAGGAATGTCATTTGTAAGGACAGATTATCTTGCTGATGTTTTAATAAAAGCAATGACCAAGGGCATGTTAGTGTTAAAACTGAAGAAAAAGAAGCAATGTGAGAGGAACAAATGATGAAATCAAGTACGCTATGTTGATAAGCTAATGGTTGTCATAATATATATAGAATTATCAAACTTGCTTATTCAATTCAGGTTTGTGGATGTCAGAAGCTATTTAGTAGCATCCGATGGAAAGCAGAAACCAAAACTAAAGGGGTGCCATTTATACACTTAACATTTACACTCACTCCAGTCCAATTTAAGATTACATATTAACTTAATGTGCATGTCTCTGGCATATGGGAGGAAAATGAGAGTAGTGAAAGAAAAATTCAAATGCCGCAAAATGGTGACAGGGTATGGGACTTGGACTGAAAACACTAAACCTGTGAGGAAGGAGCTCTAAACACTAAATCACAGTACCACCCGCTGTGGATTATTTAAATGCAAATGCTAATCTAAGAATAGAGAAGAATTTTCCATCAGCAACTTCTAAAAGAGGAATATGATCAGGGTGCTGTGAATATACTGTATCTTATGAATCAGTCTTATGATAAAAAATGATTGACCTTGTTCTAAATAAGAAGATAGGTATGTGTGTGGGGCACACCAAAAAACTTTTTCAAGCCTTAATGGTTTATTCCCCAAAGTGAATAGATTTGCTACTTCTGTAATTGTGTATTTATGTAGCAAAGCTTAGGTTAAAGAATTCCCTAAAAGGGAAAGGCAAAGCCAAAATATCACATTCATCTAGTTGTGCCACATCTTCCACGATGACAAATTAACCAACCACAAAGCTGTAGTGGTCAATAAATGGTGTTAATTTTGACAGTCTCTCCAGCTCAGACTACTATGTAAAAATGGTTAACCCCAAGTATATCCTGCCGATAAAACTGTTATGATCAGGTGTTCAACATTAAGACCAAATAACTCTTGGGACAGTATTCTGCAATCATCTAGTGGATAAAATGATATCATGTAGCAAAATGTCATGAACATTTCTTTGAGTTTTGCCGCTCTATGGCAACTCATCAGTATTCATGAGTGGGGTGGAGCCTTCAACCAAAACACACAATAGTGTGTAAATGAAAAGCTGAAAACAAACTGAAACTGAGCCATTAGTTGAATCAAGCCATTGTGATGACAATATAAACTGGTCATCAGATGTTGACACAGATATTAAAACTGATTCAAATGTTTGCAATCAAGTGAAAGGACAAGACACACTTCACAGTGTAGCAGCTGTCACTGTTCGCATCAGGGAAAATGTGTAAGTCACTAAGCTTATCCCAAATGCATGACAACCTTAGTGTAAGTCACTAAGCCTAGAGCTGTGGAAGTCTATAGGGTGGTCCAGATCTAATTATGCAATTTTCATTACACTATAAATTATTAAGTTTATTACATAGAAAATCACCCAAAAAATCCCAGACCATCGAGAAGTGTACGAACTGACAACATGAAGAATCGTCTTAGCGCCAAACTGGAATCGGCCCAGCATAAAACAAAGTCATCCAGATGATCTGGATCTGCATAATTAGATCTGGACCACCCTGTACACTAATCCAATGTGTGGTGTTTGTTGTGCAGATCAGGTATTAACATTCTACCCTTTCAAGCTCAAGCAACAGAAAAAGTCAATGCTGAATTTCAAAACATATCACAAGAAGGACTAAAACCTGCATCAGTATAGCAGTGGACACTAGACATACCTTTTCTACTGCATTTATGTTCATTTTTTGGTATTAACATGTTTCTGTTACAAATAGTACATTTTTTTCTTATTGAAAAAAAAATCAACACTTTTGGCTAATTTTTCCTGGGGTAAACATAAGCCAAGGTCCGAACTTTCACCTCATTTCAACTCATTCAAACACTTCTAAAAGATTCTAGAATAGTGTCTGAGACATTGTTTTCATTCATCAAAACATCAAATGATGGAATCTGTTATCAAAGATGAGTGTCACATGCCACCAGTACATTCCCTGGCACCTTTAGAGTTACTCATCAAGGCTTTCCTGGCATCACTGACATCCCAAAATCCCTGCTACAACAATGTCGGTAAGTGTTTCCTTTATTTTCTTATCGCCTGTATTTGTTTAGTAACAATGATGAGGAAAACTGTTACAGTTTTAGATAGGAACGCAAGAACGGAGGAAAATTCCCAACATTGCATGCTTTAAATTTCAGAAGCATCATGACTGCCAACAATGTAAACAAGAAAACCTGAGCATTGTGGAAAGATGTATAGGCAACTAGGTGAAGTGGAGAAAGTGTCCTGACCAGCTGCATCACTATGTGGTATGGGGGTCTGTAATGCATCTGATCACAAGTCCATGAAATGTAGAATGAGCAATGCCGAGAATATGATCAGGACTGTTATCACTTCAATCATCGACATGTTTTCAAAGTGCTGCATCTGTTAGGCCTCTATGGGACCAGAATCAGACTACAGAAATGCCTACAGTGGGGCTCCCCAAAGGGAATATTTTATTCTGCACTTTTTCTAAATTACATTATGATTTAGAAAAGAAAAAAATCAGTAAATGAAAGCTACAAACATATTGTTAGCCTCAGCCCAGCAAAGCGCTTCATCTCTCATGTGTAGTGTAGTCAACAGCCTAGAACTAGTGACAGCTGTTAAAAGAACACAAAAGATGTAAGCAGGCATTCACAGAGTTCAGTAGGAGATTGTAAAGCAGCCTTACCCAAGATAAACCTACATTAGCAGGAATGGTAGACCAGTTCTTGAGTTTTTCTTACCACAATGTTGAGGACATAGAAAGGTTTAACAGATTTCTGACCTTTGGAATGAATACAATCCAATCATAATTAGAGATGCCAAGAGTGTATGATACCTTAGTAAGTAAGTAGTATAACTAAATCTAAAGTGAGTCATTCAGCGAGTCAGTGTGCCATTCTTCTGTTCCCTGGCAAAAGTGATTTTGATCAATTGAAATGGCTTATGATTGTTGGATTAATTAAAAGTGTAAGAAATAATAAGAGAAAATTAATATATAAACATCCTGAAGAGATTTTTAAATTCTTTATAAGGAAATCAAGGGCCATACTAGGAGTTCAGGAGGATCAGACCCAAGACTAAAAGTAACAGAGCATTGGCATGTTTAGGAGAAAATCATACCTACTGGGCCTCCATAGATGATTTATCTGTAGTGTCCATATTATGAGAAGTCAGGCAATGTTGGAGGCACCAGAAGAAGCTAAATGACTGCTACTATTGGATATTTTAAGTGACCTGAAATACTGGTACCCGCCTCACCAATTTCAGGTCTGGACCTGAGAGGGACATGCTCCTTAGGTGGCCAAGACCTGTCTGAGGGAGTGGAAATACCTGGAAAAGCCATTTATAAAAAGCAGCTCTTTGAGCAGAATGAGGGGGGTGGGCACAGACACATCACTTAATGAGAACTTCAGTTGTAGGATCTCAGCTACTAAAGTCCATTATCCCAAATGCATGACAACCAGTGAGCCTCGAATGTGGACTCTGGCTTGTGTCAGCTCATGGAGCCTCTGATAGTGAGGTACTGTATACAGTTTGCCTCTTGATTCCAGGTGAGCAGGGTTGAGGTGGAGCTGGGCTGCAAAAGTGAGCGGACATAGGGACAAAGCAGCTGGGAGTGTGTGTCACCGCTGAAGAACTGAGCTGCATAGTAGAACGGTCACAACAGCAATTGGCGTAAAGAAGCTAATTACATGCACCAGCTGATGAGGACAAAACTTTCACACCATGTCCTTACTAAGTGCTATAGGGACACCACTGAAAGTGTCTATCATGGACATGTTCACAAAGCACTGCAGGTCTCCAGTGTTATGTAGGATTTCTCCCATTCTTTGCACAATCTTCTTTCCCTGCTCCATCCAGTAAAGGTATCTGATCCTGGAGACCATTATTGCCCAAATGAACAACAGCTTCTACCCAATGGCAGTCAGGCTCCTGAACGTAATGTTACCCAGTGTCCCTGAGTGTGCTCCTTATCTTAGGTTCTTATCTAACTGCTCTGATGTGTATTACTGTACACTCTTTGTTCATTGTACTGTCTCCTGTCATCATGGATTTTGTCTATATAATGTTGATTTGTACGGATGTTTTTCTTTCTTTTACTTTCCTTTATGTAAAATTCTGTATGATTACATCATCATGTTTATTGTCTAAATATTGCACCTTACCCCTGGGAAACGTGATTTCCCGCCAGTGTATAATGTACCAAGGTACAGTATGTGTATATGGTATGGTAATAATGCCCACTTGGCTTGAATTTGAATTAAGACAGCTGCAATGCTAAAAACTACCACTAGGTGGAGATGTAAGCACATAAGTGACTATTGTCCTTTCAGCACTGAAGCATTGAGTTCAGTGAGGTTGAAGGACAAATCAATGAGCTCAAAAACACAGAACTACTTGATGATGCTTGAAATAACATTATGAAAAAGCTAAAAGCTTCTGATATTAAAGAGCATTTACACACAATAGCCTAATTCTTAGAATACAAATGAGTACATGTATACCATATGTGCAATGACTGATTTTAAAGGAACATCCAACATTCTTAACCTTCCAGTTTTCAATGTTTGTTTAGCCATCATCTGTTTATTTCTGTAAATATCACACAGAAAATTGAGAGAAGATGCTTGAAGGAGTTAAGTGCCAGTTAATTAAACAAACAAAAAATAAATAGTCATCATATTTTAAATTTGGGTGAACATTGATCTGGTGTATCCATATTGCACTTTCTTCTGTACCTTGGTACTAAAATGTATTCTGTTTCTGTATCTGACTGTGTGTCTAAACTACTCATTTTTTATTAATTCAGTTTTTCCTGTACAGAGCACAGAGAGAGTTTAATTGTTACAGCACTTCACATAAAGTAGAAAGTAAGCTTGGATGGGATTTCGGAAAACATTCTTGCTAATGCCCATACTCACTTACAGTTAGTCAATTTACAATCAAACTTTAACCTCGATTTTGAGCACACTCTAATCTTGCAGTGTCTGGAACAAGTTATTAATTTATTGCTAGCATTTGTGTATACTTTTAATGTGTTATTAATTTGATTAATTATTGCAATTGTTAATATTATTTTAATTGCATCATTTCCACGGTCACTGCTATTGATTAGAGAAATGATTAATGCAAAACTGAATTTGCACCAAAACTCAGTATTTTACTTTGCAAAAAATTTTCATGCAAAACGCATGAAATTCAAACTAGAAGCAAGCTGTTTAATCTTGTCTGAAGTATTTACATGAATTTATGCTGCATGCGTCAGTCTGATATTTAGTGTTTATAATAAAGACCTTTAGTGGAAAAAAAAATCACAGGGCTCATTTCCCATCACATGTAGACATTTTGTTGAGCCTCCATTCGTGTGGTGTGATTGTTCTGCTGGTATAATTTTGGCAATCACAGTCCTAAATGTGTATCGGAGACAGTTAAGAAACTCAAAGCTCCACCATGCATGGAGCTTGCATACCATCAAAATCATCTGTGGGAATCAAGAAACTATGAAAGACTGGTTGATAGGTAATGGCCAGTCTGCTGGGAGCAAGTGGGTTTCGATGTAGTTACTATTTCTTAGTAGTAAATACTGTGATGTGCACAATGGTGCATTTTGGTGTATCCTTGTGCGGAAAGTATGCAGCACGTCACATTTTTAAAAAACACACTGCACTCTTATTGTGCAGGTGATTACCAACATGTGAAGAAAGACGATACTTTAGGGCAAAGGATTCATTGCTTTCCACCAATAAAAATCCTTTAAAACTCTAAAGACTCTTTTAGAGTCAGTTTCACGTATACCTAGTCACCACCATTTTGTGTGTTTGGTCACAATGATGCCGCATGGTCGATAGGCATGTGATTTATCTGCCAATTGATTCATGACATCATATGATATATAAGACTACCACTTGTATTAAAACAGTGATTACGGATGTGACAACTGCTTGAACAAATGAACTCTAATTTCACTTTGACTTTTTTTTTGTTTTTAAACGACTTATGATTAGACCTTAGTAAACAACTAATCTGACAATCTCTAAAAAGAAAGACCTTCACTGACTGATCTTTGCTACTCGTTATTGGCTTTTCAAAGATGATATGCTAGGCCATTACCCTAACTCAGCTCCATCACGGAGATTGCCTACAACACCAGAACATCCAGAGTACGTGATTATTTACTGAGAGCAGCTAAGAATTTCCTGTTATCATCAGCTGGCAGAAGCCCATGGAAAGCCCATAGCAGTGCCGTCTCTGATGAGTTCAAAAGCTGTTGTCCTTGTCTCTTCAGGAAAATGGAGAGTCTTGTCCCAGGTACAAGTTTTATAACTGCATGCAGTCTCACCCAGCCAGCTTTATAGGCTCCAGCAACCAGTCTTCTGTACAACTTACTTTCCTAATTCTGATTGGCTAATACATGTGTTCCTAACTACCTATTAACTGCCAATTGGAAGATGTTGTTGCACATTCTTACTTAGCTAAGGTTTCATTTAAGTAAAAGTTTAAACTTCACCATTTATTAGTGCCGAGCAGCACACATCTGTAGCAACCGCACAACCTAACATGTATGTCTAACATGCATCCTCAGTTTACATAAAAAATCCATGTAAACATAAGGAGCTGCCAGGTCCACATTGGGTGTTGTGGACATCAAACCCAGGTTCTTGGAATTGTGAAGGAGAAGAGATGAACACTATGCTACCACAGATAAGAGGAGGTGAGTGAAAAATACAACATTGTTTCAGTACACATCTGATGTGTCTTATCTCCTCAAACGTTCACTATGTTAACTATGTGTTTCATTTATTTCACTTCTCCCAGTGTAATCTTCATCTTTTAAGGTACTGTTTACAATAGTTTATCAGGTCCACCTATTTTGTAACAGCTAAGATCCTATTTTACTACAGAATAGCCTGCATTCTTCAAGGCATGTATTGAACAAAATGCTGTAAATATTCCTTAGGGATTCCAGTCCATGCTGACTTGATAACACAATGTACTTGCGGTAAAACTGTTGCCCATAAATTCCTGCTGAGTGCCTGCTCTTCTGTCTCAGCCTGATGGTCCATTATTATATTGAGATCTGGGCACCAGGCAGACCATTGATGCAACCTGAAGCCACTGTCATGGTTGTGGAACCAGGCCGAGTTGATGTATTTTCCAGTGGGAAGTATCCATTTGAAAATGGGTAGACTGTTTCCATAATGGGAGGCACAGACTCCAAACTGACCCAGGCATGAGTGTGGGTGAACATGAAAACTCGACATGAAGTAACGGTGCTGCTCAAGTCTAACAAAACAACAAAAGCTCATTTTCAATGTATTTTTCAGGAAGTGCATTCTTTATTATATTTCAATTAAGCTTAAAAGAAATATACTAAAAATAAACTATTGTACATTTTAACATATATTGACTGTTTTTTTCAGTATGCTGTAATAGTTTTCATTTCCTTATGGCCAATAAAGCATTTATGAAAATGGATGGAAACACACACTGGTAATTTTTTGAAGCAAATCTTTACAAGCAAAAAAGCGATCACTTCATATTTTTAAGGAAAATAAAAATGAGCAGAATATGCTTTGGGCTAAACAGCTTCTTTTTGTTCTGGATATTGGTTTCTTATACATCTAAACAAAATGAGAGAGTGCGAAGTTGTAAGTAAAATACCATTCTATTGCAGAATACGTTCAAGCGGACTGCCACCTGGGCAGTCTATGGTCACAAACTGAGCTCACTAGAAGCTGATTAAAAATGTAAAAGAGAACAGTGCTACACAGCCATCATTAGCCGAGATCTAAATTAGAGTTTATGTAGGCAGATCACTTCTTCAGTCACAGTAGCTTTCCCTTTATTAAGGACCCTGATACTCAAAATAATGAAGAAGTTTCTTGATCCGGGGTTCTTGTACTGTAAGGTAGCAATGCCAACCACTGTGCAAAATGACAGAAAATTAGTAATGTCCTCCATTGATCAAATGGTTCTCTTGACTGGCTTTGGTCTTCTCTTGATCAGATTTTGAAGTGCCTTATTTGTATATAAAGAGGGTTGGAATTTGACAAAATGATTGAATGAAAAGTTCAAAGCTCCATGATTTTGTGGCTGGGCTCCTATAATATGTTTTGATTGAAGGCTGCAGAGCAGTTTGTAAAATACCCAGTGGTTTATTAAAAATCTTGCTCTGGTACTGTGGAATATACAATTAACTACTGTACTGTATATTGAATGCTACCTAGATTCCTTCAAATAACAGCTAGTCGAGATCTGAAGGTCCCTAAACCCCTACTCCCCAACACATTATATGGTAATTTATTCCATATGTAGCAAAGGCTCTATGAATGAAGGAAAGCTCTCTAGCATTTGTGCAAAATTTGCCCTTAACAAGTTTCCATGTCCCTGTGATCTTGTTGAAAAACTTATTTTACAGAAAAAGCTGGGATCCACTGTCAATCAATCAATCAACATTTATTTATATAGCACATATTCATACAAAAAAATGTAGCTCAAAGTGCTTTACAAAATGAATAGAAAAATAGAAGACACAATAAAAAAATAAACATAAGTCAACATTAATTAACATAGATTAAGTAAGGTCCGATGGCCAGGGTGGACAGAAAAACAAAAAACTCCAAAGCTGGAGAAAAAATAAAATCTGTAGGGTTCCAGACCAGAGACCGCCCAGTCCCCTCTGGGCAATCTACCTAACATAAGTCAAACAGTCCTCTTTGTATTTAGGGTTTTCATGGAAGGACCTGATGATGATGGTCACGTAGACTTCTGGCTTTCAGTCCATCAATGTTGGTGCATCATGATGCTTTGAGCACAAAGAAACCGGAAAACGAAACAGAAGAGAGAGTTGGGGTCAGTACGGATTTTAGAGCCACTATGAATAGTTATTATGAAGAATTGAACATACAGAGTATCAGTATTAAGTTAAAGTGAAGTTATAGAAAGGCCATGTTAAAGTAATGTGTTTTCAGCAGTGTTTTAAAGTGCTCTACTGTATTTGCCTGGCGAATTCCTATTGGCAGGCTATTCCAGATTTTAGGTGCATAACAGCAGAAGGCCGCCTCACCACTTCTTTTAAGTTTAGCTTTTGGAATTATAAGGAGACACTCATTTGAAGATCTAAGGTTACGATTTGGAATATAAGGTGTCAGGCATTCCGATATATAAGATGGAGCGAGATTATTTAAGGCTTTATAAACCATAAGCAGTATTTTAAAGTCAATCCTGAATGACACAGGCAACCAGTGTAGTGACATCAAAACTGGAGAAATGTGTTGGATTTTCTTTTCCCAGTTAGGATTCTAGCAGCTGCATTCTGCACTCGTTGCAAATGATTTATGTCTTTTTTGGGTAGTCCTGAGAGGAGTGCGTTACAGTAATCTAGTCTACTGAAAACAAAAGCGTGAATTAATTTCTCAGCATCTTTCAATGATATAAGAGGTCTAACTTTTGCTATGTTTCTTAAGTGAAAAAATGCTGTCCTAGTGGTCTGATGAATATGCGATTTAAAATTCAGATTACAGTCAATTTACCCCTAAGTTTTTTACTTCCGTCTTAACTTTTAATCTTAGTGCATCAAGTTTATTTCTGATAACCTCATTGAATCCATTATTGCCAATTACTAAAATTTCAGTTTTCTCTTTATTTAGTTTGAGAAAATTACTATTCATCCATTCAGAAATACCAGTAAGACATTGTGTTAGTGTATCGAAAGAGTCGGAGTCATCAGGTGCTATTGATAAGTACAGCTGTGTGTCATCAGCATAGCTGTGGTAGCTCACGTTGTAACCTGAGATAATCTGACCTAACGGAAGCATGTAGATTGAGAAGAGCAGCGGACCCAGGATAGAGCCTTGTGGAACACCATATCGGATATCATGTGTCTTTGAGATTTGATTACCACAACTCACAAAGAATTTTCTCCTGCCAGGTAGGATTCAAACCAATTTAAGACACTGCCAGAGAGGCCCACCCATTGACTAAGGCGATTTCTAAGAATATTGTGATCAATGGTGTCAAATGCAGCACTCAGATCTAAGAGGATGAGAACAGATAAATGGCCTCTGTCTGCATTTACCCGCAAGTCATTTACTACTTTAACAGTGCAGTTTCTGTGCTGTGATTTGTTCTGAAGCCTGACTGAAATTTATCAAGAATAGCATGTTTATTGAGGTGGTCATTTAACTGCATAATGACTGCCTTCTCTAGAATTTTACTTAAGAAGGGCAGGTTAGAAATGGGTCTAAAATTTTCAAAGGCAGAGGGGTCAAGATTATTTTCTTGAGCAGGGGTTTAACTACAGCAGTCTTAAGACAGTCTGGAAAGACCCCGTATCTAATGACAATTACTATGTCCAGAATATTGTCAATTAGCACGCCTGATATTTCTTTGAAAAACCTGGTTGGTATTGGGTCAAGGACGCAGGTGGAGGGTTTCAGTTGAGAGATTATACTATGTAATTCAGGTAAATCTATCCTGGTGAAAGCATTTAATTTGTTTATAATGGAGTACCGGGGCTTTGGAGGTTCTGCAGTGTTGGGGAGATATACTATGTTATCTCTAATATCATTAATTTTTTGATTGAAAAATACAGCAATGTTCTCACAGGTTTCACTGGAAGTATTCTGGGGCATTCCTTTGTGTTACCTGGGTTTAACAGACGATCAATTGTAGAAAATAAGACTCTGGGATTACTAGCATTGTTATTTATAATATTAGAGAAATAGCATCGCCTCTCAAGACGGACTGTGTTATTGTATTCTGTTATTTTAACCTTCAATATCTCATAGTGGATAGTTAGTTTAGTTTTCCTCCATTTACGCTCAGCTCTACGACATGTTCTTTTTAAATCAGACACTCTTTGGGTCTTCCATGGAATAACAATACTAGAAGATTTTTTAACTGTCTTTTCAGGTGCAACTATGTCAACAGCAGTTCTTACTTTAGAATTAAAGTTTTCCACTTTACTATTTACATTATCCTCGCTATTATAGCTGGCACTATAAACGGACTGATTGCTTAGAATAGTTGTAAGCTTTAAAGCTGCTGATGAGTCAAAGAAGCGTTTTTTAACAAAATGCTTCTCATGAGTGTTTTCTATCTTTATTTCTATATTAAATAGTAGAAGGAAATGGTCTGATAGACCAATATCAATGACCTGCTTTATATCAACTTTAAGTCCTTTAGTAATCACTAAGTCTAACGTATGACCTGCTTTATGTGTAGGCTGATTAACGAGCTGCCTCAAATCAAAAGAGTCCAGGAGGTTCATGAATTCCTTTACCTTTTGGTCACACTGATTGTCGACATGAAAGTTAAAGTCGCCGACTATTAAGAGTGCGTCATAGTTTGTAACTAAAATTGACAGTAAGTCAGAGAATTCCTCAAGGAAAGACGCATTATATTTAGGAGGTCTATACACGGATAATACTAGAACGTGAGAATCTCCATGAATAACAACGGCGAGATACTCAAAGGACTTAAATTTACCAAAACTAACATCTTTACATTTTAATCGGCTCGAGTAAATGTTTGCCAATCCGCCCCCCTTTTTCCCCTGGCGGTCTGCACGAGTAAAACTGTAATCCGGAGGCGCAGATTCGATTAAAACAACCGCGCCATTTGAGTTAAGCCACGTTTCACTTAGTGCAATAAAATCAATGTTTCTATCACTAATAAGATCGTTTATAAAAAATGTCTTGTTAGTTAAAGCTCTAACATTTAATAGTGCCATATTTAATGTTTCTGAAGGGCAGAGCTGAATTTTATGCGTGTTATTGGTAATCGGAACAAAAATTAAGTTATTTTTGTTAACGCTGCTCTGTGTGTACTTTTTATGTAATCTACAATCCGTTTTTATAGTCTTAATGCAGTGTTGATCTGAAGTAGTAATTTCAATTAAATTATTGGTGTTTATGCCGCACTGCCTAGATTTTTTACGTGCATTAAGATTTGTTATTAGATTATTAATGCTTTGCACTCTCTTAACGCGCACACGTACCGGTCCCGGGACATAACAGCGGTTCAAAAACGTTACAGTAATGTTTGCATGCCCATCTGCCATGCATCTCGACACCCTACCCATCAAATGAAACTTCAAAGTCTTGTCTTTCCGATGATATAAACCATTTTGACACACAACAACCACAGCACTGACACTAAAGCCTTTTTTACAGAGAAGTACATACTTTTAAGAGTTGACTGTGCCTACCTTTGAAGACCCCCTGCAAGTCAAACATCAATATTTCCGAGCAGTATTGATCCCATTGTGTCCGTAAGGCTCCAGCGAATATAATCCAGTAAAACGATTTAGGTCCAAAACACACGATAGATTCTCAAAGGGACAAAAACTCCAGAAAACGTTTCATAACTTGAGACCACCTAAGTAATTTTTTTTCACTTATATTGCTCATATTAGACGTAATTTGTTTCTGTTGGCGATAACCATGCTACCGCATGAAACACGGAAGTGTTAGCTTTCGAAAGACACCTAAGTTGGCCAATTACGACGGGTCTGGGGTTGACTGGCACCTCGTATAGCCAACCAGTGTCACAGAAAGCTTTGAGGATGACGTATAGCTCTGAACTCTGGTAGAATCTACCAGTTTGATTGGACACTGTGACTGACACTCAAAACTTACAGCCAATGAGCAGCCAAGCATTTTGATATGTAACTTGCCATACTAACTTGTAAACAAAACGATCGGAGCTGCGTGAAGGTGGCATTTGTGCCAGTCTGCAGAGTTGGTGCGTGGTTGTTTATTGTGATTTCGCCAAGTTTTTTTGCAGTTTAAATATGAATAAAAGTAGAAGTTTAAACGTAAATAAACGCTCGATTAAATAATAGATGCATGTATGCGTTGCGAAAGTATTCAACCAGCCCAGGAAACGTCTAATGGCAGAGAGCGACGTGCCACGCCCTTGTGCTTTCTGCTTGCTAGTGATTGCTGCCATCAAGTGGCACATGGAAAAACGCTGAGCTGTGTTGTAACAGTTTGTAAAAGAAATATATATAGTTTGTGTGCATTTTATAAAAAAAGTAAAAAATAAAAATATAAATATATTTATGGCCCATAACTTGTATTGACTATTTTTACATAGAAATGTGTATTTTTTATTGTTTTTATTATGGAACATGAATTTCCATAACTAATAGAGTGACACTGTGTGTAGATATAGATTCCATTAGGTGTAAGCTTTCAGTAGAGCCCTTATTGATATATGTGGGTTGAAGCATTCAAAAGTTATTACACTTTTTCCATATGTTCCAAAATGTGGATAATGGTCCTCTAAAAGCCCCTGGGCATGCCCACATAAAAACTGGTGTAAAAAATGTCATTTTTACAGGTATTCTTTTCAAATTTGAAATTTGAGTAGTCAACAAGTTATTCTGTTGGTACATAGTGTGTTTCTGTCCCCACCTACCTACTGCAGCTTTATTTTCATAAAAAGACTTAGGCGAGAACAAACAAATTCGTTTTTTTTGTGAGTTCTAATGTGCATAACTTTTGATCAGTCACACCTAGTGATTCTGACTACTAAGGGTGAAACTAGAGAATGTTACCTTTACAAAGAGACCAAACATGTGTTTATACTCCAGATAGTTCAATAACAGCAATGATTCTAATTTGGAGAGGTCGAATTACAAGCGATTTAGCAAAAATGACCCCGAATGATAAGGGGTTTATAACGGAAGACTCTGTTAAGCCATTATGTCCTATCAAAGCAGTAGTATTACGTAAGGGGTTAAAAGTGGAAGTAGACAGTCAAGATCGACGAATTACTTTAGCGATGTTTTCGGAGAGGACCCAGGCGCCAAATCTATTCGGATGCAGTCCATCCCGCTTGAAGAAGCGCGGCCTTTCCCAAAAAAGATCCCAGCTGTCTATAAACCCGATGTCTTGATTCTCGCAGAAGCCTCTCAGCCAGTTGTTTAAACTAAGCAGACGACTGTAGTATTCATTTGATCGTCTGACGAGAGGTAGTGGACCCGAGGTGAAGATTTTTGCGGATGGGGTCCTCTCCTTCGTGTCTTCAACTAGTGCTGCGAAGTCAGCCTTGAGAACCTCCGACTCTCGGTGCCTTATGTCGTTTACGCCGGCGTGTAGAATAATGGATCCAATTGCCCTCTTGTGCTTCTCGTAGAAGGTCGGCGCCCGCCTCATCACATCTCGAACTCGAGCACCGGGAAAACAAGAAACAAAGGATTTTCGATTAGGGCACGTGATATTCACTGTATTAATTTCCCTTATATATTTAAACACTTCAATCACGTCCTTTCTTAATTTCTGTTTGATTAAACTGAAAAGGTTCAACTCCTTCAGTCTTTCCTCATAGCTCACATATCAGAATCCTGGACTCAGCCTAGTCCAGGGGTTCCCATCCGGGGGTAAATTTCACCTACTCAGGTGGTACATTTGCTTAAAAAACTGAAGTTGTAATAGATCTCAATTCATTTCCAAAGATGTACAGTTACTTGTTTGTCTGACACCTTTATCCAAGGTGGCTTATAACATTTATGATATAATTGGTTACATTTCTTTTGGTTTTCCAGCTGTAGCACAGGCAGCTCAAATGACTTGCTCAGAGTCACACAGCATCAGTAGCAGATCTGAACCCACAACCTTAGGGTTTGAAGTCCAAAGCCTTAACCACTAAACCACACACAAAATTCCCCTTGTTGAGTGCTTTATTATGGTAGAAGTATAAACTCAAATTACTAACAAAACAGGGTGGGGATAAATTTACTTTAAAAAAGCTGCTATGGGGTAAACGGGACAAAAAAGGTTGGTAACCCCTGACCTAGCTGCTCCCCTCTGGACATTCTCTAGCACTGCTCTGCCTTTTTTGTAATATGAAGACGAAAACTGAACCCAGTACTGTATGTGAGCATTCACTATTGTGTTATGTGACTTACTTGTACTCCACACATTGTATTATATAACATGACAGTCTATTAACTGGGACGCCATTTTGTTTGTTTATTGAATGCCAGCATTTTGATGAGATGGCATCAGTCGTTGCCATGGTGCTCGAGCCCAACAGCTACAGCGTGACATCATTCAGTGCTCTAGCATAAAGGTTGACTGAGCATCCGATGTTAGGATTCTTTTGTTTGATTTTACGTAGCTGTTTTCTCTGACTGACTTACTGGACTTTTGAACAGAGTATTTTTCTGGCTTTAGTCTTTGATTTTTGGGTTAGCTTTCTTATTTTTTGTTGATCAGTTGGCAGTCCGTTTTTATTGACTTCTGTTCTCATGATCCCATTTTCAAATTTCTCGCCTCGAGTCAATACACACAGAACAGCCACATTTCATGACACATACACACTTCTGTGTGGAAGAGCAGAGACTTCTGCCAACATACATTCTATAAGTTTGCTGATGCTCATTTTAACAGAAGTGAAACTTTCAGGTAACATTTCCTGTTGGGACGTTTTCATTGTTCTGTTTAATTTTTAAAAACAAACCCAGAGCTTATGAGCAGAGACATTTTTCTTATTTTCTTGTCTTGAAACAAAGTCAGGCCAAAGAAAACATCTGACAGCAGAAGCACATCATTTCAAGAATAAAAGGAATCTCCTAATAACTGCCTACTTCTCAATTTACACCTGAGCATATTGCCTTAGAAACCCAGTAATGAGCCATGAAGGATTTATTACACTATAAAATATTTTTAAAATTTACTTTTATTGACCCTGAGACTTTCAGGGGGTTTGAAAGGTTAATTAGGAGTCTTGGACCCCCAAATCCACGGACTCCCTGTATTTCTATTTAAAATCCTTGTCAGGTGACTTGTATGTGGCTCTGGCTTTTCTCATTTCTGTCAGAATGGTGACCCACACATGTATAGAGGCATCTGCTGGCAAGTTCAAGTGTAAAGCTCTAGACAGAATACCGGGCTACTTAGGTCTTAAAATGAGAAAGATTTAAAAAAGAAAAAAAACCCATAAAAAATAGATTTTATGAGTAAGTAAAGAATAATTATCATGTGCATAAGCAGCAAAGCAGGGCTGGCTGGCAGATTTTGAAACGCACAGTTACCTCCTGATGAGAAAAGGAGAATGAAGCTTTCTGCTTGCGGAAGGAACAGTGCGCTGTCACAAAGTGCCACAACAAAGCCACGCAGCTCCAGATTATGCGCCCCGCTTGCCTTCTGATGAAAATGAAAATGTGTAATTAAAGGCAAAATGAATTACACTATTCACATGTCGCTGCTGCTGACTGGTGCAGTGAAATTGGCTCATTCCCCTGTATTTATTTAATCAAAGAACAGCAAAGACGTGAAGGAGTTTGTGGGGGCATGGCGAGCAGTGTGCGGGTCATCAGTCCAGCTGTGTCAGAAGGGGTTGCCTTTGCAATTAGTTTTATCATTTAAAATGGAAGCCATTACTGAAATATTCCAAAGAAGTGGATAGCGTATGTTTCTGGGACATCCTTGGGGATGGTTATCCAAAAATATTTGTTTTGTGCCATCAAGGATCAATGATTCATACCTTACTTAATAAGAATAGTCAACCAAACAATTTTAAGTCTTGATTTGGAAAACCGAGAAAGCACATTGGCCAAGTGCTGATTTGGTAATAAGATTTATAAACCTTGAGGCGAAACTATTTGACCTCTGATGATGCCACAAAATGAGGATGATGCTCATAGCGAGGGTGAGGTGAGTGAAGAACAGGTGATATGATGGGTGGTCACCTCTTAGCTGATACTGCCTGGGCCTCATTGAGGCTCACTTATCTTTGGACTCCATGTAATGGTCTGTGGTATAGCGGGTCCACAGCTCTCGCTAGAAAAGCCTGGTTTTTAAACACTCGCGGCTTAAAGAGGGGGCGTGGTAGTGTGGCTGGGGCGGTTCCTGGACGCTACATGAGGTCGGCGTTTCCTTGCTTATGCGCACAGGTGAGGAATCGTCTGCATCCGTAATTTATGAGGGGTACTGCTAATCGGTACACCTGAGCTGTGTCCCCATTATAAACAGTATGAGCGTGAGTGCGGAGGGTAGAAAGGAAAAAGAAAGTGAATGGAGGTTAAAGGAGAAGAAAGCGGCAGGAAGGAGAAAGCTGGTGCGTGAGCGAGTGAAGGCACACTTGCCATCGAGAGCAGAAAGCAGCTGAGCAGTGAACCCTAGCGGGGTGTTTGACCATCACCCGGGGTAGTTGGTAGTGGTCACTCATGCTGAGCATTTAGTGAGGAGCAGGAGTGACCTCCATCCCTTGCACTTACTTTGTGATACCCCTGCTTATCATGTCTGTTGCAACAGTCAATGCAAAACACAGCACTGTAAAAACAGTGTTCTTTTATATATGGCCTTAAATTATTGGAAAAGGCATTACAAAACAATAAGGACTGTATTACTTCTACTCTGAGGGTAACTTAATGAAAGAAGAAAGGCAAGGGAGTAAAAAAAATGAGCAATTGTCTTCATTTTAATAATAATGCATTTTAATTATAAACATCTTTCAGGCACATAAAATGCTTAAAATGATCAGAACATAATCGTTTGTGTGTATATATATATATATATCTATACTAATAAAAGGCAAAGCCCTCACTCACTCACTCACTCACTCACTCACTCACTCACTCACTCACTCACTCACTCATCACTAATTCTCCAACTTCCCGTGTAGGTAGAAGGCTGAAATTTGTCAGGCTTATTCCTTACAGCTTACTTACAAAAGTTGGGCAGGTTTCATTTCGAAATTCTACGCATAAGGGTCATAACTGGAACCTATTTTTCTACATATAATGTAATGGAGTTGAGTTGGAGATGGCCGTGGGGGGCGGGGTTTCGTGTGACATCATCACGCCTCCTACGTAAGTACGTAGAGCACAAGGAAGAACTCCAAACAGCGATCAGCACAAAACGCCATTTCACAATTGAGAAGGCAGAAAAACATTATGAAGCAAATGATGCATACAAGCATATTCATAAGTACAGCTACTGCGTAAACAAAGCAGATTAAGTTGGTCAAATTACCTTTTATGTTTCTGACTTATTTTTTTAAGAAGAAAAACTGCACTTTATGTTGAAATTTTGGTTATTATTATTTAAAGACAATACTATTCTGAAAATCTACTTAAAGTACTTAAACTACCACTTTATTTTTAAGTCTGCCCAATTTTAACCAGGGATGATATTTTTGTTTCTGTTTTGAATTCAAATGCAGTTTAAAGGCTTTTTTTTCAGAAATTAAAACAGCTTCAGTTTACAATATTCATGTACATGTCTATTATTTGATTCTGTCGCCCACTAAAACACTTTTAAATTAAAAAAAAACATTTGCGATTTGGGGCAAATTTACGTGTGCGATTACATACGATTAATCAAGATTAATTCTTACACAGCCTCTAATTAATTGGATTAATTTTTTTAATCGAGTCCCACCCCTAATATATATATATGTGGATATATATGTAGATTTGTATATATATATATATATGTGTATATACAGTATATATGTAGATATGTATATGTGTATATACAGTATGTGTATATATGTATATGTATATATATGTATGTGTGTATATGTATATATATATAACTGTGTATATATATGTGTATAGATGTGTATATATATATATATATATATATATATATATATATATGCCAGCAACACTCATGACAATGACAAAACAATTACATTGTCAATCATGTTACGTTATTATTAAAATGTTTCCTTTTCTTTTTACTTCTCCGCTGCCAATCGCAGTTATTTTGGTATATATATATATATATGACAACAACACTCATATCAATGACAAAACAATTACATTAACAATCATCTTACGTTATTTTTAAAATGTTTGCTTTTCTTTTTCATAACTTCTTTAACACACTACTTCTCCGCTGCGAAGCGCGGGTATTTTGCTAGTATATATATAAAGGTGACAACTGAACTTACAGCCTTCTGGTTTAAATTTCAGGGCATGTTCTTCTAAAACATCCTGCATACACTTAAAGTGACAGTGGTTTAGGAACTCTCAACCTTCAAGAGTCTAAAAAGGACACACCATTAACACCATGGGCTTGACGTTTGTCAAATGTCTCTTAGTAGAAAAGCTCAGTGACTTAATCTTCAAAACTCCAAGCTTGAAAGAAGCAGGTTGACTGACTCACAATGAGTTATGTTATTGGCCTGAGCTTGACGTATCAACCTGTGCTCTTCTGTACCATACACATGAATTGCTACATCATATAAAATGAGGGTGGCACACTGTTTAGCACTTCTGCTTCACAGATTCAGTATCTTGGGTTCAAATCTCATTTTATTTTGTTGTTTGTGCATGTCCTCCTTTTGTAAGGGTAGATTTCAGAGTTGTGTAGGTTAGGTTACTTGGTGCTTCTAAGTGTGTGAGTATGTATGTGATTGATTGAGTCCTGTTGGCCTGTCCAGGTCTGGTTCCTACCTTACACCAAATCCTGAACTAAATTAAGTAAGTTTGAGGATGTTAGAATATAAAATGAATTTGCTTCCCGAGAATAACAGTGAAAATCTATTGACTTTTTTTAATCGGAAACCCTCAGCTCTGAAAAACGCTACTCACAAATCTAAAAGCTACTTACACTGACTGTTAGCAAGTGCAGTATTGTACAGGTGTAGCCAGGGCTCAGAGAAGTCATATTGACTTTGGCACTCCTGTTTTCTGTCTTTTACTCTTTTCTACAGGCACCATAGTCCCACCTTCATAACCAACATGTGTGGTTCTGCCTAGTGAAAGGCTAACAGTCAAGAGTATTTTTAAAGACATCTTTCTGTCTTTTTTCCCAAATTACTAATATCAGACAGGAAGGTATTATTTGTCCTGTTTCTTCAGATGGAAATTCTTCATGTGCTTCTCTTCTCTACACCTGCTTGATTCATTTTCTATATTTTTTGTGTACAGTGATCCCTCGCTATATCGCACTTCGACTTTCGTGGCTTCACTCCATTGCGGATTTTAAATGTAAGCATATCTAGATATATATCACGGATTTTTCGCTGGTTTGCGGATTTCTGCGGACAATGGGTCTTTTAATTTATGGTACATGCTTCCTCAGTTTGTTTGCCCAGTTGATTTCATACAAGGGACGCTATTGGCAGATGGATGAGAAGCTACCCAATCAGAGCACGTATTACGTATTAAATAAAACTCCCCAATGATATACGATATGCTTCCCGCGTGGTGCTTCGCACACTTCAAAGCTCAAACAGCCCGTATTGATTTTTGATTGTTTGCTTTTCTCTGCCTCTCTCACTCTCTCTGACATTCTCTACTCCTGATGGAGGGGCTGTTTGCACAGAGGCTGTTTGCTTAGAAGATACGGACGCTCCTGTAAAAAATGCTGAAAGACTACCTTCACATTGATCCCTTCATTGCGGCGCTTTATCAGGTGCTTCATATACTTAAAAGCCCAACAGCCCTATTGATTTTTGATTGTTTACTTTTCTCTCTCTCTCTGACATTCTCCGCTCCTGACACGCATTCTTTGAAGAGGAAGATATGTTTGCATTCTTTTAATTGTGAGAAAGAACTGTCATCTCTGTCTTGTCATGGAGCACAGTTTAAACTTTTGACTAAAGGGTGTTATTTCATGTCTAGAGGGCTCTAATAATGTTAAAAAACGTATTTAGAAGGTCGTAAACAGGTTTTCAATGCTCTAACTGCGAAAATATTTGATTTATAAATAAAGAATCCTACTTCTTGGAAATTCATTTATCTGTCTGGAGCGGATCAATCGCTATAAACGAGGGTTTACTGTATAACTGTGCAGAGAATATTTATAAACAGTGTGGGAGAGTTTCTAAGGGCTTAAAAATATATAAAAATAACCATACAAACATATGGTTTCTACTTCATGGATTTTCACCTATCGCGGGGGGTTCTGGAATGCAACCCCCGTGATCGAGGAGGGATTACTGTATTATTCATTTCAGTATGAACTGGCAACCTATCCAGTTGTTCTTACCTTGTTCCCTGTGCTTTCTGGGATGGGCGCAATAAATACGAGCATGCCATTTTTAACTGTATCTAACCGCTATGTTTCTATTACTTGACACTAGTCCTATACTGACTGAATTTGCTCTCTCTCAGTATATTGTCTGCTTCTTTCTATTTGTTTGACTTCAAAAGTAATTTTTACTTTTCACTGCCATGTGAAAAAGTAAGTGCATGTTTTTTTCTTTATTAAGACTATTGGAAAAGCCCAAACACCCCTCATATGAAGCAGTGCTAAAATCAATAGAAGAGACCCCTATTTACAAGGCTATATTTAGATTAATGGGAAAGTCGAAAGAAGTCAGACAATACTGGTGGCAGTCGTTGATTGGATTGAAGCTCTACATATTATGCATATTAAGAGTCAGATGACGTGATGTATTAGATGAGGTCATGTAACAGAAAAGCAATAAAAGCAGATCAGATGTTTTATTGATTATTCAGTCCATGGACTAGACATTTGTGCATACCTGTGTACAAATAAAGTATTGTTCTGCATTTTCATCCGAGTCTCCGAGAATGACTTCTTTGAAAATAGAGGAAACTTCTTTCCACAACAGTCTTTGCCTAGGTGATCACGGTTAAAAGTCTTTCTATGATGTTCTTTCTACAAGTGCCGTGTAGATTTACTTTTTGTGCAGCCTCTTTCAAATGATAGACTCATACGCTTTGACATAAACATTGGCAAGTGCTACCCGTAACAGCTCATAATTAAATTCTGCGGTTCAGATTTCTTTCAGCATCTTGTGTTCTGATCTTGAACTGAGCTTGTTGGGAAGACTTGGCCTGGACAAATTGCCAGTTGGTTGGAATCTTCTCCAGTTGTAGATGATCTTTCAGACAGTGGAATGGTTGATTTCCAATTGTTTAGAGATGTCTTAAATCCCTTCACCAGACTGACAGGCATCTAAAACCTTCATTCTGAAGGCCTCATAGAGCTCTTTTGATCTGGGCATGGTGATAATAATAATAATAATTCTTTGCATTTATATAGCGCTTTTCTCACTACTCAAAGCGCTCAGCAATTGCAGGTTAAGGGCCTTGCTCAAGGGCCCAACAGAGCAGAGTCCCTATTGGCATTACGGGATTCGAACCGGCAACCTTCCGATTGCCAATGCAGATCCCTAGCCTCAGAGCCACCACTCCGCCTAATAGACACTTGGATGACAAAGTGCAAACCAAACTACATGTTTGAGGTTTACAGGTTCAGACAAGATCCTCTCTAATGATTTTATAACCATTTGCTCCTGATCTCTGGGACCTGGTTGTAATTTTAGGTGTTTGAGGCGGTGATACATGCAGGGATATACTTACTTCATCGACATAATTTATGCATTTATGTTTACTTAATTATACAATGTACTAAAAATGGAAATGTGGCATGATCTTTGTTACATATTTTTACTTTTATCTATAGATCCTGTTAAATGACTATCAAATCTTGATATGCTTACATATTTAAAAAATAAAAAAAAAATCATGGGGTGTACTTACTTTTTCACATGACTGTCTCCTTGTCACTTTCTCTTTTCATCTTGTTTGTGTGTCCAACCGCTATCTGTCTACAAAATCTTTTTTAAAGTTCTACACACTATGAGGCATCCCGACAACTAGAAATGACAAATCAAGAAAAGCTAACATAGTCGATCAGGAAAAAGTCATCCCAGGAGGTCACAGCCTTTCCAATATTCAAGGATGTCATTCTTCCCGCTGCTACATCAACAAAAAACTTGCAGATGCAATAGCCAGTTTAACAAATGTTTTATTTTTCCACCTCTTTTCAAATATCAATGTTCTTCCATTTTGAATGGATTATGCTCAAACATCAAAGCAGAGAAGGAATAAAAAGAAAAAAGAGAAGTGGCTTTTTGTTATTTATGCAGCTGAGAAAAATATGACTTTAAGATATCATCTTGAAAATTTTGCCAAGCCAGACGAATGGGGAGGTCTTGCTTTGCACAGTCCACTGAACAAAAAAGCAAGTAAGAGGCTTTTATAATTGGGGGAATTATTAATAGGAAATCAGTAAAGTTAAATGTACTTTAACTACATTCTGTAAACATAGCATGTTTTTACTACTTTTACATGATTTATTTAAATGTTAGAATTGGATATATTAACATAACCTGTTTTTTAAATTTGCTCCTTACATTTTAATAATATTGTACAGTTTTGTACAGTCAATGGAACAGACCCATGTGTTGCTTGGAGCTACATGTGGGAAGCTGGGCAGAAATGTCTTCAGGACTGTAAAATGTCTTATATGGTCTTTGAAGAGAAACTAACCAGAACACAGCCTGGGCAGAAAAATCAGTTATGTAAATATTAGAACACTCTTAGCATGCTGCAATAAAGGAAGGGAACTGAAAGAAGGAAATTATTTTTTTCCTGTTTGGAGATGACAGAAAGGGGGCATTGTAACTGGAGCCCCGTTCCCTGTGCTTGTTTAAAACATTCCAGTGAGCTTACCTGGTCCTTTAATGGTCCAGTGGACCTGCATGGATACCAGGAGCTGCCAGAGTGAACTCTGGGCAGACGACCCTAAGAGTGTTGTAGAGTCAGGCCCAGCCCAGCTCCCCTTGTTAGATTATATCTCGGACCCTTCTAAAGGAACACATGTCGAGGGCCCAAGCTGCGCAGGCACGTAATTACAACCGTAACACCACCCTCCAAGAGTGCCTACCTCCCACTCCAAATTGCTAGCCCATTGGCAGGGCCCATACGAGATAAAAGAGAGAAAGGGGCTTGTCGACTATTTGGTGAAACAACCTAATCATCGACCAAGCGAGAGGGTGTATTATGTAAACTTGCTGACACATTGAAGAGACCGGGTGGACTGCCCTCGCGCAACGAACACCCTCTACCTTTTCTCACGGAAAACAGTCCTTAATCTCGGACCCAATTTGACGCCCCTCCAAAGGCAGGAGCTGGAGTCTGCGATCCTGTCCATCCTGGAGGTAGTCAGTGAGACACCTGGGCTCACCTCGTGGATTGAGCACGACATCGTGACTGACCCAGGGGTTGTGGTAAGGGAACGCCCCTATCGCCTCACGGAGGCAAAATGGGCCGAGGTGGAGCTGGAAGTGTAAAGGATGCTTGATATGGATATTATTGAGGAGAGGCACAGCCCTTGGTCCAGTCCCATCGTCCTCGTTTCTAAGCCTGATGGCTCGTGGAGATTCTGTAATGACTTTAGACGTCTTAATCAGGTCTCCAAATTCGTTGCCTACCCTATACCCCGAGTGGACGAGCTCATTAAACACCTGGATACGGCTCATTACTTGACTACTCTTGATATGACTAAAGGGTACTGGCAAGTTCCCTTAACGGCATCCGCTAAAGAAAAAACAGCCTTCAGCACCCCTAGCTGGCATTGGCAATATAAGGTCCTCCCATTTGGACTGCACAGAGCCCCAGCGACCTTCCAGCGTCTGGTAGATAGTGTGCTAAAGGTCTTCCAGTCCTATTGTGCCGCCTACCTGGATGATGTAGTCATCAATTCCAGCACCTGGGAGGAACATATCTTGCATGTTTACACCATCCTCTTAACACTAGCAAAGGCCGGCCTCCGTATTAATCCCCGCAAATGTTATTTTGGGTTTCATGAGGCCAAGTATTTAGGCTACCTGGTGGGCGGAGGACTGGTGAAACCGCAATGCTCAAAAATTAAAGACATCTTGGAATGGCCCCGTCCGATAACCAAGAAACAGGTGCAAGCCTTCTTGGGGTTAGCGATTTACTACCGCCGGTTTGTACCCCATTTCTCTGAGAGAGCCGCACCCTTGACGAACTTGTTGAAGAAACGGGCTCCTGTATATGTGGTATCGGATCACCTAATGGAACAGGTATTCAGTGACCTTAAGACGGCCCTGACCACGGCACCAATACTGAGAACCCCTGATTTTTCCCTCCCATTTATCCTCCAGACTGATGCTTCGGACACAGGTCTAGGCACCATGCTGAGCCAGAGCATCGATGGTGTCAAACACCCCATGTGTTACCTGAGATGGAAACTGCTGGATCGGGAGACCAGATATGCTGCGGTGGAAAGAGAAGCCTTGGCGATCAAGTGGGCGGTGACCCACCTGAGGTACTACCTGTTGGGTCGGGAGTTCACTCTGGTGACTGATAATGCCGCCCTCCAGTGGATGGCTGTGCACAAGGAGTCGAATCCCTGAGTCACCAGGTGGTTCTTTGACCTACAGTCGTACAAGTTTATTGTCACTTATCGTTGGGGCAACTTGCAGGCCAATGCTGACGCTCTCTCCTGGGTTCACGACCTCTCAGTTCGGGCTGCCCGACCCAATGGGTCTGGGCCGAGGGGGGGCCTGTCACACACGTGCACATAGGGAGCCACGGAAAGACCCGACGAGCTGCGTATCACATCAGGCCAGGGGATCAAGGCAAGGCACTAACCTTTCTTTCTTTTGTTCCCGCAGAAAGACAGGTACAACACTGCCATAAAGTCCCGGACGCCTGGAAAACACACGTAGCCACTTCTGCATTCCATCCCTTCCTCTGGTCCCACCGTGATGACATCACACCTCCCACACAACACTTCGGTTCCCTCTCAGCATTCCAATCAATTTCCGGTCCCTCATTATTTAAGTTCACCCCTGCAACTGAGACTGTGAGATGCAATGACTGTTTGTCAGAGCATAGAGAGTGAAAAACTAATATTTTCTTTTTGTTTTGTACAGTATACGCGGCCGGAAACCCAAAACCTTGATCTGTTTCTGTCTCGTTATTACAATATATAGTAGGGGGCTTTGCCAGCTGCTTGCTTTGCTCGCCAACCCCGGGCCTGTGCTACGCGCTAGCCTATTTGCGGTTCTGACGCTCGCATATGGGGATGTGGATGTACAATTTAAACAGATTTTTATTTTCATGGGAATTGTAACATAGGCATAATATAACTATTTTACATTACAGCGAGTAATTAACCATATTGAAAAATAGTAAAATGCAATAATTAGAAAGTAAATTATGTTTCATGTTGCGTTTATTCGTTAAGTAATATGATTTCATTCTGTTTGGCTTTGAAATTAACACACAAATACTTTTTAAACTTACACTTTAACTGTAAAACTTCAGTAAAAACAATTTTTTTCATTAAATTTTCATCAATATCGTATTTACTTTTGATTCTGTGTTTGGACTTTCATTGTGACAACACAACATATAACTTCCCATAATTGAATTTTGTTTCTTTCTCCCTATTAAATAAATCAACTTTTTCGAATGTTTGGCTCTGAGATTTTTTTAATTGTCTTTGCAAAAGCTATTCTAATGGGAAACTGTTAATGTTTTAATATACAGTAAATGGCATATTAAGATCTTCTTTGTTGTCTAACATTATCCACGGAAGATTTACTACATTACCTTTCAATGATACATCCTTCTTTGTGCGGTGGAAGACCGGATGGTGTTAATGGTTGTAGATATTCTTCAGGATATTGTAAGTTGATGTTTTCATGTTCCGCACCATCACCACCAACTGTTTAAGCATAGTCTATTGATACACATTTAACCAATTTGCCGTGTAACCGATTGACATTTTTGCCGTTAATTTGTTTGACTTCTCGGTGCTAGGATTGCTGGTGTGCTCATTTTTTCTGTTGATAACGCTTTGTGAAGAAATTCTTCAATAAGATTTGGACATAATACGTCTTTTTTAACTGTGAACTTAAAGTGAGGAAAACATTATAATTTATAAGAGCTGAGAGAGCAAAAACTGTGTCTGACTAAAGCATTCACACAAATGAGAGGTTAGAGTACCATGTGAGTGGTTGAATATGGTTGACAAGAGGGCGAGACTTGAAAAAATCACATGGCCAAGGTCTCACAGGACTTGAAAATATCTTTTCAAAAAAGTCTTGTCTAGTCGCAGGATTTTTTAATTTTATATATTGTCATGCATGCGCAATTAGGAGACAGTCAATAAATCCCATGTTGAGTAGAAGGTCGAGAGAGGGATACAAAAGGGTACTGACCTTTCTCTTTCTCTCTCCGCAGAGGAAGAAAAATAAACGTATCGCGGAGCCAAAATGGCCGAAGAGTATTTTCCGGCCCTCGATGAAGATGTCACTCAGAAGTCAGAAACAAGACGTCACTTCCCCCCTTTAATTTACTGTAGCCATTTGTGTTTTTGTATAAATACCCCCGTTTTATGTTATGAATTTGTCAAATGTTTTTGTTGAACCTGCTTGTTTCAGCATTTATTTTGACCTGTCCATTGGACATTATACAGGGCAGTTCCCCAAAAACTTTATGTGACTGGTTGTCATATTTTATTTCCCACAGATTGGCATAGTCGGCAGGATTATTTTTCCGGTACCATGTCGGAGGAACAAGACATGAATACCGTGCTGGGTACGATTATGGCAGAACTCGGGACTGTCAAGTTGCAGCTATGAGAAACTAGGGACCAGTTAGCGGAAGCAGAGGCTCGCACAGCGGCTGTGGTAAGGTCGGAGACTGCCCAGCTGAACCGATGGATTGCTCACATGGTAAAGGAGAAAGGTACTGTGCCCTAATGAACCCCTTGTCTCTTCCACATATGGGTGTTGTTTTGGTGAATGGTCATAGGGTAACCGTGATGTTTGACTTGGGGAGTAACATCTCCATCGTTGCTCGCCCCTTGGTCCTACTGCGACAGTGGTTACAACTCAAGACTAGTCTGAGATCTATACATGGTGTTACGATGTGAGATTTTGCAAATAACTTGATAAATATTTTGTATGTCTTTATTTGTAATTTAGGCAAAGCAATATAATTTAGTGTTTACCCTCCCCGTTTTTAGGAATGGGTCTCTTTGAATTTTATGACAGAGTTGGGGGAGAATGAGTATTTCTCTGCTAAAGTCTTTCAACTCCCGCAAGAAAGCCAATTTAGCTTAACATATGGTCTTGGGGGGGTGGCAGGTGTTAAGATGTTCTGTTCCCCCATTGGTCTAAAGTATGGCTGTTTGGAATTGGCTTGTCTCAGAGGCCTTTCAGTACCATGATGTCCTATTGGCTGTAGGGGTTGGACAGAAATCCCATAAATTTGCTTGCTTTATCTCACTCTCTCTCTTGATAACCTGTGATGATGAAGAAGTATCACTCTTACTGATCTGATGAAGAAGACCATCACACCATGAACTGAAGACAACACAATCAAGAGCACAGTTCGGCTTCAGCCATATTAAACAGACATGTGGCTGAAAGCTGAGCACCAATGATGCCTTAACTAGAGACATTAAGTAACAAACAAGTCTGTGTGCCGCCTGAAACTACACATCACCATTTAATCAGGTTGTATGGTTGCCAATATTCAAATGTATATTTATTTTGTTATTATTTATGAATATTATCAGTAATACATTATTTTATGTGTAACTTAACTCCTGCTTTTCTTTTTACTACATCTAATTGCATGAGGTTATAGATATAGAAAGGAAGGTGGGGAGAATTTATCCTCTTTAATAAAACTCCTGTGTGCGTCCAGGTGTCTGTGTGTGTGTGTCTTCTGGTGAAGTGCGCATGCGCGGTGCCACACGGTACGTGTTCAGTCTCTTCCTGTGCATTCCCTGTGCAGAGAGAGAGAGAGACACACACAGGTGCATGCGCGCGAGAGACAGACACACACACAGGCACATGAGAGACAGACACACACACACACAGGCACGCGCGAGACAGACAGACAGACAGACAGACACACACACAAACACACAGAGGCTGCCGCGAGACAGACACACACGCACAGGTGGGCACGAGACAGACAGAGACACACACACACAGACACAGAGGCGCGCACTTAAGAGAGACACACACACACACGAGAGACAGACACACACATACACACAGACCCGTGAGAGAGACACACACACACACACAGGCGCACACGTGCATTGTTGCAATGTTACTTTTCTTGGTTGTTTATTAAGTCATAAGGCTATAGCGGTAACTCTTTCAGTGTTAGTTTTCTCTGTTGTTCAGGGTTTTCTTAGTGTTATTCAGTGTTTTTACATTTAGTTTACTATTATGCTGTGCATTCAATGGCATAATTAACTATATTTGTGCTTAAAAACTTAAAAAAATATATACTTACATACAGTTCATATGGTCTGGAACGGATTAATTGTATTTACATACAATCCTATGGGGGAAATTACTTTGGTTCACGACCAAATTGGGTTACAACCCGAGTTTTGGAACGAATTATGGTCGTGAACCGAGGTTCCACTGTATTACTGTCAGACAAAATTACAGGCATTTTACCGAAATACAAACCAGTATTACTGAGAGAGAAAATTAAAGGCACACAATACAGTGACACATATTACAGCCACATACGAGGTTCCTTGCCATTTAATATAGACTGTTCCTACTAATGTTTATGCAGTACTGTCGTAGCGCCCGTTATTGTAACGGGCTTAATGTCTAGTATACAATAATACCTTATAAACAGTGGTAAGTCTGTGAGATTAGGCACTGTGACAAAGGCTACATATTAATAATAATACAATAGGGGAAAGTAGAGCAATATATTACTCTACCAAGATAAAAAACACGGACATACCCATTTCTATAAATCCGACTCCTGTTTAGTTACCGTCTATGGCTCTTTGACGCACCTCGTCGTGGCCGTACTACCTAATCCACCATATCCTGTAATAGTGGGGCGGGACTGGTCTGATAGTATGACACAACACCTGTATCTAATGTGGGTTTGGTGATGGACAAAGGTAACATCGGTCCAACTGTCTCCACGCTGTGCTCAGCAGCTCCTACGTGTCATGCATCAACTCAGTGTGACGAGGCAGAGGGGCGGCCTCTTCCCCCTGATGCCCCACCCACTGAAGTCGACTCAGATCCTATGCAGGCAATGGCTTCTCAGTTTAAAAGTACCCCGTCCTCTTATAAGAGCGGGGGAATGGAGTGATGACTCACTCAAAAATGTTATAAATACAGTTGTCTCAGTTAACAGACACATGTACAGTAATCCCAATCCACGATTGCCTTACTTCGTCCTAGAAAATGAACTCTTGTACCAAGTGGCAGAGCATGAGGGAGAACTGAGAAAATTACTGCTAATTCTGTGCACCTCAAACGTATTAAATTATGTTTTTATTATCTGGGAATAAATGGGGAGGTCCAGCGCTTTTGTTCTTCGTGCCTTGAGTGCCAACTGCGCCAGATTCCATGCTGGGACCGTGCTCCTCTTGTTCCCCTTCCCTTAATCAACATACCATTTGAACGGATCGGAGTTGATCTTTTGGGGCCCCTTGAACACTCTGCTCGTTGCCATAAATACATTCTGGTCACTGTCGATTATGCCACGCGGTATCCAGAGGCTGTCGCCTTGTATTCAGCAAATACCAAAACGGAAAACTAGTAGGGATGTTCACTAGGGTTGGGATCCCCAAAGATGTCTTAACGGACCAAGGGACTCCCTTCACCTCTGAGATGTTCAGGGAAGTGGCCAGGTTACTTAGAATACGGCATCTGAGAACCTTGGTCTATCAACCGCAGACAGATGGATTGGTAGAATGATTTAACCAGACCTTGAAGCAGATGCTATGCAAGGTAATTAGCAAGGATGGGAGGAAATGGGATCAGTTACTCCCTCTTGTTCTGTTCGCTTATCAGGAAGTCCCTCAGGCCTCTACAGGGTTCTCTCCTTTTGAGTTACTACACTGTGTGCACAATTATTAGGCAAGTTGTATTTTTGAGGATTAATTTTAATATGGAACAAACACAGTGCTATCAGTCAATCCAAAATGTTAATAAACCTGAAACCTGAATGTTTCACAACGGAAATGTGAGTGTGAACATCATCAGGGGAATACATACTGTATGTGCGCACAATTATTAGGCAATTATTAGTGTGCAGATTTATTATGCAACTAAAGGAAAAATGAAAATTTTCCCATCTCACTTGTTTATTTTCATCTGTTATAGTGAGAATAATAAACAAACACCTCAAAATTTACAAATAAACATCTCTGACATTTAAAAAAAAAATCAATCAATAAATAAATGACCACTTTAAGAACTTTAAGAAGTGCCCACAAGTTCTCGATAGGGTTTACGTCAGATGAGGAAGGGGGGCCATGTCATTATTCCTTCATCTTTAAGGCCTTTACTGGCTGGCCATGCAGTGGAGAACTTCGATGCAAGTGATGGAACATTGGCCTGCATAAAAATCATGGTCTTTTTCCTGTATCACTGTTTGAAGAAAGTGTCTTCGAAAAACTGGCAGTAGGTTTGGGAGTTGATTTTGAGTTCATCTTCAATGCAAAAAGGTCCAACTAGGTCATCTTTAAAAATACCAGCTCATACCAGTACCCCACCTCCACGTTGGAGTGGAGCTCTGTGCCCATTACTGATCCACAGGTCCATCCATCTGGTCCATCAAGAGTCACTCTCATCTCATCGGTACATATAACCTTTGAAAAAAATCTGTCTTCAGATATTTCTTGGCCCAGTTTTGACGTTTCAACTTATGTTTCTTGTTCAGTGGTGGTTGGGTTTCAGCCCTCCTTACCTTGGCCATGTCTTTGAGCACTGAACACCTTGTACTTCTGGGCACTCCAGGTAGGTTGCAGCTCTGGAATATGAAAGTACTGGAGGATAATGGGTTCCTGGTAGCTTCACGTTTGATTCTTCTCAAATCTTTGGCAGCTAATTTGAATCTTTTGTTCTCAACACGTTTCTTGCGACCCTGTTGACTATTTGCAACAAAATGTTTGATGGTTCTGTGATCACACACCAATATCTTAGCAATTCCAAAAGTGCTGCATCCCTCTGAAAGACTTTTTTTTACAATTTTTGACTTTTCAGAGTCAGTTGAATCTCTTTTTTGGCCCATTGTGCCCGAGGAAAACTAGCTGCCTAATAATTCTGCACACCTTGATATAGGGTGTTGATCTCCTTAGGCCACACCCTCCCTCATTACACAAATACACATCACCTGACGTGCTTAAATCCAATAAACATTCAAGTTAATACAGCTTGGAGTTGGAATATATGCATAAAAATGATGATATGGTCAAAATACTTACTTGCCTAATAATTGTGCACACAGTGTATACGGAAGACAACCACGAGGTCTCCTTGACATGTTATAAGAAGGATAGGAGGAAGAGGCCCTTCCCTCCTAAAATATACTGGAGTATATCGCACAGTTACGCGATAGATTATCCAAAATCAGACCGGTCCTAAAAGAACACTTAGAGCGGGCTCAAACAGCACAGGCGCAGTGCTATAACAAAAACGCGACCCTCCGGGAATTCCACCTGGGTGATCGTGTTATGGAGCTCATACCCTTGTCACACTCTAAATTATTGGCTAATTGGAAAGGGCCATACGAAGTCAAGGAGCGTAAAGGGCTCATCCACTATTTGGTTAAACAACCCAATCGGTGACCGAGCGAGCGGGTATATCACATAAATCTGCTGAAGCCGTGGCAGGACAGGGTTGCTAACCCTACCTCTGGCCAGCCTCGCTCCCTTTTCGCAGGACATCCCCACCTGGAAACAACGAGAGGAGCTGGAATCAGCCATCTTCTCGGTGACAGGAGTAGTTAATGAGCAACTCGGCCACAATGTCCTGATTGAACATGACATCATTACAGACCCAGGGGTGGTTGTACGTGAGAGACCCTATAGGCTTCCCGAAGCAAAGCAGGCGGAAGTGAAGCTGGAAATCAGACTAATGCTGGAAATGGGAGTGATTGAAACAAGCCCCACAGTCCCTGGTCCAGTTCTATTATTCTGATTCCCAAACCTGACAGGTCCTGGAGGTTTTGTAATGACTTCCGAAGCCTCAATCAGGTCTTCAAATTTTATGCCTACCAGATGCCTCGAGTGGATGATTTATTGGAGAGGATCGGTAACGTTCAATATATAAAACTACTCTTGACATGACAAAGGAGTAAAAAAACGCTTTTAGCACCCCTAGCAGACACTTGCAGTACTCCCATTTGGCTTGCATGGGGCACCAGTGACATTCCAACGTCTGGTGGACACTATGTTATGGCTCCACCAGGCCTATAGTGCTGCCTACTTAGATGATGCCATCATCCTTTCCGACACCTGGGAGGACCATATACTGCGGGTAACAGCTGTACTTTCGACACTAACGCAGGCTGAACTTCGTATCAATCCAAAAAAATGTTATTTCGGATTGAAAGAAGCCAAATATTTAGGCTACCTAGTGGGCGGGGGTATTGTAACACCGCAGTGTTCGAAAGTCAAAGTCATTCTTACATGGCCCCGTCTGATTACCAAGAAGCAAGCACAGGCATTTTTGGGATTAGCGGGTTACTACCATAGGTTTGTCCCATGATTCTCAGAGGTGGCTACGCCCTTGACAAATCTGATGAAGAAAACAGCACCCGTAAAAGTGGTTTGGGATGACACTACTGAGACTGCATTTAGTGACTTTAAAAAGGACCTGACATCAACATCAATTTTAAGAACTCCTGGTTTTTCTGTTCCTTTTATTCTCCAGACCGATGCATCGGACACAGGACTCTGAGTCGTGTTGAGCCAATGCATTGACGGTGCTGAACACCCTGTAATGTATCTAAGCTAGAAACTGCTGGACTGCGAGAGGAGGTATGCGGCGTTGGAACACGAGGCCTTGGCGATTAAATGGGCGGTATCAATTTGTCAAATGTTGTCGTTGAACCTGCTTGTTTCAGCATTTATTTTGACCTGTCCGTTGGACATTATATGTGGCGGTTCCCCAAAAACTTAATCTGACTGGCTCTCATATTTTATTTCCCACCATATATATATATATATAACAGTGAGTTGTTGCCTTGCACCCAAAAGTCGAGGCTGTGAACCTGCAGTTGCCTCCATGTTGGACAAGCATCCCCGACAGATGCTTCAGTCACATTTTGGCGTGTCGCTCCATTGAGGAGGGTCACAAAAGGATTCAAAACTCTCAAATTATTTATTTAGTTAAAAAGCTGAAATTTAGCTGGATGGTACATCTAGGGCAGTAGGTATCAACCAAGAAAGGACATTCTGATATATCAATTTCACTATATATTAGCATTAGGGGCAAAAAAAAATAAAAAACAGAACAGATTTGACTGAAATTTTGTGATGATACAGAAAAGTAAAATTATCCAACATTCATTTTTGTACTTGTTGATATTTGTCATTAGTATTGCTCTAGTGAGCGAGTCATTCAAACACACTGTTTTGTGACAGTGTTGACAGTGATCACATGGTTGAAATGGTGCATGCAGGTTTATGCAAATGCAGTCCATCTGCAGAATTGAAGTGAAAGTAAAGTTGAGTGAAGCTCGAAGAGCACTCATTTAGCAAGTGGTGGTGAGGCGTGGTGGCAGTGAGTGTAGGCAATTTTCCACTACTGACATCCCCCAACCCCCTTTTTCTTATCTGCAACCTTATGCAAATACGAAAGTGGGGACTACAATTCCCATCAGCCACTGCCCTACTCAATTTCATCTGCAATCACAAAGTTTCAATAAGAGCATTGATAAAAGCTCCATGTTATCACAGGTAGCAATTGCTGCATTTTTTTTTCATCGAAAACTTTGGAATAACAGGTTAATTACGTATTTAAGTATTCTCAACTTTTGCAGCATTAGGATCCAGTTTTACCTTTTTAAATTCTGTGAGAATCCACAGACAGCATTTGAAGAGAGTGAGTTGTTTCCTCCTTTTGTGAATGGAGCATGAATAGGGGTGGGGAAGGGGTCCCCTTGGTGAAATTAATGCAGTTAAAAGCTGCATGTACCCTTGAGTGCCAAAGTACTGATGTACTGGTGTTACTCCATGGCTACTGAGGGAAGGATGTTAGACCACATAAGGTTACCGTCAAAGTGAAAAGTTCCCGTCAAAGTGGGCAGACCTGACAGGAGAGTGGCCAGTTAGTCTGCACCCAGCATATAAAACTGATATCAGACTAATAAAGGTCAACTTTGGACCGTTGGTTGAGTGTAAGGTTCTGCAGTGTGACTGTGTGTGCACTAAAATTCCTGAGGAGGAAGAGTTTTCTTATTGTTAGTATTTATTATTTTGATTTCACTAGTGTTTTTTGTTTAGAGCCAAATATATACTTTACAGCATCACCTTCACTTTTTTCTGCTTTTTTTTTATGTATTCTGTGTCATCACACACAACTGTGTTTACATTTGAATGAATGTCACTGTTGCTTTTTCCCATCCTTTGTTCTGTGTCTCAGTTCCCTACATCACTGATCTGTTCAGGTATGCATCCTGATGCCTGGAGTCTGAGTGTGTGTAAGGGTGCCATTACACAGGTCATCACACACCCAAAATTATTGAGGTACTTTGATGTTGGGGCTTAAACAGAATTTTACTTCCAAAAGTTGAGAGAATTGGAGAACAAGAAAAGGAGAAGATGAATTTGGCCGTTCCTGAAGGGCATGGAAGGTAGAAGGGACACTATTTTTGTGTTTGGTGAAATATGAAAATGAGATGGGCACCCTCACCTATTCGGTTGATTTGTTGAGGAAGGCGCAGAAGGGAATTGGGGGTGTTGTGTTCATTTGTTAATATACGTTCTACCTTTACCTATGTGCTCTTTTACTTTTTATATAAAACACCATTCTGTCTTTGCTGAAAATGTGTGTTTGTGTTCATATGCCCTGCTTGATACAGTGGATAATTATACATGAAGGCCTCCTATTGTGTGAACTGCCAAGGTTAGGACACTGGGTTATAATCTCTCTTTTCTTGGGATTACTTTGTTGTAATTATATACTTTAGTAACTAGTATTTCTTGCACAGTATGCATTCAATATGCTGATCTTATGTGATTTTTTATTGCTGGAGGTGGCGGTAAAAACCAAACCAAAGCCTTAGAGTTTTCAAATTAGTTTAAAAGAGCACAACTAGAATACTGTAAACAGAGTGAGTTCTCCAAATGGTTGCAACTTGCTTATTGGTAAAGTCTTCAAAAACCAGAGTCAGTTGAAAAAGAATCCTCTGTGAAAACTGTGGCTTTTGGTGCACTTTGAGAAGACTTTCATCCGGCTCATTCTGTTAATTAAGCTCACCACAGTCTGGCTTTCTAAACACAATAGACAGACAGGCCAGAGACGTTGCAAGGGCAGTTTCAGCAAAGATTTATTCCTTGGACTCAGCCTGCCGTATAAGTGCTTAGACAGAGATAACAGCACATCTCTACTCTCCCTCAGTTCAAATCTAAATCAAAGGTTCATTTCTCCTTTCCCAACTCTCCGTTAATCTTTACTTTCATTACAGACCCTGTCTGTTCTCCTTGAATTAATTTACTATGAAATTATTCAGTACTTTTCCTGCTATATACAGTAACTAGACAAAAGAGCCGCACAGCAGATTAGCTCTCTTTCCTGTCTTATCCGGTGAGATGTATTTACTCAGTTCTGCAGTACATCATGCCTTCCTGTTCTCTAAAAACAGCTATTTATAATTTTCTTATTTTTTTCTGAAATATCAGTGAATAACTTATCATTTATTATTCAAGTTCATGTTAAAAATACAATTTAAAGAAGCATGAGGTTTAAATAGAAATCAAAGATTACCATTTTTGTTTGCATGATTGTTATTTATTAGGCTAATTATTTACACAACACACATTTGACAGAATAGTATGTATAAAAAAATATGTATGAGCGCAAGAACTATTTGTTCAAATGAGTCTGATCCCAGTTATGTTTGTATAATGGGCAAAAAGAGACAAGATGCTGTTTCTTTCGAATCAAAAGTGCAATGATCTGCATTTTTAAACCTTATTGTTGTTAAGTTACAAGCGTTATGCAGCTTAATGACTGAAATGAGACCTCAGATTGTAGTGCCCTTCATACACTGAGTTCAAAGGCATCTCTCTTCTTTTTTAGGTAATGAACATGAAATGAAATCCTTTAGCTAATCGAGTTTTGTGATAGGAATGTTGTTTAGTACGCACGGTTAAACTCTAAAATGAAGATACTAGCTCCCTGTGGCTTTCAGGATTAAAATCAAGGTTCTGTTGCTAATTTATAAAGCCTTATCCATGTCTACACCTAAATCACAGACATGCTGGAAAACAAGAACACCACACAGAACTGACAGTTCTACCCTTCTTTTATTTATTATCTTCTCAGAAATGTCACTGCTTGTCCAGTCTTGAAACTCCAGTGTAACCTCCTCGCTGTAAGGGCCTCATGTAAATCATCTTAAACAGCATGAGTCCTCCTTGCAGCTTTGTAACTGAAGTCCACCATTACTTCCGGCCGACAGTGCAGATAGCTTCACCTGCCAAAAATGTTTAGTTAATTTAGAGTTGGTCGGGAAAATACGCGAATTGGAGGACCGCGTTAGGAATCTGATAGCGATTAGGCAAACCGAAATTTGGATCGACTCGGTTTGTTTAGACAATTCGGCTACATCTGATTCGGCTTCAGTCTCTCCAGGTCCCACTGTAGTCAGTGCGAGGCCGAAATCAGCAGCACCAATTCAGCCACAGGGCGAATGGGTAACAGTAAGACGGGGGTCTAAGAATCCAAAATTTAGTCCCCCAGCACCCAGGTCACCAATTCGGACCCAGAACAGGTTCTCAGCTCTCCAGCGCCTGTGGAAACTGAGAATAATAAAGTGCTCATAATTGGCGATTCCATAGTGCGGAATGTTAGAATTCCAAACTATGTTAAACCAGCAGTTAATGTTAAGTGCCTTGCAGGGGCCAAGATTTCTGGCATAAAGGCCGCATTGGACCGTGTTGCCGACGATGAAGTATCTACCTTATTGCTGCATGTCGGCACTAATGATATTTATTTACAGCAATCTGAGGTATTAAAGCGAACTTCATCTCTATGCACCAAAGCTAAAACAAAATGTCGGAATTTAATTGTATCTGGTCCCTTACCAAGATTATATAGAGGGGATGTGATTTATAGCAGATTGCATTCCTTTCACTGCTGGCTAGAAACCTGGTGTGCAAATAAAAGCATAGCATTTGTGAACAATTGGGATGATTTTTGGGAAAGGCCTGGATTTTTCAGAAGAGATGGTCTTCATCCTAACTGGAGGGATCTTATGTATTATCCCAAAATATGGCAGCAAAACTGCCTGGTTGACTGATTAGAGCACCATCCAGGCCGCAGTCATGTGATCTTAAATCACAGGCTGTTCTTTATCCCACCTGTTATTTTCCTGAAGCTGTTACCCATAATCCCTGTTGTGGGGCATCCAGTAAATTTAGTCTTGATACAAACCATAAATTAATTGATAACCAAAAATAAGGTGTATAATTAGACCAAGGGATAAAACCAGACACTCCACCAGGGGCATCTGTAATAGAAATTTAATTCAAATTAAAACAAAAATATATCAGCAGTTCAGAAAGAACCATGCAGTTTTAAATGCTGTTTATTGAACATTCGCTCTCTTGGCACTAAAGCTGTTTTGGTAAATGATATATATTAAGTACAAAATCTGATCTGTGTCTTCTTACTGAAACCTGGCTTAGTAAATGTGACACTGTTCCCTAGGGCGTCACCAGATGGATACTGTTCCTTCATAAGTCTAGAGATTCTGGTCGAGGAGGAGGCCTTGGAATAATTCATTGTAACAAAATGCAAATCACTCCTAAAAATTTAGGCAACTTTACATCCTTTGAGGCATTCATTTTAAATATTAAAACAGATTCCAACACAATTATAGTGCTAGTCTACAGACCACCAGGGCCATATTCATTGTTCATGACTGAATTTAGCAACCTTCTGTCTGATTTGGCTATAAATTATGATCATGTAGTACTGATGGGGGATTTTAATGTACACATTGATGTGGAAACTGACACTTTTAGCAAATGTTTTACTTATTTGTTAAATTCAGTAGGATTTTGTCAGATTGTCAAAGGTCCAACTCATAATCATAACCATACATTAGATTTAATTATAACTTACAAAGTTGAAATTCAAAATTTAAATATTACTCCATTAAATGTAGTTATTTCCGATCACTTCTTAATTACGTTTGATTTAGTTCTGCCCATGCCAGCACTCGCAGATTAAAACAAAGACAGTGCGACATCTAGATTGTAATTCTGCTTCAAAATTTATAGATACCTTGAGTAAGTCGAGTGTAATTGTGGAAAACCATTTAGATCAGTTAACATCAAATGTAAACGTGGAAAACAATTTAGATCAGCTAATATCACATTATAATGTGACCTTGAGAGATGCTCTGGACACAGTGGCTCCCCTAAAGACAAAAGTGATCAAAGCACATAGAAACTCTCCCTGGTTTAATGAAAATACTCGAGCTCTTAAATTAGAGTGTCGAAAACTGGAGCGCAGATGGAGAACAACAAAGCTACATGTCTTTCAAATTGCATGGACAGAGAGTGTAAATAAATATAAAAAGCCCTCTTTAAAGCTCGCTCAGAATACTATTCTACATTAATAGATAGCAATAATAAAAATCCTAGGGTACTTTTTAGAGCAGTGGCTAAATTAACAAATGGGAATTCAGATCAACAGTGCAAAATACCAACAGATATTAGCAGTACAGACTTTATGAACTTCTTCAATGAGAAAATTAAAAATATAAGATCCCAGATCTCAGCATCACAGTACAAACCAAATACTAGCTTAGCAGACCCTGTCACATTGCATTCAGCACTTTAATAATTTTAATCCTGTAACTCACCAGGAAGTCTTAACTTTAATTACTAAAATGAAGCCCACTACTTGTTCCCTAGATCCAGTGCCAACAAAACTAGTAAAAGTGCAATGGATGTTCTTGCAGCCCTATTCTAACCATTATCAATAGTTCATTACTGCATGGCACAGTACCTGATGCACTAAAAGTGTCAGTCATTAAACCTTTACTTAAAAAGTCAGACCTAGACCCACACATACTAAATAACTATAGGCCTATTTCAAATTTACCATTTCTCTCTAAAATACTAGAGAAAGTAGTCGCCAGTCAGCTTCAGTCACACCTTACGCATTACAATTTATTTGAGAAATTCCAGTCTGGCTTTCGACTGGTCATAGTACAGAAACGGCACTAACACGGGTTGTAAATGACATTCTGATATCCTCTGATGAAGGAAATTCCACTGTAATTATGTTGTTGGACTTAAGTGCAGCATTTGACACCATTGACCATTCTATTTTACTGCACAGGCTAGAAAACGATGTTGGGCTTACAGGCCCGTGCTCGCTTGGTTCAGTTCTTATTTATCAAATCGATTCCAGTATGTACAGAAATGTGCAGACAGTACTCCATCATTATACACAGAAGTTCAATATGGTGTCCGCAGGGCTCAGTACTGGGACCTTTACTGTTTTCACTTTACATGCTTCCACTGGGATCTCTCATTAGGAAACATAATGTTAATTTTCACTCGTATGCAGATGACACCCAGTTATACCTTTCATTTAAATCAAATGAAGTTTCTCCGATGTTGTCTTTAATTAGTTGTGTTAGTGAATTAAAGGAATGGATGAATGAGAACTACTTGTCTTTAAATACAGATAAAACAGAGATGTTAATTGTTGGAGGGAATGACGCTGATCACAGCAATATTTTGTCGTCATTTAACTCAGTTGGAATCCCAATTAATTTTACTGAATCAGCCCGCAATCTAGGAGTTATCTTTGACTCTAGCATGTCATTTAAAGCATATTACAAAGTCGTCCAAAACATGTTTTTCCATCTTAAAAATGTTAGGAAATTAAGGCTTTCTAAATAAACAGGATTGTGAGAAATTAATTCATGCATTTATCTCTAGTAGGATTGACTACTGCAATGCGGTGTTCACTGGCTGTTCAAACTGTTCTCTATACAGCCTCCAGTTAATCCAAAATGCGCTGCAAGAATTATTACAAGAACAAGAAAATATGAACACATAACCCCAGTTCTTAAATCTTTACACTGGCTCCCAGTTAAGTTTAGGGCAGATTTCAAAATCCTCCTTTTAACATATAAAGCATTAAATGGCCAAGGTCCGCTTACTTGTCTGAACTTATCATGACTTACAAACCTGAGCACATTAAGATCTCAAGATGCCGGTCTGCTTAGGATTCCAAGGATTAATAAAATAACAGTGGGAGGTCGAGCTTTTAGTTACAGGGCCCCTAAACTGTGGAATGGTCTTCCTGCTTCCATAAGAGATGCCCCTTCGGTCTCAGCCTTTAAATCCCGGCTGAAGACTCACTACTTCAGTTTAGCATATCCTGACTAGAGCTGCTGATTAACTGTACATACTGCATCTCTGTTGTTAGTCATTAGCACTATAACATAAGTAACATGATAATTATATTTGAATACTAACCCTCACCTATTCTGTTTCTTTTCTCGGTACCCAAATGTGGCAATTGGTGCCACGGCCCACCTGCCAAGTTGTTTGCCTGCCTATGGTAAAGTCATCCCTGATGGAGGATCACAGGAATCATGGGAAAGAGGGTCCTTTCATCGAGCAACGTTTCAGCCGTGGCATGGCCAAATGGGGAGGCAGCTAGATGGATGAGGTCTCCAGGACTCTAAAAATATCCAAACCTAATTATGTCATATCATCTACTGTTAAACCGTACTTCTAAAATTTTTATTATTATGCTGTCTTAAGGAATTGTTCTGTTCTGTGTATTGTATTGTATTGACCCCTACTTTTGACACCCACTGCACCCAACCTACCTGGAAAGGGGTCTCTCTTTGAACTGGCTTTCCCGAGGTTTCTTCCATTTTTCCCTACAAAGTTTTTATTGGGAGTTTTTCCTTGTCTTCTCAGAGAGTCAAGGCTGGGGGGCTGTCAAAAGGCAGGGCCTGTTAAAGCCCATTGCGGCACTTCCTGTGTGATTTTGGGTTATACAAAAATAAACTGTATTGTATTGTATTGTATTGTATTGTACTTCTCCCATTCTATTTCACTCCCATTCTCTTCATCTCTGTTTCTATTCAAAGGCATTGCCCATTCCTTGTGTTTATCTAGTCTGACAATTTGTCCATACGTTGATGACTCTCTTCAATCATATATGCTGTCTAAATTTAAAATTACATTTTTAGAGTATAGTAAAGATAAAAAAAAAATAACATTAATTTCTATTTGTTCTGATATTTATTAAAATAAATGATTCTTATGAAGGGTATTTTATGAGATTGTTCCCAGGAGAGGACGAAGCAGGGCAGAAATGCTTATTTGGATCTTGGGGAAATTGGGAAACACACACACTGGCAAGAAGAATGAATGTTGTCAAGCCAGTGGAGTAGGAAGGGGACTGCCAGGAAGACAAGCATCTCCAGGAAGAAAAACGAAAAGGGAGACCTGAATAATAAGTCAGTAAGTTATTGGGATGTTAGAAGGCATTGATATAGTGATGGCTGCAACATAAAACAACATGAAGGGCTAAGCTATCATCCAAATTCTACCTGCCAGTCTGGGGGCCCTCATGTATAACGCCTTGCGTAAAATTCACACTAAAACAGGGTTTATGGATAAAACTAGAAATGTGCATACGCACAAAAAAATTCACATGGATAAAACTGTATGTAAGCAAAATTCTATGCAGTTTCCCTTTATAAATCCTAATCAACGTGAATTTTAATGCACATGCACGGGCCTACAGCCCCACCCTGATTCCTCCCAGAATTTTGCCTATTTGAATATGCAACTCCGTGTAAAATAGCTACTTCCATGCAGTGTTTTGTTAAAAGACAATGGCAAAAGCACCTGTAAAAAAGAAGGATGTGAAATGGATGTCTTGCTTAGTGAATTGGAGGCAAGGAAATGTGTACTATTTGGTGGCTTAAGCGGTGGTATAAGTCAGTCAGTCAGTCAGTCAATGTCCAACCCGCTATATCCTAAATACAGGGTCACAGTGGTCTGCTGGAGCCAATCCCAGCCAACACAGGGCGCAAGGCAGGAGCATACCCCGGGCAGGGTGCCAGCCCACCACAGGGCACACACACACACCAAGCACACACTAGGGATAATTTAGGATCACCAATCCACCTAAACCGCAGGTAACCCATGCAGACACGGGGAGAACATGCAAACTTCATGCAAGGAGGACCCAGGAAGCAAATCCTGGTCTCCTTACTGCGAGGCAACAGCACTACCACTGCACCACCATGCTGCCCAGTGGTATAAGCAACAAAAGAAATTGATGGAGTGACACAGCATGGCAGAGGCACTAAAAAATTCAAGCTCAGAAAGTCACACAGTGCCCAAAATAAAAAAGAAGTGGTCAGATATCGAAGTTGACGTGAAAAGGCGAGTCTCAAGCCCATTGTCTTAGAATTAACACCACTGGAGGAGGTAGCGGAATTCTAGGGCTAACACCATTTGAGCAACAAGCTGCTGTATTCATTGGTGAGACACTTATAACCGGCATTTTACTAGCGGGTGAGAAGGGAGTTTTAATTTTTTCTTTTCACTTACCAGTTTCTATACTCGTGAAAATAATTTGCAAGATTAATAAGATAAACAAGCACCATTTATACATGAGGCCCCAGGACTTCACAGAGCATAACCGTAAAATATTTCTCATCCTTGGCAGCCTGAGCCCAAACTCAAAAGGCTGGCTTCAAGGTCACAGGCTTAGAAAATTCCAAAATATTTTTAAATGTCCAAAATATCCAAAAATGGCCCATGCTCTGTCTTGAGAAGATAAAGGCATTTGAAGAATGTTCATAAATGAAGAATCTATTTTTTAATAAACAAAAGAACAAAAATAGACAGGAAAGTTGAAAAAGTGAAAAAATAATGGCAAAAAGGATTTCTGAAAAAGGGGAAGCTAAACCTAAGGCGTCCAATCCATAATTCAGTAGCCAGAACTAAAGGCAAGTGGAAATGTAACAATAACCTAGAAAATCCAAGATCAGAATTGCAAAAATAAAATGCCCTTCACAACAGAAAATGATCCATGGCTAGAGCCATCTACTCAACTCTAAATAAATGGTAAGTTGTGATCACACAGTAGTGATGTCATGGGGGATTCACCCACAAAACATTAGAACATTTGTGACAAGAATAGGCTATTCAGCTCAGCAAGCTTGTCCATCCTATTCACCTAGATTGTCCTTAATAACAAATTGAGATTTGAAGGTATCTAAAGTTCTGCTCTCCACAACACTACTTGGTAATTTATTCCAGGTGTCTATGCTTCTTTGCTGAAGAAAAACATTCTAATACTTCAGCAAAAATCTCCCTTTGCCAAGTTTCCAGTCATGCCCATGTATAATTCCAGCAGAAGTTGTTTTAAAGTAGTAACTCGGATTCACTGGAATAATTCCTTCTACAATTTTAAATACTTCTTTTATGTCTACTCTAAATCTCTATTTGCTTAAATTGAAAATGTTCAGCTCATTCAATCTCTCCTCATACCTCATATCTCTCAGTCCCAGAATCAACATAGTCATTCTTCTCTGGATTTTCTGTAGCACTGCTATATCTTTTTTTAATAGGAAGACCAAAACTGAATGCAGTACTCCAGGTGCTGCCTCACTAGAGCATTATATAACTTAAGTCTAACCTTCACAGACTTGTACTGTACACATTGTGATATATATCCTAACATCCCTTTAGCTTCCTTGATTGCTTCTGAACACTGTCTAGTTGTAGATAATGATGAGCTCATTAAGTCTCCTATGTCCTTCTTATATAGTGTACTTTCAAATTTCAGACCCCCATTGTGTATTCAAATCTAACATTTTTACTTCCTACATGTAATATTTTACACTTACTTCAATTAAACTTTATCTGCCACAAATCTGCTCAAGCGTGTACGCTAAGTCCCACTCTAACAATTAAGCTGATTCTTCTGTATTTTCCATTCCACCTATTTAGGTATCATCAGCAAATTTAAACAGCCTGCTGATTATACTCTTGTCCAAATCATTTATGTATATTAAAAAAGAACAACAGCCCCAATACTTATCCCTGAGGGACACCACTTTCAACTCCACCTGATTCTGAAAAAGTTCTCCTCACCATTACCCTTTGTTTCCTGTGTTTGAGGCAATGTTGTACCCATCACACAACCGACCCTGAAACCCCATTTCTTTTAGTCTGATCACAAACTTTTCATGTGGTACCTTATCAAAAGTGTTGTGAAAATCAAGATAATATCATGTGCTCCTTTCTGATTGTATCCTTTTGTTGTTTCCTCATAAAATTCCAGGATTAGACAGTGGATTCCTGGATGGTGAGAAACGGACAGAGTTCCTTAATGTCCATAGCGGGTATTCAGTATTTCACTTCATTGACCTTGTCCCCCTCACTGTTTGTAAGTTATGCCCTTTCAGTTACAAAATCAGGTCCCGTCTGTGTATATAACGTCATTAAAGAGCAAACATCCCATAACTTTCAGAATCTTTAATGGATTGACAGGCTCAGGCTATAATCATCATTACAAATTTTTTGGTATTGGTGCCCCATGTAGCCCCAGGAAAGATGCCACCCCCATGTCGCCCTTACCTGATATCCACCACTGATATTATTGAAATTCCTCCTTCCTTGTCTGAGCCTATGATAAATATTTGATAATACAACTGTTATTCTGCTTGATCTTTTCCTTTATAATTCGCCCCATTAATTTACCTGTGATGTAAGTTAAGAGTTTACTGGCTTATACTTACTTGGATCAGCCTGATCACCCTTTACATACAATGGCATAAGATTTGATAGCCTTCAGTCTTTAGGAATTTGTGCAGAGATTTACAAAAAATACATGTCAATGTTTTATGTATGCACTCACTAACTTCCTTAAGTATTTTAAGAATAAATAGTATCTGACCCTGGTGATTTGTTGATTTCTCACAATTTTATCCAATCAGTACTTCTCCTTCTACACTTTCTAAGTCACTAAGTACCTACTTATTAATTCCCGTTACTTTTGAGAGGTTATTGACTTCACACACGTAAGCTCCTGTAGTGTTCTAGTTAGCTATGTTAGTTAACTGAATAGTTAGCCTCAGTGACAAACAGTAGTGAAAGTAGTCACCCTCGGTCACACAAAAAGATTTGGGGCAACCACCCATATATTGTACCTAGCTGCAAAGGTTAATTAAAATTACACAGATGTGGATGTTACAATGGAGTGTGAAGAAAGTTCTAGAAGAACGCTGTGAGTAACCTGTGGAATCGTGTGCTACGTACGAGCTTTAACTAGGTGTGCCTATGATTTTCTTTCATCTGTTTTTATTATCATTGATATATACGTGTTTATTCCTGTGAATATTTACTGCTAACATATTGAAAACATTTGTTTGGGCCATCAGTTGCTCTCCAATTGTCTTTTAGTCTTCCTAGTATCCGTTTAAACTATTGTTCTCATGCTCTTATTTGCCATATGGTTTGTTTTTATAGCTGTGGTACATGGAGAATAGCTTGTGAGCAAGCAATCCTACTTGGAAGACAATGGCCTGGAAAGGCTGTAACTTTTGGTATTCATTTGCTGCTTTGTGTGCTCCATATGCTCATCCCTATTATGTGTTTAGTTTTTTAATACATTATTTCTGCATATGTTGGGCTTCTTTACACTATATTGAGTAAAAGGGTTAGTATAATAACAGCTCCTCATTTTGAAAAGGAATATATTTTTGAAAGCTGTGGAATTTTCAATTATAATGCCTAGCATGATTTCATCTCATTATTTTATAAAATTTATTTTGTTCCGATTTAAAAATAAAATGGCATTAGCCTACAGCATAAGTATTACTGTATTGCCGACACAGCTTACATGCTGCTACCAGCAATTAAATATGAATCATACTCACCAACCAGTTCTATAAATAACAATGTGTTTTGTTGCATTATGCAGGTGTACAGTATCTTACGTTGGCTTTTTATATTTATAGTTTTAGTTTCTACACATTATGCTAACCCCACATCTTTCTATCAGATGGGTGTGTATTAGAACCAATATGGATTTAACAATACATCCAGTTGTTTAGTTATCCACTACTGTAGATGAGTGCTCATTGTGCAAACAATTTGTCCAAATGCTTCATTACCAACAAACTGGCAACTTTTTAAACCCATATCAGATCATTCTTACCATTTTAATACACAGCACAACCTCATAAGTAAAAAAAAAAAAAAAAATCTAGGATATCTGTGCCCTTTTGATTTAAGAGAAATATGAACAGCCAGAGGCTTTTTTGGCTCTGCATTTGGCCAGTCAATTTTTTTTTTCTGAGAATTTTATCATACCCTCTTCTATAATATTTCCTCATTAAAATAGAGCAATTTCATTTCGGATGAGTGCGGAGGGATGACAGGACACCAGAAGTGAATTATATTTTCCTTTTCTAACTTATCAGCAGCGGCTGCTTTTAGTTCATAATACTTCAAAGGCAAACAGCTGTATTTGGAGAAACGACATCCTTGGAAGTGGGTCACTGCCATTTAGAGTAATCAAAGATGGTGGCCTGCACTTTATGCTTACTTTGCCAAGTCTAATCCTTCCAGCAGTAATCCTGAACCAATAAGCATTTTTTTCTATTCAGATTTGTAATATTTGAATGACATATATTGTTTTGCCAAAATATTAAAATGAGATAAAAAAATAAAAAAAACAGAAAAACTGATAAAAGCATAACAATAGCTCTGGAAGTCAAGTCAAATTGTAGCTGCTTGGAAAAATGACAGTTGACAAAAAGGAATGAAGCACACAGTAGAAAAGTGTGGTGTACTTGTTTGCAGTTACTGAGTTAATGTTCAAGCACTGCACGTTGACCCACGTTGTTTATTTCAAAGGAATGTTTAGTTCCACTACTGTACTAATGCAGATTTAGTACACATCCCTTGTGTGACAGTCACCAATGCACAGCCCGATGTCACAATAGAGACAGTAAAAGCATGTTTCTTTGTGTGCTTAATTTATAATATATATATACTGTATATATATATATATATATATATATATATATATATGTATATTTTGCTTGCACATGAGAGCCTAGAATGTCAGTGCCTTATCTGAAAGATCAACATGGCCCTTGTGTTACTGTAGGAAACCACAGCACAAGGCTTGGTGTCTTCCACGTTTCCCCTTACATAAACATTGACAGTTTTTCTGTATTGTGAACAGTACTTAGGGAGATAACGGCTTTCTTGCTCTTTCACTTGATTGCAGCCATTTTGCTTTTTTGCCATTGACCTATTTGCTCATGCTGAAGCTTTGCACAGATGAATTCACCAGGCATATCGTGGTAGTCTGGTCATACAGTGCATCAGTTTCACCACCTGTGTCAATTCACATTGTCATCACCATTGCTTGATTCCACGAAAGATTCAGTTTCAGTTTGTTCTAAAACTGGCTTTACAGATTTTCGTTTACACTTCATTGTGTGTTTTGGCCTAAGGCTACACCCCATTCATGAATATTGATGAGTTACTACAGAGTGGCAAAATTCATAGAAATATTAATGATTTTTTGGAACACAGTGTTTCTTCATTCACAAGATGAATACTGTAGAATACTGTCCAAACAATTATTCAAGCTTAACGGTGTTCATTAGATTATAACAGGCACTTGAGATGTTCATACATAGAATTCCGAGCTAGAGAGAAGCTTGGGGTTAATATTAAGTAGCTTAATAAAAAATAAATCTTTCCAGATATTTACTGATTAATCAACAACCATCAACTAGTTGACAGGCAGAAATGTGTTCCATTTAATCCCATAATAAAGTCACCACTCTGTGAGGACAAGGAACAAGGGTGTCACCAATATGGCACAGTCCTCTTGTGGTATACCACCTGGACCCACGGTAGTTTGCCTATTATACAAAGACTGGAGTGAAGGATGTAATTATCTATCTGCTCCACAAGATTTTTTATCACCTGGACAAAACTGGCAGCACTGTGAGGATTATGTTTTTTGATTTCTCCAGTGCTTTCAATACCATCCAGTGATCCCTGTTAAGAGGTAACCTAAACAATATGCAGGTAGATGAGCCTATGGTGCTCTTGAGATTGTGAGACTCAATTACTTTGTTTTGGAAACTGATGTGAGCAACAATGGAGCACCACAAGGAACAGTCCCCCTACAAGTACTTGGGGTGCACATCAATGACAGGTTGAACTGGTCTTGGGACATAAGAAAGGGCAGAGCAGAAACCTTCTTCCTTAGGAGATTGCTTTCCTTTAATGTGAGATGTGACACCCTTCATCTACAGCTCTGTGGTGGCCAATGTAATTTCAGTTACACTATGGTGTGCTGGGCTGGTAACATCACATCAAGGCTCATTGAATCAAGAAACTAATTAAAGGGCAAACTCAGTGATGGAACACACTCTGGACCCCTTGGAGGTCGTAGCAAAGGAGAGAACTAAAACAAAACTGAGTGCCAATATGAACAATGTTGCACATCCTCTACATGACACACTGAGTATTTTCATCCAACAAATTATTTAGCAGAAGTGTGCCAAGAAATACTACTGGGGCTCCATTACACCAACAGCAATACACCTGCATAATGCCGCACTGTGACTGTGACTGACAAGTCAGAAGTTTACCTTTTTTTATTTTAAACTTTTTCTTCCTTTTAAGTCATTTTGGTGTTGTTTTGACTCTGCAGGAAAACAGATAACTAATTTCATGAGTAAACCAGGAGAAGTGGGCAAAAGGCAAAACAAAAGAAAATAAAAATAAACCGAAGGCACCAAAAACTCAGATGAGAAGCAATAATCAAGGTCAAATAATAGGCAATAAGTTGAAAATCAGGCAAAACAAGAACAATACAATAAGTCAAAATGAAAATAAGGATTTAATCCACAGATCTGATAAAGATCAGAGCAAAAGCTGACCTTTTATGCTGTCTGCTGATTAAGTCACAACCCCGGAGACCATGCTCCTAGATATGTAGGATGTGATCCTGACAACAGTATGGCTTCTCTAGCTACAAAACGTCAGTATTCAGCCTAAACCATGACAGGTGTGTGTTCAGACAATAATGTGTCTATATTTAGGTATTTAGTTACTTACTTAAAGTGCTTCTGTGAAAAGCCAAATTCCTCCTTGGAAACAAATAAATAAAAATAAAGTTCCGTCCCACCCGGAGACATCCAGAAAGAGAGAGAGACACACACACTTGCAGCATTTTCATGGGGGCAATAGAACTTTTTAGTCATGAAGATCTTGAAGGGCAACAGTCGGGACACTTATGCAGGACAGAGACAGAGACCTGCATCTGGTACTGTTCTTAAAAGGTGCTATAGGAAGAGCAATTTAATATTGTCATGATTTAGCCAGGGATCTGTCCGTGGAATCGGTTTTCCTTTCCTGTTTATTGTGTTGTTTTTTGTTTTTAAAGATTTTTTCTGTTAATGATTTTAGCAAGTTCTGTTTTACGATGTCTGGGTTTCATATTTTTTTTTTCAGGATTTCTAATTGTTGTGTATTTCTTAAAGCTGTTTATTTTGTTTGTTATTTATCTTGTGTTTCTTCTTTATATGTTTAGCCAAAGGGGGTAGGGTCCCTGACAAGGTAGTTGTGAGGATTGCCTCTGGCCTATATAAAGTCCTGACGTTCCTTAGCCTGGAGCTGCTGCTTGTGTTGTTCTACTTCCCTCATTTTGGACTATTTGTTCTGAAAAACTGTGACTGGCAAATGTTATTTTTTCAATCACTTCTTGGTTTGCTTTTTGAAGATTGTTTTGCATAAACTTTATTATTATTAAAATAATTTATTTACTTTTACCAATCCCTCTCCCAATTGTATTTAAAGGCCTTGCCTTTTCAGTGAGATCCAAAGGCCTACTTTGAGTTTTCAGGCATATATTTTGTAAGAGGCCCAGTATTGTAACAGGCACATGCCTCAGGTTGCTTAACATCTGTTTAAAACAAGAGAACGGGGGAAATTAGGACACATAAGATGCTGTAAAGCCTCCTGGCCCTGAGGCGGCCACGATGACTTCTTGCTTGCAAAGGGAGAAAACCAAGTTGACTCCTCATATGGAGAAATGGCACATGATCACAATTGTGGACAAATGGGTATCTCTAATTCTATTGAGGGAAAGGACAAAGTACAAAGGACACAAAGGTGGAAAACCTACCAGCTCCTCAAGTAATTCCGGGCCAGAAGTGTTTCAAAGAGTTAGCTGATCTAGGCCAGAGATTTTATTGAGTCATAAGAGTATCGGTTAAAGGCTCACTTGTCATTTGAAGAAGATAGGACAGAGAGAAACTGGAGGTGAAAATAAGAGCAACTGGTGATAGTTTGAAGGTTGTAAGCTGTAAGGCACTCAACCTAATAGACAGGGACTGAACATTTGCAGAGGCAATGGAAGCAATACTTTTTACTTTGAACCCTCCAATGTGTAATGTATTTGTTAATAAATATACATTTTTTGATGGTATTATTGTAGATGTGGGGAGGTACAACTAGGATTTTCTGTCCTGATATGGTATACACTGTCCCAAATCTAATCTAAAATGATGGTGATACAGAAAAGCAGTTGGCCAGTTACCATGAAAAACAGCACTGGTAAGCAGTGTATCGACTGTAGATGTGCAAATGATTAAGGGTTTGTGTCTGTTATGGTTAGGATTGGCTAGAGAACACATCATATCGAGCTCAGTATTAGAAATAAAAAATGGACAAGCTTGGGAAAAGCTGACCTTGGAATGATTACAATGCTGCAGCAGCAAGAGGTGTCAATTCAAGATAAGATGATGTGCAGTTCATTTTTATGATTGTAAAAGCTTTTTACTCTAAAGAACAATACCTATAAGCAGGATGAATCTATAACTGTAAGGGATTTTTGCAAAGCAAGTCCTTGACCACAGACACTTATGCCAAAAACTGTGCTAGATCTCAGACTACACATCATTTGCATATCAGGGTCATAGCAGTTTCCAATGACCAAGTACACACATCAGGTTATTAGTAAGGGCTTTAGAAAAGGTTTCATTCAAATTGAAAAATATTAGCAAGAAATAAGTTAGCTTGGATATACAGTTCAACAATCTAAAGGAGAACTTTCACTGAACACTGTAGGACAAAATGGGCAGTGCCCATTCTGCCAGGCCTTTAGCAGCACGCAAGTCCAGTTGAGACAGCAGATTTAACAGGTATGCAGTAATCCAGCTTCAACTCCCCCAAGCACACACATTCCACAATAAATGAATGAACTGCAGTTCTTACCATACCAGGATCAGCCATTACTTCATCTGAGAGCAAAGGTGTAAGTTAGAATTAAACTGATATCTTTATAGAGACCCCTTTTAGACCTGAAGGCGCCAATAGACAAAGCTATAATTCAATAAGCGACAACTGTGATGGACAAAATAATGAACCTTTGAGCAGGCACTGATTTTTTAATAAAACTGATTTCAATCCAATCACAACACCTTCATTCAAAAAAAAAGCTGCATTCATATGTCAGGGGGAAAAGCTGTGAGCACTCTCAGAAATGACCTCTCTCTAAAACCTTAAAGCCAATGAGCCACTAACTCTAAGGGGATGTGCAAGATGAAAATCCCTTCTCTATGTGCATCTGAAAGCTGAGATCCACTTTGTCAATCCAAACTCTGTTCCAGTCATTAAGCCAAGTCTGAGAAGATGGAGAAGTAGCCATTAGTTCAAAAAAGGAACTTCAGCATCTAAACTGTGAAAACCGATTGTGCACAAATTATTTTAATAATTGTAATACCGTATATACTCGAATATAAGCCAAGTTTTTCAGCACCCAAAATGTGCTGAAAAACGTCACCCTTGGCTTATATTCGAGTCAGGTCCTGCTGCCCCTGCCAACCCGACTTAAAGCTGGAGTGTACAGTACAGTGGAACCTCGGTTCACGAACGTCTCTGAACACGTACAAATTGAGTTACGACCAAAAAGTTTGCCAAACTTTTGCATCTGTCCACGATCACACACTCGGTATACGAACAAGCCAGTTTCTCTTTCGGTTTGTAAGCGCCAATGATTTCCGCACGTGTTCAGTCTCTCCTTGTGCATTCCCTGTGCAGCGAGAGAGAGAGGGCTGGCCGCATAAGGTCGAGAAGGCAGTTAAAGAATGCACCAAGCTTGTTTTTAAAGAGACAGATCGAGCATTGTTTTAACCTCGTTGTATTTAATGAATACTTTTTGGTATTGGATTTTAACATCCACTTCACTTCTGTTTACAGCGATCGGTTTGTAGCATGCATTGTTGCAATGTTACTTTTTTTGGTGGTTTATTAAATTACAGATTTTTCAAATGTAAATTTTTTTCCCTGTGCTTTAGACTTTAAAAAAAAAGTTTTTTAGCGAGCGGTTCGTAGCGCTATAGCACAGACTCTTGCAGTGTTAGTTTTCTCTGTTGTTCAAGGTTTTCTCAGTATTATTCAATGTTTTTACATTTAGTTTACTATCACACTGTACATTCTATGGTATAATTAACTATATTTGTGCTTAAAGATCTTTAAAAAAATATATTTACATACAGTTCGTACGGTCTAGAATGGATTAATCATATTTACATACGATCCTATGGGGGAAATTACCTGTACCTGTACCACTGTACCTGGTTTGGTCTGCGGGCGTTAGAAGAACTGCTGCGGGCTCTGTGTGGTGCTATGCAGTCTCTGTGAGTCTGATTCAGGGCTGTGTGCTCAATTAATGATCTGATGCCTCAATTAATGTACGGTAATTTTATTGGTATTTATTTTGATTATTGAAACTTACCAGTAGCTGCTGCATTTCCCACCCTAGGCTTATACTCGAGTCAAAGAGTTTTTAAAATCTTTGTAGGTAAAATTAGGTACCTCGGCTTATATTTGGGTCGACTTATACTTGAGTATATGTGCAGCACAAGCTACTGTAGTTAAGGGGTGTAAAACATTAGGGGGACAGAATGACTAGGCCATGGAGGGCAGTTAAGCCTGGACATCGGGATACACCCTGCTGTTTACAAAGGGTGCCTAGAGATCTTTAATGACAACAGAGAGACAGGGCCTCGGTTTTATGTGCAAGTACTGGCCTGGCCTGAACATGCTCAGCTTCAGGTGGATTGCCTGAAGTGTATGTGTTATTATTGTTGGCATACCATGATGCAAGTCTAAAAGACTAGGAACCCCCATCTAAAGAGAAGGGTAAGAAAAATAAAGTTATAGTCTTGTAAAACTGGCTAATTTATTATTTGTATTACTAATGGAAATTGATAATTAATCAATTGATGGATTGGCATCATTTGATCCATTCCTCTTCTCCAGCTCACTTTTCTACAGCCATTCCACCTAGTTAGTTGTTACCAATAAATGTAACTGTCTTTTTAGTTACATTTTTATCAAGATCATTTATGTAATTTATAGCAGTTGTCCCAGCACTTCTCTCATAAGTATTTTGAGAAATATACTGTGTGTAATATGCTTTTAACTTACCCTACGTCTCTCCTCTATAGTCTCCATGGTTCTTAGGTTTGTCTCTGTTAGACTTTTCTATATTTGCTAGATATTTGCTTCACTAAAATTCAATTCAACAGTTTTAGTTTTTATGCCAAAAATCACTGTGAAACTGATTATGTTATGATCACCAAATCCTAATGGTTTCTGTACACCTACTCCCTGAATTCTGTTCTGATTAGTACAGGACATTAAACTCTACAGGCTTGTCCTTTTTTTGATTTTTAACACACAGACTTAAGACACAGTCATAATTATATGTACGATTTCCTCTTCCTCTTCATCCTTATTTGTTGGATCTTTGCAGTTAATATGTTAGTAATTACGTAGTGTGGTCTATGGCCGGCTTGTCATTCCAGCCAATACCCCCAGGCCTCCAGATGGAGCTCTCCCTGCAGCATGGAGGTGCCCCGGATACCAGCAGGGAATCATGGACTATGGAGTTTTCCCCTACAACCCTGCTGGATACCCCAGGGGCCAATAGAAGACGCTGCAGGGAGGCCCAGAGAGTCACATGTGCCCTATAACCTGGAAGTACATCATAGGCAAAGCGACAACAGAAGTGACGTACTTCCGGGGTGAAGAAGATTTTTTATCTGATCTGGAAGTGATAGGAGATCACATGGACTGGGGGATTGGAAACACTTCTGGGTCAGGGACTATAAAGGATTGTGGGAAAGCCCCAGACGTCGAGCTGACCTGGGTGGAAGGGTGGCAACGCGTCTGGGAGTGGTGGAGAGTTTATTATTAGTTATTGTGGAGTATTGAATGAGCATTGTGGAGAGGAGGGTGCTTTGTGCACTGTTGTGTATTAATAAAGTCAACATTTGGACTTTTACCTGGTGTCTGGAGTCAAGTCTGAGGGTTCAAGAGGACGAGAGTGCCCACTATCTGTCACAGTAGCTAGGGGTTTATGGGAAAGCAGAAGTTTATCACCTAATATGTGAATCAAAAATGAATTATCTATCTTTCTTTTTTAACTTTTAACTTCATTTTGGATTAGATAAAAGGATGCACAGTCCTGTCTTTCTTGTTTGCCTGACTCATCTCAAAGATCAAGCTCTGCTCTTTGAGTTGTGTTATTATTCTCTGATTTGTCTTTTCTCCTTATGTCAGAAAGTAAAGAATCTACACGTTTGAATTTTTTTTTTTTTGCATATTTTGAGATTATGCCTCATTTGTTTCTAGACATTTCAGTTCTCGTTTTTAATGTGGATTATTTTTAATTGACACCTCTCATTTTCACAGCAACACATAAGGTTAATGAAACTTATACATTGCATTAAAGACAATGACAGTAGCATCAGTAATTAGGCAAGGACCAGCTCTGGAGAACACAAGACTATAATAGGGAGTGCACTTACATGAGGTATACCGCACCAGTTTAGATTTTCTAAATAAACTATTCACTTACATCTCTGATAAGAGGCAAGAAACACGGGGAGAACATACAAACTGTACAGAGACAACGTGAACAATGAGGGAGTCAAACTAGGCCCCTGGATCTGTGAGGCAGCAAAACCAACGACCGTGTCACTGCCTTGATAATATTTTTCCACAGGGTCATATTTTCCAGATTGCTTATTTTGTTTTTAAGGAACAAAATTCCATGATGTGGAAAATCACTTAATTCTATCCATCTTGACATCCCTGCAGTCATATTTACAAGTCATTTTCAAACAAAAGTGATAGCATTAACAGGCTGAAAGGCTGAAACATGAAAAAAAAAACTTAGCTTGTTTCAATTTATTGTAGGCCAGCAAATGAACTGCGAAATGAATGCATTTTTAATGTCCAATTTAAGCACTCCTTTAACTGACAAGTTGAATATTAAAATTTTCTAACGATATTTTATCGACCTTCAGTTTCTTTTCGGCTTTTCAAGGCTTGTTCCTCTCTATTTTATTTTTAGCTCCTGTCAGCAGATCAGTGGATGTGACAAGCCATTTGTTGTCAACATGAAAGTAGATTCAGTCAAATGACCTAGAGAGTGAAATACTGCAGGATACTGTGCTGATATTCTAGCACTCAGGCTGTACCTTCACAATTAGACAGACAGCAGACTCCATCAGTGACTGGCACGAACACCTTTTAACAGAAGTGTGTTGTTTAATATTTGAAAAATATTTAAGGGCTGCTGAATATTTGTGAAGAGCCTTTTTCCTTTGGATTATGTATAACATTCTCAAACACACTTAATCTCATTCAGGGTGGTGGGAGCTGAAACTTATACTGACAGCACTGCATGCAAGGACAGTTTATTGTTGGGCAGACTCACCAATTTATAAACTTCTGTTAACCTAACCCATGTCTTTGAGATGTGGGATGGAATACCAGAGTGACTGGAGAAAAACCCACACAGACACGAGGACAATATAAACACCCCACACAAACAGTGACTCAGTGAAGTTCAATGTCAGAACACAGGATCCATGCGGCAACAGCACTAAGGCTAACCATAATATAACATGTCATTTTTTAAAATTATTATTGTAAGTTGACCATTAAAAATCACTTTTTTAAATTAGACAAAACTTCAAAAAGCTAAAAAAGACATCTTTCTATTTCTATATTCTTAATGATAAGCAATTAAACCTGCAGTTTCTACTAGTAAGGCAGACCAGGTCATTTAGCATTTGAGTCTAAGGTGTAATAATTATATTTTATTAATGTTCATCAAATAGGATGATGGGTGATAAATGTAAATAAGCCCAGTGACAAACTTGAGAAATTACTTCTTATGCTCACTCATTTTTAAAGTCAATGAAATATGTGCTTCTACACAGTGACCTACAGTGAAGTAGTTTGTTTCCCAAATACTTTTATTTAAAGAAGTATCATTGGTTTTAATGTAATTCTGAGCTGTGTGCAGGATGTTCATCATACCAGCCAATGCTCTAGTGTAATAAAGTGATTTTTTTTTTAAAATATAACCCAAGTTTCTCTGGGTTTCCACAGCAACTAGTTTGCATTGTTCCACTACTGAAATGAAAAGGTCGCATACATTAGGTCAGTATTCATCCTTTATTAAGAATGAGGAGCTCTAATTTAGAAGATCTTTGTATTTCAATACCTGAATAATGGAGTATATCCTCAATCACATTAACGTTACTGTTCCACTCAACCTAAAATTATTTTAAATAAATGTAGTTAATCATGCACATTTCTAATTCTGTGTGAATATTGCTAATTTTGAACAAATATTAAATCACCCTTGCATACAGAAAGCAGCGATTTTATTAAGTTAACTTTCCTAAATAGTGGGTTAATCTCTTGCCCCGAGGACCCTCAGAAACCCAAGGTTTTGTGAGCGAAGCACAAGAATTTATTCCTTAAATCAGTTGTCTCAAACTCCGGTCCTGGAGGCTTACAGATTTTCATGTTAACCCTTTTCTTAATTGGTGACCAATTTTTGCTGCTAATTAACTCCTTTTCCTTTCATTTTATTTAAGTTGTTTTTTAAGACTTCTTCCCCTGAATTTCTTCATTGTTCCTCTAAAAATGCTTCATTTTTTTCCTTAAATGGCACCCAAACAGAAATGAAATGTGAAGTGAGGGAGCCAACTGAAGACCAACTAAGTCAGTGCCTCAAATTCCAACCAATTTCACTCCAACCAGTTGCCTAATTAGGAGCCGCTTTTTGATGTTAATTAAAACCATTCTTTAATTCCATAGCTTGTTGCTGCTCTCATTGTGCAATAGCAGACATTTCCGAAATTTGTGATTTTCTCTTTTCTAAGAGCACCGTTAAAATGTTTTGGGGATCAGAGGAGATCAGCATTCCTGAGACCTTCATCTTTCTTTATTTTCAGATATTGTATGATGGACACAGTTTGCTGGTCATGTTTTGTCTCATTTTCTATCTCACTATTGTTTGGCTGCTAATTAAGGAAAAAGAAACAAGGGGTCTAAGTCTTCAAGAGCAAGTCAAATAAAATGAATTCAAAAGGAGTTAATTAGCAGCAAAAACAGGTCACTAATTATGAAAAGGGTTAGAATGAAAACTGAGTTTGGGACCACTTCCCTAAATGCTGCAGATTAGTTGTTATTTGAGTTCTATTCTTAATAGCTTGTTTCATCATATTCTACAGATCGAGATCTGTGTGGCAGTGTAGGTCACTGCATTTAACTCAATTCACTCTCTAATTTTTGGAACAGTCACAGGACTTTCCTAGTCTTTGATATGCAAAATTATCCATGCACACACAATATCTGTGGTATGTGGCGCCCTGCTTTAAATAGTGTGAACCTAATAAAGTGGTTGCTCAGTGTGGCTGTGTTATAATGCAAGAATACATAAATAGCAGAAACCATCTCTTCAAATATAATGTGTCTGAGGTTTGCCCATAATATTTATCCACTGCATAATTTTTTATTCCTGAGCCACAGTATTCTCTGCCAAACCATTGAAAGAGCACACATGCAATCTACAAAATCCTTGTTAATATTTGTGTTCTAGATTAAGATAAAATGTTCATCTTGATGTTACTGTTGTATGTAATTATTTTCCATAATGTTCTTTGATTGATCTTTCTAGTTCTATTCATTTATTTTGATTTTGGATTTATTCACCAGTAACATAGCACAGGGCTGATCTTGCTAATCACAACTTCCGTTTAATCCAACGTTCTAAAGGGCTGTGTTGTGATTTATCTCATATAATGAATAAAATAATGTGAGGCCTTCAAAAACAACCTAGGAAGCAGGCCTGATTCTCACCAGCCTACGCAGAGGAGGTTACAACAGAAGGTAGCCAGGCTTCCAGCTGAGTGACTGGCTTTGGCCTAGGTTGGTGCAAAATACACTTCACCATCAATGTTAAAAAAATATATTATGTAATTCCAAAAACACACAAAATGCCCCACTTGCCAGAAGAACACAATCAACAATTCTTTAACACTAGAATTACCAGAGCCTACGAAAAAACTTGTAGATCCGTCCCACCTTAAAACGCTTCGCACCTCTCCGTCACCGACTTTTGTCCTGTAAATGTGTGGATAAGCAGCAAACAGCAAGCAGCCTGGTATCACATCCCCCCACCCCGCACAGTTTTCTCAGTCTGTTTAAATGCGTGTCAGTTAGTTAGAGTTGTATAGAGTGAAAAGTCAAGCAAAATAACACCTTTTATAAATACTATATCGTTATTTGAAACACTTGCATTTCATGTATGTTCCGTGTCTACAACTATCTATGTAAACACATTGTTAAAACAGAAACGTTTTTCATGTTTTGGTAATGTAGACATGTAGTGTATAATGTGTGAAGCTTGAATTCCCAATATCAAAGAAACACTTTCACAAAAGGTACAGATATAACAGAACAAATGTTATTTACCTATTTACCTTTATTTATTTACTTACTTCCTACAGGGTAAAGTCATGAGTGCAGAGCTTCCCATGTACTTATACAAAGCACAGCGATGGCAAAAGTAAATTCTTGATCCGATGTAGAACCGTCATCATGATTTGAGGTTACCTCTGTTATAGTGCGTCTATGTGAAAACAGCAGTGTCAAATGCGGGGTTGGAGTTGGGATTGTGAACGCGGCTGAGAGAATAAAACTGAATAAAAAAAAAACAAAGCTAGCCTTTACAAGTATCATAAATCACACCGGCTGTTACAGACTGGAATCAAATGTATGTTTTTATTCTAAAACAGTAAGAATATGAGCAGCTCACTTCTCAAAACGGACTCGTCCGATATCGAACCTGTGAAGTTTTGATTACCAGTCAACAGTTGATACCGTTGCGCCACCGAAGCTGTTGTAGTAAATGCGTGTCAATGTCGCACCCTAACGCAATGTTGTTTTTCTGCAGTTATATTTTTGAATAAAAGCCCATTTGTTCTGTTATATTTGTACCTTTTGTGAAAGTGTTTCTTTGATATTTGGAATTCAGGCTTCACACATTATACACTTTATGTCTACATTTTGTCAATTATTACCAAAACATGAAAAATGTTTCTGTTTTAACAATGAGTTTACATAGATCGTTGTAGACACGGAACACACATGAAATGCATGTGTTCCAAATAACAATATAGTATTTATAAAAGGTGTGATTTTGCTTGATTTCTCAGTTTATACAATTCCAAGCAATTGACACGCAGGTAAACAGACTTGAGCTGAGAAAACTGTGCAGGGTGGGGGATGTGATAGCAGGCTTCTTGCTGTTTGCTGCTTATCCACACATTTACAGGACAAAAGACGCTGACAGAGAGGTGTGAAGCATTTTAAGGTGGGACGGATCTACGAGTTTTTTCATAGGCTCTGGTAATTCTAGTGTTAAATGTTTCTACATTTCAAGCCAAAATAGGGTGAGTTTCTTGTTCAGAGTTAAGCAGAAGTCATTGGTTGTTCCTTGTAAACCTAAGCTGCATTCTCTCAGCCACACTACTATATATAATTATGTTTTATAAGAAATCTTGTGGTATGGAGTTAATAAATATTTTCTTCAATGTATGTCATATAACTCAACAAATACAAAAATTCACCTCAGTTTTCAAAATAATTTATTCAGTCATTTCCTATTTTTCTTTTTTGTTCATTAAGATATGGCAACTTGGAGTCTGAGTCTATCCCATGAAGAAAAAGTGAAAGGCAAAAATCTGGGCCACAGAAGGACATTTATATTTTACAGTTCGTGTGCAGCTGGAAATGAAACCCAGGTCCCTGGATCTGTGAAGCAGCAGCCCTACCACCTCAATGTTGCTTCCTACTATAAAAAAACAAAATGTCAAATATATTATTTACAATCTGCATTTTGATTATTATCTGCAATGACCTATAACAGTTATTTGGATCTGTATCAATATATACTGTAGAAATTAAAGTGAGGTGCTGATGAGTGGATGTACTCAGTTTATTGTCTGAGAACCAAGGTCATCATAAAATCATTACAGTAAATCTAGGGATAATGTACTCTTGTTCTCATTGAAAAAAAAAGATTCACCTCCATTCTGCTTAAAAGGAGACATCTTCAATGTTAACCAGACTTTGATCTAATGGTAACGTCAGGTGTGGTCTTGAAGGGCTTTTTCTAACAACTTTGTCAAAGCTTTCCTACGTCTCCCCATAACAGAACTTTTTTATTAGAGGTTCATTAGTTCCTTCGTGGAATGATCTACCCATTTAGTCTGAGCTCTTCCGCAAATAGTCCAAGCAATTGTAGTAGAGACCATGGTTATTATAGTTAAGAAAACAAAAATCAAAAATGAAACTATAAATAAAAAAACATTTTTGTAAACTGAAATAAAATAATTAACAAAATCGAAATGAAAAACTAAATAAAACTATTAAAGTAGCTGAAAAGATGAACTGAAATAAAATAATAATTTACTAAATATATTTTTAGTTTTCATAACAACTGAGCTAACCTGGGCTGCAGGGGTCCTGAAATTAAACAAAATACATTAATACAAATTTCATTGAAAGTCATCCACCATGAGCCGCCCACATATATTTATGTAATGAACCGTGGCTAGTGATGGAGGGTGAGTTTTGTCACAGTGTTTGCTCTGACAAAGCTAGCTGAATACAGGCACATAAAGCGTGTGACGAAGAAAACGTTTTACTGTGTTATAACAGTGACAATTCTTCAGGAGAGGATAGTGACAGTATGATTAATTCTGGTCAAAGTGTTACTGAAGTATACCAAGGTGATGATTTTGCTTTTAATGTGCTTTGTAGTTTTCAAAGCTGCTGTTCACTGGATCTCCAGGGCTCAAGAGAGAAGTATTAGATACAGATAATCCCTTACAGAATTTCAGTCTGTTGATAAATGATGGTATGTTAGCTGTAATTCTGACTGAGCCCAAGATACAGTACGTACACAGCAACTAATACAGCAGCACACACTATGCCAAATTCCAGGCAGCATAGGAATCTGAGGTCCGTTATGATGAGCTGCCGCATTTCTTTGCGCTTCTTGTATATCAAGATGTAATTCAAACACCTGAAGTCGGAATGTGCTGGTCAACAAAACCTTTACCAAATGGACAGAAAAATCACAAGTGAGTAACATTTTTGTTTATTTATCAGATGTCTACGCTTTGTTGACAATAATTCACCTATCACTTAAATGGGAGAAATCCTTCTTGAAAATAAAACGGTACTGAACGAGAGACTGATAGTCAACATTCAAGATCAGAATATTGTTGACCAATCAATTTTGCTTTTATGTTTAACAGCAAAGTGATACAAACCTTGTAATGTCTGGAAATGTCTCTACTTAACTACAGGAAGGTAGGTGAAGAGAGTCTGCCAACTGGTGAAAAACTAAACCTACTAAAGTGTTTATGTATTTATTCTGTATTTATTAATCTTTTTTTAGTTTTACATTCACAGCTCAAAATACCTGATATTGTGAAAATAACATGGTGGCAGAATTGTTTTAAAATATTTGTTCCCCTCCTTTCAATCTTTCTCTCTTGAAATATCATACTCTTTGTTCTTAACATCAGTCAAGTCATACATATTCCATATATACAGTATTTTCCTGCCTTGCATCCAAAACTGCTGGGATAGGTTCCAGGTTTCCTGTGATCATTCTCTGCAGGTTTAGAAAGTGTAAATATTGTTCCTAATCTCAGATGCAGTTTCTGTAATTTTGTGGCTGTCCACACTCCTATTACCTGCTCTTACTTTGCTCTTTAAGAGTTTACTGTTCTTATGCATGGGCTATTCAAGTTTCACTGCCCCTAACCTTGACACTACATGTGTCTTTTTTCTTTGTTTCCCTCAATACAGCTAGACAGAGTCTGCACACTGATTCAAACCTGTGAGCCCTGTTTTACCTAAGCATCCATGTTTTTCATGATCACACCTGTTGGTTACAGTAGAACCTGTATTTTGCTTTTTGATCTTTTCAGGCCTGCATATGGAAAAATTCTGTCTATAAATTGTATGTGTCTGAGATGTAATCAGACATCAGAATAACTAGTAGAAAATAACAAAGCCCAGTTTGGGAGATTTTTTAATACAATTATGAAGGCATTAATTGTAAGCACATTTTCTTGGAGCAGGATATGTTGTGTGCTGTAGACATTTAAGTTAAAAACCCTCAAAACTTACAATTCACCTGAATTTTATCAGTAACTGGTCAATTCTGGGCAAGAAAAGGAAAACATGAAATGTGCCAACAGTTAGCACACATTTGTACAGCAAAATTATATAAAAAACACTTTTAAAATGATAAAATTGTATGCAATCTGGTTTTGCTAGTTTTTATCTCACAAACAAAACCAGATAGTAAACCACATAAGTGCAATAAGCTTCCACTAACATTAAATTAAACTCATATTATATCCAAACCCAATAAGTGTACCATTCTGTCTGATTGTGACACAAAACTAAACTCCACAGTAGCTCTTCAATCATCGCATAATTATTAAAACTAAAACTGAAGTTTATAGAGACAGCATACATGTAAAATAGAAATGTCTTTGTGAACTAAAAAGTAAATTAAAACTAAAAATACATGATGAAGGAAAACAACTGAATTTCCAAGTTAGATCAGAAAATAATACATAAATAAAAACTATAATAACTTTGGGAGAGACAGCATCTGAGAGGGCTTACATTATCTAGCAGCTTGACCTTGACTAGCCTCCTCAGACTTGTGGATAACGATGAGAAAAACTAGCAAAGTAGGATAGGCTGACTTAAAACCAACTCTAAAATTAATCTTTATATTGTGTTTGTGGGGTTTAATTTATTAACAGTGCCTGCTACTGCAGCTGTTGGGTTTTATGATTCTAAAGTAGAAACTATGGTTTTCACTTGTGTATGAACACCAGACCATTTTGGTCACCATTATGCTAATTTAATTACAGGAGGATAAATATAGAAAAAATATTATCAGCTTAAACGTGCCTATTCCACTTTTTACAGCTTGGTGCCAACATTGGCTTGCAAATTATAAGGCAAGATGCCTGTATCTATATAGGAAAAATAATTTCCATTTGAATTATGTTAACCAGCATCAACACATGATCTTATACATTATCTTATTAAATAATCATTCCTCTTCAGTCTTATTTTGTTTGAAAAAGCAAAAACATTAAGATCAAATTTGACTACATATAAACAAGTCATATAATACAATTATGGCAAAAGACATTTTATACGCAGATAGCTAAGAATTCATCTAAAATATAATAAAAGAAAGCTTGCAGCATGGTCAGTCTTGATTCAGAAAGTTATCACTTTTAGTAAATTTCCCAATTTTATTTCCATGGATGATGCCCAAATGAAAGGATTATTATTATTTCTAAATACAAACAGCTGATAAAAATTGACAAATACTGCCCATCTAATCATATTAGATTCTTAAGTAATTTAACAATTTAATGAATCTCACAGTGATTTGGAAAAGTCTCTGCCCATTTATTGTTAAGTTATTTAATGAAGAATAATGTCCATTTAGCTTTTTCATCAATCATACCCACTCACTTTCACAAATGAGAGTAGAAATGGATTGGTTCTTTTAGTCCTCTTGTAACGGCCGACCCCTTATTCCCAGCCGGCAGCTACACCTCCAAGACCTGTGGCCTGGATAATTAACTGAGAACCTTTCCTGCCAAGCCGTACTCTTAAACAGATAAACTTTCCCCCCAATCGACGGTTTGAAATGCAAAGACAATAAGCAGAATGTAAAATTAAACAGGAATAAATGTATTAAGTGAGACAAGACACGCCACAAGACAAATGTACACCCAAATATTCCTCCACCCCAACAATCCCAAAGCAACACTGACAATATATATATACAAATCCCCTCCCTTGTCCACGTAACATATAACACACACCACACAAACGACAAATGGCTAGCAAACAGAATGATTGTGAACTTGAGTCCGATACGTGAATAAATGTCCTGAATACGGGTACTGATTAATGGCGATTGTAATGTTTGTATTTCCCGGCGTTTGGAACAACCTCACCGTGATTCCTCGGCGTGTGGCGAATGATGATTCGACCCCGGGGTCTTCAGCGGCAAGCAGGTTGAAAGGCAGTCCGGATGAATGAAAAACAAACTGGATGAAAGCGCAATGGAATGATTCGCAGGCAAGTTGTGATCGTGAATGCGATATTGTTCTCCTCTTTTTCTCTCTCTCTCGTGCTAGTTCTTCCCTTCATCTCCTCCTCTTCTCCTTAAATAGTCCGTGACAGTAGTAATTGATTAATTGATATACACAGGTGCTTTCCAGATTAGTGGTTGTGAACTCCTCCCATCATCCATCCTCCTTTACGGGGACAACATTAACTGATACACATACACGCAGTCAATGGGACAATGAAACGAGACACACACACAGCACTGGCACCGCTACATTCCCCCCCCCAACCTTGGACAAGGGAGGGCCGAAGTACGGCTTTAAGTTGGCCACATGGATGGTGTCTAACTTGGAGGCAGCGCCGATACCCCTTTGGATCTGGAAATTGACTGGACCTGTTTGATGAATGATTTTAGCTGGACCTAACCATTTAGGCGCTAGCTTGGCGGAGAATTTTCTGCTGGCATCTGAGAGATGGTGAGCTCTAATCCAGACCAAATCACCCGGCTGGAAGTGCGCTTCCCTCCGCCGGCATTATATAGCTTGGCGTGTCTGGATGTCGAACTCACCAACCTCCCTTGGATTCTCCGCCGTAAACCCTCTACCTTAACCAAATTATTGTAACTGGTGGTTTCTGGACTAGGGGTGCTGGGAAGGAGTCGGTCGAGTGGGCCCTTAAGCTGTCTGCCCAGCGCAACCAAAGCAGGCGTCTCACCTGTGGCTTCATGCACCGCGTGTTCAGGGCAAACCGGAGCTCGGGAGCCATTTATCCCAGTCCTGATGGCGCTCACCCACATAGGAGGCGATCATGTTCTTCAGGGTCCGTTCACTCGCTCCGCCATGTTGGCCTGGGGATGGTAAGCGGTGGTGAGGTTTTTCTTCACTCCCCAGGCTGCATAAAGTTCATCCAATATGGAGCTTGTGAACTGCGGACCCCGATCCGAGATGATGTTTCTTGGCACCCCCCAGCGGGTGAAGATTTCGTTCTTCAGGATGGAGCATATTTTGTTAGCCCTTGCATCGGCTAACGCAAACAGCTCCACCCACTTCGAAAAATAGTCTACTACTACCATCAGGACGGTCTTCCTCGAGCTGGTGATAGGAAATGGCCCCATTAGGTCGACTCCCAAAGTCTCTCCTGGTCCATCTGCGATGTCGATTGAAGTAATCCCGCCGGTTTACCAGGTGGGTTTTTAGTTGTTGGCAGGTCACACACGTCTTCACGTGGTGGCACACGCCTTTCGGACAGACGGCCACCACGCAACCCCAGAATCTTTAATAAAGTTTTTGTCCTTCCAAGGTGACCACCTAAAGGACTGTCATGGTAGTGCTTCAAAAGTCGGGACGAGCTCTTCCGGGACCACAAGTTGATGTTGCAGACCCCAAGGGTGGATGGAATAGTCCTGTACAAGACCCCTGGAGGTCCACAAAGTGTACCCGGTCAGTTCGCTGTTGCTCCAGCCCTTCCCTGATGTTCTGGCAGAATGGACTGGTAGCTTGTGCTTGGGCTAGGTCTTCAAGGCTCCTTGGCAGAGGGAGGATCATCTTTTTCGCCTCTGCCAAACACACCATCTCCGATGGCTCCGATACCCTAGACAGTGCATCCGCACGATGTTACCACAGCCCTTCCGTAAGTCACCCTGAACGTAAAATTCTGGAGGCGGAGGACCCACCTGGTCAGGCGGGAGGAGGTCTTCGGTGATTGAACACCCAGGTCAGAGCGTGATGGTCGGTGTACACTTCAATTCAACCCCTCCAGATAATGTCTCCATTTCTCCACAGCCCACACGACAGCCAAGCACTCCTTCTCAGCTGTCGAGTAGTTCAGCTCAGCGCCGCAAAACTCGTGAGGCGCACGCGATGACATGTTCAGCCTGGTTAATTCTCTGAGTGAGCACGGCCGAGCCCCAGGTTGCTGGCATCAGTTTGTACCTGGAAGGTGAGCTGTGGATCTGGTTGGGCCAGAACGGGTGGCTCTTGTAGGTGGCTCTTTAGTCGCCGACCGCTCCTGGCATTCTGTGGTCCACTCCCACGGGACATCTTTTTTCTAATCTTGTTCAAGGGAGCCGCTATATCTGCCATCCTGGGAATAAACTTATGGTACCACCCCACTAACCCAAGAAAACGCTGCAACGACTTCAAATCTGTGGGCGGGGTACTCCCGGATGGCCAAGGTCTTCGGGGTCTACAGCGACCCCTCCGATGAAAGAATGTGCCCGAGGAAGCGTATGTGGGGTTGAATGAAGGTACACTTCTTCGTGTTCAGCGTAAGGTGCGCTTGATGAAACGCTGGAAGATGGTGTCTAAATCCCGGAGATGTTGATTTATAGAAGGGGAGTAAACAATGACGTCATCGATGTATACGAAGCAGATCTTGCCTATCAACCCCCTCAGAACCTGCTCCATGAGCCGCTGGAAAGTGGCCCCAGCATTTTTAAGCCCAAAAGGCATGACATTGAACTGGAACAGGCCTTCAGGGGTGATGACTGCCGTCTTCTTCTTACTCCCTCATCCATCGGCACCTGCCAATAGCCACTGCGGAGATCTAAGGTGCTAAACACTGCAGCTCCATGCAGTGACTCCAGGATTTCATGAACCAGGGGCATGGGATATGCGTCCAGGCTCGTCTTCTCGTTAACCCCTGTAGTCCACACAGAAACGATAGGAATTATCCGCTTCTTCACGAGGACCACAGGGGACGCAGGAGGAGGAAGATGGTTCTATTATTCCCTCGGCGAGCATCCGATCGAGGTGTTCTTTAATGACGCCTCTTCAGTGGAGAAACCGGTAAGCTCGGTGCCTTATAGGGACTTCGTCCAAGGTGTGGACCATGTGGGTCACCCCACGGGCAACTCCTAACTTCTCCGTCCACACCTCGCCCACTTCTTCAGCACCGGCCTCACCTCTTCAGGTTGTCCCTCCACTGGGGCTGCCGCCGAGGTGCTTGCGCCGCTCCTCTGCTGCTGCGTAAAACCCGGTAAATTCAGAGCCCAGATCTTCTTTGGATTTGTAAATGAATTCGCATATCCCTTCCCCCGGTACCGTATACCCCCTGGGACTGAGATGGATGGTCATCCTCATGGTGGCTAGAGAATCCAGCCCAAGGAGTAACGGAACTGACAGGTGCTGGTCCTCCAGGACATACGTATCCATATCCCAGGTGGTGGCGAGTACACTGTACCTCAAGGGGACTCTGCCCAGGGCCTTGTGTTCACTCCCATCCGCCAATACAAATCGGACGGACGGGGCAGATGTTAATTTGTCTGTCGGTCGGCTGATCTTCTCCCACATGCTTGAGCGGATTAGAGTGTGATGGCTCCCGGTATCCACCACCGCATCCATCTGCCACCCCCGCAGCCTCACTGGGACAATCAGAAGGGCGTGCTCGCTTGCATAATGGCGAGATCGGCTTCCGACCGCAAGGTTTGGCTCGTTGGGTTTTAGGGGCTGGGTTTCTGTGTACTGGCCTGAACTTTGTGCCAGTACGTCTTTGAGTTTCCCAGTCCCGCTCCACTTGGGAGCCTACCTCACCAAGTCCTCCACCGATCCCACCACCCCCCTGAGACTCCCAGCTAACCGCGGGTTACAGGCATTAAGGACGCGGCGGACCACCTCTTCTTCAGCCATAGCCAGCCGCCACTTCAAACACAAAGCCCGGTATTCATAGGCGAAGTCCCGGATGGTTTGTGAAGGTAGTTGCACCATGGACCGCAGCTTGTCCTCCAGTTCGGTCTCGTAGTCTTCCGGAAGAAAAGCCGCGAGGAAAGATCGATGAAAGGATCCCCAGTCGAAAATAGTCTTCTTAGCCGCCAGCCACCAGCTCCGCACCGTCCCGAGAGGGATGTCCCTATCACCCCAATTAGCTCTTCCGGGGTTAGAGGGTTAATGACCAGGTACACCTCCCCGTCCTCCACAAAGTTCAGGACATCATCGACGTTATATGGAGCCCCTAACTTGGGAAAAGACAGGCGCACCCAGGAACAAATGGCCGATTGAGGTATGCGCCCTCCCGAGATACGTACGGCGTTGAATGACGGGGCGACGGTCTTATCTTCTGGAGACACCTTTGGACTTCCCCCTGAAGAGAATCTTGCCAGCGTTTATCCCGCCTCTGGAGGCACAACACAATTTCCCGTCCCAGGAGTTGAACTTGCTCGTTGATGTATTCTTTCATTTCCTCCTGGGAGCTGCTGATGCGAGCCCGCAAGGCTGCTTCACGCTCGAGCGTACTTTCGGCAACCTCGCGGATCTTCTCCTCCAGCCGGGTTATTTGTTGCGCCAGATCTTCCCACAGAGGCGAGACGTCCTCCAGGCCTTCCTCTTCAGGTCCACGGTGATCTTCGAGGTACAGCGACTGCAAAGAATCCACCACCTCTCGCACCGCTGAACACGCTCTGACCGTGGCGTGCGCGCCCGCTACTCCATCATCACACCGGGCGAAGCAATGGTGTCGCCCTGCTCGCACGCCCTAAAGACATGTTAATTCGGGAAAGTTTAAAGGCAGACAGTGATCGAATTAAATAAAGATTCCTCAGAGAGGGCACCACTTATGTAACGGCCGACCCCTTATTCCCAGCCGGCAGCTACACCTCCAAGACCTGTGGCCTGGATAATTAACTGAGAACCTTTCCTGTCAAGCCGTACTCTTACACAGATAAACTTTCCCCCCCAATCGACGGTTTGAAATGCAAAGACAATAAGCAGAATGTAAAATTAAACAGGAATAAATGTATTAAGTGAGACAAGACACGCCACAAGACAAATGTACACCCAAATATTCCTCCACCCCAACAATCCCAAAGCAACACTGACAATATATATATACAAATCCCCTCCCTTGTCCACGTAACATATAACGCACACCACACAAACGACAAATGGCTAGCGAACAGAATGATTGTGAACTTGAGTCCGATACGTGAATAAATGTCCTGAATACGGGTACTGATTAATGGCGATTGTAATGTTTGTATTTCCCGGCGTTTGGAACAACCTCACCGTGATTCCTCGGCGTGTGGCGAATGATGATTCGACCCGGGGTCTTCAGCGGCAAGCAGGTTGAAAGGCAGTCCGGATGAATGAAAAACAAACTGGATGAAAGCGCAATGGAATGATTCGGCAGGCAAGTTGTGATCGTGAATGCGATATTGTTCTCCTCTTTTTCTCTCTCTCTCTCTCTCGTGCTAGTTCTTCCCTTCGTCTCCTCCTCTTCTCCTTAAATAGTCCGTGACAGTAGTAATTGATTAATTGATATACACAGGTGCTTTCCAGATTAGTGGTTGTGAACTCCTCCCATCATCCATCCTCCTTTACGGGGACAACATTAACTGATACACATACACGCAGTCAATGGGACAATGAAACGAGACACACACACAGCACTGACATTTAAACACTATGTGGCACCGCTACACTCTAGTCGTTTGTGGACTAAGGTTCAAAACAATAGCAGGCAGGCACCAATTCAAACAAACAGAATTCTTTTATTTCTGACTTCTTGGTGAGTAGAGCGGATTTGCCTTACAGAGCTCCAAGTGCAAAGCCCAATCAAGGGGGGGTCAGCTGCATTTTATAACAGAAATCTTGAAAGAAAGCAGTTAGATAAAATAAGCTCAGTTTCATCCAAGTTCACAGAACATTCTTTACACAATTTGTTGATTACAACAGAAAGCAGAAATTCTAGTCTTCTATCTATACTAATAAAAGGCAAAGCCCTCACTGACTCACTCACTGACTCACTCACTGACTCACTTATCACTAATTCTCCAAGTTCCCGTGTAGGTAGAAGGCTGAAATTTGGCAGGCTCATTCCTTACAGCTTACTTACAAAAGTTAAGCAGGTTTCATTTCGAAATTTTACACGTAACCGTCATAACGGTCGACAACGTCCGCCATGTTGAAATTTCTTATTTATGGCCCCATCTTCACGAAATTTGGTAGGCGGCTTCCCTGCGCTAACCAAAACCGATGTACGTACTTATTTCGGTGGTATGACGCCATTGTCGGATGCCATATTGAATTTTCCAACGTCACCAATTTTCAAACTTCCTGTGTAGGTAGAAGGCTGACCCCATCTTCACGAAATTTGGTAGGTGGCTTCCCGGCGCTAGCCAAAACCGATGTACGTACTTATTTCGGTGGTATGACGCCATTGTCGGCCGCCATATTGAATTTTCCAACGTCACTAATTCTCCAACTTCCCGTGTAGGTAGAAGGCTGAAATTTGGCAGGCCCATTCCTTACAGCTTACTTACAAAAGTTAAGCAGGTTTCATTTCAAAATTCTACGCGTAACGGTCATAATGGTCAACAACGTCTGCCATATTGAACTTTCTTATTCATGGCCCCATCTTCACGAAATTTGGTAGGCGGCTTCCCTGCGCTAACCAAAACCGATGTACGTACTTATTTCGGTGGTATGACGCCATTGTCGGCCACCATATTGAATTTTCCAAACGTCACTAATTCCCCAACTGCCAGTGTAGGTAGAAGGCTGAAATTTGGCAGGCCCATTCCTTACAGCTTACTTTAAAAAGTTAAGCAGGTTTCATTTCGAAATTCTACGCGTAACGGTCATAACGGTTCGACAACGTCCGCCATATTGAACTTTCTTATTCATGGCCCTATCTTCACAAAATTTGGTAGGCGGTTTCCCTGCCCTAACCGAAACCAATGTACATACTTATTTCGGTGGTATGACGCCACTGTCAGCCGCCATATTGAACTTTCCAACGTCACTAATTCTCCAACTTCCCGTGTAGGTAGAAGGCTGAAATTTGGCAGGCTCATTCCTTACAGCTTACTTACAACAATTAAGCAGGTTTCATTTCGAAATTGTCCGTGTAACGGTCATAATGGTCAACAACGTCCGCCATGTTGAACTTTCTTATTTACGGCCCCATCTTCACGAAATTTGGTAGGTGGCTTCCCTTAGCTAACCGAAACCAATGTACGTGCTTATTTCGATGGTATGATGCCACTGTCAGCCGCCATATTGAATTTTCCAACATTACTAATTCTCCAACTTCCTGTATAGGTAGAAGGCTGAAATTTGCAAGGCTCATTCCTTACAGCTTACTTACAAAAGTTAAGCAGGTTTCATTTCGAAATTCTACGCGTAATGGTCATAACGGTCAACAATGTCCGCCATGTTGACCTTTCTTATTTATGGCCCCATCTTCTCGAAATTTGGTAGGCGGCTTCCCTCCACTAACTGAAACCAATACTTATTTCGGTAGTATGATGCCACTGTCGGCCGCCATATTGAACTTTTCAACAGTCTTTGTTACTTATGGGCACATCTTCAAGAAATTCTATCAATCAAAGAACTGTCACTTACCGAGTGGTTTCCATGCCCGGAGATACCACCTACCTTTTCCATTCTCTTTGTTACATATTGCACGGCCATATCAGGCTCACTCTTGATATCCGGAGAAACATTGTGTCTTATGTATTGAATGACTGGGACAGGTTCAAGGTGTGGACTGATGACGGTACAGGATATAATTATACTACACAGGAGCACTAGAAGAGTGAAATGCTTAAGCCCTTCACCTATGGTTCTGCATGTGAGTTGATGGCTGCCGCTGAATTGTTCGGTTGTCGCTTTCAAGTGTACCGAAATGGCCCAATATTTTACACCTTTCGACAACCGCCTATGCCTCTTAAACATCTTAGATTCACAGGTGATGATTTCAGTAGTGGACACTTTGATGTTTATGAATGTTTAAACTCTCCAAAGCTGGATGTGATTTTATCGATGAAACCGGTTGTGTGCTTACAACGCTTGACAGATGCCAAATGTCACTTCAACACAACAAATCCTGCAAATACTGTCGTAATTGAAACAAACCATGAAACTCAAACCGATTATGACAGCAGCAATCCAAGCTGTGAGATTTGAGACAAGATTACTGTTCACATGGCCAACTGTAAGTTACATGCTCAAGAGTAAGCTCAGCGCACAGCTTGGTCATGTTACAACCGGAGGGCCGAACTGACAACATGGTATACAAAGAGATCCTTAACAAATAATTATTGGCATATTGTCACACAGTTTAAAAAGATTTAATTTTCTTCTTAATAAAAATTTGAATGCATTACTTCACCGCTGCGAAGCGCAGGTATTTTGCTAGTTTTTAATAAAGCTTATCAGAAAACTTGTCATACATTTGGCATCTTAATTGGACGGTAATCTAGGCACTGCTGAAGCAGCTGGGAAGAGCCAAGAACTGCACTCTACACCTGCAGCCCTACTCCATGCAAGCACGCTTCTGTTAATAATAATACCTAGCCACACAGAGAGCATGCAGATTTTCATACAGAAGCTAGCAATAGATTTTAACTTCCATTCCACATGTTCTTTCTCCTTCTTCTTTTCATTTGTTCTGTCCTCTTTTTTGGGGGGGAGGGTGACATGAGTTACTTCCAGGCAGAAGACTTACTACTTTAGTCTAGGATACCTTGACTAGAGCTGCTGATTAGCTATACATACGGAATTCAGTTTGTCACTCATTTGTACAGAAATGTATCATGATATTTTTAAACCATTACTAACCCTCCTCTATTCAGTTTCTCTTTGTAGTATCTGGATGTGTCACTTGGTGCCACTGCTCTACTGCCAGGCTGCTCTCATGCATATGGAAACGTCATCTAGGATAAAGGAGCACTGGAAAGATTCTCTCATCAGAATGGACAGCCAGTGTAGACACCAGAATAAAAGACCCAGGAGGGTGTAGACAGCAAGCTGGCCAAGGCCTCCAAGACTGTGACTTTGTTTTGGACTTTTTCTTTTACAATTTTAATCTCTTCCATTGTCAACTAGTCATAGATCATCAATTAATTAATGGACAGATATTGATGGTTCCCATATTTGTTTAATTAGTTTTACTTTGTTCTCAGTTTGCTTTAAAAAAATCTCTATTTATAGTGTACTAGTTCTGTACTTAGTAATTAGTATCATGTATACTTACATTTTGACTGGGAATTTGGTGAAGAGTGGTATACAAAAATATGTTGTATTGTATTATATTGTATTGCATAGCCAGGAGCATTTTTTCACAGGGCTTAGTTGTCAAACACTGATTATTTAAAACTGACAAAAAGACTTTCAGCTGGATGCTCTACTCTTTCCTGAGAGGTCCCCCATTTTAAAGATAACAGCAAATCATGGGAATCTGTTTGTATCATGTGGTCCACTTGTTGATCCTTCTCCTCTCTCTTTTCTTTTGATATCTCTTTCTCTTTTAGTCAGGGACTCAAACCACCTGAAAGGATCTTTCAGATTACAGTTACTTGTCCAGAAACACTTTTTCACAAGCTTAGTTGTCCAAGGCTGATAGTTTCAGGCTGACTGTAAAATATTCAGCTGGGTGTTCTTACCTTCATAAGTTTCCCTTTATATGTGCATGTTTTCGACCATGCTTACAACACTTCATTGAGACATACAATCCCCTTTTATCATCAGTTATCCACCAGCTGGGTCAATGAATCATACCTTAATGAGTGATGAGCTACAAATGAGACGTTTATTATTTTTTTATTTGTTGTACTTTTTCCCCCCTAACCATGAATTATAATGTTTTTCCCTTCCTTTATTACTAAACTAGGGAGCCTCCATCAACCATATTGCTCCTGTCACATATAGACCTGGGACACACGGATTGAAAGGTACTACCCTGCTGCCTTTCTCTCTTTGAATAAAGCCCAAGGTGACCTTATTGAGTCTTGTCAGGATTTCAGGATCTGCTTCTCCTTTTGTCTTTTATCATCCAGAGATTATTTCCTGCTTGCAGGACACAATCTCTCTTGCTGTTTTTCCCTTTCTATGTCCAGTTTGTAATATATGATGGGAAATACCACCACCTGGAGATATTCCTTTATGCTAGTGCTGTTCTTTCTCTTGTTTAGCAACTTCTTGTGGAAATTCTTCACTGCTACTTTTATGCTGCCCAACATCTCAAAGGGTGGAAACTGCTTCACAGTATTTACTGGGTTAAATTTCAGGGTAATAATCTTCGTCTCTTCTGCAATCTTTTCTGGGCTTACCATGAAACCATATAAAAAGTGTCCAATTTAACATTATAATCAGTAATGTGTTATCAGAATTGGAACACTCTTTTTATCATGCAAATTTGGACATTATCAGAAAGACAAAAATGTTTTGCACACTGAAAGCATGACCATTTGCACAAAGTACACATCATTAAGAAATGTTGTACTGTGAAGTGCTGCTTAACTGACAAGACAGCATACTGAAAAGCAGTACCCACCCTAAGGGACACCCAGTGGCAACAAAGCCCTATCTGTCATTACATAAAGAGGTCCTGGCATGCATTATTAATAAACCAACATTTCTATTTATTGAAGCAGATACTATTTAATATCAGAAGAAAAATTAACTATTCCTTAAAAGAAGTATATACCTTCCAAATTTAAACTTAAAGTGATAAATAAAACCAAATAAATGAAATATTTGTCTAGAGGTTGTAGCTTCCAGTCCAGGACTGCTTTTTGATGCTGTTGGAATAGTATCTGGCTCCCTAAAAACTCCAAAATGGATAATGGAATTTGGAAGATATTTCACTTAATGTATATTTAAAAAAATGATGAACAGTTGTTACCTGGTTGAGCAGTATCTGCATATCTTGACTTCGTAAAAAAACAAACCTTGATGTGCAGACTACCAGTTCACACTCTTCAGGGTCTCAATGCATTATGTTCTCATTAAATGAAATATTTATATCCTGTTTAGACATGTTATTGGAAAACTGAGGCTTTTACAGCTGTAACCTTCACACTTGGTAGCTAACACAGGAAAAAGTGAACTCAGCTGTTTTATTAGCTAGAAAATGACAGAGAAGACATTGCTTTAATATCCTGGCAGGGGAAAAACACACCAGTAAAGGTTTAAAATGCTGGTGAGTGTATTATAGACAGTGATCGAATGTGTGTTCTGGAAGGTAGCACATGTCCGCTTAGTGATCTTATTTAAAACACCATTGCATTACATTGAAAACATGAAAACACAACCCCCTCAACACCTCCTCCACAATATCTCCAAACAAGTTTTGTAGCTATGGATATGTCACTGCATCACATCTGTTTGTGCAGTTACACTTTGTGACAAAAAACAAATAGCTGCACCAATAAACAGTGGTCCAATTTGTATGAAATCTACTAAAGCAGGCGACATTATATTAATGAACTGTATCAAAGCTGAAGCAAAGGAACTATTTATTGGCCTAGAAAATGTCAATATGTAAATGTCATTGCTACTTGTTAAAATTTTTAATTGGAGACACAAGTGTCTGAGAACAGTGGCATGACTTTATTCAGATTTTATACGTTCAACTGAGCATTGTACCACATCACCCTTTGATAAAGAATGACATTTCCCATGGAGGTACTTAGTGATGCAGAATGTTTGTTAGAACCAAGGAAAGGTACTGATGTCTCACATGCCTTTTTGTAAGATAAAAGCATTGTGTGATTAGTGCCTTTTTGGAGATGACAACCAGTCGGGAATATCATGAAAACTTTTATAGGTTAAAAGATCTATGGGATGCATGGTCACAATATCAAACGTCTCCTAACAAGCTTCAGGTATGTACTGTCCTGCTAGTGGGTCTCTTGAGAATATTGCCTAGATTGTATCTTTCCCTGTGCCATGTCAAAAAGCCAGGCTGCAGGTCTCTCTGCTTGACACTAGTCTATGCCAACTAAAGCTTTTCATGCCCACTGATAGTCTAGATTCATTAAGCGATGGCGAATAGGCAGTGTCTGATTTTATAATTGACAAAGTGAATTCAGCCAGCTAATTGCTGCCTGTTGTGTATCTCCACACTGAGGGGCTTATCTCATATCACGGATGCTCTTTTGAACTAAATCTGATGACTAGACAGCCCACGCAATTTTACTGATTTCATTATTGTGTCATTGGGACAATTCCTGGGTTTTTCTGTGTATATGGCATATAGCATGGGAAGACAATGTTTGACGTGCGTACACAATTTTATGGAAGGATGTCCTTAACAGTGATCTTTGTCTAAACTTGTCTGTCACCCGTATACACTCTATCAATAAACATACTGTAGAGTTATAGACAATTTTAAGTTCTGTGGCCTTACCATTTCCAGCACTTTAACAAAGTGGTCAACACATCTGACATGGTCAAGGTGGTTGATAATTCTGAGAATGTAAAAGAAGTTCAGTGAGTCAAACGAAGCAGTGACTGTTTTGTACAAGTCTATTACTAAACATCATTTGGTCTTCTCAGTCTCCCACTGCAGAGAACAGGAGGTGCAGTAGCTAGACAGAGTGGTGCATACTGTTTATAAATTTCTTGGTCATCACATCTACATTTTTGACTCACTCTAGTTTGCTGACTTGTGTTTGGATTTAACTAGTTGTTTGCATGATGTTTGTGATTACTTTCCACTTTATATGTTTGAGTTAATATTTAATTTTTAACTAGCTGTGTTTCCTGGCATTGTACTTTTGTGTTTTTAAATTTTCTGAGCAAGTCACGTACATTTGCTGGTGAGAGAAGCAGTTTGACCACAGATGTCTGATTAAAAACAAATTCACAACGAATGATAGCCATTTAAAATGAAAGGGTTAATTTGATAGGATGAATGGAGTTTGTAGCATAAATACAGATTCTCTTTTATCATATTTTGATTGTGACCAGTCATTCTGTTCAAGAGTCACCCTGGCTGAACTGTCATTCACCTTAAAAGTAGTTCTCTTGCCCAGCAATTGAACAAGATTATATCAGATTCAATGAGCCCGCTCTGCCAATGCTTTGAAGTGCCATGTTGCCTGCATTGGACTATCCCTGAACTGTCTTCTGATCTTCATAAAAATATGAACAATTATAATGTATGCCAGAGCAAGCAAACATACATACATACATACAAATGGACATCATGTCGGCTTTATTTATAAGTTTATGTTGGTGTGTTTCCCAGCTTTCCACAGGTGTTAGTTCAAAGGTCAGCTGGAAATTTACTGTTGTTAGATTAACTATGATCAGTGACCTCAGTTATATCAATTTGTTATGAGCTTTGATTCTGCTATGGGGTTGTGACTGCTGTCTAGCAGGGTATACATATCTTCAAATACAACAGAGAAGTAGTGCCAGGAAGGTTGCAAAGGTGGTGAAATGATGAGAGATAATACTTGCAACACCAAAAGTACAATAAATAACTCTGTAGAAAATAAGGCCCTGCCAGGGGCAGCATGGGGCCATGAAAAAATAATGGAGGGAAATGATTGGGTTAAACAAAAAGGTAATGTTGGGAATCTAACCCAGATTTCCTGTTTGAAAGGCATCAAATGTCCTGAGGTCCGAGATTATGTACTGACTGCAAAATTGGATTAATTGGATTTTAAAACCCCCAAAACAACACCAAGATAAATTTACTTGGCTCAGAAAAACCTGAGAAAAATTAAACCAAACTCACATCATAACAAGTAAAGCTTAATATACTACTGTGAAGTAAAGATAAGATGGCATGCTTTTTTTCTACCTGTTTCTATTAGTGCCTAGATTACAACTTTTTAATGTTTCCCATGATGCATTCATGTACTATCAGAGTTTTCAGAGCTCCAGTTTGTAACATCTTACCTGTCCACTGCAGTGCCAGTCAGTCAGTCATTTTGTAAACCGCTATGTGCTGAACAGGGTTGCTGTGATTGCTGGAGCCTATCCCAGCTAGCATAGGGTGAAAGGCAGGGACAAACCCTAACAGGGTGCCATTCCATCACATGGTGAATACACAAACACGGCAACCATAAATGAGGGCCAATTTAGCCTTGCAATTTAGGTACCTTCATGTCTTTGGACTGTGGGAGGAAACTGGAGCACCCGAAGGAAACTCATACAGATACGAGGAGAACATGCAAACTCCATGCAGGGAGATACCTGGGACACGGACCCTGGTCTCCTTAGTGTGAGACCACCATGTCACCTCCAATTTCAGTGTGTTCATGTAAATTTACTGTTCTACTTTCTGGAGTAAAGTGAGGTCACTGTTAATTTGTTACTTGCCGGCAAAAAAAAAAAAAGTAATTAAAGATATACTGTATTTTTGATCAAAATAAAGAGCAAACTAAACATATTAAATGTGTATCTCTGTGTGCTACTTTAAATACAATTTGCTTGATCAAGTTATATTTTTTTATTTCATACAATTGACTAAGTTTTCGAAAGGTCAGTGTTCAACAACTTTGAGAATTCGGGTAGCTGTTGGGTGTTCACATGGACTTTCCAACTCTGAAACTCATACAGTATTTACTGTCTCTCTGATAGAACAGAATCACAGCATAAGGCTGTCCTGTATGAGTGCTATGAGTATGAGATCTGAATTTGGGTGGACCTTCCTTTCCACCCAAACATCACACTTTTGGAAGCAAAACACTGAATTTGTTATTTTTAATAGGATGCTTTGTGATGTCCCATGTAGTAGGAAAGTGGCCCCTGTCCACTATCTGGAAATGTGACAGGATCAGCTTTGAAAAGAGACACACACAAAAATTGAAGGGTGAAAGTGTACTGTACAACATAAATACAGTAGTGTCAGGCGGGCTTAGCTTCACAATCCTTCAGCACTGACACTCTTTTAAAAAGTAAATAACGAAAAAGAGAAATATGGTGTATTTAAAAAAAAAAAAAAGTGCACTTCTACCAAATTCACTCACACACACGCTCCAAAAATGAAAGTAGTCTTCTTTCTTTATCTCAGGCTCTGGAAGCTTCTCCAACAGGGATAAAAATACAGTAAAAAAATGCACAAGGCAAGAAATTCAAGTGTGTATATATACAAAAACAAAACAAAACCATTGCACCAATCTTAAAATCAAAACTATCCCTACACCAAATAAGTATACTGTATATACAGCTACCAAAATTATTATTTGGAGATATATAAATATATGTACAAAAAGGATATTTACAAAGCTGTCAAAAATCACAACTACTCCTTCAATTGCTCAGCAGTGCTTAACACAAGAATTCCTTAATCCTACGAAAAAACTCGTAATCCCGGCCCACCTTAAATTCCTTCACACCTCTACTATCAGCGTGTTTTGTTTTGTAAATGTGTCGATCAGCACAAGCAGCAAGCAGCCTGCTGTCCCATCCCCCCACCTTGATGGAGCTCAGGTCGCGGGCAATAAGGTCTCCCAGCTCAAGCCAAGGCTCCTTATCTGCGTGTGATGTGCCTGGAGTTGTATTGGGTAAATAATACGGTATATGGTTATTTGGAATATGTGTCTACAAAGGTAAGTGAAGGATGAAAGGAAATGTGAGGCAAAAACTATTTCCATGTTATACTAATAATGACAAGAAGTGTATAATGTGTGAGGACTTATTCCAAATACCAAATAAACACGTGCGCTTTTATTCAAGAATATAACCAAAGGCATAAAAAAGCATTTGATTTACATGTGGCTGTCAATGAGTTTAAAACTAAAGCCCAAATGTCAATCAACAGGAAGTTTACACATATTCTTGAATGGTGTAGAGGTAAGAACTGCGGCCTTATAACCCAAAGGTCACAGGTTTGAGACCTGGCGCTCCATGTTTTGAGTAGTGAGCTGCTATTATTATTACTTCTACAATATAATAAAAATATACATTTGATTTGAGTCTGTAACACCCGGTGTAAATTTGGCTACTTGTAAAAGTTAGCGCTTGTGTTTTTATTATTCAGTTTTACTCTCTCAGTGACTTTAACTTGGTACAGCGAACTTGCCTCTCCCTGTTTGAGTTAATGGCATTTATGTCCATTCTTTTCAGAAGAGCAGCACTGTGGCTGATGCCTGCTCAGAACTGTTTGTTGTAGCGTCAATCAAAGATACGATGTCCCGTGACCGCTATCAGACTGGACAAAGGCAGGACCGTAGCAACAGACAGCTTATTCTCTGCGCTTTTGTCGGCTAATAGGCTGCTGCACAGCCACGTAACTCTGCTTGGCACCATATAGTAAAATGGGACTTCCACTTCAGTATGCAAGCAATTCGCCACACTAGTGTTTAGATCTGACAGGGTCATACTGACGGTGATTGCGCCCAAAAAGAAGAAGTCTTTGATTTCAGCCTAACAAAGAGAATCATAGTCATGACCAGAAAATCACTAAAGAACTGAAATAAAAAAAAGTTTATCCAACCTCGGATACAATGTAATGCTTACACTGACCATTTAGTGGCCATGTTGAGGATGTCACAGGTACAGTAGTGCAACCCCAGTGAATTCTGGGATACATTGCCATTACAGTCATCACTGTAATGTTAGAACATAAAGAAAAACAGCATAGTGTTTTGACATAATGGTAAACATAATACACTTTTTCTATTACAAAGTGTCAGAATGGAATTCCTTAGGTTTCAACTGCCCATAAAAGGTGGAGAGATTGTCCTAAATACTAAAGAAGCAGAGGAAAATTAAGTAAAGAACTCAATCTTGACAATTGCAGTTATCTATCCGTTTATGAACCTACTATCTTGATCACCAGGGGCCTCATGTATAACGCCGTGCGTAGAACTCTCACTATAAAATGGCGTAAGCACAAAAGCCGAAATGTGCTTACACATAGAAAAATCCAGATGCAGGAATCTGTGCATACTCCAACTTCCACGTTCTTCCGCTACATAAATCCCGATCAGCGTGAAAAGTAATGCTTGTGCATGTGCTTTATGTAACGCCCCAACTCCTCCCAGAATTACACCTCTTTGAATATGCAAATGAATATAAATCGCCCTTAAGCTCAGCCTTCTGTGAAAAGACAATAGGAAAAGCACGGGGAAAATATAAGAATTTCAGCGAATACCAAGTGGAGGAAAATAAAAAACATACTATTTGTTCAAATAAGCCGTGGTATAATCAACAAAAGGAAGTTGATCGAGTGACATAGCGTGTTGGAGAAACTTGAAAGCTCACATTCACAAAATCGCACAGTGCCGGAAATAAAAAAGAAGTCACATATCAAAGTCGCCGTGAAAAGGCGAGTTGTAGCCCACTGTCTGAGTGTCATATGAAAGCTTATTAGGGTACAGAGAAAAAAGGCACACAGTGGGGAAAAGCACGAAATGTCAACTTCAATCTCGACATTTCCACTTTAATCACGTAGTTTATTTTGTCATTAAAGTAGAACATCATAAACTTCATCTTAAAATCGTTTAATTAACCAGTTTCTCAAATCACATTCTAATTAAAGTATTACGTTAAATGCTTTGTTTTGTATTTGATCTTTTATGTGCTCTGTGTGTGTGAATCACTACTTGCTTCTTAAACCGGCTCTCTTCCTCCGACTGGACACAGAATCCATTACATTCATGATATTACAGCTCTCTGAATAAGTAAAATACTGAGATGTATACATGATATCATTTTCATGATGATAGGAGTTAAAGCACGTTATTAAACATGAGTTTCACGGCGCAGTGATTGTGTGCGACCTTTGATGAAATAATTTATTGCAGCAGTACTCAGGGGCGGCTCTAGGCTTGTGGTGGCACTGGTCAGAGGAAGAATCGGTGGCTCCTTCGCCCGCCAATGACAGTAAGGTAGCTTATGCACGGTGGATGACCACGTCCGTTGCAGACACTGCATAGCCGCCTCGTGCTCATGACACAAGCGTTTAACTTTTGCAGAAATTTGTCACTGCGTTTTTAGCTGTGTTGTTATTTTCTCTTTCTGTTTTATATTCAATATATATTGGCGTAGCCGCCACTGCAGTTCTTGCTTTTCTTTCCCCAAATACCTAATCACCACACAATCAGCTCTGTAATAGAAGTTAAGCCATCTGTAAGTTTAGAGCGCCGATTCTTCAAAACGTTTAAGGAACATTGAAATATCTTCGTAGTACATGTTTAATTATTCTATCCTTCACGACACTCCCAGTGAAGAATATAGATTATTTAAATGAAGTTAAAGTTTTATCTGTATAATATAATAAACATATTTTGCTGCATTTCACCTTAAAAATGATATCGTCATCATATGTAAATACGCGCTTTATAAAGTGGCTCAGGTTGTGCGATATTATAACTGTAGTGTAAGTTTACAGTGGGGTGATTGTACTTATAAGTACAAACCGTTCTACAAGGTGCAATTGATTGAGTGCATTTAAAGTTCTTGGGATGAAACTGTTTCTGAACCGCGAGGTCAGGAAAGGCTTTGAAACGTTTTGCAGTGGCTGAGGCAGCGTGTCCTTGAAGCTGTATACCGATAATTCTCTTTTCAATCAGCTGCTGCTGTGATTCACACTCAGATACAGTGATATAAATACTCTGAGTGGTGCAGTGAGAGCAATATGGAAAAAGATGATCCACTGTGGCAACTCCTAATGGGAGGAGCTGAAAAAAGAAGAAGAAGAAGGTGCAGTGAGAGTAACAACGCTAAAGCAGTTATGGTATTTGGAATACTATGGCTGTTCCCTGGATCATTATATTGTTACAAGTTAATTACAATCAGATGCATTACACTAATAAACAATATGCGGTTAGTTTCAGTGTATTTATAAAGCCGTGTCAGGAAAATAAGGAGTAACCACACAGGAACAGTAGCATTGCTTTGACGCTGGGTGCCGCCAGTCTGCACAACCAAGTGGAGAACTTGCGCACGACAAGGTATGAGGTACCGTGGAAAAGTGCGTGGCTTTACGCCAAGTGTAGGTTTTATACATCGCGATTTGAACGTGGAAAAGTTCTTACGCAACATTTCTGTGCGTACGCACCGTTTATACATGAGGTCCCAGGTTGCAGGGAGCAGATGATTATTCCAACAATGCTATGAACCATCCATGCCACACCAGTCGGTCTGCTGTCCGTTTTGGAACGTGGAAAGAAATGAAGGGTATATGAATAAAAAACAAAATTCACATAGACAGGGACTGGGTCAAGTATTTATCCCATGTCTCTTGAGCTGTGAAGCAGCAGCACTAATCACTGAGCTGCACTGTTACACTTTTGTTGTTCTGCCAATTATTTATTTCATTCTGCATTTTTTCTCTGTGCTCACAGTGACACAATAAAAGCATTAGAAAAACCCAGCAGTAAAATAATTAACTTGTTTCTCTATCTCTGTGACATCTTAAAATATCATGTTACTAGATTTATTGTTGCCAATTGCTGGAAATACAAAGAGCTTGAGGCTGTTGTTTTGAAATCTGTTTAAAATCTTTAACATTAATATGCAAAATAAATGGTGTGCACTGATTCATGGTCCACCCTTCACGTTTTCTGGCTTCATTGGCTTGTGTGCATATGCAAGATGCCATTGAGATTCATCCACAATGTGATGCCCGAGGAGTACAGGGGATTTGCAGGAATGGAGATAGCAGCGCAGGGAATAAAAAAGCCTCCAGGCAGGAGGTTTTAATGCAAGAGGCAGCTCTGCATAGATAAATAATTGTTCATTGGATTAGAGCTCTGCTGTGGCATTCAGCAAGTTACACTTCTTTCTATCAATTCTTTCTCATGCTTACACAACATAATATCAGCCAAAAATGATATGTTCACTTTTTGATCTCTATGCAGCAGTTCTTTGTAAAGAGCGAGGTCTCATTTAACTGTAGTGGAAGTGCATTTTACAAAGCTCTTCTAAGAGTCAGGCAGTTGTCTGACTTGGTGTGTTTAAAATTCAGTTCAGACATCATCCCATCTGTCCGTTTCTTTCTAGTCATCACTGCTGTCTCCGTGAGTGACAAAAAGTGACAATGTGAATAGGTTGGTGACCCAATAAATAATGCACCTAGTTGCTATGCGCACAATCAGTAGATAATGAAAACACGAATTGTTTGGTATATGATCACTGAAAGATGGGATGCCTGACTGTCAGAGCTCAAGTCAGGGCTACGGCAGACTTTATTTAATAATAGTGTGGCTAGAGGTGCTGGTTCTACCACAGCAGTTCAGGAGTCATATAATTTACTAAAACAATACTTAGACATACACCACCAGAACACTGAGCCACTAAATACTGCCATTTAGGATCAGTCATGTTACAAAAGCAAAAATAAAGAGCCATGCTAACAAACACACTCCCACATACACCACAGGTCTAACCTTGTAGCAGTAACACTGCAGAGCTGCTCACTTTACAAAGCAAGTGCCTGGGGCAAATGACAGCGCACCACACTTGTGAGCAAATAACTTTACATTCTGAAATGTAGCATTTTAAAATATTTCTGTGCTGCAGAATTAACATAAACTGATGAAGTAAAAGAATTCATAATAATTAAAGATATTGTTTATCCTGACAATAGCATTAAGCAAGCAGTCCAATTCAAGCCTAGTTTCTGCTTTGCACCAGAGGCTGCTGGGATAGCGACCAACTCACTGAGGTCTTGTAGTGAAGAATTTAAGAATTAGATGGATGGAAAGTCGTAATGCCATTCTGCTTTTACTGCACTTTTTGCTATTTCCTTTTGCGAATATCCATCCTTCCATCAACTGTTAAACCAGCTTTATATACTTCATGGTCATGGGGGCTTAAGCCTATCCTGGTAAAGCATTGGAAAATAACCCTGGATTGCATATCTTTTACAATCAATGGCATGAAAAGTCTGGTGGGTCAAACCTGGACTGTTCTTTATGTGTGTGTAGTGAATTTACCAGGCTAATGATGCCTGTCCCTCTTTTGCTAATGACTGGCAAGACAAGCAAGTTCATGCATCATTTATGTCAGAAAAAAATCAATCAAACAAAGGGATGATAGTGCCTAGTCTGTCTCTATTGACATCAGATCGTTTCGATTCTCCCTGACATCATCATCATCTGAAAACAATATAGCAATAAATATTTAAACATTAAGTAAACTAGCCTGTTCCTGACACACAGACTACACACCAGCATGGCTTAAACACAAGTCTCTAGGTTTCTCTCTGGGTTTTTTGCTGGACAGGTCAATGTGGGCAAAACAATTTTAAAAATGTTTTTTCCTGTTCTTTCCTGAATATAATTCTCCAGTTCTTTAAAACAAGGTAGTAATACTTCTGAACTACTTTACACAAAGTGGAAGGAGGACATGTAGGGCTTCTTTAATGTCATCAGGTATTCTACCTCATTGTGATGAGTGTAATGTCTTGTCCTTGATGCTTTCCTGATGTTGAGCTACATTCTTTATTTTAGAATTACTGTGACTACCTTTAAGGAAGCAAATGGTAATGGATTTTCTTTGCCTCTTTGCTGGTGTGTGCTGCTTAGCATTACTTGGAAAAGCTTAAACAAGAAATACAGATGTGCAATTACAAAGAAAAAACAAAAAATGCATTCCTCATTTTAATGCGCAGAATACCAAAATAGGGGTAGAACCCTTGAAGCCCCTTCAATGAACACACTCACACCCAAAGGTAAACCAAGAACACTGCAGGGCCAATTGGTCCAGTCCCATCTGACAGAAATTAACTTGCAGCAACTAATGAAAACAAGCAATGTCTTCCTAGATAAGAAATTTGAGCATATGATAAAAATTGGGATAAATTCCTTAAGATGGCAAACTTGCAAATTGCAACAAACATTTTATTACTATGTCAAATTACTGTGAGAAGCTTGTTACATATTATGCAAAGTGTCTGGTGGGGCTGTGCCTTACTGGTCCTCAATGAAAGGAAACACCACTGGTTAAAATGCAATTAAATAATAAAGGACCAGTGGGGCACAGCATGTCACTGGAACACCACAGGAATTTGTATTAAAATTTATTTTATTCTATTAGAATAATTCAAATATGATTAGAGTAATTGGATTAATGTAAGTGGCAAAAACACTTAAAAAATAAATATGCACTTCTTTACCGGATAAACTTAATTAAAAGAGAGTTGATCACATCATCAGATAACAAGCCACACCATCCCAGGGTGTTCTCTGCACAGTGAGAAAGAGAGATGTAAGAGTGTGATCACCATTTCACCAGAAGTTTCCATCAGCCTGCTCACCCAGCTAAGATTTTGGAAGCAGAAGAAGTTAATTGACTCTACCACTCAGTGCATCTGTCTTCCTTGGCTACTGCTTTAAATTCATCTGGGAAGTGCCCTTAAATGCTTTACAAGACAATATTAAGTTCTCGTGAAGGCAACAATAAACAAAGTTCACCACAACCTGGGAATTTGCTCTTACTATCTTGTTCAGTGCCTTTAGTTATCATCACCAATGCCTGAATTTCCCCACAGAGACAGCAAAGCACTATGGGACAACTACAGCTCAAAGTAACAATTGCAAGGGCCATCGAGCGGTCTAGGCATGCAACCATGGGGCAACAGGTCAACTGTCAGGGCTTATGGGATTCTGGGTGCATGTTTCTGCAGCATTTCATGGTTTTGTACATTCTTGGGACATTATTATACTATTTTTGGTTTCATTTTTTTTTTTTTTTTGCAGATTTGCTTGTTATTGCCTTTGCAGCCATGTGTGGCATTGTGAGCTCAATTAGTATAAATGATGCATGCTTAGTATTCTTACCTGGAACTCTGAGTAATACTAGCAGGAAAAGATGTTACGTTTCACAATATGTGTTTAAACTGAAAGACAAAAGTCGGAAGGCAGAGACAAACATCTGTGTTGTTTGGAAGACTTTAAGGAAAAGACGTTGTGTTACTGCTTTGGGAAAAGATGTAAAATTGCAGGGGTGGGACTCTCTCAGTTGTAAGGATGGTCAATGAAAAGAAGCCATAAATTGGACTTTAAAAAATTTTATTTTAGGATTAGCAAATTAAAGAAAAGAAAAAAAAAGAAGAAAATGACTAATTTTTTTTTTTTTCTGCCAGGGTCATTCAACTAGCCGTATGGTAGGAGAGATTAAGTTCCTTATGTGTTTAACCAGGTGTGGCTCTGGATCAGTGGCTCTTAAGTTTCCTAGGGCATCCCTGACTCTTCATGTGGTCCAAACATGGTGGTACTTGAAGGACCTGTCCTTGTCAGAGCCTGTTTAATCTACAGTAGAGTTCAGCCCTGAGTTTGGGATAAAGAGTCACTGAAACAGAGCTGAAGAGGCCATCATTTAAAGCAAACAGAGAGTGAACAGGATGGTAAAAGATGATAGTGTGTTAGAGATATGAAAGCAGGAAAGCCACTCTGCCTAGTCCGTGATTGAATTGCTTTATTATTTTGTGTCCGACTTTTGGAAAAATTGTGTTTTACCACACCTCATATTTCTAATAAAACTTGTTCAGTATTTTATATATCTGGCCACTCATCTAATTTTTGCTTAATTTTGACTCCAGGATTCTCAAAGTATCCCCTTAATAATAAACCACTGGCCATTCCCACCTATTTTGCATTTCCCAGTCTATTTGGATTTCCTAATTTACACATGCTAATTAAGTAAACAATGTGGCAGCTTTGATAAAAAAAATATTTGGTATGGTTATAAGCATAAACCGGGGCAGAAATGCATTTGCTGCCAACATGAAAATATGTCAGGAGGATGCACTCCAAGTACTATGGTAAATAAAATGAATATCACTTAAAAACAGAAGGGAGCTGGGCTACCATTGAGCATCAGATAGTGATGGCTTAGTGGAAGAGGAGAGGCTTGCAGAGGTGTGCAGATCTGCATTTCAGATAAGAGCACAGTTGGTGACCGAGTGTCCTTGTGGTCAGATTGCCAACACTGTTTACTTTCCTAATGCCAGAGTGCTGAATGTGTTGATATTTACTTGCAGATTTTAATTCACATTGATATGTTGTTCTGCTGTTCTTTTAGCAAAACTGGCAAATTACTTTTTTTATAAATTTTTTGTTAATTGGGATAATAATGTTGCTGGTCATTTTTATGTTATGTGGATTTCCCTTTAGTTATTGTTATCTTTTTATTGTTGTTTTCCTCTTTTTTCTCCTTCATACACTTACTTATTGTGTAGCACCTTTTATAAATTTCTTTTCTGCCCTTATTGCTTACATGGTTTATTAAAAGGGTCTCCTGAAGGCATCATGTCAGATCCCAAATAAACATTTTTATTTCTAACATTTTAGTATCCCCATACTTGCTTCACTCGCCAACCCCCCGGCGTCTCTGCCGCTCGCGTATGTTGATTTCACTTTCACCAAAAATAATTCTTTTAATTCTCATGGATAGGCCTCTTCATTGGGATGAAACACTGCTTTTTCCTGATGGCAACATGAATTAGACGATCTACAAGTTTCCGACTTAAAGTTTAAAACCAAACAATATCTACATACTTCTGTCATATCACCTATGTCCATATATTCAGTCGCTGTTATTTCACCGAATAATAATTTCCATTTGTTAGTGCTAATGCAATCTTTACTATCGTTTTTTGAGACTTTCAAATTTAAATACTTTCATAATCTCTAACCTGCTCTGCATGTGTATTGTGCCAACGTTTTTGAACCTCTTTATGATGTTCAACTTTGTCTTCTACTCTTTGGTCTTTAATTTCCGGCCCCACTTGGAGCTGAAAGCACACAAACTGTGTCTGACAATAGCACTCACACGAATGAGAAGTGATTGTAAATGTTTGAGAGGAGGTCGAGACTTGTCAAAATCTCTTGGCAAAAAGTCTGGTCTCGCAGGACCTGAAATGATCTCTTGCGGGAGTTGAAGTTATCTCCGAGAGAAGTCTCATCCCAGGATTTCCTTTTATAATAGAGAGATATGAAATGTCAACATTAATATAGGAGTTATACGTAAGTATTCAACTCCATACCAAATAATATATCTCTCAAATGTTTGGCTAAATTACACTATTAAGTGCCAGATAAAATGGGGCAGATAACTTGCCATCAACACCAATAGGTGCAATAAAACTCTTCATTCAGGATGCACTTCCTACGTACTATTAATGTCCAACCCACTGTCCTCATGACCTGACCTTCAGTGGACTTCAGAAGTTCATATCAAAGAAATTCCAAACACTTGCCTATTTATTTATTTTTACACTTTTTAATCTTTTCTTTGTCCGGTACAGTATATTATCCTGCAAAGTTTTCTGTATTTCTTTTTTCTGCTTGCTAAGCCTTTTTACACAGCAGTATGGGAAATTATCTTTCAAATAGACCATTCTAAAGTGTATTGGTTCTACTCTGATGTGGTCATCTGTTCTGCTGGCCTGCTGAAACCTTATCTGCAATCAGGACACAGTGGAGAGGCTTAATCCAAAGTGTTTAGAAAAACTGGCACGTGGCACTCCTGAATGTGGCATGGCAATGGCCCTCTCCCATGCTTCTGGTGAAATTGGAGGCATTACAGAATGGAAAAAAGCAGAACAATTGTGGTTTTGTCTTTCTGTGACCTAAGGCCATTTTACAGTGTGCACACATTAGGCATTGTCCCACCCAGACATCAGGTTGACTGCTGTAAAACAGATGGCATCAAGTAAATGCAAAGAAAAGGTTTGTACTTTGCTACACCTCTTTGTCTCAACTGACTTCCCCTTGTGGAGGTCTGAAGGAATGGAGTTAGTGGCAGGAGCAGAGGAACTCTATTATGTCAAGTGTTATCGCAGTTGAGGAGGAAGAAAGCAGAAGGTAAGTCTGTGGTGTCACCTCAAGATCCATCCCCTGTGTACCAGTTATTTTGGCCATCCCTCTCAAAATGTCCTTGCATGTGACAAAACCTTGTACATGGCCAGTAATAAGTGTTTGGCTGAGCACTCTACTGGTGACACATAATGCAACATAAAATGCACATTAGTGAGACATGCATTGTATAGTGTAGCATGACCATGAGGATATCAGTATACCATGTATAAGTATTGTGTAGCATATCATAAGTGAGAATCGTTTGGTCTTTAAACTCTAACTCTTGCAGTCTCATTGTTCTGACTCACGGTTCAGCCAAATTTGTTATCCAGAAAGCGAAAAAATCATCTCTTATCAAATTGAAAATATTAATCAACAACAACATTTATTTATATAGCACATTTTCATACAAACGATGTAGCTCATGTTGAAGAAAGAGAAAAAAGACAGAATAAATAATTCAAATTAGGGAACACTAATTAACATAGAATAAAAGAAAGGTCCGATGGCCAGGGAGGACAGAAAAAAACTCCAGACGGCTGGAGAAAAAAATAAAATCTGCAGGGGTTCCAGGCCATGAGACCACCCAGCCCCCTCTAGGCATTCTACCTAACATGAATTACCTCAATCAGTCCTCCTTATATTCAGGGTTCTCATGGAAGAATTTGATGATGATGGTCATGTGGACTTCTGGCCTTTAATCCATCAATGTAGGGACAGCATGGTGCTTTGATTAGGTGGTGGTGTCGCAGATCGCCACCACAGAAACCCAGAAAAAGAACAGAAGAGAATGCAGAGGTTAGTATGGATTTTGGAGCCACCATGAATAATAATGGTAATTAATTGCATGTACAGAACATCAGGATTTAGCTAAGATGAAGCTATCAGAAAGCCATGTTAAAGTAATGTGTTTTCAGCAGTGTTTTAAAGTGCTCCACTGTATTAGCCTGACAAATTCCTATTGGCAAACTATTCCAGATTTTAGGTGCATAACAGCAGAAGGCCGCCTCATCATTTCTTTTAAGTTTAGCTCTTGGAATTCTAAGTAGACACTCATTTGAAGATCTAAGGTTAAGCCTAATGTGAAAACATGGTAACTCCAGAGATTGACAAATGGGTGAAACCGGCAAAGTCCCTAATAATGAAAGAAACACAGTTCAAACAGGGTATTCTGAAAGATGAACCAAAACAATCTCACCAGCGAGTCCAGATAGCAGTCTGACAACCTTGGGTAGTGGATGACGAAAAGTTCAAAACACCTTACTGGTAACTGCATAAAAACTGATGAAATGTTTTCTTTTTGATGAAATGATAGTAGAGTTTGATCTGATAAATCTCTTTTCTTTCCAATGCTTCATTTTGAAATGCTTGCTTAACGTATGCAACCTGGAACCTAACAGGAAACGCCCTCCCACATCCAAATAGGTTGAGTGCTCTGATTGGTGATGTCCTTGCAGTTTGCAGAGGGAAACTCTTCTTCAGGTACTATATACAGGTTGTCCCCTGGTTACTGCCGCTCTGTCATCTTTGGCCTGGGGATGCTGGACGGAGGCTGGAGGGGGGTGATTTCGCTGCCCGTGCAGTGTAGTGTCCCTCGGGCAGTTTCACTGCCTGCCCACCACATACGGCTGCCCCGTTCGTTCTCGGTGGGCGGCTGGTAATGCTGCAAGCAGTGTCTGCAGGAGGGCAATTTCGCTGCTCGCACAGTGTAGTGTCCCTCAGCGGATTCCGGCGGCAAGCGGTTTCACTACCCGCCCACCTCACACAGCTGCCCCATTCATTCTCGGTGGGCGGCTGGTAATGCTGCAAGTGGTAGCTGGATGGAGGCTGGAGCGGGGCAATTTCGCTGCTTGCGCAGTGTAGTGTCCCTCGGGCAGCTCCCGGTGGTAAGCGGTTTCACTGCCTGCCCTCCACACATGGCTGCCCCGTTCGTTCTTGGTGGGCAGCTGGTAATGCTGCAAGCGGTGAGCCAGTTGTGGCTGAACGGAGGCCATTGAGGGTGAATGGGGTGGCGGGGAGTAGCATTGTAGTGTGCATCGGATGGCTGCCTATTGAATGGGGGCGATTCACTACCCGCCTTTGGCTGCACCATGTTTGTTCTCGGTGGGCGGACGCTGCAGGCAGCATACTGTAGTGGAGGTGACTGTGAGGTGGGCTGGTGATGAACTGCCCGTCGATGGCCCCATTCATTCTCAATAGCAAGCCTGCTTGTACTGCTATGCACATAGCAGGAAGTTGTCTCTTGTCAGTACATCAGACGTGTTGACGACGAGTGCCTTCCTGCCGTGATAGCGTGTACAGTGCAGTGCAGAAGAGTTCATCTTAATCTTTTGTCTTCACCCTTCAACAATGTCTCTGAAACACAAATCTGATGCAAGTGCTGGTGATACAGTAAAGAAGAGAAAAACCATCATCATTGAAAATAAAGTAGAAATAATAGAAAGGCCAGAGAGAGGTGAAACTCCATCATTCATTGGCAGAGCACCTGGTTACAGTCAGTCAACAATAGCATTTATTAAATTTATGTACCTGTTCCGACTTACATACAAATTCAACTTAAGTACAAACCTACAGTCACTATCTTGTATGTAACCCGGGGACTGCCTGTATATATTTTAAGAAAAAGGTCAGACAAATGTAACACTTATAAACATTGAACAAACACAATTGACATTGTATATAGACCCACTACATGGTAATGTCACACACTTTGCAATTCCGGCTCGTTTGAGGTAAATCTTTAATGGTAACCATCAATACTATAGTGAAGAAAATGGTGGTGCCTATAATTATATAAAATGACTTCATAATATGACAATCAAAAATTGTAACTTTTTCCAGAAGTTTTCTAGGAACAAACAAAGTTTAAAATTGAATTCCTTGAGTAGAAAAAGCACAAAATGGATGCATACATTAAAAAAGACACTAAAATTCCCGCAAAAATGAAAGTAAATAGCAGATCATAACACTCACACCCTGCACAGAACAGACACAAAGCTGAGCTGTGCTGAGCTAAACAGGAATTTCTACTGTCACTGTTATCAGTGAGGGCTAAGTGTCAAAGTGTCATATGCTGAGCACTGCTACAATATTGTAGGTTGACAAAATGAGGTGGAGGTCTAATGGAGCAAACTACAGAGAAATGAAAGGTTACCCCTGGAACTGGGTGCAAGTGAAAGTGATATATGTTTAGCTGCTTTTCCTGTCATATTACACTACACTACAGATTTGATTATTTAGGGCACTGCCCGCTCATCTTTCCATGTCTGTGTCTGTGTTATTGTTGGGAGCAGCGTAAAAGAACATTGCAGCTCACATGCATTTGTTTTTAGATTTAACTGAGCCCATCTCAGCAACAGAATTAATCTGTTCTTCCAATAACTGATATTCTAGAGCTTGGGGATTCTTGAAAGATATTTTCAAGAGTTTGAAGATTATGACATTTACACAATAATGCTTTCCATTTCGGAATAATGAGACTTAATCACATAGATCGTGTATTAAGTTTCAAGTAGCATATTTAGCGTAATTCTCCTAATTAAGTTGATACTAGGCTGCACAATTTAAATGTCCAAAAGAAACCACTTGAGAATGTGTCTTCACAATGTCGTTGATCTCAGATATTACAACTGAAAGTAAAAGGCACTTATTTGAAGAACAGAAAAAAATTAAGTTCTTGTTTTTTGAAGTTTAATCATATTATTTGTACATTGACATATTTCTTGGAAGTGATTACAATTTCTGGATGCATTCTTATTGATCTGCAGATATGACCAGTGCTATCTACGGTGTGAGGGAGAAATCAATGATTTTATTAAGGGGGGAATAATCTTGTCTAACTGATTAAAAACTATTCATGACCAGAATGCAAACCTCCTTCTTATTTTTATTTATGAGAGGAAAACAAATGTGATTCATATACTTACTTGTCCTTTGTAATCTGTTGAGCTATGACATTGTCACTGATAATTCAGCTAATAGATTTCTTTAGCAGAATACTTGGTCCTCACTTTAATTTAAAAGGCTGCAGTAGATTGGGTTTCTTACGTTATATCTATTTACTACAGCTGCATTGATGAAATAACATTTATTGATCAAAGGGAAATGGAGAAAAATGCATAACAAGAAATAATGGATGTAAATTAACTATTTTCCAGGTCATCTCTACAAGCAGTAAAAATACAGGAATGAGCCCTACCAGTGACGTCTGTCCATTGTTGCATACTCATGAATTAAAGTATATTAATTCAGGACTGTAGCCAGGGAGTTAGGGTGCTAGACTGGGAACTGCAAGACAACAATTTTTTTGTCTTTCCTTGACTTTCTTCAAGTCACTTTACCTGCCTGTGATAAGATTGTAAAATAATATAAATTTGTCAATTTTGTAATAATTTAATTATAATAATTTATTTTTGTGAATTTCCCCTTGGGATTAATAAAGTATCTATCTATCTATCAACTCATCTGCAAATCACCAACATATCATTTAAGTTATGGGTCCAGGACTTGTGCCAACCAATTAAGAAAAAGCATGAAATTCTAGAATATCAGCTTCTCCATCCATTTAAATATCTGATTATCTAAGTATTGGTTGACAACCTAGTGCTAACTATGATGGAGATCTCAAGTTCTTAGGGTTTTTTGTCCACAAGGTTTTAGGAACTAGGAGGAAACAGGCCTGAGGGGTAATCACGACACAGGAGAGTGGCGACATATTACATGTTTGTCTGACATTCAATTAAGAATTTCATTGTACTATACTCAGTGACATTTTTGGCGAGATTATTTGTTGTGGTACCATTCCAGAATTATGTATATGGGCTTACCTAACTAATATTACCCATCCCTTTTTGGCTAATGACTAGCAAGACATGCGAGTTCACACAAGTTCATGCAAGGTCATGCACAGGACCCTAATACCTTTCACCTCCATTATAAAATGCAAAAGCAGACTATTTAAATTTGATACAAAAATACTTAACTTGTGAATGGGTGAATGACTGTTGTGTTGTAAAGCGCCTAGGGGGGTTCTTGAACTCTAGTTAGGCGCTATATCAAATACAGGCCATTTACCATTTACCAATATAATGTGGGAAATTAATATATACCTTGATTGTGAAGAAAAACCTCAACTTGAAACAACTTAACCTTTAATGCAGAAAAACCACTGACAAGTACTACTATTACAGGGAGCTGTTGCTTACTCTCATAGCACTCTGTATATGTTGGGCACAAATTTTGGATAAGGCACCAGTCAGTGGCATGGCATACTCATTCACACAGCGTCCATTTTTGAGTTGCAGATTAACACAACATATGTTTTGAAACATGAGTGGAAGACAAAAATACCTGAATGAAAAACCAGTGCAAATATTGAGACACTCTTCAGGCAAGTAGCAATATGTGGTGAGTCATTTAGGGTCTCGGTGTCACATTGAGCCACTATAAGGTAGTATTGTGAAAAAGTGTGGGTAATCCGGCTGACAACTCTAAACTATTATAAATGAAAAGGTTTGGGTGCCCAGTCCTCACTTTATACAAGCTTGGAGTTGTTATAATGACCAAAATGCCAAACAAGGACAGAGGAACTTTACGTATATGTTAAGCAAAGGCATTAGAGAATTATATTGTTTCTCTGGTGCTACTCTTCTTTACTATATTCATGGGTATATATTGTAAATATGCACAGATTAAGAAAAAAAAAAACATGGTAATTCTTTATGACTAAGTTTTAATGCTTAAATGGAGAGTAATAATGGATAGAATTCTACTTTTTCATTGCACAGTTATACCGTATAAAATGAATAGTTTATACTAACCAACCTGCGGCGTAATATACGCCGCATAATCAGGCCGCTTTTTAAATGATTTTTAAGCACAGAGGAAAAAATAAACATTTGAAAAATCCGTAATTTAATAAACCACCAAGAAAAGTAACATTACAACAATGCACGCTACGAACCAACATACAATTGTCCGTGACTGAAAACCGGAGGAGCGCCGTCGCGCTTTCTCCTTCCAAAGCGAAGGACGGGGTTGAACGGCACTCGCTCAGTACGCACTGCCCGCTTATGTGCCTGCCCCCAACTCCCTACCTGAGTCGCTTTCGTCTGTGTACAGTCCACACGCACCTGTGAGTCACGTTGACTGTTAATTTTCCAAACACCGCCTCAGTCGGTTTCCACGTTGATTTTTCATTGTTCTTTGCGGTTCCGGCTGCTTTTTTATATATAATCCACCAAGTCACCCGACCATGGGGGGCTTTACAAAGGGCAGGGACGTAATCAGTGCGAGCGTATGACCCACACGTACTGGGAATTTCTCGTTCGTGGGGAACAATTGGAAGCCACGGTCTCCATCAGGAGTGGGGTTCAACGGCTTACCCGTGCCGGGTAGACACACGTTGATCCATTCAGCGTGCAGTACCGGACATACAAGTGCATCACAGACCTGTTAATGCTCAATCTCACGTGGCTGAAAGCCACTTGTCCCTCTAAGAATTTGGACGCCGACCACTGTTGGGTCATGTAACTATTTAGCAGGCAGGAGTCTCGTTCGTTTCAGAAATAACCAGCCAAAACGCTCCACCAACTAAGAACTGCCATGCACCACCACCCACAGAATCGAGAAAGAGCTATCAATCTGTCAATCCTGTCCGTGTCTGGGCCGGGTGAGGTTTCCTGTGTTGAGTCAAATGAAGCGAAAGGCTCCACACCTGGTGGTGCCCTTCCGTCAATTCCTTTAAGTTTCAGCTTTGTAACCATACTCCCCCTGAACCAAAGACTTTGGTTACCCGGTTGGCTGCCTGCCCTGTTGCGGGGCCTGCATTGGTGAAGCAGGTGAGACGGTAATGAAACAGAGGCACAGGGCTTATTGGTTTTTAAAGACTGCTTCCTTCATTGGGTTTTAACCAATGCACGGAACGAACCAACACACAATCGTCCGTGCGGCGCTCAGGGTGGAACGGGAGGACAGGAGAAGGACATCCACTCTGCTCCCTCTGTCATGCTAGTCTGCTGATTTCTCGTTCAGTATACACTGCCTGCTCATGTGCCGACCTCCAACTTGTCACTCGAGTTGTTGTCGTCTTTGTACAGTCCAGATGCACCTGTGGCTCACGTAGATTTTTCATTGCTCTGTGCGGTTTTGGCTGCCTTTCAATATATAATCCACCAAGACATCCGACCACGGTGGGAGGGGGATGTGTACAAAGTGCAGGAGTATCTAAGAAGACGCATGTTTGTCGCGGATGCGAATTGCTGTATGTAGCGTGTAAAACAGTTTGCTATAGTGCACGTGGTTGTGCGTCGTAACCAAAAACTCGTTTTTTAAAGACTGCTCACTTCATTGTGTTTTAACCTCAGTTGTAAAGGAACGTTTTAAGGATCCCATGGGATACCCCTCGCAAACAGTTTTACACGCCGATATGGCAATTCACCTCCGCGAGAAACATGCCTCTATTAACAGTCAACGTGGGTCAGAGCTGCATGTGACCTCTACGACAGACGAATATAAATGACGGCGGTTTTTCTGTGTCGTTGCGTCCGAGTTGGTGGGCGTGGCTCTGTGAGTTGTCTTCGTATCAAATGGTCTTGGAGTTGGTGGGCGTGGCTCCTTCGTGCGTGCGCCATAGATGTCTCACTTGTCGGCGGCTTAGTGAATCCACACCCCTTCCGGCGTGCTTTCCATGGTTGTCTTGCCTTAGTGAATTATATATATATAGATGATGGTGTGAATTCCTCTGCTAACTCTCTAATGACTGCATTGGTGGTCAGAGTGTTGTACCCTGATAAGAAGGTGGGTTAATACTGATTCAACAAAGCCTATTATTTTCCCCCTTCTCAGGCTAAGAAAAAAGTCACTAGAGATCCCACCCAGGAAATTTCTTTGGATATAAGTGCTCAGTCATACCCAGTGAGCGCAGAAAATGCAAAACTGTGAGAAGCCATGCTGTGAAAAATTAATGTAACAGAAGTGCACTAGCTGGACAGGATCAATCTGCTACCTTGAGAAATCCTGCACTGAGCTGTACACCCTCTTCTTCTTTTGGTTGCTCCCGTTAGAGGTCACCACAGTGGATCATCTTCTTCCATATCTTTCTGTCCTCTACATCTTGTTCTGTTACACCCATCACCTACATGTCCTCTCTCACCACATCCATAAACCTTTACACCAAAAGGAACTTAATCTACTGGGAAATGCTTAAAGATAGGAAACCTCCAATTAAATGAGGAAAACCTTTTAAGACTCCAAATGAAAATTTTCTGGTTTATCCAACACCCCTTAGAGGTTACCATTACATTCTTTACTCTCTAATTTCTACACATTCCCTTTCACAATATTCTCACTAGACAGTTGTTTCAAATAAATGTATGCCTAAAAGCGAAGCACAATTATTATTATTTGCACAGAGAGTTAAAAAAATCAGAATTCCTGTTTTGTATTGCCTTTCGGTCTCCTTGTCAGCCACATTTACAGGGCTGTTTCTTCTTTCAGTGGGAGAACAAACTGATAAGAGTTCTCAAAGCTATATGAGTGCTACAACATGCGTTAAATGTGCTGGGCATGGCAGGTCAGAGGTCCCCTGTGTTTTATTAAAGGTACTTTTCATTTTATCCTCCCACCATTCCCCTTCTGGTTAGAAACAAAAAGCAGAGAGTGAGAGAGAGAGAAAAGCAAACAAAATAAACACAAAACCCACAAGCCTTCATGTGCAGAACATTTACTCCCACATGTTTTTAGAAAGTGTAACCTGTTTTACTCAACCTGAGGCAATTCCTCTCATCTTTGAAACATTTGCCTGAAAAAAATATTTGCATGGTCCTGCAGCCCACACTGCAGTGAAGAGTTGACCTCAAACCTCTCATCAGGTTTTGGAAGATGTGGGATTATGAAATTCTGATGATATTACCATGTTATATAAAAGATGCCTAAAGTGATTGAGAAAGCATTACCACCTGAAAGCTGCACGTGTGAACAACATGTTTGTTATCCTCAGCTTACATGAAGCAATGGCCTGTTACTCTTTAGTACACTTTGGTACTAAATGCCAGTGCTAAAAGATTTACCAGAGCAAGGGCTAAAATTACTGGCCAAAGCAGAGATCATTACTGAAAATGTGATTTTGTAGCACTAGAGAATATGGTTAAGTCCCACCACTAAAAACCTATGCAAGCAGCATTGACATACAAGGAACTTTTAGGGCCATAAAGTGTCACTTTCTATTTTCCATGTCAAAAAGGCTGTGGTGTAATGAAAATTAATAAGTGCAGTGGTAGTGGGAAAATTCCTTTTGATGTTCAGATCTTTTAGGTTAGGCAGGAACTATAAGACTGTGAAATGTTTTTATTTCTGGGACATATCCCTGTATAGAATAAGTTCTTTGAAGAAAAGAAAAAAAAACAAACTTTTCCTTATTGAGCCAAAGCTTTAGCTTATAACTTCATTTTGAGGACAGCTAGTGAACAAGCACACTGATTTAGTTGCTCTTTTGGCAAGGGGCCTGCACAGTTAGTACATTTAAACAGGAGATCCTGGAGAGAAAAAAGAAAGAAAGAAAGAAAGAAAGAAAGAAAGAAAGAAAGAAAGAAAGAAACTTGAACATTATGGTGTGTTACTCTCTCAGGCAAAATATAAGCCCACTACTATTTTTGTTGTCTTACTCTTTCAGGCGAAATATTATCTCACTAAGATATTTTAAAAAAATTCTGATTTTACCATTTTGAGATTTTCTTTCCATAATTTTATACCTTCATTTCTAGTCATTATTTCCTTAATCCTCTCCGAGCAACTGCTTGATGTGAATCACAAATAGAATAATATTAATGAACCAGCATTTGGAAGCAGAAAAGGAACTGATAGATCAGTACTTTGAGGAATGGTTGTTGCTGTGAATAGTAGAGGATTCAGCTTAAACTGTCATTCACAAGTCCATGTGCATTTGTCAGTGACCATTTTCAAAAGAAGAATACTTTTGTCCATCCATCTTTAAGAGTTCTTAATCCAATCCAGGGTCATGAGAGCTCAGACCTAACCCAATCAACCCTGGACAGGGTCTACTCTCACACAAACCAAATCAGTCATGCTGGGCTGACTTAGAGCCACAAGTTAATTTAAAATGCACATTTTTGGGAATTGGAAAGAAAAATGGAGAACATGGAGACCCACCAACCCCATATTAAAAATTAAAACAATGTGCAAACTCTGCCCACACAATGACCAGGCCAGCATTCGAACCCAGACTGGAACTATGAGTCAACAGTAGTAATCACTGTGGCACTATGTCTCCTTTAATAAAGAACTTGAACAATTACCGTTCTCTTTTAACTGTTAAAGAAATATTGCTACTAGATTGAGACATCATATTTACAGTCTATACTATTTGGCATACAGTTGCGTGCATTTTGAACTAAAGAACTGATGTTTCCTGACTGCTAAGTTGTGGTCTGCCCAGCATCTATACTTTTAATTTCTTGGCTAATTGAACCCACATTATTGACTTTTATACCCCATGGACAGCTCCAATAAACTCAAAGTAACTTTGCTCCAAAGACAAGCACATTTTCTTATTTTCTGCTAAATGGATTCCATGCTTACCATCAATCTGAACAGCTTGCTCATCATTTTCTTTTAATTTTCTAAGTCATCTCTTTTACTCTGTTAAATATTTGGTTGAACCTGAAATCTTTGTGGTTATTCTGTTAACTTTAATGATGCTATGCTTAATTAGTATGAGCATCAATACCATTCTTTGTGTCGTTGTGCAGTTAATGTTCAGAATACGTAACTTGTTGTATACTTGTAAAGTGCACACAGAAAAGTCAGAATGTTTTAATTCTATTGCTTCAAAATTAATTCTGTTTTTCCTTATAATGCAGTATGTTATATTCTAGACGACCTTTTTCTGTTTTGTGTAAGCAAAGCTGTGAGCTGCCCTGATTTGTAAAGTCTTGTCCATTGAATTGATGAGAATTGACAAAAGGAAGAACACTCAAACTCTTCTTGTGAAAAGAAGTTTTCGGAATGCACTAACAAACACTGCAGATTTCCTGGAGCTCAGTGTAACAGTTTTGATTAATTCAGATCATTTTCAAGATGGCTAAAGCTATTAAACTGTGACGATAAGACAAAATATTGTATAGCCAAGAGCACCTGAGTGCTGTTAATAACTCAATTACTTTCAGTCTTTGGAACTCTGACTTTATTAATTAGTTAATTTAAATATTAAATAAGACACGGCTGCACAGCAGCACCCTTAACTTCATTTCATTAGTCTCTCAAGTTAACACATTCATGTAGGATTCTGTTGATCCAAAGTCTTAATAATTACACTTAATTGTATGTTTGCAAATTCACTTGAAACTCATGAAGGATTTTTGCTTGGGGACATAGCTCCCTATCTTAGCTAATCACATTCTAAAAAGCAGCTCACGTTATTTCCAAACTTAAACAGTGAATTGCCTTTTCCTACAATAACTGAAGCTGATTCATGATGTTTATATCCATTTATCTACCCACTGGCATCTGGGGTAATTGAGTTAGCAGTGCTGAACAAACTTCACCAACTAGCACCGACAATGCATAGCATACAAATTGATTTAAATGACCTTAGATAGGTCTGAATACTCTTTGTCAATGCTTTTCATGATTTATGTAAAAGGATTCCACCTTGTGGAACAGTTTGAGGTTAAATCAGGTATGGTGGCATCGGTTTTGTCAGCTCATCTGTCATTCTCTTTGATGCTTGCAAACAAACACCTGTACAGTGGCAGCTGCTTTGGAAAACCATCATCCAAGATATAAAACGTACAACAAAAACTTTATATCTAGAAAAAAGTTAAATTATTTTTATATCAATGGAATTGTGAATTGCAATACTAGTCTGAATATATACTGCATTATAGCAACAGTTACATAAGAACTCTCAGGCCTCCAAAATAGGTACTTACCAATCCTCAGTTACACCTTGCAATCCTTCCATAATTTTGACAAAAACAGGGGGTAGAGGGGAGTAGCACAAATCACCTACATCCACAATAAACACATTTAAATTTCAATAAAAGCTTAACAGCAGCCCTGGAGCCTATTAAAAGGATATCCCTTTTTTATTATTATTACAGATCCACAGAAGGTCTCTCATGACCCCTCAAATATGAAAGGGCACAGAGCTGATCCACTCTTCCATGTCCAGGGCAAAGTAAAGTGTCTTCATTATTTTTATTTCAATCTCATCAAATACACTCCAGATTTTCTCAACCGTCATATCACCTTAACTAGCTAAATGATCTCAGCCGTACATAATTATGGCACTGCCTACTCCTAGTAAGACATGTTTACATGGTTTAACAGTTCCTCCATCTCGTCTGAATAACCCCAGCTGAGGACAATACTCACTTGAAGGGGAAACTCCTTGCAGGGAGCCCGCTAACTCTTCATGTGTCACCAAATTTTCAGAACAACTCAGAAGCAGTCCAAAAGTTAATTTTCATGCAGTCAGTCTTTATGACACTGCTGTTGTGACCATTGCCCAACTTTCTGTGAAAACATTCATCTGCAATATAAATGCCACATCACAAAATAGCAAGATTGAGAAGTGTATATATCCAGGATCATTAATCTGAAGAAATTAGGATAAAATTGCTTGCACCAGCTAAATGATACCCTAGGTCCCAAGTACATAGTGAGGCTAGAGACTCATCCCTAAAAGTTATGGCAGGTGTTTACCTACTTCTACCTTTTGCAACCCATGTCTGTTATATATTTCTGTGCATGCCAATCTATAAGTAAACGGTCAGTTTTGGATCAGTTTTCATTTTGTGCAACATAGCCAAGCCGATGTAGAGTCATCTCCTCACAATGATATCTTGTGGCTCATCATGGCTACAAATCCATTTCATCTAAAACTGTCATAGGTGCTTGAGTTATATTGCCTTGTTCTGTCTTAAATGTCATTTAGCTGCATTCATTTTAAAAGAACACAAAAGTGAAAAATATTATTGTAGCATTTTATCCCGTCCTGAATTATTAAAGTGATCTTCGACCTTCACATTTAGAAGAGGCCCTTATGAGAATGTGAATCTCTCAGCATATGGACTGTACACATTGTTAAAAGTACACAATATGTTTCTGGTGTGTAAAGATTAAGAATGAAAAATAAAAGCTTTTTTTTTTTTAAATTTTGCTCTAGTCTACATTGTTACAAAAGGTACACATTATCATTGACTAAGCAATTATCTGGTTTGCACAAATCATTTCAAACAGGAGGAGTCACCTGAAAACCATCACTGATTCAAAGGCTGTTTTTTAAACCAAGCTTGAATGTTAGAGTTAAAAGATGGTGCTTTATACTGTGAATAAAAATATTAAAATGGCAAGACAAGTGGAAACTTTAAAGGTCAAATAAAAATAAATGTACAGTGGTGTGAAAAACTATTTTCCCCCTCCTGATTTTTTATTCTTTTGCATGTTTGTCACACAAAATGTTTCTGATCATCAAACACATTTAACCATTAGTCAAATATAACACAAGTAAACACAAAATGCAGTTTTTAAATGATGGTTTTTATTATTTAGGGAGAAAAAAAATCCAAACCTACATGGCCGTGTGTGAAAAAGTAATTGCCCCCTTGTTAAAAATAACCTAACGTGGTGTATCACACCTGAGTTCAATTTCCGTAGCCACCCCCAGGCCTGATTACTGCCACACCTGTTTCACTCAAGAAATCACTTAAATAGGAGCTGCCTGACACAGAAAAGTAGACCAAAAGCACCTCAAAAGCTAGACATCATGCCAAGATCCAAAGAAATTCAGGAACAAATGAGAACAGAAGTAATTGAGATCTATCAGTCTGGTAAAGGTTATAAAGCCATTTCTAAAGCTTTGGGACTCCAGCGAACCACAGTGAGAGCCATTATCCACAAATGGCAAAAACATGGAACAGTGGTGAACCTTCCCAGGAGTGGCCGGCCGACAAAAATTACCCCAAGAGCGCAGAGACGACTCATCCGAGAGGTCACAAAAGACCCCAGGACAACGTCTAAAGAACTGCAGGCCTCACTTGCCTGAATTAAGGTCAGTGTTCACGACTCCACCATAAGAAAGAGACTGGGCAAAAACGGCCTGCATGGCAGATTTCCAAGACGCAAACCACTGTTAAGCAAAAAGAACATTAGGGCTCGTCTCAATTTTGCTAAGAAACATCTCAATGATTGCCAAGACTTTTGGGGAAATACCTTGTGGACTGATGAGACAAAAATTGAACTTTTTGGAAGGCAAATGTCCCGTTACATCTGGCGTAAAAGGAACACAGCATTTCAGAAAAAGAACATCATACTAACAGTAAAATATGGTGGTGGTAGTGTGATGATCTGGGGTTGTTTTGCTGCTTCAGGACCTGGAAGGCTTGTTGTGATAGATGGAACCATGAATTCTACTGTCTACCAAAAAATCCTGAAGGAGAATGTCCGGCCATCTGTTCGTCAACTCAAGCTGAAGCGATCTTGGGTGCTGCAACAGGACAATGACCCAAAACACACCAGCAAATCCACCTCTGAATGGCTGAAGAAAAACAAAATGAAGACTTTGGAGTGGCCTAGTCAAAGTCCTGACCTGAATCCAATTGAGATGCTATGGCATGACCTTAAAAAGGCGGTTCATGCTAGAAAACCCTCAAATAAAGTTGAATTACAACAATTCTGCAAAGATGAGTGGTTCAGCATCATTCCATCTGCTGTTAGGGTGTGTTCAGGTCTTGCACGAAAGTTCTTCTGTATGTAATTTGGGGATATTGTCATGGTTGTATTGCACCTGGAGGAGTCCATTTCATTTCCACCTTACAGATACAATTGTTTTCCATGTGAAGGATGTGGTCGGCCAGTTGGAGTTCGGCATCCCACAATGTTATGGAGTTTGTATGAGATACTCCTTTGAATCACCTCTTTGTTGGTGATGTGATCAAAATATTGTATATTTAGGATATTGCAGAGGCATCTCTGTTGAAAGATGTTGAGCTTCCTGTTGATATTTGTTGATGCCTTCCCAGTATCACTGGCATAGATGGATGTAGGGACCATGATGGAAGTGAACAAATGGAGCTTTATCTTCAGTGATATGGACAACGAAGACCAGATCTTGTTCATCCTCCAGAAAATGGCTGCGACCTTCTTATTGCAGCATTTGACATCTGCCTCCATATCTCCATCCAGGCATATAACACTGCCTAGCTACGTAAGCCTCTCCACTTTCTTTAGCTACTGTGGTCCGACTACATTTCCCTGCATTTGGGCTGTGGAGCTCACATGCGTGGTCTTCAACTTCTCAGCATTTATACCGAGGCCAATTGCTTCTCTATCCAGGTCAGTTGTCATGTCACAATTTCGGCTCATCTTCCTTGAGAAGGGTGATGTCAAAGTTCAGCGGCCTTGTGCATAACGGCGTGCATAGAATTCACACTAAAACATGGTGTATGGACAAAAGCGGAAATGTTTGTATGCACAAAATAATCCAGATGCATAAATCTGTGCGTTCACCAACTTCCACGTTCTTCCGCTCCATAAATCCCGGTCAGCGTGAAAACTAACACACATGCATGCATCTGCTGCCACTCCCCAAACTCATCCCAGAATTACGCCTCTTTGAATATGCAAATCAATATAAATAGCCCTTAAGCGCAACGTTCTGTGAAAAGGCAATGGCAAAAGCACAGGGGAAATAGAAGAATTTGAGCAAATACCAAGTGTAGGCAAGGAAAAACTTACTATTTGTTGGTTTAAACAGTGATATAAACAACAAAAGGAAGTTGACTGAGTGACATAGAGTGCCAGAGAAATTTAAAAACGCAAGTTCACAAAGTCGTACAGTGCCTGAAATAAAAAAGAAGTCGTCAGATATCAAAGTCGGCGTGAAAAGGCAAGTCGTAGCCCATCATCTGAGTGTCATATGAAAGCTTATTAGGGTACAGAGAAAAGAAAAAAAAATAGGGACACAGTGGGAAAAAAACTTGAAATGTCAACAAAAAGCTCGAAATGTCAACTTTAATCTCGACATTTCCACTTTAATCACGTAGTTTATTTTGTCATTAAAGTAGAACATCATAAACTTCATCTTAAAATCGTTTCATTTACTGGTTTCTCAAATACCATCGTAACTAAAGTAGCACGTTAAATGCTTTGTTTTGTATGTGTTCTTCTATATGCTCTATGTGTTGGAATCACTATGTGCTTCTTAAACGGGCTTTCTCTTTCTCTGACAGGAGACATAATCCATTACATTCATGATATTACAGCTCTCTGAATAATTTAAATACTGAGATGTATACTTGATATCATTTTAATGATGATAGGAATTAAAGCATATATTAAATATGGGAACATAGTGGCACAGTGATAGTAACGAGCTGGTGCCTCGTCCAGAGATTGTTCCTGCCTCACGCAAGATGCTTGTTGCGCTTTGCATTACTTTCATTTAAATAATTTATTTCAGCAAAACTGTCTCTTTCAAACGTACTAACCCCCAATTCATGTCCTTCCTTTTCTTTCTCCAAATACCCAATCGCCACACAGTCTGCTCTGTGATGAATGTAAATGTTCCTGCCTAAGCTAAAAATTCTTCAAAACTTTTAAGGAATATTGAAATATCTTCATAGTACATGTTTAATTATCCTATACATCTATCCTTCCAGTGTCGCGCCAGCCCCAGCAAGAATACAGCGCAAGGTTGGAACAATCCGTGAACGGGATGTCAGCTCCTTGTTAGCGCTGCGACTCTGTGTCCTCACATGTTTAATCATTAACAATATAGATTATTTAAATGAAGTTAACGTTTTATCTGTATAATGTAATAAACATATTTTGCTGCATTTCCTCTTTAAAATTATATCATCATCATATGTAAATATGTGCTAAACTGTCTCAGGTTGTGCAATATTATAACTATCGCAAGTTTACAGTGAGGTAATTGTACTTGTAAGTGCAAACAGTTCTACAAGGAGCACTTGATTGACTGACTGAGTGCATTTATAGTTCTTCGGATGAAACTGCTTTTGAGCCACAAGGTTAGTACAGGAAAGGCTCTGAAGCATTTGAAGTATGAGAGCAGTTCAAATAGACAGCATGGCTGAGGCAGAATGTGCTTGATGCTGTATACCGATAATTCTCTTTCTGATCAGCTGCTGTACAGCTGGGATTTCACACTTAGATAGAATGATATAAATACTCTGAGTGGTGCAGTGAGAGTAATATGGAAAAAGATGATCCGTTGTGGCAACCCCTAACGGGAGAAGCTGAAAGAAGAAGAAGGTGCAGTGATACTCAACACACTGTTCTATGATGTTTGATAAGATCAAGGTTTGCTTGCTGCAGGACCTTCAATTTGTTCCTCTCTCAGTTGTTGGTCAATGACATCAAGAAATCTTACCAAACATCAATGTGAATAATTTTACTGTCTTTAAGAAGAGTGACACAGAGTGTGGAATCTATCGTGAGCTTGGTCCTCTCTTCCCCATCAGGAAATTCTTCAAATGCGCACTGCTACATGATTTGATTTAATTAAACATAAGAGGTTTGACAAACAAGTCATTTAGTGTATCAATGGCAGGAGTAGCAATAATAGCCATACATAGCTTTTCACTGACCTGACATAGGCCATCAATCAAGAAGCTCTTTGAAAAGACTACTATATTACTCTTCAGAGTCAGTTGCAAAACTTTGCAATTATACTAAAACAAATCCCTTTATCATGCAAACTGTAGTCAAAAAGCGTTGTCATCACATTAACCTGTTTTGCTCTTTTTTGCACACATTGTTTTGCTTCTGACCTCAATTCACTTTACCTATGGATCAAATCTAGGATTGAAGGAACATTTTTTAATCTACACCTTATTAGGGCTAAGACAAAAGAGTTGACAATGATAATCGTCAATGTACAATAGGCAGAAGATGTACTGTCACTTTCCAGATCAATTCCACCTTTCTATAAAATTCCTTACCAAGACCTACAAGAGTGTAGAACTATCCTCCATCATTGGGAAAATCTATATGTCTTACCAAGATGTCCCTGGCCTTGTAATTGCACTCTTGGCAATCACCATCTCTGGAGAAACTTTGGAATTTGTTGTTCGTCTTCTAGAGAAACCTGCATTGTTTGGTCTTCAATACCTGTGAATTAAAGAAGAAGCCACAGAATACTTTGTTGGATTTGAGAATGCTAGGAGTTGAAAGAGAAATGAGTATGTCAAATTCGTAGAAGGCTAGAATAGGCTACTCTGTAATCTCCTTTTCTAGCAGTGGCCCCTCTTTTCCCCTCTATGGTTTCCTCACTTTTTCATAGAGGAAAGTGCTGTTTATTTTTTCAGTTCACTAAACTCAGAGCTTAATCTCAGTACAAAAGTGAATCGGTGTGATTAAAACCATATTCAGTCAGCATGTTTTTTCTTTTCCCTGGTCCCCAAAGCTTGTTTTTTCCTACACTTACATTTTATATTTATTTGCTTAGAGGACACTTTTACCCAAAGTTACTTACAAAAGTGTTTAACATAAGTGATTAAACATCAGTCTGGGGAATTGATAGAGAATGTGCTACAGAACAAATTTACAAAATTAGATTACAAATTAATCATCACATGTTAAGAGCTCAAAACAAAATACAAATGAGTTACAATTCCTACTTTACCAAACCTAATAGCCAATATCAGTTAGACAGAAATTCACCAAACAAGACAGTCTTCAAATTCTTCTTAAACTCATTGGGGGAGTCAAAAAAAATGTTGAATGCAGACGGGCTGCTCGTTACACCAGCCAGGAACGACACCTAAAAAGTCTGGACTGAGATTTGATAGCATGCAGAAGTGGCATCACTAAACGTCATTTATGAGCAGACCTGAGTGGTCAAGAAGGAGCATGTGTCTCCATATATATAGGTGTTGGTTCATTGAATACTCTGATCCTTATTAAGGATTTGAACTTAGTATGTGCCATTACAGAAAGCCAATGGAGCTGCTGAACATGCTGATATAATAAGAAGCTCCATGTTTACAGGGCAGAACTGGAGATGGTGTTCCTTCATCCAAGCTGCAATATCAGTGAGACATTCAGAGATTCTAGCTGATACTGGGGGGTCCTCTGGAGGGAACAACAGATAGAGCTGTGTGTCATCAGCATAGCACTGATAAGAAAATTCATGGGACTCAGTTGTAGGGTCTGGTGCAGAGGTATATAAAAAAAGAGGAGAGTGCCTTAAGGTGAGAGTAAGACTCAAACTACCAGAGGGCAGTCCTAGGGATGCTAAGGTCAGATAGGGTTGCAAGGAGGACCTGGTGGTTGACCGGGTCCCCTGTTCATTTTTTAATTAAAACAATTTTTCAAAAGGCATATCTAATCTTCAGGATAATTTTTTTTCCAATATTTCTTTAATATCATCCATCTTCCTAAGTTCCTAACATGATTAGTAAACTAATTACAGTAAAATATGTTGCAACTCTACATTAATGTTATATTGTACTTACACTATGACTGCATGAAAATGCAAAAATAAAATACTAACCGTGTGACGATGTGGGTTCTGCTCCAGGCTCCCATCTCCAGTTTGGGAGCTCTTGAACCCGACACCGTCAATAATGGAACCGGATAAGCTGGACAGAGAAGACATCAACAACGAAGGAAGGGGATGGTACAAAATGTGCAAAGTGCTTTTATTTAAAACAAAACCAAAAACAGTGTCCAAATAAATAATGCAGTGCTATCAAAATGTTAATAAATAAATAATCCATTAAAAACAACTGAAAAATGTGGAGGTTAAAATCCAATAAATAATTCCTTTAAAATGAAGTTAAAAACTATGGCTGGAAGCAGTCTTTTTAAAAACAAAGCCTGGTGCCTTCTTTCTACTGGCGACTTCCCTGCTTCTCCCATCCAGGCTATGCACCAGGGAAGTCACCCTACCTGCAGCTGACCTTCTCTGCCTTCTGCTGGTCTGTTTGCCTTTCCAATCCCTAAGCTCCACCAGACCGTGACATAGGCTCCCCAGAGACCAGGGCGCTAACACTGGGGCTTTCAGTTCCCAAGTTCCAGACTCCCGCAGCCATATGCTGCGAGCCATCCTCCTTCCGTTAACTCCTGCTCCCAGTAATGCTCAGTGGGAGCGACCACTACCGACTACCCCTGGGTGCCGGCCAAACACCCCGCTAGGACTTACTGCCCAGCTGCCTTCTTTCTTACAGCGAGCCTCCTCCTTTGCTTCCAGCTGCCTTCTTCTCCCTTAACCTCCGTTCACTTATTCTTTTCCCTTTTTTCCTCTCCGCACTCATGCTTCTACTATAGGGTGGTCCAGATCTAATTCGCTAAAATCTACGCTATAACTTAATCCCAGACCATCAAGAAGTGTGTGAACTGACAACATGAAGAATTATCTTCACGCCAAACTGGAATCGTCCCCACATAAATCAAAGTCATCCACACAATCTGGATCTGCATAATTAGATCTGGACCACCCTGTATATATAATGGGGACGTGGTTCAGGTGTGGCAATTAGCAGTTCCTGGCATCAATTATGGATGCAGACGATTCACAAACCTGTGCACATAAGCAAGGAAACGCAAGCCGTACGCAGCATCCAGGAACCGCTCCGGCCACACTACCACGCCCCATCTTTAAGCTGCAAGTGCAGCAATTATCTATTTAAAAACTGGCCTTTTCAATCTGAGCTGTGGAACCGCTATACCGCAAATGCTCAGTATATGCAGCAATGCCAACAGTTGTAAACAAGAATGACAGTAACTAACAGAAACAACTTTCATTTTTCCTGATGCATCATTGGAAGTTTGCCAATAAAATATTGTTGTGCGTGCTACACCCTTTGTTTTGCTGTATAATTTAAATGATACATCCATTATACAAAATTTCTTACAGTGTTGCTTTCAATTTATAAATAAAAATCATGTCAGCACTTTTCTGTGATCCCCTCTTATACTACCATTTATCTTTGAAAAGTTTGATGCACATCAGCTGTGATATGTTTGCCTATCTGGCAAGGGTTTGCCAGGACGAAAAGGGCATATGGCTGGCAGACTATTTGTAATTGCCAATGTGGTAAATAGCAACTAGGTGCCTGTATGGCATATTCATGTATAAGGTGCACTTGAAGTTATCACAACGTGGGGCTAAAATTGAACAAGGTTTGGGGAGAGAGTAGCAGTAGATCTAACATGCCAATTGCTAGAAAAATATGGGCCTCTACTGCATATTATGGATGCCAGGCAGCATGGGCACTAGCCATTGTGGATGGGCTTTTAGTTAGAATTGAGGCCTCAGTTATTGAATAATCAATTGCTGTGATTTCTATCTTAAACAGATTTGTAGACATATTTTTTCTGTGTTTACACATATACACTATGGAGGAATATTTCGGACAAAATGAAATAAATAAATAAATGCGTAAATAAATAAAAGAACTGTAAAATGTGAGCATAAATAAATAAATGTGTCATGAAATGAGAGCCTTAATAAATAAATATGTCATGAAATGAGAGCATAAATAAATAAATGTGTCACGAAATATGTTTTTCGTTGCTTATTTATTTATTTCATTTTGTCCGTAACATTCCTGCAAACCGTCATGAAATACGGCTTGAAATAAAACTGTCACTTTCACTCGTCAAAGTTGAGAGGGTGGGCTCTAACACGCCCTCTAGTTACTGATTGGTGAATCGATAGCACAAGAATTAATTAGAAAAATGCTTACTACTGCCGATGAAATGGATTCTGCCGAAGATATTACGCATTTCACAGAGAGAATTAAAGATTTATCGGAAGAAATTACAATGTTGGCGGCCCTTTTAGAACTGAGTATTTGACCCTTGTTTTACGAGTATAAAGTCAGTTGCATATTCACAGCTACTTTTTCAAACAACTGTACAGCTCTGATCAGTGGTAAAGTTGTTCAGTTCAAAACATTAGTTGGCGCTGCTTTAGGCATTCCATGTCAAAGTACCTAAACTAAGACAGCCGTATATCAAACTGGCTCATTCGCCTTGTGATCGTCTTCTCCAATAAACCATATAGATCTGTAATCGGTCGTACTTTTAAAACGCATAACAGAAGGTGTTGTTCTATTGACTCAGCTGGAATGTCAAAGGATGGACGTCCAGAGCAGGGTACTGCATCACCTGAACTGGAGTGTTATAGAGTCCGTTCCACCTGTTCTTCGATAATTTCAAAAACAGTTTCATCTATATCGGAGTCTAAAAGGGCCGGCAACATTCCGATAAATCTTCAATTCTCTCTCTGAGATACGTAATATCTTCGGCAGAATCCATTTCATCGGCAGTAGTAAGCATTTTTCTAATTAATTCTTGTGCTATCGATTCACCAATCAGTAACTAGAGGGCGTGTTAGAGCCCACCCTCTCAACTTTGACGAGTGAAAGTGACAGTTTTATTTCAAGCCGTATTTCATGACGGTTTGCAGGAATGTTACGGACAAAATGAAATAAATAAACAAGCAACAAAAAACATATTTCGTGACACATTTATTTATTTATGCTCTGATTTCATGACATATTTATTTATTAAGGCTCTCATTTCATGACACATTTATTTATTTATGCTCACATTTCACAGTACTTTTATTTATTTACGCATTTATTTATTTATTTCATTTTGTCCGAAATATTCCTCCATAATACACATGCCTATCCTAGTGGTATCTATTGCAGTGTCAGCTATGGAGACGGTACAAATCCAATGCTTAGTGTGTTAACTCACACTGGACCAATTTAGAGTTTACAGTTAACCTAACTTACGTGTCTTTGAGGTGTGGAAATTAAACTCACAATGATACGGGCAAGAATATATAAACTTAACACAGTGGTTTAAACACAACCACTGAGTCACCATGATGCCATTATTTTCATGAGTATTATTACACTTTATTTGTGACTGAAATTGTCATTATTTTACAGACAGTAGAGGTAAAATTGATTCTTCTTCCATAACTACACACATTTTATTTCCTTTAAATGAATTAGATTGCCTTTTTGAAATATTTTTTATTTTGTCTCATACTTCACAAAACAAAAGTTATTTTTGTTTTTTTTTTTATCATTGAGAGGTAGAATGAATACTGCTACAACCTCTCATCTCCAGAATGCTCGGTTCAAATTGTATTTTTTTTCGCAGAGAGACTGTTCCTGGAAAAGTGAAGTAGCAGTGAAATCATACCACCTTGTAATATGAGCATTATCAACTGAAAGTCACACTTCCTATGTAACATATAAAGAAATGTCACATTTAGTATGATGGCTATTAACAAGAGCTAAAAGCAAGCTCAGTCAGTTCCTGCCTATGTGCAGCCTCCATTCATGTGTGGCCTGATGAACTCTGCCCACTCAAAAAGCTCTTCTAAGTAAGAATCAGTTTCACTTTGCCTATTTGAGAGTAGCTCATATCACCCACCTACATAGAAACTGTCTGTTTAATGTACGTTTATCAGAATGACTAGCCATCCTCATTTACTTTGACCCATCTCCACATTCCGTATGATTAAATGGTTCCATTTAGGCATATTAAGATAAAGGAACATAATTATATATTTAGCAATTGTTGTTGTCCCGGTGGGGCCAGTCCCAAAATCAAGCACGATGGAAATAATTGCAGATTACATAAATCATGCTGATCTACAAAAAAAAAAAAAGGACACATTCATAAGCAACCTACAAAAAATGAACACACAAACAAGCAACATTTACAGATATGCCTTCATTCTACATTCAAGATATAGAGCACTGTGAGCGCTGTACTGACATTAAGCATTTTAGAGTAAAATGGGTTTGGGGGCACGTTTCATCTGTATCTGTTCCAGGCTTACAGTTTAACACTCCAAAAGGAAGAGAAATGAGTCAGGCTGCTATCTGTGTTTTATTCACTCCCACACTACTTTGGAAAATGTACCCGTGAAGATTTGCTTCAAAAAGCTATTGCTGCCCAGTTCCTCTAAACTTTAGCTTGTTGCGCAGTAACATACCATATGGAGAGACTTCTAAATGCTGTAAACAGAGACAGAAAAATGGAATACTGACACAGAGCCCTAACAGTAAGCATTCCTGCTCTTTTCTTCTTTGTGGATGGGAGGAGCAAATGGCTGCAGCTGATGGTGTGCTGGTCCTCTACACTAGATGGCACTGGAGCAACAGCTTTGCCAAGCCCCTGTTTTCCTGGATTTCTTTTTTGTCCATGATTAGTCAAAATACCATCACATACATACACAGTCAGTATATTAATTTTTTTCAGTCTGGTATTTTACACTATATGCCTCTCAAATGGACATTCTCACTATTCTACTTTATAATAGCAAGGTTAGTTGTAAGGTTAGTAAAGTGGCACATTCTAGAAATTTACTTTTTATGCTCTCTTTTATTTTACAATTTTATTCCGGTTTATCTGGTTTTCTGTCAGTTTTTCTGTTTAGTCTTGTGTCTTTTTGTGCTTGTTTTAACTTTAGCACTATTTATAAATGTGCACTGTTCTCTGGGCTTATTAATTAGAAATGAATTATATCAAAATAAAATAAAACAAATAGACAGAATTTGAAAATACAGGATATTTTTCTGACCAGAAGGGATCATTCCAAATCCTGCAGGGTTACAGTTTCTTATTTTTTGCAGTCAGTTCTTATGTTTAATTATATCTTTTTAATTAACTTAAAATCCTCCAATCTGCTTAATTCAATTCAGAGTTGTGGAGGCCCAGAACCTTAATTTGCATTTTCAAGGCACAAGACACTAAACCCTGTCCATTGCAGGGCCCTCTATTACACACACACACAAGTGTTAAGGCATAAGCTTGGTATTTTTCAAGCCAAAGAGATTTTTTGAACAAGCTTAGTATATATTAATTGGCCACATAAAATTCTGTTCTTATGGACAGCTTTTTTTTACTTATTTTAAAAATATGGCAAAAATGTCTGTTTTTGAAGCTTACAATGGGACCCTATGGAACCCAGTATCCATATGTGATAGAAAAAGCCTTTGTCACAGGCGGCTGAGGGTCGAGCCCAGCCAGGACGCCCAAGGGGACCGGAGGAGGGCTGGTGCCTCCTCCCAACTATGAGGGGGCGACTGCCTTGGTTTTGTTGGTGGCCTCGGGTAAGGGGCTTGGAAGTCCAACCCTGTAGGGGCCCGTGGCCACCGCCAGGCAGCCCCGGTGCCTGAAGAAACTGGAGCCCAGCACTTCCGCCACACCAGGAAGTGCTGGGGAAGAAAAAGGGACACCCGGAGGGCTTCCGGTGGCGCAGCCGGCACTTCCGCCACACTGGGGCGTGTCTGCGGAGGAATGCCGGGAAGCAGCTGGAGCCCATCCGGGGTGTGATAAAAGGGGCCGCCTCCCTGCATTCGAGAGCGGAAGTCGGGTGGAAGAAGGACGGAGCTGGAGAGAGGACTGGAGGCAGCCTAAAAGGGATTGTGAAAGGCCCAGACTTTGGGGGATCGGTGCTGGAGGCACTGGGTTCGTGCACTGAACTATTTGTACATATTTGTAAATAAACGTGTGTGTGGTGGAAGAAACGATGTCCGTCTGTCTGTGTCCGGGTCCCGTTCACACCTTAAAATGTTTCAAATGTATTACATTTTCAAACCAGAAATGTTGTAAAGTATCGATCCGCATCTTGAGATTACACACATATTGCAAAACATCATATCCATGTTGTTTCAAAAAGGATAAAGGCAAAAAGCAAACCATTGCTGTGAGATTCACCCCTTTTTAAAGGAGACTAGAGTGTGCTTGGTGTCTGGGTGTGTGTGTGTGTATGCCCTGCGATGGGCTGGCACCCTGCCTGGGGGTTTGTTTCCTGCCTTGCGCCCTGTGTTGGCTGGGATTGGCTCCAGCAGACCCCATGACTGGGTTGGATAATGGATGGATGGATTAGCTGTGAGTCTCATGTCTTTGCCAAATTCCCCATTCATCTTACTTAGCAGAACCCTTGCTTCCTCTGTTATGCAGACAGCTAGACAATAATAACGGGAAATAAAACCACACTATTCTTTTACTCTATGGAAGATACTACCTGCTTTGGCTGGATTGATAATGCATATGTGTGCTACAGTGAGAAAGAACATTGAGCTCATTACCCATCTCAGGTAACAGGTAATGAAGTGACAAGAACTGAACAGACATTATAGGCATACGTCCAGTGCATGAAGCCCTGGGTATTCTGTTTTCCTTTCAAATCCCAAGGGCCTGTAGGTAGATGAAACAGTACATCTATCTATTGTCACAAAGATGAGTCACAGACATCACAAAGGTTTGGGGCAGTATATTGTGTCCCAGCTGCAAAATTGAAGTAAATTGAGATGTTCACAGGTTTGAATCCAAAATAGTACTGATATTATGGAGGTAAGATGGCGGCTTCAAAGGCTGGTACTAGGAACTGGAAGTGTTGCCATCAGGACCAGAAATGACATCATCATTGGTGCCGGAGCCGGGATTAGTACTGTGTGGACCAGAAGTGATGTCATCATTGACAATGGAAGCCGGACGTGGATCTGGACCAGAAGTGACATTGTCATTGGTGCCGGAACCCTGCGGGATTTCCCGTGATTGGTCTGCAAGAGATTGAGAGAGACAGACAGCGAACCCCGCCACCCACCTGGTCTGGCGTAGTATTAGTATCATTTAGGCCCTTCAGCTGTCTCCCATTACAAATGTTTCTTTACATCAAGAATCATAGATGCGTACTATGTTAGCGAATAGTGTGGTAGATAGTAGTACTTTGATAACCTTCAGATGTTGACTTGGAATAGATTGCTGCCACTGATATCAGGTGAGAAGTGTGAGGCAGAGCTAGCAGCGTGAATATGCAGGCAGAGCATGAGGCAGATGGGAATGTAAGGCACTCAATCAGAATGGAATGGTATTAAACTATGATTTGGAAAGGAGATCAACAGATATCTATGAATAACGTTGCCCAGAGTGCAAGGCCATTTCCTGTTTTTTGACTGTGCCTGGGTTTTTATTTGTTTTTCTTTTCTTGTAACTTTCTCATTGACATCTTGTAAAGTATATTCTATGTAATATACATTGTATGAAAGTGTGCTATAGAAATAAATATCACTGTTGTTGTTGTTGCAGACTTTACATTTGTTACCATTAAATTTTATCTGCTGTATATCTGTCCAAGCTTGAATGTTATCTGGTTCCATCATTAATTATTATGCTTACTGTTTTGTATCCTCCAATTCACCTAGTGTAGTGTCTTTAATCTTATCCAGCTTGTTAGTTACATTATTTATGAAAACTAAAGTTAGACCATTTACTTTATCTAAAAGAAACAGCATCCCTAGCACTAATGGGTAGAAGAGCATTGCTTTTAACATCACCTAACTGGGAGAAAGTTCCTCAAATCATGTGCACAATGCATCTTGAATTTCTGCTTTTTTTTAGTTTGATCACTAGCCATTCATGCTGTAACTTATCAAAGTTTATTTTGAAAATCTAAATCAATAATATCATCATCACAGCCCTGTATAATTCTGTGTTGATTGGTAACTAATACAGATACTACTGTGTATTTGCTGTCTCAGTTTTCACATCTTATTCACAATACAAGACACAAAATCCTAAATATATCTCTTAAACACAAATACAGTAGATGCACAACTTCTTTTGAATCCAAAGATAATTTCCGGAGGCTTGGCCAGTTACTGGAGGTCAATAGCTAAACTTCAATTTAAACCCGTACTATATTTATAAGTTGTAAAAGGCATGTCGATGTAAAATTGCTTGTAGTGAAATAATGGCTAGATTGTGAATGGATTCCATCTCCGATTCCTAAGCACAGGCCAAAGCAGATGACAGGTAATGGTGATATTGCCTGCTTAATGCTATTAGGGTGAAAGGCAATTTCAGTTTCTCTTTGATAAGGAGAAAACTGGAGGCTGATACAGAGAAATATGTATAACGGACTGATACAAAACAAAGTGACATAAAATGACCTTAAGATCCTTCACAGCTTTAAATGATATTATACTTGGATGATATAACCAGGATTTTTATACTTCCTATACAGAATAATGAAAAATGATGTATTAGGTAATAACAGGTATTAGACTTACCCATTTCTCATAGGAAGTCATTGCCATCTCCTTTTATTTTTTAGAGCAGTTATAATAAAAATTATATAAAAATATTTAGAAGAAAATCATTTAAAAAACCAAAGTTTTTAGTGGGGGTTACTTTCTGGATTGATAGGCTCTCAGATATCTTTAGGAGGTACTATGATGTCCAGAAACCACATGTGTGCAGTTTAAGTGTATTTAATATTCATAGACCATTTCGAAGAAATCTGCAGTTTAGAACAACAGCCAGTTCTTCTAAGTGGCCGATTAATTAAAAGTTAAATTAGGCTTTTAAATGTCCCGTGGGCTATTAGAAAGACATATTAAAAAATATCTTATTGCAAAATTGAAAAATTGTGTAAAAAGGAAGGCTAATGGGCCACAAAGTTAATTGCAGATTTTTAAAAGAAAAAAACACATATTCTGCAAGCAAACTCATTGCCTCATTACTGCCAAAAATATGAAGCTAAAGCACATTTAACAGAGTTAATCTATCTGAGGAAAATGCTTTGTGTGGTTGTTACTTTAATGACAATGTAGGTCAGGGTTAAAGAAAATAGGATATAATAATGTGCAATAAGTATAAGTGCCCTGCCTTTCTGTATATGTGAAATACAGCTTTTTAAAGCCAACTTAAAATATGCAGTATGCAGTAGAACGTATCCATTCATTTTCTGAAAAGACTTTTTTTCCAAGCAGTCAAAAACAGGGTACCATCACAGGAGATACCCTACTCATGAACAGCACACCCTCACACACATAAGATCCATTCTGACTAGAAGAGGTCGATCAACAAAATATAGCTGACCCTTTCCTGTTCACGTAGCTTTTGTAAAATGTCTTCTACTTGAGCATTTTAAGTCATGAAAAGCATCTTACTAGGATACTGTTTGGTAATTTATCCCTTTTATCTATGATTCTCCAAGTGAAGAAAAACTTGCTAAAATGTATGCAAAATTTACCTTTCACCAGCTTTCATCACCCATGTGTTCTTGTTGAATAACGGGAAAGAACTGTCTGCAACTTAACATCAGCAAAACCAAGGAACTGGTTATTAACTTTTGCCATAATAAAGTGACTTTATGCCTAGTCACTATTCAGGGAGTGTATGTAGAGGTGATGCACTCCTATAATTACAATGACAAACTGATCTGGTCTTGGAACTCGGAGAAACTATATAAGAAACTGCAGAGTAGGCTTTGTTTTCTTAGGAGACTGCATCTGATATCCTTTACATCTCCTGCAACTCTCTGATGACCAGTGTGAATTTCTATGCTGGGGTGTGCTGGGCTGGTTACATCACTTCAAGAGAGCCCCGTCGAATTAACAAACTGATTAGAAATGCAAGCTCAGTTATAGGACACACTCTGGACTCCCTGAAGGTCATAGCAAAGGAGAGAATGAAAGCAAAGCGGAGTGTCATTATGAACAAAGCTGCACAGTCTCACTCTAACACACTAACACTTGAGTACTTTAGCCAACAAATTATTCAGCAGGATTGTGTCAAGAAACATGACTGGAGGTCCTTTATACCAAAAGCAGTACAACTATATAATGTCCCACTGTGACTGTGACTGCCAAGTCAGAAGTTTTCTTTCTTATTAGTTATCTTTCTTTTTAGTCATTCTGGTGTATATTTGAGAGAGGATGTTTTTTGTCATAATATAATAATATGATTTATTTATTTATTTCTGCTAAAAAACAAACTTTCCTCCAGGGGACAAATAAAGATCGATCTATCTATCTATCTATCTATCTATCTATCTATCTATCTATCTATCTATCTATCTATCTATCTATCTATCTATCTATTTATCTATCTATCTATCTATCTATCTATCTATCTAAGAACATATTAAAACAAATAACATCAGGATTCCACTGAATTTCATTCATAATTTTGAACACTTCACTCATGTCTCTAAGTAACATCCATTTGCTTCAACTGAAAAGATTCAACTCCTTCTATCTTTCCTCATAGCTCAAATCCTGTTTTCTTAGAATTGGTCCAGTTGCTCTTTTCTGAAATATATCAAGTGCTTTTAAATCTTTCTTGTACAGGGAACAGAGCAGCAAACAATATCCCAGATGTGTCCACACTAGTGTACTGTATAGCTTCAAAATAATTCATTTTTGCTCCACAAATCATCCTTCTCACATGGTGTATTTCCAGGTTTGAGAATCCCAACTATGTAGTCAAATTAAAAATTTTTACTTTAGTGTAACACTTTACATTTACTTACATTAAATTTCATCTGCCACGTATCAATCTGCCATATTCTGAATTCTGCCCTGGTCCCTCTGTAATGGTTTTACTGATTCTATGGTATCATTTATTCCTCCTACTTGCTACTTATATTTTTACAAGATGAAATACCCAGCGTTGTATATATGTTATCATCCAGTTGACGCTCGGAAGCGGCGAACTCTAGTTAATTAACAAACAATAAAGACTCACTAATGTGCTTGTCTTGCAGTGTTGTATATATGTTATCATCCACTTGACGCTCAGGTCTGGCCAACTCTATTTAATTTGAAAGGCAACAGGGGCCAGTGGTGCTCAAACATAAAGAATGCTGGCAGTCGCCTGCTAAATACTAACTGTGGGATCCTAGAAAGTATTGAAATCGTCAGAACTACCCTGGGCATCTCTCTGCTATGAGGTTTCGTGTTGCTGACATGGTCGGATCATTTGTACATTAGCAGCTAAGTGACTGTCTTTCTTAAGAGGATTTCCTTTTGCCGGTGTACTGGCCTCGCTTGTGTATCCTTGGAGCTGGAGCCCTCACCCCGACTCTACGTCTCACTTCTGGGCCAGACAGACACACACACTTGCACGTGTAGAACTCTATTTAATTTCAAAAGCAACAGGGGCGTGGGGGTGCTCAAACAAAAAGAATGCTGGCAGTCACCTCCAGTTCACCCTCTGGTGGTCGTTTCGAGTGTCAACTGGATGATAACATGCATACAAGACAGCAAGATCACCCCGCACCCTACCCAGAATTGCAGATTTCACCCTACAGTATATTTAGTCGACCATTGAGAAACATGTGTACCAAGTTTCATGAAAATTGCTCCAGCCGTTTGGAAGTGATGCTGGAACATACATACATACATATAAACATACATTGTCTTTTATAAATATATATATATAGATTAAGATCAATTTTTTAAAATAAAAAGAGGAGCTACCCCACCAATGGTCCCCAAGGAAGACACTTTCAGCACTGTCTAATCTGCAAACAGTTCCTCTTACTATAACCCTTTACATTTGGCATTTTAAATGATTTTGCATCCAGAAGGGTATCCGGTGTAAACTTTTGCCGAAATCAATATGCGGACAGTAATACAAATTTCCATACCGGTTAACAATGACCATAACCAGTACTGTTAGTCAACAGGGTGCTGGCGGAAATTGGGCTACTGTTGGCCAAAGAAGAAGAAGGAGAAGAGGGGGGATATGTGTCCGGAGGCAGGAGGAGAGGAGGAAGGTAAAGAGAGTGGAACTGAGGGTAGGAACTTTGAATACTGGCAGTAGGACTGGTAAAGGGTGAGAGTTAACCAATATAATGGAGAGAAGGAAGGTTGATATATTGTGTGTGCAAGAGACTAAATGGAAGTGGAGTAAGGCCAGGTGGATCGGAGGTGGATTCAAATTGTTCTATCATGATGTGGATGGAAGGAGAAATGGAGTAGTGGTTATTCTGAAGGAACAGTATGTCAAGAGTGTTCTGGAGGTGAAAAGAGTGTCAAGCAGAGTAATGATTATGAAGCTGGAAATTGGAGGTGTGATGATGAATGTTGTTAGTGCATATGCCCTGCAAGTTGGGTGTGCAATGGATGAGAAAGAAGATTTTTGGAGTGAGTTGGATGAAGTGATGAACAGTGTACCCAACGGACAGAAAGTGGTGATTGGAGTAGATTTCAATGGATTTGTTGGTGAAGGGAACAGAGGAGACGAGGAGGTGATGGGTAGGAATGGTGTCAAGGAGAGGAATGAAGAAGGTCAGAGGATAGCGAATTTTGCCAAAAGGATGGACATGTCTGTGGTGTATACATATTTTAAAAAGAGGGAGGAACATAGGGGGACATACAAGAGTGGATGAAAATGCACACAGGTAGATTACATCCTATGCAGAACAGTTGATCTGGAGGAGATTCAGGACTGCAAAGAAGTAGCAGGGGAAAGTGTAGTTAAGCTGCATGGGATGGTGGTCTGTAGGATGATGTTGGAGATCAAGAAGAGGAAGAGAGTGAAGGCACAGCCAAGGATCAAATAGTGGAAGTTGAAAAAGGAAGACTGCAAGGTTGAGATTAGGGAGGAGGTGAGACAGGCACTGAGTGGTAGTGAAGAGTTACCAGACAGCTGGGAAACTACAGCAGATGTAGTAAGGGTGACAGCAAGAAGGGTGCTTGGCGTGACATCTGGAAAGAGGAAGGAGGGAAAGGAAACCTGGTGGTGGAATGAGGAAATGCAGGAGAGTATACAGAGAAAGAGGATGTAAAAGAAGAAGTGGGATAGTCAGAGAGATGCAGAAAGTAGACAAGAGTACAAGGAGATAAGGTGCAAGGTGAAGAGAGAGAGGTGGCGAAGGCTAAAGAAAAGGCGTATAATAAGTTGTATGAGAGGTTGGACACCAAGGAGGGAAAAAAGGACCTGTTCCAATTGGCTAGACAGAGGGACTGAGCTGGAAAAGATGTGCAGCAGATTAGGGTGATAAAGGATAAAGATGGAAACGTACTCACAAGCGAGGAGAGTGTGTTGAGCAGATGGAAAGAGTACTTTGAGAGGTGAATGAATGAAGAGAACGAGAGAGAGAAGAGGTTGGATGATGTGGAGATAGTGAATCAGGAAGTGCAACGGATTAGCAAGGAGGAAGTAAGAACAGCTATGAGGAGGATGAAGAATAGAAAAGCCGTTGGTCCAGATGACATACCTGTGGAAGCATGGAGGTGTTTAGGAGAGATGGCAGTGAAGACCAGATTGTTTAATGGAATATTGGAAAGTGAGAGGGTGCCTAAGAAGTGGAGAAGAAGTGTATCGGTGCCGATATTTAAGAATAAGGAGGATGTGCAGGACTGCAGTAACTACAGGGGGATGAAATTGATGAGCCACAACATGAAGTTATGGGAAAGAGTAGTGGAAAATAGGTTAAGAAGTGAGGTGATGATTAGTGAGCAGCAATATGGTTTCATGCCAAGAAAGAGCACCTCAGATACGATGTTTGCTCTAAGGGTGTTGATGGAGAAGTATAGAGAAGTCCAGAAGGAGTTGCATTGCGTCTTTGTGGACCTGGAGAAAGCATATGACAGGGTGACTCGAGAGGAGTTATGGTATTGTATGTGGAAGTCGGGAGTGGCAGAGAAGTATGTAAGAGTTGTACAGGATATGTACGAGAGAAGTGAGACAGTGCTGATGTTTGCAGTAGGAGTGATGGATGCATTCAATGTGGAGGTGGGATTACATCTGGGATCGGCTCTGAGCCCTTTCTTATTTGCGATGGTAATGGACAGGTTGACAGACGAGATTAAACAGGAGTCCCTGTGGACAATGATGTTTGCTGATGACATTGTGATCTGTACCGATAGTACTGTAGGGAGCAGGTTGAGAAGACCCTGGAGAGGTTGGAGATTTGCTCTGGAGAGGAGAGGAATGAAGGTCAGTAGGAACAAGACAGAATACATGTGTGCAAATGAGAGGGAGGTCAGTGGAATGGTGAGGATGCAAGGAGTAGAGCTGGTGAAGGTGGATGAGTTTAAATACTTGGGATCAACAGTACCGAGTAATGGGGATTGTGGAAGAGAGGTGAAGAAGAGAGTGCAGGCAGGGTGGAATGGGTTGAGAAGAGTGTCAGGAGTGATGTGTGACAGACGGATATCAGCAAGAGTGAAAGGGAAGGTCTACAGGACAGTAGTGAGACCAGCTATGTTATATGGGTTGGAGACAGTGCCACTGACCAGAAAGCAGGAGACAGAGCTGGAGGTGGCAGAGTTAAAGATGCTAAGATGGATAAGATTAGAAATGAGTACATTAGAGGGTCAGCTCAGGTTGGACGGTTGAGAGACAAAGTCAGAGAGGCGAGATTGCATTGGTTTGGACATGTGCAGAGGAGAGATGCTGAGTATATTGGAAAAAGGATACTACGGATAGAGCTGCCAGCTGCCAGCAAGAGAAAAAGAGGAAGGCCCAAGAGAAGGTTTATGGATGTGGTGAGAGAAGACATGCAGGTGATGGGTGTAACAGAACAAGATGCAGAGGACAGAAAGATATGGAAGAAGATGATCTGCTGTGCCAACCCCTAACGGGAGCAGCCGAAAGAAGAAACGATTTTGCATCCATCTACTCATTTGTTATGTTGATCACTAACCTCTTTTGAGGAATCTTATCTAAACCTTTTTGAAACACTAATGTCTGACTGTGACACACTTCTCAGAACTGGGCAATAGTGATGCACAGGTTGATTCATATCTATAGGACAAGTGCCGGTTTACCAGTGGGCCAGGCACATGCAGGTTGACATTAGAACATTAGAAAAGTGAACAATATTATCCACTTAATTCATCCAAAATAACATCAAATCTAGTTTTAAAGGCCCCTAAAATCATACAATTTACCAAACTACGTGGTAACTTATTCCACATACCTATGGTTCTCTGTATAAAGAAAAATATCCTAACATTTTTGTATGAAATTAACCTTTAATAACTCTCAAAATTTGTTGTTGTGTTCTTGGTGAACTTATTTTAAAATAAGTCTCAATTCACTGTACAAATTCCTTTTCTAATTTCAAACACTTCAGTAATGTCAACTCTTTATCTTTGGTTTGCTTAAACCAAAAAGGTTCATTTCCTTCAATCTTTCCTCATAACTCATCCCATGCAATTTCCTGAATCAGAGTAGTTCTCTAGACTTTTTCTAGCACTACTATCTCTTTTTTTTAGCCCAGTGTCTAAAACTGCACACAGTACTCTAGTTGTGGCCTCACCACTGCGTTATAAAGCTTCAGCATAACCTCCTTTGATTCGTACTCTACACATTGTGCTATATAAACTAACATTCTGTTAACCTAAGCAGTAGTCTTAATTTTCAGATCTCCCATAGTGTATTCATACCTAACATTTTTATTTTCTACTAGTAATACTTAACATTTACTGAAATTACATTTCATCTGCCACAAATCTGCCCAAGCCTGTATGCTGTCCAAGTCTCTCTGTAATGATTCAATGGATTCTAGATTACCTGCCAATCCACCTATATTGATACAGCATCATCTGTAAATATATAAGTGATTTGTTGTTTATATTCCAACCCAGATAATTAATATATATTAAGCATGACAGTGTTCCCTGCATTGACCCCTGAGGGACACCACTCTTAACATCAGCCAGTTCTGATGAGGTTTCTCACACAATCATCCTCTGCTTCCTGTGTCTGAGCAAATTTTGCACCCATCTATGAACATCACCATGAACTCCCACTGCTTTTAGTTTGATGCCCAACCTCTCATGTGACACCTTATCAAATGCTTTCTGAAAGTATAGATTAATAATAACATATGCTCCACATTGATTGTATTCTTTTGTTGCTTCTTCATAGAATTCCAGCATGTTAGTAAAACACAAACTCCATCGTCTGAACCCATGCAGGAAAACTCTTATCCTTAATAATTCCTAACATTTACAAGTGATACACTGTTAAGCTTACTGGCCTATAGTTACTTGGATATGTCAAATGACCCTTTTTATATCAAATAGTAATATTTGCTATTTTCCAGTTCTTAGGAATTTTCCCAGAGCGCATTTACTGCCTAAAATATGCGACAAGGGTTTATACTCACTAACCTGCTTAAGCACTCAAGGATAAACATTACAATATCTAGTTCTGGTGATTTATTTGATTATAGCCTATTTAATCTCAGCAGTACTTCTCCCTCTACAATTTCCAAATCATTAAGTACCTCTTTAGCAGAACCTGTTACCACTGGGATGTTATTCACCACCTCACATGTGAAAAATGTAAGTTTAGAACATTCACTGTTTCACTTTCTGTATTTTTAACCCCAACCCATTACTGTTCCTGAGACACTCCACCTCATCCTTGACTGTTCTTTTAGTAGTATAATACGGAAAGGAGCTCTCATCTTTATCCTTATCTTCAATATTCTGCTCTAACTTACTTTTAGCTTCTCTAATATCCTTCATATTGGTTGTTCATATACTTTCATATGCTATAGAGTTATTTGTCTTGTATGTAAGATTAAAAACAATAAAATAAGAAAGATAAAATCATTTTAAATAGTAAGCATATAGACAATGGAGTAGAAAATTGGTGAAATGCATTTACCTAGCGAAGACTATGTGGAGGACAACTTTCTTGCTTTCAGCAAATTTTTCACTTTATCTGTACAGACTTGTGAAGGGAATCTTTTGTATTTGTGTAACAAGTGATAATTCAGCATGGCAAGTTCTATTACAGAATAAAGATGCAACTAATGGAATCCTAGTTCAGTGGACTCAAATTTATTTCTTCTCAGAGCCACTTCTCAGTTGTAAAACATATACAAAATGTGTGAAATCAATGCTAAAATGATAGTGAATGTAATTTGTTTAGGCCAGAGTATTGTCTTATTTAATTTATTTAAACCAAAATACTAACCTCTAAAGAAGCACCACAGACGAGTGTGTGATAGGCTTTTTTCACTCTCCTTCATTCTCTTTCTCTTTTCATTAAATACATGGTAAAGACACAACCAATTTGGCAAGAATTTCAGACGACATTAGTCTCATTTAGATTGATTTCAATATTTCAGTTAAAACTAATCAAATGAATTATTAAATGTCATTACTAATAGAGTGATCTTGGGTTGGGTTTGGGTCATAACTTTTATCATTTGTATTTTGGCAGGTGTTGGCTCATTTTTCATTGTAGAGGGGTAGAAGAAAGCCAACCTGCGCATCACTAGTAGGCAAGCTAAATCGTCCTCAAGATTAGCGACACTGTACTGGAGATGCTGCACTGGCATCTATCACAGAAGTAGAAAGCAAGGATCCAAAAACCGTAATGTGCTATAAAACTACATGCACCTCATTACTAAATTTACTGTAACTTTTACTCTTTTATAGTAAGATTTTAAATATATAAGATGTTTTGCAGTGCATTTATAACTACATTTTAGGAGCAAATGCTATAAATGAAATTAAACTTGCATATAGCGCAAGTAGAAGATTTCTGCAAAAAACAACCAAAATGTGGCATTAGCACTCTGTACTTCAGCAAAGTCAGCAGTCACACTGGGCAGTATAGACTGTTAATATAACTGTGTCTTCCATTAACTCATAAAATTCTTCAATTTTCTGAGATCACTTTTTTATTTTGGATATAGAAGAAAAGGCAATTTGGACATCCTTGGAATATACTTTGAAACCCGGGTACCCAGGAGGAAAATCAAAAATGCACAAGAAATACAGTAGATGCAGAATTCCCTCAAGTAGGAAACAGTCCAGAAATTCAAACACTCAGATTTGTATATGATTGGATATTTTGAATGTTTTTATTATTTTGAAACAAATCCATTTCTAGCCAAATGTGTTTCTTCTGTAGGCTTAAGAAGTTTTACATCCTTTTACTGTCCAAAGTCATATATATAATACGCTACCATGGCTGTCCGTTTGTCTCTCCAGGATTTTAAATCACCTGTAGCTCGCGAACTGTTTGAACTATTGACCTGAAATTTGGTACACATATACTACATGACCTCTAGTATCTGCTTTCGGGGTGATGATTGAGCTCCAAGGTTATTCCTCTTTTAATTTTTATTTTATTTTATTGTACATTCAACTCTCGGCAGTGGCCTTCAGGGCAGCTCTGTGGTGCATGTATATGGGCACCATTCTCATCCCTACCACCTTCGCTGTCACTTCCCCAACCTCTTCATATTTTAAATCATTCTTGAGGCAGATTGAAGATTTAAGGGCCAGCTTAACTGAAAAATTTTTAAAAAGTACTAAGTAATTGCAACACAAACACTGACTTAATCAATTTTAACGCAAAAAGATGCCGATGAAAGAACAGAAGAAGCAGGCCACTAGGGTAGAGAAAAGATGAGCTGCGCAGGAAGCAGTGAGCAGTAAGCACATCAACCTCTGAACAAACGAATGCTAAACGTACAGAGAAAGATTAGGAACACTAGGAATGCTCAAATCAAATGTATTCTCTACATGTTATCGTGCAGTATACCATTACTGGTGTTCAGCTTATATATATATATATATATATATATATATATATATATATATATATATATATATATATATATATATATATATATATATATATATATATACAGTTTAGGCAAAATAGTATTTAACAAATAAATACATTTGAGAAAATGATGTTTTTAATTAAAAGATTACTGAAGCTTTATTTGTTCAGTGATTAAATCAAATAAAGAGCAATATTGGTTAACACTGCTGTTCAAAGCTTTAGAGCCATGGGTTCAATTCCCATTCCGAGAATGGATTCTGCGCTTTCTCTCTCATGACTGATCAATCTAACCAAAACAAAATGAAAGAAATGAGATCCATTTAATTAAGTGGCGGAGATAACCAAGAAGTTGGATTAAAATAATATCAAAATGGTTGGGGTCAAAAACTAGAAAAAAGCAAAGAATGCTGGACTCCACTGTCCTTACAGGTATTTTTCCTAGACTTTTGTATTAAGTTCAAATCAGTGGATACAAGAGTTAAATCAATTTTAGCTTTAAGTTACTGATATTCACCATACACGTGCCTGATTTATAAATATGAAATATGGTATTCCATTACTTAAATGGCAATAATAAAATAAAATACTATGCTTGTGAAAATTGTCAGCACATCCACCATGGATGCCTCATTAACGTGTTATAATGTGAAGAAAGAATAGTCTTTTAATGCTTTTATCCTATTAATGTATGCAATTTGTTAGTTTACCATGGCAAGCCAAATAAACATTTAGAGGTATCTCAGAATATATTTAAAGACATCTTGCAATACATCTATTTTCAAATGCATTTTTAAATATATTAACATAATTTATATCTTGTTTTAGAAACCCTAATTGCATTTTGAGATCTTTTGAAATGGTTTTCAGCCCATTTTGAAATATCAAATCATATTTTTTCAATTGGACTTCCTATAATTTAGCTACGTTGAAATCATAGTTATTGTAGGAAAACTCAGTATGCATTTCAGATACCTTGAAAAATGTTCATTTTTATCTTATTTAAAAATTATACAAAATGCATTTCAGGTATTTAAAAAAATCCTTTAAATCCTAAAATGTTTCAACATGTAATCAAGGCATGTTTGAATTGCTTTGGGATATCTTTACATTTGAGATGTTTAAAATACATTTTAGAAATTTTTCTAACTTTGGCACTAAGCTTGGGTTCAATGTGAGATTTGAAACTGTATTCAAAATACCTTGGGGGTTACAGGAAATTATTTCAAGCCATCTTGAAATGAGTTTCAGATATCTGAAGAAATTAAACTGCATTTGTAAATGGTTATTTGACTTATTGCAAATCACGCTGAAGTAAGCAAAGAAAAACACAACCAGTCAACATTACCAAGTGAGAGACACTTATCGCTGTCTTAACAGATTATGCATAGTAAACAGAAAAATACTTTTTCTCAATTTCAGTTTCTGGTTCACATAAGTTTGTTCTGCTTTATTTTGTGTCAAAGTGAAAACTGAAAGCTTTGCATTTCTTTAAAATATTAAGATAATATAAAAGGAGTGCATGTTCAGATTTTTTAAATGCAGGGTTGCAAAAGATGGTGGAATGTCTCCAGGAGCCATCCTTAATGGTTCCTCTAGGACTGAGATCCTAAAGACCGTAGTCCCACACTGTACTTTTGTATTAAATAAGTACTCAGAAATGGGTGACCTTGGAAAGTCATTTGCTTTTGTGATCCAAGTTGAACTAGCCATGTTTTATGGGACTGTTCTTGGAGCTGTCAGTCTGGATTCTTGCTAATGAGATCTGATTGGCACTGTTCCGTTAAACATACCTTTTAAGCCAGCTGTACATATGACTCTCCTTGATTCTGACATTCATTATGCAGGTCACCATTAAAGGAGCAGCATCACCTTAACTCTGTTCAGTAAATGTTGTCTTATGTTATTAATTTACATACCTGCCTGAGGCAAAAAAGCCGTATTTATGCATTTTAGTTCTATTTGTATACTTCATGCCATTTCACCTCACAACACAATTAGTTAAGCCCGTCTGATTATCCTCTCATTAATTAGTTATTTATAGACTAAAAATGTTTATTTTGTAGTGTAGAAACACAGACAGAGCAGCAGCGTAACATGTTTAACATGAAATGACAACATTTATTAATAAACATTTTAGCACATTCTCTGTCTAGTACATGAATATAAGAACTGGTGAAAATGCCTTCTATAATGCTCAATGCAGCACTAATTGGGGGTAAAGGGATGGAATGGGCAGCTGAATTGTTTTAGTTTTGGCCTTTAGTTTGGGGTCAATTTCCATACACCAGATACAAGGAAAGCCAATGAAGGACAAATACCTTTTTTGTTTTTAATTTAATTACCCCCTTAGTCATGATTGTCTACAGTAACACAGTAGTAGACTAAAACTGACATATAAAGGCCATAAGCACATGTGACGCTTCAATATCCAAGAACAACAACAACAACAACGGGACGTGTGCTTTGCAAACGCTAGAGTCTGTTGAGAGTGTTGGTTTGTTCTGTGGTGTGAGATTTACATTAAAAAAATACATTTTGCTCTTAAAAACTTGGGTTTTGGTTGCCTCTAAGGAACCGTGTGGGAATTTTAAAGCTTTTTCCCTTTAGAAGGGTTTTTTGCTTTTTTCGCCCGCACAAGAGCAAAAGTAGCTGGGTGTTTGGAAGTGCGCTTGGAAAAGTTATTTGTACTTGTTCTTTTTCTTGTTATCTGTATTTGAATTAGCATCGAGGCGGCAGGGTAGAAAGCAGCAGTAACTGATATCGGCATTTGTAAATAAATAACCGCGTCGTCGTAACAGCGATTCCTTAGTTTAAAGGAAAAGAAAAAAGGCCGCGGCTGACTTCAAAGCAGTAAAAGGTGGAAACTCAGTAGTGCGCAGGTAAGCGGCCTGCGTTAAGACACCGTTCAGGCACAAGGAGCAGTAGGAGCAAATAAGGTAGTAAAGTTTTATTTATTTGTTTATTTTAGATTAAACAGTCCTTAGCGGTCCAGAGGCAGAACAGTTAAGTGGGCGACAGTGTATTGGTTCATTAATACGGGGGAATACAAACAGTGCGAGTGAAGAGCTTATAAGTAAGAAGAGCGCAAAGCTAGAAGAGACAGAGAAAAGTAAAGTTAACCTCATAGAAAGGCAGGCAGCTGAGAGGGAGAACAGTACAGGAGCTTAAGGGGGAAAAGGTGTAAAATATCTGTAGCAGATCTTAGTGTTACCATTTAAGTTAAGGAGCAGCTGAAAGAAGAAGAAATTTAATTTTAAGAAAAAAAAATATATAGTTAAGGCAGCTTAGTAATCCCAAATCAAATTTTAATAATGAGGCCAGTGCAATGCAAGTCCTGTTGGATGTTGGACTTTTAGATGATGGTTTGGAAGAGCCAGTTGTCTATGAGGGCTACATCTGCAAGAGATGCCAGCTGATCCAGCACCTCGAGCTCAGGGTCGCTGAACTGGAGGAGGAGTTGGCTGACCTGCGTTGTAATAGAGAATTGGCGGACTTGGCCCAGGTGTCCTTTAGAGATAGTGTGCACCCCTAAGGTGGCGCTGGAGGAGATTCCAGACCAGACAGGTAGGAATAGGTGGGTCACGGTCGCAAGGCGTAAGGTAAAGGGTGCACACTGTCCTGAGGCATCAACCCCAGAATTAGAAGTGTCTAACGTTATCATGTCCTGGCGGAGCTGGACGGTGACTCTGATAATTCTGAGGTGGTAGGCAGGGTTGAGGAGCCCCAACGGGCCACCTCAAAACCAGTTCCCAAAAAGAGAGAGGTAGTGATAGTTGGGGACTCAATCATTAGGGGATTGAAGCGCAGGTGTGCTCCAGAGAGAGAGAGTCTCAGACGGTGTGTTGCCTTCCGGGAGCACAGGTGGGAGACCTCCTGGAAGGGTGGATAGGCTCTTGGCCAGAGCGGGTGGATCCAGTTGTCATTGTCCACGTTGGAACAAATGACATACATAAGGGTAGTCTGTCAGTTCTGCGATCCAAATTCAAAGAGTTAGGTACCAAGCTGAGGAGCAGAACTGACAAGGTAGTCTTCTCCGAAGTTCTGCCTGTGCCACGCCCAGTCCAGGTAAGATTGAGGAGATTAGAAGGCTTAACGCGTGGCTCAAATCTTGGTGCAGGGTAGAAGGGTATAGGTTTATGGGGCATTGGGACTCCTTTTGGAACAGATGGGACCTGTTCCGCGTGACGGGTTACATCTGAACCGGAGGGGCACCAATGTATTGGGGAGGCGTATGTGTAGGCTAGTCGAGGATTGTTTTAAACTAGGGAATGGGGGGGCAGGGAGTTTAGGACAGGCCAGATTTAGATCTATACATGGAAGAACAAACAATGGTGTAGAAATAAAAATGCATAGTAATGTAAATTTTAAGCAAACACGTAAAGATAGAAGGATTAACACATTAAAAATAGCTTGCCTTAATGCTAGAAGTATCAAAAATAAGGTAAGTGAGTTGGAGTTGTATGTAGCAGAGCACAATTATGATATTATAGCAATAACGGAAACCTGGCTAAATAACAAAGATGGGGATGAGTGTAACATAGAGGGATACACATTTTTTGGAAGGATAGACAGAACAGAAAAGGAGGTGGGGTTGCTGTTTATGCCAAACAGGAATTAAATGTAAGTCATCTTCAGTTGGATGATGAGCCCCATCTTAGTGAGGACATGTGGCTTCGCCTGGAAAATATTAGGGAAAAGGTCTCATTTTAGGAGTGTGTTATAGACCACCCAATTCAGACAGTAATTTCAACACACATCTTTTAGTAATATCAAAAGGCAAGTTTACAGGGGATATTATAGTCATGGGGACTTTAATTATCCAAATATTAACTGGGATAACCTTACAGATGGAGGAGCACAAGAGCAGGAGTTTTAGAAGTAATCGCGACTGTTTTTAACACAGCATGTTAAAGCACCAACAAGGGGTGAAGCCTATCTGGATTTAGTATTCTGTAATAATCAGGATAGAATTGAGGGTGTAGAGGTGATTGAACCACTAGGGTCAAGTGACCATAATGTAATACAATTCTCAGTATTTTGTAAGAGTACAGATGCAAAGACTAAAATTGTTAAGTTGAACTTTAGTAGGGCTAATTTTGAGCAGATGCGACAAAGTCTAAGTAGGATAGACTGGGATAAGCTTTTAAATGTGGAGACAGTCGAGGAGCAGTGGAACAGGTTTAAAATGTTTTACATGTAATGCAGGACAGATACATACCTAAATTTGGAAGTAATAGGAAACTAAAAAATCTCCACGATGGATTAATAAAGATTTAAAAAGAAGTTGCAAAGGAAAAACTGCTGTATAAGGCATATAAGACTAATGACTGCAAAGAGAACCGTAGCGCGATGAGAACATGAGGGCAACCATTAAGAAGGATATCAGAGAGGCTAAAAGACAGTTGGAGAGGAATATAGCAGATAAGGCGAAAGAAGACCCCAAGAGATTCTTTCAGTATTTTAGTAGTAAAAGAACAGTTAAGGAGGAGGTCAAGTTCATCAGGAATAGTAAAGGGAATTAAAAGATACAGACAATGAAATAGCAGATGCCCTAAACTTACATTTTTCTGAGGTGTTTACAAGTGAGCAAGTGGATAACCTGCCAGAGGTAAACACAACTACTAAGGAGGTACTGAGGGATTTGGAAATTGTAGAGGGAGAAGTGCTGCTCAGATTAAATAAGATGAAATCAAACAAATCACCAGGCCCAGATAATATTTATCCTCGTGTTCTTAAGGAGGCTAGTGAGTACATATATAAACCCTTGACACATATTTTTAGGAAGTCACTGTGCACTGGAGAGATTCCAAAGGACTGGAAAATGGCAAATATCATCCCATTATATAAAAAGGGTGACAGGGCAGATCCAAGCAACTATAGGCCAGTAAGCTTAACAAGCATCACAGGAAAATTAATGGAAGGAATTATTAAGGATAAGATTGAGCAACACATGACAAGGACAGGAGTTATTCTGAACAGTCAGCATGGGTTCAGAAGGGGAGGTCGTGTTTTACTAACATGTTGGAATTCTATGAGGAGGCAACAAAAGGATACGATCAAAGTGGAGCTTATGATATTATTTATCTGGACTTTCAGAAAGCATTTGATAAGGTGCCACATGAGAGGTTGGGCATCAAGTTAAAAGAAGTGGGAATTCAGGGTGATGTTTTTAGATGGGTGCAGAATTGGCTCAGACACAGGAAGCAGAGGGTGATGGTGCGAGGAACCTCATCAGAACTGGCTGATGTTAAGAGTGGTGTTCCACAGGGGTCAGTGCTAGGGCCGCTGCTATTTTTAATATATATAAATGATTTAGATAGGAATATAAGTAACAAGCTGGTTAAGTTTGCAGATGATACCAAGATAGGTGGATTAGCAGATAATTTGGAATCCGTTATATCATTACAGAAGGACTTGGATAGCATACAGGCTTGGGCAGATTTGTGGCAGATGAAATTTAATGTCAGTAAATGTAAAGTATTACACATAGGAAGTAAAAATATTAGGTTTGAATACACAATGGGCGGTCGAAAAATCGAGAGTACACCTTATGAGAAGGATTTAGGAGTCATAGTGGACTCCAAGCTATCAACTTCCAAACAGTGTTCAGAAGCCATTAAGAAGGCTAACAGAATGTTAGGTTATATAGCACGATCTGTGGAGTACAAGTCCAAGGAGGTTATGCTCAACCTTTATAATGCACTGGTGAGGCCTCATCTTGAGTACTGTGTGCAGTTTTGGTCTCCAGGCTACAAAAGGACATAGCAGCACTAGAAAAGGTCCAGAGAAGAGCGACTAGGCTGATTCCAGGTCTACAGGGGTTGAATTATGAGGAAAGATTAAAAGAGCTGGGCCTTTACAGTTTAAGCAAAAGAAGATTAAGAGGTGACATGATTGAAGTGTTTAAAATTATGAAGGGAATTAGTACAGTGGATCGAGACTTGTATTTTAAAATGAGCTCATCAAGAACACGGGGACACAGTTGGAAACTTGTTAAGGGTAAATTTCGCACAAACATTAGGAAGTTTTTCTTTACACAAAGAACGATAGACACTTGGAATAAGTTACCAAGTAGTGTGGTAGACAGTAAGACGTTAGGGACTTTCAAAACTCGACTTGATGTTTTCTTGGAGGAAGCAAGTGGATAGGACTGGCGAGCTTTGTTGGGCTGAATGGCCTGTTCTCGTCTAGATTGTTCTAATTGTTCTAATTGTTCTATTTATATAACATATTTTCATACAAAAAGTAGTTCAAGGTGCTTTACATACTGAAGAAAAGAAAAATAAAAGACAAAATAAGAAATTAAAATAAGACAACATTAGTTAACATAGAAAAGGAATAAGGTCCGATGGCCAGGGTGGACAGAAAAAACATAAAAAAAACTCCAGACGGCTGGAGAAAAAAATTAAATCTGCAGGGGTTCCAGGCCACGGGACCGCCCAGTCCCCTCTGGGCATTCTACCTAACATAAATGAAATAGTCCTCTTTGTAGTTACGGTTTTCACGGAGTCACTTGATGTTGATGGTCAAACAGACTTTTGGCTTTTAATCCATCCATCATTGTTGGAACATCACGGTGCTTTGAGTAGATGGTGGTGGCACAAGCCACCGCCAAAAGGATACCGGAAAAGAGAAGAAGAGTTCTAGATAAGTTTTAGTAGTCTGATAAGAATATTCTGTGTAGGTGTGTCCATTTGACTTTTTAGTATATTAATTTAGCCATGCTATTTATTCTGTTTGGTACAATCCCCTGCTCCATTACCACCTCAAGTGCGGTGACTAAGAAAGTGAGAATGGAAAATGTCGGGGTGAGCAACGTCGGTCTTGTAAAACCTCAGAGGCTGCAGGTTTTTTTTCCATTCCCAACTGCTTCACAAGAAGTCATTTATTGCCGATGAAGTACTTACAGTATTGGTGCATTTTTCTATTTTATTTAAGTTATTGAACCCTAAATTGCTTATTTTAGTCTTAAACAGCTGCATTTGCTGTTTTAAATTGTTCGTTATTAGCAATAACTTGTCAATGACAAAGGAACCAGCAGTTCTCCATCTAGCTTGTTTCCATTTACACCTGTGTGTATTCATCATGCACTGATTTAATCAAATGCATAGAAGGAAACTGAAAACAAAGTGAAGAACTGAAAATTCCTCATCCGCTTTAGGATTCAAATCATTTGGATGAAGTCATTAGAAAGTGAAAAAAATCCACAATTTAAGAATGACCTGACTTTGCAGAGTTAAAACACTAACAAGCTATTATATTAAATAAGATCTGTTATTGGCAAGGATTCTTTCTTATTAAGAAAAAAGAAAAACCTACAGCCACTTTGGACCTCCAGGACTGATGTTGATCACCCAACACACTTTTCTACTATATTCAAACTAAATGTGTAAGTTAGCCATTAGCACAAACATGTGAGACATCCTTACACGTTCTAAGGAAATAAGAAACTTGCAATGGAGGCAGGCAAAGGTTGTTGCTGGGAGTCTCAGTCAGAAACTTGCACACAGGCAGCTCAGTTGTAATGGTTGCTTACAGTAACTTGAAAGTAACATCAGAGTTCATGTACTTCTTGAGTATCAGAGAAGTCCTATTTAGAAAAACTAATGCTCTCCTCATTCCCGATAAACAGCTAGAGAACAAGTCCTGAAAGACAGCTTGTCTCCATACAACCCTGATAGTCAGCCACAGCACAATTTGCAGGCAAGCCAACAGCATGAAGCACAAGCTATACCAAGAAGTGAAAACTTGGACTGCTAGAGTATGAAATGTTCACTATATTATTTGACATAGATTCTCAACTACAGCAATGCATGGTTAGTCATTCTAGACATTGCTGAATTAAGTGAAAAGCACCAGGCTGGGATGTCTAAGAAGAAGACGTTAGAGCTTACTGTATATAGTCTTATTCTAGAATGTCTACTAATGAATGTGAGTGTAGAACAGTACCAGAATCTTTTGAAGATATGCAGATCTTCATTAGCAAATTTTGGAAGCTGCTTTTTTTGGAAAACCTCTTTAGCATCATCACCTATCCCTATTGATGGTCAACCATTGCACAAAGCCACTGACTGTACAGCTGTGCCAACACTGATACAAAAGTCATATACCTAAAAACATGCTTTCCCTTGGTCAACTTTGCCACTGATTTTGGATTAACTGCTACATTAGATATGAAACAAAAATGAGTGTTTACAAAGCTATTGTGCTTAGTGCTTGGATTTGAAATGTATACAAATGACCCTTGATAGCACTTGAACAGTACCAAATCCGCTGTTTGCAATATATCATTAAAATGAGGTTGTGACAAATAAAATGAAACATTTTTAGCACTAAGGCTATGTGGCATTAGTCACAAACGTGCTAGGCAGGACTTATTCATAGTTGGTGTCATAGCAGTTTATGTACAACAGTGCTCTATGATCGGGACACAGAGGCATTTTTGTTGGGTGCTTTTAATTGCTGTCCCACAAGAATACACCCACAAGCAGCACCTTAAAGCCTATAACATTTATCCTGACACGTGGGAAACCAGTGCAAGAGGACAGTCACCAAAGGAGTAACTCAGTTTCTGTGCATCCATATTTCCACTGGAGTATAGAAACTCATTCAATACAAGCTGCAAAACAAGCTGAAAATAGAAAAGCAAACAACTTACAGTAACTTATTATTTGAGGTCTGCAGATTATCCAGATTTAAAAATGAGTGGTCTTATGATTAGATGCTTTGTTTTAACACTTTGTGTGAACTACATGTGTGATAGTTTTAATTTTTGCTTTAATATGAAATTTGTTCATTTGTGTTGCATTAATATATTTTCTTTCCACAAGTTTTACTGGGTCAGTAAGTAAGTCTGGTATCTCTGTATCGGTCAGATACTAATTATGTTGTATATGCTAACTTACTACTGCATGCAAGCTTACTACTGCTTGGTTTGCATTCTTCATGTTGCATCTTGCTTCATCGTTGAATGTATGTGTTCATGTAGAGTGAGTTCTCTATGAGCCAACGCATTATATATGCATATACAATGAAGTGAAAGTCAGTGTGGAAAAATTCATTAGTGTTAAATCAACTCGGCTGCAGCCAGTAATGTGTACAACAGTCAGTCAGTAGTCAGTAGTAATCAAACCACAATAGCTTTTCCAAAACAACACATCTGCTATTTTTGGTTTATGTCCCTTGTCCTAAGTAATTCTCTGGAATTAGATAAAGTCTCTGCAATATATCACTGTAGAATCAGAATGCTTTATGCATGCTTGGCTAGTAGGAGTGTAAGCCCTAGCCATGCCAACCTGCATGGGAAAAGTATAGAGTGTCTGTTATACCATGGATGTTATTGTGCAACGTATATTTTGATGTTGTTGATTGCAAGGGAAAGGTGTATGTTTTAGGATATTTTCCAATTTTTAGAATATAGTATTTATTCAAAGTTGTATACTATGTAAAATCTGAATACAGGAAAGATGTGAATGCCGTCATAACTATTATAACAGGCCCAGTTTTTGCTGAGAGGAGCCTACCTGGGTACAGCTGCTTAGACGTCTAAATGAATCTTTGGTAACGTGAGTATGCCAAATTAGTTTCATTCTGTCATGTTCTTTCAACTGGATTAAAAAGTGTGGTCCTGATTTTTCAACAGGTTTGAGATTACATGGCACCTGCCAAAATACAACTGTCATTTTTCAGAGAACAAGGAAACAGTATCCTAATCATCGATCCATTCATCTATATATCTGTCTGTCCATCCATTCATTTTTAACACCAGTTTATCTGGACTATAGCTTTTACAATGACATTAGGGACAACACAGGAACCATTCTGGATTGGATACAAGTCCACCAAAATTTTTTACTTTCCTTAAATGAACAATATTAAAATCTTCTCAATGATTTCTTTCAAAAACAGTAACTCAGGCAACATGTTTTGCCCTCAGTATGACTAGTTTACTGTCCATAAAGGGACCAAAATATATGTAACACAGGTGTCTAAAGATGGGAGTGTAACACATTTGGCTAATTTCTGTCTAGGAGAGAAAACGTTCAACGTTTAAGACCTGAATTAAGCAACAAGCTAACCTTGTACAACTCAACATTATGACCTTAAACACCATCTTCAAAATTTGTTGCACTTGCTGGCTTTGGTTGAGTCTCCCCTCAAGGGCTGAGAATTTAAGGGAGAGCGGCTCTAGAGAAAGGGTTGGAAAAAGTAGAAAAGCAAACAACATGGGTCTATGACAGTAAGTCCGACAACAATTGGAATACAACATGCATTTTTTAAATTCATTTTTCTTTTATTAATTGAGAGTCCTACATTGTATATTTTTCTTAACCTTAGCATGAATAGCACTTGCTGTAGTGACTTTGTAATAAAAGGAACGCACCAAATGCGCAACAGGATAGCAGTTCCAGGCCCCATACTGTAAAAGCAAGCAGGTGAGTTAAATGATCCTGCTGTGGACTGGATTTGGACGGCCTTCCTAGTGTTATGTTCTACCAATACCTTACTAAGTAACAAAAGCAACATGCTTTATTTATCACATTCAGCTTATGAAAAAGTCCACACTCGACCCATCTTAAGTAGGCAATTACTTAATTGTCTCTCGCCTCTCCTTCTTCATCAAAAACAATTAAACTTGCTATCACTAATCACGTCATTTCTCCTACAGAACAGATTGCTTGATTCTAATCAGACAAGCTTCAAGAGGGGTCATTTCACTGAGATAGCTGTACTGACTGTAGTCAACACATTACGACTGGCTAGAGCTACCACCATGTCTTCCATCCTCATTCTCAAGGATCAGTATTGGTTTCCCTATACTTCTCTTTGTATACCACCTCACTTTTCCTTATTATCCAATCCCAAAGATTTTTATATCAGTCCTATGCAGAAGGTATACAGCTGTACCTGTCAGTCAATCCAGAAGATATCTCAACATTGATGAAGAAACACCATCTTCAGCTCAGCTTGAAAGATGGACCTTCTTGTTACCCCAGCCAGTATGTCTATTCAACACCCCATCTCTGTAAATCTTGACTCATGATCAATACCGCCTACCAAGTCAGTATGCATTCTTGAGGTGATGATCACTGACCACAATGCAACTATCTCCCAGTGTCGGAAAATTAATGGAAAATAAATGAATGAATGTATATACAATTAACCACCTGAAATGTACAATCTACACTTCAAACCAGAGAATATGACAAGCTCAGAATATGTTACACATTTGTTAGACTTGGAGTTGTCTGTATAGATATTTGAGATTGGCTTTTTTGCTATATTTTGACTATGGCTGTTTTTCCCCTTTGCTTTGTTTCGAAGTGCAATGTTAACTATTCAATTTCCTGCCTTCTTGTACATAATGAACACTTACATTCATCTCTTGAAGCGTTTCTTTGCCTTTTAGGAACAATGCTTTGGACTTGAGCTATTTATTTGATGTTGGTAGCATTTGAAAATTTATTCTGACATCAAACGTTTTTAAACAAATGGGGTGTCAATTATGTTAGACAATAATGGAAAGTCTTGCACATCTAAGAGATTTTTGGTGAAGCAGGTCAGCACTGGAGAAAACAATGCAGTGTTTCTCTTGGAGAGGTTTCGTAGCTCTGAAGCTTCTTTTAGATAGTGAAGGCTCCCAGTATTATCACATGGAAACAGGGACCTCTTTGCTTATGGTACTGCAAATGTAAAAGTGTTTGTGTCCCATTTTTTTCCCCATCACTATATGATTACAGCAGCCACAAACACTGAAATCCAGAGAAAAGAGATTTTATTTTTGTCCAAGAAGACTTAACTCATCTTGGCTAGTATGATGGGCAGCTGAATATCTAATGAAGCAGAAGGCCTCACACAGAGGCCCAACACTGTAGGCACTTGTAAGTATGGATTACTTAAATGTTTGCCACAGTCTCAAATCCACACCTGCAGTCTCTGTGTTTACTGTATCTTATTTACTCAGAATAAGCAGGGACAAGAAAAGATTTCTAGTGCCTGCCAACAGTTTCAGTTCCAAATTGGGTGCCAGGAAAATGTAAGCTGAGAATAAATTTGGAAGATACAATAAAATTAATTCTGGCAGTATTTTTTGGTTTGTTTCACTTTTAGCACGTCTCAGTTGAAAGAACTCTGCTTTTAAATTGAAATATTCTGCAAATTTTAGTATTCAAAATTTAAAGTGATTAAAAGTTCATAAAGATCCTCAAGAACTCATCATGCTTAGGATGATTTATTATAGTTTCATTAAAAACATATAGCTTTTGAATCATCTAGCATAGAAAGCTATATAATTCCTTATTAGTTTTTGTTTAATATACTAGATTTTAGATTGATATAGTTATCCATTTACATGTTATGTGCTGAAAAAGGAGTAAAGGTCCTTAAAAGACACTTGTGTGCTTTATTAATCTGAGTAACAATAAGAAATTTCCTGGAATTGTGTGTCCTAATATACATAAATGTTATACTTCCAGCTAGTGCATTGAAAGATAGTGATCTTCCAAGTATATCTGGATATAGCAATTGGTTGGCCAGCTGGCTAGGAGTTTTTATTACTATGGGCTGCCAAGACAGCTGGGCACAGAGAAATGGACTAAGAGGGTCCAGTTAAAGAACCAGAAACCCTCTGTGAGATTCTCAGAATGCTATTAGGTATAGACAAAAGTGAAATGGGATTGTCAAGTCAATTAAACATAAAAGCTGCTCATTGTGGAAATTCTCTAAGGTATGAAGTAGGGACCCAGCTGAAATCTCTTAAGCTCACTGAAGGCAACAGAGGAAACTAACACAACAACATCAAGAAGCAAGACTAATAAAAGGTAAAAAAAAATGAGAAACATAACAACATCAAGAAACAAGAAGAGTAAATGGTGAAAAAAATGAGAAACAGCAAAGAAGAGAAAATTAAAGATAAGACAAAGACCCAAACACTGAATGACCACTAAATGTCTAATCCCTGCCTAAATACAGTATATAGCTGTAAATTAAAGTAGAATAGCCTCAGGTGTCTACTGCAGTTACTATATAATGGAGAAAATAACAGGAATGTTTAAAGACAAACTGCACAAGCAATATGAGGTTTAGATTTGACTGAGGCAAGACATAATTCTCTCACAAATTATTGGCTTTGAGACTTGCTAATAATTTTTACCCAAGATAAATCAGTGACCATAGAATCAAACAGTAGCTCTTTATGAAAAAACATCTAAAACTGACTATTGGCAATATAAAAAACTAGAGAAACATCCTATGAGCCCAATCCCTTCTTCAAAACTAAGCCATAAACTGAAGCAGCTAATCTTCCTTACTAATGAGTAGTGATGACAGACACAGATGAGTTTGGTTTCGCATAGTTTCATAAAATTAACAATTCACTAAGTGCAAAAAACATTTTGCATGAAATATTTGTGCTTTTATAAGTTTTTTTTTAGATGGAAAACAAGAGATATTGCTCCCCAAATTCTTGTTCACACTTCTGTTTTTCTCTGAGTTGCATAATGGGAGTATTTCACAACACACTAGTAAAATCAATAACATTTTATTATACTCATTCACTCCACCTTAGAGGAACACAATGTGTTTTATTTTAAATGTAACAGATCTATATTTTTGGATGCCTAAAACCCATCATCATACACTTTAATGTGTTTTCCTATGCAGGAAAATGCACTACGTAGAAATTTGCCCTATTTAATTAATATGTTTTGATTCCTGCAAATGAGAATATGTACACTTCAGGCCCCATGGAGGAATGTACCATGCTTTTTTTTTTGTCTCCAACAAAAATCTTTAAAATGTTGATTGTGGAGATTACTGTCCTAGTTGGAAAAAGTGGGAATAGCACTACTAGGACAACTACCAGGCAAGCCGCACAACATCCATTTTTTCACTAGAAAACATTATGTAAACACTAAATATCACATACAGAATTAGCACTGGAAAACACTCTCAACAGGACTAAACATCTTTTGCCCTCCTGTGTTAATGGTGTGAATTACACTGGTTGATTCATGTGATTTTGCTTTTACTCTAACTTTAACTATAAATTACATTTGAATAACTGGCTTATCACTACTGATAGGCTTTAGTTCACAACACAAACAAGGTTATTGGACAAAAGTTGGCTGAAACATCAGTCATTTTATTCTTTTTTCAAATTATTTTCCCTGAACACAGGCATTTGGTAGATGCAGATGTATTACTTCTCTGAGCAAGCAAGTCTTATTTCTTCATGAACTACAAATAATTCCAAATGTGATGGTGTCTGTCATAAATTAGGTACCAGTTTGTCCTAGTTTGTTAATTTCTATTGTATTTATTTGTACTGTAACCCTTTCTGTGTCCCATACATTGGAAACCGTTTATTGTCAGTTTCATTTTTGTATAACTTCAAATCAACTTCAATATAACTTCAATTTTATAATGTGTATATTTGCATTTTTTTTATGTTCTCCTTCAATGTCATTTTGTTTCAGTGATATATTGCTAGGGGCAGTTACCTAAAGTTGTGCCAGATGATGTCATCACCATGACAGTATTTATGGTGGTGTCACACAAATTATTACTGTCCGAGATTCTGGATATTAAAACTATCATTCTTGGTGATAATTGGGATTTCCTTTAGATAAGGAATTAAAATTTTGAAAAATGTTTTGGGCTAGCTTACTTGATTTCATTCCTTCTTGGCTTGGACTTGTGCCTGGCCTAGCAATCTCCTTTTTCTTTACTTCATTATTTTTTTTTACTGCCTACTCTCCCAGAAACTACAGCAAGTTTCAAAATGGGTTCAGAAACATTACACCATCATGCTTTTGTAAAGAAATCACTGTTTTTCTAATTGAATAATTTAAACAGTTTAGATGAGCCTATTTTTAATCCAGAAGAACACTGTGAGCTTCTTGGAAATGAAAAGAAAATTACATATGGTCACACAAATCCTTTAGTGACTTACTCAGGTTAACATATCTTTGCACACATTGACCAACCAACAGGTCTCCATCCCCACTTCCTACATCTGTCAGGATCAGGAGATATTTTCTATAGCACGAGTTTGATTCATGAGATGAGCTGCTGAAGTTCACAAAGACATAGTCAATAAATGGAACAAGGCAGAAACAGAAGGCTGAGATTCAGGCAAGCACACAGTGAATAAACAAACAAAAAACCAAAACGCAAATCAACCATGAATGACTAAATGTGGCTTTTCCTTGAAAAATATGGGAAGAAAAGCATAAAAACACAAGAATCAAGAGAAATTTGAGATTAATGTCATGATCTAGTAAGCAAAAATATGCAGAGAGCACTAGAAAATGTATTTTGTAAGGCAAATTTTGACCAACCTAAATGCTAGACAGATGCACAATCAGAAGTTGAAAGCAGGGCTTGTAAATAGCAGATTCTTCAGAACAAATTAGTTACGGGAGTTAGCAATTTCTAAATTATAGGACACATGTTTTTTGTTTATATGTTTAACATGCAAAATTATGAACAACAAAACATGAACAAAACAAAGGCAGTGCCAAAATGAACAGCACAATAAGCTCAATGGAAACAGCTTAACATTTCACCTACAAATTATGAGATCTGAAAAGAGAAAAGGAAAACTTAATTGATAACTAGAAAATGGCAAATTTCAGATTCTTCCTTCCATATATCAGTAGTTAAGGCAGAACAGCCTCACATGAAAATAAGTTAGTTAGTAAGGTTTGGTCGAGGGGATCAACAGTGCAACAGGCTGCACTGGTGATGAAATGTTAATAATATTAAACATGGAACAGGAAAAACACACAAAATACCATCGAACAGCTAGATAAGGGAATTATTTAAAACTCAGCAGTCCAGGCCTTATACATGAACACATAAAACACTAATTCATTCCAAAGCCTATCTTCTCTCTCTTAATAAAGTTTCCAAATCCATAAATTTATTATCCATGTTTAAAACACATTTTGTAAAAATCATGGTTTATTTTCAGATATATGTCTTAGTTTATTGGCCTCTGTTTGTTGTCAACATTTGAAAAATTTATAGTAAAAATGTCACTAAGACACTGCGCTTTTTTTCAATCCCAAAACAATTCCATCCAAATAATTATCTATTCAGGTTTGTGTTATGATCATGTTTCATGCTTCAGTAATACCATTATCCACTAATTATGTACACACTCTCTATCTGTAGTTTTATGGAAAAAATTTGTCAGTGAGTATAATTGTTATATTTAATACATAATCATTTCCTGATTTAAATGTTAGTGCTTTTCTGTAAGAAATATGACCCAAAGACTGTAAATGGTATCTGCATATTAAAACATACCATTTAAGGTTTTTGTTAAAAAAAGCTGGAAGTTCAGATTTAGATTTATGAGAGAAAAATGACAAACTGGGTGATTAGATCATTTTGCAGCTGTACAGTATGTGATGTATTTTCTTTGACTTTGAAGCAAAATAGGACAAATTATTCATGGCTGGAATAAAAGCTTTCTTTTGAATATGTACTTCACACATTTATTACATCTACTTTTATGCATCTAGCTGGTAAATTTCATTCAACAAGAAATATACACCAAGAGCAATTATTTACAGTACATCTGGGTCACATGGTGAGTCAATGGAAAGAAATAATCTGACATTTGTATGATTTGCAGTTCACTATCCTAGTTACTAGGCCACTCTACCTTTAGCTGTAACAGTTGAGATAACAATAAAGTAACAGAGTAGGTCCATTCATTTTAATTTCACTCAGAGTCACAGGAGATCCACCCTATCCATTGTGATAAAGGCACTATATATGCACCCAACCTGATACAGATTGGACACAAAGGCACACGTATAAAATAAATTAACTTTTATTTTTCTTCAGCTGGAGGGCATGTCTTCCCCATGTCCCCCAGCCACAACACAGTCACAAAGTACCATCACACAAAAGTAACGCGCTCTTTCTCTGCACCACCACTCCTCCTCTAAGCTTTGTCCTCCTCCACCTGACTCTGGCCGCTGAGTGGTGGTTGCTGGCTCCTTTTATTGGGCACCCGGATGTGGCGAAACCAGTGCTAGAAGGGTCCAGCAGCTCCTGCTGCAGCACCCCCTGACGGTGCCTGCGGAACTCAACAGGGCTGCACAACACTCCAACCCCCATGAAGCCCTGCGGGAGTCTGAGGCACCACTGCAACCCAGGGAGGCTGCCTTCTAGCGTCCAGGGGGAGATGTTGTGTTTCCCATGCTTGCTTCCCTGGAACATATGCTGTAGGGGCGTCCTGGCCGGGCATGGGCCCCGGCCATCCGTCACACTCTTTAGCTTTGGGCACAGGGCAGGAACGAACCCTAGACAGGGCACGAGTGTGTTGAAGGGCATTCTCAAGTGCATACACCTTCCTTTTTTGTGATGTTTGAGGAAAACTAGAGGAAAACTTCACACAAACACAGCAAGAGCATTCAGACACGACTTCGAGGTTGTGTAGTGCACCACCGGTATTTTCATGAACTTATTGTTTCCCTCAATAAAGCAGCACAGATCACAGAGTATTTGTTCACATGAGTTACATTTTTCTATTCATTACCTTAGGAATTAAACATACTTAAGCAGGAACGTTATTATACCTATCCTGTTTAGCAATTTCTAGTCACAACTTTCCATCAATAATTACAATACATACAGTAACTACTGTGGTTTTCTAGGTTGCTTTTTCACTTTTCCATGCAAAACCGCTTCATCCAGGTTTTCAAAACAATGACAGAATGTTTTCCTTACTGATTAAATGGATCATTAAACTTTTTAAAGTCAGATTAACACTATTTTAAACCATCCTAAACTTCTGCATTTGGTGTGAAAAACAATATTTTATGCTGAATCATTTCTTTATTTGTGGATCTTTAATACTTTGAATGCATGATGAGATACCCCACCATTGTTTACATACCATTTAATGATTTGAACATATGCAACTAAAAATGTTTCACTTAATAATTTTGAAGTGTGTGTGTCAAGATGGTGCATTGGTTATTGCTGAGGCCTCATGGATCCTCATGATTTCTGGTGACTGCCCGTGCATTGTTTACATGTTTGCGTTTCCTACAGATGTACGCGTTACGTTAATTGTCAACTGTAAGTATGTGTGAATGTGCTCTGCCATGCAATAGGTGCCTGTACGTGGTCAATGTTTGGCTTTTTGTTAAAGGTGCTTGGATAAATTCTGAAATATGGATTGATTAAGGCATAAAGTTAGCAGCACATATCACAAAGCAAAATGTACATCTTCACTAAAGAATTACACGTGCCAGTATTATAAAGCACAGAAATATGATAGTTCCACTTGAACATCCAAATGGTGTAGCCTTTGACAAAGATCCTGACCTTCCAAATCGTAAGCTTTGAATTTATGTGTATGCATCATTTTATTTGTTCATGCAGATGTGTTGTCTTATTAAAGTTTGCTTTCATTTCTTTGAAATGTTTTGAAAATGTCAGCATTTAAATATACTTAATGAGACAGTAGAGTCTTCAGGGACTCTGAGTAGCACATGCTGCCTTGATTTCTGACAATTAATATAATTTTCCATGTGAACTTACTTGTAAATGTCATTGCTATAACTGGAGGAGGCAGTTGGTACTGGCTGATTGGTTCATCGGCCAACTGTTGATTTTCATTGATTATAATTTGTCTGTCTTTGCTTACAGTCCCTTACATAGTAAATGATTTAATACTTCATTTTCACACCTTAGTCTCCTAATTTCCTAATTGAAAATGAGGTGATGATGCTTTCCTCAATGTAGTGTCTAGCAAATAAACCCTTATAGTGATACACTGTCTCCATAATGACAATAGATTTTTTTTTCTTGAATGCATTATCTTCATGTTCTAGAAGTGCATTCCTTTACTTCTCTTCAGCATGTACATATCCATTACTCAACAATTATTTTCTGTTTATTCATTTTGCTGGTTGAGTTAGCCTTTTTCTAATTCATCATTTACAATGTGAAATAGAGTATGTGGCTTATTAAAGTTAATGAATGCCAGTAAGTGAAATGTCTTCTCTGTTCTAATCACCTTATGTTAGAGCCTTGTGCAAAGTGCTGAGTGTTTGTAATGTTAATGTTCCCAAATAATTTTCAAAAATAGATTCACCACTGTTAACAGCACTCCATCATTACGCTCTTAAATAATACAGGATCTATGTCCGAGCACACTACTGCGGTTGTCAATATTTTCTCTCTATACACTACTTTTAAGTAGTGTTTCTCCTATTGTGTTTTAATTCATTGTTTTGTAGAGTTAAAACATTGGATAAGTAATTATTATGTTCAAGTAGGATGTTATTAGAACACTATCATGCAGATTTCTAGTGAGTAGCAAAGATCATTTTGTTCTTCTTAATAAGAGCAGCAAGAGTTACAGTAGTAAGTAAGATCCTTTAACAAAGTAAATAAGCAAAACAGAGCTAAAGCTGCAACCGCAAGTCACATCAACAAAATTATTTTATTAAATATTTTAATTTAAATAATTAGTTTAATCGTTCAAGTACTAGTTTCTTGCAAGGTCCACTCTTTGTTTACTGAAAGCTCTGCTGTTTATTGCAGGTTACTATGATGTCACATGACACGTGCATCTTACCTAGCAACTACACAGCATTATAATGTCCTAATACACCAAATTGTGGCACTTTGAAAAAGAAATGCACGAAGAGGAAGTGTAATGATGGCAGCAAAAACAATAAAAAATTCAGAATCAAAAATAAGAGCTAAAGGCTAAAAAAACCCAAAATACATTATGTAAACTATGGGTATTTAAATGTTTTAATCTGCGGACCCAAAGAAGAAAATTGGTGCCATACTGGGACCCAAGAAGAAGATTGCTTCAACAATGTCAGCACAGTTATACATAAGTATAAAACAATGGACATGTAATACAATCAGTTACAATTGTTGCTTCCATTCAACCTTATTTCTCACATGAACATTACTAAAAAAATAAGTAAAAAGCAAACATATTGTTAATAAAAATAAAAACTGAAAATATGTCACTGCCAGTGTAAGAGCTCAGTGTAAATTTTGGTTAGGTTTTGTCATATTTATGCAGTCAGTCTTTCAGTTTGATTGTTTCACAGGTCGTGAGAGGGTTGGTGGTGTTGTAGGTTGGAATATTTATTATATTTTCATAGCATAGACACAAAGGCTGTCTGATCAAAATCATTGTTCATGGGGTATGTCCCAGAATGTATATTACTCCATTAAACAGTAATTCAAAAATTTGCTTTTGCATGAACCTGGTTAATTTTACTACACAATCAAGTGGCGACCTATCACAAACATGTCTGTGACCCACAGTTTAAGGAATGTTGTTATAAATAAAATAACAGTGTTTCCCTGACAGTAATAGCTGCTTAACTTCAAATACAGAAAAACATAGCATACATATTTAACTCAGAAGCCTGGAGTACACAACCAGAGATGTTTTTGTATATTGAAAAGCTAATTTTCTGAGCTACTTCAAGTAGAATTGACTACTGCAATTTTATTCACAAGATGTTTAAATTATTTAATTTTCAGCCTACAGTACAAGTAATTCAAAATGTTGATGCATGAGTTATATATATATATACTCTTATTTTGAATTGCCTACCTTAATGTACAGACTGGGGATCCATTTCAAAATATTCATAACATATAAACTCTTAATGATTTTGTGTCATTTAAGGTATAAATTACTGAGAATACATTTAAATCAAAAAAAATTCCAAGGAGAAATACATTGTCAGCAAACGTTTAATTCTTAAACTACAGAGTTCCCAAATTTTGGATTCATATACCAGCCAGTATAATGATTTCCCATTGCTCTATTCTCTTTTCCTGGCTAAATAGTCCAACATCTTCAGTATAGTGTGATATTCTTTACATCTTCTATAACTCTGTGATGGCCAATGTGATTTTCTATGCTATGGTGTGCTGGGCTAGTAACATCACTTCAAGACAAGAACTAATTAAAAAGGCTGACTCAGCTGTAGCATGCATTCTGGACCCCCTGGAGGTCAGAGCGAAGAGAGAGAATGAAGATGAAACTGAGTGCCATCATAAACAATGCTGCACATCCTCTGTGTGACACACTAACACAGAGTACCTTCACCCAGCAAATCATTCAGAAGAAGTTTGTCAGGAAATGCTACTGGGGCTTCTTTATTCCAACAGCAACACATCTGCACAATGCCTCACTGTTATTATGACTGCCAAGTCAAAACTTTTCTTACTTTTGAATTTTCTTGCTCTGGTGTGTGTGCATATTATCTAAATATTATATGGTTATGTACCATTCTATTGCAGTATTACACAGTAACCTTGCAATACATCTAAACTGTGACACATAATGACACATACAGTAAATGGCTGTTAATAAATAAAATAGTGGAACAAAAAAGGTCTTTAAATATTGCAAAGACTAGGAGACTATATAACCTTTACTGAAAACGTACTCCACCTGACAATTATAATGGGATCCAAGAACAGTAAATAACCCTAACCATCCATTGTATCACTATTTGCCCTGCAATTCTTTTCTCTTTTCTTTATCAGTTTTCACAAAAGCCATCAATTCACCTAACCCAGACTCTTTTGAAATGTGAGATCAAGTCAGAGTACATGGTCATTAAGAGAACGGGTCAAATCCTTGGCAGCAGTGTTAAGAAGTACCCCACTACGGTATCCAAAAAGGGCATTTTTATGTACATATTAACACATTAACATGAAAAGCAACAAGGAAATGTATGAATGTGCAAATGACTTTTCATTACCTTTTTAATATAACAAACAAGGCAATGACAAATTATTTTTTCTGTTGATGTGAATATATAATTTGATAGCACATTGTTCATTATGGTACATCTGAGACAGAGCTTGTTTCTCTCTGACAGGTTTTCTGCAATTCAAAGCCAGCTCTGTTACATGTAGAATTTGGTTTAGCATATGGCTCCAAAAATGTAATTACTGCCAGGTTAAGTTATCATTTGAACAACATATTCTACTTTCTCCTTTGTGCCTTCAACAAAAGCAGCCAGTTCCTGACTTAGTGTATTTACTATTATTCAAGTATCTTTGCAATGCAGCTCATTTTTGTGCAAAAAAATCTTACTGTATTGAGCAGTAACATCTTTCCTATTTGATTTAAACTCTACAATATCCACATGTGCTATGGATAACAAACAGGAACAATTTAAAATATATAAACAGAAATCTCACAGATACAAGCCCCTGTTGTTGTTTTAAACAGGTTCACGCAGAAGTTTTCTTGCCTATATGTTATGGACCATTTCACAAGCAAAGGATCAAACGGTCATGGACATAGTACGTCATGGTTTAAAGAAATACTCTCTGAGGAACTTTACTACTGAAATTAATTCAAAGGCTTTCAGTGCCAAATATTCAGAGTGTACATAACTATATAGGCTATATTATAATATTCTTATCATTAGCTTCAGAAAGACAGCTTTGAGTGTTACTAATGGCTTCAGAAAGTTTCTTTATTAATGTAATACGAGGAATAACTGGGGATATACACTGCATCTTAAATATCTTAAAGGCAATTTTATGGTGTATTTTATTGCATGTAAATACACTTACATTTTGCTTTCTTCATCTTAGAAAATAAAAATCAGCTAATAAGTCATAAATTAGCCAGCCTAGGAAAACCATGGAAAAATGATAATCAAGGATGCTATCTTTGAAAACACATTAGAATAAAACAAAGTCATAGTGATAGAGTAGTAAGCAATGCTTCATCTTAGCACTAGAGTCTATTTCCACATAACTCTGATGTTTATCTAAATTCTAAATAAGTTCTGTGCCCCATCTCAAAGGTGTACAGGTCAATTTGAATGGCTAAACTGGTTCTTTTGTTATTCCCAGTGCTGCCACGATAGGCTCTATCCTCCTGAAATCTGTACTGGAATATGAAGATTAAGAAAATTAATAGATGGATAGATTATTCAATTAGCTTACCAATTATTTAACACAAATGACTGTCATAAGTCAGCTGGAGACTCTCCCCACCTCTCAAAGTCTGTCCATGTGAAATTAAGACTGCAGCACTTCCAAGGCACAGTGGGTTAACACTAGGAGCCAGGGATTCATTTCCAGCCTAGACACTGTTGGTATGATATTTGTGTAATTCCCTTATAACCACAAGTTTTGAGGGATACATTAATTTTACCCCACTGTTCCTAGCCCAACTCATTTCTAAACTGTATTTGTAAAGGAACAATGGCCTGGGGTGGCTCTAAGTTCTCCTTCTAGAATAACTTCTAGACACATCCAGAACTACATTCCAGAGCAGCAGTGGGTCTTTTATGTCAAAGTGCTCTCAGGTGCCCCTAAGACTGTTACATCACTAAATCTATTGGGTTTATGTGTTCCTGATGTTATGTTAGGGGCGGCACAGTGGCACAGTGGGTAATGCTGCTGCCTTGCATTTAGGAGACTTGGGTTCACTTCCCGGGTCCTCCCTGCGTGGAGTTTGCATGTTCTCTGGGTACTCTGGTTTCTCCCAAAGACATGCAAGTTAGGTGCATTGGTGATTCTAAATTGTGCCTAGTGTGTGTGTGTGTGTGCCCTGCCCGGGGTTTGTTTCCTGCCTTGCACCCTGTGTTGGCTGGCATTGGCTCTAGAAGACCCCGTGAACCTGTAGTTAGGATATAGCAGGTTGGAGGATGGATAATCTTGTGTTATAATCATTTTCCCTTTGTCTTGTAATTGTTATTCTCAATTTAATGTGCATTCAAAAAGGGGAGTGGCTTTGTATGAAATCAGGACCCTGAGGTGCTGCAGCAATCATGGCCGCAGTCACTGGAAGGAAGTGTACAAGCTGAAGTCTAGGGGAGACAGCTTTTTCAGTTGTTGCTCCTAGGCTTTGAAATGACTTACCTCTGCACATCAGGTCTTCATCCTCGATCGAGGTTTTTAAGTCATTTTAAGACCTACTTGTTTTCTTCTGTCTTTCATTGTGTATGATTGGATTGTGGTGGATGTTACAATTGGTTGTTTTATTAATCTGCTTTTGCATGATTGTTTGTATTGTGTTTATTTTAATGTTTTTTTGTACAGCACTTTGGCGCAGCCTCTGCTGTTTTAAATGTGCTTTTATAAATAAATAATCTAATCTAATCTAATTCCAGTTGCCTCACCTCCTTGATTTGGCATTGCCTTTCATCCTTGCCTTTTGAGTAAAATTTGGATTAAGAGTATGGATTATTTTTGAGATTTTGGTTCTTTGCATTCCTTGAGTTTTGGCTAATAAAATAGTGATTATTCTGAATTACTTATTCAATAATTTTGATTTAAAGTACTTAAATTTAGTTTTGTCCTTCACTATTAGAGTTTGATTTTGAGAGGCTTCTCATGGTTCATGCTAATGTAGGGTTTTTCTAAAGATAAATATTTCTTCTGAATGGACAGATTTTAAAAGTGCTTTGTCTGCCTATGTGTTTAAACAAATCTGTAAATGCATTGGTAATTTGTAAACTTTGTAATTGTACTAGCAGTGCCCTGAGCCTGCAGTTGGTGAAGAGAGACATAGAAACTAAACCGATTTAAATATTAGAATATGTGTCTTACTAGTTTCTTACCTTTTGTTATTTTGTATTTTTGCTCTGGTTGACTTCATTCTCACTTGTAACTTTTTGTTATCAGTCAGTTTGAAATTAAGCTTTGTAAATTAAAGGGTGTTTTGTCCCTTAGTTTTGTCCCCTTTTTTCACCCAGTCCCAATTCTGGCTGTCTTTTTGTTTGTATTCTTGTTTGTGTAGATGTGTTAACTGATCATGGAATAACAGCAAAAACTCTCTGTCTTATTGATAGCTGCATTCTGGGAGTGTTTTTGCTTAGGTTTTGGAATTTTCATTTAGGAAAAATCTTTCATAACTCTTTGAAGACTAGGTTTCTTTGGTAACTTCTCTTTTGCTTCATCTAATGGTAAGATTCAAGTAGTGCACATCTGTTAAAACTTTTAAAATCGCAAAAAATTTGATTTTATTTCTTGGCCTGGATCCATGTAATTCCCACAACTTTCCAGGAGTTGCTTCCACTTTCTGTTAGTCCTGCGAGTCCACCCTCTACTCTACTCAGATAGTCAAGCATCCTTGGTTAAGAGGTATTTACTATTCTTGTGTGAGAAATGAGACCAAGTCTGAAGAGTACCCACTTTTAATAATGGAAATTCCATTCTTTAAGATTCTCCTGTGATGATTTAGTGGCTGAAGGATCAAAACCACATCATCAGTTTTCTGCCACCATTTACTATATGATAAAACACTAAGGCCTGTGTGTGCAGTTCCTCAGAGCAATTGGATTGGTCAGTTTGACTTTGTTGTGATCGATCAGTTTGGCTTTGATGATGTGAAAAAAAGAAGTGCGAGTGTAAGATGCACAAGAAGAAGTAAAGGCGCACACTAAAGTCACCTTCAAAGATGGAAATTTTAAGACCAAACAGGGGGGGAGAAAGTCTCCTTGAAAATAATGACAGAGTCTGAGAAGCAGGCTGTATAGGAACGGAGAGATGGAGTACCAGTCAAGAAAGGATCACACACACACAAATACACAGGAACGGTACACACAGGCCAATAGAGAGCAAATATTTTTAAATTATTCTATGACCTGTGTTTTAAAATGACTTGCTAATAAATAATAAAACTGGAAAATACATGTGCAGGCTCTAAAGAAGGATAGACTTTATTATTAAGGCAACACATATTATCTGGGTTATTCAAGTGGCAGAGAGTTTGCTACATACTTATTAAGGTGCTAAGAGACAGAGTTAGAAGCAATTTGTTACTGACCAGTTTGTATTAGTAAAAGATCAAGTCATGGGCTGTTATAATTAGCTCATTATAAAGGCTTATCCTGGTGATCTTCAGTGTCACAGTTCAGATAGAATCATGATGCCAGTTGAGTATTTAAGGAGATTTTCCACTCAGGGTAAATGCTGAAGTCCGGAGATTTCTCAAGGAAGATAGGAAGAGGAAATTTTGTTTGGTTAGCATCGTCATAAGTATATAATGAGTAAAAACACAGTTGTTTTCTTATATAGAAAACTGTTACTTTAACAAGCAAAATACCTCAGGAAGTATTTCCCTTCAAATGGACATGGAAGCCTTTAAATTTTTCTCTTTCATGAAGACAGTTTGCTTTGATTAATTAACATGTTCCACTAACCTAGATGCAGGAAAATAAATAACTAAAAGTCTTATAGTTATGAGATTTCCAGTTTTGCAACAGTTCCCTGTGGATTTGTGCCCTTTGAGAATACTAACAAAGACATGTCTCCTCACATAAATATCATTTCTGCAAAGCCAAAAGGACATGTCAAAGTGAGGCTTTGCCAATGGGAAGCATTCTTGATGTACCTAAAAACACGTCTTAGAAGACCGCTGTGTATTTAAATACTGCATGGTCAGGGAGCAGGGAAGCCTTTGAAATCACGTAACATATTAAAGAGGGTTATAAAATAAAAGGCTGAAAAGAAAATATAAAGCTGGGGATAAGTTCATTTTCAGCTTATGCACCTCCTTTCACGTAATGCACAAAATGCATTTCATCTGGGAGATCCGTTTTAACATGTTTGTTTCAACTGGACTTCACATCTTGTTATAATAAAAATATAGTAAAGAAAAAATAAAGAAAGTCTTACAATAGATTATATAGTTTACTTCTATACCCTAAATACAAAGAGAACTGTTTCATTTATGTTAGGTAGAATACCCAGAGGGGACTGGGCAGTCTCGTGGCCTGGAACCCCTGCAGATTTTATTTTTTCTCTCCAGCCGTCTGGAGATTTTTTTGTTTTTTCTGTCCTCTTATTCTATGTTAATTAGTGTTGTCTTATTATAATTCTTACTTTGTCTTTTATTTCTCTTTTCTTCATCATGTAAAGCACTTTGAGCTACATTATTTGTATAAAAATGTGCTATATAAATAAATGTTGTTGTTGTTGTTCTGTATGTACATTTTTTATTATCGTTATAGTACAGTAATAGAACAGTAAACAAAATTAAGTTAGCCAATAGTTATGTTAGTAATAAAACATACTTTACTGTGCCTTAATACGGAGTGGTGATATTATCCAGGGCATGTCAAAAGATTGAAATGCTTCATATTTATTTTAAAAAGGATCTATGGTAACTACATTGTGGAAGTAAAAAGAGACATTTTGCACATTTGATATTTTTATAACCTTATATGGGGACAAAATAAATTGAATGTGGTTATTTCCTTAATCTAGTACAATGTATCTACATGTGTACATGAATATAATGAACATACAGATTATCAAGCTGAAAAAGAATTTCAGTGACATTGGCTAACATATCACAAAGCCAAAATACACAAAAAGGTCAGTTGACTAATGAAACTCTAAAATAATGAAAGAAAAATGGTAGCACCAACCCTGAAGTACTCTCAAGAAACTCAATATCTGTTATGAACAGAGGACAGATCAGATCAAGGGAGCAGTAATTATTGGGGTACTAACCTGGTAGCCCCATTTAAAGGGCAAACTGAAAAAGCAAAAAGGACGCACCGTGGCACAAAAAAATCAGCCCATACAGAGTACTCTCTTCCTCTCGCATGGGAGCTTGTTCAGCTTGTTCAGTGTCGACTTCTGGTCATCAATGTAACGCCACGTTCCAGGACTGTCTGGTTTTATGGCGTCCTGGCCAGAAAGGGCAGGGTGAACTCTAAGTGTCACGGCCAGGGTTGGGTGCTCTCAGTGGGTATCTTCTCGGTGCTGCAGGTCAAAGAGAGGATATTGTTAGTGACAGCGTTCCTTTTGTTCTTGGAGTTGTATTACTCACCTCAGTCAAGGCAGGAAGATGATCCCCAATCACACATGTGTCATACCGTATAAGGCTCATTTTGCTGATATAAGACTATAAGACAAGGCCAATATATTTTACAATAGTTTAACCAGGATTGTGCAGCCTGGATTGTGTAAACTTTTATTTCAAAAGGGGAAAATATGGGTGTGTATGGTTCCCTTGTTGCAACAGTAAGGATTACAGATAATGTACCATCTGAGTCTGGCTAACAGTCTGTTGCAGAATGGCCCCATGTGCCATGAAAATAGTCCAGTGCAGTGGTTACATAAAAACAAATGATGTTGTGAATGGGCACTATCCAAATCTTATGAGGCCCCAATATAAAATTAGTGGGCCACATGGAGTTGTAAGACTGACTTCCTGATATAATCCCCTTTTCATGAAACCTAAATACAAAAAAGAATCTTCTTCTTGTACATCTTAGGTTTTAAAGACACAATAAAGCTCAACATAAAGATTAAAGAACCAACTCTTGTAACATAATCAGTTTTACCATCCACACCATATTAATTTTGAGAAAAAGCTTCTTTTGTTTGGGAACAATAACATCAGAAAAAAAATTTGAGTAATCTTAGTTGTGAACTACAATATATGCTTATGAAAACAGAATAAATCAATTTTTTATTTCACCAAAACTAAATATTATTTTGCTGTCAGAAATCTTGATAAAAGAGGCTTCCCCAAATACAAATTTTGCAATATTTACCCAGAAAATAATAACTCTTTGCATTTATATAGTGCTTTTCTCACTACTCAAGGCACTCAGCAATTGCAGGTTAAGGGCCTTGCTCAAGCGCCCAACAGAGTAGAGTACCTTGTGGCATTTACAGGATTTGAACCAGCAACCTTCCGATTGCCAGAGCAGCTCCTTAGCCACAGAGCCACCACTCCGCCTAGGAAGTCACCTTAATTTTGAAATGACAAAAAAATGACTTTAGACAATTTTTTTGCAATCAAAGCATAAGTCAATAACTTAAACTAACAGAACCGAATATCCAGTCTTTCTCTAGATTTGTTTCACCTGGCCTTTCTCCTCAGAAATATGTCTATATTTTATATGTTCACTGATTATATTATTTAGAATGTGAAGCAAACATGTCCGATTCCTTGGGATGAGGCTGACATTTGTATATATTTGTGTAGCCACCAAGCAGTTGAATCCAAAGTGATGAATAAATCACCTGGGGCAACAGGTTGTAATAACAGTACAAAAAAAAAACTGAGAACCTTGATTAGATGTACTGTATATGAAAAATAAACTCATCCCTCGTTCTATGTAACACTTTTTAGCTTATATCAGTGACTAGAAAACACCTTGACCTTCCTTGCTTATCAAAGACAGAGGCAAAAATCCCCTGCAGCTGAATGGGAGAGAAAAGCAGCTTAAATGTTTCATTTCCATAGAGCACAAAAGCCAGTTTCATATCTCAGCCTCTGTTTAAGAAGTTAAGATACCTGAATGTGTCAGTACTGGTTTAGTATAATATCCTAAAGGGGACATTGATAGGATATATTAACCTGGCATTCTTAAACCCATTAAATAGAATCTAGGGGATGCATAAGTCTTAAACTCCTGCTGGCAGCATCACCCTTGATATTACAATAGTCTATATAGAAGGACTTTAAATATATATACTGCTAGTGGAGTTTGTTAAATAAATTATAAAAGAGTCTGTTAATTTCCTGATATTAGTTCTTCATCTTATTAGTTGGGCAGCACGGTGGCGCAGTGGGTAGCGCTGCTGCCTCGCATTTAGGAGACCTGGGTTTGCTTCCTGGGTCCTCCCTGCATGGAGTTTGCATGTTCTCCCTGTGTCTGTGTGGGTTTCCTACCAAAGACATGCAGGTTAGGTATTTTGGTGATCCTAATTGTCCCTAGTGTGTGCTTGGTGTGTGTGTATGTGTGCCCTGTGGTGGGCTGGCGACCTGCCCGGGGTTTGTTTCCCGCCTTGCTTTGTTTCCTGCTGGGATTGGCTCCAGCAGACCCCGTGACCCTGTAGTTAGGATATAGAGGGTTGGATAATGGATGGATCTTATTAGTTGGAGACCTTTGGTAGCACCCTAAAAACTCAGAAAATTAATTCTGGCTATATGAAAGACCTTTGTTCATGCTTCAAAATCTATGTTATTCCTGAACAATTTGACCTTTACTTACATACTTTAATCAAAATACTAAATCAAAAGAAACCAAAAATATTTAAAAAGTATTATTGTTTGCACTATGCTTGAATTAAGATCAAAAGCTACCAAATTCTACCAAATCAGTAAAGTTGCATTTACTCAATACCTGTATCACATTGATACTAATAATGTCCTACTGTTTTGTTTGCTTACTTTAACAATTTACTTCAATAGCCTTGTGACCATGAAAGTTGCTAAAAATACTAATTAAGCAAAAAAAAAAAAAAAAATAGGCTAATTAACAAAAGCAGGATGGGAACACAATCTTTATTTTTAAAATGGTGGAGAGAGTTCAAAAATAAATTAAATGGATCCCCGTTGTCCACATAACAAATCTAACCTGATAAACCCAGTGAATTTCTGTGGACTTCCAACACAAAGTGTCTCGATTTGAAGGTTTGCACTGTGGTAAATTGTCAGTAGTGAGACTTTAACCTGAAGCAATTAGCTTAGAAATGAGCCAAACTGAGACCCCCCTGTTAGTCAGCCATGCATAGCTCATCTGAAAGCAGACTGTTTTTCTAGTGACATCATTTGATCTCTCATTGTATTCGTCCTTTGTCGCCACTACACTCCATCCGTTTACAGTGCAAATCTCATCCTCATCTCTAACTGAATTGCTTTGAACTCACAACACGAAAACAAGTATTCCATTTAGCAGAAAAATGTGTCAATGGGATAAGTAAAATTCTCTTGACAAGGTTTCTTAAAATAAGCTAAATAATTTTGAATACAAATTTCTTGATAAGTCTATAAACCTTACAATAAGGAAAAGAAGATTTAATGATTTGATATAAAAATCTTTTCACTTGCCTAAATGAAATTTTTTTTGTGCTGTCCTTTTATATTCAAATCAGTAAGGCGCACTGTACAATAACATGCCAAAAATACACTTGACTTGAGCATTCCTAGTTTTCATCCTGTTTCTCTGTACGTTCGTTTGCTCAGAGGTTGATGCATTTGCTGCTTCCTGAGCAGCTCTTCTTTTCAGCATCTTTTCGAATTAAAAATGGTTAAGTCAGTGTTTGTGTTGTACATTTTCTTTAATTTTTCACTTAAGCTGGCACTTAAGTCTTCAATCTGCCTCAGGAATTATTTACAGTGCATCCGGAAAGTATTCACAGCGCATCACTTTTTCCACATTTTGTAATGTTACAGCCTTATTCCAAAATGGATTAAATTAATTTTTTTCCTCAGAATTCTACACACAACACCCCATAATGACAACGTGAGAAAAGTTTACTTGAGGTTTTTGTAAATTTATTAAAAATAAAAAAACTGAGAAATCACATGTACATAAGTATTCACAGCCTTTGCTCAATACTTTGTCGATGCACCTTTGGCAGCAATTACAGCCTCAAGTCTTTTTGAATATGATGCCACAAGCTTGGCACACCTATCCTTGGCCAGTGTCGCCCATTCCTCATTGCAGCACCTCTCGATGGGAAGCGTCGGTGCACAGCCATTTTAAGATCTCTCCAGAGATATTCAATTGGATTCAAGTCTGGGCTCTGGCTGGGCCACTCAAGGACATTCACAGAGTTGTCCTGAAGCCACTCCTTTGATATCTTGGCTGTGTGCTTATGGTCGTTGTCCTGCTGAAAGATGAACCGTCGCCCCAGTCTGAGGTCAAGAGCGCTGTGGAGCAGGTTTTCATCCAGGATGTCTCTGTACATTGCTGCAGTCATCTTTCCCTTTATCCTGACTAGTCTCCCAGTTCCTGCCGCTGAAAAACATCCCCACAGCATTGGGTATGCTTCACTGTAGGGATGATATTGGCCTGGTGACGAACAGTGCCTGGTTCCCTCCAAACGTGACGCCTGGCATTCACACCAAACAGTTCAATCTTTGTCTCATTAGACCAGAGAATTTTGTTTCTCATGGTCTGAGAGTCCTTCAGGTGTCTTTTGGCAAACTCCAGGTTTGCTGCCATGTGCCTTTTACTAAGGAGTGGCTTCTATCTGGCCACTCTACCATACAGGCCTGATTGGTGGATTGCTGCAGAGATGGTTGTCCTTCTGGAAGGTTGTCCTCTCTCCACAGAAGACCTCTGACAGAGTGACCATTAGGTTCTTGGTCACCTCCCTGACTAAGGCCCTTCTCCCTCGATCGCTCAGTTTAGAGGGCCGGCCAGCTCTAGGAAGAGTCCTGGTGGTTTCGAACTTCTTCCACTTACGGATGATGGAGGCCACTGTGCTCATTGGGACCTTCAAAGCAGCAGACATTTTTCTGTAACCTTACCCAGATTTGTGCCTCGAGACAATTCTGTCTCAGAGGTCTACAGACAATTGCTTGGTATGTGCTCTGACATGAACTGCCAACTGTGGGACCTTATATAGACAGGTGTGTGCCTTTCCAAATCATGTCCAATCAACTGAATTTACCACAGGTTGACTCAAATTAAGCTGCAGAAACATCTCAAGGATGATCAGGAGAAACAGGATGCACCTGAGCTCAATTTTGAGCTTCATGGCAAAGGCTGAGAATACTTCTGTACATGTGCTTTCTCAATTTTTTTATTTTTAATAAATGCGCAAAAATCTCAAGTAAACTTTTTTCACATTGTCATTATGGGGTGTTGTGTGTAGAATTCTGAGGAAAAAAATTAATGTAATCCATTTTGGAATAAGGCTGTAACATAACAAAATGTGGAAAAAGTGATGTGCTGTGAATACTTTCCGGATGCACCGTAAGATATGAAGAGGTAGAGGAAGTGACGACGAAGGTGGTAGGCTGCCGAGAGTTGATTCTACAATAAAATAAAATAAATAAAAAGAGTAATAAACTTGGAGGTCAATCATCACCCCGAAAGCGGATAGTAGACGTCACGTAGTATATGTGTACCAAATTTCAGGTCAATAAGTCAAACGGTTTGCGAGCTACAGGTGATTTAAAATCCTGGACAGACAAACGAACAGCCACGGTAGCATATTATATATAAAGATTCCAATTCTAATATTTCAATAGTGACATTCAATTTGATGACCCTAGTTCAGTGTTGTTCTTTATATGATGTTACACATATTGAATTTACTGTAATATTAAGTATTGAAATCTAAGTCAATTTTTTATTGACCAATTATAGTTATTTTCTAATTACAGTTTTTGTAATTTGCATGCTGATAAAGTACAGAATACAATCCAACCCAACTATTAAGATTTTATTACAAATAAACAGTGTTGATTTAGAAAATAATCTTGTCTTTAAAATAAAATAGTAAGAAACAGCTAATGTTTACTTCAGCAAATATAACCCTAGCATTTTTTTAAGTTTTTAAAATCAAAGGATGGGAAACAGATGGCAGAGGCTGAGTGGCAGATGGCAAAGAGAACACTGTAAATAACGTTACAACATATTATATTGTATATTTACAAAACTAATAAAACAAGGAGAATATCTTCTGAACTAACTTCCGTACGTATTTGCATTTAATAAATACTGTCTATTACAAGTCCAAATCTACTACAAAGTACAATAGATATGTTTTTCTCACTAATTACAGCTGTCTAATGGACTGGTAAAATTTCTTTATAAATTCTTCTGGGAATTTATGGAAGAGTTTGCAGATTTAAAATCATTATGAGTTCTTATATAAACACACTAACATCTCATTGATCTGGTTTGATATTTGCATTTAATTTTGAAATTGATTGTTATAGTTCTTATTCCATTATAATTTAGCAAAAACCTACACTAAAGGATACTTTCCAGGCTACCTTCCTGTGAACTAAAGCAGTACAGACCATGCACTAGTGGTGTAGTGCAAATTTTTGTGTCCCCTCTGCAATAAAGAAGGTTGGGGCACCTCCAAGAAAAAAATTATTTACATAAGAGCATTTCCATATTTAACTTTTTCACATTTAACATTTTTTAAGCTGTAAAAAGCTCTAAAAGTGACTATGTTCTAATTTTGCCACGTATCTGTCTTTTATTGACTCATACACATTTTGCGACTGACTCAAATTTGTATATCTAGAATGCAGTGCCAGTTGACAAACATATTCAGCCCCTCAGTCCTACTTGGTATCCAGAGCAAATGCCCCTTGAGTTACCAAAATGGTGCCCCTTGGTGTCTATAGCATGGACAGAAGGGGGCAGAATAATTTGCTGCGGTGTGTGTGCCGCTTTAGTTATATAAACATTGCCCTAGGTGGCTGCCAGTATGGCCTAATGGATTGACCACCTCTTCCAGAATGTACTTTGCTGTCAGGTTGGTGCTTAACTTCATATCAGTTCAGTGAAGGATGTCTGTGAATTCATCAGTTCATGATGAGAGAATCAGCAAAATAAAAGTTTGAGCTGTTGGTTTGAGTACATTTATCCCTGTCCATATTCCATACATAGAAATAAATGACCAAAAAAATCAGAGACAGAATATATATATATATATATATATATATATATATATATATATATTTAAAGCGTGACAAAAAGTGACATAAAAGTTACATAAAATCATTGCACAAAATCGTTACACTTTTAGGCTTAGGATTTTATATATATTCAGTAGATATATATATAGAGAGTAGATATATATATACAGTATATATATATATATATATATATATATATATATATATATATATATATCTTGGTAATTTATTACAATATTATATATATATATATATATACTGTATACTGTACATATGAAGACATAACAGGATGAATTACTAAAGCTGAATCATAAGACAAATGAGTAACAAACAACCCTCTAGAAAGCGAGGATAAACTAATGGAAAAGCCTAAACACCTCTTCAATGAAGATCAATAGGAGAATCCACAGACCTCCACTATCAATGAGGTGGCATTCAGATTAATGGGAGAGTGAACAGGAGTCAAAAAATAGTGGTGGCACGAGTTGATTGGATGCAATAATAAAGCTCTGCATATTAAGTGTCAGATGACATGATGTAATAGATGAGGTAATAATAATGGAAACGTATAAAGGCAGCACCATTCACACCATCAGCTCTGCCTCACACTACTAACTTGTGATCAGAGGTAAAACCACCTACACTCACTTTCCTCAATTCCATAATCCAATCCAAGCCAGCATCCTTCCTGAGATGTATTCAAGTGTGAAAATATGTGCATGCCAAAAAACAAGAATATGCATATGCCAAACAAAACACAGATTTATAAAACATGGTGTACGCACATTTCTATGCAATATACCTTTATAAATCACAAAGATCTTGTAAATATGTGCATGCAAACGAGCGTCCTTCTCCGCCGAGTTGCCTCCTTGAAACATCCATATATGGACTATGCTAATCAACCTCATACATATGTAGTCATGATGCTGCAGACATTCATTGGTAGAGCAGCCCCCCTCAGGTGCATTGTGCTGTGCTCCACAACTGAGTGCACGAAGAGCATGCATTGCATTTTAGTGCCTCTCCTCTCCTCTGCACTCTGGGTGTTGGAAATGTGTAAGGTGCCAGCATCTTCAGCAGGTATGAACAACTAAGGATTCAGACAGTCATCTTACCAACAAGCCATCCACCACGTATAGTACCACACGTCTTCCAAAGTTACTTTGTCTTAAATTAAATGAATTATGGGTAGACCCAGGCCACCAAGCCATGACATTTGTTCAGTCAGTAGCTCTTCTCATCTTAACATTACATATGACTTATGTTAATGGAATGTCAGTGCTCCAGTAAACAAAAGCAGCTTAGTTCTTGCTGCATACTGTTATTGCAATATGAGTGCTGTCAATTGCCATGGTTACGTTAGGAAAACCAGACACTGCTGCAAATTTCAAATGTTGGTCAAAATTTGCTTTGATATACTGTATGTATGTACACCCAAACCAAACACAGGTCACTTAATACCTTTCGACACAGCGGGCATGATGGAGTGAAGTTTGGTGGAGATATTCCTGACCTGTTGTCCAGTTCAAGTTACAACAGCTAGGTTATATTAACTGATGAAAAACTAAAAAAGTTCTTCCGTGCAAATATGCAGTGTTGGCTCATTTAAAAGATAACTAAAATATAATCTGTACATCATATTCATCAATTCTGAGGTGAAATATGTATGTCAAGTCAATGCACATTATAAAAAACGGCTTGGTAAGAGGAACTATTATATGTGTGAGTTGTCATTTAGCTGGTTTGACTGTATTTCCCTATTTGATCAAGGGTGTCATCATTTACCATTTTTGCCAAAATGTTGCGTATGCATGGGTCAGAGCTGCTGTAAATATACACAAGTTTTCCCATCAAGTTTTCTTTTATAAATCCTAATGTTTGATTGAAAAGCTGCATATTTACATCTTGAGACTCTTAATCTGTACGACAATTTTATAAATATGAACCCTGGCCTTTAAGGGCTTGATCATCTCTCACTCATACATGCATACACATGCACACACCTTCTGCATGTGTTCTCAAAATTGATCCAATTGTTAGTATCTCTCCCAGGTCTATGGGACCCTGTCTGAATTTTCATTCTGAAAATGCACACTTATCCTGTCTAGGGTTGGTTACTCTTTATGCTGTTGTTATAGATTGTACATTTCGTTCCCTGTACTGGTGATATTATGATATTATAGGCAATGCAGAAAATAACATAATATTCACAAAATCCTTTAATGCAATTCAGATTTGGTCCTAATGTGGGCACATCCTTACAGCCTAGGAGACAAGGCAGGGATCAGCCCTGGATGGGCATCAGTCCATTGCAGGTCCCACTTATACACACAGTCGCACTCAGCAGCCAATTTGTAATTGACGATTAACACAGCAGTCACTTTTTTGGATGTGGGATTAAAACCAGAATATCTACAGAGAAATGGGGAAAATATTCAAAGTTAATGCAGGCAATGAGCAGGTGCAGAATTTGCACACAGGGTGCTAAATCCATGAGGCAGCAGCACTAACTATTGTGCCACTGAGGAAAAAAATACATCAATCTGAAATTGTTCAAACAGCCTTAGAGCATTCAATCATAAAACACCAGCTGAGCAAATCAAATGAAACTCTCTAGATCTAAAAATGTAAATAATTTCTACAGGCTCATGGCTGTGTTTACAGCTCCCATGAGTGTTTCCCAAGTATGTTTGCAGTCAGAATATAAATAAATAACACAAACCAAGAGGGGCACCTTTGCAACTTGTTATAAACAAATATTGCTGCATTGATAAATCATAATCTTCTAGCACTTTAAAATAATGATAGCAATATAGTACAAGCACAAAAATGCCTTTATCATTTCTGGAAATGTAATCTCATGGTTTACCTGACAAATGAAGTCGATCTGATTGCTCACATCATGACACCTTCTGTTCTGTAATTACCTTACCTACCATATCTTTGTGTAACCTGTGCTTGGTAGTACAAGTAGAATTTGCAGCATTCATGTTTCAGAAGAGATTTCTCTTTAGACCACTCTTCTTGTCATTTGTACATGTGTACTTTTTGAACTGTATGGTAGCATGATACTTTGCTAAAAGCCTGATAGAAAGCTCTATTAACGTGTTACATAAATCATTCAAAAGAAAACAAGGAAATTGGTATTTACAGTAAGAGCAGTGATACTTCACAGTATTGCCCTTTATATTTCTCTTGATTTAAAAATTAAAATTTATGAAGTCACCCAAATCCTCCACACCCTCCCCATTCTTCTTTACAACCCACAAAGTCCTGTGATGGCCATGTGGTGATGTTACTTGCCAAAGTCCTTGGCTTCATAAGTCAAACTTGTTAGCCAAGCTTTTTTTTTTAAATTGTCACCCTAATGAATCACCTAGTTTTACTGTATTTCCTCCCACTGCATGATAGAAAGGTAGTTAAAAAACAGCTCAAGAAGAAGTCTTTTTTAAGCTTAAATGAAAGTTTTGTTTGTGTTAAGCATTTCTAATACAGAACACATAGGAAGAAGTACAGTACTCCAAATCTTAACCTTAGATCTTCAAATGAGTGTCTCCTTAGAATTCCAAAAGCTAAACATAAAAGAAGTGGTGAGGCGGCCTTCTGCTGGTATGCGCCTAAAATCTGGAATAGCCTACCAATAGGAATTCGCCAGGCTAATACAGTAGAGCAGTTTAAAACACTGCTGAAAACACATTACTTTAACATGGCCTTCTCATAACTTCACTTTAACTTAATACTGATACTCTGTATGTTCAATTCATCATAATAACTATTCATAGTGGCTCCAAAATCTGTACCTACCCCTACTCTCTTTTCTGTTTCTTTTTCCGGTTTCTTTGTGGTGGCGGCCTGCGCCACCACCACCTACTCAAAGCATCATGATGCTCCAACATTGATGGACTGAAAGCCAGAAGTCTACGTGACCATCATCATCAAGTCAGAGGGGACTGGGCGGTCTCATGGTCTGGAATCCCTACAGATTTTATTTTTTTCTCCAGCCGTCTGGAGTTTTTTTTTTTTGTACCCCCGGCCATTGGACCTTACTCTTATTCTATGTTAATTAATGTTGACTTATTTTGTTTTCTTATTGTGTCTTTTATTTTTCTATTCTTTATTATGTAAAGCACTTTGAGCTACTGTTTGTGTGAAAATGTGCTATATAAATAAATTTTGTTGTTGTTGTTGTTGAAGTCCTTCCATGAGAACCCTAAATACAAAGAGGACTGTTTCATTTATGTTAGGTAGATTGCCCAGATGGGACTGGGCGGTCTCTTGGTCTGGAATCCCTGCAGATTTTATTTTTTTCTCCAGCCGTCTGGATTTTTTTTTTTTTTCCAGTCCACCCTGGCCATCGGACCTTACTTATTCTATGTTAATTAATGTTGACTTATTTTTTATTATGTCTTCTATTTTTCTATTCTTCATTTTGTAAAGCACTTTGAGCTACATTTTTTCTTGTATGAAAATGTGCTATATAAATAAATGTTGTTGTTGTTGTAGTACATAATTAGGCTGATGAGTTTGCACCACCAGATTAATCTTAGAGACACTAAAAAGTATACAGTAGTTGTCACTGTCATTAGAAGATCTAATCTGTAATTCCTCAACGTTAAGCTCAATGCATTTTCCATCCCTCCAGTTTATGATTGCTGGGAGCTGCAGCATGTCCTGACAACTAGGGCCATCAATAAAAGGGATGCAATGGTTGTGCAGCCCTTGGCCCCATTGTAACCATATATAGTATGTTAAGTAAATGTCATAAAAATCATAAGTCTAAAATTCCAATTTTATTTTCATGTAAACTTACATTTCTTCAGTGGAAGTAAAAAAAAGCAACTTTTTTATGAAACACATTAGATGATGAAATGCTGTCAGCACATGATCAGTCATTAAAATGTTTAGCAGCATTTAAAAGAAAATATGTCTTATTCAGAAGAATTACTGCAGATTCATTTTAAAATTTTACATTGTCATCATCACTGCAAGTCCCAACTAATGAAATTAACAAATACTGAACCATCAACATTCTCAATACTTAATGTTTGTTAAGATGCAGAATACTTTTCTGTAACTACACATTCCATTTTCCAAGTTATGATTTTCTGGTGGTGATTTCTTGTGTCTTTTACCATTGATCATTGCTTTATAGATCTTTACAAATAAGCAGATATCTTCATAAGAAAGAAGGCTAACAAAATGCATGGCCAGTTGACAATGAAACAAGAACAGCACAAATACTGTACTAGTTAACACTGTCCATTCTAAGTAAATACTTGTATTGTTACTTCTATGTTTCGAGTGCCTTTCCCGACTGCATGAGAAGCAAAGCGGATATGCCTGTTTTAAACAAATTCAAATCAAGGCCAATGATTTAAGCAGAACTCTTGCTGCATAAATATTGAAGGATATAACCAATAATGTAACTGAAGTTTCATCAGCCCAAGGGAGCTTTAAATTTTGTTCATTACTTCTCAGAATGTTCTCTACTCAGCAGTACTGAAAAATAAAGCATTTATCTGAAATTATTTTTACCAGAGAGTTTTGTTCTAAACTGTGGCCTCATTCACCTATGACCACAGCGTCAGCATCTTTCAAAGGCACTAGGATATTGTTAAAGTAGTTGTAAATAAAAGAGAAGAACATAGAAAAAGGTTTGGGTTGCCACGTCGTCTTCTTGAAGGTTTGGCTGGAAAATGAGAGTAAAAATCATCAATTGGTCTTCACAGAGTTGAGTCCAAAACAGAACTGATTCATGGCTAAAAAATATGGTGTTTTTAAAGTCGCATGGAGGAAGTGATGTCATTGGGCCCAGTACCAGAAGTGATGTTGACGGTCCTAGAACTGAATGTGACACCATTGGGCCTGGAACAGGAAATTAACCCAACCTCCCTTGGGTGGTCTGCAGGAGAAAGAGGTAAAGGGTTAGTGCACACTGCCACCCCTTGGTTTGGCATGGGATTACCATCATTTAAGCCCTTTTGCTGCCTCCCATGCAGCATGTGCCATGGGCCCCCTTACCCCCCAACTGAGAAGTTGTGAACCCAACAAACAGCATTAGCATTGGTGTGGAGAGACCCCAATGATGAACTAACAAAAACTTGTAGAGCTGCAGGTCCAAAAACCACCTTGTAACACACAGATTTGATTCCTTATGTAAAGCCATCCACTGTAAGGGTGCATGGTTTGTAACCAAGGTGAACTCACAACCCAAGAGATAATACCACTACTGTGTAATAGCCAATTTAATCACCAAGACTTCTTGTATGCTTCTCTGCATACCTGGCTTCCCGGGTCAGTAGTTTCCAGCTCAGGAACATAATGAGGTGTTCAATACCGTTGACACTCTGGCTTAGCACGGCAAAGACAAGTTAGGAGCTTTCAATACTGTTGCTGACATTAGGGATTGCTTTAGGTCACTAAATGCAGCTTCTGTGTTATCATTGTATACTACAGTATTCAGGGCCCTCTTCTTTTTCAGATTCAGAGTCATCCAGGTAGGCAGCACTATAGGAGTTATCAGGACATAGCACTTTATCCACCAGATGTTCAGAAGTCACTGGTGCCCCATGTCACTCAAATGGAATGACATACAGTAATACTGCCAGTGACCACTAGGCATGCTAAAGACATTCTAAGCCTTTGCAGAGTCCATTAAAGGAACCTACCAGTATCCTTAAGCCATGTCAAGTGCGGTCAAGAATTCTGCCTGTTCTAGCTGTTTGAGGAGGTCATCCACTTGTGGCATCAGATAGGCATCAAAATTTGAGACTTGATTAAGCCAACAGAAGTCATTGCAGAATCTCCAATTACCATCAGGCTTTGGGACCAAGACAATAGGGCTAGACTAGGGTCTATGACTCTCCTCAATAACACCTAGCTTCAACATACACTTGACCTCTAGCTCCACCTCAGCTCTTTTTGCCTCAGGAACTCTTGAACAATCACCTTCGGGCTTTGTCACAATGTCGTCTGCAATTAGAGAGGTCCATCTGGGTTTTTCGCTCATCACCTCCAGTACATACAGGATAACTGTTTCCAGCTCCTGTCATTGTCTGGCAGCCAAATTGGGACCAAAGTTAAGGATTGTTTTGTGAGCAAAGAGTGAATGGGGCTGGCTGGAGGAGGGATCAGAATCCCTAGCCATCTTTGGTTTCAGCAGATTGGGTTGTGTAACCAAATGGACCAGTAATTAGGGGTGGAGGTGAGGACTATGACATGATCTCTTTGGTGGAACTCCCAAAGAGATGTGCCACAGTCATAATAACAGGCGTGTGCTGCTTCTGTCTGTTCCATGTGACTTTTTAGGATGGGTCAAATTTTTGCAAATCTATCATGTAACTATGCAATATATTGTAGTGTATTTGTGGATGGGGGAGCTTCTTCCTCCCATCCTTCCTATAGAATATCTAATAGGCCCTGGGGTTGATGCCCGTATAACAATTCAAATGGTGAGAAACCCGTAGAGGCTTGGGATCTTCTCAATAGGCAATGAGGATGAGAAGGTGGGCTGAACCTTGTTCCTCCCATCCTCGCTGACCACCTTGCATATCATCTTCTTGAGGGTGTGGTTAAACCTCTCTACTAGACCATTAGTTTGAAAATGATATACCAAGGTCTTTAAGTACTTAAGTAATTTGGATGTCTCCCTGAACATTTCTAAATGAGGTAAAGGGCATTCTCTGGTCCATCAGGACTTCTTTAGGGATGCCGCTTCTTGCAAAGACCCCTACCAATTCCTGTGTGATGGCTTTGGAGGTGGCTGTGCACAGAGGGGCAGCTTTGGGATATTTGGTAGCGTAATTGAGTAGGACTAGGATACAGTATATTTATGTCCTCTAGCTGAGGATTCTAGGGGTCCTACTAAGTCGACCTTCGAACCTCATCATTAATCCCTGGTCAATAAAATCTGAGCTTAATATGCTCAAGGGCTTTTTTGGTGCCCAAATGGGCTCCCATGAGGTGGGTGTGTGCTAGTTTGCAGACCAGCCACCAGAAAGACTGTGGGACCAATAACAATGACCGTAACTCTCCCTCATGCTCTGCTACTCGATATAGAAGGTGATTATTCAAGACAAAGTGAGGGCCCTGTTACATAGGATGTTGAGTGCATTGGCCATTTACCAGAACTACTGCATTTTTTGCAAATTTAAGGGAATCATCATTCCATTGCTCCTGCTTAAAAGATGTCGGCGTTTGTTTAAGCTGAAAATATAATAATCAGAGATGGTCCATGCCAACCTCAATAGGCGTGGTTTCATCTCACACTGCTGCAGTGCTTGATGATGATGCTCCATCTTGTGATGTCCTGGGATCTGTCCTGTCCTGGGAATTGCTCCAGCCGGCTGTATACACAGTGTCAGGGCAGCTTGGGACGTATTTTCTCCATCCATTACTATGCCCAGAAGTATTTTTAGGAGTGGGTGGTGTTATGCCGCTTTAATTGTTAGACCAGTATCACAAGAAACAAGTATTTCAGAGGACAGCTCCATTAGTTTCTTGAGCAATCCACCGTAATTGATGAAACATGAAGAAGTTCTGTACCAGCAAGTTTCTCCATGAATGTAGGTCAGACTGGTCTTACCTTTTAACCATTGTCACAGCAAAACAAATCGACGAACAATAATGGAAATGTTGCTACCAGAATCAGTTAAAGCTGTCACCCTATGCCTGTTAACAAGTGCCCCTCCTGTACAAGGAAAAGAAAGGGGGTTAGCAAGTGCACAAAACCTCTCTCCCCTTGTTGTCCTGCAACCTATGTCTTTGCTGAGCAGAGAACAGTGTTGCTTGTACTTGTACTTTAGCGTTCTCTCTATGTAGTGGCGACTGGGCTCTTGAGCAGTGACATGTCCTTTCCAGGTTTGAAGAGCAGATCATTCTGACCCTTCGGATTGTGAAGCCATTCTGTGTATTGATATGATCTTATAGAGAGCCTCCATATTCTTGAAAGGATGCCTCTGGACTATCTGGGTGAGATGTTCAGGAAGAGCATTCAATAAAAAATCACAGGCGACTTTGACTACCTGTATGGTGCTGTTTATATCTGTCCTTAACTGGCTACATCTCAGACACCAGCCCTGTTCATCATGGGACAAACTGTCACACAGCCACCCTATCTGACCCTGGGACAATTTACACTCAGCAGTCAGACTAACAGATATGTCTTGGAGCTGCGAAAAACATTACAGAAAAGCCAATGAAGGGTTGGATAGATCACGTACACTCTACACTGACTATAAGTGTCTTGAGCTTTTAGGCAGCAGAGTATACTTGTGCCTGACTGAATGTTGTTTAACCCTAAAAATGTATTAAAAAAATACAATTGGTCTGAAGATGAAATCAACAATAAATAATTTTTTATTTATGCATAACTAGAAACATTGCCCAGGCAAAACTATCTAACTTTTAAAATAGTCATGATTAAAGTACAGTGTACCATTGCGGAAAGTAATTAAATTAATTTTATTTATTTCAGGGCTTAAAACCCAACAAAAGGCACTGTCCTTAAAACTACCCATAGTAAAAAGTAAAAAGTTGTCTGATGTTTCTTCCTGTGGGATATGTGCACAAAATTTTGTTGCAATTGGAGCAAGGGTTTGAAATTGTATAAAGAACAAGCACACACACACTGAGCTTCATATGTTAGATGGGGAAAAAGGCTGACAACGATGTTTTGGTCATAAATTTGGTTTTATATTTAAAATCAACACCTATGCCATTAACAACCCCTTTTATTTACTGTACTTCGGTAACACAAAGAAATATACAGTACATGGGTTTCTCTTATATAGCCAATGAGCCTTTTTCTTGCTCACTGATGACAATCCACATCCCTTAGTGATTTGTGTTTTTGCTTGGCTCACCTACAGATGCATGTCTGAGCTCTCCAGTTCGCTTCAATGAGCTGCTTTGGGCAAAAGACCTTTATCTGTAAGGGCTCAGTTTTTAAAATGACAGTGGAAACCAGCCAGATGAATGTCTTTTGCTATTCTGTGTAACAGGATGGTTGACACTTAGCCTTTAACAGTGCATTAGTACAGCAGTTTTTAAAATTTATTTTACAATTATGCTTGTGTTTCTTAAATATTGAATGGTGTCATTAGTTAAAATAATAATTATCTTGCTGGAATGTTTTTGTTTATTTTACTTATTGCAATTGCTACTACAATGAAAAAACAATAAGATCTCCTTTACCACATGTTATTTCCGCACTGCTACCCTGTCTAGTGAAGAAAGTAAGCCAAAGATTCAAAATGAAGAAATCAATCAAAGATATGGAAACAGGCAAAAGATTACCAGTGGTTCTTTAGGCTCAATTAATTGAAGATAACATTGATACATACCTACTAAATTTGAAAAAAACAAAGTTCTTTCCCAATATGTTCACCCCCACCCTGCACCTCAGTATGTCAGTATGTACCTGGGCAAATCAAGAATATGAACACCAGTGCTACATACAGTATTGGCATGTGGTGTATTGTTGTGGACCACGTAATATAAAATGTTAAACCTTTATATGGAAATTTTATTTCATAAAATTTTTAAAGGTAGTATATAAATACAGTACTGGATGTGTATGTAGTAGTTTAGGTACACACTTTACTTATTTGTATTCTAACACCCACAACCAGTCAGGGGGGAACAACACCAGCACGTGTTCCAGGAGTTTGAATTGCTTTTGCTTTTATTAATCGCCTTCCAACTAAGCTTTAATCGCACTCAGACTCGTCTAACCCCTCACTCTTGCTCCTGTATATTCACACATTCACTCTGTGCTGTTCACACACACCACACTGCTCCTGCTTGTCTGCACCTGTCATGCAGGTGCCCTGTGTGATTCCCACACTCCATCACCAATGCCAAGCAAAAGTGCTCCTGTTCCAGCACCTTCCACCCTCAAACCCATCTGTCATGCTCCTTCCACCCTTTTTCCCGAGACCTCTTCTTCTCACTGAGATGATTCATTTTCACAATGCACTGCACCTTCTGAATGCACAGTGCTCTGCAGCTGCACAGCCACATGGCCCTCTGCATCTCCAGCCTGATCATTACAGTATTATACTTTCATAATGTTAAAAAAAAAACAAAAAAAACATGAAAATGCTGTGTTAAAAAGGCTACGTTACTCGCAAAAATTAACATGTTAAGTTTCTCAGGCCTTATATATATACTAGCAGAATACCTGCGCTTCGCAGCGGAGAAGTAGTGTGTTAAAGTAGTTATGAAAAAGAATAGGAAAAATTTTAAAAATAACGTAACATGATTGTTAATGTAATTGTTTTGTCATTGATATGAGCCTTGTTGTCATATCTATATATATATATATATATATATATATATATATATATATATATATATATATATATATACCGATATATATAGCAAAATACCCGCGCTTCGCAGCGGAGAAGTAAAAAGAGAAGGAAACATTTTAATAATAACGTAACATGATTGACAATGTAATTATTTTGTCATTGTCATGAGTGTTGCTAGCGTATATATCTATACTAATAAAAGGCAAAGCCCTCACTGACTCACTCACTCACCTACTGACTCATCACTAATTCTCCAACTTCCCGTGTGGGTGGAAGGCTGAAATTTGGCAGGCTCATTCCTTACAGCTTACTTACAAAAGTTGGGCAGGTTTCATTTCGAAATTCTACGCGTAATGGTCATAACTGGAACCTATTTTTTCATCCATATACTATAATAGACTTCTGCTCGATGCCCGTGGGAGGCGGAGTTAAGCCTCCCACATAATTTAGTGCCTGCCCATATAAGGCCGTCCGTCAGCACCAATCCAATAGAAACACTGCCGCTAAATATTCACGGGAGAACGACTGTGCTTATGCAGAGGAAGATGACATGGTCATGGTGGTGTTTGGCACAAACTCAGCGAAACTGTGAGAGAAACTTTTAAGTGCCGGGTCTTATCTAACATTAAATACAGCCGTGGACATCGCACGACATGGCACCAGCACAGCTGGGAAACTTCGATGCATGTACACCGAGCAGCTCATGTGAACTGACGCAGTGCACAGACAAAAAGCCACATTCCTTCAGTGCAGAAAAAAGGTCTGTATAGGGCTTGTATGGTTGTTTTTTAGCTTTAGCAAAACGCCGGATCTGCGGCCACGCTTCTGCTTTCTTTCCCTCCTCCGTCTGTGTTGTCTCCTAGACCTGACAACAATCCACGGAGAGCCCGCTGGTCTTGCTATGTTTTCTGGGATATTGTGCGTGTGATGAAAAACACTCGAAACAGATGTCTGGCTCAGGACACGGATGTCTATAAGGTTCTGAATGGTGTAGCGGATGTTCGCCAAACCGATCGTGCACAAACAAGTACAAAAAAAAAAGTACAAAAACAACAAAAAAGTGCACTCAAAAGGAGAGCCCTGAGCCGCTGCGACCATGCGTGCCGCCATGCTCCTAGCTTAATTGAAGTAGGCTTGGCACTTTTTATAACTTTTTGGTTAGTACATTAGAAAAATGATTGGTGTTTTGGTAAATTATGCACATTATATTATATATCAAAATGCCGGCAGTCTCAAATTCTGCGAAAAACATTATAAATATACCCGAAGAGACACTTTTAAGGAAATTTAGAAAATTTTGCTTGGAGAAGGGGGTTGGCTTAAATACCGGTCATTAACAAATACATATAATTTATTAGGTAGAGAAGGGGTTCGGCTAATATACCGGGTCGGCCTGTATTCCGGGATCTACGGTACTCTCAAATCGACAAGCCACACGACGTGGCGCAATGGTAGCGGCTTCTCTTCTAGCGCCGACATCCGAGGTTCGATTCCTGAGTGGGGATGCACTGAGTATGTATGCGCGCTTCCGATTCATTTTACCCTCGCATCCCCTTGGTTTGAGACATATGAAAAAATATGCGGTTAACGCAGAATCATGTTACGTTATTTTTAAAATGTTTCCTTTTCTTACCACGAGCACAGCTGAGAAGCTTCGATGCATGTACTCCATAATGCGTTAAAAAAAATAACGCATTTAATCACACTTTCAATTTCAAGCAAAGGGGAACTTTTGTCAATCCATGATTTCCTGGTACATCGACAGTACTGCCGCTCCCTATACACAGAGTACGCATTCTGCGTAGGGCACCAACTCCCAGGGGGGCACCATCCCAGCTGCTCAAAAAAATCGTTTTTATATATTATAATAATAAATTAATATTAATAATATACATATACAAATAAACAAAAATATAAATGTATATATTGCATTTTACGGTGAACGCAGAGTAGGCTAAGCACACGTGATGACACGCGCACCCTCACCTCTGTTACGGCTGCCTATTTGGCCAAAAATGATAATAATTGAACAATATGCCTGCTCCTGGAAAGAGACATCAACAGTCCGGCGCCGAGAAACAAAAGAAAAAAAAAAGCCCAAGATGAAGCCTGTGCATGTAACCAAATCACTGGATTGCTCTGCGCATAGCAGTGACGCTCCCTGTAACTGTTGCCTCTGCTGAGCGAAGTTTTCTAAAATGAAGCTCATCAAAACGTACTTGCGCTCATCTATGGCACAAGAGCGCATCAGTGGTCTGGCAATTGTCAGCATCAACTCTGAATTAGCAAAGGCTTTATCATATGAAGAGCTCATTTACGACTTTGCCTCAAGAAAAAGCAGAAGTGTGCCTTTGTAAATTTTGAACTTTGGAAAGCTCCAGCAGATGACAGTGTTGATTTTATTTCAGTTTATTATTGTTTATTTTATTTATTATAAATGTTTTATTTAAAGTGTAATTTTAGTTTGTATTTTTTGCTGTACAGCTACAATTGCAATTTATAAATGATACAATTTATTTATGTATTTACTTTTATTTGAATAAAGTTCTATTTTGGCCCCTATAGTAGGTGTTTTTTTTATTATTTTATTTTTACTTCCGTAATATATGGGGGAGGGGCACAAAAGTAAATTTCTGCTTAGGGCACCCATTTGGCCAGCAGCGGCCCTGTACATCGATTACATTGATGCACAATGAAAAGCAAGCAAAATTAGATGCATTACAGAAAGCGGACTTTGTGGCTCTTACAGGGGATCATTGGACCTCTGTGACCATTAGTAATTCTAATTACATCTAATTACAAAATGTTCAATGATCACACTGTTTTAGCCTAATGTACAAAATAATTTTGGCTAAGGTTGCTCAGAGTTTAAAGGTGAAGCTGGTCAAATTACCTTTTATGTTTCTGACTTATTTTTTTAAGAAGAAAAACTACACTTTATGTTGAAATTTTGGTTATTATTATTTAAAGACAATACCATTCTGGAATTGTACTTAAGGTACTTAAACTACCACTTTATTTTTAAGTCTGCCCAATTTTAGCCAGGGATGATATTTTTGTTTCTGTTTTGATTTGAAATGCAGTTTAAAAGCATTTTTTTTCAGAAATTAAAAGAGCTTGAGTTTACAATATTCATGTCCATGTCTACTATTTGATTCTGTTGCCCACTAAAACCCTTTTAAATTAAAAAAAAACATTTGAGATTTGGGGCAAATTTTCATGTGTGATTACATACGATTAATCAAGATTAATTATTACACAGCCTCTAACTAATTAGATTAATTTTTTGAATCGAGTCCCACCCCTAATACAGTGGTGTGAAAAACTATTTGCCCCCTTCCTGATTTCTTATTCTTTTGCATGTTTGTCACACAAAATGTTTCTGATCATCAAACACATTTAACTATTAGTCAAATATAACGCAAGTAAACACAAAATGCAGTTTTTAAATGATGGTTTTTATTATTTAGGGAGAAAAAAATCCAAACCTACATGGCCCTGTGTGAAAATGTAATTGCCCCCTGAACCTAATAACTGGTTGGGCCACCCTTAGCAGCAATAACTGCAATCAAGCGTTTGCGATAACTTGCAATGAGTCTTTTACAGTGCTCTGGAGGAATTTTGGCCCACTCATCTTTGCAGAATTGTTGTAATTCAGCTTTATTTGAGGGTTTTCTAGCATGAACCGCCTTTTTAAGGTCATGCCATAGCATCTCAATTGGATTCAGGTCAGGACTTTGACTAGGCCACTCCAAAGTCTTCATTTTGTTTTTCTTCAGCCATTCAGAGGTGGATTTGCTGGTGTGTTTTGGGTCATTGTCCTGTTGCAGCACCAAGATCGCTTCAGCTTGAGTTGACGAACAGATGGCGGACATTCTCCTTCAGGATTTTTGGTAGACAGTAGAATTCATGGTTCCATCTATCACAGCAAGCCTTCCAGGTCCTGAAGCAGCAAAACAACCCCAGACCATCACACTACCACCACCATATTTTACTGTTGGTATGATGTTCTTTTTCTGAAATGCTGTGTTCCTTTTACGCCAGATGTAACGGACATTTGCCTTCCAAAAAGTTCAACTTTTGTCTCATCAGTCCACAAGGTATTTTCCCAAAAGTCTTGCCAATCATTGAGATGTTTCTTAGCAAAATTGAGACGAGCCCTAATGTTCTTTTTGCTTAACAGTGGTTTGCGTCTTGGAAATTTGCCATGCAGGCTGTTTTTGCCCAGTCTCTTTCTTATGGTGGAGTCGTGAACACTGACCTTAATTGAGGCAAGTGAGGCCTGCAGTTCTTTAGATGTTGTCCTGGGGTCTTTTGTGACCTCTCGGATGAGTCGCCTCTGCGCTCTTGGGGTAATTTTGGTCGGCCGCCACTCCTGGGAAGGTTCACCACTGTTCCATGTTTTTGCCATTTGTGGATAATGGCTCTCACTGTGGTTCGCTGGAGTCCCAAAGCTTTAGAAATGGCTTTATAACCTTTACCAGACTGATAGATCTCAATTACTTCTGTTCTCATTTGTTCCTGAATTTCTTTGGATCTTGGCATGATGTCTAGCTTTTGAGGTGCTTTTCGTCTACTTCTCTGTGTCAGGCAGCTCCTATTTAAGTGATTTCTTGATTGAAACAGGTGTGGCAGTAATCGGGCCTGGGGGTGGCTATGGAAATTGAACTCAGGTGTGATACACCACAGTTAGGTTATTTTTGAACAAGGGGCAATTACTTTTCACACAGGGCCATGTAGGTTTGGATTTTTTTTCTCCCTAAATAATAAAAAACATCATTTCAAAACTGCATTTTGTGTTTTCTTGTGTTATATTTGACTAATGGTTAAATGTGTTTGATGATCAGAAACATTTTGTGTGACAAACATGCAAAAGAATAAGAAATCAGGAAGGGGGCAAATAGTTTTTTACACCACTGTATATATATGTAGATATATATATGTAGATTTCTATATATATATGTGTATATACAGTATATATGTAGATATGTATATGTATATATATGTGTGTGTGTGTGTCTATATATGCATCTACTTCCGCCATTCCTCCGCCATCTTTCCTGACGTCATCGATCCCATCATCCCTCACGGCTCCTTCCCAGCATCCCTCCACTTCCGGCTCCTCCTCTTTAAAATGGCTGCGACGCAATTCCCAGGCGTCGCGTATATGAACTATATTGTTTATATTTTTTGACCATTTATTTTTGAGTATATTGTGGAGTGCCGACAATATACGGGGCTGGAAAACCCCAAACCTTATTGCTGTCTCCTCCTATCTCTTTTACAATATATATATATATATATATATATATATATATATATATATATGCCAGCAACACACAACATTGTCAATCATGTTACATTATTATTAAAATGTTTCCTTTTCTTTTCATTACTTCTTTAACACACTACTTCTCCATGCTGCGGTATTTTGTAGTATATATATATATATATATATATATATATATATATATATATATATATATATATATACATACATGTGTACATATACACACACACACACACACATATACTATGGGGTGCCAAACAGGCAAATGCATTGATTATCTGAATATATAAAGTCGGCATCAGAATATATAAAGTCATTTCTGAATATATAGAGTCAAAACTTAAATATATAAAGTCAACGCTGGAATATATAAAGTCAAAACTTGAATATATAAAGTCATTCCCGAATATATAAAGTCAAAACCTGAATATATAAAGTCAGTGTCAGAATATATAAAGTCAGTGCTGGAATATATAAAGTCAAAACCTGAATGTATAAAGTCAGCGTCGGAATTTATAAAGTCATTTTCTGATTATATAAAGTCAACATCGGAGTATATAAACTCATTCCTGAATATATAAAGTCAAAGTCAAAATATATTGATTGAAACGACTCTGAACTGAAGTTAACAAAAACGTATTCAGAAAAATAAATTAAAAAAACACTGTTCGGTTAATGTTTTGAAAATGATGCATGTGCCCTGCCCAGGATTGGTTCCTGCCTTGCGCCCAGTGTTGGCTGGGATTGTCTTCAGCAGACCCCCGTGACCCTGTGGTCGGATTCAACGGGTTGGGAAATGGATGGATATTCCGGCGCTGACTTTGTATATTCCGACTCTGACTTTATATATTTAAGTTTTAACTTTAAATATTCCAACGCCGTCTTTATATACTCAGGTTTTGACTTGATATATTTGGGAATGACTTTATATATTCAAGTTTTGACTTTAAATATACCGGCGCTGACTTTATATAATCAAGTTTTGACTTTATATATTCGGGAATGACTTTATATATACAAGTTTTGACTTTATATAGTTAAATTTAGTCATCATTGCATAAATTTTTCTTTACCATAGAAATGTAAAGACTAAATTCAACTTCCATTCCTACCAAAGATATTTCTGGCGACTAAATAGAACCTACTTATATCCAAATTCGAGCTATTGAGCTGTCGCCTGCCTGCCTGAATAAGTCACCCCCGCTTCGCTCTTACTGTTTTACCGTTCATTTAATCATGGCTAGTGGGGAAGAAATTATAAAATGGAAGGAGGATTACACTGAGTATGGCTTTACCAAACCAATTATTGATGGCGAATAAAGTATCGATTATTCATAAAGCTTCAATTGGTGACCTGTTTTTCTGTGTTAACCCCATATTTTTTCATACTTCTTCTCAAACCAAGGGGGTGCAAGGGTAAAATGAATCGGGAAGCGCTGATCAATGTAATTGGTGTACCAGGAAATCATGCATTGACAGAAGTTCCCCTTTGCTTGGAATGCAAAGTGTGATTAAATGCATTATTTTTTAACGTGTTATGGAGCACATGCATTGAACCTTCTCAGCTGTGCTTGTGCTAAGAACAGGAAACATTTTAAAAATAACGTAACACGATTGTCAATGTAACCTTTTGTAAGTAGTGCCTGGAGGATTCAGTGCGGAGAAACTGTAGAGACAGCGTGTGTATTAACTTGTGGATTTTTCTGTATTTGGTAGCAGCGTCACAAAGTCGCTTCCGTAAGACTGCGTTAGCTGCGGAGCTCAGCTCAGAGCGAAACGAGGTGAATGGGAGGGGAGATGATGACGTGACTCCCCCACCCGCCTTAACTGTCAATCCCCCACAAACATAGTCTCTCGGAATTTGCATAAGCACAGCCCTTCACCTGCAATTTTAACTTAGTTACAAAGTGATCAAAACGCTTGTTTATATCTTGCGTCCTCTCATTAAACTTGTATCCCGCATTACCCGTGGGCATGACAAATGCCAGCGGCAGCCTGTCTATGAACTTAATTTAAACTTTAGGTTTACACTGTGCTTTGTTTCCGAAGTAGCAGCACTCATGAATATGGTTGAATATGTCACTCGCTCGCTTCTTATTGTTTTGCTGCCTTCTCAATTATATAATGCATGTTTTCTTCAGTGCTTTTTGGAGCTCTTCCTTGTTTTCTATGTACTGCGTTGACAGTCAGTTCACGTGATTACATGGGAGGCGTGATGATGTCACACGAAACTCCGCCCCAACTCCATTACAGTATATGGAGAAAAATAGCTTCCAGTTATGACCATTACGCGTAGAATTTCGAAATGAAACCTGCCCAACTTTTGTAAGGAAGCTGTAAGGAATGAGTCTGCCAAATTTCAGCCTTCCACCCACACGGGAAGTTGGAGAATTAGTGATGAGTCAGTGAGTGAGTGAGTGAGTCAGTGAGGGATTTGCATAAAAGGCAGTCAAAGGGCTTAACTGAAAGTACGATGTCGAGTCGGGTATTGATGAAGTGCACTAATATCTTTTCTCTCTCTTCTACAGATCATCAGAAGGGCAACCCATCTAAACTGGCAGAAACTTTCTGTGTCCCTGTCCAGACCATGTCCTCCTACTGACCTGACATCCGCCACTATCCTCACAGACCTGGCTCTTCCTACACACCACCTATAAAAACCAAACACCTCTCCTCCCCAGTTTAGTTCTATAAACTATATTTATATATATAGTTGATAAACAGCATTCGAACGTATGTGTACTTATTTTCCAGATGGAGATTGGTGGCTATTGCATCATCTGTTGAACTGTTCCAGCGATAAGCAAACTGCAAGGGGTCCAGTGAGGGGTGCAGCAGGGTTTTGATGTGCCTCATGACAAGCTTCTCGAAGCACTTCATGATAATGGGAGTGAGTGCAATGGGATGGTAGTCATTGAGCTTTTACACTTGTGACTTTTTTGGCATGGGAACTTGGTGGTGGTTTTGAAGCAGGTTGGGACAATGGCAGTGCTCAGGGAGATGTTGAAGATGTCAGTAAAAACATCTGTCAGCTGGTCTGCACATTTCCTTAGTACTATGCCAGGAATATTGTCTGGTCCTGCAGCCTTCCGTGGGTTGACTCTTCATAGAGTATTTCTCACATCGGCCACAGTCAGATTTAATGCTTGGTCGCTAGGAGGAGAGATGGTCTTCCTCATCACCACATCGTTCTATGCTTCAAACTGTGCATAGGACTTATTCAGCACATCTGGAAGGGAGGTGTCACTGTCACAGGTGGGTGGTGTTGTCCTGTAATTAGTGATAGCCTGGATGCCTTTCCACATGCTCCATGCATCCTTGTCATATAGAAAAAGCCCCTGGATTCTCTGGGCGTGTGCGCACTTTGCCACTCTGATGGTGCGGGATAGTTTGGCCCTCGCTGTTCTCAGAGTGATGTCCCGGGTCCTCAGTAGCACATGCACTTCCTTTGTAATCCATGGTTTCTGGTTGGGGCGTGCAGTTGTGTACTTGGAGACAGTAACGTTATCAATGCACTTATAGATGTAGCTAGTCACTGATGGCGTGTACTCCTCCAAGTTGATACAGTAGCTGTTGGTTGCAGCCTCTCTAAACATGTCCCAGTCAGTGCACTCAAAATAGTCCTGAAGAGCAGAGATGGCTTCTGCTGGCCAGGTTCTCACCTGCTTCAGAACCAGTTTGGTGCGTCTGATAAGTGGTCTGTATGTTGGAATTAACATGAGAGAGATCTGATCTGAGTTTCTGAAGTGGAGGCAGGGCTCTGCCCAGTATGCAGCAGGAATGTTTGTATAAATAAGGTCCAGCGTGTTCGCCCCTCTCGTTGCAAAGTCCACAAACTGATGGAATTTAGGGAGCACTGACTTGAAATTCGCATTAATTGAAATCTCCAGCAACAGTAACCAGTCCATCCGGGGGTGTGTTCTGTATGTCTGTGATGGCGCTGTACAGTTCCCAGAGCACTTCCTTAGCATTAGCGTTGGGAGGTATGTAAACTATGATTACGTGGATGGTGGTGACTTCCTGAAGCAAATAAAAAGGTCTACATTTAAAAATCACAAACTCCACTAGCAATGAGTAGTAGCTAGAAACAAGCACAGAGTTACTGCACCATTCCATGTTGATATAAACACACCACCACGAGTCTTACCGCACAGAGTAGCATTTCTGTTGGCTTGAAATGTGGCTAGCCCATCTAGCTGAATGGCGGCATCCGGAACTGTGTCGCTGAACCACATCTCCGTAAAAACAAAGACACAACAATCTCTAAACTAATGCTGGGTAGTATGCTGGAGTCAGATGCAGTCCAATTTATTGTCCAGGGAGCAGACTTTATGGACTCCCGCTCGCGTCCCGTGTTTCCGCTTCCTTGTGCACCACTTCCATGTGCTTCTCCCTCAGCCATTGGCATCAGGCAACGCCGGGGGCTGAAGGTCCGGTTACTGCCTAATCTTATTTGTTTTTCTTTTCATGTAACTTTCTCTTTGTTGTCTTGTAAAGCACTTTGAGCTGCATTGTTTGTATGAAAATATGCTATATAAATAAATTCTGTTGTTTCCAGTTGGGATGCCAATCCATCCATTCAAACATATAAATGTAATATATAGTACCTGCTAAATAATACAAAGAGTACACAACACATGTTCACCCTAATTGGGGCTCATCAGAAGTGTACACTTTTTCTTCACCTTGTGGAAATCAAACCTTGGACGTTAAAAGTTAATAATTTGGCAGGTACTATATATCATGTCTATGATCTGCTTCTGGCAACTAAGAGGGCATAGTGGATGTCTGCCAACTGGATGACCAAACACACACATTACCTGGTAGGTAAGCACCCAAATATCAGATTACAATCAGACCTATGTATGTAATACTCTGATCTACACCCTGTCAAATAAATGAACCAGCCTCCGTGGTGCAATGTATGAGGCTTCACCTCAGGCTCTGATGTCAGAGGACAAGCAAAAGCTAGGTAGTGACTAGTGTAGTGTGTGACTAGCATTGAGAGGCCCTATTCAGAGCTGTTTCCTGCTCTGTTATCAGGACTGCAAGCAAATTGTCACCACCCTTGTAATCCAGCACTGGAAGAAGCTAGTAAGAAGATGCATGTATATACTTAGTTTATTTCAGACGTGAAATGCAAGAAAAAAGTAACAACAACAAAATAAATGAGTAAATAAATTCATAAAAACACACTAAATGTGGGTGGGTCAGCAGAAGACAGAAGATATGTGAACCGCAGCACAAAACCCCCAATTTATTGTACAAAATGTAATGTTTCTTGATGTCTAGTGGTGGACAGAAATTGTTTTCAGGACTGTCATGAAAACAAATTTTGAAAGTAAAGGCTTGAATGAGTACATAATTATATCTACAGGGTTACAAATTGTTTACTTAATGCTTAAGAGTGATATATAGTGTGTGTGTTCTGTAAAAAATAAAAATATATATATAGCTGCAACTGTAATACTTGTTTTGAGAGATTGTTTATGTGCAAGAGACTAAATATTTCCAAACAGGGGGACACTTTGGCCAAACAGTGGGACACTTTGGGCCAAACAGTATAATTTTGCAATATTATGGGATATGACATCTAACCTCGGTACAATGATAGATGACAGATTGGGGCACAAAAGAAAATTGATCACAGGATTGTGCATCATAAAATGTTTTGGTTATGTAGTGTAAAGTCTAGTTTTTTGGACAGAAATACTTAAAGTACTTTTTTTTGTCTTTTATTTCCACTGCTGGTCAAAAGTTTTTCTACATTCTACAATGTAATATTGTCCAAGTAGTACTTCTGAGGGTGTAGTAACACAGTCTATTCCAGCTCTATTTTAAGATGGACAGAAGGTTTTTAAGTAATCAACAGAAGTTGGGACACCTGTGCAAATTGTTTGCTTCAACTAGTAGGGCTTATATTACTTTGATTGATGACAGAACATCTGTAGGCTATAACCTATTAGTTGTTCCCTCAAGAATGCCCATTTGTAATGTTCTGATATTGACTTTTTCATTTCAGTTTTTGCTAACCTAAACTTTGAATTTAAATCTCTGGCAGTTTACTGCTTTCGTTTTCATCATTTTAGGTCATTCATTGCATTTCAAATGGTTAAATTTGAAGTAAAACTGGAAAAAATGAGGTGTTCTAAAATTTCTGACCAATAGTGTAGTTGATATTGGTGTAAATAAATGTTTTTAATCATATAAATACTACTTCTTTTTAAAAAATGGCATGCCAATCCACCCATTTAAACGTATAAATGTAATATATAGTACCTGCTAAATAATACAAAGAGTACACAACACATATTCACCCTAATTGGGGCTCATCAGGAGTGTGCACTTTGGCATTATAAATGAGATCATGACTATGATTTAATCTCTGAAAGTGCCAGCTTGGTTGCATTCAGACAGGAGTGTGCCTTTCTTCCTTTTGCTGCAGAATACATTTACCTTACCCTGAGATTTCAAGAAACATTTGCCAGGTAAGCATTATGTACGTTTAGTTTCTGGGTTTGCCTTAATAGCATTTTTAAGCATTCTGGTGCAGAAGTCCATCATGAACTTTGTGTGCCTGTCATTCTTTCTATCACTGGATTTCCTGATAATACTTATGGTCTTTCTGTGACCTCTGCTTGCAAAATCTTTAAGTTTATCCCACATAGCCCAGCTAGGGTTTGCTAATGCTACAATTCTGTCATTTTGTCAGTTTACATTTGTGCTGAGTTCCCAAAGTGAAATGTTATAATTTTTTTTGTTTTGTTTTCCAGGTTGCCATAATCATGTATATGTTATGCTTTTATATGCTTGCTGAATTCTTGGAGATATGTGCATTGGGGGGTTTGGTTGTTTTGTATTATATTCTTTTTTTTTTTGAAGGGAGCTCCTGTAAAATTTTAATTTCTCCTTGGGGTCAAGTAAAGTATAATCTAATCTAATTTTGTATAATTTCTTTCTATAACCACTGACACATTCTAAATTTCGAGTCTTTCAGTTCTGTATTATATACAGAACTACCTTTGTATTATTTGTAGTGGAGAATTTCATCCTGTTGTTGTTGACAGTGAGAATGATAGTCAAATAATTGATAGTAAAGAGAATGGCACTGGAATACAGCTGTCAGCATGTCTGGCTTGTGTGACTAGCTAGATGCTTATTTCTCCAGGTGTCTCATACTGCACATAGCCATCTTAAATTGAGACAGATTATCTCTCTCAGAAAATGACTGAAGTTTTTGCACATTTCTTCCCACACTTTATAAAACGTACTTTTGTTTTGTTGTTGTTTGCTAATTTATTAATCTCATATAAATATTTTTATAATGTATTAAAATAATAGAGAAATTAGGAAAAAAAGTCAAAACAGTTACAAAAATGAATTGCTGCCTCTGTTTTGCTAAAGCCCATTCAAGGTCAGTGTGCCAGAAAGGGCAGCTTGTTTCAGGTAAGACGTGCGGTTCTGAAGCTCAAACCAGGGCAGATGTTGAAGCCTCTGTAAGAATCTTAGCCAGTTAAAGAAAACAGTAAACAAGCAGGCACCACCCTACAGCTGCCAGCTGTTGATTGCCAAGAAACGTATGTTGGAGCTCATGACAGTCAAATCTGTGTGATAGACCTTCCAGGTGGAGAACATTTTGCCACACAGCAGACGCACAAGGACTCCTTTATGTAGGTAGGATGCAAGCAGTCCTTCCCCTCAGGCCCTCCAATGATGGCCACACTGTAAATTGCAGCATTTATAGAAAGTGGTCATGGGCTCATCTGCAATTCTTGTCTGAATCTGCATGAAGTATACACAGGCGTGTTCACAGGACACATTTCTGCAGTGGAGTCAACGTTTTCCCAGGCGGCAGCTCCTCCCAGAACATTGTCCACCTCCTTCAGCTTTGGATATTATCTGCTGGTGACCTTTCTTGTAATGTAGTGTATATAAGAGAAGGTGTTGCAAGCAAACCGGTAACACTTCTGGCCCTCTTCCAAGATCAGTACATTCCTGCAGGTCGGACAGAACAGCAGGATCTTATTTCTTCTGAAGCGCTTGACAATTTGAGTTGGCTCAGTGACTATAAAAAGTACTTTCTGTTTTCCATCTTAACTGTACTTATCTCCATTTTCTCAAAGAATCTTTTCACTATCAAAATGAATGAAATTTGTTTTGTCAATGACTGCAAGTATTATGGACCATCAGGTCAGGTTTCCCGTAAAGTCACTTCTGCTCCAATTTAATGGAATTAATTCTATAGCCTGTTGAACTAAGATGTTTAGGTTATAATGGTTTTTTGAACAAGCTTCATACAAAATCCTCATGCTCTCATAAAAAAGTAATATTCTACAATAAAGTAGTGCCACACTCATGAACGAAGAATGTGACAAGAATTGTCAAGGCCCATAAAAATACACTTGGCATAATGACTAGCAGATTATTCATTTCAATTCAGTTTGTTTTGTACAGCATTCTTCACTGAGCACTGGAACAAGTTCACAGTTAAATGTAATCATAAACTTTTTAAATTACTAATTACACAATGTATACAAATAAAGATACATAGTTGTTTAAACACACGGGAAGACAAAGCAGTTCCAATTTATTAACATAAATGGAACCCGACAATATCTCTCCAACAGTGGAGAAGAAAACAAAAAAGCCTGTCAGCAGGATTCCTGGAGAAAATAAACCTCCTAGGGTCCACAGCCAATTATAACAGTCAAAGTCAAAAGATAAACTCAGACACAGTCCAAGTCCTGGAGACCTCAGTCAAATGGCCACCCACCCCCTCCTGGACATTCTACAGTAGACTTTCTGCTGAACCATTACATTTGATGACAGTATTACCCTTCCTTCAAGCAAGACATAAACCTTCAGGTTTACTCTGTTCTTAAAAATAGTGTGACTGTTCCCATATGTCCATAAACCCTGCAAGTCAAAAAAACTCTTAGAATTAACAAAAGATATGATTGTACCAAATAGAAATGCAAGCAAAATATAGTCAGAAACTGAAATATCAACTTTTGTTAATATGCATAACATAGGTTCTTTGGTCACTTGGGAACTTCTTGTTATATTAATCTTTTGTTTTATTTTTGCTTTGTTTGCCGGCCATCTCTTTTTGTTTCCACTGACTCAAAATGGCCTCCATATCATGTTGTCATGAGGGTGTGGTCATATCATCTACTATGTGGTCCAATTATTGTGTTATTGGGGCATGGTCATTTTGGGACAGTACGTAAACTGACCTCAAAGAATGTTCAGAGCACCAGTTCTTCTGGAGAAGGTAGGCTCTGTCTTTTGACATTTGTTTCTTTAATAGAGTTGAAACCCATTTTTGATTGGTGCCTGGGCTTTTTCACTTTTTTTTAATATGGTCGGAGCAAACTTGTAATTTAGTACTTTTGCTTAGCACTGTGGGATTTTGATATTCATTTAGAAAATAGTTTAGTAGGCAGGCACCTACACTGACTCTGTTAGAGTCATGACGTGTACACAATAATCTCAGTGTAGCATCGCAGTTAGATTCTGAAACTCGAGGCTTGTCATTAGTCCTGTGAGGGGTCTTACACCACAAGTAGTTTCTAAATTTTTTTTGCCCCCCTCTCGCTACCCAACACTAGATGATTTGTTTACATTTTGTTTTTCAATTTTATCTGCCTGAAGGTTATGACAATGAGCATGATTCATAATTTACTGTGGATATACTTTGTGATTACAATAGAAGGTAGTACACCACCCAAGCATTGAAACTGTGAGATTTTATGTCAATAATACCTTAAAAAAAATATATATATATATATATATATATATATATATATATATATATATATATAAATGACATAAACACAATATATCATTTTGATTTTGAAGAGAGATGCAGAATATAAAACAGCAGTAATACTTTCTAGCTAGCAATTGACTTGTTTAAGGTCAGCAGGCTATTACATATCTGTCCTTAGAAAACCATGCAGGGCTACTTTGGCGATGATGGTCTGGTTTTTAAGATGTGTGCCACACCAGTTTCTGATGTGCTGGCCTGGATTAGAATCTTAATCATACAGTAAGGTGACACTGAACTTGACAGCTACATATTTATTGGTGACTGTTTAGTGGATTAAATAGCTGGCTGCAGGTCCTGTATGTCTTATTAATAGGAGAGTTTGCCACTGTGTAATTACTCCTGTCTTAGTAACACTCTGCTGAGTACACATCTGCTGTGAAGGATCATTTTCTGACATACACAACCAGACAGGTTTATCTCCCTGCTGGCTAGACCTCTAGATTCAAACAGACTTTGGTGGAGGGCAAGCAGATTTACAAAGATGAGTGATGGTTGATTTATTATATTTTATTTGTATTCAAGTTGTTGATGTGGTTCACCTGACAGCAAAATACAAAGAAGAAAGTTTTCATGTGTATAATGGAAACAGACCTGTTTCCGCAAATGTGTACCACTGTGTATACAGGACAAAATCTTTTAATAATAATAATAATAATAATCATAATATATTTTATTTAATATGCACCTTTCTTAACATTCAAGGTCACCTTACAATGAAATTAAGCAACATTAATAAACTATAAAAACAAAGAGGACGATAAATCAAATAACAATAAGGTACAGAGGTAGTAGCAAACATCAAAGATAACAGGCAGTAACAATGTTAAATTCATAATTGGTACCCAGTTTAAAGAGATAAGTTTTGAGGGCAGTTTTAAAATGTGTTATTGAGTTTAGTTGACCAACATGAGAGGGAAGACAATTCCACAGTTGAGCAGCACTATGAGAGAATGCTTGAGCTCCCATAGAACAGAGTTTGATGTGTGGTACAGAAAGCAGAGCTGCAGATGAGGATTTGAGTGAGCGAACGGAAGTGTAAGTCTGTAGAAGATCAGTGAGGTAGGGAGGAGCGGGGTTGTGGAGAGTTTTAAATGATAAGAGCAATATTTTGTATTGTATTCGGTAGTAAACATATACTTAATGTATTTCTTTAATTTGCTAACTACTGTGATGTTAACCTGTCTTTATTTGGTATTCAGGCTTTTAAAATGTTTTACTTTCAAGTTGTAGTACCCACAAAGCTTGCAAATTGTTGGTCTGCTGTATGTCATTCTCAGCCTGCTAAACAGTAGATGTGATGTGTGTCTACATGTATCACACTTACCATACTGAAACTTGTGCTAAACATCTAGTGATAGTACCCAACTGCGTACTGTTATTTAGATCTAGGCCATTACCACTTTAGTGCTGTTTCTGCACTCTGTTGTACTCTGTTGAACGATGATTGTGCTGCTTCAATGGCTTCTCTTCAGTCTGGATATGAATGAATAAATGATTATACTATACATACATTTTAAAGCAAGTATATATATATATATATATATATATATATATATATATATATATATATATATATATATATATATATATATATATATATATATATATACAGGTGCTGGTCATAAAATTAGAATATCATGGCATAGTTGATTTATTTCATTAATTCCATTCAAAAAGTGAAACTTGTATATTAGATTCATTCATTACACACAGACTGATGTATTTCAAATGTTTATTTCTTTTAATTTTGATGATTATAACTGACAACTAATGAAAGTCCCAAATTCAGTATCTCGGAAAATTAGAATATTGTGAAAAGGTTCAATATTGAAGACACCTGGTGCCACACTCTAATCAGCTAATTAACTCAAAACACCTGCAAAAGCCTTTAAATGGTCTCTCAGTCTAGTTCTGTAGGCTACACAATCATGGGGAAGACTGCTGACTTGACAGTTGTCCAAAAGACGACCATTGACACGTTGCACAAGGAGGGCAAGACACAAAAGGTCATTGCTAAAGAGGCTGGCTGTTCACAGAGCTCTGTGTCCAAGCACATTAACAGAGAGGAGACAAGATGTGGTAGAAAAAAAGTGTACAAGCAATAGGGATAACTGCACCCTGGAGAGGATTGTGATACAAAACCCATTCAAAACTGTGGGGGAGATTCACAAAGAGTGGACTGCAGACTTCAAGAACCACCACACACAGACGTATGCAAGACATGGGTTTCAGCTGTCGCATTCCTTGTGTCAAGCCACTCTTGAACAAGAGACAGCATCAGAAGCGTCTCGCCTGGGCTAAAGACAAAAAGGACTGGACTGCTGCTGAGTGGTCCAAAGTTATGTTCTCTGATGAAAGTAAATTTTGCATTTCCTTTGGAAATCAGGGTCCCAGAGTCTGGAGGAAGCGAGGAGAGGCACAGAATCCACGTTGCTTGAGGTCCAGTGTAAAGTTTCCACAGTCAGTGATGGTTTGGGGTGCCATGTCATCTGCTGGTGTTGGTCCATTGTCTAATTTTCCGAGATACTGAATTTGGGACTTTCATTAGCTGTCAGTTATAATCATCAAAATTAAAAGAAATAAACATTTGAAATACATCAGTCTGTGTGTAATGAATGAATCTAATATACAATTTTCACTTTTTGAATGGAATTACTGAAATAAATCAACTTTGTCATGATATTCTAATTTTATGACCAGCACCTGTATATTTCTGCCATATTTCTCTCGTTTGATTATTTCCACCATGATTACTGAAGGGGTATATATACAGGTTTTGTCAAGTATTTCTAAAAAATGAACACATTCTGAGGGAACAATCACCCCTTGCTGGACACAGTAACACTCAAAGAAACCGAAAAAGTAAGAAAGGTATGTTTTCATGCTGATGCCTAGGCAGCCTTAGTGTATATAATTCTCATTCTCCTTTTTTCACTGTTACCATATTTCCCCACAGACTGATTCCTGGACAATCCAGAATAACTTACTTGTTCCATTTGGACCTTTATTCCCAGTCATCGATTACTCCTCTACAAATACCATCCATTCGAATTGTTAGTTGACACTTTGAATTGTATAGTTATGGGGTATGTAAAGTTCTTTGTAATGATTTACTTTCTGAAAGGTTCTACATAGAATAAAAACGGACTGAGTCATTTCTAGTCTATAGAATTAAAGTCTCAAATGCGCCAATATGGAATAAATATTAAAAATTATTTTATAATAGATGAAAGTCGTGGTTTGTCATTTACAATATGACCACACCTTGGGAAACTGTGATGTAGAGTACCATTTCTGTTTCGAATAATTTTTAAATATTTAATTATTGGATGATTACATTTTTTTCTATAGATGGCATTATTTCCACCTTATTTTTTTGTTTTGCTTTAGTTATTGTTAAAGCTCATTTCCTCCAAGCCCACCAAGGTTTTCTTTTGTTCTATTTCCCTCTGGGCACAAAAAGTCCCTTTAGTACTTTCCCCACAAAACTCCAAAATTGTTCTGATGAGCATCCTTTTGTGCCTGAAAGTAGCTTTACTGATAATATATATATTCAATGTGCAACATGTATAGAAAATTGTATTCTTAAAATTGGTAATCTCTGTATATTAGAAAAGTATGATAAGCACATGAGAAAAATAGACACTATATTTCATTAAGTATTAAGATGTAAGAGTTAGGAGTTAAAAAGACTTATGCCTACATATTTTTAATTATTCTGTATGAGCTAGAATCCACCAATAGTTTATTAAAACAAAGGTTAGATGTGCAGAAGAGCTGGAAAAAAGATGGGCCCCACACTTAGAGAGAGAATGTGAACTTTTTGGCTGTGAATTATAGTAGCAAGCAAGAATAGTTCTTATCAAACAGATAAGATAAACAGAGTGGGGTCTGACACCCCCTTAACTAAAATTATTGGTGGAATCAATTAGAGGCAGGACTAGAACAATGGAATGCTAGAAGTCAGATGAGGAAGAATAATGGCTTAAATTATAAGAATTGTAATAAAAGAAAGAGGTGTCCATTGCTGGGGGCTCATTGTTCCATCTTAAGTGAGTCTGCATACGCGTCGTAAAATAAAATTTAATTCTGCTGTCTGTTTTGGAGTCTCCGAGTGCCTTCATTGGGGCTTAGGGCGCCCCTGCCGTGTCAGTCTACTTCAACACATGCAACAGCAATGGGTTGTAATAAACAACAAAATAAAGAGTAAGTCGCAAACAGCATCAAAGCACATAAAACAGTCCATGATCCTGACAAAAATAAGAAAGCTAATTGTGATTTTCAAATAGACTTATGGTGTTTTCCTAGTAGAGGCTGTCTAAAATGCAGATAACATAGTCACAGCTTACAGGATCTTTAATTACAAAGTCAAGCGGCAGTACAGACATTCTCATGGTAAATCACACATTAATGACTTTATCATGCTTTAAATGTCTGCTAACCTTAATTGGAAAAAAAAAACATTTAGGGAAATAACATTTCCTTTCTTTTGTAATTCACACAGGTTTTTTATGGCTTATAATCAAGTTTATTTCTTTTCAAAATATCAGAAAGCTTCCAGGTAGCCCTAGAAAATTGGAAATCATCTATGACAGATTTTTAAATTAAGTCGGTGATAACATTACAATTTTTTTTTACGCAAGTGTTTTACCTTTAAAATCTATAAATACTTGTAATTTTCCTTTGAGAAACATGTGCATGGCTAGTGATAAATGGGCAATGAATACCTCTGAGCGTCTATAATCTGTAGCCAAATTGAGTTGTGTGGTGGTGATAATGAGATTTTTAACACCTGTATTAAATGGTGTTGTTTGTCCAGCTAGCTAAATCTGCTTTGTGACCTTCACACCAGTATTTTTTCTTCTTTTGGAAGAAGTTTTAAAATAACTTTAATATGGCTCTTATATCTAGGAGTCTAGAATTTTTCTCTGGATCACCTTTATGAAAAGCCTACAAGTAACTGCTTATTTTTATATCCATTTTTACAACTGTCACTAAAAACATCGGATTCTTAAATCATTACAAGAAATGGATACAAAATGAGTTAATCATTTTTAATCACGTTAGAGACTATCCAGTATAAAATTATTAGAAAGTTGGACCACATAACCATTTTGATGGGGACAAAATGAGAATTAGAGGTTGACTAGTCTAAGTTTGTGTTACACACTGGGGAAAAATGATTGACACTATATAAAGTATAAGACAAAATAATGTAAACAGAACTTATTTTGAGCTTTTTCCCAGTGCACTTAGCAAATTCAACAGTTGTATTAGTGAGTTGTAATTTAGAGAGGTTATTTCTAGGGACATCCTATTGCTTTGTATATAACCCTATATTTATTTCAACCAACACAATGAAGGGCATATGAATGGAATCTCAAAAATAAGAATTAGGTGTCTGTGCATACTTTCTTTTATTTGTCCGTTTGGCTTGCCTGGTGCAGCCCTATCCTTACTTTTCATTACAGTCCCAAGAAATACATCCAAAACAAACAAATGCTGGACACAAATGTCCTAAACTTGCTTCATTGTAATTTTAGCCATGTCCTGCTGCTATCCTTAATGTGTTGGTTTTCAATACTGTTGTTAAGACCCCTGCTCTCTCCAGGGGCCTTGTGTATAAACGGTGCGTACACACAAAAATGTTGCGTAAGTCCATTTCCACTCTCAAATCGTGATGTATAAAATCTAAACTTTGCATAAAGCCACCCACATTTTCATGCTAGCTAAAAACCCTGGCGTACTCAAGTTCTCCACTCGGTTTTGCAAACTGGCAGCATCCAGCGTCAAAGAAGTGCTTTTGTTCCAGTGTGGTTTCCCTTTCTTTTTTAGATCCACATCCCTGATGCGGCTTTATCATATACACTGAAATTACCTGATATTGTTTATTAGTTTAAGTCATCTGATTGTAATTAACCTGTAAAAATGTAATGGTCTACAGAATAACCAAAGTATTCCAAATACCATAGCTGCTTTAGCGTTGTTACTTTCACTGCACCCACATGATCATCATCATTTGTTTTTTTCATGTGAAGCCTGAAAACCATGATGATTGATTTAGACCATTTATGTTAAGTAGAATGCCCAGTGGGGTCTGGGCAGTCTCATGGCATTGGAACCCCTGCAGATATTGTTTTTTTTTTTTTGCTCCAGCCCTCTGGAGGGTTTTTTTTTTGTTTTGTTTTTTTTTTTGTCCTTCCAGCCCTCGGACCTTACCTTATTCTGTGTTATTTAGTTCTGCCTAATGTTACTTTTGTATTTTATAAACTTTTCTTTCTTCATCTTGTAAAGTACTTTGACCTACACCATTTGTATGAAAATGTTCTATATAAATACATGTTGTTTTATGTGAAGGAGGATGCTGTGAAACCACAGGATCTGACAGCAACTGCACAAAAACCCTCAAATTTCTTGTCAATCCTGTTTGTTTCCAGTTCAAAATGACATGATTTGATAACTCCAATATTCTACCTCTGTCTCAACCGTTTGTTATACCATCTTATGAAATTTGCTTTTAAGATATGTAATCTAGAATGTATGCATCTTGCCAACAATAATAGTGGTGTTGTCTAGTTAGTAATTGCCTGTGGATCATATCAATATGGAAAACAAATGTTTCTAGCTTTTCGGAAAGAGTAACATGTACATTAGTTATTGCAAAGAGGCCCAATTTTAAGCTTTAAAGAAACATTTTATCTAACACATTATTACGTGAAACAAATAGGTGCAAATAAAATATGTCTTATTGTATTTTTGAGACATGTTTGAAAATATATATCTATAAACAGAGGACTATTGTCATTCACCAGTTGCTTTGGAACAGATCTAGGAAACAGCCTCAGTAATGATTCAATAAAGTGTAAGCTAAATTGTGGAACTAGCAATTAAGACTTCAGACTATCTGGAACAAGCATCAACCACCACCTGGGAAGCTGTCTCCAAAAATTGTCCAGCTGCAGGCCATTCACAAGGGTGCACAGGTGCTGGTTTTGCTTTATTTCACACTTGATGCTACAAACTGCTGTATTTCCTGATCTATTCCTTGTCCCAAACAAAACTCATAATAGGTATTTTCATCTTCACCACTCCTAAAAGTTTTTTATGGAGCTCCTCCAGGTTTCAGAGACTCGGTTTGGTTGGAATAGTGATCACTAATTCCCAAAACACAAAGTCAGCTCTTAAATGTTAGCTTAATTATTCAACGGGAAGAAAGATACTAAACAAGACTTGTGTAACTCCAGTTTTTTTGAGTTGAAATTTACATGATTGTGTTTTCCCAGATGATTGTGTTGACCTGTAGAACATTAGTAAGAACAAAATCACTAAATTACAGAGATATATGTGTAAAACAGATTAGCATTGAACATGATATATAAGAAATCTCCATTTTAGTGTGTTCTAGTTTCTTTTGTTAAATTTCATTTCAACTTAAAGATCTTAGAACTATTACCATTTGCAAAACAAAACAATAATTAAACAAAAAGTTAAAGCCAAATTCACCAAAGCAAAATTGCTCAATTGCAATTTCTAAACAAAATAAAAATCTATAACCTATAAAATCATCTAGATTCTTGGAAGTTGTCTCACCTGCCTTTATAGTCCTTAAAAAGATAACTCATAGTCATTAGTATATTTTTTGTCATCTTCCTAACAGATTACAAGGCAAAACGTAACCAGTTATATCATATTTTGATTCAGCTTTAAGTTGTTATGACTCTTGTAAGAAGTAAAGACAGAGTCCATCAATGTTTTGTGGTACCCTTCACAAACCTTGTATAATTGAATACATTAACTCAAAAAGAAATGCATGAAAACATGCAAAATTGTCTTTTCAGGTGTGAACCCTTATCAAGACTGCCCAAGATGGAGGGTATTCCAGTTGTAAGGCAGCTGGGTCAGAAGAGGTAGGACTAGGAGGATGGACACTGGAAACTATGTTGGTGGAAGAGAGGTGTCGATCTTCTAGTCTGCAATGGAAGGAGACGAGAGAACATTATCACACAGCACCACTACCTGGATTGGGGAAGAATTACCATCACCTGAGCCCTTGAGTTGTCTCTCATACCTACACACATGATACTCTGCTTAAACTATTTTCAGCAGTTTTAAATTTTGTGTGCAAAAATAATATCAAAATCAATTGAGCCTTTTTCTATTTTATCCAGCTAAAGCTTTAAGCAGGAGAAATCTGCTGGTATAAATACAATATAGCACATTCTTTCTAGGCTATTTAATTTAGTTTATAAACTTTAATTAAAGTTTATATACCTTTACAGAACTTACAGTGCAAACATTATTGTAAGATACTTCATATAGGAATTATTTCTGGTTGATTTTCAATCTGTTTAATCCTACAACAATATTATTATTTTGCTTTTTTTGCACTTTTACAGATCTATATGAATTTTAATACGGAAGGTAAATTTTATTTTCACTTTATAACAAATAACCTCAGAAAGACATTTTTCCAACAGATAATTGGTCATTAGACTTTCAAATGTCTTGTTTCTCTGCAAAGCCTCTTGAGTCATTTTGCATTTTGTACGGTTTGTGAACTGGATAGCCATTCATATCCTTGTTTCTATTGAATCACTTCATTTCAGACAGCCATATGGATTTCTGCAGTTTTTAGCTGCTTCCATGCCTTTGGTCTTCTTTGTTCCAGCCTACTGGACACATGTATATTCACTTGTCTAATTGTTTACGTCTTTGATTGCTCTTTGTATCATTTTTAAAAGTCTCTGACTAATTAGCAAATTTACTTTTATAAATCATCATGTTTATGTTTATGATGCTTGTTTGGTCTTTCTGGAAGTTCTTATAAGATGAAGAGAATATTTTGAATTAAAAAATACTTTTGATTGCAATAGAATTTCTGGTTTTACTCCGTAGCACAAAGAACTGCGGGTTAAGTCACAGTTCTTCCATTTTCATGAGAGGAAAAAAATTATTAAACAATGTGTGTGTGAATATTGGTGTATGTGCAGTGCAGTGGCACCTATCCAAGACTGTTTTCTGCTTTGCACCAGTTGCTACTGGTACAGCTTCTGCCCCACATGAGCGACCATGAATCACATTAAGCAGGTTTATAAAAAGGTAATGCTATACTTAAATTAGGAAGTTTTTTGTATTGATTTCAGTTGTCCAACATCTAGTGGTTAATGGGGCCATGATTTTAAATTATGGACAATGAGTGCCCACTTTGTTATCTTGCCTGAAGAAGGGGCCTGAGTTGCCTCGAAAGCTTGCATATTGTAATCTTTTTAGTTAGCCAATAAAAGGTGTCATTTTGCTTGGCTTTTCTTTACACACATCAAAAAATAGTGGGTTGGCTTACAATGTACTTAAAGAAAATCTTCAATTCTTTCATGTAAGGTTGACACTGTGGTGTAATAGTACTGCTGCCTTATAGCTCTAGAGTGCTGCATTTGAATCTAAGATCCAGGGCCTGCTTACCTTTAGTTTGCATTCTACCATGTTTCTCTGTTGGTCTTCTCCCCATCCCAAATATGTATGTAACATGTTAATTTATAACTCCAAATTAGTCTGATGTGATACAGTGTGCCCTGTAATGAACTGGCACTTAGTCACGTGTTGGTGTTTGCTTTGAACTCAGTATCCATGAGAATAGATACCAGACCTCCTCAACCGTGAACTAGGTTAAGCAGGTTACAAAGTGTAAGGAATCAGAAGTGCCACACAAGGGACTTGGCTACTTTCTACTTTAATGTCTGTACATTCACAAAGCAACTTAGCTGGTGCTGAATCTCAGTTCTTCTCATCTTACAGGCACTAAAATGGATTTAGATTTTGTGACTGGAGGGACCACTTCATTAACGGACAAGTTTAGTATTTTTGTTGAAGGTATTTCTTCACAATCATGATATATAGGATGGTCCAGGTCTAATTATGCAATTTTCAATACACTATAACTTATTAAGTTTATTACACAGAAAATCACCCGAAAAATCCCAGACCATCGAGAAGTGTGTGAACTGATGACATGAAGAATCGTCTTCGCGCCGAACTGGAATCGTCCCTGCATAAATGAAATCCGTCCAAATGATCTGGATCTGCATAATTAGATCTGGACCACCCTGTATATTATTTTACCACATGAAACTGTGTTGTAAAGTGAAGCATAAGATTTAAAAAATTCCTAACCTGTTCTTGTATTTTAAAATGGAGGAGAACAGAGTGAGGGCCAAACCAAAATGAAAGCCTTAAATTTACCAAATGAATTTAACTATGAAGCAGTGAAGGTTTCAATTACAGAAAGCATGCCTTCTATATTTCCGATGCATTCTTGTGACAACAAAAGTAAACCGGGAATAATATATTTTATCACAGATTCTTAGTACTGTTTCCTTGAGGTAAAGATACACCTTCTATTCAATTATGTGCTTGTAAAGGTCATCAAGTTTTACATTTTTCACAAGTACACCCACTTTTAGGCAAATTTCCATAGTTTTATGCTACATTTTATCCCACTTTTAGAACATTAGAACAGTTATGATAACAGGCCATTGAATCAAACAAGCTTGCCGTTCCTATTGACCTAAATCATTCAAATTAGCATCGACTTTAGATTTAAAGGTTCTTACAATCCTGCTCTCCACCAAACTACTTGGTAAATAATTCAAATTTTTCTACGGTTCTTAGTGTGAAGAAAAACTTTCTAATATTTGTGCAAAATCTGTCCTTAAGTTTCCAACCGTGTCCATGTATTCTTGTTGCAAAATTAATTTTAAAGTAAGAGATAGGATCCACTGTACTTATTCCTTTTATAATTCAAAACATTTTGATCATACCTCCTCTTAATCTCTGATTGCTTAAATGGAAAAAGTTCAACTTCTTTAAATTCTCTTCGTACCTTATTCCCCTTATTGCCAGAATCAGCCAGGTTGCTCTTCTCTGGACTTTCTCTAGTGCTGCTCTGCATTTTTTATAATATGAACAACAAAACTGTACGCAATATTTCAACTTATGCATAACTTTCCCTGACTTGTGTTCCACACATCAAGTTATATAACCTAACAACCTATTAGCCTTCTTGATCGCTTCTGTCTGAATTTTTTTTTTTTTTGTCTGCAGTTGTCTTTCTCTAATGGTTATATTCTGCCATGGCTTGTCACAAATGATGCTCTGTAGAGTCTAATATTGCGGCAGAGCAGTCAGTAAGCCCAAAAACATCTAATATGAGTTCACCTCTGCTGTGGTTCAAAATGTATGCCAGTGCCAGCAGCACATAAATACTCAAAAAGTATTATTTCTTTATGTCACTCAAATCATAAGATGATTTTTCCCTAAATGGCTCCTCCTTTTCTCCTATTACATCCTGCCTTGTTATTTTACATAACCTAGCTAAAAGTTGGTGAAGGAGTCACATTTATTTATCTTGAACCTTGGACATGTCAACCAACACTTTAACGGCTGGATTGTCAACACCTATGGCTTTCAAAATGGATGCCCCATCATTCGTTACTGTAACCGATCCATCTGTTCCACTACTCAATAGAATTTAGTCCATTCCTTTTGGTCCCAGAGTGCTTTTAACCAGATCCCCAATGGATGATCATAAGAGTAAAGTGCACTACCAGCCTCCATTTTAAAGTGGCTGAATCTCACAAAATTGTTGTGGATTTTGCTTTTTTCCTTCCTTAAACAAATGTGTATGTAACCTCAAGAGGTGGATCAATAACACTCTTGGCTTGAAAAACTGATGTATTTCTTAAGTCTTAGGACCTTTGTTTGCCACCTTAATTTTAAAAATCAAGAAAGACAAAGTACTGTGCTTTTTAAATTTTATAAAAAAAGTTTCACTTATAACACATTTTTATTTGAGAAATCAATATATAACATGACTGTGAATAAATAACTTCTACTTGAAAAATACCAAAGTTAAGTTGTTGTGTTCTTGAAACCATTCCAGGAATTTCTTAGCCTCGGGGTATGGCGCAACATCCTGATGCACTCCTACTAGTGAGCCTAACAACATTTAGAGCCACTGAGATCTTAAGTGCTGCCCACTGATTAGCCAAGTTGCACCCTCATGTAATGCACTGGCACCTGCCTACCTGCTTTAAATGTCATTGATTGCACATACAATGCTGTCACTGATTGAGCTGACAATCACTTTGGAAGGCAGATGGCCACTTAGTGTATTTAATAATAATTCACTTGCCTCTGTCAAATTCATTAATCATTTATTTATCTGTAATACTCAGCTAATCAATTATGTACACAATAAAATTGACAGTGACATTTATGGCTTTTGACTGTTATCATATACTAGTGTCAGATACATTAGTGCAGAAACAATTACATGTGTATATAGGCATATTGACAGTATGGCTATGAATAAACACTGATTTAAAACAGTTATATTTTTTGATATTGATGACATTATAACAAATGTAGTACCTTAATAAAAACAAAATATATGAATTTTAACACTTAAAAATTTAGGACTACCCATTAACATTCTTCCATCTCCTGGAATTGTGTTTAGATTTAGTGGATTCTGACTTATAAGCTGCCACACCAATAAACACACTGAATTCATAATAATCGTTTCAGCAATTTCTTCATACTCTTTAAAAGCTGCTTAATGGCATTCTGAGATGCACCAGTGCATCCACCCATTTGTATTCAGACCCACTTTATTTAATTTTGGGGTCACAGAGCTTATTGGGGAGCATTGTGCTTTAGACAGGGACCAGTCTACTCTGTCACGAGGCACACTCACACCAAATTCAAGTTACCAATCAACCTAACACATGTCTTTGGGATGTGGCAGGACAATCAGAGCACCCAGAAGAAAACTCAATGTGTTCATGGAGATAACATGCAAGCTCCACATGAACATTGATAGGCATGCATTTGAACTCAAGTCTCCAGGTGCTGAGAGGTATCACTATTCACTTCTGTAGCCCAGTCTAACGGGATTGTATTTACCTCAAGCCTAAAGGAAAACTCTGATATAGTGCTATTTGGAAGCTCACAAAGTTGCGAGTATAGTTTTTAAACAGCACTATAATCTTTGTGATAGAATAAAAGAATGTCTAAAGCAGTATTCTCTCAGTTCTTTTCTGTATAAAGCATGTACAGAATATCTTCTGCTGGGATAATTAATTTAATGTATGTTTATAATCCCATCAAGCTTGGCAACTTGGAAGAAAAACTATTTTGCACATATATCTTATTAAAAAAAACAATACAAATGTAAACAACCTACGTATCTTTAAATTTGTACAGATTTGTCAGTGACAATAATCAATGCTTGCTGTTGTAATTGAGGCCACAGTGTTGGCATTCTTGCATAAACTGAACCTTCACCATCTCTTTTGTATTACTGGTTAAAACTGCCTTGTGAAAGTGGACCTGTCTGTGAGTCAGTCAGTCCGTCAACTCAGTCAGTCCTGAGAACGGAATGGATGTGAAACAATAGTAATGGATGGTCAGCAACATAGTCAAAGTAGAAAAAGCATCAGTAGGTAATCAATAAAAATAAAAAAGGACAGGAGAGTACATAGTGAAAAGTCATCTTTTGACAAGCTTCAAGAGGAAACAAACCATAAGGTAAAGATTTTCTAAGAAAGGTAAAAATAGGAGCCCCACATGGCCATTAGTGCTTATATGCTGAAGAGTATGACAGTGGATGGCACACAGTCCTTAGAGTGTTCGTGTTGCAGGCAAACACTGCTTTATACCCAAAATGATGTGCTTCTGCCTTCCATGCTCTTAACTAACTACTGTTGCAGTGTTTATCTATGGTAGGGTGGTGAATTGGTTTATGACATGTAATTACCTTAATCTGCTTGATGAAAAAGCCATTTTAACATTGCACACACAGCAGCTGTATCATGAAAAGTGTTTATTCTGCATGATGCTGGTCACACAGAACAGCACACAAGATGGTGTGGCTTTTCTCAGATGATTTTATATCCATGTATGATCCAATTGGTTTCCTTAAGATATGTATATCCTAACTTGTAGCATTTTTCATAGATAATTTGTTTTATAATCCATAGTACCAGAAGAAGAGAGCCAACAACTGGACCCTTACTGGGTATTTCTAAAAATTGCCTGACAGATATGTGCATTTACTTTGTAATTAAAAGTGTATAGAATGTTTAGAGACCAGTTGCATGTTCTGTCTTCTCAGAAAATAAGTGCACATTGAAGGCATGGTCAAAGACAAGCAGTGAAGGCAAACCATGGAAAACTTGAATTTTTTAATGTAATTAAGAATTTTATTGAGCCAAAAAGAATTAATTACAAAGAAACTAAAGGAAAAATGGCAAGAGAGAAAGGTCAAAATACATAAGAGGTCAAAAGTGTAGAGACTGAAAGAAATTACAAAGCAAAAAGGGGTGCAGAAATGCAAGAATGTGACAAGATGTTATATCCTCTGTTAGTTTTATTATTAGTTCATTGTATAATTGATGCCAGTTTTTTGCAAGTGAGATATTCAATGCCAAACTGATTTTCGCTGGGTTTTCTAACTGAGTTTTTAACTACATATCTGATCTGTACCCTTTTTCAGGAGACATGACCTGTTTCAGTCAACAGCGACCCCTAGCGTCCAAAATGGACATAACACCAAGAGAAATTAACAGCAGCCATGATGCCTGGCAATAAAGTTCTAAGTTTAAGTTCAATGAGAATTCAAGCAAAATGACACCTTTTATTGGCTAACTGATCAGATTACAATATACAAGTTTGTGAGGCAACTCTGGCCCCTTCTTCAGGCAGGTTGTAATTTTTTAGGCCCCTTCTTCGGGCAGGTTGTAATATTTTAGGCCCCTTTTTCAGACAGGATTACAACCTGATTGAAGAAGGGGCCTAAGCTGCCTTGAAAGCTTGCATATTGTAATCGGTCAAGTTAGCCAATAAAAGGTGTCATTTTGCTTGACTTCTCATAATGATACATGATACATCACCCTACCAAAATTTAAGTTCAAAATTCAGAGAAAAATAGTACAGAACATCACTAGTGAACTAATGCCAGTCCACTGAAGGAGTGACTGAATGAATGAACCTTTAAAAAGCCCCCAAGCATTTGGGGCTTGTAGCTTGATTTTGGGTCTAGACACTCCTCAACCAAATAAAGAAAACACTTATCAACATAATTAACCAAATATTTACTTTAAATAAAGGGACTGAAAGTAACAGAGATATCTCTGTATTATAAAAAAAAATCCTGGGAGAGAAAGACGGGAGACGAGACGTGATCTTCACGTTAAGATCACAGAAGATACTTAAAAGACCTGCGAGACAAAAGAGAATGGCCACCGAGCTTCCCGCTGGGACCTTAAACATGAGACTTTGTGTGAAGAGATTGACCCAGGACCGTCTTGCGATGACGTAGAACATGAGATTCTTGTAAGACACCCCTACTTACAACCAATATATCAAATAAGAACACACGCAGCAAAACACTCAGTCGTGTGTGTGTAAGGCTTTGAGTACACACAGATCCAGGGCTCTCAGCGCATATAAAGCGTATAAGGACAATACGTTATAAATGAAACGTCCACGACTAAGTGAAGAAGAAAGAGCAGCGTGAAAAAAAGAGACTCAAAAGCGTTAGAGAGAAAAAAATGCAAAAAAGAAAAAGAATAATCTAGGTGCAAATTCAGAAAATAAGGAAAGTAATTATCAGCTTGGAACAAGTGCAACTGAAAAAAAGCATGTCCAATCGGGCTCAGAATTAAAAGAGTAAAAGACAAAGTAGAACTTCATAAAGACGTTCACAAACATTGGCGCAAAACACAAGCAGAGCAAGATATAGAGTATGAAAGCAGAAAAAAATGACAGTGTCAAAACAAAGTAAATATCGCATTAGTGCAAAAAAAGAGAAATTATTACTCAGAGAAATAATGAAAAGGCGAATAGAGATCGAATATATGGACATAAGTCATATGTCAGAAGTATGTAAATATTGTAAGGCTTTGAAGTTTAAGTCAGAGAATTTCAAAAATGGGGTTTGCCTCACATGCATTTATTGGTTACTTTGCAAAAAAAATTATTAACTGCTGATGATGTGGATCGTTTTGTCTGTGCTGAAATTACAAACAGAGAAACCTATCCTAAATTATGGTAAAGTCATTAAACACGTCTCACTGACCTTATTTAAAAGATTCAGTATATTGGGACTCCAAAGATTCCAAATATTGTTTTTACAGAAGTTCTGAAATAAAAGTGAAACTAATGAAATAGCAACAATTCAAAGAAAAAAAAATCTTAAAAGTGTGTATCCAGAAAACCGAAAATGGGGGTTGGCGAGCGAAGCAAACAGGGGGTGAAGCCCCCTAGTAACTAAAATAATTCAGAACATCCAATCATTTTCCAACCCTCTGAATCAAAACACAGGGTCACGGGGGTCTGCTGGAGCCAATCCCAGCCAACACAGGGCACAAGGCAGGAACCAATCCTGGGCAGGGTGCTAACCCACCGCAGGACACACACAAACACAGCACACACTAGGGACAATTTAGAATCGCCAGTCCACCTAACCTGCATGTCTTTGGACCATGGGAGGAAACCGAAGCGCCCGGAGGAAACCCACACAGACAACATGCAAATTCCACGCAGGGAGGACCCAGGAAACGAACCCAGGTCTCCTAACTGCGAGGCAGCAGCGCTACCACTGTGCCACCGTGCCGCCCTAATTCAGAACAAGGAATGAAAATGTTAATGTTGAGCATGTCCAAAAGTGCAGATGACAGCATACCACAACTTGATGATTGAATTGCGCTTCTATCATTAATCATGTGTTTAGAATGATTTAGATTTTCACATGAAATATTTGCACTAATCAATGTTTTAAATTATATCAGAAATTTATATACTTTCTACTTTACTTCTCCCTTGTGATTTTCATCTTGCAATTATCTCCTAATCGTATAATTAGGCATATGCTTTTGCCAATTATCAAATGATATCCGAACCTGTGGTGCCTACAGGGACGATTTGAAAAAAACTGTGGAAATTTAGCTTGATAGCCTAACACTTCCACAGTTAAGAAAACACCCAGATTTTAATTATATTTTTGTAATTATCCATTCATTTAGTAACCATATAGTATCTTTTGGTTGATAATAATGTAATATGTCAAGTCACAGCTATAAAGATTGAGAGTAGATCTGAAGTAATGTAACTGGTGCACTGTCCAGAGCTCATTCCTGCTATAGACAAATGGCACTAAGTAGGCAACATGATGCTGAGCACAGAGTTAGTGGCGGCTCTCCATTAATATACATCAGTAAAGGTGTGTGTGTGTGAGTGCGTATGTGTAACTGAGAGACAGAGAGAATACTACTACCTCTTTGCATAAAATACTTCCTGGAAATTATACAAGTAGTCTAACAATTAAGACCAAAGTGTATTTTTGCTGCTTTGATATTGAAAACAATTTTGTACAGAAGGCTTTGTCTTCTATGAACTGCACATGCTGTTTTTTGATGGATCAAGGCATCTGGAGAGCTTCAATGGGATCAAAGACACAGAAAATAATTAATAATTTAACAGGCATATGTCTGGCTACACATTTCCTTGATTATTAGTTTTATGACTAATTATGTTTTTGAAAAGATCATCTTTGGAAATGTATTAACAGCATGAATTAGAAAGTGAGCAAAATATCTTTGTTTGCCATTCTATAGAACAGAAACATTCTAAATCATTGCTAGAAACCTAAACATTTAATTCAAATAAATTACTTTTCCAGTTTTTATAGGGTGAAAAAGTATCTGTCTTAACAAAGAATACTGTTATTTCAAGAACATTTTAATAATATTTATTAATACAGAGATTTTGTATAAAAACCAATAATTATTTATTTATATGTGTTTATATTTGATTACCGTATTTTGTGTGTGTCTGTTTGCACAGGTTCCCCAATTTTCTGTTTCTGCTCACTATTATGCTGGGTGGCTGCTCTGTATTGATGTTTTACATGACCTATGACTTTATGGTAGTCATAATATATGTGATTATCTCCTGGACTATCTCAGCAAGAAACAGTGAAAAAGATTTTAATTAAATTATCAGGAAGTGAAACGAAATAGAAAAGAATGCGAACAGGTGTCAATACCAAAAAGACAAAACGATCTTTTGCCAAGCTAGAAACATAGGACAAGAATAAGAAACCACTGATTGAAAAGAAAGTCAGAATACCGGGATAAGAAATACACAGAGAATCATGGCTGAAGTATTTCTATCCAAACACAGATAAATGAGAATGTCATGAGTCAGAACTTTTAGGTTGTACTGATGATGACACGTGTCGCACATTCCTGCAGAATTCTGAGAGCATTGCCTTGGTAATGGCTGATGCTCCTACTAGAAAATAGCAGCGCCCAATAGCAATCCAAAATGGTGCAACAGAAAGATGATTAAACTGAATGTGCTTTATAGGAAGTCTGAAAAAGAAAAACTAATATCAAAGTCTGATTCCCAAGATATTGATCTCCATGACAAATTAAAGGAAATGCACAAATAATTAATACTATGTCTCAGTCATAACCTCTTATATAAAACAGTGTCCAAACCTTAAGCCATTAAAGAAAAGATGTCATTTGAGACTAGTGCCTACACATAGTCTAGAGAAAACAATCTAGTTTTGACCTTGATGTTGGCTTAGATGTCTCATTTCAACTTTGATTTTAGCTTTTCTTTTAAAACTCCTTTTGCTTTGTATATGAAGACAGACCTCTTCCCCTCACGCATTATGAAAATCATAGGCTACACTATTTGTCTTAAATGGCAAGATTAGCGCAACCTTTGTAGTAGCCTAGCAATAGGTGGAGTTTCCCCTTCTGTCATGAACTTCTTTACTTTCAATCACTTCTATTATAAAAGATTCTTGGATCATGCCAGTTGAAGGGATTGATCTCTTGTATCTCACTTTGACCTTACTGTGCAGACCTTTCCTCCCTGAACTTGAGGTGACCACAGTGGAGGTTCCTATCATTAGTTTTTCAACGAACTTTTCTCAAAAAAGAGAACAGAACAGACCTTGACATATGAGTTTCTTGTCTATTCCTCAGGCTTTTCCCAGTGATTCCAGTTTGAATGTCACAAGGAAGAGGAATTAAATGAGACACTGTTCATCACAATTCATCAGAAATACTCAATACTTCAGGTTTGCGTTGAGCTTCAGTCATAACGTTACAAAACAGGAACTAGTAATAGATAAGGTGCCAGTCTATCACAAGGCACACTCATAAACATAGTGCCAATTCAGAGTTACCAACTAACCTTACATTTTTTTGGGGGTTGAAAGGAAGACGGGGATCCTAATGAAAATTCCAGACAGATATTCTAGAGACAATTAACACTCAACAGAAAGACTATTTCCAGATTCATACCCAGTATTCTAAACTGTGATGCCATAATGGAAGGTGTGTATAACTGTATATTTTTTTTCAACTAAATATTATAAAGTAGTTGCTTAAAAGTATATGAAAGTGGAAAGGAACGTATATGAAATGGGAATAGTGCTATTTAAATAAAATATATTATTATTATAACAAGAGGTTAATTCATTAGCAACTTTTCATAATCTGTTTTCTTTAAATGTATTAAGTGATATTTTAATGTTTACATATTAATCAAATCATTATGTCATTTTCCTGATGAGTATTTCTTTGTATTTTCCATTTTGTCTGTGTCATAGATAAATTAATTAGATGTGTTATCTACATATTTTATATGTTAATGAATTCTACAAGAACTGTCATTAAATGAATGCTTAACATGGGAACTTAAAATGTTCTTTAAATTGCAAATCACACATGTCAGCAGTGTTTTTTTAACACTGAAAAAGCATTTATTATAAGTGAAATGGGCCTTACTTATACTGTCTAATAATATGAGCCTTTTTCATTCGCACCCCAAATTTTTAATATGTCTGCTTATACAGCACAACTCTTCTTTATTTGTTGTGAATTGCACAGAAGCATTGTGGGAGCAAGGATTAATTTCAGTGTTGGTCAAGGTGGTCTACTGAAATGACTTTGTCATTCTGAGAATATCCTATCAATCTGTGAAACAGGATCTATGTGCATATCTCATTTTAAGAAGATTCTTGCTCTTCCATCTTTATCTTTTTTCCCCACTGTATTATTCACTTTGGCAAGCCTCACAACAGCAGATGCTTGGAGATTTTTTTTTGTCAGTATTACTTTATAGTATTATATAAAAAACGTACCCCTCTGCAGTTTTCACAATGTCCTCTGTCCCATTCCCCTGAACGATGACTCAATTGAACTCTTTAATGTTATAATGTTTTACAATAAGCTGAAAGAGTAGTATTTTTCATATAGTATAGTATATAGTATATTATTTTTATTTCATTACTTTTCAAAACAAGGTGATACAGTAGTGATTATTTTATTCACTATGAAGACCTTCCATCATCCAAAATTTTCATTTAATTTATGCTTCTTTTTCCCATGATTGATAAGATTTTTTAATCCACCTCATTAGGAAATATATGAGTAACAAGTATGAACTGTATTATCTAGCAGCTAATTTCATATTTATAAACAAAAAGAATGGAAAATAAACAAACCAGAATCACTTTTCTGACCATTCTTGAAAGCACTGAACATATCATTCCAAAAATATAATTTCAAAATATGCTTGAACAGGTGCAAAAATATTTTTGAATTGCATTATTTTGATATTGTTGTTTCAAATTATGTTCATATTTTTATGTGTATATATGATCAGATAATTGTGTCTATGAAATTACCTTCATCATGATTGGACCTCCCTTTAATCTTTAAAGCTCATCATTCTTAATAATGTTATTATTTTTATTAAGATATTAAGAGCTATACACAGTATTTGAAATTATAGTTATAACAGAATTGTTACTTTGTGTATATAATGATTACAGTCAATTAACTTTTTTTAAGGATCAAAATGATTATATCATTAAAGTCATATTTCTTGATGGAATCATCTGTTGTTCTAGTGACTTGATTGTTTAGGAGAGTGAGACAAGAATGAGGAGTATGGAATGTGTTTAATGTTAAAGTAAAGTTCCAGTCACGATGAGGGCAATTTAATAGAAATAATTATCTGATCACATACTGTTTTGTCATTGTTTTGTCATTGTTCTGTATAACTCTACATTCCCCTGTTGTACTCTTTATTGTGTAGACATTATCAGAATGCCTCAGATCCAATAGACTTACCATTGTTTATCAGGTATTGTGTTTTATTACTTCTCCTCACCTTTCCTTTTACATTTATAACGTCAGGCAATTACATAGAGTAAAAGGACAAGCAGGAGTTAAGTTAGAAGTTTAGGTAATTTATTATTGATAATATTCATAAAATAACAATAAGTACATCTGATTATTGGCAACCATAAAACCTGATAAATACTAGATGTGTAGTTTCAGGCTGCACAATGACTTGTAGTTACTTAAACAGACTCTAGTTAGGTCATCTTTTCTAGTCATATTTCTTCACGACCGGCTGCATGCCTGACTCAGTATGGCGTCATGTTGTGCTTTCTGCTTGTGTTCTTCTCTTCATGGCCATGATGTGTGTGAGAGACAGAGCTAGGGGAAAAGCAACCAAATTTATAGATTCTCTGTTCAAATCCTTAAACCAATAGGTTGTTGTATGGAATGGCATCTGATTCCAAACCAATCCCAAACAGCCATCAGCCTTCAGACGAATGGGTGCACATACTGCCTTTTCACATCTGCCCCCAAGACCATTCGTTGAGCTGAAGCTTGCCAGCTGGTTAATTTATGGCCAAACCCTGCAATAAATTTCACATCCTGAGTCCATCCTAAAGATTCAGGGGGTGGTTAGACATGAAAGCATTGCTGTTCTCATTACTGAAGTAAATTTCTCATGAAACACTATTATTACATTTGCTTTGTCTGACTTACAAATAAAGACATACAAAGTATTTATCAACTTATATACAAAGTTTTACACCACAAACATACACATACAAATATAAAGATAATAGGAAACAATAATATAAAAATAAAGCAAAGGAATCATGTTCTGTTAGCAGTAGTAATTTGTTGCTGATTCTGAAAGTGACTGCAGGCTTGCAGCCACTATGGCTCTCCAAGATCTGGAGTCTGGATGGGCTTTTGCACAGTTTGCACATTTCTGTGGTGTTTACTTTTTTAAAGCTGGTTTTAATTATTTATAATTTTGTAATTCAAATCTGAAATCATGCAAAATACATAAAAGAAACACAACGTAAGGGAAAAATAATAACCATTTACTTATATCATGCATTCTTAATTCTATTTAGACAAAAAGGTGCATTTCAGACTCTATACTACAAAGTAATCATTTTCTTTGCAAAACAAACAAACAAAACACATTACTAGCTGTTTTCAAAAAATATGTACACAAGGTCCTTTGGGAATAATTCGGCATGAAGGCATGCTTCTGAAAAGTGTAAGGTTAATGGTATTACTGGATAAGCTGATGTTAAATTATACATAAACACCATACTGCTCAACACCTTTGTAAAATGTATTGAAAATATAAATAAAACATCTCTTATGATATTGATTCCCTATACTTGTCCTTTTCATGTGTTCTTTGACTATAAATTAGACAAGTCCTGTAAATCCTAAAAAGTTTACAAATGATAACTTTAAACTCTTAAATTCATCATGAATAAATACCTAGTTCATTATGTAGCACTATGCACACATGTAAGAAATAACTGTTAATAAATACCATTGAATTGAGCATTTAAACATTGCATTGCTATTCTATATGTTTATTTTCAAACCTTCTTAATTTACTTCAGGGTTGTGGCAGACAGAGTCTATCGCTTGTAGCACTGAGCAGAAGTCCATCTTGGGGCAAACACTCATTTACCTACACACTCACTCATAATTTAAAGTCTCATTAAAGCAACATGCAAATTGTCTTGTGGTACAAAAGGGCAATAATGCAACTAAAATAAGTATATTGAACATTATGAAAAGGAATTTGACTTTTATTAGGAAATAATAAAAATGTACTTTGTGCAGAAATCTTAGTAAATACTGTTTAGCCTATGTTTATATGGCACAGTATGTCTCCATTGCTTTACATATAAATCTTGAAGTTTGTTATATTTCTATGATTATAATCTGACAGGTACAGTAGATCATTCTAAGAGTTAGGAAATGGGTCACTTATCTCAGGAGATAACTCCCTTTGGCAAAACACAAAAGCATATGACAGTTGGACTGTGGTTGAAATAAATATAAAATGGACTGATCAAAATATTCTAAGAACTATCTGATGCTTTAGAACACAAGAACAGCTTTAGTGCATCTAAAATTGGCCAGAACAGCACAGATGGCTTCTATAAGGATAAAAGAATCAATGCAATTCCCTGTGCAATTGTGATTTTTAATGACATACTATGGAGAGACCGATTCTTTATTTTGTCAAAAATGTGTTCTAGGGCTATGTGATGATTCATCTAGCATCAGTAGTACAAGCTGACTTGTCATTTCCCAAGGATAGAGACTGATTCCATCTTCAATGTTTTTGTATATTAGGTTTAAGAAAACATTTTATAAGAATGTTTTAAGCCATTTCTAAATATAAGATAACGAACATTATCAGACTTCTTTAACTGAGCTCATGGGAAGATCTATCTATCTATCTAATCCCAACTTCACTTTGCCACTCAAGGTATTTCCATATATTGCTTATTTTGAAAGCCAGTAGTTAATTGGCTATGTTAATAGCTATGTAAAATGTGGACAACTCCTTTTGGTAAAGATTATGAACTGATCTGTGACATCTAGGAAGAATATTAGCCATCATCAGGTGGATGGCTATCATCAACCTTGAAAAGAAGTAATAGCTTCTTGCAAAGCACAATTTATTGTGACACTAAAAAAAGCAGATTTAAAATATCCAATCAAGTTAATCTGTACAAAATGTGGGAGTAAATTGGAATACCATGAGAAAACCCAAGCAGATATGGGGAATGTGATGCTCTCCAACCACAGTGTCTTGGCCAGAATTTGTAGCCAAGGTATAAAATTGGCTTGTCCATCGGACAAACAGTTAGCAAAATCAGGAGATTAAAGGCTTTTAGAGAGAATATCAAAGAATTTTGAGGAAACAAAGTAAATAAATTAACCAACAAAAACCATGTATAAAAATTACAGTACAGAAAATGTTTCATAAAGGTCCTATCAATCTGTAAAATTGATCAACGGTTTATAGTTTGGATTTTTTAAAAATGTTATCTAAAAGCTGTTTATGTGATGACATTACACATGACATCAACTTTCATTTAACTTGATTGGCAAAAGAAGTCATTACCAACAACAACAACCATAAAATGGTGGCTTAGACTATGTAAATAATGTTTTATTTTTATTGTTTATTTATCAATTATTTTTACCATTATTTTCAGCATTTTGTGATTTTATTTGTATTTAGGTGCTGACACTGAAAGTCCTTGGGTTGTGTTGTGTGAATGCAGCATAGACATGGCATAAGGGGGTGCAGGCCACAAAATCCATGAAAGGGCAGGCCAGGATCTCACTAGTTTGCCCCAAAATAGGCACTACCCCTGTCAGCCAGATCCCAAACCCAAGAGGCAGGCTTTCAGACTTGTATAGGCTCAAAATGGGACACTTAAATAAATGCTTTTAAATATCCAAAATTCACACAAATGTCCTTCACGGAAGAGGATGACAAATGAAAAAGACAAATGCCAAGAAGTGTTTTATAAAACAATATTTATATAAACAAAAAAAGGACAAAAAGGCAAAATGAGTTTTTCAGAAAATACATGCCAAGGCAAACAAGTCCAGTATGTAATTTTGTAATGTAAAACCAGAATCAAGCAAAAATCCACAATAAACCAGAACATCAAATCAATGAAGATGTTAACTCTCCAATAATTATTGAACCTCTGATGTAACTGCAGTCTATCAGCAGTTACATCATGGTGACCCCACCTCTTGAGGTTCCAAGAACAAAAAAGGAATTTAGTTTTGAGGCTCATATACACAATACATAAACTAATACCAAAATCTACATAATAACAAAAATGTATAAAAAATAAAAAATAAATACAATGCTAAAAATCTACTTAAGACAGGGAATAAACTCTAACTGAAACACAACAGGCTGCTCTGATAATATGTGGTTGGTAGGCATGTTATGACATTGTGGGAGCCATGTTATAGAAGATGGCAACATGCATTAAACAGTTTCTAATTGTACTAAAAAGGAAAGATTTTGCAAAAAAAATATGTTTTATATTATATTTAAAAATTCATTTTAGGAAAATGCTGGTTTTCACTCGTGCTTTGTTTGTGGCTTTGAATTTACTAGAACCCTAAATAAGACAATCAGTATCTTTTGTCAACATTTTGAAAAATCATTACAGTCTTGGTACCCTTGATATAATTAATCTCTTTAATTTTCAGAATTCAAACATGCAATATGTACAGTGGGTGGCTTTTGATGCTATATTATCAGGAAATAAGCAATTATTTTGCAGCATAATACAAATTTGTCATTCCGTGCCCCAGTTTTAGGTGACATGGTCACAATAGTCCTACAGCTTTCACACTAACAGGAGGCTACAGAAATTACTACAGCTAAAATGTACAGCAATATTCCCGTGCCACACACAGAGAATTTCACTCTCTGCAGGTTCTCTGCAAAATCTTCATGTCAGATTTTCCATACCATGACCAAACACATCCAGAATCAGTAAATTCCAGTCAGGAAAGAGAATGATAGAATTGTGGTAAATGCTGTAAACACCTGAAGAAAGGTTGCCACATCCGCAGAATTACGTTATTTTTCATAAATTACTTTTAAAGTTGAAATAAAGTGCAAAAGCACAGTAAATCTGTCTATTATATTAAAAACATTTTCCGTCATTCAGCCTTGACCACTCTCCTCCACATCGCTCACCCAAATATTACTCCTAATGCACACATCCCCTCTCCGCACCACCCTGTGATATTCTCACCCTTCAACGCAGTCGGTTATAATAATGGCAAGGCAGAAAAGCAAATTATCAAGAATTTTCAATTAAAGATTGTGACAAAATGAGTGGCAAGAGCTGATAATGAGCATCGAAAACAAGAAAATGAACAAAAAAGAGCTGCATATAATAAAACTTAAGAACAAAGAGAACTGTCCAATAAACAAAAAACAGAAAAATATCCTGAACAATATGTGAACAGAAATGCATTGTTTATAAAATGTAAGTTAAAGGATAAAGTAATTCATAATAATGTAACAGTTGAAAATGAATTATCACTGAGGCAGTGTGTCCTAAAATTGTTAAGGAAATTCTGTTAGTTAGTTTTTTTTGTGAGGTATGGAGGGGTTTGACATGTGGTTGTTCTTCGTCAGTTTTTTTGGGCACCTTTTTTTCCCCAGAGTTTCCATTATCCAATTAATGCATTAAATCCTTTGTTTTGGACTGCTGCAACCACTTTCCTGTATGGTTTATTTCTTACGACTGGATAGGGACATTACAATATTGTTTTTGATGAGGCATTCATTTTTTATTTACTTTCTATTATGTTTTTTTACATTTTACTTTTTAAATTCTACTTTTACTTTTTACTACTTTTTATTATTCATTGGTATTTAAACTAGACAGTTGTAGTGAAATACTCAAGTAACTGATTTACTCTCTATAATAACTAAGGACCAAACCATTTTTGTCCCGCACCACGTATACTCTTATATATACTATCACTTTAAATTCAATTGCTTTCTCTAATGGAGGAGCGCCCCAGTGCGCTTTGAGTGGCTGAATGGCTAGGTCCGAATTTGAAGTACATCTGAGATAGAGAGGTTTTAAAATTCCTTTTCCAACTATCATTGCGAGCAGCGCTCAGCCTTTGCGGAATAAACCGGACGAGCTGAATCATCTCCACAATATCTCCATGAGTACCACAAAAGCGTTCTGATGTGCTTTACTGAGATCTGGATTAAAAATACCAACTTGGAAGTAGATGGATTTGTATGTATACCGCAAGACAGAAACCCAACCTCTGGTAAGCAGTCAGCTGTTGGGGTCTGCCTTCACATTAACAAAAGGTGGTGCAAGAATATCACTGTAAAAGAATGCATCTGCACGCTGAATACTGAATTACTCAATTTGCCCATTCTACTACAAGAGTAAAATCAAATATTTGTGACAGTGGTTTACATACCATCGCATGCTGATAGGGGTGCTGCAGCTGAAATGATTCTTGAAAATTTCCAGAAACTAGAAACCAAATCGTCTGGCTCTTTCAAACTTCTGATGGGTGAAGTGATTTTAATTTATGTAAACTGGAATCAGCATTACCACATTACCATCAGTACAGGAGTATCAATACTAGCGGAGACAAAACACTAGACAAGTGTTATGGAAACATCCCTGGTGCATACATATTGCATCACAGAGTAGCCATGGGTTCATTTGAACATACCATCATTCATCTACTACTGAAGTACAAACAGAAACTGAAACAAGAATAGACAGAGATATGAGCAAAACAAAACTGGGGCAATGAAGGTGTAGTGGAAATGCAGGAATGCATTGAGATGTGCTGACATCCTAACAGTCACTGTCTGAGGCTACATACACTTTAAGTGAATATATATTATTAAGAGAGTCAATGATAATTAAGGAAATAATTGTCAAGGTGTACTCAAATAGTAAACCTTGGATTACTAAAGAGGTTAAAGCATTACCATTGGAAAAACAACATGTTCATCAAAAAAATAAGATAGAAGAAAGTTAATTTTGCAGCAAAGGATTATCAGGTTAATTAAACAAAATAAAAAGATGTATGGGGGAAAAAGTCATGAGGTGGTTTAATATTTAACAGTCCAAAGCATGTTTCGAAAGGCCTACAAACAATCACAGGACTGGATTCTAAAAAGAATGTCAACTTTCCAGTAGACAAAGACCAAAAGCTTTCAGCAGATGAACAATTACTTTTTTACCAGATTTGAAACAGGTGATTTCACTACCCAAAATGCAGAAGTAAAGGAGACACTTTATAAAAACACTAGGAATTCTGCTGTGATTGAGGTCCGTTTATTTGAAGTGGAGAAAGTCTTGTGGTAGGTTAAAACAAACAGGGAACTGAGGCCTTATGACATATCAGGTCATCTCTTATGTGTGTAAGATATATCTTCTTAGATCCCACCAGGAGCTTCTCCTTCGGGTTGTTTTTTCTAAGGATCCTCAGGAAATACAGTCCCTGCTATGCCTTCTTAACTGATACTGTGGTGTTTATGGACCAGGAGAGATCTTCTGCAACATGTATACCCAGAAACTTAAAGCACAAACTCTTTCCACACAGTCTACACTGATGTATATTGGGCTGTGGTTTGTAATGTGCATCCGAAAGTCTATTATAAGTTCTCTTGTTTTGGTAGAGTTCAAGGTGTGGTTGTTCTCAGTGCACCATACAGTCAGTCTTTGGACTTCATCCCTACAGGCTGTCTTGTTGCCTCCTGAGATGAGTCCAATCACAGTCATGTCATCTGCAAACTTAATGATGGTATTGGTGGAATGAGAGGGTACAGAGTAATAGGTATATAACACATATAGTAGTGGGCTCAACACACAGCCTTGTGGGACGCCAGAGTTGAGTGTGAGGGTGGAGAGGAAGTAGGGGCCTAATCTAACCGTCTGAGGGCGATTAGTCAGAAAATATTTGATCCAGTGTTGGACATATAGTGAAAGTCCTAAGCCAGCAAGCTTTGTTACCAGTCTATCCAGAATAACTATGTTAAAAGCCAAGCTGAAGTCTACGAAAAGCATCCTCACATTCTGGTTGGGGTACACACAAATATGTTTATTGACTTTTTAATGTAGCACAGTTGATGTGTACACTTCTAAATCCTGATCCTCGAAAATGTCCCAGTTAGTCATTTCAAAGCAATCCTGAAGCTGCAAGGATGCTCCTTCAGGCAATGTTTTAACAGTCTTTGTGGTGATTTGGACTTTTCTTCTAAGGGGAATCTATACTGGTTTTAATGAGAACTACTGTTAAGTCAATGGGGTCGAAATCACCAGCTATAATATGAACAGCTTCAGAATAACTTTTGCTGTAAATTAATGGTGTCAAGCAAATAACCTGGAGCTTTTTCAGTGTTAGGAGTTCAGTGAAATGTAAATAGATGTAACTATGACAACTGTTATGAAGGTATAAGAGAGGGCAGACTTGCAAAATGCTGTAGTTGCTTTGGTGTGTCGGTTAGAACACAGGAACTAATTCAACCATTTCAGGAACATTGCTTTAATGTTGAAATGCCAGAAATTCACATGAAGTAGAACAACTGTACAGGTAGGTGAGTAGGTGTGTGGTTATTTGGTCAACAACGCACAAACTTAAACTTTCTCTAGTGGCTCCAGTAGTTCCAGCTTTCACGAGGTACATCTCACAAACTCACATGCTCACTGCACACTCCACAGTTTTCATGTGACCATGCTTCAGTGCCTTAAATGCATGCAAGCCTTTTTTACAACAACGGTAAACTACCAAGGTAAGTAAAAGAGCCTTCATTTGCTTGTAAGATACTCCAAATCAGTAGAACAGTAATTGTTTATGATATTGTTGTCAATACACCAGCTATTATGTACTTAAATGTAAAGTTCCTAGCTTTACTTTTGCCGGAGTCTTTGCTTCTGTCCCAGTGGAATGCTGAACGTTCTTCTAGTTCTGTAAACTCAAACTATTTAAAGTAGGCAAGGACCTCATATTGTCCTTTTATCGCAGTATGTTATCACTTTCCGTTTCATTGCCTGGTTTAGTAGTCTAACAAACAAAAATTAAAAAAAAAAACTCAGATTACTAAGCATGCAACTAAAGTTATTAGGGCAATTGTAGATGATTTGGTAAGTTTGTGTCAGAGGACAGTGCTAAAGAAAAGGAAATCATGTTAACTGATGCAGAACTTAACTTCAGTAAATAATGAAGGATAGTCGCTTTGAAAACCCTCACAAATTGCTCTAGAAATTCCTTTCTTCCTAGTGCCAAACAACGTTTTAATAAGGAATATTGGAGAAAATGATTAAGGTTTGATATGTATCCTGTATCCATTTTTGGGTAGATATGCACTAACAAAACTGCCCTGTCTTAAATTGTCTTGTCTCTATTTGTTTTTGTGCTTTCTTTCTATTACTAGATGTAACTGAAAAGAAAAATTTCAATTTATTTTGTGAAAACATTACTAAATAAAGAAACCTTAAACCAATGAAAATGACAGATTTCAATTACATTCAAGAATATTTTGACTTTAAACATTTAAACTGAAACACATATTTAAATATTTCAAATAGCTGATGCAACTATTCTTGTTTATCATGTACCTTAATCTCATGAAGTAAATCATTACATTCCTTATTAACATGCCGAACTAGGGTGACTTACGCTAATTCAGAATTTTTACTATTCATTTTTACTTTTGCTTTCATTTTAATTTTTCAATGACCACTACCAGTTACATTGGTACTGAATTACCATGCATGGACGACTAGGAATGTACGACACCTTATGTCATCACCAAAACGGTATAAATGTCGTCGATGCTGCACTTCCAGTCATCAGAAACTGTGGATTCTTAAACAGTTCTACTTGTGTTTGGTAGTCTGCTCTTTAGTTTACAATTAATAAATTTTAGATTTTTGATATTGACTTGTAGTTAACACTTTGGTTAGGTACTACAGCAGATATTTTTTGCTCTCATTTTTCCGACTTTGGCAAAGGCGTTTTGACTAATATTTTATCTGCATTCATTGCCCTTGGGGCTTGCCATTATTACCAACTGTTAGCAAAACACAGTGAAATAATTAATCAAAAAATAAATTATTACTGTTTATCACACTTTCTTGCTAACTTATTGCATGTGTCTATGGTTCTCTGTGTAAAGTAAAACTTCCTAATGCTTGTGCGAAATTTACCTTTAAAAAGTTTCTAACTGTGTCCTTGTGTTCCTGCAGAACTCATTTTAAAGCAACAATCTCATTCCTCTGTACTAATTCCTTTCATAATTTTAAACACGTCAATCAGGTCTCCACTTAATCTTCTTTTGCTTAAACTGAAAAGGCTCAGCTCTTTCCTTATAATTCAACCCCTGTAGCCCTGGAATCAGCCTAGTCACTCTTCTCTGGACCTTTTCTAGTGCTGCTATGTCCTTTTTGTAGCCTGGAGACCAAAACTGCACACAGTACTCCAGATGAGGCCTCACAAGTGCATTACGAAGCTTGAGCACAACCTCCTTGGACTTGAACTCCACAAATCGTGCTATGTAACCCAACATTCTGTTCGTCTTCTTAATGGCTTCTGAACACTGTCGGGAAGTTGATAGTGTCAAGTCCACTGTGACTCCTAAATCCTTCTAATAAGGTGTACTTTTGATTTTCAGACTTCCCATTGTGTATTCAAACCTAAACTTTTTATTTCATATGTGTATTACTTTACATTTACTTACATTAAATTTTATATTTTTTATTAAAATATAACATAATATTTTATATTAAAAATAGCAGCAGCCATAGTAGTGACCCCTGTGGGACACCACTCTTAATATCAGCCAGTTCTGATAGGTTCTGCAAATTTAACCAGCTTGTTATTTATATTCCTATCCAAGTTGTTTATTACAAGGCATTTTGGGCAAAATTACAGTGTAAATGGTCTCATCTCTTTAAATGATTTATTAGATGATACAATCATATGTAACACACTTATAGTGTTGTTATCTGTCAGCATTATTTAAGTCCTGGGGAGCTTTCAGTTAAAATATTTTATCGTCATGCATATACTGTATGTCTTCTGTAATTACATTCAAAGAGTTTTTTTTCTTCCTTAATTTTTGCCAAAATAAGCTCCAGCACACCTGTGATCTTTACTGCAATAAAGCTGGAGCAGAAAATGAATCAATGCCTTATTAGATTTGTAAATATACTCGTGTTGGTAGAATACTATAGAAAACAAGGTTAGCACTCAAATGAGTGAGCTTTAGTGCATGTTTGTTAGAATATAATTTTATGCTTGTTGAAAATGGAACAATTTGTACATTAGTTTCACAGCAGAATCTCATCTAGCCATTTCTTAAAATCTGTGGGGCATCCACAACAAAATTGTTTCAGTATTTTCCATGCACAGACCTCAGCTCTGTTTTTCTTGTTTGATAAGGTCCATTAATTTGGGAGTGAGGAAAATTCTTTTGGATTCACTTTTTGTAAACAATAAATGATTTTCAATACCTGGCCGAGGGTAATAATATCTGCAAAAACTAAAATCTCTTAACCTGAGTAGTGGAGGCATTTCTCATTTTCTTTCTTTCTCACTAATAAAAGTTAGCACTCTTTCTTTCTTTATAACTATTAGCTACCAGGTTGATATCATGTCTCAGCTTTTACTCCATTCCCTTTAGATATTAACAAGTTGCTAGTAACACAAAAGCACAAAAGAATAGGCTATTCATCAGTCATAGCTATATAACACAAACAAAACAAACATTTGTTAAGGTTTTGTTAAGTGTTGCCTTGAATATAATTATATATAGTATATATCTAGGAATATATCTATAGGAAACATGACATACAGCGGATTCAGAAAGTAGCAAAGTCAGCAGCAATCCAATAGACACGCTGCTGCTAAATATTCGCAGGTGAAGGACTGTGATTATGCAAACAAAGATGATATGGTCAGGGATAGACTAGTGTTTGGCACAAGCTCAGCGAAAGTGCGAGAGAAACTTTTAAGTGCCGGGTCTTAGCTAACATTAAATAAAGCCGTGGACATCGCAAGATCGCACGAGATAGCACAAGCACAGCTGAGAACCTTCGATGCATGTACTTCGAGTGGCTCACGTGAATTGACTGTGAACGCAGTACGCAGAGCACAAGCTAGAGCTCCAAAGAGCGCTGAACAAAAAACACATTACACAATTGAGAAGGCAGCAAAAGAATATGAAGCGAGTGATGCATACAAGCATATTCATAAGTACAGCTACTGCGGAAACAAAGCACGGTGTAAACCTTAAGTTTAAATTAAGTTCATAGACACGCTGCCGCTGGCGTTTGTCATGCCTACAACGAATACGATATTCGCGAGATACAAGTTTAATGAGAAGATGCAGGGTATAAACGAGACTTTTGATCACTTTGTAACAGAGTTAAAATTGCTGGTGAAAGACTGTGCTTATGCAAATGAAGATGAGATGGTCAGGGATAGAATAGTGTTCGGCACATTGGAGAATTCAGTTTTTGTTTTTTAATAAATAAATAAAAGACTTTCTGAAAACATGTTTTCACTTTGTTATTAGGGGATATTGAGTGTAGATTGATGGGCAAAAAACAGCAAATGTATTAATTTAAATTAAATCTACTAAACAATCAGGTGCTCAGACTGTGCAGAAAGTGAAAGAGCCTGAATACTTTCTGAAAACACTGTACACGTTTTATTGAAAGAAGATGCTTCTACACAGGCATGGTCATAATGCTAGACTCAGGTGTTTATTTTACTGGCTATCACAACAAGCAAATGTGGCTAAGTGTCGAGGCATGTTTGGCATGTGACAAAGACTTCAAAGTTTCATGAAGATGAGTGTCTAAGGCAGTGCTGATATGAAAGTCAGAGGTCAAACATGGATGAAATCTCAAACTCCAGTTCAGCAATGGGAAACCTGTTTTAGTTTACAAGAATGTTCTGTTTTGTAAGATTAATTTTTGGTGCTTTATTGTCCTGTATCAGTTTTACATCTTTGAGAAAGTTTACATTTTTTTCATTTAAATTTTAACTGCATTACATCATCAATCTGAAAGCCGCTACAGACAGATCATGGTCGCTGTTGGATCCTGCCTGTTGCTAAGGTTCACCTTCTTGAAACAAACTAATAAATTGCAATGCAACTGTGCAAACCCCTTCGTCCAAGATACAGATTGGAATCTCATTTTAAATATTCTGGTGTTGACGCTTGCTCTTTCATTTTGACTTAGCCTTTGTCTTGGAGTTATGGTTCTTGAATTTTGATAAATGACTCTTTCCAAACAATGATCATGGTTAAGCCTACCAGTTTAGAAAAACATACTACATTGTTCAGAGTAGTTTATTTTTGCTTTCCAATTTTATTTCTAGTTTTCAAGAAAGAAATTGTGTTATTTCTGAAAGAAACTGATTAATTAGTTTTAACATCCGAGCAGTGTTCTTGACTTAATTGATATGAGTGATCTGTCTATATTTGTGTCTTAAGTCTAAAATGTACTGCCATGTTTTAAGCTCAGTAACTTTACTTTTAAGATGTGGATTGATTTTTTTTTAGTTTTTAGAAACATTCACCTTGCAAAACACCTTTTTAATAATTTAATTATTTTTAATGTTTATCTTTCTTTTTAAGAACTTACATGGCCACTAGATGTGTGATGTCATTATGTTAACAAAGAACAGCTTGTAGAGGTCGTCTTATGGCTGCTGCAAATGACACACTTGCAATTTAAGGGAGAGTATACACTGTTACAACAATGTGATATTTACTATTTTATGATTGCTGTAATGCCATCAGTAATTTTATACTGTATTATCAAAAGCTCTCAAAGGGAGTCAGTAGACTAAGAAAGAGGCAAAATTGCAGTGTTGATCTAAAATATCTGTTATTTAGTTTTAAACGTGCTGGTGTGGCTTTCAAACAATAGATATATGTGACCACAAGAAACTCCATGGATTGTGAGAAGTATACTGAGATACTGACCTTACTTAGCACAATATATAGACAAAGGTTATACTATTTATTACATATGCAAGTTCAGCTAAATTTGTTTTACATGAAGCTGTACCAGAGGTAAAAAGGTCAGGGTACCTACTGTAATGTGTGCTCTTTTGGGTGTTTTTGAGGAGACCCAAAGTCCAGGGTTATTTTCTGGCTTGTGCCCAGAGCTCAATTTGGATTAAGCAGGTTTGCGAAAGTTATTTTCTTACTCCATTCTTTCTGTTTGTTTGCTATCTGCTTCCTGCTGAACTGTGTCATTTGTTTTGGTTTCTAGTTTAAATTTTAAATCAATCAGTGTAATTAAAAAACTCACTATACCCCTTATGTTATCTCATATAGGTTTTCATGAGAAAAGAAGAGAAAATAATCTGTTATTTCTTTGAATTATTTTTTCCTGCCATTGAATTTACTGTAGTTGTGGTGGTGAACTGGAAACTCCTTCTACCTCAGTGTCTTAAGGAAGTGTTTATGTGGAATGTACATTACTTTTCTCTGTCCATTCTGGAAACTTCCAACAACATAAAGGACTGCATCTAATAGACAAAGTTACCAGTACATTTGGAAAAAAATCCTGTTATGGTCTTCTTTTTAATAACTTCTCACAGACAGATGTTTAGCTTTTGGTAATATGTTTTGACAAACCCAGATAAAAGAACAAAAATGCCACTTATAAGAAACTGGGGACATGACCCTTAATATGTTACATGAAATCATAGCAAACATACATTTTTGATACATGTAATTCTTGCATTTTCTTTTTCATTACAGGGTAGTAGGAAGCTGTTAAGTATCCTGACAAAACTGGGTATACGGCAGTGGCCAGCTCCTGAATGATATTCCAGTCTATCACAGCACAGCATGTTCCCTCACCACTAGGCCCAGGGACAGAATCTACATGTGTGCTTTATACATTTGGTAGCAGCAGCAGTGAACAAGAAAAAGTGTTAGACTTACAAAATGAAGTGTACTTTTCTGTTTTCTGTTGAGTATCTGCTATCCCATTTGTAGGGGGCAGGCCTTCTTGTCTGCACCCTTCCCCAAAGACTTTGTTAAAGTTTCTGAACATTTCTGCAATTTCGCTGAATCTGAGGCAAAATGAATTCAACAAATTTCGCTCCTCACTTACACTAAGATAAAAAAAATAAAACTATTACAGGACTTCTACATGATGCTGGGTGTTCCTTTCGTTATGTATGGTGGTCCAAGGACAGTGGACATAATAGTTGTTTTGTTTTAGTTCAGACAGATCTCTGACTGCATCTCTTGGTACTTTGTTATTTTTCATCCAGATATCACAGCTTGGTTGTGATGGTTTAATATTTCTCTAGTAATTGAATGTATATTTTTTTAAAGGTAGACACGCTCATTCAAGAATAACAGTTATACATTAAACCCCTTGAACTATTTAAGGACCAGACATAATGAGAAGACAATATTATACTGCAGGACCAAAATCATACTTTTAAGTATTGGAACATTAGAACTATAGAATAGGCCATTCAACCCAACAAGGATCACCAATTGTATCCACCTAATCCTTTCAAAATAACATTAAGTAGCATTTTCGAGGTCCCTAAAGTCTAATCTCTACTTGGTATTTTTTACGTTGTGCCCATGGTTCCCTGGTTCTTTGTGTGAAGAAAAAAAACTTTCTAATGTTTGTGTGAAATTTACCCTTAACACGTTTCTACCTGTGTTCCCTGGTTACTGATAAAGAGCTCATTTTAAAGTTACAGCCTGTATCCCCTCTTTTAATCCTTTAATAACTTAAAAATATCAGTCATGTCAAATCTAAAACCTCTTTTAGTTAAACTGATAATTTTTGTTGTTTTAATATATAATAAAATCTTTTGTCTAACTCTTAGCACTTACATTACTTACAAGATATTTTTATTTTTTGCATTTACACAAGCAGTGCTTTGAAACAGCCAGCAAGCAAAAATAGACAACAGTTAGACAAATATTTAGTTCAAAAATGCAATATAATCATCTATGATAAATAGTCATAATGTAGCATTTTTATTGCCCTTATGGTTTTAAAATTTTGGTTGGCATTGCATATTTTATGGCTTGTTTCCCTTTGGAACCATTTCTTCAAAAACAAGGTTATTTCAGCAATTCCCATTTAGTTTTGTGTACACTAAGGCATGTCTCCATAGTGAAGTTCAACATATAAACTTCCCAGATGTCATGAACAGAAGGCAAAAATAAACAAATTGTTATTAACATAAACTTAACGACTGAGTCGCCAAAAATGAACCCTGTGATAGGAAAACAAAACAAAATGGAAAAAATCAGTATGGTGTTAAAAAGTCTGATAGGCCTTAATACTAGTCTGAAAGTGGAGCTAAATACAATTTCCATTCATATAGCTACAATTAGCTAAAGTTTCCATAATGTCACATTTACAATTTTATACTTTTAGATGAATAGTGCATATATATATATATATATATATATATATATATATATATATATATATATATATATACTGCTCAAAAGAATTAAAGGAACACTTTTAATCAGAGTATAGCATAAAGTCAGTGAAACTTATGGGATATTAATCTGGTCAGTTAAGTAGCAGAGGGGTTGTTAATCAGTTTCAGCTGCTGTGGTGTTAATGAAATTAACAACAGATGCACTAGAGGGGCAAAATGAGATGACCCCCAAAACAGGAATGGTTTAACAGGTGGAGGCCACTGACATTTTTCCCTCCTCATCTTTTCTGACTGTTTCTTCACTAGTTTGGCATTTGGCTACAGTCAGTGTCACTACTGGTAGCATGAGGCGATACCTGGACCCTACAGAGGTTGCACAGGTAGTCCAACTTCTCCAGGATGGCACATCAATACGTGTCATTGCCAGAAGGTTTGCTGTGTCTCCCTGCACAGTCTCAAGGGCATGGAGGAGATTCTAGGAGACAAGCAGTTACTCTAGGAGAGCTGGAGAGGGCCATAGAAGGTCCATAACCCATCAGCAGGACCAGTATCTGCTCCTTTGGGCAAGGAGGAACAGGATGAGCACTGCCAGAGCCCTACAAAATGACCTCCAGCAGGCCACTGGTGTGAATGTCTCTGACCAAACAATCAGAAACAGACTTTCTTGAGGGTTGCTGAGGGCCCAAATGTCTACTGCGCCCTGTGCTCACTGCACAGCACCGGGGAGCTCAATTGGCATTTGCCATAGAATACCAGAATTGGCAGGTCCACCACTGGCGTCCTGTGCTTTTCACAGATGAGAGCAGGTTCACCCTGAGTATATGTGAAAGACGTGAAAGGGTCAGGAGAAGCCGTGGAGAATATTATGCTGCCTGTAACATCGTTTAGCATGACTGGTTTGGCGGTGGGTCAGTGATGATCTTGGAGGCATATCCATGGAGCGACTCACAGACCTCTACAGGCTAGACAACGGCATCTTGACTGCCATTAGGTATCAAGATGAAATCCTTGGACCCATTGTCAGATCCTACGCTGGTGCAGTAGGTCCTGGTTTCCTCCTAATGCACGACAATGCCCGGCCTCATGTGGCAAGAGTATGCAGGCAGTACCTGGAGGATGAAGGAATTGAAACAATTGAATGGCCTTCACGATCCCCTGACTTAAACCCAATAGAACATCTGTGGGACATTATGTTTCGGTCCATTAGGCGCCGCCAGGTTGCTCCTCAGACTGTACAACAACTCAGGGATGCCCTCATACAGATCTGGGAGGAAATGCCACAAGACACCATCCGTCGTCTCATTAGGAGCATGCCCGACATTGTCAAGTATGCATACAAGCTCGTGGGGGCCACACAAGATACTGAAAAGCATTTTGAGTAGCAGAAATTAAGTTTTTGAAAAAATGGACTAGCCTGCCACATCTTCATTTCACTCTGATTTTCGGGTGTCTACACAATTGAGCCCTCTGTTGGCAGAAAACTTTTATTTCCATTACAAGACTTGGCATCCTTTTGTTCCTAAGACATTGCCCTGTCGTTATTTGTATAGATATCCAACTTCATATTGAGATCTGATGTATCTAATATGTTTCTTTAAAGTGTTCCTTTAATTTTTGTGAGCAGTATATATATATATATATATATATATATAGTTCTCTAATAAGTATCCGCCTACGTGGAATTTTTATTGTTACACAAACTTTAGTCTGATGGGACCAGACATGATTCTTAAATGAGACTACACATCTGGGGACAACCTGTTGAAAAGTCTGCAGTGAGTAGTGGTGAAACAATGTGTTGTAAAGACTATATCCACAGTGCAGCTTCTTAAGGCTGTTAAAGCATTGCAGCTATTTTGTCATGGCATGCTTGCATTTCCAATTAGACAGTAATTTTATTTTTTTTTTTAGTTATTTGTTTAGACCTGTAGTCAGAAAGTGAGTGTTGTGCAGCCTCATCTGTGCATCTGCTGGTGTTGTTAAGCAGACTTGTTGATTTGGATGTTAGGAATACGAAATCTGCATTTCCTGTGGCTATTTGTTATCAGCTTTCTTAACAGCAGTCCTTTTGACTGAGAATGACACACCATTTAATTCAAATGCATATTTTGCACTTCATATTTTCAAAAATATACTGTAGCTTCCGATTCTTTGAAGTGCTCATCATCTCCTACAACGACAAGAGCACACACAGCACCAGCAACAACATATCATTCACATTTACCATCCATTCATTGATGTCTTCGAATGCCAATGTATAAAGTGATGCTGCAGAAAGATTTTTCCCTTGCATCATGTTATGCTTATTTTTAAAACATGCTGTTTATTTTAAAACATGCAATGTGCCCTCTGCACACGCAATACACATTTATATGTCTAATAGGGTTTTTTTTAAAGACTTTTGGACTGTAGACATTAATGATGTCTGTCATCGTTAACAGAAGCTTGCTCTCTGTCAGGACAGGTTAACCACAGCATCTCTGATATTTTCAGTTCAAACTCACCATCCCTACTTTGAGTGCTGCCTTCTTGAGTCATTGAATTGGTTTAGAAATGTGACACTCAGTGAGCCATTTAATTGTTACCACCCCATTTTAAGCAAAATGCGCTCATGGTTGGTTCAGTGAGACTGTACAATGTTGAATGAAGATTGTGAGTGAACTGCTTTTTTCAAGTGCAGCCAAGATTTCTCAATTGTATTAATATCTGGATTCTGGCTCATTTTGCTTTTTGATGTTATAATTTTGTTAGATGTTTATGTTGGCGCTGTTGGTAATTCAAACTTAATTATAATGTGCTGCAGCATAATGTGGCTTTTTCAGCATTAGTCATTTCCTTGTTTTAGCCATCTCAGTTAATCCTTCAACCACTTATTCTCAGTTAATCAACCATCTTATCCCCTCTTCTCAACCATTTGTAATGGTGAGAGTTGTGGTGGCAGCAGACTAAGCAGGTCAACCTAAACTTCCCTGTCCACAGCTAGAGAGATCAGCTCTTCCAGGAGAATTCCCAGACATTTGCAAGCTCCCTGAGAAATATAGCTCCTCTAACATGTCCTGGGTCTGCTGCAGGTTCTTCACCCAGAAGGATGCGCTTGGAGCAGCTCTAGGGGGATCTGCCCAAGTGGCATCCTGACAACAAGCTCAAATCACCGCAACTGGCTCCTCTCAATCGGAAGGAGCAGCAGCTCTACTCTGAGGTTCTACTGAGTTGTTGAGTTTTTTCACCCTGTAGCTGAGAGTCTACCCTCAACCCAACCACCTTGTGAAGGAACCAAATTTCTGCAACTTGCACTCAGAATCTGATTCTTTCAGTGATTACTCACAGCTTACGACCATAGGTGATAACAGGGATTTACACTGATCAGTAAACTAAGAGATTTGTATTCATGCTCTCCTTTTCCATCACTCATGAACAAGATCCTGAGATACTCAAATTCATCCACTAAGAGTACTTGCTCCTCCTTCACCAGGAGAGAACAATCCACTCTTTTCTAAGAGAGATCAATGTCTGGAGACTAGGAGGTGATGATCCTCATCCCAGCTGCTACTAACTCAGCTGCGAAGGTTCACAGTCAGATATGGAAAAGAGGATAACATCACTGCATAAAGCAAAGATGCTACCCAAATCCTATCCAACTAGACACCCTGACATTCTTGACTGCACCTTGATATCCTGCCCATGAAAACCACAAAAGGTGGTGACAAGACAAAGTGAAGGCCAACGCCTACAGGAAATGAATTAGAATTAATGCCGAATATTTGGACGTAGTTCTCACTACATTCATACAGGGAAGAAATAGCACCCAAGAGCTGCCCTGCTACCCCATATTCTTGCAGCACTTTCCTGTAATATGCTCTTTCCAAACATACCAAATACATGTAGACTGGGTTATCCTACTTCCACGTACCCTCCAGCAACTGTACCAAGTAAATCACACAGCTGGTCTACTATTCCATGGCAAGAACAGAATCACCATTGTTCTTGTATGTTTAGCTGAACCATCAAATCGATTCTTACCTCCAGCACCCTTGCATATGCCTTACATTGGATGCTGAGGAGTGTGATTCCTCAGAAGTTGGAACACATCCTCTGGTCATCTTTCTTAAATTTGGGGACCACCACACTAGTCTGCCATTCCAAGGGTGCTCCACCCACCTTTAATGCAAAATTGAATAATAATAATTAATCAGATATATACATGAGAAGTTGGACAATAATATTAATGCTGTAGACATATACCACATTTATTGCATAATGTATGAAAATTGTCCAGCCATCCATCTCCTTTTTTTTCAGTACAGGGTTCTTAAAAGCCACATAGTATTCTATCCTTGGTAGCAATGGTCTAAAGGTATGCTTTCCAATTCATTTAAATGATATTTATACAGTAAATATTACATTTGCCATAACTCTGGTATCATGCAAAATATACGGTAAAAATAGTTGTTGAAAACAATAACATAAAAACAACATGCTGCTGGATTGCCAATGTTTAAATATTGGCACAAACACTAAAAGAAACAACAGTGCATAGTGCCCAGGCTCCTAGCAGATCCAAGCAATAGCCTCAGGATAGAAGCTGAAGATGAAAGCCTTATTGGACAAAAAAACAAAGGAGTCTTCAGCTCCTTTACCTGATGTGGTCAGAAAGAAGCTTGCCTGCAAAATAAAGCCCCTAACAAGTACAAAAACACCAGAGGGCTGGAAAAAGGGATCAAAATATAACAAAAATGCATTTAAAGCTGCCAATACTTGACCAAAAGTTCAAATAAATAAATCATTGCTAATGAAATAGACAAAGGGAATAACAAACTGATAGAAACATACTATACTTGTCAAAAAACATCAGTAGAGTATTATAAACTAAAATAACAGATGAGCTCTAATGTTCAGTGCAGTTGCCAGAACTTTATTTTACTCAGTTTCCAAAATAAGAACATGCATTTGCCAAACATGAGTTTCACTCACAAGGAAACTCTAAATAACAAACAGTGGCCCCTGGCCACATATACACCCAAAAGGGAGCACATCATCAGCACTTTTTAATAGCCTGCCTGAGTCGTCTTCGACTTTTCTCTTCCCATCTCCCTGTTAGTTTCTCCCTGTCAGCTGGTTTGCATAGTCAAGATATTTTCAGCTGTGTCAATTCAAGGCTTTAGGTTTGAGTAAAATCATGTATTATGGGATAAACCACACAGATCACAGGGGCACACTTCAAAATTTTGGCTACATCTTGGTGATTCTAAACATCTTCCATTGCCCAATTATTGATACCAGTGTGCTCCTGGGAACAGTCAAAGCTTAAAAAAATCTTTTCTTTTTTTCATCCTTGCCCTGATCAATGCCTCAAAACAATTTCACCACAGCAGTCTACAGAAAGTTCCTTGGACTTCATTGATTGGTTTTAACATGCAGTGTGAATTGCAGTGCTTTCTGTACATAGTTTTGTGACTTTCAATGTCCAATCAGGTCATTTTTTTGCAGGTGGACTCCAATCAACTTCTAGACACATCTCAAGGATAATTAAAGCAAATGGTGCACCTGACCACAAATTGGTGTGCTACAGCAAAGGGTCTGACTACTTATATAAATGACATACAGTTGTGCTTGAAAGTATGTGAACCCTTTAGAATTTTCTATATTTCTGCATAAATATGACCTAAAACATCATCAGATTTTCACTCAAGACCTAAAAGTAGATAAAGAGAAACCAGTTAAACAAATGAGACAAAAATATTATACTCAAAGCAACTCTCAAAAGATCTGAAAACAAAGATTGTTCTGTATCATGGTTTAGGGCAGTGGTTCTCGAACTGTTCCCCCAGCTGTATAAGGGGGCACAACAAATGCATTATAACTAAAATTAAAATAAAACATTTCTAAGGCATAGATCTAATGACTAATATGTGCTTGCTTTAAAGTACACAGCCTGTCCAGGTTTGGTTTGATATTTGAGATAGACACTCTGAGGTCCTTTTCTATTTGAAGTTTGTTTCTATATTTAGACTTTAAAGCAGCTACAGCGGAAAAACCAATTTCGCAAAGGTAAGAAGTAGGAAAAGGTAACAGTATCCAAAACACTTTTGCTTTAATAAGAGAACAGTTACAAGACAGTTCACTCCAAAAATTTGTTAATGACTTAATAGCAAAATTTGATTTTCCTGCAGTACTTGAAGAAAGATCTATCAGTTGTTCTTCTTCTTGCAGTGATAGGCCGGTAGGTGCACTTTCAAATGGATTTATTACCCAATTCCAGTCGCCCAATTTAATGTCTTCTTCTGCAAAAAAGTATATACTGAAAGTAGTGCTCAAGTTTTCTAAATGAAATGAACCTCCATAGTCTTTAGCAACACCTTTTTGTGATTCTCTTCCAGCAGGTAAATGTGGATAAATTCACACATTGTGGGAAAGAACTCAAAGAATTTTTTTTTAAATTTGTTATTCCATAACTGTATTTTCTTACAAAAAGCAGTGACCCTTTCACTTAAATCAAATATATTTGTAGTATTTCCCCTGAAGTTGAAGATTAAGTGAATTAAGTTTTTCGAATATGTCTACTAAGTAGGAGAGCTTCATTAGAAATAAATTGTCGTAGAATTCTTCCGCATGCTTATAACCCTCCTCGCTCAAGAATATCGCTATTTCATTTCTCAGTTCGTAGACACGCTTGAACACCTTACCACGTGACAACCATCTGGAAGAAGAATAAAACAACAATGATATACTTTCAGCTCCCATATCTTCACAAAGAGCAGCGAAAATCCTTGATTTTAGAGGTCTGGTTTTATATAATTAACTACATCAATAACTACTATCAAAACAATATTTAGCCTAGGACTTATCGATTTTGATGCTAAGGCTTCCCGATGAATCATGCAGTATGTCCAGACTACTCCTGAAGATTCCTTCTTCACAAGTGCTTGTAAACTGTTATATCTACCAGACATAGCTTGAGCGCCATTGGTGCAAATGCCAACACAATCCTTCCACTGCAAGTTTGCGCTGACAGTAACATCATTTGTAATTCTGAACAACTCAACAGCAGTTGCTCTTCCTTGTATAGGCTTGCAAAATAGTAAGTCTTCAACTATTTCTGCACCCAGACAGAATCTGATATAGCAAATCAAATGAGAATCATTACTGCTGTCTGTTGCTTCATCAAGTTGTATGGCAAATAATTTTCCAACTAACTCAGATTCAAGCTGTTTCTGAATATCCACAGACATATCGTTAATTCTTTGGCAAATTGTATCATTTGACAGAGGAATATTCTTGAGTTGCTTAGCATAGCTTTCACCAAACATTGTTTCTACCATGTCTATGACAGCTGGTAAAATGAGTTGCTCTGCAATAGTATGTGGCTTCATGCATTTGGCTTTTATAATAAGCCACTTTGTGTGATGCCAATAAAGCTTTGTCACTTACTGTGAGAATTTTGTGGAAATTTGACTTCTGTTTCCCGAAAGATCCCCGAAGTTTCTCTGCAAAAAATTCACGGGGCTTATCGACATATTATTTGTGCAGAGTTTCTAAATGCCTCTTTAATTTATTGGGTTTCATGCTATCTGCAGCCAAAATTTTGAGGCAAATAACACATTGAGGTTTTTCTTCACCACATATTTCAATGCTTGTAAAACTGAAGTTTAAGTATGTTTGGTTTAATTTTTTCTGTTTTTGATTTTTTAACGGGATTAACACTGGTACTAGGCATTTCTAATGAAGTAGAAGCTTCTTTGTCCTTAAGCTTATGTTTGCCTCCAATTAAAAATCTATCCATATTTACTGAATGTTTACGTAAATATAATTTAAATCTCTTATGCAACACAGTCACAATGAAACAGCTATGAACTAACTGATGAGCGGCACCGCTGCTGCTGCTTTTATAGTCGCGTATTTTCAATCCAGAAAGTTCGAGACATATCAGTATCTGTTGTGAACATTCAGGTAACAGTAGATCAGGTGATAATGCGGCACGACCTCACCACATTGGCAGCATAGCCAATATTGTAAAAATTGAGATAAATAATTTACTGCATACAGGGTTATTTTCATGATACAATTAACAGCAGTATAATATTTGTCAGACGAAAATACATTTGTCTGATGTAGATTGACTTCATCGGTGTCCTCGTTTACGAGATTTTTAAATATTAAAACATATTTAATCGTTTCTTTACAAAAAAAAAAAATAATTAAATAAGAATAAATAATTTATTCTTTGTTTTTGGGATTAGAATTACTACCAAAAACCACACATGGTATTTTAACAGTTATTAAAGCACTTTAAAAAAAAAAATTGCAAATATTTCATCGAAATTAGCTGAACACATGCAAATCTTATAGAAGTAAAAATGACAGGATACCGCGACACAGCACGAGTATCATACCTTTGTTAGTTCTATCATGGGTTATTCTCATCTATCTTATATTATGCAGGGGGCGCAGAATTATTCCAGGTAGAAAAGGGGGGACACAAACTTACGAAACTTTGAGAACCTCTGATTTAGGGGAAGGCTACAAAAACCTACAGTATCTCAGAGTTTTAAACTGTCAGTTTCAACTGTAAGGAATGTAATCAGGAAACGGAAGGCCACAGGCACAGCTGCTGTTAAACCCAGTTCTGGCAGGCCAAGAAAAATACAGGAGCGGCATATGCGCAGGATTGTGAGAATGGTTACAGACAACCCACAGATCACCTCCAAAGACCTGCAAGAACATCTTGCTGCAGATGGTGTATCTGTACATCATTCTACAATTCAGCACAGTTTGCACAAAGAACATCTGTATGGCAGGGTGATGAGAAAGAAGCCCTTTCTGCACTCATGCCACAAACAGAGTCGCTTGTTGTATGCAAATGCTCATTTAGACAAGCGAGATTCATTTTGGAGCAAAGTGCTTTGGTCTGATGAGACAAAAATGTAGTTATTTGGTCATAACAAAATGCACTTTGCATGGCGGAAGAGAAACACCGCATTCGAAGAAAAACACCTGTTACTTACTGTCAAATTTGGAAGAGGTTCCATCATGCTATGGGGCTGTGAGGCTAGTTCAGGGACTGGGGCCCTTGCTAAAGTCGAGGGTCAGATGAATTCAACCCAATATCAACAAATTCTTTAGGATAATGTTCAAGCATCAGTCACAAAGTTGAAGTTACACAGGGGTTGGATAGTCCAACAAGACAATGACCCAAAACACAGTTCGAAATCTACAAAGGCATTCATGCAGATGGAGAAGTACAATGTTCTGGAATGGTCGTCACTGTCCTCTGACTTGAATATCACAGAAAATCTATGAATAATTTGAAGCAGGGTGTCCATCAAATTTAACTGAACTTGAGAGATTTTGTATGGAAGAATGGCCAAAAATACCTCCATCCAGAATTCAGACACTCATCAAAGGCTATAGGAGGCATCTAGAGGCTGTTATATTTGCAAAAGGAGGCTAAACTAAGTATGGATGTAATATCTCTGTTGGGGTGCCAAAATTGATGCACCTGTCTAATTGTGTTATGATGCATATCGCATATTTTCTGTTAATCCAATAAACTTAATGTCACTGCTGAAATATTACTGTTTTCATAAGACATGTCATATATTAAAAGGAAGTTGCTACTTTGAAAGCTCAGCCAATGATACACAAAAATCCAAAGAATTAAGAGGGGTTCCCAAACTTTTTCACATGACTGTATGTATGTGCATTTGCTGTAATAATATGAAATAAAGGTTCCATTATAGGTAATATTGTTTCAGTTTAAAATTATTTTTTAAATAAGTTGTATATTAATAAAAGTCATATTTTTATTTTAATATTTTAAAATAACAGTTATGTAGTTTTATGTGTAATGTTGCGGGGTATTATTACTTTTTTCTTTTAATTGTTTTGATTTTTTTAAGAATAAAAAAAAAATTCCCAGCTCATTCACAGTGTATCAGATCCATACCTACAGCAGAGATTCCTGAAGATATATTCAAGGTATCCAAAAGAAACATTTGTGAGCCACACTTTCAGAGAACAGGTGGAGAAGCTGACATGCAATAGTTAACATTCTCTGCTCTAACCGTGCTGCTACCCTTTCCTTTTTTAATTAGTAATATTTTTTCCTCTTTTGAATATTTTATTTTCTGACAGAATATTAAAAATATTATTTTTTTAACATTTTAGAATTAGCTTAATTAATAATAAAATATTAATATTAATTATAACCATATTGATTTTATTATTTGTAATAATAATGTTATGAGTTTTATACAATGTTATTAACTGTTTGACAGCTCAGACTTTCTAACACCTACCAAGAACAATGGACACTATCAGAAAAATCTCCCAGGACTTGACACATCTTTCAAAATTAAGAAAATCTAATTTAGCTTCCGTTGATTTTTCTGAATGATCAAATAACCTTTTCTTGTTACAGTCATTTTAACAGTGATAGACACAGAAAGGTAAAGAGTGATTTGTTTGTCCCAACCATTAAAAAAGTCCATGTCTTACTTGGATTAAGCAGGCAGAATAGCAATTTATACTCTGCTGGAAGCCTGTGTAGGCTGATGACAGGAAAAGCCTGAACAAAGTTAGAATTGCTCAGAGCAGCTAAACAATTACAAACATAATAGTGGCATTTCTGAACAGAAACACATCGCCTGTACATTAAAATACTGTACAAGGAAAAGGCCAAATAGAAATATTTCAGTATTGTTCCACTGATTCCCATATTTCTGAATCTGCAGTTAAAATTAATTTTGAATATTTTAAAAAATGAAGAGAATTATGATGGACCATACTTTTAGTGCCCTGCCTTTTAAACTTATATAGAAATGTGTTTTTTCACTTAAAATGCCTGAAAGCTTGTCACCTGCCTGTATATTAATCGAATACTCCACTCAAAATTAATATTTTTTAATATGTACCTCAACCCATGTGGTTTGTAGTGATGGCCCAGAAAAAACGTATTCAATAATTAATTAATTCAATATTTTCATTGAGAATGGTGAAGACAAACTTTCTGTGGTATTTTTAATATATAAAAAAAATCATATCATTTTTGGTTCGAGTATTTCGTTGTGTTGCTCTTTTTGTAAAATAATTTACCAAGCAACTATTTGTTTTCTAAACCACAAAGACCATTCCTAAACGGTACTGTCAAATCTGACAAGCACCACAGGGTCAGTACACACCACTGTATATAAATACAATGGATAGAGCTGTCCTTTCATGTAAACATGTCATTCAGTTGCCTAATAACCTCAAGTATTACACAGCCCATTCTGAAATGCAACAGAAACACTGCATTGACAAGCACAATTATTTGTAGTCTAACATGTTATCAAAAAAGTTGATAACTTGTTTAACAGTTGAATTTAATAGGCACACTGTTCAAACATTACACTATTATGTGTCACACATTATGGCAAGTTGTATGACAATCCTTTTGGCATGAATAAAATAATGACAGAAAACGTGAGTTTAACAAGGGACACAGAACAAATTAGTAATGTAGTTGAGGAATAGATGTTGCAATCAAGTTTCCAGGTTCCTTAAACTTTCTCCCTATGAAACTAGATAAAATGCCAGATGCCTTAGGTTTCAACAAAGTTAAAAACTACTTTCTTTATAAGAGAAGAGTCCAAATTATGCCATACCTTTTTAGCTCATATGTGGAGCACAAGAAGCAAAAGTACTGTTAGTTCAACATCTTCATTTTACATTACAGTAAGTCTGTTCAGAACAGAAACAGTGAATACAAAACAAAAGTTTACATTTATTGATCCTATTCATTATATCTTTATTAGTGGCATATGGTAATTTACTGTCCCTAGCTTTTAAAACTACCATGTTAATTCCACAAGATAGTTACACAGATAGAAGAAGAATATTTTTGAGTGTATAATGGTTAACCTTTTTTAAAAGCAGCCAAAATGGTAGATATTTTCTATTTTGGAATGCCCATACTAGCTTGGTCAAATCAATTTTTCAATTTAAAGTCTTCTAGGATGAACAAAAACTGTATAAAAACCATTTATAAAGCCTACTGTCTAAAGAATTGGAGTGTAGGGATTTAATAGTTCAGGCAACCCGTATACCGTCACAAAGTACAGAAATTTTCTGCTGACATACAGTGCATGGACTCTGTGCTGGTGTAATCAAATCTTGCTTGCTTGCTTGTTTGGCATCCCATTGTATTTAAATTAATTTAATTTAATTAGAATTCAGTATTTCCTTCTAAATTTTAAAATTCGATAGGCATTTGCCATTTTAATATTTTATGTTTTATTTCATTTTCTAGTATATGATTATTAAAGTTGCAATGTTATTAATTCATCGTTATTTTTCAGATGCACAACGTTCATTGCCGCTCATGTGATCTAACAGCAATGTGAAGCATGATGTCATCATATTGGCATTATAAAAGAGCGAAAGTCAACAGGCTAGTCTAAAGCAGTTAAGAGGTCAAAAAAAAAAACAAAGAAGGTTTAGTTTGGCAACATTCTTTTTGACTTTTGACAACAAGTTTGGTTACCGTTTTGGTTTTGATGAATTGATCTCCTACTTCTCAATATACCGACCCTCTGCCTGTCCTAATCTTTCAAGTTGCCCTTTAAAATACATTCCTAATCTTCTTCGTTCGGCTGCTCCCATTAGGGGTTGCCACAGCAGATCATCTTCTTTCATAATTGCTGTTTCCTAATAATCACCTTTATTCTAAGCATTCACAACATATGTGTGCAGATGCTTTATCAAGTACAGCAAAAGATAAGGCAGCAGCAGAGCAACAGGGCAGCTGCTGAGATAATCTTATACGTCTTTATTTTAAACACCAATTACTAAGAATTCAAAAGTTTAAGGATGCCAGCCTAGTTACTAGTAAAAAGATATAGCAAAAAACTTTTTCATGAAATAAAATTAATTTTGTTTACAGTCAGTTGCTGCCAGGGAGTTATAGGCACAAAAGAAGTGATAAATGTATAAACCCAAGCATATAATTTGTTCAAAATATGACAGCATATGCATCATAATCTCTGTAATCTAATCTAATATATAAAGCAGAGTCAATGCATGTGTGTATGTATGTATGGTTGTTTGTCCACCATACAAATCTGCACCGGGCTTCCGATTGCCACCAAATTGGGGATGGGGCTCCTTTGTGACCAGGAGTAGGTAATGAGGTATGTTTAGTTGGGAAAAATGTTCGTGGTGAAGGGCACCTTTTCACCAACACAACGTTCGGCACATGTCCCCGTACTTATCATCGACAAGATGGCCACACGTTGCAACAGATGTTCAAGGCAGCACCATGTAGCGGCAGCTTTGGTCCCTGTGCGTCGCTCTTTACCCATGTTTCTTTAAATTGCCAAGAGATGGCGTAAGTGTCCAAGTATTAGAAGGCCGACTGCTTTGAACGGGTTGAAGGGGAACTGCCGTATGGATGTAAAACATGAACGACCCAGTGCACGTGACCAGCTCACACACCCGCGTTTCCGTGGGTCACACTTCCACATGCACTGATGCTGCTGTATTTCATTCATCAACGTCCGTTATATGGCAGCATGTTTGAACAGAGACTCGCCTTAAAAAGACAGCATCTTTCCCCCACCATTTTCCCCACATGCGGCTGCAGTTGTATGTCACTTCTCTCTGTACTTACCATTGCCAAAGTCCATTAGAAGGCAGCATAGTTCAACACAGATGCTCCTTACAAACAGAGCACCACTCCCCACCATTTTTCCCAGTATGGTTTCAGTGCTACTCTTTCTCACTGGCTTTCCGTATTTGTGGTTCTATTTGCTCACTTTCCGACTCACAGTACGATTTCAGTGTTGCTCTTTCTGACTGACTGGTGCTATTTGTTCACTTTCTGACGTATTATAAATAAAGTAAATTCATCTAACTGTAGTGCTTATTCCGTACGTAATACAAAATATCATGTAACACATTATAATTGTCCTGCTTTTTGCTAATATACCAATGCCACCGAAAAAAAGACGTAGAATTGGAAGGTCCACTTCAGATACCAGAAGAAAGTCTATTTCAACGGCGTCTGAAATGCCACACAAGACAAAATCCACATTGGAGGAGCTTACAATAAAATGTGAATCAGAAAACTGTTTGTTCTATTTCTATGTTCTGTTTCTTTCATTTGGGAAATTCACCGGTTATAGATTCCTGGGCAACGCTGGGTACTCCTGCTAGTTAATCATAACATTGAAACCTATATACTGTATATGTAGAGCTTATACACACTTGTGTCAACCCCAACTCTACATGGTCAGCAAGATCACAGCACCTGTCTGTTTCAACAAGCTCTTAAATGGGCATTCAAACATGCCAGAGCTAAAACAGTTAAAAGGAATTAGTCTAAGACAAACTAAGCAAATGGTACACAATAACAAAACTTACTCAAACAAAATAGGCAAAATGCATAGTCACAGTTGGAAAATGGACTAGCCACGCTTTCAGGTCCACTTTTATAGCCTCTCAAAGTAGCCCCAAGGACCACGTCACCTTGCCCATGACTTCTCATATTCACTATATGCCTTATCCCACAGCACCACATACCCATGTCCTATTGATGTCAAAACATGGTGACCATCTTGGATCCCCAGAAACAGACAGAGTAACATCAGTCAAAACAAAGTAATAAATTATCAACAATACATGAAACTTTTCCAAAAAAACACATTGTATCAAATATAAAATTGTAAGGATATTATGACCTATCCATGGAGACACTAGTATCTAATTAGACAAATAAAGCTGTCTTGCAGGTTTAAACATCATCCTCATCTATTAGGGCTGTATGTGACGGCTTTGGTATATAGACATACATCATCAAGTACTTTGTCATCACATTGTATGTTACCAGTACATTACAATCTGTCAGCATCAATGTTGATACTCTTGGCAGTCTTGGGATTCCTTGCTGCAACTTTGATTAGAGAAAAGCAAAAGAGAAAATGTGTATTGTTTTGAAGAGGAAAACATAAGTGCTGGAAAATAAGTTATAAAAATAAACATAAAGTTGGTTTGTTTGAGTATGAGTGATAAACAAAGAGTCTGCAAAATTAAAATACCTTTTTTATTATGAAAATAGCTTATTGTCAGAATCTAAAGTCGTTTAAGTAAAATTAGCACCATTTTTATGTAATTCTGATTCTAATTTCAATGTGTTTTATTGTTGCTTGTTAGCTGGTTATCTTTTTTGTTTCCTGGGATACAAATAGTTGCAACACAGAGACATCATGCCATGGGCGAAGTCATGTGCGTCAATGTGTGACGTCATGCCAACTATTCTCTCCATTAAGCAAGGCCTGAGGGCACAACTAGATTGTCAGCTCTTGTCATTTTTAATACAACTGCCAGACTTTGTCACTTTGATATTCTTTTTCTTCAAAGGATTTTGTAATTGTTTCTTCTTTATGATTTATCTACTATATTTCTTATCTTTTTCTGCACTTCTTTTTGAGCTCTGCAAAATTTCTTTTTATGTGGTACTATTGTGTTTATTGTGTGCGTATTAGGGGCTACACAGTAAGCTGAGGCTGATATCTTTTGATTTTATCTCCTTTATCACATTCTCAGGCTTTCTGTTTTTAGCATTGCATAATCAGTTGTTAATGAAGCTCTCATCTCAGTAATATGCTCTTGAGCATCCAGAAGAAGTATATTATTTTACATTGTAGCTGAGTCATGGCAAATAAGTGTTCTTTTAATTTGATTTCTTATGTTGAGGTTGAGGTTATTTCAAACAAACAAAAAGGAAGCTAGTTTGGGTGGAAGAACTCACTTTCTTTCTCTTTCCAGCTGATTTGTCGGCCTTTTGGACCAAATTGTATAGACAATCATTTTGTCTCCATTAAGTTTTTGGTTATGAACTTTGAACATTATTTACACTTGTTTATTTTGAGTTGTTAAGAATAAACTGTCAATTGCAACTAATTCTTTGTCCTGATACGCCTTCCTTCTAATAGTATGGGGGGAACGCTATGTTAAAAATTAGAACATTAGAATATTAGAACAATCTGGACAACAACAGGCCATTCAGCCCAACAAAGCTCGCCAGTCCTGTCCACTAAATTCTTCTAAAAAACATCAAGTCGAATTCTGAAAGTCTTTAAAGTCTTACTGTCTACTACTCTAATTAGTACCTTATTCCAAATGTCTATGGTTCTCTGTGTAAATAAAAACTTCCTAATGTTTGTGTGAAAGTTACCCTTAACAAGTTTCTAACTGTGTTGCCGTGTTCTTGATGAACTAATTTTAAAATAACAGTCTCGATCCACTATACTAATTCCCTGCACTAGTGTACCAGCAGTTTTTATTCAAATCAATGCACTATAAGGATTATCACCAATCAGTGATGTGAGAACTCAGGCTTCTCAGTAATTCTCAGATTTTTAATTTGAATACTGTGATATTGCAGAATATTGTTCTTGTGGTGAGTCGCCTTATAGCAACAGTTTTATTGTTGTGGATGTAGCTATTTATAGCCTTATTTTTTTTTTGTTTAAATAGTTATACAGTGATGCTTATCCTTAGCATTGGAAGCTTGTTCCGATGACAACTGCAGTGGAGGAAATGGCAGGGCAGCTGCACAGATGTGCACATTCAAGGCAGTAAGAGGGCAAGTGATGGAATGCTACGCAACTGGGCCTAGCCTGTACGTAAGGAGACATCCAGGCATGAAGTACCAAGCTGCAAGGGAGTGAATAAGAGTAATCAAAGCAGCTTCAGTGAGAGCAAAGGTCCCGATAGAAAACAGCAAACTGAATTACTTAGTGGAGAGTAATCGAAATCAGAGTGTCCATAGTCATACTTGTGCACAAGTACCATAGGTCTTAGATTTGTAGGCTTCTTTCTTGGTTTTGGTGCCTGAGCAGACTACATGAAAGTGCACAAGGTAAGAGGAGGGTGGATAGGTAAGGTGAGCATCCCATAGACTTATGAAAATGGAAAGATGGACACTAGAGGTTGTCTTCATTTTTGTCAAATGTTAGTCTATTGTTATTTAGTGGATGTGATGCAGTAATCCTGAGCTGTCTGATCAAGGATAGGATAGGATAGGATGCCGATTACTCCTGGATTATCCGCTAGGTCAGTGCTACTCAACTTCATGTACTTCAGGGACCAAAAACTGCGAATTAGCCTGACTAAAGGGCCGCAATGCAATACAAGTTAACATTTTCTGACATTTTTGGCGTTAATTGTTTCCTAAAGATTTAAGTTAGAATGTTTTAAAACTAGCAAATCTATTCAACAAATTTTCTTTGCATTTGGGGTTACGTTTAATAAACAATCCTTCAAAAGAATAATAAATGTAGAAATTATGTAGTAATCATATCACTAGATAAGAACAATTTTAACAAATAACATTTATCTGAAAATTGGAGTAAAGTAAAAATGCATCTTAAAAAAATTATGAAAGCTACAGTATTTGAAACGTTAATGTAATTTAGATCAATTAACATTTTACTGTCCCATCTACTTTTGCTCTTTAAGTGCCCGCATATAAGGATAATATTTAAGTAACATATGAATACTGCCATGCTCCACCATAAATACAAATGGTAATACAATCAGGATGCTTATTAACGTTCCCTCTTGTCAACAAATATCCTGTCCTCTTGTTCAGCTTTTAAGTGGAAGAAATGTGAGCATTTCCTCAGCAAGATCCACGCCATTAAATAAAGCGCACCCACACCATGACCTGGGCCATGTCTGATATATCGGTTGACTCATCAATGGCCAGACTAAAATGTTCCGTCTTACCTAGGTCAGTTACAAGCTTTTCAAAAAGATTATCAGAAATTGTTTCAACTCTTCGGGCTAGTGTAGAATATGATAATTGAAATTTGGATATCTGGCCAATGATAGCGTCTTTATTTTTAAAATAGGCGAAAAGTGATTCACTGCACTCCAAGAAACATTTTTTAATAAACTCACCTTCAGTAAATGGTCTGCCGTTCTTTACAGTGTTCCACGCTATTTTATATGAGGCTTCTGTAATGGAATCACTCTCTTTTACTTTGCATCATTGTAAATTTTGCTGGCCATGTAGGCCGTCTAGAAGTAAGCAGATTTTATCCTTTCTTAAATTGGTCTGATCGGGATATAATTTTCTAAAGTCAGCATGACAGCTTTTGTGGCGATACTGGATATCTGCGTGTTTTGGTACCGCTATACTTCTCTGACAAAGCAGACATAGAGGTTTATTGTTTATTCAGTGAATGCGAATTCTTCTTCTCATGCTTTGTTAAATGTTCTATGCTCGTTTGAAATTTTACGTTTTGCCATTTTCTTGTCATTCTCACCAGTAGCTCTCTAAATGTTTTGTCTACTTTGTGTTGTAATACAAAAAGAAACTTCGTATGAACTGAAAAAATGTATAAAACACTAGTGTGCCTTTTTTTGAGAGAAAACGGAATGTTCTTGTTTTGAGCAGGAATTTAAATTCTGAAAATAATTAATAGACTTTAATACATTTCTTACTTCCTGGGGGCCACAGAAAATGCTTTAGGTGGCCACATATGGCCTGTGGGCCGCGTGTTAAGTAGACTGGCACTAGAGCATTGAAAAGTAGGGCTAATATGGTGAGCCAGGACTTTAGTTTTATTTGATTTTTTTTTTTTTTTTTGAAGAAGTAGTTTTGTTTCTTGAATAGCCTGGAAATGGAGGAATTAAAAGGGACTTGGTTATTTTTGCATTTTTGTTTTTAACTTATAAAGTCCTTGGAGTCCATACAATTAGCCTTGAGAAGGGAAGGGGAAAAGTGGTTTTGTCTGTTTTTAATTTTTTTTTCTTACTTGTGTATTTTTACTTATATACTTGACAGCTGTGATTTTTTTATGGACTCGCTAGTGTGATTTTTTTTTTGATATTTTGATCTTTGTTGGTTTCACCTGTTTACAAAGAACCTCCTAATTTTGTACCATCTTTTTTGTGTCTCTCACTCACCCTGGTTTATCCTCTGTATGGCTCAGTATTGCAAGGTTTGTGGTGGTTATCAGTTCTCTCCAATATTAAATAGCCTTCTGAAGAAATATGTTCCTTTTAAAGAATCCATCTCTTTCTGTAGTTTGTTTGACAGAGACCTAGTAACAGCTCAATGATTGTATATTACTAAATAAGGCCAATCTCTCTCAGTGTATAGTGTATTGTGTTATTCATAAGGTTAGCAACAATCTATCATTGAAATCTAAATGTAAAATGTGTGTCTGATGTAATTTTTTTTTTTTATTTAACAAAAAATAGTTTCTTAATTTAACTTACAGTGCACTATTCAAATTGTCTTAATACTTTTGTTACTTTGGAGTAAATATTTTCCATTATGTTTTCTACCAAGATTGCAGACATTTTTAAAAAAAGAATGTAAGAACCCTTTATATCATCCTACATTGTGCAAAGTAAAGTCTCCCACTTTTGATGCTCCCCATTCTTTATTTGTTGCATGTTATGTCTATATATGCTAATAGGTTTGAGAATATCTTGTTTATGTTTTATTCTTTACTCTAGTTGGAGTATTTCAAAAATGATGAGCTCTACTACTTTGGTAAAAATGTGTTTGTTTCTCCTACCATGGCTAAATTCAGAAAATGTTCCGGATTTGGCATTACTTATACAACTTCTAAAACAGTCTCTATTAAACCTAATTTAAAGTAAGCTGGTGATGACCTTGATGTTCATGAGATTTACAAATCTAGATTTACTGTATAACTTGCAATTTCTTTCCAAAATACTAGTATGTCTAGTCAAATTTGGAATCATTTGTGTTTAAATGACATTTCTAAATCACTCCAGGCAATTTTAAAACCCAACACTGTCAGTTTTGATGAAAGTTATGTGTGACAATGTAAAGCATGGCATTCTTCCTAGCAAAATGAAGAGAATTGTTAAGCATTCAGATGTTTCCCTCCATTAGATTAAATCAGATCTTGGTGAGACATAGGAGTATGTGGTATATGATGAAAGAAAATCAAAGTAGGGTTCTATTTTTAGGTTTCTTTGCTTTTAACTATACACAGCACCCCTTCGGTTAGTATTTTACAGCTTTTGGCTGGCATTTCATCAAACCATTGATGATGCACTGATACTGTACTGCCTATATAAAAATAGTTAAGTTTCTGCTTTACAAATGACTCACAGTTTAAATTCTGTTAGTGCCTAGAATCATCAGTGCTATTTAGTGGTAAAAAGCAGTAAAACTAACTGGCTTCAAAGACTTTTGGACAACTACACCCACTGTCTTTTTCTTTCATTGTTAAAAGTGCAGGTAAGGCCCCTACCTTGTTCTGCCTGCACACATTTGACACAAATGTTAAAAACACTTCTTAAAAACTTATAAATGTTCTGAACACAAATTTGTTGACAATAGGTTTATTTGGTCTAGCACAATTTTTAACTTATTTTTTAAATAAAATAAAATAAAAATAAAATATTAACTTTTGTTAAATAAATGTGAAATATTATTTTCTGATATACAATACATATATTTTATTTCTACATATTAATTTAATCACTGCATTGCTTGGTTTTCCTTTTTATTATGCATTTTGTTTTAAATATTTTGCAATTCTATACCTGTGAGAATATTGCTTGGGCCTTGAAGCACAAAATGTTCCTTAATTTTTGAGGTTTCTAAGCAAAAGAAGAGATGAAACTCCTACTTACCTCCTAGTAATTACTTTATTGTATCAAAACGTTATTATCTTGAAGTTACAAAATTGGCATAACACCTGAGGATTTAAGACCCTAAAGCTGCTAGATCCGTGACACAGTGGACACCACAGATAATGACTTGCTCAACCCAAGGACTTTCAAATCTTTAGTGCCCAGCAACTTTCCACATTTCAAACTTACGAATGTACTGGCATCATCTGTAACAGATAACAGCCAGGATGCCGAGAGCACTTCAGCTAACTACTCATTAGACCTTTATTGTGGACAAGCAAAATACCCGTGCTTCGCAGCAGAGAAGTAGTGTGTTAAAGAAGTTATGAAAAAGAAAAGGAAACATTTTAAAAATAACGTAACATGATTGTCAGTGTAATTGTTTTGTGACTGTTATGAGTGTTGCTGTCATCAAGGATTTGATTATCATTATTTCTTTCAATCAGGTTCGTATTTTGAGGATGAGTTGTGCTCAAGTTACATTTCGTGTTTGTCAACCGTTGTAAAGATAACAGGTTTCATTCATCGAAGTGTTCACTACCCAAATCGGTACTCGTGAATCTAAGATGTTTAACAGGCATTCCCGGTATTAAGTTGTGGATTTGCTTGCGAATATTTAGCGGCAGCGTGTCTATGAACTTAATTTAAACTTAAGTTTTACACCTTGTTTTCCTATTGATATGTCTACAAAGGCTTGTTCAGCTTCAGAGGGTTGTTCCTTTCTTACTGCATCAATAAACAGCTTGTCTTCCTCTTTATCTGAGACATCACACACTGCATGCACGGGTTTACCTTTCCCAGTCCTGCAAACTTTGGCGAAGTGGTTCAGTTTACCACATTTTTTACACTGTCTTCCTTTACCTGGACATTGACTTTTTCCACCGTGTGCTTTGTTTCCGCAGTAGCTGCACTTATGAATATGCTTGTATGAATCACACGCTTCATATTCTTTTGCTGCCGTCTCGATTGTGTAATGCATTTTTTGTTCAGCGCTCTTTGGAGCTCTTGTTTGTTGTCTGCGTACTGTGTTCACAGTCAGTTCAAGTGAGCCGCTCGGAGTACATGCATCGAAGGTTCTCAGCTGTGCTTGTGCGATCTTGCAATGTGAACGGCTTTATTTAATGTTAGCTCAGACCCGGCACTTAAAATTTTCTCTCACACTTTTGCTGTGTTTGTGCCAAACACTATTCTATCCCTGACCATCTCATCTTCATTTGCATAAGCACAGTCCTTCACCAGCAATTTTAACTCCGTTACAAAGTGATAAAAAGTCTCGTTTATACCTTGCGTCCTCTCACTAAACTTGTATCTTGCGAATATCGCATTCGTCTTAGGCATGACAAACGCCTCGTAGTGGCAGCGTGTCTATTGGATTGCTGCTGATGTATGGCCTTATATGGGCAGGCACTCAATTACGTGGGAGACGTGGTGATGGGGGGGCGCAACTCCACCTCACACGGCAACCGTGCTGCGGGCTATGGCCATATATATGCATGTAAGTAGGATTCAGTTATGACCGTTACGTGTAGAATTTCGAAATGAAACCTGCTTAACTTTTTTTAAGTAAGCTGTAAGGAATGTGCCTGCCAAATTTCAGCCTTCTACCTACACGGGAACTTGGAGAATTAGTGATGAATGAGTCGGTCAGTGAGTCAGTCAGTGAGGGCTTTGCCTTTTATTAGTATAGATCTTAGTAGATTGTACTGAACATTTCTATAAACTAGCTAAGTATATTTCATGCCATGTGTTCACTCCTCTGACTTTAAAAGTTTCTCGAGAATATTTAAGTATTTGAACCAATGGTCAGTAGCACAGTAAGAAAGGCATATAGAACAGATGCATTATGCAAAAAGTGCATTTTTTGTGTGAAAGTCAATACTTCTTTAAAAATAATCCCAGAAGTGCACCTAAATATAAGTACTTTAATAAATAAGCTATAAATACTGTAAATAAAAAATGTTCATTAAAAGCACAAGAAATGTTTTTCAAAAATCAATATTGGGCACACCAAAAAATAAATTGAAAAGAAAAAAACACTACATTTGAATGTCTTGCATGGGACTCTTAACTGAACTGAGCTCAAATCAACTTAGCTCTACTTTACTTTACTCTAATCTTCTCTTCTGTCTTGTGCCAAAATATCAACTGACCACAGTGTAACATCCCCTCACCCTCGGAACTGACCCAGTCTGGACCCAGTTTATATTTGAGTAGTGCTTTATGCACATATATAGCAGGAACTCTTTAGTCCTCAACATCTGCTATTCATTCCAATTCCTTCCTGTTAACGACCTTCATAGTCCAGTTACATTTTCTACAGCACCTTAATTGAAAATCCCCCACAGCTGCAAGGGAAAACATCAGGATGAAGCCGATAAGCAAGGGGCACACAACTCCATTCGAGAGCCCATCTAATAAATGTATCCTCCATACTGACCACTCCAAAACTGATACAAATGTGCGGCCACTCCCCATTTGTACCCAATTAAGTACTACCGTGCATTTTCCTTGCTCAGTATGGCAGTTCTATCCAACTCACTCAAAAAAGAGTGAGGATGTTTCAAAATCTCCTTCTGTGAGTCACATAGTACTAATAAACTACACATAGTTTTAATACAGTTTTAGTATTAAAATACAGTGTTAATAGTATTAATAAAGTTTTTCTGATTCTGATTGCTTTTTTGTACTTGTGTTGTTTTGTCACCAATGTGGTTTTAAGGGTTTACTGAAAGTGAACTGCCCTCCCTCAGCTTTGTTCACACCTCTGTGAACTAAGCTACATTCCAGACCTGGCTCGGCTAGCCAAGAAAGGACATCAGCATTGATGTGCACAGAGCTGGGACAATGACAAAAAATGAAATTAATGTGAGTCGGGGGTTTGTATCTCTCTGTCTGTTGAGCCACTGTAGGGGGGCATGATTGGTCACCAAGGTAAATTTACGCCCCTATAAGTAATGACGGAGTGCTTACACACTCCTTCTCAATGGTCGAGTAATTATGCTCCCTGGGACGCAGTTTTCTACTCAAATACGTGATGAGATGCTCCTCACCATCGAAAATCTGAGACAGGAGAGCCCCCACACCAAACACAATAGCATCTGTCTGCAGGATGAAGTCCTTAGAGAAGTCAGGATTCCTTAAAACTGGGTATGATGACAAAGCAGTCTTCAAATCAGAGAAGAACCATTCGCAATCATTGGACCAGACAACCCTCCATAAGATAAGTTAGAGGAGCAGCTCTATTAGCAAAGTATGGGATGAATCTTCTGTAATAACCAGCAAGTCCCAGGAAGGCACAAACCTGTTTTGTGTTTCCGGATGGGGATATCCAAGCACCTCACCTACCTTTTTCAACTGAGGTTTAATCAAACCCTTTCCCATAGAATATACAGAATAATGCATTTAAGACATACCCAATTTACATTTCTAATGGTTAGCTGCCAACGCGGCCTGCCTCAAACTGTCAAGCATAGCCTGACGGTGTTCCAAATGGGATTGCCAATTATTACTGAAAATGACGACATCATCAAAATATGTTCCAGAATACTCGGAATAGGGGCACAAAATGTGATCCATCATATATTGGAAAGTTATAGGCTCGCCATGCAGACTAAACAGGAGCCTAGTAAATTCGAACAACCCGTCAGTGGTGGCGAATGCTGTCTTTTCACAACTGGAAGCCTCAAAAGGTACATGCCAGTACCCCTTTGTAAGATCGAGCATAGAGATATACGATGCCTGACCCGGGATATAAATCATCAATATGTGGCAATAGATAACCATCAAATTTGGAAACTTTACTTAAGCATCTCAAATTTGTACAGAACTGAATTGAACCGTCGACTTTTTGGACTAATACAATCAGGCTCCGCCAATTGCTTTTAATCTCATGAGTTACGTCTAATTCAAGCATCTGTCTGACCTCATCGCACACCACATTCAGCATCCTGGGACGCTGTGTTGCCGTTCCTCATGATTGTGATCCAGGAATCCCCTCAGGCTTCGACCAGCTTAAGTCCATTTTAGTGACTGTTTGGCATGTGTCCACGGGGCATCTTGGGTTCAATTTCCAAGCCGGTTTCCATTGACACAACGTCATTGAGAAGATGAGTCATTAATAACCTTCGGTGGAGACATCAGTTGGAATTTCATCTCTAATACAGGAATAGCTCTGCAGGTGTTTTGCCAGTGATACTGTGGGGGGAGATGTCCTATGAAAAAATGGAAAGACTGATGATGGCTGGAACCAAGTCTATATCACAGTACTTCACCTGCGCTGTGTGCCTGCGCACCCTGAGTGACCCTGTCACTATTCCCTGTGGTCACAATTTCTGTGCCTCAGCAACAGGGTGGGATTGAGCAATGAGTACAGCTGTCCTGACTGCAAACACATCTTCACTGTGATACCTGAATTGAACATAAACTTTCAGCTGAGTGAAATGCTTAAGTGGTTAAAGAACACAACCATTCCATCTCCATTTCAGAAATATGCTGGCCCTGCTGATGTGAAGTGTGACTACTGTGCTTCGTTAAAGTTCTGGGCAATGAAGACATGCCTAACCTACACTCCCTTTCTCTGTGAGATTCACCTGCAGCCTCATTTTACAGCAAAAACCTTGAAGAACCACAAGATAACTGAACTAGATATTCATCTAGAGAAGAAACTCTGTGTGAAATATCAGAACATTCTGGACACTTCTTGCAAAACTGATCAGATGTGTATCTGCATCCTTTGTAAAGTGACTGAACATAATGGGCATGAATTTGTGGACCTAGAGGAGGAAACAGAAAAACAGAAACTACTAAGGGCAACATGGAGTGAAACCAAAAGGAAACTTGAGGAGAGCGAGAAAACACTAGAGGATATGAAAAGGAGGAGGAACAGATGAAGGTCCTCACAAGGAAAACCAACCTAACCCTACTTCTGGTACCATTTGTCAAACTTGGGTCACAAAGCTTCACAGGAGACCAGAAAAGGGAACAGGTTTCCAAGAAATAAAATCATTATTGCTGAACTGGCAGGTACAAACACAAGACCTTATCCAGAAGTGATTTGCCAACAACAGAAAAACACACAGGAACCAGCTGTCAAATGTGGAACTTCAGGTCACATCTCCAGGTGAAAAAAACACAAAGTTCTCCTCATCAAGCGGGTTCAATGGCTCGGAAGCAGTGACTAGTGTAGAGACAGTCTGAGGGAGAAAAGACAGGAGAATGAGCCATTACATTGCCTGGGGCTCGGCCTTTTAAATGTTCCAAACCTTGTGTGAAAAGCATATCACGCGGTAAGCCTGCAGCTAATCCCGCAAATGGGATGGGTAACAATGTTTTTTTTTCTCATTGAAATACTGTGTAAGAAGGAGTTTCTGAAGGACAGCGTTGTTTCTTTGCCATAGTATTATTGTTAAACTGAGCAGCAATAGCTATATATGTATAGTATTAAAAAGAGCAGCATTCCCTAGCACTGACACCGGGGAACACCACTTTTAACATCACCTACTTCTCATAAGGTTCCTTGTATTATAAGTCTTTGCTTTCTATGTTTTAACCAATTTTGCACGCTTCTACACATATGCCATGAATTCCTACAGTATGCTCTGAATTCCTTGATTCTGCATTCACTTGGCAATCTCTGCAATTTTTTCAGTCCACCTTATGGCACACATTAATAGGAATAACTCAATGTTTTTCTCCAGAACATGAGAAGTAGTAGATCAAAAATGTTGGCTTGATGCAGGGTGAAAGCAAGACTGCTAATGAAATAGTTTATTAATAGTACTCAAGAATGATATCCCACCTGTCTCACACTACCTCTCTACTTCATATTTATAGTCTTCTTAGGTTGGAATTTTATTTTTTGGTACTTTTATATTTTGTACTCTAATTGCCTATTGAGCACAACTTTAAGTATCTTGTGACTATTGAATAGCAAAGCTTTCAATTCTCTTTCAGTCACATGTTGGCTTATTAGGAATTTCCTTGTGAGGGAGAAACAAACGGACTGTCACGCCCATGCACCTCATGTTTTTTCAGTCTTAACATACAGCATAACATTGGCTAATAGGTCATGTCTTTCTCAAACCAGCTGTGCTAAGAATAAATGAATAGACAGAGTAATTTGCTAGAAAAATAAGCAACACGCTCATCACACATACACTATGAATATGAAAGGAGCAATTTTGCAAAGGATGATGGAGGAAAGAAAATTTATTAACAAGACAGCTGAATCTCCTTATACAGTACATGTTCCCCATGTGCGTAACTTGGTGAACAGATGGGGAGATTAGTCTTGTTTTTGATGGCGCTTAAACTGACAGTGGTTGAGAAAGTATGAATCATAATGTTCCTGCAAAGCGAGAGGAAGTGAGCTTGATGATGACTACTTTTGGCGTCAGTGATCAAGTGGAGAATCATGGAATAATAATGTTTCTCATTGCAGCAGCATGAATGCCATGCTGGAGGAGGCCTCAGAGATAAACTGATAGCATACAGTCAGGTGCAATTAGTCATTTGAGAATGAGAATAGACGCTTAGACATTGCAGCAGAGCCATTCAAAATATTATATAAAAACCCAGCTCTGTAAAATTCAAGAACAAATTGCTCTTGCCTTAGCGACAGTCAAGGAAACTACTCATTACTGCCTGAATGATTATAAGGCGTCCTGCCAGAAAAAAGCATGCTCCTAGTTTGAAGAGAAACTTTTACTTTATGAAAAATGTGTGGAAATTATTCATTACTGACCAGTTGCCATTTGTATCTCTTGGCTAGGCACCTTCAAAGGCAGTTTTATGTACCTCTGGCAACTTGGGAATAGATTTTACAAATACCCTGGCTTCCAGAAAATAGCTCTAGCTGCAAGGATTGGTATTACATGAAACTAATGTATCTATATAATTAACAAAAAGTAAGCTGAATCCAAAATAATTATTCGAATTAAAATGACTAATATTCAATAATCTTTAGATTCCTTAAAGTACTTATTGTTTAATGAAAAAGAATGTTTGACTGTCTTATGAGCAGATCTTTCTTTTCTAAACTAGCAGGGATCATATAAAATGGCTCAGAACCAGTGACTTGGACATTCTACCTCCCAGCTTTTCTGATCACTCGCCTGTTCTGTTTAATCTGGATTTGGTCTCTGTTGAGCATGGTAAATCCACCACCACTCGTCCCTCCCGTGTCATTCCCCCCTCTGCTGCTGAAGATTTTACAGCTGCTTTTTCACCAATCTCCACATCATGTGAATCCACGGATGCTGATGTTTTATTGCAAACTTTCCACACTTCCTGCTGTTCTGTGATGGATGTCGTAGCCCCACTCAAACGGAGACAATCCAAAGTCAAGCATGACCCATGGCTAAATGAACAAACTCGCTCCATCAGGCAAAACTGTAGGCGGCTAGAACGTAAATGGAGGAAAGATGGTCTCACTGTTACCTTCGACTGCATGAGTGACGCGTGGTCCCAATACCAGAGAGCGGTCAGAGGTGCAAGGAACCGTTTTTTCGCTGACATCATCTCAAAAAACTCTGGCGATCAACGTGTCTTATACAAAACACTAAATGCTGTCCTCTCTCCAGCCGTAACTGTTTTCTCTGCTGCCTCCACTGCTCTTTGTAATCAGATCCTCACGTTTTTTCTGGATAAGGTCACGAACATTAGATCCCAGATCTCCATTTCTTCTTCTGGCTCTGTTGATTTAGCCGCTCCTGCGCACGGTTCCCTCACCAGATTTGAACCTATTTCGCTCCCCATCTGGAAAAATCGTTGCCTCAATGAAGCCTTCGGGCTCTCCGGATGATGTGGTGCCGTCCAGACTGCTGAAAGATGTGTTTCCTGTGATTCGATATGATGTCCTAAAGATCATAACTAGTAGTCTATCCTCGGCTATAGTTCCTCATGCTTTCAAACACGCAGTTGTACATCCAATTGTGAAAAAACCTGATCTTGACCCTGCCATTCTTTCCAATCTTCGTCCAATCTCCAAGCTACCTTTCTTGTCAAAAATACTAGAAAAAGTAGTTTATGAGCAATTAACTCATCACCTACAGGACCATCAGGTAATGGATCTTTTTCAGTCAGGCTTTAGGCCCCAACACAGCACAGAAACCGCGCATTTACGTGTCCTAAATGACGTCCTTTTGGCATTGGACTCAGGATTCCACGTGGTTATGGTTCTTCTCGACTTATCTGCTGCTTTCGACACAATCGACCACGACATCATGATCTCCGACTCGAATCCTGGGCTGGTGTATCTGGCTTAGCCCTCGACTGGTTCAGGTCATATTTCTGCAACAGGACTCTCAGAGTCATGCTAGACGATTTTTCATCTGAATCAGTCCCACTCCCATGTGGGGTTCCCCAGGGTTCCATTTTAGGGCCACTACTTTTTTCAATCTACATCCTGCCTTTAGGTGCAATTTTTAGAAAGCATGCAATTTCATATCACCTATATGCTGACGACTGCCAAATTTATTTCTCCCTCAAGCCAACTGACTCCACCAAACCTCTCCTCGACTGCCTATCTGACATTAAGGACTGGCTGGCTGTAAACTTCCTTCACCTGAACGATTCAAAACCGAGGTCATTGTTTTAGTCCCGACTGCAAACAGGCTCCACCCCTTGGCCTCGTTTCTCTTCCCATTCCAGTAACTTCGTCTGTCTCCAATCTTGGAATCAAAATGGATACGTTCCTGAAAATGGATGCTCAAGTCAACAGCACAGTAAAATCCTGCTTTTTCCATCTAAGGCGAATCGCCAAACTCAAGCCTATTCTTTCTAACCACCTCCTGGAATCAGTAATTCATGCATTCATTACGTCCCGGCTTGACTACTCTAATTCCTGCCTTTTGGTATCAGTAAAGCCACACTTTCTAGACTCCAACTGGCTCAAAATGCGGCTGCAAGGCTTCTAACTGGAAGTAGCAGAATCCAACACATTTCACCAATTTTGAAAACCCTTCACTGGCTGCCGGTTAGATTCAGAATCGATTTTAAGATTCTCCTCCTAACCTATAAGGCATTAAACGGTCTAGCCCCCGCCTATTTGAGTGTCTTGCTCCATTGTCACAATCCCCCTCGTGTTCTTAGATCCACAGATCAGCTGCTCCTAACCGTTCCCAAGGCACGTTTTAAAGCTCGTGGTGAAAGGGCTTTCTCCGTCTGTGCACCCAGGCTCTGGAACTCCCTGCCCTTAGTGGTTAGGCAAGCCGCTTCAGTCGCCACATTCAAATCTCGCCTAAAAACGCACTTCTTCACATTGGCTTTTAATTCTTAACCTGTTTCATTTTCCACTTGTCTTTTGCTATTTTCTCTATTTTATTTGGTCCCTTGACCTGTTTTTAGTATCTCTGTTTTAATTCTCTCTTAATGTTTATTTTTAATATTTTGCTTTTAGTCCTGCTTGTTGTAACTGTACAGCGCTTTGGTCAGTTGTAATGCTGTGTTTTTAAGCGCTCAACAAATAAATATGGTATGGTATGGTATATAAAAGTAAAATATCATACTATTGAGCAGTTGTTTAATTGCAAAAACTAGTCTCTTTTAACAGTTGTCCCATATTCTTGTAATTGGATTAATGCATGTGTAAAATAAGCCAAACACATTCTCTCCATTAAAGAAGTGATAGATAATTGTTTGTGTGTTCAAGTTCATTCCAGCATATGTGTAAATTAATTAAACATAAAATAATTAAAAATGTATTTAAGCATGCAGATTAGTCTACTGCAGTGGTTCTTAACCTTGGAATCATTGCCTTTTTGATAGTATAAGAGATGTCCCAGTGGCAGAACACGTTTCCATAGTGTATTCCTCTTACCACTGCTACTTAAGCTGTGCGTAACAGTACAAGCAGGCTTGCTATTGTGAATGACTGGGGACCGTGAAGGGGGGTTCATCACTCGCTCACCACACAGTCATCTCTACTATAGTATGCTGCCTGCAGCATCCACCCACGAGAATGAAAACGGTGCGGCCAAAGGCGGGTGGTGAATCGCACCCATTCAACAGGCAGCCATCCGAGGTGCACTACAATGCTACCCCCCACCACCCCATTCACCCTCAATGGCCTCCGTTCAGCCACAACCAGGTCACCGCTTGCAGCATTACCAGCCGCCCACCGAGAATAAATGGGGCAGCCGTGTGTGCTGGGCAGGCAGTGAAACGCCCCTCTCCGCTCCTTCCAGCCTGCATCCAGTCAGGAGCAGTAGCTGCAGCGGCGTAGTGGGCAGGCAGCGAACCATCGCTCTAACTCTGCACTTTACTACATAAATCCTGGTCAGCATGGAAAATAATGCTAATGCACATGCCTGCCACACAGAATTTTGCATATTTTAATATGCAAATCAATATAAATAGCCCCTTAAGTTTAGCATTCTGTGACTATGGCAAAAGCATATGTAAAATAGAATTTCAGTGACTACCAAGTGGAGGCAAGGAAAAATGAACTATTTTGTGCTTTAAGCAGTAGTATAAACAACAAAAGATAGTTGATCGAGTGACAGAGTGACTTAGAAACTCAAAAGTTTAATTTCAGAAAGTCTGTCACTGCCCAAAATAAAAAAGAAGTGGTCAGATATCAAAGTCGCCATAAAAAGGCGAGTCTTTGCCTACCATCTGAATGTCATACAGAAAGTGTTAGAGTAAAAAAGAAAAGAAAAGAAATTGGGACACAGTTAAAAAAAAGGTCAAAATTTTCACTTGAATCTCGTAGTTTATTTTGTCATTAAAGTAGAACGTCATAAACTTCATCTTAAAATCATTTATTAGTTTCTCAAATCCCATAACTAAAATAAGTTAAAAGCTTTGTATTCTATACAGTATGTTCTTCTATGTACTCTGAGTGTGAATCACTATGTGCTTCTTAAATGGGCTTTCTTTTACACTGACAGGACACAGAATACATTACATTCATATTATAGCTCTCTGAACAATTTAAATACTAAGATGTATACTTGATATCATTTTCAGGATGATAGGATGTATTAAACACAGTGGTGGTGAAGTAAGAGCGACATGGTGGTGCTCCATCCAGAGATTGTTCCTGCCTCCTGCAAGATGCTTGCTGCACCATGTGCGACCTTCGATGAAATAATTTACTGCAGCAGTACTGTCTCTTTCAAATGCTTTAAGCTCAAATTCCTGTCCTTTCTTTTCTTTTTCCATGTAACCAATCACCACACAATAAGTTTGTAAAACCATATCTATGCTTAGAACACCGATTCTTCAAAACTTTTAAGAAACATTGAAATATCTTCGTAGTACATGTTTAATTATTCCATCCATCTATCCATCCAGTGTCATGCCAGCTTCAACAAGCATACAGTGTGAGGCAGGAACAATCCCTCAACAGCTCATTGTTACCACAATAAAGTTAAAAATGTATCTGTATAATGTAATATACATACTTTACTGCACTTTATCTTAAAAATTATATCAAGAGCTCCTAGAAGATAGAGCTTGGAAATTTAAATCGATTTAGGAGCCAGTCGTCATCATCTGTAAATACACACTTTCTTCTATTGAATTGAATTCCTTTATTGTTATTGTATGGTACAATAAGATTCAGTATGCAAATCCTCCATAAATCTATTTTCCTATAAAATGATATATAATATGTAATAAATAATTACAACAAGAACAACAATAACAATACGATAAAAAAAGCAATGAAAAATACACAATATGTAAGCATAAGTGGCTCAGGTTGTGCAATATTACAACTGTAGTGTAAAGTGAGGTAATTGTACTTAGAAGTACAAACAGTTCTACCGGGGAGCACTTAATGGACTGAATGAGTGCATTTAGAGCTTGATGAAACTACTTCCGAACCCCCCAGGTCCCAGCAGGAAAGGTGCTGAAACATGGCAGGATCTAATCAATAACATTTTAGAATAAGCATTTATATTGGGGAGAAGAACTTAATTTCCTCTTTACTACACTCAAAGTTTTACTCTGGCTGTTGGCCTTCCTCTCTTTCTCATTATGGGGGATTGAATTGAATTTAGTTTTTTTAAGTTTAACTTGATTGTATGGATCATTACACGCTTTTAAAAAATTCAAGAAAGAAAAAAAAAAGAAACAGCATACTACCTTTACTTAAATTTACAAAATGTCCTGAAAGTTCAGAAGCATTGTCTTTCTGACCAATCTGTGAACTTTGTGAGCTGGAATGACACACATCTCAATCACAAAATGTATTTTCTCATTGAACAGGTCTAAATGCCAAAACAGTATTTTTACAGGAGACTCACTTAATAAGTAAGGACTGGTTTAGGTTGCAAAGAGATTGGATTGGCCAAATGTTTCACTCTGGCTATACAAAGAAAACTAGAGGTGTTGGTAGTATCTGATCCTGAAGGATGGTATGTCATGGTGATTGGTAATTTATTTAAATGTAAAGTAATTTTGATAGATTTCTACACACTTAATGTAAATGATAGAGATTTAATTTCATCTATTCCTATTGTGAACACTAATAAAATTATAGTAGCTGGAGACTTTGTGTTTTTAATTGTTTGTGTTCAGCTACAGTGGTGGTAACATCTAACACTGCAAAAATAATCACAAAGTTTGTAATGAATCATAACGTATCAGATCCATGTAGAACACAAGAGAATTTTCCTTCATTTCATAGAAAGTAATTTATTACCCACTATCAAATCTTGCAAGTATGATGCTATTGTTATCTCTTGACCATAAAAATAAAGCCCATGCAGTTAGAGGGTACTATTAGCCCTTATATTCTACTCGGTGTAAAGAAGATAAAACACCATCTAATGAGTTTTTTGTTTCATTACAGACACCACAACTAGATGCTCATAGTGCAGAGGAACTGGATAAACCTCTGACACTTTCAGACACCCTGACACTTACTAGATGCTATAAACTCACTCCAATGTGAGAAAGCAGCAAGCCCTGATGGCTACCCAGTGGAATTTTATAAACAATTTTCAAATAAGTTATCTTCACTATTATTAACAAAATTTATACAAACTAGAGACAACAAAATTCTACCTCACACTGTTCGCCAAGCATAAGTTACCGTGTTACCAAGAAAAAATAAGGACTTCTTACTATGTCCAACATACAGACCAATTTCACTTCTGAATAAAGATGTTAAGATAGTCTCTAAAGTTCTAGCTAGAAGGATTGAGAAAGTGCTTCGTTCTTTAATATCATTAGACCAAAAAGGATTTATTAATAGGCACTTTGCTTTTAATCTTCCATTGTATTTTAATGTAATATACTCACCCATAAAATCTAACACACCATAGATCTTATTATCTTTGGGTGCAGAAAAAGCACTTAACATAGTTGATTGGGACTACCTATTCACCATATTTCATTTGGTGAACATATGTGAATGGATAAAACTACTTTATACAAGTCCAGAAGACTCTGTTTGTATTAACAACATTATTTCAAACTACTTCAAACTGGAATGTAGTACTCAACAAGGATGCCCCCTATCACCATTGCTCTTTGCAATCGCCATTAAGCCATTGGACAGTCACTTTTGAAAAGTATTAAACATAAAGTGCATTACCAGTGAAGGACTTGAACAAAAAATATTACTATATGCAGATGATATGGTACTGTATATGTCAGACCCATAAACGTCCATACCAGCCATCCTCAATGCAGTAGCAGAATTTCTAAAGATATCTGGACTTAAAATGTATTTGAATAAAAATGTGCTTTTTCCAGTGAACTCTCTTGCATACAATATTAGACTGGGCACCTTCCAGTTTATTTTAGCAGAGCAGTTTAAATGCCTAGGGTTAAACTACACAAGTAAATAAAAAAAAGTAAATAAAAAGTCTTTCTCAACTAAATTTTGCTATCTATATGGAAAACATTAAACAAGATATACACAGATGGTCTACCCTCCATCTCACATTAGAAGGGAGAATCAATGCAGTCAAGACGAACATCCGTCCCAAACTTCTACTTTCTATTTAACAGCACCCCTATATAGGTTAACAAATCGTTCTTTAAGAAAATAAAATTCATCTATAAACACATTTATTTGGAATTTGAAATATCCACGCATCCAAATGGTGACTCTACAGCAACCTAAAGCAAAAGGGAGCATGACAGTAACTAACTTTCAATTTTCTTATTGGGCAACAACCAAATAAGCTATAAAGACCTGGGGGTATTTTTCATAGGTGGATTACTCATTTAGCCGGATGTAATTGTTGATGATTTGGCATGATCCTGGATTTGTCGTTTTTTTGAAACTCTTGCTGGATGTGTTGTCATAGCAGCACATCCAAATACTCAAACCTGCTCAGAGCAGGTTTGTTCTATATAAACAAGGATTAGCTTACACACATCAGTGTCCGTGCATGGAATTCATTCAGTCATGGCTTGGCCGTTCATGAATGAGAGACCAATTGATATTATTATAAGAAGAGAATTTCATATAAAGAGGGTTATTTGATCCTGTAGTAAATTCTTTTTGAAAGATACCGCTTTAGCGGGGAATATTGTACCTCAAAGATTTATTAGCACCTTATATTTGAAGTCAAACTAAGCAAAGTCGGGCTCTCACAACCACACAGACAGTATGCATTGCTTTGAGGTTTTTTGCAAGCTGCACTTTTTTATATACTGTAGGTGATGCGGAAAATCTATCTAAAAGTGCAGTTTGCTAGGCAATTCGTAAAATCTGTTTGACTCTGAAATATTTCCTTCAGGTTTTCATAGTGTTTCCTGGACACCTGCATGTGCAGACAATAAAAAAGGCATTTCATGCCATTGCAGGTAGGTAATACACAGGTAAAACCACCCACAGTTCCATAAAGAATATCACAATCAGCCTAACATTCTGATTACCCAGGATTTCCAAATGTGATTGGGGCACATGGGACTGATCAGATTGGAGTTTGATCAAACATTATTTGGAAAATTTACCTCTCCTCCTGATGAATAACCAGACACAGTGTCTTCATCAAATATTTGACCTTCGTCAATATCTCGTTGGTCAGACACAGGTTCTAGGGATATGACATTCCCTGCAACTGACCCAACAAAAAAAGAGGGCTATATGGAACATACCTATGGCACACATTGAGGACAAATATATGCAATGTCCATTCTTTACCTGAAATGAAGTAACCACTGCATCCTGCCACTGGTTCTGAGGAGGAGCTTCCCCCTGGAATGCCCTCAGAAAAAGGGCGATGGGCATTTTGCTGGAGAGCCAACTCTTCTGCAGGGGTTAGGTCTGGACTGCATGGACCTCCACCTGTTTTTTGCTTGTCTGCCTTCTTATTAGCTTTAAAATTATTTTTTTTATATTATATATGATTCTTTATGTCAACAATTCTTTAAATAGTTATATGTCAATATTTATCAGTTTGAAGTATATTCTTGTACTTCACTTTAACCTGTTCCCATGTTCTCCTTGTGCTCAAGTTTGATCAGGAATTATGAAATATTAAATAATTAATCTGACGCATAGGAAATGAAACGCTGCATTCAGTAAGTACAATGTACACTACTTAAGCGTTCAATTTGTTGGCCACTTTTCGCCAGCTGTCTTTTCTGGTTTGGGCTGCTTTTCAAGTGTTACCCCTTGTGCATATTAATTCTTGAAATTCTTCTTATCCTTCGTGTAAAAGGTTCTGCTCCGCTTGTGTGAAAAAATGCACCCGTTCTTTTGTCATTTTATTGCAGCCTATCAAAGACTTGCTAGTCATGTTTTTTAGACTCAATATATATGGGCTTTTCAGTCAGTGCGGGTGTGCGCAATCATCTCAGATGATTGGATCCAGCTAGACTAATCTACTACACAGTTGTTTTTGAAAAACTGACTTATCCCTTAACCCGACATTAACTCAACCAAGATGAGGCATCTGATCTTGGATAATTTAAGCGATGTACGGAAAATACCCCCCTGGAGCCTCATGTATAAACGGTGTGTATGCACAACAATGTTGCGTACTCCCGTTTCCACGCTCAAATCGCGATGTATAAAACCTAAACTTGGCTTAAAGCCACACACATTTTCACGTCAGCTAAATGCTTGGTGTACGCAAGTTCTCTATTCGATTTTGCAAACTGGCGGCACCCAGTGTCAAAGCAGTGCTTTTGTTCAAGTGTTGTTTCCCTCTATTTTTTAGATACACATTCCTGACGTGGCTTTATCAAATACACTGAAATTAACTGTGTATTGTTTATTAGTTTAAGGCATCTGATTGCAATTAACATGTAACAATATAATGGTTCACAGAATGGCCAAGGTATTCTAAATACCATAGCTGCTTTAGCGTTGTTTCTCTCAATGCAATACTCAGAGAATTTATCCCACTGTATCTGAGTGTGGAATCACAGCTTTACAGCATCTGATTGGAAAGAGAATTATCGGGATACAGCCTCAAGCACACACTGCCTCAGCCATGCACACTGTCTGTTTGAACTGCTCTCATACGACAAATGCTTCAGAGCCTTTCCTGTAGGGACTTCACTGTTCAGAAACAGTTTCATCCCAAGAACTATAAACGCACTCAATCAGTCCAGTGCTCCTTGTACAACTGTTTGTACTTATTAGTACAATTACCTCACTGTAAACTTGCGATACAGTTATAATATTGCACAATGTGAGCCATTTTATAAAGCTCGTATTTACATATGATGACGATATAATTTTTTAGATGAAATGCAGCAAAATATGTTTATTACTTTATACAGATAAAATGTTAACATCATTTAAATAATCTATATTGTTAATAATTAAACACGTGAGGACACGGTGTCACAGCGATAGCTAGTTCAGGGATTGTTCCTGCCTCGAGCTGTATTCTTTTTGGGGCTGGTGCGACACTACACGGATAGATGGATAGAATAATTAAACATGTACTATGAAGATATTTCAATGTTCCTTAAAAGTTTTGAAGAATTGGTGTTCTAAGCTTACAGATGGCTTAACATTTATTACAGAGCTTATTGTGTTGTGATTGGTTACTTGGAGAAAGAAAAGGAAGGACAGAAATTGGAGGTTAGTACGTTTGAAAGAGACAGTACTGCTGCAATAAATTATTTCATCGAAGGTCGCAAACGGGGCAGCAAGCATCTTGCGTGACGCAGGAATAATCTCTGGACAGGGTGCCAGCTTGTCACTATCACTGCACCACTGTGTTCCCAAGTTTAATAACATGCTTTAACTCTTATCATCATGAAAATTATATCAAGTATACATCTCAGAATTTTAATTATTCCGAGTGCTGTAATATCACGAATGTAATGGATTCTGTGTCCTGTCGAAGGAAGAGAAAGCCCGTTTAAGAAGCACATAGTGATTCACACACAGAGCACATAGAAGAACATATACAAAACAAAGCATTTAACGTGATACTTTAGTCATGATGGTATTTGAGAAACTAGTAAATTAAATGATTTAAAGATGAAGGTTATAATGTTCTACTTTAATGTCAAAATAAACTACATGATTAAAGTGGAAATTTCAAGATTAAAGTTGACATTTCAAGCTTTTTTCCCCACTGTGTTCCTATTGTTTTTTCTTTTTTCTGTACCCTAATAAGCTTTCATATGACACTCAGACGGTGGTTTACGACTTGCCTTTTCACGGCGACTTTGACATCTGGCAATTTCTTTTTTATTTCAGGCACTGCAGAACTTTGTGAAATTGAGCCTTCGAGTTTCTCCGACACTCTATGTCAATCAATCAACTTCCTTTTGTTGCCTCCACTTGGTATTTGCTGAAATTCTTCTTTTTCCCCCCGTGCTTTTGCCATTGCCTTTTCACAAAACGCTGAGCTTAAGGGCTATTTATATTGATTTGCATATTCAAAGAGGTGTAATTCTGGAAGGAGTTGGGGTGGGGCAGCATGCGCCTGCATTACTTTTATTTCTGATCGGATTTATGGAGTGGAAGAATGTGGAAGTTGGTGTTCGCACAGATTTATGCATCTGAATTTTTTTGTGCGTACACACAGTTCTGCTTTTGTCCGTATACCAAGTTTTAGTGTGAATTCTATGCACGGCATTATGCATGAGGCCCTTGGATAGTGACATAAATTGCTGAATATACACAAGCCTGGTCTGCAATGGAAATACTCTAAAATCTTGCAGTATTTTATATGCCCTGGTTTGTGCCCCAGTAAATACAAATTATTGTCAATATACTGATAATCCAATTGTCCATCAATCACTCAATATGTGGAATCAATGCAGAAAGCACTTTATGACAGTAAACCCTTTATCTGTTGCACGTCTACATGATAAGCACCTTTTCCTATTTCTCAAACCTACCCAGTATTTAATGGAAAATGCATAAAATTAAAACACAATACAATACAATTTATTTTTTGTATAGCCCAAAATCACACAAGAAGTGCTGCAATTGGCTTTAACAGGCCCTGCCTCTTGACAGCCCCCCAGCCTTAACTGTCTAAGAAGACAAATAAAAACTCCCAAAAAAGCCCTTGAAGGGAGAAACCTTGGGAAAGACAGTTCAAAGAGAGACCCCTTTCGAGGTAGGTTGGAAGTGCAGTGGGTGTCAAAAAGAAGGGGGTCAATACAATACAGTACAATATATAGAACAGAACAAATCCTCAATACAGTATAAAAAAATATTTAGAAGTATGGAGTAAAATTTAACAGTAGATGATATCACATAATATGATTTGGATTTGTTTAGAGTCCTGTAACCTCATTTATCAAGCTGCCCCCATTTGGCCATTCCACAGCTGAAATAACGCTAATCCGATGAAAGGATCCCTCTTTCCCACGATTCCTGCGATCCTCCATCAGGGATGACTTTACCATAGGCAGGCAAAACAACTTGGCAGGTGGGTCATGGCACCAAGTGCGACATTTGAGTACCGAAAAGAGAAACAGAATAGGTGAGGGTTAGTATCCAATTATAACTATCATGTTACTTATGTTTTAGTGCTAATGACTAACAACAGAGATGCAGTCTGTACAGTTTCTCAGCAGCTCTAGTCAGGATATGCTAAACTGAAGTAGTGAGTCTTCAGCTGGGATTTAATAGCTGAGACCGAAGGGGCATCTCTTATAGTAGCAGGCAGACCATTCCACAGTTTAGGGGCCTTGTAACTAAAAGCTCAACCTCCCACCATTGTTTTATTAATCCTTGGAATCCTAAGCAGACCGGCATCTTGAGATCTTGATGTGCGCTCTGGTTTCTAAGTCATGTTAAGTTCAGACAAGTAAGTCGGACTTTGGCCATTTAATGCTTTATATGTTAAAAGGAGGATTTTGAAATCTGCCCTAAACTTACTGGGAGCCAGTGTAAGGATTTAAGAACTGGAGTTATGTGTTCGTCTTTTCTTGTTCTCATAATAATTCTTGCAGCAGCATTTTAGATTAACTGGAGGCTGTATAAAGAACAGTTTGAACATCCAGTGAACACCACATTGCAGTAGTCAATCCTACTAGAAATAAATGCATGAATAAATTTCTCAGAATCCTGTTTATTTAGAAAGCGCCTTAATTTCCCAATATTTTTAAGATGGAAGAAACATGATTTGGACAGCTTTGTAATATGCGCTTTAAATGACATGCTAGAGTCAAAGATAACTCCTTGATTGCAGGGTGATTCCATATGATGACAGAATATTGTTGTGATCAGCGTCATTCCCTCTAACAATTAACATCATGTTTTATCTGTGTTTAAAGACAAGTAGTTCTCATCCATGCACTCCTTTAATTCACTAACACAACATTGGAGAAACTTCATTTAATCTAAATGAAAGGTATAACTGGGTGTCATCAGCATACGAGTGAAAATTAACATTATGTTTCCTAAAGATAGATCCCAGTGTAAGCATGTAAATTGACAATAGTAAAGGTCCCAGTACTGAGCCCTGCAGGACACCATATCTCACTTCTGTGTATAATGATGGAGTACTGTCAGCACATTTCTGTACATATTGGAATCAATTTGATAAATAAGAACTAAACCAAACAAGCACAGTGCTTGTAAGCCCAACATCATTTTCTAGCCTGTGCAGTAAAATAGAATGGTCAATGGTGTCAAATGCTGTGCTTAAGTCTAACAACATAATTACAGTGGAGTTTCCTTCATCAGAGGATATCAGAATGTTGTTTACAACCCGCATTAGTGCTGTTTCTGTATTATGATCAGTGAGGAAACCAGACTGGAATTTCTCAAATAAACTGTAATGCAAAAGGTGTGCCTGAACCTGATTGGCAACTGCTTTTTCTAGTATTTTAGAGAGAAAGGGTAAATTTGAAACAGGCCTATAATTATTTAGTATGTTTGGGTCTAGGTCTGACTTTTTAAGTAATGGTTTAATGACTGACACTTTTAGTACATCAGGTACTGTGCCATGCAATACTGAACTATTGATAATGGTTAGAATAGGCGATGCAAGAACATCCATTGCACATTTTACTAGTTTTGTTGGCACTGGATCTAGGGAACAAGTAGTGGGCTTCATTTTAGAAATTAAAGTTAAGACTTCCTGCTCAGTTATAGATGATGTCTTTGCAATTATGTTTCAAATTTCCCATAAACACAATTTTTCCACTCCTTTCAAATCAGAGATTTTGCTAAAAGTAACCTACATAATTTTCTTCACCTCCCACCCATTTCTATTCCAAAGGCAATACTGACCAGTCTTGAAGACTCAGACAGCATTTAAATAATATATAAAACATTTTGATGGAGAAATGATCTTTCATTTAACATTTCAGAGGCAGCCATGCATAGAATACACTCCAGCTCCAAATGCACAAAGTATTCAATCATTCAACTTTACGTCTTTTTTCGAGCATGTTTATCTCATTTAAAATTGTTCAAAATTTATCCAGGGCAAGATTCAACCTTAGTTAAGGTTGCAGTCAAGCTCCAGCCTCACTGGGTCTAATGTTTTGGGCGTGCATCAAATTAATATCATTCTGGGCAAAAAATTTTGAACGCCTATCAGACAGCCTTGGTTTCACAATCACTCCTAACCCATTAACAGCTGTGATTGGTGTACTCCTGGAGTTGCTCAAAGTGGAGAAAAAATTGATTGTAATTGTCTATAAAACATTACAAACGCATAAACTTATCTTCCAGCCGACCTGTTATAAATCAATGGGTAACTTATGTTCTATACTATTTGAAATTGTCAATACAGGATCTGTTCAAAACTGTTTTTTTAAATGTGGCAATTTTTAATCAACCAAATATTATAATAAACACTTATATCAGGGAAAAGAACATTCTCCTTTCTTTGTTGTTTTTAAAGATTAGCTCTTGCTGTTGGCTGTCCTCTCTTTCTCTCAGGCAGAGGATGAAGTCTGCTTTGTTTGAGTTTGACTTTAGTATAAGGAATGTTGTTTTCTTCAAATAAAATCAATAAAACAAAAAATAAAAACTAAAAGGAAACTGAAAACAAAGGAAAATTAATTTGTTTAGTTTTCAAACATTTGGCAGATTTCCAATAAGTCAAATTCTTGTGATCAGTGAAAATACTGAGTTCATGTGCAGCCCCATACTGCCAATGACAGAACTCTTTAAGAGCAAATTTATTTGCCAGCATCTCATGATCTTCTATGTCACACTTTTGCTGTGATAGAGAAAGCTTTTTAGAAAAATAAACACAAGGGTGCAGTTTATCAGAAACCGGAAAATGCTGAAATAACAGAGCTCCCACACCAATAGTTTCATCTACTTCCACTCAAAAAGGTAATGTGTAGGGCTAGGGTGATACAAAGAAGGGGGCGGAAGTAAACTTGACCTTAAGGGTGTGAAAAGCCTGCTGAGCTGTTGGCATCCAAAAAAAATTCTTCCACCCTCAACAGATATAATAGAAGCAATAGAGTTGAACCTTTTAGTATATCTTAGTCATTAAAAGTTTTATTATTAAGGTTTATTATTATAAATGTTTATTATTAAAAATGAAACGTCAAAATAAATATAAATTTAACTTTTAAAGCATAATCTACAAAGTACAAAGTTCGATCACAATATACATTACATTAATTACTACACTCTTTTTGTTTTAATTGTTGTAATCTTCTAAAGAACACTACCACTTGGGTGAGAGGCTAGCAAGGAGCCAAAAGTAAGTTTTTGTCGAAAAAATTCTTGTCAATCCAGGATTCTATATTCCTAATCTAACAAGCAAAGAACAATAAGGAAACACAGTTGAAAATTTGTTAAGGGAAGATTTTGCACAAACATTTGAAAGTCTTTCTTCGTGCAAAGAATCACAGACAGATGGAATAAATTAACAAGCAGAGTGGGATAAAATGGGAAGTTGGCCAAGGTTTCCAGGACCCTGACTATATCTGGCTTGTCTCTGACTCCTTTTCTATAAACTGATCGTGATTCTACAATTAACTGATGGACACATATTGTTGTTTTTAATTTATTTTATTTAGTATGTTTGTTTCCTAATGTATTTTAACAAATCTGTAACCTTATATGTCATAATTCTGCTTTTAGTCAGTGGTATGATTTATTTTTACATTTTGCCTTGACAGTTGTTGCAGCACTCTGCAGGTACACTTTTCAGGAGTGCTGTGCAAAAGCAAAGTTGGCCATCTAGCTCTATGAAGAGGATTACTTGTGTTCTGTTTTGTATATTGTGTTTACCCGATTTTTCAACAATCATTATATGCCCAACAGGCCTGGAAGGGGGTCTGTCTCTGAATTGTCCATCCAAAGATTTTATCCTACAAGGTTTTTTGGTAGTTTTTGCCTTGTCTTCTTCAAGAGTCAAGGCTGGGGGCTGTCAAAACCCAGAGCCTGTTAAAGCCGATTGAGGCATTCCTTTTGTGATTTTAGGATATACAATAAATAAACTGATGTTGTTATTGACTTTGGGGACCTTTCTTCAAATCGAGTTTATCTTATTTTTGACAATTTAGATGAGAAGGATGAATGAGCTTGTTGTGATAAAGAGGCTGTTCTTGTCACAATTGTTTTAATCTTCTAAAAATCAACACCTTTTTTTGACTTTTTTTGCAGAAGTAGAGGTACACCTCTGTTTTAGCCCTGTACTCTCCATTTGATGATGATATTGAAATGATAAAAATCGTGCCCACAATGCTACATATAGAAGAGTTGAAGAAACATGAGTAAGATAAAATATTTGTGTTGAAATGTTTTTTTATTAATATCTGGTGTACCGTAGTACGACCATGGCTTCTCTAGTTTATTTATTGATTAATTAAGATGAAATGTTGGTTTCTTAGGTGGAAAAGTCAATTCTATCATTTACTTCAGTCTCTTGAATGTTTTACTTGATGTTGAAATCATCCTGCATTTGATCATTATGCCATTATTGTCCTATATTGGGTGCTGTAAAGCTCCTGTGTAAGAATAGACTGAAATGTGTGGTGTGTGATATTACTGTAGCACTGGTTTAGAAGCTGGTGCTGTAAATTTCCTGTTTAACTTAGTTTGGAAAAAAAAGTCCCTTAGTGTGTGGCAAGTTTGTACTCCTTGCATTTGTTTTTCATTATATTGAATGTATGCTTTGAAATTTTGACTACATCTATGGGTTCTGATAATTGACTTTGGTGAAAGAAAGGTTTGAGTTCTATGCCCAAATATCTCAGAATAGGAAAACGATATTAACTGGCCCAGAATTCTTAGAGTGACACAAACCATTTTATAAATTTTCCAAAGTTAGGAAACTAGTCCTGATTTTACTAGCATTTAGGAGAGCTTATAAGCTATCCTAACTTGCTAAGAGATGCCATAAGATGGCATTCAGGCAGAGATCAGAACGCACATCCAAGTAAAGCCTGAATGTTTTGCAAAAGCTTGAGAACAATTAACTTGTAAAAATGTATAGTGATGTTGATTTGACAGAGATGGAGTAAATTCATAACATAATATTCTTATTTGTTACATGATGTAGTGTTATGGGTCCACAGCTCGTTGAGCAAAGGCCATTTTTAAATAAATAATCGACGCGCTCGCGGCTTAGCGAGTGGACGTTGGGCCATAGCGAGCCGTGGGGCGATCCGTAGGGTGTGGGCATTTCTCACCGAGTGCACAGGTGAGGAACTGCCCACATTCGTGATTGTCCCATGGCTAATGCTGCAGCTGCTGTGGCCCTCGTCATTTAAAAAGAAGCGCGAGTCGGTTGTGGGGGTTGGAAAAAATAGAAAAAAAAGATCGAGATCAAAAAAGAGAGGAAAAGAGGACGGAGGTTACAGGGAGCGAGAAAGCAGGCGGTGCGTGCGTGTGGTTAGCGCACGATCGAGCGCTCGAGGGCAGCTGTGAGGAAGCTGGGTGTAAGGCTGTCACCTGGGTGTTTGAGTGGATGTTGCTCCCGCTGAGCAACCATGTAGCGGGAGTGACCTGGTGAAAGCGATGAGCTGCAGAAGGCCGCGGAAAGGCAGTGGAAGTCGGGAGGCTTGGTGGTGAAGTCCCCAATGTGTGCGTCCTGGCCATTGGGGGTAATCAAGTCTCTGGGACTGGGATGAGTGCCATACCGGAGCCAGGGATCGGGAGGTCTCCGGTCTCGAGTGTGTAGAGGAGGGCAGCTGCAGAGAGCGTCTTGCTTGCTGCCAAGCCCAAACGGGATAAGCAGGTGAGACGCTAACAGAAAAGAAGCACCGAGCTTGTTTGTTGTTTTTAAGACTGCTTCCATGAGAAGATTTTAACCTCTGGTTTTTAAGGATTGTGTTTTTTTCTATTTATTGGTTTTACCTCCATGTTCTTTTAATGGATTATTTATTTAAAGAACTTTGAGAACTGCACTATTTATTTGAACACTGTTTTGTTTTGATGGACAGTTTTAAATAAAAGCACTATTCACTTTTTGCACCATCCCTTGCTCAAGTGTTTATTTGCCTTCACTGACTAGCTCACTCGGTTACGTTATCGACGGTGTTGGGTTCAAGTGCTTCCAAACATCAAAGGGAGTGTGGAGCCAGAACCCACATCGTCACACATGACCACTTCCTGTACGTGGAGATGCCATGAACTATGAGCTGAAATTAAAGTGTTGTTAACAGTATGCTGTAGTAATCCAATATTTATACATTTACCCTTCATTCCACATGAGGTAATGTTACAAAAAGTTGCATTCATTCAAATTGGAACACACATAAAAATCATTGCCTCAAGTGTGGATGAGCAACATACAGTATATATAAACTGCAAGTGGTATCAACACAGAAGTGGTCATAGATGAAAACTGTATTATAGTAGCCAGAATATCACCCTTAAGATAAGCGAGGGTGGATAGGTGATTGACAGCAAAATGTCACACAGGTACGCTAAGCTTCGGTTTACACCGTACATGCCAGGAAGGTTCAAGAAGGCAGGGCATTGGATAAATACATCTTTGCAGAACATAAAGGAGGGATCACAGAGAGAGGCAAGGAGCACAACTCTAGAAGATAATTAGGAACAGTGTAAGAGTGTGCACAATGTCAGTAACAGTGTAGAACTAGCTACGGCTATCTTTAGTATAACTGTTATTTTACTGATTTAGATCATTTAGGTTAGAATCCTCAGTGCGGGCTGGGTGGTCTCGTGGCCTCGGAACCTCTGCAGATTTTGTTTTTTTTTTGTTTGTTTTTTCTGCCCTCCTGGCCATCAGACCTTACTTTAATCTTTGTTACTTAGTATTGCCTAATCTTATTTTTATATTTTCCTTTTTTCTTTCTTCATTCTGTAAAACATTTTGAGCTACATAATTTGTATGAAAATGTGCTATATAAATAAATGTGGTTGTTGTTTATGAGGCATTTCCCATGGCCTTAACAGCAGGAAGGTGATTCTTCTGAAAGTATGGCAGTGGACAATTTATTGTTAAATAACCATGCCTGTTTTTGGGCTTCAATGTTCATTGTGACATTATTCTTGATATTGCAAAATGGCGACAATTACTTTAAACTTAGTGCAACAGTCTTCCTTGTTATGTTTTCTTCATCCACTTTGAATATTATTATTATTGTGTTCTTTCTGGAATTATAATTAACTAGCAGACTACCCGCGCTTCGCAGCAGAGAAGTAGTGTGTTAAAGAAGTAATGAAAAAGAAAAGGTAACATTGTAATAATAATGTAACATGATTGTCATTGTCATGAGTGTTGCTGTCTTATATATTATGTTGTACTTGAACCCGGACTCAGACAGACGGACATCGTTGGATCTACCACACACTGTTTATTTACAATTATAACTTTCAGTGCACTCCCCAGTGCCTCTTGCACCGTTTCCCCAAATGTCCAAGCCACACAGTCACAATGCCTCTCTCCTGGCCGCCTCCAGTCCTCTCTCCAGCTCCGTCTCTCTTCCACCCGACTTCCGCTGTCGACTGAAGGGAGGCTGCCCCTTAAATAGGAACCTGGATGGGCTCCAGCTGCTTCCCGGCACTCCTCCGTAGCCACGCCCCAGTGTGGCGGAAGTGCCGGCTGCGCACCCGGAAGCCGTCCAGGGATATTCAGGCTCCGGGGCGCTGCCTGGCGGTGGCCACGGGTCCCTACAGGGCTGGGCTTCCAAGCCCTTTACCCGTGGCCCCCAACATAACCAGGGCGGACGCCCCCTCGCGGTCTGGAGGAGGTACAAGCCCTCCTTCGGTCCTCCTGGGCGTCCTGCCACAATATATATATATATATATATATATATATATATATATATACACATACATATATGCTGTATATATATATATACACACACACATAAACATAGATATACATATACACACATATATACAATATATATACATATACATCCACATATATATACATATATATATATGTGCACAAAACCACACTTTTATCAAGGCTTCCGTCGGGTAGTCTTTTGAAATGAAATTTTCCTCCAATCAGTTGTAGCAACACGCTTTCTTCTGACTGTTACATTTTTGTAGCTCTGATGTGTGAATCAATGTAATCGGTGTACCAGGAAATCATGCATTGACAGAAGTTCCCCTTTGCTTGGAATGCAAAGTGTGATTAAATGCATTATTTTTTAACGCATTATGGAGCACATACATCGAAGCTTCTCAGCTGTGCTTGTGCTAAGAAAAGGAAACATTTTAAAAATAACGTAACACGATTGTCAATGTAACCATTTGTAAGTAATGCCTGGAGGATTCAGATTGTGGAGAAACTCTAGAGACATTGTGTGTGTTAACTTGTGGATTTTTCTGTGAGTATTTGGTGGCAGTGTCACAAAGTCGCTTCCATAAGACTGAGTTAGCTGCGGAGCTCAGCTCAGAGCGAAATGAGGTGAATGGGAGGGGAGATGATGATGTGACTCCCTCACCCGCCTTAGCAGCACTCATGAATATGGTTGTATATGTGTCATTCGCTCGCTTCTTATTGTTTCGCTGCCTTCTCAATTATATAATGCATGTTTTCTTCAGCGCTTTTTGGAGCTCTTCCTTGTTTTCTACGTACTGCGTTGACAGTCAGTTCACGTGATTACATGGGAGGCGTGATGATGTCACATGAAACTCCGCCCCCACGGCCATCAAGCTCAACTCCATTACAGTATATGGAGAAAAACAGCTTCCAGTTATGACCATTACACGTAGAATTTCGAAATGAAACCTGCCCAACTTTTGTAAGGAAGCTGTAAGGAATGAGCCTGCCAAATTTCAGCCTTCCACTCACACGGGAAGTTGGAGAATTATTGATGAGTCAGTCAGTGAGTGAGTCAGTCAGTCAGTCAGTGAGTGAGTGAGTCAGTGAGGGCTTTGAATTTTATTAGTATAGATTTAACACAACATTCATTCTCAGGCGTGGCTTCCTTCTGCTCACCAGGAGGACTGGGGCACTTAGTAATTTTTTTTCGTGTTCTGCTCTGAGGTAGGAAAATTTTTTATCTTAGTCAGATGTTTAGTGCAATTCCTAGGAGTAATTCTGAAGTGCTTGTTAAATATGGGCCCTTGTCTAGAACTTGCACAAAGTATGGGTATGTTTTTATTTTCCCTTTCAATATAAAATGCTTTTTCTCCAGCATAGGTAAAACAGAATGTCTCCAGAATGCTTTCCTTGGGAGAGGTACAGGCCAGTGGAGATCGAGGGGCAGATTATATGTTTCATCTCTCATGAGGGAATTTTTCAAGAAGGGTTGGAAGAAGATGCTAAAGATATAGGGTGGCCAAGTCTGTCTAGCATAGCATGTTGTCACTGCACACCTCATTAGGGAAACTGTAATGAAAGTGATTTGCTGCTGGAAGAAAATATACATAAAGTCATGATTGAGTTAACTGATATGAAATGACTTGGAGGGAACCCTTTTTCTGATATTTCAAAAGTGTTAAGAGTTTTAACATTTTCTGTGAGTCCTGAAGGTCTTTTAATAATAATTTTAAAATATTATTTTATTTCTAAGTGATGTATATAAACTGTATACAAAGATGCAATTGTTTTCCTGAGAATTATACAGTAAAAGTTACATTCATATTATTTACTCCATACATAGTTCTCAGTACATATAGCAGCACAACGAAGAGTATATTCCTGTTTGCTCTTGAATCAGTTGAGTAAAATGTCATATTCTGGCAGCTTGCTAAACTTTGCTTAATGTTAATCATCACTAAATGTACATATTTTCAAGGTATAATAAACTTCTGTTTACACTCCTGAAAAACCATGTGCACAATGTCCTCATGATGTAAAACATTTCATTCCAAAAAAAAGAAACAATATTAATGTTTCATAGAGCAAATATCACAATTGATGAGTGCATGTTTGGGTTATGTTTTACCTGATTCTTCCCACCACCCAAGAAAAATTATTTAGTTTCATTTTATATTGTATTTGAAGCACATTCTGAAATATGGAACTTAATCAAGTGCATTAAATTGAGACATTTGTAAGTAGTGTGCACATGTGCAGCTAAATAATGTTTGCTATTACTGTGTCTGTTTTTTTTCTGAATCATAATGTCAGATTAGCAAAATAATAGTGATCTATGACAGTGGGGACATGATATGAACTGACTCATGCTAACTTGTCATCTTTCAAGTTAATAGCTCCTGACATTTTAAGAGCACCTAAACTTAGCACAAGTTCTTGAAAGCAGATGGCAGAAATTACAGGGCTAAGGATTAATGCTAAGCAAACAGTCAAGGGGAATGTGTTTAATATTTAAATGATCACTGGAGTCATGATGACTCCACAAATTGCTGCATAATCATTTTTTTTTCGTTTATTATCTATTATTGATTTTTTTTCACAAGAAACTAAATAATGTAAATAATTAGATGATGAGTCTACCTTTAACCAGACTCTCTCTTTCATACATTAAAAACCCAATCACTAATTATTAAAAATGTCACTAGGGTGACGCAACAACAACAACAACATTTATTTATATAGCACATTTTCATACAAACAGTAGCTCAAAGTGCTTTACATAATAAAGAATTGAAAAATAAAAGACACAATAAGAAAACAAAATAAATGAACATTAATTAACATTGAATAAGAGTAAGGTTCCATGGCCAGGGGGGACAGAAAAAACAAAAAAACTCCAGACGGCTGGAGAAAAAATAAAATCTGTAGGGATTCCAGACCATGAGACCGCCCAGTCCCCTCTGGACGCAGTGCAGTTAAAGTGCTGAGCATGTTTCTTTCTCCAAGCAATTTTACATGTTCTCCATTATTTACTCTATTTTTTATCTGGGGTCTTAATTTTCCTTCTTACCTACCAAGATATGCTATCTACATTTATTTGAAAGCTATAATTTGTCATATGCATCTACATATTAAAATACTAATAGGTGTAATTTCAGTGCTGCGTTTGCCTATTTCACATTCAAGATAGTGATGAGTCGTTCTTGAACGATTCATTAATTTTGAACGAATCTTTAATGTGACTCGGGAAGAACGAGTAGTCTCGTGGGAGTGATTCGTTCAGTTCTTTTGCAACTTCCTATAGTTTCTGTATTGGAATTGATTCACCTGTTTCGAGTCTTCGGTTTTTCGAGTCGTTCGTTCATCACGTGACAGCCCCATAAGCTTAACCTAGTATGCAGTCTGAGCCGAAACATAATTGATTAGTTCATCTCTCGAGTCTTCGGGTTTGAGTCGTTCGTTCATCGCGTGACAGCCCAATAAGCTTAACCTATGCAGTCTGAGCCGGAAAGAGAATTGAACGAAATGACTCGAAAAATGATTCGTTCATTTGGCTGAACGAGACTCAAAGGTCCGAGTCGGTAAAATGATCCGAACTTCCCATCACTAATCCAAGATGCTGTCATATTTGAAAACCTTATTGTCTAAATCTGTGAAGAAACGCATCAATATTTAAATTGATTAATATTATTAAATTAATTAATAAAATAAAAATACACTGCTGCAGGGCTCATTTTAACATATGTGCTTCATCTACTGGCAGCTGTTAAAATTACATTAAATAAATAACAGGTCAGTGACAGGACAATTTTAGCAGGGAGACAATGTATTTTAATGGGGGCCTCATGTGTAATTACAATACAAATAAAGTATACATTTTTTTCGATTCATAATACAGTGATCCCTCACTCTATCGTGCTTCGACTTTAGTGGCTTCACTCCATCGTGGATTTTAAATGTATGCATATCTAAATATATATCACAGATTTTTCACTGGTTCGCGGATTTCTGCGGACAATGGATCTTTTAATTTATGGTACATGCTTCCTCAGTTGGTTTGCCCAGTTGATTTCATACAAGGGACGCTATTGGTGGATGGCTGAGAAGCTACCCAATCAGAGCACGTATTACGTATTAAATAAAACTCCTCAATCATATATACGACATGCTTCCCATGCGGTGCTTTGCATACCTGAAAGCCTGAACAGCACGTATTGATTTTTGATTGTTTGCTTTTCTCTGCCTCTCTCACTCTCTCTGACATTCTCTGCTCCTGACAGAGGGGGTTTGAGCAGAGGGGCTGTTCGCACACTGCCCTAGAAGATACGGACACTCCTCTAAAAAATGCTGAAAGAGTACCTTCACATTGCTCCCTTCCTTGCAGCTGCTTTTTCCGGCAGTGCTTCGCATACTTAAAAGCCCAAACAGCCCTACTGATTTTTGATTGTTTGCTTTTCTCTCTCTCTGACATTCTCTGCTCCTAGTGCGCACTCCTTTGAAGAGGAAGATATGTTTGCATTCTTTTAATTGTGAGACAGAACTGTCATCTCTATCTTGTCATGGAGCACAGTTGAAATTTTTGACTAAAGGGTGTTATTTCATGTCTAGAGGGCTCTAATAATGTTAAAAAACGTATTTAGAAGGTCGTAAACAGGTTTTTTATCCTCTAACTGCAAAAATATTCGATTTATAAATAAAGAATCCTACTTTGCGGAAATTCATTTATCGCGGTTGAGTCTGGAACGGATTAACTGCGATAAATGAGGGTTTACTGTAAATATACCTGAGAGTGCATAAGCAGTAGATTACAGCAAATAGAACTTCATCCTGCACAATGTCCAGGGTTACACTGTAACAAGCCAAATGCAGGTTGTGTTTTGAAAACATGTAAGGTGGCACCTGAAGTTTTTGCTTTTCATTTGGCTTTTCAATATTTGTGAAAAGGTTCATATGTAATTCTATTCCTTCCAGTAGATGTTCTTGTAGCTCTTATCTGACAAACCAGTACCAAATAATTTCCTTTGCTGCATGTTGACTTCTCTGGCTATTTTTAAAGTTGTGGACTGAAATTTGACTGCAGCTATCGTGATACTGAGGAGATTGTTGTGACGAGAAACTCTTGCTGAGTTCACACAAGTTTTTAATATTCTCTTGTGACTAAAGAACACTTCTATTTTTTGTATTGCTTCTGTTGTTCTTGTGTTTGACGTGAAGCCAAAAAATTCAAATAATGGAAAAGGAAAAACTTCTTTTTTTCAGTTTTACTGTCTCTCTTGTAATTAATATCTTAAGTTAAGAGTATTCATTGATATTATAAGGGGATAAATTTGTATATGCATTTTGTTTACAATTTCCAAACACTTCCTTAATTGTTACACCCACAGTATTTCAGTGTGTGAATGTAGGACTAACTTTGGAAGGATATGGATAGCTGTTCAGAAGGTAAAATTAAAGAATTCTTAGGCACGGATGTTTTACCCGTTAATGAAATTGACGCTGAGACAAAGGCCTTGACTGAAAAATGGCTTGCTTGATACTAATGTTACACTTCTTATTGATTATTTAAAAAAAACAGAATACCTGGAAGCTTAAGAATGCAAAAAGATAGAGAATTCTGTGTTAAGATGTAAATGGTGTATGATTCTGAATAAATGTTGAATTTAATGTTTTTAATTATTGAAACTTCTAATATTGAAAGTTCTAATGACCAAGCAAAAGCTGGCAATGTAGAAACAGTTTTGTACCACATATTATTTCTTCTGCAAAAGAATTAAACAAGATAAAATTTAAAAAGTTTTCCAGAGATGATGAGGACTACAGGGTGGGCCATTTATATGGATACACCTTAATAAAATGGGAATGGTTGGTGATATTAACTTACTGTTTGTGGCACATTAGTATATGTGAGGGGGGAAACTTTTCAAGATGGGTGGTGACCATGGTGGCCATTTTGAAGTCGGCCATTTTGGATCCAACTTTTGTTTTTTCAATAGGAAGAGGGTCATGTGACACATCAAACTTATTGGGAATTTCACAAGAAAAACAATGGTGTGCTTGGTTTTAACGTAACTTTATTCTTTCATGAGTTATTTACAAGCTTCTTGGTCACCACCCATCTTGAAAAGTTTCCCCCCTCACATATACTAATGTGCCACAAACAGGAAGTTAATATCACCAACCATTCCCATTTTATTAAGGTGTATCCATATAAATGGCCCACCCTGTATATCTCGGACTATGTTTATAAATATCTGATAAAAAGAAAACAATCTGAATTCGAAGAACAAATCACACCAACATTTAGTCCTATTCATGTTTTTCGTAGTCCTTTTTTAGAGTATTAAAAAGCAAAGTCACACATCAATTTTCCCTGTTCTTATTCACCCTGAATCCCACTAATTCTAAGAAAATGGAATCAAATTAAATTTGGTAAGTAATATTTCTGATCACCTACTCTTCCTGCAGTGACCAACATTTTTTCAGTGTTTTCTTTTGTATCCACCTGTCAATGCCATTCTTTCACAATCTGTATAAAATTGTTTAAATTCTTCAGAAAAATAACACTGATAATGTTCTTTATAAAGCAACCAATTCACATACACATTATTAGGAGTTAACTTTTAAGTCCACATTTAATCCTCCAGTGCACCTTTTTCACATACTGACAACTTTTCGATTTAGTATGAAAAGACACTTTTTTAAATATCATTTCCACAATGCATTGAAGCAGATAGTTGAGGATCCTGAAATAATTATTCATTCTGCAGATAATGGAAAGACCATTGTTATAGATTTAGCACAGTATGTGATGCAGGGTCTTCGACAATTATCTGACAGTGTTATGAGCAGTATGATGAGAATCCTACTGCATGTATTGCCCAGATTATTAGAAACACCACTTATAGAACTCCTACCACGGAACTCGTTGGTAAATGACTTATGACTTTTATTTTGTTTAATAAACACCCTTGCAATTCAGTATTCAATCTACTACCTAAGATACATAATGATTTGTTTGTAATTATGGTTCATTGATTAACAATCTACTAGTAAGTCAGAGTTTGATTATGTAATGTCACCAAGTGGGCTAGTCAGTGAAGGCAACAATTGAGCAAGGGGATGGTACAAAAAGTGCAGAAGTGCTTTTATTCAAAAAAACAATCAAAAAAACAAAGTGTCCAATAAAGTGCAGTGATTCCAAATCTTCAATAAATAAATAATACAAGAAAATCGTGGAGGTTAAAACAATAGAAAAAACAATCCTTTAAAAACGAGCTTAAAACGTTCATCAGGTAACAGTCTTTAAAAACAAATGACAAATCTGGTGCTTCTTTCCTGTTAGTGTTAGCGTCTCACCTGCTTCTCCCATACGGGCTCTGCAACAGGCGAGATGCTCTCAATGCAGCTGACCTTCTGCCTACTCCTGCTGCTACTGTCAGTCGCCTTTCCGATCCTTGGCTCCGGTCGGCTCCCCCTGACAGTGACTTGGGAATTGCCTAACGGTCAAGGCTCTCACGTTGGGGACACCACGTCCCAAGTCCCGACTCCCGCTACCTTCCACGGAGAGTACTGCACCTTCTGGTCACTCCCGCCCTGCAAAACAAACTCTGTGGGAGCGACCACAACTTCTCCCAGGTGTTGGCCAAACACCCAGGCTGCCTTCAGCTGCCTGCGAGCGTTCACTCGCTCGCTTGCTTCCTGCTGCACCGATATGCTCGCTCTCTTTCTCTCTTTACTGCTTCCTGCTGCCAACCTCCGTTTCTTTCTCTTTCTCTGATCTTTTCCTTTTTTCCCATCCGACTTGCGCTTCTTTTTATATAGCGAGGGGGAATAGCAGCTGCAGCACAATAGCCACGGGAACAATCACGGATGTGGGCAGTCCCTCACCTGTGCACTCGGTGAGAAATGCCCACACCGTAGATCGCCCCGCAGCTTGCTACAACCACTACGCCCCCTCACGAAGCTGCCTTGAGTGCGGTGATTATTTATTTAAAAAAAAACTGGCCTTTGCACAGCGAACTGTGGACCCACAACACCACACCCGTTTACGACTTTTCTTTGTAATTTTACGACAGGATTTGGGGGATGTGTCTTAAACCAGTTTGGCGAGTGTTTCTTTGCTAAAGTCTTTCTTTTATCCCCCAAATAAAGCCAGGTTAGCTTATTGGCTGTAGGGCTTGGACAGAAAACCTATAAATTTGCTTGCTCAACCACATTCCCTCTCTCTCTCTAACCAACATATGATGAAGAAGCATCTCTCTTGCTAACCAGTGATGATGCAGAAGTATCTTTCTCTTGCTAACAACTGAAAAAGACCATCACACCATGAACTTTAGACAACACAATGAAGAGCACAGCTTCAGCCATTTTGAACAGACATGTGGCTAAAATCTGAGCACCAATGATGCCTTAACTAAAGACATTTTAAGTAACTACAAGTCAGTGTGCCACCTGAATTACACATCACCATTTTATCAGGTTGTACGGTTGCCAATATTCAAATGTACTTTGCATTTTGTTATTTATGAATATTATCAGTAATACATTATTTTATGTGTTACTTAACTCCTGCTTGTCTTTTTACCACATCTAATTGCCTGAGGTTATAGATATAGAAGGGAAGGTGGGGATAAGTTATAAACAATAATACTGTAGCAACCCGTGGTTGAGTATTGAAGTTTTCGGAGCCGAACTCTGCCGTGCACTTCCCCCAAGCTATCGGCTAGCGGAATGCCAGCGTCATGCACGCAGCTGTACCCAGCTCATTAAGTAGGCGAGCACTCGTGTCCCATACACCGCACGACTCCGAGTGTCTCTGTAATAATTGCATAGATGAAATCTAGCAACACACAGCTCTGTCCTTTTGTATCTTTTTATTAGAGCAGATAGTCAGAAACAAAGCTCAACATATTGCAAGGCCATTGCCAAGGTCATTTCTGAAGACATCTTTCTCATTGATGGTAACTGTTACACTTATTATACTTGGGCTACAAATGTCCCAAACCCCCCAAGCAACTGCAACACAATACACATATACATTCCCAATACAAAAAGAAATCGACTGCCTTGCTTGCCCAGCGCAAACAGTGAACGTTACAGAATTATCCACAATGCACCATGCCGCCAGCGCTGACTGCCGGGTCATTACACAGCCCCCCCCCAAGAGGGTTAGTGTCCCCACAACCCTAATCTTCACAATAAAAATCTAACAAATGTCCTGGCCGGCGACAGACACGCTTCGGCCTGCCTGACGTTCCATCACCCGTGCCAGGCTCAGTCCTGAGTTTGTCAATGTCCGTCTCGGCTCCGAGGGTGTAGGTTGGAGATCTACTTTGGTTTTCAGGTCTTTCTTGTACTGGGGTCAATGGGTGGTATGGCGCTAACCGGTCCTTATGCAGCACCACCCGTCGGACCCGGAAAACTTCCTCTGAAATTTGGTCCAAAATCTCCCCAGGTCCCTGCCAATGGTGAGTCAATTTGGGAGACAGTCCCCGCTTCCTTTGTGGGCAAAACACCCACACTTTGTCCCCTTGTTTCAGAGTCGGACCATGAGCCCGAGTGTCATATGCCCGTTTCTAGCGGGCTCCAGCTTCCTCTAGGGCCTCCTTGGCCAGTTGATGAACGGTGTCCAGACGCTCCTTCAACCACCTTAAATAGTCCAGTTCCGGCCCACCAACAATCTCAGGCTCAGGGGGCGAGCCAAACACCAAATCCACTGGCGCGGTTCTCTCCCGAACATCAGCCCCGCCGGTGTGCACTGACTTGACTCCTGTACTGCTGTCCTATACGCCCACAGGACCAGAGGCAAATGTTGGTCCCAGTCTCTCTGATGCTGACTGGTCAGGATTGCAAGTTGGGTGGCCAGGGTGCGGTTAAAACGCTCGACCAGTCCATCGCTTTGAGGGTGAAGGGGAGTGGTTCTGGTCTTTTTCACCCCCAGCCGCTGACACACCTCCTTAAACAACCGACTCTCAAAATTCCGCCCTTGGTCACTGTGAAGTTCGTCCGGTACTCCGAATCGGGTGAACATCTCATCCACTAACCGCTGAGCTGCTGTGGAGGCACTCCATCGCGACCAAGACAAAACGGTTTCCGGCTTCGGTGACAGGAAAAGGACCCAGTACATCCACCCCAATCCTCTCCATGGGTGCCCCGACTAGGTACTGCTGCAATGGCGCGTGAGAGCGTTGGCCGGGTCCTTTCTGCGTGGTACAGATATCACAGCAGTGGACATGCAGCTCTGCATCTTGCCGACACCCTGGCCAATGGAACCGCTGCCGCATCTTATCATTCCCAAAGTGGCCAGATCCAGCTGCTCCATGAACCCAACGGAGGACCTCTGCGCGCAGAGCCTGGGGAACCAGAAGTTGTAAACGGTCAATTCCCCCCCTTGGTGCTTGCCACCGTCTGTAGACCACGCCATCGTGCAACTCCAGGTTGCCCCACTGGGAGTGAAGTGACTTGATCTCAGACCCCTGGGAGGACACGATTTGCCAGTCGGGACATGCTTGGGTCTCCAGCCAGCCCTTTACCTTCACTAGCACTAGTTCGATCGCCTGCAGTTGCCTCAGCTGGTCAGTGGTGAACGGCTCCCCTGCTCCATCAGTGTCATCTAGCCCTGCTGATGCTGATGATGGCCCCAGACCTCTTTCTTCTTGTCGACGGCAATATCGACACTCGTCGGTGAGGCATGGATGCACTCTCGCTAACCACGTGTCCCAGAAACTGAGTCTGTCAGGTGAGTAGGTTACACTTAGCGGGGTTCAGCCGCAACCCGGCGCTACGGATGGCTGTCAGGACCTCCCCTAAATTGTGAACAGCCTGGTCAAAGTCTCTGGCATGGATCAACAGATCATCCAAATAGACTACGCAGCGGGTTCGGGGAATGTCTTTAAGGACCCGCTCCATCAGTCTTTCGAAGGTGGCCGGTGCATTACAAAGTCCAAAAGACATCACCTTAAACTGCCACAGCCCTTGTCTGATGGTGAATGCAGTTTTGAGCCGGTCCTCTGATGCCAGTTCTACTTGCCAATACTCACTGCGCAAGTCCAAGGTGCTGAACCAACAGGATCCAGCCACATAATCCAATGCATCATCGATGCGTGGCAGTAGGTATGAATCCTTGCGAGTGACTGCATTTCGTCTACAGAAATCCACACAGGGGCGCCACCCCCCCGTTTTCTTCCACACCATGACCATAGGTGCAGCCCAGGGACTGTCCGAAGGCTCAATAATGTCATTAGCTGCCATGTCACGAATCATTTCTTCAGCAGCTTGACGCTTCGCAAGAGGCAATCGGTGGGGGCGCAAACGAATGGGAGCGGCGTGGCCAGTGTCAATGTGATGTTTCACTAGAGCTGTCCTGGTACAGTCCTCATCTCGGGCCGCAAAAATGTCCACAAAGTCTTTCAATAGGTGCTGAAGTTGCTCCTGCTGTGGCGTGCTCAGATGTTCACCACTTCGACGCCCAATTCCTCTACAGCGGCAACTGTCTCAGATGATGGGGGGTCGTGTGATGAAAGCAGTTGGGAAGCACTGGTCTGAGCTGCAATGCTCTCCTGGGGGTCCTCTTGAGTCCTTGTAACTTCCAAGCAACGGTTGGGAGCCGGTGAGCAGGGGTGTCCAGGTGAATTTAAGTTAGCAGTCCTTCCAGGACGGTTCCAGCCCGACCGGAGCGGCACAGTCTCATTACCGAGGCAGAGGACGGCCCTTGACACATCAACACGTGCTCTCCAGTGGGTCAACAAGTCCAACCCAATAATGCACTTATCTCTGATGTTAGCAAGCCAGAATTCGTGGCTGGTCTGGCTCATCCCCACCACCACAGTCAACAGTTTCTTTCCAGGCATTACTGTCCGTTCACCTGTAACAGTGCGCAGTTCGATATTGGTGGGGGTCCAGTCCTCTGGAAGAGGACCAGCTGTTTCGGGCAACACTCCTTTTTGTAGCAAACAAATAGTGGACCCCGTGTCCACTAAGGCACTGCATGGCCGCCCGTCAATAATGCAGTCTAAGTACAGTCCACTGGAAAACCCACAGCGCCCCACTTTAGGGCAGTCATTGTGGAGGGGTGCTGAAAAACGGAGCGAGGGTCCCCTCACGGCCTCACTCCGAGGTCGTTTCCCGGAGATGATGTTGTACGAGGCAGGGGACTTGGAGCAGGGCAGTCCCTGGCAAAGTGCCCTGGTTCTCTGCATCGGAAACAGCGGTCTAGTCTTTGTCTCCGTCGGGGGGTTGATGTTGGTTGGGCGCGACTGACCTCCACTGCCTCAGGCTGGTCTCCTTCCAACCCTCGTTCAACTGCTCTCGTTAGCCGGCGCGGGCGTGGCGATCGACCGTCGGTGACCCAGCCTGTAGCACCTCCTCAGCCCGCTCAGCCTCCCGCAGTGCCTCACTCAGATCTCGGGGTGATAACAGACGGACATGCTGGCGGAGACGCTCTGGTGTAAGGCCCCGCAGGAAAGCATGGAGGCTGAGTTCCTCCCTCGCTGCTGTCGAGAAAGTAGGGTAACCTTTTCGCATAGACCCTGATGTCAGCTGCGAATGCTCCCACACTCTCACCTTCACGCCGACGTCGGTTAGTCAGCTCCTCTCTGCTGTGTTCCGCTGAGGTTCTCTGTCCAAAGCGACGGGTGAGAGCAGCGGTGAGGGCCTGAAGATCACGACACTCCTCAGGTGGCAGATCAATGAGTACCTGAAGTGCGGGACCCTCCAAGGCAAGGGCCAAGTGTGTCGCAGCTTCCTCGCAGCTCCATCCATCGTGGAGAGCAGCCAGATCTACCTGTGCAAGGTATGGCTCCAGAGGCGTCAACCCGCTGTATCGTGGTAGCTTAGCAGGTGACCGTGTGAGGAGGACCGGCCGACTGGTGACTTGGGGTGTCGTTGCGGCAGCTGAAGGTTCATTCTGGCCGTGCCTAGAAGAGCGTAACACTGTCCGGGGAATACTGGCACCATCAGGCCAGTGTGACCCTTTTCTCCGCATAGTTCCACTGATCAGGCGCTCTAGCATAACGCTGTTCCCTAGGATGGCACGCTCTAATTCGTCAATACTCTGTTCCATAACGGCGTCTTCTAAACAGCCTGGAATCACACTTCTGACACCTATGTAGCAACCCGTGGTTGAGTATTGAAGTTTTCGGAGCCGAACTCTGCCGTGCACTTCCCCCAAGCTATCGGCTAGCGGAATGCCAGCGTCATGCACGCAGCTGTACCCAGCTCATTAAGTAGGCGAGCACTCGTGTCCCATACACAGCACAACTCCGAGTGTCTCCGTAATAATTGCATAGATGAAATCTAGCAACACACAGCTCTGTCCTTTTGTATCTTTTTATTAGAGCAGATAGTCAGAAACAAAGCTCAACATATTGCAAGGCCATTGCAAGGTCATTTCTGAAGACATCTTTCTCATTGATGGTTACACTTATTATACTTGGGCTACAAATGTCCCAAACCCCCCAAGCAACTCCAACACAATACACATATACATTCCCAATACAAAAGGAAATCGACTGCCTTGCTTGCCCAGCGCAGTGAACGTTACAGAATTACCCACAATGCACCATGCCGCCAGCGCTGACTGCCGGGTCATTACAATACCTTATAAACAGTGGTAAGTCTGTGAGATTAGGCATTCTACGGCTACATATTAACAATACAATTGGGGAAAGTAGAGCAATATATATATATTACTATACCAAGATAAAACAGTCCATTTGTCATTTCATTTAATTAGATAGGAATCCCTTTATTTGCTGTTTCAATTGCTAAGATGGGCTATATTAAGAACATGAATTATACGTACAGTAGTGTTGTAGCAAGGCTACATAACTTGTCAGACAGGTTTGCTTTCTGAACTGTCTGTCACTTTATAATATGGCTGGGAGCGTGTCTATGAATAGCTCTTCAGGCACGTTTGTGGACAACCAAGTCCTGGGAGGATCCCGCCTGGTAAATATTCCAGCTGCCAGTTGCCAGTGTCATGTTACTATAACAACCACGTGGGGAAAGGATGTTTTGGCGGGAAACTTTTCTTTTTAAAAGGAATGGTGGATCGAGAAGAGGAGGAAAAAAAGGAAAAGGCAGAAGACAAGGAGGCGACTATCTGCGTTTTAAGAATTGTCAGGATCAGACTTCACCCAGGGACATCTGCTATTTGTGGTTGGCCACCCCAAAGTTGAATCAGTGTGACAAATCCCAGAGAAGAGGCCAGAGGCTGGTGTGCTCCGGGTGCTCCCGTTTGGTGAGTCAGACTCGTGATTGAGTTTATTCAGGATAGCCAGTCAGGAAACCGTTTTTGCCCGAGGACTGTTTTTGTTTTCCTCACTCCATCTTACAGTAGGAACTGTACTGCAGGTTTCTTCTCCGTGTTTATGGACTAGGTTAAATCTTTCCTTTTGTTTTCCCTGAGATCAGTTCTTTTTTATTTCTCTTTATGTCTGTATCAAACCGGGGATTAAGATTTGGCTGCTGGGGAGGATATCTGGGGAAAGGGGTTCACAAATGAGCACTCAAGCACCGGGCAAGTAAATGTAATCAGTGGATTTCAATAAATTTACAATTCCCACTTTCTTCTGATTTTTTACCAGTTATTTAAGGGCATGCATAGGGGACAAGATGGGCCCTATGTTAATGCTATTTTATCCTTCAAATATCGTCCACTTCCCTCTTGGGTGGTGAAGTGTAGTAATCGCGTTCCCATATCAGGCGACTGTTACAGTGTTATCTGATAATCTGAAGTAATCAACAGTCATGGATTAATATTTTTGCCAAGGTTCTATGTTTTTATACTTTGTGTTCCTTAATAATATGTATTTGTTACAAAGTTTCCTGTGACAAACACTACAGCGTGATATATCAAAATAATTAAGCAAATTAAAAAGGAAAGTAGAAACTCCTGTACTTCTCCTCTAACACCTTACCTATTTTGCCTTTCCAAGAGAAGCAAAGGTCCAACACAGCAATGCACACCATTAACAAACAAGAAAAAAACTTTAATAATGGAAAAAACACTTCAAAAACTTCAACAAAAGCAATAGTAAAGATTCAATGTCACGAGAATAACCAACATAGTGATCCATATAGTGAATGAGAATCCATATAGTGGTGCTTAAGCATTCTCAAACAAGACTAGAAGTAATACAAAATACGGCAAATTGTAAAAACATTGTTAATAATATCAGCTAAATCAGAGGTTCTTAGTCTTTTGTCTTGGCATACCATCGCCAGGAGTTTAAACAATCCAAAGTTCACCATTTTTGACATCTTAAATTATTAAGTACTAAGCTGTTATTAGAAAAGTCATATTTCTTTATCTGCCAAAAAATATTGTATTTTGGATAGTTTTGTATGCATGTGTGCCTTTTAATTTTTCTTATGTACACCTAATGTTGTGTATTTCATGAATTAAGCCTTAAGAGTTGCTTCACAATAACTACCTAAAACTAATACTAAAAAATGTAAACATTAGATCTCTGACTTTTGCTGTTCTGAGACTCCATCATTGTTGGGAAGAGACATTAGCTGGTTGGCAACAGTTACTGAAGACTAATATTTAATCCACAAGTCAAATTAACTTAAATTTCAGTTGTCATGCACCTTCTACTATAATTTTCTAAATCTTTTCCTTCTTTTTTAGACTTGTGCCTTATTTAAGGCTACCATTCTGAAATCAAACTTGTGATCAAAGTTTGTTTCAGAATTCCCATAGAACCGTCTTGGTTTTGTTGTTTTCAAAATACCTCACCTAACTGATCAGACTTTGCTTTGCTTGTGCCTGTGTATTTGTCCAAAACTAGCCACCAAATTGGACTGACTGACCTGTAAATGCAGAAATTAGTTGCAAATGACACTGCATTTGCTCCTTTACCGTTCAAGTAAGTGTGATATTTTCTTTAGTTAGATAATACTAATAAACATTACCTTAGTTTTAAAAAACCCAATGAATAATACAAAAATGCTGTTTGGTAAATATCTAGAGTGCTAAATGAAATGTTGTAGTATTGAACCTTTCAAAAGAAACATTTCTTTTTTGTCAAAGTGTCCATAGCTTCTCTCTAAATGAAAGGTTTTCCGTCTGAAAAATGAATTTTCAGTTTCCTCAGGTGTGTAAAACATGAATATGTGATCTCTAGTTCTAGAGATAGTTCTACACCTAACTCTACACATAAGACCACAGCATATTGTACAGATTCTGCTTAATACTATTAGAAGATCATGCTTTTATTTGCAATTTAGTGCAAAAATCAGAAGAGCCAATTAGTCAGATCTTGTCACTGTTCTCTTCACATTCACCACTTGTTTACTCCTTTACTTATGCCACTAGAGAAAAGATTAATGCTACTCATTTCCGTTGAAAAGAGTCTGAACTAAGGGCAGCTGAAGATTGAAGGATGCAAAAATGTAGGACTGAGTTTCAGAAGGAAAAGGCCTTCGGATGTTTGAGACGAGAAAAAGAGGAGGCTGGAGGAGATAGAATCCCTAACTCAATAATGTGGGCATTTAAAAGTTAAGGGGCACAGAAGCTGGTACCCCTTGATTAAGTGTAACATTACTCTTGGACCCAAAAATAATTCCAGTAGTGACTGTAAGATTCTGTTTAATGTCACCTCTAGGCCATAAGCTTAATGAGTACAGTTTATGAAGGAGAGCAGGACAAACATCAAATGGCAGATATCTAAAAGGACACGGTCAGAAGAGAGTAAAAGAAGGGAGGTGAGAAGGAGAGTGCTTTGTGTGGTGCTATAGAGGGCAAGTGGGTTGGCAGCACCATCATACAAATAGACAAGTGTGCATGACAAGTACAGTGAGTCCCAGAAAGGCAGCTGACATTATTTTGGTTCTCTTTATTTTCATTTTGTGTTCTCCTTGTGATTGTCTTCCCAGTTTGGTTGTTTATGTTAATATGCCATTATATCTCCTTGGTATTTTTTCTGGGCATGAAGGGTTTCCATGAAGATCCCCTCTTATCACTCTTGTGACAGGATGAGATATTAAAGTTGACAATACAAACAAATTCCAATGTTAATCATTAAAAAACAAGACATTGATCTTGTATTTAATTAAAGAACAGACAGTAATTATTAGATACCAGTAATGGTGTACTGCACAATAACATGCAGTGAATACACTTGACTTGAGCATTCATAGTTTTCCTACTCTTTCTCTGTTTCTGTTTAGCATTCATTTGCTCAGACGTTGATGCGCTTTCTGCTTCCTGGGCAGCTCTTCTTTTCTCCACCCTAGTGGCCCGCTTCTTCTCTTCTTTTGTCGCATCTTTTCACGTTAAAACTGATTGTCAGTGTTTGTGTTGCAATTACTTAGTACGTTTTCTTTCACTTCAATCTGCCTCAAGAATGAGTTAAGATATAAAGAGGTAGGGGAAGTGATGGTGAAGATGGTAGGGGATGGTACTCATGCACCGCATGACCGCTCTGCTGGACACTGTCGAGAGTTGATTCTACAATAAAATAAAATAAAAATAAAAAGAGGAATAACCTTGGAGGTCAATCATCACCCTGAAAGCGAATAGTAGACATCACATAGTGTATGTGTAACAAATTTCAGATCAATAGTTCAAACGGTTTGTGAACTACAGGTGATTTAAAATCCTGGACAGACAAAAGGACAGCCACGGTAGCGTATTATATAAGAAGATTTTATTATTGGAATAATATCTAATCTGAGGAATTCTGGCTACTGTTGATTTATTCTGATTAGGAGACAGGGACATAATACTGACTCCAATAATTCCATGGTTTCATTCTTTTGAACGACAAAATCACAACTGGTGGTGGAAGTGTAATGTTGTAGGGTATGTTTTTTAAGACACTGAAACACTGCTATGAAAACCATGCTTGACTGCCCATTTTATCTTGGTAGAGTAATATATTACTGTACTTTCCCCTTTTGTATTATTAATATGTAGCCTTTGTCAGAATGCCTTAAGTCTCAAAGACTTACCACTGTTTCTAAGGTATTGTACCATATTACTTATCCCCACCTTCGCTTCTACATTTATAACCTCAGGCAATTAGGTGTAGTAAAAGACAAGCAGGAGTTAAGTTACAATTTAAATAATGCATTATTGATATTATTCATAAATAATAACAAAATACAAAGTACATTTGAATATTGGCAACCATACAACCTGATAAATGGTGATGTGTAGTTCAGGCGGCATACAGACTTGTTTGTTACTTAAAATGTCTCTAGTTAAGGCATCGTTTTTGGTCAGCTTTCTTCAGAACATGCTGCATGCCTGTCTCAATATGGCTGCCAAGCTGTGCTCTTCATTGTGTTGTCCTTTTCAGTTCAGGGTATGTGAGATGCTCCTTCATTAGATGGTAGAAGAGAGAGGGAGGGAGGGGTAAAGCAAGCAAATTTATAGATTCACTATCCATACTTTACAGCCAGTAGGGTGTCATGGTACTTAATGGCTTCTGATACAAGCCAATTCCAAACAACCATATTTCAGACCAATGGGACATAGACTACCTTCACACCTGCCCCCAAAACCATTTGTTAAGGTGATGCTTGCTAGGTAGGCAGTCTGGCTTTCCTGTGGGAGTCCTGCAGAGGATCACTCACCAAACTGGTTTGAGGCACTTCCCCCAACTCTATCACAAAATTACAAAGACTCATTCCTAAAAGGAGGTTGGGGTACTTAACCATATAACTAAAGACATACAAAATATTTATCACCTTATATACACAATTTCACACCAAAACACCGCCACAGGGTATGGGAAGAATATTGGTAATTAGATAAAACCCCTATATGGCAAAATTACATTCATTTGCAAATTATATTTTAAAAGAAGCATAAGACTCTAATAAGTAAGGTCCTGAAATCATAGTAAGAACAAGACTTTGAATTCAGTCTAATGCAGTTGCCTTCCCAGTCATTAGATCTTTATGTATTTATTAATTTGTGAGATGAGTTGGGAAAGCCTATTATTTTAAATATAACAACTATGGGATATATTAGAGGAAGTACAGATCAACCTTGCTCTGCTGCAATTTTGACACTTTACTGATAAACCTTTCAACAAATTCAGGCTGTTATGACAACAGATGGAGGACCAACATGTTGTTAGTTTGACGATGTGAATAAAGAGCCACTCAACATAAAAGCTCCTAAATTGCAAGTACATTCAACACTAGAAAAATCTAGATCCCTTTGAGTTGTTTTATTTAGAATTTAAGAACAAGTAGTTATGATTCACTTGGTGTTTGAACATGTTGGAACAGTAAATTGTTAAAACAATTTTAGGTGTATCAATAAAATTGACTTAATTAAATCATGTTATGCATTTTCTGTTCATGAGAGAAACCCATTGTTTTCCTCACTTCTTCACTTTAACCAAAACAGGCTTGTCTGAACTATTCAGATTAATCAATACCATACAGTATGTCTTAGTTTTCATGTATTTGCCTTCGTTGCAGTTTTTTGATTTTTATTTATCTTTTCTTATTCCCAAGTACATTGTGCTCCATGAATGCTGAGGTTGGCACAGCAGGACTCCATTTCTGGTGGCATTTGTAAAACACTCCTGCTTTGTGCATTCTGCTTTGTACGTGTCACTTGAAACTCTCAGTTGAAATGCATTCACATTACACTCTGCTGGATACACATTAGCCTTTATATTTTTAAAATCTATGAGCTACTAAAAATAGGGAAAAATGAAAATTCGCTTTTAGCTTACATAATGTTGACAACCGCAAGAATCCTTTGAAATGTGAGTGTTAGATTTAACACATTGATTGATCTGGCTGACATAAAATCTATAGCTTAAAAATTATTTTAAAGGATGTCTATCGTATAAACTAGTATTTGTACTTTTGAAGAGGCTGTGCGGTTTGGCTGTAAGTGGTAAAGTTGTTCTAAATTAGTGTAATTGTTATGTTGTACGTATGTATTAAGAGACTAACAAATACCTTTAGTTGGTCTCAAAGCAGTGTAACAGTGACAAAAAAAGTAAGCTCACATATTTTTCAATATACAGAGCAATTAATTTACTGTACATGTTGCTGGAGTATTACAATGAAAAAATGTATACCTTTTCAAACAAATATAAGGCTATGTGTTTAGTAGCACTATTCAAACCATGCATTCATGGCTAGCAGCATGGCTGAAGAGTGTTGCCTGGCAACTGAGAGAGTGAAAACATATTTTAATTCCTAAAATGATTAAAATGACTAGTGATTAAACTGGTTTTAGTTTCCTGTATGCATGTCTCGCTATGTAATCTGTTTAAGATCTGTTATAAAGCAGGGATCTAAAATAGAATATACAGCATACTCTCCCTGATTTTAAAGAAATCTGGAAAGGAAAAAGACTTTCACAGTTCATTTTTTAGAAGGTTCAAGTGTGCTGTTCAGTTCCTTTCAATTTACTGCCATCAGAGAAAGTGAAGAAAAGAACTGCAGATTGGATTTTTTTTATGGTGCAAGATTCAATTCTGTATATAATTTGTATATTTCATTTCATACAGCGGCTGCTGCTTCACCACCTGAGGCCACAGGTCCGTCACGCCCTAGACCCTCTGCAGTTCGCATACTAGGAGAAGGTGGAAGCGGAGGATGCCATCATCTATATGCTTCATCGATCCCTCTCCCACCGGACAGAGGCAGTGGTGCTGTAAGAATTATGTTTTTGGACTTCTCTAGCACCTTCAACACCATCCAACCTCTGCTCCTTAGGGATAAGCTGACTGAGATGGGAGTAGATTCACACCTTGTGGCATGGATTGTGGACTATCTTACAGACAGACCTCAATATGTGCGTCTTGGGAACTGCAGGTCTGACATCGTGTGCAGCAATACAGGGGCGCCGCAGGGACTGTACTTTCTCCGGTCCTGTTCAGTTTATATACATCAGACTTCCAATATGACTCGGAGTCCTGCCACGTGCAAAAGTTCGCTATTGACACTGCTATTGTGGGCTGCATCAGGAGTGGGCAGGAGGAGGAGTACAGAAAGTTAATCAAAGACTTTGTTAAATGGTGCGACTCAAACCACTTACACCTTAACACCAGCAAGAGCAAGGAGCTGGTGGTGGATTTTAGGAGGCCCAAGCCCCTCATGGACCCTGTGATCATCAGAGGTGACTGTGTGCAGAGGGTGCATACCTATAAATATCTGGGAGTGCAGCTGGATGACAAATTGGACTGGACTGCCAATACTGATGCTCTATGTAAGAAAGCTCAGAGCAGAATATACTTTCTGAGAAGGTTGGCATCCTTCAACATCTGCAGTAAGATGCTGCAGATGTTCTACCAGACGGTTGTGGCGAGTGCCCTCTTCTACGCGGTGGTGTGCTGGGGTGGCAGCATAAAGATGAAAGACGCCTCACGCCTGGACAAACTTGTTAAGAAGGCAGGCTCCATTGTAGGATTAAAGTTGGACAGTTTAACATCTGTGGCAGAGCGACGGGCACTAAGCAAACTACTGTCAATCATGAAGAATCCACTGCATCCACTTAACAGTGTCATCTCCAGACAGAGGAGTAGCTTCAGTGACAGACTTCTGTCACTGTCCTGTTCCACTGACAGACTAAAGAGATCGTTCCTCCCCCACACTATGCACTCTTCAATTCCACCCGGGGGAGTAAATGCGAACATTAATTTTATTTTAATTCTTTTCATTTTTATTACTATTTAATTTAATATTGTTTCTTTGTATCAGTATACTGCTGCTGGATTATGTGAATTTCCCCTTGGGATTAATAAAGTATCTATCTATCTATCTATCTATCTATCTATCTATCTATCTATCTATCTATCTATCTATCTATCTATCTATCTATCTATCTATCTATCATTTAGAAACATTTTTTTAGAAATGTTTTTTATTACCATTGTGGCATTTTGTGCCCCTAAAGACTCCCTGTTGTTAACAACAACCCATGACTGATACCTTGTGATGACTTGGTTGGTGTTGCAGACTTCCTGGTGTATAAGACTATTGATATTGTGAGAAGACTTCATAGTGTCTTGTTAGTTTTTATGTCAAATTAGGGTCTTAGCAATTTGCATGTATTTATCAACAAAGATGTTTGGTTAGCATATTATGCTCTAGCATACTCTAGAAATGACAATGCTCTGTTTTTTTAGCTGCATGTTCTCTTTTGATTTCCTGGTCAATTTCTTATTCTTACCTTTGCTGACACAGTCAGAATATACGTGGTGTTAAAAACCCCTTACAGGTCTTGAAGCTAGACTGAAAAAGATGCTTTAAATTATGTGTAAGACAATAAAACAAAAAAAAAAATATTTGGGGATCCATCCTGTTTACTGAAACACAAGCGCTTCTAAGTCAAAGTAACTCCAGAGCAGTTTCTGGGTCAGTGTCCTAAATGGGACTGACTGGTAAGGTGAGGAGGTTGACTTTTATAGGTGGAGGAAAGTAATAGGCAGGTCCATAAGGGGGCTGGCCAGAGAGCAGTGAGATCAGTGGGAAAGCGGGGTTAGGAAAGGGATGTAGGAACTGGTCATTGTTTAGGTGGGCTTCTGTTCTGGTGATATGTAGATGGAGAGAGAGACATTAGTGCACTTTGTCAACCCCCGAATTGCCTTCAGTTGCGTGTTTGACATGTGGAAGACTTATAGTCACTTAACTTCACATTACCAGCGTGAGTAGCAAACATCACTGCAAGCAAATAAAAAATAAATCACAACAAGAGGCAAAATACATTGCCCAAAAGCACAAAAAAGCATCCTGTAACTATTTAAATTGTAACATTAAATATCTAAATGAAAGTTTCTGGCAGTACCAGCAGCAATTGGAAAATCTTGTTCCCCATTCCTCCATTTCTAAGGAAAACAGTAACCGCCTCACTTCACGCTGACATACAGGGCTACAACACAAAATATTGGATTCTGGAAAAACAAAATGAAATTACCAATCAAAGAAAACCACACAAAATAAAGAACATTATAAAAACATAGTATGAACTAATGTGGCAGGCTCTTCAAAAACAGATGTAATGAAAGCTACTTTGTACATGGATGGGGATGTCTGTTTCCAATTTGTTTTAATGACTAAATTTATACTATAAATGAAGTCTACATGCAAAACAGAAATGTTGCTACCAATAGATTCTGCTAGTTTGAAATGCCAGTGCAGTTACTGAGATGTATGACCACTGTTATTACCGTATATCTTTCAATAGTAGCCCCGGCGTTTATTCAAAAAATTATTCGGACGGCCCGGCGTTTAAAAGAGACCGGCAGATGTTGGAGACCGGCTATTATTCGCCTCGCAGACGGAATGGTGATGGGTAAACAGGATTCATTTGGCAGTAAAATACGGTATGGTACCGTATTTACGGTCACAAAATGTAGGCAACAACACCCGATGAACATTTCAGGATTTAATGAAATTATCAGTACAGCAGTACGGTCTTATTAAAGCAGTATACAGTACGGTACTACCGTAAGCATGAAAAACAGGTACGGTAGACGTCAACTTTCTTGCCAATGATGCCACCAGCACTGGCCTGCACCAGTCCAAATTTCGCACGAAAGCGCTCATCAGCCCGACAAGTCCCCTGCGGAACATAAGGAAATGCAATAAGCTCCAAACTCACGCATAGACGTATACATTACGACATGAGACTGGATAAGATACAATAAATTACAGTACTTACCATCTACTCGTCGTCTGAATAGGTAATGATTGCTTCGTTATTTGCGAGTTCTTCTTCATCTTCCTCTTCTTGTGATGGCAATACAGGTACTCCCATTGCTTGTTGTCGCGCAGTAATCAGTTTTATCAGGAGTAATGTGTCGAAGATGGCATTTTCATGTTCTTCCCGCCACCCCTGTGGGGTTACGATTGACGTGGAGATGAAAGGGCAAAATGTACACAAAGAAATTTCTTTTTGACTTTCTCACTTCCTCGATAGCGTCCGACGACAAAACATTTTTGACACGAAAAGGTACTTACCGTATGATTCACTGCAGGAGGGCGGTAGACCAGGTGGTATGAAAAGAGGATTAGCATACGAAAAAGGCGGTGGGTCATTGGAGATGGGCATTTACTACAGACCAGTGCTTAAAGGAGACCGGCTACTATTAGAGACCGCCGTCTATTTGTCGCGACATCTCTTCAAACCCGGAGTTTATTGGAAACGGGCGTCAATAAGAAGCCAGCCACTACTAGAAGATATACGGTAATATGTCCCTTTACCTCTTTGGGCAAAAAAGATGTTAGCAGATTCCATCTGTCATCATTTACCTGACTCATCATTTCTTTACCAGTTACTAATCTGGAAATGTTACATAAGGGAACACTTTTGTTATGATTAGCTGCTTTTTTAGTTTACATTGGGCTTTTATCAGAATGTATACATGTAGAATGTGGTTTGGAAGCACAAGGAATCTATTTCTGATATTTGTTTATTGTTTTAGATGAATTTTCAAAATTTAAAAAATTTGTATCATTCTCCAGTGACACTGCTTTGTTTTCCCTTGGGTGACTCCATTTTGTGGAATTTTGTTAACAGTTGCTATACTGTTGTTAGGTAAAAGTGACAGGAAATGTGCGGCACATGATATCACAAGATCAAAAGTGAAAAAGTCAGCTTGGCATGCTTCCTGCTTGTCTGAAAATGCAGATACAATTTGAAAAGACTTGCCAGTGCAGTTTTGTTTAGTGTTTTTGGCTATGTTTCATCTCTTGATCTTTCATTCAAAAAAGCACTAGTGATTATCTTAAGATGGCAGAACAATGTTTGTGACACTGGCAGAGAAGTGTCTCTTCTACAGCTGTAATGTGGTGCATGACTTGCATTTGTAATTTTCATTTTCAACATTTAAAAAAACACTGGGATTTGTCATCTGTCTTCATTGACTATACTATAGATTGAAAACAATGAAGTCTGCAAATGCCAGAAGAGGAAATGTAAATATTGACCTTCTTTTATATACAATATATAGTCATGTAGCAGATTATTAGGACCTCTATTCTAATACTGGGTAGTGACTCCTTTTGCTCTCAAGACAGCCTCAGTTTTTGTGGCATGAATTCCACAAGATATTGGAAACATTCCTTGGAGATTCTGGTCCATGTTGACATGATTGCATCTTGGCGTTTCTGCTGATTTGTCAGCTACACATCCATGCTGCATACCCCCTGTCCTACCACATTCTGTAGGTATTCTATTAGATTCAGATTTATTGACTGAGAAGGCCACAGCAGAACACTGAACTCATTGATGGTTATGAAACCATTCTGAGACGACTTTTGCTTTGTGACATGGTGGACGTGGTGCATTGTCATGCTAGATGTAGCCGTTAAAAGAGAGGTAAATTGTGGCTATTAAAGGATGAACATTGTCATCAACAATACTCAAATAGGCCAAGGCATTCAAGTGATGATTGATTGCTATTAATGGCCTGAAGTGTGCCAAGAAAACATTCCCCACATCATTTTACCACCAACACCAGCCTGGACTATTGACTCAAAGCAGGTTCGGTGGATGGATTAATGCTGTTGGCACCACATTCTGACCCTACCACCTAGTGCAAGTGCCTCAGCACTTTCAGTCTTCAACTGTCCAGCTTTGGTGTGACTGTCCCACTACAGCTTCAGCTTTCTGTTCTTGGTTGATTGGAGTGAAACCTGACATACAGTAGTCTTCTGCTGCTTCAGCCCACCTGCCTCACTGTTTAACGTGATGCTCTTTCTGATGCTCGTCTGCTTACACAGAGTGGTTATCTGAGTTACAGTGCTCACCAGTATGGCCATTCACCTCTCTCATCAATAAAGAATCTCCAGAGAAGGACTGCCGCTCACTGGAAATTTTCCTTTTGTTTATTTTCAACACTATTCTGAGTAAACTCTAGAGACTGTTGTGTGTGAAAATCCCAGGAGATCAGCAGTTACAGAAATATTCCAACCACATCACCAGGCACTAACAATCACTTCATGGTCGATATCACACTTTCTCCCCATTCTGGTGTTTGATATGAACATTAACTAAAGCATAATGTCATGCTTTTCACTGCTGCCACATGATTTGCTCATTAGATAATTGCATGGATAAGCAGGTGTACAGGTGTTCCTAATAATTTGTTTAATAAGTGTACAGTGAATTTGTTGAAGTTGTAATCCATAAAAGGCAAAGTGAGCCTTCTGTTTAGTTTGTGATATTTGCTTTTATTACAATGTCTATTTTCACAAAATTTCATTTTTTACTTCTTCTGTCATCGTGCATTATTACTACTCCATGTCATGTATTATTTGTCATTTTTCAAAGATCACTGATCATGATCACACATGGCTACCTGCTTGTCACTCATCACTTTTCACCCTTCAGAACTCACTTGCCACACGTCACAAATTGCTACTTACTTGTCGCTCATCATTCATCTCTCATTATGCATCACTCATCACTCACCACCATTCAATTGTTGATCATCAATTTTTTTCTTTTCTTTTTCAGTGTTTTTAACAAACCAGTTATACTCGAGTAGCAGGCGTGCTATAGGGGAGGAGAAGAGATGAGACCTTGGTAAATGAGCTGTATGCAAAATATCATTGGTTTATTCAAATATCAATCAGGTACTCTTTTTTTTTCTTTGAAAGAATATGCCAAAATAGACACACTAGACTTTGCTACTACTACTGCATTGGGAAGTATCAATGTTAAAACTTGTAATGCCTAGAATCCTTAGTATACAAAAAGACATTTAGTGGACCAATTACACTGTATATTTACATCAGTGAAAATATTTCTTATTCATTTTTAACTGATTTCAAAATAATAACTCTTTTTGTTGCAGAGCTAGGTTTTTACAGTTTTTCATTTTTAGTAAACTTTTTACATTGATCTTGAATTATTTCAGTTATGCAAATTAAAGTAAATACTGTCCAGTCCCCACACTCCTATATAACGCGACCACAAAGTGCTCCATTCCACCTTTCTTGTAGACATCAATAAATTTTACTTTTATTCACCTCTACTGTTTTCTTTCAGCAATTGCTCCCTCTCTCGACACTATTAGAAAATGTCAGTCTGTCCAATCCAGGCAACCTCCAACCCATTTCCACAAACTGTGGCCATAATGTTTACAGAATAGAATAGATATGTGCTCAAGTATACTAAACTTAACTAAGTATCAGCTTTGAAAAAGGAACAGTGGTCTCACAAAACTCTCCAAAAATGCCACATTTGTCCAGTGTTGAACCATTTTTTTATCTTTGAAAAACTGTTAAGTTGTCTTCAGTTTTTACGCGGAGATTGTTTAATTTATAAAGAATTTTTATTATTGTTAAATTTTGATATAATTGACAAATATTTAAGTTAAGCCTAGTCTTTTTAATTACTCTAAATGACACCAATATTTCTCAGATAATTAGAACTCTGTGAAACCCGTGACTCTCTAAGATGCAAATACCTGATTTAACCTATAAGCATTGTCATCCAGCCTTAGCCGGATTTAATTATAGCTATCAGAATTCAGAAGGGCAGTGTACAAGGAAAACAAATGCCTTTTTATATCATGTGCAACATGATGCTAACAAGGAACCTGTGACACACACTACATACTGCATTAAAACTGAATCAAAACTGTAGTCAATTTTAAGAAATTTCACCATCCTCGAGTTTATTAATATGTTTAATTTCTGAGAAATTATATCACAATCAAGGACTTTCACATTGTGGTTGTATAACATTAAAAACATCTAAAGAGAGCGCTTAATATTTTAGACAGGATACATCTTACAGAAATCTTTCATTTCTGCTGTCATGGTAAGTTTAAACTGCACCAACATTTCCAAACCAGATCTTGATGAAGCATAGAACCTAAACCTAATTGCATTGATTTGATTTTTGAAATAAAAATCGTAAACTGTTTTCATGTTTAAATTAAGTCCAGAATTTATATTTATAAGTCTCCAGTACAATATAACACGCACTACTGCAATACAGTCAGAGCATTTGGTTAGTGATGAATTTAGCACAGAAAGGTACAAAAATAATTGACTGACAGAAATACATTACAGCTTTATATACTGGGAAAAAAACTTCTCTGACTAGAAACACACAAGTATAGTGCAGTTGCATAATGCACACATTTGATTTATATGGTCATAGTTTTATGCAGACAACCCCTAAAGTTCATCATCAGCTGCAGCATCATCACAGATGATGTGTAGATACTGCAGGAAAAGGAACAGAAAGACAAAGGCCTTTGGAAGACATACTGTTTGAATTCATTATGAACATGTACATTCTGAATATAATATGGTTTTCAAACAGCTGTATGAAATGAAAAAGATATTGTGTTGCCTTCAGACAAATAAACATGTCTAGCGTATGAAATTACACAGTCTTGTCAAATGCACACATGCCCATTGCAGATCTTAATTTTGTTGTGCAAAGTAAAGCTTAAGCATCTACGATGTCTTTCCCTTCCAGAATGCAGAATCTTCATTGTTTTTCTCACAAGTAGTAAAGCAGTAAGCTACCTTGCTGTTTCTTTCCTGACCATCTTGTCCCATGTAAAGTAAAGCAGCCCATATATCTCTGCCTTCTAACATTTCTTGCAGTTTTTCTTCCATTTAGAGTAAAGTCAGTAGCCACTTTGCTGTTTTTTTGCCCTAGCAGTCTGGAATTGTCAGTTTCCTCACCACTATCATGAATAATATTTAATTTTTCACATTAGGCTTCTCCAAGAGTTAGCAAGTCTGGCACTGATGTCTTTCCTGTCACAAGACATATCACAGTCCATCGTAAAAAAGCACACAGCCTTCAGCAAATGTGCATGCCTGTTCTGTCCTTATCTAGTATCTTTAGGTCTTCTATCATAGGTTCAATTTTTTGTCACATATTCCTGACAATGTTCCTACTGATAATGGAATGGAGCCTTTTTACATTATTTAATATGACTCTTAAATTTTAGAAGTTTTAGAAAGTGTAAAAAGTAAAGAGAAACCATACAATGTTAATGTATGGAAATTGTCATGAATGTATTTTTACTTTATCATAATTTGGTATTTGCTATAATAAGTAAGTAAAATGCATTTGTTTTAATTTTGTTTTAAATGCATTGGCATATAAAATCTTTTCTTTCTATTCACTGAAGGAATGCTGCTGGAGTAGACACACTTTTGTGGTCAACAGCGGGACATTCAACCTATGATGGCCTATTTGCTAGGCCAATGACCTTTAGCCCTTGGTACAGTTCCAGTCTGGGTACCTCTCAATGTGTGTTCACTCTGGGCAATTCACTTAGAAGGGATATCAGCCTCCTTCAACTGTGATTAAGCAGTGAATACCAATTACCAAGGTTTGTATGCCTGGGGACAAATTTGTGGTTTTGTAAGGTCATTCTAGCACCAGAGTGCAATTCATAAACCTCTGGCAGGTATGCCCCTGGTGTTATTTAATTACAAACTGTCAGAGTTGTATGATTCTTGTATTTCCTCAAATCTTTTTCATAAAGCATATTATTCACACTGTGCGTGAAAGCATATTTCTTAGCAGAATCTAATTTTCATTTTAATTATTGTCATTATTGTTTGATCCAGACCAAACTGGAGTTTGTATTGTATCTATTGCCAGAAACAGCTTTCATTTATATTTAATAGAACTGATGTATTCCTTTTTTTATGCTTACAGTTGGGTTTCACTCCCACAGTTGCTACTTTCTTGATTTAACAATGAGTCTCAGTTATGTAAAAATGTAGTCTTCAGCTGCTTTTCACTCAGCAAAGGAAAGGATAAACTGATAATATGATTAGCCCACAGCAGCGTTAATATAATACAGCCTGTATTAGACAAGTAATGTCATTTACTCACAAAGCATGTTTAACTGCAATCAAAATTAAAATGACCTATTAAATCTGTTTAGGAAGTACAAAAGTGAATGAGTTGTCAACTAAAACGGGTTAAGAAAGAAAGTAGCATGACTTCTGCTTTCTAGCAAGCACAAGACCTGGCTGGTTGGTCAGGCATTGTCAAGCAAAATGGAGTGCATACTGGCTTTATGGTATTTAAAGGAAAAGGGGCATTTCTGGAACTGTAAGCACCATAGCAGTGTTGTCAGTTTGCCACAGCAAGTGAAAGAGTCTACACCACAGATACCAACCTATAGACAATACAACTTAAAGCAAATGTCCGTAAGAACTATAAGTCATCTGTAAATCAACACAAAATCTTGATTTGATTTCTACAGACTCTCCAAAACAGGAGCTTTGTGACTTTACCAATAGTCTACAATGCATTGTAACAATATAATATGTTATATTCTTTCTGGTAGTGTGCTAAGCCTTTGGCTATTTTCTGGTCAGATTACTTTGTCATATACAGTATATGGTTTCTATCATCTTGTTGCCAGAAAGCTTGATAGTGTCACACACGTGCGAATAGGAGGCAGTTAAAGGGCTCAAGTAATTGTAATAAAACATCCGACCAGGGGGCGGCGGAGTGCGCTGACTGTCTTTCTCAGTTCCCTACAGACCTTTCCCGGGAAATCCTGCAAGGTTCCGGTGCCTCTGAAGACGTCACTTCTGAAGCCAGCCCCTTTGATGACGTCACTTCCGAAGCCGGCCCCTCTGATGATGTCACTTCCGAAGCCGGCCCCTTTGATGATGTCACTTCTGGTTCCGGTCTCTTTGACATCAGTTCCTCTCAAGACCTTTAAAGCCTCCATCTTGGGCTACTGTAGTCAGTTCTGTTTTGGATTCTGTGATATGCACATCGTTTCTTTGATAAGAAATCCCTTTTGCAGCTGGGAAAAACAAAATACGGGTGGCTGCCCCAAACTTTTATAATGTCTTGGACTCGTTTATATGACAGTGGCGTAGTCGGCAGGATGAAGTCTCAGAAGAAACCGGGACTCGGACATGTAATGAACCAGGTAGGAAAGTACCAGGACCGAGTTTCTGGGGGCTTGCGTTTGGGGGTCAGGAAGGACTCAGTACAAGCTCTGCTCCTCAAACCCCGGGCTTATAACTTACCAAATGGAGAATGTGAAGGGGACATACAGACGTAGGCTGGTTTCTGGGGATGAAACAAAAAGGGCTTATTATGTTCTCTCGGAGCAGAGAGCTGAGCCGCCCATTGGGACTGAGGTCCCAGATAAATATGGGCTATCCCGAGTCCAGCAGGTAAAAATAATAAAAAACTGGACACTTGATCCAGAGAGATCAGTCCAGGAGCAGGCTATGGCCCTCTGGGAGCAGGTGTCTGTCTGGCTAAGGCCATTTGAATTAACCACCTGCCAAATAGTACAACAGATAGCCTGTCTCCTCTTTTTAAAAGGCCTACCTAAAAATGTTGCCCAGCCGGACTGGGGTGAATTCCATTCAATGGAAGAGCTTATAAAGCTCTTGAAAACACCCAAACCAGTCTTAAACTCTGGGAGAGCAGAACAGCCCTCTAGTGGATTTCCTAGAGATCATGTCCTATTAAATGAGTCTCTTACACATACATCGGAGCCTGTTTCTGAGTTCCTGGGCCTCCGGGCGTGCAACCTACGCGGGAGCGAGGCGGGATGTAGGTGGAAGAGGGGAGATAGTTTGTGTGCTCTTGCCAACCACCTGACGTGTTCAAATACAGGATTTGTAGTCATTAATGCTTATAAACTCCTTGCCCTGTTTGATTCCGGCAGCAACATTTCCATTGTTGATTGCCGATATGTTTTACCGCAACAGAAAATTAAAAAAAAGACCAGTATTAAATGTATTCACTGAGACCTCCGGATGTACGACACCGCCCCGTGTTTTGTGAGTCAGGGAGGAACGCTAAAAAAACATCCCATGGCGATCCACCCTAATCCTCCCTTCTCAGCGATTCTAGGCCGGGACTGGTCAGAAAATAAATGTAGTAAACTATTGACTACTCCTGATAAAAACTTAGGCCTTGTTGTAGATGGGGATAACTCATCTCAAGCTGTCTCCACGCCTTGTACACAGCCGGCGGAGAGAGATACGGAAGCCCACGAGGAGGACGGGGAGATTCCTGGTCCGTCGCAGGCGAATACGTCATCCACCCGCGCCTCAACGAGTCAGGAGGAATCCCCTCTCCTTGAGGTCAGACCGGACCCTCTCTCCGACATTCACTTTCAGTTTAAACAAACACTGGCTTCTTTTAAAAGGGAGCAGTGGAACGATGACTCCCTAAAATTTGCAAAAAATGCAGTAGTTCTGGTCAACGGCCAACGCACACATCAGCCCATGCCACATGGACCTCACTTTGTAATAGGAAATGATCTATTATATCGGGTCGCGGAACATGGGGCGGAGGTTCGGAAACTGTTGTTAATTCCACAAACTTACCGGCGGCAGGTTTGTGAATTAGCTCACGCCCACTTCTTGGAGGCCATTTAGGCTCCGAAAAAACTTTAGAGCGGATTAAGCTCAGATTTTATTGGCTGGGAATTAACGAGGAGGTTCGCCGTTTTTGTATTTCTTGTCCAGAATGTCAATTGCGGCAAATTCCTAAGAAGGACCGTGCTCCTCTCGTTCCCCTTCCCTTAATTGATGTCCCCTTTGAACGAATCGGGGTCGATATTGTAGGACCCTTGGAGCCCTCAGCCTGAGGACATAAATATATATTAGTCCTCGTGGATTATGCGACCCGATATCCAGAAGCTGTTCCCTTGCGCTCAGCTACATCTAAAGCAATCGCATTAGAACTAGTAGGAGTATTTGCACATGTTGGTATTCCTAAAGAAGTCCTAACGGACCAAGGAACACCTTTTACCTCGGAGACGTTCAGGGAAACAGCCAAGTTACTGAAAATAAAACACATAAAGACTGCGGTGTATCATCCTTAAACCGACAGTCTAGTGGAGAGGTTTAATCAGACTCAGCAGATTCTTCGCAAGGTGGTCAGCGGGGATGGGAAAAATTGGGTTCAACTCCTCCCCCTCATTCTCTTTGCCTATCGGGAAGTCCCACAAGCCTCTATGGGATTCTCTCCTTTTGAATTATTATACGGACGACAAGGTATATTGGATATTTTGAAAGAAGGTTGGGAAGGAGAGACTTTTCCCTGTACAAATATTTTGGAATATATCACACAGTTACGCGATAGATTTGAGAAAATTCAACCTATTTTAAAAAGTCATATGTAAGAGGCACAAGCAGCACAGGCCCGTTATTACGATCGTGGCACGACACTCTGAGAATTCCAGCCGGGGGATCGGGTCATGGTATTAATTCCCACCTCTCATTCTAAATTACTTGCCCATTGGCAAGGCTCTTATGAAATTAAGGAGAGAAAAGGATTGGTCGACTATTTGGTGAAACAACCCAATCGTAGACCAACTGAGCGGGTTTATCATGTGAACTTGCTGAAGCCGTGGAAGGAGAGGGAGCCAGATCCCTCCTCCACTCAGCCCTGCTCATTCTTTGCTCACATAGACAACCTTAATTTCGGCGAGGAATTAACCTATAGACAAAGACAGAAGCTGGAATCAGCCATCCTGTCCGCCTCAGAAGTGGTGAGTGAAAAACCCGGACGGACCTCTCTGATTGCGCACGACATAGTGACTGAACCAGGGGTTATAGTCCGAGAGCGCCCCTATAGACTTTCTGAGGCAAAGAAAGCAGAAGTTGATGATGAAACTAGGAGTGATTGAGGAAAATTGTAGTCCCTGGTCCAGCCCAATTGTCTTGGTTAGTAAGCCTGACAGCAGTTGGAGGTTTAACAATGACTTCCGTCGGCTTAACCAGGTCTCCCTTTTTGATGCTTATCCCATGCCTCGCATGGATGACCTCCTCGAGAGACTTGGACAAGCTGAATTTTTGACCACAATTGACATGACAAAAGGGTACTGGCAGATTCCTTTAATGGACTCCGCGAAAGTCAAGACCGCGTTCAGCACTCCTAGCGAACACTGGCAGTATCGTGTTCTTCCATTCGGGTTACACGGGGCTCCTGCGACTTTCCAGTGTCTGGTGGACAAAGTGCTCCAACCCCATAATGCGTATAGTGCTGCCTATCTGGATGACGTAGTCATCTATTCCAGCACATGGAAGGAACATGTACAGCAGGTCACTGACACTAGGAGAAGCCGGGCTTCGTATTAATCCCAAGAACAATTCTTTGGATTGAAAGAAGCTAAATATTTGGGCTACCTGGTGGGTCGGGGTACTGTGAAACCACAGTGTTCAAAAATAGATGCCATTGTTAAATGGTCCCATCCGAAAACCAAGAGGCAGGTCCAAGCCTTTCTGGGGTTGGCCGGGTACTACCACCGGTTTGTACCTCGGTTTTCAGAGAGAGCGGCGCCCTTGACTGACCTTACAAAGAAGAGGGCTTCTAATCATGTGGTATGGACTGACAAGGCGGACACTGCATTTAGTGACTTAAAACAGGCTCTTACGTCGGCACCAATATTAAAAGCTCCTAATTTTTCTCTCCCTTTTATTTTTCAGAAACTGTTGGATTGAGAGACAAGGTATGCAGCGAGAGAAGCCCTTGAGATCAAATGGGTACTACCTCTTGGGCCGGGAGTTCACTCTAGTGACGGATCATGCTCCTTTACAGTGGATGGCCCTTCACAAGGAGTCAAATCCATGGGTCACTAGGTGGTTTCTTGACCTTCAACCTTACAAGTTTTCGCTTATTCATCATAAGGGTTCTCTCCATGCCAACGCTGATGCTCTCTCTCTTGCCCACGACCTCTCGGTGCAGGACGCCTGACCCGATGGGTCTGGGCTGAGGGGGTGGCCTTGTCACACACGTACAAATAGGAGGCAGCTAAAGGGCTCAAGTAATTGTAATAAAACATCCGACCAGGGGGCGGCAGAGTGCGCTGACTGTCTTTCTTAGTTCCCTAAAGACCTTTCCCGGGAAATCCTGCAAGGTTCCGGCACCTCTGAAGATGCCACCTCCGAAGCCGGCCCCTTTGATGATGTCACTTCTGGTTCCGGTCCCTTTGACATCAGTGCCTCTCAAGACCTTTAAAGCCTCCATCTTGGGCTACTATAGTCAGTTCTGTTTTGGACTCTGTGATATGCACATCGTTTCTTTGATAAGAAAACCCTTTTGCAGCTTGGAAAAACAAAATGCGGGTGGCTGCCCCAAACCTTTATAATGTCTTGGACTCGTTTATATGACAATAGCTTTGTCCAGAATAGGCATTTGAATACATAAAATTGGTGTTAACTAATAATGAGCGAAGTTGAACTTGCGTGAAAATGTGTGTTTTGTGTTGCTCAAGAAAGAAATTGCTTTACATTTCCAGTGAAATTTGTGCCATTGACACAGGAATAAAGGAAGTATTTACGTTTCACATGTGTCTACCTGTAATTTATTATGTAAAGATCTGTAATAATAAAACAAAAATCATCTGATTTAATTAATGTCATGTGTAGACATTTTGTTGAGCTGCCATATGTGTTGTGGTAATACAATTCACACTTTGCCAACTATGATGACAGCCTTGGTAATCACAATCCTAAATATGCATCACAGACAGAAAAGAAACCTGGAGCTCGATGGTGCTTGAATAGTACATATCCTTAACTTCTTCTACAGGAATCAAGAATCGGGCTAGGGCAGTTACTAGTAAATGGTGGTGTGGAGGCGAGGGAAAGGCTTTTTGTCTAAGGCAGTGGTTCCCAGCATATTCTATGCCCCAAGAAAATGTTTGATTTATGTTTGCTCCACTTACAAAAGTAAAATCATATTAGAAGTTAAAGAAGTCAAATTTATAATTTTTGAATCACAAATTGAACTACATGCAGTACTGCGGGTGAACATATTGAACTATAAAAAAATACGCTTTTAGCTATGTGTATAAAATTTAAATATAAATTGAACAATTTACTTTTAAAAACCTCAATAAACTTGAAAATGTTTCCCCCATGAAGCTTAGATACCTGATTGATGACCCTGGGGTTGGCCTATCCCTCAAAAAACTAAGTGTGGCGAGGAAAAAATACATGAACAACAATTGAGGGCCTGAGAGATTGGAGACCCCTGTAAACCAATGGGCTGCTGGTGTGCTAGTAAGCAATGAAACACAGTTGTCAAGCTTTATGCCCCAATAACACCTGCACTGCAGTTTAAGAGCAGATGTGCTGCCCAGTTAAAATTGCTGTGGTACTGAAGGACTGCCAGCATGAGGGATGTACTGAGCGTAAGCAGTGGGTGTTGCATCCAATTCAGTCCCCCTTTTCCACCCTGTCAATCAAACCTTGAAAATCAGTTTCACAGAAATCAATACTAGACCTCACCCCATTCTAAGGTCCAAATGTCATTCTCTTAAAAAAAAGTTATTTGCCTCTCCGTATGCTTCGACCACAAGCAGGAACCCACTAGAACGCACATTTGTGCATCTCATTCACAGGTGGCAACAGTGCATGCAATGCTTGATTCTTTCAATATCACAGACCAGGAGTACTAACTGACAAATAACCTACAAATGATGGCACACTGTAAGACATTGATTGCACCATGATAAAGTCAGACAATGCACCTCACTTTATTTTGGTGACTCACAATGCAGCCTTCCACTTTGTCACAACCCCTGAAATGCCAGTGCGAACAATCCAGGTTAGGAATCCCTGGTCTCATGAGAGTTCCCTGTTTAGAAAACATAGTAATGTGTAAGAAGATGTGTTTCTGTATGTCTTAAAGTGGAAAATAAACAGCATGTCACATTTTTAAAAACAAACTGCAATATGGTGATATGAACAAGGGGCATAAATAGATTTTATTTTAACATTAAGTGACAGATTACATGCAGTTTGCAGTTGCAGAAAAGTGCACAGGTAAACACGGAAGTATGAACGAAGCTTATTAAGAAGGTTTCAGAATTGTGAGCTGTAGTGTCAGTTTTGTGAAATTGTATGAGAATTGAAAATTGCATTTTGCTCATGACTAATGATTACTTCTTTAACTGAACTGTAGTTGGTTTATTTAAATTTTGTGTAATGGTATTGTTGCTACTTAGATCTGGATGACAATAGAAAATGAACAGTTGAAACTATAATGAGACTTCAGAATTCACATGCAGTTAGCAGTCAGCAGTAACAGACAATGCAGCTATTAGATGGTTCAGAGTCAAGGCAAGTGAACAGAAGGTGTGAAGTGAACCCTGCAAATAAATAGAGAGGATTTAAAGAAAAAGAGTCTGGTGATGAGAGAAATGGGAATGTGTGAAACAAATTAAAGGATAAAATGTTGTGTATGTTGTGTTTCTGCTATGGGAGAAGAGACCTTTCTATCTGCTTTGGAAACATATGTCTTTTCTGCTGCCATAACATGTTTCAGGTCGACGTAGATCTATATTTGCAGCTCTGAACTATAAATATGGGTTTCACAGGCTTTTGACTACATTTCATTAAGTAGCATCACAATCAGGAACTGACGTACAAAGTATGGTTTTCTTGATCAAATATTTGATCATGAGTTGGGGGAGAAAGGAAGAGTCCTCAATGACCCAGAAAAAGAAGTGGAAGAAGTGTGTGAAAAAGCAGACAACAATGGATCAATTCATGAGGAATAATCAGTTAATGAAGAGGGATTCTTGTTTAGGTAGGGCAGTTACATTCCTGTGAAACAATGGAGATTTGTTGTGGTCTCTGTCCCCCTTGAGAGACAAGGGAGGGCATTAGCTGCAAATGTGACCTACAATGTATGTAGTATCCTGTATTAAAGATAGCAAATCAAGATTTGAATTACTGCTCCAAAGGCTGTTAAAAGGAGAGTGCTGGATATGGATTTAAGAGTTGTGTATGGGATGTGTTTGAATGGTTCCTCGATGTAAACAAGCAAGTAGCTAATAGTTTTAGGAAGGCAACAAATCAAATGCTTATGCCAGCAATGCATAACTGGACCAACACAGATAATGATCTTCCATGAAGCTATGTAGCTGGAGCAACATTTTTACAAAGGTACTTATAAAGGCAGGTTTAGTTGATATCTTCACCATTTAGTCAGCTTGGTACCTGTGTTGCCTGCAGTGATGACAGGCTACTAAAACATTATACAAAGAAGATAAAGGTTTGTTTTAATGCATATTTGTTAAAATGGATGTATTGACTAAATATAAATGACTATCAGCTATTCTTTAATGCTCATTCTGCTAGACATAATTCAAAACCACACGAAGAAGAAGAGTACAAGAACTTGAGTCTAAGATGGAATCTTTAGACAAGTTAGAAAAAGCACTGCTGCAGCAACAGCTCTGCAAGGCTTGTGTTTGCCTATTTAAATCTTCTCAGGTGCCTGCAATAATCAGAGGCAAGCTTGAGTCATTGGTCATAACTTTTGGTCCCATTCTTTAGGCTTAATTCTTAACAAGGGAAAGGAAACCAAGGATCAACAAAGTAAAACAAGGTGAAAAAAACTAAAAAAGGGAGAGCCAGGAGTGAAACACCAGTAGAACGATGACATGTTCTATTAATCGATCGTGGCTAGTGTGTTAGGCTGTGTCTCTCCATCCATCTATAATGCTAGAAGGATCATGAAATAATCTTTTCTGTAGTCATTTAATTTGTCTGTGTCCAGTAGACTAACAGCAAAACAGATACAGTAGCACTGGCTCTTTTACAGTTGGAGTTATCCATATAGCAAACTGTTATTACAAAACAAAACATTGTTTAGTACATATCAAGCAATACTTCCCTTCATGATTTTTATATGTAAAGTATATTTATATTAACGAAATTAAAAGGTATATTTAGGATGCAAATATCTTATTGTTTTTAATATAGTCTTCACCATAAAAGGAAGCACATTTATTAAATAAGGACCTACTTACAGTAATGGAAAAGTTGGGCCTTAATTTATAGGCAGTAATATGATCACAAAAAGTATGTTTGGCTGGGAAAAAGCATTAAAGCAGATGTGTCAATCAGCAGATTAAGTGAGTAAAATCTGATTTTCACATGCAAATACAATGGAGCATGTCAGTAACCAATGGTGCTGTGTTTAACTCTTCTCTCATGGCTAAGGAGCTGCAGGGCAGATTATTATTTTTATGTGATTTTCTCCCAGGTTTCATAGTTTCTTTAAATTTTATAGATATGATCATTTTGCATTTATATATACAGTGTACATTAAACTATCAACTATAGGTATCTGCTGAAACCAAATGAATTTCCAATTTCATTGTAGGGATTTGGCAAATCACCATGAGGCAGGGTGGATAGACTGATAGATACAACTTTATTCGTCCCCAGGGGGAGATTTGGCTTTTTAGAGAAGCTCTTTAAATAAATAAATACATAAATACATACAAACACACACTATATATATTGTGAAAGAATGAGTCTCAACACACTGGAAAGGTTTTGTGCAGCCAACTGTATATTGTCCCTGGCTGAAAAAGGGTTTTTAAGTAAGCAGTAATGTGCATAGATTGAGCTCCAGACTGAACTGAACTGGTGGTGGAGAAGATGGAGGTTTTAAAGGGTGAGACCAGAAGTGATGTCATCTGAGGCCAAAAACATGAAGTGACGTCTTTCCTGGTGCCGGAAGTGATGTTGTTGTTAAATCTGGCAGATTTTCCCATATTTGGCCAGTACGGATAACAGAATAAGGTTTTGCGCACTCCGCCACCCTCTGGGCTGGTGGGTAATTACCTCCACTTGGTCCATTCAGCTCCCTCCTAGTTGCATGTGTGTGACAATATATATATATATAGTGATGAAAAGAATTCACAAATACTATTATAAAGATTTAGTAATTGGCCCCTTATATTGTTGAGCACAGAAAACTGTCAAGATGACTATTTAAGATAGCAGACATTCAACAGCCAAGGTGGAGATTCTGTCAGCTTTTATATATTAGTCAAGATGGCTACAGGAAATGGAAGTAGCAGGAAGGGACATCATCCACGGGAGCCTGAAGTGACGTCATCATGGCGGGACCGGAAGTGACATCATCCACATGAGCCAGAAGTGACGTCATGATGGCGGGACCTGAAAGTGACGTCATCCATGGGAGCCGGAAGTGACGTCATCATGGTGGAATCGGAAATTATGTCATCAAAGATAGCCGGAAGTGATGTAGTGAATGAGGAAGTGTCTGATGCGGGTATGTGATAATTATTTCTTTTCTTTGGTTCTGTAGGATTAGAAAGAGAAGCATCAGCACCATAATATAACCCCCATCTTCTAACCATTCACTCATCTCAGGACCTGTTGATTGCCTCCTAAACACACGTATATATATACACTAGCAAAATACCCGCGCTTCGCAGCGGAGAAGTAGTGTGTTAAAGAAGCAATGAAAAGAAAAGGAAACATTTTGAAAATAATATATATATATATTTACACACACACACATAAACATATATATATATATATATATACATACACACACACATATATAAACATATATATACATATACATACATATCTACATATATACACACACAGCTATTTCAGTATCAGTGCAATACGCTGTTTGTTAAAACGGTTGACTCCGCTCTTACGCAATAACAAATCAAATCATTCAGTTGTCTTTGCTCATATGTCATTTTAGAGCTGGACGCCTGGCATCTTTTTTTGGCCACAAGTTCGTTTCTGTTTGGTGTGAGGTTCTGTGTTGTGGAGATTCTCAGGATGGATTGCAGGTGCTCATCAGTGAGGCGACTTCTGTGTGCTGTTTTGTTAGTCTTTATCACTGAGAAGAGCTTCTCACACAGATATGTGCTACCAAACATGCACAAGGTTCGAGCCGCATGTAGACGGACTTTTTTTGTTCTTCAAAGTCACCAAAGCGCCGTGCAAACTCAGTGCGCAATAACTCTAGTAAGCGGTAAGTGTTACGCAAGGCAGCTGAAGCGCTGCATTATGGGATCTGTAGTTTATTGTGTTACCAGCGCTTCATATACCCGGGCTTTAATAACAATAATACAGTATATAAAATGATCTCGGGCGGATATAATTACACGCCGGGCGGATGTGGCCCGCCCCTTGAGTTTGACACATATGGACTAAATAGAACTTGAAAAGATATATTTTTCAAATGTGATCGCACAATTCAGATAGAGTTGACGCAAGACTACAGCCTGCATGCCTCAATGAGTCATCCTCTCCTCGCTCTTACTTTTTTACCGTTCATCTAATGAATACACTGAGTATGGCTTTACCAAAACAATCATTGATGGCGAATAAAGTATCCATTATTCGAGTATGTAGAGCGGATATATATATATATATATATATATATATACCCGCGTATCGCAGCGAGAAGTAGTGTGTTAAAAAGGTAGAAAAAGAAAAGGGAACATTTTAAAAATAACGTAACATGACTGTCAATATACAGTATTTGTTTTGTGAGTGTTACTGAGTGTTGCTGTCATCAAGGATTTGATTATCATTATTTCTTTCAATCAGGTTCGTATTTGTAGGATGTGTTGTGTTCAAGTTACATTCCGTGTTTGTCAATCGCTGTAAAGATGACAGGTTTCATTCATCGATTTGTTTCTTACTGCATCAATAAACAGCTCGTCTTCTTCTTTATCTGAGACCTGACACACTGCATGCACGGTTTTTTACACTGTCTTCCTTTAGCGGGACATTGACTTTTTCCACCGTGTGCTTTGTTTCCACAGTAACTGCATTTATGAATATGCTTATCAGACGCTTCATATTTTTTGCTGCCTTTTCAATTGTGTAATTCGGTTTTTGTTCAGCGCTCTTTGGAACTGTTGCTTTTATCTGTGCACTGCGTCAGTTCACGTGAGCCACTCGGTGTACTTGCATCGAGGGTTCCCAGCTGTGCTGGTGCCATCTCGTACTATGTCCATAGCATTATTTAATGTTACCTTAGTCCTGGCACTTAAAACTTTCTCTCGCAGTTTCGCTGAGTTTGTGTCAAACACCACCCTGACCATCTCATCTTCCTCTCCATAAGCACAGTCCTTCACCCGTGAATATTTACCCGTGGCAGTTTGCTATTGGATTGCCGCTGACGGACGGCCTTATATGGGCAGGCACTAAATTACAAACGCCAGCAGCAGCCTGTCTATGAACTTAATCTAAAGTGTAGGTTTACATCGTGCTTTGTTTCCGAAGTAGCAGAACTCATGAATATGGTTGTATATGTCACTCGCTCGCTTCTTATTGTTTCTCTGCCTTCTCAATTATATAATGCATGTTTTCTTCAGCGCTTTTTTGAGGTCTTCCTGGTTTTCTATGTACTGCGTGATTACGTGGGAGGCGTGATGATGTCACACGAAACTCCCCCCCACGGCGTTGAAGCTCATCTCCATTACAGTAAATGGAGAAAACTGCTTCCAGTTATGACCATTACGCGTAGAATTTCGATATAAAACCTGCCCAACTTTTGTAAGGAAGCTGTAAGGAATGAACATGCCAAATTTCAGCCTTCCACCCACACGGGAAGTTGGAGAATTAGTGATGAGTCAGTGAGTGAGTGAGTGAGTGAGTGAGTGAGTGAGTGAGTGAGTGAGTGAGTGAGTGAGTGAGTGAGTGAGGGCTTTGCCTTTTATTAGTATAGATATATGTATATATGTATATATGTATACAGTTGTACTTGAAAGTTTGTGAAGTTTTGGAATTGTCTATATTTCTGCAAAAATATGACCTAAAACATCATCAGATTTTCACTCAAGTCCTAAAAGTAGATAAAGAGAAACCAGTTAAACAAATGAGACAAAAATATTATATTTGGTCATTTATTTATTGAGGAAAATTATCAAATATTACATATTTGTGAGTGGCAAAAGTATGTGAACCTCTAGGATTAGCAGTTAGTTTGAAGGTGAAATTAGAGTCAGCTGTTTTCAATTAATGGGATGACAATCAGGTGTGAGTGGGCACCCTGTGTTATTTAAAGAACAGGGATCATCAAAGTCTGCTCTTCACAACACATGTTTGTGGAAGTGTATCATGGCACAAACAAAAGGAGATTTCTGAGGACCTCAGAAAAAGAGTTGTTGATGCTCATCAGACTGGAAAAGGTTACAAAACCATCCCTAAAGAGTTTGGACTCCACCAATTCACAGTCAGACAGATTGTGTACAAATGGAGGAAATTCAAGATCATTGTTACCCTCTCCAGGAGTGGTCGACCAACAAAGATCACTCCAAGAGCAAGGTGTGTAATAGTCGGCGAGGTCACAAAGGACCCCAGGGTAACTTCTAAGCAACTGAAGGCCTCTCTCACATTGGCTAATGTTCATGTTAATGAGTCCACCATCACGAGAACACTGACCAACAATGGTGTGCATGGCAGGGCTGCAAGGAGAAAGCCACTGCTCTCTAAAAAAAACATTGCTGCTTGTCTGCAGTTTGCTAAAGATCACGTGGACAAACCACAAGGCTATTGGAAGAATGTTTTGTGGACGGATGAGACCAAAATAGAACTTTTTGGTTTAAATGAAAAGTGTTATGTTTGGAGAAAGGAAAACACTGCATTCCAGCATAAGAACCGTATCCCATATGTGAAACATAGTGGTGGTAGTATCATGGTTTGGACCTGTTTTGCTGCATCTGGGCCAGGATGGCTTGCCTTCATTGATGGAACAATGAATTCTGAATTATATCAGAGAATTCTAAAGGAAAATGTCAGGACATCTGTTCATGAACTGAATCTCCAGAGAAGGTGGGTCATGCAGTAAGACAACGACCCTAAGCACACAAGTTGTTTTACCAAAGAATGGTTAAAGAAGAATAAAGTTAATGTTTTGGAATGGCCAAGTCAAAGTCCTGACCTTAATCAATTCGAAATGTTGTGGAAGGACCTGAAGCTATTCTGTACAGTGGAATGGGCTAAAATTCCTCCAAGCCAGTGTGCAGGAATGATCAAGTTACCGGAAACGTTTAGTTGCAGTTATTGCTGCAAAGGGGTTCACACCAGATACTACAAGCAAAGGTTCACATACTTTTGCCACTCACAAATTTGTAATATTCAATCATTTTCCTTAATAAATAAATGACCAAGTATAATATTTTTCTCTTTTATTTAACTGGTTTCTCTTTATCTACTTTTAGGACTTGAGTGAAAATCTGATGATGTTTTAGGTCATATTTATGCAGAAATATAGAAAATTCTAAAGAGTTCACAAACTTTCAAGCACAACTGCATATATACATACATACACACATACATACATACTTTGGTGTGAAAACTCACCAGAACGACTAAAAAAGAAGAAAAATGTAAAAAGAATGAACTTCTGACTTGGCAGCCACAGTGAAGCATTGTGCAGTGAAATTTGGCTTTTTACAGAAGCTCATTAAATAGATAGATAGATAGATAGATAGATAGATAGACATTGTGGTCTAAACTCACACCAAAATGACAAAAAAGGAAGAAAATTAAACAGAAATGCAAGTCATTATGCAGTCATATTGTTGTTGGTATAAAGGAGCCCCAGTAGTGTTTCTTGACATACTTCTGCTGAATAATTTGTTGGTTGAAAGTCATCAGTGTTAGTGTGTCAGAGAGAGGATGTGCAGAATTATTCATAATGGCACTCAGTTTTATTTAAATTCTCTCCTTTGGTACAATCTCAAGGGGGTCCAGACCGACCCATAACTAAGCCAATTAGCTTGTTGATTCAGTGAGCTTCTCTTGAAGTGAAGTTACCAGACCTGTACACCACAATGTTGAAAACTGCACTGGCCTTCACAGAGTTGTAGAAGATGTGAAGGATGTCACATCCCACATTAAAGGAACACAGTCTCCTAAGGAAGAAAAGCCTGTTGTGCCCTTTCTTATACAGTTCTTATGTGTTCAGAGACCAGTACAACTTGTCATTAATGTGGACCCCAAGGTACATTTAGGAGTGTGCCACCTCAACATCCACTCCTTGAACAGTGAGTGGACATAGGGGTGTCTGGTGCGTCGAAAGTCAGTAACCAGGTCCTTGATTTTCCTGACAATTTTCTGCAAGTGACATGATCTGGTGTTATATTTATAATTAGAGGTGCACAGAATGAAGAGAAAATTGGACAGGACTGTTCCTTGTGGTGCTCCAATGTTACTCAACTCCATATCAAAAACACAGTCCTTGAGTCTCACAAACTGCAGTCTGTCCAACAGATAGTCTATTACTCAGTACATTATAGGCTCATCCATCTGAGTATTTCTGAGATTACCTCTTAACACAGATAGCTAGATGGTACTGAAATCACTGGAGAAATCAAAAAACATAATCCTCACAGTGCTGCCAGCTTTGTCCAGGTGACTATTAGCCTTGTGGTACAGATAGATAATTGCATCCTCAACTCCAATCTTTGTCCGACAGGCAAACAACTCTGGGTTCAGGTGGGTCCAGTCCAGCACCAGTCTCTCAAAGATTTTCATGATGTGAGATGTAAGTGGAATTGGTCTGTAGTCATTAGGTGAAGAAGTGTCAGCCTTCTGTGGAAAAGGAACAATGCAGGATGTTTTCCAGAGCAGGAGCACTTTCTGAAGCATTAGAGACAGACTGAACAGGTGACAGAGGACACCACAAAGTTAGTCAGCACAGGCCTTAAGAACTCACAAGGACTGACTCTGTTCTCGCAACTTTTCCTCTGCGTAGATTCTGCAGTTGTCTCCTTACTTGGTCTTTATTTATGGACAGCCCATACTGATGGTCAGAAGTGGACTTGTCACTGGCTATTCCAGTTGACGTGGTAGGAGTTGTTGATGTAGTAGGGATGGTGTGGAAAGACTCTATTAAAACATTTGGTTTAGGGCATTAGCTTTGTCCTCATCCCCTTTAAACATATTGCTTGAGTCCAGTAAGTATGCCCAGTCCATTCCAGCCATCTTTCATGTTATTCTGAGTGAGTCTGTTTTCTATTTTAGCTTTGTAGGCTTCCTGTTCTTCACTCAGTTTTTCTTAGTCACTCATTGTGCATCTGTTAGAGACTCTTTGTCACTTTATTTGAATACTCTGTTTTTCTCATTTAGAGTTTGTTGTTTGGAAAACAACGTACTGTCTATGATGGTACTACAGTGTCAACACAAAACTTTATATATTCTGTGATGCAGTCCCTCAGTATCATCGTCATTTGACTTATACATCATTTTGTATTCTAAAACATTTCTAAGCAGTCGTTCTGATCCATTTCAGCCTCCAGCCTCCTCACTACTCAGGTTGCCATCTAATAACAGGATTCTAGTAGGGAGTAAGATGAATCAGGTTGTGGTCAGATCTGCCCAAAGGAGCCAATAGTTTACACTTAAAGACATCTTTAACATTTCAATAGAGCAGTTCCAGCTTTTTATTTCCTTGCACAGAACAAGAGACAAAATCATAGAAATTTGTCATTGTTCCTTCCAGAGGGTGTCCCAAAAACCATAGCAAACAGGGCTGTTCAGAGTGTTGTAGGGTTGTGTGGGAACAGAGGTGCTCCATCTGTCTTTCTCAATTAAAGCAATAATTGGGATGCTGGGGTGGGAATTGGGTAGGAAGAGCAGGGTGGCAAGAGGGAACAGGCTGCAAGCTCATGTATGGTTGTATTGGATGGTACAGTTTTTTTAGGTCTGTTGTGCAAGACTTAGAGAATGTGGGGCTGCAAAATGTGAAGGTCCCATGGATTCTGCCTGTTCTGCCTTTTAAGTAGGTGGCTAGAGGAGGAGTGTACCCAGAAAAGATTAAAAATGTAAAGTGAGGGCCTCTTCTATGACTGAAACATTAGGGAGGATTGTAAATGATTGCTATTATTTTTTTACTCCTCTTTTCAATGTTCAGTTAAAAGAGAAGACCAATAAACACCCTTTTGATTGTTGCAGCCACTAGTTCGTGCAGTTTTATTTCTCCTGCCTGGAAAGGGAAGGGACATTATAATATTATATAGGGTTTGCCGCTGTGTGAGCAGTTGCTAGGTTTGCAGGATCTATCAAAGTGAACAGGAAAGGGTAATGGCTGTACAAAAAAATGCAAGATAAAAACTATCATTTTCATGAGGAATGCATCTGTACATGTCTGTGTTGGAGGGTAGTGTAATACTACATTTTTCTTTATGTCACTGTATCTGGACAATACTGTTATGAGTTTTATTCACATGTGCATGTTAAATTTGGCACACAGGGGCTCAGCAGTTAGAATTGCTAGCCAAGCATTGGATTAGATAGCCAAAGACAACTGGAGGTTTGTATAGTCAGCTTAAACACAGGTTAGAATATTTCAGTCCTCTATCAGCACAAATCTTCTTTCCTTATTGGGAGAATGAGAATCGGCATGTAAGCACTATGATATTTCTGTATTTTGTGGGGGAGGAATTCAGCCCTTGTTTGGAGACGAAGAAGACCAGCAAGTGAAGCAAGACATTATAAAGGCTTAGACAACAGCCAGACCCTTGAAGCGGAATCGACAAAGCTTGAAAAAAAACCTCCCAGCGTGGTGACGTGAAAATGGCTGACTGTGTTGATCCAGCTTTCCCACCTGGATTAAGTCTGTCCATGCGCTTCTCCGTCTGTAACCGTGTTAACCGTCAGTAAATGTAAGCTAAAAGATATTTTTTCTCATGTGATTCTTGTACCGCCGTAATCACGATGGGAGGGATATCGCTGTTTCTGGTATATTATGATATTGTTTAATTATTTAATATGCTACAATTTTAAAAGAACACATTTCCAAGAGAGCTAATGCCTCTTCAGGAAACAGGTAGGTACAGCTTGTGGGTGCTATGTCCTGCAGGTTTAGTGGGTGCAACAGGAAAAAATAGAGTGAGGCATGGGGGAGAAACATATAAGGGTCCCTTGTGATACTATATGAAGACGAAACACCATATGAGAGGAACAACTGAGAAATGGCACTTGGCCAGAACATATCCAGATATATGGGCAGACAGCACATATTTCAGCTAGATGTGTGGAGAACATGTTGAACTATTAAGGTTGGAATCTTGGAGGATTTGCAGATGGACAGTAAATTCCTTAGAAGTCACTTAAATAGTGAGTCATCTACTCAAGGAAACCATATATCATAAAAAATAAAATGTTCAGGAAGAGGTAATCATGAAGAAACCACCAAATCATGTACTTAAAGGGGAAACCTTGGCATTTTTAAAAGTTGTCTGGATAACAAAACAAGCTTCATTGACAGAATGGTCTTGTCCTTTAAGTGAATCTTCATGTTATTATGCTTTTAAGGTGTAAAAATCCTCTCCATATGTGGTTTTAATGAGGTGGCTGCTTGATGATAAGCAAAGAACAGAAAGACACATTCAATTTATTACTATTTATTTTTCTTTAGCATAAAGATGCAGCCATGATCAAATTTCATTCTTATGAAGAGTCAGTGAATTTAATGTACTGTGACTGTAGGCAGTTGATTATTTTTACATTGGTTTGGAATAAACTGTTTTTTGTAGCAATATATATTTATTTATAACAATGTACCTATAAAGATAAATGTTGGTTAGTAAACTGGTTATTTTTTTTACCCTTATCCATAATAAAACAAGGTTCTAACTGCATGGATTATCTGTATTTTTTATTGATCTATACTAATAAAAGGCAAAGCCCACACTGACTCACTCACTCACTCACTCACTCACTGACTCATCACTAATTCTCCAACTTCCTGTTTAGGTAGAAGGCTGAAATTTGGCAGGCTTATTCCTTACAGCTTACTTACAAAAGTTAAACAGGTTTCATTTCGAAATTCTACACGTAATGGTCATAACAGTCGACAACGTCCACCATCTTGAACTTTCTTATTTATGGCCCCATCTTCACAAAATATGGTAGGTGGCTTCCCTGCGCTAACCAAAACTGATGTACATATTTATTTCCGTGGTATGACGCCACTGTCGGCCGCTATATTGAACTTTCCAATGTCACTAATTCTCCAACTTCCCGTGTAGGTAGAAGGCTGTCCACATCTTTACGAAATTTGGTAGGCGACTTCCTTGCGCTAACCGAGACCGATGCACATACTTATTTTGGTGGTTTGACGCCACTGTCGGCCGTGATATTGAACTTTCCAACGTCACTAATTCTCCTAACTTCCCGTGTAGGTAGAAGGCTGAAATTTGGCAGGCTCATTCCTTACAGCTTACTTACAAAAGTGAAGCAGATTTTATTTTGAAATTCTATGCGTAATGGTCATAACGGTCGACAACATCCACCATGTTGAACTTTCTTATTCATGGCCCCATCTTTACGAAATTTGGTAGTCAGCTTCCCTGTGCTAACCGAAACCAATGTACGTACTTATTTCGGTGGTATGACACCACTGTCGGCCGCCATATTGAACTTTCCAACGGTCTTTGTTACTTATGGGCCAATCTTCAAAAAATTTGGTGTGTGGGTTCCCAACACTAACTGAATCCTACTTACGTACATATATACATCCATAGCCTGCAGCTCGGTCACCGTGTGAGGCGGCGTTGGGTCCCCCATCCTAACGCCTCCCACGTTGTTGGCTGCCTGCCTATATAAGGCCGTCCGTCGCTCCAGTCTCTACATTCCCTTCCTTGCTTCGCCACGAGATTCACGTCTCCCTGCTGATAACTACAGCCATTTTATTTAATCCATGGCTTCTCCGCTGTTTTATTGTTCGTTTATTATGATTATAGTTATTGTGTAGGTATTTTAGACTTCCTTTACATTGTTCATCCATTTCCTTTATCGTTCCAGCCATACCCCTATTAACATGTCTATCGAGGTGATCACCATCGATCAAAGAACTGTCACTTACCGAGTGGTTTCCATGCCCGGAGATGGCACCTGCCTTTTCCATTCTCTTTTTTACATATTGCACGGCCATATCAGGCTCACACTTGATATCTGGAGGACCATTGTGTCTTATTTATTGAATGACTGGGACAGGTTCAAGGTGTGGACTGATGACGGTACAGGAGATAATTATACTGCAGAGGAGCACTATAAGAGTGAAATGCTTAAGCCCTTCACCTATGGTTCTGCATGTGAGTTGATGGCTGCCACTGAATTGTTCGGTTGTCGCTTTCAAGTGTACCAAAATAGCCAAATATATTACACCTTTGGACAACCGCCAATGCCTCTTAAACATCTTAGATTCACCGGTGATGATTTCAGTAGTGGACACTTTGATGTTTATGAATGTTTAAACTCTCAAAAGCTGGATGTGAAGTTATCGATGAAACTGGTTGTATGCTTACAACGCTTGACAGATGGCGAATGTCACCTCAACACAAGTCCTGCAAATACTGTCGTAATTGAAACAAACCATGAAACTCAAACCGATTATGACAGCAGCAATCGAAGCTGTGAGATTTGAAACAAGATTACTTTTCACATGGCCAACTGTACGTTGCATGCTCAAGAGTAAGCTCACAGCTTGGTCATATTACAACTGGAGGGCCGAAATGACAATGTGGTATACAAAGAGATCCTTAACAAATAATTATTGGTATATTTTCCCTCAGTTTAAAAAGGTTATTAAAAGGTTAAAAAGGTAATTTTCTTCTTAATAAAAATTTTAAGGCAGTACTTTGCAGCTGCGAAGCGCAGGTATTTTGTTAGTGTTTAATAAATGAGGAATCTTTTGTATAAACTTAATTAGTGGTCAACTACTATTATTACTCCCTCCTTATGTATTATATTTATGCAAAAGAATGGCTCTCTGCGATTGTTTCAAGTAAACCACATTTATTTAAATCAACTTTTCTTGAGTCTTTGTTTGAAAGCCAAGACACTTTAAAATCGAAACCTCAGTTTAATCTGAGTATCATTCTCCACAAAACGACATAAAACCTGCAAAATCACCAAAGGTATGTCATACCAGCATTAAGGTTTCTAGAATTTATTTGAAGTTTAAAAAGTTCCATAGAAACATGTGAACTAGAGCTGTGGAAGTGTGGAGGTAAAAAGTGGAACATCCAGCTGCTTCTAGAAAACACCAAGGCTTCTTAGAAACAGAAATGAGTGGCATGCTCAGGAACTATAAATGCTTAGTAGCAGGTCTGCTTAGTGACTGATTTTTGTTTTAAGTATCATGTAATCAATGATGTCATTTTATAACATTCTTAAACCTGCTTAATCCATATCAGGGAGCCAAAAAATGGACTCTGAGCCACTTTTGTGCCCAGGTCGTTTCATTGTCTTCTATTTGGGCTGCTAGCAGAAGACACTGACAGGTTTAATAACCAGAGAAAATTGTGCAAGTATAATGAATATATTTCATGTTTTGTTCCACTGAGAAGGGTACAGGAAAAAATGTGGGTGATGATTTGTTAAGTTGTTCAGTTGTGAGAGATATTTATAACATATAATCTATTCATATTTATTGGACTGGTAAAGAATGGTAAAGTGAGACTCATTTGATCCCTTAAAAGAGATGCACAATTTGCACAATGCTTTCTATGTATAATAGGAGCATAACACAACAAATTATGTGGGTAGGAGGGGATCACCACTTCGTAGGACATTGACATATTCATACGAACAAAAGCTCATCTCACAAAGCAGATGTTTTTCCTGGTGATGTTAAAATTATGATGTTTTTCAATAATCGGAAATTATAAAAATATATATATGTATATACATATATATATATATATATATATATATATATATATATATATATATATATATATATATATACAGTGGTGTGAAAAACTATTTGCCCCCTTCCTGATTTCTTATTCTTTTGCATGTTTGCCACACAAAATGTTTCTGATCATTAAACACATTTAACCATTAGTCAAATATAACACAAGTAAACACAAAATGCAGTTTTTAAATGATGGTTTTTATTATTTAGGGAGAAAACAAATCCAAACCTACATGGCCCTGTGTGAAAAAGTAATTGCCCCCTTGTTAAAAAATAACCTAACTGTGGTGTATCACACCTGAGTTCAATTTCGTAGCCACCCCCAGGCCTGATTACTGCCACACCTGTTTCAATCAAGAAATCACTTAAATTAGAGCTGCCTGACACAGAGAAGTAGACCAAAAGCACCTCAAAAGCTAGACATCATGCCAAGATCCAAAGAAATTCAGGAACAAATGAGAACAGAAGTAATTGAGACCTATCAGTCTGGTAAAGGTTATAAAGCCATTTCTAAAGCTTTGGGAATCACAGTGAGAGCCATTATCCACAAATGGCAAAAACATGGAACAGTGGTGAACCTTCCCAGGAGTGGCCGGCCGACCAAAATTACCCCAAGAGCGCAGAGACGACTCATCCAAGAAGTCACAAAAGACCCCAGGACAACGTCTAAAGAACTGCAGGCCTCACTTGCCTCAATTAAGGTCAGTATTCACGACTCCACCATAAGAAAGAGACTGGGCAAAACGGCCTGCATGGCAGATTTCCAAGACGCAAAACCACTGTTAAGCAAAAAGAACATTAGGGCTCGTCTCAATTTTGCTAAGAAACATCTCAATGATTGCCAAAACTTTTGGGAAAATACCTTGTGGACTGATGAGACAAAAGTTTTTGTCTCATAACTTTTTGGAAGGCAAATGTCCCGTTACATCTGGCGTAAAAGGAACACAGCATTTCAGAAAAAGAAATCGTACCAACAGTAAAATATGGTGGTGATAGTGTGATGGTCTGGGGTTGTTTTGCTGCTTCAGAACCTGGAAGGCTTGTTGTGATAGATGGAACCATAAATTCTACTGTCTACCAAAAAATCCTGAATGTCTGGCCATCTGTTCGTCAACTCAAGCTGAAGCGATCTTGGGTGCTGCAACAGGACAATGACCCAAAACACACCAGCAAATCCACCTCTGAATGGCTGAAGAAAAACAAAATGAAGACTTTGGAGTGGCCTAGTCAAAGTCCTGACCTGAATCCAATTGAGATGCTATGGCATGACCTTAAAAAGGCGGTTCATGCTAGAAAACCCTCAAATAAAGCTGAATTACAACAATTCTGCAAAGATGAGTGGGCCAAAATTCCTCCAGAGCTGTAAAGACTCATTGCAAGTTATCAAAACACTTGATTGCAGTTATTGCTGCTAAGGGTGGCCCAACCAGTTATTAGGTTCAGGGGGCAATTACTTTTTCACACAGGGCCATGTAGGTTTGGATTTTTTCTCCTAAATAATAAAAACATCATTTAAAAACTGCATTTTGTGTTTACTTGTGTTATATTTGACTAATGGTTAAATGTGTTTGATGATCAGAAACATTTTGGTGTGACAAACATGCAAAAGAATAAGAAATCAGGAAGGGGCAAATAGTTTTCACACCACTGTATATATATATATATATATATATATATATATATGTATATATATATAATGTGGAAAACAGCAGCCCGGACACAGACAGGCAGACACCGATGGTTCAAACCCAAGCACACGTTTATTCATATTCCTATTTACAAGAGTATTGCACACGAACCAGTGCCCCTGCACCAATCACCCTTAGTCCAGGCCTCTTTCTTCAATGCCTCTCTTTCTCACCACCTCCACTCCACTCCTCCAGGCTTCGTCCTTTTCCACCCGACTCCAGCTACTGAATGGAGGGTGGTGGCCCCTTTTATGTTCACCTGGCCATGCTCCAGGTGCCTCCTGATGAGCTTCCGGCTGCACTTCCTGGTGTGGCGGAAGTGCCGCACGAACACCCTAAAGCACTCTGGGTGTCCCTGGTTTTCCATCCCCCAGCACCTTCAGGTGTGGCAGAAGTGCTGACGTCCAGGGCTTCTCAGGCATCCGGGCGCCCCCTGGCGGTGACCATGGTTCTCTATAGGGTTAAGCTTCCATGCTCTGTTCCCATGGTCCCCATACCATTCAGGGCGGCTGCCCTCTTGTGGTCTGTAGGAGGCGTAGTCTCTCTCCCGGTCCTTCCAGGCATCCCAGCTGGGTACTGCCCCTAGCCGCTTGCCACAATATATATATATATATATATATATATATATATATATATTGTCAGGGATGCCAGGGCCATGACCCGGCGGGGCGCCAGGAGGGACGGAAGAGGGTCAGAGCCCTGCCTGGATCACGTGGGGTTCGCCTTCCGGGTTGCTTTGGGGACCACGGGTCAAGGGCATGGAAGCCTTTCCCTGTAGGAGCCCGTGGTCACCGCCAGGAGGCGCCCCACTGCCTTGGGACTTGTTTCCCCAGCACTCCTGCCACACCAGGAAGTGCTGGGGAAGGTTTATAATGCCGCCGGAGAGCAGCCGGGAGGACAGCCGGCACTTCCCACGCTGGGCGTGGCCAGGTATGCGGGAACACCAGGTGCTCATCCGGGTCAGCTATAAAGGGGCCGTCTCCTTCATTCAGAGCTGGAGTCGGGTGGAAGTAGGACGAAGCAAGAGGTTGTGGAGGCGGCCCGAAGAAAGGCATTGTGGCCAGGACTGTGACTGTTTTGGGGTATTGTGCACTGAACTGGGTCTTTGTGACCATTATTTGGGGGTCTTTGTGACCGACGGACTGTAAATAATTTATATAATAAACGTGTGGTGTTTAAAAACAAGATGTCCGCCTGTCTGTGCCCGGGAGGCGTTCACAATATATATATATATAAATAAATAAATAAAATGGAATGTCTGTCTGTCTGTCCATATACAATTCTACACCCTTTGACTAATCTAAATTTTAGTTACTTTTTATGACCATACAGACTAAATAGATTACTTTAGAACAGTGTTTTTTTTTTTTTCTGTGTGCTACAGTTTGCATCCCGGTGCCACCTGCTATCTCAGAGCAAATGAAACATCTGAACAGAATAGCAGATAAAATGACCTAAATCCATGGATCTGTTCATTCCTTCTACATAGAGTGGAACATGACCCGGACACAGACAGGCAGACATGTTCAAATCACCCCACACATGTTTATTTACAGGTCGCATATTTACAGATAAGTGCTCACAAGTCCCCAAGTCCTCAAAAGTCCTGGCCAACACCAAACCAATGCCTTCTCTTCTTCAGGCCGCCTCTTTGCCTCCTTCCAGACCTCATCCTACTCTCTCCCAACTCCAGCCATTGTACGAAGGGAGGCGGCCCCTTTTATATAACCCCGGATGTGCTCCAGGTGCCTCCCAGCAATCTTCCACCGGCACTCCCCAGTGTGGTGGAAGTACTGGTTGCGCACCCGGAAACACTCCGGGTGTCCCCAGTCCTCTTCCCCCCAGCACTTCAGGGTGTGGCGGAAGTGCGGAGGTCCAAGGCTCCAAAGGCATAGGGGCGCCTCCTGGCGGTGACCACGGGCCCCTAAAGGGTTGAGCTTCAAAGCTCTGTACCTGTGGCCCCGAAAGGTACCAGAGCAGTCACCCCCACGTGGTCTGGGGGAGGCATAAGCCCTCCTCCGGTCCTCCTGGGCATCCCGGCTGGGTCGCCCCCCCCAGCCATGTGCAACAATAGTAATGTCGCAAGTCTGAACAGTATGATTTTCATGGAAGTTTAGCAAGAAAGACAGCCCCTTCTCTTCAGCACGGCAGCAGCATAATTTAGTGCTGCACAGTTGTATATGAACAAGCTACAAGGACTTGAGGACAGTGCCCTCTGGACACAAAATACTAAAGTGGGGTATAAGCCCCATGTTTGGAGAAACAAGAATCAGCACAACAATCTTATAATAACTACCAAGTATGATGGTGGAGGAGTGATAATTATGGGTCATTTTACATCCACAGAACTTATACAGGTACCGGTCATAAAATTAGAATATCATGACATAGTTGATTTATTTCAGTAATTCCATTCAAAAAGTGAAACTTGTATATTAGATTCATTCATTACACACAGACTGATGTATTTCAAATGTTTATTTCTTTTAATTTGGATGATTATAATTGACAACTAATAAAAGTCCCAAATTCAGTATCTCGGAAAATTAGAATATAAACTAAGACCAATGCAAAAAAGGATTTTTAGAAATGTTGGCCAACTGAAAGGTATGAACATGAAAAGTATGAGCATGTGCAGCACTCAATATTTAGTTGAGGCTCCTTTGGCCTGGATTACTGCAGCAATGCGGCGTGGCATGGAGTCGATCAGTCTGTGGCACTGCTCAGGTGTTATGAGAGCCCATGTTGATCTGATAGTGGCCTTCAGCGCTTCTAAATTGTTGGGTCTGGCATATTGCATCTTCCTCTTCACAATACCCCATAGATTTTCTATGGGGTTAAGGTCAGGCGAGTTTGCTGGCCAATCAAGAACAGGAATACCATGGTCCTTAAACCAGGTACTGGTAGCTTTGGCACTTTGTGCAGGTGCCAGGTCCTGTTGGAAAATGAAATCTGCATCTCCATAAAGTTTGTCAGCAGCAGGAAGCATGAAGTGCTCTAAAACTTCCTGGTAGACGGCTGCGATGACCTTGGACCTCAGAATACACAATGGACCAACACCAGCAGATGACATGGCACCCCAAACCATCACTGACTGTGGAAACTTTACACTGGACCTCAAGCAACGTGGATTCTGTGCCTCTCCTCTCTTCCTCCAGATTCTGGGACCTTGATTTCCAAAGGAAATGCAAAATTTACTTTCATCAGAGAACATAACTTTGAACCACACAGAAGCAGTCCAGTCGAGATGCTTCTGATGCTGTCTTTTGTTCAAGAGTGGCTTGACACAAGGAATGCGACAGCTGAAACCCATGTCTTGCATACGTCTGTGTGTGGTGGTTCTTGAAGCACTGACTCCAGCTGCAGTCCACTCTTTGTGAATGTCCCCCACAGTTTTGAATGGATTTTGTTTCACAATCTTCTCCAGGGTGTGGTTATCCCTATTGCTTGTACACTTTTTTCTACCACATCTTGTCTCCTCTCTATTAATGTGCTTGGACACAGAGCTCTGTGAACAGCCAGCCTCTTTAGCCATGACCTTTTGTGTCTTGCCCTCCTTGTGCAAGGTGTCAATGGTCTTCTTTTGGACAACTGTCAAGTCAGCAGTCTTCCCCATGATTGTGTAGCCTACAGAACTAGACTGAGAGACCATTTAAAGGATTTTGCAGGTGTTTTGAGTTAATCAGCTGATTAGAGTGTGGCACGAGGTGTCTTCAATATTGAACCTTTTCACAATATTCTAATTTTCCAAGATACTGAATTTGGGACTTTCATTAGTTGTCAGTTATAATAATCAAAATTAAAAGAAAAATACATTTGAAATACATCAGTCTGTGTGCAATGAATGAATCTAATATACAAGTTTCAGTTTTTGAATGAAATTACTGAAATAAATCAACTTTGTCATGATATTCTAATTTTATGACCGGCACCTGTATACCTCATAACCATTAAGTCACCTACTTAACTTTTTGTACCAGAACACCAGAAAATCACATCTGCCTGGATATAAAAGAAAGCAATTAGTTTTTAAAATGGCCGAGTCACATTATAGACTTCAACCTCACGGAAGCGCTTGGCAAGACAGTAAGAGTTGTGCCTAACATAAATTCCTTAAACATCAATAAAACAAAGTGAAGTTATAAAGAGTGTGAAAAAATGTTACCATTGCCATGTAGCTACTATCTACGGTACTGCAGATGTGCGAAAGGCAGCCACACAGGAGAGAAGAGAGGAAACCCAGAAACAGGCAGCTTCTGCTTAAAGTGGTAGTCTGAAGCATGGGTGTCTGTAGGTATGCCAGTCTGGACAGAAATATTACTTTAATTTTCAATTTGCAGACCAAATGAAACAAACACAGTTGATCCTTGCTTACAGTTGATTTAACAGGGGCAAAACACAGCTGTCAGTTGGTGTGAGATGGCTGGCTTAATGGTGCTGGACATGAGCATAATCCTAAAACCAGACAGCCATTGCCTAGCAAAAGAGAAACTGCTTCCAGATAAAAAAAGGTTCAGCTGCTGTCGGAGCCTGACAAAAAGAAAGAAAATTAGAGACAAAAAGCGTCTTCCCTAGCTTTTCTTCTATATAATCCTTCACTATCAACAAAAACAAAAAAAATATTTTGTCATTTAAAGTATATTTTTGTTTTTTTTAATTTTTTAGTTATAGCAGCTATATCTGCTTCTCCATCACCTAACAAGAACAAAATACCTGTAACAAGAACTGATAAAAAATACCAGACCGTTCTGGAAATATAAGACAGAGTTAAGATGAAACAACATAACTGATAAGCTGACCAATCCATATTTTCTAGTTTAGTTAGTGAGATATAGAATAAGGTTTGAGAAATTACAGAAAAAACATGAATTCAGAAAGAGTTCACAGAAGGGTTACTCTCAGCAAGTTAATTTAATGGGTGGGACTAGACAAAGTACATTTGACTTCCATGATAGTTCCAAACAAACTTAATCACTTGAGGGTGATATTTGCTATCATGTTTGGTTCCAGGGCAGCATGTACTGTATTTAGATATAGTAGAGCGTGGTAGTAGAAACTGCTTCCTGAGATATGGAACACAGCTTTGCTAATGGAGCTGGAGCCAGAGATGAAGTGTAACAACTGGGTGTGGTCAGACTGGCTTTGATACACAACAGTGGCCCCTGGGACCAGACTTCTCTACTGAGGATGATTTTTCTCTCTTTTTCTCTGGAGTTTTATCAGCGGGGGAGGCAAAGGTAAATACTGAGGCAAAAGCAATGGGGTCCTTCCATTTAGTGATGAAAAATTTGACTTTGGTATCGATATCAGCTTTCGAACCTCAGTACCAGTACCAAAATGGCTCCAAAATAAATAATGGAAAACTCCAAATCCTTCCATCTTACTCCAGTCTACCTGGTGTGCCACACAATTATCCACATCCCCGGCGCACTGCACAATCACACTGCACTACATACTGCTTTCCATTGATAAACCTGTGAAGTTCCATTCACATCAAAGCAATGGTGGGGGTCCAAGGAAGTCCTGATCACATCAAAAACAATACCCCCATAGAGTCCCAGTCACGCTGAAGCAAAAGATTTGCCCTAAAAATCAAGATTGCATTGAAGCAAAGCTTGGGTTTCAAGTGAAATTCCAATCACGTCAAAGCATGTCATTTCACTATGTAAAGTTTATGAAAATCACGTTTTTTCACAACTGCAATAGTGAGTTTAACAACAATCAGTTACAGCTACTGAAGTAGCATGAGTGTGTATATGTGACAATGTTTTTAATATGCCATGATTAGCAACAAAGTTATAACCACCTGCCTAATATAGTGTAGTCCCCCGGTGCCACCAAAACAGCTCTAAGCCATTGAGTTATGAAGTCCACAAAGCCTCTATAGGTGTCATGTGGTATATGGCACCAAGATGTTAGCAGCAGATTCTATACATTCTGTGAGTTGTGAGATATGGCCTCCATGGATCTAGCTTGTTTTTCCAGCACACCCCACAAATACTCAATCGAATTGAGATCCGGGGAATTTAGAGGCCAAATCAACAACTTGAAATCTTTCTCTAGTTCCTCAAAACCATTCTTGAACATTATTTGCAGTGTGGCATAGCACATTAACCTACTGAAAGAGGCCACTGCCCCAAACAATACAGTTGTAACAATGGGGTGTATGTGGTCTGCAGCAATCTTTAGGTAGGTGTGTTGCCAAAGTAACATTCACATGAATGCCTGGACCCAAGACTTCCCAGCAGAACATTGTCCAGAGTATCGCACTGACTGTGCTGGCTTGCCTTCTTCACATAGTGCATCCTGCTGCCATCTCTCTCCAAGTAAATGATGTATACACACCTGGGACCTCATGTATAAACAGTGTGTATGCACAAAAATGTTGCATACACCTGTTTCCATGCCGTTGTGATGTATAAAAACTAAACTTGGTGTAAAGCCATGCACATTCTCACGGCTGCTCAAACCAAAACGTATGCAAGTTTTCAGCTCTGTTTTGCAAACTGGTAACACCCAGTGTCAAAGCAGTGCTACTGTTCCTGGGTGTATTCCCTTTATTTTTTAGATTCACGTGGCTTTATTAAATATGCTGACATTAACTGCATATCATTGTTTGGTTTAAGACATCTGATTGTAATCAATCTGTAAGCACATAATGGTACACGGAATGGCCAAACTACTCCAAATACTATAGCTGCTTTAGCATTGTTACTCTCAGTGCACCACTGAGTATTTTAACCCAGTGTATCTGAGTGTGGAATCACAGCTCTACAGCAGCTGATCAGAAAGAGAGCGGAGAGAACTATCAGGATACAGTTTCTAGAACATACTGCCTCCTCCATGTCACAGTCTATTTGAACTTTTCTCTTTCGGCAAACGCTTCAGAGCCTTTCATGTACGAACCTCACAGTTCAGAAACAGTTTCATTCCAATCAGTCCATCAAGTATTCCCGGTAGAACTGTTTGGACTTATAAGTACAATTAAATCACTGTAAAATTGCATTACAATTGTAATATTGCACAACCTGAGCCACTTATGCTTTTATATTGTGTTATTATTTTTATTGTTGTTGTTTTACCATTTTATAGGAAAATAAGTTTATGGAGGATTTGCATATTGAATCTTATTGCACCATACAATAACAATAAAGGAATTCAATTCAATTCAATAGAGTCGATTTAGATTTTCAGGCACAATCTTCTTGGAGCTCTTGACATAATTTTTCAGATGAAATACAGTAAAGTATATATATTACATTATACAGATACATTTTTAACTTCATTTAAATAATATATGCTGTAATTAAATGTGTGGACATGCTGGATAGAGGTAACGATGAACTGGCGCCCCGTTCAGGGATTGTTCCTGCCTTGCACTGTATGCTGCTTGCTGGGACTAATGTGACCCTGAATGGATAGATGGATGGCATAATTAAACATGTACTATAAATATATTTCTGTGTTACTTAAACATTTTGAAGAATCGGCGTTCTAAGCTTACAGATGGCTCGACATTTATTAACATAGTGATTCTGTGGCGATTGGTTACTTGGAGAAAGAAAAGGAAGGGCAGAAATTTAGGGTTAGTATGTTTGAAATAGACAGTACTGCTGCAATAAATTATATCATAGAGGGTCGCACATGGTTCATCAAGCATCTTGCAGGAGGTAGGAACAATCTCTGGACGGGACGCCAGCTTGTCGCTAGCATGGCGTCACTGTGGTCCTAAGTTTAATACATGCTTCAATTAATTTCATCATAAAAAAATTATATCAAGCATACATCATTTTATTTAAATTGTTCAGAGAGCTGTAATATCATGAATGTAATGGATTCTATTTGCTGTTGGCGTAAGAGAAAGCCTGTTTAAGAAGCAAGTAGTGATTCACAAACATGGAGCACATAGAAGAACACATAGAATATGAAGAATTTAATGTGCTACTTTAGTAATGATGGAATTTGAGGAACTATTAAATTAAATGATTTTAAGATTAATTTTATGAAGTTCTACTTTAATGACAAAATAAACTACGTGATTAAAGTGGAAATTTTGAGATTAAAGTTGACATTTCAAGCTTTTTTTCCCCACCTGTCCCTATTTTGTTTCTTTTCTCTGTACCCTAATAAGCTTCCATATTACATTCAGACAGTGGGCTATGACTCGCCTTTTCATATCTGACAACTTCTTTTTTTATTTCGGGCACTGTGCGACTTTTCTGAACTTGAACTTTTGATCAACTTCCTTTTGTTGTTTATACAACTGCTTAAACCAACAAATAGTAAGTTTTTCCTTTCCTCCACTTGGCATTCGCTGATATTCTTCTTTTTTCTCCGTGCTTTTGCCATTGTCTTTTCACAGAACTTAAAGGAATATTAACATTTGTTTGCTCTTCTTCATTGATTTGATATTCAAAGAGGCGTAATTCTGGGAGGAGTGGCAGGCACGAGCGTTACATTTCATGTAGACTGGGATTTATGTAGTGGAAGTGTGTGGAAGTTGGTTTACACACGGTTTTCTGCATCTGAATTTTTCTGTGCGTATGCACATTTTGAATTTTGTCCGTACGCCATGTTTTAGTGTGAATTCTATGCACAGCGTTATGCATGAGGCCCCTGGTCATCCACATAATCTAAAATAAAACATGGTTTACCAGACCAGGCCACATTCTTCCATTGCTCCATAGTCGAGTTGTTACACTCACATGACCATTGTAGGCTCTTTTGGCAGTAGACTGGGTCAGCATGGGCACTCTGATCACTCTGTGGCTACTTAGGCCCTTACACAGCAAGGTGCAATGCACTGTGTGTTCTGACACCTTTCTCTCATGGCCAGAATTAAGTTTTTCAGCAATTTGTACTAAAGTAGCCTTTCTGTGGGATTGGACCAGACAGAGTAACCTTCACTGTACAGGCACATCAGTGAGACTTGGGCATACATGACACCCACCTTGATTCATCACTTGTCCCTGCTTTAACCACTATTAGTAAGTACTAACCACTTTATGCTGGGAACACCCCACAAGACCTGCTTTGGAAATGCTCTGACCCTGTCAACTAGCCATCACAATTTAGCCGTTGTCAAAGTCACTGTTTACCTGCTGCCTAATATCTCCCACCCCTTGATAAATGCCATTGTAATGAGATAATCAATGAGATTCTCTTCATCAGTAATTTTAATGTTGTGTCTGATCAATGTATATGGATTATTTTATATTTCCATCCTGACCAATGACCATGAATTTTGTGCTTTAACTGAAGAAAAGAGTTTTTGGGTACACGGAGACACAGCAGGGTTTATGCAAAAGGCTCATTGCTCAGGGCATAGTGAGAAGTTGGACAATTCACATAGACTTGAATTAATTCTGCCCCTCCAATAAAGTAAAAGGTGATTCAGAGTTAGACTGAGGACATGCTGGAAGGGATACATATCTCAATGACCTTAGAACACCTGGGATTTTATAAGTAGCAGCTGGGAACTGTTACTAAGGGTTGTGAAGTTTATTCTGATCTGCTCAGCTTGTTACCTTCATAGGAAAAAAAGGAGACTATAGTGATGAAAGAAATACTTTCATAAAGTATATAGCTCTGGTGAATATTTCTTGACACTTCCTAATTTTTATTATAATTTCTTAAGTCTCCTTAAAGGTGAATGTGCAGCAACATATTGCTGAAATGTAAAGAATGTAGCTCTTTATTTTTCCCCATTCTCCTTTTATTCCTACTTTCTAATATCTGCAGTGGCTTTTAAACAAGGATATAAAGGCTTATGTAACCTGTACTGATTTTTGAAATGGAAATTGGCCATTTTTGTCTATTACAGTATGTAAATCTTTAATTACAAGAAATTGTTCCAACTTCAGAACTGTTAAAATAGTTTTGACATGGGGTCGAATTCTATCAGAACAAACACTGTTTGGACTGGGCAATGCTGAGCCAGGCACTAATACCAACCACCAAGCTACATGAATATTGGCTAAGTATAATAAAGCAGTCACTGATGCTGAGATATTAGAAGGTTATGCTTTCCGGCAATCACAGACCTTTCTAGTAATAAATTGGATAAAGTTACAGATTCTGTGAACAGATGGTTCTGTCAGCTGCAAATGCTGCAAATTGCGATCATGTCTTGTCAGAGAAGATCAGGGCGACAGATCGTGTCAGTCAGGCTGATTGTATATTCATAGTAATTGATGAATTGACAGACAACACGTATGGGATGAGCCTGTGATTTTGTGTCCAATGTTTTGATGGAGCAGAATTCAGAGAAGAACAGCAGAACATTACAGTGGGGCCATAGGTTCATCAGCACCACCTCGTTTTGCGCTCTAAGTGGCACATTTGAGCCATTGTGCAGCTTGCTTTATAATCAAAGTGGCAATTAAGTGATTATTTAATTATCTAATTGTAAATTGAAATCTGTTGACTCTGAAATTGAAGGGCAAATGTGGAGAGAATTATTTAATTTCATTATTCTTTGCGTGTCTTGTTAACATGAATTCAGCATCTGCCTATTACAAATTATCTGCATGTACTTGATTTTAATAGATGCCTAGTTGCACCTGAAAAGACAGTTAAAAAATCTTCTAGCATTATTATACCATGGAAGACCCAAAGAGTGTCTGATTTAAAGAGAACATGCCGTAGAACTGAGCATAAATGGAGGAAGACTAAACTAACTATCCACTATGAAATATTAAAAGTTAAAATAACAGAATACAATAACACTGTCTGTCTTGAGAGGCGCTGCTATTTCTCTAAGATTATAAATAACAATGCTAGTAATCCCAGAGTCTTATTTTCTACAATTGATCGCCTACTAAACCCAGATAACTCAAAGGAATGCCTCCTAAGTACTTCCAGTAAAACCTGTGAGGCTATCGCTCTATTTTTCAATCAAAAAATTAATGATATTAGAAATAACATAGTATATCTCCCCAACACTAAGGATCCCCCTAAACCCCAGCATTCTGTTATAAACAAATAAAACTCTTTCACTAGGACAGATTTACCTGATTTACAAAAAATAATCTCAATTGAAACCCTCCACCTGCGTCCTTGACCCGATACCAACAAATTATTTCAAAGAAGTATCGGGCGTGCTAATTGATAATGTCCTTGACATAGTAAAATCGTCAATAGATACGGGGGTCTTCCCAGACTGTCTTAAAACTGCTGTAGTTAAACCCCTACTTAAGAAACATAATCTTGACCCCTTGGCTCTTGAAAATTTTAGACCCATCTCTAACCTGCCTTTCTTAAGTAAAGTTCTGGAGAAGGCAGCCATATTGCAGTTAAATGACCACCTAAATAAACATGCTATTCTTGATAAATTTCAGTCGGGTTTTAGAACAAATCACAGCACAGAAACTGAACTCGTTAAAGTAGTAAATGATTTGCGGGTAAATGCAGACAGAGGCCATTTATCTGTTCTCATCCTCTTAGATCTGAGTGCTGCATTTGACACCATTGATCATAATATTCTTAGAAATCGCCTTAGTCAATGGGTGGGCCTCTCTGGCAGTGTCTTAAATTGGTTTGAATCCTACCTGACGGGGAGAAAATCATTGTTAGTTGTGGTAATTACAACTCGAAGACACATGATATCCAATATGGTGTTCCACAAGGCTCTATCCTGGGTCCGCTGTTATTCTCAATCTACATGCTTCCATTAGGTCAGATTATCAACAACGTGAGCTACCACAGCTATGCTGATGACACAGCTGTATTATCAATAGCACCTGATGACCCCGATTCTCTTGATTCACTAACACAATGTCTGACTTGTATCTCAGAATGGATGAATAGTAACTTTCTCAAGTTAAATAAAGAGAAAACTGAAATCTTAGTGATTAGCAATAATGGATACAATGAGGCTATTAGAAATAAACTGGATACATTAGGATTGAAAGTCAAGACGGAGGTAAAAAGCTTAGGGGTAATTGTTGACTGCAATCTGAATTTTAAATCGCATATTAATCAGATCACTACGACAGCATTTTTTCACTTAAGAAACAGCTGAAGTTAGACCTCTTATATCATTGAAAGATACTGAGAAATTAGTTCACACTTTTGTTTTCAGTCGACTAGATTACTGTAACGCACTCCTCTCAGGACTACCCAAAAAAGACTTAAATCGTTTACAACTAGTGCATAATGCAGCTGCTAGAATCCTAACTAGGAAAAGAAAATCTGAACACATTTCTCCAGTTTTGATGTCACTACACTGGTTACCTGTGTCATTCAGGATTGACTTTAAAATTCTGCTTATGGTTTATAAAGCCTTAAATAATCTCGCCCCATCTTATATATCGGAATGTCTGACACCTTATATTCCAAATCGTAACCTTAGATCCTCAAATGACTATATCCTATATTTGATTTAAGTGAAAGGGTCACTGCTTTTTGTAAGAAAATACAGTTATGGAATAACAAAAGAATTCCAAGAGCAAAACTTAAAAGGAGTGGTGAGGTGGCCTTCTGCTGTTATGCGCCTAAAATCTGGAATAGCCTGCCAATAGGAATTCGCCAGGCTAATACAGTGGAGCACTTTAAAACACTGCTGAAAACACACTATTTTAACATGGCCTTTTTATAACTTCAATTTAACTTAATCCTGATACTCTGTATGTTTTAATTCTTCATAATAACTATTCATGGTGGCTCTAAAATCCGTACTGACCCCTACTCTCTCTTCTGTTTCTTTTTCCGGTTTCTCTGTGGTGCTGGCCTACGCCACCACCACCTACTCAAAGCATCATGATGCTCCAACAATGATGGATGGATTAAAAGCCAGAAGTCTATGTGACCATCATCAAGTCTGTGTCAAGTTAACTGCCAAGGTGTGATGGAGAAAGGACAGACACATAGACACAAACAATGTGTTAAAGGTATTTGGAATTACTGTTTATTAGTTCCTTTCCAACAGTACTAGAGACATGTACTAGTTCCTTCTGTTGTCCTGGGATAACACTTGGTAAAGTACTTAAACCTTCTCAGGAGAATCACCATCTTTATGAGTTCTCCTTACCATGCCGTCTATCTTCTCATTCTTTTCCAATCCTTCCTACCATGCTATTCTGTGCAGCTTCTTTTATGTCTGCATATTTCATTAAAAGTCAGAGTCACAACAGCTATTTATAAATGTTAATGCAAAATAAACAATACACATCAGAACTGTTCTCCCTATGTGTGTGCATGCAGCATTGTGTAGTTAAACAGTCAGCCAAACTCCATTCATAAAAGACATGACATTTAAGAAATAGCACACTGGTTCTGAATAATGAATCAGAGTGGAACTACAAAAGGAAAAGAAATGATAGTGATTACTTACTGTACTTTTTATGGCATTGCATTACTTCACAGTTCTAATACTGTTCAATAAGCTGTAAGAAAAGTTTTAAAATTTAGAAGCATCAAACTCATCTTCTAACTATAAATAGAAACATGTAAAAAATTAAATTGACTTACTGCTACTGTTTTCTTAAGTGCAATAGTCAAGGATAGCAGTGGAATTTATGGAGCTCATGCTCTCACCATGAAAAATAACTGAACAAATTCCTGATTTTCAATGCAATAACAAGACTATCCACTGGAATTGCCCAAAATACTTTTACGTTAAAAGGAGAGCAGAACAACCTCATATATCTAACTATTGCAAAATTAAACAAAATTAACTAACTGAACAAACAATAAAATCAAAACAACAATAATAAAACCACCTGAATCCTGTTTTTTTATAATCTCGTTCTTTTACTTAAAAAATGCATTCACCTTTGAATGGCTCAATATAAAAAGTATACACAACCCAAAAATACTGTACATGTATATAATTATAATACATTGCTTAACATTTATACATACAGTACATATTGGCAAATATCTAAGCCAGGTGGGTGTCTTAGGGGAACTGATGTGAGAGTGCACTGGAGGAAGTAAGGAAGTGTAACACAGTCACTAACATGTTTCCTGCTTATATCCTTAGTATTGAGGAAGTCCTACACAATGGGTGGTGGTTGTGTCACTTCCATTCTGCCTTTAACTCATCCTTTTCCAATGACCAATGATATAAAGAACAGTGTTAACAGGAAGTGGTCATCATTTGCAGACTCTCAACAGTAAATCTTCCAAAGAGAGCACATTTTGTGGAGGGCATCATCCCTTTTGTCCTTTCTTTATATTTCCTTATTTTTTGGTATTCTTACACCCAATGTCAATTAAATGGGATTTTCCCAGCTGGGATCCTAACCTTCTAAGAACAGTGGTTCTTAAGCTTTTTATGTTGTGTACCAATTTTGCTTTTTATGTATCTTTGAGACAGAGTAATCTAGGTTGGAGGGATGCTTGGATAATTGGTGCTGACAGTCATGGGTTGGTGAAGGTTCTCCCTTGGGGAATCGGTGCCAACAGTTTTCCTGGTATTCCCCTTAGATATTTGCTATTCACAGTCTTTCCCTTCCCTCTTAGAGAATCGTTGACACACATTACAGCAATGAAATGGTGCTTGTTTAAAATATCCACACCGACCCATTGCAAACACTTTGCAAACTGTACTTCACTGTTTCCCATAGATAATAATTGTAAACTCTGCGATACCAAAAATCTGAAAACACATGACCCAAATATATATATATATACAGTATATATATATATACAGTATATATATTGTGAAGGACAGCCAGGTCCCATGCCCGGCAGGGACGCCCCTGCTACTTATGTTCCGGGGGAGCCACCATGGGCAGTCCAATACCTCCCCCGGGACGCTTGGTGGCAGCCTCCCTGGCCGACGGTGACTCCCCAACCGCCCGCAGGGCTCCATGGGAGATGGAGTTCTCCACAGCTTGGTTGGGGCCCGGCATTGCCGCTAGGGGGAGCTGCCTGCTTCCCACAGCCCGGCTGGACGAGCTTTCAGCCTTACCTGGAAGTGCAATCAGGACCAGGTGGTTAATCACCTGGAACGCTTCCAGGTGGGTTATAAAAGGGCCCAGCCACCACCACTCGGGGAGCCAGAGTTGGGAGGAAGAAGGAGACGAAGCTTGCCTCGGAGGAGTGGTGGAGAATTGTGAGTTTGTGCTTTGGGACTGCTTGGGACTGTGTTGGGCCTGTGTGACATGGGGAAGGCGTGTGCCCACGACTGAAGAAAATAAAACCTGTGTGTTTTTGTACACGTTGCCTCTGCGTGGTCTGTGCCGGGTCAGGCGCTATATATCGCCTTTTACATCTGGCTTAGCCGGCAGGATTCCGGCCCGTCCATTTGGACCGGGACCTGCATTAAAATTGTGTGTAATGGCCCGGCACAACACCTGGGGGCACGTGAAGCTCAGCGCAGGAGTGCACACAGCACCGCAGCGCCGAGCGCACTCCTGAGGCAGAGAGTGTGCTCTATTGTGAGTACAGCGTAGGAGAGTTCACAGGCGGGGGTGACGGGCCTTCTCCCCGAGCCTCTCGGACTCCCAAACGGGCCTGCGGAGGTTCCGCAGGGTCTTGATGGCTCACCGAAACTATTAACATTTCCTGGGCTGTAGGGGAGGTACAATCCGTTGTCCTGGTCCTACAGTCCTTATTAAAAGTGTTTCAGGTCCTGCAGGAGACGAAGGAGGCACTTGAGAAGAAGCTCGGCAGCCCGTGCGGAGCCCTGTCTAAATGGCTTCGTGCCGGCGGAAGGCCAGCCACCAACCGGCAGGACAGAGCGGTGCAGGTGAGTGAGACCTGTGCCATAGAGGAAAGGGGGCGGAGGGAACGGCTGCGGTTTTGATTAGTGCCGCTTGCCAGGCTGCCCCGCCCACTACACAAGACGCCGCCGTGTGGACCGATACTGTGGCGGAGGAACGTGTAGAGAGGCAGCTGGTGGATGTCGGCTGCCAAACAACTCTGTCCCCTCTGCCTGCACCGGTCTCGCGGTTGTCTAAAGGGGTGCAGGCGGCACAGGGTCTCCCTTCTTCCCATAAGGGGACCCAGACCGTCAGTGCACCCCAGAGGAAGAGGAGGACCCGGACAAAGAGGTCGGGGACTCCTGACAAGGTGCAGCGTAAGCCCGTCGGTGTGACAGTGCAGGAGGGCTACGCTGCAGAGGGGCGAACACGTCACAAGCCCTCCCCGGAGTGGGCGAAGGGGCAGGAGTTTCCTGCCTGCTTCCATTCCCGCAAGGGTTGAGCTGGAGGGGGTCGGTTGTGTTTTTCTTGTGGTCACGCTGGTCATGTCTGGAGGGGTTGTCCAAGCAGGACGTCCGAGTGGCAGGGACGTCGGGGCAACAGCCCCAGACCTGTTCATTATGTTTTTACAGGGCGCAGCCGTGGAGCCAAGGATGCCGACCCACAAGCCTCATCTAAGGGAGGGGAACTGTGAAGGACAGCCGGGTCCCATGCCCGGCAGGGACGCCCCTGCTACTTATGTTCCGGTGGAGCCTCCATGGGCAGTCCAATACCTCCCCCGGGACGCTTGGTGACAGATTCCCTGGCCGACGGTGACTCCCCAACCGCCCGCAGGGCTCCATGGGAGATGGAGTCCTCCACAGCTTGGTTGGGGCCCGGCATGGCCGCTAGGACGAGCTTTCAGCCCCACCTGGAAGTGCAATCAGGACCAGGTGGTTAATCATCTGGAACGCTTCCAGGTGGGCTATAAAAGGGCCCAGCCACCACCACTCAGGGAGACAGAGTTGGGAGGAAGAAGGAGACGAAGCTTGCCTGGGAGGAGTGGTGGAGAATTGTGAGTTTGTGCTTTGGGACTGTGTTTGGGACTGTGTTGGGCCTGTGGGACACGGGGAAGGCGTGTGCCCACGGCTGAAGAAAATAAAACCTGTGTGTTTTTGTACACGTTGCCTCTGCGTGGTCTGTGCTGGGTCAGGCGCTATATAGCACCTTTTACAATATATATATATATATATATATATATATATATATATATATATATATATATATAAATATATATATATATATACACACACACACACAACTGGAGCATTTACTGATGCCTCATTCAGTCATGTTTCCTGCCTAATGAATGATGTTGCCAAGACACACTCTCATACCTGACATCCACAAAGTTTCTTAAACTTATTCAATGGACAAAGAGTTGAAGCACAGACCTGTTATGTGTCTTTATCAGCATCACACTATGAGTCAGAGATAGAGCTGCAAGCAACCCTTGAAGTTTAAATTCCAATGCTTTAGCCACCACACTTGGCTACACTTTCAAAGTTTTAACTCAAAATCTATTTCATTATTGTTATACATAAGAAACAAAATGCAGTCCACTAGGTAACATTGATAACCGAGGAACTAAAAAGAGAAACAAAAGTGAACTTTCCCAAGACTGCTTAGTTGTGATTTATCCAGAGAAATTTAATTAATGTCTTTCCACCTGCTGTCACAATCATTACAGACGACTTTTCCCTCTGTATCCAGCTGAGAAAACTACTTTGGAAACCGTCCAGGATGCACCGACTGCCTTTATTGCTGCCATTCATAATTTAAAATATCTGCTTGATTAATGTAATATACGTAACCTTTTGAAAGCTAAATTCATTTTTTCTGTTAGTATTTCCCAAAGAAGGTGGCGCATGTGGCACTAAAGGATAGCAAGAAGAAGGTAAAATTAGTTGCACTGCCTGGTGGTTTATTGATATAATGTCCACATAATAAATACAGTTGAAATCCCAGCATCAAAAAAAACAAACCTTGCCTCCTTATCTCAGTGCAGCTAGTAAGCATCATGGTTCATATCTATTATCCCTGAAAAATAAGTACATTGCAAGTGCACTGATCAAAACTTTTATTGCAGATTCTGATATCTGATTTCCTAGAGAGAAAACAGACTGACTCTATATCCATTTTCCAATTTTAAGGCACTATACTGTTAATGGGAACCACATGGATGATTCAGGTCAGGATAATAAATTAGGCATTTTATATAATGATTTAAACATTGAAACCATTGTGTAGCTCTAAGCTTATAGTGTATTCAGATGCCTCAGTCTACCACCTCTGTGTCACATGTATGCACTGCATGCAGTCAATAGACGTGTAATTACCGGCATTTTTATATTTTTATTTATATGACATTTCTGCTGTTTAACAAATTATATCACATTCCCAAATATACTTTTGAAGTATATATACTACATTGAAGTTTTGATCATTATGATAAAAGTATAGAAGCACAACTCTAATTGTACATCTTTCATCTGTGCAAGGAATTATTGTATTTCCACATACTGACAACCTTCGTAACTTGCTGTAAATATTATTTTAATCAAAATTCATGTTGGCAGTCAGGACTCCAGGCAGTACGACGGACAGAACACTACTGCTTCCAGAATACGAGGTTTAAATTTGTGTAATCCTTGCACATTCCCACTTGTGCTTTTACACCAAGTACTGTTGTGCCCGCCCCCTCTTATGCCAAAGATACCCACTTTAGTTTACATGGCAGTATAAACTGGCATGTTGAATGTTTTTGCGTATGCAGTTATAGTCTGATGGCCAATCCAGGATTAGTTCCTGTTTTGTGCTGGGCTAGGTTCTTTCTCCTGTCACACACGTGCGCATGGGAGGCAGCTAAAGGGCTTGAGTGAAGGCAGTTCTGAGGCATGCTGGGATGTGGCAGAGTGCACTGACTCTTTTTTTCCCTTCCCTGTAAACCATTCCTGGGAGATTCCACCTGGCTCTCTTGACATCACTTCCGGGACCGAACCAATGGAAACAGACCTTACCAGCTCCGGCCCCGCTGATATCACGTCCGGGCTTGATCCAATGAGTGATGAACACGTGCCAGATCCTTATGACCTCACTTCCTGTCTTCCCCTTTAAATGCCTGCCCTTTTTCCCTTTTTCCTCAGTTCTGTATTGGACTCTGTTTTGAGCATAATAGTGCTACCACTTAAGAAAGATGATTTGCACCCAGGATACCACATTATACGGGTGGCTGCTTCAAACCTCGATATGTCTTGGTGTGTGTTTTGTGACACTGGCGTAGCCGGCAGGATGGAGAAGTCCCAGAGGAGTAGGGGACAGGACCTACATTATACCCAGGTGGGGTCGTACCGGGGCCGAGTGTTCAGGCGGGGAGGGTGTCCCGTGGTTCGGTGAGACCCGGTACGGGCTCCGCACCCGGCATGCTTAACCAGGCAACCTGGAGAGGCCAGGGAGTGTGTGGGAGGGTCTCACAGAGGTGGGCTGCTTCAGAGGGGGGAGATAAAAGGGACTTACTATGCTCTCTTGGAGGGGAGTGCCCGCCTTCTTGTGAAACCAGAGCCCTAAATACCACCTAGGGGTGCCCCAGACTGGCAGGTGGAAAAGGTAAAAAAGTGGAGGTTGGACCCAGAGCGGCCGACCCTCAAACAAGCCTGGTCCTTCTGGGCACTGGTAGGGCAATGGCTACGGCCATTTGAGAACAAGCCCTACCACATAATAGAGCAGGTAGCTTGCTATCTGCTCCTGAAAGCGCTTCCCCCTGGCTTCACCCAGCCGGTCTGGGGCAAGCAGTTTACGAAAATAGAGGAGCTCATAGAGCTTCTGGAGACACAGAGGGCGGCCTCACGCTCTGGGGGAGCAGAACCGTTCCTTTGTCGAACTCAGCTGGAGTACGTCCCAAGACCCAGCCCCTCCCTGTACAACCCGGAGCTTGTATCGGCGTCCCCGGTGATGCGGGCACGCGAACCGCTTGGCGGCAAGGAGGAATGCAGGTGGAGGGCAAGGAGGGGTTGGTGTGCTCTGGCTAATCTGTTTGGCGGTCCCACATACTGGCGTGGTGATCGTCAACGGACACAAGACCACAGCCCTATTTAATACCGGCAGCAACATTTCCATTGTTTCCCGCAGATTTGTGCTACCGCGACAATGGTTGAAATTTAAGGCCGGTATAACCTGTGTCCACGGGGTAACCCACTGGTGCAGGACCGCCGCTTGTGTCATCAGCTACGGAGGATCAGTTCAGAAAGTAACCGTGGCATTCCTTCCTGATCCTCCACACCCAGTGATACTAGGGCGGGACTAGGCTAATATCAAAAGCGGTGAGACACCTACCACTCCCGGGGTTAACTTGGGCCTAGTCATGGACGGAGATGAGCCGTCTCAAGCTGCCTCCATGGCGTGTAATCAGCCGGCAGAGAGAGACAAAGCGGCCGTCCTTGGTGACGTGGCAACTCCCGGGTCGTCGCGTGCTGACACGTCATCCACCAGAGCCGTGGCAGAGCGGGAGGAAACCCCGCCCATTGAGGTTGGTGCAGACCCTCTCTCCCTTTTGCGGTTCCTATTTAGAGAGACACCGGCCTCCTTTAAAAGGGAACAGTGGAGTGACGACTCCCTGAAATTTGCGAAAAATGCAGTGGTCCTTGTCAATGGCCAGCACACTGATCAGTCGATGCCACAGGGCCCTCACTTTGTATTAGACAACGACCTTCTTTACCATGTAGCAATGCATGATGGGAAGGAGAGAAAGCTGTTGCTAATTCCGCGTACCTTCCGGCGGCAGGTCTGCGAGCTAGCACATGCCCACCTCCTAGATGGCCACTTGGGCACCGAGAAAACTCTGGAGCGGATCAAGCTTCGTTTTTACTGGCCGGGAATCCAATGAGGAGGTTCGTCGATTTTGCGCTTCCTGCCTGGAGTGTCAACTGCGACAAATTCCTAGGAGGGACCGTGTTCCTCTCATTCCTATTTCCCTGATTGATGTTCCCATCCACAGAATCGGGGTCGACGTGGTTGGACCCCTAGAGCACTCAGCCCAAGGACACAAGTACATTTTAGTCCTCGTGGATTATGCTACATGATACCCCGAAGTTCTTCCATTTCGCTCAGCTACCTCCAAAGCCATTGCACGGGAATTACTAGGGGTCTTTTTGCGTGTGGGTATTCCCAAGGAAGTCTTGACAGACCAGGGGACACCTTTTACCTCGGAGACATTCAAGAAGACTGCCAAGTTACTGAAAATAAAGCATTTAAAGACCGCAGTGTATCATCCTCAAACCGACGGGTTAGTGGAGAGGTTTAATCAGACTCTCAAACAAATGTTATGTAAGGTGGTCAGCGAGGATGGAAGGAACTGGGATCAGCTCCTCCCTCTCGTCCTTTTTGCCTATCGGGAAGTCCCACAAGCCTCCATGGGGTTCTCCCCTTTTGAATTACTGTATGGGCGACAACCTTGGGGCATATTAGACATTCTAAAAGAAGGATGGGAAGAAGAGGCTCTTCCCTCTACAAACATATTAGAGTATATCGCGCAGTAAGATTCGGCCTCTCCTTAAATGTCACATGGAAGAGACTCAAGCAGCACAGGCCCGTTACTACAACCGCGGCACGTCTCTTCAGGAGTCCCACCTGGGAGATTGGGTCATGGTCCTAGTGCCTACCTCCCACTCTAAATTGCTTGCCCATTGGCAAGGCCCCTACGAAGTTAAGGAGATAAAGGGGCTGGTCGACTACTTCGTGAGTCAATCCAATCGTCGGCTGAAGGAGCGGGTTTATCATGTGAACTTGCTGAAACCGTGGAAGGACAGGTACCCCGATCCCTCCTCCGGCCAGCCCCGCTCACTCTTCGCTCACACACACAGCCTTAACTTGCGGACTTAAGTCCCAGACAACAGCAGGAGCTGGAAACAGCAAATCTGTCCCACTTAAATCGCTTCTTAAAACCGTTCTCACCTCTCCGCCAGCGTCTTTTTGTTAATCTAAATGTGCTGACAAAAGAAAAGCTGCAAGTCGCTGGCTATTCCATCCCCCCACCGACTTAGAACGTGCACAAACTTCTCCCAGCTCATGCCTTGATTGATTTTCTGGGAGTGAAGTGGAGTTTTAGAGTGGAAATAATAGATCGTTGTTTGGAACACATGCATTTCATGTCTGTTCCGTTTCTACAGTAATCTGTGTAAACACATTTTTTAAAAACAGAAACATTTTTTATATTCTACTAGTAGATGACAAAATGTAGGCATAAACTATATAATGTATGAAGCCTGAAGTCCAAACATCAAAAGAAATATTTTCACAGAAGGTACAAATCTAACACAACAATTGCACTTTTATTCAAAAATATAACTGCAGAAACAAAAAGCCGCCTTAACATGCGACATTGACAGTTAGTTATTGTTATTGCCTCCGTGGCGCAATAGACTCAGCTGCCGACTGGGAATCAAAAGGTTGCGAGTTTGATCCTGCATCTCTCTGTTTTGAGAACTAAACTGCTCTCAGTCTTACTATTTTTGAATAAAACATACATTTGTTTTCAGTCTGTAACAGCCAGTGTAATTTATGATACTTATAGAGGTTAGCTTTGTTTTTTTTTAGTCAGTTTTATTATCTTGGCCGCCTTCACAAGCCCAAACACACCCCACCCCGCATCTGATACTGCTGTTTTCACATAGGCAGCTATAACAGAGGTAAACTCAGCTCCCTTCTACATGAAGCAAGAATGCACATACCGTTGCTTGCATACTAAAAGTGTCAGCAGGCACTTTTGTGGCATTACACACATTTTTGTGCATGCCCTCTGCACACTACTTGTGACTTTAGGCTTTAGGAAGTAAGTAAATAAATAAAAGGTAAATCGTGTCATAAAATGATTATTTCAAAATACTTCACATATATTTGTCTCTTTCTTTTTTAAAATGTGCGTTGATCACAGCCAGCATATTTGTAGCATACAGCATCTGGCTACCTGCATGTTCTTGTGTGCACTGAATAAGAGACAAATATACAGTCTGACTGAGAGAATCAGACTGAAAAAAAGCAAACATTTAGAAATGCCATACTTTTACAGCTGATCGGATGCTGTTTGTTTTCAAATAATATTGCATTTGTGCGATGATGTTTTCACATATATTGTCTCTTTCTTTCAGGTGTGTAATAGAAACCACAGCACAGAGAAAAATGCAATATTATTTGAAAACGAACAGCGTTATTATTTGGCACGGACATGCTCAAAAAATACATGTGTAATGCCACAAAAAGTGCATGCAGACATGTCTGTGCCAAATAAATAACATTCAACGTTTTGAAGAAATCATTTTATGACACGATTTACCTTTATTTATTTACTTACTTCCTAAAGCCTAAAGTCACAAGTAGTGTGCAGAGGGCATGTTCAAAACTGTGTAATGCCACGAAAAGTGCCTGCTGACACTTTAGTATGCAAGCAATCGTATGTGCATTCTTGCTCCGATGTAGAAGGAGCTGAGTTTACCTCTGTTACAGTGCGTCTATGTGAAAACAGCAGTATCAGATGCGGGGTGGGGTGTGTTTGGGCTCATGAACGGGCTGAGATAATAAAACTGACTAAAAAACAAACTAACCTTTACAAGTATCATAAATTACACCAGCTGTTACAGACTCAAATCAAATGTATGTTTTATTCAAAAATAGTAAGACTAAGAGCAGTTTACTTGTCAAAACAGAGTGGTGCAGGATTGAACTCGCAACCTTTTGATTCCCAGTCGGCAGCTGATTCAATTGCACTATGGAGGCAGTCATAATAAACAAGCGTCAATGTCGCATGTTAAAGGCGGCTTTTGTTTCTGCAGTTATATTTTTGAATAAAAGCGCAATTGCTGTGTTAGATTTGTAGCTTCTGTGAAAGTATTTCTTTTGATACTTCAGGCTTCATACATTATATAGTTTATGCCTACATTTTGTCATCTACTAGTAGAATATAAAAAATGTTTCTGTTTTAACAATGTGTTTACACAGATTACTGTAGAAACGGAACAGACATGAAATGCGTGTGTTCCAAATAAGGATCTATTATTTCCACTCTAAAACTCCACTTCACTCCCAGAAAATCAATCAAGTCATGAACTAGGAGAAGTTTATGCACGTTCTAAGTCGGTAGAGGGATGGAATAGCCGGCTGCTTGCGGCCTGATTTTATCAGCACATTTAGATGACAAAAAGACGCTGGTGGAGAGCTGTGAACGATTTTAAGAAGCGATTTAAGGTGGGACGGATTTACGAGTTTTTTCGTAGGCTCTGGTAATTCTAGTGTTAAGAAAGACGATTTGCAGCCAGGATACCAGATTATACGGGTGGCTGCCCCAAACCTTAATATGTATCGGCACTCCACATGAACATGTGATGAAATGTGTAATATGAATAGATAAACGAATGATATGAAATTCAAAATTATACACATAGAAAAAACAAGACTTTTTAAAAAAAATATATTGATCAGAGAGTTACAAAGCAAGACACTCAAATTGACTAAGACAGAACTCAGACAGAACAAAACATTCTGAAAAAGTTGGTTCCAGCAACTTAGTAAAATGGCAAAGAATTAAGACAGAAGCTCTAAATACCCAATTACCTTGCATTGTATAATAATTTCATAATTAAATTGTTCAATTCAATAAGTGGACATATACTTATTAGCTCAGTGCAGTATGCAGTAATTACAAATATACAGTAGTAAAAATCAGGTTCACTGCATTCTGACAAGGATTGTTTTTTAGGGCAAATAACAGCAGGTTCATTTGGATAAAATACACCAGAATAGTGGTCCACTATATGAGAACAAAGCCACTTTAGTTAATTTAATCAGAAAAGTGAGGCAGAACAAAAATGAAATTCTTTGTGGCAGGTGGGAGAAAAGGTTTGGCATGGCATGACACTCAATAGGATCTGGGGGATGTCAACTAAGAGAAAAGACCATTAGCTTCAGTTAAAAAGAAAAATCTGTGGACAAAATTTGCACAATGAAGCAAGATGCTACAATATAGAAGAAGAAGAATACCAACGAGAGAAGCAGGAGCTCCCTTAGTGTCTCTTGTGACCATAAGTTACCTTACATTAGGGAGACTTGCGCTTCCACATATACTGGATATACATTCTAAAACCCATTTCCACCCTTTGTATAGGTCTGTTTTGCTTCTTCAGGTAGATTCAGGGCAATTATTATTTTGGTATTGAAGAGTCTCATTATTTAAAAATTATTTTTGTTTTAAATAATTGAACTGATTTCATTTGGACTAGAAAAGTGTATTTTTATCCCTTTTGTGTTATTTGATTTCTTCCTTTGTGTTCACAATTATTTCCCCTCATTGTTATTCTTTATTTCATTCTTTCCCTAACCTGTGATCCTAACAAGTGCCAGTGAAAATGTAGTATTAAAACTAGCCTCCATTCTTATCAAAGGAGAGACTGGTAGAAGGGTTTTCCCAGAAAGAAATATTTGTTGACATAAGTGCCCTGAAGCTAGTGTTTCACCCAGAGAGTGAACTGTGAAAACAGTAATTGCTTATCCACACTAAAGAACACTTTTCTGCTTGCACAATGAACAGCAGAAAGTGTACTTCATCTTGGAAAGTGGTGGCTTTTCTCACTTTCAGAAGAAGGCCACTTGAGAGGGTAGGAGTGGCATCTGAACTAGACTGATTTTTTTTTTTTTCTGTGTTTATTGAGGCAAAACACCAGACTTGTACTATACCATTGGCCTACACCAAAAGAGAAGGTCTTGCCATTTTAAGTAGTCTACCTCTAACTCGACAGGCAGGCTCATAGCCTGCAGAGGCCAGAATGTTTTATGGTACTGCCAATGTTTTTTATCTGTGGGTTGTGGGGGGGACTCTGACATCAGCATTACTGATACCTCTGTCTAGCTGTATATCAAGTAATAGATAGATAGATAGATAGATAGATAGATAGATAGATAGATAGATAGATAGATAGATAGATAGATAGGTAGATAGATAGATAGATAGATAGATAGATACTTTATTAATCCCAAGGGGAAATTCACATACTCCAGCAGCAGCATACTGATAAAAAACAATTTTAAATTAAAGAGTAATAAAAATGCAGGTATAACAAACAATAACTTTGTATAATGTTAACGTTTACCCCCGCGGGTGGAACTGAAGAGTCGCATAGTGTGGGGGAGGAACGATCTTCTCAGTCTGTCAGTGGAGCAGGACAGTGACAGCAGCGTGTCACTGAAGCTGCTCCTCTGTCTGGAGATGACACTGTTCAGTGGATGCAGTGAATTCTCCATTATTGACAGGAGCCTGCTCAGTGTCTGTTGCTCTGCCACAGATGTCAAACTGTCCAGCTCCATGCCTAAAATACAGCCTGTCTTCCTCACCAGTTTTTCGAGGCGTGAGGTGTCCTTCTACTTTATGCTGCCTCTCCAACACACCACCGCGTAGAAGATGGCGCTCTCCACAACCGTCTGATAGAACATCTGCAGCATCTTATTGCAGATGTTGAAGGACGCCAGTCTTCTAAGGAAGTATAGCCAGCTCTTTTCTCTCTTGCATAGAGCATCAGTGTTGGCAGTCCAGTCCAATTTATCATCCAGCTGCACTCCCAGATATTTATAGGTCTGTACCCTCTGCACACAGTTGCCTCTGATAATCATGGGGTCCAGGAGAGGCCTGGGTCTCCTAAAATCCACCACCAGCTCCTTGGTTTTGCTGGTGTTCAGGTGTAGGTGGTTTGAGTCACACCATTTAACAAAGTCTTTGATTAGGTTCCTATACTCCGCCTGCTGCCCACTCCTGATTGCAGCCCACAATAGCAGTGTCATCAGTGAAGTTTTGCACGTGGTAGAACTCCAAGTTGTATTGGAAGTCATTTATATAATATTTATATACGTATATACAGTATATAATATAATATATAATATATGTATATTAAATAGAAGACAATTGCAGTGGTGGTGCCTTAAAGTACATAACAGTAACCATCATTAACTATTAAGTGGATCCAAAAAAGAAGTTGTGACAGGCCAAATGATTCACTATGACATTTCCAGTATCTTTGTTTATTTCCACCTACATAACAACATAAGCGAGTTTTGGCAACAACAGGCCTTTCAGCCCAGCATAAATAAAAAATGGGAGTGTACTGTGTGCATCCAAGTTTCTCTGAGTGAAAGAATACTTCCTAAGTTTTCTGTATCTTTGATCTGTGATCCTATGTTCTTAATCTACAAGTGATTTTAATGTAACACCAACATTGATGGACTGAAAGCCAGAAGTCTACGTTACCATCATCATCAGGTCCTTCCATGAAAACCCTAAATACAAAGAGGACTGTTTGACTTATGTTAGGTAGATTGCCCAGAGGGGACTGGGTGGTCTCATGGTCTGGAATCCCTACAGATTTTATTTTTCTCCAGCCGTCTGGAGTTTTTTTTTTTCTGTCCCCTGGCCATTGAACCTTACTCTTATTCGATGTTAATGTTGATTTATTTTTTATAATTATGTCTTTCATTATTCTATTCTTTAATATGTAAAGCACTTTGAGCTACTGTTTGTATGAAAATGTGCTATATAAATAAATGTTGTTGTTGTTGTTGTTGTCTCTGGTCTGGAACCCCTACAGATTTTATTTTTTCTCCAGCCTTTGGAGTTTTTTTTGTTTTTCTGTCCACCCTGGCCATCGGACCTTACTTATTCTATGTTAATTAATGTTGACTTATGTTTATTTTTTATTGTGTCTTCTATTTTTCTATTCATTTTGTAAAGCACTTTGAGCTACATTTTTTTGTATGAATATGTGCTATATAAATAAATGTTGATTGATTGATTGAACACCTGGCACTTACCTTATTAAACCTCTTCATATTTTGACACATTTCTGAAACACCACACTCATCCACAAAGCCATACCTAATGAACTAACATACACATCTATGGAATGTGGGAAGAAAGAAAGTACCAGAATAAACCCACAAAAAATGAAAGGAAACTCCTGCAGTCAATGACAAAGAAATGATCCACAGTCCTTGAAACCACAAGGCAGTAATAGTAATGACTGTGACCCATTTTGATTGAAGACAATGTATGTATATTTTCCACCTAAATACTGTGATTCATGTTATAATTTGCTCTTATGTTCTTTTGTCAGTATAAACCTTTATGAAAACTGATCTAGCAAATCCACATCTTTTAGGCGTTTAATTTTTAAATATATGTATTCATTTTAACAAAGCAGTTTCCCCCTATAAGCCCTGTTTGTCAAATATGTGTTTGACACTAACTTGTCAACCAAGCATGAACGTGAAAGCCTAAGCAATAATATTTCACTAGATAAAAGAGCTAGATGATGATCTTTGTCATTAGGTCAACTGAATTGGAATTTGTAAATTGCAGTGAATGCCTGTTCAACACAAGATTGCTTTTCACTTCTCTAATTATAATAAATCATATATCATTTTTTTGCAATTTAAAAGCCTATGCTTATTTACATTATAATGACCTACCTACAGCATGTGCGAGCATGCAATAGTGTCACGCATTTTTAAAGTCTATTTTACATAAAGTAATTTGCAGTGGGCTGAAATGTGCACAGAGTCAATAGCTAAGCACAGAGTTTGGACTAAAGGTTACTGGTAATTGGCAAATTTGGATGTTTCAACCGTGAAGTCAAGATTGTAGAACTATTTTCCCTGTACTAATTGAGTTACTAAACACATCAAAGGAAACAAAATGAATATGGGTAGAGTAAATAATTAAAGTTTCTGAAGAAAAGCACATTATTTGATAAAAAAAAAATCCACTTGTTGCAATTTCACACATAATAGTCTATGCCGAACATTCAGACAATATAGATGGCCAAAATGAACAGGCTGTATTGCTCCATCTCTAATTGTGGATAGCTTGCTACCTTGTGCTCATCCAAGACCAAAGTGTACGTGATCAGATATACACTCACTATAGTGCAATGTCACACGTAACAATGCAATTTACTATGAAAGTAGGAGTAGAAGTAGCAGTGTGACATGGTGTACAGAGGACTGTAAAATTCTTACTTGCATACCTAAACAACATGGAACTTCTCTCTGGTACCATTATAAACTACATCATTTTATTTTTCCCTTGCTTCTAAATAGCTTCAGTTATATATATTATATGTCTAAAAAAACAACAGTTGACTTTAAAATCAAGACCTTGAGAAATATATACTTGTTGTGGTGTGAAATTTTAAATATGTGAAATATTTTGTATGTCTTTATTGGTAACTTGTAACATTAATGTCTATCATTGATAATCACAGCAATAGTTAGATGGTTTAAGAACCCCTTCCACCCCCTTTTAGGAATGAGTCTCTTTGAATTTTACGACAGGGTTGGGGAAAGTGCCTCAAACAAGTTTGGCCAATATTTCTCTGCTAAAGTCTCTCATTGAACCCCCACAGGAAAGCCAGGTTGCCTAACTGCCAAGCTTTACCTTAACACATGGTTTGGAGGGCAGGTGTGAAGGTATACTGTCCCCGCATTGGTCTGAAGTATGGCTGATTGGAACTGTCTTGTATCAGAAACCTTTAAGTACCATGAAACCCTATTGGCTCTAGGAGTTGGACAGAAAACCTATAAATTTGCTTGCTTTACCCTTCCCTATCTCTTTAACCAAACTGATGAAAGGCCATCTCACACCATGAACTGAAAAGGATAACACAATTAAGAGCACAGCTCGGCAGCCATATTAAGACAGGCATGTGGCCTGTTCTGCAGAAAGCTGACCACAAATGGTGCCTTAACTAGAGACATTTTAAGTAACTAACAAGTCTGTGTGCCACCTGAAACTACACATCAGCATTTGTCAGGTTGTATGGTTGCCAATATTCAAATGTACTTTGCATATTTTTATTATTTATGAATATTATCAACAATACATTATTTAAAGTGTAACTTAACTCCTGCTTGTCTTTTACTACACCTAACTGCCTGAGGTTATAGATGTAGAAGGGAAAGTGGGAAGAAGTTATAATCTATACTAATAAAAGGCAAAGCCCTCACTCACTCACTCACTGACTCACTCACTGACTCACTGACTCATCACTAATTCTCCAACTTCCCGTGTAGGTAGAAGGCTGAAATTTGGCAGGCTTATTCCTTACAGCTTACTTACAAAAGTTGGGCAGGTTTCATTTCGAAATTCTACGCATAAGGGTCATAACTGGAAGCTATTTTTCCCATATAATGTAATGGAGTCTTGAGTTGGAGATGGCCGCGGGGGGCGGAGTTTCGTGTGACATCATCACGCCTCCTACGTAAGTACGTAGAGAACAAGGAAGAACTCCAGCGATGAGCACAAAACGCCATTTCACAATTGAGAAGGCAGAAAAACATTATGAAGCAAATGATGCATATGCGAAACAAAGCACGGCGTGAACCGTAAGTTTATATTAAATTAAGTTCATAGACAGGCTGCCACTAGCGCTTGTAATTTAGTGCCTGCCCATATAAGGCCGCCCATCAGCGCAATCCAATACAAACACTGCCGCTAAATATTCACGTGTGAAGGACTGTGCTTATGCAGAGGAAGATGAGATGGTCAGGGTAGTGTTTGGCACAAACTCATTGAAACTGCGAGAGAAACTTTTAAGTGCCGGGTCTTAGCTGACATTACACGAGATGGCACCAGTACAGCTGGGAACCTTCGATGCAAGAACACCAAGCGGCTCACGTGAACTGACGCAGTGCACAGACAAAAAGCAACAGTTCCAAAGAGTGCTGAACAAAAACCGAATTACACAATTGAGAAGGCAGCAAAAAATATGAAGCGCCTTATACATACAATCATATTCATAAGTGCAGCTACTGCGAAACAAAGCACACGGTGGAAAAAGTGAATGTCCGCTAAAGGAAGACAGTGTAAAAAAACCCGTGCATGCAGTTTGTCACATCACAGATAAAAGGAAGACGAGCTGTTTATTGATGCAGTAAGGAACTAATCGATGAATGAAACCTCTTATCTTTACAACGATTGACAAACACGGAATGTAACTTGAACACATCCTACAAATACGAGCCTGATTGAAAGAAATAATGATAATCAAATCCTTGATGACAGCAACATTCAATAACACTCACAAAACAATTACTGTATATTGACAATCATGTTACGTTATTTTTAAAATGTTCCCTTTTCTTTTCATAACTTCTACTTCTCCACTCGCGTATACGGTATATATATAAATGTATATATATACCCGATCTACAATACATACTTTAGCATAGACAAGCCACACGCTGTGGCTAATTGTAGAGTCTTCTAACGCCGACATTCGAGGTTCGATTCCCGAGAGGGTGTACTGACTATGTATGCGCTACCGATTCATTTTACCTTCGATCTCCTTGGTTTGGGACGTATGAAAAATATTAGGTTAACGCAGAATCATGTTACGTTATTTTTAAAATTTTCCCTTTCTTAGCACAAGCACAGCTGAGAAGCTTCGATGCATGTACTCCATAACGCGCTAAAAATAACGCATTTAATCACACTTTCAATTCCAAGCAAACGGAACTTTTGTCAATGCATGATTTCCTGGTACATCCATTACACTGATGCACACATCACAGCTACAAAAATGTTAGAGTCGGAATAAAGCGCTTCCTACGACTGATCATTTCGACTACCCGAGCGAAGCCTTGATAAAAGCATGGTTTTGTGCACACTGAAAAGCAAGCAAAATTAGATGCATTACAGAAAGCGGACTTTGTGGCTCTTACTGGGGATCATTGGACTTCCGTGACCGTTAGTAATTCTAAATACATCTAATTACAAAATGTTCAATGATCACACTGTTTTAGCCTAATGTACAAAATAATTTTGGCTAATGTTACTCAGAGTTTAAAGAGTAAGCTGGTCAAATTACCTTTTATGTTTCTGACTTATTTTTTAAGAAGAAAAACTGCACTTTATGGTGAAATTTTGGTTATTATTATTTAAAGACAATACTATTCTGAAAATGTACTTAAAGTACTTAAACTACCACTTTATTTTTAAGTCTGCCCAATTTTAACCAGGGATGATATTTTTGTTTCTGTTTTGAATTCAAATGCAGTTTAAAGCTTTTTTTCAGAAATTAAAACAGCTTCAGTTTACAATATTCATGTCCATGTCTATTATTTGATTCTGTCGCCCACTAAAACCCTTTTAAATAAAAAAAAAAAACATTTGCGATTTGGGGCAAATTTACGTGTGCGATTACATACGATTAATCAAGATTAATTCTTACACAGCCTCTAATTAATTGGATTAATTTTTTAATCGAGTCCCACCCTAATATATATATATGTAGATATATATATGTAGATTTGTATATATATGTGTATATACAGTATATATGTAGATATGTATATGTTGTATATACAGTATGTATATATATGTGTATATATATATATATTTATATATATGTTTATATGTATATATATGTTTATATATGTGTCTGTGTGTGTATATATATATATATATATATATATATATATATATGCCAGCAACACTCATGACAATGACAAAACAATTACATTGTCAATCATGTTACGTTATTATTAAAATGTTTCCTTTTCTTTTTACTTCTCGCTGCCAATCGCAGGTATTTTGCTATATATATATATATTGTGGAAGACTGCGGCTTCGAGGCGTCCGCCCCCCAGGCCGACAGGAGGAGCTCTCCAGACAGCGGATCGTGCTCCGAGGTCCAGCAGGGCCTTATGGACTCTGTGGTGTTTATTCACAGCCCTGCTGGATACCTTGGGCGCCACCAGGAGTCGCTGTGGGGGACTTATGGGCTCCGTTGCCTTATGACCGGGAGTACGCCACGGTCATGTGACAGGAAGGTATGGCGTGCTCCGGGTTGAAGTAATGGACTGATTGCCCTGACCGGGAAGGAGTAGGGAACTGTGGACTCCTGGGACAGGAACACCTCCGGTCAGGGGCTATAAAAGGACGCTGCCTCAGTCCAGACACTGAGCTGTGCTGGGTGGGAGAGGAGCAAAGTGTCTGGGCGAGGAGGAGAGGTTATTGTGAATTTAATAGTAGTGGTTTGTTTAGAGTGTGTTTATTTGTAGTGTGGAAGGTGCTTGGTGCACTGTGGGAAATAATAAAAAGGTCGTGGACTATTACCTGGTGTCAGGAGTCGTACCTGAGGGTTCGAGGGTGCACTACTGCCCCCTACTGCCACACTATATATATATATATATATATATATATATATATATATATATAGATATATATATATAGATATATATATATAGATATAGATATAGATATATATAGATAGATATGACAACAACACTCATATCAATGACAAAACAATTACATTAACAATCATCTTACGTTATATTTAAAATGTTTACTTTTCTTTTTCATAACTTCTTTAACACACTACTTCTCCGCTGCGAAGCGCGGGTATTCTGCTAGTACCGTATAAACAGTGGTAAGTCTGTGAGATTTGAGGCATTCTGACAAAGGCTACATATTTATAATACAAAAGGGGAAAATAGAGTAAAATATTACTCTACCAAGACAAAACAACACTAAAAGACCAAAGCCTTTAAATTGTATAATTTAATACTGAGAGATTTTGTCAGAAAAAGTCAACAGTGAGGATCGATTATATTCAAAATACACAGAACCTGGGTGATTTGGACTCACTGGGCAGAATTGTGCTTCCATGATCTAAATGTATCAATTAGCTCTACTATAAAACTTACACTGCAATCTTAGCCTCTTGATGGCCCACAGCTCTTAGTATACAATATATCTGCATTATCTCTGGACTGTTAGCAGTTTCCCAAGTTATCGTTGATAGAGCTCATAAATTTCTCAGTCTCTGATTAGAAGATAAAATATGTTACATTCAGTAACTATGTCACCTTGAGGGTTGTTTTCATTTTAGTGAATTTGATTCCATACAAGCAAATATATCAGTTAATAAAATGCAGAATTATTCTGGCAAACAGGATATGCACATAAATTGCTCAGGAGAGCACAGGGCACAAGGGCTGCTAGCTGGAGTGTTTCACTTCTAAAAGTCACAAAAGGTTTGCCTGTAATGTTTCTTACATATTTCACACAACTGATTGTTTTTTTTTTAGAAATGTTCCACAAACACTAAATATTAATAAGGATTAATACTGTGTAATTCCCTAAGTCTGCAGGAGGGAATACATAAAGCTTAAAAAATAACTTAGACAGCATAACAATAAGGAATATCTGGTTTTACCCTCTAGTGGTTCCTTGCCAAAGAGGGTAAGTTAGCTGCTTATTTGTAGCTACTTATTCAACTGGCTACCAATTTGGACACTTTCAAAACTAGGCTTGATGTTATTTTGGAGGAATTAAGTGGATAGGACTGGCAAGCTTTGTTGGGCTGAATGACCTGTTCTTGGCTAAATTTTTCACATTTTCTATTTGTAGCCCAGTTATTTAGTCACTCATGCTACTTATTTACTTGCTATCAGCTACTTATTTTTCATAGTTTATTAGATTTAGGTCCTTATTGTATTTAATTAGGATGAAATAATGTTTTAAAAGGAAATTCATTTTGATTGCATGGGAAATTTGTCTGGCCCAATGCTGGCACACTGGTCAAACTCACCAGCAAACCTGTGTGGAAACCAGGAGGCGCACAGATCCCCAATCACCCGACGCACCAGACACAGAGGCACAAGTCCAGTACAAGTCACGTTTATTTTCAGCTGGGGAGCTCTGTTTCCCCGCTCTCCACAGCACAGCACCAAATAGCACAAATAGACAGTTCTTTCTTGCTCTTCTGTCTCTCTGCATCCATTCCTCCACTGACAACCTTCATCTTCTCCCACCTGACTCTGACTCGTTCTGTGAGGTAGCAGGCTCACTTTTAACTCCACGTGACTCATTAAGGAGGTCTGGAATTACTCCAGGCTGTGGTGGAAGCCCAACGTAGGTTTATGCAGCTCCTGTAGCTCCCACAGCTCCCCCTGGAGGCATCCCTGGAACCCAACAGGGCTGAGCAGACCAATACCAAGTCCCATATAGTCCTAGAGGGGCCGTTACAACCCAGAGAGGCTGCCAAATAGCATTTTGGGGTAGATAGCACCTTTCAAAAGCCATCTTCCCCTGTCCTTCCCTTAAGGAAGCATCCCAGCTGGGTAAAGACGCCATCCACCATTCGTCACACCACTACAGTAATCCCTTCTGGAACGCAGAACCCAGCGATAGATGAAAATCAGTTCTGAAGTAGAAACAGAGAGAGCATATGTTTGTGTAGTTATTTTTATATATTTTAAGCGAGATTAAAGCAAACAATAAAAAATCAATAAGTGTGCTTTTGGAAGCACCGCGATAAAGCGGCCGGCATTTCTTAGAGGTGCGTTCATATCCACTAGGCAAACAGCTTCTGTGCAAACAGCACCTCTTCTCACAGCCCCTCCGTCAGGCGCCGAGAATGTCAGAGAGGGTGAGATAGAGGCAGAGATAAGCAGACAATCAAGCTCCGCGCTCGATGCATATCTTATAGCATTGAGGAGTTTTAGTTAATATGTAATACATGCTCTGATTGGGTAGCTTCCAAAGCCATCCGCCAATAGCGTCCCTTGTATGAAATCAACAGGGCAAACAAACTGAGGAAGCGTGTAGCATAAATTAAAAGAACCAGCGAAAAATCCGTGATATATATTTAGATGTGCTTACATTTAAAATCCGCGATAGAGTGAAGCCGCAAAAGTCGAAGTGCGATATAGCGAGGGATTACTGTATATCAACAATACCAGATCAGAGATTCTTAATGGAGACTCTAAAGGAATAAATTGCATTGGGCCATCTTAATTTTCATAGTTTTGAGAGAAGAGAGATCCCTGTGTTAAATTGCAGCTGAGTTTTATCCAGTCGAACATGGGTACACTAGTCAAATTCAGTAACGAACTTGGCACACTCCCATTTGTAATGGTATTTTTGGTATTTAATAATAAATACAATTAATGTAATAATACAAAAACTAAGTACAACATACTTTAATGGCAATGGGTAAGCAGAATGTATGTGTTTCATTAAATAGTGTATGCATTACTCTATGTAGTACATGCAATATTAAGAATGAACATGGTGTGCGGGCAAAAACTAAATTTTGGAATGAAATCTATATAATCTTCCCTATATAAGCTATACAAATGGGGAATTTGTGAACAATCTGGTGGATGTAGGTTCAATGGTGTGGATTTGCATACCAGTGAAATACCTGTCTCATATTCAGCTTTAAATACATTAAAGTGATTTTCTAGTTGTAATATATGTTTAGTTTAAGTTTTTATTTAGTTTTAGTTTTTGAGCAATAAACTCTTTGTTTCATCACATTTTATTAGTTTTGTTTTACCCACCAAAAAAGTCCACATGGAGACTGTTTTCTAAGTCTAAAATCACAGTGTTCTTTTTAGTTGTCAACTTGTATATCATTCATGTTGTACCTGTCAACTTAATAGACACAGTCTTACTGCCTGTAACAGAATTCCATTTCTCATGATAATGTGACAGCTGAAGGCTTCCAGTATCATCAAAAAATGAAAGACTCAAATAGGTAGTGTGCTCTGATGTCATTTGTTATTTTAACCTGCAACAAGTCTAAGCAAATAATTATTCAACTTCCAAAATTATTTCCGTTTTATTTTTTAGATTCCCTTTGCTTACAGTAACATCACCGTACATATACACTTATTTTATATTCATTTTTGACATTTCCTGATGCTGACAAAATGTCATCCTACCCATTTTCACTCTTTTGAAAGTGTATTTTTTCAAGTAATTCTTGTATTTGTTATTTTGTAAATATTTTTTAAGTCACTACTTCAACACTGTTAAAACAGAAATAACAAAAAATAGAGATTCATGTTTTTCCATATTTATTGTGCTGTTTTGCAAACATATTATTTACATCAACTGCTGAGCATCAGTTACATCAACATCTTAGATCAGAGGTAGGCAACGTGGGGTGCCACAGTGGCTGCAGGTTTTTGTTCCAACCCAGTTTCTTAATGAGAGGTCTATTACTGCGGATGAAGCACTAATTGCTCAAGTAAAATTTTGATGCTTCATTTTAGAAGTCTCACTTGTTAAGGTTCCCCGCCCATAATTGCCTCTTTAAAGTCAGCATCATGTTTCAGTGGCATAAGAGAAGATAACCTCATAGCACCATGATCAGCACCAAAAAGATCTAAATTGCAAGAATTAATGTTTTATCTTGAAACCAACAAAATGCAAAATAAGGAGGTTAAAACTTTCCGCCAGCCCAAATTAGCATGCTTGTTGCCTTTTGATGAACACAAGCGACTTTCTCAATTTGCCACCTCTTACAGTGGCCTATTTTCCCTGTTTTCCAGAGAGCCTTCACACCAACTTCCTCTGAACTCTAGACTCACTGCAATTCTAGCACATAGATGGCTTTAAAATCCTTCTTGGATTTAATTCTAAGATCAGGGGAAAACCTATTAAATCTCATGAGCACTAGCTAAGTGGCTGGCTTGTGGAAAAATTAATCCAGAAGCCTTAAAAAACCAGGCCTACCCGCCATGGCCTTTGCTGCTTGCTTGGGTTGTGCTGGTCCAGTGCCAGTCTCTGACAAAATAGCTTTCTTAAACAAAGATTCCTAAAACTATAGTGCACTAGCTCTCTTTTTTAGAAGTACTCTTTAGAGATTCCCTTCACCCCCTTGCTGTCCCAGGAGGCCAACATCTGTCCACAATAGCATGAAAATATGAATTGTTTTTTCACTTTGACCCTAAAACTCCTATGGTTGATATTTTCATCTATTTCTAGTTTTCATATATTGGGTCAAAGTTTATAACGGCTGTCATGGATGGCCGGCAGTTCAGTCCGGCCGGGACGTCCCTGAAAAAGAAGAGTGGAGGAAGGCAGCCTTTTCAGAGCACTGCCTCCCCCAGGATGCTAGGTGGCAGCTCCCCTGGACAGCAGCGGTTCCCCGGATTCCCTCAGGGCATCCTGGGACATGGAGTCCGTTTCCTCGCCAGGGGGAGCGCACAAAGAACTTGGGGACTCCTGTTGTTACTACAACCCGGAAGTACTTCGGAGTCACGAGGATGGAAGCCCGCAGTACTTCCGGGCTACTTGTGGACGGATGATGTGGTGTTTGACCCAGAGGAAGAGAAGGAACACTTCTGGGTCATGGACTATTTAAAGGACTTGGCAGGTTGGGTGACGAAGCTGCTGAGAGTGGAGGATTGTTGTATTGACTATTGTTTTTAATTATTATTGAGTATTAGAGAATTGTGGAGTGTGTAGTGCTTTGTACACCTTATTGAAGAAAAACATTAAAAATTCTACTTAGTGCTTTTATACGTTTGTCCTGGACGTCTGCCTGTTGGGTTTTACGGGGCAACAGCGACCCCTAGCGTCTATACGGCATACAATGTTTTTCTGATGTAGACTAGTTATTCTTAGAAATATATTCACAGTTGTGTATTTTCCTTTTTTATGTGACCTTGAGTGTGTCTTTTTGACCTTGGTTAACATTTAGCAGCCGTCCTCTTAGCTCCTGCTTGTCATAAGCTTAACTGGTGCTTGATAAACCACATTCAAGAGTGATCAGATGCTAAAAAAGTGCCCGCTTATTCCTTTTAATATTTAATTATGTATCATTTATCTGCCTTTATATTGACAACAATACCAGTGCTTTCAAAACATTAACATCTTGACAACACCTACATTTCTGGTTTTAATGCCTGGCTTGTGCTTGTCTATTACTTATGAAAAATACATTAATCTAATGTTCAAGGATATGTGGAATGATAATAAAGCAAACGTGACCTTCTTTTCATTCCTACCATACACTGATTTAATGATATTCTTCAGATTGTTATAAACTGTCATTAAGACAGGACAGGCAATCCATTATAGGATGTTCTCAGAGCTGCTGATCTGTAAACAGCAGTAAAGGGTTTTGCAGAGCAGAATGAAGTGACAGCCAATGAAACAAGAAACATGATTTTTCAAAACAAGAACAGACAAGTGGTTATCAGACAAGCAGCTAAGCAGTGACTTCAAAATGGATTGACTAAATTGCAGATCCTTGAACAGCTTACAAATAAAGGAGGATAACTGCTGCATTTCTACATATTTGTTGACACTTAATTTTTATCAGTCTATGTCAGAGTAAATTTAACATATGTGAGACTCATTCACGGAAAAGATTGCTTTCTTAGAATAAACTGTATTGCATGAAACAGTATAATACATGAAAAAGAGCAGAAGACAAAATAGGATTATGTTACACTTTACTTTTTCTTAACTAGCTTTATTTATTTTCATTTTGCCGTAATACTTTGTTCTTTCTGTGAAAAATTAGTCTCCATGAATGTAAATTGTGAGACTACCGAACCCACTATTTAGTGGTAAGTTCCTATAATTAACTTTCCTATATCACCCCCATTTTATGGAGACATTTGCTGGTGCGAAGAAAACGAAAGAGGACTATGCTGCAGTTTAACTAGTTGGAGCAGCACATAACCAAGCCTAACCAAGCAACAGCACCACATAAATAAACTGAGTTCAAAATATTTCTTCATTAATATATTGTATTATAATGTTAAGTCCTTTTATTGTGGGACACTGCTTTTAAGTGTGATGGCTCCTAAGAAAATGGCCCTGAGAGGCTTGCTATAAACTTCCTGTTTGAAAAGGAGTTAGCAGTGTTTCACTTTAATAAGTCAAGCAGAACATAGCTAAGGAAAGTTGTTTTTTTTAGAGGTGCAGCAGCATGTGAAAGGGAGTCACCTGACTAAAAGAATTGTGATTCCAAGAATTAAGGCAGAAGAAGCCAATAAAGTTAGGTGACATATAGGATGGATGACAGAGTAGAAACATACAGTACTTCGAAAGTGGTTGGGACTAAGGCATGGAAATATCTAAGAAAATTTTGAACCAAACATTCTGTCTACATTTTTTGAAGCTGTATTGAGGATGCAAGGCCTCCAAAGGTCATAAAGGACCAGGACAGTAAGTGTAAGCCTGACCCTAGTAGCCTGACCAACAAACTTTACTGGCAACCTATCCAAGATGGAAAATGGACAGCAGGCTTTTAAAGTTCAAAATACCTTACATATCCCAAAATATATCAAAATCCTTTTCAGGAAAAAGGAGAACTGTAAACCCCTTGACTTCAGAAAGCAATCCACAAAGAATCTTCATAAAGAAGAGGATTTATTTGAAATCAGCCAAGAAGTGAAGCCACAACAAACCGCTCCTCATTTCATATCCAATAACTGTAAACCCAAGAACCTAAAAATTCAAAAGCCAGAAAAAGACAACACCCATCAAATAATGTATTCTTCAAAACCAACCACAATTAACCACAATTGACCACTGACGGACCCACTGACTATCTTCATTTCTATACTGGAGGAAGTTGATCAACATGTAATACATAGGTATAAAAGGTAAATAAACAGATGAGCAATGCTAAAAAGTTTACATAATTTAACAAAAACACATAAAAAATACTACATCGGATGTAATGCAAATGACAAAAGATGTAAAAATCAATAACCCATGGCTGAAACATAACACTTTCAAGCATATTTCTGTTTATATTACTGGCTTTTGAGCTATTAACTTGAGAAGAGACAGAGCACTGCTCACACATTAGTTTGGATATGCCTTATAAACCAGACATTAGTAGACTATAAGCATTTAATCAACTATGCTATTAACATTAGAAAAATCATTAAAATAATAAGACTTTTGTAATATGTTACTGTCATTTGCCATTGTTTTATTGCAGGTTAAAAGGTTTTATAACATGCAGGCTGTAAATAGCTGCTTATAATGGATACCCAAAAAGACATTTTCAACAATGATTTGTTATCATTGTACATGCAATATTTTGTGCATATTTATTTGTGGTTGGTTTTTAAAATGTTTGGTGTTTGTGTTTTCTGTGTTATATTAATTTTTGTCTTATTGTTAGGAGGTCTTAACGTTGACCCTATGTTTTAATTGCTAGTGTGCACCTAGGGGGTTTTTCACACATCTTGGCATGTTTTGAAGGATTTGAATTTAATGACCAGTACAGCTAAACAAAACAAAGAGGTTATTGGAAACCCTGTGGCGGTGCGGGTCTGGCTCCATGCTCCCTCTTCCAGTTTTGGGAGCCTCTGGACTCCAACACCAATGATAACATAATCGAATGAGCTGACAGATAGGGACAAATCATGCTAAGCAACGGGATGGTACAAAGTGCAAAAGTACTTTTATTAACAATAAAAAAAAAAAACAGTTTTTGTCCAAAAGTGCAGATCTCAAAGTTCATAAATAATTCATAAAAACAAAGAAAAAATCCAAATATGTAAAACCAGGCTAAAAATGAGAATAAAAACCAGCAGACACTAGGTCAAATGAGCCGACCCCAACTCCTTCTATGTCTTCCAGTTCAACTATTGCTTGTTCAGCTGGAGAGACTTCAACAGCCGCGGTCAACTCAATCCCAACCCCCATCTTGGCTGCTTCTGTAAGGTTCTGCCAGACCGCTTGGGGTTGGTTTTCCTCTCGTGATCCTTCACACCCATGCAGTCGTCCCTCAGATCCCTGGAGAGGAATGCCCCCTTGATCGCACCCAGTCCTCAGCACAATCAGTGGGTATGATCTGTCCCTAGAGCGCCAATCCCTCACTCTGTCGCGGGACCCCTGACCACACTGCCTTCATTCTTTCTCTAGCTGGTTGGCTCGTCCTCTTTCTCTGCCCCAATGTCGCACTCTTGTTCTGCAAGCCTTTCTTTAGTTTTTCCTTTCTTCCTTTTCCCTGTGTAAGCCTGTGGCTCCATGGGCACAGCGTCTCAATCATGCACCGCAGGAAGCCAATGAAGCAATTGAGAATGATAGCACCTTCATATTCAGGTGTGTCTCCCCCCAATTACCACATCAACTCCCCGCGGACTGACATGGCCAAAACTGGCCATTTGTTTGGAGCTGCAGATCTGCTATGTATATCACAAACCCCCAAAGACATACCAACTTAGTAAAAATGCAAACGTAAAAAAAAAAGCAAATCAATATGTACTCATTCCATGATTACAGTATAACAATAATAGATCTATCCAAAGATCATCAGCTTGCGGTTTACTAACACTTCACAGATCACTTTCAGTAGTTTAAAAAACATCCAAAGTGCATCATGGGAATAAACATTAATTTATTCATTCAATTTCTGAACCCATCAAAGAAATTATGTCTTTCATAGCAGCATGCATACTCTCTTTCTCTACCCTGAAATACAAAGAATTTGAGCCTTGAGAAGGCCTGTGACATGTCATCATGCCGCACCTCCTCTGATCTTTCTTCAATAAAAGCCCAGCACTTCAGAAGTTCAGGGTCTTTTTTTGACCAAGCAAGGAATAAGACTCGCAAGTGTTGCCCTAACCACTGATTTATTTTATTAAGGCCACCACAGGAATTAAAGAAGTTAGCTTCTGGCACTTCTACTGTTTTATCTGCTTTGTTACAATGTACTGCATATTAAAATAGAAGAGGGAAAATAAAGAAAACTAACAGAAAGCAAAACTGCAAGTTTTATATTTTAATTCTCAAGTACAATATAACATGTTGTTGCCTTGTATGTAACTTTATAAATTAAAATATTATGTAACTTTCTAAACTAAAACAATGGTCTTACACATTTTTCATTCAGTTTTTCACAGTATTGTTTTCTTAAAATATGACAAAGCAAAAGGAAAATGAGATTCTTATAAATATTTAATCCATTATTGTATTAAATATTTAAATATTTAATTAATATTCTTGGAAGTCTATCTATACTTAGTTGTTCTACATATTCTTTATAAACATTTGTAAAATAGTCAGGGGTCTCAAATGATTTTTTAGATGAATTATGCTGAAATCTTATAATTTTTTATCATAAAAATGAGCACAATTGGTATTAATTATTCATGGATGTTTATGTTCTTGACAGAAACGTGAAAGCAGGGCATGGATTTTGCTGGCTATGGAGGTAGGCTTGCTGCGGTTCATAAGACAGTTTATTTGTCACCAGGGGCCTCATGCATAACGCCGTGCGTAGAATTCGCACTATAACATGACGTAAGCACAAAAGCCGAAATGTGCTTACGCACAGAAAAATCTAGATGCAGGAATCTGTGCGTACTCCAGTTTCCACGTTCTTCCGCTACATAAATCCTGGTCAGTGTGAAAAGCAACGGTCGTGCACATGCTTTCTGTCCTGCCCCAACTCCTCCCAGAATTATGCCTCTATGAATATGCAAATCAATATAAATAGCCCTTAAGCTCAGCCTTCTGTGAAAAGATAATGGGAAAAGCACGGGGGAAAATATAAGAATTTCAGCAAATACCAAATGGAGGCAAGAAAAAACTTATTATTTGTTGGTTTAAACAGTGGTATAATCAACAAAAGGAAGTTGATTGAGTGACAGAGTGTCGGAGAAAATCGAAAGCTCAAGTCCACAAAGTCGCACAGTACCTGAAATAAAAAAGAAGTTGTCACATATCTAAGTCGCCGTGAAAAGCGAGTGAAATAACGTCTGAGTGTCGTATGAAAGCTTATTAGGGTACAGAGAAAAAAAAAAGGCACACAGTGGGGAAAAAAGCAGAAAATGTCAACTTTAATCTTGAAATTTCCACTTTAATCACGTAGTTTATTTTATCATTAAAGTAGAACATCATAAACTTCATCTTAAAATCGATTAATTTACTAGTTTCTCAAATCCCATCGTAACTAAAGTAACTAAATGCTTTGTTTTGTATTTGATCTTCTTTGTGTTCTGTGCGTGAATCACTACATGGTTCTTAAACCAGCTTTCTCTTCCTCCAACAGGACACAGAGTCTATTACATTCGTAATGTTACAGCTGTCTGAATAATTAAAATACTGAGATGTATACGTGATATCTTTTTCATGATGATAGGAATGAAAGAACATTATTAAACATGGGAACATGGTGGAGGTACTGTCTCTTTCAAATGTACTAACCCCCAATTCCTGTCCTTACTTTTCTTTCTCCAAATACCCAATCGCCACACAATAAGCTCTGTAATAGATGTTAAGCCATCTGTAAGCTTACAACGATGATTCTTCAAGACTTTTAAGGAACATTGAAATATCCTCGTAGTACGTGTTTAATTATTCTATCCATCTATCCTTCCAGCATACAGCAATCAATCAGGATCAATCTGTGAACTAGCTAGTGCTGCGGGACAATGTCCTCACATGTTTAATTTTTTTTTTAATTTTATTAATCTTATTGTAGTCATTCCATACAAATAAATACATTTTTACAAAAAAAAAAAGGATGAAAACAACACCTCCAAGAAAGAGAGCATGGCCAACGGAGTAAAACTTAAACCTTGTAAACATACCTAAATTGCTTAGTTTAAAAGGGCAATAGTGATGAATGGAGAAGAAAAAGAAATGCGGAAAGAATTGCTTCCTCGCTGCTTTAAGAGTTTATTCTAAAATATTATTGATTAGATCCTGCCAGGTTTTGAAAAAATTCTGTACTGATCCTCTAACTGAGAATTAGATTTTTTCCAATTTCAAATAGTATAAAACATTAGTTACCCAATGACTTAAAAGAAGAGAGTTAGGATTCTTCCAGTTTAGCAAAATAAGTCTGTGTGCCAATAGTGTAGTGAATGCAATCACAGTTTGTTTGTCCTTCTCCACTTTAAGCCCATCTGGAAAAACACCAAACACAGCTGTTAATGGGTTAAGAGGAATTGTGACAGATTAGATCTTGACCTGGGAACATTTTGGACAGTTTTAAGCGAGACAGATGTGCTCGATATATAATTTTGAGTTGAATAACTGTATGCTTTGTGCATATGGAGCTCAAGTGAATTCTCTGCATTGCTACCTTCCACTCCTTTTCTGATATATTGAATAAGAAATCTTTTTCCCAGTGTCCTCTTGGATCTTTGAAAGGGAGGGATTGTAAAATAATTTTATATATTGCAGAGATGGTGTCTAAGTCCTCGAAATTGAGCAATATTTTTTCCAGCCTGGAGGAGTGGGCAAGATGAGGAAAATCGGGCAGGTTCTGTTTAACAAAGTTCCTAATTTGATGATAGTGAAAGAAATGTGTTTAATTATGAACAATACAGATTATTTAAATGAAGTTAGTTTTATCTGTATAATATAATCAACATATTTTGCTGCATTTCATCTTAAAAATGATATCGTCATCATATGTAAATACGCACTTTATAAAGTGGCACAGGTTGTGCAATATTATAACTGAAGTGCAAACAGTTCTACAAGGAGCACTTGATGGACTGATTGACTGTGTTTAAAGTTTTTGGGATGAAACTGTTTCTGAACCGTGAGGTCCGTACAGGAAAGACTCTGAAGCCTTTTGCCGTGGTGGTTGATGCTGTATCCCAATAATTCTCTTTCTGCTGTAATTCCCCACTCACATACAGTTATATAAATACTCCGAGTGGTGCAGTGAGAGTAATAAGGAAAAAGATGATCTGCTGTGGCAACCCCTAATGGGAGCAGCTGAAAGCAGAAAAAGAAGGTGCAGTGAAAGTAACAATGCTAAAGCAGCTATTGTATTTAGAATAGTTTGACCATTCTGTGGACCATTATACAGTATTGTTACTGGTTAATTACAATCAGATACATTACACTAATAAACAATATGCAGTTAGTTTCAGTGTATTTATAAAGCCGCGTCAGGAATGTGCATCTAAGAAAGAAAGGGTAACCACAGAGGAACAGTAGCACTGCTTTGACGTTGGGTGCTGCCAGTCTGCAAAACCGTGCAGAGAACTTGAGTACGATGTGGAAAAATACAAAACAGCTTGATCAATCTGGTGTACGTGACAGGAGCCATGCAGACCCTGCTTGCCCATGGTGTACGTGACAAGGGTCATGAAGACCCTGTGTACCCAAAGTATGCGTGCTAAGTGCTACTTCTTGTTTTAAGGTTACTACACAAAAAACCACAAGTGTGGACTCATCGAGCCCCAGACTAAGGAAACTAACAGATGTATTCCACCTTTAGATTTCTGGTAGTACTGATTCAGGCTAATATTTTGAAATACTTGTGTAACTAAAGTCATAAGACAAAAGCCCTATAAAAATTTGGGACACCAACCCCTCGGGGCAGACGAAGGGCAGGTGTCCTAGGACTGTGCTTCTCTGCCATTTTACCTTTGCCTGGTATGTATCAATAAAAGATTTTTACTAACTTTAATTATACTTCTCTGTCTTCAGTCACAAGAAACGACACTATAGAAAAAGTGTCCATAACGACAGGGTTTGAGGTACCGTGGAAATGTGCGTGGCTTTACGCCAACATTTCTGTGCGTACGCACTGTTTATAAATGAGGCCCCAGGTGAACTCTACTTTCTTTGATTCTTTTGAAGTCCAAGGGACGAAAGTCAGGTGAATAAAAGATTTATATTGCATTTTGGTTTATCATTCTTCTTGACCCGCTAGCTCATTTTTATCTGATTTTTGCAAATTTTTATCATCAATCACCAAGCTTGGGAGAGTAATACTTATAGCTGATTTTAACTTTCATGTTAATGAAATGACTGCGGAGAGCTGGCACCCTGCCCGGGGTTTATTTCCTGCCTTGTGCCCTGTGTTGGCTGGGATAGGCTCCAGCAGACCCCCGTGACCCTGTAGTTAGGATATATCGGGTTGGATAATGGATGGATGGATGTTAATGAAATGAACTGCAATGCAGCATCTGATTTTTTGTGTATGATTGAACATTTTTATTTTACCCAGCATGTTTCAGGTTCTACACACATTGGGATGAATATGTTAGTTCTTGTTTATACATATGGTTGTAATGTTGATTATATTGATTTTATTGAGCTTACTTTTAGTTACCACAAATGCACTTTGCCTAACATGTTGATCTTGTTATTATCTACTCATACACAAGTTATTAATGATGCTGTGGTATGTCAGCTTTGTACTCTGTTTAAAACCTGGAATTACTTTATTGGTGATGATGCTGAGGCATTTTTCACACATTTAATGACCAATGTACTGTAGCGACCCGTGGTCGAGTCTTGAAGATTTTCAAGCCGATTTCGCCGTGCACCTCTTCCAAGCTGTCGGCTAGCGGATTGCCAGCATTAGGCACGCAGCTGTACCCAGCTCTTTAAGTCGAGCCGTGTCCCATACACCGCACGACTCGAGCGTCCTCGGCAGCACGCAGCTGTACCCAGCTTCTCAAGTAACGAGCACTCGTGTCCCATACACCGCACGACTCCGAGTGTCTCAGCATTAATTGCTTAGATGAAATCTTAGCAATGAATAACAGCTCTGTCCTGTTGTATCTCTTTATTCACAGATAGCCAGAAAGCAAAGCTCAAATTCATCCGCTTAACCACTGTCAAGGTCAACAACAAAACGACATTTCTTAACGGCGGTATCTATTTACATTTTACAACCCGGACGGCGATATCCCAACCCACCCCACCGGGCTGCGCACAAACACATATAACATTTACAACAGGAAAGACAATTACGAACTTAGTTAATCTTTACACACAATAACTTTCACATAAATTTCCCATGAATTCCCCACAACTATTTTACATAATTTACCCACAAGGCGTCACTCCGCCAGCGCGGACTGCCGGGTTGCTACACAGCCCCCCCCCAAGAGGGTTAGTGTCCCCACAACCCTAATTTTCACAAACAAAGTCTGATAAATGTCCTGGCCGGCGGACACGCTTGGGCCTGCCTGACTCTTCATCACCGTGCCAGGCTCAGTCCTGAGACTGTCAAGTTCTGTCTCGCACCGAGGGTGGATGTTGGAGAGTTGCTTTGGTTCTCAAGTCTTTCTGGTGCTGGGGCCAATGGGTGGTATGGTGCCAAACGGTCTTTATGCAGCACCACCCGTCTGCCCCGTCCAGGCATTCGGACTCGGAAAACCACGTCCAAAATTGCATCCAAAATTTCTCCAGGTCCCTGCCAATGGTGCGTCAGTTTTGGGGACAACCCCGCTTCCTCTGGGGCAAAACACCCACACTTTGTCCCCTTGCTTCAGGGTTGGACCATGCGCCGAGTGTCATATGCCCGCTTCTGGCGGGCTCCAGCTCCCTCTAGGGCCTCTCTGGCCAGTTGGTGTACAGTGTCCAGTCGCTCTTTCAATCGCCGGAGATAGTCCGTTTCTGACCGCCAGCAAGCTCAGGCTCAGGGGGTGAGCCAAACACCAAGTCCACCGGCGTGCGCATCTCCCTTCCGAACATCAGCCCCGCCGGTGTGCACTGACTCGATTCCTGAACAGCCGTCCTATACGCCCACAAGACCAGAGGCAAATGTTGATCCCAGTCTCTCTGGTGTTGACTAGTGAGGATCGCAAGTTGGCGCCAAGGTGCGGTTAAACCGTTCTACCAGTCCATCGCTTGCGGGTGAAGGGGTGGTCCGGTCTTCTTCACCCCATCCGCTGACACACCTCTTTAAACAACCGCTCTCAAAGTTCCGCCCTGGTCGCTGTGCAGTTCATTCGCACCCAATCGAGTGAACATTTCGTCCAGCAGTTTTGAGCGGCTGTGGAGGCACTTTGATCTGAATGGCGTATGCCTCCGCCATTTGGTAAAATAGTCCATCGCCACTAAAACAAAACGATTTCCGGCCTCTGTGGTAGGGAAAGGACCCAGCACATCTACCCCAATCCTCTCCATGGGAGCCCGACGAGATACTGTTGTAGTGGCGCGTGAGAGCGCTGACCAGGTCCTTTCTGCGCGTGCAAACGTCACAGCAGTGGACGTGCATCTCCGCATCTTGTCGACATCCGGGCCAATAGAATCGCTGCCGCAGGCGACGACTGTCTTTGCATTTCCAAAGTGCCCAGATCCAGCTGCTCCATGAACCCAACGGAGGACCGTTGTGCGTAAAGCCATGGGAACCAGAAGTTGCAAATGGTCAGTACCCCCTCTTGGTGCCTGCCATCTTCGTAGATCACACCATCGTGCAACTCCAGGCTGCCCCACTGCGAATGTAACAACTTGAGTTCCGCCCTTGGGAAGATACGGTTTGCCAATCGGGGCATTCCTGGGTCTCCAGCCAGCCCCTTACCTCCTTCAGCACTTGGTCGTCTGCTTGTAGTTGCCTTAACTGGTCGATGGTGAATGGTTCCTCTGCTCCATCCGTTTCTTCTAGTCCGCTGCTGATGATGATGGTCCCATACCCCTTTCCTCTTGCCGGCTGCAATATCGGCAGTCATCGAGGACATGGCCGCCTGGAGAGGGCATCAGCATTTGCATGCTGCCGTCCTGGTCGATGTTGCACCTCGAAATCATACTCCTGAAGTATTTCTATCCACCTTGCCACCTGGCCCTCAGGTTGCCGGAAGTTTAACAGCCATGTAAGGCTAGCATGGTCAGTTCGAATCGTGAACTTAGTGCCCAAAAGGTAAGGCTTGAAGTGTCGCACTGCCAAGATCACTGCCAATAGTTCCCGCCGGGTAACACAGTAGTTTTTCTCCGGCCGACTGAGGCTGCAACTATAGTAGGCCACCACTCTTTCTCCGGTCTCCCCTTTGGGAGAGTACTGCGCCGACCCCACATTACTGGCGTCCGTGTCCAAAATAAAGGGTTGGTTGGGGTCAGGGTATGCCAGGACAGGTGCACTGGTAAGAGCAGCTTTGAGTTGTTGGAAGGCATCGGCGCAGTCCTCCGTCCACTCGAACTGTTGGCCCTTACTGTTAGCTGGTGCAAGGGGTTAGCAATAGTTGCAAAGTTTTTCACGAATCTTCGGTAGTATGAGGCTAAGCCCAGAAAGCTCCGCAGCTCGGTGACGTTGGCTGGTGGGGCCAGTTGCTCGCGGCAGTCACCTTTGTTGGGTCGGTAGCCACTCCACTCTCGCTAACCACATGTCCCAGAAACTGAGTCTGTTGGGAGAGGAGGTTACATTTTGCGGGGTTCAACCGCAACCCGGCGCTACTGAATGGCCGTCAAGACTTCCCGTAAGTTGTGGATAGCCTGATCAAAGTCTCTGGCATGGATTAACAAATCGTCCAGATAGACCACACACCGGGTTCGGGGAATGTCTTTCAGCACCCTCTCCATCAGTCTTTCAAAAGTGGCGGTCGTTACACAGCCCAAACGGCATCACTTTGAATTGCCACAACCCTTGCCCTATGGTGAATGCGGTTTTGTGTCGGTCCTCTGGTGCTAGTTCCACTTGCCAATACCCACTGCGCAAGTCCAAGGTGCTGAACCAGCAGGATCCAGTCACATAATCCAGTGCATCATCGATGCGTGGCAGTGGGTACGAGTCTTTTCGAGTGACTTCGCTTAACCTTCGAAAGTCCACACAGGGGCGCCAACCCCCCGCTTTCTTCCGTACCATGACCATTGGTGCAGCCCAGGGGCTGTCCGGGCTCAATGACGCCGTTGGCTGCCATCTCACAAATCATTTCCTCGGCAGCTTGACGCTTCGCAAGAGGCAATCGGTGGGGGCGCAAACGAATGGGAGTGGCATTGCCAGTGTCTATGTGATGTTTCACTAAATTCGTCTAGTACAGTCCTCCTCTCGAGCCGCAAAACGTCCACATAGTCTCTCAAAAGTTGCTGAAGTTGCTCCTGCTGTGTCGCTGCTCAGATGTTCCCCACTTCGACGGCCCAATTCCTCTACAGCGCGACGGTCTCAGCTGATGGGTGGTCGCGTGAGGAAGACCGTTGGGAAGCACTGGTCTGAGCTGCAACATTCTCCTGAGGATCCCCTTGAGCCTCTGCATCTCCTGAGCAACGATCGGGAGCCGGTGAGCCGCGGGATTCAGGCAAATCCAAGCCAGCAGCCCTTCCAGGACGGTTCCGCCCGCTTGGAGCGGCACAGTCTCATTACTTAAGCAAAGGACGGCCCTAGAGACATCAACACATGCTCCCCAGCGGGCCAACAAGTCCAACCCGATAATGCACGGATCTTTTATATCTGCAAGCCAGAATTGTGGTTGGTCTGGCTCGTCCCTACCATCACAGATAACAGTTTCTTTCCGGCATTACTGTCCGCTCACCCGTAACCGCGTAGTTCGCTATGTGTGGGGTCCAGCCCTCGGGAAGAAGACTAGCTGTTTGGGCAACACTCCTTTTCTCAGCAAACAAATAGTGGACCCCGTGTCCACTAAGGCACTGCATGGCCATCCATCAATAGTGCAGTCCAGGTATAGTCCAGTGGAAAATCCACAGCCCAACTTTGAAGCAGTCTTTGTTGAGGGGTGCTGAAAACGGAGCGAGGGCCCCTCACGGCCTCACCCGATGTCGCTTCCCGCGGTGATGCTGTACGAGGTAACGGACTTGGGGCGGGCAATCCCTGGCAAAGTGTCCTGGCTCTCCACATCGAAAACAGCAGTCCACTCGTTGTCTCTGTCGGGGTGGATGTTGATTGGGCGCGCTGACCTCCACTACCTCAGACAGGTCCCCTTCCACCCTTCGCTCAACGGCTCTGGTTAATCGACTCGGTCGTGGTGTTCGCTTTGCCGGTGACTCCGCCTGTAGTATGTCTTCGACCCGCTCAGCCTCTCTCATTGCCTCGCTCAAATCTCGGGGTGATGATAGACAGACATGCTGGCGAAGACGTTCTGGTGTGAGGCCCCGCAGGAAAGCATGAAGTCCGAGTTCTTCCCTCACTGTTGTCGAGAAGGTAGGATAACCTTTTCGTGTCAATACCCTGACGTCAGCGGCAAAGGCTCCTATACTCTCACCCTCATGCCGACGTCGGCTAGTCAGCTTGTCTCTGTTGCATTCTGCTGAAGTTCTTTGTCCAAAGCGACTGGTGAGAGCAGCTGTGAGAGCCTGAAGATCACGACACTCTTCTGATGTCAGATCAATGAGTACCTGTAGTGCGGGACCCTCCAAGGCAAGGGCCAAGTGTGTCGCAGCTTCTTCGCGGTTCCACTCATTGTGTATCGCGGCCAGGTCCACTTGTGCAAGGTAGGGCTCTAAGGGCGTCAATCCGTTGTATCGCGGCAGCTTAGCAGGTGACCGAGAGAAGAGGACCGGCCGACTGGTAACCTGGGGTATCGCGGTGGCTGCCGACGACCCACTCTGGCCGTGCTTGGACGATCGCAACACTGTCCGGGGAACACTGGCACCATCAGGTCGGTCTGCCTCTTTTCTCCGCACAGCTCCGCTGATCAGGCGTTTTAACGTAACGCTGTTCTCTAAGATGGCACGCTCTACTTCTTCAAGACTCTGTTCCATGACGGCGTCTTCTAAACAGCCTGGTCTCCCACTTCTGACACCAATGTAGCGACCCGTGGTCGAGTCTTGAAGATTTTCAAGCCGATTTCGCCGTGCACCTCTTCCAAGCTGTCGGCTAGCGGATTGCCAGCATTAGGCACGCAGCTGTACCCAGCTCTTTAAGTACGAGCGCTCGTGTCCCATACACCGCACGACTACGAGCGTCTCGGCATTAATTGCTTAGATGAAATCTTAGCAATGAATAACAGCTCTGTCCTGTTGTATCTCTTTATTCACAGATAGCCAGAAAGCAAAGCTCAAATTCATCCGCTTAACCACTGTCAAGGTCAACAACAAAACGACATTTCTGAACGGCGGTATCTATTTACATTTTTACAACCCCGGACGGCGATATCCCAACCCACCCCACCGGGCTGCGCACAAACACATATAAAATTTACAACAGGAAAGACAATTACGAACTTAGTTAATCTTACACACAATAACTTTCACATAAATTTCCCATGAATTCCCCACAACTATTTTACATAATTTACCCACAAGGCGTCACTCCGCCAGCGCGGACTGCCGGGTTGCTACAGTACTAATAAATTGAACTCTGTTACACCTTTGAAATCAGGTTGTGGTTACTTTGCCTTAGCTAAATCACTCTATCTGTATCTGTTGTGTTAGGCACTACTGTCGAAAGACTGAATGTTTATTATGGAAGGTCTCTAAAATTGGAAGTTTATCAACTTTATTTAAAAGATTTGAGTAGCATAGTGAAGGATGCTAGGGCTTCATTTTTTGTGCAATTAACATCTAATAGCAAACCTAACCCCAACGTTTTGTTTGATATCATTTCTAACATTGTCTCCCCTGTCTGTATTAGTGTTCCTGTGTTTTCTAATACTGATTGGGATAATATTCTCTGCTGCTTTATTGAGATAGTTATTTCTATTAATCAGATTTCAATGTTTTTCCAAACCTTGTGCAGACTAATCTTCCATGTTCTTTTAGTCTAAATTCTTTCTCCCTGGTATCTCTTGATAACCTTCTTACTTTCATCAAGAATTTGAATCCTTCATTTTGTTTGTTGGTTGTTCTTCCTGCTTCTCTTTTTTCATGAGTCCTTCACTTGATTAGCCTAAATTTGGTGCCCCCGATAAATTCTTCTCTCCCCACTGGCTGTGTTCCAACTTATTGGAAATATGCCATTGTGCAACCTTTATTGAAAAAACCTAATCACAATCCTTCTGTTTATATGCATTACAGGATATTTAAATAAATAACTATGTAATTAGTTAATAAAAAAGCAAATATTTGGTATCATAGATTATATAGTCATAAAATATAAGCAAATTCAATGTTTTTCTCTATGTTTCAAGCATACAGAGGAAATGAGAGAGAACGAATGGAGAATAATAAAAGGCAGCATAAAAAACTGAGTTTTCTTTTACTTTGACATGTACTTAGGCTAATTTTATTTTATTTTTCTGACAGTTCAGAAGCAAAAAAGTTTAGAAAACAAAATCAGGAAAACAATTGTTTAGCTCAATTTATTCTAGCTCCCTAGGCTGTAGAGAAAAAAAGTTTACACATTGTATCATTAACACATTTTTTTTACAATTTAAATTTCATTTGCCACAATGTGCTATCTTACCCAAATAGATTTACCAAAATATGGTAGGAATTAGAGTGTAAAAAAATCCACATATTTTCAGCTAACATCTCATTTTGATGAGCTTAAAGAATGGGCTCTCTAGAATTCTGCAAAGCTCAGCTATTTAGGAAGGGTTTCAAAGGAGAATCTGCTCATTCCAATTTTATTGTTTGCGTCTGCAGTGGTACAATGAATCACAAAGCCCAGGAAAACAATAATGATGATCTAATGTGTGTTTCTGGTCTTGGCGGGCTGAAAGAAAATTCACTAATAGCAAAGAGACTATTTCTGTACAAGGACAGAGAGGTCCTGATTATTTTTTGCCATGAGTGACTATTTCCCTGATGTAAAAATATCCCCAATTGTACAGCAGTAATATAGCAAACTTGTATTTTTAAAAAACACAATTTATTGTGCTGATTATAGTGCCCTACATCTTTGACTTGGTGTCCCAGCCAATCTTGTACAAATGAAAAACTATACTTCCCCATGTTACTTAAGAAAAAAGCTTTTTTAGACAGTTTTGGAATAAAGTCATCTTGTAAACAAGGAGGATATAAACCAGTGAACTTTTTTTTTTTTTTTTACAAGTTCTTCTCAAGGCAAAATACATTTAATTTCATCCTTTTGTATTATAAACCTGTCTTTTACATTACACAGTTGTGGGGAATTGTTGTCCAGCCAGGCAGCTTCAGATACTAGGCGGGAGGCAATCTTGGAAGGTTAGTGCATAAATTGCAGGGCACTCTCATAAATACTGTATATAACATAAACATTCATACTGGGCAGATTTTGAATCAATGCCTTTCTGTTAGATGTGTGTGGAAAACTCATACAGACATGGGAAAGCATATAGACTTCACAATGGCTGATGGTAATACCCACATACCTCAGCCTCTGAGAGGCATTGCTACACATTGTGCTACCATGCTGTTTCTATTATAATTCTAAAAAAAAATAAGCATTGATATAGATGTAGATAGAAGGAAGCAAATGTTTGCACCAAGCTGAAACAAGAGAAATGGAAAAAATTGTATCATTGCTACTGTACTTATCTGGAATACTGTATAGAGGATTCTAAGGTTTCAATTTTTGTGTTGCATCACTGGGCCATCATTTTTCATGTGAAAGTGATTCATAATCAGAAAAAATATGTTTTTTTAATTTATAATTTTATTTAATAATTAAAATTGAATACTTTAATAATTTATTTTTATTTATTGTGACATGTGTCTGATCAGGACAAGCTCAAGACCTTATAACATTGAACTGAATGAAGGCTTTAATTTGCTTGCCAGGACAAGCTCAAGACCTTATAAACGTTGAACTGAAAGAAGGCTTTAATTTTACAAAAATATTCCAGTAGTATGACTTCACATATATTAAGTTATACATTCACTTACTGTTTAGTTTATTGCAGAAATAACAGTTCAGACATGGCCATATCAAACAAATTATACTTTCAAAAGATGACAGTTTTGATAATGTATATTGAAATGTACACTCTTCAAAATACTGGTTCATTAATGCCATTTTATGGGTTGTGTGGTTCCTCATACAGTAGAACCACCGCTTGTCAAAGCACCATTTCATTTTGGGAAGGGTCCTTTGCATATGAAGTTGGTTCTTTATGGTTTGAAAACCTTCCTATGTAGAAAACAAAAAATGAAATCTTTAATATATGGTAGAATACCTAGCAGGGCACTAACAGATTAAGAAAACCTGAACTTGGGCTGTGTTATTGATTGCAGCGAGAGTCCTATTAAAATTATGACCCATTGGTATTTCACAAACCCGTTACCATGGTCATTTCCTATAAAGAATCTGTTACAGATCTAAATAAATAAAGGTTCTTTCGGGAACCTTCAACGGTTTAGTCTTTTGGGAACCAAAAATGGCTGGTTCCCCTATGGCTTTGCTCTGAAGAAGATACTGTGGCTCCTTCATTTTTAAGACTGTAGAGTGGATTGCACTATGTTTAATTAAGATTAGAACGTAAAATACAGTAATCCCTCGCTATATCGCTCTTCGACTTTCGCGGCTTCACTCCATCGCGGATTTTAAATGTAAGCATATCTAAATATATATCACAGATTTTTCGCTGGTTCTTGAGACTTCTGGACAATGGGTCTTTTAATTTATGGTACATGCTTCCTCAGTTTGTTTGCCCAGTTGATTTCATACAAGGGACGCTATTGGCGGATGGCTTAGAAGCTACCCAATCAGAGCATGTATTACATATTAACTAAAACTCCTCAATGATATAAGATATGCTTCCCACGCGGTGCTTGATTGTTTGCTTTTCTCGTTCTCTCTCACCCTCTCTGACATTCTCTGCGCCTGACGGAGGGGGTATGAGCAGAGGGGCTGTTTGCACAGAGGCTGTTTGCCTAGAGGATACGGACGCTCCTCTACAAAATGCTGCTTTATCGCATTGCATCGGCATACTTAAAAGCACGTATTGATTTTTTGATTGTTTGCTTTTCTTAGCGAGCGCTCTCTCTCTGACATTCTCTGCTCCTGACGGTGCTCCTTTGAAGAGAAGATATGTTTGCATTCTTTTAATTGTGAGAAAGAACTTTCATCTCTGTCTTGTCATGGAGCACAGTTTAAACTTTTGACTAAAGAGTGTTATTTCATGTCTAGAGGGCTCTAATAATGTTAACAGTGTGGGAGAGTTTATAAGGGCTTAAAATATATAAAAATAACCATACAAACATATGGTTTCTACTTCGTGGATTTTCACTGGGGGGGGGGTCTGGAACGCAACCCCCGCGATCGAGGAGGGATTACTGTACTCTTTAAATAGGCATTTAAAAAATAACTAATAATTAATATCAGTATTTACACCCTGTTAATAAAACAGCTCAAAGGTTCAAGGTTGCTTTATTTAGTCATGTGTACACAAGAAAACATGAAATTTGCCTTCTCAGTTGCATAAAATAACACAGAAATTAAAGAAATAGAGACAAGATACTGTCACGCATGCGCGAGTAGGAGGCCGCGGGCGGACCCGAAATCGCTTCGAAGGACGTTTGTCGGTAGGGAATGGCGGGGTACTAACCTTACTGCTCTCTCTTTCAGGAAAAAAGACGCTCCGCCATCATAACCTGACCGCACCACGTCCATTTCGCCCTTCCTCCGCCATCTTCCCTGACGTCACGAATCCCGTCATCCCTCACGCCTCCTTCCCAGCATTCCTCCACTTCCGGCTCCTCCTATATAAAAATGGCCGCCGGCGCATGTGAAGTCGTTGCACGCATGAACAATATTTTTGTTTGTACCCTTGACCTTGGTTTGCTTTTGTTTACAGTATACGGGGCCGGAAACCCCAACTCTTTACGCTGTGTTCTGTGTTTATTCTTTACAGTGGCGTAATCGGCAAGATAACTGCACCGAAGAAAGAAAAATGACTGAAAGGCAGGACCTCAACACCGTGCTGCAGGGCATGAACGCCCAGATCCAGTCCCTGCAGCAAGCACAGGCTACTACTACCCGGGAACTGGAGGCGCGGCGAAACTCGCGGATGCTGAGAGGGTAAGGGCCCCGCCTCCCAAAACCTCCGTCCCTTGTCCCGATGACGGAGGCGGACGACATTGAGTCCTACTTGGGGATCTTTGAGAGGACGGCCACCCGGACGCGAGTGGCAGCGGTCCGAGTGGGCGTCCCTTCTGGCGCCCTACCTAAAGGGGCCCACGCAGCGAGCCTATTATGACCTCCCTGAGGAGGAGGCCGCGGACTATAAGCTCCTGAAACGGGAGATCCTGGCACGCTACGGCATTACGCCGAGCCAGCAGGCGAGTGAATGGCGGAGCTGGCAGTTTGACCCCGAGAAGCCGGCCCGAGCACAGGCCTTCGACTTCTGGGGCAAAATGGGCCGGTGGCTGTGGCCCGAGGGCCCCCAAGCCCGGAAGGTCGTTGAGCAGGTGGCCTGTGAGGGCCTGGTCAACGCACTGCCCGGCTCCCTCGCCCAGCAGGTTCGGCGCCACCCCTATACGGACATGCCAGGACTCCTGGAAGTCCTGGAGCGCGTGCTCCTCTCGTCCCGATACCCCTGATAGATGTACCCTTTGACCGGATAGGGGTTGACTTAGTAGGACCCCTGGAGCCCTCCAACCGTGGCCATAAGTATATATTGGTCATGGTTGATTATGCAACCCGATACCCAGAGGCGGTTCCCCTGCGCTCCGCTACCACCAAAAACATCGCGACGGAACTAGTCAACCTCTTCTCACGAGTGGGTATCCCTAAAGAAGTCCTCACGGACCAGGGTACTCCCTTCACTTCAGATACGTTCAGGGAGGTTACCAGATTACAGAGAATAAAGCACCTGAAGACCTCTGTCTACCACCCCCAAACAGACGGTCTGGTAGAACGTTTTAACCAGACGCTTAAACAGATGCTTCGCAAGGTAGTCAGCGCTGACGGCAGGAATTGGGACCAACTCCTCCCGCCGTGCTCTTTGCCTACCGGGAGGTGCCCCAGGCCTCTACGGGCTTCTCCCTTTGAATTATTATATGGGTGACAACCCGGGACTTTGGACATTCTAAAAGAAGGCTGGGAGGCTGAGGCCCTTCCTCCTCTAATATATTGGAGTATGTAGCTTAACCGCGCCGACAGGCTCACCAAAATCAGGCCTCTCCTCAAAGAGCACGTGACTCGTGCGCAGGCAGCGCAGGCCCGGTGTTACAACCGCAACTCTGTCCTCCGGGAGTTCCACCCGGGGGATCGAGTGATGGTACCTCCCACTCCAAGCTACTAGCTCACTGGCTGGGGCCATACGAGGTTAAGGAGAGAAAGGGGCTCGTCGACTATTTAGTCAAGCAACCTAATCGTCGACCGAGCGAGAGGATCTATCACGTTAATTTGTTAAAGCCATGGAAGGACAGGGAGGAGACTCCCGAAACACATAGATCCCTCTCCCTATTCGCTAGCACGGTTGCCCTTAACCTCGGTGACGAGCTAACGCCCGTACAACGGCGGGAGATTACCCAGGCCATCTACGCCATCCCCGAGGTGGTGAGCGAGTCGCCAGGCCGGACCTCGCTGATTGCCCACGATATAGTCACGGAACCTGGAGTAGTCGTCCGGGAGAGGCCCTACAGACTCCCGGAGGCAAAACGCGCCGAGGTGGAACTGGAGGTACAGCGGATGCTGGAGTCGGACATTATCGAGGAAAGTCACAGTCCCTGGTCCAGTCCGATTGTCCTCGTTCCTAAGCCGGACGGATCCTGGAGATTCTGTAATGACTTTAGACGTCTAAACCAGGTCTCCAAGTTCGATGCCTACCCAATGCCCCGCATTGACGACCTCCTCGAGCAGCTGGGTGTGGCTCGATATCTGACTACTCTTGATATGACAAAAGGGTATTGGCAAATTCCCTTAACGGCATCTGCAAAAGAAAAAACTGCCTTTAGCACCCCTAGCGGACATTGGCAATACAAGGTCCTCCCATTTGGGCTGCACGGGGCCCCTGCGACCTTTCAACGTCTGGTGGATAGAGTGCTGAAGCCCCACCAGTCCTATAGTGCCGCCTACCTGGATGACGTCGTCATCTATTCCGGCACCTGGGAGGAGCATCTATTGCAGCTCTCTGCTGTCCTCGCGACACTGGCTAAAGCCGGCCTCCGCATTAACCCCCGTAAATGTTTTTTTGGCTTGAAGGAGGCCAAGTATTTAGGCTACCTTGTGGGATGAGGACAGGTGAGACCCCAATGTTCCAAAGTCAAAGACATCCTGGAATGGCCCCGTCCGAATACCAAGAGACAGGTGCAAGCTTTCTTGGGGCTAGCGGGGTACTACCGCCGGTTCGTGCCCCGTTTCTCCGAAAGGGCAGCACCCTTGACTAGCTTGACAAAGAAGGGCGCTCCCCTGCATGTGGTATGGAACGACAAAGCAGAACACGCATTCAGTGACCTGAAACAGGCCCTTACGTCGGCACCTGTATTGCGGACCCCAGATTTTGGGCTACCCTTTATCCTCCAGACCGACGCTTCGGACACAGGCCTGGGCGCCGTGTTGAGCCAAAGCGTTGATGGTGTCGAGCACCCCGTGATGTACCTAAGCCGGAAATTGTTGGACCAAGAGACCAGGTACGCGGCGGTGGAGAGGGAAGCCCTGGCTATTAAGTGGGCCGTGATTTATCTCCGGTATTACCTGTTGGGTTGCAAATTCACTCTGGTGACTGATCACGCGGCGCTTCAGTGGATGTCCCTCCACAAAGAGTCGAATCCGCGGGTCACCAGGTGGTTCCTGGACTTACAGCCCTATAAGTTCACGGTTACTTATCGCCGCGGCGGCCTTCAGGCCAACGCCGATGCCCTCTCTCGCGTCCACGACCTCTCGGTTAGGTCCGCCCGACCGGACGGTCTTGGGCTGAGGGGGGGGTCGTGTCACGCATGCGCGAGTAGGAGGCCGCGGGCGGACACGAAATCGCTTCGAAGGACGTTTGTCGGTAGGGAATGGCGGGGTACTAACCTTTCTGCTCTCTCTTTCAGGAAAAAAGACGCTCCGCCATCATAAGTGCTTCCGAACATGTGGATCGCCACACAATCAGCTCTGTAATAGACATTAAGCCATCTGTAAGCTTAGAGCGCCGATTCTTTAAGGAACATTGAAATATCTTCGTAGTACATGTTTTATTCTATCCTTCACGCCAGTACCAGTGAAGAATATAGATTATTTAAATGAAGTTAAAATTTTATCTGTATAATATAATACACATATTTTGCTGCATTTCATCTTAAAAATGATATTGTCATCATATGTAAATACACGCTTTATAAAGTGGCGCAGGTTGTGTAATATTATAACTGTAGTGCAAGTTTACAGTGAGGTAATTGTACTTATAAGTACAAACAGTTCTACAAGGAGCACTTGATTGAGTGCGTTTATAGTTCTTGGGATGAAACTGTTTCTGAGCCGCGAGGTCTGTACAGGAAAGGCTTTGAAACGTTTTGCCGTGGCTGTGACAGCGTGTGCTTGATACTGTATACTGATAATTCTCTTTCTGATCAGCTGCTGCTGTGATTCACACTCAGATACAGTGATATAAATACTCCAAGTGGTGCAGTGAGAGTAATATGGAAAAAGATGATCTGCTGTGGCAACTCCTAACGGGAGCAGCTGAAAGAAGAAGAAGGTGCAGTTAGAGTAACAATGCTAAAGCAGTTATGGTATTTGGAATACAATGGCTATTCCCTGGACCATTATAATGTTACAAGTTAATTACAATCAGATGCATTACACTAATAAACAATATGCGGTTAGTTTCAGTGTATTTATAAAGCCGCGTCAGGAAAATAAGGAGTAACCACACAGGAACAGTAGCATTGCTTTGACGCTGGGTGCCACCAGTTTGCACAACCAAGTGGAGAACTTGCGTATGACAAGGTATGAGGTACCGTGGTAAAGTGCGTGGCTTTACGCCAAGTGTAGGTTTTATACATCGTGATTTGAACGTGGAAAAGTTCTTACGCAACATTTCTGTGTGTACGCACCATTTATACATGAGGCCCCTAATCTTCAGCTGTAGTCTGCACTAACTGTTCGTTACAATACTAGCACAAAATTACATAAAACTAGAGCAAGGAGGTTTTAGTTTGTGGGGTGATTATGGGCGGGTTCGTAGGGCAGTTTTATACCAATTTACATTACATTTCTATTATTATTAAGTTATAATATAGTAATAGAAATTATACAGCTTACCATAATGCAGAATCAGTGAGAGCCCTGAGCTTGTTTTCCTGCAACCAGACGATCCCATCTGGGGAGGATGGAAGACTGTGACACGCAAAGTGTGTTGCTTATGTTCAGTCTACTCCATAATCTCGCTTTGGTTGCTGTCACTGCAGAAAACGTGCATCACAAAATAGGATCTTGGAAATGGAAGCAGCTTCAATAGCTTATTTCGCGTTAGTTTAATCTTCTCCTATCTACAAGTTATGCTGACGAGAATTTTTCTCAGCATTTCCTTGCGATAATACATTTTCAGGGTGCGAATGATGCCCAAATGGCTGAAGCACTGCCGTGCAATTGGGTGGGAGGAATTCAACGTGAACATTATCTAAATGCGGAAATATGTTGTGGTCAGCACAGTTATCCTTTTCTTCTTCTTCATATTGTGAGGTTTCTGAACTCTTTTGGGATCTGGGGGGAATTTCCCCCCCACGCACCCACCCAACGGGAACGACACGCTGAAGTGCATCCCGAAGCGCTATTGCCACGTGTGAGATTGTTTGTCCGGGTCCCAAGAGAGTTTAAAAACATTATATATTCTTGAATGAGTGCCGCATTAATAGGAATGTTTCTTGAACAAGCATCACTGCAACCACATAAAAACGGCTTTTTCGGCGTCTTCAAATGCAGCAGTTCGCATACGTTTGCAACTCGAGATTTGTCTTCTTTTTTGCATATAGCAAGTATGCCGTTTCTATAGAAGGGTGATAATGAGTTAAATTCCAATGGATGTTTTTCAAATGTTGAGGAGCAATAAGGAAACAGTATCACTTAAAACCACATAAAACAAAAACAGCAAAAAAACAGTACGAGGAATGTTCGAAGAAAGAACATTTTTTACAAAGTTCCTGTTTGGGGATCGTTGTGCAAATGTCCATAACTGATCTGTGACCACAGAACTAACTGCTCTGTGGATGATTCATTCAAGCATTTCACGGTCACTTCGTTGTAATGAAAGTATCTGCTGCTGAATGTACTTCGTAGTAACGAGATTTCTGTGGACTCGTGTCATATGGGGAAACTTTCAGAAACATAAAAATACTTTGTTATAATACTCTCTCACCGCGGTCTCTCCTCTCTCTGCGCCACTGCAAAGCCCCGCCCGCCTAGCGGTCTGAAAATTGTCCTTAGTGAAGGGGCAGCCTTTTTGCTGTAGCCCTTCACTGAGTGAGTCTCCGTTGCTCGCATTTCTCTCGCGGCTCGGTAGTGGGCCGAGACCGCAGCCTAGCACTTCAGTTGCGACTTCGCGGCTGCGACTATACTAACAGATGATGTTTCCGGTACCGTAATGCCATGGGAAAACGTGCCTTTATCAGAAGACAGAAGTGAGTAAAGTCAATAAGTAATGCCGAAGATGCAGAATGATTCAATCACAAATGATAGTAATCATTTTGTACAAGTTTAGTGCTAACTAGAATCTGTCATGTGGGCCGCATACAGCCCGGGGGGTCTGCGTGTTTGACATGCCTGATCTACATCAGCCCCAATAACTTCAGCTGCATGCTCAGTAATCTGTTGCTGCTTTTTAAAATTTTGGTTTGTCAGACCACTAAACCAGGCAATGAAACTGAATGTGATAACACGCTGAATCATCCTCTTTAATAAAAGCCCTGTGTGCGTCCAGGTGTCCGTGTGTGTGTCTTCTGGTGAAGTGCGCATGAGCGGGGCCGGCACATCACACCGTGCCCCACCCATGCGCATGGCATCTTGGTCGCACACACACTCAAAGCTGGGAACACAGTGAATGGTCTATCCGCGGCAGCGCATAATAAGCAAATAAAGCACACACACTGGAAGCTGGGCACACAGTGAATGGCCTTGCCGCGGCAGCGCATGATCCTCTTTAATAAAAGCCCTGTCTGCATCCAGGTGCCCATGTGTGTGTGTCTTCTGGTGAAGTGCGCATGAGCGGGGCCGGCACATCGCACCGTGCCCCACCCATGCGCATGGCATCTTGGTCGCACACTCACTGGAAGCTGGGCACACAGTGAATGGCCTTGCCGCGGCAGCGCATGATCCTCTTTAATAAAAGCCCTGTGTGCGTCCAGGTGTCCGTGTGTGTGTCACCTGGTGAAGTGCGCATGTGCAGGGCCGCGACGCACATCGCACCGTGCACCGCCCATGCGCATGGCACCTTGGTCGCACACACACTTGAAGCTGTGCACACAGTGAATGGCCTTGCCGCGGCAGCGCATGATAAGCAAATAAAAAACATAATTGCTGGGAGAGTGCTGATTAGGTAGTCGCGGCTACGCACATAAAATCCGTTGCTGGGGAGACGCCACACATACAATAATCAGCTACACGCCAGCATAGATTAAAATACTTGCTGGGGAACTGCACAGTACTTGCTGGGGAGACGACACAGTCACGATTATCAACTGCACGCCACACATTACATCAGTTGCTGGGGACACTCTGCTGACTGCCCACTGTTGTGACAGAAAATTAAAGTCATATTATGGACATCAAAGCCAATATTACTGTTAGAGAAAATTACAGGCATTTTACGGAAATACAAACCAGTAATACTGTGAGAGAAATTTAAAGGCACACAATACAGTGACGCATATTACAGCCAACATACAAGCCAGTATTACTGTAAGAGAAAATATTACGGACATATCTACTAACAAGATGCCACCCAAAAATAAAAAGGACACGTCAAGTAGGACAAAAGACACAGACAATCAAATCCTATATAAGTAACATCTGGAAGAACAGTCAGCTCAACAAGTAAACATCAACAAAAGAAAGGCTGAAAGACAAAAAAAAAAATACGAACAAATAGATCGATTGAAGAAAAAGAAAACGAGCGTCAGAAAAACGCTAAAAGAGACAAACTCAGAAGAGTAAACCTTACAAAAAGTTGGCATTTACTTGCCAGAACCAGTATTCAGCCATGGTCAGTTATATGTTGCATTATCAAGAGATAGAAGTTATCCAGATGTTGTTGTCAAGGTTGTAGATGGTCCTGAACAAGGCAAACTCTTGCCAAACTCAAACAGAATATTTACAAGAAATGTTGTCTATAATAAAATTTTATAGAAAAATTTCATGAGGTAAAAAAATAGAAAAGTTTTCCTAAATATCTTCTTCAGATATTGTGTATTACAGATTGTTACAAAGGTTTACACTAAGGCAATATTAATTATACTTACTGTATTGTCATACGTTTCTATTTTATTTTTATTATTATTTTACTTTAGGCTTCTTGCAAAAATATTTTTGACAAAAAAAAAATTAAGACAAGAAACAGAATGAGGTCAAGGTCCTTGCCATTTAATATAGACTGACCCTACTAATGTTTATGCACTACTGTTCTAGTGCCTGTTATTGTAACGGGCTTAATGTCTAGTCCTGTGATAAAAGTACAACATGAGGTCCTTGTCTACTTTAAATAGTTTGAGTTTACGGAGGAGATATACACCAAATTGCATTTAGAGAATATTTTTTTGCATCTGCATTCCAGTTAAGTCTGTTATCTAAGTTAGTTCCTAAGTATTTATATTCATTCACTATTTCTTCCTCCTCCCCCAAAACAGCAATGGGTGAACATACAGATTTCTGTCTCTTAAAATCAAATATCATTTGTTTGGTCTTTTTTACATTCAGAGTGAAAATATAAATGCAAATATTTGATCCAGAGCTTGTGAGGTGCTCTGTCTATCTGGAAGCCCCCTCTGCTAATGCATATTAATTTAGAGTTAATGATGCAACATTATTATTTTAATATGTAACAATAATTCAACAGTTTAGCATTTTAATTATTAAAATACTTATGTTTAATATTATTGTTTAATAAACATAAGTGTTTTTTTAGAAATGTACCTTTTTGGAGAAGTTAATGTTTCAAAACGGAAAACTAAAACCCAGCTGAGAAAAAACAATGACTCTCTTGTGTAAATGTGTAGAGGTTGTGGTTGTTAGACAGCTCTGAAGAGTTTCCACAATTTGTTAGGTCCTTTCCTCGATGCAACTACCTAAAACAGAGATACAGTCATCTTACTGAAGCTCTTAGCTCTTTGCGCTATGGAGCCTAATTTCCCAATGTCGAAATGGGAATTACTAAACATTATTGATCTTACTTCTCAACCACAGACTAGAGTCCTGTTTATCCTACACTTTACTAATGACAGTCTCCCAGGCTCTGACTAGTATAATACAATTACAAAAGCAATAGTGTTTTATTTAGTGGGCCATACCTGTTTAACTACAGGAATATAAACCAATATCCTGCTGATTCATTCCTAACCAGCAATTAATCATTGTGTGATCCAGAAAGAGACCCTTTGTCTTATCCAGCTCTAACTGTAAAAGTGTAAATAAGTCAGAAATTGTACATTTGCTCTATACTTGTAAAGCACTGTTTTGCCAATAATGTTTTCATTTAAAAACGTGTTGTACATTATTTTTTCCAGTTTTTTCATGTGATTGGAAAGGTAGCTCCTGAGTTTGAATCCTGTGGCTTAATATTGTCCATGTGAAGTTCGCATGGCCTCCCCATGTCTGTGTGGGTTTTCCAGCAGGTACTCTGTTTCTTTTCCAGCATCACAAATGATGTGGATATTAGGCTAATTGGTGATTACAAATTGATCCTAAACCAATGGTTCTAAACTTAATTAGAAATCAGTGAAGCGGGTTAAGAAGTGAACTTATATAATCATAATTCTATGAACTAATCATCGTTCTAGTTATGTTCCTTATTACCATGTTTTGAATTAACTTGAGTAGTAAGTGAACAATTAGATGAGCTCAACCATAACCTTAGAATGTTATATTTTTAATTAGAAGGATTTAGGAATTGTAGCGGACTTGACACTATCAACTGCCAGACATTGTTCAGAAGCCATTAAAAATGCTAACAGAATGTTAAGTTATATAGCACAATGTGTGCAGTACAAGTCCAAGGAGGTTATGCTCAACCTTTATAATGCATTGGTGAGGCCTCATCTTGAGTACTGTGTGCAGTTTTCGTCTCCAGGCTACAAAAAGGACAAAGCAGCACTAGAAAAGATCCAGAGAAGAGTGATTAGGCTGATTCCAGGGGTGCTATAGGGGATAATGAGAAAAGATTAAAAGAGCTGAGCTTCTTCAGTTTAAGCAAAAGAAGATTAAGAGGTGACATGATTAAAGTGTTTAAAATTATGAAAGGGATTAGTACAGTGGAACGAGACTGTTATTTTAAAATGAGTTCATCAAGAAAATGGGGAAACAGTTGGAAGCTTGTTTAGGGTAAACACTGAAAAGCTTTTCTTTACACAAAGAACCATAGATTAAGCTACCAAGTAGTATGGTAGACAGTAGGACTTTAAAAACTAGACTTGATGTTATTTTGGGAGGATTAAGTGGATAGGACTGGCAAGCTTTGTTGGGCTGAACGTCGTGTTCTCGACCAGATTGTTCTAATAACCCACAACAGTCATGTGTTGTGCTTGAAAGCATTTCAACATCTTACCAAAAAATAAACTGCCTCTATTCTGCAAGATTTCAAAGCTGGAGGGAGCAGGTTTTAGAAAGAGCACAAATGTGAGGATTGAGTGATGGTTAAAATAGTGTCAAAGATAACAGGTTAATTTCAGATGGATTCAGCTTAACTAAAACAAACCTTTTCAGTTAATATTCACTATTGTCTTACTAATGCCAATTACCATCCACTGAATTTAACACCACACCACTATTTGATATTGATAAAGCAGCTACTTTTAAAATCTTACATTCATAAATTGCACTACAGTGGGTAAATGACAGCATAAGCAATCAGGCATACAATGTTACCTCCTATTTAAACCAGAGTAAATGTCTTCTCCCGTATGAAGAGAGCAGGATATCAGAAAATTCAATATGGGATACTCATTCAAAATGAAACATGTTTTGGACAGTTCTTCATAGCGTAAATTAATTTTTTTATGATTTAAAGTAAAAATGTAAATAAACCTTTTTCCCATTGGTTTATAAAAAATGGGATAGGGCCATTGACTTAAAATAATATATGTCTTGTTTGTAAGAAACATAACTGACCTTAAATATACCATACTTACCCTTTACCACCTATCCAGTCTCATTCCTCTGTCAGTGTCATTTATTAATAAGCTTTTCTCACACAGTGCAGGGGTAGCACTACTCTGTAATTGTGTGCCATAGACCTACAACGGGTACCACCATTTTTCAATACTGTAGTATGCAGTAAGCTGATTTGTGAGCTGTATCAAAATATTAAAAACTTTTGAGCTGTATTTGTTTTTACCTCTTTTGTATACCACTTTATTTATAACAAGTTACATTACTTCAGTTCAGCTTCTTTCACACACAGCAGTCAGTCCTCTAATTGACCACTTGTGACTGATTCATATTCTCTGCCCAAGCATTCGCAGCTGCATGACTACTTTTGCCTCCAGAATTTATGCTAGCTACTGTAGGATTCCCATGGTATCATGTAAGATCAGGGATAGGTGTGGATCATAGAAAGGAATGAAATCTTACCAGTTTAAGGAGAGGTGACATCAAAGTGTTGTAAAATTCTGAAAGGAATTAGTACAATGAATCCCACTTGTTACTTTAAAATAAATTCAGCAACATGAAAATGAAGACACAGTTGGAAATTTGTTAAGGGCAGATTTCATACAAATGTTACAACGGTCTTCATTAGGCAAAGAATCAAAGACACATGAAATAAATGATCAAGTATTGTGGTGAAGAGTAGGAGTTTATGGACCTTCAAATAGGTAGGTGATAGATAGGTGAATAGGATGGACAAACTTGTTGCTCTCAACACTGCTTTTCTAATTTTGTAAAAAAAAAATAAATGAACTAAAATGGACTGTAATGAAGTAGTATGGAGATAATACAGTAAGGTGGAGTAGGAAAAACAAAAGGATAACAGAGTTACATTTTGCATATATAAGGTATGAGGGCAAAACAATCAATGTAACTGTTAAAAAGATAACACTTCCAATGCATACAAAAATATCAATTATCCATCCATCTATCCATCCATTTTCTAACCTACTGAATCCGAACACAGGGTCATGGGGGTCCGCTGGAGCCAATCCCAGCCAACACAGGGCACAAGGCAGGAACCAATCCTGGGCAGGGTGCCAACCCACCGCAGAATATCAATTATTGAATGGTTTAATGGTTAAAGAAAAAGAACAGAGTCATAAGGTTTGAAAAGGCAGATCAGAGTTCTTAATGCAAACTAAGTCAGAGATTAATGGAAACTCTGAAAGGATTCAGATTAAGAAAGTTAGCAAGTTCCCCATATCTGATAAGAGAGGAAACCTGGAAAACTGCCCAGTATAAGTTTCTGAGCTCTTTTTTTTGGTGAGTAACATTTTCATGTACTGTAAGAAATGTTGGAATATCATCTCACATAAGCAAATTCAAATTGAATCATAAACATAACTTTTTTAACATTTGCATAGATTCTTGGAAATGTGTTACTTTTTCAAATGTGTCATTATCAATTTTAACTTGCATCACAGAATGGCATACAGTAACATTTTGATTAAATAACAATGAGGTAGCAGAAAGGAAAAAATAAAAATGCAATAAATAAATAAAGTATATAAAGTAACTTAGATATTTAAAAGGGCAATCCCAAAAGTAAGGTCTCCTATTTTTTTAGAAATACAAACAACCGTTTATTTTCTATAATATTTACATCATTTTAAAGGGTGAAGAATTATTTATTTTTCTACATAATCACCATTTTGGTTGATGAATTTTTGTAGATGCTGTGGCAGTTTTAGAATGCCCATGTCATACCAGCTTGCCGCCATGGAAGCATTGAACCTCATCTTTCACCTCTTCGTCAGAGCAGAATCGCCTTCCGGACAAATGTTCTTTCAACTTAGGGAACAGGTGGTAGTCACTGGGTGCCAAGTCCGGACTATAGGGTGGGTGGGTGATGACGTTCCAACCAAAGTTTTGCAGGAGAGCGACGGTTTGACGGGCGACGTGTGGACGAACATTGTCGTGGAGAATGCTTACATCCTTGCTCAACATTCCTCTTCTCCGGTTCTGAATTGCCCTTCTGAGTTTTTTCAGTGTTTCACAGTACCTGTCAGTGTTTATTGTGGTCCCAGCAGGCTTAAAGTCGACTAACAATACCCCCTTCCGGTCCCAAAACACAGTTGCCATGACTTTACCGGCAGACTGTGTTTGTTTGAATTTTTGCGGTTTGGGCGAAGAGGGATGCCGCCACTCGCGTGATTGTTGTTTGGTCTCAGGTGTAAAGTGGAACGCCCAGGTTTCGTCACCCGTGACAATCTAGTCCAAGAAGTTGTCCTTCTCGTTTGCATAGTGGTGAAGAAATTCGCGGGAAGAATCAACTCGTTATCGTTTGTGGTCTTCTGTCAGCATACATGGTACCCATCTTGCGCACACCTTTCCGATATTGTAACTTTTCCGTTAAAATTCTGTGGATGGTGCTTCAGGAAACCTCATGAACCAAAATGCAGAGAGCATCCAGAGTGATCCGCCGATCTTCACACGTTTTCCTCAACCTTCGCGACAGTCTCGTCGGAAATTAACGGTCTCCCGCTCCTTTGTTTCTTTGTGAATTTCAGTACGACCGGCTGTAAACTCTCTACACCACTTGTGAACGCTTTTGACATCCATGCACGACTGTCCATAAACTTGCATCAATTGGCGATGAATTTCAACTGGTTTAATGCCTTTTGCGTTCAAAAATCGAATAACTGTGTGAACTTCGCACTTGGTGGTAGCGTTCAACAGGAGCTCCATTTTCAAGGGCTACTGAGCTAAGATTGAGCATATCAGCGGAGCTACACATGCTTGTTTGGGAGTGGAGGAAGCACCAATCACAACAGTGTGGCCAACAGCCATACGAACAGTTTCTCTACGTCCCCACCGCTTTGGAGACCTTACTTTTGGGATTGCCCTCATATTAAAAAGTTACCTATTTAGGTTACAAATGATAGTGTAACAGCAATAGTCTATCATTTTTACAATTGCTTTTGCCAGATAACAATGAAAGAGAGAAAATAAAGCTGCAGAATATCCCATCATGGAGAAAATGGGGGCCCATGGTCTTTAGTAGTTCAAGAATACAAAATTTTACTTTGGCTTTATCCACCCCTCTTCTAGATATTCACCACTTGCTTTATCTAAGTCATGAAATCCTGGATATCTAATGATGTTGGTGTTGCTGTTTAAGTGCAGGCTGTAAAACCAATGACATGTTCCAGGGGATTGCTGGAAAATTTGGAAAAATGCTTTACTGATACTTAGCATCATAGCAGGATTCTGAGTAAAGGAAAAGATAGGGATAATAACTAATAATAATGTTGACCTTCACAAATTTTACTATACCTGTACAATAAAGTCTAAACTGAAACAATTTCAGCATGTGAGTATAATTTGCCACCATTTATGGAATAAGATGATCTGCTATGGTAACCCCTAAGAGGAGTAACTGAAACAAGAAGATGAAGAAGTATAATATACTGCTATTCATTCTAGTTTCATGTTATGTTATTGCTGGGAGTACAGCAGAAGAACCAGTACTATAGGTGTCTCAGCTTCTTCAGCTAAGAGTTAAGGGGGTTATAAGCTAAGCAATAGAGATTTTAGGTAGGGAAATGTGGAGTGGACCCCGTTCCCGAAGTACATATACAAGTTATTAGACAGAGAAGTTTTAGGTAGGACACTCTTGAGAATCTACCTCACTACAATTCCAAGGAGGCAGACACAAGTTAACCTGTGTGGCATTATAGCATCAGTATGGAATCCTGAAAGAAAAAGTTACCATGCACCAAAGAGCAAAAAGCAGAAGTTCTGGTACTGCGTACTGGTGAGCAATGAGTGATTTTAAACACTGTCAGTATGTAGGAAAAACGTCCAGTATTGCAAACAGCAAAATATTGAAGTGCTAGTATGGAGTACAAGTTAGTACTGGCCCGTTTTAATGAGTGAAGCAGAGTAACAGCATAAGGTGAGAGGCATGCCCAGGATCGACACAGGAACCAAAAGTGCTATGGACTGCTCAGCAAGGGTACCTCCTTTGACAACCTCTAGTCCTTCCCGGGAGAACACATCTAATAAGCCAGCAAGAAGTGCCTGCGTGCAGACATGACCCAATGAGTATAAAAGCAAACAATGATGTTATATGGGTTGAAGATGGTGGCACTGACCAAAAAACAGGAGACAGAGCTGGAAGTGGTAGAGTTAAAGATGCTAAGATTTGCACTGGGTGTGGCGAGGATGGACAGGATTAGAAATGAGTACATTCGAGGGTAAGCTCAGGTTGGACGGTTGAGAGCCAAAGTCAGAGAGGTGAGACTGCGTTGGTTTGGACATGTGCAGAGGAGAGATGCTGAGTATATTGGGAAAAGGATGTTAAAGATAGAGCGGCAAGAGGAAAAGAGTAAAGCCCAAGAGAAAGTTTATGGATGTGGTGAGATAGAACATGTAGGTGGTGGGTGTAACAGAGCAAGATGCTGAGGAAAGGAGGATATGGAAAGAGGATTTACTCTGACGACCCCTAACGGGAGCAGCCAAATGAAGGAGAAGATTGTGGTGCCACTTCTCCTCTTAGTGGTCTGGGTGTCCCTTGGAGGTCACATACTCTTAACATGTATAGTTTTCACTACATTAAAACTTTCTAAGAGTACACAGCTAGTAAAAATATTATATTAGTGTTGATGTTGCCTTACACATGTCACACACGTGCACATGGGAGGCAGCTAAAGGGCTTGAGTGAAGGCAGTTCTGAGGCATGCCGGGATGTGGCAGAGTGCACTGACTCTTTTTCTTCCTTTCCTGTAGACCATTCCTGGGAGATTCCACCTGGCTTTCTTGACATCACTTCCGGGACCGAGCCAATGGAAGTAGACCTTACCAGCTCCGGCCCCTCTGATGTCACATCCGGGCTTGATCCAATAATTGATGAACACTTGCCCGATCCTTATGACCTCACTTCCTGTCTTCCCCTTTAAAAGCCTGCCCTTTTTCCCTTTTCCCTCAGTCTTGTTCGGGACTCAGTTGTATGTACTTCAGTGCTGATTATTTGATAAAAAACGACTTTTGCAGCCTGGATACCATATTATACAGGTGGCTGCTCCAAACCTTTATCTGTTTATGTCTCGTTTTTGTGACATTGGTGTAGTCGGCAGGATGGAGAAGTCCTGGAAGAGAAGGGGACAGGACCTGCAACACATCCAGGTGGGAGTGTACCGGGGCAGAGTTTCCAGGTGGGGAGGGTGTCCCATGTTTCAGAGTGGCCTGGTGCAGGCTCCCAGCATGCTCCACTAGGCAACCTACCCAGGCCAGGGAGTCGAGAGGGGCCCACAGAGTTGGGCTGCTTCGGAAGGGGGAGGCAAAGAGGGCTGTTTATGCTCTCTCGGAGGAGAGTGCCCACCTCCCTGTTAAGCCAGAACCCCGATTTCCACCTAGGGGTGCCCCAGACTAGCAGGTGAGTAGCCTGAAAAACTGGAGGTTCGACCCAGAGCGGCCAACCCCCTCAACAAGCTTGGTCCCTATGGGCAAAGGTAGGGCGGTGGCTACGGCCACATGAACTGAAGCCCTTGAAGCTCAAATAATAGAGCAGTTGGCTTGCTACCTGCTTCTGGACACACTACCCCGGGGCTTCACCCAGCCGGTCTGGGGTAGAGAATTTAAAAACATGGCAGAGCTCATAGTGCTCATAGAAAGACAAAGGAGGGCCTCACAATCTGGTGGAGCTGAACTGTCCTTTGACCGAACTCAACCGGGGTACGTCCCAAAACCTAGCCCCCCCCTGTACAACCCAGAGCTTGCACCGGCGTCCCCAGGGCTGCGGGCACACAAACCGCTTGGGAATAAGGGGGAATGCAGGTGGAGGGGGAGGAGGGGTCAGTGTGCTTTGATAAACCCATTGGTGGTCGCACACAGAGGCACGGTGATCGTTAACGGGTATAAAACGTCTGCTCTGTTCGACACCGGCAGCAACATTTCCATTGTTGCCTGCCGATTTGTGCTACCGCAACAGTGGTTGAAATTTAAGGCCGGTATAACCTGTGTCCAAGGGGAAACCCGCTGGTAGAGGACCGCCGCTTGTTTCATCAGCTACGGAGGATCAGTTCGGAAATTAACCGTAGCAATCCTCCCTGATCCTCTACACCCGGTGATACTGGGGCGGGACTGGCCTGAAATTAAAAGCGGTGAGACACATACCACTCCCGGGATTAATTTGGGCCTCGTTATAGACAGGAATGCACTGTCTCAGGCTGCCTCCACGCCGTGTATTCAGCCGGCAGAGAGAGACGAATCGTCTTCCCTGAGTGACGTGGCAACCCCCAGGCCGTCGCGTGCTGATGCACCATCCACCGACGCCGAGATAGAACTGGAGGAAACCATGCCCCTTGAGGTCGAAGCTGACCCTCTCTCCCTTTTGCGGTTCCAACTTAAAGAGAAGCCGGCGTCTTTTAGAAGGGAGCAATGGAATGACGACTACCTGAAGTTTGCTAAAAATTCAGTGGTCCTTGTCAATGGCCAGCACACTAACCAGTCGATGCCACAGGGCCCTCACTTTGTCTTAGACAATGACCTTCTTTATCGTGTAGCAATGCATGATGGGCAGGAGAGAAGGCTAATGCTAGTTCTGCGTACCTTCCGGCGGCACACGCCCACCTTCTAGGTGGCCACTTGGGCACCGAGAAAACCCTGGAGCGGATTAAGCTCCGTTTCTACTGGCCGGGGATCAATGAGGAGGTTCGTCGCTTTTGTGCTTCCTGCCTGGAGTGTCAACTGTGACAAATTCCTAGAAGGGACCGTGCTCCTCTCGTTCCTATACCCTTAATTGACATTCCCTTCCACAGAATTGGGGTCGATTTAGTCGGACCCCTAGAGCCCTCAGCCCGAGGACACAAGTACATTTTAATCCTCGTTAATTATGCTACAAAATACTCCGAAGCTGTTCCGTTGCACTCAGCTACCTCAAAAGCCATCGCACGAGAATTACTAGGGGTGTTTGCACGCGTGGGTATCCCCAAGGAAGTCTTGACGGACCAAGGGACACCTTTCACCTCGGAGATGTTCAAGGAGACTGCCAAGTTACTGAAAATAAAGCATTTAAAGACCGCTGTGTATCATCCTCAAACCGATGGATTAGTGAAGAGGTTTAATCAGACTCTCAAACAAATGCTGCGTAAGGAGGTCAGCGAGGATGAAAGGAACTGGGATCAGCTCCTTCCCCTCGTCGTTTTTGCCTATCGGGAAGTCCCACAAGCCTCCACGGAGTTCTCCCCTTTTGAATTACTGTATGGGCAACAACCTCTGGGCATATTAGATATTCTAAAAGAAGGATGGGAAGAAGAGGCTCTTCCCTCTACAAACATATTAGAGTATATCGCGCAGTTACGCGATAGATTTGGAAAGATTCGGCCTCTCCTTAAAAGTCACATGGAAGAGACTCAAGCAGCACAGGCCCGTTAATACAACCGCGGCACGTCTCTTCGGGAGTTCCACCCGAGAGATCGGGTCATGGTCCTAGTGCCTACCTCCCACTCTAAGTTGCTTGCCCATTGGCAAGGCCTCTTCGAAGTTAAGGAGAGGAAGGGACTGGTCGACTATTTGGTGAGTCAACCCATTCGTCGGCCGAAGGATCGGGTCTATCATGTGAACCTGCTGAAACTGTGGAAGGACAAAGACCCCGATCCCTCCTCTGGCCAGCCCCGCTCACTCTTCGCTCACACACACAGCCTTAACTGCGGTACGGACTTAATTCCCAGACAACGGCAGGAGCTGGAAACAGTTATCCGGGTTGTTCGGGAGGTAGTCAGTGAGAACCCCGGAAGGACCTCTCTGATTGAGCACAACAGAGCCCGGGGTTATTGTCCGAGAATGCCCGTATCGTCTTCCCGAGGCAAAAAGGGCTGAAGTGGAGCTTGAGATCAAGCGCATGCTAGAACTAGGTGTGATTGAGGAAAGTTATAGTGCCTGGTCCAGCCCCATTGTGCTCGTCGGTAAGCCTGATGGGAGTTGGAGGTTTTGCAATGATTTCCGTCGGCTTAATCAAGTCTCCCGATTTGATGCCTATCCAATGCCACGAGTGGACGACCTCCTCGAGAGACTTGGATAGGCTCGATATTTGACCACACAGGACATGATAAAAGGGTACTGTCAGGTTCCTTTAACGGACTCTGCGAAGGAATAAACCATGTTTAGTACCCCTAGCGGACACTGGCAGTATTGTGTCCTTCCATTTGGGTTACACGGGGCTCCAGCAACCTTCCAGCACCTTGTGGACAAAGTGCTCCGGCCTCATAACTCATACAGTGCTGTCTACCTGGATGATGTGGTCATCTATTCGAGCACATGGAGGGAACACCTACAGCATGTCCAAGCAGTATTGTGGACACTTGGTGAGGCCGGGCTCCGGATTAATCCCAAGAAATTCTTTTTTGGATTGAGTGAGGCCAAATATTTAGGCTACCTGGTGGGTCGGGATACCGTAAGGCCACAGTGCTCCAAAGTTGATTCGTCCACGAACCAAGTGGCAGGTCCAAGCCGTTCTCGGGTTGGCCGGGTACTACCGCCGGTTTGTACCCCGGTTCTCGGAGAGAGCGGCGCCCTTGACTGATTTAATAAAGAAGAGGGCACCGAACATTGTGGTATGGACTGAGAAGACAGGCACTGCATTTGGTAACTTAAAGCAGGCCCTTACGTCCGCACCTGTTTTGATGGCACCTAACTTTTCTTTGCCTTTCATCCTCCAGATGGACGCTTCAGACACTGGCCTGGGGGCCGTGCTGAGCCAAAGTGTCGATGGTGTGGAACACCCCATCATGTTCCTGAGCCGGAAACTGTTGGACCGGGAGACCAGGTATGCAGTGGTGGAAAGGGAGGCTTTGGCGAATTAAATGGGCGATTACTCAGCTTAGGTATTACCTGTTGGGCCGGGAATTCACCCTTGTGACGGACCATGCACCTCTACAGTGGATGGCCCTGCACAAAGAGTCAAATCCGCGGGTCACTCGGTGGTTTCTTCACCTACAGCCATATAAGTTTTCGCTCGTTCATCGCCGAGGCGCTCTCCATGCCAACGCTGATGCTCTTTCTCGGTTTCACAAACTCTCGGTTAGGGTCGCCTGACCCAACGGGTCTGGGCTAAGGGGGGTCCTTGTCACACACGTGCGCATGGGAGGCAGCTAAAGGGCTTGAGTTAAGGCAGTTCTGAGGCATGCAGGGATGTGGCAGAGTGCACTGACTCTTTTTCTCCCTTTCCTGTAGACCATTCCCGGGAGATTCCACCTGGCTCTCTTGACGTCTCTTTCGGGACCGAGCCAATGGAAGTAGACCTTACTAGCATCGGCCCCTCTGATGTCACGTCCAGGCTTGATCCAATGATTGATGAACACGTGCCCGATCCTTATGACCTCACTTCCTGTCTTCCCCTTTAAAAGCCTGCCATTTTTCCCTTTTCCCTCAGTCTTGTTCTGGACTCAGTTGTATGCACTTCAGTGCTGATTATTTGATAAAAAATGACTTTTGCTGCCGGGATACCATATTATACGGGTGGCTGCCCCAAACCTTTATCTGTTTATGTCTCGTTTTTGTGACACACCTTAGACATAACTTGTCTTGACCTACAGACTCTACACAGTACAGTACATAGTAATGATGTGTAAGCCATCATTTAATTTGATTTTTTAATTGGTCAACTGCAAAAAAAAATACAACAACCACCACAGGCCTGTGCTAACCACATTGCAGGTTTCAAGTTCTTTACTCTGAGCCTTTTTTTGCCGTGGTAAGGATAATTCTGCATATACTGTACATGCTTTCTGATCTCTGAATCCTTATCTTTCACAGGTTGATTACTAGCCTTGATATCTTATTCAATATTTTTTAAGACTGAAAGTAAATAGCATTTGCTAAAACTCTAAACATCTATTAAAACTTTGTTCTGGTTACCTGGTTCCCTACCTTCTCTTTTATAACTGTTTCCATTTAATTGCCTTGGAAAAAGTGGTAACGTGGCCTATTGACATTGGAATTTGCAGGCTCCCTTTTCTAAATATAATGCAATAAATGCAGAAATTCAATATGCATATTGATTACTTTTTAATAAAAAAAATAAACATTTTGCTGTACTTGACTGAATTCAAGATGTAGGTCAGAGTTAAAAACACAAGAAAAGCAACGAGTCAGCAATAAATCCTCATGGGGCACAATTTCTTCAGATTTTAATTTCTTTAACCTCTGAATTCATTAACTAAACAATTGCATTTTGGGAACATCTGGTGCGTTTTTCTCCTCAATTAGTTCTAAAAAATACTTTTAAAACTTATGTTCCTGGAAAATATTAAATATTAAATCTTTCAGAATAAATTACCCAGAACACTCCAGTTAACATGGAGAAGTATATATAATTTGATGCTGTTACATCAGTGTTTGTTAACCTAGGGGTCATGGGAAACATTCTAAAAGGAACATGGCAGTTTGACAAATGCCCACAGAGCAATAGAAGATCTTCCAAATGTATTTGCTGCATGATACTAAGCTCAACTGTACAACACCTTGTGCGAGTGTACTGGTAAAGTCATACATACTTACAGGGAAACATTACCAAGAGGGAACTCTTATTCACCTTCATTAGAAAGTTATATTAAACAGATTCACATGCCATAAAGTGAAATATCAAAACTTTTTAGTCTACAACAAGACAACATGTTCAGTGTCATGCCCCTTGTACAAATCACAAAAGTGACAGGCTCTGGGAAAATTGTCAAAACTCACAACCATCTCTGGGAACCTGGATACTAGCTGCTATAATTTACTCTTAATCCTGACTATCAAATCTTTCTTGTAAAATTTGCCCGGCCTTGCATGGCTAAAGACAAACTGTTTAAAAACAGTTGACCAGCATCTTTATCTATTAGATAAGTTGGTAAGCCAACCACAGTATGTTCTCTTTTTTCCCTTCAAAGAAAATGACTTCTAATACTTCTAAAAAGTTGAGGAAATACCAAAAACATTTTCACATAAAAATGAACTCACTAAAAATGAAGACCCATTCTAAATACAGGTGGCTGTATAGTCATTACCATGATAATAGGCAGAAAATATCAGTAAATTAAAATAGTTAAAGAGTTTACAAGAAAACAGAGTCCTCCTAGTTAAGTGCAACAATATAACCCCATTATTCCCTGTGAAAACTGAGCACATGAGAATATCAGCAAACCTAGCTTCAGAACATCGTTATTTAAAACGTGTTAGTGGACATTTTACTACTTTAATTAGTTAACCAAGTTATTTCAAAAAATGGGTAACCCAGATTGCAAAACTCCCAGTCTTTGTCCATTCTTTCATTTCGCTTCCTGAATTTCAGTAGGATGCCATTCTATGCTTCAAAGGTCTTGCTGTCAGTCTCATGCCAACTGCAAACATGTAGCCTTCAGGAGCAGTTGGAGTCGTGACTCAAGCAGTCGGATTAGCGTACGGTACCTGTCAAAACTCAGCTCATCCCTGTAAAATGTAACAAGGGACCTGGCATTACATTTCTGAAGGCTCCCTTCTCTCAAGATAAAATGTATATAAATTATTTTCACTTTGGTTTTTTTTAATATCAGTATAAACAACACTCTGCTTAAAAGTTTAACAGGCATCTACCCAAATTATATTATCATTTCAATTGACTAACTTAATATGATACCATTGGCATTAAGACATCTCACTAACAAACAGGAAATGGGAACCACTCAGTAACAAACAATTAACTAAATGGTTAATGGCTTGAAACCACAGACATGTAAATAATTCCGTGGTGTTTTCCTCCTCAACACCTAAACAGTTTAGCCCTATAGACAGTAAAAAAATGGTTTACTTACAATTCACTTATTAATAAAAATAGTTCTGTTGGGTTCTGTGATTCATTCAGCACAACATGGGGTTGACAGGAATGTGACTGGACTGAATAGCACTTTGCTTCTTGTTAAAGGTTCTGGTGTACCGTTAATAGCAACACCCGGAGGGAAGTTGGAGATTATATAAGCAAGAGAAGACACTTCCAACAGAGAAATGAAACCGGAAAGAAGGAAAGCATTTTTACAGTTCAGAAAAAACAAAACTTAGAGATGGATGTGACAGGTTAAGGGTGACAGCAACTGGCGAAAAAAAGCAACACTTTCTGTTTTATTGTCTTGTAAGCCTGCCAGAGAGCAGTTTTTGGAGGCAGGCAGGCTTTGTAGAATGCATTAGCTTAACATAAATCAGGTAATCATAGCACTTGCGGGCTGGGTTTTATTCTTGAAGTAATCACTTTTGTCTGTGCTTTTCACGTACAATACGTGCTAGCCTCCTAAAAATGAGTGAGTGTGTGCGCACAGTTGTGACCATAACTGGATTAATGTTCTATATGGCCATGCTTTGGACCTATGTCTTATGCTCTGAGTCTACACCACAGGTGTCCAACTCCAGTCCTGGAGGGCTGCAGGTTTTCATTCTAACCATCTTCTTTATTAGTGAGCCGTTTTTGCTGCTGATTAACTTTTTTGCCTTAGTTTTAATTGACGTGACTCAGACCCCTTAGTTGTTTGTTTTCCTTTAATGAGCAGCCAAACAATAATGAGACAAAAAACATGACCAGCTAAACTGAATACAGAGAAAGGTGAAGGTCTCGGTCATGTTGGTTTGCTCAGGTCAGCAAAACATCTTGACGGTGGTCTTAGAAAAAACAGTAAATCAACATTCCGCTGTGGCAGAATGAGAGCAGCAACAAGTCATTCATCCATTATCTCATCCGCTATATCCTAACTACAGGGTCACGGGGGTCTGCTGGATTCAATCTCAGCCAACACAGGGTGCAAGGCAGGAACAAACCCCAGGCAGGGTGCTAGCCCACAGCTGGGCGAGCACACACACACACACAAACACCCATGGGACAATTTAGAATCGCCAATGCACCTAACCTGCATGTCTTTGGACTGTGGCAGGAAACCGGAGTACCCAGAGGAAACCCATGCAGACAGGAGAACATGCAAACTCCACACAGGGAGGACGCGGGAAGCGAACCTGGGTCTCCTAACTGCGAGGCAACAGCGCTACCCACTGCGCCACTATGCCGCCCGCAACAAGTCATGATATTCAATAACGGCTTTAATTAAAAGCAAGAAATGGTTTCTCATTAAGAAACGGGTTGGAGTGAAATTGGCTGGAGTTTAGCTTGTCATTTGTTGGCTCGTTTCAAGTCTTATTTCTGTTTGGCTGCCATTTAATGAAGAAACGAATCAATTCAGATGACTGAATCCTTAAAAACAGGGCTATTAAAATGAAGGGAAAGTAATTAATTAGCAATGAAAACTGGGCACTGATTAGGAAAAGGGTTAGAATGAAAACTTGCAGCCACTGCGGCCTGCCAGGACCGGAGTTGGACACCCCTGTTTTACACAGTCTTGTAATGGAAAAAGTAGTTACAGAAAATGAATCAGTATTATATACTTTGTTACTTGTCAAAAGAACATATGAAAATTATAAATATAATCAATTCAGTAACTGAATTCTGTGTGACACCTCTGATTTGCTTTTCATCCCATTTCTATTCCTATGGTGCAAACCCTTAATAAAGATATATTAATCCTAAAATGTAATGCAAACCCTTAATAAAGATATATTAATCCTAAAATTTTACAAAAAAAACTGGTCAGAAATATACAGCAAATAAAAGTAATGGCTGTAATGTTTATATCTGACATGAATTTAATGATCACATTGAGTTTTCAGATGCATAAATGTCTCTAAATGTTATGTCATGTTTCTGGTTTCAGAAATCATTTTAATCTATGATCAAAAAGGCAGCCCAAATCCATTTTAAAAGTACACTATAGTATAGACAAAAAAATACGACACAAAAGTAAATCTTTAGAGTTGCACAGATAAATAATTTATATTGGAAAAGCTGAGTAAACATGAACCCTGATGTTTTAGTGTACTCATTTTCTCACCAATCTCAATCAGGCTATATTACTTGTAAAAACAGTGAGAAAATGTATTACATTCCTATGTGAATGTGTTAATGAATCACATGCGTTGAGTCCCATATTTCAGTTATAAATGGTGTTAAACTGTACTGATGGTACATAATTGCTCCCCAGTGCCAATATGCAACACTTCTTATGACTTAACCAAGGTTTAATAACTGAACATGATGAGTAATGCCAGTGCCGATTTGTAAGCACATGGTCTGCAAACACTGTCTCAGAGCTCCCATATTTTAATAATATCATGGTACTCTCCAAAATGACAAATAAAAACAAATATGCATTAAATCTGTAAACACTGCATGTTGTCCTTTTGAATATGTGTTCTTTAACAATGGACATTTTAATGGATTGTTCAAATCTGTCACCTGCTCATTGTCTGGTACGACGTTTGCACTTTTTCTCCTCATCTCTGCATAGGTTCTTTTCCAGGTAGTCTTGTATTCCTAACACATCCTAAAGATCTGTGTGTTATATTAATGTAAAATTTTAAATTGGATGAGTGAATGTATGCATAAGTGGGTCTTGCAACGTACTGGTACTGCCTTACACTTGATAATACTGCAGGAGACCCCTAAACTGCAAGAAATTAAATTAAATGTTATTTTTTATTAGTTATGAAAATATAGGCAAAATGTCAACACAGAAAAAAAAAGTGCTGGGATACTTAAAATAATACAAAAAAATAAATAAAAATGAATATCTTGAATTATGCTTAGTTATAAAAGAAGGAATGATAATTCTGACACTGACATGAAGTGATCAATAATAAAAATGCAAGAAAGCACATGGCATGTCTTAATTACATGCATTTTCAGCTTAATTTAAAGGTGTAAATAAAAAAGACATACATCACTCTGTTTAAACAAAATCATTTTTTTAAGTAAATGTATCGCTAGTCTTTCAAATGTAGAGAAGATCAAGATTTGTGCATCAGTTATCGTTGTATCTTTAGGTTAAATTACCATTTATCATAAAAACATTACCTCATGTATTTGTAATATTGTATTCACAAGATCTTACATTATTTAAGACCCTATCTTTGTAGTAGTCTAAATGACCCTTCATTATACATTCTTTTTGCTAATCAGGATGTGGGGCCTTAACGATATCCTTATAAATGATGTGTATGCACAAAAATGTTGCGTATGTGTGTTTCCACACTCACTTCGAGATGTATAAAATCTAGACTTGGTGTAAAGCCGTGCACATTTTAATGGCAGCTTCACGCCATTTGTACACATGTTTCTGCTCGGTTTTGCAAACTGCCGGCACCCAGCATTAAAGCAGTGCTACTCTTTCTGTGGTTTTTCTTTTGTAGATTCACATTCATGACGTAGGCTGCATCAAATATACCAAAATTAATTGCATATCACTTACAAATTTAAGGCACTTGATTGTAATCATTCTGTAACAAAAAAATGGTACATGAAATGGCTAATCTATTCCAAATAAAATAGCTGCCTTAGCATTGTTAACCTTAGTGCACCACTGAGAATATTTGAAACCCATTTATTGTACAAAGTACTTGTGTGTGGTATCACAGCTGAACAGGTGTGTTGAGAGAACAAAGGATTACAGCTTACAGCAGAACATAGAGTTTCCAACCCTGGAGGACATTTACAGCACATGCTCCCCTTAGGTAAGTCATCAACATCTGTATGGATTCCACTCACCCAATGCCACAGTCTAGTTGAACTTCTCCTATCCGGCAAACACTTCAGAGCCTTTCCTGAATGGACCTCAAGGCTCAGGAACAGTTTCATCCCAAGAGCTGTAAACGCACTCAATCAGTCCATCAAGTGCTCCTGGTAGAACTGTTTGTACTTAGAATTACAATTACCTCACTGTAAACTTGCACTACAGCTGTAATATTGCACAACCTGAGCCACTTTATGAACCATTTGCACTATATGTACATGTATATTGTACATTTCTTATTTTTTTTTATCATATTATTATTTTTTTTATCATTTTATAGGAAAATATGTTTATGGAGGAGTTGCATATTGAATCTCATTGTACCATATACGAAAAACTTCAATTCAATTTAATAGAAGTGAGAGCATATTTACAGAGAAATATGACTGGCTTCTAAGTCGATTTAGATTTAGATCCTCTTGAAGCTACAGTATGTGCTGTTAAAATACTAGGAAGTACAGTATACTTGATATTTTTATGTATGTATATTACACTAGCAAAATACCCGCGCTTCGCAGCGGAGAAGTAGTGTGTTAAAGAAGCAATGAAAAGAAAAGGAAACATTTTGAAAATAACGTAACCTGATTGTCAATGTAATTGTTTTGTCACTGTTGTGAGTGATGAGTGTTGTTGTCATATATATATATATATATATATATATATATATATATATATATTTACACACACACATATAAACATATATATATATATACATATCTATACATATCCACATATATATACATATATATCTACATATATACACACACACATATATAAACATATATATACATATACATACATATCTACATATATACACACACAGCTATTTCAGATCAGTGCAATACGCTGTTTGTTAAAACGGTTGACTCCGCTCTTACATGCAATAACAAATCAAATCATTCAGTTGTCTTTGCTCATATGTCATTTTAGAGCTGGACACTTGGCATCTTTTTTTGGCAACAAGTTCGTTTATGTTTGGTGTGAGGTTCTGTGTTGTGGAGATTCTCAGGATGGATTGCAGGTGCTCATCAGTGAGGCGACTCCTGTGTGCTGTTTTGTTAGTCTTTATCACTGAGAAGAGCTTCTCACACAGATATGTGCTACCAAACATGCACAAGGTTCGAGCCGCATGTAGACGGACTTTTTTTGTTCTTCAAAGTCACCAAAGCGCCGTGCAAACTCAGTGCGCAATAACTCTAGTAAGCGGTAAGTGTTGGCAAGGCAGCTGAAGCGCTGCATTATGGGATCTGTAGTTTATTGTGTTACCAGCGCTTCATATACCCGGCTTTAATAACAATAATACAGTATATAAAATGATCTCGGGCCGGATATAATTACACGCCGGGCGGATGTGGCCCGCCCCTTGAGTTTGACACATATGGACTAAATAGAACTTGAAAAGATATATTTTTTCAAATGTGATCGCAATTCAGATAGAGTTGACGACTACAGCCTGCATGCCTCAATGAGTCATCCTCCCTCGCTCTTACTTTTTACCGTTCATCTAATGAATACACTGAGTATGGCTTTACCAAAACAATCATTGATGGCGAATAAAGTATCCATTATTCGAGTATGTAGAGCGGGATATATATATACATATATATATACCCGCATCGCAGCGAGAAGTAGTGTGTTAAAAAGGTAGAAAAAGAAAAGGGAACATTTTAAAAATAACGTAACATGACTGTCAATATACAGTATTTGTTTTGTGAGTGTTACTGAGTGTTGCTGTCATCAAGGATTTGATTATCATTATTTCTTTCAATCAGGTTCGTATTTGTAGGATGTGTTGTGTTCAAGTTACATTCCGTGTTTGTCAATCGTTGTAAAGATGACAGGTTTCATTCATCGATTCGTTTCTTACTGCATCAATAAACAGCTCATCTTCTTCTTTATCTGAGACCTGACACACTGCATGCACGGGTTTTTTACACTGTCTTCCTTTAGCGGGACATTGACTTTTTCCACCGTGTGCTTTGTTTCCACAGTAGCTGCATTTATGAATATGCTTATCAGACGCTTCATATTTTTGCTGCCTTTTCAATTGTGTAATTCGGTTTTGTTCAGCCTTTGGAACTGTTGCTTTTTATCTGTGCACTGCGTCAGTTCACGTGAGCCACTCGGTGTACTTGCATCGAAGGTTCCCAGCTGTGCTGGTGCCATCTCGTGCTATGTCCATAGCTTTATTTAATGTTACCTTAGTCCTGGCACTTAAAACTTTTTCTCGCAGTTTCGCTGAGTTTGTGTCAAACACCACCCTGACCATCTCATCTTCCTCTATAAGCACAGTCCTTCACCGCTGACGGACGGCCTTATATGGGCAGGCACTAAATTACAAACGCCAGCGGCAGCCTGTCTATGAACTTAATTTAAAGTGTAGGTTTACATCGTGCTTTGTTTCCGAAGTAGCAGAACTCATGAATATGGTTGTATATGTCACTCGCTCGCTTCTTATTGTTTCGCTGCCTTCTCAATTATATAATGCATGTTTTCTTAAGCGCTTTTTTGAGGTCTTCCTGGTTTTCTATGTACTGCGTGATTACGTGGGAGGCCTGATGATGTCACACGAAACTCCGCCCCCACGGCGTTGAAGCTCATCTCCTTACAGTAAATGGAGAAAAACTGCTTCCAGTTATGACCATTACGCGTAGAATTTCGATATAAAACCTGCCCAACTTTGGTAAGGAAGCTGTAAGGAATGAACCTGCCAAATTTCAGCCTTCCACCCACACGGGAAGTTGGAGAATTAGTGATGAGTCAGTAAATGAGTGAGTGAGTGAGTGAGTGAGTGAGTGAGGGCTTTGCCTTTTATTAGTATAGATTTTACAAATAAATTAACTTTGTTTAAATGTATAAAATTAATAATTGTACTCTATATTTGCTGGGACTGGCACAACCAGTCTTGAAGAATTGGTGTTTTAAGCTTGCAGCTGGATTTTCAATTATTACACGTGGTGATTGGTTACAAGGAGAAAGAAAACAGAAAGACAGCAATTGGGACACAGTACTGCTGTAATAAATTATTCTGTCCAGAGTCGCACACATCACAGCAGGCATCCTGTGGGAAGCAGGAACAATCTCTGGATGGGGCAGCAGCTTATTGCTACTGCTGCGTCACCGTGCCCACCGTGTTTAATGCATGCTTTAATGCATTTCTTCATGAAAATGATATAAAGTATATATTTTAGTATTTCAAAATGTTCAGAGAGCTGTTATATCAAGCAAGTAACGTATTCGGTGTGGCAAACTTTAGCCTATGAGGGATATTCCTAACCCCCAACACGCGTGTGACCTAAGCATAGCAAGTCAGTTTCAACTTTAATCTCAAAATAGACCTCTTTTTACTTCACTGTGTCCCTGCTTCTGTATGTCTCTCAGATACTCACCTTTTCATATTGATTTTGACATCTGACCACTTCTTCTTTTTTGAAATTCTTCTTTTTTATATGCATTTACCATTGTCTTTTAACAAAACACTGAATCGAAGGGGCTATTTATATTGATTTGCATTTTCAAATATACAAAATTCTGGGTTGGAGTTGGGGTGGGGCCGTAGGTGCATGCATGTGCTTTAAAATTCACAAAGATTGGGATTTATAAACTGAAAGTACTTTGTTTACGCACAGTTTTATGCATCTGAATTTTTTTGTGTGTACATACATTTCTGTTTTTGTCTGTATGTCATGTTTTAGTGTGAATTCTATGCACAGCATTATACAGTACATGAAGCCCATGATGATAGTAAAGTGCAAGAAAAATAAAAGGGGGACTCTGGCTTGAGCTCTCAGCTTTATTGGGCTTCTTAGCCTTTATGAAAGCTTCTCATCTAATTGTTTGTTTTGGCTACACTTTTGAAAATTAGTATTTCTCTTCTGTAAGCCGGTTGGACTTCTTGCTTTTTGTCTAGCTTTTCATAGGCTTTGGCCAGTGCTTTGACCACCTTGACAACTTGCCAAAAGATGCTTTGTCATAATGTTTCATGTCTAGACTCTTCCTAATCTGTATTTTCAAGTTGAAGAATACAATCTATAAAGGGTGATGGGACAAACATTGACTCTTAATTATCATGGCTCGAGTTATACTGTACTCTGCGGAGTTAACTGTTACCATGTATGCCATAAATAGGTGTGTTGCTTAGAAACTAATGGAGAAATTAATGCCAATTCATCAAATGCATATTTATTAGACAATTTCCAAAGGTAAGAGTATAAAAAGCCCAGAAACATACAATACATTTAACATAATTATGAAAAGTCTCATTTGGGAAGAAGGCACTCAAATTAAGAAAGATTCCATTCTAAATTATATTGTCAACAGCAGGCAATAAGCCCATCAGCAATAATACCCAATGTATAGTATATATTTCAAGCAGCTCATGTTTAATTTAACAGTTTTACTGTCCAATTTTTTGTTTAAGATTTTATCCATCATTTTGTCCATGACACAAGACATCCTGGAATCTCTTTGTCTTTTTCATTGCACTCTCCTTCCCCATTACATGCAATGGTCTGGTATATAGTATGGTATTCATATTTGCAGAATTTGTTACAGGTTGAGTAGAGATCACAGCTACAACTTACATCCTATCTATCTATCTATCTATCTATCTATCTATCTATCTATCTATCTATCTATCTATCTATCTATCTATCTATCTATCTATCTAAAATTGTAACACTGTCATAGTTTACTCCAAGTCTGCCTCTGCAATGTTTAGAGAGCTCAGAATGAGCCATTAGATAGGCAGTTGAGAACTCTTGGTGTCTCACAGTCACAGAAAAAGGAGAACTGTCTTGTCCATGTCCAGTCATTATAATTTGGAAGGATTAAAGGAATGTCATCAAGAGGAGGACAGTTTGCTTATTTTAGATAAAGGAGGAGATGCAACTCTGCTCCAGAAATTCCTCAGGGTCATTGATATGCCTTATATGCCAAATTATCGAAATTTAGACAAATAAAGAAATCTTGCTTGTAGTGTTGCCAGGTCTGCGGTTCTCTTGAACAATTGGACTATTTTTGATCATCGTCTGCAGTAAAAAATGGGCTTTCTCTAGTTTTAATTTTTTGTACTACATTTTAAAAAAATAATGTTGGATTTGGGGATTATTTTACAAGCCCCAACAGTTTTTCATCCATCTGGCAACTCGTCCCCTTCTATTAGCATTTGCGTATGTTCTTTTACATTGTAAAATCTCCCCTCCCGTTGTGCAAGGAATATATCGATTCTATCACACTGGTCCTTGATGGTATGTGCCTAACTCTCTCACTCTGACATCACACCCCACTGTCATTTTGCCTACCTTAGGCATTAGGCTAATTTTTGGAGCAAATTTTGGGGCCAAGTTTCTGATAACAAATAAGTCCTAAATTCTATGTTTAAATAAGACTGAATATCACATAGTGAGTAGAGTGCAGTAATGGATATAAAAAAAAAAAACTAATTTAGTAATAAATTTACAAATAAAAACATGATATATTGGTCTGCACAGTTTGTTTTGTTTGCTCAAAAAGAACCCAGTTTTGTCAGGCTGTATGACCACTGAGGTAGACAGCACATGCTTTGTTTACAATTACAACATGAGTACATTATTAGCATAAATAGTTTGAAAGATTTACAATACATAATTCTAATGAAGCTTATTTTTCAGATTCTGGTCTTCTTTAAAGGCTAAAGAAATGTAATTGGACTAATTTGCAGTCATAAATTCAAAAATTAATTAATTAATCAATTTGCCTCAAACTATGTGAATTGTTCATGAATATTTTTACTCATAGTTTTTTTGTTTTAGGGAAATTTTTACAAAATTAGAACATTTTTAAAATGTTACAAAAGAAGGAGTAGCAAGAAGTTACACATTTGGGATGGTCTTAGGGTTAGGGCCCCAACTTAGAAACGACTGACTTTTAAAACTATGTTTTAAACAAACAAAAAAGTAATTGTTGACGTAAACCAAGAGACTTGCGGGTAATTCCTGGTAATTTAATAAAGGCATGAAATGTAATCAATATTTGTAATTGCACTTTAATGGCTCTGACTAATGTATGTGAAAATTTTGAACTCTAAAAGCTCAAAACTGAATTAATGGAATCCATCCAAAACCTAATCAGCTCTTAAGAGTCCAAAGTGAAAGTTTGGTTTCTGGTCAATTTACTCAGATTCCATACTATGTTTACCATAGACATAAGGACAAAAAGGCAGACTTTGTTTCAAAAATAGTAAAAAACAAAAAGTTCTATGGGTATTAAAATATATTTCCAATGAAAACTCCTTCCATACTGTATACTGTATGTGTTATAAATATTTGCAAATTTGTATTTAATCTGTTTTTAACATTTTTGTAATTCCCTCTGCTTTTGGCTTTCATTGATATTATTTGTCAGTTTTGAGGACCTTATTTTAGCCATCAGATTATATTTTGTCAATTTGTTTTACTTTTTGTTTGTTTCTCATTCATGCAAAAATAGCCAAGTCAGTTTTTACAAATTCTGCATCTATGTTGTCATTGGTTCAACTTAAAATACAGGCTAAATGGTGTTTCAGAAATTTCATCGGGGAGGGTGGTTGTAATTGGTGGTCAACCAAAAAGTGCACATTATTCCAAAACAGCTGCCCTAATTTTAATAAGATTTTTCATGGATAATAAAACTGAACTAACTTAAAAGCAATGCTGCACTGTGTTTCAAAGTGTTTTGGTTTTTTTTTTTGTGAAGAATGGTTGTATTAAGGGGAAGGTAAAAAAAATGCATCACCCCAAAATTCATGAAATTTTACATGCGTATTCCTGTTAATCCAACTTAAAATGTAGGCTTTAAGTCCTTTCAAAAGTTTCATCATGAATAGAGGGTTCAATAGGGGGAACAACATAAAATCTGATAGCTTTTCCCACCTTACGTACTGTATCAATGGTTCAATTACTCAAGAGGCCTTCCAGTTTATTAATGTGACATGAAACATCCATTTTTGAAACCACAGTATATGAGGAAGTAGAAAGAATTAGCACTCATGGTTCCAGCCCAGCAAGGAGTTATAGTAATTACAGAGTCTAATCATACAGAAAAAGAACAAATTCTTGCCTCATGAGAGCAGAGACATTGATAGACGTAGTGTATAGTACATGATAGCCAGCATTGACAAAAGGGTCAGCATTTAAAAAACTCTAAAATATTTGTTTCTTACCTTAACCCATTACACACATATATACTGGTAATGTGTGTACATCAGCTAGTATTTCATGAAATTATGTTTTAAAATTGTTTTGATATGTTACACATTTTTCCTAATTTTGCATTGTGACGATGCCAGTCTCCTACAGACTCCCTCTTCCCACATGGGAGTCTGCTGAACCAACACTGTCCATGATGAGCTGACAAATGAGGACAAATCTCAGGAGATGATGTAAAATGCTCAGGTGCTTTTATTATAATAAAAACAATCCAAAACAAAAGTAAAACCAAGAGTGTCCATTGTGCAGTGTTAAGAAAAAAAACTAATCCATAAAATCATTGAAACATGGAGATAAAATCCATAATTAATAAAATCTGTTAAAATAGAGGTTAAAATGCAGTCTCTTTTCACCTGATTGCAGCCCACCACCTTCTGTCACCCCGGCTCAAATTCCTCTCTGCCGACCCCCATCCTAGCTGCCGCCACACTGCGCAACCAGACTGTTCATGGTTGGCACACCCCCAGTCTTTGCACTCACGCAGTCGCTCCTCTGATCCACTGGGAGGTCTTACGTCCCACTTGCCCCACACTAGTCAATGGGGCAAACCAGCCCCTAGAGCGCCTCAGCCTGCACTCCCTTCCGGAGACCCAGCTCGAGCTGCCTTCTCCTTCCTGGTGTCTGGATCATCTCCTATGACTGCCTTTTTCCGTCCTTTATCCTCTTTCTTTTACATCATTTCTTTTCTCTTTCACATCATTTATTTTCTCACTTTTATGTCCTCTCTCTTCTTTTCTTCCATCCCTCTGTCCCTGCCCATGTATATATATATATATATATATATATATATATACACACACACACACACCTGTCTCCGTTGATGCAGCGCCTTAATCACACGCCACAGGAAGCCGATGAAGAAATTGAGAATGATCACAACCACACATATAGGTGTGACTCACCCCAACTACCTCATTAACTCCCTGCGGTTGTTCAATCGTACCCACGGAGAGTGACACAGCTTTATGGATTCAAAACCTGGCCATATTTTATTATAGCCGCAGACCCGCTATACCACATGCACGTTTTTCTCTTGGACATCATCACACGGTTTACAGCTGTGGGTGTTGTTAGGCACTTGATACATAGGTCATGTGACTTATGACATCATAGCAGCCATACTATACAAGATGACTGCACACACTACACATCATCCAAGCTTTGGATTACTCTTTGGGGGAAAATTTCGTTAGGAAAAAGAAAATTTTGTTATAGTTTGGACCATGCTCCTATTCAACTACGGCTTCTGTCTCATGTTTGGTTTTATTAGCTGAAAAATTTTACTTTTGATACAATTACCAGCCTGCGGTGGGCTAGCGCCCTGCCCGGGGTTTGTTTCCTGCCTTGCACCCTGTGTTGGCTGGGATTGGCTCCAGAAGACCCCCGTGTTATAATATGTTTGTTATAATATTAAGGTTAATGTCACTGTCTCTGCAAAACACATTATGGATTCATTCACATGAGCAGGCCAAGTTTGGCACACAGGGGCTAGTCCGCCTGCATTTAGAAACCACTAGGTTAGCAGTTTGAAGAATGAAGGGGACAACTGTCGAGTGTAGGCATTGTGCTATTATTGTATCTTTTGGAGGTGGGGTTGAGTCTTTACTGTCCTTGTTTGGAGACCAGAGAGGACCAGCACATGGAGCAGCCAGTATAAAAAAGGCTTGGACATGGCCAAACCCTTTGAAGCTGACGTCTGGATGATATTGTCATTCGTCCCGAAAATCCTTTCAGCACAGTGACAAAAATGGCAAGACTCTATAGATCAAGATCCGACCTTAGTAGTGTCTGCTATAAGCTTCCTTTCGTCTGTTATACCGCATAAACCGTCATTAAAGAAAGCGAAGTATAATTCTCTTACATGATTTTTTATACCCGCCGTAATCACTATGGAAGGGATATCGCCTTTTAATATCATATCTCTATATTCTGGGTTACTTAAAATGCTGCAATTTAAAAGAACTTATTCCAACAAGGGAGCTTTTGCTTCTAAAGGAAACACCCCGTGACCATGTGTTAGGATATAGCGGGTTGGACAATGACTGACTGACTGACAATTATCTGCTACTGTTTTGAAAGCCCCTATTTTTAAAGCTGCTAATTATGTTGTCATTTTCTAGTCTTTTCTAGGAGTAACCAAACTATACTAAGGTCACTATAATATGAAATAAGGAGAAATCGAAAGAAGAGATGGGAGTGTTTTAGGTGTGGAGAACATGTTACAGGCTCAATATCCTAAAAATTGTTTTTCGAAATTTCATTTTATTTGTCGACTTATAAATAGTTTGCTCAAACATTGATCTTTGATGGCTCATGAGACTTAAAAGGGTTTCTCATTTATGTTTCATTTGCTTGTCACAGATGTTTCTCCTAAATTTTTTTTAGGAGTAATAACTTTAGAAAAAAGAAGCATAAGATACATGGTGTCAATACTGAGAATTTGGTTTGAAAAAAATTTTATACTTTGTGAGATCACTTTCTATTTTTGGGCGGCACGGTGGCGCAGTGGTAGCGCTGCTGCCTCGCAGTTAGGAGACCCGGGTTCACTTCCGGGTCCTCCCTGCGTGGAGTTTGCATGTTCTCCCCGTGTCTGCGTGGGTTTCCTCCCACAATCCAAAGACATGCAGGTTAGGTGGATTGGCGATTCTAAATTGGCCCTAGTGTGTGCTTGGTTTGTGTGTGTCCTGCGGTGGGTTGGCACCCTGCCCAGGATTGGTTCCTGGCTTGTTGGCTGGGATTGGCTCCAGCAGACCCCCGTGACCCTGTATTTGGATTCAGCGGGTTGGAAGGATGGACTTTCTATTTTTGTTTTAATCTCTCAAGACTTCATATTTTTAGTTATCATTGGACTGGTGTGTTTATCCAAGAAGACAAGACAACATTTAAGATACGATTGGTTACATTTCTTAATTTTTCCAATTGGAGCAGGGGCTGATGAAATAGTCAGAGTGTCACAAGCAGGATTGAACCCACAGGCTTGAGGACTGAAGTCCAAAGTTTTAACCACTATGCCACACTTCCTGCCTTTTTTCCCAGACAGACTATGATCTAAATGGAACAGAGCAATATAAATTAGATCAGCTAACAGCATTAATTAGAAACTAAGGCTACAGTTTTGTGATCATAGCAAAGTGTTATATTACCACAAACAACTGTCCATACATTTCACTATATATTACTGGGAACACAATACAAACACTTTTAAAGTGCAAAAAATGTCAAGGCACTGCTTGGAAAATCTGAACCCACTAGGTGACTTTGCTGAGATCTCTTCCGAAACTAAGAAGGAGACACTTGGTACCAGAGTATTTTTTCTCAGGAGAAAAATCTGAGAAGCATGAGATAAAAGAAAATGTCTCCATTTGATTTCATTCTAATTTTATTGTTGTCTAGGAGAAGACGCTCTTTTTTTACATTTTTCATTCCTATTGATTTACAGATGCATGCTGAGGCATTCTGCTCTTCTACAAAGAATTATGATTTGATTCAATTATGTTCACAAAATTATTTGTAAATTAAATCAATTTGGTGATCAATTTGCAAATATGTTTATATCACATTACCTGTACATACTCCACTCTGGACTAAACATTCTCCAAAACATGTATAATATAGTGGCTTAGAATATTGAAGGAAGCTTTATATCACATTCATGTTTTAATAGTTTATTAATTTTGTACATCTTTTATCAAGCATGCTTTTATTTCAGAATTATGAAAAGGGAAAAAAACAGTGTATTGGCGATACTGTTTTTTATGACATTTGGTTTTGATGTGCTCATTAATGCTTCCATCTTCCAACTTCCATGACATCCCAACCTCATCCATACTGGGGTGCACATTTGCTGTGTGTTAATTGACAAATACTGCAGAAGTCAAAACAATTAAACTTGAACTGCCTTGCCCAAAGTATTTTCCAACTCAATGAGACTCAATGAGTGCTTAATATGAATGGTAGAATTGATAAGAGCCTGATGACTTTAAGTTGACCATTAACTGGAAAGCTGAAGTTCTGGGAGACTAGTTTGCAGGGAATGCTGAGGCATGGTTCTGTAAAGTGTTTATTTATGCCAATTGACAAGAACCAGGCACTACCACATCAAATGGATCTAGATCTTTAGTACTTAGTGAAAAATAACACTTTGATCCACATTGCAATAATGCGATTAATATCAAGTGCTTCTGCATCCACTTTTTTTATAGTAAACCTGCCTATAACACAGGCCTTAAATCAATATTCTCATCAATATGGATAAAGTCATTGTACTGAGCAGGGACACACAAAGAAGTCACATTACATACAAAACATTTTGGTGAAGCATTAGGATTAAAAATGAAATACTGCTGGAATTATATGTTATGGGTGTGTCAGTGTCTAGTTCCCTTGGAAAAATACAAAGATTGCTTTGTTTTAAAAACCAGAGGTAATGCACGGACAAATTGATTTGAATTTAAGCAAAAATCAAAATCAATAAATTAAATTATACAATGTTCTTGGGGAGACGAGAAACCAACGTTTTTTTTTTTTCTTTAGAAACAAGAGTAGAACATTCAGTCCATGTTCTTCTTTAAGACCCAAACCTTTACAGGTACAGGTACAGGTTAGAAACAAAACTAATAGGTCAAGATTAAAGACAACGCTCCACATTTTCACAAACAAGTCTTCCCAAAGTCTTTTCCTCCTGATGTGTATAATTCTAGAAAACAAGCAACTTTTTATATATGATATGTTATTTATATGAACACCATTCCTAGTTACTTTACAATTAGGAAGTTATAATAGACTTGTTTAACATGTACTTTTTGCACAGGCAGGTTAAGTGACTTGCCTTGCTAAGGTCACACGTGTGTTGGGGGTTAGGATTTATCTAATATCCCCCATAGGCTACTCTGTACTACACACACCTTAGTCTATGTCTGCTACATGGGCTACAACACCTCTGGTTTTTGCTTTCCCAAACTTTTAATGCTGTTCTGCTGCCAACAAGTACAAGGTGTAAACCCTGACTACTATAGTGTCTATTTTAGAATATCCTACTTCTGGTAAAACTTCACCCTCTCTCCTCTCTCTTCCAAAATAGCATGAGTCCTCAAACAAAACTCTTTGCTACCTAAAATGAACAGCATAGATTTTAATCTCATAGGGGAAAAGCCAATAGGTGTGCTGCAAAGTGAACATTACACCTCCAGCTTGATGAAACTGGAGATGGCCATGCTACTAATTTGCTCTGAAGAGTAGACAAAAATCACTTACAAATTCAAACCCAAGCAAAATAATACACAAGCAGGAAGATCAAACAATGAAACAGCACTCTTCTAGAAAAACAAATGTAAGAAAAGGCAGTAGGACAAAATCTGAACAGCTGACTTACAGGAGTTCACCTTTTTGAAAATGTCCACCACTACATCAGCATTAACAGCAGGCACCATGGAGCACCAGTGTGTGAAAGATAAAACACAAAACACACAGGCCTTGCAGCAGCCACTACAATGTCACTATGCAGATATGGGAGGCAGCAGGTAGAAAGCAAATAATGAAATCACTAAATGTAAGTAAAGTGCTAGGCTAAAATCAGTTGTCAAACCCTTTGTAGATCCTTTCTGCTACACACATTTGAGTTTTCCTACTGAACACAGGCATATCTTTTCTTAGATTTATTCCCCCAAAGGCCCCCCTAACTCATTAGCTCCATGCCCAAAAGCACCAAAACCCAAAACATTAACTAAACATCAGTCAGTAAAACATGCAAAAATCTACTTACTAAAATTGATGAGCCTAACTAACAGGCATTGCTCACTGTTTCCACATTCTCAAGAGTAGGTAGCTAATGCTACCAGCTTAACTAATGACTTCATTAAGTATTCTTGAATAATGTCATATGTAACTCCTGATTTTCAATGCTTCATTGAAAAAATGTAGCATTAAAGTCAACTTGGAAAATACCGGGGTTCCTGAAAGTTCTGGGTATCCCTAATTAACCCTGTGGATCTCCCAAAAATCATAATAATCAACATGGGGTGGTGGGTTCCTGAAAAAAACTATAAAAACATGTTACAATGTTATAAATCACTCAATTCCCATTAGTGAGTTTGAGAGAAGATATTTTAGGAGACTCCAAAAAGCTCTACATAGAATGCTTCACAAGCTGGAAAGGTCCAGATGCCTGAATGTCAGGAGCTCATCCAGCAAAGAAGGAGAGTGCATCCTTTAAATAAGAAGGAAGTGAGAAATTGAGGGTCAAAAAAATTCATGTGTGATGTTAACAGTGTTTACATTGGGAACAGAGTAAGGCTAGTAATTCCCAGTTTGTACTTGTTGTCTTGTTGCTACCTGTGGCCCATAAGAAAATGTGAAGTCATCAGTCTTTGCTAGGTTCCTTGAGTACGGTCTTTGTTGTTAATTATTTGTTCTGTTATTGGGATGGACCCAATGCTACTGAGAGGACTTCAGTTCAAAGCAGTCAGCCAGAGTGTACAAGGCTGTCTTGGAGGTGGCTTTGATCTGCAGCAATCTAAGTGCATACACATTACAAAGAGTTGATGTTCTGTGTGATGCTAGTCAGAAGTACAAGGTGAAGTGACATTTCTTCATAGAGTGTTTTTATGTTCTCATGAGTAAGTAGCTGATGCTGACACTTCAACTGATAACTTCTTTACATCATCACACCTCTCATTTTTATGAATACCATATGTAACTCATGATTATAGACCTTCATATTTATCATTTATGTTTTCATTGTTTCTTTGTAAAAATATAATGTTAGAGTCAAGGTGCAATATACAGGGGTTCCTGGAGGTTCCGGGACTCCCGAATTAACACTGAAGTCCCCCAGAAAAATGAAATAATCAACATTTTCCTATAGAAATGTAAAAACTTGTTAATATGTTATAAACCACTCAATGTCAATTAGCTGAGTTCGAAAGAAAACATTTTAGCAGAGTCCCAAAAGCTTTACATAGGCAAGACTGTAAGCAAGTCATTCAGAAGATGGACAGGTTCAGATGCTTGAATGGCAGCAGCCCATCCAGCAAGGAAAAGGAGGGCACATTCTTTAAATGAGAAGGAATCAAGAAGGAGGGCAGGGACTTTCCTGTGCGATGCTAAAAGTGCTTACTTTTGGAACAGTGTGAGGCTAGTGATGTCTAGTTGCCAGGTTACATTTGTTGTTTTATTGTTTCCCGTGGCCCATTACAATGGAAAAGTTAAATCATAAGTCATGTTAGGTTCTTTGAGTATGGTCTTGCTGTTTATTATTGTTAAAAAAACAAGCTTGTTGTTTGGATGAACCCAGAGCTACTGAGAGGATTGCAGGAGTGAGCAGAAGTGTATTAGACAGGGCCTTGATACGCAGCAGTCTAGGCACATACATCACAAAGAGTTGATGTTGTGTGTGATGCTAGCCAGAAGTACAAGGTGGAGTGGCTTTTGTTCATAGAGCACATATTTGTTTGTTGTGTGGTATGTCTGGTAGTTTAGGTACGCATATATTAAGTGATAGCATTTTACTTAACCTAATTTAGTGCATGTATGTTCCATACTGCCAAAGTAAGAAAATCATAGGTACTTCACTCATTTCTCAGAGTGGGGCAGTGGTTTGATGTAGTGGTAAAATTCACACAGCAGCCCTGCAATGTATTTCTTCATATTTAAGTGGTCAGTGTCAAATGTAAACAAGGTTGATGCCATCCTTCAAATAACTACTGTCACATACAATTTCTATGTTTTGTTGTAAGTTTTGAAGAATAATGTTCTCTCACACACGACTTATTTCAATGGGAGTTCTGCAGCGACTGAAAGTTGAATAGCCAATACAAATGGAGAATGGATTCCATGGTAGTCCACTAATGTTAACACGCACAACGAAGTATTAACTGTAGTCAAATATTGTCCATCTTGCAATCCAAAGTCAATCCTGATTTTTTAATAAACTATATTAAGGACACAACATTTCAGTTAAATTAAGATATATTTGTTATATCTTTGCATGCTATTTATCATAATATCAAAGAGCTTAAATGTGTGTTTTATTTAGGAAATGATGATGAACCTTGAACAGTTCTTTTTTCCTTTTTCCCTTAAAGCAGTCACATTTGTACCAGAGCAACTTTTGTCAGCAACATAAAAATGAGCAAATTAGTTTTGAATAATATGCATTGAAACTGCAGTACACTAAAATAAATTGTAAATATTGTTTTAAAAATATATATAAATTGTACAGACTTATCCAAGTGTAGTTTTGACATTACCAGGTCTGTTTTAAAAGAGGAGAAAAATAATAAACTTCTTTTTATTTGATTTTAAGCAAGCTGTAAGCATGCAGTGCTATTCAGGAATGGCCATCCTGCTTTAATTTCAGGACCAAACTCTTGTAAAGACCTTTTTAAATGCAAAATAGCTCTATGATGCATTGATTAAGGACCTTGAAGTGTGGAAGGGTTCTGTTTAAAATGTAAAGTGTAAACAGACTTTTATTGGGATGCTGAACACATTTACAATCAAGGAAAAATATTACAGACATATTTTTCTGGGTCTCTCCGCGGTTGTCTGGGAAAGCAGCAACAAGGATGAAAAAGTCTGCAGAACTTATTGGTGTAGCTTTATGTTACATGTGTATGTCCTTTATTTATTTAAGCACTAAATTACAAATTTAAACTATACTCAAATTTTCATGATGTTGTCATGATAGAATTTAATTGTGGTTATTTAAATTGGGAAATAAAATGAACAAGTAACTGATAAAAGAACAGCTCTTGATTTCCACAACCTTTGCACACATGGTACTCTTAATAAATTTGTGGCAATATCTTCAACCACATGCCAATGACTTGCATGTGTAGGATTCTCTTCAAGGAGTCCAAAAACAATTAGAGGATTCTGGGTTCTGCTGCAACCTTTACACTTATGATACACTGATGTTCCTTTTACTTCCCTCTTTCAACCAAATGACTCACTGTCATCTCATCGTCGGTGAAGGAACATAGCCTTAAATGTGCCTCTCCAAGGCCACTCTATGCATTCTCGATGCATTGACCTTAATAATGACACCATGTCATTAATGGATTCTGTCAGAAACCTCAGTGTGCCCCTATATGTGAATCTCTATTGTAGTTGATACATTTATTCAATAACTCTGCTCTATCACTTCTTTGTTCACAACATTCACTAAATGTGGCTCTTCCTCACCAACTATGCTCCTTACCTTCTTCTTTAAGGTCTTGTGCTCTCTTTCTATCTCAGCCATGTACTACAACCATTTCCTGCGAAAGCTTCTGGTAAATTCTATGTGACTTCTCAGATTCTTGCAGAATACAGCTGCTGAGATAATGTTGGTTGTTTCTTCTACACTATTCTTTGCTTTTCTCTTGCCACTGGCTTCCACTTTTTACAATGATGCATTCCAGAAGTCTTATCTCAGCCTACAGGTTTGTGCATGGACTTGAGGCCTATCAGCCATCCACTGCAGGAAGGCTGTAAATCGTCTAAAGAAAACAACTGGGGGATAAGTTGAACTTGAATTTTATTGATCTAAAGTATTTCTGTTTATGATTGGTTTCTATTATGAGGCTGTTTTGTACTATGATGTCCCATTGGCTTTTGTTTTGCAGTAAGAATGGCATAAAGTTGGTCACTTTGCCTTTACCTCTCTCACCATCTGGCCATGAAGAGAAGACCATGATGAAAACAAGTCTATGTCTGCCTTCATATTGAGACAGGCATATATGGCCTCTTTCAATAGTCCATTTAAAGGTCATGTGGTAGCAAAGGAAGGTAGACAAAAGATAGAGAGCCACCTATGGAAGCGAGATGCACTGCTGCTTAGGCTGTTAGTGTATGATTTGCCAGTATTTACATAGTACTCTGCTTCCTTAATATTTTTGAGCATTTTTATCAACAATATATTAATGTGTAACTTAACTCCTGCCTGATTCTTTGTTCTGTCTTATTGCCCAAGGTTACAGATGTAGAAGGGAAAGGGGGAGGAAGTGCTAAAGTACCTGATCAGAGTTGCAAGTGTATGAGATTTTAAACATTTTAATAAGGTCTACACAATCAAGAGTGTAAAAGGGGAAAATTTGGTCACCATAAGACCTTACATGATAAAACACTCCTATTCTGTGTCTCTAGATATATCTGCACAAGAAGCCTCAATTCTACATCAGCCTGCCTGCTAAGTTTCCCACTAGACATGCTAAAACTGGAGAATGAAATTTCCATGACAATTTGAGCTATTAAAGGGTACGATTGGTATTTTTCATGTAGAAGTTCTGTGTTTTCAGTCTTAGTATATATTAATTTTCCACATTAAATTGTGTTCTGAGTGAAGCATTTTTTATAAATTAAAAAAAATCCTTGTCTGCTCTTGCAGCTTACAATGCAGCTAAAGAAAACATAAATGAAAAAGCCTTAAACCTTGCCAAAAATTTTATCAAGTATTGATCCATGAATTGAGATTATATACATATTGCAAAACAGGGTATCCATGTTGTTTTAAGAAGATATTTTAAGAGTTCAGCAATTTTAAAAGACGAGTGTTCACTGCTCATCTTCCTCCACTGAATTTATCAGGGCCAGGAGTGTGGGCTCACCTCAGAAAGTCATCAGCAGTCACAGTTATCAACATTATTCAATGTTGTAGCTCAGATGTAAATTGCTGTCTCTATACTGTAGACAACTAGGCAATAATTACTGAAAAAATCAAGCTTACGATAGTTTATGTTATTTCAATAAATGGAAACTGGAGTAAGAATGTGTGTGCTTCAGTAAAAGAGAATATTGTAATGACCCTGGAGGTGGGAATTAATCACTTCATGCCAGCTACTGGTGATATGGCCCTAAAAAGGACTTTCAGGTTTTCTTCCTAGCTGCTTTGTCCTTTTTCCCGCTCATGCATGCCACCTGGCTCCATCTCACTCCCCTCATCCGGCATCAGAGGCAACCCGTATGCCACTCTTACTCCTGGGTCATCACAGCCGGATACATAACAGGGTTGATATACTTGAGAAGCCAGAAGACACATCCAAAGTGATGTTTCTGGGTGTCCCCGCTCTGTCCACCACTTGAGAAGTTTCTTGTCCCTCATAGTGCCAGGGGAGATGCATGAATTTTACATGATCTCTATGCATTTAAGGATTGCTTGGTATCAGTGATTGTCAGTGAGTTTACTACTCAAACATGTTGTCCTAAGTTTCTTTTTTACCATATCCTCAGCAAGAGTGAATCATTGTGCATTAAAAAAGTTGATAACTTGTTTGTGTTGCTTCAACCTGCTCTGTTGCACACTTTGCCACATGCAGGTAGCTTGGCTCTTTCAAAATCTATGGCTTTTATTAAAAATACAATTCAGTGTAAGTAGTTCATTTCAGATTTATTGTTATTTTGTACAAAGTATAGTTAAACTCTTGTAACCCAGTCACAGGGGATGCACAAGCCAGTGTGTTTCTTTGTGCCAGTCCCAAGCCCAGATAAACGGGGAGGGTTACGACAGGAAGGGCATCAGCTGTAAAATTTTGCAAGATAAATATGCGGACAATACAAATTTCCATATCGGATCGGTCAAGGTCCAGGTTAACAATGACCGCCACCAGTACTGTTAGCCAACAGGGTGCTGGCGGAAATAGGGCTTCTGTTGGCCGAAGGAAGGGGAAGAAGAGGGGGGAGACATATCTGGAGAAAGGTATAGAGAGTGGAACTGAGGGAAGGAACTTTAAATGCTGGCAGTATGACTGGTAAGGGAAGAGAGTTAGCCAATATGATGGAGAGAAGGAATGTTGACACTGTATATTGTGAGTGCAAGAGACTAAATGGAAGGGGAATAAGGAAAGGTGGATTGGAGGTGGATTCAAATTGTTCTGTCATGATGTGGATGGAAGGAGAAATGGGGTAGGGATTATTCTAAAGGAGCAGTATGTCAAGAGTTGTTTGGAGGTGAAAAGAGTGTCAGAGTAATGATTATGAAGCTGGAAATTGGAAGTGTGATGATGTTATTAGTGCATATACCCCCGCAAGTTGGATGTTTGATGGATAAGAAAGAAGATTTCTGGAGTGAGTTGGATGAGGTGATGGATAATGTACCCAAGGGACAGAAAGTGGTGATTGGAGCGGATTTCAATGGACATGTTGGTGAAGGGAACAGAGGAGACGAGGAGGTGATAGGTAGGTATGTTGTCAATGAGAGGAATGAAAAAGGTCAAAGGATAGTGAATTTTGCAAAAAGGATAGGCATGGCTGTGGTGAATATGTATTTTAAGAAGAGGGAGGAACATAGGTTGACAACCAAGAGTGGAGGAAGATACACACAGGTAGATTACTGTATATCCTATGCAGAAGAGTCAATCTGAAGGAGATTAAAAACTGCAAAGTGGTGACAGGGGAAAGTGTAGTTAGGCAGCATAGGATGGTGGTCTGGAGAATGACATTGGAGATCAAGAAGAAAAGGAGGAGAGGGAGGGCAGAGCAAAGGATCAAATGGTAAGAGGTAAGACAGGTACTGGGTGGCAGTGAAGAGTTGCTAGACAGCGGGGCACCTGCAGCAGAAGTAGTAAGAGTGACAGCAAGAAGGGTGCTTGGCGTGACATCTGGACAGAAGAAGGAGAAAAAGGAAACCTGGTGGTGGAATGGAGAAGTACAGCAGAGTATACAGAGGAAGAGGTTGGCGAAGAACAAGTGGGATAATTAGAGAGATTCAGAAAGTAGATAAGAGTACAAGGAGATAAGGCGCAAGGTTAAGACTAAAGAAAACACGTATGATGAGTTGTATAAGAGGCTAGACACAAAGGAGAGGGAAAAGGACCTGTACCGATTGGCTAGACAGAGGGACCAAGCTGGGAAAGGTGTGCAGCAGGTTATGTTGATAAAGGATAAAGATGGAAACATACTCACAAGTGAGGAGGGTGTGTTGAGCAGGTGGATAAAGTAATTTGAGAGGCTGATGAATGAAGAGAATGAGAGAGAGAGAGAGAAATGTTGGATGATGCGGAGATAGTAAATCAGGAAATGCAATGGATTAGCAAGGAGGAAGTAAGAACAGGTATGAAATGGATGAAGAATGGAAAAGCCATTGGTCCAGATGATATACCTGTGGAAGCATGGAGGTGTTTAGGAGAGATGGCAGTGGAGTTTTTAACCAGATTGTTTAATGGAATCTTGGATAGTGAGTGGATGCTTGAGGAGTTGAGAAGTTTACTGGTACTGATTTTTAAGAATAAGGGGGCTATGTAGAGCTGTTGTAACTACAGGGGGATAACAATTGATGAACCATAGCATGACATTATGGGAAAAAGTAGTGAAAGCTAGGTTAAGAAGTGAGGTGATGATTAGTGAATAGCAGCATGGTTTCATGCCAGGAATAAGCACCACAGATGCAATGTTTGCTCTGAGGTTGCTGATGAAGAAGTATAGAGAAGGCCAGAAGGAGCTGTATTGCGTCTTTGTGGACCTGGACAAAGCATATGACAGGGTGCCTCAAGAGGAGTTGTGGTATTGTATGAGGAAGTCGGGAGTGGCAGAGAATTATGTAAGAGTTATACAGGATATGCATGAGGGAAGTGTAACAGTGGTGAAAACTTTAGTAGTAGTGAAAGATGCATTCAACATTAAAGTGGGATTACATCAGGGATCAGTTCTGAGCCCTTTCTTAATTGCAATGGTGATGGACAAGTTGACAGATGAGATTAGACAGGAGTCCCCGTGGACTATGATATTTGCTGATGACATTGTGATCTGTAGCGAGAGTAGGGAACAGGTTGTGGACACCCTGGAGTGTTGGAGATTTGCTCTAGAGAGGAGGAGAATGAAGGCCAGTAAGAACAAGACAGAATACATGTGTGTGTAAATGAGAGGGGTCAGAGGAATGGTGTGGATGCAAGGAGTAGAGTTGGCAAACGTGGATGAGTTTAAATACTTAGGATCAACAATTCAGAGTAACAGGGATTGTGGAAGAGAGGTGAAAAAGAGATTGCAGGCAGGGTGAAATGGGTGGAGAAGAATTCAGGAGTGATTTGTGACAGATGAGTATCAGCAAGAGTGAAAGGGAAGGTCTACAGGACAGTAGTGAGGCCACCTATGTTATATGGGTTAGAGACAGTGGCACTGATCAGAACGCAGGAGACAGAGCTAGAAGTGACAGAGTTAAAGATGTTAAGATTTCACTGGGTGTGACGAGGATGGCTAGGATTAGAAATTAGTATATTAGAGGGTTGGCTCAGGTTGGACGGTTGGGAAACAAAGTCAGAGAGGCGAGATTGAGTTTGTTTGGACATGTGCAGAGGAGAGATGCTGGGTATACTGGGAAAAGGATGCTAAGGATAGAGCTGCCAGGCAAGAAGAAAAGAAGAAAGCCTAAGAGAAGATTTATGGATGTGGTGAGAGATGACATGCAGGTGGTGGGTGTGACAGAGCAAGATGTAGAGGAAAGGAAGATATGGAACAAGATGATCCGCTGAGGAAACCCCTAATGGGAGCAGCCGAAAGAAGAAGATAATTAACACTAGAATTACCAGAGCCTACGAGAAAACTCGTAAATCTGGCCCACCTTAAATCCGTTCGCACCTCTCCGTCAGCATCTTTTGGCCTGTAAATGTGCCGATTAAGACAAGCAGCAAGCAGCCTGCTATTCCATCCCCAACCGTCGCAGAACGTTCATTAAGTTCTCCCAGCTCATGCCTTGTTTGATTATCTGGGAGTGAACTTCTGGAGTTTTAGTGTGGAAATAATAGATCATTATTTGGAACACATGCATTTCATGTGTGTTCCGTTTCTACAGTAATCTGTGTAAACACATTGTTAAAACAGAAACTTTTTCATATTTTAGTAAGTGTTACAAAATGTAGGCATAAACTATAGAGTGTGTGAAGCCTGAAGTCCAAAGATCAAATAAACACTTTTACAAAAGGTTCAATGACAATACAACAGCTTCTGTGGTGTAGTGGTAAGATTTGCTGACTTGTAACCAAGGGGCCTCTGGTTCAATCCCCACTGCCTCCTATATTTGCCATTTTCAGTAGTGAGCTGCTCTTATTGTTAATATTATACAGTACACACATACATTTGGTTTGCGTCTGTAACAGACCGTGTACATTTATAGTAATTTACTTGTAAAAGTTACCTTTTTTTTCACTTTTTTTCTCTCACGATCATGATACATACTACCGCCCTAGGGATCTGACGCTGTTAGTTTTTATTTGAAACTGGGAGTAACTGTAGATGTGAGTAGTGTTTTGAGGCAATGGAACTGGACATTCTCTGATCTGGAGGGATAAAAGCTGACACACAAAACGCTGGTGAATCTGCCTTCTTCGTATCTCACTATTTTTTTTTTTAATTCAGTTTTATTGAGTGTTCCTGCTCACGCAGAATTAGTATGCACCTTATGGCGTATGATGTCAAAAAAAATAAAAAAAATAAAACACAGAAGTAGGTATAAATGATAATTTGAAGAAATCATTTTATGACCTGAATAGTACCAATCAGAAAACATCACCGCACTAATGCAATATTATTTGAAAACGAACAGCGTTGGATCGGGTGTGAATTTACACTGGTGCTGTTACTCAGAGTCAGATCAGGAGAGGCGGCGGGTTAGGGGGTCGTTAGAGCGTGATCGTCATTGAGAGAATAAAACTGAAAAAAGCTAACTTTTACAAGTACCATAAATTTATAGCCAATGTCCCATATATTTGTCTTGCTTTTTTTTTTTCTCTGTGCTGCAAGAACCGTCTTTCCTACATTACGACTTGTGTACCTGTTGCAATGCGCACACTCTTCTCTATGCTGTGGTTTCTATTACATTGAAAGGGCACATTGCAGTTTCTAGACCCTCAGATTGTATTAATAATAATTCGTTTTTGTTTGTTGCCTTGGATTTAAGCATCTGCTAAAATCATAATTGTAATTATAATTGAACACAAGTGCTAATAAACTTAGAATGTAGTTGACAAGTCATTACATTTGACTACTCCAGTGGATTCTGCCTACAACACAAATTATTCAACCTGTGTCAATAGCTGAGTAAGTAATCATTTGGGAAAAAATAAGGCAATTTTACTGAAAAGATCAAAGCATTTAACTTAATTAAGCAGATTTGAAAAAATACATGGACAACAATGATATAAAATTCATAATAATCACAGTTTGCTGCCTGGAAAGGCAGATGTATAAGATATAAATTGCAGATTTTAGATTGTTTGTTTTATGGTATAAACATATACTATTTAAATTGGAGGAAAAGCATAGAGAATTTGTAAAAATGTACTTAAAATGTGCACATGTGCATCCATGTAGACTTTTAAATACCTTTCAAACTATGGCAGCAGACTGATGTGAAAACAATCCTTTTTAAAACATGCATTTCCGTTCATGACCGACTGGTTGAAAAAACTGAAATTAAATCAAGCTGAATTCAACTGAACGCCTGTGTTACCTTATCTTTACACATTGTCCAGATTTTCAAAGTTAAGAGGCAGAATATACTTTACTATAGCTTACTGCTGTGAGAGTTACTGTACTGGTGTTCCTGTTCATGTTATATTTGCATTGGTTGAATTATTGGCTTTTCTATAAATTCATAACTATAGCTGTTACAATTATTGACTAACACTTATTTCATTCACATTTTTCTCTCCTTGACAACCTAAAACTGTTTCTATTTTTGGAAATTAAGCACTGCAACCTGTGGCACAAAACTATACAGTATAGAGAAAGAGAAATGTCACCATTGACTAACACTTGTGTCAGTCAGTCTTTCAAGTGACATCCATAACACATCACTATGGTCATTCATCATCACAATACCTCATCAACAAGTCAGCCATTAGGTATAACCAACTCTACATTTCCTCAAAATAAATGAATTGTGTGTTGACAGAGGCCACCAAACCATGATGTTTGTCAGTCTCCTCTTGGCATCACAGATAACTTGTGGATTAATGGAATGTAACTCCTTATGGTTAACAAAAGCAGCTTAATTTCTTGCTAGATGCCTTTATTTTATGTAGTCAATTTCTTCAATTACATCAACAAAACCAGATGCTGTTGGCAAAAACATGTCATGATTTATGTACAATATGTTCATCCACACTGTAAGAAAATTGACTTTAGAGCCTCATCAGTGAGTTAATGTTTTCCAGCACAGTGGTCATGATGGAGCTGCAGCTTGGCTGAAATACTTCTGAACTGTCTGCCAGTTCCCTGAGAAGTGACAACAGGCAGCCTATGTAAATGCAGAGACACTGCACAGCATAAACCTTTCAAAATGCAACTAAAATAGAGTCTAACTTGTACATTATATTTATAACTTCTTAGGTTTATTATGTTTGTCATATCAATACACATTCTACTAGCAGGTCTCTGGCATTAATTATAGGAGTGAGTTGTCATTTAGCTGTTTTGGCTGCATTTCCCAGTCATTTCCCAGTTTCTTCAAAATGTTCTGTACACAGGGGTCAGAGTTGATGAAAGAATGTGAGTATATTTACAGCAAGTTTTCTTTTAAAAATCCTGACTTTTGAGTGCAAATTTCTTTTATTCATTTTGTGCCTCTTTTTTTGTATACACTAGTTTTATAAATCTAAATCCAGGTCCTCCTCCACAAGTGCTAAGGAAAATATATAAATTGAAAAATAATTATTATTATTATGCAGTATACAGTACAATGGTGCCTTGATATGCGAGCATAATTCGTTCTGGAAATGTGCTTGTAATCCAAAGAACTCGTATATCAAAGTAAATTTCCCCAAAAGAAATAATGGAAGCTCAGATGATTTGTTCCGCAACCCAAAAATATTCATATAAAAATGATATATAAAGTAAAAATGCATAAAACAAATTAACCTGCATTTTACCTTTGAAATGAATTGTGGCTGGTGTGAGGGAGACGAGAGAGAGGAGAGAAGGAGGAAGAGAAGGGGTATTGCGTAGGACGACTTTCACCATAACTAACAGAATCACTGCTATCTGTTGGCTCACTAGAATCTTTATCTTTTTTTGTGACTTTAACAAGGAACCTATCCAATGACAGTTCATTTTGCCTCCTTTTGAGGATTTTATGGAAACATTGCATTGTTGTTAAGCAGATTCATCACTCGCACTGCTACAGCCTTATTCAGGGTGGTGTTTTTCTACAAAATTTTGCTTTCCCACATTTTACACATCTCCCTAATCTAGTACCTTTACTAAAGAACAGTTATTACACTTGGACACAAAATAAAAAAAATCTTTGCGCATACACACACGTGGTAGCAATGTTATAGTAAGCAGTATACGCACATATGGAGGTTGAGTATAAGAGTGAGGCACACCGACTGAAACCGAGCATGGGAGACAATTACCCACAATCCCAAAGCGAGAGAGAAATAGAAGAACCATCATCTCAGCTGTGATCACGTGACACTTGGCAGGCAAAGCATATATGAACTATTCGTATTGCAAGACCTTGCTCGTTTATTAAGTTAAAATTTATTAAAAATTTTTGCTCGTCTTGCAAAATATTATACAGTATAAAAGAGTCATATTAGTCAGGACTGTGGTCACGATTATCCAGTTAGATGCCTGGCTCCAGTGAAAAGGCTTTTATACAAGGGCATTAGGTAATGCAGCAAACATACCCTAAGCTTTACAGATTACAGAAAGAATTTATTTTACTAGCTAACCCGTGGCGTACCATACGCTGCATAATCAGGCCGGTTTTTTTAATGACTTTTAAGTACAGGGAGAAAATCAACATTTGAAAAATCAGTAATGTTATAAATCAGCAAGAAAAGCAAAATTGTTACAATGCACGGAATGAACCAACACACAATCGTCTGTGACTGAAAACTGGCGGACCACCATCACACCTTCTCCTGCCAGATGGAGGGATGGGGGTTTACGGTGCTCAGGCACGGATTGTGGAATGGGAGGAGAGGAGAAGGACATCCATTCAGCTCCCTCCATCATGTTAGTCTGCTGATTTCTCATTCTGTATACATTGCCCGCTCATGTGCCCACCTCCAGCTCGTCACTTGAGTCGTTGTCGTCTTTACACAGTCCAGAGGCACCTGTGACTCACGAAGGCGTTTCATTGCTCTGTGCGGTCTTGGCTGCCTTTCTATATATAATCCACCAAGACACCCGACCACGGTAGTAGTGAGGTGGGAGGGGGGTGTGTACAAAGGGTAGGGACGTAACCAGTGGGAGCGTATGAGTCACACTTAGTGGGAATTCCACAGTTTGCAGCCCGAATGGGGTTCAACGGCTTACCCACGCCTCTCTGCGCCGGGTAGACACACGCTCAATCTCATGCATTATTATTTACTAGCAAAACACCCGCGCTTCACAGCGGAGAAGTAGTATGTTAAAGTAGTAATGAAAAATTAAAGGAAACATTTTGAAAATAACGTAACATGATTGTCAATGTAATTGTTTTGTCACTGTTATGAGTGTTACTGTCATATATATATATATATACACATACATACATACACACACATTATATATACAGTATATATATCTATATCTATATATATATCTATATATTTAATATCTGTATATATATATATATCTATATATATATCTATATCTATATCTATCTATATATATATATATATATATATATATACACACACACACATTATATCTATATCTCTCTATATATATATATATATAGCAAAATACCCGTGCTTCGCAGCGGCGAAGTACTGCCTTAAAAGTTTTATTAAGAAGAAAATTAAACCTTTTTAAACTGAGGGAAAATATTCCAATAATTATTTGTTAAGGATCTCTTTGTATACCACATTGTGAGTTCGGCCTTCCGGTTGTAATATGACCAAGCTGTGCGCTGAGCTTACTCTTAAGCATGCAACGTACAGTTGGCCATGTGAATAGTAATCTTGTTTCAAATCTCACAGCTTGGATTGCTGCTGTCATAATCGGTTTGAGTTTCATGGTTTGTTTCAATTACGGCAGTATTTGTAGGACTTGTGTTGAAGTGACATTCGGCATCTGTCAAGCGTTGTAAGTATACAACCAGTTTCATCGATAACTTCACATCCAGCTTTTGAGAGTTTAACCATTTATAAACATCAAAGTGTCCACTACTGAAATCGTCACCTGTGAATCTAAGATGTTTAAGAGGCATTGGCAGTTGTCCAAAGCTGTAAAATATTTGGCCATTTCGGTACACTTGAAAGCGACAACCGAACAATTTAGCGGCAGCTATCAACTCACATGCAGAACCATAGGTGAAGGGCTTAAGCATTTCACTCTTATAGTGCTCCTGTGTAGTATAATTATCTCCTGTACCGTCATCAGTCCACACCTTGAACCTGTCCCAGTCATTCAATACATAAGACACAATGTTCCTCCGCATTATCAAGAGTGAGCCTGATATGGCCGTGCAATATGTAACAAAGAGAATGGAAAAGATAGGTGCCATCTACTGTATGGGCATGGAAACCACTCAGTAAGTGACAGTTCTTTGATCAATGGTGATCACCTCGATAGACATGTTAATGCGGGTACGGTTGGAATTATAAAGGAAATGGGTACCTGAACAATGTAAAGTAAGTATAAAATACCTACACAATAACTATAATCGTAATAAATGAACAATAAAACAGCGCAGAAGCCGTGGATTAAATAAAAAGGCTGTAGTTATCAGCAGGGAGACGTGAATCCCGTGGCGAAGCAAGGAAGGGAATGAAGAGACTGGAGCGACGGACGCCTTATATAGGCAGGCAGCCAACAACGTGGGAGGCGTTGGGATGGGGGACCCAATGCCGCCTCACATGGTGACTAAGCTGCAGGCTATGGACATATATATGTACGTAAGTAGGATTCAGTTAGCGTTGGGAACCTGCGTACCAAATTTCTTGAAGATGTGCCCATAAGTATGAAAGACTGTTGAAAAGTTCAATATGGCGGCCAACAGTGGCGTCATACCACCGAAATAAGTACCAAATTTCAGCCTTCTACCTACACGGGAATTTGGAGAATTAGTGATGTTGGAAAGTTTAATATGGCGGCTGACAGTGGCGTCATACCACCGAAATAAGTACGTACATTGGTTTCGGTTAGCGCAGGGAAGTCGCCTACCAAATTTCGTGAAGATGGAGCCATAAATAAGAAAGTTCAACATGGCGGATGTTGTTGACCGTTATGACCGTTATGCGTAGAATTTCGAAATTAAACCTGCTTAAATTTTGTAAGTAAGCCGTGAGGAATGAGCCTTCCAAATTTCAGCCTTCTACCTACATGGGAAGTTGTAGAATTAATGACATTGGAAAGTTCAATATGGCGGCTGACAGTGGCGTCATACCACCGAAATAAGTATGTACACTGGTTTTGGTTAGCGCAGGGAAGCCGCCTACCAAATTTCGTGAAGATGGGGCCATGAATAAGAAAGTTCAACATGGCGGACGTTGTTGACTGTTATGAACGTTATGCGTAGAATTTTGAAATGAAACCTGCTTAACTTTTGTAAGTAAGCTGTAAGGAATGAGCCTGCGAAATTTCAGCCTTCTATCTACACGGGAAGTTGGAAAATTAGTGACGTTTGGAAAATTTAAATATGGCGGCCGACAGTGGCGTCATACCACCGAAATAAGTACTTAAATCGGTTTTGGTTAGCGCAGGGAAGCCGCCTACCAAATTTCGTGAAGATGGGGCCATAAATAAGAAAGTTCAACATGGCAGACTTTGTCGACCGTTATCAACCATTATGACCATTACGCATAGAATTTCGAAATAAAACGTGCTTAACTTTTGTAAGTAAGCTGTAAGGAATAAACCTGCCAAATTTCAGCCTTCTACCTACACGGGAAGTTGGAGAATTAGTGATGAGTCAGTGAGTGAGTCAGTCAGTCATTGAGGGCTTTGCCTTTTATTAGTATAAATTGAATGCTAAATACTTCTGGAAAGACACGGTTGTCTAAAACGGGTTGGTGTGAGAATACAACAGTATGTGAATGAAAAGATGGAACTCTGGAGAGAGCAAAATACAACACAATAGTGATCCTGCGGCATAACAAACGCCACATAATTATTTATTGATGGTTGAACACTTCTGGAAAGACACAGTTGTCTAAAAAGGGAGGGTTTGAGGGTACAGCAGAAAGTGAATGAAAAGATGGAACTCTGGAGAGAGCAACATATAATTGTCCGTGAGTGAAGAAGACGCATGTCTGTCGCGGATGTGAATTGCTGTATGTAGCGTGTAAAACAGTTTGCTATGGTGCATGCGTCCGTGCGTCGTAACCAAAAACTTGATTTTTAAAGACTGCTTACTTCATTGTGTTTTAACCTCAGTTGTAAAGGAATGTTTTAAGGATCCCATGGGATACCCCTCGCAAACCGTTTTACACGCTGCATATGGCGACTCACCTCCGCGAGAAACATGCCTCTATGAACAGTTACGGTGGCTCGGAGGTACATGAGGCCTCTACGACAGACGAATATAAATGACGCCGTTCTTTCTGTGTCATCACGTCCGAGTTGGTGGGCGTGGCTCTGTGAGTTGTCATCGTATTCAATGGTCTTGGAGTTGGTGGGCGTGGCTCCTCCCTGCGTGCGCCATAGGTGTCTTACTTGTCGGCGGCTTAGTGAATCCACACCCCTTCCGGCGTGCTTTCAATGGGTGTCTTGCCTTGAATTATTTATATAGACTGCTGTCTGCCTCATAGGTTCTATTGACTACCTGTGATTTGAAGAAAGTGGCTTCTGAGGAATTAGGCTGTATCCCATAGCTGAAATGAAAAAATAAGTTAGGAATAAAGAATGTTTGAATAAAATGTCTTCTGGATCACTGCTTTTTGGATGTATGGCTTTTAATTTAAAACAAAAATGTGTTTTAGACATTCAAATATATTTGTATCATGATAATTTAAAGTTCAGCCAGCCAGTTTCAAATAAGACTTCTTGATGTTCTAGCCTGTTGTAAGTGTGAAATGGTATCTCCTCAGGCATTCACAGAAGACAGTGGGATTAATTGGAGAATGTTATCGCATTGACCTCTTTAATATATGTTGGTTTGCTCGATTACACAGTACTAACCCTGATAAACTGCTACTATCAAATTCTTGCAATAAAAGCATCTCATTTGCTCTTACAAGTAGACAAACAAATGTATGTTTAGCGCAAGCCAGGGTCAATGCAATTTAGTAAAGAAAAAGAAAACTACTGCAGATAGTAATATGGTGAGATACAGGCTATCCAGTTTACTGTAGCTTTTTCTTTATGTTCCAGTGCAAGCTGTAAGATAAGCTACAGTGTAAACTGCAGTAAATAAATCAAAATGGGACCCAAAATATGTAATTGGAAGTGACCCTAAAGTTAAAACTTGGGCAAGATAAAAACATAAAACATTATCTTTCTACTTATTTTCTGAATCAGTTTATTCCATTATGGGGTCATAGCATTATATGCAAGGAACTCAGTGGAATACCTGTCCAAATATGATATATGAAAGTTTTTAGGTTAAAATGAATTGTGCACACCAAATATAAAATAAACATAATTAATAATAAATTGATTCCATTTTGCCTACCAAGAGGAAATTCTGTCAAAAAAAAATTAAATCAAATGCTCTCTACGGACTAACTTTTCATTCATCACTAGTTAGCGACATTTTAACCCATTTATAAATCCCTTCAGATGTGTTGAATAATTAGGAAGCATCAATGTTCTGGGTTCATAAACAACTTTTATTTTATATAACATCTTATTGTAGTGGATGGTACAATGGGTAGTGACTCTGTCCCGGGGTCCACAGTTCTAGGTTCACATCCCTACTGTGTGTGTAAAGCAGGGGTGTCAAACTCTAGGCCTGGAGGGCCGCAGTGGCTGCAGGTTTTCATTCTGACCCTTATTCCTAATCATTGACCAGTTTTCATTGCTAATTAACTCCTTTTCCCTTCATTTTAATAGCCCTGTTTTTAAGGATTCAGTCCTCTGAATTGATTTATTTCTTCATGAAATGGCAGCCAAACAGAAATGAGACGTGAAACGAGCCAACATATGAGCAGGTAAACTGGGATTTCAAACTCCAACCAATTTCACTCCAACCAATCTATTAATGAGAAGCTGTTATTTAATTAAGCTCGTTATTTAATTTTGTGGTCTGTTGCTGTTCTCATTCTGCCACAGCAGACATTTCCAAAACTGTTGATATATATACACAGTGGAACCTCGAACCAAAACTTGTAAACCGATGGTCGTAAACCGATTTGGTCGTGAACCGAAAGTAATTTCCCCCATAGCATTGTATGTAAATACAATTAATCCGTTCCAGACCGTACGAACTGTATGTAAATATATTTTTTTAAAGATTTTTAAGCACAAATATAGCTAATTATGCCATAGAATGCACAGCGTAATAGTAAACTAAATGTAAAAACATTGAATAACACTGAGAAAACCTTGAAACAGAGAAAAATAACACTGCAAGAGTTCGCGCTATAGTATATATATAGAGTTTTATGCACAGGGAAAAAAAATGAACATTTGAAAAATCCGTAATTTAATAAATCACCAAGAAAAGTGACATTGCAACAATGCACGCTATGAACCGATTGCTGTAAACAGAAGTGAAGTGGAGTTTAACATCCAATAGAAAAAAGTCTTCATTAAATACGAGGTTAAAACAATGCTCGATCTGTCTCTTTAAAAACAAGCCTGGTGCATTCTTTAACTGCCTTCTTGGCCTTATGCGTCCAGCTGTCTCTCTCTCTCTCTCGCTCGTGTGTGTGTGTGTCTGTCTGTGTCTGTCTGTCTGTCTGTCTCTCTCTCGCTGCACAGGGAGAGACTGAACATGTGAGGAAGGCGTACACAAACCGAAAGGGAAACTGGCTTGTTCGTATACCGACTTTTTGGTTGTAAACCGATTTGTACGTGTTCCGAGATGTTCATGAACCGAGGTTCCACTGTGTGTATATATATATATATATATAGTGGTGTGAAAAACTATTTGCCCCCTTCCTGATTTCTTATTCTTTTGCATGTTTGTCACACAAAATGTTTCTGATCATCAAACACATTTACCCATTAGTCAAATATAACACAAGTAAACACAAAATGCAGTTTTTAAATGATGGTTTTTATTATTTAGGGAGAAAAAAAAATTCAAACCTACATGGTTCTGTGTGAAAAAGTAATTGCCCCCTGAACCTAATAACTGGTTGGGCCACCCTTAGCAGCAATGACTGCAATCAAGCGTTTGCGATAACTTGCAATGAGTCTTTTACAGCGCTCTGGAGGAATTTTGGCCCACTCATCTTTGCAGAATTGTTGTAATTCAGCTTTATTTGAGGGTTTTCTAGCATGAACTGCCTTTTTAAAGGTCATGCCATAGCATCTCAATTGAACTCAGACTAGGCCACTCCAAAGTCTTCATTTTGTTTTTCTTCAGCCATTCAGAGGTGGATTTGCTGGTGTGTTTGTCCTGTTGCAGCACCCAAGATCGCTTCAGCTTGAGTTGACGAACAGATGGCCGGACATTCTCCTTCAGGATTTTTTGGTAGACAGTAGAATTCATGGTTCCATCTATCACAGCAAGCCTTCCAGATCCTGAAGCAGCAAAACAACCCCAGATCATCACACTACCACCACCATATTTTACTGTTGGTATGATGTTCTTTTTCTGAAATGCTGTGTTCCTTTTACGCCAGATGTAACGGGACATTTGTCTTCCAAAAAGTTCAACTTTTGTCTCATCAGTCCACAAGGTATTTTCCCCAAAAGTCTTGGCAATCATTGAAATGTTTCTTAGCAAAATTGAGACGAGCCCTAATGTTCTTTTCTTAACAGTGGTTTGCGTCTTGGAAATCTGCTATGCAGGCCATTTTTGCCCAGTCTCTTTCTTATGGTGGAGTCGTGAACACTGACCTTAATTGAGGCAAGTGAGGCCTGCAGTTCTTTAGACGTTGTCCTGGGGTCTTTTGTAAAATCTCGGATGAGTCGTCTCTGCGCTCTTGGGGTAATTTTGGTCGGCCGCCACTCCTGGGAGGTTCACCACTGTTCCATGTTTTTGCCATTTGTGGATAATGGCTCTCACTGTGGTTCGCTGTAGTCCCAAAGCTTTAGAAATGGCTTTATAACCTTTACCAGACTGATAGATCTCAATTACTTCTGTTCTCATTTGTTCCTGAATTTCTTTGGATCTTGGCATGATGTCTAGCTTTTGAGGTGCTTTTGGTCTACTTCTCTGTGTCAGGCAGCTCCTATTTAAGTGATTTCTTGATTGAAACAGGTGTGGCAGTAATCAGGCCTGGGGTGGCTACGGAAATTGAACTCAGGTGTGATACACCACAGTTAGGTTATTTTTAACAAGGGGCAATTACTTTTCACACAGGGCCATGTAGGTTTGGATTTTTTCTCCCTAAATAATAAAACCATCATTTAAAAACTGCATTTTGTGTTTACTTGTGTTATATTTGACTAATAGTTAAATGTGTTTGATGATCAGAAACATTTTGTGTGACAAACATGCAAAAGAATAAGAAATCAGGAAGGGGCAAATAGTTTTCACACCACTAGTATATATATATATATATATATATATATATATATATATATATATATATATATATATATATATATATATATATACACATACACACACACACACACACTGTATATAATTTTATAGTACAGGCATAGTAACTGTTAAATGAAAGGAATATGAAAGCGGTTAGTATTTTGAATATACTGTACAGTAATTCATATTTTTATAGGGATGATATATTAAGTTGTTACAAAGGCTATTTTGATATTACTATTTTATTATGAACTCTTTTTGAGAAACTTAGGATACTGAACAGCCTGCACTAAAACTTTTCTAAAGAATGAATTTGTATATTTGCATATTTCAATTTAATGGAAAGAAAGTGGTGATATCTGTATAAAATGGAAAAAATTGGCATGGCTAGTTTTAGAAAAAATACACTTACTCTTTAAATATGGTATATGTCTGTTTACTAACTTAAAAAGCCAAGGTTTAGATATCCTGTTTTATTCTTACTTTTTTGACCATGGATCTTTATCATTGATGAATTTTGAAGAACATTATTTTTGACTCTAATCTTAAGCATTTAAATTTTATTAACAAAATTTTCAATATGTTTTTTATATTTATTTAAAGCAGTCATGCAGAACGTAGACAGTTCCGATGGTACACATACTAAAAGAAGTTTGCATCAAAAGCTTTTCTGGTAACATGAACCAAAACTATACACCTGGTATTGTGGTCAATATTTTAAGCAATGTTAAATTTAGTTGCTGTGATAATGTATTTACAGCCCTATTTTTTTGTTCACTCTATTCACAAGCGCTGTTTTGCTGATGATTGTTATACTCTGTTGCTACCATGTGATTAGGCTTTGCTCTGATGCATTAGCATCACCTTATTTAAAAACATTGAAATGCTATTTCTTAAGTATCAATGTAATGAACTAAGTCTTTAAACCTTTTCTTTTCATTAGTGTTAATGGTATCTAAAAGGTGCTACCAAGAATTTGTCAGTGCTACGGCCTTTTGCACTGTTTCTTGAGCCTTGTTTCCTCAGTAACATTTATGATTTGTATTCCTTGGCCATTCCTGATGTGAAGATGTCAGGTGTTAGAACCTTTTACCTGTTTTTTGGGACTTTGTTTCCAAAGAAACATTTACGATTTGTCTTCCTTGACATTATTCTGTGTGACTTTGATATTTTGAAGTGAATAAATATGAAAGTGAATAAATGTTTTGGAGAGTCCTTGCATTTTTTTCCTTGAGGCTAAATATGGTAATTAGAAAAGCCAAGCAAAATGGCACCTTTTATTGGCTAACTAAAAAGATCACAATATGCAAGCTTTCGAGGCAAATCAGGCCCCTTCTTCAGGCAATATGGGAATTTTAATTTTCCTTATTTTGTTTCTCCATTTTGCTTTTGGACTTGTAACTTTATTATTGTTCTATTGCTGCAATCATTTTGTTTCTTTTGGGTGCTGGCATTTTGGGAGTCAGTTGCTAGAAAATTTGCATCAATTGATGGCTCTTTCCAGAAGTCGTGATGTGTAATTTCAGAAATGTGATGATATAAAAGCTAGTACTGTTGGTTGTGTTCCTTCTAACTATTTTTCTTTAAAAATTTGTAGCTACTATTCTGACTTCATCTTGGTAATTGTTTTGGGCTTTGTCTCAAGAACATTTGACTACATTGTTTTTGCCCATGTTAGTATTCCGATTATGATTTCACCTTGTAGTTGCAGTTCCTGTCAATTATTAATACCAAATTGGTCAAATATCATTGCTTACCTGATAATGACATTCTGCTCATTAAAGTACTATGTTTTACCAATCCCTTTCTTTTTCATTTCCTGTTCATTTCTCCATGTCTACATGCTAATTCATTACAGAAAGTAAATGTTTAATGTAAGCAGATAAATATGTTAAAAACCATAAATATCTGGAAAACTAGTTAACAAACAACACAGTAATTAATTAATAGATACATAGATAGATACTTTATTAATCCCAAGGGGAAATTCACATAATCCAGCAGCACTATACTGATACAAAAAACAATATTAAATTAAAGAGTAATAAAAATGCACGTAAAAACAGACAACAACTTTGAGTAATGTTAGCGTTTACCCCCCCGGGTGGAATTGAAGAGTCGCATAGTGTAGGGGAGGAACGATCTCCTCAGTCTGTCAGTGGAGCAGGACAGTGACAGCAGTCTGTCGCTGAAGCTATTCCTCTGCCTGAAGATGACACTGTTCAGTGGATGCTTTGGATTCTCCATGATTGACAGGAGCTTGCTAAGCACCTGTCTTTCTGCCACAGATGTTAAACTGTCCAGCTTCATTCCTACAATAGAGCCTGCCTTCCTAACAAGTTTGTCCAGGTGTGAGGCGTCCCTCATCTTTATCCGGCCTCCCCAGCACACCACCGCGTAGAAGAGGGCACTCGCCACAACCGTCTGGTAGAACATCTGCAGCATCTTATTGCAGATGTTGAAGGACACCAACCTTCTAAGGAAGTATAGTCGGCTCTGACCTATCTTACACAGAGCATCAGTATTGACAGTCCAGTCCAATTTATCATCCAGCTGCACTCCCAGATATTTATAGGTCTGTACCCTCTGCACACAGTCTCCTCTGATGATCACGGGTTCCATGAGGGGCCTGGGCTTCCTAAAATCCACTACCAGTTCCTTGGTCTTGCTGGTGTTCAGGTGTAAGTGGTTTGAGTCACACCATTTAACAAAGTCTTTGATTAGCTTCCTATACTCCTCCTCCTGCCCACTCCTGATGCAGCCCACAATAGCAGTGTCATCAGCGAACTTTCGACGTGGCAGGACTCCGAGTCGTATTGGAAGTCTGATGTATATAGGCTGAACAGGACCGGAGAAAATACAGTCCCTTGCGGTGCTCCTGTGTTGCTGACCACAATGTCAGACCTGCAGTTCCTGAGCCGCACATACTGAGGTCTGTCTGTAAGACAGTCCACAATCCATGCCACCAGGTGTGAATCTACTCCCATCTCTGTCAGTTTGTCCCTAAGGAACAGAGGTTGGATGGTGTTGAAGGCGTCAATATGAATATTGATTTTTTTTTTGCTACAAAAGGTTAAGAAACATTTGTCCATTGCTGAATAGCCAGCTTTTATTGAGGGCTTTCCAAAGAAGATTGTATACTTTTTGTAAAGTCTCAAGAAACTACGTACTCAGCACCAGTGTGGAGTCTGCACAGTCTTCCCATCTCTATAAGATCCCACGCAGAGTTTGCTTAGGAGTTGCACATGATACTGTTAGACCTCAAACATTCTGTAATTGAAAAGTACGCCTCAAAAAATTAAACTAGAATTCCACCTAGCCTTAAACAGTAAAATGATATTCTTCACACATCACATAGAATCATAAACATCTCAAATGAAACATAAAGTAATGGAGTAGAGAGTAGGGCTTTAGTAACCTTTAAAACTTGACTGTGTTATTTTGGAGAAATCAGGTGAATACGTTTGGAGAGTTTTCAGGCTAAATAATTTGTTCTCAGTAAAGTTGGTAAAATGTTCTGATGGAAACCTGCCCCATTTTAACCATCCATGAGGTGAACTGTGTAGATAAGTAACTTTGAGAGATATTTTTATATAAGTAAGTATTTTTGTTCATTATCTTCTAAACAGACAAATTACAAAATACTTAAGTTAGCCCTCTATAACACGAAGGGCATAAACTGAATAGTTTCAGATACAGTAGCTCTAAAGCTTTGTCCAGTAGCTCAAATGTTAGGAATGAAGCTCCAGTATTTAATGGGCCTTTGATTTTATGATTTTGAGCAGATTATATAATATGGTACTATTACGAAGGTGTCAATCTTTTAAACTGTTGTGTATGGGTGTTTGTTGGGGTCCTGCAATAAACTGGTACCCCATGCAGTGTTTCGTGTGCTTCTGGAACAGAACATGCTTCCACGTCCATCTCTACCTCCACCTTGAATTGGATTAAGAAGGTTCAAGAAAGGTATGTTATTATAAGTGAAAATTGATAAACAGACACAGAAAAGATGACTGCATTTTGACAAAGTTTTTGTTATAGTTACAAACACATAAAAGACGATATAGTGTATAAGCCAAATGCTGCTTTATGGCCGAATGTGTTTAGTAATGAATTGCCAGATTAATCTGAATTTATAATCAGTATTTATTTTAACATTTAAGTGTACTGAAGAGAAATAATTAAAAAGCTTGTCATATGAAGGTAATTTGCTATAGGGTATATTATCTGAAAAAGTAGCATTTCTCCAGGTTAGATAATTTATTAATATTTAATCAAACTAGACAGCTACTGGTCAAAACTGCTTGCAACTTTTTACTCTGCTGTTGCGTCCTTAATTTTAAATGCATTTTCTTTCCTCTTATCATTAATCTAAGCACAGCCAGCCAGGTCCATATCTCTAAATCAAGTGACTCAAAGATGCTTCATTAATTCATTCCCCACGCCCACCCCCAAATTCTTCTAGTTTTGAAGAAAAAGCCATTGCATACTTAAAAGATCACTATTTGAAGGTTAATTCATTGACTCACTTTTGGCAGATGTTTCCAGCCTTTTGAACGCAGTGTCCTTTCCAAAGTCATTTATTCATCATATTAGAATCTGAATAAGCACTAAATAGTCTTTTAGTCTGCAATTTGTTCGTTCAAAGCAAATCTGTTGGTTTCATGTTACAGAGTCAGAAGTGCTTCTTTATCAGGGAAAAATGCCTTAACATCTGCTGTTTATTTTTTACCTTTATGCAATGTAATAAATGTATTGATTAGTGTATTTAATAAAGTCACATTTCTGAAAGAGAATCAATTAAAATAGCACAGCTTCTTAATTATTAAACTAAGAAACTAAAAATCATACCATAAAATTAAAAAATAATTAATTTCTTTAAACTAAAATAATATACAGTATAGCACAAAATAAAATAACCTGTAATCCAAAAGAATCTTAATATATGCCAGTTTGGCTAATCACTAGCATTTCCGACAGTTCTCATTATTAACAATATAGGTAGACAGAGAAAAAAGGTCCATGGAGGGCTTTGCCATTTAGTTTCTGTAGTGGAAATCCATCTTGAATAATGACAGCCTAGTTAGGGTAGACGTTAAACCTTCTTAGCTACTTTTATGGGGTTTTACTAGCAATTATAAGAAGAGGATGTGCAGAGTGGTTCACCATGTTTTTAAATCATAGTTGAGGCATAATTATTAGTCCATTGTTATATAACCACTCCCTCCTGACAAACAGTTTGCAGAATCTACAATTTTAAATACAATATAACCCAGTACTGAATTCAGGCTAGAAGACTCTAAACACTCATTTGTGAATTTGGCATCATGTCCTGCCAAGGCTGACAGATTAGACAGGGAGGGACAGTCGCATAACAGGACATTTTCTGTGAAGTGGCTAGTAACAGGTTGTCGACTGCCATATAAATAAATATAGTTTCCTTTCACTTTGGTGTTTCCTTTTGAGATACTATGAACTATTTTTTTTTTGTTCTTAAAATAGAACATTTTAAATTTTTCTCGAGTTTTATTTTGAAATTTACTTGAATTCCTTAAAGTGACATAACAGCTTAGTTAAACTATGCTAGCCACTATAGTAGAAGGTTAAAATTAGGTTAGCCTTCTAAAAAAAACTATTGATAGTTTTATAGTGTTGTGGAGAATTCAACCACAATATATCATGCAAGAGCATTTTAAAGGTTAAGATACACTAAAAGCGTTCTAAAGTGTTTATGGTCGAGGTCTGGTTCTTAAGTTTTTCAGGTACCAAGTAAGTTAAAACGTTTCCTTTATTCAGCTTCTGGCTGCAAACTTAGGAAAATTTATAGTAGGAAAAAACTATTCTTTATATACAAAACATAGGTGTCGCTAATAGTAACTGTGATTAAATTACCATTTAATTATATATATTAGTCAAGAATCAATGTGACATTTATTTTACCACTCATCTGAGCCTACATAAGTGTGGTGGCAAATGACAGGGGTTTACACATGTTTGAGTAACATCCTCAGAATTAAAAACAAAAAGTACCATTAGATCCTAACAAGTTAAGCAGTCCTTTTTCTTGCTCAAATAACCACATAATTGGTAATGGCTGCAAAAGTGCTTCTAATTTCATTGAAAGTATTCTTTTGTTGTGATTATTTTAATAAAAATTGAGCAAACCTTACCACAGTAAATATACTCTTTAATTTTCTTACATAAAATTTGTAACACATTATACACTATTGTGTCTTCTGATAGACTATTGAAGATGTTTATAAAGTTTATTCTGACTAAGGTTAGCTAGGTTCAATGGAATTCAACTTTATACAGAGCACCAAAAGACCACTGTAATATATATTTGACATCATACTGTATATTAGCTGTGTTTCCCAGTTTCACCCTGGACATCTAATAACACAATGGGCCTTAGTTATAGTACTGTTAATCAGATCTATCAGAAAAACTACATAACTGATGTAATAAGTAGAGACTTGAGGCGTGAAAAGGTTTGGGGCAGCCACCCGTTTAATTCGGTTTCCTGGCTGCAAACGTCTTTGAGACATCATAGTCAAGTTTACACAACAGAGTCCAAAACAGAACTGCCTGCCTAAGCAAGGCAGTGAGCTTTATAGCTCAGAGGGCGGAAATGATGTCGCCCTCTGGGCCGGAACTGGAAGTGACATCACCCTTGGGGCCGGAACCGAAGTGACCTCATTCTTGGGGCCGGAACCGAGGTGGTGTGTCCTTCCTGGAAATGGCGGCTCCTGGTGGGATTTCCGGGTAAGACCTGCAGAGAACTCAGAAAGAGCGCCAGCGTACCCGCCCCTGGGCAGATGTATAAACAGTATTGTCTAAGCCCTTCAGCTGCTTCCCATGCACACGCAGTGTGACAAGACTCCCCTCAGCCCAGACCCGTGGGTCGGGCGACCTGCACCGAGGTCGTGGGCCGGGAGAGGGCATCGGCGTTGGCATGAAGGGACCCCTGTCGATGAACAGCGTATATTTGTACTGCTGCAGGTCAAGAAACCACCTCGTGACCCGCGGATTCGACTCCCTGTGAAGGGCCATCCACTTTAAAGGCGCATGATCCGTCACCAGAGTGAACACGCGACCCAAGAGGTAGTACCGCAGCTGCGTCACCGCCCATTTGATCGCCAGAGCCTCCTTCTCCACCGCCGCGTACCTGGTCTCCCGTCCAACAGTTTCCGCTCAGGTACATAACGGGTGTTCAACACCGTCGGCGCTTTGGCTCAACACGGCTCCCAAGCCTGTGTCCGGCGTCCGCCTGGAGGACAAAAGGGAGAGAGAAGTTAGGGGAGATTAAGATAGGTGCTGAAGTCAGAGCCCTTTTAAGTCACTGAATGCAGCCCCCGCTTTATCAGACCATACCACCGTATTAGGAGCTCTTTTCTTTGTCAAGTCGGTCAAGGGCGCCGCTCTCGGAGAAGCGAGGCACAAACCGGCGGTAGTACCCGCCAAACCGAGAAAGGATTGGACTTGCCGCTTGGTTTGGACGGGGCCAGGCCATTATGGCTTGCAACTTGGAACACTGTGGCCTCACAGTACCCCGGCCCACTAGGTAGCCCAAATATTTGGCTTCCTCAACCCGCAGTAACATTTCTTGGGGTTGATGCGAGCCCGCCTCTCCCAATGTCCGTAATACTGCTGTGACCTGCTGTATGTGCTCCTTCCAGGTGCTGGAATAGATGACAACGCCATCCAGATAGGCAGCACAGAACGAGTTATGGGGCGGAGCACTTTGTCCACCAGACGCTGAAAAGTCGCAGGCCCGTGTAACCCAATGGAAGGACACGATACTGCCAGTGTCCGCTAGGAGTGCTAAACGCGGTTTTTTCCTTCGCGGACTCCGTTAAAGGAACCTGCCAGTACCCCTTTGTCATGTCAAGTGTAGTCAAGAATTTGGCTGGTCCCAGTCTCGAGGAGGTCGCCCACGCGAGGCATGGGATAAGCATCAAATCGGAAACTTGGTTGAGCCGACGGAAGTCATTGCAAAACCTCCAACTGCCGTCAGGCTTAGCAATCAAGACGATGGGGCTGGACCAGGGACTACTACTTTCCTCGATCACTCCTAGTGCCAGCATTCGCTTGATTTCCAGTTCCACTTCTACTTTCTTTGCCTCCGGGAGTCTGTAGGGTCGCCACGGGATCACCCCCGGGTCAGTCAATATGTCGTGCGCAATCAGAGAGGTCCGACCTGGCTGTTCACTTACCACCTCTGGGACCGAGCGGATAGCTGCTTCGAGCTCCTGTCTCTGTCTGGGAGATAGCTGTTCACAAATTAAGGGCACTTACTTCCGAAGAGAGCAGGGCTGTCCGGAGGAGGGATCGGGATCCCTCTCCTTCCACGGTTTCAGCAGGTTTACATGATATATTCGCTCAGCTGGTCGGCGATTGGGCTGTTTCACCAAATAGTCGACCAATCCCTTCCTCTCCTTAATTTCAGAGGGGCCTAGCCAATGTGCGAGCAGTTTAGAGTGTGAAGTAGGAACCAATACCATGACGCGATCCCCCGGTTGGAACTCCCGGAGAGTCGTGCCACGGTCATACAGGCGGCCTGTGCTGATTGTGCCTCCTCGATATGACTTTTAGTATAGGTCTTATTACATCAAATCTATCGCGCAATTGGGCGATATACTCCAAAATGTTAGTGGAGGGCTGTGCCTCCCCTTCCCAGCCCTCTTTAAAATATCTAATAAGCCCCGGGCTGTCTTCCGTATAGTAATTCAAAGGGAGAGAACCCGTAGAGGCTTGAGGGACTTCCCGTAGGCAAAGAGGACAAGGGGAGGAGTTGGTCCCAATTCCTCCCATCCTTGCTGACTACCTTACGTAGCATTTGCTTGAGAGTTTGATTGAATCTCTCCACTAGCCCATCGGTTTGAGGATGATACACCGAGGTTTTTAAATGCTTTATTTTCAGTAACTTGGCAGTCTCCTTGAACGTTTCCGAGGTGAAAGGCGTTCCTTGGTCCGTCAGGACTTCTCTAGGAATGCCCACCGTGAAAAGACTCCTACTAGTTCCCGTGCAATATTTTTAGTGGTAGCCGGCGCAATGGAACGGCTTCAGGGAATCGGGTTGCATAATCCACGAGGACGAGTATATATTTATATCCTCGGCTGAGGGCTCCAGGGTCCTACTATATCCACCCCAATCCTGTCAAAGGAACGCCAATAAGGGGAAGGGGAATCAGAGGAGCACGGTCCTTCCTAGGAATTTGCCGCAGTTGACACTCCGGCAGGAAATGCAAAAGCGCGAACCTCCTCATTAATCCCGGCCAAAAAAAACGGAGCTTAATGCGCTCTAATGTTTTATCGGAGCCGAGATGGCCTCCAAGAAGGTGAGAGTGGGCTAACTCGCAAACCTGCCGCCGGTAGGTCCGCGGGACTAGCAACAACTTCGGACCTTCCCCTCATGTTCAGCAACCCGATACAATAATTCATTATCCATGACAAAGTGAGGTCCCTGTGGCATGGGCAAATGCGCGCTGGCGTTAACGAGAACCACTGCATTCTTTATGTGCTTCAGAGAGTCGCCATTCCACTGTTCTCTCTTGAAAGAAGCCGGAGTCGCTCTAAACTGAAAGTGCAACTCAGAGAGCGGGTCGGTCTGACCTCAAGGGGCGGAGAATCCTCCCTCGCTGCCGGGGCGCTAGTGGATGACGTAGTAGCCCGCGACGGTCCGGGAGTATCTTCGTCACTCTCTTGGCCTACCGCCCACTCCCTGTCGGCTGATTACACGGTGTGGAAGCAGCTTGAGATGAGTCTTTATCATCTATAACGAGGCCAAAAGCTTTTCGGGGATGCTTTCTAAACTACCGTTACTGTCAGACCAGTCCGCCCGAGGATTACGGAAACGGAGGATCCGGTGTACCGCTACGTAAGCCGAAGGGTTCCTCCGAGACACACGTAACACCGGGCGGTATTGTACGGCGGATATCTCCGTGTATACATTTTAGACTGGTCTTTTCTTAATCCATTGTTGCGGTAGAACAAAACGGCGAGCAACGACAGACACGCTACTGCCGGAATCAAACAGCGCTGTTACCTATGTCCATTAATAATAAGCTCTCCCGTATGTTTATCCGCCAGGGATTGCTAAGGGCACACAAACAACCCCGCCATTGTCCCCTACGGTCCGCCTTGTTCCCGACAGGTCGCAAGCCAGGCGGCCCGGCGACTTCGAACAGGCTCTGGATTGCGTGGAAGGGACTGCTTTAGTGGGACATAACTCCCGGTAGTCCACAAGCAGCTGTTCTGCCCTCCCAGGTTTCACAGCCGGCCTCTGGGTTTAGGAGCTGTAGCAGCTCGTCCATGAATGGAATTCCCCAGGCCGGCTGGGCAAATTCCTGGGGTAGGTGTTGTAGCAGCAAAAACAGGCCACTTGCTGCACTATTTGTAAGGGGCAATCAAATGGCCGTAGCCACTCACCCACCTGTTGCCAGAGAGCCATAGCCTGCTCTGACAGCCCTTTACTGGGTTAAACTCCCAGTTTATATTTCTTTACCTGCCGGCCTGGGGATAACCCATCATTAACAGGGACCTTGGTCCCGATGGGCTCGGCTTTCCTGCCCAGGAAGAGCATACTGAGCCACTCGTGTGTGTTCCCCAGAAGCCAGCCCACGCCTGTGGGTCCCCTCTACCTTCTCCACGAGATGGGTTGGTAGCCCCGGTTATGCTCGTGGAGCAGAGCCTGCACCGCGTCCTTCCTGACCCCCGCGCACTCCCTGCCCCAAACTCGCCCCGGTACTCACCCACCTGGTTCCTTGAAGGTCGTGTCCCGGTTCTTCAGGGACACCATCCTGCCGCTACGCCACTGTAATAAGTAGAGACCAGAGGCGTGAAAGGTTTGGGGCAGCCACCCGCTTAATTCGGTTTCCTGGCTGCAAAGCTTTGAGGCATCATAGTCAAGTTTACACAACAGAGTCCAAAACAGAACTGCCTGCCTAAGCAAGGCAGTGAGCTTATAGCTCAGAGGGCGGAAATGATGTCGCCCTCTGGGCCGGAACTGGAAGTGACATCACCCTTGGGGCCGGAACCGAAGTGACCTCATTCTTGGGGCCGGAACCGAGGTGGTGTGTCCTTCCTGGAAATGGCGGCTCCTGGTGGGATTTCCGGTAAGACCTGCAGAGAACTCAGAAAGAGCGTCAGCGTACCCCCCTGGGCAGATGTATAAACAGTATTGTCTAAGCCCTTCAGCTGCTTCCCATGCACACGTGTGTGACACTGAGTAGTTTTCTGTATACGACATTTGGGATTTTTTTTTTTAACCAAGGCTTAACATTATTAGTTCACTGCAGCCTTGAATGTTCTACATAAAATTGCCCAGGAGTAAAATATTCCTGCTGTAGATCAATTCTTGCATTTCCTAGCAAATGGCTTTTGTTGATACTCGTTGGAATGCACAATTTTATAGGAAACAGTATTATTTTGAAGTCCAACGTGAAATTAGTAAGAATAATGGGAATCTGGGGCATAAATATAATTTCACCTTGTAGAGTATTCTGTAAAATTGGTAGCTTCAATCAGATTTCAATGTAAAATGCTTTGATTTAACCTTGTATTGTCACAAACCTTTGGAGAGGGTTAGGGTTAGATCAAAAGCAAAATGTATTAATTTATTATGTACTGCATCGACTTCTACAGGATACATATTCACGTGGGAAGTGCAATGAATTGAATGTTTTAAGCATTGTAAAGAAAAGAGGCAAATAAAATAATATGATGAATCATGTACAATGTCCTAGTTTACTGGCAGGGTAAGTCAGGGTCTTGGTCCTTCTCACCTTTCTTTATTACTTTTACACTACATACACTGCTCACAAAAATTAAAGGAACACTTTTTTTATTTTCAGACCCTACGCTGGTGCAGTAGGTCCTGGTTTCCTCCTAATGCACGACAATGCCCGGCCTCATGTGGCAAGAGTATGCAGGGAGTACCTGGAGGATGAAGGAATTGAAACAATTGAATGGCCTTCATGATCCCCTGACTTAAACCCAATAGAACATCTTGTATGACATTATGTTTCGGTCCATTAAGCACCGCCAGGTTGCTCCTCAGACTGTACAACAGCTCAGGGATGCCCTCATACAGATCTGGGAGGAAATGCCACAAGACACCATCCGTCGTCTCATTTGGAGGATGTCCCGACGTTGTCAAGCATGCATACAAGCTCGTGGGAGCCACACAAGATACTGAAAACCATTTTGAGTAGCAGAAATTAAGTTTTTGAAAAAATGGACTAGCCTGCCACATCTTCATTTCACTCTGATTTTAGGGTGTCTACACAATTGAGCCCTCTGTAGGCAGAAAACTTTTATTTCCATTAAAAGACTTGGCATCCTTTTGTTCCTAAGACATTGCCCTGTCGTTATTTGTATAGATATCCAACTTCATATTGAGATCTGATGTATCTAATGTGTTTCTTTAAAGTGTTTCTTTAATTTTTGTGAGCAGTGTATTACTTGAATGTGTGTGTGTGTGTGTGTGTGTGTGTGTGTGTGTGTGTGTGTGTGTATTGGGGGGGGGGGTGTCGGTGTGCCACTCTACACTAACATTTGATCTTAAAATACACTACAGTGTCCACCTTCTGTATGTTCTTTCCACAGGGAACTCCTTTACAGAGCTGAGCAAGCATTTTAACATACCAAAGCTTGTCATCACTCCGAGCTTGTGTTGTGCACCATACCAGCCCTTCACTATTTCTGCTTTGTGAACTCAAGTGTAGCAGCACATTGTGATCTGACTTCCAAGGGGACACCCCAGTTCTCAGCAATCTATATATATATAATTCACTAAGGCAAGACACCCATGGAAAGCATGCCGGAAGGGGCATGGATTCACTAAGCCGCCGACAAGTAAGACACCTATGGCGCGCGCAGGAAGGAGCCACGCCCACCAACTCCATGACCATTGGATACGACGACAACTCGCAGAGCCACGGCCACCAACTCGGACACGACGACACAGAAAAAACGGCGTCATTTATATTCCTCTGTCGTAGAGGCCACATGCAACTCCGAGCCACGTTGACTGTTCATAGAGGCATATTTCTCACGGAGGGGAGTCGCCATATGCAGTGTGTAAAACGGTTTGTGAGGGGTATCCCATGGGATCCTTTAAAACAATCCTTTACAACTGAGGTTAAAACACAATGAAGTAGGCAGTCTTTAAAAACCGAGTTTTCGGTTTCGACGCACGACCGCGTGCACCATAGCAAACTGTTTTACACGCTACATACAGCAATTCTCATCCGCAACAAACATGCGTCTTCTTCACTCACGGACAATTATATGTTGTTCTCTCCAGAGTTCCATCTTTTCATTCACTTTCTGCTGTACCCTCAAACCCTCCCTTTTTAGACAACTGTGTCTTTCCAGAAGTGTTCAACCATGAATAAATAATTATGCATGAGATTGAGCGTGTATCTACCCGGCGCAGAGAGGCGTGGGTAAGCTGTTGAAACCCCATTCGGGCTGCAAACCGTGGAATTCCCACTAAGTGTGACTCATACGCTCCCACTGGTTACGTCGCTACCCTTTGTACACACCCCCCTCCCACCTCGCTACCGCCGTGGTCAGGTGTCTTGGTGGATTATATATAGAAAAGCAGCCAAAACCGCACAGAGCAATGAAAAGTCTACGTGAGTCACAGGTGCATCTGGATTGTATAAAGACGACAATGACTCAAGTGATGAGTTAGAGGTGGGCACATGAGCAGGCAGTGCATACTGAACGAGAAATCAGCAGACTAACATGACGGACTGAGCAGAATGGACGTCCTTCTCCTCTCCTCCTGTTCCACCCTTCACGCCTGAGCGCCGTAAACCCCCATCCCTCCATCTGGCAGGAGGAGAAGGCGCGATGGCGGTCTGCCAGTTTTCAGTCACGGATGATTGTGTGTTGGTTTGTTCCGTGCATTGTTACAATGTTGCTTTTCTTGCTGATTTATTACATTACCGATTTTTGAAATGTTACTTTTCTCCCTGTGCTTAAAAATCATTAAAAAACCGGGCTGATTATGCGGCGTATGGTACGCCGCGGGTTGGCTAGTATTACATAAATTTTTCCACCAAGGGCTCATTGTCCCCCACCCCGTTTTTCAAAGTATGTGTACTGTAAATAAACACTATCAACAACCCATGATGACACCCCCCATTTGAATTTGTATGCATTTTTTACCACTTCATGAGGAGTAAAAAGAAGCCAACAGATTAGGGAGTAGTTGCTTAGCACGTCTACTTTGATCCTTTCCCTTGCGGCTGCCCCACTTCTCTGTGCAATTCCTTCCCTTCCTTCATGGCGCTCAGCAGAATAAAGGTCCCTGTCCCCAAAAATAACCCACTTGTAAAACATTATTACGAACTATTATAGACAAAAAAAAATACATGTGCCAGGTAATTTTCTTATATCTACAACATCACTAAATTTCAATCAAGGCAGCCAAAGAGTTTTTGAGATTTTAAGTTTTTTGTTTTTCTGTTGTGGGGGTGGGGATTTTTACCCCTAAATATTTATATATCAGATTATCTTTTGTTAGAGGATGCCAGCTTGCCCAGATGTGCCTTCCAGCTAAATTTCAGCTTTTTGACTAAATGGGAAATTAGCTTTTTGTTGACGAGAGCGAGAGAGAGAGAGAGTGTGAGTTTGTTAACTTTGCATTATATACTGTAAACACACACACATACACATATATACATACATACATATACATGCAGATCAAATTGGTTTTTTGACATATTTCATAAACCTTACATTCAAGTAGACAACAGTTTCATTTCTTCTAATAAAAATTAATGTAATGTAGGTTAAAAAACATATTACTAATCCATATTCTGCAGGTTACTGCTTTGTAAAATTATACATACATATAAACACAAATTATAGATACATAATAGGATAACCAGTCACATGGATGAGTGAACTCATAGATGCTGTAGTATAATTTTTTACAACTGAATACCTGGGGCTAGATGATCATTGTAACTAGTAGTCATCCACAGGTGAATTCATGAAACTTTTTTTCACTAATAAGCCAACTGCAAGGCAGCCTTGTGCAATTTTTAATTTGTCTGAAAGTGTAAAAAAAAACACTTTAGATTTTTTTTTAAACTAGCATTTTCTAATGATCAGTTTCTCACTCTAGTTTATTACTTTTACAATTACTCAAACAGTTGATTGAAAATAAAACCTTGAGAACCTATTCATGTTTTCAGAACTGAGCAAACAACAAAGCTTTTGAATTCATTGAGAAAGAAAGAACAAACATAAATAAAGCATTTATTATCCAAGACAAGATAAACAATTTTAAGTGTAATTCTAAGCAGTATAAAAGACCTTTTATAAGTTTTGCAGCATTCAATCTTTGCTCCCATTTCTAAAATTTGAAGATTGTCACACAGTTTTCACTGTAATAAAAGGATCCACACTGCAGTATAAATATTGAATATGGAATTAAAGTTAAATTTTATAGCCTTTTCTATGGATATCGTTAATAAATGCCTGGTCTACCACACACTTTGACACGCCCATCACTATACAGTATATAGGCCACAACTCCCATGTGATGACTCTCTTTAGCTCCACTTCTGTTTTATTTGCAGAGAAGCATTGCAATGATGGTTGGTGTGCACTCTTATACAGGGTCATGTTGTACTATAACATTTGTACTTTGTGTTGCTGTATTACTGATGTTTATGCTGCAGTTTGTTTTATATTTTCAGATATTCATCCAATGGTTCATCGGATGAATCCGAAGATAGTGTTCTAATACCAGAAAGCCCTATGGACGACACACAAATTACAGTATTTGAAGCTCCACCAGTGACACAGGTACCCTTATCCTTTCCGTAGCTGGCTCCAGTTGGGCAGCTTTTTTTATCTAAATCATCTTCACCTCAGACAGACAAGACTGGTAAGGATATATTTTCATCAACAGATTCTGGGGCACATGGTATTCAAACAAAAGATATCTCCCTATATATATAAAAAAATCCTGGAATGTAAAAGCCAGGCGACGAGACGTGATCTTCTCGGAAGTTCTCGAAAGACATTTTAAAGACCCGCAAAACAACAAAGACAGGCCACGGAGCGTCTCATGGAGGCCATAAGCATGAGACTTGGTGCCAAGAGATTGTCCCAGGGCAGTCTTGCGGGAACGTGGAACATAAGAATCTTGCAAGACATGCCCTTCTTATCAATTAAGAGCTTCGACAGCCAGCAAAACATTCAGTCATGTAAAGTCACGTTCTCAGCAAAGAAGAAAGAGCAGTGCGGAGAAAAGAGATACATATGTAGAGAAAGGTACAGAATATGAAACCAGTTACAGTCAAACGTATTTTAGTGTCCCAGCCAAGCTGAAGCCCTTTTTGTTTTAAGTGACTGTTAGGTCCGTTCGAGGGAGAGCAGAGTACACCACGGCAGACTGATAGCTGGGTGCTGATTGATGCGGTAAGGGGGAGGCGAGACCCGTGGGAGGAAAGGTTGGAGAGGGTGCTAGAAAGTTGTGTTTGGGGTTACGCAATCGGCGTTTGTTAAAGTAGAACTTTTGTGACACTTTATTACGTCAGTCGCTACAGTATCAAAAAAAAAAAAAATAGCACAGATCGCATTGACGCAGACAAAAAGAAATTAGTTTAAATCAGAGAATTTCACAAAACGGGGTTTAACTCACATGCATTTATTGGTTATTTTGCAAAAACAATTAACTGCTGATGATGTGGATCGTTTTGTCTGTGCTGAAATTCCAAACAGAGAAACCTTTCCTACATTATGGTACAAAAGTCATTAAACACAAGTCTCACAGACCTCATTTAAAAGGTTCAGCATATTGGGACACAACAAATTCCAAATATTGTTTTTACAGAAGTTCTGAAATGAAAGTGAAACTAATAATATAGCAACAATTCAAAGAAAAAAAAATCTTACAAGTGTGTATCCGGAAAACCAAACACAGGGGTTGGCGAGCGAAGCCCCCTTGTATTAAAAGAAAAAATTCACATATTAAGAGGGAAGAAATGATGAATGGAGGACAGTCAAAAACTGTTTCAGTACCTGTCTCCAAATCTGATAACTACCATAATAATCTATCCTTTCTGTCTCCACATTTTACCGAGATCCCACCTGCTAAGACCTGGGGTGGGGGCTCCTTGACAGCCTCCTGAATGTATTTTTATTTTTTCCCTCTAACCTGCACAATCATATTCCTAGTTACTGATCAGTTCTTTCTTTTTAGTACTATGTTCTTCCCCTTTGTCCCAGAAAGTGTTACATTCAAATACATTCTATACATATGCCAGAAAAAAAAGGCATCTGAAATCAGTGATCTAACAAAATTAAGGGACTTTCCGTGCTATGAATGATGAAACCAACATTACTAAGGACGGTTTCCAAGTCCAAAACCATTGGATCATCAATAACTGAGATAATCCATAGTTAACTATCTAGTAGACAAACAATATTAATTGTAATAGGACAAACACCCCATAATTCTTTGTGGACTTCCTACTTCCTAAAAATAGCAATAAGTTTTAAAATAATTTTCAACACAATAAAAACACAATTAATTATCGCACAATAATAAGATTTAAAATTAAACTAATGAAGACAACACCACAATAGTGATTCATTAACTATTTCAGTATTTACTAAATCATCACTGTAAAATCCCAGGCTACCTCCAAAGATACAAATGCCACTGGGCTTGAAGGCCTGAAACTATGCATTTATGTAAGTTTATTTGCATGACATGGATGGTCTTTATAAAAATGAGGCTTTAAAATGGTGGAGAGATAAGAAATTAGAATAATAATTAAGAATCCATCTCATTCAGTATGCCTTTGTTTTAATACTTTTAAAACTAGCGAAACATTGACTGAATGTGTTAAATCATGAACAATTGTGAGAATACAAGAGAGAATTGTATTGTATAAATTGCATTTTTTAATTTCCATAATTATGCAAATAACAAATCTGAAGCATTTGAAATATACATTCACAAGAGTCCTTGAAACACCATGACAAAATGGAAATTAATATTCTTGCCTTTTCTAAAGAAAAGAAAGAACTTTTAAAATATCTGAATAAATTGTTCAAGTGCAAAAAACATTTCAGAAGCTTGCAAGTATCAAAAAAGCTTGAACACCTAGGGAAATAATGTAATCCTATTTACTTTTAATGTAATATATTTAACAAGGATCTTGTAAGTTTCTAAAGACTTTTAATCTTTATGTGAGGTTGATGAAATGTTTAAAACATTTCAGAAAATCCTTCTTTACTTTTTTATAACAACTTATCTTTACTTGAATCATAGAGAAATGTATCTCATATTGATCCTCAAATGCAAATTCTCTCTTTTCATATTGTAAGATAAGAAAAGCAACACATGGAATTACCTGACACATGGAATAATACAAAATAGTATCAGAATAAGCAACTGAAAAAGCATAATATCCTCCTGCCTACCTCTTCAGTACTGCAGTATGTGTTACCATCTTTTGGTTCTTTAGGCTCAATATATTCAGCCAATGATAAAACCAGTAGGTTTTTTTTTATTTTATGAATGGACTAGAACAAAGGGCATTGTTAAAAAAGGGACGGAAGTTAAGCCAATGCATTATCAATCAATCAATCAATCAATCAATCAACATTTATTTATATAGCACATATTCATACAAAAAAATGTAGCTCAAAGTGCTTTACAAAATGAATAGAGAAATAGAAGACACAATAAAAGATAAACATAAGTCAACATTAATTAACATAGAATAAGAGTAAGGTCCGATGGCCAGGGTGGACAGAAAAACAAAAAACTCCAAAGGCTGGAGAAAAAAATAAAATCTGTAGGGGTTCCAGACCAAGAGACTGCCCAGTCCCCTCTGGGCAATCCACCTAACATTAGTCAAACAGTCCTCTTTGTATTTAGGGTTTTCATGGAAGGACCTGATGATGATGGTCACGTAGACTTCTGGCTTTCAGTCCATCAATGTTGGTGCATCATGATGCTTTGAGTAGGTGGAGGTGGCGCAGGCCACTATTTCTCTAATATTATAAGTAACAATGCTAGTAATCCCAGTGTCTTATTTTCTACAACTGATCGTCTGTTAAACCCAGGTAACACAAAGGAATGCCCCCAGAATACTTCCAGTGAAACCTGTGAGAACATTGCTGTATTTTTCAATCAAAAAATTAATGATATTAGAGATAACATAAAAATCATTTAATAGAGGTTAATTAGTAGTTTAAAAAAAGAAAAAGGCATAAAAATGGATCAAAACACAAAGAAAAAAATTTCTATACAGAAGTATAACACAATGCTCCTGTGATAAAGGGCAGACTTTAAACTCTATACTAGACTCAGTTTTGGAAACACTTCCAACTTGTAGTTCCAATTGATAATGTTTTGCCGTACTCCAGTAGACACTGTGAGCTCTGCAGTCCTGAATTCTTCTCAGTTTTTAAGCAGTTAGTATTCAAAGATTGCTAATAATTACAATGTGAAAGCTGGTGTAGGATATCACGAATGCTGGTGTATGATATTATGACTGCCATTTGATATATAAGCAGCTGGGAGATTATTGTATGTGTGACCCAGAACGTTAATCCCAAGGCCGACTACTCCACATAGTGATAGTACTGAGGTCTTAGACTCTATTATTTGGACAAACTTTCCTGTTTTATTTCTTTTTAAGGTTCCACACAATGTAACAATGAATTCCCATATACAATCTTAGAAACAATATTAAAATAAATTATGAATGAGTGGCAGAAATGTCCAACAAGGTTTGAGGCCTAAGTTGGCACCAGGTCTACCAAGCTATAAAGAGAATACACCTTTTAGGAATTGGAAAGAGCCCACCATACCAAAAGAACCCTCTACCACTATCCGTGGTCAGAGTTCTACTTTGCAAGGCACTTAACTTACGGCAGAAACTAACAGGCAGGTGTCTCTTCAATTCCCTTCCAGCCAGGTTGAACTTAAGTTTCTCCCCTCTACCTTTCACCTTGGTGTAGCACAAAGACTCCAAGCCTCTTGGATTTCTAATGCACCACAATCTACCCTTCTGCAATTAATATTGCCAACCTGAGCAGGTTTCTCAGTTAAAAAAAAAATCAATTTGAATCCCCACGATTGTCTAGTTTTCAATTAAAACATAAAATTTAAAACCTTAAAATCAAAGCTATAAAACAACCCCGCACTTTCCTTTCAATTTCCATCTATCCTTGGCCGCCTGCTCAGTTGTTATTTATTGCCCTCAACTAACTTCATCTGGAAGAAATCACAAATCAACCCATTAATTAACCAATTAAATAAAAATACCACTTAAAGGAGAAATAAAACGCATGCAATACATCAGGACGTGTATATAAAAGTTAAAAAAAAAAACCTAATCTAAAACAAATAAAACAAATGTGAATAATCTTATCACAAAGTGAAAAATTCAAACAATAATTGACAAAACATGAATCATTTTCAATTTAAACACAAAACGTTTTCCAACATGTGACATATGATTAAGAGTGTCTTGTTTTTATCTAATAGAGGAAAAAGACCTTTTCTTTAATTTCCCTTGATGAGATAAGTTTAAGAGAGCTTAAGGGTAAGGTCATATCGGTCATAATCATGTCAATTTTTTTATTTTTCTTTTCTAATTTTCCTTTTTGTCTTCCACAGTAAAAACGGACTTTTTTACATCGTTGTTTCTAATAGTAAACTTAGTTTTCTAATTTAAAGCCATTTTCAGAATTCACTAATTTATACCATCTTTATTTTTAGATTTACTATGATGGCATTGTGTTTGGTATGAACGTGAACATTTTGTGATCCAGTTGTTATGCGTGCAATCTGGAGGTGCTAGGAGACAGCATACCGATTTGCTTTATTGGCGCAATGGTTTAAAAGCCATCAGCTCAGGATTATTCAAAGTACAAGTTAGTGGATACCTTAGTAGTTCTCTGCGTGACTTAGTATTGTGCTTTCTTCTTTTGTTTCTTACTACGATTTTGGTTTCACACTTGGCTAGGTGAAAGGTGAGTTTATTTTTTTCTACTGACACTGCTTTGTTTAACTTCACTTCCTAGTCCTTCTGCCTGTTAGTTTGCACACCACTGTGGGAGGCAGAACACTATGAGTCAGTTGCAGTGTGCCTGCTTTGGATCAAAACCAGACTATTTAGTACATTGCTATGAGGAGACGATCCTCATGTCCAAGTACTGTTGGAGTGAACAGAGGAACAAGATCAATACCAAGTTTAAATAATTAGCAGCTAGTTTTGTTTTACTCATCAGTTTGCTCAGCAGCAAACCAGAAATTAATTTCTTGTCCTCACTCAGCTACACATTCCTGTCTTCCTGTCCTTTTAAGGGACAGAGCACAGGGAACATTCCATCTTCATATAAACTTATTAAAAAATAACTGCAATCACTAAGCTACATTGGATTTAAATGAGTGTTGCAGTTGTTATTGTAAATATCATCCAATTGAAGCAATTGAAAAGTCCCAGAAATCCCTATATAGAAAGTAATGCGGACGAATCGTATATGAAACATGAATGTCTCTCTTTGACTCATGAGCGGATCTACCATCAGGGTGACCTGGGTATGTGGCCTGGGGCCCTGGAATATGCAATGCTGCCATTTTTCTGTTTCAGCGGTATTTCATGCTCTTCTATGAAATATACATACGCGGTTACTTGTACATTATGATGTATCCATCTAATGTACAAGCAAATGTACAAGTTTACACTCTTACTTGCCACTTTTTTAGGTACATCTGTTCACCTGCTTGTTAATGTAAATATCTAATTAGCCAATCAAATGCAATTTATTTAGGCATGTAGACATTGTCATGACAACCTGCTGAAGTATAAACTGAGCATCAGAATGGGGAAGAAAGATGACTTAAGTGATTTTGAATGTGGCATTGTGGTTGGTGCCAGACAGGCTTGTCTGAGAATTTCAGAAACTGCTAATCTACTGGGATTTTCACACACAACCATCTGTAGAATTTACAAAGAATGGTCCGAAAAAGGGAAAATATCCAGTGAACGGTAGTTCTCTGGGCAAATTGCTTTGTTGTTGCCAGAGGTCAGAGGAGAATAACCAGACTGGTCTGAGCTAATAGAAAGGCAACAGTAACCCAAATAATCACTTGTCACTACCGAGGTATGCAGAAGAGCATCTCTGAATGCACAACACATCAAACCTTGAAACAGATGGGCTACAGCAGTAGGAGACCACAAGGGGGCAACACCTGTCAGCTAAGAACACACAACTGAGGCTACAATTCACACAGGCTCACCAAACTTTGACAACAGAAGATTGGAAAAACGTTGCCTGGTCTGAGGAGTCTTGATTTCTGCTGTGACATTCAGATGGTAGAGTCAGAGTTTTGGCATCCGTAACATGAAAGCATGGATCCATCCTGCCCTGTATCAACAGTTCTGGCTGGTAGTTGTAGTTTAATGGTGTGGTGGATATTTTCTTGGTATACTCTGGACCCCTTAATACCAATTAAGTATTGTTTAAATGCCACAGCCTACTTGAATATTGTTGCTGACCATGTCCATCGATCTATGTCCGCAGTGTACCCAGCTTCTGATGGCTAATTCCAGCAGTATAACATGACATGTTATAAAGCTCAAATCATCTCAAACTGGTTTCTTGAACATGAGAATGAGTTCACTGTACTCAAATGGCCTCCGCAGTCACTAGAATTCAATCCAAAAGAGCACCTTTTGGATGTGGTGGAATGTGAGATTTCAATGCATCATCCACCTTTTTCTTGGCATTGGGTTAAATATATTTAATTCAGTTTCACACTATACTTCAGTTCAAATATAAATGTAAAATATCGTTTCCATATTTTTTTAGTGACATATTTTTGCTTTTTCATATCCATAACAGTCTCTCTGATGCATATGGAAGTCATTCTCTAACATTATCCGCCTTGCTGTTAAACCTGATCACAAGGTGCTCTAAGTTAGTATTCAATGTTGTTCTCCTTCTCGGACTCCAAGAAGCATAATTCAGCTGTACTAATCCCCAAAGTTTTTGGTACCATAAATATGTACTAAGACCAGACCACCATAGGATCATCCTCAGCTCAGACCACACTACAACCTACCCTATCAGATCAGAAATCTTCAGCAGAACAAGGGCACACTTAGATTCTGATTTAAATTTAGTATTTGTGTGTTGGCCATTGTCTTTGACCTTGTAGTGTGTCTTTTTAAAATCGTTTTAACTACTATATTAATATTTGGTTTAAATGACTATTCAGCAGATAGGTTGCCTAATGTTTACCAGTTAGTTATTAATTAGTAATACTGTAGGTTTTTACATTGTTTGGTCTAGTAGATTGTAAATTTAGAAAGTAATGTAAAAAGAAATGTTCAGCTATAGAAATTATATCACATTGATTTACCCACCTTCCCCTAGGATACAGAATCTTTTGCACCTACATGTCCATGTCAACAACCTCCTAAGAATGTAAAGGACCTCCAGTAATTGAAGACGGGTGTAGATTTGATTACTTCTTAATTCATATTATGGGAAACAAAACAAGTCATAGTCATCCTTCTAGCTCTGTTACTGAAAAATATTTTTAACATGTTACATAACATAATTTGTGGTACAAGAAGACCAAAAAAGGTCAAAAAAGTTACACTTTTATTGACAAAACCACAAAAATATACTAAATTAATAGAAGGCAGTTTGTCTATTCGCGCTCTAGTACTGCGGTACACAATCCACAGTATTACACCAAAATGTTACCCTTTACTCCTTCCATCTTTCTCTCTTTAACTTTCAAGACCCTTGTCAGCTTTCCTTTTTTTATTCAATATGCCTCTGGCACTGAGTTTGCTACAAATCCCATCTCGTACTCACTTCTGGCCAGATGCCACAGATGTAATTTCGAGTGGAGTAACTACCTTCTGTTTGTAGCAGGGACCCCAGACTACTACTAAGCCATCAGATACCCTTTAAGAGCCTGATTTCCAGTGTAGTTCCAATGAGCTTCATGTACATTACCATTATCAGTTTTCATTTTTTAATCAGTGAACTAAATAACTGGGTCAGTACGGCATACTTTAGCTTGGCACTAGCACTACATCTACATTGCCTGCTGCTGGCCCTTTAAACTGGCCACATCATATGCAGTATAAATACCCTTTTTTGGTTTTGTTTTTTGACTTCCGCTGATTTTTTGTTTAATGAGATGTTATTAGCAGACCAGATTTCATAAACAAGACTTTCTTTTCTCCAATGCAGTAGGCAATGTTAATTTTAATGTCATTTGCCTGAGTGCCTCTTCTACAATCTTGGTAGCTTGCCTATTTGTGGATGACAGAACAACACTGGTCTGATTCAGCTAATTTCTTGTTACATAGACATCTGTGCATATAATGTGATGCTTTGAGAAGCTCTGCATCAAAATGTAAAATGATTTTTTTTCTTCTTTCTTCATTTTTGATTCTAATAAAAGGGTTCTTCCTGATAAAGTCTTTCCTGCTTCCAGACAAAACATTTAGTGTGTTGTTTCCTGAATGCATGTGAGAATGGAGAAATCCTTCCTCCATTAAGATTTTTAATTTTTAGAGAAACTTTACAGGGCTCTACCTTAAAAGTAAAAATATTTCTGAATTTTCTTTTACATTACTGTGGTTTCAACTTTAATTGCAAGTAATACTAAAGAAATATATTTCTTCTTCTTTCCCTGATCCTTTTTCTGAACTTCTGAGATGGCAGCAGAGGGACAACTTTATTGGACATGTGAGGAACACCTGATTTCTTTTTGTAGAGAAGGACTAAAAGCCACTAAAGAGACACAGCCAGGCAAAAAACAGAAACTATTATGCACAGACCACCCAGTCAGGCAACATGGAAGAAGAACTGGCCAACAGCTTCTGGGCATATAAAAATTGAAAAGAGAATCTCTGGGGAAAGGAACTCTACCAGGTTAGAGATGTGACCTAACTCATTAAACTAAGAGCTGACATATTTCAGTTTGTACTGAGGCATAATACATTGTGTACAAATATATTGTGAACTATCTGAACTGGTAAACTGAATTTTATTCTTCATTTTAAATAAAATAACAGTTTTCTTGTTAAAAAAAAAAACCAAAAACAAAATATAGCATGGCTGAAGTATGAGTCCCTCCACCCTGCTGGCCATTTTATTTTGGCATCCTTTTGATTTAGCTCTATACTTGAACAATTTTACAGTACATTTCAAAAGAAAATTTTAAAATTTAGAATAATATATGTTAAGTTTAATTTTTGGTATAATCTTTATTTGGAATAAATTGGTCAAAAAATGGATTCATTTTAGGCCTTTAATTTTGTGAATTTTTGTTCCTAATTCTGTAGAGTAATATCTAATGCTTTGAATATCACCATATTTTGTATATCATCTTCCCATTTCATACATTTTCTAGGTGATGAAGTTAAACCTGGAGCCTACCTCTTTAGCTTCAGGCACAAGGCAGAAACCACCCCAGTCAGTTTTCCACTCCATTTCAAGGCAAACTCTCACAAAGATACCACTCTCTCATACTGGCCTATAGCAGTTAGTTAAACCGACCTTCACAAAATAAAACTCTGATTGTCCTTTCAGAGGAAATAAAATCACTTAAACTTGGAGAAAATATGCAATTCCACACAGAAAGATCTCACACTAGGATTTGAAAGGAGCCAAGGTTCTGTACCGCCATGATATGCTTAATCATAAGGATAGTGACAATTACAAATCGAGTAGAGTAAAAGTCCAAGAAGGTTTTGCTCAGGCTTTATAATGCACTGTTAAGGCCTCTGTACTACATACAGTTCTGGTCTCCTTACTGCTTCATTTGTTGTATTTTGCCTCCAAAGTCCTGTAACCTTCTTTATTCATTTGTAATAAAATTTTCCTTCCCTTATATTTTTTGTATCTTTTTGGGCATGGGTACTACAAGAATAGACACCCCACCCCACCCCAGGCCACAATGTCTATTCTATATAATCCATTAGGCACAGAACTTTCTAAGGCCTTGCTATTGCTAGATGCAGAATAGGCAGTTGATATAGTTTAATTGGGTTACTTATTCAAAACTTACATTTGGTTTGGACACAATATACAGTAAATTAGCATGAATTAACACAGCTACTTTTACAAGTAGCCAAAACTTTACACCGGGTGTTACAGTCTCAAATCAAATGTATGTTTTTATTATATTGTAGAAATAATAATAATAATAGCAGCTTACTACTCAAAACATGGAGTCAAACCAGGACTGTTGGGCTATAAGTCAGCAGTTCTTACCTCTGCACCATTCAAGAATATGTGTAAATTCCCTGTCAATTGACATTTCAGCTTGAGTTTTTAACTCATTGACAGCCTCATGTAAATCAAATGCTTTTTTTCTTATGTTATATTCTTGAATAAAAGTGCACATGTTTATTTGATATTTAGACTAAAGTCTTCACTTCTCATCATTATTAGTATAACATGGAAAACGTTTCTGCTTTAGGTATATGTTCAGCATTTCTTGCATTTCTCACATTTCCTTTCATCTTTCACTTACTCAGATCTTTGTAGACACTGAACACACCTGAAATGTATGTATTCCAAATAACCCACACACAGATCAGGAGTCTTGACTTAAGCTGGGAGACCTTTTTGCCCACAAGCTGAGCACCATCAAGGCACGGGGGATAGGACAGAAGGCTGCTTGCTGCTTGTGCTGATCGATGCATTTACAAAACAAAAGACACTGATGGGGAGGTGAGAAGGGATTTAAGGTGGGCCGGGATTATAAGTTTTTTCGTAGACTTCAGGAATTCCAGTGTTAAGCTGTTATAGTTCAGTGCAACATATTTAGATTTTGTAAATACTTTAATATAAAAATATTAAATTTGGAATAAATATACTTGAGCCGGGATTGAGGCCCTAGTTGAAACATAGCAATTATCAAGTAGTCCTGTTTTCAGCTTACATTAATTTGGGAGAATTAACATTGTTAGAATAAATATCCTGACAAATAGTTTGGGAGAATTGCCATTGTTAGAATAAATATCCTTCCAAAAGTGTTATTTTTTTCCATGTATTCCAATATACATTAATAAACCCTTCTTTAAAAATGACATAACTTTAATTTTATTCATTTTTACTCAAGATTAAAAATTGAGCAAAATAATACAAAAAAAATTACAGAATTTAATTCTTTAAAGGCCTAAAGCAGAGGCAAACAGGGTACTGCTAACACTCAGTTTTACTACTGGTTGTTACAATATACAGTATATATATATATATATATATATATATATATATATATATATATATATATATATATATACTAGCAAAATACCGTGCTTCGCAGCGGAGAAGTAGTGTGTTAAAGAAGTAATGAAAAAGAAAAGGAAACATTGTAATAATAACGTAACATGATTGACATTGTCATTGTCATGAGTGTTGCAGTCATATATATATATATATATATATATATACTGTATATATATATATATATATACACACACATAAACATATATATACATATACACACATATATACAGTATATATACATATACATCCACATATATATACATATATATATGTGCACAAAACCACGCTTTTATCAAGGCTTCCGTCGGGTAGTCTTTTGAAATAAAATTTTCCTCCAATCAGTCGTAGCAACACGCTATCTTCCGCCTGTTACATTTTTGTAGCTCTGATGTGTGAATCAATGTAATCGATGTACCAGGAAATCATGCATTGACAAAGTGTGATTAAATGTGTTATTTTTTAAAGTGTTATGGAGCACATGCATCGAAGCTTCTCAGCTGTACTTGTGCTAAGAAAAGGAATCATTTTAAAAATAACGTAACACGATTGTCAATGTAACCTTTTGTAAGTAGTGCCTGGAGGATTCAGAGTGTGGAGAAACTCTAGAGACAGCGTGTGTATTAACTTGTGGATTTTTCTGTGAGTATTTGGTGGCAGCATCACAAAGTTGGTTCCGCAAGACTGTGTTAGCTGCAGAGCTCAGCTCAGAGCGAAATGAGGTGAATGGGAGGGGAGATGATGACGTGACTCCCCCACCCGCCTTAACTGTCAATCCCCCCACAAAGACAGTCTCTCGGAATTTGCATAAGCACAGCCCTTCACCAGCAATTTTAACTTAGTTACAAAGTGATCAAAACTCTCGTTTATATCTTGCATCCTTTCATTAAACTTGTATCCCGCATTAGCCATGGGCATGACAAATGCCAGCAGCAGCCTGTCTATGAACTTAATTTAAACTTTAGGTTTACACCGTGCTTTGTTTCCGAAGTAGCTGCACTCATGAATATTGTTGTATGTGTCAGTTGCTCGCTTCTTATTGTTTCGCTGCCTTCTCAATTGTATAATGCATATTTTCTTCAGCGCTTTTTGGAGCTCTTCCTTGTTTTCTACGTACTGCGTTGACAGTCAGTTCAGACAGTCAGTACGTGGGAGGCGTGATGATGTCACATGAAACTCCACCCCCACGGCCATCAAGCTCAACTCCATTACAGTATATGGAGAAAAATAGCTTCCAGTTATGACCATTATGCGTAGAATTTCGAAATGAAACCTGCCCAGCTTTTGTAAGTAAGCTGAAAGGAATGAGCCTGCCAAATTTCAGCCTTCCACCTACACGGGAAGTTGGAGAATAAGTGATGAGTGAGTGAGTGAGTCAGTGAGTGAGTCAGTGAGGGCTTTGCCTTTTATTAGTATAGATATATATAATGTGTGTGTGTGTGTGTACAATGAGGATATTGAAAGAATTACAAGTAAATTAATTTGAACTAATATAAATCCTGTTATAATTCTTCTTCTTTGCACCAGTTACTATTAGTTACTGCCAACTAAGTTAACATCTCGTGGTTGAATGTGATATGATACCAAAATATGACATTTTAAGGTTTAATGTGGGACAGAGTGTTGACCGCATCAAGAAGTTTACTTACCTCAGCATTCATGTCTCTGGTGACTCTTCCTATAAAGTCAATGGACAGATTGAGAGAGCATTGAGGGTAATGAGGTCACTGGAAAGGAGTGTGTGGCAGTCCCAATATCAGCAAAAGGACAAAGGTCCAAGTCTTTAGAGTTCTTCTTCCTGTTTTGCTCTATGGTTGTGAGACATGGATGCTATCTAGTGATCTAAGATGAAGGTTGGACTCTTTCGGTACTGTGTCTCTTCAGAGAATCCTTGGGTACCGTGGGTTTGACTTTAAGTTGAACAAGCGGTTGCTTACAGAGGATTAAATGAGGCAAATTACCTGCATTGTGAGGGAGCGTCAATTACAGCACTACAGCCATGTGGAGTGATTTCCAGAGGGTGATTCACCTTGCAGGATCCTCATTGTTGAGGACCCGAACAGCTGGACCAAGCCAAGGTGCGCAATCGTAACACCTGGCTGCAGCAGATAGATGGTAATTTCTGGAGGGTGGGACTGGACTGCGTGTCTGCCTTGGAGGTTGCCACCTGGGATCCTGAGCTGTTTCGTCGTGTGTTGGGTGCAGCAACACACTGTACCAGTGCATGCTACCTGAACTGACCTGACTTATAATTTGAAACTGCATGAGTAGAGTGGTACTTGGACAAATTAAAAGTTTTGCTCTCCTTTTCACTTCCAGTTTCCATCTGACATGAGGTTCTTTTCTCTGATTGATCCTGAGATATGCTGTTTGCACCCAAAAGTGAACTGCAGGCTTGGGATCCAATATCTTAGTGTTCGCGTTTCAAATATGAATATGCATCAGATGTCACAAGTGGATTCTGTACTTGTTCCTGATAATGCTGACCTGTGAAAATCTTCTTTCACAAGCTGCACTTTTTGAAAGCAGTGTGAAAGGCAGCAGTAATAATTCTTGAATATTGGAGTAGAAGTCTTGACTGCTAGCATTAGCAATATTGACAAGTTCAAACACAGAGGAAACAAGCAGACGTTTCCCAGCTTGCTCCAAGTGCATCCATTCCCTCAAAGCAGACTTTGCCTTAAATGACAGTCAGGAATCATTACTTCTTAGTGTTCTCCTTTTAAAAATATCTTGCTTCTCTTTTACCATTTAGATGGATCAAATATCAGAAAACTGTCATATGCACTTAATGATGCACACCATGCTTCAAATTCAAAAATCAAAGCTTCCAACACATCACTCATCATCAGCATGAGGAAGTGCTGTTCAGCTGTACTGACCACCGCTTTCAAGTAATAGTGTGAACTGTCTCAAAACTACTTTGAACTTATCTTTACACGGTCAAATTGTGAGCTGCTCACTCTGAAATGCAATAGGTGTCTGTTGCAAAACACACAATCTTGCCCATAACTGTGATAATTAAGATAAGAAGCAGTGAAAACATTGAGATTTTTTGCAGATCTGAGAGTGATGACAGTAGCTATCTGATGGCTGGTAAAAGCTTCCAAATTTTAGTTAGGCTTTCGTGCTTCTATGCACACCACCAGAAATTTTGAAACATGACTAAGTTTGCTAACCGAATTCTTTATTATCACAAAATCACTTCTACCAAAACATTTTTTTCCTACCAAACATTTCTTCAAATAAAAACTGACAGGTTCTTACAATGCTGTGATGAAATATGCCACAGTATAAAACAGTGTGTGCACAGTACAAAGCATGTAAACAAGACAGTCCCTGATGGCATCTGGCCAGCTTTATTTTGCTACTTTGATGTCTATCGAAAACTAAACTGAAGTTTTTGAGCTCCTGTACAGATATTTTTTTCTGTAAAAAATATGGAAGCATTCATGGCAATTTTTTTTAACTATATTTCAGTGCACTCAGCTTATTCTCTATTCAACGACTTACAACCCTCATTTGATTTTCTTGTCTGGATTTTTTTTTAGCAGGTGGGACACTGTAACAGTTGGTGGTCCCATTGGTTTTGACATTTTGATGCAGTAGGCCAACAACCACAAACTTTTCTAAAAATGAAGATAACATAAATTAATGGCATGCAGATTGCAGTATACCTGTAGTAAGCTGAAACATTTTAAGTTATTTGTCAAAAAGATTGATATTGAATTACCTTTGTTGTATAAATTAGATACATTTAGTGTTCCAAATCCCATAGTGTAAAAGAAGAAGACTTCCATAAACTTGCATCTTTTTGGTGCATATGCTCATTTGCATACCACTTAAGTAAACATCTGTTCATATATTTCCACCATCCCTAAAGTATACAAATGTACAATATTTAACTTTGTCCTTTATATTCATTGTATGTATATTTGCATCACATAGAGTGTGCCTCAAAAAGCCTTTTTTTTCAAAATATTTCTTGTGCTATATGTAAGTAATTTTTCTAAAATCAATTTAACCCATTTTTATAACCCGTTGTTAATGAATAGAGTAGATGTTATACTTTCTAGTGGTGATTAAGTTACAGATACTGTAGCATCTGCAAGTGATATTGATGCTTTCAAAAAGTGCACCTCTAGACAGCATCTAAAATTTTAAATTTTGTTCCTCATAACATGAATCAATGCCAGCCCTCAAAAATTATGCTCTTCATTAATTTGTACAATACCAACTGAAAATGATACATTACACACATTTTTCTCAACTCGAGGTAAAATGATCTTGGATCAACTCCATAATTGTGAATGATATGTACTGTTAGTCAGCTGCCTTGCTGGGTAGAATCAAATCTTCCCTTACTCTTTGATTTAGAATAATCCCTAATCCTCTAAAAACATCCTTCAGGATAACACCTGACTGGATATTAATGCTTAATGAACAATTTACTGTGATAACTTACCATACAGTTGCTAACACATTGCCTTATGTGCTCAGCTTGAAGAACTACAAAGCATTTACTGTGACACACATAGAAAAGTATATCCTATTTTGCATAAAATTGGAAAGATTTCAAAGTCTGGTAGACATTAAGATTACAACATTAATAAATGTAGTGAACCTATCTTGGAGTAGTTGCTTCATATTAAATGTTTTTCTTTGTTATGTAGAGGTGCAACACTTGTATCCTTTTAGCTTTGGTTGCTGACTCTCTCTTTCTCTTGGATGGGGATTGAATTTTGCTTTAACTTGTTAAATTTAACTTGACTGTATGAAATTTTATCTGCTTCTAAATAAAATCAATAAAAATATTTTAAAAAAGGTTCATGTTTGACACAGAAAAAAGCAAAAATAGTGACTATTTACTTCTCCTCCCTGCCTATCAGTTTACTTTTGTGCAAATCCTCTTCTTATTTCTGATTGAGTTGCTGACAGAATGAACCAATCTGTTTGGTACATTTACAGTGCAATATGACATTTGGAACTGTGATGAATAGTCGGGACGGAATCAGTCATCCTCTCGAATTCCTAAAAGCAACGAGATTTAGCAATAGACATTTTGTCTGTCTAGGCAGTGTGTCAGGACTTGTAGTGTGACAGTCTAAAGATAATAGAAATGTCTGATTTGACGCTGAGTTAATCAATCCATCCACTCATCTACTCATCTACTTCCATTATTAAATTTAGAATACAAGGAATTTTTGACCATTTTGGTTCTGTTCTGTTTATTCAAATATTTGATTTATTTCCCTTTCTTTTGCTTACATTTTGATGTTCACTGTTTCAAACAAAGATGAAATCATGTGGCACATGTTGTAGGTTGTCGTGGTTTCATTTTTTGTAAAATTAGGGGATGACTTTACCGTTCTTTAGAAAAATTAGGAAATAAAAAGTTTACAAGTGCTAATTGCGTCTAGAACAAAGCTAGGGATATGCAGTTACAAAAGATTATTTTAAAAAGGGTTTTAATTAAAAGACATTCTTTACTTAGAAGAAAGAAAAAATTGGAATTCAGGAAAATCTTTAAATGCAAAACTTCTCAGTTTGAAGACAAAGGGTCTTTAGCAAGAAAATGAAAAAGAAAATAGGTTGTCATTTGTTTCAAATGAAAATGGCTAAGCATGATTGTTATCATAGTTGTGAAAAAACACAAAATAGAATTCAGAAAGGAGAAAAAAAATTGAAGAAAAAAAATGTCTGTTGGGAAAAAAACCAAAGGGTTACTTTAAAAAGAAAGACCAATCCTGACTATGGAAAGGACAGAACATTCTAGTTGTGTAGTACACAAAGAAACAGGTGATTGGGGCAACAGGAGACTTCAGAGTGTAACTCGTAGAGAAACATAGGTGTACAAACTGAGATGCACGTGTGTGTTTTGAACACACCGGAAACAAAATAACATTCTGTCCACAAATTCAATACTGTATTGTGTTTAGAAAGGAAAATGAAGTACTATCAGAAAGAATGGATATAAGAATTTCACAAGAGAAAATTCACAAACAGGTAAGTGTGAAATGAAGCTCTAAAGAGAAAAATAAAGTTTTTAAATTTAATTTAGAAATATAGCACAGAATAAAATATATGACCCTGGCATTGTTATTTTCTCGAAAGAGAATTTATTCTTCCCCACAATTAGAGTCCTTCAAGTTAAAAAATGTATTGGTTATGAACATTACTTAAAATCTGATTCTGAATTTGTCTAACATTTACCTTACTTAACATTAACCACTCATAAGTAACAATTTGAAAACACGGATTATAGACCTTAATAAAATGATAGTGGAAGCCTTTCAGTGTATTAAATTTCCAGACCCAGAAGTGTTAGAAGTTGAAGTGGATGATGAGATCCATTGGACAGGAGAGATGGCACATTTGGTTTTGGACCACTGACAGGAAACTTTAAACTGCTTGATGGGCCTAGGGCAGGGGTCCTCAATCCCAGTCCTGGAGAGCCGCAGTGGCTGCAAGTTTTTGTTCTGACCTGGTTGCTTAATTAGAAAGCAATTCTTGCCAATAAAGCACTAACAAGCTATGAAATTAAATTAACTCTGCTATGTCAGGTCATTCTCATATCCTTGATTTTCTTTCCCTTTCTATCATGCAAATAATTTGAAGGCTAAAATGGACGAGTAATTCTCAGTCCTTCACTTTTTTCTCTTCATTTTTCTTCCAAGTATTTAATTAAATCCAATAGTGCAGATAAATACACACAGGTGTAAATGTAAATAAGCTAAATGGAGAAATGCTGCACTCTCTTGTCATTTGCATGTTATTGATAATAAGGAGCAATTAAAATAGCTGTTTAAGACAAAATTAAGCAATAAGGGCTCAAAATCACTAAAGTGAAGCAGAAGTGTTACTTTAGCAATAAGTGCTTTTTATTAAGCAACTGGGTTGGAGCAAAAACCTGCAGCCACTGCGGCTCTCCAGGACCGTGATTGAGGACCCCTGGCCTAGGGAAATAATTTCAACCAAGGATGTAAATGTTTATAACTTATCTCGGAAGTTTAAACTTAGCAGCTCGGATTTGTTCCTGTTGCGCAAAGGTTTGAAAAGGATGACTCTGGAAGGTGTGATAATGTATTGAGTAATCCAAATGAACATTTGAAAACTCTAGTCTCCAGTTAAACATCTAACAGTACGCAGTGGACTACTAAAGGACCTTGATCAAAGCCTAAACACATGCCATCAGGGATTTAATATTAAAAAAGACATGAAATCTATAGAACTCAGAAAGGTACCAGTGCATGTAATTTATTGTAATAGTTTTAGTGTTGCTGCAGCCTAAAGCCACACTTGTAATTTCTATGAATACGATTTGCTGATTTCACATACAGTCCCCAATTGTGCATACTATAGGCAAAAACCTCAGCCCCTCTACAGCTGAAACACATTTATTTCTGGGTAAGATGTATCATAAATAATATACCTTAATGAAACACAAGGATGAACTGAATAGGGATGCCTCAAGAATAAACTCTTTTTGACCAGAAGAATAAATCATCCTAATAGAATATTATTCAAAATATTATCTTTCTTGACAGCAGAGCCTAAGGGAATATATAAAATGAGCAATGTTTTATATTTAAGCATTTCAGAACTTTTTCTGGCCAAAAGACTTTCCAGTTAATTTAGCACAAAGCAAAGTGTGATAAATATTCAAATAATTCTTACATCCTATTATCATGTTTCAGAATAAATAGTATCACAGCTGTGTTTTAAATTGAAATATAACTGTATACAATATACAATATACAATATGAACACCAACTGTGCTTTCTATTCACTGTAATATTGCTGGTTACAGCAAATAGAAGTAAGCCTTTCAACATGATAACAAAGCAAGTGCTGCCTGACTAGAGAAAAAAAAACTGGAAGGAAGTAATCTCATCCCACCAAATCAGATAAACTTCATTTCATATGCAGCACTGCTGTCATTAATCGGCCTATTGGATTCTGAGGTTGCAATTTGACTTTCATAACATTTTTTCTGTTTCATTTAGCTTTCTCATTTTGTCAAAATGAAGGTATCTTGTAATTGCTAATGAATACTAAATTTAAGATAGGGTATACATATGCTTGGGTATTGATTTGTGTAATGGATGAATGAATATACAGTTTATTAAAACTATATGGTCATTATTAGAATCAAAACTAATCTGAAATGCAAATTTATCCTACCCTTTTTCTATAAATATACTTCTTGAAAAGCCAGTGCCTGAGTTGATCTCTTGAAATCATATAAGGAGTCTTAATATATTACATGTAGTTTTTTCACTTTTCTTGATATTTTTGAATTATAAAAATAATTTCAATCTATGTGTCTGAGTTGAGGAAACTGCAATAACTGTCAAGCAGGACAGGCTAGATCAAATATCTTTTAGCCAGGCAAAAACATATCAATTACACAATTATTCTTACATAACAAGACCTTAACAAAGGCCTCTTTTGGTCTTCATTAAAACAACATTTAATTTCTTGCATAGCCCAAAATCACACAAGGAATGCCTCAATGGACTTTAAAGGGCCCCATTTTGTGAGAGGCCCCCCAGCCTTGACTTTCTAAGAAGACAAGAAAAAAGTTTCAAAAAAACCCTGTAGGAAAAAAATGGAAGAAAACACGTGCGCATGGGAGGCAGCTAAAGGGCTTGAGTAAGGGCAATTCTGAGTCATACCGGGATGTGGCAGAGTGCACAGACTTTTTCTTCCTTTCCTGTAGGCGATTTACGGGAGATCCTACCTGGCCATTTTGACGAATATTATATAAGTTTGTTCTGGAAAGTCTACTAAGAAGACATTAGCCTTTCATTCCTGTGTTCCGAGGTTCCCAGTGTCTATGGTGTATTCCACATGGACAAAAAATCAGCTCGGAATTAAATTAGTGGTTATAGTAATGTTTCCTGTAGCAACATTCTAAATTAACTGAAAAGTGCATATAGAGATATTTGTAGTAGTGACAGAAACAATTGCAGGAATTGATTTCCTAGCATACTTCATATTCAGAAGGCTGCCTTTTATTAGACCTTTTCAAAATGAGCTCTCTCTCATGGTTCAGTTCAATTGGTGCTCATTTTAAAACTGAACCTTTCAGTTGCTTTCTGTAAAGAGCTCAGCTACAAAAACTGACATTTACAAGGAGCCCCTCAAACTGAATTTGGACACTTAAATGGAGCTTGCTATTTGCTGCTGTTTAGATGAGAGATACTTGAATAAGTAGCTTTCTTATCTGGCAAGAAATCTTTCTTTTCATTTTTCGATTAAGAATGTTCAATCTGTAGCTAAGGAATACAGTAGGACCATCTGAGGCAATGTCATCTGAAACGGACTGAAAACTGTATAAACTCACCCAGTTTGTATAATTCATTGCATTGTTTATATTTGCTACCATTGAGTATGGTACACATACAGTAAATTTGAGTTTTAAGTAAAAGCCTAAAGCCAGTTTCTGACTGATTAATAATTTCACATGAAGCGCTATCTATCTATCTATCTATCTATCTATCTATCTATCTATCTATCTATCTATCTATCTATCTATCTATCTATCTATCTATCAGCAAGCTGAAAGATAAGAGTAATCATTCCTTGTTTACCTTCTGTCCATTAAGGGTTCAAAAGGACAGTTTTAAGAAGTCCAGTATTTGTGGTAAGCAGGGTTGAAGTAAAGGACTGAAAACAAAGACAGCAGCCTGCCATTAGAACTCCCTAGGGATGAATATGCAGGGTACAGTATGGACAGTGAGGCAGGTGAGAGATCATAGATAATAGTTGTGTAGTTAGTTTATCCATTTCTTTCTATTCCACACTAAGAAATGAAACTAAGAGGTTAGTTGGCACATTTTGCGTTAGGTGCATGTCATAAGTGATTGCGATAGTACGATAAAACACACCCCTAAATCATGTAGCTTTGGTTTTGAAGAATTTACTCATTATGATGTTGCTGTAGTATTGTAGTTATTGGAATTGGTTTAAAGCCTAGGCTACCATTGCCACTTGTAATAACATATGTGATGTAGTACTGTAGCTATTAAAGAAAGATCAATGTTGTTTTCTGATATGTTGTTTGGCCTCAGATACATTCTCATTTTATACAGTGAAGAAAAGTTCCATCCTTTTTTTATTAATCTTCCCAATTATTGCAGCTTACTGGGGTTTATGTCCTTTTTTTCTAGTTTATAGCTGAACAAGTTATGTACTTGGCTCTGATTAGAATCAATCACATGCATCTCTAAACTGTTAGTTTTTCTGTCATTTAATTACAAGAAGCAGAAATGGAATATTAATTGCTTCTAAAAGATGTATGTTTTGTATGGTTTGTATGCAAAAACATGGACCTTGCTTGTAGTAAATATAGTTCTGCTTAATTATCTGTTCTTCCTTTTATACATTTTTTTCATATCTTTGATGCATTCTTTCATTTCCAGATGGGGTTTCTTCAGGTGCTCCCACTTTTGCCTCCACCCTAAAGGCACATGTTTTAGTAATGCGAAGCTGAATTGGCCCAATTAATTGTGCTACCTGATAAGTCTCACATTGCAATGTCTATTGCTGATATTCAATATGTCCAGGATAGGCTATACATCCCTGCAACTCTGTACTGGATTAAGCAGGTTCAGAAAATGGATGAAGGGTTGTTTGGGATGACAGCTCAACTCCCAAATCCATCCCTGGTATTTTGTAATCTGAATATTCACTTTATTCACATTAACTTTTTTTTGGATGCTCCATTCTCCTCCCAAATGCCAAAAGATATGCATCATAGACGGATTAGCACAGTGTGATCACAGTATGTGCATTCAGGCTTGATTTCAGCCTTGTACAAAACATTACAGAAAAGATTCCTGTGTGTGACCGTGAATTTAAAAAAAGTTAGGTGCAAAATCAGAGATTTATAATATCTCAACATCATTTATCCATCTAACATGTAAGCATTGTCCAGTTTGCTAACCACAGCCAAGTAAGAGTTGTATATGTTTTCTCTAATGGCTAAAGACTGTCTTCTTCTCTGTACCACTCTAATGCTGATACCTTTTCTTCTACTTGCCTTTTGATTCATTATATTTTGACATTTTTCACTTCAGCCATTGAAAATGGTGGCATAATTGTTGTTTTAGTAGGATTGCACATTTAGCCATTTGTCTTGACATAGACACTAACACAATGAAAACCTCAAGAGGTTATTTAAAAACAGTTGGCTGACTGGCAGCTTTAAGACTATGATTGACTAAAAAACAGCTCATCCGCGTTCTCCAGCTTTTAACACCGAGGAAAGCCTGCCAGCTATGCAGGCTAAAACTTCGAATAGCCAGCGTTTTTCCTGGGAAAAGTCTTTATTGTAGCTCCAGTGCTTTTCTAAGTGTGTGAGTACGGTATTTTCAGAAGCTCTTGATGCATAATTAATATGTACATTACTAATTCCCCAAAGCTAGCTTGATTTAATCAGTTTTTCAAGTAGTTGAATAACGAATGATGCTTTTGGCTATGGGGAGTATTTTACACAAGAACTTTAACTCTTCTTTTTCTCTAAAAGTTGATTTGAATAAGTAACTTCAATTTCTTAAGTGCTATAAATCTTTTCTTAGTTTATATCCATTTAACATATCATAAGGCCACACAGGATGTTTCCTTTTAAAAAGAACATAGCAGTTTAACTTGTCAAGAAGTGAAAACATTTTGCATGGCTCTTTCCTATGGGTAGACAAGCAGACTGGTTTCCATAAGACATAATTAAATAAAATATATCTTTTCAGACTGATTATATTCCTTAGATACAAATATTATAGAAAGCAGTGAGAACAAAGGTCATGTTTCACTTGCAAAGTAGGTATTGCCATTTTGATTGTAAGAAATCATAAATATCAGTCTATTGATATTAAAAATACTTCTTTTTTTCAAGAAAGGAAAATAACTCTGTATGATAAATAAACTCATCATAGTGCAAGAGCCTGCTGGCATTGGCCAGGAGGTCATAAATGTGTTGCCACAGGATACAGCCTTCTTTATTTGACTGCGTCTTTGTTCAACATATTAATATATTATACAGTGAATAAACAATAGGGTGAGTTCCAGAGAAAACAGAGCAAATGTATGAAAAATATTGGACTACTGAGAGCTTTCTTTCTGTCTAGGTGAATAGTAATATTATCAATTCAACACACAAACCCACATAATAATACTGAGGTGTTTTATATTAGATGGATATTTTATTGATCCCACAGGGAAAGCTCCGTGTTACAGTAGCTGACACATTAACAGCAGTCAGATATACAGAATACACTCATGTCTCTACAGAAAAATAAATAAAATTGATGTGAAATATTTATAACACATTTAAAATTAACATTTTAAAATAGCAGAAAAGATAGCCTATCCAGAATATATGTTGCAATATCTATTTGCAGCTAGTAAAAAAAAAAAAGCTGCCCTATATTGCTCACTAGAGCACTGTGGCAGAATCAGCCTTCTGCTCCAGGTGCTTTATAGGTTGCTCAGTGTCTCGCACAGATGATGTGAGGTATTGTTCAAAATTGCTGGGAATTCAACAAACATCTTTCACCCTGCTACTACCGCGAGGGAGTTGTCACTGACTGCTGGTAACCACAGGACTCCAGGTGAAATGTTGGGGTTCGAAATGGACCACCTCATTTACTTTTATACAAGAACAAAATAACAAGTGTAAATTGGATGCAAAAATAGAACAGTTATTATAATGTTGCCTAACTAGGTTTGTCAGGTTTGTTGTTGGATATCCTTCCTGTAGGTGGGTTGTAATCCAAGTGAGCAACCACCTTCCAAAAGTGCCCTCTTTTTATTGTCCTAGACTGGAAGGGGTGCGGTTAGTTGCCTGGCTGTGGGTGGAAAAGGAGACAAGGTGGTTAGCGATCAAGCCCCCTGGTGTCCCTGGTGGTAGTGCTTACCTATAATGAGCCAGGAAGATGACCCTCTGAATGACAGAGTCTAGGCTCATCCTTCAAAAGACTGCAATTATTCCCGATAAATTTTACATAAGGACGTCCTGTTCTTTATTCAGAGTGACTATATACAGTACTTTTGGGTGGCACACTGGCACATGAGTACTTCTGCCACCTCATGTATCCAGCATACTGGGTTTGAATCCTGCTCCTGGTTGTTGTACATTTGTGGAATTTGCATGTTCCACCAAGACTGCATCATTTGGGTACTCGTGTTCACCTATCACATACACAAAGACATAAAGTTTTGGCTGTGACTGAAAATGTACATAGAGTGTGTGTGTTAGTGGCTCCTGTCTATGCCTGCTTTCTGTCTTCTACCCAGTTTTGTTTTGATACACTCTGGCTCCCATTGACCCTGAACTGGATTGAGCATGTTTGAGAATGTCATATTGCAGTATGTCACGTATGCATTTGAGATGGTTTAGCACCTAGGCACCTATACCTCCACACAGAGAGAAGAATTGTGGTAGAACAAGGAAATGTTGAACATATTGTATTTCTCAGCAAGTCATCTCAGCAGAAGGTGGATACTATCCATCCATCCATTTTCTAAACCAGCTCTGTCCTGAGTAGGGTCATGGGGAAGCCTATTCAAATAGGGCACAAGGCAGGAGCAAATCCTGGACAGGGTGCCAGTCAAAATGGGTGCAATTAAAAAATAATTCTGATGTCTCCTTGTTGACATTGCAACTGTTATGAAAAAGTTTGTGATTTAATAGTGGGAATATGATTATTATAAGCCTACATACTCTTACACTTTATACTGACTAGCATATTCTTGTTTTGTGGCAATATTATGGGCCATATGATTGCTGTAACTTTCACAGCTTCCTTTTCGATCAATACAATTTCTATGTAATCTAATCAAAAATTGTATGCAAGCACTAGGGGATTTCTGAAAGAAATACAATTTTAGTTAGAAGCCCATTTTTGTTAGTTTTAGTTTTGGTAATATTTTCAGGCACATTACACTTGAAATGCAACTCTTGTTTCTTTTTCTGTGTAAACTACATATCAAATTACATTTCCAAGAAACGTAAATGTTACTGTGTGGGTGTGTCCAGTGACGTGCAGGACCTTTTTCTGTCTTTTGCATCTTTTTAGAAAAGAAAATTAATTATAATCAGTTTACTATTTTAAATGAAACATAAAATAAAATAAAATATGACTGTTTATTTATTTTAAACTTTTCTTTGTGTGTTGCCAGTGTTTTGGGTATGCTGCCAAAATTTTAGGCAGCTGTGAACTGCTGCTGTTTCTGATATATTCAATGTGATAAGAGCCAAAATAAGAAAATTATAAATTTGTATACTGTATTAAAAGCAATTAAGTTTAATTAGTTGTTATATTAATTATTCCCAATCAAGAAACCATAATATTTGTTAATAATTAATATAATATTTGATTTTGAGTGTACAGTATATTTATTTAGAACAATTCAAAGGTTGTTAGAATTTTGTAAATTATTCTAATATTTTAAGGATGGTATAACTTGTTGTCATCATTGTAGTTTTTACCTGGACACTGGTTAAATGATTGCAAACTCTCTTGACCTACATTCTTATCTTTCTAGAGTATGCGGTTGTCTCTTGGCCTGTACCAATTTAATGGAAAGAAAGAGGTAATATGTATGTAAAATAAATAATATTAATATGGTTGTGTTTTAGGAAAAAAATTATGGTACAGTATGTGATACTTTACTATCTTAACTCTTGTGTGACGTTTGGGTCTGTGAGACCCATTTTCAATGTTTATGATACAGTTGCTTTTTTGTACCTGAGATTTAATATCCTTGGCTCATTTCCTTTGAAGAACATGTTAGGGGACGAATTTTTATTGAGTACTTTCTGTGACTGCCCCAACACATTTACATTACATTAGTGGTGCTCAGATCTGCTTGATCACAGATTAATGCAGGTGTGGTCTATAAAACAACAATAACATCACCTTAGAGGCACTCTAAAGCTAATCCCATCAAACCAATTATTTATATCACCATCAACCACGAGCACCTCTATGAACTTCTCCATACCCTCCCAACCTCCAAAAATACCATTCCCCTTTCATACACATACGTAATCCTATTAGACTAATCTTTCTAATTTCTTTTCAAAATGGAATTGCTGAGGGACACAACAAATAAATAACTCAGTGTAATTCTAGAGAAGGCAGTCATTATGCAGCTAAATGACCACCTCAATAAACATGCTATTCTTGATAAATTTCAGTCAGGTTTTAGAAAAAATCACAGTACAGAAACTGCACTCGTTAAAGTAGTAAATGACTTGCGGGTAAATGCAGACAGAGGCCATTTATCTGTTCTTATCCTCTTAGATCTGAGTGCCGAATTTGACACCATTGATCACAACATTCTTAGAAATCGCCTTAGTCAATGGGTGGGCCTCTCTGGCACAGTCTTATATTGGTTTGAATCCTACCTGGCAGGTAGAAAATTTTTTGTTAGTTGTGGTAATTACAACTCAAAGACACATGATATCCTATATGTTGTTCCACAAGGCTCTATCCTGGGTCCGCTGCTCTTTTCAATCTACATGCTTCCGTTAGGTCAGATTATCTCGGGGCATAACGTGAGTTACCACAGCTTTGCTGATGACACGCAGCTGTATTTATCAATAACACCTGATGACCCCGACTCTGTTTTTTCACTAACACAATGTCTTACTTGTGTTTCTAAATGGATGAATAGTAATTTTCTCAAGCTAAATAAAGAGAAAACAGAAATTTTAGTGATTGGCAATAATGAGGTTATTAGAAATAAACTTGATGCATTAGGATTAAAAGTGAAGACGGAGGTAAGGAATTTAGGGATAACTGTTGACTGTAACCTGAATTTTAAATTGCATATTAATCAGATCACTAGGACAGCATTTTATCACGTAAGAAACATAGCAAAAGTTAGACCTCTTATATCATTGAAAGATTCTGAGAAATTAGTTCACGCGTTTGTTTTCAGTCGACTAGATTACTGTAAAGCACTCCTCTCAGGACTACCCAAAAAATACATCAATCGATTGCAACTAGTGCAGAATGTAGCTGCTAGAATCCTAACTAGGAAAAGAAAATCCAAACACATTTCTCCAATTTTGATGTCACTACACTGGTTACTTGTGTCATTCAGAATTGATTTTAAAATACTGCTTATATTTTACAAAGCTTTAAATAATCTCGCTCCATCTTATATATCGGAATGTCTGACGCCCTATACTCCAAATCTTAACCTTAGATCCTCAAATGAGTATCTCCTCAGAATTCCAAGAGCTAAACTTAAAAGAAGTGGTGAGGCGGCCTTCTGCTGTTATGCACCTAAAATCTGGAATAGCCTGCCAATAGGAATTTGCCAGGCTAATACAGTGGAGCACTTTAAAAAACTGCTGAAAACACATTACTTTAACATGGCCTTCTCATAACTTAATTTTAATTTAATCCTGATACTCTGTATATTCAATTTATTATCATAACTATTCATGGTGGCTCTAAAATCCATACTAACCTCTACTCTCTCTTCTGTTTCTTTTCCCGGTTTTCTGTGGTGGCGACCAGCGCCATCACCACGTAATCAAAGCACCATGATGTTCCTACATTGATGGATTAAAGGCCGGAAGTCTACATGACCATCATCATCAAGTCCTTCCATGAGAACCCTAATTACAATGAGGACTGATCATTTATGTTAGGTAGAATGCTCAGAGCGGGCTGGGCGGTCTCATGGTCTGGAACCCCTGCAGATTTTATTTTTTTCTCTCCAGCCATCTGGAGTTTTTTATTTTTTTTGTTTTTTCTGTTCTCCCTGGCCATCGGACCTTACTCTTATTTTATGTTAATTAGTGTTGTCTTATTTTAATACTAACTTTGTCTTTTTTTCTTTTTCCTTCATCTTGTAAAGCACTTTGAGCTACATTATTTGTATGAAAATGTGCTATATAAATAAATGTTGTTTTTGTTGTATGTATCTACTTTCCAAAATCCAACAGGTATGGTAAAGAAAATCTCCACTCAGATAGCCTTAGAAATCATTTAAGAAAAGAGAGAAGTGTTGAAAGTGCTCACAATTTGGAAGATGAAGAATTTTCAGAACATAAGGATCATGTTTCTGTCTTTTCAGTGTCTCACAGTGAGTTTGCAAAACAGGATAGAATAGACTGGAAGAACAATATGGATGTCAATAATGATAAAATTGAATGGTTTTTTTGCCCAAGGGACAATCTGCCCAATTGGGTTAAATAAGATGGAAGTGTTCCTAAACAAGAGAAAATCTTCTTTGTGAATTCTTTTCAAAGTTATACTTACCAAGCACAAAATTACTCTTATACACTAGATCCTTGTCATGTCTTCTAGCAGTTTTATATACACTGATATCTTGCTCTGTGATTCGAGCCATGAGTCAAACCAGTCACGTTATGCAGATGGGCTGCAAGGCTTCACTTGTAATTGATTAGGTTAAAGGTCCGAAACGATACAAGTGCCAATACAGGGTTCACTGAATATTACTCAAATCACGTTTCAAAGTCTTGAGGTATCACATAACATACCTACTTCTTTAGTTTGTGATCGAGAAGTTTGTTAGAATTTTAAAGAGCATAAATCTTTTTGAGTGTCACTTAAACATTTAACTTAAATCAATAACATTTAAGTATATTTTATATTTTGGACATATTGACTTTTAGTGAATATAATTGGCCATAATGAATTCACTCCATGTATTACAGGAACTCAAAGGGACTACGGGTCAAAAAAACTCTTTTGAGTCCAGTAAGAGTTCACACCAGAGGAATAGGAAACTCACACCAGAAACTGTCGTCAAAGTTTTGATAAACCTAAAGAAGGCGGAAATGTACTGCACTTAAATATTGAGCTTTGCCATCACCCTTAGACCACAAAAGGTTTTATAGTTATGTATGAACTTTGCTATCACATTTAGGCCTCAAAGGTGTTACAGTTCAGTACTGGACTTTGTAGTCACACTCTTCCGCTTCAAACATGTTTGTAAGTTATCTGAATTGACGGATATAGATTTTTAGGGCCATTATTGTGACGTGTACAGAGTTCACTGAAATTCTTTCTTGAATGTGTTAATCAACATGCAACACATCAACCACTGTTTGGAACCATAATTTGTGAGTATAACAAGCTAAAACCTCAGAAATTTTGTTTCCCCTACCTGACAAATCTCTATATCTGTTACAGAAAAAAACACAACAGGGAAATATATATTATACTTATTAGGGTGTAACTTTCTTGAAATTTAAGGCATTCCAGAAGTTGATTTTCAAAACACACAAGCAACTTGTAAACCATTTATTCCACAGGTGTATGTATAAGTTTGTGGGTATGATTATTTTGTAAAGGCTATGTGTGTAACCGAGAGTGTTTGAACTAATTTAAAGTGTGAGTTGTGGCACCTCTATGTACCACCTTAGTCCTAAATAATAGGTGCTAATTTGAGTTCTTTATAAAAACTAATGGTTTCCTAACACAAACAAATCAAGGGAGGGATATATACTAAAAGAGACACACAAAGCAAGAAATAATAATAAAAAAAAATCTCTGCTTCTGTGGGCATATTAAAAACATTTTTAGCCTCTGTCTACCAGGTGTGGTAACTGGTCCAACTTACCAACAGTCTTCTTTACTCCAAAACTGAAGAATACTCCTAGATCACATTTTCTCTCCTTTTCTTCTTCCACTGATCAGGGCAAGCCTAACTGCAAGCTGAATTGGCCTATGGTCAATGGTTAATATATACCAAATCCTTCAGATTACTTCATAGCCACTTCCAGGCTCTTAGATACCCCTCAAAAATCTCTCCAGAGATCCATCAGAGGTTCTTTACATAGGTTTCTTATATAGAGGTACCCTATATTCCTGTTAAATGATCACGTACTATTTTTGTTTTCCACCTTCTCTATTCCTTATTAGAGGTCACAGGACTTCACCTGCTCACCAGGATAACCCTGTAATTCCACGTGTCAGTCTAGGGAAATTTTCCCAGTCTTTTGCATGACGTCCTTAACCACTCTAATAGATCAGTGGACTTGAAGTAATTTTGCCCATTTGTGTAAAAATGTTTAAGGCACAATGACACTTACAGTAGCAGTTGTGTTACTTTAAGATGTTTATGGACTCTTCTAAGTATAACCCTAATAGATTAAGACCCCTATAGTGGCTCTAAGCCCACATTGCCTTTATTATGGGAGCCTCCATTAACAAAATATAGCCTGTAATGTATGTACCTTTTATTGTAGCCTAATTTTCTACCTTTTCTATTCCAGGAACAATATTGAAAGCCCAGGACACTATCACACCAGGCTTAAATGATACCCTTTCTTAAATATGTTTTATTCATCTTTGCAATCATTTTCTGATTTTTCCAGTTCATATAACGCTAAGTAGGGAATCAAAAACTGAATACATGTTTTCTAAAACCTAACTTTGTATTTTCCTTTTTAACACGGGCTCTGTAGCTCTAATCTAAGCTTTTACATTAGAGGTGCAGTCATTAAATATACAGGGTTATATGAAGATTAATGGGAAAAGCACAAGAGTCATTAAAGAGCATAACACTGCAAGTCATGTTAGTGTGCTCCACAGAATACAGATGGCTATGTGCTTCTATTTCTCCAGAAATCCACCAATTTCTAATCTTGCCTGTTTAGAGTGTAATTCTATAAGAACAAGTATGTCTTCAAAATAGTATTTTTTCTCAAAATGCTGCTTTACTATCTTTATAAAATCAATACATAGTAGTGGATTTCAGAGGATGTCTTTGAAATGATGAGCTGAGAGGCAGCTACAGTAGTAAAAATAAATGCTTTGGAAAGACTTTAAAAAATGCAAAGAAAGACTTCTAAAGCTTCTAAAGTTTGCTTTTCACTTTGTGTGATCCTGTGTCAAAACAAAAATAACTTATTTTGGTAAATATGAAAACCTTACAATAAAAATCTTATCCAGAATTTAATATAATTTTTATATTATACAAGTATATATGTAGATAAAGTAGTTATAAAATTCAATATTGCAGAATTTCTATCTATATTTGTGGCATTTAATACATTCATTTTAGGGTTATCATTTAATTTTTTTAAAGCAAAACTGTGAATTTAACCGTTAAGGTGTTTCAGCACAGAAGATGACTTATGGTAGTGCTGACAAATTCAGGTGTACATGAGTCACTTTGGCAGTAGCTGAATCCTAAACTTACCCATCTGACGCCATTATAAGTCCCATTCCAAAACCATTATTTCTCAAAGTGACAAGGAGGAACAGACTGCAACTTGAAAAGCCATTACAAAAAGCGCCCCACAGAGTAAGAAACAAGAGGCCAGGCTATAAGTAGACCACTACTAGGTGACCTGGGACCAGTGATATTTTCATAACAAAAGCAAGAACTAGAACTAAAAATATTGTTTTTCGCTTTACAAGAACGAGAACGGAAATTAAGGCAAACTAAATAAAAATAAAAATGAGTGATTTGTGAATGAACTAAAACGAGAACGAAAATTGAGTAAAAACGGAATAAAAAGCAATAGCATTTTCGTTCAATCCGGTTCAGTTGTGCAGAGGGGTTGTTTGTGGATCGCCCTGAGCGTTCAGATACGTTGCGCTGTTCACTATGTGGTGATCTTGTAACTTGTTCTTACTACAGTCATGTGGCGCAACTTCCATAAAGGACCGTTGTTTGTTGAGCACATTTGATTCCTCGGGTTGAAGCAGAAAGCGCTTGTTGTTGACAATGGTGAATTTTGCAGGTATAAAGTGTGAAAGTAATGTATGAAAATACTTTAATTAGAGCGCAGATGATAATAAAAGCAAATGCAGCGCGCAAGAAGAAAAGAGTACTGTATTGGAAAAACGCGAGGTGCGACTAGACGAGCCCTCACCTCAAGCTGCGCTGCGCCTCACACACAGGGTTGATGAATGCAACTGGCGCATGTCTGTTGCTGTCTGTTGCAAATAAAATGTTTGCACGCACTTTTATTATACACCCTGACTTTCCACAGTCTGGCTAATATCTTTAATAAATATGTGTGACATATCTAGTCTTGCTGATCGGACTTAGCCCAACATGTTCTTGTTGCTGCTGCTCTTCTAAGCAGAGGCTCGAGGCGCCAATAAGTTAGCGATATCAAAAAGTCAAGTGCACTGCAGCGGTCCATTTATTTTTATTTTTTGTTCCGACTGACTGCCAAAAATGGAAGATTAAGAGATTTTACACTAAAGAAAAATAAGGAGGACTTTTACAAGAAAGTGACGAAGATTGTAATGGAGAAGGATAGTCGCATACACTTCATTTACAAATAAACGTAAGGATATAAACGGTTTTCAGTTTTATAAAAATGGGATCAGACTAAGAACAAAAAATCCAATATTTAAAAACTAAATTTTGACCTTAAATAAAATATCCTTTTGCTGAGCAGTCTGTATTAAAATTGATTAAAGCACCAGGATGAAATGCTTTTAAAAAGAACTAAATATTTCAGTTAAGGTCAAAACTGAAATCCATTTTTTGTACATGAGTAGGAATTGTGGAATTGCAATGGCAAATTTAGAACACATGGAGGGTGTAGAGCAAATGTGCTCTCTCCGCTCTCTCTCGCCGCTATAAATGTAACGTTCTTTCTTAGCCAATACGTACCTTACCTATCTGTGTGTAAAGAATACTGATGAGATAGGAAGCATAACCAGTAGTCAATGTGTATGCTGCCAACTGAATAGTGGATAAGCTACCCTTTTGGGTTCATATGTTTGTAAATCTGATTCTGAAGGAGTCAGCGCCTCACCAGCCATGAACTTCACTGTACGTCACTGCTTCAGTACTGGCAGCAGAAATCGTCAACGTACAGCGCCAAGGACCTCGTCTGTGCACCTGCATTACAGGCACTCGTCAAGCGAACATTTTCACTGTGCGGCTACCTGAGCAATGGACGGCGCTACAACATGAACAAATCTCTCGAAATGCGTGCTTGTTTAAAGCTTAACAGCAACGTGCCTGCACAGACTGGTTTCTTGGTTAGAAATATTTGATCTTGCTGACTGTACTCATTAGGCCACTTAATCTGTTTCATCATTGATAGTCAAGCTGTGTTTAACGGCATTATGAACTGTGAGTGTATTTTGTTGACTGAAACATAATTTGCATTGAAATATGTGTATGCCAGCATTTGTGGTCTTGCAAAAGAGAAAAACTAAAATTTTACTAATATTATGTAAAAAAGCCAGAACTAAATAAAATAAAAACTACAATTTTAAACACAGAACTCAATAAAATTTAAAAAATTGCTGACTCCACTGAAAACTAGAATGAAATAAAAATCAGTTTTATAAAATAAAATAAAAACTAAAACTAGAATTAATATCAGAACTGAAATATCACTGCCTAGGACAAGGTGTGCTGTTATAAACCAATGACAGATCTTTTCAGCATCTGTTTTAAAATCAGGGATTTCAATAAGTTTATTGTCAGATTGCTAGAAAGATGCAAGGTCAGAATTATACATATGTAGGAAAAATATATATTCACAAAGAAAAATAAAACAGGACATTGAAATTTTTGATGCTTTGCTGTTTGCAAGCCATTTGCAGTATTTCTGCCTTGTTCATATACAACACTGTCCCTTATAACATAAAAGGTAAACAAATGATCAGAATGATTGGAAAATATTGCAAAATGGCAACAGCAAGAATGGCTTTCAAAATAGCAGTGATATTATATCATTGTCATAACAATTAAAATCAGTAAATAATTCCATAGTTGAATAAAGGCAAAAATGATGCAAGGCAAACTACACAATAAAAAAATAAAAAGATTCTCATATAATAAAAATATGTTCAATACAGAAGAAAAAACACATTTACAACTAACTATACCAATCAAAAGTAGTTTAACTTTCATTTGAGTTGCATGCATCACCACCATTATGGATGCCGGGTTTAACAGTAGAACTGCCAATCTGCTGGGCACATAAAATAACAAACTCTATAGAAACCAACATATTTTTTAAATGAAAAGATTTTTAAAATTACAACCATATTTACATATTTCACAGAAAATGGAAATGGAAAGCACCATATTCAGTTGATAATACAACTGTTCAAATCAGCAGTCCATATAGAATTTTCAACGAGTCCCATGGACACACTGGTGGCATGTCATTTATTTTTGTTCTGTTGCATCTTCATCCCCTCTACTCTTTATCAATGTCTGCCCCCTTAAACATTTCTTGTGATACCTTTCAAAGTGTGATGGCAACTCTCATCTCATTTTGCTTACAGTTCAGTATGGAGCAGACTTGTCAATTTGGCCAGTAGCTTATTTGCCATGGATAGTGATGTGAAAATATTGTCATCAGTGATATTTCTGTCTTTGGCTGTGAAAGACTCAATGAATGGCATTACCACAGTTCCTGAGTGTCTTGCTCTGGTAATTGAGTGGGATCTTTCTTCAGATAGAAAATAGAAAGAACTTTTGTTTTCCCCAGGGGGAAATTTGGCTTTTTACAAAAGCTCATTAAATGATAGATAGATAGATAGATAGATAGATAGATAGATAGATAGATAGATAGATAGATAGATGAAGGGCGCAATTGATCTATAGATAGATAAAAGGCACGATAGATAGATAGATAGATAGATAGATAGATAGATAGATAGATAGATAGATAGATAGATAGAAGACGCAATTGATATATAGATAGATAGAAGACGCAATTGATATATAGATAGATGAAAGGCTAGATAGATAGATAGATAGATAGAAGACGCAATTGATATATAGATAGATAGAAGACGCAATTGATATATAGATAGATGAAAGGCTAGATAGATAGATAGATAGATAGATAGATAGATAGATAGATAGATAGATGAAAGGCGTAATTGATCTATAGATAGATGAAAGGCACGATAGATAGATAGATAGATAGATAGATAGATAGATAGATAGATAGATAGATAGATAGATGAAAGGCATAATTGATCTATAGATAGATAGATAGATAGATAGATAGATAGATAGATAGATAGATAGATAGATAGATAGATAGATAGTCTAAACACATACCAGAATGACAAAAAAGGAAGAAAATTAAATAGAAAAACGTCTGACTTGGCAGTTACAAACAAACCAAGGCATTATGCAGGCGTATTGCTGTTGGTATGAAGGAGCTCCAGTAACATTTCTTGACACACTTTTGCTGAATAATTTATTGTCTGACAAGTCCTCAGTGTTAGTGTGTTAGAGAGAGGATGTGCAGCACTTTACTTTTGTTTTAATTCACTCTTTTGTTACTACCTTCAGGTTGTGCTGACTGCATCCTATAGATGAGCCTTCCCTTTTAATTAGCTTGTTGATTTGGTGAACTGCTCTTGAAGTGATGTTAGCAGTGCGGCACCCCACAGTGTAGAAGATCACACTGGCAATTGAGCTTTGGCAGTGTATTTTTGGCTCTCATTTTGGTTTTAGCATTGTTATATTTGTGACCCATGGATTTGGCCTTTTGCTTGCTGTTCTTTTGTATTTTTTGTCTAATCCGTTTTTGGCATATTCAATGTCCAGGGTTGGACTGCAATATAATAATAATATGAAAAAAACAGAATTTACAGGAAGTGGAAAGCAGGAAGTAAACAATAAATGCTTTAATAATTCTTGCAAATGCTTAGGTGGATTCCTTGCTTATCCCAAGGCCCAGTCCATATAAAAGAGAAAATAAAACACAAGTAGGCATGGAGTATGTGCAGCCTGCGTTTAACAGTGTGGCAATTGTGGCATTATGAGTGGGTGGATATGCCAGCATTTACTACTGCTCAAGCAGCAAATGCTAAATAAATAAATAAATAAATGAAGAGAGAAAAAAAACTAAACATCCAAAGCTATGAAAAACATAATCAAATGCAAGAAAATGGATCCCACACTTCCATAATCCTGACAGCTGAGCTCAACCCCTCTGCAATGCCATTATCAATTACGTCCCAAAACAGATTTTGCCAGGTGGGCATTTTCTGTATAAGCTAAAATCAGATCTCGACACAGTCAGTTCTGACTGGTACTGTACCTGAAGAGGTCACATAAAATCCTGAAAATCCAGTCATTTCCTAAGAAATACACTCTTGGTGTTGATATCATTTTAATGCAATATTGAAGTAACATAAAATATAAAAAGATCTCAATTTGTTTTGAAAAAAGAAAACAAAGGAAAACTTGCACTGTTTTCCTGTTCTGCCTCTGTTGTTTACAGAGATGTACTTTCACAGTTGTTTCAGGGATATTAAGGATCAGCATTAATGGAAAATATACTTGAGGAGTCAGACAGGTGACAGAAAAGTTACACTAACAGCCCAGGTTCATTGAATCCCTTTGGCGCATTCTTCCCTGTGATATCCACATTTCTTATCAATGCTGGCAGAGCAATTTATCAATGCCAAGTAAAACCTCAAATCAATGGTCTTAATTTATACAAGTCCTTGCTTCTTATCAAAGCAGGAGCCCATACTTTAAACTGTATAAATCATGCCGTGGCTGGAAACAATGAACTTCAAGATGCATTTGAAAAAGAAGTCAGGAAAGCAACACTGCCACATAACAAAATTATTAGAAGTACTTTGGATTGTCTTAGGTTACCATAAGACTGAGTTAGTGCAGAAGCCATTTAAAACAATATTCACAAGTTAAAAGGAAAATCAAAACACTGATATGTTGTAGTAACCATGCAGTCAATATTATAGTAGTGTTCAATTTCAGTTAGAAAATACGAGATTGAAAGGATACACACAGATGTTGTCCATGTAGGATGCACCAATTAACCTAGGCACTGTAGGCTTAGAAAAGAACACAACATACCAGCAGAAAATCCATGTAAACACAGGAGAGGACAAAGTATTCAAACTGTGAGTATGACTGAGAGGCAGCTTTTCAAGAGGTATTAGGTGCAAAATTGAAACCTACCACAGATAAAACTTGTGTATACATCCACATTACTTCATACTTAGCCATTTTACAGTCAACATGTGTGTCTTGTGATAAAAGGAGAAACCATAGTCCTCAGAAAAAAATAACAAGCATTTGTGACACTCTTTACCAATCGCTTTTAGGGGTGATTGATACTCCTTCTGATTAGCCTGTCACATTACACCAATTTATTGGACCAATGGAGTTTTGAACTAACTGTTTAATGATGCTTTTGTCCATTGCTTTATGTTCGGGTGTTGATTGCTATGGTCTGTGTCTTTTGAGACGTATGACTGCCGGAGGGAAGGGTGTGGTTTAAAGGCACGCTGTATGGTGAGTTGGTTAAACAGGGTTAACAATAAACAACACTTGACACATTATTCTGAGTGTGTCACTACTTCAATCTAGAGAACACTACACAGTGTTCTAAAGTTGGGAACAGCTTGAAACATTTACTTCAATAAAAACCCAGAACCATAAACTGAAATATTATTAGCTCACTAGCTGTGGTAGGCAGTTAAGACAGGTGGAAATCTAACCCATTAAGCTGGAAGTGACATCTTTGAAGAGAAATCAGGTTGGTTTTCCTATATCTGGGGCCTCATGTATAAACGGTGTGTATGCACAGAAATGTTACGTAAGAACGTTTCCACATTCAAATCACGATGTATAAAACCTAAACTTGGAATAAAGCCACGCACATTTCCATGGTACCTCATACCCTATCGTACGCAAGTTCTCCACTCGGTTTTGCAGACTGGCAGCACCCAGCATCAAAGCAGTGCTACTGTTCCTGTGTGGTTATCCTTTCTTTTCCTGACGCGGCTTTATAATTACACTGAAATTAACCATATATTGTTTATTAGTTTAATGCATCTGACTGTAATTAACCAGTAACAATATAATGGTCCACGTAATGGTCAAACTATTCTAAATACCATAGCTGCTTTAGCGTTGTTACTCTCACTGCACCTTATTTTACTTCTTTCAGCTGCTCCCTTTAGAAGTTGCCACAGTAGATCATCTTTTTCCATATTACTCTCACTGCACCACTTTGAGCAGCTGATCAGAAAGAGAATTATCGGTATACAGCATCAAGCACACACTGCCTCAGCCATGCTTCCTATTTGAACTGTTTCTCACACGGCAAAAGCTACAAACCTTTCCTGTACGGACCTCGCAGTTCAGAAAGAGTTTCATCCCAAGAGCTCTAAACGCTCTCAATCCAGTGCTCCTTGTAGAACTATCTGTACTTATAAGTAGAATCACCTCACTGTAAACTTGCACTACAGTTATAATATTGCACAACCTGAGCCACTTTATAAATCGCATATTTACTGTGACAGATAGCGGGCACTATCGCTCCCTTGAACCCTTGTCCACGACTCCAGACACCAGGTAAAAGTCCAATACTTGACTTTATTAATCTTAATCTTAATTAATACCATTGATTTTCTATTGTTCCAAGAAATTATTAACATCAGCTGTGATTCATTCTCTGACTACAGAGCTGGTAAAAGGGAACTTCCAATACGTACTTCTACACAAACACAAAAAGAGTATGCACCATCCACACAGACCCCGCAGGAAATCAAACCCAGATATCTGGAATTGTAAAGTAGCAGCTCCAACCAAATGTCAGTCTAACTGATTGATTATTATATGCAATACAGAAATAGGTAAAGCAGCTATGAAGAGAAAGGAAAAATACAACAACACTATCAAATGTAATTTCCTGAGATACTTGAAAATAATACATTTCTTATTTCAAGAACAATTGGGTGCATTTGCCAATTTTACAACAGGAGAGCTTCATCTATTTATTTATTTATTTTCTGTCTGTAAGAAAAATAATTGCAGTAGTAATTTGTACTTTAGAGAAAGAACAGTTTCCCAAAGCAAAACTGACATGTTTATTTATGTATTAAGAAATGTGACTTTCTTTCATGCATATTATTTTTTTCAGGAACAAGATATATTCATAGCTGATATATGTCAACATCTTGTCTTAAAATAATTATGAAAAATTCTGGGGGAAAAAAGGATCTTTTTGTCTCAAGTGACTTTTATTGTCGTCTTGTCATGAACACAATCTGAACACAATTTTCTTGCACTGAAATCATAATTAAATATTTTAGTCTTGTAGTAAGGTCCTGTGGTACAGTGGGAAGTATTGCCACTTCTTTGTACTCGAACCCCAGGTCGGATTCCAGCAAGAGTGCTGTCTCTGTCTCCATGCTTCATTCATATTTACCATATATGGGTTTCCTCACAAAGCCATGCAGGTATATCAATGGGCAGCATCCTTCTGGCAAATGATACTCAGGGACGGGTTTTATTCACAGGATTAGATTAGAACAATTATGATGAGAACAGGCCATCTTCCTGGCTCAAGTGAGGTAAGCCGTACTATTCGGGTACGAGAAGGGGTGCTAACATTAACTATTTCTTCTCTTCCACTCGAAGCTCCAAGAACGTGCCCAGTGAGAACACCTAATCCCGTCCACCAGCACCTAGAGAAGGACCAGCCCCTTCCAGTCGGGGTTACATAAAACCGAACAGCTCTAGAAGGAGGCATCTAATATAAGACCCGGGCCTTTATGAGTACATTCTTGCAACATACTTCCCCTTTGTCGTTTTTTGGGCTATTGTTGCTTTGTGGTGTGTTGTTTCATTTATGGGGTCACCCGGTTAGTGCCCCAACTGTTCTTTGTGGACTGTCGTGTTCTGTCTGATGATTACAATGGTGTAGTTAACAGGATTTGTGTACCGATTATGAGAGACCCGGTGAACCTTGCAGAGATGCTTCATCAGTTGGCCAAGCAGGTCATGTAGCCCAAAATTCAAAAAGCTGCACAATAAACTAATTTTGCAGAAGCAGAAGCCAGACATGAGGCAGCTTATTCACATCACTTGTGTCAGGCCCAAGGCCCAGTGTAGGTATTGTTCCTGATGCAACCCTGAAATCAAATGGAAGCATATCTCTTAATATTTGAGAGAAGTGCAATCAGCCAGCATTGCCCACTTAATAAGTAAGCACATATCTAGGCATCATTAGGCATCATAGGGGAGGTGCAGCTCGTCTACTATGGTATAGAGGAGGACACTGTGGAGAATTACACAAATCCTGAAAAGAGAAATGTTGGCTAGATACTGTCTAACCCAGGACTGCTAGGCCCAACACTGTCATGACCAGTGGTATGAACTGGAGTGACCTGCCCAAGGGCAGGACTTCGACTTGTGGGGAAGCTAGCTTTGCCCTGGGGTGAACACTGTGGAGCATGTGGTCAAGTTGGTGGCTAATGGTTTCCTTGTACACTCACCGAACACTTAGTCTGCTTGGTGTGAAAACAGTTGTGAGCCATAATGAAAGGCTTCGTTGACATCATAGAGTGCCACCAGACAGCTCTGCAAACTGAGAAGCCACAAGAAAGGAGGCACTCCAGAACAGCACAAACTCAAAAGTAGGACCCTGCAACAAGAAAGGTAGCTAGGCTGCAATGAAGATACAGATCACTTTCCCCCAACTGTTATGTGGGGAACCGAGGCATGTGGTGACCAACTGCCCCCAGTTGGATGATGCAATGGACTGCAGGAGGGTCCACAAAGACAGGTAGTGTTACTCTTTCATTCTTAACTCTCTCACAGTTCTTTTTTCAGGTGCAGCCAGGTTGAACATACACCCCATTATGGTCTTATATGACTCTGGCAGCAACACCACAATTATTGTGAGTCAACATGTCCAGTCACAAGAGTATGACAGTAAATGGATAAGTCTTACTTGTATTAACGGTGTGTCTTAGGAATATTCTACCTCAATGTGTAGAGTTTGCTCTTGGGGGCAGGTCCAAAGGTTGAGGGAGGTGGCATTACTTCCTTGGCCTCCTTATGCCATCATAATGGTAGCAAATCAAAACTGATGAGGACCGTCTTTGCCTGGATGTCAAGAGAAAGCAGAGCCTGGCCCAGAAAGGCAACCTGCTGCCCCAAGATAGTTTTCCACCATACAAACAAGCAGGTAAGAGTGCAACAAGGCCAGAAGTTTAAATGATAGCCTGGGAAATAGGAGGTTCTTACAATCCGTTTCTATGAGATCTACCCATGGGACAGGGTCATGATCCTGATATCAACCTCCCACTCCAAGCTTCGTGCTCATTTCTAGTGACCTTATAAATTGTGGAAGTGGCTGGTGGATTATCTAGTGCTCCAAGCCAATCAGTTTCTAAAATTTGCATTTAACACGTCAACCTCTTTTAGCCATGGCATGAATGGGAGGGAATTAACCCCTTGTGGATGTTAGGGAAAATGCTCTTTAGCCCCAGGAGTAGATGGGAGTTGGCAGCCTCCTTCACATCCATCATGGGGGCAATGGATTCCAAGCCGGATTGGACGTCACTGATCTCCCATGATATTGTCACCCAGCTGGAAATGGTAGGTAGGGAGCGGTTGTATTATCTCCTGGAGGCAAAGAAGCAGACGTGAAGCTGGAGATTAAGCATATGCTAGATTTAGGGGTGACTGAAAAAAGCTACAGCAATGATTTAGCCCTATTGTTTTTGTCCTCAAGCTTGTAAGGAGTTGGCACTTTTGCAATGACTTCCGACAGCCCAACCCGGTCTCCCATTTTGACACCTATTCTCAAATAACCAGGTGAAAGACAAGACTGTGTTGTGCACCTCTCAGTGGGCACTGGTCGTATTGCTTCCCACTCTTTGGTCTGCAAGGTGACCGGCGACCTTCCTGCATCTGGTAGACTGCTTAGACCCCACAATGACTATAGTGCTGCCTACATCTGTTCCAGCACCTATAAGGAGCATGTATAGCACATTCTGGTCCTCTACACCATCCACAATGCTGGTCTGCAGGTCATTCCTAAGAAATGCTATTTTAGGTTGGAAGACACCAAGTATTTGAATTACTTATTAGATGCAGGTCAATTGAAGCCACAGTGTTGCAGTGATTAGCCCCTGCTGCAAACCAAAAGGCAAGTGCAAGCCTTTCTCTGTCTTGAGGGGCACTATCAGAATTTAGTACCCTGATTCTAGGAGAGGGCTGCACCTTTGACAAACCTCACACAAAAGTGAGCCCCTAACACGGTGGCATAGACTTCCATGACGAAAGAGGACTTCTGTGACTTAAAACAGCCCTAAGGTTGGCTCCTGTACTGTTCATCCCTAATTTTACTCTATCTTGTCTCCTCCAGACTGATGCCTCAGACATCAGTCTGAGCTGTGCTAAGCCCAGTTGTTGATGGAGCTGAACACTCCATTGTACCTTAGCTCCCATGTCTTGTAGGATGATTATAGTCACCTAATACTGCATTAGCCTTCTTGAACGCAGGTGTATACTGTCGGGATGTTGATAGTGATGAGTCCACTGTTACTCGTAGATCATAGATCATTCTCACAGGTATACTTTCAAGGTTTAAAACATCCCAAAATGTTATTCAAATTTAACATGTTTAGTTCCTATGTATAAAACTTATACATACTTATATATATACTAGCAAAATACCCGCGCTTCGCAGCGGAGAAGTAGTGTGTTGAAGAAGTTATGAAAAAGAAAAGGAAACATTTTAAAAATAACGTAACATGATTGTTAATGTAATTGTTTTGTCACTGCTATGACTGTTGCTGTCATATATATATATATATATATATATATATATATATACACATACATACACACACACATATACATATATAGATATACACATACATACATACAGATAAATGTACATATATACACACACATACATATATATATTTCAACAGTAATATTTTAAAAATCCAAATAACTTTAAAGATCTTCATTGTAAAGGGTTTAAACAATGTTTTCCATGCATGTTCAATTAACCATAATCAATTAATTAACATGCATCTGTGGAATAGTCGTTAAGACCTTAACAGCTTACAGAAAGTAGGCATTTAAGGTCACAGTTCTAAAAACGCAGGACACTAAAGAGACTTGTCTACCGACTGTGAAAAACACCCAAAGAAAGATGCCCAGGGTCCCTGCTCATCTGCGTGAACGTGCATTAGGCATGCTGCAGGGAGGCATGAAGACTGCTGATGTGGTTAGGGCAATAAATTGCCATGTCCGCACTGTGAGACGCCTAAGACAGCACTACAGGGAGACAGGAAGGACAGCTAATCATCCTCGCAGTGGAAGAGCCCGGATCTCAATCCCATTGAGCACGTCTGGGACCTGTTGGATCGCAGGGTGAGGGCTAGGCCATTCCCCCCAGAAATGTCCAGGAACTTGCAGGTGCCTTGGTGGAAGAGTGGGGTAACATCTCACAGCAAGAACTGACAAATCTGGTCCAGTCCATGAGGAGGAGATGCACTGCAGTACTTCAAGCAGCTGGTGGCCACACCAGATACTGACTGGTACTTTTGATTTTGAGCCTCCCTTCATTCAGGGACACATTGTGAAACATTTTTAGTTTATGTCTTATGGTGTTGATTCTTTTAGTGTTCATACAAATATTTACAAATTATGTTTACTGAAAGTAACAACAGTTGAAAGTCAGAGGACGTTTCTTTTTTTGCTGAGTATATATATATATACACAAACATACATACATACATACATACATATATATATATATATATACAGTAATCCCTCCTCGATCGCGGGGGTTGCGTTCCAGAACCCCCCGCGATAGGTGAAAATCCGCGAAGTAGAAACCAGATGTTTGTATGATTATTTTTATATATTTTAAGCCCTTAGAAACTCTCCCACACTATTTATAAATATTCTCCGCACAGTTATACAGTAAAACCTTGTTTATCGCGGTTAATCCGCTCCAGACAGATACATGAATTTCCACGAAGTAGGATTCTTTATTTATAAATCTAATATTTTCGCAGTTAGAGCATAGAAAACCTGTTTACGACCTTCTAAATACGTTTTTTAACATTATTAGAGCCCTCTAGACATGAAATAACACCCTTTAGTCAAAAGTTTAAACTGTGCTCCATGACAAGACAGAGATGACAGTTCTTTCTCACAATTAAAAGAATGCAAATATATCTTCCTCTTCAAAGTGCGCGTAAGGAGCGGAGAATGTCAGAGAGAGAGTAAAGTAAACAATGAAAAATCAATAGGGCTGTTGCGCTTTTAAGTATGCAAGCACCGTGATAAAGCAGCAGCAATGAAGGGATCAATGCGAAGGTAGCCTTTCAGCATTTTTTACAGGAGCGTCCCTATCTTCTAAGCAAACAGCTTCTGTGCAAACACACAGAGAGAGAGTAAAGTAAACAATCAAAAATCAATAGGGCTGTTGCGCTTTTAAGTATGCAAGCACCGCGATAAAGCAGCGGCAATGAAGGGATCAATGCGAAGGTAGCCTTTCAGCATTTTTTACAGGAGCGTCCGTATCTTCTAAGCAAACAGCCTCTGTGCAAAAGCCCTCTGCTCACATCTCCTCCGTCAAGCGCAGAGAACGTCAGAGAGAGAGAGAGAGAGAGAGAGAGCGCGAGATTAAAGCAAACAATCAAAAAATCAATAAGTGTGCTTTTGGACGCACCTCGAAAAAGCGGCATTTCTTAGAGGAGCGTCCGTATCCACTAGGCAAACAGCTTCTGTGCAAGCAGCACCTCTGCTCACACCCCCTCCGTCAGGCGCAGAGAATGTCAGAGAGGGTGAGATAGAGGCAGAGACAAGCAAACAATCGAGTAGTGATGGGTCGTTCTTGAACGATTCGTTCATTTTGAACGAATCTTTAATGTGACTCGGGAAGAACGAGTCGTCTCGTGGGAGTGATTCGTTCAGTCGCGCATGCGCATTTGCGCAACTTCCTATAGTTTCTGTATTGGAATTGATTCACCTGTTTCGAGTCTTCGGGTTTTTCGAGTCGTTCGTTCATCACGTGACAGCCCCATAAGCTTAACCTAGTATGCAGTCTGAGCGGAAACAGAATTGATTAGTTCATCTCTCGAGTCTTCGGGTTTGAGTCGTTCATTCATCACGTGACAGCCCCATAAGCTTAACCTATGCAGTCTGAGCCGGAAACAGAATTGAACGAAATGACTCGAAAAATGATTCGTTCATTTTGCTGAACGAGACTCAAAGATTCGAGTCAGTAAAATGATCCGAACTTCCCATCACTACAATCGAGCACCGCGCAGGAGGCATATCTTATAGCATTGAGGAGTTTTAGTTAATATGTAATACGTGCTCTGATTGGGTAGCTTCTAAGCCATCCGCCAATAGCGTCCCTTGTATGAAATCAACTGGGCAAACAAACTGAGGAAGCATGTACCATAAATTAAAAGACCCATTGTCCGCAGAAATCTGCGAATCAGCGAAAAATCCGCAATATACATTTACATATGCTTACATATAAAATCCGCGATAGAGCAAAACCGCGAAAGTCAAAGCGCGATACAGCAAGGGATCACTGTATATATATATATATATATATATATATATATATATATACACACACAGACATATATATATATATATATATACATATTGTGGTAGATAGGGGGTGCTCTTGCTCCCTTGAACCCCTGTCCACGACTCCAAACACCAGGTAAAAGTCCTCAAATCGACTTTTTTCAATTGCCACAGTATACAAAGCACACTCTCTTCCACAATACTCATATAAATCACTAATACTAACAATAATCACAAATACTACAATCCTCCAGCTCCCAGACGCGTTGCCACCCTTCCACCTAGCTCAGCTCGCCGTCTGGGAGCTCTCACAGTTCTTTTATATATCCTGACCCGGAAGTGTTCCCATCCCCAGTCCATGTGACTCTGAATCACTTCCGGGTCAGGTACAAGTTCTTTTTTTCACCCCGGAAGCACGTCATTCCTCTTGTCCACGTGTGCTTCCGGGGCATAGGGAAAATAGCTATTGTTCCTCCCTGCAGCATCCCCTAGTGGCCCCCACGGCATCCAGCAGGGCTGCACATGAAAACTACATTGTCCAAGATGTCCTGCTGGTCTTCTGGGGACCTCCATACTGCAAGGAGGGCTCCACCTTGCGGCTTGGGGGTATTGGCCGGGATAAACGGCCTGCCATCCTCCACAATATATATACAGATCTACATATATATTGTGGAGCCGACCCGGACACAGACAGGCAGACATGCTCTTAATCACCACTACACGTTTATTTACAATAATAACTATTTGCAAAAGTCAAGTGCACAAACCCCAAACACAGTCCTGGCCACAATATGCCTTTCTTCGGGCCGCCTCCACTCTCCTCTCTCTTGCCTTGTCCTTCCTCCACCCGACTCCAGCGCTGAATAAATGGAGATGGCCCCTTTTATGCAGTCCCCGGATGAGCCCCAGGTGTTCCCGGCATTCCTCCCTTGGCCACGTCCCAGCGTGGCGGAAGTGCCGGCTGTCCTCCCGGGATCTCTCCGGGTGCCGTCCTAAATCTTCCCCCCAGCACTTCCTGGTGTGGCGGAATTGCTGGGGTAACAGGTCCCCAAGGCATTGGGGCGCCTCCTGTCGGTGACCACGGGCCCCTACAGGGTGGAGCTTCCATGCCCTGTACCCGTGGCCCCCAGAGCAACAAGGAAGGTGGCCTCCACGTGATCCAGGGTGGGCTTTGACCCTCTTCCAGTCCGCTCACGGCGTCCCGGCCAGGTTGTTGCCCCTGGCATCCCTGACAATATACATATCCACATATATACACACACATACAGTGGTGTGAAAAACTATTTGCCCCCTTCCTGATTTCTTATTCTTTTGTATGTTTGTCACACAAAATGTTTCTGATCATCAAACACATTTAACCATTAGTCAAATATAACACAAGTAAACACAAAATGCAGTTTTAAATGATGGTTTTATTATTTAGGGAGAAAAAAAATCCAAACCTACATGGCCCTGTGTGAAAAAGTAATTGCCCCCTTGTTAAAAATAACCTAACTGTGGTGTATCACACCTGAGTTCAATTTCCGTTGCCACCCCCAGGCCTGATTACTGCCACACCTGTTTCAATCAATTAATCACTTAAATAGGAGCTGTCTGACACAGAGAAGTAGACCAAAAGCACCTCAAAAGCTAGACATCATGCCAAGATCCAAAGAAATTCAGGAACAAATGAGAACAGAAGTAATTGAGATCTGTCAGTCTGGTAAAGGTTATATAGCCATTTCTAAAGCTTTGGGACTCCAGCGAACCACAGTGAGAGCCATTATCCACAAATGGCAAAAACATGGAACAGTGGTGAACCTTCCCAGGAGTGGCCGGCCAACCAAAATTACCCCAAGAGCGCAGAGACGACTCATCCGAGAGGTCACAAAAGACCCCAGGACAACGTCTAAAGAACTGCAGGCCTCACTTGCCTCAATTAAGGTTAGTTTTCACGACTCCACCATAAGAAAGAGACTGGGCAAAAACGGCCTGCATGGCAGATTTCCAAGACACAAACCACTGTTAAGCAAAAGAACATTAGGGCTCGTCTCAATTTTGCTAAGAAACATCTCAATGATTGCCAAGACGTTTGGGAAAATACCTTGTGGACTGATGAGACAAAAGTTGAACTTTTTGGAAGGCAAATGTCCGTTACATCTGCCGTAAAAGGAACACAGCATTTCAGAAAAGAACATCATACCAACAGTAAAATATGGTGGTGGTAGTGTGATGGTCTGGGGTTGTTTTGCTGCTTCAGGACCTGGAAGGCTTGCTGTGATAGATGGAACCATGAATTCTACTGTCTACCAAAATATCCTGAAGGAGAATGTCCGGCCATCTGTTCGTCAACTCAAGCTGAAGCGATCTTGGGTGCTGCAACAGGACAATGACCCAAAACACACCAGCAAATCCACCTCTGAATGGCTGAAGAAAAACAAAATGAAGACTTTGGAGTGGCCTAGTCAAAGTCCTGACCTGAATCCAATTGAGATGCTATGGCATGACCTTAAAAAGGCGGTTCATGCTAGAAAACCCTCAAATAAAGCTGAATTACAACAATTCTGCAAAGATGAGTGGGCCAAAATTCCTCCAGAGCTGTAAAAGACTCATTGCAACTTATCGCAAATGCTTGATTGCAGTTATTGCTGCTAAGGGTGGCCCAACCAGTTATTAGGTTCAGGGGGCAATTACTTTTTCACACTGGGCCATGTAGGTTTGGATTTTTTTTTCTCCCTAAATAATAAAAACCATCATTTAAAAACTGCATTTTGTGTTTACTTATGTTATATTTGACTAATGGTTAAATGTGTTTGATGATCAGAAACATTTTGTGTGACAAACATGCAAAAGAATAAGAAATCAGGAAGTGGGCAAATAGTTTTTCACACCACTGTATATATATACATACATATCTACATATATATATATATATTTATATATATATATACACACATATCTACATATATATATATACTGTATATAGCAAAATCCCTGCGCTTTGCAGTGACCTTTGTATACCACGTTGTCAGTTCAGCACTCCGGATGTAATATGACCAAGCTGTGCACTGAGCTTACTTTTGAGAATGCATGTATAGTTGTCCAAGCAATGTTGCTTCAAATCAATGGCAACCTTTTGTAGTGTCTGTCCCTGAGACTTAATTGTCATCGCGAAGCAGAGCCTTACTGGAAATTGGAGGCATTTGAATTGAAATGGGAGATCAGAGGGTATAACGGTGATGTGAGGAAAACATTCAGAGTGTGGCGCTCTGCTGTTTTTTTGTGTAGCTGCCTTCACACAGCTTCTCCGCTGCTTTATAAACGAACGCCATATAAGGCCATTGTTTCTCCTTGCTTCGCGGTTCTGTACTGTTTTATTGTTCGTTCATTACGATTGCTATAGTTATTGTGTAGCTATTTGAGACTAACTGTACTGTTTAGGTAGCCATCTCCTTTATTTAATCCGTGGCTTGCACGCTATTTTTTGTTCATTTATTACGATTATAGTTATTTATTGATTCCCCTCTTTAGCTGACTGCCTGCTCATATAAGGCGCTCTGCTGGTTTTTTGCGAAGCAGCCTTTACACAGCTTCTCCGCTGTTTTATAAACGAACGACATATAAGGCCATCGTTTTCCCTTGCTTCGCCAAGAAAGCTGCCTTTTTATTTAATCCACGGGTTCTCCGCTGTTTTATTGTTCGTTTATTATGATTGTTATAGTTCTCTCTCCTATATAGCACGTTGTCAGTTCAGCAGTCCGGTTGTAATATGACGAAGCTGTGCGAGCTCACTCTTGAGAATGCAACGTATAGATCCAAAGTCTCGTTTATACCTTGTGTCTTCTCATTAAACTTGTATCTCGCTAATAAAGTATTCGACGAAGGCATGACAAACAGCAGCGGGAGCGTGCCCATAAACTTAATTTAAACTTACGGTTTACACCGTGATTTGTTTCCGCAGTAGCTGCACTTATGAATAAGCTTATATGTGTTTTTGTTCAGCACTCTTTGGGAGCTCTTCCTTCTTTTCTCTGTACTGCGTTCACAGTCAGTTGACGTCATTACGTGGGAGGCATGATGATGTGAGATGCAGCTCCGCCCCCCACGGCCATCGAGCTAATGTCCATTACAGTATATGGAGAAAAATAGGTTCCAGTTATGACCATTATGCATATAATTTCGAAATGAAACCTGCCCAACTTTTGTAAGTAAGCTGTAAGGAATGAGCCTGCCAAATTTCAGCCTTCTACCTACACGGGAAGTTGGAGAATTAGTGATGAGCCAGTCAGTCAGTCAGTGAGTCAGTGAGGGCTTTGCCTTTTATTAGTATAGATATATATATATCCCTGATGCCCGCTTTGCTTGCCAATCTCCCAAGCCTGCGGTATGCACCAGCCACTTTGTGTCTCTGCTGCTCGCGCTGTGAAGAGGTGGGCTGAACACACCCCAAGGAGGTGCGGTCGCTCCTCTGAAACCCCCTCTTAAACGGTGATACAATGGGAAACAAATTTTTTTTTTACCTCCTCTTTGCTCGATCAGCTGTTGGCTTGCTGCCGTACCGCGTGATCTGCATCTTGTGCGGTGTCTCAAACATTTAAAAGCCTGTACAGCAGCTGTCCTACTCTTTTATTTTATTTTTAGCCTCGGGCGTATTTTTTAGTTTATAATTTAAAAACAGAATAAGAAACTAAAAATCTAACAATATCACATTAAAGTTTGATGAATTCTGAAAAGAATGATGCCAGATATATATATATATATATATGTAGGTTTTAAAATAAGCCTGATTTAAAGCATGACAAAAAACATGACATAAAATAATTGCACAAAATCATTGCACTTTTAGGCTTAGGATTTTATATATACAGAATAGATACTGAATTTCATTAATCACAAATTTGTACAATTTTAAATTATGTCCAGACCTATCTGTATTTATTCTGTTGATTGTAGATGATCTACGATTCCACCTAGGTCTGTATCTTTGTAAACTGTATGAGTTTGTCAAGTTTATATTCTTATCAAGATCATTTAAGTACTGTATATGAAAAAGAACAGTGGCTCTAGCAACTAACAAAGGACACCACTTTTAACATCACTTAATTCTGAAAAAGTTCCATGAATCATAATCCTTTGCTTCCTGTGTTTGAGCCAATATTGTACCCAACAATATACTGCACTTTTAATTCCATTTTCTTTGTGTTTAATCACTAACCTTGCATGTGGTACATTATCAAATATATCAAACTAAATATGGACCACTCCAATTGTACTCTTGTGTTGCTTCCCCAGAGTTCCAGTATAGGTAACTCAACAGCTACTCATAGTGACATCTCTTGTATAAGGGAAATATACTTTAAATGTTGCATTCTATGTACAGTATCTTGTATTCATTTGTCTGTGTTTGGTATTTTTTTACTAGTCAGTGGAGTATATACAAGTAAACTATAGTATATACTATATTGCCAAGGCTGCTACCTGAATATGACACATGAAACTTTGGACACCAGTTCAGTTTCTGGCAGGGGTGCTCTCTGTGTTTGAGCCTAAAAACACTACAATAGTACTAATCCAATGGCTGTCTAAGTTTATGCGGATATCTATGCATTCTCAGGGTAGGCTTTAAGCCATACCACCAGCCTGGTCTCAAGTGTGTATCCCTTACTGATTGTTTTCCTCCATTATGGACCAGTTCTCAACTTGACAGGTAATTGGTGGTGAAATTTAGCAATGGTGATTTAATGACTGCCTTGTATTACATATGATACATTCTTCAGTGTCTGAAAATTTAAGGGAACAGGACAAGATTTCTGAAAGCACTGTATTTTTGCTGCTATTGAAAATTTAACTTTATGTTCATGCTTGCACAAGCAGCAGAAAGAAAGACAGAGTCAAGTACAAAAACACAGACTATAAAACATCACAAAAGCCTGGGCCTGAACTACTGTAGTCTCAGAGAATCACAACTCTTAATCACAAGCACCTCTCAATACAACATTCTCTTTTTTTCCAATATTCCCTCTGGATGACCTTTCATTCTGCCATTCATACTTTATCTTGAGGGCAGTGCTTCATTCTTCACTTGGGGAATCACATCACTGACGATCACCCAGCAGACAAAACTGCTTCCATCCTTAAGCCTGTCTTGAAACCACAAGCATTGAGAACATGAAATACTTTTCAAACAACTTTTTTCATTGTCATTAATGTTTTCATCTATTTTCTAGTCTACTTGTCCATTTCAAGATTATGAGTTTGAAAATTCTTACTAATCTTAATATTTAAGTAATTGTGTCAATGTGATGATGTGCTGATTCTTGTAGCTGTGACGATTTTATAATTGCTTTTTGAAGTCTAACTGGGTCATTATGAGTGAGGGTATGAGTGAATATTTCACACCATCTGAAAATTTAAGTGACCCTGAGGAATGTAATATATGAAATATTCTTGTATATGTTGGGTAAGCACAGCGATCACCTCCTCCTAAGACGCTTTCTTACACCTTAATGGAGGAGCAGCTTGTCTGAGGGTGGAAGGAACAAAGATCCAAATAATCTGAGCATTAGAACTTTAGAAAAATCCATTCAACACAACAAAGCTCACCAGACCTATCCACTTGATTCTTCTAAAAAAACGTTTAGTTTTGAAAGTCCCCGAAGTTTTACTGTCTACCATGATACTTGACAGCTTATTCCAAGTGTCTCCAAAGGTTTCAGAATTTGCCTGCTTCCATATAATAAGGAACGTTCAAACACTTTTTAAATAATTTGGAAAAACTGAAATATCTCATGATGAATCATGGCAAGTTCAGGTAGTTGTGGCATTTTGGGCACAGTGAAGAACCAGCTTAAACTTTCTGTTTCAGACACTATTTTAAATCTATGTGCAATAGTAAAAATAGAGCACATTATAATTAAAACTAAAATGTATAATCCAGTATTTAAAATGCTGACCAAATTAATCCATTTAACTGACTAGGGAAATAAATGACATCATCCTGATTAATGTTTATTAACTCAGCAACAGAAATTATTCACTCTCTTACTAATATACTAATGATGAATCATTCTGAGCCTAGAATGTTGGTGACTTCAATCACCAAGATCCTTTTGTGGACACAACAAGCTGGATCTGCTCTACTCAAATGTTAACGACTTTAATTGGTACAACTGAGCAGATCTGGCTACATTTTACTTCCACCTACAAGTCTATTGACAGCAGTAGCTCACTTACTACCCTAGCCAGAAGTGTGTGTTTTAGGAGTTGTGTTTTGTTATAACCTTTATTATATATACTTATACTTTATATTTTTATTGAGTGTCTGTAACTAACAATTTACACTGTGTCTGCAATTGTATATGACTAATAAAATTTGATTTGATTTGAAAAATGATCATTTTGTCTGTGGTTGGTTCTTGCCTTGCACCCAATGCGTATGGTACCCTGCTTAGTTCCTATAATTTAAAAAGCAAGTTAAGTAGTCTGCAGATTTAATCCAATTAGTATTGTGACTTATCTGGAAACCAACAAAATTACAGTGGAACCTCGGTTCACGGACATCTCTGAATACATAAAAATCGGGTTACGACCAAAAAGTTCACCAAACCTTTGCATCTGTTCACGACCACACACTCGGTTGACGAACAAGCCTGTTTCCCTTCCGGTTCGTACACGCCTATGATTTCCACACGTGTTCAGTCTGTTCCTGTACTGTACATTGTTTTCGGTGCATCATGCAGAGGGACTCTCCCTCAAAACTGTAACCTCCTCTCAATCCAGTTTCCTCCTATGGTATAGCGGGTCCACAGCTCCCATCAAAAACGCCAGTTTTAATAAATAATCACCGCACTCGCGGCTTAGCAAGGGGGCGTGGTGGTGTGTGGCCAAAGCAGTTCCTGAGGAGTTCGTGATGTGGGCGTTTCTCACCTAAGTGCACAGGTGAGAAGCGGTCCGCATCCGTAATTGTTCCCAGGAGCTGCTGATTGCCACGACTACCACGCCTCTTCATAAATAGAAATGCGAGTTGGCTAAAGGGAAAAAGAAGAGAACAGGAAAGAACGGGAGGCTGCAGGAGAAGGAAGCAATAGAAGAAAGCCAGTGCAGGAGAGAGAGAGTGAGCGCATGAGAGACAGAGAGCATGAGAGAGAGAGAGAGAGAGAGCGAGCTTACGAGAGAGAGGGCAAGCGAGCGCACATGACAGAGAGCGCGAGAGTGAGAGTGAGAGCGCGAGCGCAGGCTCGTGTGCATCTGAGAGTGAGCAAGCTGCTAAGCAGGGAGCCTGGGTGTTTGTCTCAGTGTTATTCAATGTTTTTACATTTAGTTTACTATTACACTGTGCATTCTATGGTATAATTAACTATTTTTGTACTTAAAAATCCCCATAGAAAATATATTTATATTCATACAGTCTGGAATGGATTAATTGTATTTACATACAATCCTATGAGGGAAATTACTTCAGGTTATGACCAGAGTTTTGGAACGAATTATGGTCATGACCCGAGGTTCCACTGTACTTTTATCTGTGATCCAGTTCCCCAAAATTTCATACAGTACTGAATAAACTGTTATGAGCACTCAGGTGGATTTTAGTATTTATCACATTGTTTAGATTGTCATTGAAATAAAAACAAGAGAAGAAATTGCCAAAGAGGTGAGACCAAATTGTAGTCAGTAACCTAGCAATGGTCAAAACCAAGAAGATTATTTAATTCAGACATCTAAACAAAAATGCTATCCAAAAGTCCAACGAAGAATTTCAGACTTCTTATTCTAAATGTATTTTCTCCTAACTAGATCTGGGAGATATTGATGTGTGTCTTTGTTTGAGAAGATTTGATATACAGCCTGATAACTAACACTTGTGTGCCGTCATAAATAGGCAGGGTGATGACACAATATGTTATGTGACCTTTGTGTCATGTGACTGGCAACAGGCTTAACAATCATAAATAGTCACAAAATGGAAGCAATAGAAATAAATAAGGTGTCATCAGTCTATCGAAAAACTAAACAAAGAATACATCTGTAAATATTCCAAAAATGAAACACAGTGATACCAAAGGTGCCAAAAATGGGATTTATCACACAGACTATTTTTATTGGCAGAAGAACGTAAAAGTAAAGAAATTTAACTGAACTGGCTCTCAATGGGACACTAACCCCTTGGATAAAAGTGACGGCTAAACAGTTAATCAATATAGTCCCTGTAAATGATAAAGATTCATTAGCACTCAGAGGAATCTGCCTTTCCTAAGAGATCTGACCTCACAGTAGCTCAGAAGTATGACTAATTAGTATTCTTTCTGTATTTAAATACTGTAGATTGACACATTCTTGCTGCCACGTTTTTTTTCTTTAAAAAAGAATACATTTTTCTGGACCTCCCCAGCCTATGTGGTCAGCAGCCCGGAATATTCAGCTGTTCTTGGGATCCAAGATAGTTTGCAGGTATGATCATGTGTGTCATGGCTTGGCTTTCGTTTTGTACTTTTTTATAGTTATTTTATAGTCATTCATTGCTCTCTAAAAATATCTAAGGTATTGTTTTGGGGGTTTAGAGATCAAGGTATATAATCATTTCATTTTGGGATTTTGACTGCGTTTACAGTATGTTAAACATAATGTATTTTCTCTGTGTCATTTTGTTTTTGTCATGGGTGCCACCATTTTGTGCTCTTTGTTGTCTTGATTGCTAGGCAGATGCCAGGAGAGGTCAGCTGGAAGTTTGCAATAAGTAACATCATAGGGCTATAAGTATAAAAGATCGGCATCAGACACCTCCTAGTTTGTCTACGTCTGTGGACACAACCAAAAAAGCTTAGGGTTATAGTCTTTAAATCTCAGTTTTAATTCTGTTTACAAACTTTTCTGTCCCTTTAACTGCAATCTGTGACTTATAGTATGTATTGGCTCAGTTTAAATGACAATTATTGGTTTTTACTCTTTTCTCAAATATTGACTAAGAATTTTGTCTGGATCATTACTTGATTCTCTTTATTTTGACCCTAGCTTGTTTATTTTACTTCAACTATCTCCTGACTCCATTTCTCTCTCCATCCTGCTACTGCCTAGTACACTCAGTACAATGTGATGCTGTGATCATGGCCACTCAGTGCATGTATATGAGGCTGAGATATAGCCTGGCAGGCTTGATGGAAATTTGGGGTAGAAACCCAGAAATATTAACAAATAGTTAACATTTTTGAACTTTTTAAGATAAGGCAAAATACCCAACATACTTTAATACTTCAAAATCAATTTTTTAGATCTGTGCCTGAGCATTTTACAAATTTTGTACTTTGTATTTTTGTGCACCTTTCCTTATTGGCCTATGGTTATTTGTTTTATTTATGCCAGCTAGCTATATTATGAATTGACAGACTGTTGGTGTTAATACTTATTAGGGATTATTTTAAATAGACTGCCATTAATGGTCACTTTACAACTGGTTTGTAGTAGGCTCTCATGAGCTCAATGTAGCCCTAATGATAGGGATTATTTTTTTGTCACTCTTTAAATCTGGCTTATTTTAAAACCTACATATATATGTTTGGTATCATTCTTTTCAGAATTTATCGAACTTTAATGTGATGTCGTTAGATTTTCAGATTCGTATTCCATTTTTATGTTATAAACTAAAAATATCAAGAACTTACTTCCTATGAGACAAGAGTTTTTGCCAAAAGATTTAACCACGCCCGAGGCCGGATATAAAAGACAAAGTGTAGGAGTGCTGCCGTACAGGCTTTTAAATATTCGAAGTGCTGTGCGAGATGCAAATCACATGGCACGGCATGGCACGGCAGCAGCAAACCAGCAGCTGATCGAACAACAACATTTATTTATATAGCACATTTTCATACAAACAGTAGCTCAAAAGTGCTTTACATATTAAAGAATAGAAAAAAGACACAATAAGAAAACAAAATAAATCAACATTAATTAACATCGAATAAGAGTAAGGTTCAATGGCCAGGGGGGACAGAAAAAACAAAAAAAACTCCAGACGGCTGGAGAAAAAATAAAATCTGTAGGGATTCCAGACCATGAGACCGCCCAGTCCCTCTGGGCATTCTACCTAACATAAATGAAACAGTCCTCTTTGGATTTAGGGTTCTCACGGAAGGGCTTGATGATGATGATGGTCACGTAGACTTCTGCCTTTTAATCCGTCCATCATTGTTGGAGCATCATGAAGCTTTGAGTAGGTGGAGGTGGCACAGGCCACCACCACAAAGAAACCGGAAAAAGAAACAGAAAAGAGAGTAGGGGTCAGTACAGATTTTAGAGCCACCATGAATAGTTATTATAAGGAAATTGAACATACAGAGTATCAGGATTAAGTTAAATTAAATTAAATTGAAGTTATAAAAAGGCCATGTTAAAGTAATGTGTTTTCAGCAGTGTTTTAAAGTGCTCTACTGTATCAGCCTGGCGAATTCCTATTGGCAGGCTATTCCAGATTTTAGGTGCATAGCAGCAGAAGGCCACCTCACCACTTCTTTTAAGTTTTGTTCTTGGAATTCTAAGGAGACACTCATTTGAGGATCTGAGGTTACGATTTGGAATATAAGGTGTCAGACATTCCGATATATAAGATGGGCGAGATTATTTAAGGCTTTATAAACCATAAGCAGAATTTTAAAGTCAATCCTGAATGACACAGGTAACCAGTGTAGTGACATTAAAACTGGAGAAATGTGTTGATTTTCTTTTCCTAGTTAGGATTCTAGCAGCTGCATTCTGCACTAGTTGCAAACGATTTATATCTTTTTGGGTAGTCCTGAGAGGAGTGCGTTACAGTAATCTAGTCTACTGAAAACAAACGCGTGAACTAATTTCTCAGCATCTTTCAGTGATATAAGAGGTCTAACTATGTTTCTTAAGTGAAAAATGCTGTCCTAATGATCTGATTAATATGTGATTTAAAATTCAGATTACAGTCAACAATTACCCCTAAGCTTTTTACCTCCGTCTTGACTTTTAATCCTAATGTATCCAGTTTATTTCTAATAGCCTCATTGTATCCATTATTGCTAATCACTAAGATTTCAGTTTTCTCTTTATTTAACTTGAGAAAGTTACTATTCATCCATTCTGAGATACTAGTCAGACATTGTGTTAGTGAATCAATAGAATCAGGGTCATCAGGTGCTATTGATAAGTACAGCTGTGTGTCATCAGCATAGCTGTGGTAGCTCACGTTGTGCCCTGAGATAATCTGACCTAACGGAAGCATGTAGATTGAGAATAACAGCGGACCCAGGATAGAGCCTTGTGGAACACCATATCGGATATCATGTGTCTTGAGTTGTAATTACCACAACTAACAAAATATTTTCTCCCTGTCAGGTAGGATTCAAACCAATTTAAGACACTGCCAGAGAGGCCCACCCATTGACTAAGGCGATTTCTAAGAATGTTGTGATCAATGGTGTCAAATGCAGCACTCAGATCTAAGAGGATGAGAACAGATAAATGGCCTCTGTCTGCATTTACCCAAATCATTTACTACTTTAACGAGTGCAGTTTCTGTGCTGTGATTTGTTCTAAAACCCGACTGAAATTTATCAAGAATAGCATGTTTATTGAGGTGGTCATTTAACTGCATAATGACTGCCTTCTCCAGAACTTTACTTAAGAAAGGCAGGTTAGAGATGGGTCTAAAATTTTCAAGAGCGAGGGGTCAAGATTATGTTTCTTAAGTAGGGGTTTAACTACAGCAGTCTTAAGACAGTCTGGGAAGACCCCCGTATCTAATGACGAATTTACTATGTCAAGAACATTATCAATTAGCACGCCTGATACTTCTTTGAAAAACCTTGTTGGTATTGGGTCAAGGACGCAGGTGGAGGGTTTTAATTGAGATATTATTTTTTGTAAATCAGGTAAATCTATCCTAGTGAAAGAGTTTAATTTGTTTATAACAGGATGCTGGGGTTTAGGAGGATCCTTAGTGTTGGAGGGATATACTATGTTATTTCTAATATCATTAATTTTTGATTAAAAAATACAGCAATAGCCTCACAGGTTTTACTGGAAGTACTTAGGAGGCATTCCATTGAGTTACCTGGGTTTAGTAGGCGATCGATTGTAGAAAATAAGACTCTGGGATTACTAGCATTGTTATTTATAATCTTGGAGAAATAACAGCGTCTCTCAAGACGGACAGTGTTATTGTATTCTGTTATTTTGACTTTTAATATTTCATGGTGGATAGTAAGTTTAGTCTTCCTCCATTGACGCTCAGCTCTGCGGCATGTTCTCTTTAAATCAGACACTCTTTGGGTCTTCCATGGTATAACAATGCTAGAAGATTTTTTAGCTGTCTTTTCAGGTGCAACTATGTCAACAGCAGCTCTCACTTTAGTATTAAATCTTTCCACCTTACTATTTACATTATCCTCACTATTGTAGTTGGCACTATAAATGGACTGATCGAACAAAGAGGAGATAAAAAAAACTGTATTTCTTTCCCATTGTATCACCGTTTAAGAGCGGGTTTTGGAGGAGCAACTGCGTCTCCTTGGGGTGTGTTCAGCCCCCCTCTTTACAACATGAGCGGCAGAGATGTGAAGTGGCTGGCGTGTAGTGCAGGCCATGGGGGTGGGGTTTGGCAAGCGAAGCGAGTAGGGGGCAAACCCCGTAGTTAAAAAAATAAAAACATTTTTCTCTATTACATTGGATGTATCAAAAACTGTAATCCTGCTTCATTTACTTAGGCTAATCAGGCTTGTGTGTTTTCTTTGGACGTTTTTTGTTTCTGTGTGTATGCCTGTGCACCGTTGTGGCATCATGGGCACCATTTTTATAAATACAGGTGATATTTACATCAATTATGGGTGTTCTTTTACAACAGGGTAGAAAGAGAAGTGATTAAAAAAAACAAAAACATAAGAAAGACAAACTGTTTCAGGGTGTTAAAAGCATTTTACTTTACTTTACAGTGTTCAATTGCTTTAAAATGAAACCTTTTGTGCTATGATTTGCTTTTCTTACACTCTGGAATGAGTTTGGGGTCGTACAAAAGTTTTTCTTTCTTTATCTTGTTGAGCAGCATCCGTGTTTTTTTGTAAGCTGACTCTCTTTGTTGAGCGGCTGCTGTGTCTTGTTTTATGGAATTCAAGGAGGCCATCCAGGTGATTCTGAGTGACAAGCTCTCTAGCTTGTGAGATGTCTGTGTCTTACTGAATGGCAGCTGTCCAGACCTATTTAGTTAGCCATCTTATACAGATCTGCATCTCTGGCAGTTTGTTTTGTTTTCTGTTTGGTTTCTCCTTGCCTCTGTCAATAGGAATGAAAATAAAAGAGACAAAAAAAGAGGATCAAAATGCCCTGATGAGTCATGTTGATTGCAGAAAGAGAAAGGATTAGAGAGACAGTGAGAGAGGGAAAGGAAGGAAGAGAGTTTGGAGGTAACTTTCAGGAATGATTTGTTGCACTTTGTGGGAGGGACGTAGGCAAGCCACCCTACATGGTAAACAAGAATGAATTAAGTTGACTTTAGTTGTTCATTATCTATCTGCTATTTTGTTGTCTACCTTTCTTCATCAATCTCTTGGGCTTATTTAATAATAAAAGGTATTTGTACATACATTGGCAACTTTGGAGTACCCTACTTATGATAACAGAATGATATCAATTCACTTGTTAGATGCTGAGCTGTTGAACATGGTAATGCGCATGGTTAGTAAAATTACAGTTATTTGTTGATATGAACTTAAACTGCACTAAAACATAATAATGAAACAGAAAAATGGCAAAAAATATACAATATTAGTAGGACTGATTTTATCACAATGGAAAAATAATAGAAAGTAATATGTAAGATATTGCTGCTAATGATTATATCAAACAGATTTCAAGATTCCAAATTACAAATTGTGTCAAATAAGCATAGCCCCAAGGGTGCCCCGAGTTGGTGCTAGGTACTCCCCTCTTCTCTCTAAACACTTCCTCTCTAGGCCTTATCATCCAGTCCCATGGCTTTTCTTGTCAGTGATATGCCACTGATAGACAACTGCACCTGTCATTCCCTACAGAGGACCACATTGTATCAGCTAGAATCTCTGCATGTCTCACTGATATTGCAACCTGGATGCAGTAGCACTATCTTCAGCTCAACTTCGCAAGGACATACCACCTTGTTATCCCAGTTTATCCACCTATTCAACACCCCATCCCTGTTCAGCTTGACTATCGTTAACACATAAGTTCTAGATGTAGAGTACAGTGTAATTCACAAAAATGCTTTGGTAGGGTGCGTTGAGGTATGGCCTGGACTTGGACCGAAAGTGTTCTCTCTGTTGGAGATTCAGAATTTTGCAAAGACCTGGCATTTGGCACAGTTGGCTGAGAGGAGCAGTCAAATCTCTTTTGTGCAATGTGATAGCATGCAACATACTGAGCTGAAAGAGGTATTACATTCTGAGGAACACTCATTTACTTTACATGTGTCCCAGGGTGAAGTTTATGTTCATAAAACAATTGAGAATGTGAGATGACAGGTCATAAAGATGAGGCAGGTGTCTTAAGCACATTAGAAGAAAAGTATGATGGCAATAGTTTCATTAAAATTTCAACTGTAGTGTCATTTATTGCTCACAGGTTTAAGGGGTGCTGCAGAATACTTTCAATCATTTGTATATTAGTAATAAACTGCCTCCCTGGAGTGAGGATATTTAAAGTTATTTTGTATTTTAAAATCATGTGAATGGGCTCGGCTGGGCACAGCCCGAAGAGGTAACGTGGGTCCTCCTTCCCATGGGCTCACCACCTATGGGAGGGGCCAAGGAGGTCGGGTGCAGTGTGAGTTGGGTGGTGGCCGGAGGCGGGGACCTTGGCGGTCTGATCCTCGGCTACAGAAATCATGTGAATGACTGTGGCTGTTGTATGCTTTCAGGTCAAATTATGTTTCTTGAACAATTCCATGATCAGGTTTGCCCTCACTAATTCTGTCCTTTTCTCCTTAAGATTGTGTTGCATATTTTACAATGAGTTATGATAAGGTATGTGTGCTTCTTTATCTACCTAGTGACTCCTGTTTTCTGCAGTAACTCCTGTCCTTGGATCGTCTCTTTCACCTAGCAGTCAGCGTTGCTCCTCCACGATATATTCCTCCTTAATCTAGCTTTGCACTTCAGCCATCTCCACACACTTTACTGTTCCTCATGTCACACATGTGTGCATGGGAGGCAGCTAAAAGGACCCAAAGAAGGTAATTCCACGCCAGGCCAAGGGGTGGTGGGGTGCACTAACCCTTTCTCTATTATTTCTACAGACCAAACATGAGAAATTCTTCCTGGATCCCATGACGCCACTTCTGGTTCCGGACCCCAAGACATTACTTCCAGTTTTGACCCTCATGACATCACTTCTGCTGACCTGACTTAAAAGCCATAAAACCTCCTGCATTCCTTAGTTCTGCTTTGGACTCAAACCTGTACACTTCTGTACTAACAATTCATCAATTGTTGTAGCCTTAGTGAAGTATATGGGTGGCTGCCCCAAACATCATCCTATGTTAAGGCCTATTATTTTCACACTCTAACATAGCAGCCTGTCAATCTGTTAGCCCAGAAGCTGGAAAGCATGCTGTGATTGATGTCTAACTTGCATGTAACTTAGGTTTACTGTGTTGAGAAATAGCATATGAGTTTGCCAGTGCAGCATCCTGACTGGGGTGAACTAAAGTCTGTTTAGGTTGATACCCAACTTTATAATCATTAATTTAGGTTGAAAGCTATCTCTCCTGCAGTGGCTGGTGATGCAGTGAATGTTGGTTAATATCAACTTGCTTCATCTCTGTGTTGTCCTCAAGGCAGTTATCAGATTTCTGGCTTGGGGAACTATAAAGGTGAAACCTTTAGAATGTGTAATTTGATAGTCTGCAGATACAGGGTCTCAAGTCAGAAACTCAGAAAACAGAGCTCAGAGAGCTCTTTATCCTTTATTTAGCTATTTTGTGGGCATAGAGAAATCTAGTTCTTCACTCTGGCTATATTTGTCTGTGGTCTGGAGGTAAATAATGAAAGAGAACAGTTAAACTATGCCAACTAATAGGTAAAATACTCTATCTTTACAGTACTTTAGGCAGGTCAAGTTCAGTGCCAGCACATGGGGGTGAAGCAACAGTAAGGGTAAGGGTGGCATTTTCTCACAACAAGTATACTGTAAATGTTTTTATTAACAGTACCACAGTATCTCAGTATGATGCATGTCCGTATTCACTTTATAACTGTCTCTGCTGAACTTACTCAATTATACCCACTCACAAGGTGGTTTAAAATAGTAAAGCTCCTTCAGTGGCTCCAAGAAGCCCACTGCAATGGCAGTTAGTCTTAGTCCACAGTTAGTCTTAACCTACTTCTAGTATGCAGCTCAAGTGCATGCTGCAACAGCACTAAACCCCACAAAGATAACATCATCTCAGGATGATTCCATGCTGAATGTCCACTGCAACCGACCCACAATGTTTAAAACTTCTGAACTGCTTGAAGCCATTACATAACTTTAAAATATTTACAAAAAACAACTAGAGGACATTAATCCACATATCTGCTTTAGTTTACCCATAGCTAAGGTGAACCATATGGACTTTTGGTTAAATAATGGCAAAGCATCAACTTTAAAATTATTACTTGAGTAGTCTGTAAATTAACTGAAGTGTGGGTTGCTTTCTACTTTTAACTTCAACCTTAAGATAGCAGAACCATACAAATAAACTGTCCTGTTTTACATAGAGAAGCAGGAGGCAGCATCTGTATGCACCATGTTATTTTATTGGCAGTGAAACCTGATCCAGGAGCAAAAAATATTTTGTAATGTCCAAGTAAAGTGATGATTAGATCAATTAGGTTAATTGAGAGTTGAAATTTATAGTGAAAATCAAGCATCTCCAATCCCTCGAGGTATCATTAATGATAATTTGCAACTGCCATTTCAAACTGTGCTCTCTATAGAGCTTCCAGCACTGCAACAAAATAATAACAAAGGTCAAATGATTTATGAAATAAAAGAGGGTTGCTTATAATCCTGAGGTAAATGTGGGTTTCTTGTATTTATTAAACTGGCTATACTAACAAAATTTGCAATCAAAATGTAAACACGATCCTTTCTAAATTGTAATGCTTAAGCAGATAAAGCAAAAACAATCTATAATACCTTTGTTTCCTGCAAGGCAAAGCAGATTTATAAATTAGTGCTTCGTTCCACTTTTCAGCTAATTCTGTGAAGGCAACACAATTTAGCAGACATGTTTGATAATATCGAAATGGCATCAATTAAGTTAATAGGAAAAAGATTAACTGAGTTTACTGCACTGAAACAATTTATGACTATTAACAGTAAAAGACTCCCATTGTGTGAATAATAAATAAGCTGCTCGAGCAAAATAAAGAGCTGCATACAGGGAAATTAAGATTTCTAAGAAAAGGGAAGAAAAAGCCTTTAAACATTTCACATTTAGAAGAAGATCGATTTAGCGAGCAAAATCCGCAAAAGTTCAGTTTCCATTCCAGTTCTGAATTAATTAATTTTGAATTTCTAAAGAGTGCATTAAACTCCACCAGATTATAAAAAAATGTATCATAAATTCACACTTTTTTCTGGTGCTACTATTAAATTAATGCTCACTATACCATATGCTCTGTATCAAATTATTACATTTCATGAGATTGTGTTCAGCCGCACCATTTATGACCCTTATGTGATGTCTGGCAACAAGACACAATCTTCTTATTCCTAAATGTGTCTCTTTCCTATTCTCTAAATAAGATACAATATAACTAATGTGTGTTCCTTTAATAATACTTTCTGTATTTTTACAGCCCTTTGACTAGGGGATTAAATCTGAATAAAGCTGCAACAGCATAGTCAATAAAACAGTCACATACTGGTCCTGTTAAAAAGAATATTTCTACCACAAAAAAACTTTCAAGAAAGATAAACATTTAGGTCCTTTAGTAACATTTTTTTGTTTTTATCCCCAAGAAAATCTATAATAACATGGAATACATATTTTTACATTAATGCCATAATCACAACAAAGTAAAAATCCATGTGAACTGAACTTCAGAGTTAATTTAGGGAGAATTCTGTGGATTTATATGGCTACCTGAAACTATGGGCTTGACAGATCTGCTTCTCTAAGATGGTTCCAAATGTACTAATTCACAGAACTTCTTTGGATTTTTCCATTAAATTAAATGTGCAGGATTTTGACTAACGATAGGACATATGACGCCAAGCTTGTATTGCTTTAATGAAGCACACTGCGTTGAAACAGAGTAGCAAAGCTTCATTACCACAATTCACACGTCACCGAAGCACTAGGAGGACTCTGGTTGCTTTGACGTTTTGTGTTGTCCCTCATTCTAGAACAGGGGATTTGAAAATTGCATTTTGTATAGAGAAGATTTTGAAGTAAATGTGGAGTCCAGAAGTGTGGAACTGTTATCCAGCAATACAGACCATGCAATTCCATTCGTCTATACTGGAGCTCTTAACATTCCATTAATACTTTAGCCTAATGTAAGCACATTCTCTAAACCATTTTATATGTCCAAAGTTCCACATGCACATTACCTAAACTTTGTCATGAGTCTTTTTGAATCTTTTTGCCCCTTAGGGCAATTATTTCTCAAACACTGAAGGAAAAATGTTTATCTTTCACATTGCCCCCATTAGAATTCAACTCACATGAAAAAGTTGTCCCATAATTATGAATCAGTGTAGTATCATGCAGGCGCTCAATGGCTCTGAGCACAGATGGATTCTTGTTGTTTACAGGCGCTGACAAGTTGCTTCAGCCTGGAAATGTCAACAACAGAATGTAAAAAAGCAACTTCAGCACCAGCTGCAGTGGAGCCTAAAGAAATGGCAAGCTGGCTAAAGTCGCAGACCTACTTTGAACAGCAAGTTACCTAAAAGAGCGATGTAAATATTGAGAAAACAGCAGCAGTATACTTCAGTTTCAGTATTCATAATGGTTGCTGTAATGGCAAATATTATATTTTTAGGACAACATTGGAAGCATCATTCATTTTGTACAAATTAAAACAGATCAAAGGAAGAATAAAAAAAATGTCTTGACAAGAAAACTTTAAATTCAACCTTAAGCAAGTCCTCATCTTTGACCAACACTGCAGGAACTCATTTTGTTGTTTAGTAACTTTTACTTTTTGCATCTTAGCCTAATAATGGTGTTTCATTCCATAACCCTAGCATTTTTTCATGTCCCCTCTGGTAACGTTTTACAATGGTTGTGATTTTTACATACAGATGTACTGAGAATGGGCCAACAGCAGCCATGTTCTCATAAAGTGATGAATTTGAGTAAGTGACTTCCTCTCTAGGCCTTATCATCCAGTCCCATGGCTTTTCTTGTCAGTGCTATGCCACTGATAGACAACTGCACCTGTCATAACCTATAGAGGACCACATTGTATCAGCTAGAATCTCTGCATGTCTCACTGATATTGCACCCTGGATGCAGGAGCACTATCTTCAGCTCAACTTCGCAAGGACATACCGCCTTGTTATCCCAGCTTATCCTGTCTTTTGGACAGTCATTCCTGTTAATAAAAAACACAACGATGTTGATATAGTGGGTTAAGTAGCACACACAATAAATAGTGGAGAATAACTAAAAGTATTGCCTGGTCTGAAGAATACGCAGTCTCGTTAATTCATTTTAAGGAGTGAATGAGGGTATGATGTTTAGCCTCATGAGTCTATGCATGTATATTGCTGGATGTCTGAAATGTAGACTGCTGCTCATGATTGCATTTCCATGACACTTATTACATTCCACAATATGAAAAGAGTAAAAATTGTGTATGAATGCCACAGAATATTGAAAGATTGTTGTTAGTTAAGTCTGTCCCTTAATGATGGCAAAATAATGCCATAAGGCTAGCAAGATTCCAAGAGCATGGCAGTAAGCTTAATTTAGTAGTCTCTTTAGTCACCAGGGGCCTCAAGTATAAATGGTGCATACGCACAAAAATGTTGTGTACTCCCATTTCCATGCTGAAATCGCGATGTATAAAACCTAAACTTGCCGTAAAGCCATGCACATTTTTACGCTAGCTAAAACCCTGGTGTATGCAAGTTCTCCGCTTGATTTTGCAAACTGGTGGCACCCAGCATCAAAGCAGTGCTTTTGTTCCAGTGTGGTTTCCCTTTTTTTTTTAAATCCACATCCCTGACGCGGCTTTATCATATACACTGAAATTAACTGCATATTGTTTATTAGTTTAAGGCATCTGATTGTAATTAACCTGTAACAATGTAATGGTCCACAGAATGGCCAAACTATTCCAAATACCATAGCTGCTTTAGCGTTGTTCCTCTCACTGCACCTTCTTCTTCTTTCAGCTGCTCCCATTAGGGGTTGCCACAGCGGATCATCTTTTTCCATATTACTCTCACTGCACCACTCAGAGTAATAATATCACTGTATGTGAGTGTGGAATCACAGCTCTACAGCTGCTGATCGGAAAGAGAATTATTGAAAATTATTGTCTCAGCCATGCTGCCTATTTGAACTGCTCTCATATGATAAATGCTTCAGAGCCTTTCCTGTACAGACCTTGCAGTTCAGAAAAAGTTTCATCCCAAGAACTATAAAAGCACTCAATCAGTCCATCAAATGCTCCTTGTAGAACTGTTTGCACTTATTAGTAAAATCACCTCATTGTAAACTTGCACTACAGTTATAATATTGCACAACCTGAGCCACTTTATAAAGCGCTTATTTATATATGATGATGATATCATTTTGAAGATGAAATGTAGCAAAATATGTTTATTATATTATACAGATAAAACTTTAACTTCATTTAAATAATCTATATTGTTAATAATTAAACATGTGAGGACACGGTGTCGCTGCGCTAGCAAGGATCTGGCGCTCCATTCATGGATTGTTCCTGCCTCGTGCTATATTCTTGCTGGGGCTGGCATGACACTGAAAGGAAAGAATAATTAAATATGTACTATGAAGATATTTCAATATTCCTTAAAATTTTTGAAGAATTGGCATTCTAAGCTTAAAGATGGCTTGATTTCTATTACAGAGATGATTGTGTGGCGACTGGGTATTTGGAGAAAGAAAAGGTAGGAAAGGAATTGGGGGTTAGTACGTTTGAAAGAGACAGTACTGCTACAATAAAGTATTTAATCGAAGGTCGTGCATGGTCATGCATCTTGCATAAGACATGAACAATCATTGAGCCACTATGTTCCCATGTTTAATATCACGTTTTAACTCCTATCATCATTAAAATGAAATCACGTATACATCTCAAAATTTTAATTATTCAGAGAGATGTAATATTACGAATTTAATGGATTCTGTGTCCTGTCGGAGGAAGAGAAAGCCCGTTTAAGAAGCATGTAATGCACATAGAGCACAAAGACGATCAAATACAAAACAAAGCATTTAACGTGCTACTTTAGTTACGATGGTATTTGAGAAACTAGTAAATTACACAATTTAAGATGAAGTTTATGATGTTTTACTTTAATGACAAAATAAACTACGTGATTAAAGTGGAAATTTCGAGATTAAAGTTGACATTTCATGCATTTTTCCCACTGTGTGCCTATTTTTTTTTTGTCTGTACCCTAATAAGCTTTCATATGACACTCAGATGGTGGGCTACGACTTCCCTTTTCATGGCGACTTTAATATCTGACAACTTTTTTATTTCAGGCACTGTGCAACTTTGTTAACTTGCGCTTTCGAGTTTCTCTGACACTCTGTCACTCGCTCAACTTCCTTTTGTTGTTTATACCACTGTTTAAACCAACAAATAGTACGTTTTTCCTTGCCTCCAATTGGTATTCGCTGAAATTCTTCTATTTCCCCCCGTGCTTTTGCCATTGCTTTTTTCACAAAACGCTAAGCTTCATGGCTTTTTATAATGATTTGCATACTCAAACAGGCGAAATTATGGGAGGAGTTTGGGGAGTGGCAGCAGGCACGTGCATGTGCGTTACTTTTCACACTGACTGGGATTTATAGAGCGGAAGAACATGTTAGTTGGCAAATGCACAGATTTAGGCATTTTTTTTGGTGCATATGCACATTTCCACTTTTGTCCTTACGCCATGTTTTAGTGTGAATTCCACGCACGCCGTTATGCATGAGGCCCCAGGAGAAGTGACAAAGTTGTTATGCCAAGCTTAAATTTAAACTCAGTCCCATCTTTAACTAAAACCCAAATGTTATATAAAAACTGTTGTCAGAAAAATGAAGAACTGGGGTCAAAAATGAAGCAAAGCATAAATAAATATAAAGGTTTTTTTTTTTAATTTAACTTTATTTATCATAAAATAGGTTAGAAACAATCAGTATTAAAAAGGGATACAAATAAAAATTCCATAATAACAACAAGGTTACAATGCTTAAAGTAAGTGAATAAATAATAACAAAAACCACCATAATAGACAATTGCAAGTGTGAAAGAAGCGTGACTTTTAAACTGCTGATCTGATGACATCACAAGTCACGAGCTACAGTCATCCCATGGTGGCAACTACCCTAGCAACAGAGCCTACAATAACAGGGAAGGCCAAACAATATCAGGGAGTTTAAAACTAAACTGTAAAGTAATGTTATCCCATACTGGCTTTGGTCTGTTAACTTTGCCTGGCGTTTAAAATCCTGTAATTGATTAATACATTGAATTCAAATAATGGTTTGCAAAGTGCCAAATGGAGCTGTGAGAACAAACACTAAATCTGTGAAGCTCAGCATGGCACACTCTCATACGAACAAGAACACACTAAAAGAACTTCTTACATGCAGTTCTAAAGAGAGAGAAGAAAATATGTCCAGCAAGAAGGCTGACTTCCGTAAGATCACTGGCACACTTTCACCTGCTACAAATTTGCACTGAATGTGTGGAGCTTCACTTCAAGAATCCTTTCTCTGTATATCAAAATGAGGCTTTTAGTCAATACCACATGGTGCATCATGTAATATTACTTAGTTTTATTCTTATTATCATTTCAGTTAGGAACTTCTTTAATTAACATGTGCAAAAGTGGAATATACAAATTATCAATATGTTTTATTAACATTTTTCGTGAGACATAAAAGTTTAACTGTCTTGAGATATACAGCACCATGTGTACATGTATATATGTACACAATCTTAATAAACACTACAGTTCACAATTATTATAATATTTAATTTATATCAGTTATATTTTGTATGCATGTATAAAACAATAGAAAAGATTAATTGCAAGACAAATAAACAAAAACAATTAGTACAATACAAAACTATGCATTCAAAAATGAAATTCATGAAAATAAGACAAGTAAAATTATTAAACTTGAAAGTGAAGACTGAAATAAAAAGGTTATAATAATATTACTTGAATAGTCGTAGTAATCAATAAAAACATAAATATTTTTTCACGCTGTTTGTTAACCATGATGACTGCTATGTTATTCTACTTATACAGTCTTTGGTTTGAAATAGTTATTCCATGAGTTTAATCTCAGTAGTAACATACCTTGAACATCATAAAATGAAATCTTTATATAAATATAATAATTAAAATACAGAATTAAAATGTATTAAATAGCTATAAAATATCATTTAAAAATGTATTACATACACCTAATTATGAAATAATCACCTATGATACAGTCATATGTGAAGCCTGGTATGTAATGTGCCAAACATGGACAACCCACAAACTTAAAAATAAAGGTGCCAGAGTGGTTGTTCGGATGATGCCATAGAGAAACCATTTTCGGTTTCCAAAAGACCCACACACATAAAGGTTCCATAAGGAACCGTTATTTATTTTGATTCATAATATACTCTATGAATAACCATGAATATGATAATAAATTTGTGAAATACCATTGGTTTGCTGATTTTTAAATGACTTTTGCTGCATGTAACAACACAGGACATAAATCAGGTTTTGCATTCTTCTAGGTAGCCTATTAGAAATTAAAGATTCTTGTTTTGTCCACAGATTAGGAACCTTTTCAAAGCCCAAAGTACGAATTTTGTGTGCAAAGAACCCTTACCAGAATGGAACGGTTCTTTGTAAAGCAAGTGTCTATGATAAAGCACACAACCCAGTAAAGTACCACAACAGAACCATTATTAAGAGACTTTTTTATGAGTGCCCTCAACAACGCACAAAGGTTTGCTTCATTTCCCAGTATGTAATTATTACAAATACAGGTTGGGGGATTATGCATTTGAAGCTGGTCTATTCCTACTCCAATGAACAAACATTTTAATTTCTTATCAGTCCCACATAAACAAACCAGTTACTACCAACTGTGCATGCTGGAAAATTAAGATATTTATAATAAATGAGTTAATCATAATTAACAATGCTCAACCACATTATGACTGAGCAATCATTTACGAAAGCACAGAAGGTCACACTGTGACTTTTTTTTTGCTTTTAAAATAAAGATTTATAATTTTATGGAGTAACCATAACCTTGCACCAATCTTACCTTTGATACTGTAGCATATCAACGTATTGCATGGATATTATTTTGTTGCAGGTTCACTGCTCACCTCAAAGTCTGTGTGTAACACAAAGCAAATCATTAACCTTGCCTAGAAATATAGAAATGCTATAGCTGGAAAAATATTTTTTTCAATACCATCAATATATAGTGTAAGACAAGTACAGTGGAACCTCGGTTCACGACCATAATTTGTTTCAAAGCTCTGGTCGTGAACCGATTTGGTCGTGAACCGAAGCAATTTCCACCGCAGGATTGTATGTAAATACAATTAATCTGTTCCAGACCGTACAAACTTTATGTAAATATATATTTTTTTAGTTTTTAAGCACAAATATAGTTAATTAAACGATAGATTGCACAGCGTAATAGTAAACTAAATGTAAAAACATTGAATAACACTGAGAAAACCTTGAACAACAGAGAAAACTAACACTGCAACAGTTCACGCTATAGTGCTAGGAACCACTCGTTAAAAACGCTTTTTTTTTAATGAGTTTTAAGCACAGATAAAAAAATGAACATTTGAAAAATCCGTAATTTAATAAACCGCCAAGAAAAGTAACATTGCCACAATGCACGCTATGAACTAATCGTTGTAAACAGAACTGAAAACAAAACCAAGCATTTTCTACCTTATGCGTCCAGTCCTCTTTCGCGAGCCTGGAGCGCCTGTGTATGTCTCTCTCTAGCACACTTGACATGGTTGATTTGAAAGAATCAAATGTTGGTTAAGGTTGCTGCAGCATCCAACAAGAAAGATGCTCTTGTCCCATCCCTATGGATCCCTCCATTGTTCAATAGAACAAATTGATATTAAAAATAAAGCAAAACTGTGTGAACTGTCACTACTTTTTGTGCAGGGAGCTGCTCACAAAAGATGATGAGAATATGCACTGACTGCTGATACAGGCTGTTTTGTAATCAGTCGTCATGCCACGTACTGTTTGAAAATTTGCATGCAAATAAACTGCAGAATATTTATTCTAAATAAATAACCAGCGTATCAAAACATATGAGCAAAGTTTTATTTAAAAAGTGTGCTGCTATTATTATCCATTCCCCTGTATACATTTTATGCTTATAAAAACCTTCAGGTTCAGGATAATCATAAAATAATACAGAAAATAATGTTGCTGCTTGCTGCTGCTAAGGCATTCAAAAATTATTGACCATAATTCCAGTTGTTATATAAATTAAAATTAAACACCATATTTAAACATCCTCCTTTCTAAATGGATTTCCATTATAATTTGTTTATAGCAAAAGAAACAAGCATAAGATTTACATTTGGCCCAGTGGAATGAAGAAAAAGGAATATCTGTGGTTAATAATTCAAATGAGCAATGAGCTGAAAAATATAGCAAAAAAGACATTTATTTCAGGTACTTCACATTCATTTTAAATAACAGTGGCATGATAATTTTGACAGCGTATTATTGCTTTTCTCTTAAATGTACTAAATGGATGTTAAATACCAAAATAGGTAGAAAGAGCAAAGAAAATGTACCTATCTAAACTACAACATCTGAGAGTGACGTGGTACCAGAAAGTAGGAGAAACAACACAGATTGGTTAGATTACTAAGGCATAAAATTGTCAATGATGACTACATAATGACATCCATCCATCCATTATCCAACCTGCTATATCCTAACTACAGGGTCACGGGGGTCTGCAGGAGCCAATCCCAGCCAACACAGGGCGCAAGGCAGGAAACAAACCCTGGGCAGGGTTTCAGCCCACCACAGATAAAGACATTCAAACAGAAATTATGTTGTGATACTAGAAGCTACTCTGCATTGAAACATTGCATTGGTTAGCAAACACCATGTGCTGGTTCTAAACTATGGAAAGCCTGGTGATCAAAGTATCTTTAAACGACTTTCCTCTCACTGACAAATGCAATTCTTTGGTTTACCACAACTTCTCTATGGGACAAGTCAAAGGCACATTCCTTTCTTTTTCCTAACAAAGTTTCTCTCCTATAAATCTGTGCATATTGATTGGCCAGAACGGAATTATTTTCAAATGTTTCATTTGCCTTACTATAACTACACTAACACTGGCTACTAAAAAGCAAAGGAATTTGTCACATCAAAAAAGTAATCCATATAAATCCACCCATTCCAATTAATACTTCTTTCACAATCTTCTACTTAGAAACGAGGGATTACAGAGACACAAGCACTGATACCCTGGCCTTACAGGACTGATGACAGGCACAAGAAAATGTCAAGCCAGTGGTTTAAAAGCCTTGGAAAACTGTAGGCTTGGGCTTATTTTGGTAATTTATTTGATTATCTTATTATTTCCTGAGTATGTAGGCAGGTTTCCACTGTGCTTTGTTCAGACCTATGATTTAAAGCAAGCAGAGCAGCTGCTGTTTTTGGGAGAGTTGAGCTGTGGTGAAACAGTACTGGAAACTTCGGCTTGCAGCAGGTCGCTTTCACTGGCAATGATGTGTTTCACCAGACATGTAGCTGCTTCTTCAATGTTTATATTCTCCTGCAGGTACAGAAAACATAACTGATTTTACTGACATGAATTGTTTTCTATGATAACTACAGGTTATTCAATTTTGCAATACATAATGGGAAAAACATTTGATATTACAGAATAAAACTTTACAAAACTGAACTGTAGCAGATAAAATACAGTATTTGAAATATTCAACATATAATAAAGATGTAAGCATTTCCAATAGTGAAACTCTAATTACACTTTAAAGAAGCTGGCATACAGTTGTCTTCATGTGCCTGTAGAAGAAATGGCAGCTAAATAAAGAGTATTATGATGTCTGAGACTTGAGTAGACAGGACTTAATTTAAGCAAGAATACTATTTTACATCTACCTTTTTAAATCCCCTTCAATAAGCCGATGCATTTTTGAGGTAAAATTAGCAGAACCCCACTTTTTTCTAGTTTTGAGTTTTGCAGTTTAAGGGATATAAGCAAACACAGGTGAATAACATACTGTAAGCAACATTATTTTAATCAATATTTTGCTGATACTTTTATTTTCATTAAATTGTATTTAGTGACTAAAGATTTTAGGTTGGCATCATATTTTACATGACTTTTTCTACAATTTTTATTTACATAATCTTAAGAATATTATAGCAGGTTCTAAACAGTCACGATGCACGGCCATAATTTTTAACTGTGCCACACCGACAGACACTTAACCCCTACAACTCTGTTTGACTTGATGCAACCAAATCAAACTGGCTTGGTTTTCTCTCAGCGAATCACAGGTTATGAGAGTAGGCTTTTTTTGTGTCTGTGAGTGTTAAAAGCCAAATGGCACTCAACTGGTAGTATAGGGCATACAAGGCCTACAAAGAAGGAAGAACAATGATGGCTACAAAAATGAAGAAAAGCTAATTTCATGGACTATGCAAATGGAGTAAAGTTGAAATCTGATGGACAATACAGATGTCCATTTGATGTTCTGTGTTTGTCTTATGACAAGAGAGCATAGGCTACTCCAAAAGCGAAGACTACCTGCTTGCTCTCAATTGTTACTCTTTACATTCATGCAGCACTTGTCTTCTTATTCTTACACGCTCCATATTGATTGGATGCCAAAACAAGGCAAGGGAATAAAATATTTGGAAATGGCCAATCAATTGCCACCTAGTCATATAATTTGAAATTCAGCAGCTCCAATCATTACATTTTTCTAAAAGTCATGTTGTATCCTGTATTTACTTTGGTACACAATACAACACATTTTTTTTTTGTAAAGCCCAAAATCATACAAGAAGTGCAGCAATGAGTTTAACAGGGATACGTCTTGACAGCCCCCCAGCCTTGACTCTCTAAGAGGACAAGGAAAAACTCCCAAAAAATCCTTGTAGGGTAAAATAATGAAGTCTAATTTATTTGTATACCACATTTTCAAAACAGTACATTTGCATTTGTATACATTCCTAAGAAAGAAAGCAGAAACAAACAAAGAAAAAGATAAAAACTAACAAAACATAAATCAACCTCTACCCGAGAGAAAGAGAGAAGACCCAAGATCATGGACAAAAATAGAATAAAAAAGGATCCTGTCCACTGATATGAAAGCTTACTTAAAATTCAATTTGTATTTCATCATTTTAAGCCCACCTGGGAGTTCACCAAACCCATGTGTGAATGGGTTAAGAGTGATTGTGACACCAAGGCGGTCTAATAGATATCTGGATATTTTTTATTCAAAATGATGTTAATTTGGTGCACTCCCAAAACACATTGCCCAGTGAGGCTGGAGCTAGAATGCAACACTCCTAGGTTGGATCTTGTCCTGGATACATTTTAGACAATTTTAATTGAGATAAATGTAATCGACAAAATACTTCAAGATGAATGATTAAATACTTTGCGCATATGGAGCTAGAGTGTATTCTCTGCAAGGCTGCCTTTAACCCATTTTCTGAAATGTTAAGTGAAAGATCCTTTTCCCACTGTACCCTAGGATCTTTGAAGAGAAGATTGAGGTGTTTTTATACATTATTGAGTAGCTGATCAGTACATCTTTGGGATAAAAGTGCATGGGAGTTGTGGTAAATTGGGTTTCTTTTAGCAATACTTCTAATTTGAAAGTAGAAGAAGAAATGTGTTGCTGGGAAGTTAAATGTGAAACCTAATTGTTCATATAATGCAAAAACATTACCTATATAAATTTCTCTAAGTGTTTTAATCCTGGACGCTTTCTGATGAATAAATACTGGATTAACGAAGTGCAAACTGCATTGGTCTCATATTCTGAGTGATTGATGGCCAATTAGATTATTAGTATATTGACAAAAATTAGTATTTACTGGGGCACAAAGCAGGGCATATAAAGAAGAACAGCAAAATTTTATTTCTGTTGGCTGGTGTAAATTCATCAATTTGTGTCAATTTTCAGGGCCCTCATGCATAAACGGTGCATACGCTCAGAAATGTTGCATAAGAACGTTTCCACGTTCAAATCGCGATGTATAAAACTTACACTTGGCGTAAAGCCACGCACTTTTCCACGGTACCTCATACCTTGTTGTACGCAAGTTCACTGCTCGGTTTTGCAGACTGGTGGCACCCAGCGTCAAAGCAGTGTTGCTGTTCCTGTGTGGTTACTCTTTATTTTCCTGACGCGGCTTTATATATATATACAGAGTCGGACCTCGCTAAATCGAACTCAAAGGGACCCGAAAAAAATTCGACTTACGGAGTTTACGAGTAAGGGAAAACGGCGTAATAGGCGCGGGTTAATCAAGAACATTATTTTTCCGACTTAATTAATATACAGTACAGTATAATCGTTTATTATATTGTCGTTTTATACGTATACATGTAGGCTACGTACCGGTACATGCATCTACAGTATGTACTATCGAACAGTGCAATGAAACAGGTTACATTTACAGAAAAAAAGTCTGTTAGCTTCGTTTGGCGTCAATGTGCCGATGCATCTCACTCGACAATCTCCTCAATCTTGTCAATGGACCGAAACACATTTTCCTCAAGATCCGGCGTAGATTCCAAGAATCTGTGCAGTATGTCAATAGCCTGCTCTGATGTCATCCAAGCTTTCTTATGGGCCTCGTAATGCATAGGTAGCGATTTCACATTTTTAAAGCATCTGGGTTTCAATGATTTCCCAATCAACAACGTGGACAATTTTTCTGAACCCACTCATGCTTGCGCTTAAAAGAAGAGTCACGCGCTCCTTACTTTTCTTTCCGCCATGGCAAGGTTCACCTTTGAAAGTCATTGTTTTGTCTGGAGAGCATTTGAAGAATAAACCAGTTTCGTCTGCATTGAAGACGTCATCAGGACTGTAATCTTGAACAATTTCTGGCAGTTTCTGTATCCAATGACTGCAATCTTCTTCTTGTACTTGTGCACTTTCGCCACATAGCCTATTAAGCACAATTCCGTTGTCTTTTCTTGAATTTGTCCAGCCAACCATTGCTGGCTTTAAATTCTGAATGGCCCAACTCTTTGGCAAATTCTTCTGCTTTTGCTTGCAAAAGCTTCCCGTAAATAGGAACATTCCTATCCCTTGCTTGCACAAACCACTTCAAAACGCATTGTTCAATGACGGGATACTCACATTCCCTCATCCTATTCTGATGGCCACATGACTTCTCACTGTACAGTTTCACAAAAGTGGAGAGCGTACTTGTGGGAATGCCGAATTGCTTTGCAATTTCCACTTTCTTCTTCTCGCCCTTTTCGACGGTTCTGATGACGGTAACTTTTTCCGCGATTGACAACGTTTTAAGCTTACACTTACCAGTTGCCATTTTCGGGGCATGTACCGTACGGGAGACTATGGAGAAGCACACAGGTACGAACACTATTCAAGGCTTCTCCCGACAAGAAGGGACGTGGATTATTCCAGCCACTCTCTTTAGTTTTCGGACACTTTTGGTCTCAAAATAGACGTCCTACCCTCAGAGAGTTGCTTAATCTCTTAAGGTAAGACTTTGCGTCCCTTTTCTTGGTTTTCTGGACCACGTGTTCTGAAATGTAGCCTCAGAATAATAACCCAAAGGCCTTTGAAAATTCAACTAACGGAGGATGGGAGCCGAAAAGTTTTCGAGTTGAGGAGATCTAAATACATTTGTTTTATGGGAATTTAGTCGGGGACTAACGAGTAATTCGATATAAGGAGGTTTTTGACTTAGGGAAGGTCGACTTAGCTAGGTCCGACTGTGCATATATATATATATATATATATATATATATATATATATATATATATATGTTGCTCCTCAAACCCTGTAGACAAACGTCCAAGACTCCAGGTAAAAGCACCAAGAAATATTTTTTTCAGTTTCAGTTAATTAATGTTACTCAAATGCACAAGAAGAATAAATTTCAAAAGAGAATACAGGATATTGCTGCGGCAAACATGCTATACTGAAGACAGACTTGCCAGTGTAAAGAAGAATCTGCTTGCAACCAAGACACAATATGACTCAAGTTTTAAAGGATATCATAATCAGCTTTTAAGCTCTTTTTCTGCTTCTTTAGGAGAACTAAAGATAAACAATTGATCATTGAACATTACTTTCAGTTTAGCTAGAAACAAGAAGCTACTGTACACCTGATTTCACCTTTGTATAAGCACTGTTTGATGCTTGTTTTGCAGCTGGTGAAGGAAAGAAGTTTGGGATGACATGAAGGCAGTGTGGTGTAGTGGTTAAGGCTTTGGACTTCAAACCCTGCCGTTGTGGGTTCAGATCCCACTTCTGACACTGTGTGACGCTGAGCAACTCCCTTGACCTGCCTGTGCTTCAATTGGAAAAACAAAAATGTAACCAATTGCATCATCATGGATAAAGGCATAAGACAAATAAGTAAATATAAATGAATATGGCTGTTTTCAAACATAATCTCTTTCAGTCTGAGAATTGACAACAAATTTTCTTCATCCCATAGTTTTTTAAATCGAACAGTCTGGCTTCTAGGCTTTGAGGCATTTGATCCATGTATGTGATAAGCAGCTAATATCTCTATTAGCTAATATCTAATAGTGTCATAATTGAAGTCTTCTCTTATTATTTGGAAAAATAATTCAACCATGAATTTAACTAGATTTAGACTTTCACGGTTTTCAATTAATCCTTAGATTCTGAAGATGTTCATTTATATTTGTCTTTAAATATTGCTAGTTTATCACAAAGAACTTTGCATTTGGATTGTACAGCAGTTGCCTTTTTGTCAGTGGCAAATATCAATTGTTCTACTTCTTCAATAATGAGTTGTAAATGTTTATTTCTTCCAGGTGAGCACCAAGCACTATGATTTTATCCTCAATTTTGCTCACATTTTCCTGTATTTTTCTATCAATTTTTGATCGATTTTCATTTAGCTTTTCACCAAAGGTATTGCTTTAACATACATCTTGATTTTGTCCTGATTCATCTTATCTATTCTGCTGTATCATCCTGCTATATGATTCTTTATATCCTTTATAACATTTTTATATATTTTATATTTACTCTGAGTGTGGTATTCAATACATTCAAATCAGACAGCACATTTTCTTGCCCATCTTCTCTGTGCACCAAAGTTTCATATTCAGTTGCAGTTGATGCTTTTGACTCCCAGCGTATGATGGTAATAGTTCAGATATACCACTTTAACCCAGCCTCATTCTGCATTTTATTCCCACATTCGCTGTCGGTCAGAGCAGATGCTGTATTGTGAGGTCCTGGCTGATCTATTGCTTCGTCTGTCTCTTCCTGCTCAGTATGTGGCAGGTCGTATCATGAACTTGAGACTGGCTTAGATATTGATGAAACTTTAGCTATTTTTCCCTTTTCTTTCTTACCCCTTGGTTTCCTGCTCATGTTTTTAATACTTGTAAGTGATTCCTCTCAGGTTAATTAAATAAGAAACAGCTCAAATAGATTCATAAAGAAAAAAGCTAAATAACACCATTGTCAACAGAGAACCGCCTCAGATACCATCTCTCGCAATAGATGAAACTTGTACTCTTTGTCTGTATAGTCTATTTTTTTCAGGTTTTCACATTCTTCCCAAATCTGTGTGTTTCCGCATGTTACGTCACAACCTAAAGGTGGATATATGACTCTAAACTGTCCCAGTATGAGTGAATGTTGTGCGGTGTGTATGTCAGTGAGAAAGACTTGCATCCCATCCAGGGTTTGCAGCAGCTCTAAACCCAGTGTTAGGGTCAGTCCTTTAAAATGGATGGAGAGACAGATGTAATTTTTCTGAAAAATCAGCTTATGAAAAAAATAAAATTAAGTTAAAAATATTGTCATTTTTTTATTAATGAATTAAATAGTAACTTAATTAAATGTATGGTCATAATGTGAATGGGCATTGCTATGGTCTGGCAGACCTGTGCAGGGTTGGTTTCTGCAGCACTGTGCCTGTTGTTGTTCAGTTAGGCTGTACCCCCTCAAAATCCTGAACTGCATTATATGGATCTGGAACTGTTACAATATTTTATGTTATAAATGATTAAATGGATGAACATATTTTTATAACTGTTTTATATGTTTGATAGTGCTTGATGACTTTTAGGGATCTCACACTGAAGCAGTACTATTGATTTGTTCTGTCATACGTTTTCTTAACCTGCTTATCTGTGACTGTACATGAAAACAGACTGTAGTCAAAATGAAGACACTGATGACAGGCGTTTAAAATGAAGTGGTGTCTCCTAATGATGACACACTCAGAAAGCCTTGACTTACTAGCTAGCAGCAACACTATGCCAGCTCCATTTACAGGATGTGGCAGAAATATGTGACCTTTTTGCTCTAATCACACACACAGACATGACAGAAAATGAGGGCATCTTATGCAGTTATGCATTCTGGTAACTAACATGCACACAGGAGGGACAAGGACAAAATCAACATGATGCCATCCCCACTGCACACATTTTGTTCTATGACTGTCATAAATGTAAGTTAAGACTGCTATAAACTTTTTGAAAAATACTGTAAATGGAAGTCTGTCTGGCACAGCAAAGGAATTTTGTATGATCGTTAGCCATGGCAGAAAGTGCCCATAGAATGAAGGAGGTAGCAGCACAGACATGGCTACAATGTACCCTAATGTATACAGGTATAATATTTATATCTGCCGACTCCATCTCTGCATGTGGGTTCCAAAAGTGGAAATTTTCACAAACATGAAAATAACCAGTTTTATAAAGCTTCTTTTATCCTTAAAGGGATATTGAGGCCTCCAGCATGTAGGCAAACTTTCTTCTTGCACATTCTTAGCAGGATTTCAGCAGAGTAATTCTGTACTTCATCTGAAGCATGGAAAGAGAGGTGGGATTATGTCCTGAATCTTTCTGTGGCTGAACTTAGACAACAATTAAAAAATATACAGACAAGAACTTCGAGCAACTTTAAATGAGACATGCAACTCAAGAAAACATCAATAGCTTATTAACAGTACAGTGAAATTTACAAGATTACTAAAAGTAAAAGACATAGCATACAGTGGTGTGAAAAACTATTTGCCCCCTTCCTGATTTCTTATTCTTTTGCATGTTTGTCACACAAAATGTTTCTGATCATCAAACACATTTAACCATTAGTCAAATATAACACAAGTAAACACAAAATGCAGTATTTAAATGATGGTTTTTATTATTTAGGGAGAAAAAAAATCCAAACCTACATGGCCCTGTGTGAAAAAGTAATTGCCCCCTAAACCTAATAACTGGTTGGGCCACCCTTAGCAGCAATAACTACAATCAAGCATTTGCGATAACTTGCAATGAGTCTTTCACAGTGCTCTGGAGGAATTTTGGCCCACTAATCTTTGCAGAATTGTTGTAATTCAGCTTTATTTGAGGGTTTTCTAGCATGAACTGCCTTTTTAAGGTCATGCCATAGCATCTCAATTGGATTCAGGTCAGGACTTTGACTAGGCCACTCCAAAGTCTTCATTTTGTTTTTCTTCAGCCATTCAGAGGTGGATTTGCTGGTGTGTTTTGGGTCATTGTCCTGTTGCAGCACCCAAGATCGCTTCAGCTTGAGTTGACGAACAGATGACCGGACATTCTCCTTCAGGATTTTTTGGTAGACAGTAGAATTCATGGTTCCATCTATCACAGCAAGCCTTCCAGGTCCTGAAGCAGCAAAACAACCCCAGACCTTCACACTACCACCACCATATTTTACTGTTGGTATGATGTTCTTTTTCTGAAATGCTGTGTTCCTTTTACGCCAGATGTAACGGGACATTTGTCTTCCAAAAAGTTCAACTTTTGTCTCATCAGTTCACAAGGTATCTTCCCAAAAGGCTTGGCAATCATTGAGATGTTTCTTAGCAAAATTGAGACGAGCCCTAATGTTCTTTTGCTTAACAGTGGTTTGCGTCTTGGAAATCTGCCATGCAGGCTGTTTTTGCCCAGTCTCTTTCTTATGGTGGAGTCGTGAACACTGACTTTAATTGAGGCAAGTGAGGCCTGCAGTTCTTTAGACGTTGTCCTGGGGTCTTTTGTGACCTCTCGGATGAGTCGTCTCTGCGCTCTTGGGGTAATTTTGGTCGGCCGGCCACTCCTGGGAAGGTTCACCACTGTTCCATGTTTTTGCCATTTGTGGATAATGGCTCTTACTGTGGTTCGCTGGAGTCCCAAAGCTTTAGAAATGGCTATATAACCTTTACCAGACTGACAGATCTCAATTACTTCTGTTCTCATTTGTTCCTGAATTTCTTTGGATCTGGGCATGATGTCTAGCTTTTGAGGTGCTTTTGGTCTACTTCTCTGTGTCAGGCAGCTCCTATTTAAGTGATTTCTTGATTGAAACAGGTGTGGCAGTATTCAGGCCTGGGGGTGGCTACGGAAATTGAACTCAGGTGTGATAAACCACAGTTAGGTTATTTTTTAACAAGGGGGCAATTACTGTAGGTTTGGATTTTTATTTCTCCCTAAATAATAAAAACCATCATTTAAAAACTGCATTTTGTGCTTACTTGTGTTATATTTGACTAATGGTTAAATGTGTTTGATGATCAGAAACATTTTGTGTGACAAACATGCAAAAGAATAAGAAATCAGGAAGTGGGCAAATAGTTTTTCACACCACTGTATATCAAGCGTATGATACAGTGCTGCTGTTCACCCCATCTTGCCATGAGGCAAAAGCCAAAGGCACAGGGAAAATCATTAAGGAAAGGAATTCCAGATGCCACTGGGGTTTTTCTTTTCAGGAAAGAACCAGAAACACTGCAATGGGAATGTGTCAAGGATGGGCACAAAATGTGCTGAGGAGATTGCCCATTGCAATGGTATCAACAAGAAACAACGGATCCTCTCTTTTGTTCAGTTGACCAAATACAAAAATAAATGAGACGAGGTAGCAAAGCCTCAGTTCACTTCTAACTGCAAGGAAATATTTCTGCCTGGTGATTCAGATCTCTAATCTTTAGAATTGGTAGAACAAGAGATGAGTCTTTGAACACCCTATAATCTGTTTGTTTTACATTGAGCTGCTTCTTTTTAGATCATTAAAGGCATCTCTGGCATTCTGGTTTGTAAAATACAGTGAAACACTTTGTGTTCTGAATGCCAAATATTTTAAATTATTTTCAACTTTGTAATACTATTAACTTCCTTAGTGTTAACCCTAATTAAGGATTTGGGCTAGAAATTCTATGTAATCACAGTTAAATCTGAGCCAGACTGAGGGCGAGAGAACTGATCTGTTTTAACAGTGTTAAACTGGAGTAATTCTCAGGACAGTATTCTGCTGCCATCTACTGTGTTGGATAAAATATAATGCTGCAAAAAAAAATCATGAATATTTCTATAAGTTTTGGTACTCTAAGGCAAGTCATCACTATTCATGACTGGGGCGGCGACTTCAACCAAAACACAATGGCGTGTAAACGACAAACTGTAAAGCCAGTTTAAGAATAAACTGAACCGTGTGAAACGAGCCCCGGACACAGACAGGAAGACATGTTATTATGCACCACCACACGTTTATTTACAGTATTTACAAAGTTGTTAAAGTGCACCACAAAACCCCATAAGTCCCCAAAGTCCAGGCCTCTCACACACTCTGCCTTTCTTCGGGCCGCCTCCACTCTCGCTTCTCCTGCTTCATCCTCATCTCACACAACTCCAGCCTTGAATGAAGGGAGATGGCCCCTTTTATCCATACCCGGATGCGCTCCAGGTGCTTCCCGGCACTCTCCCGCCGACACGCCCTAGTGCCGGCTGTACCCCCAGAAGCACTCTGAGTGTCCCTGCTTCTCTTCCCCCAAGCACTTCCTGGTGTGGCAGAAGTGCTGAGGTCCAGGGCTCCCAAGGCATTGGGGCGCTCCCTTGCGGTGACCACAGGACCCTCCAGGGTTGGGCTTCCAAGCCCTCTACCCGTGGCCCCCAACACAACCAGGGCGGTCGCCCCCTCATGGTTTGGAGGAGGCGCAAACTCTCCTCCGGTCCTCCTGGGCGTCCTGGCTGGGTACCACCCCCAGCCGTCCACCACAATCGTTACTTGAATCAAGCGATAGTTTTGACAATGTGAAGGTCATCAGATGTTAAAATGGATTGTGAAACTGATGCATACGGCTCTGATATGCCTGATGACTTCAGTCACATAAACCTGCAGTGGGGTGCAAGGAGGTGTGTGGCAAAATGATTGTGATCTAGAAGAAAGACATTTGTACTGTTCACTATGTGACCACTGTCATTGTTCGTGCAGGGGGAAATGTGGAAGTCAATGAAGCTTTCTCTCTGGTAGCCTACAATAACACAAGGGGTGTGGTGATCATGTAGATCAGGCACTGACTTTCTACCCTCTCATGCACAAGCAGCAGAAAAACATTATAAGAAATGTGCATAACGAAACACACTTCTACTGTTACGATTGCGACACTGGGCTGAACTTTGGTGAATGTTTCGAAACATATCACAGGAAGGATGTGTGCTAAATCAGCATCAGTTCAGCAGTGGACACTAGACCTAACTTTTCTACTTTATTTATGTTGACATTTTGATATTTACATGTTTCTGTTACATGTAATGAAATTACTTTCATTTTGAAAAAATTCTCTGTTTTTGATTAGTTTTTATGTGGGTAAACATAATGCTAAGGAGGTAATGATGCTTTAGAATGAGTTGCTGTTATAAAAGATACACATAAAAACTGCACATTTTTCAGTTTCTTTAAAGTAAAATATACTTTTATCTACTGACTTGAACTTATAATATTGTAATAGAAATGAAAGATTGAGCAATGAGAGAGGCAATGTAAGTCATAGGGTGAATACTCTCTTTTTTGGGACATACTGGGTACAGCCTTTTTGGGAGGTTTTTGGAGACACAAAGGGACTTCTCTGTCAAATAAACAGACATGAAAGAAATGCAGAAGAACTAGCCTCTCCCCATGTGTACTCAAGACGGATATTAATTTGTGTGTCTGGGATAGTCTTCTTCCTTTTTGTAAAGCAACCTTTGCCTGGCTTGCACTCTAAATTTCAGCTGAATATCAGAAATATTAATTAAAGATGAGATGACATGTCTACAAACCAGTGTCATACCTAAAAGGAAATTCATCTTAAGTGCACAAGCTGATCTCTCACTCTGATGAACACCCATCTATAAGCAGTCATGTACCTGGTAAGTGGAAGTGGGCCTTGATCTAATCAGCTGAGGCAATACCTTTACTTAAAAAGTAGGTGCAGGCATCTCTTAATTCTCTTTAGAAGCTGAAAGCATTCTCTCAGGAGCCAGAAAACTCACTACTGCATCTCTTTGGGAATTGAAGGCAATCTTTGTGGGCATTGAACCTACTCTCTTTTTTATATCTTGCATGAAGAAGGGGCCTGAGTTGCCTCAAAAGCTTGCATATTGTAATCTTTTTAGTTAGCCAATAAAAGGTGTCATTTTGCTTGACTTCTCATTAAGTTATAGGAGATAAACCCTCTGTAATCACTATGCACAAATTTGGAAAATTCAGTATCTATAAGATCCACTCCTCAAACCTTAAGCTCTGTTACAGTAACTGAACACAACCCTGGGGGAAGAGGCTTTACTTTGAGAAAGGAATTTCAGTACCTAAACTCTTGTGCCAGAAAGATTCACAAAGAGCAAACAGCTTTAATAAAAATAATAATAATACATTTTATTTATATTGTACCTTTCCCATGCTCAAGGCACTCCACAGAGTTTAAGAAAGAATGGCAGGGTATACAGTATTTAGCATTGTACTAAACCAAATAAATAAATAAAGAAAAGTAAGATAGTAAATTCAGAGAAAAGCCTAACAGACAACATAATTGGTGATCAAGCACACACACATACAGGTTACATGAGCATCTTGACATAGAGGTAGACTGAGAGAAGGGTAATAAAGTCAGGTAGAGCTAAAAGCCTTCCTGAACAGATGAGTTTTGAGTTGTTTTTTAAAAGAATTCATGGAGTCAGCAGATCTGATCAATTTCGGTAGGTCATTCAACACTCAAAGCAAGCTGAGGAAGACAACATCACCCCACAGAAACGAGTGAAGCACCACATGACAAAGACAAACAGTGTCTTCCATCTTAAACTGGATAAAACAGAACCCAGAAACCATCGAACATCTTAAAATCTTGGTGCCAAAAACTGCTTTACTTGTGACAAGTCATGTAAAACTTTAATTCCTATAAGCTTTTACCTAATTTGGAGACAATTAAGCCTTCAGTTGCATTCTAATGGCTTAGTTCTTTATCACTCATGCATGCACATCAAAGCAAGAGTAATCTTACCATGACATTGTGCTAAAAGTCAAAAAGTGAAATGCTAATCAGAAAAGTATAAATTCAAGAAACAGGAAAACCTCTAAACAGACTAAGTGCAGGGTCTTCTGTGTTATGTTAGTCTGTTTTGCACTCCATTGTTTGTGTTGTTATATAAGCAGTTTTCATGTTTCTGTAATCCTTGTTTTTATCAATACATTGTATTATTCTGTTTCTTTAACCAAATGTGTTTCAATGACTGTAATGCACAGTACAGTACATCTAACACCCTGTATACAGAAAAAGGAAAGGAAAATAAACTGGGAGCTTTATCAAAACAGTCTCATTAATTACTGGCATTGCTATAAGCAAAGTGAATAATTAATTAACTGATTAGTATCAATTAAACAATCAAAGGTCAGTTTCCACCAGGAAGGTGCTACATTTTTAAGTTATGCTTCTTGAATTAATTCAGAAAATTGTGTCTTTGCTGTTTGCTGGGATTTACTAACCAATTCCATTTTCCAACTTGCCTATCAATTTCGTGGTTGAACGAACCTGAACCTATACCAGTGGGACACTCCTACACACATGGACAATTTATAGTCATCTATTAACCGTCAAGGTAAATTGAGGCATTTTTGTGATTGTGCAATGTTCTGACATTTGAAAATTATAAACAGCAGTTCTGAACATGTGCATATAATTTAATAAGAAAAACATACTAGTCAATTGTAACAAATCTTCTTTGAACACTAAACCATGTTCATCAAGGTCTTGAAAATTTAAAGATGCCAAAATAGTTCCGCGAATACAATCAGAAGGGAAATTAAATAGCTAAAAATGTATTTTTTATTGCATCTAATCTTTTTTATGAAAAGGTGGCATTGGGTGAGCCAAAAGTGTTTCTGTGTTGAATATGTAGTGGGGTGAGGCATTCTCACATTAGCTGCTGTATTCACACCTGACCGCCCCAACCTTGACACAAAAAAACGCTAATTTTTACAATCCTATAAATTTACACCGGCTTTTACAGACACAAATCAAATGTATGTTTTTATTGTATAATATTAACAATAAGAGCAGCTCACTACTCAAAACGGTAAATTTGCTGGGGAGCTGGTTTCGAACTCACAACATCTGGATTATAAGTCAAATGATCTTACTGCTACACCATGGAAGCTGTCGTAGTGTACTTGCACCTTTTGTGAAAGTGTTTATTTGATATTTGGCCATCAGCTTTCATACATTATACAGTTGATGTCTACATTTTGTCATTTATTACTAAAACATGAAAAACGTTTCTGTTTTAACAATGTTTTTACATAGATTGTTGTAGACACAAAAAACACATCAAATTATTTCCCCTTGCAATTGTGGGTAGCTCACTCCCAGATAATCAATCACGGAACTGGGAGAACTTCTTGCCTGTTCTGAGGCGGAGGGGTGGATGGTATAGTAGGCTGCTTGGGCTTATCGACACATTTACAAGTCAAAAGAGAATGACGGAGAGGTGCGAAGGGATTTAAGGTGGGCTGGATTTACTAGTTAATTCATTGGCTCTGGTAATTCTAGCGTTAAAAAGGAAAGGTGGGTGAAGATGCTTCAGCACGTCATAAATGCCCAAAGCTATGCCCTTTCTTGCCTCCAAAACAGTATCTTTTCCCAGCTCAATGTCATTGTAGTGAGGCAGATTATAGAAAAAAGTAAACTGATTCTGCCCAAGATACTGTATTTGCACATGCCTGGGTTTACAGCTAATTAAACTTTAATATTATGTTTCTTTCCATAATGTGCAATCATAACTATGCTGGCTAGAGACGTTAAATACGGCATGTCTTAAACTCCATAATATACCATTTCTCTTCAGACACATCATTATTATCTAAAACTGCCTTCCTAATGTAAAACCTCTTTAAAAAAAATCACAAAATAATATCTGTTCATGGTACTTGTATCGTGGAGTTTGTAATAAAATTCACATCTAATTTAAACTGTGTAGAGGGACTCAATCACATCTTATTAGGAAAAGTTGAATTTGTCAGATATGTATCTTCAAAAATTAACCTCTTTATTATAATTAATTCTACTTCAACAGCCCCTGGAGCAACTTTCTGGGACTCATCTGAAACATTCCTAAGGGATCAAGTAATACACTTTTCATTTAAAAAGAAGACTACAAACTAGAGGGATAGCAGAATTAATTGATCAAATCTTTAAATGTGACAATGAATATTCCAAACCTAATAATATTATTTGTCAAATCTTAGCATTGAAAATGGGCAAATTCAGCTGGCATATTCATCATCAATTTTGGAAATATGACTGATTTTGTTTACCTTCTGAAGTGATTTTTTTTTTTATGAGATATATTTGTCACATCAGTTATGATTTGTTTCCCAGAGATATTTGTTTATTTGTTGGATATCTTTTGAGTTACAGGAGTGTTGACAAAAATTAAGTTGAAGGTTATTCCCATCTGGTGACACACCTGATGAAGGCTACACAGCCAAAATGTTGTGTTTTCTAACGTTTTTCTTGTTAGCTTAGAAATAACATTTACCTTTTTTCCTTTGCACACTGAAACAACTCTTAATTAACTTAATTAAACTTAAACTCTTTATTCTATAGTAGTGGTTAATCAATTTTCAATTGATTTCAGTTTCCAATTGATTTTCAGTTTCCAATTTAATTTATACTTTTAATTATTTTATTTGCGTTGGGCTGGCACTCTGCCCGGGGTTTGATTCCTGCCTTGCGCCCTGTGTTGGCTGGGATTGGCTCTAGCGGACCCCCGTGACCCTGGAGTTAGGATTATTTTACGGGTTTCTTTCATTTCTTAATTTCTACTTTCTGGCTTTGAAACTAGTTGCATTCTTTCATTTTATTAATGAAACATGTAAGGGGTCCCAAGCTCATTTTTTGCTCCTTTGAGATCTGATCATGAATATTCTCCAGTTAGGTGCATAAACATTTGCCAGAACTATCTGAATTCCACTCAGTTTTCCCCATTCTATTAACACTACTAACATTAACATGGTAACCCCTCTGAATGACAAATATTCTCATCAGTTACAAGCAGGTATGAATAAGTATTCCTACTCTGTTTTTGTTTCCACAATAGGAAAGCAGTATCCTTTCTTCAGGCTAGGTTGTTCTTTAATATTTAAATATGTAACCTATAGAAAGGTAATATCTGTATTTAAGAGCTAAGATGCGGTATTACCTTTTCAATTCAAAGTGTAGACCTTTGCCATTTTTCCTTTGTTCCTAAATCCCACCTTCCACTCCATTCCTGCCCAAATAAAATTAAGATTCCAGTTCTCTATCATTCCCATAACAACCTATGCTAAAAACATAGGATTCATTTCCATAAAACTCCAATGTTCCATTAAAGCCTTACAAAAACAGTAAAGCCTTTTCCTACTAATGAGTGACATAGTAAAGACTTCAAGAATATTTTAAACAAATAATTAATAATACTATTAATAGCCTTATAAGTCCAAGAGTGGTAGTTTGCAAAGAGCAGGGCACAGAAATTTAAAATTCTTAGACACTAATAGAAAGTAGTATTAAAAGTTAAAATATAGAAGCCATATAAATTCATAAATAATTTCAGCCAGAGTATTATCTATAATGTTACTACAATCAAATTGAAATAGCAGACTTTGAATCTTTAATAGTAATCTTAAGAAAATAAATTTACTAAATTAAGGGCAAATACACACACAATATGTTCAGCGCTTAGGATTTATAGATTTATCTTTGTGACTCTCTACCCTGAATAGAATATCAATGACTAGGTCTGTATTTATTTAGTCATTTACATGGATTTTTGAGGTCTTCTATTCGCTTACCCTTGCTTAGTCTGTAAAGACAAATTGTTAGTTTATTCCTGACTAATGTATTCATTGTTTTAATTCCTTTAGAATTTATTTTCTTTTGCAATTTCAGTGCTTTAATACTGCAAAATGCCTTTCTTTCTCCTGTTAGACAGCAAACTTTCCTTATTCTGAAACTGTAAGGACTAAACTTGTGAACAGGTTGTAAACTTTTGTAAACAGGTGATCGCTATGGTCTTTCAGTTACTGTATTTTCTTTAATAGCATTTGACAGAACTTGGTAAAAAAAACCAACATGATTCTACAAATTTTCCATTTTTCTGATAATTTTTAGATTCTTTTTCTGCATTGTCTTATTTGCCATTTGCCCTACTCTTTCCACAACCGATGTGTACATATTTTTTACTTTGTACTTATTTTATGCATCATTAGGTTCTCTGTGCAATTATATGTCTCCTTCAGGATCCCGACTTCTCTTTCTATGCATCTTCTTTTTTTTCTTTTGAATCATCTTTTGTTAACTAAATTGTGTTCTAGTCTTACTTCCTTGTGAAACTGCCCAAGCTCCTCAAATGCCCAGTGTTTGGAAATTATATTCTATTGTGGTAGAGTTGAGGATGTAGATGACTCATAGATCAGAGATCTAAATACTGAATGATATGGTTTACCTCATTGTCAGTCACCTAGCTTGACCATTCAGGTTAGTTTACTGCTGTTCTACTGCTGTAAGTTGTCAAACTCCATGAGCCTTGCTAGTATTTCCTCAGTAACTGTCTGATTGTATTTTCATATCTTAAATGCCAGGTTTAGTCATTCCTTCCTTCAGGTTTCATTTGTCTTTTTGTATCTGCTTTGGAGACAATATGCACTCTGCACTTTAGGCAGTCTGCGGAGAGCACTTAGGTACAGTAAGTATAAAAAACTAAGCTAAATATTGAACAAAATAATTATGTGGTCTTAGGACATTACTACTTGAACTTGTATGACATTTAGAGAAGGCAAGCTAGTTCATAAAACTTTACATCAAGTAAATATTTGTTTTTCTCTAAATAAATAAAACATTGCAGACCAATTTTATTTCTCTAATTATAATAGCAGCATTTTGAAAGTACAGCCATTCATGGTATTCCTCAATAAAAATAGGTTCATAAAGTGCAAACCATTATCCTTTAATCCCCAATGCCTGTACAATGTAATTCATACATTTTCTGAAACAAAATCCCCTCAAGTATCATTATCACTGAATGTAGAAAAAGCTCAGTGTGCATTTCAGTATTATTCTTGATGATGTTACGAAGTGGCCCTGGTTCAAGCTTGACTCTAAAATACTTCATGAGGTTGGCATAATGAATTATGAGTGTAATAACATCCCTTTGAATATTATTATTATTATAATATTTGTGGTAAAGCGTTACTATTAGTATCACAACACCTACATGACTGCCATTTGTCCGACTGTTATGGGTCAAGTTTCTTTTTAATTTTTTCTAGGTTTTTCTGGAGGTAAAAAAACAATCCAGATGTCTTCTAGTTTCTTGATTCGAGGTTTCACTTTAGAAACTGCAATCGCTGTAAACACTTTTTTTAAAATGAGTTTTAAGCACAGCGGAAAAAGAGGAACAATTAGAACAAATCCGAAATTTATTTAAAAACCAACCACAAGCAACCAAAAAAGTAACACTGCACGAGATCACGCTATTAGCCTTACAGCCCGATCGCTGTACTGTACAGTACAGTAAACAATTTTTTTAAAAATGAGTTTTAAGCACAGGGAAAAAAAAGGAACATTTGAAAAATCTGTAATTTAATAAACCACCAAGAAAAGTAACATTGCAACAAATCACGCTACGAACCACTCCATGTAAACACTTTTTTTTTAATTGAGTTTTAAGCACAGGGAAAAAAACGAACATTTGAAAAAAGAGAAAAGTAACATTGCAACAATCCACGCTAGGAACTGAAAAATTTACTTTTGAAAAATCCGTAATACAAAAACCATAAACCACCAAGGAAACTAACCTTGCATGAGTTGAGTTCTGGCATTAAGTGAGGAGGAACTGGGTGGAGAGGAGGTTACAGTTTTGAGGGAGAGTCTGGCTCCGCGATGGAGGGATGTTTTCCTTCAGATGTTTTCTCTCTTGTGATTTCTTGGGTTTCTGGTGTTTTTAGCTATTTAGCTGGCGGGAGCGAAAGCCTCATGCAGCCATTCCAAAAACAAAGTCCTTGTGACCCAACCCTTCGTGTTTGCCCTCCACATTACTGGCAGTCTGGCTTTGTTTATATTGTGCTGCTTGAAAGCACCAGGGTTCTCAAATTGGTAAATGAGTAAACTGGTAAACAGTTTTTCCACCTCTTCCAGTACTTGAAGCCTCTGCCTGGTTAATGCTGTAACTCCTTTTACAACATCAGCTTCTTTAATAGATTCTTTCTGCTTTAGAATAGTCGAAATCGTAGATTTTGACTTCTTGTACTCGGCGGCAAGATCAGTAACACGAACGCCACGCTCAAACTTTTCAATAATTTCTTTCTTTACTTCGATTTCAATTTTCTTCAAAACTTTCTTCTCACCACTCTTCACTTGCTTAGAAGTCATGGTTAACTGCAAAAGCACACAAAATACTGTAGAGCACAAAGAGATCACAGGTAAAGCACACACGTCTGACTGAGAACAATGAACAGGGAGCGGCTCTGCTTAAATACAGTAATCGGCGCTTATGAACCAGCAGGCCAGGCAGTCACGCACGTGCAGGCTCGCTCTCTCTCTCTCTCCCTCTCTCAGCAGCACGCACCCTCCCCCTCTCTCTCAGCAGCAGGCACGCACGTCTGACCGAGAACAATGCAACATGTACGGAAATCATCAGCGAGCACAAACCGAAAGGGAAACTGGTTTTGTTTGTATACCGAGTGTGTGGTCGTGAACCGAGGCAAAAGTTTGGCAAATTTTTTGGTCGTGGACCGAGTTGTACGTGTACCGAGACGTTACTAGAAAAGCTTATTGATAATTAGCAGTTTCAAGGGCGGATATTGTCTGGTTAGATTTTTTAATTCAACAATTGCATGATACATAATTTATGTTCTCCGATGTCCAAAATGAAGCTGTCACTCTCTCTCTCTATTCCTGATGTGTCTTAACTTCTGAAGTTCCATCCTATGTTGTTCCTTCTCTGTATTTCAAATGTGGCATTATTTATGTTAAAATCCTATATGGGGTTCTGGGACGTGACATTACACATATTGGAATGGCTAGCTGCTCTAGTGATTAATTTTCATCCTGTGCATTTCAGTTTTATCATTATGTTGTAAAGTGACTGAAACAGATACATTACAATACAGAAAGAAAGTATATAGAGGATGCTTTCAATGTAAATTGCCCCTGTAGTTAAATTGCCTTAAGGATCCTGGAAATTTCTTTGTAAATCAGATCCTTTATAGTTCATCTTGGTTCGTTTAAACAAAATTAAAACTTATTATAAGCGATTCTGTTGTTTCAAAATATGACAATTTTATACTCAATCAGGAAGTGATATTGTAGTATTCAATTCTGTACCATCATACTCTAAAACAGTTTCTAACCATTTGCCATTAAACTTTGACTCCAATATAATCATTTACTTGACATGTGAACGGGACGCAATCATGTAAGCACATGCAATACTAAAGAGTATTTACTAGAAATTCAGTTTTGTTGTCTTATTGTTACTTGTTCTGTCTGATATATTGTACTTTTATACAGTATCTGATATTTATTACAGATTACAGATTACATATTTACATATTTATCTCTATTTGTAATTGTCATTACTCTGCTTAGTAATATTTTTCTGCTATACGCTTCATTTTCGCTACATGTTATCTGAAACACATTATTTTCATTATACTTCACTGTACAAGTATGATTAATTGAATTAAATGCATAATATTTTCTTTGTATGAAGTTTAGAATAATAATTAGTTGCCCAAAGTTCCAACATTTTTTAAGATAATGAGAAATTATATCTTAATAGGCATGATACCTGTATTTGTGTACAATGTGAACAAACTTATTTTCATTAATGCTTAAAAGTGTAAGTGATATTGCTGGACCACTCATAAGAAGCCAGGTTATGAATAAAGAAAAACTTTCCCATTAAATGGTTAACAAAAGATCGTGCAGGTACACCCCCTAAAAGGCAGGATTACTACAAATTAAAAAAATACATGTAAGACAATCCAAAAACAAGTATGTTTATTGTTCATTAGCAGTCATAATGTTTAGAATCTTCTTTGTCTTTTAGGAAATAAAATGCTTCACAGCATCCACAATAAAGATAAGCTGCCACTGAACTTACAGGTGCAATATTTTTCATCACAATAATAACATTTTTTTACTCAGACTGCACTAACCATTATTATTTGACAGTTAAATGCTGTCTAACCACAATACTGTATAACTACATTTCTGTAGTTCTGTACTGTACATTTCTGCAATATGCATGTATCATTTCAGCCAGTAAAACTAAAAATGAAACTTTTTCCGATGTTTTCAATCTCTTAATACATTAACAGGACTGCACTTTATTCATTCATTTGCAGAATTAGATGCCAAGCAGCTTTACCTCTCATTAAAAAGCAGTTAAAAGAGAAGGGAGATGGAAATTGAGTAAATTATTAGGTACACCTGCACAACTGCTTTTCATACAATTATCTAATCAGCTGTCACCGGTCAAGGTTATGACAAAAGTCAAGTGGAAGTACTTGGGTGACCACCAGGCCATCCTGTTTATTTCAAAAACAAAACAATTAAAAATAACAAGTGCTCAGTGGTGCAGCAAAATGACAAAAGCAAAATTTAGCCATTGGCTGAGGTTCTAATGGCTCTCAAGAATTGTCAGGCTTCAGGGAAAGAGCTCCATAGTGCAAGTGACTCATCTCCTGAATGAGTCAACTCATTCAGGGACTGCCTTGCTTGTATAGCTACTGGACTGGAAGGGGTGGCGTCAGTTGGCCTCAGTAGGCATCTTCTCTGAGCTGTGGGTGACAAAAGAGACAGGGGAGTCATCGATCACATCCCCTGGTGTTTGTGGATGGTAGTGCTTACCTCTGACAAGCCTAGAAGTTGATACAGCCAATCATGTGGCAGCAGTTCAAATCATACAGTTATTCAGATACAGATCAGGAGCTTTAGTTAGTAGTGTTCACGTCAAACATCAGAATGGAGAAAAAATGCTTTCAGTGATTTTGGCAGTGGCATGATTGTTGGTGCCACACGGGCTGGTTTGAGTATTTCGATAACTGCTGATCTCCTGGGATTTTCACACACAACAGATTCAAAAATCTACTCAAAATTGTACTGTAAAAAAGTTAAAGTTCTGAAATAGATTAAGAAAGAAGCAGAAAAAAAAGAAGAATGCCATAAACAAATGAAACAATTTTTGCACAATAACATGTAGGGATTAAAAATGTAGCTGTTACAATCACCCACACTGAAAAGGAGCAATGAATAGGATAAGAGCTGATTTCGTCATCAGTTTTTCAGCAAAGCGCTGGGCAGCATCGACTATTTAATTACTATTTGTTTGCTGTTCAGTGCACATCTAACAAAACGAGCCTGACCTCTGTAATGCTGCAAAGTAAACACACCAGGCGAGGTCATCTCACCTATATATGAAAACTCAAGTTTTTTTTATACTTTCTTGTATACGAAGTATAGGGAATGTATAGTAATAGTCCAAAAATTCGACCTCAAGATTTTGATAAATCTCAGTGTTTTAGTTCTCCCTGAGTACGATTTACTTTCTCATAGGGAAAGTATTGTAATAGTCCAAAAATTAGATTTTGATGAAATCTCAATGTTTTAGACCTCCCTGAGTCCGAAAATACAATTTTTGGAATTATGTCTGTATTTCTGTCTGTGTGTATGTGTACATCACGCCTCAACAACAACAACATTTATTTATATAGCACATTTTCATACAAAAAGTAGCTCAAAGTGCTTTACGTGCCTCCCATGTAATTGAGTGGCTGCCCACATAAGGCCGTCCGTCAGCAGCAATCCAATAGACACGCTGCCCCTAAATATTCGCAGGTGAAGGACTGTGCTTATGCAAACAAAGATGCATAAGTCATTGATAAGTGATGAGGCTTTGGTATTCACTCCCAGTTTTAGAAGAGAAAGCTTGATAACATGATTCACAGATTTAAACACACACAAATCAATGCCCATTTCTAAACAAATTTACGATGGTGCGTTTTTAAATAGTTTTTATTAACTATACTGGCAACTGCACACTTGTATAGGGTGGTCCAGATCTAATTATGCAATTTTCATTACACTATAACTTATTAAGTTTATTACATAGAAAATCACCTGAAAAATCCCGGACCATCGAGAAGTGTGCAAATTGACGACATGACAAATCGTCTTTGTGCCAAACTGGAATCGTCCCCGCATAAATCAAAGTCATCCAGACGATCTGGATCTGCATAATTAGATCTGGACCACCCTGTATGTTCAATGCCCACAAAGACTAGTAAAGTGAAAATTAAAATTACAAAAACTGTTTTGTTTTTGTTATTATTGTCTTGTTTCAGTTCTGGTTTTCAAAAATCTTTGAGTTTTAGTTAACAGTTAACAACAAGAATATTTTTTCATTAAAGACGTATTTTGTTTTAGTTTTAGTTAACATGAATAAGACTGTTTAGTGGCAGTCCCAGTCACCAGATCTGATTCCAATAGAAAACCATTGGAATGTGGTAAAATGGGAAAGTGGCAGCATAAATGTGCATCTGACAAATCTGCAGAAACTGGAGTAGAATCTCCAAGGTCTTGTGAAATCAATGCCTCAAATAACTGAAGCTGTTTTTTAGAGCAAAATGAGATCCTACCCAGTATTAGTACAGTGTCTCATAATTTGTTCAGTAAGTCTATATATGGTATATATACTGTATATGTGATACACTGGTTGCAGCCTCTGGCAGTTCACCTGTTAGAAAATAATGCATTGCAACAAGCACAATACAATTACATTGACATTCAATAAATTCAAGTACATGACTTGTGGTTTGTTGATTTGATTAATGGCAGAGTATCTTCTAGATAACCACCATTTGGGTAATACAAATTCTAGACATTTACCTTGTGCTTTTCCATCTAGTACAACTGAAAATAACATATTTTTCACTGCCTGTAGTGAATAGATCAATTACTGTAACAACAGGGCTCTGTAAACATTAGTTTGACCACAGTTTCAAACAGGTAAGTGTAATGGTCAAATGTCTGCCCAAAGAAAGCTGCATGTGCAGTCAATATCCACAAACCAAATGCCCAGAGTAAAAATATAATTTATTGGGTGTTTAATAAGACATTAATAAAAATTCCTTGAAGGAGTTAATAGAACTCACAGGACAAATAAAATGGTCAATGGCTATTTGATGCCAGAAAAATACATGATATAGATTACTAAAAAAACCCTCACAGAAATAAACAGGGTCAAAATGCTACATGTTTACCATTAATAAATAATAAACCAACAGCATGAATTCTGCTACAACAGCTCTGTGTGAACTGAAACACAACATCAGCTTTCTAAAAGCATCTGAGGAAATAAAAAAACATATATGATTTTTCAGTAAAAAAAATGACAAATATGCAATACCGTTTTGCACAATAATTGAAAAAAACAAGACAAATCTTTATAGGTTTCATCTAGTGATCATGAAATGTTATGAAACAAATTAAACTAATCTGAAAATTATTTAAATGTTGAACATTTACTGAAAGGCTAGGAACTATATCAAATGTAGATGAAATTAATATAATGAGAGAATAACCAGTGGCACAAGTAATTCTGGACCATTAATATTGAACTTTTGCAGCTACAGTTGTGCTTGAAAGTTTGTGAACCCTTTAGAATTTTCTATATTTCTGCATAAATATGACCTAAAACATCAATCAGAACTGCAACTAAACGTTCCGGTAACTTTTGATCATTCCTGCACACCGGCTTGGAGGAATTTTAGCCCATTCCTCCATGCAGAACAGCTTCAATTCTGGGATGTTGGTGGGTTTCCTCACCTTAACTGCTCGCTTCAGGTCCTTCCACAACATTTCGGTCAAGACTTTGACTTGGCCATTCCAAAACAACTTTATTCTTCTTTAACCATTCTTTGGTAGAACGACTTGTGTGCTTAGGGTCATTGTCTTGCTGCATGACCCATCTTCTCTTGAGATTCAGTTCATGGACAGATGTCCTAACATTTTCCTTTAGAATTCTCTGATATATGTATAACACAGTACAACTGCACAGGTGATGTAATGGAAGTGCTGCTGCCTCACTATAAGGAGATCACAGGTTTTCATCTCAGGTCCTTCTTGTGTGGAGTTTGCTTTGATTATTTTTATTATACTTGATATTTTGTCAATTTCAAATTTTAAAGGTTATGTTTTTTCACCAAATAAACAAAACATGTAGCGCTAAGACTCTTGGCCTCTATACTGTACCTTCACAGTACCTTGAACTTGATCCAAATGTAATGTATGCATACCGCCACCAAAAAGGCACTGCTAATTACATGTGTGGTGATTTAAAACGAATGTATGTTCCCTCAGTGTGCAGTAGACATATTCATGGGTGTTAGTTACTGTTATCATCTGTTATGGTTTTGTGTACTGATACATTTTGATAGCATTGGTAGCTCTTTATTATTATGTTAAATGCATAACATATTTATTTTATTTCAAAAGGGAAACAAATGTTATTACTAATACTTTGCACTATTCTGTTTTATGCACTTTGAGATGTGCCTAGGTCAAATATGATTAAAATGTTTATTTCTTTTGTTTCAAAAGTGGAAAAAAAGTATTACTATTACCTTAGGTTCTGTTTAATTCTATCTTTTTATTGCTTTTTATGCATAGTATGATGTGCCTGTGTCAGATATGACACATTTAAAAGGGTTGGTTTATAATTTGTTATTACCTGCTGCTTACCGGTCACTGAAAATGTCTGGCCCAGCTAAATTTTTTGGTTTGAAAATCTGCCCCAACTGAATTTTTTATTTGAATAGTCCTGCTCTAGAGGTTACCTAGGAGACCATCCAAGTAAACATATTATCACAATAAAAGCTCAGAGACTACTCTTAGAATGCAGTATTTGTATGAACTCAGAACTGACCATTACCTTAAGGAGACTGAATGGGTTAACAGGCCATGTGAAGATAGGGTCAGCTGAGACAAAGTTTGTAAACCCTGGAGGAGAAGATGAAACATCTATCTTTAAGGACTGATAAGACCAGAGCTACAGGCACACAGCAGTATTAATAAGATTTTCTTATGTACCTAAGAGCAGTGTTTTTCAAACACTGGGCTATCAGCAGTGGGTCAAGGGTTACCGTTGTTGGTTACTCAAGTGGGTCACCTAAGTGCTGCATGATATCACAATTTGTATTTGTGCACATTTCACAAATGGGGACCCCCTGTTTTTTCCATTTGTACTTGTTTCACCACACAGGCTATTTGAATGTTGCTTGTTTGAAAAAGGGTTATGCTATTTGATTTGCGACTATTTTGCCAAGATCTGTTTTTGCTCTTCCTTTATTAGGGAGTGGTAAAAACTTTGTCATAGGTTAGAGCATGTGCTCTTGCGTGACACAGGACCATATATTGGGCATTTTACATTTTGGCTGATTTATGGCTGGTCTATTCCATATCCCCTTTTGTTCTGCCCTTCATGTCCTTAAAATATCCTGCAGAAAAACAGGACTGTAGTAACTGAGAAGTGGTAACAACATTTCTCTCAGGCTTGTCAAAGAATAGAATGGAATTCTCCTAAGAGGCTTTCCAAATAACTGCAACATTGGTTACTGTGTTCTAATATGGCAGTATCCTAAGTCATAAAGGTGATTATTTTACTTAATTTAGGTAAAGGAGCTGGATTGTAGGTCAAAATGTTACATACAGTGACTCTTTAAAAATATTAGGGTCTCACAAGCAAGGCTCTGAGGAGGCGATCTGTGCGTCTTTAACTACCACTAGTCAAAGCAAAATTCTGCAAGTTCTACTTTAGTGCTCCTAGCTATACAATAATGAATGCTGTATACTAGGAATAACATTCAATATCTGCATCTGTGAGTTGTTTATTTTTGACCAAAGGTAGAAAAAGCAAAAAGAAAATGCAAAAATGAAACTAAGGCGATGGACAATCCAAAAATCAGTGTCAAAGTACAAGTGTGGATTGTTAACAAAGCAAAAATACCAAAGTAAGCTTAGACCAAAAACACAAAGCCAAAAAATCTGATTTGAATAAACATGCCAGATTTGTGAACCCTATTGACAACACACACACAAACCTGCACACTAATAACAAAAACAAAAATCTCTATTTGTTATCCAGAATATTAAGCGTTATATAGTCATGATGGTGACATCAAGTGTCATGACTTTTAGTTGTCCAGTAGTAACAACCACAATAGCAACTGAGCACACACAGTGTTCTCACATCTTTGAGGGTGCGCCAAAAGAAACAGGAAGGAGTAGGAAATGAAACATAGTTGAAAACAAAGCAGAAGTTAAAACCAAAATAGTCAAGTCTATCTTTCATATCTCTCTATTATTACAGAAAATCTTGAGAGGAGAGTATTGTCAAGAGATTTTTTCAAGTTGGTCTCAACCATTTCGAGACTATCGGCAAGAGATTTTTTCAAGTTGGTCTCAACCATTTTCGGTTGACAGCCCATGACCACGGTCCACTGAAGTATGTAGATATTGTTTGGCTTTAAAGTTTAAGTCGGTCAGTTTAGGTCAGTTTTATATTAATGATCACAGATACACGATGCAACATAGAATCGAAAGAGTTAAACGATCGGATGTATTAGAAATTCTACAGCCAATAATGGATACAATCCATATGTCTAACAGTATCGCACTTTACACAAAATTTATCTGCAAAACACGTACTAAAAGTTTTTTTGGATTTCTATATGAATCTGAAGGATCACGCTCACATTTATAATACACCAACATGTAACACAAAATTTTCGAAAGACGGAGATGTCTAAGACAGAGTTGATATTCGTGTTTATCCCAAAGCACAGCATGATTTGTCGTTTCTGTCTAATAATTCACCTAATTCCGATCCTTTACTCTTTCCTTTGCTTTTTGAAACAGGATGGTCATATAATATGAAACACACGAATTTGGATAAACGAGTAACACCCGCACAATATTTGGGGTCAAAATTAGCGATACGTCCTAATGTATTTAACCAACTTCTGTCATTTCAATGTCTATTGCAACATTACATTATTAATGCATATCTAAAAGTTGAAGCTAATCGTCTCTTCTTCATTAAATCGAATCAAGCAAAACTTAGAACGGAACATACTCAAGGTCTCATCGATCACTTTCAAAATTCAAATATCAATAGTTCCGACAAATTCAAAGTAGGAAAAACAATATTACCATCATCATATCAAGGTAGTCCAAGAGCATTGCAACAGTTATACTATGATGCAATGGCAATATGCCAAACTATCGGTCATCCAGATTTATTATTATAATGACTTGCCATCCACAGCGGCCTGAAATTCTTACATACATTCATAAAGAGCACAATAGAGTATGTGTAACTTTATTCAAAGAACAATCTCAGCACGAGTTTTTTTATTATAGTTAATTACTCTCCATAATGTAAAATAGTTAGTTCTATTATGCATATGTTACAGTTCCCATGAAAATAATAATTGGTTTAAATTGTACATCTGCTTCCCCATACGTGAGCGGGGGTTGGCAAGCAAAGCGAGGAGGGGGCAGAGCTCCCTAGTTTATATGAAGATAATCAAAAAAATCAAAGCCACTGAACAGAATGCCAAGTTATAGGCCAAGAAAACAACAAGAGAAGATATAATATCAAAATTTTTTTTTTTTTGGTGAAATTTTGTAGAGCATTTGAATTGGCTTTGTGTGGTCATGATGAGTACGAGAGCTCCATAAACCCAAAATGTTCACTTCTTCAAACCATGGAATTTAAAGGTTGAGAACACAGTGGTGCCTAAACCTGTAATATAGCAACAGTTCCCTCAGTAACAAAGGGCCTTCTTTTATTAGGCATGCTACAGCACCTGCTACTATAAGCATTCAAAATACCCAGGACTGATCACAGAAGCAATTCAATGCTGTGCTAAGTAAAGTTATTTATTTAATAAAATATACACTAAATATTAATAAACTCAAGCAAGCCAAATTATTTGCATTCAACTTGACAATAGACTTGGTATGTTGTGATTCAGGTGGTCTGTTATTCTTTTAAGCATTACAAAATCAGTCTTTGATGCTCTTGTTTCATACTACATTGTGCAGCTGCCTTTTTTTCTTTTTCATATTGTGCACAAAAAGAGGTCCACTCTGGCATCTGAAAATGTGAACAAACTTGTGTGCCTTAGCAACTGGCTGAATGTTAACAAGGAAAAATAATGATGACAGTGGCCTTGAGGAATGTTAAAGACATGTCCAAAATATTGTGGTTTGTTTGTCAAAATTTTTATAATTAATGGAATTTTTGAAATTCTCCGAGAATTATTTCTATTATATCACAATGCTGACATTATTATATTTATAGCTGATCTGTTGATGTAGTAACTATAAATGTTTACATAATTCATAGTTTTTCATAGTACTAAACATTGTCCTGTATAATTACTAAACATGAAAAAGACTCTGTCTTTTCTTTTTAAACATTGTGTGTTTTATTCCCTTAGTGTGCTTTAGTAATAGGCCTACTGTTTGTTAAGGTCATGCAGGTAAAGAAGGTTGAACTAAGCGAGAGCTTGACAGTGAGAGAAAAACATTCACTTGACAGTGAGAGAAAAACATTCACTTGACAGTGTTGTTTATCATAGGCTATTACTGGTGTCTATAGTTTGGGTGCTTGTTAATTTTTATTTATTTTCTTTATTTTGCATCATCGTAAGCCCTTATAATAGTCAAGAAGGCTAGATTTGTATTTTTAACAGCTGGGTCTTTGAATTTCTGTGTATGCATCTTCCAATGTTGTGTGCATTACTGAGCAGGGGTTTATTACTGGATCACCCTCATTCAGCTGCTGATGGTCAAATTCTAAAAACTGTCTTGTCTGGGTGAAATATTATATGCCTACCCACCAAAATATTTCTGGCTACACTACTACTACCACCACTACTAATACCTCTTCACATTTATATAGCACTTTCCTCACTACTACTACTACTCATGTGTAGGCAACATTACAGTTTGTGTATGTTTTTTCTTTTCTCCTGAGCTATTAAGTGTTGCTTCAGTTTGTCCCCCAAAAAACAATACCACCATCAAAATTTTTTTCATCAGCCACCACTGGACTCAACCTTGGAGATAAAAAAAACTGCCCCAGTGAAATGAGGAAATCAGTCAGCTGCATTAGAAAAGATGATAACATGACTGCAGTCTTCAAGGACAAATGGAATGTGTCCCTTTTTTCTTTGATTGTGTTTAAAAGACATTTAGAGAAAAAAGAATGAGGATAAGGTGAAGTACAGAACATTAAACCACTGCTGTGAGATGTACAAGTGAAATAAAAGAAAATAAAATCAGATGAGCCACCAGAAAGCTGCTCAGCTACATTGTAATTGTATCAGTGCTTTTCAGAGACACACAGGTAGCTGCAGGGAAACTCGATGGGTGCTGCTTCAGCAAAATGCAGCAGTTTAATAGAACACAAAACAGCTGACACTCAAGAAGATAGAAAGCTGGCTAAGCATTCAATATCTAAACACAACAAAAAACTGTAAACTCTTTTTTTCTGGAACCTCTTCACAGTCCAAAGTTGAGTCTCCTACAATAATTAAGAAAAAAATGCTCTCTGTCTCAAAAAACAAAAGTTCCCATTCTTTCACCTTGAACAGATATCCATGATGTTACAAGTATCAGAAAGCAAGCATGTGCATGAGCAGTGTGCAGGTAGTTTAATCGACATTGTGTGAGATACTGTAAACAGGATTTTTTTTTCCAAATATCCTAAAATCTACTGTCTTCAAATTCATGCAATCTGTGTAGCTCTGCAGTGTCATCTTCCTTCTATTTTAGATCCACACATGTCAAATGTTTAGAAAAAAAAGTTTCTAATGAAGTAAATAGCCTTAAAGGATATGTTCGGTATGTAATCAAGTCAAAGTTATTTTGTTATTTCTTCACAAACATAATTCATGTGCATTTGTCATGTCAAATTGTGTTCTAAATCTAAGCATTTTCTATACATTTAGAAAAATATCTTACCTGCACTTTACAGTGGAAGTATGGGGTATGGGAGACCACTAGAAAACATTACAGGTGAATTGGAAAAGTTTCAATATAAAAAATATTCTCATATAGATATGATAAGTAAATCAAAACAAAACCAACTACGTGGTACGAAAACTTTACTGTAATTTGTTCTTTCACCCCAAGGAGGGGAAAGGTTGTTGCTCTGAAAATAAAGCACAGACTCTCATAATATTGGTGTTTTTTGTTCAAAGATGACTTGTATAGATAATTTTACAGTGTGTGATAAGCATGATGCAAATCAACACTTGACAACTGTCTTTGCTTGAAAAATGGATGCATTTAGAAAGCTTTTAAGATTTTTTTAATCCCATGCCCTATAGCCTCCAGTATTAAAGTGCCAGAATTTTTAGAGTATATATATATTTTAATTTATAGAAAACTCAACTTTTGAACATATTTTTGTATGGCAAATGCATACATACCATGTTTGTGAAGAAAAAACTTTGACTTGAAAAATACTGAACCTCTCCTTCAATAGAAAACCTGTGCATTCTTGTTGAGCAATAAGAATGCTCTTCATGCATCCTACCTCCAAGCCAAACTTGACCAAAATAACTAAAAGAGGGTGTTTATTAAGAAAAATAATAATAACAAGCATAAGGGCAGAGGGTAATAAGGACCAAATGGTACAAAACAAGCAATATAACTAATGGCGCTTAACAGGCTCTCCATGCTTACTTACCTGTTTTCATTAGAACATTAGAACACTCTAGACGAGAACAGGCCAATCAGCCCAACAAAACTCGCCAGTCCTATCCACTTATTTCTTCCAAGAACACATCAAGTTGAGTTTTGAAAGTCCCTAACGTCTTACTGTCTACCACACTACTTGGTAGCTTATTCCAAGTGTCTATCGTTCTTTGTGTAAAGAAAAATTTCTAAATATTTGTGTGAAATTTACCCTTAACAAGTTTCCAACCGTGTCCCTGTGTTCTTGATGAACTCATTTTAAAATAACAGTCTCGATCCACTGTACTAATTCCCTTCATAATTTTAAACACTTCAATCATGTCACCTCTTAATCTTCTTTTGCTTAAACTGTAAAGGCTCATCTCTTTTAGTCTTTCTTCATAATTCAACCCCTGTAGCCCTTGAATCAGCCTAGTCGCTCTTCTCTGGACCTTTTCTAGCGCTGCTATGTCCTTTTTGTAGCCTGGAGACCAAAACTGCACACAGTACTCCAGATGAGGCCTCATCAGTGCATTGCGAAGCTTGAGCATAACCTCCTTGGACTTGTACTCTACACATCGTGCTATTTAACCTAACATTCTGTTAGCCTTCTTAATGGCTTCTGAACACTGTCGGGAAGTCGATAGCTTAGAGTCCACTATGACTCCTAAATCCTTCTTATAAGGTGTACTCTCGATTTTCCGACCGCCTATTGTGTATTCAAACCTAATATTTTTACTTCCTATGTGTAATACTTTACATTTACTGACATTAAATTTCATCTGCCACAAATCTGCCCAATTATGTATGCTATCCAAGTCCTTCTGTAATGATATAACAGATTCCAAATTATCTAATAGTCCACCTATCTTGGTATCATCTGCAAACTTAGCCAGCTTGTTACTTACTTCCTATCTAAATCATTTATATATATTAAAAATAGCAGCGGCCCTAGCACTGACCCCTGTGGAACACCACTCTTAACATCGGCCAGTTCTGATGAGGTTCCTCGCACCATCACCCTCTGCTTCCGGTGTCTGAGCCAATTCTGTACCCATTATATATGTGCCAAGGGTTTATATATGTACTCACTAGCCACCTTAAGAACACAAGGATAAATATTATCTGGTCCTGATGATTTGTTTGATTTCATCTTATTTAATCTGAGCAGCACTTCTCCCTCTACAATTTCCAAATCCCTCAGTACCTCCTTAGTAGTCACGTTTATCTCTGGGAGGTTGTCCACTTACTCACTTGTAAACACCTCAGAAAAATGTAAGTTTAGGGCATCCGCTATTTCGCGGTATTTATCTTTTAATTCCCCTGTACTATTCCTGATGCAATTGACCTCTTCCTTGACTGTTCTTTTACTACTAAAATACTGAAAGAATCCCTTAGGGAAGGGCAATTCAAATGGCGGCCCACAGGCCACATGCAGCCCAGAAGCAACCTCCAAGTGGCCCTGTCCGTGGTTCTGCCATGGCTCCAGACTACAACTAAAATGCAACCAAAAATAAGCTTTGGCGGTTATCATTTCTACTTAGTTCGTCAGTTGTGAATGAAATCATCGAAACTTTAAACTAATTATATCGTTAAGCGGATGTGCTGTTAACAATGTGTCAGTACAGGCTCCACCTTGCATATATCTGAACAGTATAAAGGCTAGTTTATATCCCGCACTGGGTGCGAGAAAGTCCTAGCGAAAATGACGTCAGACTTGGAGACGTGCACGGGAAAATATTTCTAAGTACATGGTGCTGCTGAGGGGACAGCTGTGAATTTCAGCGACAGGCTGGTTAACGCTTGTGTCCTGAATAATAAATAAACGGATGAATATGATGCAATCGGTCATCAGAACAAAAGGTAGCCATGCAGAACATTTGAAATTCATCTGCCCATCACATAGGTCCCCTGTTATGAATATATCTGTGCACAGTGGAATTCAGTTGTCGTTCTGATTTGGTGCAGCACAATAAGGTATGATTGTCCCAATCACCTTGTGTTTGCACATCTTTGCATGCTGTTTCTCTTTTGATTAAACCTTACTACATGCAAAATGCTGGCCTGTCTGTTAGTAAACATGTACGAGCAGTTGCCTGCCCGCTGTTTCGTTACGCAGAGATGTGATGAAGTCTGCATTTTAAGGTTGAAGGTGTATTAAAGTTGTTTTATCAGGATGCTCTGTGATTGATGGCGGACAGTAGACTTTGTTAAAATTCCACTTTTTTAGTTGTTACTTCAGTCATTTTGGCAATAAATTCTTCAACGAGAGCTCTTTAACAAAGAAACAGGGAAAATAAGATATATTTAAAAAACAATACTACCAATAATTATAATTAGCCTGTAACGGCGCACTGCACGATAACATGCAGTGAATACACTTGACTTGACTTGCCCGCCAAAACAATTTCAACCGGAAAGGCTTTGTCATGGAACTTAAATTTAACCTCTTAATCTCCATCAGCATCTTTTATTTTGTAAATGTGTCTATCAGCACAAGCAGCAAATTATCCAATCCCCCCACCGCAGGAGATCATCTCGGGCAAAAAGTTCTCCCAGCTCAAGTCAAGGCTCCTTGTATGTGCGTGTGGTGCCTGGAGTTGTATAGGGTAAATAAGATATTGTCATTTGGAATGCATACATTTCATGTGTGTTCCGTGTCTACAATGATCTGTGTAAATTGTAGGATGAACTGCAAGGCAGGAATAATTGAACACATGGCTAAAAGAGAAACGTTTTTCATATTTTAGTAATAATTGACAAAATGTACACATGAAGTGTATAATGTGTGAAGACTGAAGTCCAAATATCAAATAAACAATTTCACAACAGGTACAAATATAGCAAAACAAGTTCACTTTTACTCAAGAATATTACCGTAGAAAAAGAAATTGGTTTAGGGTACAACACTGACATAATAGCTTTGTTGACACAGTGGTAAGAACTGCTGACTGGCAATCAAAAGGTCGCTGGTTTGATTCAGAGTGCACCCGTTTTGAGTAGTGAGCTGTTCTTATTCTTACTGGTATACAATAAAAACATACATTTGATTTGTGACCAAATGTAAAAGAGAAACAATGAATAAACATTACTAGTTTTTAAATAACGTAGATCCCAGAATATAAGCTGGGAATTTCGTCCTAGATTTTTGGCTTGGAGTTTGGGGGTTGATTTATACAACGAGTATCGTTTCAGATTCAAGATTTCCAGCGCAATGCCAGTTTTGCTAATGAATACGGAAGTAAATAATGACGAAAACCACAGAGCCATCTTTCAGATGAAGAAGTAACTTTGCATGCCAGTACTTTAAATTAAATAAAGAATTTATTTAAAAAAGTGTTTTAGTTGCTGATTTTATTAATAAAATTTATAATAAATTATCAGGAAGTTTTAAATACAAATTTTTGTTTTGATTTATGACATTTTGCGTTACAACCCGAATGCGGTCACGTGTATCCGCTTGCGCGATTGTAAACAAACAACCGAGAGTGTTAGTAGTGTTAGTTGGAGCCTAGATACATGTGTTTGTGGATGTAATTTCGGTCATTGCAGTGATTTACCTATATATATATAATTCAATAAGACCATGCAAGCAAGACACATAATTGCTAAGGAAGGAAGAGAAGGTAAAGAAAGCGATCACAATCGAAACGAAGATGGAAATTGTGTGGAAATATGGGAGTGCTGTTCGTGTGACCGATCTCGCTAATATGTACAGCATGTCGAAATCCACCATCTCGACAATTTTACAAAGAAAAGATTTGCATAAGGGGGCTCCTTCTAAACAATAACCACCTTCCGTTTCATTCTCCTCCTCCTCCATTTCTGCAGCCCAAAGATGTCAAATTAAATGGTGAGTACAGTATGAAATTGTTGCTTCTAGAGTAGAATAGAATAGAATGCCTTTTATTGTCACTATACACATCTACAATGAGATTAAAAGCAGCTCCTTCAGTGCAGAAAAAAAAGTTCTGTATAGGGCTTTTATGGTTTTTTTTTAGCCTTAGCATAATGCCGGATCTGCAGCACCGCTTCTGCTTTCTTTCCCTCCTCCATCTGCGTCGTCTCCTAGACCCGACAACAATCCACGGAGAGCCCGCTGGTCTCGCTATGTTGTCTGGGATGTTGTGCGTGTGATGAAAAACACTCGAAACAGATGTCTGGCTCTGGATACCGATGTCTATAAGGTTCTGAAGGGTGCAGCGGATGTTCGCCGAACCAATCGTGCACAAACAAGGAAAAAAAAAAAACTACAAAAACGACAAAAAAATGCACGGAAAAGGAGAGCCCTGAGCCTCTGCGACCATGCGCGCCGCCATGCTCCTAGCTTAATCTAGCCTACTTCTGGTAGGCTAGGCACTTTTTATAACTTTTTGGTTTGTACATTAGAAAAATTATTGGTGTTTTGTTAAATTACGCACATTATACAACCCTTTTTTATTATGAATAGGTTAAGTAAGTGTTGCAGTGGGAGGTTCGGAACGCATTATGGGTTAGCCTTCGCGAACAAATTAATTTCGTAAGTCAAGGGTCCACTGTATTGTGTATTTAAGTTAGTCAAATTTATAACGAGTCTCCGGAAATCCACCCGCCAATGTACTGTATTTGCGTATATAGTTTCAACACAAAGGTTTCATTTAACCAAACTTCTCCACAATCACTTCCTGGTTTCCATCAAAAATGCCGGCAGTCTTAAATTCTCGCCGATAAACATGATAAATATACTTGAAGAGACACTGAAAATTAGAAAATTTTGCTTGGAGAAGGGGGTCGGCTTAAATACCGCTCATCGGCAAATACATGTAATTTAGTAGGTAGAGAAGGGGTTCGGCTAATATACCGAGTCGGCTTATATTCCGGGATCTACGATACATTCATTTGTGTTGATTTAAAATTTGTCATTAACTGCTGCTGAAAATATCTGGCCCAGCTAAATTTCTTGGTTTGAAAATCTGGCCCAACTGAAATTATAAATGAATAGCCCTGCCTTAGGGTCTTCTTTGGCTTATCTGCTATATTCCTCTCCAACTGTCTTTTAGCCTCCCTGATATCCTTCTTAATGGTTGCCCTTATGTTCTCATAAGCTCTACAATTCACTTTGCAATCATTAGCTTTATGTGCCTTTATAAAGCAGTTTTTTCCTTTACAACTTCTTTTTTTAAATCTTTATTAATCTACTGTGGAGTTTTTTAAAATTTCCTAATAATTCCAAATGTAGATATGTATCTGTCCTGCATTACATGCAAGACATTTTTAAACCTGTTCCACTGCTCCTCGACTGTCTCCACACTTAAAAGCTTATTCCAGTCTTTCCTACTTAGACTTTGTCGCATCTGCTCAAAATTAGCCCTACCAAAGTTCAGCTTCACAATTTTAGTCTTTGCATCTGCACTCTTACAAAATACTGAGAATTGTATTATATTATGGTCACTTGACCCTAGTGGTTCAATCACCTCTACACCCTCAATTCTATGCTGATTACAAAATACTAAATCCAGACAGGCTTCACCCCGTGTAGGTGTTTTAACATACTGTGTTAAAAAACAGTCACTGATTACTTCTAAAAAGTCCTGCTCTTGTGCTCCTCGCACCAGAAAGTACTTGTCCTCTCAGTTCGCATCATGCACACTGCTTCCTCTCCTTTCCTCACTATGGCCTCTGTTGCTCTTGCCAAGAAAGTGTTTTCAAAAGTGTTTTCCTTCCTGTCTCACACCACGACTGAGCTGACATGTCTAACAACTTCTGGGGTCAGAACTTGTCACTGGATCTTCTGGGCCAGTTTGGCTAGAATTCTCCTTAGTGGCTAAAAGGTTCCTACTGTCCAAAATCCCAGCACCCAATTAAAAGGCCAGGCATACTCATGGACTTTTGATAGTGATTAAGGGAAAGGAAATTAAAAAGGATATTAGGTTTGATACATCATGTTGTCAGTGGGCCAAGGTTGCTGTCTGTATAATGGTTTGACTTTTGTTTTTTTTTTACATTTTCCTTCACCTTTAAAAAATAGTTGAAAGTTTGTTCTGGGGGTTTTAGAGGTCAATGAATCCTATGGTCACATGTGTTTGTTGCTTTGAGAGTTTGCTTGCCAGAGCAGCCAGGAATGTGCAACACATTAATTCACTGCCAGGTTGGCAGAAAAGGTTAATATTGTGCTCTTCCTGGTTTTTTCAAGTTTGTGTGGATTTAGCTTAAAAAAAACTCTTTGTATTTTGGTTTATGTTTTGCCTCAGTTTACATGCATATCCTGTTTTCTTTTCTCTTGTACTTTGTCCCAAAGTACAATGTTGGTTCTGCACACTAAGATTGCATTCTAGATTCTCGATCTCATGGTAGTTGGCCTTGGCCATTTTATACTTTTCCTGGTTTTCTGCTCTGTTACTACACCTCAGATTACATTTTGGTTTTGCACACTCAGATTGTATTTTAGAATCTCAATATTATGGTAGTTGACCTTGGCTAGTTTATACTTTTCCTGTTCTCCAGATTCCAACCACCCTATGGAGTCAGTACAGTCTAGTCTAAAGATTGTATTGCGAGTGTCCAGTCAACCAGAGCATCTTACATGCTGACTTCTGTCTTATACTGTGTGCTACTGGCTTCAGTTCCCATCATGCCTGGGTCCTCTGCTACTCAAGAATTATTAATTCCTAGCAGCAACTGTTACTTCAACTGTTTGAAAGCCTGTGTTAAATAACAATATATTTGAGATTATTTCACCTTTTACCAAATTCATCTTGGAATTATGTAAATTTAACCAAGGATAACTCTAAATCCAAAGTTTCAGCTAAATGGTGTCTTTATAAATTTCTTTTGATACTTTTGGTGTTGGAATTATTCAAAGTCTAATAAATTCAAAATCATTTGTCTTTACATTGCATTCACAATTCATTGTCATATTACATTATTTAAAAAAATAAAATATTGGAAACAACTGGAAAGACAAAAGCAATGTAACCAATTGTATCTCAAATGATGCAAGATGCCTTGGATAAAGCAGTCAGCCAAATAAGTACGTAAATGTAAATATCTATGACTAATGTTTTTTATCCCAATGTACAGTATAGTGTAGTCATTAACTAGCAACTGAGCACACATAAAATCAGAGTATGTAAAGAATTCCAGAAACTAAGCTCCTTTCTTACTTTCTAATTTTAATGCAACATATAACCAAGGTTGATCTCCATGCCATTGAATAACATTGAATTCAACTGGGAGACAATATTTTGTCTAAGGTAACTTTGGTTGTACAGTACACTTCTAAAGGAATCTAATCCTGATCCACTGCTATTTTATCTACATATTATATGGTAAAGATCACTTTGACATCATAATGTTAGTTTTAGTTATGCAGAACACACACAATAATGCACTTCTCACTAATGTTAATTATGTGACTACATTTTTTCATGTAAGAAATATTATGTTAGACCCTTTCTTACAGTGCTACTTGCAAAAAAAATGACAAAATATTATTTACTCTAGGGTGTTACTGAAGTACCGTTTTTGAACTGACAAAGACTTGTAAAGAATAATGCTGCCAGGCTTTCATCAAAACAAAACCAAACAAACAAAGGAAAAAAATGATAGATGACTTATCACCTGCTCTGGGTATTCTGTGTTGGCTTCCTTTTTATATATTATAATTTCTTAACTTCTTCTTTCAAAGCTCTCAATGGTCAAGTACCATCATTAATAACCAAATGCTGACTCATTATGTCCTCATGGGTATTTTTCATAATTCTTTTTAGTTTGCTAAATATATCCTAAATATATCATAACACATAAGCAGTCTTTCTTTTTTTGGAACACATTATCACTTGACATTTGTCAAGCATCAGCTGTGAATTAAGAAAAAGTGTTATTATTATTATTTCATATAATATATATGAATAAATCTATGATTACTGATCCATTTCACACTTGGTAATGTTTGTATTAGACTAAGGTATTTTTACATGTGAAGTTTTCATATTCTCTCCTCATTCATATATGCTTACTCCAGTTTCTTCCTAAAGTGCCAAAGCTGGAAAGTTCAGCTTCTTCTCCATTACAATTTAATAATACCTGTGAAGAACTTTATGTCAGAAAATTAACCTATTCATTATTTTTTTAATAGCAACGTACAAAACTACCAGAAACACTTGCACTGCTCCCTGCATCCACACAATGACTGTGCAGCTAAATATTTCTAGAAATATAAAAAGGTAAAGTTTCTCCCACTCACCCACAGACATAAGCATATGGGAATCGGAGTTTGTGAATACTGTCCTCCACAATTATGTAAAGATATATCACTGAAAAATAGATTAAATCTGTGATACAGTTCAGTTTTATAAAATAAGCTAGATTTTATTTTTAACAAAAAGTTAATGAAACACCAAAATTAAAAAAGAAATAATGAAATTTTCAGATGAACTATTTTCTGTCCCTATAATCCAAGTACACTGGCCTTTTTCCTCTCAAAGCCTACCTACTATCTTGCCTTAAACAACATATTTGCAGAATCCCCATTTTAGATATTTTGGTAACTCACTACTAAAAGTAAAATAGCAAAGAGTGCTTAGGCATACCTGTTGTAGGCTCAGCACGTCTAAATAACTTTAATCTCTGTCTACATTTTGCAAGGATATACTATAAGAATTTAATTTGATAATATGTATATATGAGCCACCATGCAGGTACATGCTGTTAAAGGAACAATATAAAAATAAAGACTAGGCAATTGCCATATTTCAGCAGTTCTTTTGTTTTGTTTATTTCTTGCATAAACAGAAAGTTAACTTGAGGTATATTTTGATGTATAAAAAAAATTAAGCTTTGACTACAGCAGAGGTGCTCCAACTCTAACTGTGGGCATAGAAGAACATGTCTTAATTTTGAAAGTATTAACAGTAAGGCTTCTTGATAATATCAGGTGATCACACAAAATGTATTTAGTTAATTTCATGCTTATTTTAAAGATTTTTTTATGTAATACTAAAGAATTGTGAGCTTGTCATAGTATAAGAGCTTGTGTGCCTCAAATATCCTTAGAAGCACTGTATGTTGACTCAAGTAGTGTTCTCCTGATAGGGTTATCTATGCAAAACTGGTCAAAGGGGAGGGTGCAGGCAAAGAATAATCCATTAAGGACCCTTGCGACACTCTGGAATAAATAAAAGAGAACAGGGACACCAGGAACCACCCTTGGAGCCTTACCTGGGAGGGGAGTTTCCCAGCAAGCCCAGTCAGATTTAGTTCAAAGGACTGGTGTGTGGCCACCGCGTAGGGTCATCACCCCCAATGTGTAGGATCAGGGTTGGGTGCAATGTACATCAAGTAACAGGCAACAGTGGGATCTAGCCAGGAATACTTGTGTAGAAACTGGCTCTGGGTATGTGGAACTGATGGAGGTTTACAAATACAGTACCTGTCAGATACTGGTGGAGTTACTTCTTCACACTGCATTTTCTCTGAAACCAGACTTTATGATCAACACTTGTGTCTCTCCTACATGCCTTGAGAGGGTGTGGAAATACTTACAAGTTCCTGAATGTATACAGGTTTGCCTAATTGCAGCTTCTAGTGGCAGAGAAGAAAACTTTGTTATTTGAGTGTAGGGATCAAATGACTACTCAGTGTATTCATCATTTTTAGAGACATTGGATTCAGTGCTTGAAAAGGGTACCATCTCTTGACTGTAAAGCAGTACTGGAAAACTTCAACATAATGTATATGTCAGAAATGATGGAGATGTCTGGAGGGGTGTGATTGGAAGGATCAGCTTGTAGCCGAAAGTTTAAAGTGTGACACTGTGATCTGTGAGTTCAAATCTACAGTGTATTATTTTACTCTGAATGGGTAATTGAGGCCATTAATAGACACAGCTGAAAAAACTAAGCCATGCAAACTAGCTGACACAGAGAGATCATTACTGCAATACAGGCAAACTGAGAACAAGAAGACAAAACTGAGATGGGAAGAAACAACTGGAGGCAGCTCTGGCAGGTTAATAAAAGCGAGCAGGTGTACCCCATGGTTTGACGGTCAATAATTGTCAACAGTCACTGTGTGCTGTGCCAGCAAATGATTGTATGCCATGATTGGAAATTATATGTTATTTTGGAACCAAATTCTGAGAAAGTATAAAAGCCCTGGCATTGCACTGCAAAACTGAAGCTCACCTGGCCATACCTAGGAACCATGCATGCTTTATTATTGTGTCAGCTGATATTAAAAGAAGGTAAGTGTATTCTTCATCTAAGAATTACCACTGTACCACTAGAGAAGGATATAATATATATATATATATATATATATATATATATATATATATATATATATATAAAAGACCTTTAATTTAGTAAAAGCTGCACTCTTTAATGAATATATTCTTAGGGAGTGTACGCCCCCTGCTGGATTTACAGCTTACTTTATCTGAACGGTAGACATGAATTATTAGAATTCTTTGCCACTCAGTTGTCTATAATAAATGTGATATTTACCATGAAGATGTACTGTACGCGTACTGTATCTGGTACTGGAGTACCTTGGGCTAAAGGTGAATGATCAACTGTTTAATTGCATCACCTTATCTGAGACTGGATGTACTATTACCCAAACAAGTAGTGAGTGTTTGGTGTAAATGACTAGCAGTAGCCTCTTTGTGAGAAGTTGAGCTCTGACCTCTGCAAGGGCTTATCTTGCCTTTCAGGAGAGGTCAGTGCCATAGTGGTTGAATGGGCCATTTTGAAGACTTCAGTAGTGAACAGGTAGCTGAAAGGAGTTATGGCAAAAAGGTTGCCAGTGCCTTTGCAGATTGCAACACTAGAACCTGTTGGTAGATACCAGCTGTAATGGAAACGGTGAAGTTGAAATAAAGTGGCCCTCTGTGTAGTGTTAGAAGGAGAGTATCCATACTTGACTGAGAGGCACCTGTATGCTAAAAAGTCAATAGCTACGGGAATTACAAAACAATAGTCCATGTATGGATAGATTTTGGTGAGACCACACAGAATAATTTTCAAAAGACTCAAACAATTTTGATGACTTTGGAAGGGTAGGCAGAATTTAGCCATGGATGCTTTAAGCAATGGTGGGGACACTTTGACCAAAACAGGAGATATTGATAAGGGGCTGTATGAGTATTTTGAGGAATTCCTAAAACCAATGAATAAACCTTATTTAAATGAGTTAGAAGCACTGGTTGGTGTCTGATCTATCTCTGTGGCTATGGTCACTGCCATGAATAAAGAGCTTCATAGTAGCAAGGCCTCAAGGGTGGATAAGGTTAAACAAAAAATGCTGAAATCAGTGCATACTGATGAGGTATTTTGTCTAATATGTGTCACCAGTGTTGTGTGGAAAGTGAAGACAGTCACTCAATACTGACAGACTAAAGTGAAAGTACCTCATTTTTAAAAAGAGGGTACATTTCAGTAGCCTAGGGATGACATTCCCAAGCCTATGTCAGGCTACTGGAATATAGACTCCATCCACTAGCTGAATCTCTTCTAGTAAATCATGAGATATCCTCATGTATCGCTGTTCTGTCCTTGAATGCAGTACAATTTCCTAAACATGAATCAAAATGAATCATTCTACATGTGATATTGTTCCTTCTATATAAAAACAGCCAATGCTAAATTCAAATTTTATTACAACAGGTGACAGTTTTAAGTCTGCCTGGCTTATGTCTCAGTTATAAGCAAACCACAAAGACACACCCAGAATAAACTTACAGTCACTGTGCACTAAAATGTTTTTACACATGAATAATTTTATGCTAAATTATAACCATATACTTTTTGGCTGATTTTCTTCACACTTGTTTTAAGGAAAGTGTTATCCATCAGTACATATTTTAGAGGTAAATATAGTGCCTTTAAACAAGCAAAATGGGCAATGCCCTCCCTAAACTTTGTAGCACTATATGCGTTGTGTAGTATTAAAACCTCCCAAGTAAGCAAGGTGTTACATTTGTACTTCTTGTTAAAAAAAACTACTGTACTTCAGGATAGAAAACTAACCATGAAAGTCTCTACAGAATGCACAGACTCATTTTTTCAATTAATTTTTTGTAAAAAATATTTTATTTTTATTTTACTTTATGTAAAAAAGCTCTTTATGGTAATGAATACTGAAGCATGTAAATGACTGTATTATAAACAATTTTGCCTCATATGGTGGCATACTTTGTATTTGTGATGATGTATTATATATATATATATATATATATATATATATATATATATATATATATATATATATATATATATATATATATATATATATATCTATATCTATATCTATATCTATACACTGTGTGCACAATTATTAGGCAAGTGAGTATTTTGACCATATCATCATTTTTATGCGTATATTCCAACTCCAAGCTGTATTAACTTGAATGCTTATTGGATTTAAGCACGTCAGGTGATGTGTATTTGTGTAATGAGGGAGGGTGTGGCCTAAGGAGATCAACACCCTATATCAAGGTGTGCAGAATTATTAGGCAGCTAGTTTTCCTCAGGCAAAATGGGCCAAAAAGAGATTTAACTGACTCTGAAAAGTCAAAAATTGTAAAAGTCTTTCAGAGGGATGCAGCACTTTTGGAATTGCTAAGATATTGGTGTGTGATCACAGAACCATCAAACATTTTGTTGCAAATAGTCAACAGGGTCGCAAGAAACGTGTTGAGAACAAAAGATGCAAATTAGCTGCCAAAGATTTGAGAAGAATCAAATGTGAAGCTACCAGGAACCCATTATCCTCCAGTACTTTCATATTCCAGAGCTGCAACCTACCTGGAGTGCCCAGAAGTACAAGGTGTTCAGTGCTCAAAGACATGGCCAAGGTAAGGAGGGCTGAAACCCAACCACCACTGAACAAGAAACATAAGTTGAAACGTCAAAACTGGGCCAAGAAATATCTGAAGACAGATTTTTTCAAAGGTTTTATGGACCGATGAGATGAGAGTGACTCTTGATGGACCAGATGGATGGACCTGTGGATCAGTAATGGGCACAGAGCTCCACTCCAACGTGGAGGTGGGGTACTGGTATGAACTGGTATTTTTAAAGATGAGCTAGTTGGACCTTTTGCATTGAAGATGAACTCAAAATCAACTCCCAAACCTACTGCCAGTTTTTCAAGACACTTTCTTCAAACAGTGATACAGGAAAAGACCATGATTTTTATGCAGGCCAATGCTCCATCACTTGCATCGAAGTTCTCCACTGCGTGGCCAGCCAGTAAAGGCCTTAAAGATGAAGGAATAATGACATCGCCCCCCTTCCTCATCTGACCTAAACCCTATCGAGAACTTGTGGGCACTTCTTAAACGCTAGATTTACGGGGAGAAAAACAATACACCTCTCTGAAGAGTGTCTGGGAGGCTGTAGTCACTGCTCCACAAAAAGCTGATCGTCAACAGATCAAGAAACTGACAGACTACATGAATGGAAAGGTTTATGACTGTTATTGGAAAGAAGGATGGCTATATTGGTCATTGATTGATTGATTGATTTTTTTTGAAATGTCAGAGATGTTTATTTGTAAATTTTGAGGTGTTTGTTTATTATTCTCACTATAACAGATGAAAATAAACAAGTGAGATGGGAAAATTTTCATTTTTCCTTTAGTTGCATAATAAATCTGCACACTAATAGTTGCCTAATAATTGTGCACACATATGTATTCCCCTGATGATGTTCACACTCACATTTCCGTTGTGAAACATTCAGGTTTCAGGTTTATTAACATTTTGGATTGACTGATAGCACTGTGTTTGTTCCATATTAAAATTAATCCTCAAAAATACAACTTGCCTAATAATTGTGCACACAGTGTATATATATATATATATATAGAGATATATTGTAGCCTTATCCCATGACAGTTGTTCCTAAACACTCCACCAGACTGATGTTTACTCAATTATGCTGACTTTTTTTGTAAGTAATTTTTTTTTCAAATATAAAATAAGTATTAGGCTCATAACCATGAATCATCAGTACTTTGATCAATTAAGCTTATAAAAGCAAAACTGCAAATTTCCTTAAGCTCTGCTAATATAATGTGTTTTGGGACACCTAGCAAGGTAAAATGTGAAATATTGTATAAGTTTATGTTCTGTGAACTTTGAAAGCTAACAATCCAAGTTGATATAAAATATGCTACATTCAGAATTGTCACAGTGAACAGGAGAAACAGCTGATGCTTGTAAGTAAAGACAAAGCAATAAAACAATAAGTAAAAACATGTAGTCCTAAAGACTGGATTTTATCATTTGGAGATTTAGGAAAACAGGAGCCACAAAGTTGACACGACATATTCTGGAGTGATGTGACAGACAGACAGAAGTCAAGAGCAGTATTTTCGGCATTATTTGATATCAGGGAGAAAGCCAGTGCAGATGACCCTGATGAAGGGCAATGTGGTCATAGTGTTTGGCTCCAATCAAAACCCTGCCAGAAGTATTCTGACCAAGATGTAACCTGTGGATAGTACAGTAAGACTGTAAAGAGAATGTAAATCATCTAAGAATGATATAAGATGACCAAAGCATAGCAAATAACTTCAGCATCAGAACTACTTTGGTGGGGTTAAACTTCAGATATATTCTGATTTATAAAAATTAAGCTTTGATTACATCAGAGGTGCTCCAACTCTAACTGTGGGCATAGAAGAACATGTCTTAATTTTGAAAGTATTAACAGTAAGGCTTCTTGATAATATCAGGTGATCACACCAGATGAAATTCAGCTTTGTTACAGAGGACATGCATCCAGGAAGATGACACCAGACTGAGAACAATTTGAAGCTGGCCTGAAATATGAAGTTGCGTCGGTAAAAGAAACAGACCAAAAGCAACAAGCATATTTTACACATCAGTGGACCAAGACAGAACCTTATACATTTTTCATATGTGTACGATTAGTGCCCACAGTCTCAGAACACATATTCCAACCTAAAACCCACATGAGTAATTTTTGAAATAGCCTGAATTCTGCTCATCTCATGTCATCTCATCTTCCCATCTAACTTTGCTAGTGCTGGTCACAGTGGCAACAGGCCTGGCAAATCAATACAGACTTCACTGTCCCCAGCTAAAGATTCTAGTTCTTCCTGGGGAATTCCCAGATGTTTCCTGAACTCTGCCTTTATTCTCAATTCCACCTGACAGCATAAATAAATAATGTCAATATACTGCATTAACACACCAAAGCAGGCCTCTTAACTACAGTGTTAATGATAGAAAGGCAGTTTTATAGAAAATGTGATCAATATAACCTATCTGTGACCTCCCTGTTCACATACACTGCAGTCAATTTTAACTTGCTCTGTGAAATTCCACTGATATCTGTCAAGTGATTTTCTTGAACATAATGAATTGCCATTTCTGCAAAGAACCCACTACTTCACCAAATTAGTGTACTGGCACTGAAAAAAAAGCATTTTCTCAAACTCTCTTTAGTTGCTCTCATTTATTAAAAACTTGTGACCTGAGTGAGACTGGCAGGATTAGATCTATAGTATGTTATTTCATAATAAAATTCAGATGCTTGAATCAAGTCACATGCCAGCGCTAATGCAATAACACTGATTATTGTACTTCAGATTTACTTGAGAGACAATGGATTAATTCATCTCAGTATTGAAGGTATTTTCCATGTTCCATACCCAACATTAAATCAAGTATTATGTTATGTAATGATAAATGCTAATGTATAACATTTATTTCACCTTATGACCTTTACAAAATAAAAAGAAACCTCCACTTAAAGGTCTAACTGGAGACAGGCCTGCCTAAGGGCTAAGGAGTTGACTTGGTACCCATGATGTTGCACAATTGCATAAAACAGTAGGGATACTATGCTACATTTAGTTTAGTCATTTAAAGTGCCTCTGAAAATAGAGCTGTACATGCAGCATAAATGGCAGGTGTTTATTGAATAAAATTGTTTAATTGCTAAAATATAAATCTAACAAATCCTTCTTACCACCATCTTATTCTCTGTTGGAAGCATAGCATAATCAAAAGTAAGAAGGCTAACAGAATGTTAGGTTAAATAGCATGATATGTAGAGTACAAGTCCAAAGAGGTTATGCTCAAGCTTCGCAATGCACTGATGAGGCCTCATCTGGAGTACTGTGTGCAGTTTTGGTCTCCAGGCTATAAAAAGGACATAGCAGCCCTAGAAAAGGTCCAGAGAAGAGTGTCTAGGCTGATTCCAGGGCTACAGGGGATGAATTATGAAGAAAGACTTTAAGCAAAAGAAGACTAAGAGGAGACATGACTGAACTGTTTTAAATTACGAAGGGAATTAGTACAGTGGATCGAAACTATTTATTTCATCAAGAACATGGGGACACATTTGGAAACTTGTTAAGGGTTAATTTTGTACAAACAATGGGAAGTTTTTTTTTACATAGAAAATCATAAACACACAGAATATATAACCATGTAGTGTGGTAGACAGTATGATTTTAGGGTCTTTCAAAATTTGACATTGTTATTTTAGAATAATTAAGTGGACTGGACTGGTGAGCTTTGTTGGGCTGATGGCCTGTTCTTGTTTAGATTGTTCTAATGTTCTACAAAGTGATGCCTTATGCTGTATCAAGCACACAATACCAGGGGTTTAGTGCCCTTAACTCTTTGAGGGCTGAATATTTTTTCCAGTTTTTCTAATAAACAAAGCAATGGTTTCACGCATAAATCAATATGAAACGTTCTTTGCTGCATGCCGGGGCTGCTGTCAGCACCTGTTTGGCAACTCTGGCAGCAGCGGGGGCAGCTCAATGACCAGAAGGAATACGTGATGGGCCAGCTGCCTGGCTGTCTTGATGCAGCAGTCGCAGTGTAACGCAATCTGGTTTGGGGCTCTTGTCATTGGTAAGATGCGGTCCTCCCAGGTGAGGTACGTAGGTGCATTAGCTACACGGACATGTTCAGCACCACGATCAACTGATGCTGGCCCCTCACTTTTGTTTTCGATCTCCAGATCACTTACATTAAAATCTGACACCTCAGACTCTGACTCGGCGGTATGATATGCAAAACATCGTCCACAGAGTATTTTGCTTTGTGCATTCGCTTTGGTCTTTTGCCAGATGTCGATGCCAGTTGAGGGGTTGTTTCCTCTTTGCTACTCATGCACATGTAAATCAACAAAGATAAATTTAAAGAGAGTCGAACTAAAACATAATGGCGAGCTTTGTCCCAGTTTACAGCCGATTACCATCCTCTACCCCTGAATTTCAACAAAAGTCGACATCCGCCCTGAAAGAGTTAATAAAGATGGAGTTACTCTGCTGCAATATTGTCACAAAAAGTTGGAGTGCAGCTGAACACTGACTACAGTACATCTGGAATAATCACGACAGCATGCCAAGATAAAAATAACACAAAAAATGATTCAATTTAATTCAGTTTACTTTTGTCTTAGCATAGGGCAGGGGTGCCCACACTTTTTCGGCTTGCGAGCTACTTTTAAAATGACCAGGTTGAAATGATCTACCTACATTAAAATTATATATATATATATATATATATATATATATATATATATATATATATATATATATATATATATATATATATATATATATATATATATATATATATATATAGAGAGAGAGAGAGAGAGAGAGAGAGAGAGAGATAGATATATATATATATATATAGAGAGAGAGCATAAAATACATGTTGTTGTACCTTGCAGAGCTGAATAACCTTTATATCCCAATAACAATTCAATAAATTTATGGTCACTACAGCATTTGGATTTAATAATCTTCATGTGGGAAAAGGCTGACTCGAATAAATAATGCACTTCGATTGTGACATTGTAAGAAAAAAAATCCTCTTCCAATTCCACCTCCAGCCCATACCCTCCCCAAACAATTTTTTTTAAATCCCTTCTTTAGTCGGTATAAATTGGAAGGCTAACTAGATCATAGCTGGAGTTTTGCAGTAGCTTGTGCATTTGACCGTGTGTGTGGGATGACCAGTGTGTAAGAAGAAAAGAGATCCCATACTGGCTGCCCTGTATGTCAATCAAGTGGCAAATGCCATTGGCAGGATATATGATAGACTAACGTTTAAAAAAAATTTTTTTAGGAATGCAGCATGATCTACCTGCACTACCTTTGCGATCTACCAGTCGATCGCGATCGACGCATTGGGCACCCCCTAGCATAGGGGAATGCATTCCTTTTATGTGGGGAGTGACATCCTTCACATCTTCTATAACTCTCTGATGAACAGTGTGATTTTCTCTGCTGTGGTGTGCTGGGCTGGTAACATCACTTAAAGAGAGCCCCATCGAATTAACAAGCTAATTAAAAGTGCAGGCTCAGTCGTAGCAAAGGAGAGAGTTAAAACAAAACCGAGTGCCATTATGAAATATGCCACACATTCTCTCTCTAATGCACTAGCACTGAGCACTTTCTGCCAAGAAATTATTCAGCAGAAGTGTGTCAAGAAACGCTACTGGGGCTCCTTTATAACAACAGCAATATACCTGCATAATGCCACACTTGGACTGCCAAGACAGAAGTTTTCTTTCTTTTTAGGTTTCTTGCTTTACAGTCATTTTGGTGTAAGTTCAGATCATAGTGTGTGTGAAAATGTATGTACAGTATTTATTGAACTTCTGTAAAAAGCCAAATTTCCCTCTGGGGACAAATAAAGATCTATCTATCTATCTATAATTTCAAAGCACTATAACATGTTCACAAGTAAAATGCAATTACATCTTTACAAATGACAACACTGAAAACTACTGATTGAAAGTTTTACAATAATAACAGGCTTGCACAAAACAATCTTTTACCTAATAATGGTTTATTTTTACTTTTGATCCATCCTGTAATCATATATTGATTGATAAGATGTAAAGTGCATTTAACATTGCAAGCTGTTGAGGAAAGTTACTGTGAGATGCTTACTGTTGCTGGCTACAAGCACCCACACAGTTGTGTGTAATGTATTGCCACCACTTTATGAAAAGGCAAGAAGGCCACATGAACACTGCATAAAAATGAAGGACTTCTACTGAAAGAAATGCCACTTGTTAACAATGCACTTATTTAAAAAATATTCTGGATAGAAACTTTGGATTACCTTCCACTTAATTTTTTTTTTTTGAAAATCATAGGACATTTTCACACTTGGAAGTTGATTTAGGATGAGCACTCAATTCAAACAACTTATATTATTGGTCAAAGTCAGTCATGTATAAAAGAATATACCAAGGAGATCACTGTTAGTAAAAGCTTAAACACAGTGATTTCAAAATAATCTTTTAATGAAGAACAGTCTTATACCTGAACAGAAAGTAATCTATGTGGTTATGCACAAACGTCCATAGGGGTGAAAACTGCAGTGGCCGGGAGGTGACAAGTATTTTTTATATGTCACCCCTTGTAGGTGGCCCTACTTTCATTCTTTCAGGAATCATCATACTTTACCATTGATTCACAGTGCACTATAGAATCCATACAGTTGGTGCAGTAAATTTCTAAATAACTAATAAATAACAAACAGGCATAAAATGAGAACAACTGATACAACATGACAGAGTAAAGTACTGAGATAAACATTCATCTGAAATTAACTTAATCTCACTGTTGACACTTTACTATATTATCTTCAAATGAGCTACACTGTAACCTTTATAACAACCAATTGGTCATGCCCATGTTGAGGAATGAGAATGTTCATATAAATGTAGTCCAGACACAGCAGTCTAGATTTTTAAGCAAATGTTTAAAAGATCGTACCATTAATAGCAGGTTTTTAAATTAAATTTACCACAATTGAGTGGGCCATAACAAAACTTGAAATGCAATCCTCAGAGAACTATACATTGTGACCTTATGCTACACATGAAAAAAATACGAAGCCAAACAGCTGGATTTAGATCACATTAGGGGAGTTTGGGTAGGCTTCTCCCTTATCAGTCACAGTAAATCAGAGCAGTTAGGAAAGCAATGCATGAAAAATGAAATCAGATTAAATTTCTCAGTTTCAGCATTTTCCCCAGTGGGCTTCTTTGCGGCATTATACAAACATCAGAAATTTACCTCACATGCTTTCAGCATTACTTTCCCTTTATAAAATGGTGCAATCAGGCACGTTAGAAATAACATTTTGCTTAATTAGTTGGTGTTCAGCACTAAAAACACACCTCTGATTAGCTGTAATACTTCACTCAGATTGACTTGCATCAAATATTTTGTTTAAGAAAAACCTTGGTATTAAAATGTTTTTCAAATATACTTTTGGCATAAGAGAGTTTATAGTGATTAAATAGCAAAATTAATACAATATGGACTCTTGCTGAATGTTATATTAAAATACTCAAATTCTTGCTTCGGAATCATATCACTTTAGTAACTTAGTTAATTTTACTTATTTACACTTGAAATATACACTACACAGATTTTAATTCTCCAGATCATAGATGTATGTTCTGACAGAGAAAATCATAGAGTTTGCCTGAAGTGTCTGTTATTAATGCTGTTCTAGCTGTTTATCTGAATCTAAAAAAACTGATTCGGGATTTTGAAAAACATACTTGTTTTTCAAAAAAAAAATCTTGTAATGTTTTAAACATGCCTCTCTATCTTCTACTGAAATGTAAGGTATCTCTGTAATTTCAGAATTAATACAAATTGTCTGTTTATTATAAATAACAAATCTTGCTAAACATATCTTAAGTAAGAAGCTTGTTTGAGAAAACCTTCTAGCTATTCACAGATGCTTATGTTTGAGTCTGTTATGTTTGAGTTCTTTTGAATTAATGTGACATCACTTTATGCAATGGTATTGCAACCTTTATTTGATTGACCGAATCATTTTTCAGCTTTTATCATACACTGTAAGATAATTAAGTAGAAATACTTTGTTATAGTACTTCAGAGTGTATTTTAATTGATTATACAATTTTATGTCTACTTTCAACTTTACTTTATTAAATTTTCAAATGCAAATGGTCATTTTTAATCCAATATACTGTACTGTATAATGTAGTGAGCCATTCATAGTTTCAAAAGTTTGTTATGTTGTAGCTTTATACTAAATCATTTAAATTCATTTTTCCTTCAACAAGCATCCCTACCCTAGAATGACATAGTAAAAAACAAAAATATTAAAAATTCTTGCAAATTTATTAATAATAAACTGAAAATATCACATTGACCCAAGTATTCAGATTCTTTGCTGTGGCATTTGAAATTTGGCTCAGGCACGACCCATTCTATGGATCGTTTTTGAGATGTTTCGACACACTTCGTTTGGAGTCCACCTGTGCTAAATTTAATTGATTGGACATGATTAGCAAAGGTACATACCTTCTATATAAGGTTCAACAAAAGGAACTGTCTGCAGAGCTTAGCAGAGATTAGATTGTGTTGAGTCCACATATGTGGAGAATTCTACAAAAATTTCTGCAGCACTGAAGGTTTCCAAGAGCACAGTAACATCTGTAATTCTTAAATAGAAGAAGTTTGGGACAACTGTGACTCCTCGACCTGACTTAGCAATTGGTGGATACAGGCCTTGGTAAGGTAACTGACCAAAGATCCAATGGTCAACCTGGCTGCACTCCAGAAAAACTGTGTGGAGATGAAAGAAAGTTCCAGAAGAACAACCCCCACTGTTTCTCCTTAGTAAAAGACACATGAAAAATCACTTGGGGTTTGCAAAAGAGACACCTAAAGGATTCTCATGCTGTTAGAAACAAGATTCTCTAGTCTGAACACCGTGCATCACCTGCACAATAGTATTTTAATGGTGATTCTTGGTAGTGGAAGGATAGTGCTGTTCAGTTATTTTCAGTAGGGTGGACTAAACTAGTCAGGAGCAGGGAAAAGTTGAACAAAGCAAAACACGGAATGTGCTGGACCAAGGACTGGTAAAAGGTTCCCTTTTTCACTTTGTGAATGTTCTTGAGTGGCCCAGCCAGGGTGCAGATTTGTTGTCCAATGACGATCTCCAGCCAAACTAACAGAGATAATCTGCTGGAGAATAGTTGAAAATCCCCAAATCAAGATGTGCAAAGCTTGTCATATCATCTAAAAGAAAGAGTCTGAATACCGGTGTCAATGTGATATTTCACTTTTTTTGTTTTTAATAAATTTGCAAAAATTTGTAAAATCCTTGTTTTTCTTTGTCACTCTGACATATTGAGTATGGCTTGATGAGGGAAAAAATGAATTTAAAAGATGTCAGCATAAGGCTGCAACAAAATATAATGTGAAAAAAGTGAGGAGGCCTGAATACTTTCAGAATTCACTGTACTTCCTATACATACAGTATTTGTTGCTGTAATGTTAAACCAGAAAATGAATGGTCTATGCAAAAATGCACCATGTTTTACTCAGTTATCTAAAATACAATATTCCCCCTCTTTTGGGAAAATTCACATACATGTAGAATCTGAGAAGACTTTGAAATAAACACTCCGATGCTATTACACCAGATCATACATGTAGCCATTCCAGATACACTGTTGCAGCCAGCAAAATGGGTCTTGATCTTCAGGGTTGGGCTGGATGCACAATCAAAGTCTGTTATTTCCACAGCTGATGTTGCGATATTTAGATGTCGTCCTTAAGGCAGCCTGTCAAACAGAGTGGGGCTAGTTCTACAGGCTACAGTGAAGTGCACTTCTGTGTTCTCGTGCTGTACTTCATTCACCTTGTCACATGTGTTGTTCACATGTCTTCTCTCTCTTTCCCAAGCATATCAGCTTTAAAACAGATCGTGAAGTACTGTAGTTGCCAAAACCCAAGAAAAAAAGGCCATTCCTTTGAATTTGAAACTAGAAGTGCTAAAGTCTGTGTTATCTATATAAAAATTGGGGTCATTTTAAGGACCAGGGGGCTCATGTATAAACAGTGCGTACACACAAAAATGTTGCATACGAACGTTTCCATGCTCAAATCGTGATGTATAAAACCTAAACCTTGGCATAAAGCCACGCATATTTCCATATTTAAGCTTACAGATGGCTTAATGTCTATTACAGAGCTGATTGTGTGGAGATTGGGTATTTGGAGAATAAAAAGTAAGGACAGGAATTAGGGGTTAGTACGTTTGAAAGAGACAGTACTGCTACGATAAATTATTTCATAGAGGGTTGCGCACAGCGCAGCAAGCATCTTGCATAAGACATGAACAATCACTGCGCCATCGTGTTCCCATGTTTAATAACATGATTTAACTCCTATCATCATTAAAATGATATCACGTATACATCTCAGTATTTTAATTATTCAGAGAGCTGTAATATCATGAATGTAATGGATTCTGTGTCCTGTCAGAGGAAGAGAAAGCCCAGAAGCACGTAGTGATTCACACACATAGAGCACATAGAAGATCAAATACAAAGCAAAGCATTTAACGTGCTACTTTAGTTACGATGGGATTTGAGAAATTAGTAAATTATTTTAAGATGAGGTTTATGATGTTCTACTTTAATGACAGATTAAAGAGGAAATCTCAAGACTGAAGTTGACATTTTGCGCTTTTTTCCAACTGTGTGCCTATTTTTTTTGTCTGTAGCCTACTAAGCGTTCATATGACACTCAGATGGTGGGCTACAACTCCCCCTTTCAGGTGACTTTGATATCTGACAACTTCTTTTTTATTTCGGGCACTGTGCAACTTTGTGAACTTGAGCTTTCGAGTTTCTCCAACATTCTATGTCACTCGATCAACTTCCATTTGTTGTTATTACCACTGTTTAAACCAACAAATAGTATGTTTTCCTTTGCCTCCACTTGGTATTCGCTGAAATTCTTCTATTCTCCCCCATCCTTTTCCCATTGTCTTTTCACAGAACTCTGAGCTTAAGGGCTATTTATATTGATTTGCATATTTAATGAGGCATAATTCTGGGAGGAGCTGGGGCGGGACAGCAGGCGCGTGCACGTGCGTTACTTTTCACGCTGACTGGGTTTTATGTAGCGGAAGAAAGTGGAAGTTTGCATACGCACCGATTTATGCATCTGGATTTTTCTGCACGTACGCACATTCCCGCTTTTGTGCTTAAGCCATGCTATAGTGTGAGTTCTATGCACGGCATTATACATGAGGCCCTAGGTGTTTTCATTATGAAAAACCACTTCACAAAGGGGTTTTCAAGAACAGATTTGCACCCTCTTAAAGAGAGGGAGGCCTGCATGCCTCTCCTATTAGTGCCCTCCCCACTGAACAGAGCTAAAATCTTTAAGATGTCCGCTCACACTAAATATCACAGATTCAAGTTGCAGATACTTGGCTTATACTTTAGTGGATGTAATATGACTCACAGTAAGTTTACCGTAATTCTTTTACGTTTGCAAGATTTTTTTTAGATTATTGAAATCCTACATTTACTTGTATATTTGATACTTAAGTACAATTAATGTCAGATACCTTAAAAGTTCTATTTGAGTAGCATGCTCATGGGCAAATTTTACTTTTACTTGAGTCTCTTTTCAGAAAGGTATCTTTACTTTTGCTCAAGCATAGCAGCTGGGTACTTTATGCCACACTACTCATACATTAGCTAAGATGGTAGATTACCCATAAATGTTATAAAATACTCACCAAGGAAACTGAAAATTGTATATCAGCTTTTAGTTTTGTTTCTGCATGACCTTGAGACCAGGTAATGTAACAGTACATTCATGGGATACCCTGCATATATGGAAGGTACTGGTGTCTGGATATATACAGTATGACTTTTTACAGCAAATGAGGATGGGTTTGTCTAAGATGTATCTTTAGGTCAATTAAAATGGTATTAACTCCAAGAACCAGATCTATAGCAATTGTAAAATATATTATGCATCAAATTTAATCACAATGTAACCAGAATGTGTGTGTGTGTATGGAGGGGTGATAAGTGGGTGTTTTACATAATGATCTGTTTTCTAGTGAAGCCTACAGTGAACTACTCATAAACAAATTAATTTTGCTTTGTACAGTATAGTAAGTACTGCATGGTACACACATATCATGTCTCCTGAAAAAATACGTGGGTAAAGTTGCCCCATTTCTTTTGTTTTTCAAGAAAGTAAATGTTACATACTGATTGTTGTTGGTGTTTTGTGGCTATATGGCTTTTGCAAGTGACCTAACACTCATCCAATGGTCTCCCTTTCCATAGACAAGCTTCATATAAGTATGTTTAGTACCTTTCTTCTTTAAACTGTTTTAAAACTGTTTTCACTTAAGATGCCTATATCTTTTTTGTGTGTTATTTAAATACAGGATGTACCTGAGATAAATGAAAAACTTACAAGAATTCTCTATAAAGCATAGGCTACAATAGCACTAATTGTAATTAGTAATGTAATGTAATTAGTAATAGTAATGTTTACATTTTAAATCAGGCCGTCATTCAATAATAAGCCCAAATGTATATGAGACAGGCAGCAAGAGTAAAGAAACAGAAATGGCACGTAAAAATTAGTAAAAATATGCAAAGACTAACTACACTGCAAAAAATGCATATGCAAAAGCTAGACAAAAAACATTAAATGGGAGATGTTTTACTTTTATTTACCAAAACCAAATCTGCCAATGGGGTATGCAAAATTTACATGACAAGATTTTTTAAAGTAAGCTAAATAATAATAAATAAAATTTTTTAATAAGTCAATATTTTTTTCAATAAGGAAAATGAGCTTTAATGCAATGATGTAAATAATTTTCCACTTGCTTAAATTTCATTTTCAGCACTGTACGGTTTTAAGATTTTTAAAACCTGCCACTAACTCAAATGAACTCATAAGCTTCTTGTTTTTAGCACACATTTTCATGATTAAGTTGAAAGAGGATGATGGTGTAAAAATTAAATACAGGGTCAAAAAGTAACTGGAAGTCTGCAATTTGTACACATCCCTTAATAAAAGATTCTGATAAATGTGATTATATTAATAAAACACTGAGCATACACTGGGGAGAAAAAATAGTTTAATTTTTAAGTTTAATAAACCACTGCTGCTTTTAGACCTTTTCTGAGGGTGCTATGATTGACACAGCACAGTTACCCTTATAGTATTATTATTATTGTATTGTGTTTTCTGTCCATTTCTGTATAGCATTGGTCTTCATCTTTTATTTTGCTACATTTTCTTTTTTCATTGTTTTTATTTTTGTAAAAATAGTATCTTCTCATTAAATAAAGGTATCTTTCATTGGCTAATATAACAATAACTGAAATTATATTTGTTTTTATACAGTCAGTCATACATACTGTGTGGTAACGAATGGGTTTTTCAACAGGACAACGCAACAGTACACAATGCCTGCAGGACAAGGGACTTCTTCCAGGAGAATAACATCACTCTTTTGGCCCATCCTGCTTGTTCCCCTGATCTAAATCCAATTGAGAACCTTTGGGGATGGATGACAAGGGAAGTTTACAAAAATGGACAACAGTTCCAGACAGTAGATGCCCTTCGTGCGGCCATCTTCACTACTTGGAGAAATGTTCCCACTCACCTCATGGAAACGCTTGCATCAAGCATGCTGCAACAAATTTTTGAAGTGATCAACAATAACGGTGGAGCTACTCAGTACTGAGTTCATGTTTGGAAGTTTGATTTCTGCTTTGGGGGGGTTTACGGGTTTTTTTGGAGGTGTGGTCCTAAACTTTTGATCAGCTGTAAAACAGCCTGTTTCAGTTTAATCGTTGTTTTCATTAAATTGCATGCTCAAAAAATGTTTTGTCTCACTCCCATTTCTTCTTGTTGCATGTTGAAGCTCTACTTGGAACCTTGTTAAGATCCAACCATGCAAAATATGATTTTTTGCCATTTTTCAAGTAGTCTTAAACTTTTGATCGGGACTGTACTACAGTATACAGTATATGTAATGGGAAAATTATTACTGGAGTGGGTTTACCTGATATTAAATGTTTACTATTACCAAGTAACAGTGTATCCCACAGTAAATATTTGAACATTACTTTGTACATTTTTCTTGCATGCATTAGTCACCACACACTTTATCCACTTTTGTCCCACGTGCCTTTGTCATAATTTCACACAGATAAGCAAATCTAGAAGAGGCCAGGCCAGGGACACTGCATAAATTGATTATATTCTATAAAGACTAAAAAGGAATTAGCATTCAGAACTGTGCTAAAAAAAATTAGTGAAAGTATTCCTTTTGTTAAGAAAAGATGCACAAAATCCATACCTTTGCTGAAGTCTCGAACCATGCTACAAATCCATTCTCCTTGCAGAACTGCTCCATTTTCAGACCATTATTCATCAGCAATTCTCCACCCTGATCACATTTGTTGGCGAGAAGCACTGCAGGGACGTTTGTACCATTAGAAAGAGTTAACTTTGAGTCTAAATCCTCCTTCCATTTCATCACAGCTTCAAAAGTTGATGGTCTTGTGATATCAAAGACGATGAAAGCTCCAATGGCCTCCCTATAATAAACACGGGTCATGTTTCCAAAACGTTCCTGCCCTTAACAATTAAAAGAAGAAAAAGAACTTCCATCAGTGAGGATGATTTTGAAGAATTGTTAGTTTACTGATTCTTGAAGTTACAGCTATAGAAAAAATATAATGTAGCAGTCTAATTTACCAATAAAATGCAGTGCAATACTATGTTAAATAAGTTAGAATAGAAAACAGTATAAACAATACAATTAACTGCAGAAACTTTTATATTGATCAGCATCAAGTCAGAGTGGTAATGGTTAAGCTTTCCATATTATATCTGAGCATTCTCTACCCACATTGCACCAATGAAATAGAATTTTATTGTTTTATACAAATTTTACAAGTATAATATGTTTCTGTTTGTTCCATGGGTAGCATAGTGGTACAGAGGATAGCACTGCTATCTCATGGATACCACATCCTAAGTTTGTCTGTCACATCCAATTGCTGTCTTTCTAGAGTCTGCACATTATTCCTGTGCCTGAATTTGTTTTATCCTACACCCTGAAAGATATGTAAGTAAGAATAACTAAGATTACACTTTAGCCCCATTGTAAGAGTGGGTGCCCTATGGTACACTGGCATGTTATCTCAGGATGTCTCACCTGTGTGTTTGCTTAATACTGCGTATTGTCACAAATGCAACTTTCAGCACTTTGTCTGCGAAGAGCTCAAGGGTAGGCAGGTTCTTGACTCATGTTTCTTCCTATTAATCATGCTGTAAAATGATTGTGTGTTTTGAAGTGATAATATTGTGTCTGCTCATGACCAAGGTTAAAATGAAATTTAAGCTCCTAGCTACCTAATGTTAGACCTAACAAAAAAGAGCAGAAAAGTGTAAAATATTCAGAGGCATGTGTAAGGTTGAATGTTAAAATGTTTTGCTTTGTTAATCACACACCTAGATGTCTTCTCATGGTTTATCATATCACATTTGTCCAGATGATACTACTTTCACTTAATTCTCTTAACCCCTAATGTCAGCCCAGATTTCCAAATGTCTGCCTCTGACATCTCATTGTTAATAAATGCATATTATATTAAACAGAAAATGTTGAAGTTGTATAATTTGAACCCATTTTCTGTTTTACCCTACCAAAGATCCTTCCTTAAACATTAACAGTTTTACTCCCTCATCATTAGCTAATGCCAGGAAACAGGGTGAGACCTGGTTTTCTCTAATTTAATCGATCTACAGTAAGTTTTTGCTATTTCAATTGTGTCATTCCTTTCTTCTCAAGATCAATAATACCCAGATTTTCCTCCAAGCCTACTCCGACGTACAAGCTCCTGCATGGTTCACCATGTTGACTTTGTGGCCTCTCTGAAATGTTCTTCCAAAAAAGTCTCATTCTCTATTGGCCTGCCTAAAAATGAATCTCATGTTGTGCTCTCGAGCTATTGAATTAATTTTCAAATCAACCCACACTCTTCCCATTACAATGATGACCAGCTATCTCTAGAAGATACAAAACACCTCTGGACTGCTTCAATTGTCAGCCCCTATACTCTTAGACCAGTATTAATCTTATAAAAAAAACTACATTAAATGCTGTCCTGTACTGTTTGCTTACAGTAAACCCAGCTGACAGCCATTCAAAAGTACAGCAGAAGTATTTTTTTTTCCTAAGCCATCTTGGGTAAAGACATCTGTTAAATAAACAGTAAAAATAAACGTTGCCTTTATTACTACATCGACTAGTTGCTAGGAATTTATCTTGATGTTACATGCATACACATAAGAAGGTAAATACAATTAAAGAATACAATATACAGTACATGACACCATCATGGAGGACTACAGAATCAGGAAAGAATGAGATGAATCAACTGTGTTTAAACATAGTGACTACAGTAGGAACAAAATAGTTTCTTTGTCTAGTAGTTCCTTTAGTGACCAATAACAATTCCTTGATGGTAATAACTGAAAGAGACAGTTGCCAGGATGAGTGTAGGCTTTGATTATATTTCTGGCATGTTTCCTGACCTGTTGTGTATGCAGGACCTCAATGGAGTCCAGTTTTGGGCCTAAAATCAAACGACTGTCTGAATAACATACTGCACTTTGTTTCAAGTAAGCAGATGCATTGTTATACCAGACTGTGACAGAGAAAGTGAGGATGCTTTCAATGACAGCTCTATAAAACTGAACCAGCACTCACAGGGACAACATACATTTTTTTAAGTTGACAGAGAAAAAAAGCACCCGCTGCTGAGCTTTATGATAAGAGCAGTTATATTTTCATCACAGTTCAGTTACAGCCTCATCATGACTAAATCCACCTATGACATCAAGAACCACTGTAGATATAAGAACCATACTGAGGCGTTTTAGTCACCTTCAGTAACAGAGCTTTGAATTTCTTAAATTCAAAAAGCGAGGTGCTACAATCTACTGTGTTTGTTATACTATTTAGACTACATGGTCTTTCCAAATGGGGGTCAGGATAAACTTTGCTCTTAATCACTCTGCCATCGGTAACTTGAAAAACACAATTAAATAAAATGTACTATTATTACTGTTTTTATTTTCTACTACCAATATTTTTTAACTTTCTGTGTTAATTTAAGCCTGAAAAACACTCTAGTAAATATCTCTACTAAAAATGCATCTATTACAACTGAGCCCCGAAATTGGCAGAATCCTGCAAAAAACAAAATTGAAATCCAGAAAATATTAAACAAACATTAACAAACCTTTAAATTGTTTTAGAAAACATTCAAAATACCACTGATTCCCTGATATTTAAAACCTCCACAAAACCTTAACTGAAAAAAATAGATTTGAAATGGAAAAAAATAACAAATTCTCTTTATCTGTAACTTTAAGATTCTCAGATTTTACTCATTTTTTTCTAATATTTTAAACTCAAATCTCCCACATTTTGAAAGTACTTTTCCAGTACTCTGGTACATTAAACGATGCTGAGTCAATCCCTGTACACAGCAAGTCATTTATGTACAAGTCTGAATAAAGGTTTGAAATTAGAAACTAGTATTTTATGAAACAAACTATATCTCTTCTTGTATCCCTCTTTTGTGTAGTGTTGGGTACAGCTCAGCAATTAGCTACTGTATATTTAGTGCATTATAAGTAACTTTGTAAAAGATTTCTATACTTATTTTAAACACAGCCATATAAAATAAAGATAGTTTTGACTAAATTCTACAGGTGTTTGCTACCTATTCAGAACATAATTCACTTTTATTCACCAGTACTTACAGGAATTTAGCCTAGTAGCTGCTTATAACAAAACACAACATCACAATAAAGGATTATTAGGAACACCATACTAATACGGTGTTTGACCCCCTTTCTCCTTCAGAACTGCCTTAATTCTACGTGGCATTGATTCAACAAGGTGCTGAAAGCATTCTTTAGAAATGTTGGCCCATATTGATAGGATAGCATCTTGCAGTTGATGGAGATTTGTGGGATGCACATCCAGGGCACGGAGCTCCCGTTCCACCACATCCCAAAGATGCTCTATTGGGTTGAGATCTGGTGACTGTGGGGGCCATTTTAGTACAGTGAACTCATTGTCATGTTCAAGAAACCAATTTGAAATGATTCGAGCTTTGTGACATGGTGCATTATCCTGCTGGAAGTAGCCATCAGAGGATGGGTACATGGTGGTCATGAAGGGATGGACATGGTCAGAAACAATGCTCAGGTAGCCCGTGGCATTTAAACGATGCCCAATTGGCACTAAGGGGCCTAAAGTGTGCCAAGAAAACATCCCCACACCATTACACCACCACCACCAGCCTGCACAGTGGTAACAAGGCATGATGGATCCATGTTCTCATTCTGTTTACGCCAATTTCTGACTCTACCATTTGAATGTCTCAACAGAAATCGAGACTCATCAGACCAGGCAACATTTTTCCAGTCTTCAACTGTCCAATTTTGGTGAGCTCATGCAAATTGTAGCTTCTTTTTCCTATTTGTAGTGGAGATGAAGGGTACCTGGTGGGGTCTTCTGCTGTTGTAGCCCATCCGCCTCAAGGTTGTGCGTGTTGTGGCTTCACAAATGCTTTGCTGCATACCTCGGTTGTAACGAGTGTTATTTCAGTCAAAGTTGCTCTTCTATCAGCTTGAATCAGTCGGCCCATTCTCCTCTGACCTCTAGCATCAACAAGGCATTTTCGCCCACAGGACTGACGCATACTGGATGTTTTTCCCTTTTCACACCATTCTTTGTAAACCCTAGAAATGGTTGTGCGTGAAAATCCCAGTAACTGAGCAGATTGTGAAATACTCAGACCAGCCCGTCAGGCACCAACAACCATGCCACGCTCAAAATTGCTTAAATCACCTTTCTTTCCCATTCTGACATTCAGTTTGGAGTTCAGGAGATTGTTTTGACCAGGACCACACCCCTAAATGCATTGAAGCAACTGCCATGTGATTGGTTGATTAGATAATTGCATTAATAAGAAATTGAACAGGTGTTCCTAATAATCCTTTAGGTGAGTGTACAAGCACCATAAATAACATAAGACAAAACATAACACAAAACATGCATTATAAACAGCTGCAAAATAGTGCAAGGAGCTGTGCCTGTTTTTTCACAGTATATGTTGCCCTTAGGATCCATTTTTATAAAACACAATATTTCCTTCCATTGCTCCGCAGATGAAACACAGATATATTTTCCACTGAAACAGATCAAATGCAATTCTCTTAAACCTTTATTGAAATGTCTAGAAGACATTAAAACTGGGCTGTCACTAAATTTAAACAGTCTAAATGACAAAAAAACAGGGACTGTGTTTTGGAACTTCTGATCATACTTGTCCATCCATTCATCCATCATCCAACCCGCTATATCCTAACTACAGGGTCACAGGGGTCTGCTGAAGCCAACCTCAGCCAACACAGGGCCCATGGCAGGAAACAAATCCTGGGCAGGGCACACACACAATTTAGAATCGCCAATCCACCTAACCTGCATGTCTTTGGACTGTGGGAGGAAACCGGAGCACCAGAGGATACCCACGCAGACATGGGGAGAACATGCAAAAGCCATGCAGGGAGGACCCGGGAAGCGAACCCAGGTCTCCTAACTGCGAGGGAGCAGCGCTAACACTGTGCTACCGTGCCGCCCTGATCATACTTGTGCTACAGAAATTAATCTTTGACCTTTGACATGGACCTACTGTATACCCTTTGGAAAAATTCTTGGTGTGATTTTTGATAATGCCTGCAAATTTGATAAACATATAAACTCCATTGTTAAAGCCTGTTTCTATTAGTTCAGGTTTTCGGCTAATGTCAAGCCAGTTCTTTCTGTACATGATTCTGAAACAGTAATTTATGTGTTTGTCGCTTGACTATTGCAACTCATTATACAGTACATTGGAGTTAATGAGTCATCCCTGGCTTGTCTTCAGGTCGTCCAGAATGCTGCTGCCAGGCTTCTAACAGGCACACCAAAATAGAATCACATTATACCAGTCTTAGCCTCTCTTTACTTGCTTCCTGTTCGCTACAGGATTAACTTTAATATTTTACTGTTTGTTTTTAAGTCCCTAAATGGTTTAACTCCCTTTTATCTTACTGACCTCTTACACCCTCCTTCATGAGCATTGAGGTCCTCTAACTAGAAATTATTGGTTGTGCCAAATCGGTGCCTTTGTAGTAGCTGCCCCTAAGCTTTGGAATAGTCTTGTATTTTTATATTTAGTCAGCACCAACTTTGGTCACATTTAAATGCCACCCGAAAGCCTATCTTTTTCTCTTAGCTTTCTAAACTTGTATGTGTTTATTTTTGATGTATTTATTCACTGTATATACATATACATATATATATATATATATATATATATATATATATATATATATATATATATATATATATATATATATATATATATATATATATATATATATATATATATATATATACACACTGTATATACTGTATTTATTTGGTGTACTTACGGAAGCTGTACAGCACTTTGATCGACTTCACTTGATATCTGCATTGCATTGTTATTCTGATTCCTGGCCTGTTTGATTGACAAAGGGAGTGCAAAGCTGACAAGGTAAGTCATAAATAACAGCTGGCATCAGAGAACTCTATATAGACGTATATGCATGAGAGTGAGGAACTTATTTAATGGATTACCATGACTTTACTAATAATAGTGAACTGGGTTTAAGTAATTGCACATTCATAGAGGACCAGGTTTTTAAGGATCTTGAGCAACTCAGCTTTAATGAATCACCAAGGCAAGATTGCATTTATCTCAGCATTCTCTGAAATAAGCAAGGGTATCATCCACAAACTGCTCACATTTTTCCTTAATACATCTACTGGGACAGGTGATGATATGTCAGATATAGAATCAGTAATGCTTTTCCAACGCAGAAGAAGAGGTAAGGAAACAAAGTAATTTATTCAGGATGCCATTAGCCTTTCATCAGACAGCAGCAAAGATTAATAAGTTACAGCAGAGGTTTGATTTAAAATGCCATTAGTAAGCAGAATCTGTCCTAATTTAGGAAGTGCAGCAATGTGTTGGATTTTGGTCTTAGAGTGGGAAAAATGTTTCACATTGTTCAGTTAGTTTTACAAGGAAATGTTGGATAATGCTGCGGTGGGCTAGCGCCCTGCCCTGGGTTTGTTTCCTGCCTTGCGCCCTGTGTTGGCTGGGATAGGCTCCAGCAGACCCCTGTGACCCTATAGTTAGGATATAGCGGGTTGGATAATGGATGGATGGATGCTGGATAATGTCCCATGTGTTTCATTTGTCATCAGCCTTAAAAAGAATACAAATGAAGAGTACACAGTTGCAGGTTTAATGTATTAATTTGATCCAAAGTGCATTCTTGAGACAGCTTCCCCTGAACAGCCACTTAACCTTAGAAAGTTTTACTCCAAATAATGACTTAATTAGAACACAATAATAGATATAACTTCAATTTTAGTTGCATAGATTGTTCCAGTTCTTTAGGCACACTCACAGACATTAAAAAAGTGCAGGTTCTCCTTCACCAAACCTTTTGTTAACATGATTCTTTTTTTTGTCATAGATTCTAACTTAAGGGAATTGATACTATCTACCCATTTTTTGTTTTACGTTAGTCCACTTGATTATTAATTTCTTAATTTTTTTTTTTTCAATATCAGGCTATTAACAATAATGCATAAATAACATGACAGTCGAAAGTTAATCAGCTAACTTGGTCCTTTTTGGCACCTGCCAGTGTCAGCTCATCACTAGCTGCTGTTTTCAAATATGTAGACAGAAACAGAGAAATGATTAAGACTGTTTATATAGTCATTAGAATATATATATTGACTTAAAATACCACCTGAGCAAATACTATGGCCAGCGTTCCCTAAGTACACAGAAGTTAGTCAAAAAATCAACCCTGCCTGCCACCTGCCAAACATTTACAAAGGACAGACAGAACAATGGCCCTGATACTGGAAATCAGTTATTAAAACATGGGATACCCAGAAAGACCATAAGAAAATCATTTGAAAATTAATATAAAAGTAACCCAATTTTGCCCTGTCTTTGAACATTACTCATTTTGAAACAAGGCTGTAAAATTAGCCAAAAACAGTCATATTAACCTCCTTGGCATTAACTCTTTCAGAGCGGATGTTGACTTTTGTCAAAATTCAGGGTTGATTTATATGTGAAACCATTGCTTTGTGTGTTTTCTCAGAAAAATGTAGCTTTTCTGGAAAAAATATTCAGCCCTCAAAGAGTTAACCTAAGTGTGACTATGGCTCAGAAATCTATGTAATTACAGTTAAACTTGAGTCAGACTTGAGGTGATTTATAATAATCTCCTCTACACTGTTTAACTCGAATAACTTGGGACAGTAGTCTCCTGCCACCTAGTGGATAAAATAACATTATGCAGCCAAAAATCGTGAATACTTCTATGGGGTTTGCCACTCTAAGGCAACATTCAACCAGCAAACAATGACATGTAAACAAAAAGCTATAAAGCCAGTTTTAGAACTAACTGAAAATGGAACCAATAGTTGAGTCGAGCAATTGTGATGACAATGTGAACTGGTCATCAGACGTTGACACGGATAGTGATACTGATACATACTAGGACTGCAATGATTAGTTGACGTAATCGACGACGTCGACTACAAAAAACCGTTGACGTGGATTTTTTATTGTCAACGCGTCATAAACAGAATCTTCAATTGTGACTCCAGTCACAAAGAACCACATTGGTTTTTGTAACTGCAATGCACTAGATGAACATCTGGGGGCAGTATCATTTGTTATTGTTTGTCAAGACGCACACAGTCCTACCAACGCAAGCATCTTTGAGCTGTGATGCCGCCGCCTCTTGAGAGGTAAGTTTTAGCGAGTAAAGTTAGTGTCACGTGTTGACGTTGACGTTTGTACTATAATGTGTATATCAAGGTTTCGACAATGATAGTTAACCCTTAAGCCGACACATACTTGGGGGTTAATGCACCCCTGGACACCAAATACTTTTTAGCTACACATTTTAATTAAACATCACAATTCACAAAGAAAATGTGAAATTTTCACGGAACACATTTTTTTTTCATGGAAAACACTGATCCCCTGGGGTCGATGTGAACTTTCTAGGGGTCGATAGCTTCAATAAAAAAATTTGGGGGTCTACGACAGCAAAAATAGACCCTCTTACTACTGCTATTTGTTTGTTACTTCAAAATATCTATGCTTCCAATAGGTACCTAATTAAGAAGTAAAATAATTTAAACACTTTTTTGATGAAAACACATTGCAAACCAAACTTGCGAACGAAAAGGTAAAATGTGTCATTAAAGGGAGTCACACGTAAGAATGCATGAAAATACATGTAGCACAAACATGTCTGTGTATTGCCTTATCGTACGTATCAAAGCAAGTGCGAACATGAAAAATCATTGCATGTCCGCACTCGCTCGCCGTGGGACGAGACGACGGATATTCAGCATTAGCAGAATCTAACAGTCTTGTATGGTCATGCTTTCATAAAACACTATAGATTGCTTCATTTGATGTGACATGTACTTATTTGTGATTTGAACTTTGAATATAATTATTTATTGAGGAGCAGTACTATGAAAAAGAAAATCAGATGACACAGTTTATTTATTCGAGTTTGAACAAAAATCTTCTGTTTCAAGTAAATACATACTTTATTGTTTTTTTTTTATCACAGGGTCTGTCGAAATTGTTTGTTAATAAAAGTTTTTATTTCTTCAGATAATAATATGACTGAACCAAAAAAGAAATGCAGACAGTACAGCTTGGACCATTTGTACTTATTTTGAATTTACATATTTATTTCATAATTGTCAAAAATGTAAAAAAACTCTGCTCGTATTTTTTTGCTTTAATTTTCGTTAGTGCAGGTTTACATATTAAATGTTGCACAAGATAATGCCATATTCCATAGTCCTTTTATCTTTTTTAATCATTAATTACAAGTGATTAAAATGAAAAGTTTGATATCTAGTGAAATATTTAATATCGAGTACTGTACAAATTTATTAATTTGAGTAAGTAAAGTAAATGACTAGGGGGTCGACGGTTTAAAAGTTTTTGGTAAAGGGGTCTGCGGCCGAAAAAAGTTTGGGAACTCTTGTTTTACACACTGCAAATGAACTGTAAAAACTATAAAAAAAAACTACTGCAACAATCTATTACTATATGTTCAATATGCAACTGAAGTCATTGATAAAATTCAGTATATCACCGAGCCAACTACGCTTGAACTCGCTGCATGCAAACACACAGGGGTAAACGCTGATGATTGCAGGCTCGTCTAGTGCAGCGGCTGAATCCCAGAGATAGTGGTGCTGCAGTTCTGCTGGGGCCGACAATGGTCGTAAGCTGGCTGCTCAACGAATATACGGCACTGACTGATCAGCTCCGGCGTACTGGCAAATTGCACTGAGAAACAACTTTAACCGGTTGCGGAGTTCAATGAATGTACATTGCCGAATATACTGTATGTCGACGCATATACTTGGCTTCGGCGTGCTTCCAAAGTGCACTGGAAACCGACTCTAGCTGGTTGCGGCGCTCAACAAAAGTACTTTTCCAAATATATTCGGCTCCGGTGTGCTGGCAGTAATTACCTTGTTACATATTTTAGTCTGTTATTTTATGATTCTGGCATAATATAGTACATGATGTGATAAACTACAACACTTTTCTTTCAGAGTGTGATGATTAAAACATCTTTATCTGTCTGCAAAATCATTTTTATGTATTCCTGCTATCTCTACTCCCTCTGAGTGTCTCTTCATAGCAGTTGGGAACTTTTATAGTTGTATAGGGTAAATAATATATCATTATTTGGAACACATGCATTTTATGTGTGTTCCGTGTCTATAACGATCTAAGTAAATGTAAAGGGAAGGGGGGGCAGGGAGTTGAGGACAGGCCAGGTTTAGATCTATACGTGGAGGAACAAACAACGGTGTAGAAGTAAAAATGTGTAGTAATGTAAATTCTAAGCAAACATTTAAATGTAGAAGGAGTAACACATTAAAATAACTTACCTTAATGATAGAAGTATCAAAAATAAGGTAAATGAGTTGGAGCTACATGTAACAGAGCATAATTATGATATTATAGCAATAATGGAAACCTGGCTAAATAACAAAAATGGGGATCAGTGTAACACAGAGGGATACACATTTTTTAGGAAGGACAGACAGAACAGAAAAGGAGGTGGGGTTGTTGTTTTTGCCAAACAGAATTTAAATGTAAATCCTCTTCAGTTGGACGATGAGCCCCATCTTACTGAGGACATGTGGCTTCGCCTGAAAAATATTAGTGAAAGAGGTCGTATTCTAGGAGTGTGTTATAGACCACCCAATTCAGACAGTAATTTCAATACACTTCTTTTTAGTAATATCAGTAATGGGATGACCTTACAGATGGAGGAGTACAAGAGCAGGAGTTTTTAGAAGTAAGCAGTGACTGTGTTTTAACACAGTATGTTAAAGCACCAACACGGGGTGAAGCTTGTCTGGATTTAGTATTTTGTAATAATTAAGACAGAATTGAGGGTGTAGAAGTGATTGAACCACCGCAGAGTGCAGATGCAAAGACTAAAATTGTTAAGTTGAACTTTGGTAGGGCAAATTTTCATCAGATGCAGCAAAGTCTATGTTGAGGAGCAGCGGAGCAGGTTTAAAAATGTTTTACATGTAATGCAGGTCAGATACATACCAAAAATTGGAATTAATAGGAAATTTTTTAAAAATTCCACAGTGGACTAATACAGATTTTAAAAAGAGGCTACAAAGGAAAAAAAAAACGCTTTATAAAGGCACGTAAAGCTAATGACTGCAAAGTGAATCGTAGAGTGCATTAGAACATGAGAGCAACCATTAAGAAGGATATCAGGGAGGCTAAAAGACAGTTGGAGAGGAATATAGCAGATAAGGCAAAAGAAGACCCTAAGGGATTCTTTCAGTATTTTAGTAGCAGAAGAACAGTCAAGGAGGAGGTCAAGTGCATCAGAAATAGTAAAGGGGAATTAAAAGATACAGTCAATGAAATACCGGACGCCCTACACTTACATTTTTCTGAGGTGTTCACAAATGAGCAAGTGGATAACCTCCCAGAAGTAACAGGGACTACTAAGGAGGTATTGAGGGATTTACAAATTATAGAGAGAGAAATACTGCTCAGATTAAATAGGCTGGAATCAAACAAATCACCAGGACCAGATAATACCCTAAAGTTCTTAAGGAGGCTACCAAGTACATATACAAACCCTTGACACATATTTTTAGGAAGTCATTGTGCACTGGAGAGATTCCGAAGGACTGGAAAATGGAAAATATCATTCCATTATATAAAAAGGGTGACAGGGCAGATCCAAGCAACTACAATACAGGCCAGTAAGCTTAACAGGCATCACAGGAAAATTAATGGAATGAATTATTAAGGATAAGATTGAGCAACACCTGGCAAGGACTGGAGTTATTCTGAACAGTCAGCATGGGTTCAGAAGAGGGAGGTCGTGTTTTACTAACATGCTGGAATTCTATGAGGAGGCAACAAAAGGATATGATCAAACTGGAGCATATGATATTATTTATCTTGACTTTCAGAAAGCATTTGATAAGGTGCCACATGAGATGATGGGCATCAAACTAAAATAAGTGGGAGTTCTTGGCGATGTTTTTTGATGGGTGCAGAATTTGCTCAGACACAGGAAGCAGAGGGTGATGGTGCGAGTAACCGTATCAGAAATGCCCGATGTTAAGAGTGGTGTTCCACAGGGGTCAGTGCTAGGGCCGCTGCTATTTTTAATAAATCATTTATTTTATTTATTTTTATGTATAATTTAGATAGGTGTATAAGTAACAAGTTGGTTAAATTTGCAGATGATACCAAGACAGGTGGATTAGCAGATAATTTGGAATCCATTAAATCATTACAGAAACATTTGGATAGCATACAGGCTTGGGCAAATTTGTGGCAGATGAAATTTAATGTCAGTAAATGTAAAGTATTACACATAGGAAGTAACAATGTTAGGTTGCAGTATACAATGGGCGGTTGGAAAATCGAAAGTACACCTTATGAGAAGGATTTAGGAGTCATAGTGGACTCTGAGCTATCAACTATCAAGAGTACAAGTCCAAGGAGGTTATGCTTAAGCTTTATAATGCACTGGTGAGGCCTCATATGGAGCACTGTGTGCAGTTTTGGTCTCCAGGCTACAAAAAGGACATAGCAGCACTAGAAAAGGTCCAGAGAAGAGTGAGTAGGTAGGTTCCAGGGCTACAGGGGTTGAATTATGAGGAAAGATTAAAAGAGCTGAGGCTATAGTTTAAGCAAAAGAAGATTAAGAGGTGACATGATTGAAGTGTTTAAAATTATGAAGGGATTTAGTACAGTGGATTGAGACTGTTATTTTAAAATGACTTCATCAAGAACACATGGACACAGCTGGAAACTTGTTAAGGGTAAATTTTGCACAAACATTAGGAAGTTTTTGTTTACACAAAGAACGATAGACACTTGGAATAAGCTACCAAGTAGTGTGGTAGACAGTAAGACTTTAGGGACTTTCAAAAATCAACTTGATGTCTTTTTGGAAGAAATAAATGGATAGGACTGGCGAGCTTTGTTGGGCTGAATGGCCTGTTCTCGTCTAGATTGTTCTAATGTTCTAAATGTAGGTTGAAAGGAAATGTGAGGCAAGAAATGTTGAACACATACCTAAAATGGAAACATTTTTCATGTTATAGTACTAATGACAAAATTTTGACATGAACTGTATAATGTGTCAAGACTGAAGTTCAAATATCAAATAAACACTTTCACAAAAGGTACACGTATAACAAAACAAGTGCGCTTTTATTCAAAAATATAGCCAAAGTAAAAGAAATCAGGTTAGGGTATGACAAAGACATGACCACTTGGGTGGTGCAGCGGTAAGAACTGCTGACTCATAATCAAGAGGTTGTGGGTCCAGAATTACCGTTTTGAGTAGTGAGCTGCTCTTATTGTTACTATTATAGAATAAAAACATACATTTGATTTGAGTTTGTAAAAACAGTGTAAATTTATGGTACTTGTAAAGGTAAGCGTTTTTTTTTTTTTTTTTCAGTTTCACATTCCCCCGATATGTTTTCAAATAGGTGAACTCAGATGAGGAAAAGGGTTCTACATTGGAAAAAGAGAACAGAAACCCTCAGCGCAAGAAATGTCCAGTCACACATAAAACAACACAGCTGCACCAGGTATAAAAGCAAAAGATGGCACCATTTGGATGCAGCAAATGGCCAGGTGTCATCCTACCAGTCAATGTACCACACGCGTGTACTTCAACGAAGCAGCAAGGTATCATGCAAAGTTCTGTTAGTGATTATGTTTTGTGATGGTCTTTATATAAAAAACATTTATATGTTAATATGTTAATTAAAAGCCACATTGAATGTTATTTACCGATTTACCTTGATTTATTTACTTATCTCCATACAGTGTAAAGTCACAAATAGACTGCGGAGGTTTCTGTGTTTGGTTGACATGGGCATTATGACAAAGTACACGTGCAATGCTACTTCAATATGCAAATGACTTTAGCTGCAGGTGGAAGCTGTTTCTTCAAGCATGCGGCTCTTTTTATAATGGTAATGTCAAGATGTCACACGTTGAAAAGTGTGTGACGCGCATGAGCGGTAATAAACAAGTTTACAGCAAGCATCATGACCGTGTCCATAAAAAAGTGCAATAATAATGAAATGATTCAAAGAATAAAATAATACTAATTATAAATATCAGTTAAAAACCAAAATGGTTAGACTGATGTGTTGATAACAATTTAAAAATGGTAACTAGGCTAGTGGACATCTTTAGAATATGGGAGGAAAATGAAATACATTGAGAATAACACACACAAACACAGGCAACATGCAGACTCCACACAAATGGATTTGAATGTAGGACTATAAAGCTATGTTGTAGTTGTACTAACCAGTGCACCACAGTGTTCCCTGCCTTTTTACAGAAGAAGAGTAAAATCTTAATAAATAAGATTAGGAAGACTCATGGGAGTAAAAAACTCTGTTCAGAAATTAATTGGTTAGACCAAAAACAAACAAGGATGGCAGACTGTTCCTGTCTTGTGGAAGCTGGCAGAGCAGTACTCCAGGGCTATAATTTGGCAAAACCAGATTAACTGAATGGTTCAATGGTAAAAGCAGGCAGAAGGAAAAAAAATATTCACAAGTATAATTAAATCAAACTACTGTATTTTCTTACTAACACATAATTATCAGTTCCTCTGGGCAATAGCTAACTGTTCCATGTAAATGAGGTCTTTAAAGTTAAACCATTAAAACAAATCTAATGTAGCCTGCATTGCTAGCCTTTTTAATTTACATAGCTGATTCTAGCTTGGCAGGACTAAGCAGGAGCAAGTAAACTCTCAAAGCAGGGCGCACTACAACCTGTTAAAAAATTAGTCCACTTAATAATGACCCCTTCTGCGCAATGCAGGATTAAACAATGTAGTTATTTTTCTCTTCACGTAAAGCATGTCAAGTGAGTGACCTGTTCACATAGCACTTACTGATCTCTCTGGGTCTGCCCTTTAATAATGTATTACTGCATGCCAAGATGGGACCCCCAGGAGTCTCAAAGACTCTCTGTAAGACTCCCTGGCTATTTATTTCTTTGTTCAAACTAAACCGAACAGACTGCATTGTTGACATTTAGAACAGAACTAGCTAAGGAACCTGTCACTGTCTCAAACAAATTTCACAGCTCTTACATAACTACGTCATGAATTTAAATTAGTGTGTATGCCTGTGTGCATGTAAACCCTGCAATGGACTGGTAAATTCAGTCCTTTAAAGGAGACATACAATTTATTCTTATTCAGTCTTAAGTCCAGCATTTTAACATGCTTGGCATGACTGATAGGAGTGTTCAATTAATATTTTAACCTTTTGTGGCTTTTCCATTTAACTGAGTCTACTACAATAATGTAACAGAAGATGAGAATAAGAACCTCTGACAAAAAGTGAATCCTTAGATGTAGAAGCTTATCAATTATCATTCAGCTCCCATGTTTAGCAGATCTCATCAAAATTAATACATCACAGTGCACACTCTCCCGCAGTGCCAGTCAAGGCCCATTTGAAGCCCTATGATGGATGTCACCCCTCTTTGTCTATAGTGGGTAATCGATATTGTTAAATTTCAATGACCTTGGTCACCTTCGGTGTCCACAGTGTGCGCCCCTTCATTAGCACAAACAGCAGTCCTTTTCCACCAACTTTAAGGAGCACACGTCCCTTGGAATATGGAGCGTGCACACTTTAACTTTCATAAATGGTGCCTAGTGGGTAACAGCACCCACTCTGTATCATCAGAACAGAGTTCAGCAATGTTTCCATTTATAAAAGTCCTAGGTGGTCGCCTATTTCGGCTAATGTATTGACTGGCTCTGCTCTCCCAAATCTACGTAATCTTCAATTTTTTGGTACAAAACTAACATTTCCAAAAAGAGTGCAATGAAAGAGTATTACCCCCCCCCCCTTGTAATTTTCTGCATTTTTCTGGATAAGAGTGGCCGATATTATGATAATTACAAAATTTTAGATGGTAACAGTATACAGCAGGCTCGTCAAACACATGGCCCCCGGGCTGCATGCGGCCCACAACAGAAATCTGTGCGGCCCGCATGACAGATCCTAGTTAGCACTAAACTTGTACAAAATGATTACTATCGTTTGTGATTGAATCATTCTGCATCTTCGGCGTTACTTATTGACTTTTCTTACTTCTGCCTTCTGACAAAAGCACGTTTTCCCATGGCATTACAGTACCGGAAACGTCATCTGCTAGTATAGTTGCAGCCGCGAAGTCGCAACTGAAGTGCTAGGCTGAGGCTAGGCTGAGAACTGCCAGCAACGGAGACTCACTCAGTGAAGGGCTTCAGCAAAAAGGCTGCCCCCTTCACAGAGGACACTTTCCAGAATGCTAGGCGGGCGGGGCTTTGCAGCGGCGCAGAAAGAGGAGAGAAACCGCGGTGAGAGTGTATTACAACGAAGTATTTTTATGTTCCTGATAGTTTCCCCATATGACACGAGTCCACAGAAATCTCGTTACTACGAAATACATTCAGCAGCAGATACTTTTATTAAAACAAAGTGATCTTAAAATGCTTGAATGAATCATCCACAGAGCAGTTAGTTCTGTGGTCGCAGCTCAGTTGTGGACATTTGCACAACGATCCCCAAACAGAAACATTGTAAAAAATGTTCTTTCTTCGAACTTTCCTCGTACTGTTTTTTTGCTGTTTTTGTTTTGTGTGGTTTTAAGTGATACCTTTTCCTTATTGTTCATCAATATTTGAAAAACATCCATTAGAATTTAACTCATTATCACCCTTCTATAGAAACGGCATACTTGTTATATGCAAAAAAGAAGAAAAATCTTGGGTTGCAAATGTATGCGAACTGCTGCATTTGAAGACGCCGAAAAAGCCGTTTTTATGTGGTTGCAGTGATGCTTGTTTAAGAAACATTCCTATTAATGCAGCACCTCATTCAAGAATATATGAGGCTTTTAAACTCTCCTGGGTCCCAGACAAACAATCTCACACACGGCAATAGCGTTTCGGGACGCACTTCAGCGTGTCGCTCCCGTTGGGTGGGGGGGATCCCAGATCCCAAAAGAGTTCAGAAACCTCACAATGTGAAGAAGAAGAAAAGGATGACTTGGCTTCTGATTGATAACTGTGCTTACCACAACATGATTCCGCACTTAGATAATGTTCGTGTTGAATTCCTCCACCCAATTGCATGACAGTGCGTCAGCCATTGGATTTGGGCATCATTCACACCCTGAAAATGTATCATCGCAAGGAAATGCTGAGAAACATTCTCATAAGCATAACTTGTAGACAGGAGGATATTAAAATAACGCGAAAGAAGCTATTGAAGTTGCTTCCATTTGCAACATCCTATCTTTGTGATGCACGTTTTCTACAGTGACAGCAACCAAAACAAGATTACGGAGTAGACTGAAAATAAGCAACACACTTCGTGTGTCACTGTCTTCCATCCTCCCCAGATGGGATCATTTGGTTGCAGGAAAACAAGCCCAGGGCTCTCACTGATTCTGCATTATGGTAAGCTGTATAATTTCTATTACTAAATTATAACTTAATAATAATAGAAATGTAATGTAAATTGTGTATAAAACTGCCCTACGAACCTGCCCATAATCACCCCATAAACTCCAACCTCCAACAGCCCACCAATCCCTGGAAAAATTTGCTTCTAGTAAAGCGGTCCTTGGGGTCAAACAGGTTGCGGACCACTGGGCTACACTACTAGCTGGGCTGCTGAGACTGGCCACTGGGCAGAACTGACCATCACAAGTAGTAATAGCTTGCATATTTTCATGTTGTTTTGTTCTAGTTTTATGTAATTTGGTGCTAGTATTGTAACGAACAGTTAGTGCAGACTACAGCTAAAGATCTGAAGTGGACACGAGAAGTTGGGGAGTTGTTTATTAACAGATTTTTGTGATTTTGAGTTTGTATAATTAGTGTAGGTCAGGGGGCTTTTTGCATATCGGCTTATTTTACAATATAAACTTTGAAGTAAACTTAGTAAAGTAAAATTTTATTTCTGAAGTATTTGTTTTCCAACATGAATTACTGAGCAATAAATTCAGTGAGCGTTTCCGCGATTTCAGTTCACATGAACAGGACTTTGTGGTGTTTACGTCTCCATACTCTTACAACGTTGAGAATGCGCCTGAGATTATCCAAATGGAATTGATTGAACTGCAGTCAGATTCTATTCTGATGGCAAAAGACAACGAAGTTGGTGTGCCAGGCTTGTATGCTTACCTGCCACCCTCGCATGTGCAGATCCATAAGTTGGCATCGAGAGTACTGTCTATATTTGGAAGCACTTACCTTTGTGAGCAATTGTTTTCGTTAATGAAAGCTACCAAAACCCCACATCACTTAAGACTTACTGTCGAGCACCTTTCATCCCTCATAAAAGTTGCAGCTGCACAGGATTGCAAGCCAGAGATTGACGGACTGGTTATTAACAAGAGATGCCAAGTGTCAGGACAAAAGAAATAGATCTCAGACTGTAAGACACCTATATAAGGACCTAGCTAAGAGGCTAAGATTCTAATTGTACACTGTTGTACAGAGATTGTATGGAAATAAATTGCTTTTCCTTAAACTTTAAGTGTTACATTTTTTACAGTTTTCAGTATTGGAAAGAAAGCTACAGCAACTTTGTATAATAGTATAATAGTATTTGTTACAGTGCGGCCCGCTGACGCACGTATGGCAGTCGAAGTGGCCCACCAATGGTAGTGAGTTTGACATGCCTGGTATACAGTATATTACAGTATACACATAAAAATCTAAAAATATCTATAGGGTGGTCCAGATCTAATTATGCAATTTTAATTACGCTATAACTTAAGTTTATTACATAAAAAATCAGCCAAAATATTCCAGACCATCGAGAAGTGTGCGAACTGACGACATGAAGAATCGTCTTTGCGCCGAACTGGAATTGCCCACGCATAAATCAGACGATCTGGACCTGCATAATTAGATCTGGACCACCCTGTACAAAGAGGTCCTTCTGACTTAATTTAGGTCAAAACAATTACTCAATTTTTTTTTTTATTTGAGTTCAAACAAGATTTATTATTTATTATATTTGAACAGTCATTTAAACTGAAATTAAACAAATCAAAAAGAGGACAAATTTACCAAATAATAAATACTGTTTTAGAATGAAAATTGTATGGCAGCAGTGCAAAAATCTCTTAAAAAGTTCTTAACATCCTGTTAAAATGTCTCCAGAAAAGGTCTCCGTGCAATGTACAATTTAAAAAAAAAAAAACAGAATGCAAACAAAATGCACTTTTCGGGTATCAGATGTTCCTTAACTGAATATGTTTACATTAAATGTCACTTTATTTATTTTGTCTGTATTTCTTTTGTTTTCATTTTTCTCTGTTGCTACTCAATTTACAGATTGTGAGCCAAGAACATAAGTTGATTAGCTCTATATGGCTTTAGGACAAACATTTGGCAAGTGACTATATTTCCACCTCTGCTGAATGACTACTCTGATGGAGCACTTGTGGCGGGTATGCATAGATACTTTCTGGATGAATTTGCCAACTTTAGAAATTACGCGTCATGTAGTTTCCAGCACTGTAGGGGATCATTTTCAATGTCAACCTCCACTCTATGCTTTAGGTATCTCTTCAGTTCAAATTCAATGGATAAGGAAGTGGACATCTTGCTGTTGAAATAGATACCTACACCCTTCCTCACTTTCTGAGCTGGCATCTGATTCAGTTTCTGCCTCTTCTACTGCTCTTTGAGAGAGTGCAGTACACTCTTCTGTAATCAGTGCCTCCATCTCCACAGCTGCTTTTGTCATTTGAAGTACACCCTCACATCATCGATATACTTGGTCATGAAACAAGGACTGATGAGGAATGCTATATCCAGCAGATCTTGTGTAGTGAGGTCTGAATACTTTTCTGAGTCTAGGTCTTGGTCTTTTTAGTTTAGTTTTTTTATTCTTCTATATCTTTGGTTAGCTGAGTGTCACCATTTCGCAAAACTAGAATTGTTTTATTAAAATGATGCAAAGTTTCAGGTAAGACACACTGATGTACTCTTCATAAGACAAAACATCAGGTAACTTAATTAGTGAACTTAGTGCTTTAAAAATGGACTCAAACAAATTCATATCTTGCCAGGTTGGTACTAAATTTCTGGTTTTACTGTCCTCTCTTACAACATGGGACATGGCTTTTTCTTGCTCAATGAAGCACTCAGTCATTTTTGTCAGGATCACAAACTGTTTTTGTTGCTTCAGTTATTAACTGTTAGGAATCTAAGCCCAACTCTTTTAGAACAGTTGCCCGTTTCTTCTTTCTTTTCAACATACTACAGTAGGCACTCACCACTATTTGGCACAAACCTGGCAGTTTCATGCCGTGTTTTGTTTAAAAACACAGTGAAACTGGCAAGGAGAGATTTGATGTCAAATATATATATAATTCCAATTAAAGGATAAGTTCAGTATTTTTCAATTTGAAGTTCATGTATTTCCTCGTAATCACTTTATATGCAGTATTAATGTGCTACATGAAATTGCCTTCTAACGTGCAGCATATTTTACACATTTTAAAAAGCAACCAGCTTATCCATGTCACCGACATGGGCCATCAGGCACCTATCCCAGCAAGCACTGGATAAAAAGCAGGAACAATCCCTGGACAGGGAGAACACACACACGGGTCAGTTTAGCAACAGCAGTTCATCTAAGTTTTATTAAGATGGAGTTTAGTAAATTCAGTACAGATGTTTTAACATAGACAGAATGATAGTGCAGAACTGTCATTCTTGTATCACAGTAGCAGGGTCTACTTGCATGTTCTCCCCATATATTTATGGATTGGTATGACTGAGTGTCAGTCAGTTTACTCACTGAGACTTTTTGTCCTCAGTTCTTTTATTACCATATCATCAGTAAGAGCAAATTATCACTCATTAAAAAGCTGAATATTTTTCTTATTGTGCATGACTGCATGTGTAAGTAATGCCAAGGGAAAAGAGGCTTGGATCTTTCCAAATTCTAAGGCTTTTATTTAAAATAGAATACAGTGTAATCAGTTCAGTTCAGATTTAATGCACAAGTGTAAGAAAACTTAGATGTTACTACACTGAAACTTTGTATGAATCTTGCTCCGTAGGCTTTGTAAAATAACAACATAAAATGTAACTGGCAAAAAGTAGGCACCATTCAGGAAAAAATAATCATATGATCTGAGCAAACAGAGAAGAGTTGGGCGAAGAGTGCTGTTGCTCACAGGTAGCAGAGAAGTGGTCATGAAACAGATTCCTGTCTACTAGCTCCATTTTAAAAGACAAGAACAGGCTAGTTTTTTTTTTTATTTATTAAATGTGTTTCACTTTTGAATGCAATTTCAAATGGAAAATTAATATATATCGTGACTGTGAAATAATAACTTTAACTTGAAAAATACTGAACTTATCCTTTAACTGAATTTTACAGAGATTAATCATTTAAATTTAAATAGACATTTTAATTAGAATGTGCAAACATTTGCCAAAGCTCTGAAGTCTTGTCCAGTCGTTGAGCTGGAGCACTTTGATGTGGTTTGTTGCGTTATCAGTAGTAATACAGACTTTGAAGATTTCTTGCAATCCCCATGACTCCAGCACCTCTCTAAGACTTCCCACTGTTATTTCTCCTGTGTGGTCTGATGGAAAGTAGTACATTTGAAAACATTTACTACACAGTTGGTTGATAAAGTGTACTGTTAGATTAATATAAGGCTGCAATGCTCAGAATGCCCAAAGATCTGTAGTTATTGTGAAAGATGTCATACTTCGAAGCTGCCCTTGAACTTTCCTTTGCCAATCCCGATAGACAGTGGGCAGGTCAACTTTGCTGAAATATTTGTGACTTAGCATGATATATATAGTGTATCTTGATTTAAAACTTTTCACTATACACCTGAATCCCTCCTTTTTGACTGTATAGATAAGTACCAAATCCTTGCATACGTATGTTGTAATGAAGTGAATTATATTGTCCATCTTGACTTCTGGCTGCACTAGGGTTGCTTGACTTATGGTTTATGGTGATTTGCTTGTGGTCCTTGAAGTTGTGGGCATGGTGGTTGTATGCCTTTTTAGCTTTGCCTCATTTTCAGATGATAGAAAAGATGATAGAAGCAAGCACGTTGATCCTGTTGAAGCTGCAATACAACTTACTGTCACACTGCCTTACCTTACAATGGCTGTACCCCCAAATCTTTTCGCAAACATTTTCCACTTTCCCCGGGCATACAGTATCTGTCTTGAATTAGCTTCCACATCCACTTTTCAAGGAGCTGCCGATTTGATGCCAGTTGTTCGGACAGGAATGTTTGTCACTATAGAGATGCTGATAGTAAACAATGATGCTGACTTTACATACCAAAACTTGAACACAAACAAAACCCGTATTTTTGCTGGTACTGCACCCCATGTACGTGTTGCATTAATTTCTGAAAATGTGCTCAGATGATGCGTCAAAAGATCCCTGGGAATGCGTGGTAGCCATGATGTATGCATGTAATCGTTCTCAGCGTCAAGTATAACCTGGTTCTTATAGTCAAAGCAATTGTTTAAATGAAAAAAGCATAACATCAGACAAATGTCTTAGTAGTTTCCAGTCTTCCAAAATCTCTCTCAAAAGTAAGCCACAGAACTTTGTAGGAAGTCACAAAAAGCCCTAACACAACATGTCGAGATTGTCAGATGTCTTTCTTACCATGTTTGGTCAGTTTTTATAACTAAAAATCAAAGTAGTGGCAGAAGACCAAGATAGAAACTACTGCTCACTTTAAAAAACACTTGGAATATCCTCAGCTTCTTTGATGATCAGGGTCCTGAAAAGAAATAGCATACATCTGTGTCTGATCCTGCAAAATTCACAGCCAACAATATACCCTTTATTGAATCCAATTACTCTAGTTCAGGGTCACAAGTACAGAACTGTATCACACAAAAAGCAGCATCTAAACTTTGACAGAACAAAATAGAACAGCACAGTTCACACATTAAAACTGGTGTAGACTTTCTAAAATGATTTAACATAATGGGATAAAACTTTTCTTGGATAAGTTAGAGCAGTGTTTCCCAAACTCTGTCCTGGGGACCCCCTATGGCTGCAGGTTTTTGTTCCAACCACCTTTTGTTTTTAATTGGACTCCTGGGCAAATTAAGTGATGCGTTATTTCCCAAGTTCTGTGTTTTGGGAACAATATAGAAATTAGAAAACTAAGCCTGGTAAAAAAATATATATACAAATATTAAAATGTACTAAGCGGTTATATAGGAATAATGTATTTTTTTCTTTTTAACAATATTTTCATCTTGATTTTCATTCTACTTTTCAAGGTGTTCTAATTGTTTCATTAATCTATTATTTACTAATCAGTGGGTCCAACGCTTAAGTAGCAAGCCTTTGATTATTTCGTGTTGTTTGCCTGCGTGTCTACTCTGCTCATTTTTAATTGTCGTTAATATGACACAATGAAGGGGAAAAACTGCACAGAGAAAAGGCAAAATATAATGAAATTAACAAAAGAGAGTTAAGCATTTAAATCTATAGAAAAAGCAGAAATATTTCTAAATCTATACTAATAAAAGGCAAAGCCCTCACTGACTGACTGACTCACTCACTCACTGACTGACTGACTGACTCACTCACTGACTCATCACTAATTCTCCAACTTCCCGTGTGGGTGGAAGGCTGAAATTTGGCAGGCTCATTCTTTACAGCTTACTTACAAAAGTTGGGCAGGTTTCATTTCGAAATTCTACGCGTAATGGTCATAACTGGAACCTATTTTTCTACATATAATGTAATGGAGTTGAGCTCGATGGCCGTGGGGGGCGGAGTTTCGTGTGACATCATCACGCCTCCCATGTAATCAAGTGAACTGACTGTCAACGCAGTACGTAGAAAACATGGAAGAGCTCCAAAAAGCGCTGAAGAAAACATGCATTATACAATTGAGAAGGCAGCGAAACAATAAGAAGCGAGCGAGTGACACATACTGTACAAGCATATTTGTGACTGCAGCTACTTCGGAAACAAAGCACGGTGTAAACCTAGAGTTTAAATTAAGTTCATAGACAGGTTGCCGCTGGCGTTTCTCATGCCCACGGCTAATGCGGGATACAAGTTAAATGAGAGGACGCAGGGTATAAACGACAGTTTTGATCAATTTGTAACTAAGTTCAAATTGCTGGTGAAGGGCTGTGCTTATGCAAATTCCGAGAGACTGTGTTTATGGGGGGATTGACGTCATCATCTCCCCTCCCATTCACCTCATTTCGCTCTGAGCTGAGCTCCGTGGCTAACGGCGTCTTCCGAAGCAACTTTGTCACGCTGCCACCAAATACTCACAGAAAAATCCACAAGTTAATACACACGCTGTCTCTAGAGTTTCTCCACACTGAATCCTCCAGGCACTACTTACAAAAGGTTACATTGACAATCGTGTTACGTTATTTTTAAAATCTTTCCTTTTCTTAGCACAAGCACAGCTGAGAAGCTTTGATGCATGTGCTCCATAACGCGTTAAAAAATAATGCATTTAATCACACTTTGCATTACAAGCAAAGGGGAACTTTTGTCAATGCATGATTTCCTGGTACACCGATTACATTGATCAGCGCATCCCGATTCATTTTACCCTCGCACCACCTTGGTTTGAGAAGAAGTATGAAAAAATATGAGGTTAACACAGAAAAACAGATCACCAATTCAAGCTTTATGAATAATCGATTCGCCATCAATAATTGTTTTGGTAAAGCCATACTCAGTGTAATCCTCCTTCCATTTTATAATTTTTCCGCCATTAGCCATGATTAAATAAATGGTAAAAAAGTAAGAGCGAAGCGAAGGTGACTTATTTAGGCAGGCATATATATGACAGCAACACTCATGACAATGTCAATCATGTTATGTAATTATTAAAATGTTTCCTTTTCTTTTTCATTACTTCTTTAACATACTACTTCTCCACTGCGAGGCGCGGGTATTTTGCTATACATATATATATACTGCTCAAAAGAATTAAAGGAACACTTTTTAATCAGAGTATAGCATAAAGTCAATGAAACTTATGGGATATTAATCTGGTCAGTAAAGTAGCAGAGGGGGTTGTTAATCAGTTTCAGCTGCTGTGGTGTTAATGAAATTAACAACAGATGCACTAGAGGGGCAACAATGAGATGACCCCCAAAACAGGAATCGTTTAACAGGTGGAGGCCACTGACATTTTTCCCTCCTCATCTTTTCTGACTGTTTCTTCACTAGTTTTGCATTTGGCTACAGTCAGTGTCACTACTGGTAGCATGAGGCGATACCTGGACCCTACAAAGGTTGCACAGGTAGTCCAACTTCTCCAGGATGGCACATCAATACGTGTCATTGCCAGAAAGGTTTGCTGTGTCTCCCTGCACAGTCTCAAGGGCATGGAGGAGATTCTAGGAGACAAGCAGTTACTCTAGGAGAGCTGGAGAGGGCCATAGAAGGTCCATAACCCATCAGCAGGACCAGTATCTGCTCCTTTGGGCAAGGAGGAACAGGATGAGCACTGCCAGAGCCCTACAAAATGACCTCCAGCAGGCCACTGGTGTGAATGTCTCTGACCAAACAACCAGAAAGACTTCATGAGGGTGACCCAAGGGCCCCATGTCCTCTAATGGGCCCTGAGCTCACTGCCCAGCAGCATGCAGCTCGATTGGCATTCGCCATAGAATACCAGAATTGGCAGATGCACCACTGGTGCCCTGTGCTTTTACAGATGAGAGCAGGTTCACCCTGAGCACGTGACAGAAGTGAAAGGGTCTGGAGAAGCCATGGAGAACATTATGCTGCCTGTAACATCATTCAGCATGAGCAGTTTGGTGGTGGGTTAATGATTGTCTGGGGAGGCATATCCATGGAGGGTCACACAGACCGCTACAGGCTTGACAAAGGCACCTTGGCTGCCATTAGGTATCAGGATGAAATCCTTGGACCCATTGTCAGACCCTATGCTGGTACAGTGGCTCCTGGTGCACGACAATTCCTGGCCTCATGTGGTGAGAGTATGCAGGCAGTTCCTGGAGGATGAAGGAATTGATACCATTGACTGGCCACCACACTTTCCTGACCTAAATCCAATAGAACACCTCTGGGACATTATGTTTTGGTCCATCCAATGCCACCAGGTTGCACCTCAGACTGTCCAGGAGCTCAGTGATGCCCTGGTCCAGATCTGGGAGGAGATCCCCACAACACCATCTGTCATCTCATTAGAAGCATGCACCGATGTTGTCAGGCATGTATACAAGAACACAGGGGCCATACAAAGTGCTGCGTACAATTTTGAGTTGCTGCAATTAAATTTTGGCAAAATGGACTAGCCTGCCACATAATTTTTTCACTCTGATTTTTGGGGCGTCTTTGAATTCAGGGCTCTGTAGGTTGATCATTTTCATTTCCATCAAACGATGTGGCATCCTTTCGTTCCTAACACATTACCCAGTCTATATCAGTATAGATATCCAGGAGGATTTCTTTTTCCCATTGAGATCTGATGTGTTTTCAAAGTGTTCCTTTAATTTTTTGAGCAGTTATATTATATATATATATATATATATATATATATATATATATATATATATATATATATATATATATATATATGAATGACCTACAAAGAGCGCTGAGACTTTTGATATCGTGAACGTGTCTGCAAAAACTGGGGTCTCCTGCCCAGCAAAAGTCGAGCAGCCGGCACGCGCGCATAGCTGTGCCGGCCTTTGAGACGCTGACTGTGCTTCTGCCTTAAGTCAAAATGAGCACTTTTAATTTTTTTCATCCTCCCCCTGAGCTATAGCCCAGACAAGTGCAAACACGGGACCCCTTTTCTACACCACGGCAAACTAATATTAAGGCGATTCGCACTTTCTTTTCAACGTATACGATTATGAGGTCGTCAGCTCGGATTATGAAGACACGCACACGAGTGGAGGACTGACAGTGCCATCACAGCCGATTAATGGCAGGGACGTCTCACCAGTCTACACAAGACCCACCGCGACTGTCCCCAAAACCATAACGATCATAATGTTAGCGAGCACATCTCTTTATACTATATAAAAGAAAAAGGTAACTTTCCTTTCTTTACACCTTTTTTCCTTTTATCCCAAACCAAAGCCTTTCTCTCTTAACACTGCAGAGGACACAAAACTAATTTTCTTTAATTGCTGGTAATGCCGTTAAGGCACATTACCAGAGGCAGAAATTTGAACGTTCACATAGAAAATGTAATTTCTATACCACAGCCGTTGTGTAGCGCCTTTCAAAAGGGATCTACTACCGAGAGATGATCCATATACATTTTAGCTGCTGTTAGTACTACTTACCTGTTGTGTTACACAGTCTTTAAAATGTAGTTTACCCGCAACCACTTCAGTAGTGCTCAATGTACCTGTACTTCTTAAAACGTTAATGTTTTACTGTTTAATAACTTATAGACTATATTTTATTATTTTTCCCTTGGACTCAGTGACCAAAGCTATACACACACATATAGACACATACATATATATACACACATATACACACACACACATACATACACACACATATATATAATTTGTGTGTGTGTATGTATGTGTGTGTGTATATATGATGTAGAAAGGTATGTATATATATATATATATATATATATATATATACACACAGGTGCTGGTCATAAAATTAGAATATCATGACAAAGTTGATTTATTTCAGTAATTCCATTCAAAAGTGAAACTTGTATATTAGATTCATTCATTACACACAGACTGATGTATTTCAAATGTTTATTTCTTTTAATTTTGATGATTATAACTGACAACTAATGAAAGACCCAAATTCAGTATCTCGGAAAATTAGAATATTGTGAAAAGGTTCAATATTGAAGACACCTGGTGCCACACTCTAATTAGCTAATTAACTCAAAACACCTGCAAAAGCCTTTAAATGGTCTCTCAGTCTAGTTCTGTAGGCTACACAATCATGGGGAAGACTGCTGACTTGACAGTTGTCCAAAAGACGACCATTGACACCTTGCACAAGGAGGGCAAGACACAAAAGGTCATTGCTAAAGAGGCTGGCTGTTCACAGAGCTCTGTGTCCAAGCACATTAATAGAGAGGCGAAGGGAAGGACAAGATGTGGTAGAAAAAAGTGTACAAGCAATAGGGATAACCGCACCCTGGAGAGGATTGTGAAACAAAACCCATTCAAAACTGTGGGGGAGATTCACAAAGAGTGGACTGCAGCTGGAGTCAGTGCTTCAAGAACCACCATGCACAGGCGTATGCAAGACATGGGTTTCAGCTGTCGCATTCCTTGTGTTAAGCCACTCTTGAACAAGAGACAGCATCAGAAGCGTCTCACCTGGGCTAAAGACAAAACTGCTGCCGAGTGGTCCAAAGTTATGTTCTCTGATGAAAGTAAATTTTGCATTTCCTTTGGAAATGAAGGTCCCAGAGTCTGGAGGAAGAGAGCAGAGGCACAGAATCCACGTTGCTTGAGGTCCAGCGTAAAGTTTCACAGTCAGTGATGGTTTGGGGTGCCATGTCATCTGCTGGTGTTGGTCCATTGTGTTTTCTGAGGTCCAAGGTCAACGCAGCCATCTACCAGGAATTTCTAGAGCACTTCATGCTTCCTGCTACTGAAGAACTTTATGGAGATGCAGATTTCATTTTCCAACAGGACCTGGCACCTGCACAAAGTGCCAAAACTACCAGTACCTGGTTTAAGGACCATGGTATCCCTGTTCTTGATTGGTCAGCAAACTCGCCTGGCCTTAACCCCATAGAAAATCTATGGGGTATTGTGCAGAGGAAGATGCAATACGCCAGGCCCAACAATTCAGAAGAACTGAAGGCCACTATCAGAGCAACATGGGCTCTCATAACACCTGAGCAGTGCCACAGACTGATTGACTCCATGCCACACCGCATTGCTGCAGTAATCCAGGCCAAAGGAGCCCCAACTAAATATTGAGTGCTGTACATGCTCATACTTTTTATGTTCATTCCTTTCAGGTGGCCAACATTTTTTTTTTTTTTTTTATTAATTTTATTACAATCCATACATAGCAATCAAGTTTTTACAAAAAGAATTATTTTAAGAACAGATCGATCCCCACCCCTGAGAGAGAGAGCAAGCCAAACAGTGTAAAATTTAAGGCTTGTAAACATACCTAAATTAATAAATTCTCTGTGCTTTATAAACTTATTTTAAAATATTACTGATTAGATCCTGCCATGTTTTGAAAAAAGTCTGTACGGATCCTCTAACTGAGTATTTGATTTTTTCCAATTTCAAATAGTATAACACATCAGTTTCCCACTGACTTAAAAGAGGAGAGTTTGGGTTATTCAAGTTTATCAGAATAAGTCTGCGTGCCAACAGTGTAGTGAATGCAATCACAATTTGTTTGTCCTTCTCCACTTTAAGCCCCTCTGGAAGAACCCCAAACACAGCTGTTAATGGGTTAGGAGGGATTGTGAGTCCAAGGCTGTCTGAGAGGTAATTAAAATTTTTTGTCCAGAATAATGTTAATTTGGTGCAGGCCCAGAACATGTGACCCAGTGAGGCTGGGGCTTGGTTGCAACGTTCGCAGGTTGGATCATGCCCTGGAAACATTTTGGAGAGTTTTAGTCGAGACAGATGTGCTCGATATATAACTTTGAGTTGTATAATTGTATGCTTTGCGCATATGGAGCTCGAGTGAATTCTCTGCTTTTTCCCAGTGTCCTCTTGGATCTTTGAAAGTAAGGGATTGTAAAATGATTTTATATATTGTAGAGATGGAGTCTAATTCCTTAAAATTGAGCAATATTTTTTCCAGCGTGGATGAGGGTACAAGATGAGGAAAATCTGGAAGGTTCTGTTTAACAAAGTTCCTGATTTGAAGATAGTGAAAGAAATGTGTAGCTGGAATGTTAAATTTGGAATGTAATTGTTCATAGGATGCAAAGACGTTGTCTATATAAAGATCTCTAAGCAAGTTAATTCCTAATTTTTTCAAGATATTAAAAACTGCATATGTTTGTGAAGGTTGAAAGAGGTGGTTCTCTTGCAGGGGTGCCACAGATAGAAGCTTCTCCGTCTTAAAATGCTTTCTACATTGGTTCCAGATTCTAAGTAAGTGGAGCACAATTGGGTTATTAGTGTATTGCCGATAACGTGTGTTTATTGGAGCGAGCAGCTGGCCAACATTTCTAAAGATCCTTTTTTTGCATTGGTCTTAATTGATATTCTAATTTTCAGATACTGAATTTGGGACTTTCATTAGTTGTCAGTTATAATCATCAAAATTAAAAGAAATAAACATTTGAAATATATCAGTCTGGGTGTAATTAATGAATCTAATATACAAGTTTCATTTTTTGAATGGAATTACTGAAATAAATCAACTTTGTCATGATATTCTAATTTTAAGACCGGTCTATGTAGATATGTACTGTATATAGATATGTATATATGTACTAGCTATATATATATATATATATATATATATATATATATATATATATATATATATATATATATATATATATATATATATGTAGACTCAAACCCATTATGACAGCAGCAATCCAAGCTGTGAGAAAACAATAAAAGGAGGCGTGTCAGACGTTGTGGTACATTTTCTGATGCAGCTAGGCGAAAACAACTTTGTGGCGCTGCCAAATACACAAAACAATTACTTTGACAATCATGTTACATTATTTTTAAAATGTTTCCTTTTCTTTTCATAACTTCTTTAACACACGACATACTGCGAGCGCGGTATGGTATATATATATATATATATATATATATATATATATATATATATATATATATATATATATATATATATATATATATATCTATCACAGTGACACTCATAACAGTGACAAAACAAATACATTGACAATCATGTTATGTTTTTTTCAAAATGTTTCCTTTTGTTTCTCTTTCCTTCTTTAACACGCTACTTCTCCGCTGCCAAGCGCAGGTATTCTGCTAGTATTTCAATATACTCAATATATATATATATCAGCGCTTCCCGATTCATTTTACCTCGCACCCCCTTGGTTTGAGAAGAAGTATGAAAAATATGAGGTTAACGAGAAAATAGATCACCAATTGAAGCTTTATGAATAATGGATACTTTATTCGCCATCAATAATTGTTTTGGTAAAGCCATACTCAGTGTAATCCTCCTTCCATGTTATAATTTTTCCGCAACTAGCCATGATTAAATGAATGGTAAAAAAGTAAGAGCGAAGCAAGGGTGACTTATTCAGGCAGGCAGGCGAGAGCTCAATAGCTCGATTTTGGATATAAGTAGGTTCTATTTAGTCGCCAGAAATATCTTTGGTAGGAATGGAAGTTGGATTTAGTCTTTAAATTTCTATGGTGAAGAAAATGATTCGAACTTTGTGATATGGTGCATTATCCTGCTGGAAGTAACCATCAGAGGATGGGTACATGGTGGTCATGAAGGGATGGACATGGTCAGAAACAATGCTCAGGTAGCCTGTGGCATTTAAACGATGCCCAATTGGCACTAAGGGACCTAAAGTGTGCCAAGAAAACATCCCCCACACCATTACACCACCACCACCAGCCTGCACAGTGGTAACAAGGCATGATGGATCCATGTTCTCATTCTGTTTACGCCAAATTCTGACTCTACCATTTGAATGTCTCAACAGAAATCGAGACTCATCAGACCAGGCAACATTTTTCCAGTCTTCAACTGTCCAATTTTGGTGAGCTTGTGCAAATTGTAGCCTCTTTTTCCTATTTGTAGTGGAGATGAGTGGTACCTGGTGGGGTCTTCTGCTGTTGTAGCCCATCCGCCTCAAGGTTGTGTGTGTTGTGGCTTCACAAATGCTTTGCTGCATACCTCGGTTGTAACGAGTGTTATTTCAGTCAAAGTTGCTCTTCTATCAGCTTGAATCAGTCAGCCCATTCTCCTCTGACCTCTGGCATCAACAAGGCATTTTCGCCCATAGGACTGCCGCATACTGGATGTTTTTCCCTTTTCACACCATTCTTTGTAAACCCTAGAAATGGTTGTGCGTGAAAATCCAGTAACTGAGCAGATTGTGAAATACTCAGACCGGCCCGTCTGGCACCAACAACCATGCCACGCTCAAAATTGCTTAAATCACCTTTCTTTCCCATTCTGACATTCAGGTTGGAGTTCAGGAGATTGTCTTGACCAGGACCACACCCCTAAATGCATTGAAGCAACTGCCATGTGATTGGTTGATTAGATAATTGCATTAATGAGAAATTGAACAGGTGTTCCTAATAATCCTTTAGGTGTGTGTATATATATATATATATATATATATATATATATATATATATATATATATATATATATATATATATATATATATATATATATATATATGCCAGCAACACTCAAAACAGTGGCAAAACAATTACATTGTCAATCATGTTGTTACGTTATTATTAAAATGTTTCCTTTTCTTTTTCATTACTTCTTTAACACACTACTTCACCGCTGCAGAGCGCAGGTATTTTGCTATATATGTATATGTGTATATGTATATATGTGTATATGTATATATTATGTATATGTATATATATGCATATATATGTTTATGTATATATATATATGTGTGTGTGTGTGTGTGTGTATGTGTGTGTGTCTGTGTCTATATATATGACAGCAACACTCATATCAGTGACAAAACAATTACATTAACAATCATCTTAAATTATTTTTAAAATGTTACTTTTCTTTTTCATATCTTCTTTAACACACTACTTCTCCGCTGCGAAGCGCGGGTATTCTGCTAATGTCTTATAAATGAAAAATCACGCTGCTGTGCTTTTCTGAATATAGAATAAGAGACAAAAAAAAATACCAGCTAATTAAATGAGATCAGTGCTATCAGGTGTTGTCACTGATTAGGAATCTGGTTGGAACAAAACCTGCAGTCACAGTGTGCCCACAGGACCAAGGTTGGGAAACGCGGAGTTAGAGGATACTACTGGAGAAAGGAAATTTTGCACTGCCTATTCAGCTTTTTATCACAATCACCCTCACCAGGACAAGTAAAGGTATATACAGTATACTGTATATAGTATATGCTATCACAGGCATGCACAGCGCTTAAGTTGGCGCTGTGTTCTAATGCCATCTATCTTCCTCTCTTTGCCAAACTGAAGATGTATTTGTCATTCCACCACTGATGTCACTTTCATTATGACTGAAAACGCAGCCAACTTTTTTTCAGTTCTGTACTGGACTCACGTCTAAAAAGGTGTTGAAAATGTCTTTTTTTCCTTCATGTTATACAAGTGACAGTCTTGCTCCAATGCTTTTTCTGTGTTGGTTTTTTCCTACAATGTACAGTTTTTTTGAGTTGCTTAATGCTTTTTAGTGAGGCTTGAGTTGGTTGTATTGAATTTCTGTAATACAGAGTCTGTGTGTGTGCATATGCATATATAAAATAACCATATAGATGCTTAAGAGAAAATACTAGTAAAGTATACTTCTAACATTTAATTACCTAGATAAAGCTATTATAGCTAAACTAGTAAAATATAGTACAAGTAAGGAAAAAAATCTTAAATTAAAAAGCTCTTCAAAAAAGATTGTGAATATTAACTTCATTGGCTCAGTAGAAGTGAGCATGTCTCTAATAATTAGTGAACCAATCAGCTAAAATAGTGCCCTTCATACATTGCATTATAAAAGGAAAAGAAGACTATAATTCAAAATAAATATTAAATACAGTACTTTCAATAATTTAATAGTTCATTTAGAGTAGTTGAAATGACAGTATAGTCAAAATAGGACCAGTACAGTCATTACCATATAAAATTAAGAGTTCTAAGCAAAACAGACTAACAAGAAAGCAAGAAGTACATTTTTAAACAAACTTAAATGAGTCCACTGATCGAGCTATAGAATAAGACCTAATGAGGGTTCTTCATTGGACTAACACTGTCCAGGGCTAGTTCCTTTGATGCTGCCAGAATAGGCTTAAGTCCCACAAGACTGTGCATTAGAATAAGCAGAGTATATAAATGGATGAAAGAATTATGAATGCATCCAAGAATATCAATGACAACTGTGTGTGCATCCTAGTTCAGTTCACAAATGCTGATCCCCATGAGCTAAGAAAATGGCCAATGAAACTAGGGAAACGTCTACTAAAGAATAATACACTGCTGAATGTATCATGGAGCAAAGATATAGTGAAATACAATCTAAGAAAGAGAACTGGTTTCACTAGATGATGACTTTCAGGTTTATTTCTCTTAACATGTTAATAAATGTTTATTCAGTAAAATATATTTTAGACAATGACATATCTTCAGGTATTCTAAAAATGACAAAAAAACCTTAATAAAGTTAATAAAGGTCTCATGACTGTCAACCATGCATGCGTTTTCTGAACCTTTGTTTCCAGCACATTTTTCAGATGAGCCTGTATTACCCCAGTTGTAAAAGAGAATTGTCCTGTGAATGGGATGTTAAGCACAATATACTGTATCTGTGGACTATGAGAGTAACTGGAACAAGCTGGCTGCCCATAACATGACATTATGTAGTAACCCAAGGTACTGAAAACACTAAAAGAATAGCTGAAATTAATAAAATATGAAAATATGGGCTATTTAATTCACATTTAATTAATTCCCAAGAGTACCAAGCAGTATTCTACAGCTTGGCTACACTGTATATTAAATAACCATTATACTGTCTGTCCCATGTATTATTCTCTGTTTAAATATATGCCTTTAGCACATGATTGACAGCTCTAAGCGTAAAGTAGAATACTCTATAAAGTGTAAGGAAGTCTGGGAACAAAACATGAAACTAAACTTTTAAAATTTTAACTCATTTTTCTATACATAATTCATCTATTTTTGGGTGTGAATGAGGGTTTCTCTGGACACTCAGAACTTCCTCCTACATCTCACTGACATGTAAAGCAGGTAGAGTGTCAGTTTTAAGTTGGCACTGCACAATTGACTTTGGGTGAATCTTGCAATAGACTGGCATCTTGTCCAATGATGGTTTGTGCCTTACGCACAATATCAGTGAAGTCCCCGACTGGTTTCAGTGCTTCGTGAATAGCTTTCAAGACGTCCATGTCCTGCCAGGTCAGGGACAGGCTGCTCCTTCTGTCATCAGACAGGACGTGTCTGATCGCTTGGGCCTGCTCAAGGTTGCGCTCCACCATTGCCAGTTTGGAGCCCCAGCGAGTTGCACAGTCCTGCCGACGGATGGATGGATGAATTCATTAATAAATGATGAATAAATGATTAAATGAATGAATAGGCCTAAATAAACAAATGAATGAATAAATAGGCCTAAATAAACGAATGAATGAATGAATAGGCCTAAACAAGCGAAATTCGTTTATTTAGGCCTATTTATTCATTCATTCGTTTAACGAATGAATTAATGAATTGGCCTAAATAAACGAATGAATGAATAAATAGGCCTAAATAAACGAATGAATGCATAAATAAATAAGTCCATTAATGTATATTATTCCATTTGGTCAAATTTGCATGCACATTTATTTTAGGCTAAATAAGTCCCTTATGCGCATCAAGCCTGCATTTATTTGATAAAAAATGCAGGAAAAAAATTACAATTTAAAAAATGGTTTTCTATTTTAATATAGCCTACTTTTCAATATAATTTATTTATGTGATGCAAAGCATATATATATATATATATATATATATATATATATATATATAATATATATATATATATATATATATATATATATATATATATATATATATATATATATATATATATATATATATATATACTGCTCAAAAGAATTAAAGGAACACTTTTAATCAGAGTATAGCATAAAGTCAATGAAACTTATGGGATATTAATCTGGTCAGTTAAGTAGCAGAGGGGGTTGTTAATCAGTTTCAGCTGCTGTGGTGTTAATGAAATTAACAACAGATGCACTAGAGGGGCAACAATGAGATGACCCCCAAAACAGGAATGGTTTAACAGGTGGAGGCCACTGACATTTTTCCCTCCTCATCTTTTCTGACTGTTTCTTCACTAGTTTTGCATTTGGCTACAGTCAGTGTCACTACTGGTAGCATGAGGCGATACCTGGACCCTACAGAGGTTGCACAGGTAGTCCAACTTCTCCAGGATGGCACATCAATACATGTCATTGCCAGAAGGTTTGCTGTGTCTCCTGCACAGTCTCAAGGGCATGGAGGAGATTCTAGGAGACAAGCAGTTACTCTAGGAGAGCTGGAGAGGGCCATAGAAGGTCCATAACCCATCAGCAGGACCAGTATCTGCTCCTTTGGGCAAGGAGGAACAGGATGAGCACTGCCAGAGCCCTACAAAATGAATGTCTCTGACCAAACAATCAGAAACAGACTTCATGAGGGTTGCCTGAGGGCCCAAATGTCTACTGCGCCCTGTGCTCACTGCACAGCACCGAGGAGCTCAATTGGCATTTGCCATAGAATACCAGAATTGGCAGGTCCACCACTGGCGTCCTGTGCTTTTCACAGATGAGAGCAGGTTCACCCTGAGTATATGTGAAAGACGTGAAAGGGTCAGGAGAAGCCGTGGAGAATATTATGCTGCCTGTAACATCATTTAGCATGACTGGTTTGGTGGTGGGTCAGTGATGATCTTGGAGGCATATCCATGGAGCGACTCACAGACCTCTACAGGCTAGACAACGGCATCTTGACTGCCATTAGGTATCAGGATGAAATCCTTGGACCCATTGTCAGACCCTACGCTGGTGCAGTAGGTCCTGGTTTCCTCCTAATGCACGACAATGCCCGGCCTCATGTGGCAAGAGTATGCAGGCAGTACCTGGAGGATGAAGGAATTGAAACAATTGAATGGCCTTCACGATCCCCTGACTTAAACCCAATAGAACATCTGTGGGACATTATGTTTCGGTCCATTAGGCGCCGCCAGGTTGCTCCTCAGACTGTACAACAGCTCAGGGATGCCCTCATACAGATCTGGGAGGAAATGCCACAAGACACCATCCGTCGTCTCATTAGGAGCATACCCCGACGTTGTCAAGCATGCATACAAGCTCGTGGGGCCACACAAGATACTGAAAAGCATTTTGAGTAGCAGAAATTAAGTTTTGAAAAAATGGACTAGCCTGCCACATCTTCATTTCACTCTGATTTTAGGGTGTCTACACAATTGAGCCCTCTGTAGGCAGAAAACTTTTATTTCCATTAAAAGACTTGGCATCCTTTTGTTCCTAAGACATTGCCCTGTCGTTATTTGTATAGATATCCAACTTCATATTGAGATCTGATGTATCTAATGTGTTTCTTTAAAGTGTTCCTTTAATTTTTGTGAGCAGTATATATATATATATATATATATATATGCCCCTTTTTTATGTTTGAGCCCCTGCCCCTGAGGAACTCTCTGCACGATTTATGCTTACCGTTATGAGACTATGTTTTGGGACTCCCAAGTCCACGTGCTTCTTGCGGAGTTCATGCTTACGTTGCCAGCTGTGTGAAAAGGCCCCGACAATATTACGGCATAGTCCGAGGGCGCGCTCGGTTTTTTGCCTCTGGCCATGCAATCCATTTGTGACAGCCAAGTTTAGATTGTGACCGAAGCAGTATAGCCACGGCCAATGCAGGGACCTGATTGTGGCATGAATGTTGGCAGCGTTGTCAGTGGTTATGGCTGAAAGTTTTTTCTCGTCAAGTTGCCATTCGTGAAGTGCAGCTCTGAGCGCAGCAGCAAGATTGTCCACTGTATGACTCTCAGGAAAATACGTAGTTTGGAGGCATTTGGATTCAAGTTTCCAGTCAGGTGTCATAGTATGGACAGTTAGAGACATATATGGTGTCACGTTAACTGATGACCACATGTCAGTTGTTAAGGAATAACTGTCTGCTGCTGACAGCAGCACTTGAACATTGTCTCTAACTTTACTATATAAATGTGAGACGGCTGTTTGTGAGAAATATTTCCGTCCAGGCAGCTCGTACTGGGCATCTAGGACCTTTACCATGTCCGTAAAGAACTTTTTTTCCACTGTGTGGAAAGAGACCATTTCCTTCGCCAAGTATTTTGTCACTGCATCAGTACAGGTTTTCTAACGCATACTGTCCCTTTTGTACTTTGTTGCTTTCCTGAAGGCCCCCATTACCCATGTACTGGCGGTGGACCTAGATGTTGTTGGTCTTGCATCGTCAGGCGTTGAAACTGTTGGACTGAGTGAACTCGGGTCCATCCTCGCAGCAGTGAGTGGATGGTGGTTATATGCGACCATAGGTTCGAGGTATTTCCATCTCTCGCGGTCACCTTGTTGTTGCACAATTTGCAAATTGCCTCGTCCATATTTACCGCCTTTCCCTTCTCGTTCGGCCGAAACCCGAAATATTGCCAAACTGCAGAAGTTGTGTTCTTTTTCGAGACCAGGTCACTTGGTGAGTGACTCGCAATCTTTTCCCACCTCTCTCTTTCTCCTCCACGCTGTCACGTGATGACAACCACGCATACGCATTTTTAGGCATTAAATAAATTATATTTAATATTTAATCCTTGTCTCCTATATAAGTGCATTGTTTTTATGACGGTATAACGTTATTGAAACTGATACCATTCGCTATTTTTAGATCCCGCGGGATACCATATTACTGTATTACCGCCCAAGCCCAAATACTATCCATCCATCCATTCATTTACTAACCCGCTGAATCCGAATACAGGGTCACGGGGGTCTCCCCCAAATACTAAATTTTCCCAATTTTTTTTTAATACTATTTCAGTTTTCTCGTTCCTTGGTAAAACTGATTCATTGTAATGAAGTTCCTTCACTGGACTCTCAATGAATGGTTTCATCTGTGATGATCAAAATGATATTCTTATGTTTTTCAGGGCTGTTTGAGTGAATGATTCGTTTATTCTTTTACAATAAATACAACTAGAAAGCATTATTCAGATCCATTCTGCTCCTTGGATAAAGGCATATTAAAGAAGTTTCAAAGTGTGCTGTGATTGCATGGGCAGACACAATTTCAGTTTAAATTGGTCATAACCAGTAAACACATTGGCTAAAAAAATGAAGCCCTCTGTAAAATGCATTACTAGATTGACTAGATTGATTACATCTTGCCTGAAGAAGGGGCCTGAGTTGCCTCAAAAGCTTTCATATTGTAATTGTTTTAGTTAGCCAATAAAAGGTGTCATTTTGCTTGACTTTTCACTACATTCATAATGGCTAACACGGTACAACACCTTAGTACTATAGATTGACTAAAAAAGAGAAGCCCTCTGTTCAAGGTTTTATTGTTATATATTTGTTAATTGGTCTGTAGTTTGTCAATTTAAATAAGCATCTGGAAACCACTTCTAGTAATTAAGCTAGTGGAACTTGAGCTGCTCATGAGTTGACGTCTTACTTTGTAATCACATTCTGCAGAATACAGGAAATCTTCTATGTGATATGGACCAACAGAGGGCAAATTCACCCAGTCATAACAGCAGAACAGAACTTGTCAGCTCTCATTAAGCTGCATCATTGGGCAAGGGGTTTAACTGTATCTCAAAAGGGTTAGGTATAGTTTCTTTCTATATGAATGCTTAGGAACATTCTTTCTCATTCGAGTGAGTCATCAGCCTGCTACTCAAACTAAAGTCACCGTTTGTGGAGCTCTCAAGTAGCCTGTTTTTTACAAGGAACAGCAATTAAAATTCATTCAAATGTCCTTCATATGAAAACTAACTTTTGATTGACATAAATAATTAGTATGGAAGTTAAAAATGGATTGATGGATAAATAATTAGTGACCTTATTCTAAAATAAATGAAGTGAAAGAAGATAGTGGTTAAATCTTAGAAGACACAAACACTGACAAAGAATGGAAAGACATGAATTTGTTTAATTAGTCAGGCAGTGTGTTCAGTGTGTGTGCAGTGGTTATAAATGACCCATAGTGAGAGAGTCTTGATAGCCTTGTATGATAAAGGAATAGTTTTTGATTTACAGCTTGGTTACTGTCCATGTGGAATTTCTAATTCCTCTCATTTTCTCGGAAGTTTTAGTTAGACATTTCACTTTCCGATAAATATATTAACTGGCATCCCTAAATCACGCAAGCGAACCCTACAATGTACTGACTTTCCTCCAATGGTTAGTCTCTGTCTTACACTCTAATTGCCTAAAGCCTTGTAATGGAAAAACCTGGACTGATGGAAGGATCAAGAGAACTATACAAACATAACATTTACCGTCCACTTGTCTCCTATATCACAAAGTTCAATCACATAACTTGTGATTCAGTACCACACGGCCTATATTCTAAGTCAGACTATACCTGGATTAGCCTTCAATGGTCACAAAAATATGCAGACATGTTTTTGAGTGATGTTGGAACAAACATACATACAGAAAAATAGAAAGATACCAAGCTAGCTTTCTTTATGTAGCTTTATCTGTGTTACCCGGCTAAGTTTTCTTTCAAATGTGTGCTACAGATTTAGAGGGGCAAAAATCTCTGTGCTTGGACTAAATACAGTAAGTGGGAAGTATATTATGAGATCTGTCTCAATTGTCAAATACAACAAAGAAACAGCGCTTGGCGGGGCGTGATGGTCATTTGAATGTTTATCCTTTTGTCTCCAACTTGTATTAAATAACTTGAGAGGTAATATGGCTCCATCTATGGTGGCTTGGGATTCCTTCCCTTAAAGGAAAGGGAGAGTGGTTAGGAGCACGCGCATACAACGCATTGCCGCACCCACCACATGACAAACCAACTCAGGATCCCAGATTAGGACCCGAGTGCAGCCATGCAACAGATGACACATCAGCACCACACTAGTTCAGATGGAATGGAACCAGTGTGAGATTTTTTTATGGTGATGGAGTGCCAATTCTGGCACAAACCCCAAGGTTTTTCCCTGCATATTGGAGGGCCTACACGCAGGGCTGGATGCAGACTAATGTCATTCCCAGGAAAGCATGCTAATTATTATACTTCCATTGAACCTGTAGATTGCTGTTTCTCTGTTAAATTAAAAATTGGACTCTGCTAACCCAGTAGTCGTAACCCCACAGATGGGTCAAATCTCATGCTACAGTCATGCTGGAGGGAAGCACATCTGAGAAACGTTCCTTTCCTTTTCCAATGCTGAGAAACTTGTCCGTGTTTAAATTACATGCTGCTCCAAATGCTGTTGACTCTGTACTGGCAGGTGCCCCTTCTAATCTGTTATCATAGCTCCAGTTGGTTCAGAACTCTGCTGTAGGACTCCTTAAACAGGCACACAACAAGCACATAACACCCTTCCTGCTCCACCATCACTGGCTTCCTGTGTCTTACAGGATAGACTGCACTGCATTGCACTGGACTACATCAGCAACCTCCTCCACCATTATGCTCCTGTCCGCTCACTAAGATCCACTGATTCTGGTTGTGCCCCAAACTAACTTGTATACTATGGGCAAATGATCCATCAGCTGTACAGCGCCCAGACTTTGGGTATGACATTAAAGAGATCAGCAGACTCAATTCATTCTTTCAAAACACAACTTGAAACCCTGACTTTCTGATCCTTCTTTCAGTTTGACCTCTCTGCCCCGATTCCCAGAAAGATTTGTGTTTGCACCACAAATTGTGTTATTTCAGGGTTTTTGGCTGTTAAGGGTTTTCTTGTAGTATTTTTATTTTTGTATTTTATTCTGGTTTATTGTTGCTTATTCTGTTTCAGTGCTTTATATATCCTGGATTAATCTTTATTTAGTGTCTTATGCAGGTATCATTTTTATCCAATGTTGTGTATGCTTTGTTTTTTTTCTCTGTTTCTGTGAAGTACTTTGAGTGTTGAATAGTACTATATAAATAATCTATTATTATTACTATTAGATGCCAAAAACACATGTTCCTGTATACCAAATTTCAAGTCTGTGACATGAAAAACAAACTGTGCCCAGACAACAAACAAACAGAAATTGTGCTTTATAGATAAAGGTAAACTCACTAACCAAACTGCTAATAAAACATTTTTTCTCATCTGAGTCTTAAGTTTTGCTTAGTTTTATCATGTTTTTGACCTGTGTTTCACTTATCTATTGATTATGACTTTTTCCATGGTCATTTGGCATTTTTTGGACTTTGATTTTGCCTGCTTGTGTTGTACTAGCACAATAAGCTTTTGCTCATTTAACCATGTTATCTTTCTTTCTGTCGCAATACTGAGAATCTTCATTTAAGCAAAGCCTCTTATTGTTTTCTCTCTATGATGTTCAGTACAAATCTCCACACTCACTTAAACTTGCATCTAAAGGAAGGGTAAGGCTGAGTGCCCAAAAGAGAAAAAATACAATATAAGACATAGACCAAGTGTAAACTTATGTACTGTAAATTGCAGCCAACAACTTCAAGCTTCAATGCCTCTACTATCACCTACCTAACTGCATATTCTTAAGACTCGATATGTCAAAAGCAATTGCCTTGCAAGATCTGCAATAAACAGGTTACCTTTTGTTATTCATTTAATAAAATTGGTGACTGTCAACTAAGCCTCTCATGTCAAGCTGTTTTAGTTGCAGGAAGTTTTCAGTGGTATGAGTGTCATTACTGAAGTGATGCTCCTGCTGACACTGATGCTTGTTGCAAATGAGGTGTCTTGCTGGTGCTGCCTTTAATGAGAAGAGGAATCTGCTGGGCTCCTGCATGACACAAATCAGCAATCAGAATATGGCTTACTTGTGTATTGTGCTTGCCCCTATTCTCTAGCACAGTTTGAAGACCATAAAGATGCATTTTCTGCTATGCCTCTATCAGTCCAAAATTAGTCCAATTATCATCAATGGTCCGGTTGAACATCTCCAACTGAGCTGGTATAGACAAGGCAGTAAGCACTTGCATAACCACAAAATAACTTCATTTTCTGATGCCACAAACAATATACAGTATATATGTATATTGCATATTAAAAAAATAATAATAAATAATAAAAAAAAACTTTATTTATTCTGGCAGTTAAACAAGAAGCCCTCATTATAAGCCGTCAAAACTATGTGGCAATATCTAAATTCTGACCCAATCTTAAGTTTCTAAGGTCACTGTCTTCATAGATTTTATACAGGTTAAGATCCCATTCTCAATTTCAGCATTGGATTTGCACATTTTTTTTTCATAAAGTCTCTGGTTTCATGCCAAAGTCACATAGGTTTGCATGGTTGTTTTTATTAAATTTGGCTATGTGTAAGTATTTCCTGACATGGACTAGCAATCCACCTTGTCTTGGGAACTGCCATTCTGTCTGATGTTGTTGGGACTGGCTCCAGCTATACTAGGTCATGTCCTATAATGGAATTAAGCAGGATCAGTGGATGGATGAATGGATACTTGTGTAAAGTATATATATATATATATATATATATATATATATATATATATATATATATATATATATTTTTTATTTTTTTTTAAATCAGTGTTTTTCTCCAATCCATAGTTTAATTAACGGACGTTTCTTAATATGATCTCTGAATTCACCAATGCAATATGTTTGCTTAGCTTATAAAATTTCATAGTACTTTAAAGCCATTTTGCAAAAGCACAATTACCTTTCCGTTGTTATTTATAGTGACTTTGAGTGGCTGACAAGAAATCTCTCTCATATGATAGAAAGCACATGACTGGCAAATACCATGACCCTGTGAGTAAAGCCTACAGGAAAAGAAAGAATCTTTTTTTCAAACAATGTGAAACAAGGAATCAGTCCTAACCTCCTACAGTCATGTGAGAAGAGTTATTAATAATGTGGCTTGCTGTATAAGACTGAAATGTTCTTGAATGCTGTTTGAATTCCTTCAAGCAAAACTTCTGCTCCTGATCACGTACAATAATTGCAGTTTATCTTTGCAAGCAAGGGCACACTTTTACTTTGGGGAAAAGTATAAAAGATCTTTTCGTCCTCGTTAAATAAAAAAATTACAAAAGTACAAATTATATAGACAAACAAAGCACAAATCTGCGTTCAAAAAGGAAAAGACATATACTCTCTAATTCAAAGCACACTTTTCCTATTTTTAAACATATGAAATTGGACTGCACCTTATGATAAATAGCATCTTAAAATTAAATTAATGTCAAAAGCTATTATATTACTCTAACACCAGGACTCAGACTATGACACTCAGGTGTCTAAATTCACACAGTAATGGACAAAGGCAGGGTGACCCTACTTGTGACAGAATTAAGAAAAAAAGTGGCAGACTTGTTGATTTTAAATCTGCTTCAAGCAACACAGTGGTGCAATGGTTACTGATCCTGCTTTGTGGCTTCAATATCCTGGGTCCAAAATCATGCACAAGTCACTGTCTGTGTGGAGCTTCATGTTTTCCCAGTCTATGTGTTAGTTTTACTCCAAGTTCTCCACTTTTAGTCCTCATAGATGCACATGTAAGGTTCATTAATGATTTCAAATTCACCCATTGTGAATGTAAATGTGAGTATGTGTGTGTACCTGGGAGTGGGCTATACAATTGAATGGCTCTCCGTTTAGGAGTTGATTGGTACTTGACTTGTGTCCGATGTTGTCGGTTAGATTATGTGAGCCTCAACTGAATTTACTGGGTAAGAGAATGTTATGTCTTACCTGCACAGAATAACACAATTTGTTCAGTAATGATGAGGCACATACAGTATGTTGTACCTGTTAAAACATAGCCATCAGCAGTCTAGAAAATAGGGTCTGTATCATTCCGATTTTGAAAAGAGTCTTTTTAGAATTTTACATTAACAGAGTTACATTATAATCAATTTGGACTAATGGATAAAATCTATCTATAAAACTTAATCAAATCACACCCTAAATATCCACAGAGATGTCAGTATTTTTACAATCTGCTGATTTTCAGTTTATTATTCCATTTATATTGGCCCATTTCAGGTTCAGCAATTTCACTCTTTAGTGAAAATTTAAAGTCTTGAAAGTCTTGAGTATTGAAAGTCTGCTTATCACTGTATGCGTGCTTCTGTGCCAAAAGGAGATCTGGCTAGGTTTTCATGTTATGTACAGTGATAAGAAACATTTGAGAATCCTTTAGAATTATCTGTATTTTCATAATAATCTGACCCAAAATGCTGCCTTGATCTTCATTTAGGTCAGGGGTCCTCAATTACGGTCCTGGAGGGCTGCAGTGGCTACAGGTTTTTGCTCCAACCCAATTGCTTAATAAAAAGCACTTCTTGCTCAAGTGACACTTCTGCTTCACTTTGGTTGTCTCGCTCATTAAGATTTTGAATCCTTATTGCTTATTTTTGTCTTAAACAGCTGAATTCTTGGTTTTGAAATGCTCCTAATTAGCAATAACATGCAAATGACAAAAGAGACCAGCATTTCTCCATTTAGCTTGTTACCATTTACACCTGTGTGTATTTATCATGCACTATTGGGTTAATTCAATTCTTGAAAGGAAAATGAAGAGAAAAAAGTGAAGGACTGAGAATTACTCAAACATTTTAGCTTTCAAATCATGTGGATGTTATCCTTAGAAAGGGGAAGAAAATCTAGGATATAATAATTACCTGACATAGCAGAGTTAAGGAACTAATAAGCTATGAAATTAAATTATTGGCAAGAATTGCTTTCTAATTAAGCTACCGGGTTAGAACAAAAATCTGCAGCCACTGCGGCCCTCCAGGACTGTGACTGAGGACCCCTATCTGATTTAGGTCCTAATAAAGGATAAAAATGACTGGAAATGATACTTTGGCCCATCTTAGCTGAAACTGCTCATTTAATATGGACTGCATTTTATTGTAAACAGTACACTGTATAAATCTTTATTCTTAGGAACATGTGGCACATCCTTTAACAGCAATGACATTTTTAATTGTGTCCAGTGCTCAGCCCTGGAAGGATTTTGTCCCATTCATCTTTACAGAACTTCTTGACACACTGATAGGTTTTATCTGTCTTCCATGGACTATTTGCAACAGATCTATTGGCTTTAATTAAGACTTTGACTCAGCTTTTTCTTTGGGTTTCAGCATTTGCATTTATAGAATTACCTGTGTGCCCACATTCTGTAACACTTCACAACATGGACGGATACCCCAACATTTTTCTGTGCAATTTTGTGGTATAATTCATGTCAGCTGGTCCATTCGTGATCATTGTACTTGCACTGTCATACCTAATGCCTGGAGGAAGGTTGTTTGGTTTGGATACAGTGATTCATTTTTGACAAACATATGTGGCTTGTTTTGTTATAAACCATACTTTCATTTTTGGCATGACACGTGCAGAAGGTATGTGGCAAACTCGAGACTGAGAGATTCAAATATTTCACTTCCAATATTGACCATTTTCCTATGATGAATGCATTGACTGACCATTGCAAGACAAGTCGACAGATGCTTAGTACTATCACTGGGGCACTGTGAAACCCCCTGCGAAGATCTGTACTTATTATTCCTATAGAATTTCTTGTTGGAAAACAACTTCTAAAATAACAATAGTGCGAAAACTTTACCAATTATCCATTTACTGACTGTAAATCAATAAAGGCCAACGTCTTGCCAATACCCTGTTCTAAAACCCTTCTTAATCTCTCTCTTCATCGAGGTATGATTCACATCCATGAGCCTGTGTTGTGAAGATCAGGTTGTGTTGGGGGTGATTATGAACTTTAATAATGAAATGTAATTCAACCACACATTTCATTGTCATCTCTTTCGTTGGTGCATCTGACTTCAATTACCTCTTAACAGAGGTGATATGCCAAGAATATCACATACTTTTTTAATGAAGACAATGTGTTTTTCATTAATATTTTACTTAAAGTCATGAAAGTTTCAACTTTTATATACATTATTTGTTTAGCTGGAGTCTCATAAAATAGTATTTCAGCTCAGGAAATAATCACATTCTAACTCAAATTAGGGAAGCAAAACATATTCCAACAAAGTCAGTCCTGGAGGGCCGCAGAGGCTGCAGGTTTTTGCTCCAACCTAGTTGCTTAATCAGAAAACAATCCTTGCAAATAATTTAATTTCATAGCTTGTTAGTGCTTTAACTCTGCCAAATCAGGCCATTCTCATATCCTAGATGTTTTTCCCCTAGATGATTTGAAGGCTAAAATGGATGAGTAATACTCAATCTTTCACTTTTTTCTCTTCACTTTCCTTCCAAGTATTTAATTAAACCCAATAGTGCATGATAAATACACACAAGTGTAAATGGTAGCAAGCTGAATGGAGAAAAGCTCCTTTCTTTTGTTATTTGAATCTTATTGCTAATAAAAAGCCATTAAAAACCAAGAGAACAGCTGTTTAAGACTTAAACAAGCAATAAGGGGTCTGAATTGTCACGAGCGAGACAACTAAAGTGAAGCACAAGTGTTATTAGTGCTTCTTATTAAGCAACTGGGTTGGAACAAAAACCTGCAGCCACTGCGGCCCTCCAGGAATGACTTTGCCCACCCCTGCCCTAATGGCATTTCAAACTTTTTCACAGCACTGTACTTAGTCATGTTGAAAGCTAATAAAGCATTTCAGTATTACATATACACAGCAAAGAAGAAAGGAAATGGAAGATGAACAGGTTTCATTTAATGCTAAACTGCAAAACAAATCCAACCACAGGCTATTTGGATGTAAGGCATAAAGGCCCTCTAAAGGTGGCTTGATATCTATTCAAAAAATTTACTATGTGATTTTTCTACTCAGATCAACAATGAAACAATCATCCAAGAAATGCTCTACTACAATTTCAAATTGACTGCAGAGAAGATGTTATCTTGTGAGAAAATTCTGATTATAAAGGAATCTAGAGAGAGGTGTTTCTCTGGATAAAGAAAACAATGAATTGAAATCCTAAATTATTTAATTTTAATTTTGATGGAAATTAAATGTTTACTATTAGAGACAAATAAAATGGTGTACAATATATAAATATGAATGTGTCCAGTGGCCATTTTCTTCTTTACTATTACTATTATTTCACAAAAGACCTATTAAATTAAAAGTGCATTTTACAGCAGCTCTCGGCATCCTAGGTTTTAAGAAATATTTCACTGACAAGAGGATTTTTAAAGACTTTATGACCTAACATTCAAATCTGTTTAATCTAGATAAGGTAGGGTTTAAACCTGGACAGGGCACCACTCACACTGGGTCAGTCTGTGATTGGCTATTAACCTCACATGCACATCTTTTGGGATGTGGGAGGAAAGCTGGAATACCTTGAGGAAAATCCACATACAGCAGACACCATGAGAACATACACAATCCACACTAGGCCACTCGAAACTAAGACACTGAATCCTTGAGGCTACAGCAGTACTGAGGAGTCAAAGGCGGAGTCGAAGTTCTTGTGTTCTGACACTACAGCCTCGGACAGCAATGCTAACCACTACATCACTTCACAATGCATTTTAGCTTCACCTCACGACATAAAACATGAAACAAAGAATCCATGCTTTTAAAGTTGACAGACTTAAAAAACAAACAAACCTATTATTAAAGCTCAGCAACTAGGTCTACTGGATTGAGCAACTTCAAAAAATGAAAATATTCATATTATCATGCTTTTACCACTTATGAACCTTATAAAAATATGTTCAAATATAGGATTCAAAAAAATTCCCATGACAGTTTTTGTCACCAGTAATAGATGGAACTTTCTCTCCAGACAGAGAGGTTATGGAACTTTCAGTGCAAAGTTTAATTGAAGTCTGGCTGAATGCAGCAGAGGCAAAGAAAGATAAATATTGGCGTCATAAAACATGCTAGTGTTCATTTTATTTCCTAAGAAAACATCTTGTGATACACGATTAAGAAAAGTTGATATAAATGAATAAGTCAAACTAGTTTGTATGACATGAAAAAAAATTCTCATTGTATATCTGAAGTTTTAAAATGTATTACTTGGTACAGACAAGTTTTGGAAGAAACAAACTTTTCTCTGATATTTTTAAAGCCTCGTCTGTCTACTGAAGCTGAGCAGATGTCATTTTTGCCACTGAAAAAAAACAACAAAATGTTTCTCATAAACCTCAACAACTAGAAGGTTTACGTTCAGGAAAAGCTGCCAGTGTCTAAAAAGAATAATGGAATCCTAACCTTATTCCTTCAGTAAATATAAGAAAAGAAAGCTTTGCTTACATAAAATATAAAATACTAAATGAAACAGGTAAAGAAAAGCAACAATGCAGCACGTAATGTAAAAGTACGACAATCAACAGCAGTCATATTTCTTATTTTAGCATATATGTGAAAGATCAAAACTTATTAACCACAATATCAATAATAAAGTAGGAATGTTTTAGAATTTAAAAGATAAGCAAGTCGCATGTTGCCTGGATTGTTCATAACTTTGTTAATGTTATAAACCAAAGCAAATTAATATGCCAGCAGAGCTTAAATAGTGGAATTTCTTCTACCAACACCCTGATACTGATTGATTTTCTAAAGTATTAAAACTAAATGTATAAGGCTAGGGGCGGCACGGTGGCACAGTGGTAGCGCTGCTGCCTTGCAGTTAGGAGACCCGGGTTTGCTTCCCGGGTCCTCCCTGCGTGGAGTTTGCATGTTCTCCCCGTGTCTGCGTGGATTTCCTCCCACAGTCCAAAGACATGCCGGTGAGGTGGATTGGCAATTCTAAATTGGCCCTAGTGTGTGTTTGGTGTGTGGGTGTGTTTGTGTGTGTCCTGCGGTAGGTTGGCACCCTGCCTGGGATTGGTTCCTGCCTTGTGCCATATGTTGGCTGGGATTGGCTCCAGCAGACCCCCGTGATCCTGTGTTCGGATTCAGCGGGTTGGAAAATGGATGGATGGATGTATGAGGCTATTGACATTTGAACCACTATGCAGTATTTTGAACTTTTCTTGACATCAGTCTGTTACAGTAATTAGCTGTGGTGAGATAGAGGTGTAAGTTACTTACACAGTAACAAATGATCAGCTTCTGAAAATAAAAACAGCATGCGCTGTAGACTTCCCTGTTATTGGTATACAATGCTTTTACCTACATGTTTTGAGAAGGGTAAACTCAGAGTATTTGAAGAAGTGTAAACTTGACATTTTTATTTTCATGTATTCACATGACAATGCAATGGTGGATTCATCTATTTTCATTTTGTGTAATCCTCTATGAGTTTATTAAAGGCTGTCACAGTGAATGCTGTTCCCCATCATCTATGAATGTCCTGCCCCATTCATACAATAATAATTATTATTATTATTATAATGATAAAACAGTCAGTCAGTCATTTTCCAACCTGCTATATCCTAACACAGGGTCACTGGAGCCAATCCCAGCCAGCACAGGGCGCAAGGCAGGAACAAATCCCTGGGCAGGGCACCAGCCCACCAAAGGGCACACACACACCCACACACTAGGGACAATTTAGGATAGCCAATGCACTTAACTTGCATGTCTTTGGACTGTGGGAGGAAACCGGAGCACCCGGAGGAAACCCACGCTGACAGGGGGAGAACATGCAAACTCCACGCAGGGAGGACCCGGGAAGCAAACCTAGGTCTCCTTACTGCAAGGCAGCAGCGCTACCACTGCGCCACCATGCTGCCTTAATGATGAAACATTTTTATATATTATATATGCATGTTCTCCCCTTGTTTCTGTGAGATGTTCCTGTGAGTTCTTCAGCTTTTAATCCACATCCTAAGGTTATTGGACAAATCTAAATCATCTCGGTGTGTTTGCAGGGACTGGCAGCCCATCCAGTACTTGTTGGAGGTCCATGAAGTGGATAAGTGGGACTCGAGATGTATGGGTACGTATTAATTTATGGATCCCCAGCTTTGATTTATTTTGTAATCTGAACAGTTAACACGATCACAATAACATGAAACAGCTTGCTCGCTCTGGGCTTTGGAAAGTCCATATCTAATAAAATCACCCATAATCAAAAATTTCTATGATGCCAGCATTTCAAGTTTTTATAGCAAGGAAATGATTCAGTGCCAAGAGTGATAACAAATAACTGCTAAATGGAAGCTGTGGACATCTGAAGAGAGTAATTTATCAGTATGCAACACCAGAATCTGAGTCATATGAGCGGCGAGCTTTGCTCAATTAAACATGCGCTCTCATTTATTTATAACTTGCAAGAAACGGCAGGTAATAAAATGGATGGAAACTGGCAGTCTCAAAAAATGTATCAGTTTTTTTCCAAACAACACATAATAATACAATAAACGTAAATTCAACAAATGATTATCTAAAATGAGCAATGCGTTTCGTTTCCTTTTTTAACAAACAAGCACGAATGCAAGGAAAAAGTGCAGAACTTTTCTCAAACAAAGACCGCACAGTTTAACTGGTTAAACGCTGCGTTTTGTAAGGGGACCTGTCTATCCCCCTCCACTACCCCTTATTCCAGAGAATAAGTGCTTAAAGGATTCACTTCAAATGAAACTGTCTTTTCTCTCCCCCTTTGTTTTCCTCTCTTTTTATTATTTCCCCAGCAGTTGTAGACTTGTGTTGGCGACTCACCTGCGATGTCCCACAGCTGCAGTCGCACCACGGTGTCCGCGTCCCAGTTCAGAACCTTCAGGGCGAAGTCCACCCCGATGGTGGCCCGGTAGTTGGGGGAGTAGTTCTGATGGACACTGCGTTTGATTATGCTGGTCTTGCCGACTCCTAAATCCCCAATGACTAAAATCTTGTACAGATGCTCTTTCTGGCTCTTCTGCATGGTGAGCGATCAAGAACGCATACACTACCAGCGCCCTTTCTCAGGGCCGTTGAAACTCATGAAATGACCCTTTGAAAATGAAGGAGGGGCTGCTCCGCGGGCGAGGTTGGGATGGGGAGAGCCTCCAAACTTGTGACTTTCGGGAGCGGCCGACAAGAAATACCAGCAGTCGATACGGACAGTCCCAAAGACACAAGGAAAATGCGGACACTGCGTGGAGAAGGAAGAAGCACCGGAATAACTTGTGGCAGCTCTAACAAGCTATAGGGGCGAGTTTTTTTTCCGTAAATTACTTTAGTCCACTGTCATGTAATTAAAATCCTCATGCTTGAATTGATAGTTATAGACTAATTTATTTAATTTAGCCTTTTTTACTGTTAGGCTTCACGGACGGATTGAAATCTCACCTCCACTCGACGTTTGTGCGATTTTTGCTCCGTGCTCAGCCCTCGAATCCACAGAGATGTGCAGGTTACGTTAATTAGCGAATCCAAATTAGCAGATTATTTATTTAGTGTTGGTATTTGGTACACTGTATTAATCCCCGAGGGGAAATTGTCTTTTCACCTAAACCTTTGGTGTCAGTCTAGTGTCAGCCACTGTACAGTTAGTATGATTTCGCACTGTTTCTGGTTTCTGCCTTAATCCAACTGCTATCAGGACGGGCTGCTGAGAATTACTTTACTTGCTATAATTTCCTCATTCTCTTGCACACTTTGGACGCATTTACATGTTGTTTGCTTTGCTGCACCGATCGTTGTTAAATTTATTCGTATTCAGCCTCTGGAAAATAGATCGTGGATCTTGAAATGTTTGTAGAGGGATCCCATCCAAGGATGGTTTCTACCTTGTCGCCAGTGGGACTGGGCTTTGCTATATCTTACTATGAATCTCAGTTTGAAGAAAAAGTAATAGTAGTGTGGCGGCACGGCGATTTAGATTTGTCCAATAACCTTAGGATTTGGAGTAAAAGCTGAAGGACTCACAGGAACATCTCACAGAAACAAGAGGAGGACATGCGTGTATATATATATATATATATATATATATATATATATATATACACACAGTGGTTTGTAAAACTATTTGCCCCTTCCTCATTTCTTATTCTTTTGCATGTTTGTCACACAACATGTTTCTGATCATCAAAAACATTTAACCATTAGTCAAATATAACACAAGTAAACACAAAATGCAGTTTTTAAATGATGGTTTTATTATTTAGGAGAAAAAATCCAAACCTACATTGCCCTGTGTAAAAAGTAATTGCCCCTGAACCTAATAACTGGTTGGGCCACCTTTAGCAGCAATAACTGCAATCAAGCGTTTGATAACTTGCAATGAGTCTTTACAGTGCTCTGGAGGAATTTTGGCCCACTCATCTTTGCAGAATTGTTGTAATTCAGCTTTATTTGAGGGTTTTCTAGCATGAACCGCCTTTTTAAGGTCATGCCATAGCATCTCAATTGGATTCAGGTCAGGACTTTGACTAGGCCACTCCAAAGTCTTCATTTTGTTTTTCTTCAGCCATTCAGAGCTGGATTTGCTGGTGTGTTTTGGGTCATTGTCCTGTTGCAGCACCCAAGATCGCTTCAGCTTGAGTTGACAAACAGATGGCGGACATTCTCCTTCAGGATTTTTTGGTAGACAGTAGAATTCATGGTTCCATCTATCACAGCAAGCCTTCCAAGTCCTGAAGCAGCAAAACAACCCCAGACCATCACACTACCACCACCATATTTTACTGTTGGTATGATGTTCTTTTTCTGAAATGCTGTGTTCCTTTTACGCCAGATGTAACGGGACATTTGCCTTCCAAAAAGTTCAACTTTTGTCTCATCAGTCCACAAGGTATTTTCCCAAAAGTCTTGGCAATCATTGAGATGTTCCTTAGCAAAATTGAGACGAGCCCTAATGTTCTTTTTGCTTAAAAGTAGTTTGCGTCTTGGAAATCTGCCATGCAGGCCGTTTTTGCCCAGTCTCTTTCTTATGGTGGAGTCGTGAACACTGACCTTAATTGAGGCAAGTGAGGCCTGCAGTTCTTTAGACGTTGTCCTGGGGTCTTTTGTAAAATCTCGGATGAGTCGTCTCTGCGCTCTTGGGGTAATTTTGGTCGACTGGCCACTCCTGGGAAGGTTCACCACTGTTCCATGTTTTTGCCATTTGTGGATAATGACTCTCACTGTGGTTCGCTGGAGTCCCAAAGCTTTAGAAATGGCTTTATAACCTTTACCAGACTGATAGATCTCAATTACTTCTGTTCTCATTTGTTCCTGAATTTCTTTGGATCTTGGCATGATGTCTAGCTTTTGAGGTGCTTTTGGTCTACTTCTCTGTGTCAGGCAGCTCCTATTTAAGTGATTTCTTGATTGAAACAGGTGTGGCAGTAATCAGGCCTGGGGTGGCTACGGAAATTGAACTCAGGTGTGATACACCACAGTTAGGTTATTTTTTAACAAGGGGGCAATTACTTCTTCACACAGGGCCATGTAGGTTTGGATTTTTTTTCTCCCTAAATAATAAAAACTATCATTTAAAAACTGCATTTTGTGTTTACTTGTGTTATATTTGACTAATGGTTAAATGTGTTTGATGATCAGAAACATTTTGTGTGACAAACATGCAAAAGAATAAGAAATCAGGAAGGGGGCAAATAGTTTTTCACACCACTGTATGTTTCATCATTAAGGCTGCATGGTGGCGCTGCTGCCTCGCAGTTAGGAGACCCGGGTTCGCTTCCCGGGTCCTCCCTGCGTGGAGTTTGCATGTTCTCCCCGTGTCTGCGTGGGTTTCCTCCTACAGTCCAAAGACATGCAGGTTAGGTGGACTGGCGATCCTAAATTGGCTTGGTGTGTGGGTGTGTGTCCTGCGGTGGGTTGGCACCCTGCCCGGGATTGGTTCCTGCCTTGTGCCCTGTGTTGGCTGGGATTGGCTCCAGCAGACCCCCGTGACCCTGTGTTCGAATTCAGCAGGTTGGAAAATGGATGAATGGATGGTAATAGTAGTGTTGTCACATGTGTAGAGAACTGGGAGGTTCGTATTTGAATGTCCAGCATGCAACACGTGGACACTTTTGATGACAGGATGGACACAAATGTATTAAAATAAATAACGTAATTTTATTAAGTGACTTGATTCTTGGTTAATCTAAACTAAATCTACAGTAGTCCAGGTTAAGATGCTTCAGTCTTGCTCTCTGATGTGCTAAGTATTCAAGCTCCTTATTGCCTATAGCCATATTTTATCTGATTTACACACACAGAAGTGCCTGTCCTTTTAATGGTTAAACCAGTGAAGCCAAAAACACTTTTCCCAAAATATTCTGCAATTTGTGAATTTGTAATTAGATAGATAGATAGATAAGGCACTATATAACAGATAGATAGATAGATAGATAACACTTTATTTGTCCCTGTGGGGGAAATTTGGCTTTTTAAAGAAGCCCAAAAAGAAACATTATATAATGACAAACATCAAATACACACCAGAAAGTCTAAACATTAACACAACGTCTGACCTGGCTAAAGATAAAAATAGCAGTCACAGTATGGCATTATAAAGGCATATTGCTGTTGGCTTAAAGATGCCTTAAAGTAACCCAATGATGGAGTCTCAGAGAAAGGTGCCTAATGTTTTAAAGTAATACTCCATCAAAATGGTTAGTTTTATATGTTACTTACCCCATGTTGTTTGTAGTGGTGTCTGAGAATATTTTTTTAATTTCATGCTTTCATGGAGAAAGTACAAAACAAAAATTCTAACAGAATAGGACCGAATAGTGACCAGTGCTGGTCAATGGCAAACAGTTTGAAAAACTTGCATTGAAAAATGAAAAGAAAATCTTACGTAATTTACGTCACATAATCCACTTGGCTGTTATGCTCAAAACTTTCACAATGTGTGCTTTTTTTTTGCTAAAATATTAACACTTAAACTATAGGAAAACTCAAAATATAACATAAACAGGAACAACGCATTCCCATAATACTGTGATTATGAATTCAAATCTACCTACCCCCCTTGTTCACTTCAATTAAAAAGCACAATAACATATAACAAAATATAATATTTGGACAGAGCAGTCCTTTAATTAGCTTGTTGGTTCAGTAGGCCTGTCTTGTAGAGATGTTACTAGTCCAGAACATCGCAGCGTAGAAAATCATTCTGGCAATCATAGTTATAAAACATTTAATTCCCTAAGAGTATTCCTGATGTAAACATCAGTTTTCAAAAGTTCACAATATAGTTTCGTATCTCCAACATTTTAGAACAAACGCTGTATCTGTATGCTTAAAAAGTAACAGTAAGATAATAAAAGATCTCAACTAGTTTTTAGATCAGTATCTGTTCTGGGTGAAGTGAATGGTAGATTACAGAATTTGATAATGAGGTGTATTCACATAGGAGGAATTCATTTGTGGAATCATTCAATCACTTGTGCTTAAACGTTTACACTTTCTGATTTATATTACTAACCCTATGAACATGGATGTAAAGGAAATGAAGAGGAAGCAGCTAAAATAATTCGCAAAAACCCAGACAGCCTTCAAAACACACATATGGAAAGTACAGTTTAACGTAGACAAGGATAAATAAAAGACTGGCGACACTGAATCAAGCTCTGAAAAGGGATTTAGGCATTTCTGTGTGGGTATAAGTCTATCATTCTTTAGCCACTGCATAGGAACAACTTCAAATACAAAGTGTTAGTTTATATTGTAGTAAAGCTGAACATAAATCAAGCAACACAATGTTTTGCACAACTTTAAAATGGCAATAGTGAGACTCCATTTGAAGTGTTGGGTGTGTTCTGTTTACCACATTAGAAGTCAGCTATAGGAGCACTTGAAGCTGTGCAGAAATAGCAAGAACGTGCATTTGTGAAATATGGGCCTTGTGCTATACTGACAGGTTAAAGAGACTGAACCAAAGTCTTAACCTGAACAGTCTTTGTGACCAGTTGAGGCCTTTAGTCTTTTCCAAAACATCAGCAATGTTAATCCTCTCTAATACTGCCAGATAAACTGTTAGTCATACACTCAAACCATAGCAAAAGGGGAGATGCAGACATTTTGGAAACTGTTAAGCACTTTTCCCACAAAAGGTTGTGGCAATTTAAAGCATTCATCTGAGTTATATCATTAAGACTTGGTGGCTTTTAAATCAGGTCTGATGAGATACTTTCACAACTTTCAGTGAAGTAACTATGACTGGTGCCATGCTGTTATTGATATTTTTGTAATTTTCTTAATAAAAATACAGTTGTTGAAACTTTCAGTCCACTAAAAATTTTTTTCTGAAATATTTAATACTGCTATTTCATTTCTGCATTTGTTAGCCTGGTCAGGTCCTTCCATGAAAACCCTAAATACAAAGAGGACTGTTTGACTTATGTTAGGTAGATTGCCCAGAGGGGACTGGGCGGTCTCGTGGTCTGGAACCCCTACAGATTTTATTTTTTCTCCAGCCTTTGGAGTTTTTTTGTTTTTTCTGTCCACCCTGGCCATCGGACCTTACTCTTATTCTATGTTAATTAATGTTGACTTACGTTTATCTTTTATTGTGTCTTCTATTTTTCTATTCATTTTGTAAAGCACTTTGAGCTACATTTTTTTGTATGAATATGTGCTATATAAATAAATGTTGATTGATTGATTGATGGCGTTTCAGTGTCTGTGTGGATTTTACTAATGCTAATGACAGAGTGACAAATGATAGGCTGGGATCCCCTCTGAAAATTGTCTCTGTCTTGTCTCTTATGTTGATATGTTCTGGCTTCCCATGACATAGTGATGAAAAAGTAGGAAAATGTTTTGATATCTAAACTGATATTATCATACGATAGTTATCTCTTATAAGAAGAGTCAAAGCTTCATTATGACGGATAACGAATTGAATGCTAATATTGCACCTTTGTCACCATGTGCTTTTGTACCATGTGGTTTAGTCATGCCAACACATTGAGAAGATTGAGAAAAAGGATGGATAGCTGGATAGCACTGTATGCATACTTTATGGTACTAACATTTTAGAACTGGATTTAACACGTGTTTCATGCATTCATTTTCTAAAAGCTTTTTCTCTTTTATGGGGTTCTGGGAAACAGGAACATATCCTGGCAGCTTTGAAAGAATGGTAGTTACCATTCCTGTTTGAGATGTCGGTGTATTGCAGGGAGTGCTCATATTCATATACACACACATATTACAGGCCAATTTAGAATCCACAATTAGTCTTATGTATACTTTGGGAAGTGGGTGTAAGAGGAGGAGTGCTTTGAGAAAACCCATATGCAACTGGGGAGAATGAACAAACACCACACTGGCAATGGTGGGACAGGAAAGTGAACTAGTTCACTGGAGCCATAAGTTAGAAATTCTAGCCACTACACATCCTCCTTTTTTATATGACTCCTATTTTTTTCCGAAATTATGTACAGAATAGGTGTCAACTTGTGTTTGTGTTTGAAAACTGCTGTTAGATAAGCAGATGATTGACAAAAACAAGAATAGAAAAGTGGCTGAGTTCCCAAATCAATCCTGTACAGTATCTGCCTTTAAGTATCTTTCAGTTATTTAAGTCTACAGTTACCACTCTTATCTCAGATCTACTCTGAATGCAGCCAATTCAGGAGACAAGGATAATCAAAGATGGTGTTAGAAATAAGTATTCAATTTCACTTCAAACATTTGAGTTTGGCTTTCTCTTTAAAGAGAAAACTATGTTTCAGAAGATATGCTGATACTCTCATCACTCAAAGTTCAGTATTTAAGCCTGGCAAGCCATTTCTGCAGTTATTTGTAGTAGTTTTTCTGGTTTTCCAAATCGGAACCTGACAACCACACAGCCAAGTTATAGATCAAGTGGCTTTATTGTCATATGATCCATACACCGTATTGCAGCATACAGTGGCGTGACATAACATTCCCCAGGACCGCGGTACAACATCTATATAAACGCATGACAAGTGCAAGACAGGTAAAGAATTATACTGTACTATAATATAAATAAATAATAGGTAAGTGAATAGAACTAATAATATGAAATAGATTGTAATAAATAAATAATAACAACAACTAATAATAGAAAACAAAAGTATTAACAAGTGTAGCAAATGTACTGCATGTACATTTGCTACTAGGTGTGCATCTCGGGGCAGAGGTGCAGTACACATTTCAAAATTTTGACAGCCAAGGGGTAGAAGCTGTTGCAGGACCTTGCAGAACTGGTTTGGATGCCACAGTACCTTCTGCCAGATAGAAGTGTTACAAAGAGACAGAGGGAAGGGTGGAAGAGGTCCATCACAATGCTATAGGCTTTGTGGATGCAACCCTTTATGAATATGCCTTTAATGGAAGGCAGAGTGGTCTCAATGATCTTTTCTTCTTTGTGCACTGTGAGACACTGCAGCTCCCAAACCAGACAGTGATGCAGCTGACCAGAATGCGCTCAGTGGTGCCTTGTAGAATGTGGTGAGCATGAGGGAGGTAGGCTTGTCTTCTTCAGCCACCAAAGAAAGTGGAGATGTTGCTGTACTTTATAGGATATTGAGGTGGTATTGGTTTTGTTCCAACTAGTCATTTAAGGAGAAGCTATTTTTCGCTCTTAATGTAAATTGAATTCTACGACTTCTCATGTTCCCAAACAAGACATTATCAAAACTGTTGGTTTATGAGAGTACCATCCAGACATTTTCTGGACCAGAACAAATCAATATTTCTCAGACCTTCAGTTTCTCCTTTTCAAAAAAAAATCTTTTAAAACAGTAATGTAAAATCAACATATACAGTAGGTGCATTGCATCTCATTATTGTTGGATGGTTACAAAAAAAGAAACATTTAAGTGGGCTGAATCATAAAAAGAAAATCAATCTTAAAAAATAAGTCAAGTTATGTGTCCCTTCAGGATCTGATTTTGACACCTCTGTTCAGACTGTGGTTGTCTTTAGGCACTCAGTCCTGTTGTATAGTATTCCATGCATTAAAGCTTCAATTGTTTTCCCTCAGATATGCTGTGTATCCAAAGCAATTCATGCTATGCCTCGCTCTAACCCTTCCCTTTCCGTGTCCTACTGCCTTCCTTAACGTTACTTAAACCCCCTTTTTTCTTTCTTCATCAAATGGACTCCATTACTAGTCCTGCATCTACATCATCAACTCTAATCTGTATGTGGTGGTTGTGTTAAGGTCTACCATGTTCTGTGCTGCCTATTTGTCATTCTCACCCTACTGTTTGCATTCACATCTTGCCTATTCCTGTAGAAAGTTAATTGAGCTCACATGACCCTTATTCATGTACTTTAAAGAATGAACAGGGATGTAAAGTCTAGTAAGGTAACAAATACTGTGGTACAACCCATAAGCACCATTAACACTACTCAGATGTACCAGTCAGGACCAAAGAAGTTGTTCTCGCGGTATGCAAACTTTCCAAAACCCTGAAAATCATAATTCAGTGGATAACATTTTCTAAACAAAGATTGGACAGTTTCTGCCTTTATTTACAGTCACAATACTTTTTGGCACAACTGCCTTTTAAAAAAATAACTAAATGAATAATAAAAAGCAGTGATAATGAAGAAAGGTCTAACTTCAAGGCCATCTTCTGTAGTTTGGATTCATTTTGGTTTCAAATCAAATGATAAAGGAAAGCCAGGAAACTTAATAGAGGCTATTTACTGGCATTGCTTTAAAAATGTGTTCACCATATTGTCAAATTTGAGTTGTTTGAGGACACTTAAAGGCTACTTTTGATAGTGATGCGATTTGCAATATCTCTGTTATGCCTGGACTATGGCTGATTTATGCTGCATTCCTCATCTTCACCACAGGTCTGTTAATGCTGGTTTGAATTGGTTGTCTCATTCTTGTACCAACAGTATTTCAGCTATTACTGGAGCCTTTTTCACATATAGAATAGGGGAAAACCCTAGTTGTCAGTCAGTCATTGTCCAACCCGCTATATCCTAACACAGGGGCAAGGGGGGCTGCTGGAGCCAATCCCAGCCAGCACAGGAACACACCTCGGGCAGGGCGCCAGCCCACAGCAGGGCACACAAACACACACAAACCAAGCACACACCAGGGACAATTTAGAATTGCCAATGCACTTAACCTGCATGCCTTTGGACTGTGGGAGGAAACCGGAGCACCCGGAGGAAACCTACATAGACACGGGGAGAACATGTAAACTCCACGCAAGGAGGACCTGGGAAGCGAACCTGAGTCTCCTTACTGTGAGGCAGCAGTGCTACCACTGTGTCACCGTGCCGCCCTCCCGAGTTGTCCATCCCAGAAATATATTGGAAATTTGGTGTTACACATCAGGATGTCCAGTGTCTATAACGTTCCTGCCAGGTAAGGGAGTTGAGATTAATGCACATTAGGTCCTCCATTGACTTTTTATGTGAGTGAGCAGTGATCAATTTGTTCTATTTACTTACTTATGTATTTATGCAACAATTGAAATACTGTATGTGCTTAAATAACAAAGAAGTATTTATGATATATGAAATACCTTGAGTGGGAAAATGAAACATAGCAGAGCTAACACCGAGCTATCCAAAGATATATGCTACTGAGATTTTACTGCTCCTGAAACTTGCACAAAATCAGTTTTCACTGACAAGCACTGCACTCTCCCTGTTTCACTGCTGCTCCGTTGCCATTTCATTTCAGGGCTGGAGTGTGGAGGTAACTAAGGTCATCAATTTCTGTATAGCTTCAATGGAGAGTGTCTGTGTGGTGTCAGACTCCAGACATTTATCAACTGAGAAGTAACTTACAAAGGAAATAACCCTTTGTGAAATGATCCATCTGGTTATCAGCTTTCACGAATTATCATCCGAGTATTTCATGACTGATTCAAATTACTTTCTCTTGCCTGAGAATGTTGTGACTTAACCTAGAAGTTTTCTAGCTTTGTTCATAATTAATTATATACAGAACTGGGAAATTCCCCAAGAACTGTATACTAAGTCTTGCTAAAACAAGGTTTGTATGATCCTTCACTCAGCCTTATTCAAACATACCCTCAACCTGGCAAATCCCTGGTAAATTCCATGGATAGCCTGCATGTATCTAATGATCTTGGGTTCACCACTGACACAGCCTGTTTGCTTCCAGGCTAGAAGTGCAAAAACCCTAGCTGACATTCAGGATGTAAAGAGATCTTACAGGTATCTACTGTATATATTAAGAATTCAAACAATTATTAGAACTGAAAAATTGTAGATTAAAGTTGATAATTTATGTTCCAGGGGTACAAGCTTGTATCTTCTACTTTAAAAACAGCTGTTACTTCTCCTCTTTTCAACCTTAATTCATAAATCATCCTTTAAACATTATGTGCATATGCAATAATAAAAAAAAAATAATGGCTATTTCTATGCTGAAATGAAAAGAAGGTACGGGACAACATTTTTTGGCTGTTTAGCCAGTTTTGCATTTAACAAGTGTTTCGGTTGCTCTGCCATTAATAAAGTGTAAACTGATAAAAATGCAATGATGTGGCTGACAATTTTCAATTTTAAATTGATGCCCATTGATCTTCACAAGTAAACACAGTTTAAAAAATTTGCTTTAACTTAAAAATGAAATATTAATCCTTCTATCGACCCATTCATCCATCCATCTCCAAACCTATATTTTCCTGTTTAGTGTTCTGGGGAAACCCTTAGACGATCACATCTCCAACTAGAACCAGGACATTAGTCTCGGACAGAGCACTTGCACACACATAACTACATTAGGGAATTTGTGTTCCAGAATCAAACTGACAGAATATGCTTGTATCATGGGAGGTAATCCATAATAACAGCATGAGAAAACTGGTGCAGAAAGCATGAAAAGCATGGAGACAAGTTACTTATGAATCTCCACGATGGCTTCAAAGAAATGTCAAGTGTAAAATCAATAATTTAAGTTTTTAATTCCTTTTTATTCTATATTTAAAGGGATGAAAAAATTATTTCCTTTGACTGAGGTGCTATTTCACAGCATAATCAGCTCATCAAGAAAAGAGTAATTTAGCATCATCAGTAAAGCTTGCCCTTAACAAAGTTATCATAGCTCTGATTCTTAATGTGGATCAATGGGACGTTAATCACTTGTGCTTCTTCTGAATGTTTCATTCTGTGTTTCATATTCCACTTCACACATTTTACACTCTCATTCACTTTTAAGACTCTCAAGCCCTCTCCTTGGTATCTGGCTACTGAACATAAATTAAAAAGAAATAGATATAACAATGAATAATACTATTAGGCAAATGGTAATCACTGATTCAAACTACAAATTTCTCAAGTCGTCTCTTCAATTCCTCATGAACAACCCTAATGAATAAAGAATACAGTGATAAAATGAGCAGCTTCTACAAACCAAACAGATCAAACTAGTTTAGGAATTAAATTACCTCCAATTATCCACATGGATGCCTTGGGAAAGACAGACCACTTAAAGCTAAACAAATTAAACAAGCAATATTCTTAAAGAACTACTAATTATACTACACCTGTCAGAAAGGCTGAAAAACACAACTTGTGAAGTAAATCATACCCCAAATCGAACTGCTTTATACCAGTTAATCAATCTGTGCTCCTAACAAGTAACGGTGTCCACATTCAAATTAGCAGAGCATACTTTAAACTAATTATGTATTTAGCTATGAATCTAAATGGTGAGTTAGCTCTAATATGTCTCTTAAAACATACACATTGTAATTGTTTGGGTATTCATCACCAAGCTAAAATTTTATTTGACTTTGTGTGTAGCTTTGCTTAAAATTGGAAAACTGAAACACTATCCCCCACACCTGTTTATTTGAAAATACATACTATATTAATTTTCTCCTTATTTGATGCAAGCAGTGTGACATAGTCTTGCTGAAGCCAGAATGTTTAATACTATATACAGTATGTCTGGAGACTACCATGGGTGAATTTTGCATAAAACTGGGTGGAAACAATTAGACGGCTCACTGAGTGTCACATTTCTAAACCAATCCAACACCTCATGAAGGAGCTGCTCAAAGGGGGTGGTGATTTTGAACCACAAAGATCAGAGGTGCTCTTGTTAATCTGGTCCACCAGAGAGCAAACTTCGGTTTACGATGGACCATCTACAGACAAAAAGAGTCCTAAAAAATAAAAACCCTATTAGACATATAAATGTGTGTTGCATTTGCAGAGAGCACATTGCATGTTTTAAAAATAAACATAACTTGATGCAAGGGAAAAACGTGTCACATTATGCATTGGCATTCAAGTGCATCGATGGATGGATAGTAAACGTGAACGATAACGTTGTTACTGTGTGTGCTTTCTGTCGTTCAGCATTATGACAATACTGCAGGAGTCGATGTAAGCTTAAAAGAACTGGTAACTATACTCATGAAAGTTTGAACTGCAAAATATTCATTTGAAGTAAAAAGTGTGTCACAGTCTGTCAAAAGTATTATTGTTAAGAGAATTGATAACAAAGAGCCAAAGGGGATGCTGATTTCATTACTCAAAGCACCTGAATCAAAAACCCTGCTTAACAACACTAGTAAATGGCTTCACATCATCCAACTTCTGACTGCACACCTAAACAAATAAGTAAAGAAAGTTAACATTACTGGCTAGATGAAAATGCAAACATGCCACAAAATAGCCACAGCTTTTTAACACATTGTATATCCATACACCACAATGCTTATCTAAACTCTGTTTTCTGTTGTTATGTCATATAGTAATGCAATAGTTAAAATGACAGAAAGATATCATAGCAGAGAGAAGCACTTCTCAAACATGTGGAGCCAGTAGACGCAGTGGTCTATGTGTGTGTGTGTGTGTGTTTGCCTGTCTGACTTCACTGTCGCGGCGTTCATTTCAATAGAATGACTGGGGGAGGGAGCAAATCAAGAGCATTACCTTGCCCAGAGAACTAGGTGGCAGGCCCCCTGGGTTGCAGCAGTACCTCGGAGTCCTGCAGGGCTCCATGGGAGACAGGAATTTGGTGCAGCCCTGTTGGATTCCGTGGGCACCACCAGAGGGTGCTGCAGCTGATGCTGAGCCCTTAATTGCAGCACTTCCGTTACACCCGGAAGTGCTGCTGGAAGTAGGTCAACGAGCAACTGCAGCACATGTGGGTGCCTTATAAAAGGAGCCAGCAGCCACTACTCAGGGAGCCAGAGTCAGCTTGCTAAAGGCAAAAGGCGAAAGGGTGTTTTGTGTTTGGCACTTGTGACTGTGTTGTATACATGGGAAATGGGGGAAAAAAGAGGAAAATATATGTGTGCTGAACTTGTGTCCCATGTCTGTGTCGGGGTTGGGATGGCTGCTGCACCCCCTGGTGGTCCGCAACATACAAATTAATTATTAACCTTCATTTGCCTTGTGCTACTGAACTCCTTAATGGATAACAGCAATTTTATCTTTTTTATTTTCATTCAACATCAAGTCTATTATTTGGTATCTTTTGCTTTCTCCCTGAAACGTTAGAGACGGGTTAAAATGCACAAACAGTAGAAATTGGGGGCAGGTGTTTTAGAAAGAATCCCAGTGGCTGTAGCCTTTGCATTTTACCACAATTCACTACACACTTTTTAGCGAGTTTTAGCGAGATGTATATTCTCATTTGAGAATCACTTTTGGCCCTGTGACACTAGTATAACCTACTGTCTACAGCACTGAATGCCACTGACTGTTTGTCTGACCGTAAGCAAGTCATCTAATCTGCCATTTTGCCAGCTTCTAGAAATATGTATATATAAACGATTGTATCATAGTGATCTGTAAATTACTTACAGTAAAGATATTAGCTACAAAACTATATATTTATATGTGAGAATCTAATTCAGAATTCAAAAAGGTAAAAAAAAGTATTCTTATTTTATGATTTTTATATCATAAAATGTACTTGTTGTATTATGTTGTAAAATCATAAATTGGAAATGTGTAGTGAAAAACATATCTTTTCTCCTAACAGATCAATTCATCTTGTCAGTTGTACGGCACTGGGAACTTTAAAGATTTCCCCATAAAATAAAAGGAATATTGTAATTAATTGAGGGTTGCTGCAGGTTTACTCTTCTGTAGGGAAACTATGTCTGAATGACAGCAGAAATAATATCCCGCAGTTCTCTCCTCAATGATCTTCATAGAAAAAGTACAGCACTAAAAGGACTCCAACTGATCTAAAATATAACTTTACTCTGCAGCTGGCCTGATTTACAGAATAATCTTCAAGATTCATAAAGTCCTGACATGGAACTCTCTAGAATTTCTGTGTTTGCTGCTTATGTCATACAGTCCTTGGTGACAAATATGACCATCTCACGATGGTTTGCTCAGAATGTCGAAACCTGTATGCATACCTCTCAGGAAATGTTCATTCCATGTGTAAATTGCAGTGCTTAACATGCTGTTGAGGAATGCTTATTAAAATAGCAACAGGGAGAGTTAATTTAAAAAGTCAATACTAAATAATCTGCGGTGGGCTGGGTTTATTTCATGCCTTGTGCCCTGGGTTGGCTGGGATTGACTCCAGCAGACCCCCGTGACCCAGTAGTTAGGATATAGCGGGTTGGATAATGGATGGATGGATGGATAATATATAATAATAATGATCATACATTTTATTTAATAGGCGCCTTTCTTTGAACTCAAGGTCTCCTTACAATAAAATTAAACAATATTAGTAAAATAAACACAAGAGAAAGATAAATCACAAAGCAATAATTAGCAAACAAACAAAGATAACAGTCAGTAACAGTGTAGAATTCACAATTGGTATGCCAGTTTGAAAAGATAAGTTTTGAGGGCAGTTTTAAAATGTGTTATTGAATTGAGCTGACGTATATGAAAGGGAAGAGAATTCCAGAGTTGTGGAGCACTATGACAGAATGTTCGAGCTCCCATAGAACAGAGTTTGATGTGTGGTACAGAAAGTAGAGCTGCAGATGAGGATCTGAGTGAGCGAGAGGAAGTATAAGTCTGTAGGAGATCAGTGAGGTAGGGAGGAGCAAGGTTGTGGAGAGCTTTAAATGTTAAAAGCAGTATTTTGTATTGTATTCAGTAGTGAACAGGGAGCCAGTAAAGTTGAGAGAGAATAGGTGTAATATGTTCAGTGAATTTAGAACAGCAGGTTATTATCCTGGGAGCAGAATTTTGAAGAAGTTGTAAGCGATGGATACGTTTTTGTGAGATGCCAGATAGAATAGCATTACAATAATCTATACGTGAGGCGACTAGGGCATTAACCAATACTTCAGTACTGTGCTACGTAAGAGCAGGACGAAGTCTAGAAATGTTTCGGAGATGGAAGAAGGCAGTCCGAGAAATGTTACTTATATGGGAAGAAAAAGAGAGAGTACTGTCAAGAATAACGCCCAGGCTCTTAACTTGGGAAGAGATGTTTGTGTTAATATTGTTAATTAAAACAGACGAATGATTAACCTTAGCAAGTATAGATTTAGAGCCAATGAGGAGCACCTCAGTTTTATTGCTGTTTAGTTGGAGAAAATTGTGAGTCATCCATGTCTTTATGTCTTGGAGACATGCCATAAGAGCATCTGGAGGGAAAACAGAAGTGGATTTAGTGGATAGATATAGCGGTGTGTCGTCAGCGTAACAATGAAACCCAATACCATGGTGCCGCAAGATATTACCTATTGGGAAGATATACAGTTAAGTCCATAAATATTTGGACAGAGGCAACTTTTTTCTAATTTTGGTTCTGTACATTACCACAATGAATTTAAAATGAAACAACTCAGATGCAGTTGAAGTGCAGACTTTCAGCTTTAATTCAGTGGGTTGAACAAAACGATTGCATAAAAATGTGAGGTATTTTTTTAATACAATCCCTTCATTTCAGGGGCTCAAAAGTAATTGGACAAATTAAATAACCTGAAATAAAATGTTAATTTCTAATACTTGGTGGAAAACCCTTTGCTGGCAAAGACAGCCTGAAGTCTTGAACTCATGGACATCACCAGATACTGGGTTTCCTGATTTTTAATGCTCTGCCAGGCCTTTACGGCAGTGGCTTTCAGTTGCTGTTTGTTTGTGGGCCTTTCTGTCCGAAGTTTAGTCTTCAACAAGTGAAATGCATGCTCAATTGGGTTAAGATCAGGTGACTGACTTGGCCATTCAAGAATTTTGCACTTCTTTGCTTTAATAAACTCCTGGGTTGCTTTGGCTGTATGTTTTGGGTCATTGTCCTTCTGTTTTATGAAACGCCACCCAATCAGTTTGACTGCATTTAGCTGGATCTGAGCAGACCATATGTTTCTGAACACCTCAGAATTCATTCGGCTGCTTCTGTCCTGTGTCACATCATCAATAAACACTAGTGTCCCAGTGCCACTGGCAGCCATGCACGCCCAAGCCATCACACTGCCTCCACCATGTTTTACAGATGATGTGGTATGCTTTGGATAATGCGCTGTTCCACGCCTTCTCCATACTTTTTTCTTGCCATCATACTGGTAGAGGTTGATCTTGGTTTCATCTGTCCAAAGAATGTTTTTCAGAACTGTGCTGGCTTTTTCAGACGTTCTTTAGCAAAGTCCAATCTAGCCTTTCTATTCTTGAGGCTTATAAGTGGCTTGCACCTTGCAGTGGACCCTTTGTATTTACTTTCATGCAGTCTTCTCTTTATGGTAGACTTGGATATCGATACGCCTACCCCCTGGAGAGTGTTGTTCACTTGGTTGGCTGTTGTGAAGGGGTTTCTCTTCACCATGGAAATGATTCTGCGATCATCCACCACTGTTGTCTTCTGTGGATGTCCAGGTCTTTTTGCGTTGCTGAGTTCACCAGTGCTTGCTTTCTTTCTCAGGATGTACCAAACTGTAGATTTTGCCACTCGTAATATTGTAGCAATTTCTCGGATGAGTTTTTCAGTTTTCGCAGCTTCAGGATGGCTTCTTTCACCTGCATGGAGAGCTCCTTTGACCGCATGTTGTCTGTTCACAGAAAAATCTTCCACATGCAAGCACCACACCTCAAATCAACTCCAGGCCTTTTATCTGCTTAATTGATAATGACATAACAACGGACTTGCCCACACCTGCCCATGAAATAGCCTTTGGATCAATTGTCCAATTACTTTTGAGCCCCTGAAATGAAGAGATGGTGTTAAAAAAATGCTTTAGTTGCCTCACATTTTTATGCAATGTTTTTGTTCAACCCACTGAATTAAAGCTGAAAGTCTGCACTTCAACTGCATCTGAGTTGTTTCATTTAAAATTCATTGTGGTAATGTACAGAACCAAAATTAGAAAAAAGTTGCCTCTGTCCAAATATTTATGGACCTAGCTGTAAATGAGGAAAAAAAGCGGCACCAAAACAGAACCCTGCCGAACTCCCTGAGTAACGACTGCGTTCTCAGATTTAAAGCCCTTTATTTGAACAAAATGCTCCTATCAGTGAGGTAGGAAGAAAACCACAGGAGGACAAGGCCACAGACTCCAAAACTAGCTAGGCGTTTCAAAGGTATCTGATGGGATATGGTGTCAAATTCAGAGCTGAGGTCAAGAAGCACAAGAATTGATAAAAGTCCCATATCAGCTGCCCAGAGAAGATCATTTGTAATTTTGACCAGGGCAGTTTCTGTGCTGTGTTTAGGCAAAACCTGTTCAAAAATTTTATTGTTTGAAAGATGGGACTGGAGTTGGGAGTCAACTATCTTTTCGAGAACCTTAGATATAAAAGGAACATTTGAAATAGGCCGATAATTATTAAGGATATTTGGGTCTAAACCAGGTTTTTTCAGAATTGGAGTAATTGAGGCTGTTTTTAGTGAGAGGGGGACCGGTAGTTATCATGGGGAAAATATGTGACAGACAACTCTTAACAAAGCTTGTAGGTATTGGATCTAATTGGCATGTGGAAGAATTAGATTTTGTTATAAGCTCCGAGATATTATTTTCAGCTGGTAAACTGAAATCTGAGAATAGGGCGGTTGGTAGGGGAATATGGGTGATAGTGGAGAGTATGTCATTTTCTGCAGAAATAGAGGAAGCAAGTTGCTGGTGGATTTTTTAAATTTTTGAGTTGGTGCAGCAGTATTTAACAATTAGGTTATGGTGAGTGGTGGTACCTTAACCAGCACTAAATTACCCTGGAAAAGAAGTTAGCACCAAGGAATAATTAGTAACCTTTAAGGACTTGCTTGGATACTTGACCCTGAAAAGAGATACTGTAGATGCAAGTACCTGACTAGAATTGTCAAGATTATACAAATAATATACTGCTTTTGTTAAAGTACACTATATGCTTATTATGGTCAGTATTTCATCTGTGTTATGACTTTTTATTTTTGTAATCTTCCCTCATTCCATTGATTTGCATTTCCTTCATATTATTTTGTGTCAATTAGATAGATATATAGATAGATTACATTTTATTTGTCTCCAGGGGGAAATTTGGCTTTTTACAGAAGCTCTTTAAGCAAACAAATAAATAAATATGACTAAAAATGAAGCAAATTAAAAAAGAAAGAAAACTTCTGAATTGGCAGTCACTGTCACATTGAGGCATTATGTATTGCTGTTATAAAGGAGCCCCAGTCGTGTTTCTTCACACACTTCTGCTGAATAATTCTTTGGCTGAAAGTCCTCAGTGTTAGTGTGCCAGAGAGGGGATGTGCAGCATTGTTCATAATAGCACTCAGTTTTGTTTTAATTCTCTCCTTTGCTACTACCTGCTGGGGGACCAAAGTGTGTCCTATAACTGAGCTTGCCCCTTTAATTAGCCTGTTAATTCGGTGGACGTCTCTTGAAGTGATATTACCAGCCCAGCACACCAAAGAGTAGAAGATTACACTGGCTGTCACAGAGTTGTAGAAGATTTGAAGGATGTTACTTCTCACATTAAAGGAAAGTCGTCTCCTAAAAAAGAAAAACCAGCTCTGACCTTTCTTATATAGTTCACAAGACCAGTCCAACCTGTCATGAATGAGGAACCCCAAGTACTTGTAGGAATGCACCACCTCTACATCAACTCCCTGAACAGCAACTGGACATAGAAGCTCTTTGGTATGACAAAAGTCAATAACCAGTTCTTTAGTTTGGCTGATGTAACATTGCAGACAATTGTTTCTGCATCAAGAAACAAAGTTCTCCAGCTGACTCCTTTACTCTGTCCAGTTATCAGTACACCCCATAAGAGCAGAATCATTTGAGCATTTTTGCAAGTGACATGACCTGGTGTTATACTTATAGTTTGAAACGTACAGAGTAAAGGAGACAGGACTGTTCCTTGTGGCTCTTCAGTATTGCTCACATCCATATCAGAAGTGATTTCTGTAACGCAGTGAATCTCAACCTTTATGGTGTTGTGACACAGTTTCTCCTCTCTTAGTGTATTAGTGGCTCACAAGGATAGGGATGGGCTCCCCTTGGTGAAATAAATGTGAACATCAGAGTGCTTCCCCTTGGAGAGTCAAGCACCAAAGTCATAGATTTTCTCCTGGTTAATGAAACACAAACATCACAGTGCTCAGTGCACCTTTAAAAGCAGCGGTTGGATGGGGAGATCATTTTCAATGAATACAGAGATAAATATCACATGGTGATGTTGATCGCTTAGGCAACTTAACACAACCTACTACCACACCCTATGTTGGCAGTTACTGGGTCATGACCCAGTAAATGAGAAGCAATGCACTAAGGTACTGCAGCAATTAGAAGTGCAGTTACTTGAGAGGCACATCTGGCAGAACACAGCCTGATGTATGAAGCTTACTATGGCATTAGCTAGTGTATGCTGCCATGTTCTTTGGCTCCTCTTTCACTCATTCCATTAGTAAAAGATTAGCGGCCTTTTGTTTTGTTTTAATTGCAGTGTTTTATCACTATTATTTTTGAATATGGCTCACTGTTACAAAAATATTTAATAATCAAAAGTGTGAAAACTGTTTCTGGTTTAAACAGGCAGAACCACTTTGTTTGTGTCACTATAATAATACTCGGTAGGTGGTGCGCGATGAGATCAAGTAGGCTGTGTTACATAAGATGGCTACGCATTTGGAAAATGAAGGAAAGACCTTGGGAAAATTTTATTTTTTTAATCTTGTAGAGTAGAAATTCCTGGCATTGGCTTTAAAAAAAATTAGTTTTGACTACATGTCATGATCAATCAATTTTTTTCTAGTGTTTTAACTTCAGCAACTGATTCTCCTTTTTTATGTCATAGAAAAAATCTCTGCACCTTGATTTACTAATTTAGTCTGCGTGGAAATATCCTGATGGGTACAACAAAAATAAAGTGCCTCCCACATTGCAAAAAAATGAAATCTAAGCAAGTGGAAAAGTATTTATATCATGACATTAAATCTTGTTTTCCTTATTGTAAGAATTATTGAATTATCAAAAAAATTGCATTTACGATTATTTAGCTTACAAAAGAAATCTTGTCGGGTTAATTTGGCTTATCCCTTTGGCATATTGTTTGCTACATTAAAGCAAATCAACTCACATTTAATGTTTGTTATCTAGTTTTTGTATATGCATTTTTTGCATAAAAAATATCAAAATGCTGACAGACATTAAAGGAAGTTAGAAGAATCTAAGAAAAAAACACAGGAGCACAAAAAAATAAAAATATTTTCTGAAAAAACAGTATGCCATACAAATGAACAAAGGAGGAAATAAACAACTGAGGAAAAATGTCGTAAAGACACATGGCATTAGGTCTCAGAAAAACATAAGCAAACTGGCCTGTTAGTCTGCATTTTTGAGCTGTGTTTATTAAAAAAAAATAATGGTTACACCCACCCCTGTGCTCTACAAGACATGATTTGGGACTACTAGTCAGGTAAATGGAAGGAAAGCACAAAGCAAGTAGTTAAATGTTTTTAAAAACTTGCTTCGCCACCTGTGGAACCCAATGGTCTGACCGTGAAGTTTCTTCAATCCAATTCAAAATCATTTCAAAATCATTTCTAATATTGTAGTGCTCGGCACTGCTTATTCCCTTTGAGCCATGCTCTTTATGGTTAGCTGTATATACTAAGAGTGTTCAACCGAAATCTGGCAACTAAAGTCCCAGGCGCTCTCCTCCACATGTTCTCCAGCTGTGGCTCTCTGGCCCTATGTGGCTGAATCTCTCTTTATGATTCTTTCTTTCCCCATTTCTCTGTCTCCTGAAGGTCTCCTCCTCATAGACCTTTCTTCTCTTTCCTTACTTTCCACTTCTCTTTCCCAGTGGTGGCTTTTAATGACTGCCACCATTGCATCTAAATTACTTTTAGTGTAACCCTGATATTCTGTAATTATCATTTTTATCATGGCTCCTCAATCCGTACTAACCCCTACTTTCTCTGCTGTTCTTTTTCTGGTTTTCTGTGGTGGCATTCTGCACCACCACCTGATCAAGGCACCATGCATTCCTTACATTGATGGATTGAAGGCCAGAGGTCCATATGACCACCATCATCTAATTCTTCCACGTGAAGCCTGTAAAACCATGAGGACTAAATTAGATCATTTAGGTTAGGTACAATGCCCAGTGGGGGCTGAGTGGCCTCGTGGCCTTGGAACCCCTGCAGATTTTTTTTTTCTCTCCAGCCCTCTGGAGTTTTTTTTTTTTTTCTGTCTTCCTGACCATCACACCTTACTTTACTCCTTGTTACTTAGATCGATATTTTATTGATCCCAAGGGGATATTCACATACTCCAGCAGCAGCATACTGATAAAAAACAATATTAAAGAGTGATAAAAATGCAGGTATAACAGACAACTTTGTATAATATTAACGTTTATTGCCCCCCCAGGGGTGGAATTGAAGAGTTGCACAGTGTGGGGGAGGAACGATCTCCTCAGTCTGTCAATGGAGCAGGACAGTGCTAGCAGTCTGTCGCTGAAGCTGCTCCTCTGTCTGGAGATGATACTGTTCAGTGGATGCAGTGGATTCTCCATGATTGACAGGAGCCTGCTCAGCACCCGTCGCAATTGCCTAATCTTTTTTTTTCTTCATCCTGTAAAGCACGTTGAGCTACATCATTTGCATAAAAACACACTATATAAATAAATGTTGTTGTTGTTGTTTTAGCCTTTGCTGGAAATCTTCAGTCTTTGTCTCTCCTGTAGTCTAGGAGTCTTTATTTTACAATCTCATCCTTCTTGAACTTTACTCATCTTGATCAACAGCTCTTCCAGGTCTACTATCCACAGCTGGCTTCCTGCTGTTCAGTTAGTAAAGAGCTGGTTACGGGTTGCTCCATTAAGGAGTTTCTCTGGGCCACCTTACCTTTTTTCCCCTTAGTTTGCCCTGTGTTTCTAGGTGGGATATGTGTGATAGTTTACCTTTTGACTGTCTTTTTCCACCTCTTATTCTGTTTCTGTTTAATTCATTATCTTAGGTGGAGTGGGTGGGTACTGGTGAGGAGGTGTTTGTTTTTCTTCTTACATGGCTCCAAAACCAGTTATTATTGTTGGTTTCCTTTTACTGTATTATTTTTTCATTGTAATAATAAAAATTTGGTCACAAAAAAAACAAAGAAATCTGGCCACTTTCAGCAGACTAGTGTTTCAAATTACGTCCCCAAAGTGCTCATTTTCTGGGTTCTCTTCTGGGTCATTTTATTCTCAAGCTTTTTTCTTTGTTACCAGGCAAAGAGTACTACACCTCCCTTCCATGAAGATGTTGGAAAAAATATTCAGTTAGAGCAACTCCAACTGCAAATAGCAATTAAACACAAGGATAATTGCTGTGGGTAACTTTGGAGACAATGTAATATATTTTTTCTTTTGATTTATCCTTGCTAATTGTAACAGTCTATAGTCCCTGTTATATTTGATAATAAATTTGCTCTTTTTTTTTGTAGGTTGTATCATGTCAAAAGGGCATGATATTGAAGATATGAAAAAAGTGTTGGGGCTCCAGCCTGGAGACCTCATTTAATTGACTTGTTGTTTCTGCCAAACAGTCAAATGTTGGACAAATCATTTTGAGTTCTTGCTGCCTTGTGTGTCCAAGATATGCCACCACATTGAAGGACCTCTGTTCTCTCTCTACCTCATTTTCTGGTTGAATGATCCCTGCCCCATGGTTACATGGGCTTTTATTCTTCCTGACTGGAAGGAGCAGAGTTGACAGCAGAGAAGAAGTGATTCCAGGTTTCCTCCGCTTTGTGTTCATCCATTCTAAACGGAAGGTAGGTGAATACATGTTCCACCACTTCACTGGTACTCTGTACCTGTAAATGGTGCCTGAAACCAAACCATGTGCAATTTAGTAATATTCAGAATTTTATTTAATAGGTAATATAATAATACCAAGAACAAGGCAATCTTTATTTATTATACAGTACTTTCCCTGGAAGACCTCAATAATGGAAAGAATTGTTAGGATAGTTAACTAAAGTATTCATGGTGCAGATCCTATCTGCTGTAGACCAGCAGTGGCAAACATAATGTTGATTGATTTTAACCCTTAGCTAGAGACAATCAAGTCACAATTAAAACAAATTTCACAAAAACATTGCTGGTTAAGTAGTTAGAAAACGTTTTGGGAAATGCATATCAATGTCACTTTATCTAAGATTGTCATTAATAAGATAATAAACAAAAAACAGATCTGTGACAGAAGAGTAAGGCTTAAATATGGCTCAGAAGAAAGAACGTAAGTGCTCTCTTAAAGTTTTCCAAAATCGTCTTGGATGATACAACATTTATGCAGCAGATTTGTATACAATTGGTGTACCTTAAATACAAAAAATACATACTGTATATAAATAAACAAGTACGAGATACAAATAGAAGAGTCTCTAAACACAGCATAGAACATTAGAACACTCTAGACGAGAATAGGCCATTCAGCCCAACAAAGCTCGCCAGTCCTGTCCACTTATTTCCTCCAAGAAAACATCAAGTCGAGTTTTGAAAGTCCCTAACATCTTACTGTCTACCACACTACTTGGTAGCTTATTCCAAGTGTCTATCGTTCTTTGTGTAAACAAAAACTTCCTAATGTTTGTGCGAAATTTGCCCTTAACAATTTTCCAACTGTGTCCCCGTGTTCTTGATGAACTCATTTTAAAATAACAGTCTCTATCCACTGTACTAATTCCCTTAATAATTTCAAACACTTAATCTTCTTTTGCTTAAACTGTATAGGTTCAGCTCTTTTAATCTTTCCTCATAATTCAACCCCTGTAGCCCTGGAATCAGCCTAGTCGCTCTTCTCTGGACCTTTTCTAGTGCTGCTATGTCCTTTTTGTAGCCTGGAGACCAAATCTGCACACAGCACTCCAGATGAGGCCTCACCAGTGCATTATAAAGGTTGAGCATAACCTCCTTGGACGTACTCTACACATCGTGCTATATAACCTAACATTCTGTTAGCCTTCTTAATGGCTTCTGAACACTGTTGGGAAGTTGATAGCTTAGAGTCCACTATGACTCCTAAGTCCTTCTCATAAGGTGTACTCTCGATTTTCCGACTGACCACTGCGTATTCAAACTTAACATTTTTACTTCCTGTGACGATGTTGGTTCAGCTCCATGCTCCCATCAGCTGTTCGGGAGCACTTCGCTCCTTGAACCCAACACCGTTGGTAATGCTACCGATGAGCTAGACAGAGAGGCAACAACATAGCAAAGGGGATGATGTAAAAGTGCAAAGTGCTTTTATTTAAAAGAGTCAAACAAAAACAAAGTGTTCAATTAAATAGTGCAGCGGTTTTCAAAGTCATCATCAAATAAATAATCCATTAAAAGAAATGTGGAGGTTAAAAATATACAAAAACAATCCTTTAAAACGAGGTTAAAACGTTCATCAGGAAGCAGTCTTTTCAAACACTAAAAGCACGGTGTCTTCATCTACCATGGCAGCTCCCCTGCTACACCCATCTGGGCTGCTCAACAAGAGAGTCGCCTACCTGCAGGAACAGCTGCCCTTCACTCAGGTCTTGGACAATTTTCCCAGTGGTCAAGGCGCTTACGCCGGGACTACACCAGCCCAAAGCCTCATCGACTCCCGCTCCTATCGACGGCCAAGTCGACTCCTCTACTGGTCACTCCAGGTACTTAATCACTCAGTTGGAGTGACTGCTACCTTCAGTCCCACTGAATGCTGGCCAAACACTCCTCTCATGGGCTCTCTTATCAGCTGTCTGCTTTCTCCCATGCGAGCCTTCTCTCGCTCACTCGCTCTTCCGTACCATTCTTCAGCAACCTCCGTCTTTTTCTCTTTCTCTTTCTGTTTTTTTGTACACCGTCACACTGTTCTCTTTTTGATCCCCCTTTTAACCGAGTTGTGCTTCTATATATTGGGGGCATAGCAGCTGCAGCACATTAGCAATCCCAGGAACAATCACAGATGTGGGCTGTCCCTCACCTGTGCACTAGGTGAGAAATGCCCACACCGCAGATCACCCTGAGATCATGCTACAGCCATCATGCCGCCTCACTAAGCCGCGAGCGTGGTGATTATTTATTTAAATAAAAACGGCCTTTGCTGAGCGAGCTGTGGACCCATAACACCACACTTCCTATGTGTAATACTTTATACTTACTGACATTAAATTTCATCTGTCACAAATCTGCACAAGCCTGTATGCTGTCCAAGTCCTTCCATAATGATAGTGTATAATGGATTCAAAATTATCTGCTAATCCAGCAAACTTAACCAGCTTGTTACTTACTTTATATTCCTATCTAAATCATTTATATGTATTAAAAAATAGCAGTGGCCCTAGCATTGACCCCTGTGGAACACCACTCTTAACACTGGCCAATTCTGATGAGGTTCCTTGCACCATCACCCTCTGCTTGCTGTGTCTGAGCCAGTTCTGCACCCATCTAAAAACATCACCCTGAATTCCCACTTCTTTTAGTTTGATGCCCAACCTCTCATGTGGCACCTTATCAAATGCTTTCTGAAAGCCAAGATAAATAATATCATATGCTCCACTTTGATCATATCCTTTTGTTGCCTCCTCATAGAATTCCAGCATGTTAGTAAAACACGACCTCCCTCTTCTGAACCCATGCTGACTGTTCAGAATAACTCCTGTCCTTGCCAGGTGTTGCTCAATCTTATCCTTAATAATTCATTCCATTAATTTTCCTGTGATGCCTGTTAAGCTTACTGGCCTGTATTGTAGTTGCTTGGATCTGCCCTGTCACCTTTTTTATATAATGGAATGATATTTTCCATTTTCCAGTCCTTCGGAATCTCTCCAGTGCACAATGACCTCCTAAAAATATGTGTCAAGGGTTTGTATATGTACTTGGTAGCCTCCTTAAGAACTTTAGGGTATTATCTGGTCCTGGTGATTTGTTTGATTCCAGCCTATTTAATCTGAGCAGTATTTCTCTCTCTATAATTTCTAAATCCCTCAATACCTCCTTAGTAGTCCCTGTTACTTCTGGGAGGTTATCCACTTGCTCATTTGTGAACACCTCAGAAAAATGTAAGTGTAGGGCGTCCGGTATTTCATTGACTGTATCTTTAAGTTCCCCTTTACTATTTCTGATGCACTTGACCTCCTCCTTGACTGTTCTTCTGCTACTAAAATACTGAAAGAATCCCTTAGGGTCTTCTTTTGCCTTATCTGCTATATTCCTCTCCAACTGTCTTTTAGCCTCCGTGAAATCCTTCTTAATGGTTGCTCTCATGTTCTCATATGCTCTACGATTTACTTTGCAGTCATTAGTCTTATATGCCTTATAAAGCAGAATGAAGAGAACGAGAGAGAGAAGAGGTTGGATGATGTGGAGATAGTGAATCATGAAGTGCAACGGATTAGCAAGGAGGAAGTAAGGACAGCTATGAAGAAGATGAAAAATGGAAAGGCTGTTGGTCCAGATGACATATATGGAAGCATGGAGGTGTTTAGGAGAGATGGCAGTGGAGTTTTTAACCAGACTGTTTAATGGAATCTTGGAAAGCGAGAGGATGCCTGAGGAGTGGAGAAGAAGTGTACTGGTGCCAATATTTAAGGATAACGAGGATGTGCAGGACTGCAGTAACTACAGGAGAATAAAATTAATGAGCCACAGCATGATGTTATGGGAAAGAGTAGTGGAAGCTAGGTTAAGAAGTGAGGTGATGATTAATGAGCAGCAATATGGTTTCATGCCAAGAAAGAGCACCACAGATGCAATGTTCACTCTGAGGATGTTGATGGAGAAGTTTAGAGAAGGCCAGAAGGAGTGACATTGTGTCTTTGCGGACCTGGAGAAAGCATATGACAGGGTGCCTTGAGAGGAGTTGTGTTATTGTATGAGGAAATCGGGAGTGGCAGAGAAGTACGTAAGAGTTATACAGGATATGTACGAGGGAAGTGTGACAGTGGTGAGGTCTGCGGTAGAAGCGATGGATGCATTCAACGTGGGGGTAGGATTACATCAGGGATCAGCTCTGAGCCCTTCCTTATTTGCAATGGCGTTGGACAGGTTGACAGACGAGATTAGACAGGAGTCCCCGTGGACTATGATGTTTGCTGATGACATTGTGATCTGTAGCGATAGTAGGGAGCAGGTTGAGGAAACCCTGGAGAGGTGGAGATATGCTCTAGAGAGGAGAGGAATGAAGGTCAGTAGGAACAAAACAGAATACATGTGTGTAAATGAGGTCAGTGGAATGGTGAGGATGCAGGGAGTAGAGTTGGCAAAGGTGGACAAGTTTAAATACTTGGGATCAACAGTACAGAGTAATTGGGATTGCGGAAGAGAGGTGAAAAAGAGAGTGCAGGCAAGGTGGAATGGGAGGAGAAGAATGTCAGGAGTGATTTGTGACAGACGGGTATCAGCAAGTGTGAAAGGGAAGTCTACAGGACAGTAGTTGGAGACAGTGGCACTGACCAGTAAGCAGGAAACAGAGCTGGAGGTAGCAGAGTTAAAGATGCTAAGATTTGCACTGGGTGTGACGAAGATGGATAGGATTAGAAACAAGTACATTAGAAGGTCAGCTCAAGTTGGACGGTTGGAAAACAAAGTCAGAGAGGCGAGATTGTGTTGGTTTGGACATGTGCATAGGAGAGATGCCGAGTATATTGGGTAAAGGATGCTAAGGATAGAGCTGTCAGGGAAGAGGAAAAAAGGACGGCCTAAGCGAAGGTTTTTGGATGTGGTGAGAGAGGACATGCAGGTGATGGATGTAACAGAACAAGATGCAGAGGACAGAAAGATATGGAAGAAGATGATCCGCTGTGGTCACCCCTAACGGGAGCAGCCGAAAGAAGAAGAAGGTTAATCTACTGTGGTTTTTTTTTAATTTCCTATTAATTCCAAATTTAGGTATGTACCTGTCCTGCATTATATGTAAACATTTGTAAGCCTGTTCCACTGCTCCTTGACTGTCTCCACACTTGAAATCTTATCCCAGTCTATCCTACTTAGACACATCTGGTCAAAATTTTCCCCACCAAAGTTCAACTTAATTTTATTCTTTGCATCTGCACTCTTACAAAATACTGAGAATTGTATTATATTATGGTCACTTGACCCTAGTGGTTCAATCACCTCTACACCCTCAATTCTATCCTGATTATTACAAAATACTAAATCCAGACAAGCTTCACACCGTGTTAGTGCTTTTAACATACTGTGTTAAAAAACAGTCACTGATTACTTCTAAAAACTCTTGTGCTCCTCCATCTGCAAGGTTATCCCAGTTAATATTTGGATAATTAATGTTCCCCATGACTATAATGTCTCCCTGTATTAAGCATAGCTTAAATTACTATTAATTAAACACAGTTTACACATATTTAGTAATTAAAATGCTTTAAGATGGAATCCAATGCTACGTCCAAACAGCCAGGGAGGAGAGACAAAGAAAAACACCAGCTGGAAAAAAACTGCAGAGGGTCCAGGGCCACTGTGCATTCTATAAAACTTAAATGAGATAAGATAATTCATAATTGTTATGTTGCACCATCCAAGACATTTAAAAGAAAATACAGAACAAGTCAGATATGCCCATGTCCAGAACCTGCATGACATCAGTGAAATAACAAACTTTAACATTTGTCCTTCCTGGTTGGCTAGATGACATATTGGCCGAGATGAAAAGTAAATTAATAAACTGCCAGGATTTGGAGTTACCCTGCTAACCTACATAAAAAAATGAAAATGCCTACTGATATGAACTTGTTACAGGTAATTATTATTTATAGATAATAAATCTGAAAATTCATTAATTAAAAGATACATTGTATTTTGAAGGACAAAAACTGGTCAGAAAGACTGAAAAACTGGGATACTTCATGAACAATTACAGTATACTGTAATGCTCAAAAGAGAAGAAACTGGTGTTTTGTTTTTCAGTTTTAATGGCTTGAGAAAACTCTTGGAAAACCACAGCATCTTTTATCTTCCTGAACAGAATGAACAAAATTATAGTTTGGAGAGACTGCATCAATTAACACTACAACACCATCTCAGCTCAGTCCAGTTTTCACACAAAGTTAGAATGTCTATATTGCTATCACTGATTTTTATGAATTTTTACATACAAATCATACTAGCTAAAGCTTATTAAGGGACTCGAGAGAACACAGCGGCAGTTTTAGGACAACTTGAGATACCAAGCTATTTGAATTTACAGGGTATACCAGTTTGTCTGTATTTATTAAGGAATCATTCACTATTAAAGGTTCAATATCATACACCTGTTTCGGTAAGTCCATTGCAAATTTCTCTTATTTTTTCAGAGCTCATTGTTACCATTATACATAAAGTTAGGTAGTCATTAAATTAATTTTTTTCAGAGAGGATAAACCTACTGGGATTCAGGTCATTGCATCTGAAGGACCGCAGGTTTTTGCAGAAGTCCCAATTGTCCACAGTGTCCAGAGCTAGGAGTTGGCTGTAGGCTTTGTCAAATCTTCTCAACATGGGCAGGAGTTTTAAAGCAACAATCTTTGCATCAGGGTTCTTCTCACTGAAGAGTTGAACTAGCAATGAGAAACCCATCATCAATACCTCTAAATCAGGGGTGGGCAAAGTCAGTCCTGCAGATTTTTGATCCAACCCAGTTGCTTAATTAGAAATCAATCCTTGCCAATAATTAAATTTCATGGCTTGTTAGTGCTTTAACTCTGCCATGTCAGGTCCTAGATTTTATTTTCCTTTCTAAGGATATCATAAAAATGATTGGAAGTCTAAAACGGAGCAGTAATTCTCAGTCCTTCACTTTTTTCTCTTCACTTTCCTTCCAAGTATTTAATTAGACTAAATAGTGCACGATAAATACACACAGGTATAAATGGTAACAAGCTAAATGGAGAACTGCTGCTTTCCTTTGTCATTTGCATCTTATTGCTAATAAGGAGTAATTAAAAAACAAGAATACAGCTGTTTAAGACTAAAATAAGCAATAAGTGTTCAAACTGTTAATGAGTGAGATGACTAAAGTGAAGCAGAAGTGTTACTTGAGCAATAAGTGCTTATTAAGCAATTGGGTTTGAGCAAAAACCTGCAGCCACTGTGGATCTCCAGGAACGACTTTGCCCACTTATGATCTAAATGGTGATAGCAAATGTCATTTAACCCTAGCAGGCGGCACTATCATCCCAAAAGTACTATTCCTGTCCTTCTCAAAAGGCCAGCATGGCTTTTCTTTTAATATCAAGGACACATACACCAGGAAAGCAGGACGTAATTGATTTGTGGTCCAATGATTCAGGTTTGCACAGTCGCGTTTCTGATAATGAAGCCATCACAAAAATCTGATGGCAAGGTAGGGCGGCAGAGTAGTTCCAAATGGTTATTTGTGTTAAAATCTCCCTTACCAAGCAGTGGTTAACTCGGTCTGTGTGATGCTTAAACACCCAGGCTCCATTGTCATGGATAAGAACAGAGGTCTGTTGACCAGTCCTGGGGTTACGTGGAACATTGGAGAGCTGATGTTGCAGAGGTGACTTTGGCTCCATAGGAAGCATCTTTTACAGCTACCAGGCTAGCTTTTTTCCTTCTGTTAGTTTAGATTGTGTTGCATGAAGCTGCTGAATTGTGTCAATCCAATACGCGAAATTCTTCTTCAATGCACTGCAGCTCCTAATCCTGCAAATTCCCATTCAGTCAACGGGTGCCATGTCTTCAGAAAATGTAACACCACTTCTCTGTTAAAGCACATAAACCAAAAGTCAAGCATAGAAGTGGTGGTTTTATAGTTTAGAGATGCTTTGTCATCAGGACTCAAGTGATTTTCCATCAAGGAAGAAGTCATAAATTATGTTCCTTATCACAGGATTTATGAGGAGACTGTCAGGTCATTTGATTGTGATCTTAAATAGAAGCAAAGCTGGGTTATGCAGGAGGAACATGATCTATAAAACATTCACATGTCTACATCAAAACGAGTGAATAAAAATATATTAGATGATTCAAAATAGCTATGCCAAATTAAAAACTAAATCTTTGTTCAGCAGTTGTAGCAGGACATAAAATGAGCAGTCCAAGCATGAAAACTTAAAATTGCACTAAGATGAAGTGGGCCTACATGGAGGAGTAAGCACAAAAATCCTCCAACGAACTATAACAGACTTTCAGCTAAAACAGCATAACTGACTATAAAGTCCAAGATGGTATTCACTTTTTTGCAATGGCTTTGCATAGCTAATGCAGTATTTTTATTATTTCATTATTAAATTCCATTTTATTGTTATACAACATTGATTCTCAGTGAACTCAATTTGACATTTTTGAGTCAAAATGAAAACAGATCTCTGCAAATTAATTGCAAACATAAAACAGAAAAAGACTGAATGCAAATGTATTCATCCCCTTCAGGTAAGTATTTATTAGACACACTTGTGTCTGTGTGAACAGACTCTCTCTCTATGAACTTTGGACATCTGGATGCTGCATTCTTTTTTGAAAAACTGCTCAAGCTCTATCAGGATGCATGGGGATCATGAGTGAACAACCTTTCACACATCCATCCACAAATTCCCAATTGGAGTGACACCCAGACTCTGCCTCAGCTGCTCCAGCACGTTAATATTGTTGTTCTTCAGTCATTTCTTTGTAGTTTTGGCATTATGTTTGGGACTGTTGTCTTGTTAGAAAGATGCAGGTTTTTTACAGACTGCATCAGATTTTCCTCTAGCATTTCACACACCATTCAGGGCCTTCTGAAGAGAAGCATCCCAACAGCCTGACGCTGCAACCACCATGATTCACAAAGGGAACATTGCATTGTTCATAATGTGCAGTTTTTGGCAAACATGTTGTTTAATCTGATGTGCAAAAAACTTATGTTTGGTCTCATCAGATAACTGAACCTCCTTCTAGCTGACTTCAAAGTCTTCCATGTGTCTTCTGGAAAACTGTACCAAGATATCATGTGCATTTTTGTTCAGCAACTTACTCTTTTCTTCTTCTGTAAAGCTTTACCTGATGAAACACCATATGATCAAAGACCATTGTAGCTTATAACTTCTTCAGAGTTATCATATGTCTCTTGGTAACCTCCTTCGCTAGTCTTTTCTTACATGCTCACTCAGTTTTTGTGCAGATCTACAGCTGTGCCATGCACTTTTATTTATTTAATAACTGGATAATTTAACTGGACTCAAAGGGATATTCAGTGACTTGGATATCTCCATTCCCTGAATTATGCTTTTCAGTCACCTTTTCACAGAATTACTTAAAGTGTTCTTTTTTTTCTTCATTGTGTAGTTCAGGCCACCATACTGACTCACCAGAGGTTGAACTTTCCAGATATGGTGCATATTTGCTATAATCAACCGAAACCCCTTACTGCAGACAGGTGATCTCCATTTTACTGATTATGTGACATTTGGCTGCACCAGTGATGATTTAGCAGTGTCATATTAAACGGGGAGATCACTTAACACAATCAATAATTTTTGTGTTGTTTTACCTGTAATTAGTTAAGAACTTTTTAGGCAGAGATTTGTTTTCTCTTTGAAATTAAGCAGACCTTTTCTGTTTATCAGTATCAAAAACTCCAATAAAATCTGCTGATAGCAAATTAGGTTAAGAAGGCAATGAAAATGAGTCAGGTATGAGTGGGTGTGAGTGGCACATGAGTTTATAAAGTGATAGACTGGCAACTCATCAGGAGTCGGTTCCTACCTTGAGCTTCATGCTCCATCCCTGTAGTGGAGGTTCAGAAATGGATGGTTGAATGGAGTAAGTGGGTTCAAAGAAGTGAAGCCAGTAGTTCAACCAGGATTGTTCATTGTTGTAACATCAGACTATTCAATTTTAAATCACTTTGTTTTTTTAAGTCTTCCCTTGAAGAATTCATTGGAGTGAAATGACTTGATCCGTTTCACACTGGGTTTTGAAAGCTGAGCTGGGACTTCAACAATAACTAACAGTTTAAATGTTTTTTTCTTTTTGCTATTCAGAACATTTGTCATTTTATTTTTTATTTCTTTAACAATGCAGCTTTGTAATCATCAGGGGCCTCATACATAACGCCGTGTGTAGAATTCACACTATAACATGATGTAAGCACAAAAGCCGAAATGTGCTTACGCACAGAACAATCCAGATGCATAAATCTGTGTGTTCGCCCACTTCCGTGTTCTTCCACTACATAAATCCCAATCAGCTTGAAAAGTAACGCTTGTGCACGCGCCTTCTGTCCCACCCCAACTCCTCCCAGAATTACGCCTCTTTGAATATGCAAATCAATATAAATCACCCTTAAGCTGGGTGTTCTGTGAAAAGACAATGGCAAAAGCGAGAGGGAAAATATAAGAATTGCAGTGAACACAAAGCGGAGGCAAAGAAAAACGTACTGTTTGTTGGTTTAAACAATGATATAATCAACAAAAGGAAGTCGATCGAGTGACATAGAGTGTAAGAGAAACTCGAAAGCTCAAGTTCACAAAGTCGCACAGTGCCCGAAATAAAAAAGAAGTTGTCACATATCAAAGGCGAGTCGTAGCCCACCGGCTGAGTGTCATATGAAAGCTTATTAGGGCACAGAGGAAAAAAAAAGGCACAAAGTGGGCAAAAAGCACAAAATGTCAACTTTAATCTCGAAATTTCCACTTTAATTATGTAGTTTATTTTGTCATTAAAGTAGAACATCATAAACTTCATCTTAAAATTGTTTAATTTATTAGTTTTTCAAATCCCATCGTAACTAAAGTAGCAAGTTAAATGCTTTGTTTTGTATTTGATCTTCTATGTGCTCTATGTGTGTGAATCACTACGTGCTTACCAGCTTTCTCTTCCTCCGACAGGACACAGAATCCATTACATTCGTGATATTACAGCTCTCTGAATAATTAAAATATTGAGATGTATATGTGATATCATTTTCATGATGATAGGAGTTAAATCATGTTATTAGACATGGGAACACGGTGGCGCAGTGATTGTTCATGTCTCAGATGCTTGCTGCGCCATGTGCGACCTTCGATGAAATACTTTATTACAGAAATACTGTCTTTTTCAAATATACTAACCTCCAATTCCTGTCCTTAATTTTCTTTCTCCAAATACCCAGTCGCCACACAATCAGATCTGTAATAGACGTTAAGTCATCTATATGCTTAGAATGCTGATTCTTCAAAACTTTTAAGGAACATTGAAATATCTTCGTAGTATGTGTTTAATTATTCAATGCATCCATGTCACGCCTCACATATTTATTAACAATATAGATTATTTAAATTAAGTTAAAATTTTATCTGTATAATATAATAAACATATTTTGCTGCATTTCATCTTAAAAATGATATCATCATCATATGTAAATATGTGCTTTATAAAGTGGCTCAGGTTGTGCAATATTATAACTGTAGTGCAAGTTTACAGTGAGGTAATTGTACTTATAAGTACAAACAGTTCTACAAGGAGCAATTGATTGAGTGCGTTTATAGTTCTTGGGATGAAACTGTTTCTGAACCGAGGTCCGTACAGGAAAGGCTTTGAAACGTTTGCCGTGTGAAAGCAGTTCAATAGGCAGCATGGCTGAGGCAGCATGTGCTTGATGCTGCAAACCAATAACTCTCTTTCTCAGATTCTGTAGATCTTTGATTCCCCACTCAGTTACAGTGATATTAATACTCCGAGTGGTGCAGTGAGAGTAATATGGAAAAAGATGATCCAATGAGGCAACCCCTAATGGGAGCAGCTGAAAGAAGAAGAAGAAGAAGAAGGTGCAGTGAGAGTGTAACAATGCTAAAGCAGCTATTGTATTTAGAATAGCTTGACCATTCTGTGGACCATTATACAGTATTGTCACTGGTTAATTACAAACAGATGCATTAAACTAATAAACAATATGTAGTTAATTTCAGTGTATTTATAAAGCTGCGTCAGGGATGTTGATCTAAAAAAGAAAAGATAACCACACAGGAACAGTAGCACTGCTGTAACGCTGGGTGCCGCCAGTCTGCAAAACCGAGCAGAGAACTTGCGTACGACAGGGTATGAGGTACCGTGGAAATGTGCATGGCTTTACGCCAAGTTTAGGTTTTATACATCACGATTTGAACATGGAAAGGTTCTTACGCAACATTTCTGTGTGTACGCACCGTTTATACATGAGGCCTCAGGTGTGTACATTATTTCATGGCAGATGTCATTTATTGACAGACAAAAACTAAAAGCTCCATTCAATCTCATTTATGGTTTAGCCAAACGTTAAACCACCATTTTAATAAAAATTGTACAATCCATTTCTCTCAAGACCAAAGAAAGAGCTTCTATTTACTAGTTTGTCTGCGTGTTTGTTTGTTTCCTTCAGACTTCAATATTTGCATTTCCCAGGGATGCAGCTCTCATAGACAGTTTAGCATGCTGCTCTGTATATCTAATGAGGCTGAATATGCTGTAAATACAGGAAGTAAATCTTGACATGGGCCAAAAGCTAAACACATAATGCAGAGCTTCTTGGTTTGGCATTTGTATCATAACAACAGATGAGGGAGAAAGAGATGTATCTCCATTAACCCTTGGTCCTTTTTCCAAGATGCAAGCAAAACTTCAAGACATAGGAGTGAATTGGGAATTTGATAATATAAATAGCCTTAGAGCAGCTACATCTGCCTATGTGTTACTTCATTTTTTCAAGCAGAAGACATTTTTTTATTGAAACATTCAAGCAAATATATAGATTAAAGGAATACTTTACTCAAAAATATTTTCATATGTTACTTACCTCATGTACTTAGTTGTAGTAGTGCCCAAAAATTTTTTAATCTGATCTTTTTACGTGGAATGGAGATAAAAATGCGTATTACATAATAGAAGTCAATAGTGACCAATACTGTACCACAGCAAAGAAAAATGTCCATTGAAAAAAAAACCATCCATGCCTCATTATCTATAGTATATGTCAGTTATACATTTGAATACTCAAAATGGGGAAAATGCATACTTGGTAGCTAAAATATAGTTAAATAGTTACTTTGTTAGTAATCTGTACACATCTTAAACATGAAACTAAAGCCTCATGGGAATCACTTTTTAAACTGAAGACAGGACTCTTGACCAATACATGAGAGAGACTGGCTTTTTTGAAGTGAAAACCTACCTATCTCACAAGGCTTTTCTCTACCACCACTGCAAAGAACATGTGGTAAGTAACATAGTACGAAAAAACAAAAATAAGTTATTAAAGGCAATGTGAAAATTGCAAAACAGGATGGAAGAAGAAAGAACAGAAGGGTAAGAGAAAAGATCAGTTCACTGGTGTCAGTAATTTGAAAATAAGAAGAAACAAGAGGAGACCATTTAGCTCATCTGGCTAGCTACTAATGCTTACTTGTCTCTGCACCTTAGCCAGATACCTCTTCAATTAGTCAAGGTCTCTGCTTTGACTACCCGACTTTCTCCTTTGTGTGCAGAACTCAATCCCACCAACTGTCTTAAATGTGTGTCTTTCTAATTTTCACCTCCATCCTTGAATATTTGGTTGTGTTTTCATTCATTTCATTTTATTTATATAGTACATTTAAAACAACATAGGAATGCTTTGGCCAAAGTGCTTTACAATAATAGAATAAAATAAAACAAACAAATAACATAAATACAAATAAAATATAATAACATAAATAAAGTACATAATAAATAGAAGTAATGTTATATAATCACAATGAGGATACCCATCAGTATTAATGAAGGTCACTGAATGCAAGTGAAAAGAAGTGAGTTATTAATCTTGTTTTGAACAGTTCAATTGTAGAAGACTTCTCAATATGATGAGGTAGAGAGTTCCACAGGCAAGGGGCAGCAGCCGCAAAGGCCTGTCCCCCTTGGTTTTACATTTGGTACGAGGAACAACAAGAGACAACTGACCAGAAGATCTAAGCACTCTGGATGGCTGGTGTAAAACACACAATTCAGATAAATAGGCAGGAGCAAGCCCATGTAAAGATTTAAAAACTAGCAGCAAGATTTTAAAATCAATTTGAAAACTGACAGGCAGCCAGTGCAAAGAAGCTAAAATAGGAGAAACAGAGTCATACTTTCTTGCCCCAACCAGAAAGCGAGCGGCAGCATTCTGGACCAGCTGTAACCTGTTTATCAGGGATTTGCTAATCCTAGAATACAGCGAGTTGCAGTAATCGAGGCGAGAAAAAATAAAAGCATGAGTAGCTTTCTCAAGATCCCTAGAAGATAAAAAAGGCTTGATCTTACCTAATAGACGAAGCTGGAAAAAGCAGTTCTTGACTACAGAATTTACTTGTTTCCCAAAAGACAGGTTACTGTTAAAGATAACACCTACATTGCGGACTTGAGTGTATTACCAGTTAAATAAACTGGTTGGGAGAGAAATCACTGAAGGTATACCGTTTGTTTAAATCTGGATGAGGTGTAGCAGTTGGCAATGTCTAAGGAAAATATTTGGACATTATTAACATTAATTTAAGAAGAAGCATAGAAACATTTCATATTGTTCTCAGTTTCTGCTGGACATTAATACAAAGGATTTGCTTCAATGACACAGACCAGCAGCCATTGATTAGCCTTGTTGACCTATTGCTTAAATATCTCCTTTAATAATTTACAGCATTTGTCTTTATCAGTGTGAATATTTATACTGATTTCTGCCTCAAATATATCAAACATTACTTCACTTCATCTTACTGTGCTTGATTCCATTTCCTGAAGGGTTTTGACTGAAAATTCACTGGTTATGTCCAATATACATTGTTTTTGGAGATTTTGAGATTTTAGATGTGAGCTTTTATGTAATCTATTGCATGTGGTCCAATAATAAATTTAGAGTATATATTAAACCAAATCAGTGATAATTGAAATGAAATATTGCAAAGTTAACCCACATAGTAAACCATGGATCACCAAATATTTTAAATTCTGAGGCAAAAGAAAAGTATGTTTTTATAGAAAATAATAAATACAGTGGTGTGAAAAACTATTTGCACCCTTCCTGATTTCTTATTCTTTTGCATGTTTGTCACACAAAATGTTTCTGATCATCAAACAAATTTAACCATTAGTCAAATATAACACAAATAAACACAAAATGCAGTTTTTAAATGATGGTTTTTATTATTTAGGGAGAAAAAATCCAAACCTACATGGCCCTGTGTGAAAAAGTAATTGCCCCCTGAACCTAATAACTGGTTGGGCCACCCTTAGCAGCAATAACTGCAATCAAGCGTTTGCGATAACTTGCAGTGAGTCTTTTACAGTGCTCTGGATGAATTTTGGCCCATTCATCTTTGCAGAATTGTTGTAATTCAGCTTTATTTGAGGGTTTTCTAGCATGAACCGCCTTTTTAAGGTCATGCCATAGCGTCTCAATTGGATTCAGGTCAGGACTTTGACTAGGCCACTCCAAAGTCTTCATTTTGTTTTTCTTCAGCCAATCAGAGGTGGATTTGCTGGTGTGTTTTGGGTCATTGTCCTGTTGCAGCACCCAAGATCGCTTCAGCTTGAGTTGACGAACAGATGGCCGGACATTCTCCTTCAGGATTTTTGGTAGACAGTAGAATTCATGGTTCCATCTATCACAGCAAGCCTTCCAGGTCCTGAAGCAGCAAAACAACCCCAGACCATCACACTACCACCACCATATTTTACTGTTGGTATGATGTTCTTTTTCTGAAATGCTGTGTTCCTTTTACGCCAGATGTAACGGGACATTTGCCTTCCAAAAAGTTCAACTTTTGTCTCATCAGTCCACAAGGTATTTTCCCAAAAGTCTTGGCAATCATTGAGATGTTTCTTAGCAAGATTGAGACGAGCCCTAATGTTCTTTTGCTTAACAGTGGTTTTGCGTCTTGGAAATCTGCCATGCAGGCCGTTTTGCCCAGTCTCTTTCTTATGGTGGAGTCGTGAACACTGACCTTAATTGAGGCAAGTGAGGCCTGCAGTTCTTTAGACGTTGTCCTGGGGTCTTTTGTGACCTCTCGGATGAGTCGTCTCTGCGTTCTTGGGGTAATTTTGGTCGGCCGGCCACTCCTGGGAAGGTTCACCACTGTTCCATGTTTTGCAATTTGTAGATAATGGCTCTCACTGTGGTTCGCTGGAGTCCCAAAGCTTTAGAAATGGCTTTATAACCTTTACCAGACTGATAGATCTCAATTACTTTGTACTTCTGCTCTCATTTGTTCCTGAATTTCTTTGGATCTTGGCATGATGTCTAGCTTTTGAGGTGCTTTTGGTCTACTTCTCTGTGTCAGGCAGCTCCTATTTAAGTGATTTCTTGATTGAAACAGGTGTGGCAGTAATCAGGCCTGGGGGTGGCTACGGAAATTGAACTCAGGTGTGATACACCACAGTTAGGTTATTTTTAACAAGGGGCAATTACTTTTCACACAGGGCCATATAGGTTTGGATTTTTTCTCCTAAATAATAAAAACCATCATTTAAAAACTGCATTTTGTGTTTACTTGTGTTATATTTGACTAATGGTTAAATGTGTTTGATGATCAGAAACATTTTGTGTGACAAACATGCAAAAGAATAAAAAATCAGGAAGGTGGGCATATAGTTTTTCACACCACTGTAAGTCAATTAAATTGGTAAAATTACTAATTGCTAAAAAAAAGTCAAAAGGTTTTGTTATATAATACGCTACCGTAGCTGTCTGTTTGTCTGTCCAGGATTTTAAATCACCTGTAGCTCGCAGTTTGAACTATTGACCTGAAATTTGTACACATACTGTATACAACATGATATCTACTATCCGCTTTCGGGGTGATGATTGACCTCCAAGGTTATTCCTCTTTTTACTTTTTTTTTATTGTTGAATCAACTCTCAGCAGCGGCCAGCAGGACGGCCATGTGGCGCATGCATACAGGCGCGACGTTCTCATCCCTACCACCTTCGCCATCACTTTCCCTTCCTCTTCATATCTTGAATCATTATTGAGGCAGATTGAAGACTTAAGTGCCAGCTTATGTGAAAAATTAAGGAAAATTAAGTAATTGCAACACAAGCACTGGCTTACTCAGTTTTAACATGAAAAGATGCCGACGAAAAAAGAGAAGAAGTGGGCCGTTAGGGTGGAGAAAAGAAGAGCTGCTCAGGAAACAGCAAGCACATCAACCTCCGAGCAAACGAATTCTAAACGTACAGAGAAAGAGGATGAAAACTATGGATTTGATTAGCGAACAAGATGGTGACATAGTCTTCATTTTAATACTCAAGTTTTGTCTCCTAGCACTTTTGTCTCTAATTGGTTTTATGTCGTAGTGTTTTGCCATCTTTAAAAATAGTAGAATTTTGGTGAATGGCTCTTTGCAGTTCTGGTCTGACAACAATTTGGGTCAGCAACTCACAAATTTTACAAAAGGGTTACTTCTATTTTCAATTCGATATCACTGTTTGAAAAAGAATTCCATTTACTACCACGCTTATTTTAACTTCACCTGTCAGTTGTCTGGTACAAATCTTGTAATCGATATTTAACCCACTTCCTATTGTTCAAATGGCTTGAAATTTTCGACTCTTACTTACTTCCAATGACAATACATGAATCAATAATCAGTTTCACTAATTGATTAATTGATCCATGTTAATTAAGAAATTAAATTTTCACATGAAGAATAGTTCAAGATTTCACCAATAGATGGCACTAGAAACAAATAGAAATATTAAAAGAAGTGTTAAAATATTGATTACAAAATGATACTAAAACAAACCCAAGACTAAAAAGTTGAAAATAATATACTGCTCAAAAGAATTAAAGGAACACTTTTTAATCAGAGTATAGCATAAAGTCAATGAAACTTATGGGATATTAATCTGGTCAGTTAAGTAGCAGAGGGGGTTGTTAATCAGTTTCAGCTGCTGTGGTGTTAATGAAATTAACAACAGTTGCACTAGAGGGGCAACAATGAGATGACCCCCAGGAATGGTTTAACAGGTGGAGGCCACTGACATTTTTCCCTCCTCATCTTTTCTGACTGTTTCTTCACTAGTTTTGCATTTGGCTACAGTCAGTGTCACTACTGGTAGCATGAGGCGATACCTGGACCCTACAGAGGTTGCACAGGTAGTCCAACTTCTCCAGGATGGCACATCAATACGTGTCATTGCCAGAAGATTTGCTGTGTCTCCCTGCACAGTCTCAAGGGCATGGAGGAGATTCTAGGAGACAAGCAGTTACTCTAGGAGAGCTGGAGAGGGCCATAGAAGGTCCATAACCCATCAGCAAGACCAGTATCTGCTCCTTTGGGCAAGGAGGAACAGGATGGGCACTGCCAGAGCCCTACAAAATGACCTCCAGCAGGCCACTGGTGTGAATGTCTCTGACCAAACAACCAGAAAGACTTCATGAGGGTGACCCAAGGGCCCCATGTCCTCTAATGGGCCCTGAGCTCACTGCCCAGCAGCATGCAGCTCGATTGGCATTCGCCATAGAATACCAGAATTGGCAGATGCACCACTGGTGCCCTGTGCTTTACAGATGAGAGCAGGTTCACCCTGAGCACGTGACAGAAGTGAAAGGGTCTGGAGAAGCCATGGAGAACATTATGCTGCCTGTAACATCATTCAGCATGAGCAGTTTGGTGGTGGGTTAATGATTGTCTGGGGAGGCATATCCATGGAGGATCACACAGACCGCTACAGGCTTGACAAAGGCACCTTGGCTGCCATTAGGTATCAGGATGAAATCCTTGGACCCATTGTCAGACCCTATGCTGGTACAGTGGCTCCTGGTGCACGACAATTCCTGGCCTCATGTGGTGAGAGTATGCAGGCAGTTGCTGGAGGATGAAGGAATTGATACCATTGACTGGCCACCACACTTTCCTGACCTAAATCCAATAGAACTCCTCTGGGACATTATGTTTTGGTCCATCCAATGCCACCAGGTTGCACCTCAGACTGTCCAGGAGCTCAGTGATGCCCTGGTCCAGATCTGGGAGGAGATCCCCCACAACACCATCTGTCATCTCATTAGAAGCATGCACCGATGTTGTCAGGCATGTATACAAGAACACAGGGGCCATACAAAGTGCTGCGTACAATTTTGAGTTGCTGCAATTAAATTTTGGCAAAATGGACTAGCCTGCCACATCATTTTTTCACTTTGATTTTTGGGGCGTTTTTGAATTCAGGGCTCTGTAGGTTGATCATTTTCATTTCCATCAAATGATGTGGCATCCTTTCGTTCCTAACACATTACCCAGTCTATATCAGTATAGATATCCAGGAGGATTTCTTTTTCCCATTGAGATCTGATGTGTTTTCAAAGTGTTCCTTTAATTTTTTTGAGCAGTTTATATATATAAAAAAAAACTTTTTAAAAACCACACTTATATTAAGTTAAATAGTGTACTAAAATTTAAAAATAAGTCTCTCATACATCACTCGTAAAATAAAAGCATGTTCGATTTGGGGAGAAGACAGGCAGAGCGCATCCACCCTTTGGAGCTCTTGGGCCACTTTGTGTTCTCATACACTGGAATGACAATATCAGGTTGGTTTCTGTTTTAAGCAGTTCCTTCCAGGTTTTCTTGTTTGTTTACCTGTACTATAGTACTGAATCTGAGCTCTGGAAATGATCAACCATTACCCAAGATCCTAGTTTGTAAGCCCAGCAATAGTAGCTCGCACCTACATACCAGTGAAATGCTCTGAACATTTGGTGGAAGACATTTTAAAGACACTCACTCAGCCTTTTAAAGATAACCACCACTTTGCTTACTTTGCTAACAGAAGTGTACAGCACTTTTTGCTTTTCTTACATATCTGATTGTTTCTTGATAAGCCTAGTTCCTATGTCAGAGTGGAGTGGAGGCCCTGAGGCTAGGGATCTGCACTGACAATCAGAAGGTTGCCGGTTCGAATCCCATAAATGTCATAAAGGGACTCTGCTCTGTTGGACCCTTGAGCAAGGCCCTTAACTTGCAATTGCTGAGTGCTTTGAGTAGTGAGAAAAGCGCTATATAAATGCAAAGAATTATTATGTCAGAGCTCTGTGTTTCTTCAGGTTTTAATACTTTTGAGCCTTATGCAGTATGCAAATTAAGAGATTGAACAATATGAATGCTAATCAACATATTCCATTATGGATTCAGCACTTTCTTATAAATGGTTCTCAGATAGAATCAAAGGTCATTCATTAAAACACTTGGGCTCCTCGAGGCTGTGTTCAGTCTCCTTTGCTCTTTACATTCTATACCAGTGGCCGAAGGCACAAGAGTGATCATTGTTCCATTACTAAGTATGCAGATAACAGCCTATGGAGAAGATGAAAGCCGCTACTTCAATCAAGAGGACTGCTTTGTCAGTTGGTGCAATAATAACTATGTTTCTCTCAATTTGAATACATCTCAAATCATATTTGACTTTGGGAGACAAAAGTCTGTGTGTTCACCACTGTCAGTTGGACTAGAGGAAGAAGAAATAATGACTGAATATATATCTAGGAAATAACATTGATAGCAATCTGAAATGCCATATTAATACAAAATATTCCACAATAAAGGAAATTCTTTATTTCTTCTCTGTAAACGCAGCCATTTGAAAGCGAACAGGACCCTTTTAGTGTAGTGTCATTCTGTCACTATGTTTTGCCTTCGTTGATGGATTTATTGACCTTAAAACTCAATATTTAAAAAAAAAGTTCCAACATGTTTCCAGGCAGACAGCTAACATTATGATGACCTGATAAGTACATGTCGGCAAGCAATGAAGAAATCACCTCAGCCGAGCCATTCATTATTGGCAGCACTAGGCAGATAAATCACAAACATCTAAAGAAACACCACAGGTAGTAAAGTATTAGGACTGTTTTCCCAAGTATGATGACTATGTCTAGGGGGAAACTTTAACAATTGTTAGATATACTTATCAAAGGTTTGTTTTTAAATGTTGTGGTGGACGGCTGCAGAGTTTGGAAGCTCAACCCTGTAGGGGCCCGTGGTCACTGCCAGGGTGCACCACGGTGCCTGAAGAGCCCTGGACCTCAGCACTTCCGCCACACCAGGAAGTGCTGGGGAAAGAAGATGGGAGACACCCGGAGGGCTTCCGGGTGCGCAGCCAGCACTTCCGCCACACAGGGGAGTGTCCGCGGAGGAGTGTCGGGAAGCAGCTGGAGCCCATCTGGGCTTGTATAAAAGGGGCCACCTCCCTTCATTCGATGACTGGAGTCGGGTGGAAGTGAATGGGAGGCTGGAAAGAGGGGAGTGGAGGCGGCCGGAAGGAAAGCACCGGAAAGAGAGGCCTGGACTTTGGGGGATCGGTGCTAGAGGCACTGGGTTGTGCACGGACTTGACTGTATGTAAATATTGTAAATAAAATGTGTGGGCTGGGTGACAAAGCATTGTCCGTCTGTCTGTGTCTGGGCCACGTTCCACAATGTGTTTTTGATTTTTGTGAAAACTGAATCTGTTAATTTTATGTTTTTTTGTTGCTTATTTGGTTGCAATTGTGATGAAAAGAACAGTACAACAAAATTAAAGAAAAAAGCATAAAGCTGTCCAAATTATATAGTGTATCAATGTTTGTTTTACCGTGTGCTAATGGACACAAACCTTGAAATTCCAGCTACATTGATCTTTTTCCTCACATGTGAATAAAGCTCTTTAGCACCACTGATGGCTACAGTGCCTCCTTTAGGGAAGATGCTTCAATGCGCCAATATATCTAATAACTACACTGTTGAGGGAAAAAAGACACAGTCTTCTTCTTCTGGCTGTTCCCCTTAGGGGTCACCACAGCAGATCATCTTCTTCCATATCTTTCTGTCCTCTGCATCTTGTTCTTTTACACCCATCACCTGCATGTCCTCTTTACCACATCCTCTTAGGCCTTCCTCTTTTTCTCTTCCTTGACAGCTCTATCCTCAGCATCCTTCTCCCAATATACTCAGCATCTCTCCTCTGCACATGTCCAAAACAAGGCAATCTCGCCTCTCTGACTTTGTCTCCCAACCGTCCAGCCAGAGCTGACCCTCTAATGTACTCATTTCTCATTTCTAATACAGTAAGCATTTTTATTCTTTAGGATTTTACTACATAATTCATTAATGCAGATATACTGTGGGGTGACATGATGGCACAGTTGTTAGTGCCATTTCCTCAGTGTTTCAGAGTCCTCAGTTCAAGTTACGGCTGTAGCACTGCCTACATGGAGCCCACACATTCTACGCGGGACTTCATGGATCTTCCACGGGAAACTCTGCTTTTCCAACCACATCTCAAAAGCACACATGCCTTGAAAATAATGGACTCTACATTGGCCTAGCATGGTTGAGTTTGGGTGTGTCCTCTGCTGGATTATAGTGCCTTGTCTAGGTGTATGTTCCAGTCTTACGTCACATGCTGCAGGCTCCCTGAGACCTTGAACTGTATAAATAAATTAGAAAATGCATGGATGTTGTCACACACACGTGTTTAGGAAGGGCTCGAATACATTTAATTCCACGCCAGACCAGGGGGTGGCGAAGTGCACTAATTCTCTCTCTCGATTTCTTACAGACCATTCTAGGGAAATCCCGCCCGGCTCTGGGGCAGCCAATGATGTCACTTCCGGTTCTGGTCGTGATGACATCACTTCCTGTAATGGCCTTTAAAGCTGCCATCTTGTTAACGTGGAGTTAGTTCTGTTTTGAACTGAGTTGTGTGAACGTGGATCTAATGATTAAGAAGTTTTGCAGCCAGGAACAATTATACAAGTGGCTGCCCCAAACCTTTGCAATGTCTTGTGGTCTTTATAATTACAATGTATATTGTTCATTTGTGGAAACCTATAATAATTGTGCATTGTTAATTGTGGAAACTTATTGTGCTCAAGCTTTACAATGCACTGGAGACCCTTCACCTGGAGTACTACACACAGTTTTGGTCTCCAGGCTACAAAAAGGACATAACAATGTTGTAAAAAGTCCAGAGAAGAGCGATTAAGTCAATTTCAGGGGGTCGGGGTGAGTTATGAGGAAAAATGAAAAGAGCTGAAAAACAAGATTAAGAGAAGACTTGATTAAAGTGTTTAAAATTATGAAGGTAATTAGTACAGTGGATCGAGACTGCTGTTTTAAAATGAGTTCATCAAGAACACGGGGACACAGTTGGAAACTTGTTAAGGGTAAATTTCGCACAAACATTTGGAAGTTTTTCTTTACACAGAGCACCATAGACACTTGGAGTTTGGTAGACAGTAGGACATTAGGGCCTTTCAAAATCTGACAATGTTATTTTAGAAGGTTTCAGTGGATAGGACTTGTGAGCTTTGTTGGGCTGAATAGCCTGTCCTTGTCTAGTTTGTTCTAATGTTCTAAATGCTCTAATCCACTTGGTTTTGAACAGTTTAGGAACTTCCGAGTAAACATTAGTTAAAGCCTAGTTACTCAAACCAGCCCATGGAGGGCTGTAGAGTGGCTTTTAGCCCAACTATGACCTGCTTTTAATCAGAACTCCTATCTTATGTAAGCATAATTTACATTAGAGCTTTATTGCCACTGCAGATTAATGCACTAATATTTATGTTTTCTAGGATTTTTAAAAAATACAATTAGATTTTCCAGATCTTGAGATTTTTCTGTGCTACTTATTTAGAAATGCCTTTGTTCTTCAAGCAATTACCTGGTAATGATTTCATAGACACTAATGTTATTGAAATAGCTGCTCCTCTTTAGCATTTAGTGCCTGTGTTCTCTCTTTCAGTTGTCATTGACTGGATACAATTTGGAGGTCAAGCTCTATAAAAATGTAAATTAAAAGAAGAAAATGAAAAATAGACTCATATTTATTAAAATCTATGGAAAAAAATACAAATTTAACATTGAATTGTCTTTCTGAATACAAAATGAGAATAGGAAAAGGACTGAGTTGAGTAGTTGCGTCTTAAATGAGATTAATGGACTATCTAAAAAGGTACTTTAAACACATCTAGCATGGATCCTCAACTCCACATTTCACATTCAGCACCAAAGTAATTCATTGTGTAGCTGTCCTCTCCAAACTTTAGTTATAATATTAGTTATATGCTGTGAGAGGAGTACAGAGATGATACAGTGCCTTGTTTTTAGTTTAGTTAGCACCACCTGTCCACCCATTTGACTGAAGCCCACCTGTCAACAAGATAACTGTCTCATGTAGATTTGCATGCCTAATAGAATAAATATGGCCCCCACCCTTTATAATTATTACATTTGCTATGGTAAATATGGAGGGCATCGTTCTGCAGCAGGCAGTATTGCTTTCATAGAACCCTTGCCCCATCTACAAAAGTGCCTTCTGCATGTGGTCTCCAGTTACTTCTCAGATCTGAGTTTACTCCAAGGACACCAACTCCCTTATTGGAAAATGAAGCCTTAAGGCACCTGAGATTATTTTACTAATTCGGTTGGATTGGTTAAAGGAATAAGTCATTCAAAAATTGTATAAATGGTATTTTCTCTGTTACTTATCCTGTCTTTTTTAAAATGGTGGCTGAGAGAAAATTTTAATTCTATGGTTTTACTAAGAAATGAGAGCAAAGTTCAGACACAAAAGACTTCAATGGGGACCAATGCTATACAAACAGCAAATGATATCAAAACATACTCAAAAATGTTTTCTCAGGTCACACAATTCATATTTCAGATATTCAGTTGTATGCTTACAAAATGACAAAGTCATGTATTTTGGCTAAAATTTTATTAAACGGGGCACTTCTCTTGTAAGGAATTTTCTAATGAAATTGAGTTTTTGAGTGAAGAATCAACCCATTCATAAAAAAAATATTTCTACGTGGATAACTGAATGCATTCAAAAATATAATAGAAAACAACTGTATTTGATTCTGAAAAATTTGCAGCATCTAACTTACATTGACAAACCAAATACTGTATTATCAGCAAAGTCCAATTTCAAAATGTATATCCCACAAACCAATGGTAATGTTTAAAATCATGTTTCCAAATTCTTTTTATATAAGGTGAAGTATTTTTGTTACTTTACATAACGGCAGCACCCTTGATTTAATATTTCTTTATATTGTAAGATGGATACTATATTATTGGCAAGTCTAATTTGATAATATTAATAATTAAAAGAATACACAACACCTAAACCAATTCAGTGCACCTTTAGTGAAGAACTCAAGAGTCACTTGTATTTTCTTGTTTCTTTTCCGTAGTTTTATTAAGTGTACAAAGTACAGTGAAATTCTTACCTGCATGTCACTCATCACCATTCTATGGAGCCATGATAAACAAGAATTTGTTACAATACATAACTAAGCCAGTTATTAATATTAAAGGTCAATGTATTGGTGTATATGAGTGGGTTGGTTTCTGACTTGGAACCAATGTTAGCAGGATAGATTGTGACCATGCACATCCCTGAATTTGATTTAGAGAGTTTTAGAATTGTATCATTTGGTATAATATTGTAATAGCCTTAATGGCTGGACTGGCGTTACGACTGGAATGGAGGATGGCCCCTAACCTACATAGGTGGCCACTGTGGAAGGATGGCACAGGCTGAAGTGCACTCCCTTACCTAGTCAGAAAGTACTAGGGTGTTGTATCTTGCCTGAAGAAGGGGCCTGAGTTGCCTCGAAAGCTTGCATATTGTAATCTTTTTAGTTAGCCAATAAAAGGTGTCATTTTGCTTGGCTCTTCTCTAGTCAGGAAGATAAAATAGTGGATGGACTGAAGGAGGCTGGCAGCCAGGAAGAGTTGTTCTCCTCTAATACAGCTCCTGTTTGCACACTTGCAGAGCTGCATGGGGGTTGAAGTTTTGCAGGGCAGCCCTGTTGGTATCCTCGGGAGCCTGTAGAGGGAGGCTAGGGGAGGCAGAAGTGCTTCTAGGTGTCTGTCTTGCTGCACGGAAAGTTCTCCTGAGTTCAAGCTGAAAAGCACCTGATTCACCTCACCCTGGAAGTTGGAGTGAGGAGGTGAAGGAAAAGGTTTGCTTGAAGGAGAGAAGAGGAGGAGGAGAAAGACAAAACAAATTGTGACTGGGACTATGATTGTACTGGGTGACAGAAGAACCTGTTAAAGGTATTTTGTTCGATAAAAATATTTTTATTTGGGCATGTGACTGTATGTTTTAGTCATGTTTGGTTGTGTCTGGGTGTTTGGGGTGCTGATGCGCCCCCTACAAGTTACACTTTAGACATCAGGGATGTGAAATACATTTTGCATTTCTTGACAAAGCCAATTAACCAAAGTAGGTTGCATTAAAATCCTTATCCTTATCCTAAATTTGTATATTTAATTAAAAACAACTTCACAGCTGTATTATCTGCACACTATAATGACTCAGTACCTCTCTGACACTGTCATTTATTGTCAAAATTCCTGACCTGCTCTGAATCACAGTCCGAACCAGCCAACACTTTTACCTTGAGGCGAGAACTGACATTATCTCTTCACATATGTCTTTTAAAAATGCTATGTTTAAGAAATTAAAGTTATAATTAGACCCTTCATAACCAACAACTAACAACTGGACATCAATCGATGACATTTTTATGTCACTTGAATTGGAATCTGTGCTCTGTGAAAGGTGTTAGGCCACGACAAGCATATTTAAGCTACATTTTTAACAATGTGACATTGTACAGTACAGTTAAATCCAGTTAAATGTATTATCTCTTTTTATATTAATATGGCTCAATAATAAAAAAAATACAACTGACTCCAATTAATTATATAATGATGATATATAATTGCATATAATTAATAAAAAAATAACTCTTTGAAATACCAAAATACTCCGTAAATGCACCTGAACGTTAGACCATATATAGGTTTCCTAACTTGTCTAAAGGAGCAGACTCCCAGTAATCTCAAAGCCTCCATTGTTGCATGTTTAAGAGCTTTTGTAGGTTCTCTGCAGGGATTGTGTTCAGAAAGGGTTAGTGGCTGGTGTGGGTGTGACAAGTACACGTGTTGCCTGTTATGGCATTTGCATGTGTTTCTTATCTCACTGGCATCCAGTGAGCAGAATGCTGGCACTTTGACAATGGCTACTAAACAGAGCTTCAAGCATTTTCTCTCGTAAATCTCTTTTGAATAAGTTGAAACAAATCATGGGGTTCATGTAATACATTCACTCAACGATTTAGTTTACCGACCTGTAAGAAAACAATAGTGGCTACTTTAGAGGTGGTCACTTAAGGTGAAATGTGAAGATGAGCTTAAATCATACTTATGCATTTAATTGGGGATGGCATGGTGGTGCAGTGGTCATGTTCTTTGTGGAGTTTACACATCCTCTTTGGGTCTGCATGTGCTTTTCTCCCAGCACTCGGGTTTACTTACCCACATCCCAAAGCCCTGCAGATAAAGTTGACTGGCTCTGTGAGAGTGAATGCCCCCTGTGAGAACTGGGGTCCTGATCACGGCTGACTCCTAATTTCAAACCAGTATTGCCGGGAGAGCTCAAGGCTATCTGTGATCCTGTATTGGATTAAGCAGGTCCAAGAAACAAAGAGATGGAAATTTCACATTGCCTCACCACCACACAACAAAACTAGACGTATACAGTATGAAATGAATTTGAAGATCAATACTCTGTTCATGTAAAAAGATAATATCAAGTTTCAAATTGGTATCATGTTTTAACTAATAAACCTGTTAAATGATCGATAATTATTTCCTTTTATAAATTACAGGAAATATATCAAAACAGAAGGTTGTTATGGAGCAAAAAAATTTTGTGTAAACCGCTTTTGAACTGCCAGAAAAAATGCTGACAGGTTGCATCTAGGTTTCTCAAGGCTACACTTTAATTGCACTGTTATTCTATGTGATTTTTTTATTTATTTATTTTAAGAAAATAGTCTATTCTAATATTTAATCTCATGATTTCCAACTTTTCTATTCATGCTAGACTCTTTAATGATTTTATATAATTTAAAAGTATCAGCGTATTGTCATAGTGATTTGTCAGATCGAACTGATACACCTGAGCTGACCTTAAATTCGCTCTCCTGTTAAGACGGCCATTAGGATGTTTTTTTAATCACTTTTAGTCACCAGTAAATGTGCAGGTTAGCATCAGAGTTATGAAGCCCCTCAGTAATAGCTGTGGTTCAAGACTGAAGGATATCTGAGAAACTTAAACTTTAGCTTGGAGATCAATGAAGAAATTACTCATTCATGCCATTCCTTGAAGTGGATTTATGCACTTGTTATATCTTATCAGAGAGTGAACAGAAATCCGTCTTAATTTAACCATGCCACATGTCTCCTTAAATTACAAAGCTCGACAGCAAACAGCACATATGTGAAGAAAAACATAATTTGCAAGTGTTCTACTCCGTTTGGACTGGAAGAGTATTAAACACTATATGAAAGCCTTGTACAGTATATGGATATTTTTAAAATTATTTTTAGATCAATAAATATACAGTAATCCCTCCTTGATCGCGCGGGTTGCTTTCTAGAACACCCCGCGATAGGTGCGAATCCGCGAAGAAGAAACCATATGTTTGTATGGTTATTTTTATATATTTTAAGCCCTTAGAAACTCTCCCACACTGTTTATAAATATTCTCCGCACAGTTATACAGTAAACCCTCATTTATAGCGGTTAATCCGCTCCAGACAGATAAATGAATTTCCACGAAGTAGTATTCTTTATTTATAAATCTAATATTTTCGCAGTTAGAGCATAGAAAACCTGTTTATGACCTTCTAAATACGTTTTTTAACATTATTAGAGCCCTCTAGACATGAAATAACACCCTTTATTCAAAAGTTTAAACTGTGCTCCATGACAAGACAGAGATGCTTAATCTCACAATTAAAAGAATGCAAACATATCTTCCTCTTCAAAGAATGCGTGTCAGGAGCAGAGAAAGTCTCAGAGAGAGAGCGCGAGAGAAAAGTAAACAATCAAAAATCAATATGGCTGTTGGGCTTTTAAGTATACGAAGCACCCACGATAAAGCGGCCGCAATGAAGGGATCAATTTGAAGGTAGTCTTTCAGCATTTTTTACAGGAGCGTCCGTATTTTCTAACCAAACAGCCCCTCTACTCACACCCCCTCCGTCAGAAGCAGAGAATGTCAGAGAGAGAGAGAGAGAGAGAAAAGCAAACAATCAAAAATCAATACGGGCTGTTTGAGCTTTGAAGTGTGCGAAGCACCACGCGGGAAGCATATCATATATCATTGAGGAGTTGTATTTAATACGTAATACATGCTCTGATTGGGTAGCTTCTCAGCCATCTGCCAATAGCGTCCCTTGTATGAAATCAACTGGGCAAACCAACTGAGGAAGCATGTACCATAAATTAAAAGACCCATTGTCCAGAAATCCGCGAACCAGCAAAAAATCCGTGATATATATTTAGATATGCTTACATTTAAAATCCGCGATGGAGTGAAGCCGCGAAAGTCATAGTGCAATATAGTGAGGGATCACTGTATAGTTAATAGCTAACTTTTTACATAAGAAACACAAATTCTGTGAGTATGGTGTTATTCTAACATTAGTATCAAAGATTCCTTTAATAATAAATTAAATCAAATAACAGAATGAGACAATGTGACCCATGAAAAAACAAACACATAACAAAACATATAGTGGTACTTTAATTAGACAGATATAAACAAAAGACCTGTGTGTGTATGGAGCAGTCCACTCTGCTCACGCTCAGCCACAGCCACTAGATGGCGTATGCTGCACTTTTACATTTTTTTAGTGCTTGCATACACTTCACTTCTCACTATGAAAGACATGTGTGCAGCAAACACTGCCGCTCAACGACTTTGTGCTAATGACACAGATGAGGAGACACAATGTCGAAATGAAATAACTGTCGTGGCTCAACAACGTGCAAGTGAAACACCTCAGGATCAGAGGGCAAGGCTTGAACTTTTCACTAAAAACATTGTCTATCCTGCAGTGGACTGGTGCCCTGCCCGGGGTTTGTTCCTGCCTTGCGCCCTGTGCTGGCTGGGATTGGTTCCAGCAGACCCCTGTGACCCTGTGTTAGGATATAGCGGGTTGAACAATGACTGACTGACTGACATTGTCTATCTGGAGGTATGTTCTCGAGACAAAGATTAATATGACTCATATGCCAGTTATACAGCTAAGAAATGGTATTGCCATCCATCCATCCATTCTCTTCCGCTTATCCAGGGTCGCAGCAGCTTAAGCAGAGAGGCCCAGACTTCCTTCTCCCCGGCCACTTCTTCCAGCTCTTCTGGGAGAATCCTAAGGCATTCCCAGGCCAGCCGGGAGACATAGTCCCTCCAGCGTGTCCTGGGTCTTCCCCGGGGCCTCCTCCCGGTTGGACGTGCCCGGAACACCTCACCAGGGAGGCGTCCAGGAGGCATCCTGATCAGATGCCGAGCCACCTCATCGGCCTCCTCTCGATGCGAAGGAGTAGCGGCTCTACTCTGAGCCCCTCCCGGATGACTGAGCTTCTCACCCTATCTTTAAGGAAAAGCCTAGACACCCTGCGGAGGAAACTCATTTCAGCCACTTGTATTCGCGATCTTGTTCTTTCGCTCACTACCCATAGCTCATGACCATAGGTGAGGGTAGGAACATAGATCGACTGGTAAATTGAGAGCTTTGCCTTACGGCTCAGCTCCTTTTTCACCACGACAGACCAATGCAAAGCCCGCATCACTGCGGATGCCGCATCGATCCGCCTGTCGATCTCACGCTCCATTCTTCCCTCACTCGTGAACAAGACCCCGAGATACTTGAACTCCTCCACTTGGGGCAGGATCTCTCCCCCAACCCTGAGAGGGCACTCCACCCTTTTCGGCTGAGGACCATGGTCTCGGATTTGGAGGTGCTGATTCTCACCCCAGCCACTTCACACTCAGCTGCGAACCGTTCCAGAGAGAGCTGAAGATCACGGCCTGATGAAGCAAACAGGACAACATCATCTGCAAAAGCAGTGACCCAATCCTGAGTCCACCAAACGGACCCCTTCAACACCCTGGCTGCACCTAGAAATTCTGTCCATAAAGTTATGAACAGAATGGTGACAAAGGGCAGCCCTGGGGAGTCCAACTCTCACTGGAAGCGGGCTCGACTTACTGCGGCAATGCGGACCAAGCTCTGACACGGTTGTACAGGGACCGAACAGCTCTTATCAGGGGTCCGGTACCCCATACTCCGGAGCACCCCCACAGGATTCCCGAGGGACACGGTCAAATGCCTTTTCCAAGTCCACAAAACACATGTAGACTGGTCGGGCAAACTCCCATGCACCCTCCAGGACTCTGCTAAGGGTGAAGAGCTGGTCCACTGTTCAGCGACCAGGGCGAAAACCACACTGTTCCTCCTGAATCCGAGGTTGACTATCCGGCGGACCCTCCTCTCCAGAACCCCGAATAGACTTTTCCAGGGAGGCTGAGGAGTGTGATCCCTCTATAGTTGGAACACACCCTCCGGTCCCCCTTTTTAAAGAGGGGGACCACCACCCCAGTCTGCCAATCCAGAGGCACTGTCCCGATGTCCATGCGATGTTGCAGAGGCGTGTCAACCAAGACAGTCCTACAACATCCAGAGCCTTAAGGAACTCGGTATCTCATCCACCCGGGGCCCTGCCACCAAGGAGTTTTTTGACCACCTCGGTGACTTCAGTCCCAGAGATGGGAGATCCCACCTCAGAGTCCCCAGGCTCTGCTTCCTCGTGGAAGGCATGTTAGTGGGATTGAGGAGGTCTTGAAGTACTCCCCCACCGACCCACAGCGTCCCGAGTGAGGTCAGCAGCGCACCATCCCCACCATATGCGGTGTTGACACTGCACTGCTTCCCCCTCCTGAGATGCCGGACGGTGGACCAGAATCTCCTCGAAGCCGTCCGAAGTGTTCTCCATGGCCTCTCCAAACTCCTCCCATGCCCGAGTTTTGCCTCAGCAACAACCAAGCCGCATTCCGCTTGGCCTGCGGTACCTATCAGCTGCCTCCAGAGACCCACAGGACAAAAAGTCCTATAGGACTCCTTCTTCAGCTTGACGGCATCCCTCACGCGGTGTCCACCAACGGGTTGGGGATTGCCGCCACGACAGGCACCGACCACCTTGCGGCCACAGCTCCGGTCAGCCGCCTCAACAATAGAGGCACGGAACATGGCCCATTCGGACTCAATGTCCCCACCTCCCTCGGGGCGTGGTTGAAGTTCTGCGGAGGTGGGAGTTGAAGCTACTTCTGACAGGGGACTCTGCCAGCCGTTCCCAGCAGACCCTCACAACGTTTGGGCCTACCAGGTCTGACCGGCATCTTCCCCCACCATCGAAGCCAACTCACCACCAGGTGGTGATCAGTTGACAGCTCCGCCCCTCTCTTCACCCGAGTGTCCAAGACATATGGCCGCAAGTCCGACGACACGACCACAAAGTCGATCATCGACCTGAGGCCTAGGGTGTCCTGGTGCCAAGTGCACATATGAACACCCTTATGCTTGAACATGGTGTTCGTTATGGACAATCCATGACGAGCACAGAAGTCCAATAACAAAACACCGCTCGGGTTCAGATCGGGGGGGCCATTCCTCCCAATCACGCCCTTCCAGGTCTCACTGTCATTGCCCACATGAGCATTGAAGTCTCCCAGCAAAGCGAGGGAATCCCCAGAAGGTATGCCCTCTAGCACCCCCTCCAGAGACTCCAAAAAGGGTGGATACTCCAAACTGCTGTTCGGCACATACGCACAAACAACAGTCAGGACCCTTCCCCCCACCCGAAGGCAGAGGGAGGCCACCCTCTCATCCACCGGGGTAAACCCCAATGCACAGGCTCCGAGTCGGGGGGCAATAAGTATGCCCACACCTGCTCGGCCTCTCACCGGGGCAACTCCAGAGTGGTAGAGAGTCCAGCCCCTCTCAAGGAGATTGGTTCCAGAGTCCAAGCTGTGCGTCGAGGTGAGTCCGACTATATCTAGCGGAACCTCTCGACCTGCACTAGCTCAGGCTCCTTCCCTTCAGAGGTGACATTCCACGTCCCAAGAGCCAGTTTCTGTAGCCGAGGATCAGACCGCCAAGGTCCCGCCGCCACCACCCAACTTACACTGCACCCAACCTCCTTGGCCCCTCCCATAGGTGGTGAGCCCATGGGAAGGAGGACCCACGTTGCCTCTTCGGGCTGTGCCCAGCCGAGCCCCATGGGAGCAGGCCCAGCCACCAGGCACTCGCCATTGAGCCCCACCTCCAGGCCTGGCTCCAGATGGGGGCCCCGGTGACCCGCGTCCAGGCAAGGGAAAACGTTGTCCAGAGTTTTTGCTCATCATTGGAGGTTTGTTGAACCGCTCTTTGTCTCATCCCTCACCTAGGACCAGTTTGCCTTGGGTGGCCCTACCAGGGGCATAAAGCCCCAGACAACATAGCTCCTAGGATCATTGGGACACTCAAACCCCTCCACCACGATAAGGTGACGGTTCAAGGAGGGGGTATTGCCAATACCTTCTCATGAATGCCAGCACAGGTGGGTCCACGTTGCTGGCACGGGGTAATTCTTAATTTCACAAACTGCTAGGGAGTCTTCAGGTTGTTTTCAGTCCCAAAGACTGCATGCAGCTATTTTATTTTATTTCACTGGTGGTAGAAGAAACAATGCAAACACTGCAATTGGAATCATAAGACAGGTGAGGTTCAACCTATTTGTCAAACCTTCTTCTATAGGGACAAACCATTCTTCTATAGTGGACAAACCACTGTTTTTCATGAAGCAAATAATTATTACCAAAAGTCTCAACCGAAAATATTTTATTTATTTTAGGTTTAGAGAGCCATTTCGTTTTTGTTTTACATGTACAGAGGGTTATGTCTTGCGAACCTTTGCTGCTTCAATTATAAAAATGAACACTGACAATAATAATAATAATAATATGGTGCAAACCTATGGGGTCTGCCAAATAAAATATTTTTGCCTACAGACACCAGAAGTGTGACTGAACTACATGATTACTCAAACGTATTCATCCTTGCATCTGTTACACTGGTCAACAAAGATTTTCCCACAGAACAACTAAAGAGTGTTTTAAATGTACTTTTTCAGAAATGCACTCAGGATTTTTCTAATAACCATAGTTGTTAAGTTGTGTCTTTTTTGAGCTATGTATTTGTATTTTAACCCTTATTTTGGTATATGGGTTTTTAAAGTCAGGATTAAAATGTTTTTATTGCTGTTTGTGAACATTTATAACTCTCTCAAAAGGACATTAAATAAGTCTGTTGTGCCAGAGTTAGAAGGCTGTGACACTCTGCACGTATTGTGACTTAAGCCCACTCTGTGGCGGAGGCACAGTTCCACAGCGGTTGGTGACCTGATGTCAAAGTGTGAACATCTATGTGTTGTGATATTCCTGAGGCACAGTGCAGCAGAGAAATTTCTATCTTTCAAATGAGACACTCCCTGCATGTATGTATATTGTGAATATGTTTATTGTATTGTATGTTTATTGTATTCTTGCGTGATAGAAAATGTCTTTTAGATATGTGAAATACTGTAAGATTCACCTATACCGATTCATGTGACAGATAAAGCTCAGTTTTTAACCCACTGTTGTCATGTGTTCTTAACTGACAGGATTGGTATTTTTTTTCATGGCAAATATTAATTTGGCAAATACAGTGCAGTAAAACAGCATTCTAAAGTGAAGCACTTTTTATAAATTACACAGTATAGAGTACACATCCTGTTTTGTATTTTAAAATAGAGGTGAATGGAGCCCAAATGTAAGAACAAAACCCTTAAAACTTTCTTGAGGTACGCATATATTTCCTGTTCCCTTGTCTGCTCATGGCGGCCATAGTGGGTGATGTTCAAAAATCAATGATTTTTATAAAAAAAAAAATACAATGCAACGTAACCAGTTCAGTTCAGACTTATTGTTTTGTTTACAAAGTACAATGAAACTCTTACAGTATGTGCACCATTTACCAACATGGACCATGTGGCCTGGCAGGCTCATCTGAAACCAACATTAATGAAGTATTGCCAAATTTCCATTGATTTTCATAGGGAGGTTTAGGATTCTTCCAGCCGCCGAAAATATTTTGATGTGTGGGAATTGCAATATGCTGCCTTTTCCGGTTATTCTGTGGTGGCGATCTGCACCACCACCACCACCTGATCAAGGTAACCATGTTGCCTCTTGCATTTATGGATTGAATGGCAGTTGTCCCAGATGCCCACATGACCATCATCATCATATTCTTCCATGTGAAGCCTGTAACTCATGAGGACTGAATTAGATCATCTATGTCAGGTAGAATGCCCAGTGGAGTCTTTCGGCCTTGGAACCCCTGCAGATTTTTTTTTTCTCCTGCCTGTTTTTTTCAGTCTTCCTGGCCATCCGACCGTACCTGTTTCTTTGTTACATACTGTATTATATTATTATTATTATCATATTATTGCCTAATCTCATTTATGTTTTACATATTGACTTCCACTTAATTTCATCTTGTACAGCACTTTGAGCTACAACATTTGTATAAAAAATGTGCTGTATAAATAGAAATCAAAAAGTAGATGCTGTTTAGGGAAAAAAAAATCTTCATATGATCTGAGTGCATACAGTATTTCTCAATAATCCAACATGCCTCTATGTGATTAATTATATATGCCAGCACTGCACATGATTTCAGTACACAAGGCACAAGAAAATAACATAATTTGAGCATGTGCGTGGTGCTTGTGAATCACGGCAGATGTGTACTCAAAAGTAAGGATTGCAGGGCATGCTGACTGGTCTGCCACTATAACAAAACTTGGCAGAGTTTTGTGCAGAGTATCATTTGATATAGTAGAACATTATCGTTGAAGAAAGAGAATCGCAGGGACAAAAGTAGAATATATGCTTGTGGAAATGTGACAAATTGGGGGCTTGGCTTGCTGGAGGCAAATATCAAAAATCCATATGTTGGCCATTGTAAGCAGACAAGCAAATAAGAAATGTACCCTTACTGAAGAAAATATCACCAAGAACCAGTGATGAAATGTCTTAGTTTCAGTTTTTGTTTGTTTTCACAAGCATGACTCATAAAACACGGAAGACACATTTCCTTAAATATGAAACCTTTTCTGCTTCAAAATGGACGTTGTCACACACGTGCGTATGGGAGGCAGCTAAAGGGCTTGAGTAAGGGCAGTAACGAGACATACCTGGATGTGGCAGAGTGCACAGATTCTTTTTCTCCCTTACATGCAAACCAGTTATGGGAGATCCCACCTGGTCCTCTTGACGTCACTTCTGAAACTGAACCAATGGTTGAAGGCCCTTATGAGCCGACCCCTTTGACCTCACTTCCTGCATTCCCCTTTAAAAGCCTCCACCTTTTCCCTACTCCCTCAGTTCTGTTTTGGACTCGGTTTTGTGCACATCAGTGCTGTTTATACTTTTGAAACTTTGCAGCCAGGATACCAAATATATGGGTGGCGGCCCCAAACCTTGTTTGTGACAATGTATTTGGTAAAAATAAACTAAATGTTTTTCAAATTTATAAAAAATGCTTCACTTTAAAATACAGTTTCATGTTGGAAATTAATATATATCATCAATGTGAAGTAATAACTTTAACTTGAAAAAAACTGAACTTATCCTTTAATCCATCTCAGGGTTGCAAGGACTACCAAAATAGAATTATTTGGAAAACCATTATCAGTCAGCAGAATTACAGACTCATATGTATCCTGTTAGTCACCTACCAGATATGTTCTTGCAGGCAGATGGCTACATAATTTACAGATGTTTCATGGATAATGCAGCAGCCAGCAAGCATCCTCTAAACCATAAGCTCTCTGCACCAATGCACCTGTATCACTGACAAGGGGGTAAGGACAAGAAAATGATTTGCTGTGACCCAGGCATACAGACAGCATAAGAGTCTGTCTGAAATACAATCAGCTCAACAATCAAATAAGCTATCTTGTTACTGAAAAATGACAATAAACTACTTTGTGAGATTTTACTATAAGAATGCAAGCCAACAGATTTGACAACAGATTGCATCTGACAGTTAAATAAATACATACATACGTATATACACAAATAAGACAAGGTTTACATGTAGAAATGCTGAATGATGAATGCTAAAGCTTCATTTAAAGTCATTTGTTTACCTGTCAGCATTACAAGCAGGCACAGCATAGCTGTATCTACTGCATGTGCAGGTGGTAGTGTGCATGTGTTTTTATGTCTTCCCCTCAATGCTGATGTTTTATGCAGTATCTCTCAACTGTAGGCCCTGGAATGGCAAGCAACGTTAATATTTAATGTGGGGCAAGGTGACACAATCACTAAGGACAGTGCGGCTATTGAGGATTGTGACAACTTTTCATAAATTCATAAGACTTGATTTGCAATCCGTTTCCCCGACTGCCCTAAACACAAAGCGTAATGCAGTTATCAGATCACCAAGTTTAATAACTGTACCCCAAAATGGTGTTACAAATAGCTGATAATCCTTATTGTGATTTTGATGTCCTCCTTAATATTCATCGGTTGTCATTTAACGGTTATTTCAGTGTTGTCAATATATTTTCTTATTTTTTGACACCATTTTAGTTTTCACTTTCACTTATGGGGGTCAAACTTTCCTGCATTGTTCTGGCCACCTTGGGATTACTGGAAATCACTTCAAGTGATGTCAGCCCTCTGACACTATTTGAGATGGAGTTGCACTCATCCGTGCATCCGCAATTTTGAGAAAAAAAAAAACCAAACAACTCGATAACAATAGATAGAATCAACATTGTGCAGGGTACGAGGACTTTTTGCATGGTATTTTTTGGTAAAGATTTTAAATTTATGATTTGGGTTTTGGGAACTGGTTTACTTTCGATTGCTTTTGAGCACGTCTCATTTTAACTTTTTTTTTTCTTTTTCTTAACCATGCCTTGGCCTATTCTTTTGCACTTTGTCAGCTTTTTTCCATCCAGGTAGAACAGTCATAAATTATTAGTCATTTGGCACTACATACTGCAACTTGATCTACACCACTGATTACGGTCTCGTTTTTCTATATATTATGTTAAAGTATACAATGCACTGTATATCGCATAATAGTTTACTCTTTTTGTTTCTAATAGAACAAACATAAGTACTGGTTACAAATGGAAAATAAAATATGAACATAAAATTTCAATTAAAGACATTTTAAAATTATTAAATAGGTTTAAACCTTTAACAATGGTTAGCGTTGTTTCCTATATCAAAAGCCCAAAATTCAGATCCGAGTCTCATCACCGTCTCTGCAGAGCTTACACTTTAAATCTATACAGTATGTATAAGGTTTCCCCCCACATCGAAATGATGGTTAGGCGAACTGAACATATGAAATCAAATTTGTGTGAGTGAGTACAATTGGTGCCCATCTTACAACCAATATTGCTAAGATAGGCTCCATCCACACTGGACCTCATTTCAATTAAATGTTGAAAATGAATGGTTGGATATACAGTAATTTAGGTTATAGAGTTTCCAGTATCAGTTGTATTGACTGCTGTATTTTATTGCAATGATTTTCAAATCTAGCCAGTTTCTTGCAGTTTTAACAATATTTTCATTATACAGTGCATCCGGAAAGTATTCACAGCGCATCACTTTTTCCACATTTTGTTATGTTACAGCCTTATTCCAAAATGGATTCAATTAATTTTTTTCGTCAGAATTCTATACACAACACCCCATAATGACAACATGAAAAAAGATTACTTGAGGTTTGAGAAAGCACATGCACATAAGTATTCACAGCCTTTGCCATGATGCTCAAAACTGAGCTCAGGTGCATCCTGTTTCCCCTGATCATCCTTGAGATGTTTCTGCAGCTTAACTGGAGTCCACCTCTGGTAAATTCAGTTGATTGGACATGATTTGGAAAGGCACACACCTGTCTATATAAGGTCCCACAGTTGACAGTTCATGTCAGAGCACAAACCAAGCATGAAGTCAAAGGAATTGTCTGTAGACCTCCGAGACAGGATTATCTCAAGGCACAAACCTGGGAAAGGTTACAGAAAAATTTCTGGTGCTTTGAAGGTCCCAATGAGCACAGTGGCCTCCATAATCCGTAAGTGGAAGAAGTTCAAAACCACTAGGACTCTTCCTAGTGCTGGCCGGCCATCTAAACTGAGCGATCGAGGGAGAAGGGCCTTAGTCAGGGAGGTGACCAAGAACCCGATGGTCACTCTGTCAGAGCTCCAAAGGTCCTCTGTGGAGAGAGGAGAACCTTCCAGAAGGACAACCATCTCTGCAGCAATCCACCAATCAGGCCTGTATGGTAGAGTGGCCAGACGGAAGCCACTCTTTAGTAAAAAGCACATGGCAGCCCACCTGGAGTTTGCCAAAAGGCACCTGAAGGACAAAATTCTCTGGTCTGAGGAGATAAAGATTGAACTCTTTGGTGTGAATGCGAGGCATCACGTTTGGAGGAAACCAGGCACTGCTCATCACCAGGCCAACGCCATTCCTACAGTGAAGCATTGTGATGGCAGCATCAAGTTGTGGGGATGTTTTTCAGCGGCAGGAACTGGGAGACTAGTCAGGATAAAGGGAAAGATGACTGCAGCAATGTACAGAGACATCCTGGATGAAAACCTGCTCCAGAGCGCTCTTGACCTCAGACTGGCGCGACGGTTCATCTTTCAGCAGGACAATGACCCTAAGCACACAGCCAAGATATCAAAGGAGTGGCTTCAGGACAACTCTGTGAATGTCCTTGAGTGGCCCAGCCAGAGCCCAGACTTGAATCCGATTGAACATCTCTGGAGAGATCTTAAAATGGCTGTGCACCGACGCTTCCCATCCAACCTGATGGAGCTTGAGAGGTGCTGCAAAGAGGAATGGGCAAAACTGGCCAAGGATATGTGTGCCAAGCTTGTGGCATCATATTCAAAAAGACTTGAGGGTGTCATTGCTGCCAAAGGTGCATCGACAAAGTATTGAGCAAAGGCTGTGAATACTTATGTACATGTGATTTCTCAGTTTTTTACTTTTAATAAATTTGCAAAAGCCTCAAGTAAACTTTTTTCACATTGTCATTATGGGGTGTTGTGTGTAGAATTCTGAGGAAAAAAATGAAGTTAATCCATTTTGGAATAAGGCTGTAACATAACAAAATGTGGAAAAAGTGATGTGCTGTGAATACTTTTCCGGATGCACTGTATATTGTGTTCATAAATGATCAATTAACTGAACATGATGGGGGCATTCTGAACTTTTTGGATATTTAGTATTTTTGAGAGAGAACTTCATGTTAGGCCTTTGCCTGAAGTCTACATGTTTGAAGGAAGGGGTATCTGATCAGAGTATATGAATATATACTTGATCTATAGTGAATGCAACTAATTCAGGGGAGCAATAAACCTATAAAATAAATGTCAGCACAACAGCTAAAGAAATCATTCAAACTTTACCTTCAAAAGCAAAATTTTATTTAGAGTAAAACAGTTTCAAAAATACTCTATCTCATGATACAATCAAATGTCACATTTCTTTAAAAATACAACAGGAAAAACAAGATTTCACAAATCTCTACATGTTTATTTAAAATATTTTAAAATACTTATTCTTTTTTTATAGGCACAATAAAATGTGCATCAACATCATTTATTCATTGGTTCACTATGTAAAACTGACAAATAATTTAGATAATAAAATAGTGCATTTTGCCAATTATTTTCATACATAGCAGCTTTTCAGTTGAAAATGCAAAAATTTGATTTCATTTTATGAAATTTAAACATCACATTGCAATATGCAAAACACAATCAAATAAAAAAAATGCAAACTTGCAAAAAAGTTTAAATGCAGCAAATCTTGATTAACAGTTAAAGTCCCACTATTGCCTAATTTATAGAGCTATGTGAAATAGCAAAAAGTTCTTCACATACTGTATATTAAAGCATCTAGAGAAAAAGCAAAGCAAAACAAAACAAAACAAAAGGTAGCAGCTGGGCAGGGTAATCCAAAACCAATATAAATGAAGTGTTACCAAAGTTCCATTGATTTACAGAGTGAGGGTTTAGGATTCTTCTGGCTGCAGAAGACAGTAGATATGTGGGAATTTCAATAAAAGAAATCAATACATTTACATAACTGAATTCCATCTGGTGGAACTCCAAACAAGGCCACCAAAGAATTAGCAATAACTGTAAAATCAATACTATTTGACAATTAAAAAAACAAACATTTTTGATCTTAGCAAAAATTAGAGTGCCTAAACATATGATCTAGGGAGGCATGTGTTTATCAACATCATTCACAGTGAAATTTTCCAAGATGAATTAACCATGCATTGCTCAGATTGACAAAGAGTGTGTTATGACTGAATTAATTCAATTTCTCATCTGTGACATTAATTGGTTCCTATTGCTTCCTAAGATTGTCTAGGGGTGCACATTAGTTGATAAAAGTATGGAAATACTACTGATAGTTACCCTCATTACTATGCAAAGTATATTTAAATGAAGATGCTGACAGAAGGTTGTTAAAGTTTGGCAAGCTCCTTTTGAAAAATTTTGTAAATTCAAATGCGATCAAGTTTTTAAAATGAAGTCCTGCTTTTCCTCTCATTATTTGGTCGGGAAGCCACAAGTCCAGATTTCTGGGTTTTTCAACAGCCATTTGAGAACTGCAACACTTAAGTGACCTTCTGCTTATTGAATTACCTTGGACATGCACAAATACAAGACATACTTTTTGTTTGGTAATATTTTAAATCACTTTGCTTTCGTAATGGTTAAAACACTCTCAGACCACAATGTTGATATAATGTGAATTACCAATGTAATCAATTTGATATCCCACTCCAATCTATCGAAAGGTTTCTTCTGCATCTTCAGATAGCAGGGTGTCTGGAAACTCAGATACTAAGTGATTACATATAATACTAAACAGTCATTGAAGGATGTCTACATTCAATCAAATTCAGTTTTGTGATATTACAGTAAGGAGCACTTTTTCAATTCTATTCTGTTACCTCAAACTTTTGTCATGACTTTTGCTAACATCATCATTCAGTAGTGAGACTGGCCTGAACCATGGACACTCAATGTGCCCTTATTCTTCTTTGGAAACACAGTGATCGCATGCCTAGTAGAGCAGAGTAACATGATATCTTCTCTAGCTTCCCAAAACATAACTAGCACTAACAGGGATCATTTAAAAGAAAGATTTTTTAAAATAATTTTCCACTGGATAGCCATCTGGAATTTCAGCTTTCCCATTTTGCTAAAAACACATAGCATCTTGGCTTTCAACTAGCTACAGTGATTTTTCTTGTTTGTTTTTTGCAATCCTGTTCATCAACATTTATACTATTTCCTAGATATTCAAGTTATTTCTTTATGTTTACTATCTTTAGTTCAAACTGCATTTCTAATTTCTACAATGTTCTACACTTGCCTTTTATGCATTTGTTGAGCTAATATTTTATTAGCCTTTTCTACATGCTTTTAATAAGAATAACATAACTTTGAAATTACTTGCTCTGTTTCTATTTAGATCTTTTATGTTTTTAGTTTGCAATTTATTTTTTGAAACATATAAAATCTTTTATTTCCACATATATGCTTTGAGTGTTTTCTTAAGTGCTTATACAGATGTATTATGGGAGACTTTTACCTCTGTGAATAAATTCTTCATCCACTAGAAATAATGGATTTAAATCCACCATTGTGAGCTGTATTACTAAAGTGTAATGACAAGTTTCAAAGCGAGAGGGTGGGCAGACACTGATTAAATTGTGTCATTGTGTCTACAAGATTTAAGCATAAGCAAAATGTTATCAAAAAACAGAAATAGTCAATTCATAAATGGCTATGATGCAAATGTGAAAAAATGAATATTGCCTTGAGTATAGGTAGAGAAATCTCCATGGGTCTGAAAGATCATGATCCTTAATGAAAGGCAAGACTTTTGTGGTAGTTTTAGATATTACAACTGCAACTGTTGATGACCTATTTAATTAATAGTTTAATATAAAATTAAAAGCTTTTGCCATGATAAGCTTATAAGAAGTCATACTAGGAATTAACCAAAAAACTTTAGGTATAAATTATTATGATGCAAATTTGGTACATATATACAAACTAGGTTTTGTTTAGTTTTTCCAACATCAAAATTATAACAACAATTCCTGGCCTGATATTATTAAAATAGCTACAAAGGCAATTACTTTTGAATCAAAATTCCCACTCTAGGAGTAGGTGGAATTAAAAAAAAACAAAAAACTCTCCAATCTATTCTCGTTTCCATCAAAATTGAACTTTACTATTTTAACAAGTCCACTGCATCTATTTGCAGAGAGCTAAGATGTGAAAACACATTCTTACTCAAGCTTACAATTGAGATCTTTAATATTTGTAAGCTGTAATGTTGTATTATAGGACTTCTGAATTTTAAAATTAATGCTTTCAAAAATAATCCCTTTTACATCTTCATTTTTTTGCTTTTTGGCAATAAAAGGAGGAAAATAAAAATAAAAAAAAACTGAAAATTGAAATAAAAAGAGCCAAAAAATAATAACCTGTTATATGGCATTAAACTAAAATGTGCTTCACCCTTAAACAATCTAATCATATCTTCCAGTGTTATTAAAAAATAATAAAAGATGGAAAGGGACAAAGAAGAAAAGAGAAAAAGTAAATAGCAAGATATCGAAAAATTGAAATGAGATAGACGTCAAGGACACTTATGTGACATAAACAATGCATATACATTGAAGGTTACTTATTTTGATAATTACAGGCACTGCAATGATTTAGTAATAAAATTTATGTTTCACTAATGAGAGACTGCTCATGACCAACTAACATGCTAACTTGTGTTCAGGTTTTAAAAATTAGTATGAAGGGTCTTCTGAAAAAAACCTTTTTCCTTTTGAGGCATGTTATATGTATAGGCATAATAAATACTTTGGTTTGAATAAGAAAATAGGGACCTATTTTATTTGCAGGCAGCTTATAGTCTCCAGTTTACAAAATTTAATGACAGCCTTTAGAAGGCATAAATGAACCAAATGATAAACTATTTCATCTTCTGGGTTTTTTTTTTTTTATAACATTACCAAAGATTTGACAGAAAAATTCTAGCATATATTTCATGACATTTGTACATTTTAAACACTCCCAAATATCAAAAAACTCATGCTTACTTCTTGCTGTCTTTTAGATTTGTTAATATATGCTAAAGTCTGTCACATTTTCTTCCATACTAGTAATTTTTCCAACTTTTAAATGTAGTGTGTTAACTTTTTTTGCTTATTGAGCACCAATCATATCCATTTAGGGGTCGTAACATTTTAGCATTTATGACTTTCATTTCATCCCTCAAATACTGCTTGGTATCATTTAAATTATGTCACATTTGTCATTCTTTCATTTACTGTATATTTATCGTTCTTTCACTTGTTTTTCTCATTTCTTTCCCCAGCATTAATTATGAGATTTTTCAAATTGGGAGGATCTTCTACACATTGTTCCACACTGTGATATGATGGTCTCTCATAGCCAGCTAGTGTTTAGAAATGGAAAATTACCCAGTTTTTGCTTTCTGAAGTTTATGTGAAGAATCCTCACAGCCAAAAAAAACACAGAACAACTTGAAACTTTAAAGAAAAATGTAAATAAAAACACTGCTAACAGAGGAGAGGGTGCCTCAAGAGATTTTGCCTTTAAGATGAGATCAACAATTTTTCCAGTTTAGTGGAAATATTGTTCACTGAAGTCAATCATATTGCACCATTTTTGCAATATCTCCTCTTCTTTCAGTCCAAAGAAGGCACCAAGTAGGGAATCAGTAATGTAATGCAAAAACTGAAAATAATGTTACTATTTGTTTAAAAAATTTATTTATGATAAAGAAAGCTTGTTACATACCAGATTAAAATATTTTTATTCAACACATCAAAGTATTAAAAGGATAAAAATATTTTTATAACTTGAAAAAGGAACATTTTAGTATTTTAGAAGTATTATTATGCATAGTAAAATATACTATCTGAAAATTAATGTTATATTTGTGCAATTGGTGTAGCAGCCACAGCAATGCTTTCTATACCACACTCATCTGAGCCTCTGCGGATTCTAAAGTACCCCTCTTCCCCCCAACTTGCTCCCCAGCTGTTTTTTACAATCCAGTATTTCTCTCCTGTTTGTTGGTCTTTACCATATCCAACAAGCAGTACAGCATGATTTGTCAGCTCAAAAGGGTTAATCTCATTTGTTAACCAAGTGTGATGATAAATACCTCCTTGATAGTGGAAAAAGTCTGGGTAGACTTCAAAAGCAATTGCCAATGGACCATTCTTAACCAATTCTACTTTCATCAGCGCTTCATTGCAGCCTCCATAATAACCACCCACATAGTGATAATCAGACGCATAGTAACGAAGGCAGCTGTCTTTTACAGCGCATTCTGTGTTCTTGCCAACATACGGAAAGCAGCCTTCCTCAACTACACCAAAGTCCTGGATGTATTTACCAGCAATCAGATATGGGAATCCACCATCACAACCTGTGAAAAATTTCAGTAGAAGATTATGAATTATGAAGTTTATAAACTTAAGTGTACATAATTATTCACAAACCTGGAGAAACAAAGGTTTAATTGAGAAATTATACATGTGATCATCATACCAATAAAATGCAACAAATAATGACTTTTTCTATTTATACAATATTTATATAACTGATAAATTATAACATTGACATTACTATACATTTTTGTGTATAAATTTACACTTTACTAAACTTTAAAAAAACTAGGAAATAATGTATTGTGTTCAAGGTAATGTATGTGAAAATACTGATATATGAACATGTAATATCGGCAATAGAAGAAATCAATAAAATATATTCTTAATCAAGGGCAATTGTTTCAAATATTTTAGGAAGATAGTCATATAGACCTTTTTTATATAATTTACATTCTGGAAATTTTAGTTTCAAAACTGTAAATGTCACACAGTGGTAAGGTAACAACTTCAGGATGTCTGAAATAGAAATCCTTTGCTGTGTTTCTCGTAGACAATTTTTATTAGTGGGTGGCACTGGTTCCTGATCAGTGGGGGTGGGGGTGGGTATTTGGATCTAATAAATAGCAACTGAACCAACAAATAGAAATATACATTTTAAATTGAGTTGCAAGAAAAGCATATCCACAGAAAAGGCATACACATTTTAAATTAAATCACATTCACAAAAGACATGCACACAAAAAAGGTATACATTTTTTAATCTGAATAATATTTTTCAACTTGCAAAATTAGACAGTTCAGAATTATTTTGTTTGCTTTGTGTTGTAATAAATTAAATTATTGAAAGATGGTAGGAGTTGCATGGATGCATTTGCTTTACATCTCTGAGAGTGCTTCATATTTAAGGACTGCAGTTGCTGAAGTCCTGCCAATCCTCAGTCAGCTGAAGCTGTCACTAGAAAATGAATCGCAGTGTGCGACTAGCTGAAAGACCCAGGTTTTCACACTGATTTCAGATTGTGGATTGTATCAGACGTGTAGCTGAAGGTGAAGGTAATTTTGCCAGGCATTAGACAAAGAAAACAAACAAACACCACAGACAGCATAGTACCCTTTTGAAAAACCCACACTGATTAGATACATTAATTACATTCAAATCAATATTAAATTCTGAAATGCTTGTTACCCTCCTAGGCTTGGAGTGGGGGATGGGGAAGTGATGGGGAAACACAGATTTACTTCTACTGTGTGTATGCCATAAATCCCTGATTCTAGTGCTAACTAGTGTAACATCACAAATGGCATTTAATTAAATACTACGAATCCTTCATCCAATAAAAGCTATGTGTTACAGAAATAACTACAGAAATATACACTAAATTTGACATTAAAAATATTGTCATTTCTTTTGACACTAAATATGCACTGTTCTTCAATGATCTATGTACCATGTTACTTTCACTTTAAATGAAGTTTAAAGTTTTCTTTATAATATTATAAAATTATCTGAGCAGATAAATTTTTTCATATCTGAATTTATACATGGATACTTAAATTGTAATTTCTTATTACAAAGCTTATATTTTTAATTATATTTGCATTCTATCCCATGAGAAATCAGCATTCACAACCGACTTTAAAAATCCCAAAGCCAATTAAAAATCTACAGCTGATGCTTCCAGTATGAAGTCATACATGAATTTTATTAAAATGGCACAGTATGGGGTACAGCCTACCTCATGGATTCAGTGTCCAGACCAACTGGGATTTCCTCTAGGTACTCTGGTTTTCAATTCACATCCGCAAAAGACATGTAAAATTGAATAACGGGCGATTCCAAATTGGCCCCTGCCTGAGTGTTAAGATAGGTGTGTATGTGTGAGTGTGCCCTGCAATTAACCTGAGCCCTGTTCACTAGCTTGTACCAAATGTTGCCAGTACTGGCTCTAACCTCCATGATCCTGAATTGGATTAGCCGGTTTCAGAATGCTATATAATACATTTTACTATTTTGTTACCAAAGACACTTAGTTTTAGAATACTGAATTGAACAATGTAACATAGACTTATTTACTCTCTTTATAAGAACAGCTATTATTTACTGTATGTTGATAATTCCTGAATTGTGGGCACAAGTTCACAGGAATCCTTAATTAATCCTACCATTTCAATAACAATGAAATCAAGATATTTAGCAGTTTTTTATGTCACTGATGCTGCTAATGGTCTAATTGATGTTAAAAAAATACCCCAAAATAGAACTGTGTTAAAACTTTACTCAACTTCCTTTGGTCCTATGCATCCTCTGGAGTTAGAACCATTCTTTCTGTACCATTCAACACCACCTCAAAACATTATCTTCTTTGGGGTCCCTCTGAGCTTCCTCTCCTCCACTTCCATCTTGCTCACCCAATTATCCTCACCCTCTTGTTCCACATGCCCAAATCACTTTACTCTGTTTCTTCTCAGCACAACATTTATCATCTGCACATCAACTCTTTCTCTTAATAATGGAGCCAGAGATTGAAAATGCGTTGCACATTGATTAGCACATGCAGGTGTGAATTTCACTGTACTTTATATATGTGGCAGTAAGTTTTCATAAAATTTTCCTTTAATAACAGTAAGGCATGTTTAGAAGTCAGATATGTGGGCAGCTCCCAGTATTTCTCCTATGCACCTCTCTCTCTTTGTATCACTACTGTATCCACACCTCCATCGGCACTCAACATGTCACTTAAGTCCTTATCTACTTTCTTTCAAACAACTGAAATTACTTACAGGTAAATTTAGACTTACTACATTAGTATTCTACACCCTACACATAAATGTTCTATTAGATGAGGTTGTGGTAGCTGCCTGTAGACAATACCCACACAACACTAGATCTTTTATGAATCCAATTCTCAAACCTTATATATTGGACTGAGTTTTTTTTCTAACATATTTACTGAACATACTGCAGTGCCATGCATCCAACTTTCATACTTCCCGACTTGAAGCCTTTCAATTCCAAATTAGCTTTCAACTTTAGTACCTTCCTCTTTCAATTCTGCTTAAGTCCTTCCATTAAAATAGGATAATAAACAAGAGCTCCAGATTACAATCCTTCATGCACGTCTCTAATCATCGCGTCCATCAGTAGCATTAAAAGCACCAGTCTCAGAAAAGACTCCTGGTGCAGCTCCATATTTATTTCAAAACATTTACTTCCCCTAACTGCAGACTTGATGACTAGCCTTTCATCCACACCTACATTTCTCAATTCCCACCTTACTACTTTTTTGACAACCTCTAAAATGATTTTTTAAGATGATTCTCATGCATTTATCTGATAAATATTACACCTGTTGTTCCCTTCCCATGCAAGAAATCAAAGGGAATTTTTCCTTGAACCTGAACTCTCTTTTCTTCGGCGCATTCTCAACTACTTTTATTACCTGCAGCAAGATCTTGATCATGTAATATGACACACACTTCTTTGGGTCACCTTATCCTTTTTGTATTGGAATGAGAACACTTCTTTTCTAGTTTTCAGGAATCTTTCTTTCACACACAATCATGCTGCATAGATCTATTAACCATTATCATCAACATGTCCGACACCATTCCAGTTGGGTTCACTGCCTTACCTATCTTCAACTTTTGCTGCATTTTTGCAAACCGTTTTTCATAACATTATCACACTTAGTCATTTAATTCTTTCACAACAAACACCTTATCTTATTTATTTTCAGCATTAAGGAACTTCTCAATGTATTTCTTCAAGGGATCCTAATCCCATTGCTAGCATTTACAATGTTACCTTTCGCATGTTTCAAGCAAATCACACCTGCTACATCCTACGTTTCTTTGCTATCTGCTTTGTGATTCTAAATAAATTTCTCGTTCCTTCGTCATTCTATAGCTCACTTACAGACTCATATTTTGTCTCAGTGTGCTTATACAAATGCTTTTGTAATATTTTACTTTGGTTCATTATAGATTGTATTGCCTCATTGCCACATACTGCCTTTGTCAGCACTGAAAATAATCAAAGGAAAATGGCAAAAATTACCAACAAAAGTAAACAATTTGGCCCCTTACAACATACAAAGGCAGGGGCAGAAAATGCCTCCATAATGACACATAATATCAGTAATAATGTAATAGATACGACTGTCACTGTTGTCACACACGAGCGACTAGGGGTCAACTAAAGGATCCGACGAGCCATGCAAAACCAAAATACAGGGGACTAAGACAACATGTTAACAGCTCTTTCTTTATTTCAACAGGAAAGACGAACAACAAAAGAGCACGGCACCTTGAGGTCGTCTAAAAAGCCTCATCCAGAAGTCCGAGCCATTTCCGTGTTCTTTATTCACCGCCGGTCCCTTGCAGATTACATCACCACCATCCCAAGATCCTTCGCGTTATCTTTCCCAGCATTCCTACTTCCATTTCCACCTCATATATGTTCGTGTTTCCACCATTGATGGTCACTTGTATATCTCATAACTGACCTTTGTTACGTACATTTACTGTGATTTACAGTATATGGGCACAGAATCACCAACCCTTAATCTGTGTGTCTGTTTTCTTCACACTGACTAAATTCTAATGTTAACCTTTTTACAGTTTCCCAATTTTGTTGTCATGTCCCGACTTTGTAATTACACTTAGTCGTTGTAAGACTGACTACTCTGAATCCTACTGCTAACAAGAAGAACACAGCACCACCAAAAAAAAACAGAACGTAACTATTAAATGGGTCAGTCTACCAATCGGTCAATGTAATGAAATTTACACTTTTAAAAAACAAGCAGCTTATAAAATATCCATCTCCAGTATGGATTTTTCCACCATAGCATCGCCAGTGCTGCTGGTGAATTTCATGAAGGGAGACAAAAACATAAATAAAACTTGCTTTCAGGTACAGCATTGCATGGCTATATACATACAGTAAGTGATAGTTAATGGTTACATTAGCAGTTTTGAAACTTAAATCACTAGTTCTTAAAGTTTGTTCTGATAACCACCTGTGGTCCATGGACCTGAGTAAGGTAGATCACAAGATGATCAGAGTAAAGTAAGTTTAAATTCACTCAATTATGTTAATCCATTATATACAGTACATACTTGCACATTTAATTATAACAATACCACCATTATATACACCATGTGACCTTCCTGAGAATAACAGTTGTAGTGTTTTGTTAACTTTGGTGTGCATGGACACAAGAAGAAGATTCACAGTGGGAAGCAATTGGAATAATAATTAAGAACAAGTAAGAAATGTATTAACAAACAAAATGAAAACCGTATTCCTTTTTCAACATTTTTATGTACAGGCATCTGCATTCACTCCTGTATTAAAGGCAGTATATACACATGCTGCGACATATAATATAGCAGGGTGTTAAACTGAGATCTCTGAGGGCTCAGTGGATTTCCAAGATCTGAACTTGACACCCCTGTACTACATTAACAACTTTCAATTGAGTGGTGTCCCTTCCCTCTCTACTAATGTTCACTTCTTGTGATTACCCCCTCTTTCTCCCACTCACCGCTTCTTGAAACTTTTAGCTGTCACAACGTGGATCTCACTCTTAAACTCACCTCTTGATGTCAACCTTAAGAGCCCACCTATAGCCATTCCAGTCCTTTAGTTCCATGATGCTAGTGAGTGCGCCACTTCTTATGCATTAGTGTCATCATGGTCAAGGAGGTTGTTGTTGAACGATAAATATTTCACCAACAAATAGTTAATAGCGCTCCTAACAGCACACAATTTATATGTCACCTTTTTCCCTTCTTATTCAACATGGTGTTGCACATTGCATGATGAAACACCAGAAAACTCTTACTTTCAACATTCCTGGTACTGAATTTGGTGATGGTCATTACATTGGGGCTTCAATCTCCAATATTTCCAAAATGCCCCGAGTCACCCCAGATGTCACCTTCATCAACCAGTCCCAGAACTAATTTTTGTCTTTATTACTTCTGCTAACGTATGGAGCATATGTTGAGACTATATTTCTCAGTTCCTTATCAAAAATCATCTTACCAACTAAAACACACTCACTGACTTGCTTCAACTCCAGAATTTTAGTCAATTTTTCTGATACAATTACACCAATCCAAGCATTGGCATCACTTCCTCCATGCCAGAAAAATTAGCACCATCCACTATTCATACGAAACACTGTCACTCTTATCTTTCCTTCTTCTCTCCCACTCATCTCTAGTGTGCTTATGTTCAGGACTTCCATCACTTTACCTCATTTTTCCAATCATACTCCCACTATTCCAAGTCACACTCCTCATACCGTCTCTTTCACACTTCTTACTAACTGCCATTCATTCATTTCTCTTGCCACCACACTGAACGGTATATCAGGCCAAGGACCCTGTTAGTTAACAACAGAACTCTTGATGTTATCTTTGTAGAGACATATTTTAAAATATCACAAACCAAGACAAATAACATCAAGAACATCTTCTCTTTAAACATCTTAACAAAAATAATTAGCATAGTACCAAAAACAAGTTGTAAGAGGAAAGATGAGATGCTGCAAGAAGACATTTTATTTCATGAACAATGTCACTGCTTTTTAATGCAATTTGAATGACTGTGTGCTACCAGTTGACAAGATATCAGTATTACAACACTTCCATTATGTTTGGTGTCAGATACTATGCCAAAATCATACAAATGTGACTTAATACACACTTTTGTAAAGTAGCATGGTCTTATAAGAGGAACCTGTGCACAAATAATAAATAAACCTACTACTGATCATGTCTGGAGACATTTGAACATAATTTATACACAGATAAAAACTTATGTCTCCTGATTTGCACTTTGCAATTGACTCTCAGCACTGCCTCTAAATTGCAATTAAGTTTATGCTTATGTGTTTTCACACTTTGTGACATGGACTTACTTCATACATCTAACCAATAAAGAACATTGTAAAGAGGTTTTATTTTTTAAAGATCAATTGGCTTTCCCCCCAAAAAAAAAAATGTAGGAAATTTTGATTTGTGGTAAGCTCTGAGATTAAATGAAGACTAAAATTCCAAATTAACTGAACATGGATATGGAATTATACACATTTTTAAAAACTATATTTGGACATATTTTTTTATAGTAATTTCAATAATGTGATTATATCAACTAAAAATTACATATTTACACGTTTCCACTTTTAGTATTGCAATCAGTTTGAAATGCTTGCTAGATACATAATCAAAAATTGAATGAATGATACAGCAAGTAGCTGAGTATCAATAAAATCTCCACAGGATAATCTCACTTGTCTCTTGTTCCAGATATAAAGTCAATTCCTTGTTTACAAGTGATATAAGAGCTAACCCTATACGCAAGATATAGAAAAACTGTAGTATAAAAGAGAAGAGAAAGAATGTAACAGAGATGCAGTTTCATTGTAAAGTGGGTCAGGGTTGTTTGCTGAGGGCAGAGTGGTTAGCAAATTTGGGAGACCTATGAATCCGTATATCTTCATTTATTAAACTGCTCAAGGTTCGCCGGATGTATCTTATTTACGCATGACTGGCTTAATAGACAAATATGTCAATATTTCAATATTCAATATTCAATCACTGACAAAAAAATCCAACATCATACTCTTTAGTTAGTCTACTTAAAAAGAAAAAAAATCTGACCATGTATCTCTTAGATACACTTAACTATGAAACAACATCAGACCCATGATTAGTAGCTTAAAATCATCACGTTTGAACGTGAATTCAAATAACTAAACCATAAAGACACGATCCATGGCCAGCTCTGCCCCAAAGTTCATTCATACACACTGAATATTTGTTTTTTGAAGATTACTAGTGCTAAAACTTGATAGCATGATAAATTCAAAATCCATTTATCACCAAATCCGATTAATCCTAGGTCAAAAGGACCAAACCTTACCCCAGTAGCAGAAGACTTCAGACAGGAGTGATTCCTGAATGAGGCATTAAATTCTTTGAAATCCACAAATAAATAGAAATAAAATTCCTTTGGATGGTGTTTTACCATCCTGTTAGGCATCATGGGCTCAACAGGGACAGCTCTGGGGGAAGAACTCTCCCTGTTTTGAAGGGCTTCTGCCAGACCCACAAGCACTACCATTATGTAGTGCTGTGGCACCAAAAGTGCTCCCAGGTCTTGTATAAAAGGGACTGCCTCACTTCAGATGGGAAAATACATTACTGGATTATGCTTGTGATTACAAGTTGGAGAAGAACCTGTGAAAGGTATTTTGTGTAATAAATATACTTTTTTTAACCTTTAACTGTGTTGTGTACTTGTGTCTGGAGTCTAGAACTGTAGGGTGCCCGGTTTTGGTCAAACCATGTGCTCATTTCGAAGAACCTTTAATATTACCTAAACAAACATGCATAAACTAAACACCACCTGAAAGCTACATAAGGACAGCATGTGCATGTCTAAATGGCAGGAAAATTAATCTTACATTATCATACAGTCACATCAGTTGTTACATGAATGGAAATTAAAATTAATAAATAAATAAATAAATAGGAAAGACCTTTAAACGTTTTCAAAAATAAGGATTTCTTAAGAGCATAATGAAAATCTTCATGGGCATTACAGCAGAGCAAAATGTTTAGCACTGATGCACCATAGATCCAGATAATGGAGTATTTGCATGTTTATCTCTTTTTATTTATTGTGTATTCTTGTTCTCCTACAACATTATAAAGATTTGCATGTTAGATTAAGTGGCAACTCTAAACTGGCCAAGTATGTTTGAGTGTGGGTACAAGTATTTGTTTAAGTGTAGTCTGCAATTGACTGGCACCATGTCAGGCACTGGTTGATTACTAGTGCCCAAAGCTGTCAGGATAATCTCCAGAAGTCAGAGGTATTCATTTTCTAAACATTCATGACTGATCTTTACTTTCACAAAATATTTTTTTTCATCAAAACAGGAGACCATATAAATAATCAATTTGATTACGAAGTCAGCAATTTCTGTGGTTTTGTGATATTTTCATTTATGAAAAAATATATATGCGATCAGAATTAATATGTTTCAGACCAATTTAAAATCAAAGGCTTTTTTAATATACTATAGGAGTATTTTACACCTCCAAATGATTAATAATGCAAGAAATCAAAATTACATTTTAATAAATACACTATAAGATCTGCTTTAATAAACCCACGTAAAGTATAGGTTTTAGAGGAATGTTTTGTAAATAGAGCTTAACTTTTCTGCAAAAAAAAAAATCTTGAAATTATCCGAGGGACTGATTAAATCAACTGTGGTAAATTAATCCCACTGGTGGAGGAAAGCCCAATTAATGATAAGGAGACAGTTTGTCAGCATTAAGCTTCAATGAGTTTTGACCTCCTTTCCTTACATCCTTTATGACTGACAGGCAGGAGCATAGCTTTACTGTCACTTTTGTAGTCTGCTATAATTCTCTAATCAAATAAGGGCAAATGGTGGTCTGTTCAGACAATGTTTGGGCTGTCTTAGAATCAGGACAGACATTCTTCAAACACAAATGTGCGACCACATCTTCAAAATAGGAACAAAGCAATTTACTGTAAGTGCCCTGTTTATTGTATTCAACAGGACATAACTGAATAAGGAATACAGTAGACCCCCACGAAGTCACAGTTCAGAGTTCGCGGCCTCAGACATTATGGATTTTTCCTTAGATCCAAACTAAATTATTAGTGGAAACCGCATATATCCTTCACAATTTTTGTGGCTTTTTTCGTGGCAATATTATACTATAGAGAGAACAGGAAGCAGCTGTAGAGAAAACCACGACTTGGGATGGTGAAAGTAGCCAACAGAATTTGAAACTGCAACTCCCAGCAGCCCCTGCAGTGGCTCTGATTGGTCTACTGTTGAGGGTGCTGGAGCTTTTTAGGTCAAAGAATGTCAGCGCGGCTTTTAAAAAGGGGGCCAGTGACCAAAAGCAAAAAAAAGTTTTTGTAATTTGTGATTCAAGTTCCTGTCTGTCTGCCTTCTGTTGGGTTACCTGTACTTATTAATTTTGTCTTGGATCGTTTTGTGCGTCTGGATTGTCTGCCATCTGCCTGTGTATACGAGGACTGTAAGTGGATTCATGGCCATCCTGCAAAGAAAGGAGTGCTGCTGAACACGTCCACCCGTCTTCACCATTTCAGGAACTACCGGTGGGACTATCTGTACATTCCCATTCAACATGCGCATCTTTGGACTATTTAATTTCATCATTACATTTCATCCGTTGCCATTTTTCATGATTTACTGTGTGTGTTTTGTTTGGGCTTTGTTGTATTTAATGTGTAATCGCGTAAGGGGAACAGGGGAGGTATTGTTGTTTTCTTATTTCATTTGTTTTAATTACATTCTTTATTTGCTGTTTGATTACCGGTTTGCTTTGTTTTTGTCTCCGTTTGTGAGTGCGCACGGGTTGGGCTGGGTGCGTCCCTGGAATCTCCACCATAAGATTAAATAAATCACCGTCTTCTAAATTGCAGCTTCCCGTGCAACGCTACGCTTACTTAAAAGCCTGAACAGTACCTGTCCTTTTTGGCTGATTACTTTGTTTCTCTTTCCTCCCCAGACATTCTCTGCTCCTGTTGGGGGTTGTGCTCCCCTATGATGTTTATCTATTGTTTAATTGATAACTGCATACTGAGCTCCTTTTACTTCTGAAAGAGACATGTTTGTTTGAAGTGTTTGAATAAAGTTGCTGTCTCTACAATCTCCTGTGTTTCTGTGCAATTCGGTGACCCAAGCATGACACCCTGCAGCACTGTCCCTGGGATTGAGCCGTTGCACTAAGATTAGCCTGCAAACATCAGCGCTTACCTCTGTGTGCTTGCATGCAGCCAGTTCAAACACAGTTGGTTCAGTGATTCACTGAGTTTCATCCATGGCGTCAGTTGCACTTTGTACATATTGTTCCAGTAGTTTTTTAAATAGTTTTTAAAGTTCATTAGCAGTGCGTAAAATGATCAGTATTGCAGTAATTTTGATGCTCTTTGCATGAAAAAAAATGTGTTCCATTAAAATTTCGCTTTTTTTTTTTTTTTTTGTTAATTGTGACGTTTACTTAAAGTGCAGCAAAAACGTATTTGGCGTCGAGGGATGCATTAACCCCCAAGTATGTGGCAGTTTAAGGGTTAAAGCCCCAAGATGTCACTGAAACAAGCTGCACCGTCTAAGGCTTCTGGCAATGAAAACGCGCTTGTATGAATTACAGTACATATAGTGGTAACATTGATATTTTACATTCTAGCACTGCGGGAGACATAGCAGTACAGTATACAGGTTTACCTTTACATTCTTTATTTTTAGGTAATGTATTAAGCGGAGTTTGAAATGAAAGTGTTTTGGGGGCATATTTAGGGTTTAAACTATGAAAATAGGCATTTTTTTAACCACATCCAAAATTTGCAGTTTTTCACAATTCTCCGGTGCTCTAGGAACATAACCCTTATGAATTTTGGGGGTGTACTGTATAGTGTGAAGTAAAAAAATCCTATTCTTTAGGGGTAGTCATTAATAAGCTATTAATTTTCTTTAAATCTGTAGATTCCTCTTCTAAAGAGTTTGTCAGAGTATTCCCTACTTTTTACAATTCCATCAAAGCCATCACATACACTTCCAGAAAAGACATTTAAATACCAATAGGTTTCCAAACAATGCAACCAATTAAATTATCTTTCAAACATTTCAACTGCTTTTGGGACAATTAAAAATTTCAGATTATCACTATACATGTTTTTGGAAATCATATGTTTTTTTAACACAATCACAACTTTGCCAGTCTTTGAATACATTTTTATTTACTGGCTAACTATATTTTAACCTTTTAAATAAAGGATCTTCTTAGAAAGTGAAATAAAAATGACTTATGGTTTCAGTGGTCATTTTTAATGGCCTTAGGAGAAACAAAACATGCAATTTTTTATTTTCATGAAAAATACACGATTTTCAAATGTCTGTAGTAATTATCTTCCATGGATAAATGGAGCAAAAATGCATACCTTGAGAGTATTCACTGCATGAAACAACCTGCTGTGGACTGAAGATAGGAGTCTGGGTGTTGTTTGTCAAAATTCGTATACGTGCCTCTAGCATGCCCACAGAAGCAAATGAATAGCAACTACCACAAGAAGCTGAAGAAAGAAAAACATACAGTATATTTTTAATTTTAAGTTACACACACATATCTATACATGAGCTACTTGAATATTTAAATACAGACCAAATACATTTCTCCGAAGGTTATTTACATTACAATTATGTAAAACGTTTCATAGTGGAGACAATCACAATATGCCTTACAAAATGGTGGATATGCCATAAATACATGCTTATGGGAACATCTGTCACACATCATGTTAAAACTATTTAGAGCAGCACATTAAATGATATTCTACAATATAAAGGGATAGATTCTGAAGCTAGAAAGGTAAAAAAAAAATGAGATCATATGGATAAAATATTAAATAAATTTGTTATGTAAATGTTGTTTTACATTACATAGTGTTTGCTTTTGTTGTGTTAAGTTTTCCATGCCTGGAAATGTTCATATTACAGAATTACCGTCAACACAATTTCGAATTCACGTTTGTTATTCTATTGAATTACCATTTTTCCAAAACAGTTTATTTGTGACATTAGAAAACTACAAACAGGCTCATTTCTTGTACTACAAATCATTGAAAACCACAACTTCTTTTTCCACACCTCCCAATAACATAGGAATAAATCTGCTATCTGATGAAGTAAATCTCCAGTTACATCAGAATTTTAGCCTCTTTAACAGTACCGCTCTAATCTAAGTTTTACTTACTTTTTGCCAACCCAGGGTGCAAATTGTGATTAAATGGAAATATTAACCTATGTTAATAGGTATAATAATATAATGTTAAAATTATCCTTTTAAGGAAAAAGAAAACAAAAATGTCAAAGAAACATTGGAAAAAAATATATAAATGACATGGCATCAGATTAGTAGAAACCATATCATGCTGGCTTTCCAGCCTGATAGTAAATCTTTACTGAATTTCCTGGTACTAACCTGGGTGCATTAGGTACGCAGTTTATTAAGTCATTTACATTAAGTCATAAGTCTATTTATAATTGTACGTTTGACATAAATTAAGGATGGGATGAAATAACTGAATATACAAATACTTGATTTGTAAAAAAGGTACTTGGGCAAACAATGAGAAAAAAAATACATATAGTATCTGAATGGTATTTTTGACAGACTACATACACTGCACAACTCAACCAACACACTGCATGTCCAATAGCAACATTAACCATTGTGATGTCATGAGCTTGCTGGTCAGTTGAGATCAGAAAACAAATGAAGACGTTTTCTACATATAAACCAGTTCCTGATCATACTGCTAGCTTTTTAACCACAAAGTGAAAGAAACCTTGGTGTGTTCTTCAATTTTTGTGCTCTCCTCCTCAGAAGTGGGTCAAAAACAAGATACAGCGTTAATATTCTTAATATTGACCTAATATTCTTTTTTTCCCTTAAATTAGTGAAGCTACCTTTAAAAGGAGCACAAGAAGATAAAACATGAAATAAAAAATCAGTCCTCATTTTAGCAGACAATGAGCTTTCTAATTTAGAAATGGGGCTTGAAGATCAAGTGACACCCAAGGGTATGGGGAACACTGCAGGGCCAATTGGTCCAGCCCTTCAGCAAGAAACAGGCTTGCAGGACCAGGCAAAAAGACAATTTCACATACTATGAGAAGCAATACTTTTTCCATATATGTACTGTAAGTAAATTGGACATATTATTAAAAAAAATAAATAAAACAATGCTTTAGAAGACATAGTAGGGGTTGTTATAAATATATAAATAATAAGTTCAATTACTGAAAAAAAAAAAATATTTTGGCCCTTAACAAAGAAATGCCACTATACTTTAATAAGAGTGCACAATAGTAGGAGCATGAAATTGCATAGACGGAGATTAATCTATGTGTTCTGCAAATAAAATGATTGTTTGCCCATTGTATTGAGGCAGCTATTCGACAGGATATTTCTGACAATTTGTGTCAAGCAGTCTAACTAGTTTAATGGCACTTTTTTAATCAACAGTGCAATGCATAAAGACCACAAAAAGATTTGTCTATTGATTTATCTTTATCACACTGAAAAATGTTATGCTGCAGAGATGGAGGATGACAGTATTTTCAATGATGTGCTCTAGCATATAATCAAAACTTAAAGGTAACATTTTTGTTCTTTTTTTTTAATGAAGTAAATCAACCTTTGAAAAGTTTGGTAAGGTTATAGAAAACTATATTTTACATTCTATTATCACAGCAGCAATGGGGACAGTTACATGCACAGTGTGGGAGGTGATGACTACATTGCAAAAAAGACATTACTTTTCAGTGTGGGGACAGACAACTTGCTGAAAAGGAAACAAAGTGTGAGTGTTGTCTGATCAAGTAAATCAGCGTGGGGGTTGTTTCCCTTTCAAAATTCTGAGAGAAAAAAAAAATACATGTTGTCATGGGTAGGAGTGCCCATCACTTTCCTTTAAAAACCACAAAACCTCACCAGAAAGTCAATGAGTTTCAGAGGAATCTGCAAGCGGTTTTTGATCGGACAAATCAGCACAGCAGGAGTTCCTTCCTTCAAAGTTTTGAGGAGAAAACAAGGCATGACAGGTACTTAGTACAGGGTATTTTCAATGACATTCTCTGTGGCAAATATAAAGGGAATACAAATTTCTAAACATTAAGTATACTTAATTTTTTGTAATAATTACAATGAAACCCATGAACTAATTTTATAGATAACTTCAGTTGTACAGAGGCAGCACAAAATGTTTTAATAATTTTTCTGGCAGGGTACATTTAAGCATGCAAGAGTTTTCCACAAACCACATGCAGTGCAGTAATGGGTTCTAACTTTAAGTATTCTTTATCCAGAAGGAAGACATGCATCATTTGATGAACCATAACCAACAAAAATATACTGATATAGCTAATGCGTAAGAGTGTGGCATAACCATGGGCTGAATTTAGACTAGAATGCTTGAGAAAGCAGAAATAAAAAGTTCTTAGTAAAATTATTCTATTATTATTATTTATTACAGTTTTATTATGAGTGGGCATTCAAAACAAGTATCATTTACCCAGTAACATCCACTGAGCATGACAGAAACATGTATTTTCTTTTTGTTTGCTTTATTGTTTCATTGGTACTCAGAACTGAATATCAATTAAACAATGACTTGCTTACGTCCCTAATCAATAAGTCAGGGGAGAAAATACAATTACAAATGGGCTTCAAACCTTTTCAATACATGACATGCTAATAATAAAATAGCCTCCTTTTTCTTCTATACTGAGACCATACAAAACTGTATCTTTTTATTTATAAATAACAAATTATTTTTTGTTTCAGTAAGTGAATGGCAAAGATGTACAATCTGGTTTACCTACAAAGAAAAAAATAGAAAAGAAAACAAGACGATATTTTAAATTAATTTGTGACACTCTCTATCCTCTCTGACCCCATAAAGTGCATTAATTTATGTTATGGTTTTTCTGTATAATCTCATTCTGATAGTCGAATCAGCATTACGAATATAATTAATCTGCTATCATTTACTTGGTTGTAGCCTGCTTTTTAAATGCTCAAATATGTATTTAATAAAAACCAGGCATAATAAACAGTGAACACTATAATTAATACAAGAGTGGCTTAGTGTTATATAAGATGGTGCTGAACCACAGGTAAAGAACCACTGGTTCATATCCCAGTCCCACCTCATTGTGGATGTGGAGTTTGCACATTTTCCATGTCTGCAAAAGTTTTCTTCTACATACACACTAGATTCCCTTCCAAATGCTGAAACATGAGAAGGTTGTACTGGCTGGTAGATTAAAACTAACTCTGTGTGACTGCAAAAGTGGGTATATACATGAGAGGGCCATGTCCAAGGCTGTCCCCTAATTGATGCCCAGTTAAACTGGGATAAGATCCAGCGTCCAATATGGATAACCCAATGGGGGTGGGTCTTGGCAGCAATGGAAAGAAGTCAGATTACAGAATACAGATAAAATGACTTGCAGACTGAGGCAAGTGCAACAATCTGTCTCTTCATGTGGACAGAATGAAAGAAATTGTTGGCTTCAGGAAAGACCATGTTTTTCACACCCCTATTCTCTGTGGTGGGATAGGTCAAGAGCTCCAAATTCCTTGGTGTGTACCTGGCAGCTGACCTTAATTGGTCACTTAACATGACCTCCACAGCCAGGGCGCCGTAGTGTTTTTACTTCCTTAGCTACCAAAGGAAGGCAAGCCTACCTCTCTCCACTTTAACCACATTCTATAGGTGTGGTATAGCAGGTTCACAGCTCAGATTAAGAAAGTCCAGTCTTTTTAAATAGATAATCGCCGCACTTGCGGCTTAAAGAGGGGGCATGGCAGTGTGGCTGGAGCGATTCCAAGGTGCATCCGTGATTGAAGCCGGGAGCTGCTAATCACCACACCTGAGCCACGTCCCTGAGAGAACGATAAAAGACTGGACAGCGAAAGGGCAGAATTGGGGTAGTGCAAAAGAATGGACGAGCCAGCTAGCTGAGTAAAAGGAAGTTCAGCGTGGTCAAAGTACCAGATAATGTGAGCAATCTGCCCCAAAAAGGGATGGATCGTGCCCACTGACTATGTGGAGGAGTCCACCCTAGGGATCTGATGGATGACCACGTGTGCAAAAAGGAAGATGGGAGGACAACGGACCCTAAGAGTTGTAGCAGACGCCGGCGGAGGCAGCTAAGACGGGGGGTTGGTGAAGAGAGGACCGCGGCAACTGAAGGCTTTTTGGCTGAGCAAACCTTAGGAGAGCTGAAGAGACTGGGAAGGAGCTGTGTCTGGCTGGTGTAGCCCCAATGTCTGCTGCTGTTTTAGACTTTTTGGGATTTTATCTTTTTTTTTTTAAATTTGGACATCTGAGTACAGTACTGCACTAATTTATTTGAACACTTTTGGTTTTAATAAAAGCACTTTTGCGCTTTTTTGCATCATCCCCTTGCTTTGTTGTTTCTTCACTGTCCAGCTCATCCAGTGACATTACCGACAGTGTTGGGTTCAAGAGCACCCCAAAAGCCAGATGGGAGCATGGAGCAGAACCCGCATCGTCACAATAGGGTGCTATCAAGAGGGTTTGGACCAAACGAATCACCATCTGGTTTGGGAACTACAGTGTCTCTGACTGTAAGGCACACAGCAGAAAAAAATAATCAGGACCTCTCTGCCCACTATTAAAGAGAGCTTTTGCATAGTAATAAAAACAAACAATAACCATAACTGATAAAAAAACAGCATTAGTAAAAAATGTACTGCATATAAATAACATACGAGCAGATCTGAAGGCCGGAGGACAGTACCGAGTACGGAGTCTGGACAGCCAAGTGGTAGAAGCTGTTGTAGAACCTTGCAGAGCTGGTTTGGATGCTACAGTACTTTTTGCCAGACAGAAGTGGGGCAAAGAGGCTGTGGGAGGGAGTGATCCTTTATAACGCTATAGGCTTATTGGAGAAGCCAGAGAATTTTAAGATTATACTTTATATTAAAAAAACACTCCTATGCAATCCTGTTCAATGTGCAAGAACAATAATGCAAAAATACATAATAAAGTTACACGTTATAAAATATTTAAGAATTAGATGTGTCAAAAATTAAATCTCCAAACTTTTCCTTTGTTTTCTGGACAGCTGCCATCCAATAATGCAATCCTGGAAAGTGACTGGGGGCCTGAGAAGTGGAGAAGTGCACTGGTACAGATTTTTTAAGAATAAGGGTGATGTGCAGAACTATAGTAACTACAGAGAGATAAAATTGATCAGCCACAGCATGTAGTTATGGGAAAGAATAGTGGAAGCTCGGTTAAGAACGAAAGTGATGATTAGTGAGCAACAGTATGGTTTCCTGCCAAGAAAGAGTACCACAGATGCAGTGTTGATGGAGATGTATAGAAAAGGCCAGAGGAGTTGGAAACAGCACCACATATGCGCTGTTTGCTCTTGGGTTGATGCAGAAATTTAGAGAAGGCCAGAAGGAGATGCATTTCGTCTTTGTGGATATGGAGAAAGCATATGACAGGGAGCCTCGAGAGGAGTTGTGGTATTGTATGAGGAAGTCGGGAGTGGCAGAGAAGTATGTAAGAGGACATGTACAAGGGAAGTGTGACAGTGGTAAGGTCTGTGGTAGGAGTGACGGATGCATTCAACATGGAGGTGGGATTACATAAGGGATCGGCTCTGAGCCCTTTCTTATTTCCAATGGTGATGGACAGGGTTACAGATGAGATTAGACAGAAGTCCCCTTGGACTATGATGTTTGCCGATGACATTGTGATCTGTAGCAAGAGTAGGGAGCAGGTTGAGGAGACCCTGGAGAAGTGGAGATATCCTCTAGAAAGGAAAGGAAAGAAGGTCAGTAGGGACAAGACAGAATACATGTGAGTGAATGAGAGGAAGGTCAGTAAAATTGTGAGGATGCAGGGAATAGAGTTGGCGAAGGTGGATGAATTTAAATACTTGGGATCAACAGTACAGAGTAATGGGGATTGTGGAAGAAAGGTGAAAAAGAGAGTGCAGGCAGGGTGGAATGGGTTGAGAAGAGTGTCAGGAGTAATTTGTGACAGACTGTTATAAGCAAGAGTGAAAGGGCAAGTCTACAGGACGGCAGTGAGACCAGCCCGATTACCGGGAGCCCGGGATTCCCGGACATTTTTCATTCCCGGGAATGAAACTGCTGTAATTCCCGGGGAACCATGAACGGCCAAGCTCACATATATAGCGTGTAAAAGTGTAAAAATCGTATAGTTGAAAATAATTAAGTGTCACGTTTTTTTCGCCCACGGTTTAGTTGTGTGTTTCCAATTAATTCAGTCAACAACACACCAGCAGCTGTCAGTCTCCCAGCTCCCACTAAGACGGAGCACAGTGGACTGGGAGGAGTCTGCACTCTGCTCACGAATGCCGGGACAGGGCAGACTTCAATGACGTCTGTCAGACAACAGCTTTGAACAGCAACTTGAAATTGCAATGCGTCAGTCTGCTGCATCCACATTATCCGTACCAAGAAACTTGCCATCGCAGAATGATGACAAGAAATTGGATGCATCAGTAAAAGCTGAAATGGCGGTGTTTCAGAGCAACGGCAAGCACGGGCGTTGTTTTGACAAAGTGTATCAGTATCTGATGACTGTGCCGCCTACTTCAGTGGAGGCAGAGCGTACTTTCTCAGCAGCTGGCGTACTCTGCAAGAAGGTGCGATCTCGCTTGGACGACCGAACGCTGGACACGTTGTGCTTTCTACGCTCTTATTACCGCAACTAACTAGATACATGTACTTATATGACAGCATGAAATGCTTGTGGATAAGGTTAGTCTTTTATTGGTGTCAACATATTGCAGTAGTTTTATTAAAAATAGGTGTCAGTCGTTCTAAAACTATTCACATGTGAGATGCCCGTGCACTGTGTCATCCCCAGGAGCCCGGGATTCCCGGGAATGGAATGCAGGATTCCAAAATTCCCAGGCATGGATAAATCGGTCCTGGAATGAATTCCCTAGTTTGGACATGTGCAGAGGAGAGATGCTGGGTATATTGGGAAAAGGATGTTAAAGATAGAGCTGCTAGGCAAGAGGAAAAGAAGAAGGCCTAAGAGAAGGTTTATGGATCTGGTGACAGAAGACATACAGGTGATGCGAGTGACAAAGCAAGATGTAGAGGACAGGAAGATATGCAACAAGATGATCCGCTATGGCAACCCCTAACGGAAGCAGCTAAAAGAAGAAGGAGCAATTTTACTTTAAATATTTTTTTTTATGGACAGCAAAGTTTAACTTTAGCTTTATTGAGCAATATCCTTTTCTATAGACAACAAATTTCAAATACAGTTTCAATATAATACCTGTTCAATAAAATCATACAGCAAAAACAGTGAATTTTTCATTGAACGATGTTTTATTTAACTTCATTTTTCATTTCTGCTACTGAATATTTGTAACACTTCTCTTAGATAATTAGTTCATTTTGGAATCTGTTAAGAATGAGTAATGTTTAGATTTTTTGCTAAAGATTCAGATAGATCATACTACAAAGTTAAAGGTCTAGGGACATATTTTCAATAAAATAAAACTTAGCTTTAGGAAAACTTTAACGTTAATGAATTTTCATGTAACAATATCTGCTAATGAATTAGGTGAACCATGTTAAACCAAGACAAACTAAGCATAAAGTGCAATGTATTGTTTTTTTTTATTCTCTTTAATAATTATTCATACTGTACAAACTGTATATTTCTACCTTGGCTTCATAAACATTTCTTATACAATTCTACAGACCTGGTTACTTAAATTCAATTCCCTTCTCCTTAATTTGTACTCCAGCAAGGCAAGATCATTCTGTTCCAAGAAACAGAAACATGTACTGTACATAATTGTACATAGTTGGAGCTCACAGTGGCGAAATTTGTAGAAAACAATTCTATGTGACACAGGTGACTTCTGACATAACATTGACCTTTCATCTCATTTAAAAAATAAATACCTGGCTTCAAGAAATGGCTATTTTGGTCAAATTGCATTTAAAATGTGGCAACGTACCCTTAAAATGTTCAGTTGGCTTTCATAAAAAAAAAAATCAGTTTACATTTAATTGCTTTATACATAGAATGAATAACAAATCAACATTAACACTGCATTTCTTCCAAAATGCCACAACAATGTGGAAAGGTAATGCATCATAAGTAAGAACTTAGACTGCAGCTTTACTGTTGATTCAGCCTTAAGCTGCAGGTTGGCCATGCTGTCATTCAGAGGATGATATAATGCACTCTGTAACTTGAACAAAGAATGTAAAAGGCATTTTTTAAGTAGCATGTCCCTAAAGAAAACATTCTGTGCACAGAAAATTACAACTTGGTTAACATTCACAAAAAAATAAATTGGAGATACCTTGGTTTCGGACAGGACTTATATAGTTAACTCCATTAACATTCCTCCAGTCCCAAGAGTCAGGTAAACGAGAAGTTAGTTTAGCAATGTCTGCAGACACAGTAGCAGGCTTCGGACGTCTGTAAAATTCAAAATCTCATTGGCAAAATGGATTTTATTTTGTATAATACAGTATTTAAGATATCAATCAAATAACATTGAATCTTATTCAAAAGTAGTATAGAACTTTTTGTTAAAGCTTCCATTACCACTCCACAGTGGCTTCTTTATTTTTGGAGCATTAATTGGGAAATTGTTGATCATAATTATGATGATCAGCAGGAGGGCAGAATAGTGACAGTGACATGCTTCAGAATGAAAGTAAAGAGATTGCTGTTTTGTTTTTGTCTGTGATTGACATTCTGTACTATATGTGCTGTTAAAGGTGTTCAAAATGATGAAGCTTTATACTGTATTTGAATGTGAGTATTATGCCAAAGAATTTCAAGAATCAAAAAATAAAATAAAAAATATGTCAGGAGTCAGGTGTTTAGAATTGGAAAAGGCTCAGCTACTAGGCAGGGAAAGAGATAGGTTAGTGGAAAAGAAAGAAGGAAATGGAGGTCTTAAAAAGTATTACTCCGAGTGTTCTGAAGACTAGATAGGATAAAGACTTTACTATTTTATTGTACCACTGTCCTTTGTCACACCTGGTGTATTACCCTACCCTTGTACATTATCTGTCATATATTAGAAAGCATTCTTATTCAGTACAAATGTCTTATTTGAGTTTTTTTGGGTGCGGGCATGAACAAGAGTATCCAATAAAATTCACAAAAGTTAACAACACATACTTAAAATGTGTGCAAATAACTAACTTTTACAAATTAAAAAAGTCATACATATGTAAACAAATTACATCAATCACCATTTTATTTGTCTTATTTTATGCTGCAGAATCATTACCATTTTTGCAAAAAAAAAAAAAAAACAATGTTTCCTTTTTGCATGTTACAGTCTGTTGCAGTTTAGTTGTGCTGCTGTCCACACTTTTACTCTTTACGAATGCTGATGTAGTATTAAAATTAATACTGTATACTGAAACAAAAAAATTTACATTGAAATATTACTGTGAGACACAGTTAATCAGTTAAATTGTAAAATTTTCTGGAACTAGAGATGGTACTAAAATATTGAATTAACTGTTTAACTGCCTGCTTACTATATGAATTATCATCATGAAAAGGGAACCCTTTACTTGATATCACATGTATTTCAGTAATACACCATGTTTAATTGAATTTTACAGATCAGGACCTGTTACTTTATAAGGATTATTTTTAAACAAACAGATGTAAACTGATCTTGAAAGAGAAAGAGTACAAAAAAGTAAATGAAAAATAAAAACATGCATAATCAATATTTCAAAAATACTTTATCAGCCACCACTGATATCAGCTATCACACTCGTTAAAATAATCATTCATTTCTATTGTATTTTTCTCTAAACAAAGCAAATTTAATTGGACTTCATGCTGATCTCTAACTATAGACTTCGAAAAGTAGCTGTCAGACCATACTCGCATCTACATCAGTGGAGATTTTTCATATTCAGGAATATCAAATTCATATTTCTAGTTGGTTAGCTTATTTTGTCATAAGTGGCATGGATAGCCTTCTAATGAGGAAAGAACGTCTTTTCCTTTTCAGATATGGATTCCTTTACAGCGCTTCTCTTTTAATTAACTAATCTGGCCATCATGTGGCTTTCTATTCTGAAAACTCCTGCTGACTGGAGCGCTTGGAATCTGATATATACAGTACTTCATCCAGTGTGAATTTCGGATCCTCCACACAAACAAGCTGACATAATTGAATGAAATGCAGAGAAGAGCACAATTAGTGCTTTTCTCTTGCTCCACCTGTCATGCATGGTTAGGCTTTGGGAATTTATACAGAAAAAAACCTCAGTGAAGTAGATTGTGATTCGTCCACCACCTCATAATACATATAGTAACTGTACTCAATACCGTCATGTAATGCCACCAAAAAGCAGTCTTTTATATAAACTGGAACAGTGTGAAGTCTTTAAGTGTTTCACAAAATAAATTAATGAAGAAATTAAATAGTATAGTGTAATGATCTGTGAGTGCTTCATTGTTATTTAGCAGACACACTAATCCAAAGAAAAATGGAATAACCACCACCACAAGTTATTTTTGTAATCACACAAAACATTCTTCAATGGGCTTTAACAGGCTGTTTAATTCTTCTTTTTTTGGCTGCTCCCGTTAGGGGTAGCCACAACAGATCATCTTGTTCCATATCTTCCTGTCCTCTAGATCAAAACATTTTTGTGTTTATTGATTTTTTTTATTAAACAAAAAAGCTATATATGCAAAATACTTTTTACTGATTAGCCTAAAATTATAAAGTAAAATAATAATACAGAACATAATTTGAAACTAGAGTGCTATAAGTTTAGAGTGCAACAGTTCTGGGACTAGATAAAATGTTTATGTTATGTTTACAGGGATAATACAGCTGCAATTACAGGAGGTAAGCATAGGGATAGAAAGCCTTATTTTCATAATGCTTTTCTAAAGAGGTTGGTCACAAACTTCTGTGTACACACATCTTTCAAATAAGAAACACTGCATAAACTGTAAAAAGTTAATACTTTATAAGTGCTATGTTGCTGTTATGAAGAAAGTATAAATCTGGACTTAAGTGCAATGACTTTGCAAGAGGAGTATGGGATTTTGGTGTAAAGTAAGATAGCACTAGGAAACAACCTGTATAGTGCACAGCAGGGGTCCCAAACTCCGGTCATGGAGGGCAAAATGGCTGCAGGTTTTCATTCAAACCCATTTCTTAATTAGTGATTTGTTTTTGGTCCTAATTAACTTCTTTTGAATTCATTTTATTTGACTTGCTCTTGAAGACTCAGACCCATTAATCATTTCTTTTTCCTTAATTAGCAGTCAAACAATAATAAGACACAAAATAAACCAAAACATGATCAACATTGTCAATCATACAATATCTAAAAATTAAACAAAGGTGAAGGTATCAGGAATGCTGAACTGCTCAGGTCCTCAAAACATTTTAACGGTGCTCTTAGAAAAAAGAAAATTATCAATTTTGGAAATGTATGCTGTTGCGCAATGAGAGCAGCAACAAGCCATGGAATTAAAGAACGGGTTTAACTAACAACAAGAATCAGAGCATAATTAAGCAATTGGTCAGAGTGAAACTGGTTGGAGTTTGAGGCTCTGACTTAGTTGGTCTTCTGTTGTTTCACTCACTTTACATTTCATTTCTCTTTGGGTGCTAAGGAAAGAAATGAAGTAATTCTGAGGAACGATGAAGAAATTCAGGGGAACAAATCTTAAAGAACAAGTCAATTAAAATTAATTCGAAATAAGTTAATCAGCAGCAGAAAATGTGCACTAATTAAGAAAAGGGTTAGAATGAAAACCTGCAGCCACTGGGACCCTCTGGTGTAGATATCCTTGAAACACACACAGCAGAGGGGCTAACTCAAATTGTTTTAGCCAGGCTGTTTCTAATGCTCATGCACAGTTCTGATTAGATTTTCTTCACTTGTATTTGCTTCCTTCTGGTATTCACTATCCAAAGTGACTACAAAATGTAGCAAGCTTGTTTCATTCTATTTTTTTTGTTCAAATAAAATATACGAAACAGATACATAATGACTTTCTACTGTATTGGGACACAGCTTAAGACAGATGTGTGTTGCTTTCATCTTAGAAGCCGTATAATTCGTAGGCACATAGTATTCCTATTGCTCTCTGCAACAAGAAAGCTTCTTTGTATCTTAGTAGCCCAAAAACTGTCAGATTGCAGATTCATAGCAGCTCTTGGCTGGTGGTGCTGTAGAGCATATTCCCAGACTGTAACAGCCTTGTCCATGCAAATCCGTATTTCAAATGAGGCTGAAGTCATTTGTAGTATACTATATGCAATTGTTTTTGTCTGCTTTCTAACTGTTAAAGCAACAAGTTCATGGTTTCATTGGAAGTCCCATAAGGGAAATTACTTGAAACCACCAAGCTTTTTCAAGACACATTTGAAAATACTCACATGGGTATGTATTTTTAAACACTTAAATGAAAGCTATAGTTGTTGACTGTATGAATTAAATTTTCTAATGCAGACCCAACAGAAATTATAAAAGAATAAATAATTTCAACTTATGTTTGTGACATGAACTGCCAATGCTATGTAAAAAGTATATAAAGCCCAAAGCATATTCAGTATTTGTTCAACATATACTGTATGTCAATTGAAAACAGAAAACCTGTACGCACACATGCCTGGTGTAAAGCGATCTGTGAAATAGTTATTCCAAAAATAAAGAAGTTTAAAACCTAATACGCAAAACATTTTAACCATCATAGGTTTTAAAAATATTCCGATTTCCACTCACATCCTTAACATAAATAGGTAATGGTTATTAGCTCTAAAAGGAGCACAGATAGCTCCTGCCATGTAACTGTGTATTAGACTATAATTGGAAAATGAATAAAGTAAACACTGCAGAATAAGTTGGCAAATATTTGACATTTTATCGCACACTAATATAAGTGTACCAGGTCCATTCTTCTGTAATACTAATATACTGAACTAAAGGTAATGTTGCTTTTATATTTAAAAGCTTAGCTGATGTTTCCGGGATTGGAATTAGCCATTCAGTCACTATGTTGACAATATGTATGTACTGTATATGTATATACCATTTTTATGCATTCTGTACTGTTGGTGGAGTTTTACTTAAGTGAACTCGTCAAGACACTGAATACAGCAATGCATTACAATCCAAGTGGATTCCTTTTATTTCCCCATCTCCAGTATCATAGTACATTGAATATTTTTATTATACATTTTAACAAAAACCAGTAAAGGACTTTACCTTTATATTATATCTGTCTGGGATTATTTTTCTTCTACGTTTTCCCAATGCCTTGTAGTCTGACCTTTAGCACACACAAATGTGCTTAAGTATATCGATAAAAACCTTAAATTCAATTTGTGTTCTACCATGTTTATTTTATATTTGCCATCTGTGAGGCATTCTGGACAGCGATGTCATCAATTGTGCGTTACAAAAATGAACTTAATTGAACCGGAGTCACAGGTCTATAAATAGTGAAAAAAGTACCATATCTGTTTTTCTAATGTGTTTTGCATAAACAAACAAGCTTGTAGAATGACAATATTTTACTGAAATAATTTGTAAGTCTTTACTTGATATAATTATAGTATTTATTCCAAAATGATTAATTGTCCTGGATTTTAAATATATCTCTTTTTATTTTATAACACCTTTAAGATTGCCTACTATGCCAAAGAATTTCAAGGATCAAAAAAATAAAATAAAAAAGCAAAATGTAAGTATCTGTCTGTGAATTCATGAATAAAGATCTACAGTATATGAGAAACTGACAAAAGCCTAAAAAAAAGAACTAATTTTGCTTTAAAATCTTTGAATAGTACCTGGAAATATAGGATCCATGTCCTCCAGCTCGTCTGATCAGCTCCTCCCAAGAGAAAGATTCAAGCTCCTGGTAAACTGTAGCAGTCCATGATTTCTGCACGGAGTTTATTGCACTGACAAACTGTGGGTTTGTTTTAAATGGCTGCTGAAGAAGCCTGTTAAGGTTATAAAATTTTTTTTTGAAAATGTACAAATTCTCCACACTATTTTCTTTTGAAATCAGTAACAATTTTTGTCACTACTGTTATTTATAATCTCATTTCTAAATCAATATTTATATATTACATCCACTGGTAAGGTTATATTTCAGAGAATTTTGATTAATTAAGCATAACAGGAATACAAAAAATACCTTACTTTGTTTTGTACTTTTATAAATGGTACGGGATCAAACTAACAATAGTAAGGAGAACTGCAATAGTGTTGAAAAATAGGTTAATCATGCCAATAAATAAATTTCATATTTAGTAAATTAGTAACTAAGGAAATATTTTCTCTTTTACAAATATTAGTTCTAACACAGGTAATACAAACATTTTATAAATGATAGGCGATCTAATTGTTTTAGGAAAACAGCACGGTCAAAAACAACATTTTTAACCTTTATATAAAGAATTACTTATTAGCCGACAAAAATCCATTCCAGTCTATCCATATTAAAGGCAAAGCAACACAATACAATTTTATCAATCCATCCATTTTCTCAAACAGCTTAACTGACATGTGCTCAAGGTTATCCAACATGGAAGGGACAAAGTTTGCAAGGCATGCTGGTCCACTGCATACTACACCAATCAACACTCCAACACATAAAAGGTAATTTATGGTCATCATTCAATCTAACCTGCATTCAGTTCAATTACAAGAGAAAGCAGGTTCAAGTAAACAAAAGGTCTCACACATAGTGACCAGGCCAGATGCTTAGAAAATAACTGGAATAACATGCCACTAAAGAAAAAATTTTAGTAATTACAACGATCTCTGAAAGTACACTCAAAAGTAATAAAGCTGAAAACAAAAATATATTTGCTGAATACTACATTACAGCAGGATTTTTTTCTCAACAATATATAATTAATATACTGTATATAATCAAATATATTAGTTACAGGGTATTGTGATTTTTTTCCTCATGCACTTACAAATGTTTATGGTTCAGAACAGTATTTACAGAAATACTGTGTGGCAAAGAATTCAACTTCTTTCCAAGAAAACATGCCCAATTATGCCCCAGGACATCATGAACCCATCCTGGAAGAGTTTGATCACAATAGCTGATAACTTCAGAGCCTTTCTGTTCATACTGATGAAGAAAAAGAGTGAGAGAAAGTGACAAGAGAAGATTACACAATGTGCAAGACAAAATGTATAAAATATTTATTTTTATACTCGCAATCATGAACATCACTTTACTCTTAAAGGGACTACTATAAAACTATGAAGAAACAAAAGTAGCAGCAAAGCCCCTAGCTTTAAGTCTGATCTGCTTGCATGATCTCTTCCCAGAGAAGAGAGACTGGATTTGTAAATCCCACTCTGGTTCTTTATCAAAAAGATCCTTTAAGATATGTCAGTGGTCAGGTGACCCAGGAGATGCTGGAAACAAGTTACATAGAGGGAAGAGAAACAGACACAGGTGCAGAGAGACAAAAATAGAAAAAGAAGGCATTTGCTTCTGCAAAAGATATCATCTTTTAAGTATTTGTTTGTTTACAACATACTAAAACAAAAACATTTTCCTTTTCTTCTGTACAGATTTTTGTTCACATACATTTTCTTAAAAATGCTTTTTCCACTTCAGTATTGCAGAGACAAAAAAACTGGCACAAGGTACATAGTGAGGATAGAATTACGCATACACCTACATAAACTAAAAAATTTACACTCATATATCAACCAAATATGGACATGTTTTGAATGTAGAAGAAACCCGGAGAATATAGACAAATTTTTTGTCAATATGCTCTATACAAACAATGGATGAACAGAGAATCCAACACAGGCTCTTAAAGCACTGAGGCAGTAATATTAAATGTGCCAATATGTAGCCTGTGATAAGAAGATTTAATTGAAAGTATTTCTTGCAAAAATATAACCGAATACATAAAATTACCAAGTAGAAAATGTTATACATTGTTTAAATTTGTTCTGGCTTATTACAAATTTTTTGAAGGAAACATAAAATACATATCTTGAGTGTGGATCTGGACAGAAATCTGGGGTGAGCTATAAATCCTTAAGCTATATACAAAAATGGAAAGAAGTCAGCTTTATTTCAAGGAGTGGCACAGGTCTTATGGTTGAAAATTCTACATATGTTCATATTTAACATTTATGTTCATGTTCTATCATTCTTTACTTGCAAGTGTACCCCTTTATTAAGTGGTATGTTGGGCAGTGGCATCACAATAAGAGATGCCAACAGGCTGAACAAGATCAATAGAATGTATGACTCTCTAAAGGCAGCAGTAGAAAGAAGAATGTTGTTTGAGCAGCTGGCCATCATAAACAAATTTTTACACCGTCTGTATTAGATCATTTCTACTGCAGTGTTCCATGGAAAGCCATCAGGTGGTCTTTATAGACTGCTGGCATCTAACTTTACAATATACTTCAGCAGAAGTGTGTCAAAAACACTACTGGGACTTCTTTATACCAACAACAATATATCTGCACAGTGCCTCACTATCACTCTGACAGCCAAGTCAGAATTATTTTTTTTTTTATTATTATTTAATTTTCTTGCTTTATAGGCATTCTGGTATGTGTTTAGAGCAAAATGTGTATGTGTATTTATTTATTTAAAATCTGTAAAAAGCCAAAATTTTCCTCTGGGGACAAAAAAAAAGTTCTATCTACCTATCAGTATTTATATGTTAATTGTAGATAAACTACAGTATAGACATGTAAATATATTTTTAATCATTACTGTTTAGTGTTTAAAGACATAAAATACAGTATAGAGTTTTTTTTATGTATGACTGACTGCCGTTAATATATTTCTGGTGTAGGAGCCGAGGTCTCCCTAGAATCCTGCAATGCATCTTGCATTACACCATCACTTTTTGAAAGTAGGCCAGTTCCTGCTTAAAGTATCTTTTGTTGAGGTTTATATATTCTCACCATGTTTTCATGGATTCCCTGAGGGCACACATACATCCTCACACAGCCCAAAGATGTATTGTTATGTGAATGGATGTACACATAAGAAGTTTGACAGAAAAAAGGAGACTATTCCATCTATTAAGCTTGTTGGGCCATCTAAAAGCTGAATTGACTCAGTATGTCATCCATGTACATTGTGATGGATACTCAACCCTGTTCAGAGCTGGCAAATTCCTATGAGCTTTCAGTATTCATATAATTTACACTATATTGGTAATACAGAAGTAAATACAGTAGATAGAACTTTATTTGTCCCTGGTAATTCAATCCAATTAAACTAATAATGTGCAACCTGATGTTTACTAGGGATACACAATAAAAAATGCTGTTCATTCAATTTAGGTCCTCTGCATTCTATTACATCAACAGAATAAAAACTTAAAAACAATTTATTCATTATTACATAAGGTAGAGCAACTCAAATTTCAATCACCTACCAGATGTTGCTTTGTTCAGGGAACATACAAGTGTCCTAGTCATAAAAAGTCTGTGGCCAATGAGGGTGTAAGAAGGCTTGAGGGGAATTTCTGATTTGCACCAAACTTTTAGTTGATACAGAGTTTAGTTTTTGCTGTCATTTCAGGCATCCTTTTTTATTTAGAGTAAAGTACGTTATCCATCTATCAATAGTCTGTACCCAGTTATTCCAATACAAAATAATGGAGCCTGTCCTAGCACTGACAGGTACAAAGTAGGATCTAGCCGTGTATGAGGGCTGGACACGCACACACGAGGCCAATTTTGAATAGCCAATTAATTTACATTACTGTTCCTGTTACTATGACATGGAAAGAAAGCTTTCTGCAAACAGAAAACATGTAAATCCCACAAACAGAGTGACTGGCTCAGGATTTATAGCTGCTGAGGAAACAGTATTAACCACTACATGACTTCACTATCATGGTTGCATCATGTAGTTCGTTTTGATCACCTTCTGTAGCAATTCGCCACTTCTAGGAATTGGCAAACAGCTTGCTCTACAGCATATCCTCCAGAGGAAAGCAAATGTGGAAATAACTTGCTGTTGTATAAGAACAAATCAGGCAGTGAGAATAGTTTTTTTTTCTGCATTGATGCATAATTACAAAACATAATTATCATCATTCGTTTATTCACAATCATGCTAGACTTTACTTTACATGTTATTATAATATTCACTTTTGTTATTAGTGGAATTAGGAAAAAATAAATATTAATTGGTAAAGAAACCTCACAGAGAAAAAGTGGAATCGTGTATATATATATATATATATATACTGCTCAAAAGAATTAAAGGAACACTTTTTAATCAGAGTATAGCATAAAGTCAATGAAACTTATGGGATATTAATCTGGTCAGTTAAGTAGCAGAGGGGTTGTTAATCAGTTTCAGCTGCTGTGGTGTTAATGAAATTAACAACAGATGCACTAGAGGGGCAACAATGAGATGACCCCCAAAACAGGAATGGTTTAACAGGTGGAGGCCACTGACATTTTACCCTCCTCATCTTTTCTGACTGTTTCTTCACTAGTTTTGCATTTGGCTACAGTCAGTGTCACTACTGGTAGCATGAGGCTATACCTGGACCCTACAGAGGTTGCACAGGTAGTCCAACTTCTCCAGGATGGCACATCAATACGTGTCATTGCCAGAAGATTTGCTGTGTCTCCCTGCACAGTCTCAAAGGCATGGAGGAGATTCTAGGAGACAAGCAGTTACTCTAGGAGAGCTGGAGAGGGCCATAGAAGGTCCATAACCCATCAGCAGGACCAGTATCTGCTCCTTTGGGCAAGGAGGAACAGGATGAGCACTGTCAGAGCCCTACAAAATGACCTCCAGTAGGCCACTGGTGTGAATGTCTCTGACCAAACAACCAGAAAGACTTCATGAGGGTGACCCAAGGGCCCCATGTCCTCTAATGAGCCCTGAGCTCACTGCCCAGCAGCATGCAGCTCGATTGGCATTCGCCATAGAATATCAGAATTGGCAGATGCACCACTGGTGCCCTGTGCTTTTTACAGATGAGAGCAGGTTCACCCTGAGCACGTGACAGAAGTGAAAGGGTCTGGAGAAGCCATGGAGAACATTATGCTGCCTGTAACATCATTCAGCATGAGCAGTTTGGTGGTGGGTTAATGATTGTCTGGGGAGGCATATCCATGGAGGGTCACACAGACCGCTACAGGCTTGACAAAGGCACCTTGGCTGCCATTGGGTATCAGGATGAAATCCTTGGACCCATTGTCAGACCCTATGCTGGTACAGTGGCTCCTGGTGCACGGCAATTCCTGGCCTCATGTGGTGAGAGTATGCAGGCAGTTCCTGGAGGATGAAGGAATTGATACCATTGACTGGCCACCACACTTTCCTGACCTAAATCCAATAGAACACTTCTGGGACATTATGTTTTGGTCCATCCAATGCCACCAGGTTGCACCTCAGACTGTCCAGGAGCTCAGTGATGCCCTGGCCCAGATCTGGGAGGCGATCCCCCAAAACACCATCAGTCATCTCATTAGAAGCATGCACCGATGTTGTCAGGCATGTATACAAGAACACAGGGGCCATACAAAGTGCTGCGTACAATTTTGAGTTGCTGCAATTAAATTTGGCAAAATGGACTAGCCTGCCACATAATTTTTTCACTCTGATTTTTGGGGCGTCTTTGAATTCAGGGCTCTGTAGGTTGATCATTTTCATTTCCATCAAACGATGTGGCATCCTTTCGTTCCTAACACATTACCCAGTCTATATCAGTATAGATATCCAGGAGGATTTCTTTTTCCCATTGAGATCTGATGTGTTTTCAAAGTGTTCCTTTAATGTTTTTGAGCAGTTTATTTTGTTAACACTGAAGCTCAAAAAAGAATGGACCAAATTTTATGAAGTTTTGTGGACATTAATCTTATGAAGGCAACTCAAACAGCCAATACATAGCTAGGAAATTGTCAAAAATATTGCAAGGCTTTGTAAATTTGGGTTCAGTCTTTCAAATGTCAAAAATTTCAAATAAAGGAATTACAGTAACTAAACTCTTATTAAAAAGAAACTTTAATATTTTATACGGTTATTAAAATTACACAGATATTTATTTATACTTTATATTTATATTAAATATTTTATTTATAAAAAAAAAAAAAATCCTACTTTACGTTTTAAACCGAGCGCCTTTAATTTGGGTGCCAGCTGTGTGACAAAGGGTTCAAATTCTACTCCTACTACTGTATAAATTTTAACATCTTAAATGAAACAATGAGTAAAGGAATGAGTACAAAATTCACACTGTCAATCAAATGTTCAAATTTAGAAATAAACATTAAACTAAAGTATTTCATACATCAGTTGCATACAAAACAGTTTTAATAGCTTTGCCTTTAAAGCAGATGAACATTGTTTATACATTAAATAATACAGTATATGTTTATAAATGATATGAACCAATATTAACTAAGGAAAAGCCATAAAAATAGACTACTATCCTACACAAAGCTTATAAAGATGTAAGACTACAAATGTAATCCCCATTAAAAAGAGAATAAAAATGACATCATATCACTAACTTAAACAGATAATTATAACAGTAAGTGGAAATGGTTTGTTTAGGCTGAATCTGCTCTCTACCACTTTGAACAATTGCTTATACAGTAACTAATTTCTTATTTTCTAAAAGATAAAAGGCATAGTGAAATAGTATGTACAAAGGAATATCATGCCACTACAGATTATAGTTTAGAAAATGAAGTACCTTGAAAAATCCAAACCACTTATAACCTGATAAAACCACCTCAAACCCTTGGTTGTAAATCAATGTGAAGAAGCCTAAATTTCCCAAATCATCTGATGCCGCATCAGGTTTTTCCAGATGAACTGTTATAGTTTTTACAGATGGACCTATAAAAATGAAGGGAGATGTTGTTATTATTAAGGTAAAGAAGATAACAACATGCAGCTACATGCTACTGAACTATTAAGCTTATTTTTTTTGGGAGCACAATGGCTCCTCTTTTTACGGTAGAGGGACAACAGCTGAAGAGGGCCTTACAACCATGTAATAACAATTAGCTGGTTAGAATATAAATGACTACAAAGAGGGTGGTTAAGAAAATAGATGAATATTAAGATTTTATTCATATGTTTACTGTGTTACACTGTTGCTCTGCCAGAGTGTGGGTTGACATGATAGCATTGTAGAGTTGCTGCAGAATTGTCAGCAGTATATCCATGATGCAAATTTTCTATTCCACCACATCCAAAAGGTGCTCTATTGGATTCAGATATGGTGACTGTAGGGGCCATTTGAGTACAATGAACTCATGATCCTCATGTTCAAGAAACCAGTTTGAGATGATGTCAGTTTTGTGACTTGGCATGTTATCTGCTGGAAGTAGTCATCAGAAGATGGGTACACTGCGGTCATAAATCAATGGACATGGTCAGCAAACGATGCTCAGGTAGACTGTGGCATTTAAACGATGCTTAATTGGTACTAATGGGCCCAAGTGTCAAGAAAATATCCCTCACACCATTAAACCACCACAAGCCTGAACAGTTGATACAAGGCAGGACGGATCTATGCATTCGTGTTGTTGACGCCAAATTCAGAAATTACCATCTGAATATTGCAGCAGAAATTGAGACTCAACAGACCAGGCAACATTTTTCCAATCTTCTAATTTTCCAGTTTTGGTCAGCCTGTGCAAATTGTAGCCTCAGGTGCCTGCTCTTCAAGAATGGCACCCAGTGTATTCTTCTGCTTCTATGGCTCATCTGCTTCAATGTTCGACATGCTGGGTGTTCAGAGATGTTCTTCTGCATACCCCGGTTGTAACAAGTGGTTATTTGAGTACTGTTGCCTTTCTATCAGCTCGAACCATTTTAGCCATTCTTCTCTGACTTCTGGCATCAACAAGGCATTCCCCAACAACTGCTGCTCAATGGATATTTTCCCTTTTTTGGACTATTCTTTGTAAACTCTAGAGATGCTTGTGTGTGAAAATCCCAGTAGATTACCAGTTTCTGAAATACTCAGACCAGACCGTCTGGCACCAACAGTCATGTCATTCTCAGAGTCACTGAAATCACCTTTCTTCCCAATTTTGATGCTTGGTTTTGCTGCCAAGTGATTAGCTGGTTAGATATTTGCTTTCACAAGCAGTTAAACAGGTGTTGCTAATAAAGTGGCCGGTGAGTGTATATATCTTACACTATCATGTCCGGAAAAAAATAGAACTAAAAAAAATTAAACATTAAAAATACAATTGGCTTACTGACTGTAAAACCATTTAAAACAGAATCTTGCAGCCACAGTGTTCCCATAGGCATGAACTTGACAACCACCACTCAATGCATATTTAAGATGTGAAAACACTATATTATTTGCTACAAATGATTACAATGGAAACTGGCTAAAATCCAAGAATTATGTTCTTTAGTTTAGAATACTATGATAAATTACTGATGTTTTTAGTACTAGGGTGTTGTACCGTGTTAGCCATTATGAAAGTGGTGAAAAGTCAAGCAAAATTATACCTTTTATTGGCTAACTAAAAAGATTACAATATGCAAGCTGTCGAGGCAACTTAGTCCCCTTCTTCAGGCAAGATGTAATGTTTAGGAAATTGTTGTAAATTCTGGTTGTTTTCATGTTGTACTATTTTAAAGATATTTTGAAATGCCAAAACCATACAATGTGTCTTCTTCCACAATTATTTACTGGTTTCAAATTCCACCACATTGCATTTAGATCAAAAATGCTACTTAAACAAAAAATCATTTTTATATGTACTGTAAGAGCTGATTAAAATTCTTTTAAAAAGTAAATAACTTGACAACTATTTAAAATATGCCTATAAAATTTCTTGGTCAAGAAAAATATTACTGGTAAACTAATGACTAATGGAAACAGAAAGTAAATCATATTTCACATCATAAGCAGATCACAAGGTTATATTAGACTAAAATATTGAACCAGAACAAAATAATCATCACCTCCCATGAGAACAATTAAAAAAAAAAAAAAAAGAATGGTAAACATTTCTAAAATACCTTATCTCTATAATGAAAATACATCTATGCACTAATATTCTTGTAGTTATTGTACCAAAGTGTCTTTTTATTAGAGTGGCATTTACATCATAGATGCATTTTAAAAAGTATGTTCAAGTCAAGTGATTCTGAAATTGCATAGCAGAACATTTTGTAACTACTGTAGCTCATAATCCATCGCAAACATCTGTGATTATGAATTTCAGTAAAACAAACACCAAACATTCAAATATTGACAAAACCATCAGAACCACGGATACAAAGATGGTAAGTGTCACAGAGCAAGTTTATGTCATTTTTTTATTTGAGAGTGGATCCTTGATCAGGTCTTCTGATTTTGTTGTTGTCTGTTTTAATGTTAGTTCAATATTTTGCCAGTGCTATAGTACAGTGGTTAGCACTGCTGCTTTGCAGCTCCTGAATTCCAGTAAAGGAAATGCCTGTGTGTAGTTTGCACTGTCTTTTGGTTGTTACTTTGCTCCAGTTGTATTCATCTGATCTTGCTCCCTGTGACTTCTTTTTGTTTATGATATCAACATTGAAATTAAAGGGTGTCATGGAAGAAATGCCATAAAAATTGAAAGCGGTACTAGAGACAGTAACAAAAGAGGACTACAGGAAATGTGAACAGGAACAGGAGAGCACTATGACAAGTATATTATATCTGGAAGAGGGTATTTTGATGGTGACTAAAATGGAATTTCTGAAAATTTTAAGTTTTTTTTTTTTTAAACAGTTACAAGACTTTTTGCCAATCCATATGCCTTATGTCATTTGTTGCCATTGTAAACCATGGCTCCCAAAACATTGGCCAAGCAACAATGTCCACCAAAAATACTGAATTAATCTTTTGAGCCTAATCATTAGTGCAGCTGTTAATAATTTCATGGTCTGCTTGTGATTCTGCTTCTAGTTTGTAAACTTTCCATTACTGGAGAACAACCAATCAGAATTGGTAAATGGTGATAATAATGGGACTGAAGTTGACCTGTAACAAACATTAACAGAGAGCTAATAATATGATTGGCTTAACTCTAAAAATGTGAATAACCTTTCACCAACAGAAGGTGGTGAATAGAACCTCAATGTTATGTAATTCAGAGATGATAAAAATAGAATGGCAAAAGAGGGCCATTGGGTAGGTATGGCTAGAGCCTTAGTAACCTTGCTACAGTAGATGGCAGAACAAAACCTCTGCTTGTATGGGAAGACAGGGGTATTCTGGCCATTTCTGGATTAGCTGCTATTAGCCAGAGATTTAAAAAAATCTTCTAGTCAAACACTAATTAAAACTAAAAAGAGGATGAGGAGGAGGATGACAATGATCCAACTGGGAGCAGAGAAAGTTGGGCAAAACTGTGTAAGATATGTTGAAAACTTGGATTAAAGAAAATATTCAATGTTTTGTGGCAATATGTATAAGGCCCCCTACCACATAGATGGAGGTGCAGTGAAGGTCTAGTATCATCTATACCAGGGCTATTCAATTAGGGACAGACATTCAAACCAAGAAATTTAGCTAGGCCAGACATTTTCATCGGCCGGTAAGTAGCAGGTAATTAAAATGTTTAAATCAACACAAATTAAAGTATTTAAAAACATGTTTGTTCATTGTTTCCCTTTTAAATTTGGTAACATCAGCACATCCTGAAAACACCAGAAGTGATTCTACTCTGTTGGGCCCTTGGGCAAGGCCCTTAACCTGCAATTCCTTCGTCCTGGGCATGATATTAATCTGCATCCAGCCCTGCAAGCAGGCCATTCAACTTGCAGGGAAAACCTGGTGGTTGGTGGCAGGATTGGCACGCCAGCCACCATAAAAAACTCACACTGTTACATTGTGGTGCTGAGGTGTCACCTACCATACTCGGGTTCTAATCCAGGTGGTTCATCATGTCGTGGGTATATTAACGGGTTGTAATCAGAGTACACTCCCAACCTCACTCTGACACATGCATATCAAAAATGTATATAAAAAAACAAGCAAAAAAAGCTATAACTGAACAGAATCTGAGATAGTAGAAATATTTTTTATTCCACTTTTGAAATAAAAAAAAACCATTCAGCTCCCGTCTGACTCAAGCACATCTCAAAGTGCAGAAAATCAAAAACTGCACAGTATTAGCAGTAACATTTGTTTCCCTTTTGAAATATGAAATCCTCTCCCAATTTAAAGGGGTGGTTGTGACAGGCAAGGGATTTTTTTTTTCATTGAACTTAAACTATTTTATTCATATGGTTATAATCACTTATATAGGACAGAGTTTAAATTTGAGTTCTAAAACAAAGCCTTTCCCATGGAAATTGTTCTTTATTTCCCACAAATAAATTACCCGAATTAATGTTTAAGAGCAAGGCACCACATATGACATTAAAGTGGATATGAACATTTATTTTAATGATTTGTCTTTAAAATGTCTTTGTACTGAGTTCTTATGTATCAAGTAATGAATTATTAATTACAATCATTTTTTACTAAATCTTATTTTCTTTGGTGATAAGCTCCTGTTGAAGAATTTATTGGTAACAGAACATCTTCTGCACATACCAAAATCACTGAGCTAACTAATGAAGTTGCATTTTTTAAATCATTTAAACAAAAAGTTTACTGTAAATCACATAGCAGTCCAGTAATATGACAGCAATATACTTGCAACCTTAAAACGTAGACTTCATCACACTGCTGTGCATGACAAAACAACAGGCAGGCAACTGCAAGTATATGTTTACTAATGAACAGGCTGGCATTTTGCATTAGGTATGCGTTAAATCAAAAGAGAAACGGCATGCAAAGGTGCATGAACACACGGAGATCGGTGACAATCACACCTTAGTGTGCCTGTGTGAAATCAGAAGTGACAACTGAATTCCACAGGGCACAGATATCCTTATAGCAGGGAAGGAATTTCAAATGTTTTGCATGCCTATCTTTTGTTCTGGTGACCTGTTGTGTCAAGTTTCAATGATTTAATTCACCACTGGTGAACTAAGTAGAAATGATAATCACTAGAGCCTATTTTTGATCGCATTTGCAGTTGTTTTAGTTGCAGCCTGGAGACCTGCGGGGACCACAGGCCGGGCCATTCAGAGGTTGCTTCTGGGCCGCATGTGGCCCGGGGGTCGCCATATGTATTTGTACAGTAATCCCTCGCCATATCGCGCTTCGACTTTCGCGGCTTCACTCCATCGTGGATTTTAAATGTAAGCATATCTAAATATATATCACAGATTTTTCGCTATTTCGCGGATTTCTGCGGACAATGGGTTTTTTAATTTATGGTACATGCTTCCTCAGTTTGTTTGCCCAGTTGATTTCATGCAAGGGACGCTATTGGCGGATGGCTGAGAAGCTACCCAATCAGAGCACGTATTACATATTAAATAAAACTCCTCAATGATATGCTTCCCGCGCGCTGCTTCACACGCTTAAAAGCTCTAACAGCCCATATTGATTTTTCATTGTTTGCTTTTCTCTGTGTCTCACTCTCTCTGAGAAATGCAGGCAGATACTTATCCATCATGCAATACCATCAGGGAGACGTATGATTAGCCCCATTATCTGCTCCTGACGGAGGGGGTGTGAGCAGAGGGGCTGTTTGCACAGTGGCTGTTGGCTTAGAAGATATGGGCGCCTGTAAAAAAAAATGCTGAAAGGCAACCTTCACATTGATACCTTTATTGCGCCACTTTATCGCGGTGCTTGCATACTTTAAAGCGCAATAGCCCTATTGATTTTTGATTGTTTACTTTACGCTCTCTCTGACGTTCTCTGCTCCTGACGGCACACCTTGAAGAGGAAGATATGTTTGCATTCTTTTAATTGTGAGAAAGAACTGTCATCTCTGTCTTGTCATGGAGCACAGTTTAAACTTTTGACTAAAGGGTGTTACTTTATGTCTAGAGGGCTCTAATAATGTTAAAAAATGTATTTAGAAAGTCGTAAACAGGTTTTCAATGCTCTAACTGCAAAAATATTACATTTACAAATAAAGAATCCTACTTCTTGGAAATCCATTTATCTGTCTGAAGCGGATCAACCGCTATAAACGAGGGTTTACTGTATAACTGTGCGGAGAATATTTATAAACAGTGTGGGAGAGTTTCTAAGAGCTTAAAATATATAAAAATAACCATACAAACATATGGTCTCTACTTCGCGGATTTTCACCTATCGCGGGGGGTTGTGGAACGCAACCCCCGCGATCGAGGAGGGATTACTGTATAGTCCTGATCTGAACTATATAATGTATGTGTACGAAATATAAATTTACATAGTCATGTGTACAGGACTTTTTTTTCTTTCTTAAATATAAGGCATACAGGTGCCGGTCATAAAATTAGAATATCATGACAAAGTTGATTTATTTCAATAATTCCATTCAAAAAGTGAAACTTGTATATTAGATTCATTCATTACACACAGACTGATGTATTTCAAATGTTTATTTCTTTTAATTTTGATGATTATAACTGACAACTAATGAAACTATTCACACTTTTCCCACATTTTGTTATATTACAGCCTTATTCCAAAATGGATTAAATTAATTTTTTTCCTCAGAATTCTACACACAACACCCCATAATAACAACATGAAAAAAGGTTTTTGCAAATTTATTTTTCGCCCATTCCTCTTTGCAGCACCTCTCAAGCTCCAACTGGTTGGATGGGAAGCGTCGGTGCACAGCTATTTTAAGATCTCTCCAAAGATGTTCAATCGGATTCAACTCTGGGCTCTGGTTGGGCCACTCAAGGACATTCACAGAGTTGTCCTGAAGCCACTCCTTTGATATCTTGGCTGTGTGCTTAGGGTCGTTGTCCTGCTGAAAGATGAACCGTCGCGCCAGTCTGAGGTCAAGAGTGCTCTGGAGCAGGTATTCATCCAGGATGTCTCTGTACATTGCTGCAGTCATCTTTCCCTTTAACTTGACTAGTCTCCCAGTTCCTGCTGCTGAAAAACATCCCCACAGCATGATGCTGCCACCACCATGCTTCACTGTAGGGATGGTATTGGCCTGGTGATGAGCAGTGCCTGGTTTTCTCCAAACGTGACGCCTGGCATTCACACCAAAGAGTTCAATCTTTGTCTCATCAGACCAGAGAATTTTGTTTCTCATGATCTGCGAGTCCTTCAGGTGCCTTTTGGCAAACTCCAGCCGGGGTGCCATTTGCCTTTTACTAAGGAGTGGCTTCCATCTGGCCACGCTACCATACAGGCCTGATTGGTGGATTGCTGTAGAAAAGGTTGTCCTTCTGGAAGGTTCTCCTCTCTCCACAGAGGACCTCTGGAGCTCTGACAGAGTGACCATCGGGTTCTTGGTCACCTCCCTGACTAAGGCCCTTCTCCCCCAATCGTTCAGTTTAGAGGGCCGGCCAGCTCTAGGAAGAGTCCTGGTAGCTTCTTCCACTTACGGATGATGGAGGCCACTGTGCTCATTGGGACCTTCAAAGCACCAGAAATTTTTCTGTAACCTTTCCCAGATTTGTGCCTCGAGACAATCCTGTCTCGGAAGTCTACAGACTTATCGTTTGTCTTCATGCTTGGTTTGTGCTCTGACATGAACTGGCAACTGTGGGACCTTATATAGACAGAAGTGTGCCTTTCCAAATCATGTCCAATCAACTGAATTTACCACAGGTGGACTCTAATTAAGCTGCAGAAACATCTCAAGGATGATCAGGGGAAACAGGATGCACTTGAGCTCAATTTTGAGTTTCTTGGCAAAGGCTGTGAATATTTATGTATATGTGCTTTCTCAATTTTTTTTATTTTTAATAAATTTGCAAAACCTCAAGTAAACTTTTTTCACGTTGTCATTATGGGGTGTTGTGTGTAGAATTCTGAGGAAAAAAATTAATTTAATCTATTTTGGAATAAGGCTGTAACATAAAATGTGGAAAAAGTGATGTGCTGTGAATACTTTCTGGATGCACTGTGTGTATATATATATATATATTTTTTTTTTACAAACATGCGTATGTGTACTCTTTATATATCAGCATACAGATCAGATAAAGAAGATTTTTTGCACACACACAATTTTGTAGAATGTGAATTCAAGAGAGTGGGTGCCGAAAAACTGAAAAAACATCTTCAAATGGTCATCTACCAAGCATTTGGGATAGAAAAAAATTCAGCTTCAGAATATATAAGATGACTCATAGGCTTACACAACATACATTAAGCACAATAAACAGGTATTCTGGGATTTTACAATTTAAAACTTTGTATAGGTTTAAAAAACCAAGACAAAAAGTCAGTGTAGCTGAGCCAAATGGTACATGTTTAGAGACAAAACAGAATAAAGCCAATGTCGCATTACGTGGCTTCTATAGATTTACACAACTGAAAATTGCTTAAAAAAAAAAAAAAAAAATCTTTTAACGTGACATGGACTTAAGACGCACTTGATTCTTCATGTATCAGACCACAAGTGAAATTAATTAATCCAAATTACAGTAATCCCTCCTCGATCGCGGGAGGTTGCGTTCCAGAACCCCCCGCGATAGATGAACCACGAAGTAGAAACCATATGTTTGTATGGTTATTTTTATATATTTTAAGCCCTTATAAACTCTCCCACACTGTTAACATAATTAGAGCCCTCTAGACATGAAATAACACCCTTTAGTCAAAAGTTTAAACTGTGCTACATGACAAGACAGAGATGACAGTCTTTCTCATAATTAAAAGAATGCAAACATATCTTCCTCTTCAAAGAATGCATGTCAGGAGCAGAGAATGTCAGAGAGAGAGAGCGTGCGACAGAAAAGCAAACAATCAGAAAATCAATACGTGCTTTTAAGTATGCTGAAGCACCGCGATAAAGCGGCATTTTTTAGAGGAGCGTCCGTATCTTCTAAGCAAACAGCCTCTGTGCAAACAGCCCCTCTGCTCACACCCCCTCCGTCAGGCGCAGAGAATGTCAGAGAGGGTGAGAGAGAGAAAAAGCAAACAATCAAGCACCGCGCGGGAAGCATATCTTATATCATTGAGGAGTTTTAGTTAATATGTAATACATGCTCTGATTGGGTAGCTTCTAAGCCATCCGCCAATAGCGTCCCTTGCATGAAATCAACTGGGCAAACAAACTGAGAAAGCATGTACCATAAATTAAAAGACCCACTGTCCACAGAAATCCGCGAACCAGCGAAAAATCTGTAATTTATATTTAGATATGCTTACATTTAAAATCCGCAATAGAGTGAAGCCACGAAAGTCGAAGCGCGATATAGCGAGGGATTACTGTACACGTAATAAAGTGTTTAATACTGTATTACTCCCTCCAAGATACAAGCTGAATTGGATTTTGAAGTCTCTTTTAGTTATTAATTAATTTTGGTATTAGTACAGGCAGAAAAAAAATAAAAGAAGATAATCATTGTTTAATTTGTCTTAAAGAAATAGACAATACAGTGCATAACTAGTTTAACTTCAATATAAAAAAGCAGCAGAAGAATTAATTTTATTATTTGTTAAAGGGCTGTATAGGTACTAAATGACTTGGTCTTGTAAATAAGACCTACATATGCACGATGGGTTACATTAAAAGTTTATCTGTGTTATGCCTGCACTAACTTTAAAATAAAATAGCCTGCTTTTTCACCTGACCATGACTTCAGGACAAATAGTTGTATAGATGAAGTGAAAACATCTGATGTGAGTGTTTAGTTTCAAAATGACAATTACACTTCAGCTGGTAATTATTGGTCTGGTTAAAATACAGGAAAGGAATTAATGATTGGTATTTGTACAGTAATTATAAAACTGTAAATATGAATTTTATTTTAAAATAAAAGTTTTTAAATAAATATTCTCAGACTAAATATGTTTCAGTCTTGGTTAAGTATGAGGACTTGTGTGCCTTAATCATTCTTAAAGCTACAATGTCTGGAACTGTGTGTTCCTAATAAGAGTTACTGAAAGCAAATTAATCTAAAAAGGGTCCAGAGAAAAAAATACCAACAATTTGGCCCTCATGAATGTTCTAATTAAATCTAAGAGAACATTGCCCAGAACATGAATACCCAGCTCTGCAAGTAAGCCTGAAAGAGGTGACTGCTAATAGGCCCATGACATCTGGTGAGATTCAGCCTGAAAAAAATTACATGGGTCCATGATGTGGGCTCAATGCCAGAATGGCAATGAGTGATTGCCAGGCATAATACCAGTAGGGTGACAGGCAAGAGTGGGATATACCAGGCACACAAGACCTTAGCAATAGAGACTGGCCTTTGAAATGTGGAACGTAATTTAATAGACGGGGAAGGAGCCAAAACTCAGCCAATTGGTTGAAAAACAGGCTAGATATGGTCAGTCCCACCTCTACGCATAGCATTGGTTTGAAGCCAAAACTCTTGAGTAAAGGTGGTCTCTATTATATTCTGGAGGAGATCCTAGACAGGTGTGAGATTATTCAAAATCCCCTGGCTGGGTGCCATACACTTGCAGCTTAAGCAGGACTTCTAGGTGAAGAAAGAAAAACTGACATTTATTTGCATGTATCCTTGTATAATATTCATAGTACGCATCCTTTTAAGAGCAACAAGTTTCAACACTGAAAAGGGTACCATGCACTGACTCTAGTCAACATTCACCTGGGAACAATGGAAATAGCTGGAGGGTTTTGACTGGCAATATGCCAGACCTATATCAAAAGTGGTGAACTGTTACTGGATTTCTGTCAAAATATAAATGCCATGTTCAAACACAATGTTGCACATAATGTTATATTGAATATAACTCAGCAAAACACATCAAAGTCAAAGGGGAAGGACAAAATGAACTAGATTTGAATGGATTATAATAGTGCAATCATGTTTAAAGTGTCCCTGAGGGCTAGGGAAACATCTACCAAGTATACTGGACCTATCATTGTGGCCAAAAGGGTGACTTAAGTTGTGCAGCAGTACTGCCAACCCCTGTACTACCATGACTCTGTAAGATCAAAGAAGAAAGAACAAAGAGATGTGCAATCATATATTTTGTCAAAACAATGCCGAAATCATAGTCAAAAGTCAGAAAAAAATGTGTAGGTCTTTTAAAGGCAAAAATTTGAAGTGTTTTGTCATGATTGAAGCCTCTGGCTTGTTCTATTTTTTGAAGCTGCAATTAAGGGTCTCCAAGTTTTGTTGATGCTTCCTCTTTTTCTTCTATCAAAAGCACAGAAATGGCTTGTAAATATAAATAAATCTTTTGTTATTATTTTATAGAGTGTTGTGGGATGTGTGGGGAATCAGGCTCCTTCAAGGTTTATCATCTCCACATGGCTAATTATGCATGTATGGGGCATGCACCTCCCTCTCTTATACTGATGTAGAACTCGAAGATCGAATTGCACATTTGAGATAACTCATTATTTTTGTTGTATTTGTTTCATAAAATTTAAATTTTGAGAACCTGCATTATTTACTTATCTATAATGTCTGTAATGAAAATTTTCAGCATTATATACCCAGGGGGCAGTCCCATCCAATGCTGGCTGTTACATCTCTGGGGGATGTTATGCTGGCCTCGCTAAAGTACTGTTGGCCACTGGGGAAAAAGTTTTCCTAAACTGGCTGAATTATCAGTAAATAATTCGACAAACAAGAATACAGTGTATTCACTGCGAATAACACATTGGCAAAATTCACTAATCAACGTTAGTAGGTAGATGACCAAAGGACTGGACCAGGATTTATTCTAAATTGCTTAATCTGATTCAGGATAGCTAAGATTTGGAGTCTACCGTAGTAGAACTGTGCAGAAGTCAAGAACCAAGCTGGAATAATTTATATTCATTTTGTAACTCTTAATAATGAGCAAGATGGGCACCATTTTTCATTTTGCTTGCAATTATACATGCATAGGGCATACACCACCTTTATGTCTCACATCCTGGAAGTCTCTTTAGAAAAAAGTGTCAGCCAAGTAAGAAAACTTTAGTATGGCATAGTGATTTAGGATAATAATGTCAAATTCTGAGGTTGTGGGTTCAAATACCACTAACAGACACTGTGTGACCATAAGCAAGTACCTTCACCTGCCTGTTCTCCAGCTAGAAAAACCAAAAGTAACACAACTCAAATATTGTAAGTTGCTTTGAATAAAGGAGTCAACCAGATAATTAATTTACATTTTGCTTGAACCACAATCCATAATGAGAACAAACTGCTATAAAATAGATGCCGAAATAAACACCACACTAAGGCAGTTAGTGTACGACAAGAGATAATCACATTTATTTTTTTACTACTTTTCTATACTATTGGTATGAAGCAGCATGGTTTGTGTGTTGCCAAAACTGTACAGAGAAATGTTCAGTACTAAGACACACGGTGTCTCTCCTATGGTCCCTAGCATTCCTATAAATATGTCAATCTGTGGCAGTTATTTATAGTAATGGTTAGCTTTGTTATCTGCTATAGTGTAACTATGAGCAAAGCCCTGAAAATGTTTGTTTTTGGGTTTTTTGCAGGAGAGGTAAAAGTGAGACTCACAAAATCAACATGCTGGGTGTAATGTCAGAATACTATCACATTAAAAATTCACAGGAAACCTAAGCAGTGATTACTGAAACACGAATGAAGGAGAGAGTCGAAGGCTACAAAAGACACTTCATTAGTCTGTGCTACTGATTTAAAGTAGGGTTTTCAAGTTCAGTCCTGGGGCACCCATGTGGCTGCAGAATTACATCCCACAAGCTTGTACTTATATGCAAGCCGTCATTTCCCAACTTCTATGTTTTATCTTGCTACTTCAGAAATTATCAATTGATTATGCTAAATGGATGAAGCAAGCATTTATGTATGGTAGATGGGAATGCATTTGTTCTTTTTATCACGCAATTTAATTGCTTTTGCTATTTTGTTTTGTAAATGTTCAAGGTTATTTAAGCCATTATTTGCTAATAAGTACAAAAGTGGATGCCACATAAGTAGCTGCTGCCCCATTAACATTCAGCATCATTTACAAGTGTATCAAATCTACGATTCATTTGTCATTATTTGGATACAATTAAGTGAACAAATGCCAGAAATTGAGGTAATTAAAAAGAAAATGACAAACAGAATAAAGCATTTAATGCTATAACCAAAAAAATGTATTACTTAAATGTAAATCTCACAGTACTACACTTTACAGAATGCAAAATAATAAAGGTAAAAAGAAAACAAACTTTTAAAATCAAAGTTAAAACTGACTCACTGTTCGTAAAGTTGGTTGGGTCGAAATCCTGCAGTCAAAGTGTCAGCTTCAGGCCGTAACTTGAAAACCTCTGATTTAGAGTATAAATGCTGGTGAAGTACAACTGTTCGCCAAGTTCGGTGAACTACTTACTTGTGTGCCTTACCAATATGAAATTTGTGTGCAAATTATACGAAACACCCTGAAAGTGTTAAATTATGGATGCAGCTAATAATGCGAAACATTATACGAAAGCGAGTTCATATTCATATAATTAAAGACGATTTTAAAGTGTAACTTTATGCAGTGTATATATAACCATTTTAATATTAAAACACGTGCGATATTCATATATTAACATTAAAGCTAAATGACCTAACAAAAGTTACAGTAACAACGTGCTTTCTTCTGCGTAGATGCTCAAGAAATCTTTTAGCTTTAAATATATATTTTTAAGCTCACTTACCCATCTTGGAGCAGTCGACCGTTCGGTCTTGCCCTCCCTTTGCCACCTGGAATACCCAGGTACCCAGCAGTTGTTCGTAAGAGCAGTTGGCGGGTGTATCACAAACCGCCCTGTGTGCCCCCCACGTAAGGGCACAAAGTAAGAATGTTGCCACCTTCATCCTTGTGGTCAGCAAATATAAATGACAATGTCAAAGTCTACACGGTGAAATTACAATCCTTAAGACGTGGTTTTCCGTTAAAGTAATCGGAAAGTGGACACTAACAGAAACGTTACTGCACTTCCTCAAGTTTTCAAGTATAGTTCCTTGAAACGACACCTGACTGCGTGCAGTCACGTGATCCGCTCACGCGCTCTTTGGGAGTTTCCGTTGCTCGTCTTTAAAAAGTAGGCGTACAAAAATGAAACAGAAAGACAGAGAGTCGTACCATTACATTTATCATCTATAAATATATGACTTGAAATGGATCATTATCTATTATCTGTTAAAGTATCTGTTGTATTCCTCCCCAAATGTGCTAAAGGGGATTTGCGAGTGTGATGATGTTATGAGATCTGTTGGCATTTAGAAATACATTTAAGTGAGGCCAGCTGTCAGTGAGAGAAGAAAACATTTATACATAAGATAGAAATGTTGAAAGTTGCAAACAGAATTTTTAGAGAACATCCTTTCATATATTATATGACTCCCGTAATCCAGTTTGCGTCCCCGTGTCCAGCGTCTACTTCAGCCACATCGGGCACAACGAAGAAGCCGACATTGAGCAAGACTCATGGCTTACACAAGTATAGCAACCCTCATAGGGGATAAGCAAATTGTAACGTGGTAGAATGAAGGAGCGTAGCTAAGTAGTGCAAAGATTATCACCGCTGACTAACAGCCTTATGAGGCTGGGTTCAAATCCTAGCCTAGACACTGCGTACATGCAATTTAAACACTTTTGTACACAAAATCTCTGTGGAGATTTTCCTACCACATCATAAAGACGTGCATGTTCGGCTAATTTGTAACTTTAAGATGGCTTAGTCTGCGGTATGTTAGTGATAGTGCTCAGTGATGAACTGATACTGCGTCTACCTGCAACAATTTGACCGATGTTGCTAGGAGAGACTCTGTCCTTCCACATCAATACACATTGTCTTCTTTTTTGTTGTTATGATGAGAAAACCTCATAACATAACAGACAATCCCACCATGCAGTTTTGCCTGACTGATCACCTTTCAGTCACTCCTAAGCAGCCACAGCCCAGGAATCACTTTCTTATTACATTACTAATCTACATTGACAAATACACGGAATGTATTCTGTCCCATCACCCCAACTGCTCATATTTATTGAAAATAAATTTCTTGTTTCTTGGGGTCTTGAAATGTTGCTGACAAATGCACTGAAAAAAGCATATAATGAACAAATAAAATAAGTGTAGTCAAAACCTAAAATGCTAAAAAAAAGTTGATTTTTTTACTGATTATCTAAATCCAAGCTTCATATGCACAGTTTTCTACAAGCAAGCACTGCACACCATGTTTTAAACTTTTTATCTACAGTATACATCAAAGGTTTTACTTACAAATGGCAATTTTTTTTATCTCTTTTACCCAACAGTAATAAAATGTCAGATATGGTTTCCGTACTAAGTCTTTCAAAGTCACTTTTGCATGTATATTAAATGGCTGAACTTCAGCAATAAGGAAGTTCATACATCCAGGACTCAGAAATAAATTTTTGTTTGCCAAATATATATAAAACTTATGCCAAAACACTCTACAGGGTTCACGCATCACTATTCATGACCAGGTAAAAATGTCTACACAAAATACAGCATAATACAGTTCTGTCAATCATTTATTCCACTTAGTCAGTGAGCCTTCGACCTTTGCTCCAGAATTAATAAGAGATCTGGTACAGAGAATTTTTAAAGATCAGGTTGGGATTATTTGTAGGGGGTCTCCAAAAATCACATCCTAAACCAGGAATGCCTGCAGAAGACAGGGAATAGTTTAGTGATTAGTCCTGCGGCCCACTTAAAGGAGTGCCCATTGGATGACCAAGCACCTCTGTACAACTGATCCCCTACTTTAAATGAAAACGATTTGCTATCCAGCCCTACTCTTGCACTGCCTCCATTTAAATAGCTTGATCCTGTAGCTTTATCCAAGGACCTTTTTTTAGCCAGGAGGACTTCTGGTGGCATCAGTCAGTCACCCATGTTTCTTTTGGTGCTCATCTACTGTACATGAACTGGCCCACTAAGGAAACGTTTGCTCAAAATGTCTTTGGTTATTATTTTACTTGGTGCTTTACAAGGCAGGCAAACCATCATAAAATATTGTAATAGATATGCTCAGTTGCTATACTTGTAATATTAGCTGTATAGCTGCAATGTAATTAGATGGAAGTCACTGCCCTTATGATAAGAGAATACATCAGGGAGTGTATGAATTCCCAAGTTTACACATCTGAAAGACAGAATGACATAGCACGAATAGGCAAGTTTGTTTAAGATCAACCACTGCTTACTGAATATTTGTACAGAATGGAGTGGCTTGCTTATTGGAATCACGCAGAACGATTCATGCCTGTTTAAATTCTTACCCGTATATCAGTTACATATGTTTTTCAAAGTTGCAGGCAATATCAAAAGCATGTCAAATTATAAAAATTGTGGATTGAAGTGAAACTGAAAGTACAACTGCAAGGGCCAGTGCTGTCAAAAAAGAATTATGTAACCAAAGTAATCTTATACTGTACATACAGTATTTTGTGCAAAAAGTTTTTTTTCTGTTTCAGGATTACACTGTAAAGGTTTAGGAATCTATACTTATATATAAACACTGCACTCGCATGTTAAATTAAGCTTCCAGGACTATCCCAAATTCATTAATAAAATTTAAAAAAATATGTATTCCATCTTTGTAGCCATCAGCACCTCATTTTATTCAGTAGGATATCCAGCAACATGTGCTATAATGTAATCAAATCACATTACTAGTGTGCAGTGTCCTAGTATATAGTCATTAATTGCTTCAATTCCCTTTCAGTCCACCAATCCTGATGAGAACTGTGGTGCCAATGTGCTGATTTGGACAGACCGGGCTTTCCCATCAACAACTTACTCTGACTCCTCCAGTGGAATTTGTAGATACTTCCAGGCCATTTTAAAGAAAAAATTCTTTCTAAGCACCACCAGGGGTTGTTCCACATTTTCCCTTACTTTAGCTGGACCTGGTATACTATGAACATTAATATTCTCTGATCATCATTTCTGATCATCTCAGATCAAATTTCTCAGTAAGAGTCACAGCAGCAGCAAGCCAAACAGGTCAGCCCGGGTTTCCATGTTACCAGCCACAGACTCAATCTCTTCCTGCAGAATTCCCATTCCCTAAATTCTGCCACAGTGTTTCCATCTTGATCTGGAGGATCGACTGTATTCCAAAGGTTCTCATAAAATGCCATGCTTCTCACTCCATCACAGATTGTCAGCCCTGTGACCTTATGAAGAAACTTAATTTATGCTGCTTATACTTGCAGCTTTCAGTCATTATCTACAGTTTATGACCATAGGAAAAGACAGAAATGTAGATCAACTGGTAAACTCATAAAATCCCACAGAACAGCTACCAACACTCCAATTCACTTGCCTAAGATGGCTGAATGCTCTGAACAGCTGTTTGATTCATATGTGCAACCAACATTCAAAGTTTTCCTCTTGTCCACTGGAGAAAATTCTAGTTGCACAGCCCTCAGTATCTCCACACCCGCCTGAAACCATAGTAGGAGAGAGACCACTCCTTAGCAAGAAGTTAATTTATTTTATTAATATAAATGTTTGTAATGATCCGTTGGAAAGACATGCTTTACAAAATACATTACCATAGATGATGCACTGAAAACATTAATGGTGAGTTCATACATACATACACATACATACATACATACATACATATATATATATATATATATACACATACATATCTTCATATCTACATATCTATATACATACCTACATATACACATATATATATACAGTACATACCTATCTACATCATATATACACACACATACATACATACACACACACAAATTATATATATGTATGTATGTGTGTGTGTGTGTGTATATATATATATATATATATATATATGTAGATAGGGTGTGTGTGTGTATATATATTGTGGTGTTTATTCTTCCCCAAAGAAGACAGCACAAACAAAAACAAGGTTTTGGGGACCGTCCCCATATATTGTCATCCAGACAATAAAGAATGTAAATGATTCAGAGTTTCCAAAAGTAAAACAGTGAACAACTTTCTTTGACAAAATGGCGGCTTTATACAGAACAGGATTATGGTACAGGAAATGGTTGGCAGGAAGTGACGTTGGAAACAGGAACCGGAAACAACGCATCATGATTGGACGGAAGTGAGGTGGATTGATGGAGCCGGAAGTGACATCATCATGGTTGGCGGAAGTGACGTCGTCACGCCATTTTGGAACCTGGAAGTGGAGGAACTATTTTTCTTCAGGTGTTCTGTTGACCAAAAGAGATTTGGGTAAGTACCACGTGATAACCCTCTATCTCGCGATGTTTCACTCACCTTTAGGCTCTTTGACTGCCTCCTAATCGCACATGTGTGACATGACCCCCCCCTCAGCCCAGACCCATCGGGTCGGGCGACCTGCACCGAGAGGTCGTGGACACGAGAGAGAGCATCTGCGTTGGCTTGCAAGGAACCTCTACGATAAATGACACTGAAACGATAAGGTTGAAGATCCAAAAACCACCTAGTGATGCGAGGGTTAGACTCCCGATGAAGGGACATCCACTGTAAAGCAGCATGATCCGTCACCAGAGTAAACTCACGCCCCAATAGGTAGTACCTCAAAGACGTGACAGCCCACTTAATCGCCAAGGCTTCTCGCCCACCGCAGCATACTTGGTCTCCGGTCCAGCAGTTTCCGCTCAGGTACATAACAGGGTGTTCAGCACCATCAACGCATTGGCTCAGCACGGCACCCAAACCTGTGGCGATCGTCGGTCTGGAGGATGAAAGGAACAGAAAAATCAGGAGAACTTAAAACAGGTGCTGAAGTAAGGGCCAATTTTAAGTCACTGAATGCTTTATCAACCGAAATGTCCCATACCACTTTTAAAGGTGCGCTTTCCTTGTTAAATCAGATAAGGGCAGCTATTTCTGAGAAATGCGTACAAAACGCGATAGTAACCTGCCAATCCCAAAATGCTTGAACTTGCCTCTTATTCATCGGACGGGCCAATTCAAAATGGCATCAATTTTAGAACATTGTGGTTTAACAACACCCTCCTACTAGGTAGCCTAAATATTTGGCTTCTCTTAACCCAAAAAAACATTTCTTCGGATTAATTCGAAGACCAGCAGACGCTAGCGTGGAGAGTATTGTTTGAACCTGCCATACATGATCCTTCCACGTGCTGGAATAAATGACAACATCATCTAGGTAGGCAGCACTATATGAATTGTGGGGCCGTAGCAGTGTGTCTACCAGACGTTGGAAGGTAGCTGGTGCCCCGTGCAAGCCAAAAGGAAGGACCCTGTATTGCCAATGTCCACTGGGAGTACTAAAAGCGGCTTTTTCTTTGGCGGAGTCCGTTAAGGGAATTTGCCAATACCCTTTGGTCATGTCAAGAGTAGTTAGGAATTGAGCGTTCCCTAACCGATCAAGTAAATCATCTACTCGCGCATGGGATACGATCAAATTTAGAGACCTGATTAAGTCGACGAAAGTCATTACAGAACCTCCACGACCCATCAGGTTTAGAAACTAAGACAATTGGACTAGACCAAGGGCTATAGCTCCTCAATAACCCCAATTCCAGCATTCGCCTAATTTCCAACTCTACTTCCGCTTTGCCTCGGGAGCCTATAAGGTCTCTCTCTGACAATCACTCCAGGGTCAGTAATAATGTCGTGAACAATCAGCGCAGTACGTCCAGGTAACTCGTCCACAACTTTAGGGACAGACAAGATAGCCGCCTCGAGATCTTGTCGTTGTTTAAATGTCAAATCGGGCCAAAATTAAGGTGGGCACATGACATAAAAAGAGAACGAGGCTGATTGGACGAGGGATCAGGTCCCTGTCCTTCCATGGTTTCAGCAAATTAATATGATACACTCGTTCAGTCGGTCGCCGATTAGGTTGTTTAACCAAATAATCAACGAGACCTTTTCTTTCTTTAATTTCATAAGGGCCTTGCCAATGTGCTAACAACTTTGAATGAGAAGTTGGGACAAGCACCATTACACGATCACCCGGGACAAATTCTCGAATGGTGGTGTTTCGTTATAATAACGGGACTGCGCTGCTTGTGCCTTTTCCAAATTTTCTTTTAGAATAGGTCTGATTTTCTCTAATCTATCGCGTAATTGCGCGATATATTCAAGAATATTTGAAGTAGGGAGGACCTCCTCTTCCCATCCTTCTTTAACATATCCAAAAGCCCCCTGGGTTGTCTTCCATATAATAATTCAAAAGGAGAGAAACCAGTGGAGGTCTGAGGGACTTCCCGATAAGCAAACAAAACGAGAGGAAGCAACTGATCCCAGTTTCTTCCATCCTCGTTAACTACCTTGCGTAACATCTGTTTTAAAGTTTGATTAAACGCTCCACCAACCCGTCAGTTTGGGGATGATAGACAGACGTTTTCAGATGTTTTATTCGAGTAATTTGGCTACTTCCCTGAACGTCTCCGAAGTGAAAGGAGTCCCTTGGTCCGTTAAAACCTCTTTGGGGATCCCAACACGGGCGAATATCCCTACTAATTCCCGTGCGATGTTTTTCGATTAGCTGAGCGCAACGGAACAGCTTCCGGAAACGAGTGGCATAATCTACCAGCACCAAAATATATTTAAAACCTTTTAACGAGGGTTCCAATGGTCCTACGAGATCGACACCGACTCGTTCAAAAGGGATATCAATAAGGGGAAGGGGAACGAGAGGAGCTCGCGTCCTTCTTGGAATCTGGCGAAGTTGACACTCCGGACATGAAGTGCAAAATCGCCGGACCTCCTCGTTAATTCCCGGCCAATAGAATCGGAGTTTTATTCTCTCTAATGTTTTTTCGGAGCCTAAGTGGGCTCCTAGAAGGTGAGCGTGTGCTAATTCACACATCTTTCAAAAGTGCGTGGAATCAACAACAGCGCGCACTTCTCCCTCATGTTCTGCCACTCTATATAATAATTGTTTTAAGTACAAAGAACGCATCGGTGGCATGGGATCCAGGGTTGTATAACCCTCGGTAGATACTATTGCATTCCTAATATTTTTTAAGGAATCATCGGTCCATTGTTCTCTTTTAAAAGACGATGGTGTTAATAGAAATTGGGCAGTTAAGTCTTGTATTGGGTCTTGTGCGACCTCAAGGGGTGTGGTTTCAGTCACCACGCCCTCTACGTTAACTGTACTAGTTCCCGCAGAGGTCGATGGGACATCAATTCCTTCGCATTGGGTACCCGTATGGGTCCGTGCTACTGTGGGACATGGCGTGGAGGCAGTCGGAGCAGTATTCTCCATTACTAAGCCTAAATGTTTTTTAGGTACAGTTACGTTATTACCGCTGGTAATTTTATTCCAGTCTCTACCCAGTATAACTGGAAAAGGGGATCCGGTAATACAGCCATGGCCATGCTCGTAAGGTGATGATTTACCGATACCACACATCTGGCAGTTTTATAATACCGGATATCCCCATGAATACATTTTAGACTAGTTTTTATTCTAGTCCACTGTTGCGGTAAAACGAAACGGGTAGCAACAATGGAAATGTTACTCCCGGAATCAAACATTGCTCTTACCTTCCTGCCATTTATAATAACTGCACCTGTATATGGAAGAGATAAAGGATTAGTCACAGTGGCACAATACCCTTCTCCCTTAACTAATGAGCAATCCATGGGCTCAAAGGAACAGTTGGGGGACAGATGTCCAATCTCCCCACACTTGAAACAGCGGGGAAGATTAGCACCTCTGTCCCGTTTACGGACGGCAGGCTCGGGAGCTTGTCGGGTGGGCTCAGGAGCTGCCCCACGTGCCTGTTGGGTTCGACGTGAGAACCGTTCTGATTTCCCTGATTTGCAAGCCGCCCAGTGGCGCTCTGTGATTTGTATTAAGGTGTCCATGTCCTCGAAGTTTTGTTTGCGGACTTGCTGGGCGATATGGTCAGGGAGGGCATGCACAAAGGTTTCACACGCTATAAGCTCGGCCATCTTGTGCGAATTATTAATGTCGGGCCGTAGCCAGCGACATACTTTCCCCAGGCTTCAAAGCCCTGGGTTCTTATCGGTCTCTCCGGATCGAACTGCCACTCCCTCCATTCTCTCGCCTGCTGTTCCGCAGATACGCCGTAGCGCTTGAACACCTCCTTCTTTAGAGCGTCATAATCAGCAGCCTGCTCCTCAGTTAGATCATAATAGGCTCTCTGCGCCGTCCTTCAGGTAGGGAGCCAGTAGGTACGCCCATTCCGACCTCGCCATGCGTTCCGCTTAGCGCACGCTCAAGATCAAAAAATATGTTTCTATATCGTCCGACTCCGTGAGTGTAGTTATGGCAATAGGAGGTGGCCGAGCGACCTCCGTCCGTACTCCTGCAGCAGCAGCACGAGCGCTGGCTTCTGCTACTTGGGTCCTTGTTTCGCCCATCTGTAATTTCAGGGTTTGAAGATCGCCCATGATGGTGTTGAGAACGGTATTCAGGTCCTGTTCCTCCGACATCTTGAAGCAGACGAAAAACAATCCTAGCCGACTACGCCAATTGTGGTGTTTATTCTTCCCCAAAGAAGACAGCACAAACAAAACAAGGTTTTGGGGACCGTCCCCATATATTGTCATCCAGACAATAAAGAATGTAAATGATTCAGAGTTTCCAAAAGTAAAACAGTGAACAACTTTCTTTGACAAAATGGCGGCTTTATACAGAACAGGATTATGGTACAGGAAATGGTTGGCAGGAAGTGACGTTGGAAACAGGAACCGGAAACAACGTCATCATGATTGGACGGAAGTGAGGTGGATTGATGGAGCCGGAAGTGACATCATCATGGTTGGCCGGAAGTGACGTCGTCACGCCATTTTGGAACCTGGAAGTGGAGGAACTATTTTTCTTCAGGTGTTCTGTTGACCAAAAGAGATTTGGGTAAGTACCACGTGATAACCCTCTATCTCGCGATGTTTCACTCACCTTTAGGCTCTTTGACTGCCTCCTAATCGCACATGTGTGACAATATATATATATACACATACATACATATATACACATACATATACTTGTGTGTATGTTTGTATGTGTCTATATGTGTGTGTATAGCTTTGGTCACTGAGTGCAAGGGAAAAATAATAAAATATAGTGTATAAGTTATTAAACAGTAAAACGATAACGTTTCAAGAAGTACAGGTACATTGAGCACTACTGGAGTGGTTGCGGGTAAACTACATTTTAAAGACGGTGTAACACAACAGGTAAGTAACTAACAGCAGCTAAAATGTATATGGATCATCTCTCGGTAGTAGATCGCTTTTGAAAGGCGCTACACGACGGCTGTGGTATAGAAATTACATTTTCTATGTGAACGTTCAAATTTGTGCCTCTGGTAATGTGCCTTACCGGCATTTAAAGAAAATTAGTTTTGTGTCCTCTGCAGTGTTAAGAGAGAAAGGCTTTGGTTTGGCATAAAAGGAAAAAGGTGTAAAGAAAGGAAAGTTGCCTTTTTCTTTTATATAGTATAGAGAGATGTGTTCGCTGACGTTATGATCGCCTTTTGGGGACAGTCGCGGTGGGTCTTGTGTAGACTGGTGAAACATCCCCGCCATTAATCGGCTGTGATGGCACTGTCAGTCCTGCACTCGTGTGTGTGAATTCATAATCCGAGTTTAGGACCTCATAATCGTATACGTGCAAAAGAAAGTGTGAATCACCTTAATATTATTTTGCCGTGGTGTAGAAAAGGGGTCCTGTGTTTGCACTTGTCTGGGCTATAGCGCAGGGGGAGGATGAAAAAAATTAAAAGTGCTCACTTTAACTTAAAGCAGAAGTGCAGTCAGCGTCTCAAAGGCCGGCACAGCTATGCACGCGCGCTGGCTGCTCGACTTTTGCTGTGCAGGAGACCCCAGTTTTTGCAGACACGCTCATGATATCAAAAGTCTCAGCTCTTTGGAGGTAATTCATATATTATATATATAGCAAAATACCCGCCCGAAGCGGAGAAGTAGTGTGTTAAAGAAGTAATGAAAAAGAAAAGGAAACATTTTAATAATAACGTAACATGATTGACATTGTCATGAGTGTTGCTGTCATATATATGCCTGCCTAAATAAGTCACGCTTTGCTCTTACTTTATTTACCGTTCATTTAATCATGGCTAATGGCGGAAAAATTATAAAATGGAAGGAGGATGGCTTTACCAAAACAATTATTGATTGCGAACCGATTATTCATAAAGCTTGAATTGGTGATCTGTTTTTCTGTGTTAACCTCATATTTTTTCATACTTCTTCTCAAACTAAGGTGGTGCAAGGGTAAAATGAATCGGGATGCACTGATCAGTGTAATCGGTGTACCAGGAAATCATGCATTGACAAAAGCTCCCCTTTGCTTGTAATGCAAAGTGTGATTAAATGCATTATTTTTTAACGCGTTATGGAGCACATGCATCAAAGCTTCTCAGCTGTGCTTGTGCTAAGAAAAGGAAAGATTTTAAAAATAACGTAACACGATTGTCAATGTAACCTTTTGTAAGTAGTGCCTGGAGGATTCAGTGTGGAGAAACTCTAGAGAGAGCCTGTGTATTAACTTGTGGATTTTTCTGTGAGTATTTGGTGGCAGTCTGACGAAGTTGCTTCGGAAGACGGCGTTAGCCACGGAGCTCAACTCAGAGTGAAATGGATGAATGGGCGGGGAGATGATGACGTGACTCCCCCACCCGCCTTAACTGTCAATCCCCCACAAACACAGTCTCTCGGAATTTGCATAAGCACACCCTTCACCTACAATTTTAACTTAGTTACAAAGTGATCAAAACTCTCGTTTATATCCTGCGTCCTCTCATTAAACTTGTATCCCGCATTACCTGTGGGCATGTGAAACGCCAGCGGTAGCCTGTCTATGAACTTAATTTAAAGTTTAGGTTTACACCGTGCTTTCTTTCCGAGGTAGCAGCACTCATGAATATGGTATTATATGTCACTCGCTCGCTTCTTATTGTTTCGCTGCCTTCTCAATTATATAATGCATGTTTTCTTAAGCGCTTTTGGAGGTCTTCCTGGTTTTCTACGCACTGCGTTGACAGTCAGTTCACGTGATTACGTGGGAGGCGTGATGATGTCACACGAAACTCCGCCCCCCCACGTCATTGCAGCTCAACTCCATTACAGTTAATGGAGAAAAATACCTTCCAGTTATGACCATTAGGCATAGAATTTCGAAATGAAACCTGCCCAACTTTTGTAAGTAAGCTGTAAGGAATGAGCCTGCCAAATTTCAGCCTTCTACCTACATGGGAAGTTGGAGAATTAGTGATGAGTCAGTGAGTGAGTGAGTGAGTGAGTGAGTGAGGGCTTTGCCTTTTATTAGTATAGATATATATATATATATATATATATATTGTCAGGGATGCCAGGGGCCATGACCCGGCCGGGACGACAGGAAGGATCGGATGTGGGTCTGCACCCACCCTGGATCACGTGGGGGTTGCCTTCCGGGTTGTTTTGGGGGCCACGGGTACAGGACATGGAAGCCCTACCCTGTAGGGGCCCGTGGTCACCGCCAGGAGGCGCCCCAGTGCCTTGGGGACCTGGGAAGATTTATGACGGCGCCCGGAGAGCAGCCGGGAGGACAGCCGGCACTTCCGCCACGCTGGGGCGTGGCCAGAAGAAGATTGCCGGGAACACCTGGGGTTCATCCGGGTCCTCTATAAAAGGGGCCGTCTCCATTCATTCGAGGCTAGAGTCGGGTGGAAGGAGGACGAAGCAGGAGAGAGTGGAGGCGGCCCGAAGAAAGGCATTTGTGGCCAGGACTGTTTGGGGTTGTGCACTTTGAACTGGGTCTGAGTGACCATTATTTGGGTCTGGGTGACCAAAATACTTGTAAATATTGTGTTGAATAAACGTGTGGTGGTTTTAAACAACATGTCCGCCTGTTTGTGTCCGGGCCAGGTTCACAATATATATATAGTGATACCCAAGGGTGTTTACAGCCCCCCTAACCCTGACACAAACAGGTAGGATGCACAGGTTTTGCCACACACCACACAGTTTATTGCCTTCTACAACACAAAGTAAGGTACAGAGTGCAGTCCCTTCATTGCCTCCAGTCCTTCCACCTCTCCTCCTCCTCAAGCTTTGTCCTGTTTCTCTCAACTCTGGCTGTTGACTTCTGCCGATTGGCCCCTTTTTATAGGGCACCTGGAAGGACTCAGGTGCCCAACATGCTTCTTTTGGGTGTGGCGAAAGTGTGGCCAAATAGGGCCCTGAAAGTGTCCATGCGCCCCCTGGTGGTGGCCACGGGCCCCAGCAGGGTTGAGCTCCTATGGTCATGACCTGTGGCCCCACAGGAAACCAAGAGGGCTGCCCTCTGTTGGTCAGGGGGAGAAACTGTCCTGGAAATAGTCTCTCCCCCAGTCTTTCCATAATCATGGCATCCCGGCCTGGTAAGGGCTCCGGCTGTCCGACACAATATATATATATATATATATATATATATATATATATATATATATATATATATATATATATATATATATATACTAGCTGTCCCTCATGGCTGCACCCATGTAGTAGTGAAACAAGACAATCTTTAAAAATCAATAGATGTTAGCACTGTATCTGATCATGTTCAGGTCTGATGGGGGAGCATCCCCCATGTGGGGTGAAAGCACATGGCCATGACATCTCTGGCAATCAGCAGCTACACTGTAAAACACATGTAGCTCGAATTTCTCTCTAAAAAATGTCAAACATTACTCCTTTACAATCTGTACAGTAGATGATAATGTCTGTTGAACAAACGAGTATCACTAGCTAAGCAGAGACAAGGTACACTCCAACAAGTGGCAAGAGGTAGACCGATTCAAATGCAGGCTGGCTCATAATTGAGGAGGCCCCACCTCCCGCAGCATCTCACTCAGATTTGCGCAAATAAATCGGTACCACAAGTGAACTATGATACTTAGCCTGATGAGAGAAGTGACAGAATCAACCGGAATGTTATAGAAAATTTGATCTAAATCTGTTAAGTAGTTCTCTCATGAAAAGTGGACAGACAGATAGACACTGGATTTTATATATTGTGAAAGCCATGGGAATGTACAGCTCCCCAAACCCGAATACAGACAGGCACAGAGACACAAGTCCAAAAGCAGCACACAGTTTATTTCCTTGTGGGGCAGCTCCCCACTTCAGAGCACAGTACACAACAAACAATCAACAATACTGCTCAGTCCCTTGTATTTCTTTCTTTCTTTCTTTCTTTCTTTCTTTCTTTCTTTCTTTCTTTCTTTCTTTCTTTCTCTTCTCTGCCGCCTCCACTCTTCTCCACGCAAGCTTTGTCCACCACCTCCTGACTCTGGCTCCTTGAATGGAGTGCGCTTGAATGGAGCTCCAGGTGCATTGTGATCCTCTTCTCGGGTATGGCGGAAGTGCTGCTGTCCAGCCTTCTTCCCTGGTCTTTCCATCACAAGGGCCCCAGCTGTCCGCTACATTGTATATATTGTATATACTGTATATATACCAGTAACAGCACACTGCACGATAACATGCAGTGAATACACCTGACTTCAGCATTTGTAGTTTTCATACTCTTTCTCTGTACGTTTAGGATTTGTTTGCTCAGAGGTTGGTGCACTTGTTGCTTCCTAAGCAGCTCTCCTTTTCTCCACCCTTCCAGCCTGCTTCTTCTCTCCTTTTGTCAGCATCTTTCACTTTAAAACTGATTAAGTCAGTGTTTGTGTTGCAATTACTCAGTACGTTTTCTTTAATTTTTTACTTAAGATGGCACTTAAGTATTCAATCTGGCTCAAGAATGATTTAACAAATGAAGAGGTAGAGGAAGTGATAGCAAAGGTAGTAGGGATGAGAACGGCGTCCATATGCATGCACTGCACTGCCGCCCTGCTAGCTGCTGCCGAGAGTTGATTAACCAATAAAATAAAATAAAAGAAAAAGAGGAATAACCTTGGAGGTCAATTATCAGTGGATAGTAGACATCACGTAGTATATGTGTATCAAAACTCAGGTCAATAGGTCAAATGGTTTGCGAGTTAGAGGTGATTTAAAATCCTGGACAGACAAACGAAAAGCCACAGTAACATATTAAAAATATAAAGATATACACAAAGTATATGTCATCTTAGAAGAAAGGATTCAAGACAGACAAGACAGAGAAACATAAAACAAAGAAGAGGCTCACTGTTTACTGGCTATTTAGAGTTCAAATTTACCTTTGAACACATTACCTTTTCTGGTGCAAGAGTGTAGATGGCGAGTTCCCTTCATGAAGTAATGTTGCTAGTTTAGGGCATCAAGCTCCAAGGTTCTATGGAGATCATTTCCAGGCCAAAGAAGTGTGTGAGCTCTTTGCTCTGCAGAGAGTGCATGACTTCTCACCCAAAACAGAGTGGCTTGTCAGCTTTCATCTTCCCCAAAAAGAAAGCTGATCATCAGATTTCTAGTACCCAAAGGAGAGCAAATTTTCAGCCTTTAGCTGCCCTAGAAAGAAAAAAAACAGATGAATGCAGCTACTGTATAACCTCTGGTGATTGAATTAAGGTCACTTCTAGTTATAAAACCAGTGCCTTTTCATAGGCATAGAATATAGCATCACATACAGACATAGTTTCGTTTTTGGTTGCAAGCCTATGTGACGAGTGATCTGTGGTGCTGCACCGATTTTAAATAAATAATTGTGCCCTGTGCAGGTGCAGGCTCTAAGTGGATGCGAGGCTGCATAAGTGTGCTTTGTTCTGCGGTTAGTGGAAGCACTGGCTGGCCTCTCCACATATATGTGCAGAGGCAGGTGGGTCAGTCAAGTGTCTCAATGATGCCCACCTTGTCCTACAATAACTTATAGGCACTGTAGGCAGGGCAGTTACACTGGGGGCCATGCAGATAGCATTGCCTGGTGACATTATTTCTGTTGTTTTGGAAGGCTTTATTATTATCATGCTTGTCTACTTGACATCAGAATCAAAAGGTTAATGGTGTTAATGGCATTACCATTCCAGCAACTCCATAAAGCTTAATTATGCATATTGGCCTTTTATGAGGTTTATATGCTTTATGTATTTCATTGATGGTCATCATTTTAAATGGATTTATTCTAATTTCACATTAGGGGACCATATTTATTTTTTTCTGATTAAAGACCATCAAATTTTGGTTACACCACTGCAGAGCAGGTAGGTAGAAGGGTTGCACCGTAATACAGTGGTTAGCATAGCTTCTTCACAGATGCAGTGTCCTGGGTTTCAATTCCATGCACAATTGTTGTCCATGTGAAATTTACACATTCTCTCTGTGTCTGTCTGAATGTTCCTCCTGGCACTCTAGTCTGCCTCCTACACTCCCAAAGATATTCATTTTAATGAATTGGAATTAGGTGTGTGCAGAAGTAGGGCCTGTAACATCCAGGGCCATTTCCTTTGTTCCTTGCACGCAGTGCTGCTGAGATATGTTCCAGCCCTCATGACCCTGAATTGGATGCTGGTATGCCAATAAATGAAAGATGAGATGACAATTTGCAGAAATCCAGTATTCTCCCATACGTCTATTAGAGAAAATATAGTCTCAGGTGAAACACCTATGATGACCATGATGTTCCTTTAAAGGAATAGGATGCTGAAAGACTTCCATGAACTTATGGGCCTTTAAAGACAACAAAAGTCTGAACCATGCAGGGACAAGAGCAGCCGCTGCAAGGTATTGTAGCCGGGTTCTCTATAGCAAAATTAAGGCAGACATTCACTCTGAAAATTACTCTAGGGCTTGGCCAGAAGATAATCAGACAGGGTATTTAAAAACCACCACACCAAAGAAAGATAACTGATCCTGGAGTATGGAGAAATATTTGAAGTGTTCTCGAATAGGTGGGAGAAGAAAGCCAGTGTAAAGAGAAAAAGAGACTATTAGACAAGTAAGAAAGGGAGTGTTAGTATGTACATTACATCCCAATAAGCATAGGGGGGAATGGAAACTCTGTATAGTCAGGCTCAGAAAGGCAGAAGAGTTTTGTTTCTGTTGTATTTGCTTTTGCTTGCATTTATTTTGCTAATAAAGATAACCTTTCTGTTTATTTTTGGCCTCCTTAATATTATTCTGGCTGTTAAGCAATTCTATCATGGGCTGCTCTTGAACAGAGATTGGGATAAGGAGAACACGATGTACAAATAAACAGTACAGTAAAGCAACAAACCTATAGCCTTCCCAAGGCTATCCCGAATGGCTGTTGTGCTCTGTCTAATAGACAGAATGTTTTGTCCACTTGCCCACTCTATCAATATATGTGCCTCCTTCTTACCAGCCATCTTTCTGATTCGTTGTCTTTCTCTGTCAGCCCTGAGCTTTCATTTTCTTTTCAGTTGAGGCTTTGCCAGAACTATCTTTCTGACTCCAGACTTTGGTTTTACCTGCACAAATTTCTGATGTAGCTGTATCCACTGCGTACTCTGTGAACATTATGACTAATAAAGGGAAGACATTTCAATTGTCTACGGAAAAACAATAAAAATTAGTCAGGTTTTGAGATCCTGCTTTCAAGACATAAAATATTATTTACATTTTTAAGATACTTTTGCTGGTCTCACTTTGGCATGACCTTAATGATCTCTCACTTTCTCCCTTTCCTGATACTGTAGAGCAGGGGTGCCCACTCTTTTTCAGCTTGCGAGCTACTTTTAAAATGACCAGGTCGAAATGATCTACCTACTTTAAAAATACTATATATATAGCCCCAACCTGCAGGGGCTCGTGGTCACCGCCAGGAGGCATCCCAATGCCTTGGGGACCTGTTGCCTCAGCACTTCCGCCACACCAGGAAGTGCTGGGGGGAAGAATTAGAAGGATACCCGGAGAGCTGCTGGGAGGACAGCCGGCACTTCTGCCACGCTGGGGCGTGGCAAAGAGGAGAATGCCGGGAACCACCTGGAGCTCATCCGGGAGAGTATAAAAGGGGCCGTCTCCCTTCATTCAGGGCTGGAGTTGGCCCGAGAAGAGGCATTTTTGTGGCCAGGACTGTGTGTTGGGGTTTGTGCAACTTTGGACTGGGTCTTAGTGACCATTAACTATTGTAAATATTGTAAATAAAACGTGTTGTGGTGAATAACAACATGTCCGCCTGTCTGTGTCCGGGTCGGCTCCACAATATATATATATATATATATATATATATATATATATATATATATATATATATATATATATATATATAATAATAAAAGGCAAAGCCCTCACTCACTCACTCACTCACTCACTCACTCACTCACTCACTCACTGACTCATCACTAATTCTCCAACTTCTCATGTAGGTAGAAAGCTGAAATTTGGCAGGGTTATTCCTTACAGCTTACTTACAAAAGTTAAGCAGGTTTCATTTCGAAATTCTACGCGTAACGCTCATAACAAATAATTATTGGCATATTTTCCCTCAGTTTAAAAAGGTTTAATTTTCTTCTTAATAAAAATTTTAATGCAGTACTTCAGCTGGCTGGTATTTTGCTAGTATATATATATATATATATATATACACACACTGAATAGATAGATAGATAGATAGATACTTTATTATACTTTATAAATTCACATAATCCAGCAGCAGTATACCGATACAAAGAAACAATATTAAATTAAATAGTAATAAAAATGAAAAAATGAAAAAAATGAAAAAAAATAAAAATAAAATTAATGTTAGCTTATTAATGTTAGAATATGCTTTATACATAAAATATATGTTGTCGTACCTTGCATAACTGAATAACCTTTATGGCACAATAACAATTCAATACATTTTTGGTCACTACAGTATTTGGATTTAATAATCTTCATGTGGGAAAAGGTTGTCTCGCATAAATAAGTACAGCCGAATAATGCAGTCAAGGAGGTAGCACATTTCCTCATGTTTGGATACTTTTCCTCTGTGAATAAGTTCCAAAACTGTCTAAGAGCCCCAGACTTCAGCTGAATGTCATCCTGTAGTGTCAAAATATCATCCTCCACTGTAGAGGAGTTTTTGGTGAAACAGTACTGCAGTTTTTAATGCGAGTGAATCACCCTCAACATCTTCCCTAAATGGATAGCACTTAAATGTAGTCATTGGCTCAAGTAAAGCTGAGTCTTGAAACCGTCTAAGTCTGACAGGCAATTTTCAATCTGCTCTGTAGCGTATGCTGACAAGTTGCGCACACTCATACGCTACAGAGAGAGATTGAAAATTACGTCTCCAGCTCTGACGCAAGGTTTGGGATGTTCCCCAAATATCACCCGGAACGATGCTTCATGTGTCTGCCTTTGCTTTTGAATTCAGCCAAGTGAAAAATGACGGGTGTCCGATTAACTGCGATTTTAGTTCCCTCTCCTTTTTCTTTCACAGATCGCTTTTCGGAAGGAAGTCAGTTTTGCAGTTTTTATGAACAGTTCGAAAGTGCCTTTCTACATTTTTCTTCTTTGGAATAGCAGTGATAGATTTGACAGATCAGACAAACGCACTTCGATTGTGACCCTCCCCAAACATTTTTATTTTAATTTCTTCTTTAGTCGATATAAATTGGAAGGCTAACTAGATCACTTAGCCTGAGTTTTGCAGTATCTCGCGCGTTTGATCGTGCGTGCGGGATGACCAGTGTGTTAGAAGAAAAGATATCTCGGACTGGCCGCCCTGTATGTCAATCAAGTGGCAAATGCCTTAGGGAGGATATATGATAGACTAACATTTAAAATTTTTTTTTTTTTAATGCAACGAGATCTACCTGCACACCCTTTGCGATCTACAGGACGATCGCGATCGACGCATTGGGCACCCCTGCTGTAGAGGGACAGCCATTCCCAGTAACTGCTGGGTCTCCTGCCTTCCAAAATAGCAGTGCAACATTGATTAGACAAAGTTTCTCTCTCTCTCTCACTCTCTCTCTGTCATGTTGGATTTGGTACCTGCCTAATATGATTACAGGAAAGAGAGCACACAAACAGGATATATAGCATCCTAGTGATCCCTATTCTGCCACATTGGCATGTACAGAACCTCACCTTCTGGAAAGAGTTTGACTCTTTGTTTTCTTTTCCTTGAAGCCTGTGTCATCTTGATGGTGTTCTTGACTTGGCATTTTTTTGCCAGCTGGACACCTTCTCACCACATACAAACTCAGAAATTGTTTCTGCTCTTTTCTAAAAATGCTGAATTTGTGCAGTATTATGTAGGTTGTAAATGATTAGGGTAAATGAATTAAGAGTCATTGAAAATGTGGTGAAGCAGAAATATTTTATAATAGGGATTAATTACAAAGCACTTATGTTGTGCTTTATACCAAAAATAAACTCATGGCATGTCATTTTCTGTTCTTTATTGTCTCATTTTAAAGCAAAAATCCGAACAATGATAATTTAAAGTATCTAATAATAATGATGATAACGATGATAGTAATAATAGTAACTATTATTATATTTTTGATAGTCAATTTCAGTCAAGGCACTGAAACTTTAAAATTGGTTCACAAAACTTAAAACTGCAGTGCCTGAAAATTAAGTGACTTGCTTGAGGTCACACAGTACCCTAGGGCAGAAATTGAACAGGAACCAATAATAATAATGATAATAGTCATAATAATAGAGCCATGGCAGCAAATTGACCAGACACAGTGGTCCACAGTAGGGAGGCAAAAAACATGCCTCTTAATTGATTTCACAGTCCATGGTAACCTGCCAACAAAAGAAGTCAAGAAAATTACCAAATATCGAGATCTGGAGATCAAAAAGAAATGCGGAACACAAAAACAAAAAATGTGTCATATGTCATTGGAGTGCTCCGAACCCTGACAAAAGGCTTTAACAACTGCTTTGAGCTACTATCATGAAAGCCTTGTGCAAAATAGTTTTAAAAAACTACAATCATAGGAAAAAGTTGCTCATTTAAAGTAACATTTAGGCCTTTTGTTGAGACACGGTTACTTTTTGAAGACCAACTTAAAGGTCATAAATTGTAAATCAATAATTTTATAAACAGTTTTTATAGCATATTTCAAACATTGCTAAAGATTGCATATTGTAATCTTTTTAGTTAGCCAATAAAAGGTGTCATTTTGCTTGACTTTTCACTACATACATTGCTAAAATAACAATAGTAACAATAATAAAAGAAATTAAAATTATAGAGTATTTTCAAAGTTGCTAAAACCATTATCTGTTTATCCCAAAAGATAAAATATGTGATCAAGTTATTATGTGATTTTTTTATAATGGCTGTGACCATATGGCAACAAAGGTGAAGAAAACTAAAAAAGTCTTTCTGGAACTAAAATATCACCAGCAGTCTTTAGCATAACATTTAAACTAGTAACCATCTTATGTACATAGCTGGCAGTTTGAACAGAAGTTCTGACTTCTAGTTTATTTTCAATAATAATTAAAAACACAGAACCAGAAACCAAATTAAAGTAACATTTCCTAACAAAGCATTTCTCTTTGTTTTTAGTGATGGATATTTTTCTGTTAAAGAAAAAAACAATAAAGAATCAAGACATTTTTATTGTATTCACAATTGGTGCCACACCACTATGACAGTGAATAAAATGAAACTATACTCCATAAGAATATAGATATTGAAGAATATCCTTGTTGTTGTCAAAAAGGACTCTCCATGGTATCCATTACTTAGGCTTCCAGCTACTTCTGGTCCAATGAAGCTTTGCTGTGCCAGGTTATCATCAAATTTAGGAAGGATTCTGACATAGAGGTGCTCAGTCTTAATTACACCGATGATAGCTATGTACCATTGATGTTGTTGTGACAACACACCATCGTCAAAGTAAAACTAACCTGACTTACAACATTCTAAACTGACTTCACCTTCCATATTAGTAATTTTTTTCTCACAATGATAAACAGAGCCAATAGTGAAGGATCAAAAATGATGTCTCTCTTAATGCTTGACAACCTCAAGTCAGTTGTATCTATAAATATTAATATATATATTGTATTGATAATTTATATAATATATATACTAGGGGGCTCTGCCCCCTGCTTACTTTGCTCACCAACCCCTGTGTTTGTTTAATTAGATATACAATTTTAAAAGCTTTTTTTTTTTTTGGAATTGTTTCCATTTCATTATTTGCACTTTTACTTTAAAGCTTCATTAAAACCAATATTTGGAATTACCTTTTCTTCAAGATGGCATTGAATTTTGATTCTGTTTTTGGATGCACATTGTGACAATGCAACGTATAACTGCCCGTGAGTGAATATTGTTTCTGTTTCTCTAATAAAGTTTTTCTCTAATAGAGTTTTTCTAATGTTTGTCCCTGTGATTTGCCTCGTGCCCCACCCCTTACTGCATTAATCAATGCCCCGCTATCAGTCTTCCATGCTGTACTCCACCCTCCCTCAATCGGACAAAACATTCACTTAAAATAAAAAAGGCTTCAACCTGGCTGGAACGCTACAATGCTTTCGAATTTTACTGTTTTCATGTTCTTTACCTTTCTCTGCAAGTGTATCGTGCCATCGTTTGTTTGAGCCTTTCGAATTCCACTGCTTTCATAATCTCTTATCTGCCTTTTTTTCTCTCCAATGCTTTTGGGTCTCTTTTCTTTGCGGTGCTCTTTCTTCTTTGCTTAGTCGTTGACATTTCATCTAGAACGTATTGTCCTTATATGCTTTATATATGCTGAGAGCACAGGATCTGTATGTGCTACGTGCATTTACACGACTGAGTGTTTTGCTGGCCGTGCTCTTATTTGATATTGTTTGTGCCTTGTGGGTCTTTTAAGTGTCTTCTGAGAACTTCCGAGAAGATCATGTCTCGTCACCCTGCTTTTCCTTTCCAGGATTTTTTTTACAATAGAGAGATATCTATATTTTTTCTGACATCCTTCTACTTAAAGTCCACAAGGTCAAATGGATCATGAGGCTCTGCTTTCATGGTTTGTACATCAAGCTGAAAAGAACTTTGCCCTTCTGCTCCATGAGAGGTTTCTGGCTACACCTTATGACACCTGAATTTTGCTGTGAAAAGTTGCACACTCCCCATCTGCACACTGCTCTAAAGTGAGTAGCACCCATGATTAATGCCAGAAGCCAGAGCTCTGTCATGCTCAGTCCTCACCTCACTAAGTGAGTGAAAAAGTAAACGGTTAAGACAACATTAGTCAAGATACCTTTAATGCTGGCACCAATATGGTAAAAAGAAATTAAATTACCAAAAGTTCCGGAGTCCTCCCTGCGTGGAGTTTGCATGTTCTCCCCGTGTCTGTGTGGGTTTCCTCCCACAGTCCAAAGACATGCAGGTTAGGTGCATTGCCAATCCTAAATTGTCCCTGGTGTGTGTGTGCGAGCCCTGCGGTGGGCTGGCGCCCTGCCCGGGGTTTGTTTCCTGCCTTGCGCCCTGTGTTGGCTGGGTTTGGCTCCAGCAGACCCCCATGACCCTGTAGTTAAGATATAGCGGGTTGGATAATGGATGGATGGGTGGGTTTACCTACACTTTTATCACTTTAAAATTTCACATTCAAAGAAATGTCTTTTCGATCTTTCTTGGCTTTTTTTCAAATCCTTCACAATATTCTTTGGGACCATGATGCACAAGATAATGGAAGAAGACATCTGAGTAACACACATGACAAGTTGACTAGTATAGTCAAGTATGTGAAAGCAGCACCAGCTATGAGAATTACAAAGATTGGGACTGTGCATCACCCACTTCCAGCCCTGCACAAAACATCTAGCCCAGGCCCCATCTGCAGGTAAGTAGTACTTAGAATGACCATGATTATCATTGGGTGTTAGTGATAGAGGCACACATATGAAGAATCACCCAGGATTCAGTCTTTGGAACCATAAAAATTCATCTTTATCATAGTTTGTAAAATGAAAAGGGCTTTTAAAAGACTTTCTTCAAATACTCAGATTTTTGTAAAGTGGTTGCTTGTAATTTGGGAGAAGTCTGTATACTTGTGGGTATGTTGTGTCATCAATGACAAGTTAGATGTCAGTCAGAATCTACTTTTCTAGTAATCTAGTATTACAGGTATATAATAATTAAATTGGTAGACATTTATACCTAGTGTTTTGTTGCTTTGGCTATTCTTTAAGTACTTATTAGAGGTTTTATTTATTTTATGTATTACTCATTTCCAGATAAGCAGGTTCCATTTTTCTTACATTCTAATACATTATGCGGGCTACATGTATGCATATAATTAAAATCCTTAAACACACTATTAATGTTCTGATAGAACCCGGAAACCTTGTTGACTGACAGGCCATCTATAAAACTATAATTTGGCCCAGAATAAGTTTCAGTTGTCGTTAATGTACTTCACACACTGTTAACAACACTGTAAGGTGGTAAATGCCCACAAGCAGGAGAAAAGAGGAAAAAATACTCTAAAATGAAAGAACAAATAAGCAGGGAAAATGTGGTCATAGGTCAGGCTAAAGGTCACAGGACCAAAAGATTAACATGAAAAAAATCACAAAACTAAATTTATTCTCCACCAAAATAAGTTCATGACCAAAGAATCTTAATAAAATCTTGGCTGCCCTTAACATGAGTTTTTTTTTTTTTTGTTCATTTTTTGATCCAAAGCAAAGATTCCTGAATATAAGTGTGAGGAGTATATGTCATGTCATCTCCATGCCATATGACAATTAACAGGCATTGCAGCAGAAAGCAGTGTGGCTGCAACCACAGAGAAAACAATATAAAATGACAGTGACCATGAAAGATTTCCAACACAAAATGACATTGAAGTAAAACCATCAACTTACTCTCAAAATGTAATAAGTGCACTAATAATAACAGAACAGTGGTATCATGAAGTAAACTTACAGCACATACCAGGGGGCTCCTATGTAAAATGTGCTTATGCTCAGAAAAATGCCTAAGCCATTTCTTACACAAAAGACAGAATTAATTAAACACTGCTAACTAATTATATCACAGTTAACATGTTCTCTCAATACAGCTGTCTTTAACATTGGTAATAATGCCTAATATATATGCTTAATGTTAATTGCCTTAGTGTGTAGCCTATTTTCTCTATAAAAAGGGTGGCAGTGTTAGCTGCTTTGGAGGATATTGAAAATGGCAGGCTACACAAGAAATGAGTTTTCAGTTATTGCAATGATTTTCGGTTCAGGATGATGATATGTTCTTTTAAGCTAATTTAAACTTTTTAGAGCTGTCCTCTTGGAGTTGTGTGCTGAATTAGAACCTACATTAGATAGTACAGCATGCAGAAAGCACGTGATCCCCATTACAGATTACAGATTTTAGTAGCCTTAGGATATTTCTCGACAGGTGCTTTTCAGCATGAACTGGCTGACTGGTCAGGAATCTCACGGTCATCCCTGAGGTGTGTCATGTCATCTGAATGGGGTGGTATAATTAAGATACTACCCAGGTACAAGGCAACGTGCACTGATTGTTGTAGTTGCTAATGAAATCAGTGCAATTGACTGCACACAAACTGCAATAAAGGCACTTTCATAGAATTAATTTGTTTTTGTAAACAGAAAGCACTTTCATTCAATCAATGTACACCTAATATGTGATGCTCAAATGTGCATGACTAACATTGTTGTGCAGTGTGAAAAATAGACTTCAGGGTCATGCTGTGTGTGATGGTTTGTTCTTGGTAAGTAAGAGTGGTTTTCCACAGGGGTCAGTGCTAGGGCTGCTGCTATTTGTAATACTGTGTATATATAAATGATTTAGATAGGATTATAAGTAACAAGCTGGTTAAGTTTGCAGATGATTCCAAGATAGGAGTATTAGCAGATAATTTGGAATCCATTATATCATTAGAGAAGGACTTAGATAGCATATAGGCTTGGGCAGATTTGTAGCAGATGAAATTTAATGTCAGTAAGTGTAAAGTATTACACATAGGAAGTAAAAATGTTCGGTTTGAATACACATTGGGCGGTCGGAAAATCGAGAGTACACCTTATGAGAAGGATTTAGGAGTCATAGTGGACTCTAAGCTATCAACTTCCCGACAGTGTTCATAAACCATTAAGACAGTTAACAGAAAGTGAGGTTATACAGCACGATGTGTGGAGTACAAGTCCAAGGAGGTTATGCTCAAGCTTTATAATGCACTGGTGAGGCCTCGTCTTGAATACTGTGTGACGTTTTGGTCTCCAGGCTACAAAAAGGACATAGCAGCACTAGAAAAGGTCTAGAGAAGAGTGACTAGGCTGATTCCAGGGCTACAGGAGTTGAATTATGAGGAAAGATTAAAAGAGCTGAGTCTATACAGTTTAAGCTAAAGAAGATTAAGAGGTGACATGATTGAAGTGTTTAAAATTATGAAGGGAATAATTACAATGGATCGAGACTGTTATTTTAAAATGAGTTCATCAAGAACACGGGGACACAGTTGGAAACTTGTTAAGGGTAAATTTCGCACAAACATTAGGAAGTTTTTGTTTACACAAAGAACGATAGACACTTGGAATAAGCTACCAAGTAGTGTGGTAGACAGTAAGACTTTAGGGACTTTCAAAACTCGACTTGATGTTTTTTTGGAAGAAATAAGTGGATAGGACTGGCGAGTTTTGTTAGGCTGAATGGCCTGTTCTTGTCTAGTGTGTTCTAATGTTCTAATGTTCAAGTGATACTGACATCAGCAACAGGAGATATAATGAAAGGCACATGCGGTAATAGAAAGGACCATTGGTTCATTAAATGGTAGATGGTGGTTGTTGGACTAATTGGGTATCACACTTCTCTTCAGCCTCACAAAGGTATGCCACACTGTGGTGGCTTATGCCATATTGCACAACATAGCGCAGCAATCATGGACATCTTCTGCCACATGAGACACATAAACCTGTCCCCCAGGATATCAATACAGTAGCAATTCAAAGACATTTAGATGTTGTATGTTGAATGCAAAGAGACTTGTATGTATTGCAACATTGACATTTACTTAGCCAAATTATTTAATTTTTGTACTAGTTCAATAATATTCTTAATATCTCATAGTTCTGCACATACAACCTGTATCAATTTACTCTGTGTACTGGTGGAGATCTGCTCAGTGCATAGTGGCACACTACTATTTCTCTATCCACTCAGCTGCTGTCACTTGCTTCCACTTCTAGTTATTTATTTGTGACTCCTGCAGAGGGACCAGCAAAAATAATGTTTTTTTGCCTTCCTCCTGCCAGTAGTACCTCAAGTTCACATTCACTGAAGTTTTGTTTTCTCCAATTGTGTGTAGTAAAAAGAACACTCTCATGGCCAAATTTATATGGTGATCAGATCATGAATATTCAAAAAATGTATTTTAAGCCATATATGGTTATTGATGGGAAATATTGGGGAGTAGCTAAAAGCGCATTCATGAGTGTATAGTTTTTAAGTTGCGTTGAGATTTATAAAGACACTTGGCATGGCACATGAAATATGTATGGTTTTCTAAATTATTTTTTTTAGTGCAGACAACATTTTTGCCTTTTTGGTGAAAGCAAAATTATAGTATGGAATTAAAGCAAGGGTTTATACATGAGGCCCCAGTTCTTTAGCCAATTATTCAGGCCAAAGAGTCTACTTGATCTTCACCTAATTTTCTAAATCCCAATATAATGATTTGTTGCCATCTGCACAAAATATGTTGGGGATCTAAGACCTTTGCACCAGTTATGTATTGTCAGATTGGGATGACAGGTGGAAGAGACCTGGCAATCATTTTCTGCTTGTGGCACATGTATAATGCAGATGTCACCTGCCAGAGTTAATCATTGTGGTGACGGTCAGTCAGTTAAAGAGCACTTTTTCGCATTGATGTTGCTGATTTTCCCAAGTAAACCCCAAACCCAGTCAGAAAATCTGTATTTACTGTGAAAAAGGAGTTATGGACTACTAGCAGGTTTTTGTACAGTTGAGGATGGGGCTTGATGAGCTAATGGATCTGTTTTCCTGATGTCTCAGTTCTAGGGTGATTCAGTAAGACACTGAAGTCAGGATTCTTCTTCCCTGAAGATTAGTTTTAAATGGCATACCCTCTACACCATTCTCACATTTATATATTAATTTATTTATATGTACTTAAACATCTAATGTAATGCCTAAAATATCTTCCACCTTTTACTTGTTCTTGTGCAACTTCTTTGTGACAGGCATATTTCTACCCTCTTCTATGCTCTGTATACATCATGTAATCTTATAACTCAACATTAGAAAGATTATTTTGCTTTCTGGGATTTGTTCATCCAAACGTATCTAAGGTAAAAGGTGTTCCCTGAGCCATAAAGAATTCTTTAGGGATGACATCTTGGAAAAAGACCTTTACTAGTTCCTGTGCAATGTTTTTAGAATTAGCAAGGGGACAGACTCTGGATACCACTTAACATAATCCATGAGAAACAGAATATATTTATGACCTTGAGCAAAGGGTTTGATTGGTCAAAAATGTCAGTTCTGATCCACTTGAAATGGATGTTGATTATACGTAAGGGTATGATGGGAGCTCTGTCCCTACAGGGAATCTATTGGAGTTGGCACTTGGGGGAAGGAAATAAAAATGACAGAACTGCTCATTTATACCTGACCAATAAAAACTTCATTTGATTTGTTGTAAAGTTTTTTTAAGTTGGCAGATGAGTATCTGATAGGTAAGAGTGTGATAGCTCATAGACCATCACCCAGAAAGGCCCGTGGCGCTAGCAGCAGCTTCCTGACCTCATGTCATTGGCACAAATGATCAGGAGTGGATGTAGAGGTGTACCTACCAGTACTTGGGGTCTACATCACTGACAGGTTGGACTTTTCTTGGAACACAGAGAAACTATATAAGAAAGGGCATCTAAGAGAGAAAGAGCAGTCTATTTTTCATTAGGTGACTATGTTCCTTCAATGTTACTAGTAACATCCTTAAATCTTCTACAACTCTGTGATAGCCAGTGCAGTTTTCTATGCTGTAGTGTGCTGGGCTGGGAACTTCACTTCAAGAGAAGCCTGATGAATCAACAAGCTAATTAAAAAGGCATGCTTGGTTGTGGGACATGGTCTGGACTCCATGGGGGTAGGATCAAAGGAGAGAAATAAAACAAAACTGAGTGGCATTATGAACAATGTTGCACAACCTCTCCATAACACACTAAAACTGAGTACTTTCAGACAACGGATTATTCAGCAGAAGTGTGTCAAGAAACGCTACTGGGGCTCCGTTATACCAACAGCAGTATGTCAGTATAATGCTCACCCTGACTGTAACTGCCAAGTAAGAAATTTTTCTTTCTTTTTAGTTTTCTTCCTTTTTGCCATTGTGTGTATGTTTATATACAGGGTGGTCCAGATCTAATTATGCAGATCCAGATTGTCTGGATGACTTTGATTTATGCAGGGATGATTCCAGTTCGGTGCAAAGATGATTCTTCACGTTGTCAGTACACACACTTCTCGATGGTCTGGGAGTTTTCGGGTGATTTTCTATGTAATAAATGTAATAAGTTATAGCGTAATGAAAATTGCATAATTAGATCTGGACCACCCTATATAATGTGGCAAGGTGCAGGAATGATAGGCTTTCAGAAGAAAATTTGGGGTACCAACTGGGTCATCCCATTTAATCAGCAACCGAAAAATAAAAACAAAAAACACCCCTTGGGCATTGTTGCCCTTAACTCTGGGCTGCAAAACATAGAAAATAAAGCTTGGCTTTATGGGTTTAGTGTCAGTTTCCTCAGGAGCTCTGTCTGGTTGGTCGCTCTTGCCAAAATGACGCCTCCAACTGGGAAGCTGGGGTCTTAATGTAAATTTCTTTGATGCAGTTCAAAGAACAACAGAGATCCAACAAATCATATTGTGCTTAAATTGTTTCATTTTTGGACTTCAGAATATTTCTCTTTTTAGCTATTTTGTTTTTAAAAGTCATTTTACACAAACCTCTATACATTGTGTAATATGTTTTACAGGTGGCATAGAATTAAATATATTTAGTGGAGTGACACACAGGCCTGACAGGGACCCTACTTTATATGAAGACTCCACACCGGTGACTAGAGCCCTCTTATTCCTGGTGTAAAAATAAGCCTGTGTGGCATCAGTCTGTTCTACTTGCCTTTTATATTATCCCAGAAGCAGTATGTCCTAGGGCATAGAATTGAGATGGAGGTCATAGGAAGCACAGTTAGAACACTGAGGAAAATGCTCCACATCAAAGGGTTCCAATAAAGAACAATTTTATCCCTTATCTTATATGTACAATTGTGAGACAACCTCAGGGCTCATTTGACAGTAATTACTCTCCAAGCCAGGTACTGCCATCTAATGTCTCTCTTCCACCTCGCTCTGCAGAAAGAATGATTGATGGACTAGCTTTTGATTACATCATTTCTGACCTCCAGTCTAACGAGCCTTCCTCTTCTTAAAACTACCATCTTGGGACAATATGGTAATAACCACCTGAAGAAGACTTGTTTATCCTTAACAGTATCCCTTTTTTGCTGTCAACATCATATTATGCGAGGATCTCTTTGGTGCCCCAAACCTTTAATATCTGTCTTTGTCTGTTATTTTACACCCTGCACCACAATACAGTGAAGTTCACATTATGAAAAAATGTAGGCACGAACAGTAAAAAATAACAGCATCAAGGTTATAAATACTAGAAAATGAATGTATTCTGAACCAGCAAATCTTTGCCTGCAACACCACTAAACTCAGGCAGCTGCATTCTGTATGTGACTGCCTCTGACTTTTTTTTAACTGTTATTTAATTTAGCAGATTTATGCCTGTATGTAAAACAGCACAGCCAGGCACTTGTTATATTAGAATGAGATTTGCATATATACTAGTGGCTCTCTGTTTAATCAAATCCATTCTACTTATGAAAGCAAATGAGCCTGGATAAGATTTTCATTTCTATTCACAAATGAGTAGTTTTCACTGTGGCAAAGACAAAGCTGCTGTTTGGTCTACAGGGAGAGGTGCTAGGATGAATAGTATTGATGCATTGTTTAATTATTGATCAGGTTGGAAGCTAATGTAATTATTGCTTACATCTATTTACATGTATTGTTTTATGTAATTTCTTACCAGTTTTATTATTTTAGCATTTCATTTTCCATTATACCTCAGGCCAGTTCTTGGAAAGAAATCTATCTAAATAGAAGACGACTGTCAGGATGCCCATAAATAAGGAAATCTTGCAGTTTATGAGCTGTTGTGCAGTTGATGAGTAGCCGATCACAAATGCATTTTGCAAAATGCAACAGAAAACAGTCACAAATCACCGTGGATCTGTTTAAAGCTTAAAACAATGGGTACTGAATAGACTCTAAATAGACAAAATATAATGAAAATTACAAAAGAAATTAAAAGATAGCCTACACATATTTAGTTTAAGCAAGATTAGTTGGGAAAAAGTATCATTTGTTGTGGGTGTCATGGTGGTGCAATGGATATATGTCTCATACCTTCAGATTCCTGGGTCAAATCCTTGGTTCTACTGCTGTTATGAAGATTAATTAGCAACTAGGACATAATCTGATGTATGAGTGGGCCTTGTGATGGACAGGAGCTTTGTCTAGGACTGGTTTCCACTTTGTGTCTGCTATGAGAAAAGGCACTGGCTTCCCAGGACCCTGATCTATATTCAGTACATTAAAAGATTAATGTATATTTTATTTGAATGATTTATATTCATAAGCATAACAGAAGTGCTGAAGTAAAGCGATAAAAACAAACTAAAGGACATAAGGATAGATTTCTGATTGTGAACATAGATACAGAATCAGAAAAAAAATGTAGTAAACTTCCAGAGGTACAGTTAATGCGAGAATTAATGCAAAAGAAAAATGATGAGCAGATCAAGCAGGAAATTGAAAATTTGAACAGCTTAATAGCAAGAATATAATTGGTAGTGATAGCAGAGTGGTTGAGTTCTGAAGGAAAAAGCATGCGGTGGTAACAAACACAATTTTCACAACAAATGAGGAGATGAAACATTTAGACATGTCTGAATGTCAGCATATTTGTATTTTATGTTTTGCTAACTAAAAACAGAAAACGTAGAAAAAATCATGGCGCTTCACTGGAGCAGACAGATATGAAGAAAAGTATAAATTTAAGAAATAAGTACAGCATTTGAAGGGGAACAGAGAAAGATTCAGAGAAGTCATTTACAGAAAGCTTTCAAAACAGTGCAGACACTGGAGCAAAAGAGAAGCAAGGTAAGAAAGAGATGAAAATATCGTGTTGGAAGTACCTCTCACATGGAAGCTGCAGAAGCTGCAGCAGCAGTCATGACATGGAACAGTGCAAAACAGATAAAACAAAGATCTCAGAATGATGAAAGTGCAAATTATGGATGGTCTAGTACAATGGTCCCCAACCTTTTTGACACCAAGGACCGCTTTTATAGAAGAAACTTTTTCTAGGGACCGGTGGGGGTGGGGGGATTTGGGGCAGGTTCGTAGGGCAGTTTTATACACAATTTACATTAAATTTCTATTATTATTAAGTTATAATATTGTAAAAGAAATTATACAACTTATCATAAAGCAGAATCAGTGGGAGCCCTGAGCTTGTTTTCCTGCAACCAGTCTATCCCATCTGGGGACGATGGAAGACAGTGACACGCAAAGTGTGTTGCTTATGTTCACTCTACTCCATTATCTCGTTTTGGTTGCTGTCACTGCAGAAAACACTGCCTCACAAAGATAGAATGTTGGAAATGGAAGCCGACTTTTCAACGCTTTTGTGGCAACCTCGGGATATTCTGCCTTGACTTTAATCAAAAACGTATGGAGATTTGAAGTTGTCTCAAACATCATTTGCAGCCTCAAGCTGTTGATCCTCTTCAAGCACAGACAAAGTTGATTCACCTGGCTTTTTCACAAATGGATCACGGATCCATTCCTATCCATTTCGGGGGTCTTTTGTGGTAGGGAATTAATGCTCAAACTCTATTGAAAGCCGAGATACGTGATCATGCACCAGGTGGGAGAAAGAAGGCCCTGGCTTGGTATCTTTAACAACCTCTGCTAACGTTTGAAACATATCGAAAATCGCAATGTTCACTCGTCGGCCCCATAAATAAATTTTGGCTTTGAATGCAGCCACTTTATCTGCCAACTTTAACAACGGGTATTTTCTGCCTCTGCCCCACGTGCTGCTGCTCCACTGCTGCCTCAGATTTTCCACCTCAGGCTCCTCCAGCCTGGCTGAATAATCAGTCTGCAGAGTGGGTAAAGGTCGGGTGCCCAATAGTGCCTTTATGCCTGTAGTACAAATACAGGTACAATTCCGTTACAACGAACTGCCAGGGACCTCAAAAATATTTTGTTGTAATGAAAATTTCGTAGTAATTAGATTCTGTATTTGCCACTATATTGCTTTCTTTAACTTGCGTCCAGGCGTTTGCAATCATTCCAATAGCTGATTTCATGTTAATTTTAATCTTCTCTTGTCTACAGGTTATGCTGACGAGAATTTTTCTCATCATTTCCTTGTGATAATACACTTTTCAGGGTGCGAATGATGCCCAAATCCAATGGCTGAAGCACTGCTGTGCAATTGGGTGGGATGAATTCAACGTGAAGCTGAATCATCTGTTTCTTCTTCTTCTTCTTCTTCTTCTTCTTCTTCTTCTTCTTCTTCATCATCATCATATTGTGAGGCTTCCGAACTCTTTTGGGAAGAAACGGGAACTTCACGCTGAAGTGCGTCCCGAAGCGCGCGTTTGTGTAAGATTGTTTGTCCGTTGCCGGGGCAGGACAACAGCAGGCTCACAGCGCTGCAATAAAGCGCCACAGAAGCGAATCCTAAAACATCGTGGGCGCGCTATAAATCCCTGTCTTACACACCAAAACACGAGGCTGAGTCTCAGTACTTTAGCAAAACCAGCTTTATTTATTTTGAAACAGGAACAGTAGGATGCAGCAGTTCACATACATTTGCAACCCGAGATTTTAGTTCATTTTTTGCTAGGTCTTTCAAGAAAGATGACAGTTATGGTGAAATTTCGAATTCACTAGCAATGTCATTTTTTTTGTTTTTACCGCACTTGATAGCTGGAAAAATGTATTTTTTTTTTCTAATTTGAACTGTTATCGTTTTTTCATGTCTGCCGTTTCAATATAGGAGGGTGACAATGAGTTTTTCAAATGTTGACAAGCAATAAGCAAAAGATATCACTGAAAACCACCAAAAACAAAAACAGCAAAATAAACAGCACGATGAAGGTTTGAATAAAGAATTTTTTTACAGTGTTTCTGTTTGGGGATCATTGCGCACAAATGAGCTGCAACCACAGAACTAACTGCTCTGTGGATGATTTATTCAAGCATTTCAAGGTCTTCTGGGAACTTAGTTGTAATGAAAGTATCTGCTGAATGTACTTCGTAGTAGCCTAACAAGATTTCTATAGACTCATGTCATATGGGGAAGCTGTCGAGATCATAAAAATACTTCGTTGTAATGAAAATTTCATTGTAAAGATATTCGTTGTAATGGAATTTTACTATTGGTTGTATGTGCTAGTATCTCTCCTCAGCTCGGTTAATGTGTTACTAAGTGGGAGGCAGAATGCTCATTTGTATTTCCAGCATTTCAACTATCAAAAGGAATGTGTAGTGGATATGTCTAGTTTTCAATACCACATATATGTTAGAATTTACAGTACACTCTTACAGATACTTTACTTCACCTGCTTTGTTGCAAATACAACTGGCAACAGTTGCACTGGAGAGGAAACAGAAAGACAACCTCCAAAAAAGTCATGGTTTTGCAGGTGGTGGCTACAGACTATTGCTCAGAGACTGATTCTTCTTCAGTTTTGCGTTTTTCTATTGTCCTTGTTACCACTGGTAGCATGAAGTGATACCTGCAGCTGATTCAGGTTGCACAGGTAGTCCAGCTCCTCCTGGATGGCACATCCATACATGCCGTTGCAAGAAAGTCTGCTGTGTCTCCCAGAACATGGAGGAGATACCAGGAGATGGGCCATTACATTAGGATAGCTGAAGAGGGCTGCAGAAGGGCATCAAACCCAGCAGCAGGACCGGTATCTGCTCCTTTGTGTGAGAAGGAACAGTAGGAGCACTGCCAGACTTCTACAAAATGGCTGCCAGCTGGCTACTGGTGTGCACCTTAATGACCAAAATATCAGAAATGGACTCTATGAGGGTGGCATGAAGGCTCAACATCCTCTAGTAGAACCTGTGTTCACAGTTCATCACCATGCAGCTTGATTGGCATTTGACCTATAATATCACAATTGGCAGATCCACTGTTGGTACCCAATTCTCTTTCCATAAGAGCAGGTTCACACTGAGCACATGTGAAAGAGTCTGGTGAGGCTGTGGTGAATGTTATGCAGTCTGCAACATCATCCAGCATGGCCAGTTTGGCGGTGGGTCAGTGATGGTCTGGGAAGGTATACCTTGAAGAGACACACATATGTCCACATGCTAGGTAATGGTACCCTGACTGGTGTTTGGTACTGAGATGAAATCCTCTGAGCCATTGTTAGACTTACACTGGTGCTGTGGGCCCTGGGTTCCTCCTGATGCAGGAAAATGCCCGACTTCATGTGGCTAGAGTGTGTAGGTAGTTCCTGGATGACAAAGGCATTGATGCCATTCACAGGCCCACATGTTCCCCAGTTTTCTTACTATCTCAATGGAGAGAGTAACTTTATAACAAAAATGAATATATTTTGTATTTAAAAAACCTATGCACATCTCTTGTGAGTGGTCCTTAAATTAGCAGCAGTGTGTTTGTACAATGTCTAAATCAGTGTTTCCCAACCAGTGAAGGAATTACATTTGAGCTCTGGTCATCCCCAGATGAAACCCAGAGCACTGCTCTGATTGCGCTCAGTCCACAGCAGCAGCATCACAGGTGGAACTCAGGCAGTTCTGGACAACACCAAACATCCACTCTGATGATTCTGCTCAATTTGTCATGTGAGAAAAGCATTGACGATTGTACTTGATTCATATAACACTCTGGAGAGCCCCCAACTTATCAGACAATCGGTGGTGGACCAACCGTGGACCTTGAACAAATTGGCATGTGAAAATCTTGGTTGTAACAACACAAAGGTTGAGAAACACTGGTCTAAATTATGCCATGATTAAATGATTTCATAATGGGGACTGCTCACTGTTTTAGTTGTCTTGATCCAGTTAAAGGATTTCCTTATTAGAGTTTAGTATGTTGTAAAAGAGAAGTGGTGTTTACATATAGTACTTGGAAAGTAACTTCATGGAGCATCTCTGATGCTCTGTCAGTTGGTGACTGTAGTGCTGAAACTACCTCACCAATCTGCAACTACTAATTTAAATGATGTATTAATTCACAGAATATTGCTGGAAGCATGAATGCTGAATCCCAGTGAAATGAGGCTAGACAGTGCTCAATGAAGTGTTTATTTGGGGCAAACAACTTCAAATATTAAAAAAAGACAATCAAATCAGGATAGCAAGGAGCGATCCTGCATTTCTGACATTTCTTGTCTTGCCCTAACTTCTGCTTATTTTCTGTGGTTAACAACTGAATTCAGGAGACCAATTCCCATTGGTATTAAGGAAGGTCATCAATACTCATATCACAATAAGATTCAACACTCATATCACAATAAGATTCAACAACCTTCAAAACCTGTATATGAACCAAAATGTCCAAGAAAAAATGAAAAACAAAAAGCAGTAAAAAATGTATAAAAAAAAGCAAATCATAACAGTATGTACTTGAGAAGTGTGTGGTGGGGAACATTAGGGTGTGGCCTTGAGCCCCTCAAAAATCATAAAAATGCTGTAAAAGTCAAACAAAATTCAAAATGTACGTTATTAAAGAAACTAAACACAACTAAGCAGAAATTTCCTACTTTTCAGAGCAAATTTGAAGAAACTTGTAGTTATGCTTGTAAAGATTATTTTTGCTAACAAGGTACACTGAGAATATGATTATTAAAATGCTTCAGGAGTAACAGAGGAACTTCACATTTACTAGCCAGAAAGAACTACAATATTGTACATATTCTACATTTGTTAATTAGGTCCCAAGGAAGTATTTTGACAGGTATTGACATGGGATTGACTAGGATGGATTAATATTTATTTTTGAGATCTGGTATAATGCCTTGACTTCCACCCATGATCTGTTGTTAAGCAGCATAGCGTTGCTGAGTGATTTCCAGAGGCTGTAAAACAAGCTTTGTCAGCAACATTATTAACACTGTCTGATGAACTCTTAATCTTTACATCAAACATTTCTCTTAGACACTATTCCCATGTTAGCCCTGTTACTTTATTCTCAAGATGTTCATTGTCATAAAGCTTTAAAATATAAAATTATTTTCCAGAATTTCAATTATAAGTCTTACAATCACAATGTACTCTTTATACACTGTTTAGCCGTCATTATTGAATTTTCATGCTGTAAGACCAAACCCAGCCTTGGATGGTGCGTCAGTTCACCTCTGGGCTAACTCATTCACTCACACTGGGCTAGTTAAGAACTGACACTTTACCTAGCATGCATGTTTCTGGGATGTGGAAAAAAACCTGAATACCTATAGAAAAACTCCATAAAGACATGACAAGAATGTGCAGAATTAACACAGACATCCAGAGTTGTAAGACAGCAGCACTAAAAACTTTTAAGTACCTTTAAGTGAATTTATTTCAGAAATTCAATCTAAAAAATCTTTGGCTGAATGCTAATAATTTAACATCACATTAACATATATATGAGGGGTAATCTTCATACAAAAATCATAAATAAATGTTTGAATTATTTTTCAGAAATCTTTCAATATGGGCACTGAATCCTGAAAATGTGTTAGTTGTTAGCTATTACAGCCATTTTTAAAAATATGTTTATAGCATCATTCAAGACCATGTCACATAGTTTTGGTGAAACATGATGGCATGATCACCTAAGTTAATTAACACATTCTACAGTGTGCTTCAGAAATTTTGCTGTGGCACAATGTTGTAATCAGTGTTCATTCTCATGATTCTGAGTCAGAAGACTCACATGAGGTGTAGGTTAGGCAGTCCTTAAGAGATTGGGAAATTTAAGAGACCAGGAAAGAAGGGTCAGTCCCCTCAAAAAAGCATTTGCAATTTCAGACAATGCTTCCAAAAGTTAGTTGACAAGCACTCTGTTGACACTGAACATTAATCTCTATGAAGAACCACTACAGTAGCCTGACAGAAAAAGCAAAACAAATTGGAAATTGCTTAGAAAAAGACATGGCAGGAAAAGAAATTGAAAAAAGTTAAAATGGTCTGCAAAGTGAAAAATAGGAAGTGAAAATGACAGAAGCAGCTAGAAGGAAGCCACAAAATTTGTCAGCTAAAACATGGTGTCTCAGTCTCCCTACTCCTTTTCCAGCAGTTTTAATATAAAAAGATATATGTTCATACTACAGAATATTGACGTCACCTTTTTGGGAGATCAAGACTATTTGCCATGCCAGGTTTTAGATAATATTACTAGGGAAGGCTTGCCTTCAGCTGAATGACATATCCCTTAATATAATTATCTAAGTCTGATTTTAGATAGATAGATAGATAGATAGATAGATAGATAGATAGATAGATAGATAGATAGATAGATAGATAGATAGATAGATAGGGAAAAGCAAGGTTATTGTAGTCCATGGACAAAAGAATAACACAGAATAAAATGAATTTTAAATTTTAAAAATTAAATGCATCTTTTAAAAAAATCTAATGTAACTGGAAGCAAAAACACTGTTTTGCCAGAGGCTATGTTGTAACATCTAATGCCAAGGACTCAGGCACAACTCTCACAGCATGTGTTTTGTGAGTAAATAGCATCCTGCTATTATTGTTATGTTAACATGCAGCTATGGCTGTAACAGTCTGCACACCTCAAAAGGCATGGTGAGAAACATGGTCATATGTGTTCTTCAAACTCATAAAAACAAGTTGACTTGATTGGTATACACTTAATGACTTTCTTTTTTTTTCAAGGCATCCTCAGATTCTAACCACATTGATTTTTCTTTTTAGTACATTGGCTTATACATTTTGGAGAGGATTTCGATAGTTATCATAAGCAACTAGAACTGATTTGTTTATTCAGTTGGCTCATGTTTTCAATTTCTTCTATTTTTATTGCTTGTTTTTGGTTATACTGACTTTGTATATATCTTTTCATTTCTTATTTTATTCAGTTTTTACAGATATATTGAAATCTGTAAAACATCAGTTCTCTGTTAGGTTCACAATTTTTGTTGAAGTACATGTGGGATATTTAAACTGGGCATATAACTAGTTTGTGGGAACATTTTGTTTTTACATATGTTGTTTGAATTGTGTTTAGTACTTTTATTGTAATTCTTTGTGAGTGGTTTTGAGAAGCTGTTTGCTTTATGAAAAATATTTTTTTCTATAAAAATTGCTTTAGCTTTATTAAAAAAAACCTTCAGTGGAATCATATACTTTCATAATTCTTTCTTGTATTTTCATTGATTATTTTCTAAATATAAAGAATCTTGTTTTGATCCCTGCTTACTCTGTTTTTTGGTTACTTTCCCTGTAAGCAGGTCTGATTATATCTTTCATTTCAATGGTAGTGATTGTTTTATTTTGGAGAGGTTGTCCATTAAGATTTTAAAATAATTTGCTACCTAATTAATTTGTTATTTATTTTATTATAGGTGTAAAGAGATTGAGTCTTTTTCTCTAGAGCTTTCCTATTCCAACAGAACCAAATCTTTCTATAGTAACATCGAAAATTACAAATTTAAATTGTTCTGCCTAGTTAGAAAAAGTTCAATAAAATAAAAATCAGGACCAGGAGATAAATGGGAAACAAATGAAAATGAGCAGGGGTCAAAGTCAGAAAGTCAACAAACCATTCAACAGCTCCAAAATAAAAACGCAATTTTTCTAAAATATTCCAGAATCTAGCATCTAGCTATTCTTTCTTTTTTTTTCTTTCTTTTTTTTACTGAATTTAAAAACTACAATACCACATAAATGCCATCTTTAAGATTATCAGGAAAATGATGATAGCCGACATGGCATCTGGCTGTAACTAGGTGGCAAAGTGGGCCATTTCAAACTTAACCAATGCCAAACCAGTAGCACACATAAATGAAAACAAGATTCAAGCACTGTTATGTGAAAAATAATAAAAAATATCAATAACAAATAATTGGAAAGTGCAAATAAATTAAAGAAAATGATAAAAGGAACTCAACATTACAATAAACACATTTTGAAAATGCAAAAATAGTAACAAAAATATAAAGGTGAAGTGCTTAAGCAGAAGTCAGCCTATGGTTCATGTCGAAGTGAGATGCAATCACATTTTTTAAGAGGTGTGTGTCTAGCTATGGTGTATGCTCAACACAGAAATATAAATTAGCCTTAATATTGTGAGTTTCAGGTAGCAAAATTAATATATGCCATGACTGGGAAAAAAGCAATCACTTCAAAAATATTCAACAAATGCTTTAAAGAATTACATTTTGTTGTAAAGCAGACTTCACATGCTATCCATCTTTTCATGCATGATGTATTTGAGAGGACAAGAAATAGAGAACATCAGTATTATTTTTATATTTTTATTAAGTCTAGTTTAGGTCACCTATTATGTCATAGACACTAAATTCTAGGAAATCATAAGTTTAAATGAAAAGGTTGCATGGTTTGTCAGTTTTCTTATTCATGACAGCTTTATTATTCATTTACAGTATGCATTAGTTTTACTTTCAAAAGTGTGTTGAAGAATCAATGCATAGCACTACCTACTAGTTATTTAAACTGCTGTGAAAATTTAATATCTTTTTCTTCTCTTTCTATCTCTTCTCTCTCTGGTGGACTACAGAACATTGTTGTGCAATAATATTTTCTTCTAGCCAAATGAAAGTTTGCAGTATTCCTTGGTCACAATTCTTCTAGTGTTGCTGTCACCAGTCTATACATAAAAGCAATAAAATGTTACTTAAACCTTCATCCATGATTTATGTTCTGTTTCCACTTAAAAATAACCGACTTAGGGTGGTAAACAAGACAGAAAGAAGGGAAGTGGGTAAAGTGTGAGGATAGGCAGGGTATGACAATGTATTGTGAAGCCACAAAGGCTCCAGGGATTCATGTTTCCCTGATCTTGTACTTTTATTTAAATCCTTGTTCAGCCATTCCGTGTTTTTAATATACTGTATCTACCCCCCTCTCTACATATATAATGCAAAGTTGACTCACTTACTCACTTACTTGCTCATTCAACAATAAAATACTGTTTACCATTCAGTTAAAAACCTGACATTGGAAAGGATTGTACATCTATGGACATTTCTATATATCAATATTTAGGGGTAAAAACTTTCCCTGCAATAGAAAATCTAAATACTCCAAAATCTCAAAAATTCTTTTACTGATTAGATTGAAATTTGGTGATTCTGTAGAAAAAGAAAATCAGTCAACCCGTTTATTTATTTTTACAGTGATTATTAATATTATGCTAACATACATGCTCTGCATTGAGATAAGGCTTTATGAAAACAAAGGATACAGTAGAAGTGATTGATAGGTTATGCGATCAGAAATACTAATAGGGTGGACAGATGAGTGAAGATGGGGCAGTGTCCTAGAGAGGAAAACAGTGATATGATCAAATTTTGCGTGTGCAGTTAGGCATGAAATGTAAGTAGAAAGTCTGGTGAAACTCAAGGAGGATACAAAGCTCAATGGTTAGCAATCACAATATAAACCTCAAGTGCCTGTGTCAGGTGCTATGGCTGTAAATGTAGGTGCTGCTTTGCCAGAAGTAAAAAATAAAGAAGAGAGAAGAAGAGGCAGAAGTAGCATCCTTGGATCCAATATGAGCTTGGATGAATGGTGTCAGCTTATACATAACAGGTCTCCCATGAGATACTCCAATGAAATATGTATCCGCATCTATGGACTTTGAAAGGGGACCTCGCTTCTGTCCTCACACTCTAAAACTATTTACATATACATCTTCATCTGCAGAGTTTAAAGAGGAACCCCATACAAAAGATGAAAAACATGAAAAGAAATACTTCAGTGAACAGTGCAAACAAATAAAAATCGTAAACATCTAGCAACGACATGCTCAAATTTCACATTATCCCTACTGATTACCAATTTCAGTTCAGTTCAGTTCAAAGAATACTATAAAATTGTGTTGATCATTAACACAAGCCAAATCACTAAGAAAAACAGAAAAAAGTAAGAACTGATCTAATGCAGGAATGTTTAACTCATGGACGATTGTATATACTGTAGTGTGTTCAAGAGATAGCAACTCTAGTGACATCATAATAGTATTGCTACTTATTATTTGACTTTAGCAAAGACATCTTTACAACTTTAGAGGTACAATTGGTGACATTTCTTTCATTTTTCTAATTGGAGTAATGTCAAGTGAAGTGGCTTACTCACATAGTATTAGTAGCAGGACTCAAACCCATAACCTCAGGGATTGAAGTCCTAGGTCCAAAGTATTAACACCACACTGCATACCAATACTATTAACCCATGGCTAAAAAAACAAAAAAAAACTATAAATATTGCTATAAGTACCTCTGATACATCAGATGAACCAAAGACACAATAACTGAGGCCCATTGCCTTAGGAAAGTTACTGAGAGAAGCTGAGTAACACATTTAGTCTATTAATAAAAGCTATTTTATTAGTTTTTGGCTGCTCTTGGAGCCATTCTCAGTTTGGTGCTATTACAAGACTGCCCTTATAGTATAACAGATATATATCTGGTGGCAATTTTGCAATCAATGCAAAAGTAATGATTAAAATCCTAATGTTTTCATTTTTTCCTGTTACATCTAGGGATGGTTGTAGCTTTTTCCTCAACTTTTTTCACATCTTATGCTAATTTGGATTTTATACTATGATATCAAAGACAAAGTCATTCACTACCAAATTGACCAGTCATTAAGTGCCAGCTTGCCACACCACAATGCCAGTCAGAAGTTCAATTGTACATTCTACATTCATTGGTTTCTAAAGGGGATTCATCAAACTGCAGTAGAAAAACATTTGGTTTGTTTGCATATGCTGAAATACTGGTGTTAATTTTATTGATCACAAATTGCTCAAACAGAGTGGAATTTATTTCATTTTCTTTTCCAATTTAGCTGAATGGAAGCTTTTTAAACAAATACATGTCTAGCTGGTAGTTAAAAACAAATGAAGGCCCAGGCAGTATACATTGGGTCATTACTCACTTTAAATATGATGGATTGCCTGGGGTAACCACTCAGGCAGAATTCTGACCCTCCCTATAGTCCAAGGTAAACTGCCCCCTACATTTTCACTAGCTGAGGTTTATAAATCCCTACTGTCACTTGACAGATGGAACAAGCCAGTCTCCATTCTTGGGTTTCTACAGTGTAGAACAACAAGCTTTCAGATATCTAGATTTCTCTGTCCCTTTTTTATTGGTTCTCCCTGTGCTGCCATTTTGTTTTATGCATGGTGGCAGAGAGAAGTTATTTTCTTGAGAGATTTTTGTCTTATTGTATAAGGTGCATGTTACAAAGAAACCCTTCTCAAAGGTGTGGCTCAATTTTGGGCAATTGCATCCTCTTTCCAATTTCCATGTAGACTTGTTTTACACTTGATATTATTTTCTTCCACACCACAGTCCAATAACAGTTAGCATGGCATACTGTATGTTCCAGTAATTTGTACTTGTACTGTTTATCTAATTTCTGTATTTCTTTACTAACTGGTTTAGTTTTGTAAGAGATTAAATATGTTAAAAAGAGAGAAATGTATAAAAGTTTCTGAAAAAAAAATCCCACTATTTATTAAAGCTTAAATGTAAATGATATTGCACAACATTGATCAACTGTGTATCAATTTTAAATTCCAAAACGGCACTTGGCTCTGGTATTGGAGCCCACACGCCTTTTTAAATTGCTTCAACTTTATTTTTTAATTGACCTATATGAACTTGATTGAAATCATAAGCAGGCTAAAATATTTATTTATTGGAACACCTGAAACTTTCTACAAAAGATGCTCATCAGCAAATTGATGATATTAAAGATATTTTGGAGATTTTTACTTTAGTGATTTGTAATTCCTACATCCAGTCATGTTGTTTTTTGACATTTGATTACAAAACAGATATTAACCGCAACTTAGAAATACAAAATGCAACCCTCTACACACATTTTCCAAACATTTACCTACAAGCCAAAAGTTATGACCCATTCTCTACAGGGTCTTACAGCAAAGTTCATCACTGTGTGTCAATGTGCACCACAGTGGTGTTATGTGTACCTAATGACTTGCTCAAAAAGGTCATTGTTATAAGCAATACATTTATAGTACAGTTGCACATTCCTCACATTCAGGTAAATGTTTCTGCCTCATTGTAAGAACTAATGGTATTCATTAAGCAAAAGATGCAATCTTTTTTTGAGCGCTTTGTCCAACTTTTATAAAAAGGGAAAATACTGAGAAGTTTGGTCTATAAGCACCAACTATGGTCAATGCTTTTCCTCACTGAAATTTTCAGGTGGAGCAAAAACAAGTTAATTTGCAATGATCTCTGCTTAGCCTCATTTTTATCCTGGGCTTGTCAAAAGAAGCACACAAGGTAGAAAATAGGCCACTTTACTACAAGAAATCTAATTCTGGGATTCAAAACATTCTGAATATAAGAAACTACCCCTTATTTTGTCTGCTATACCAGTTTACACACCAGAGATATTTCAGATCCTTTTAGAAATTGTCCATTACCAAGGTGTAAGACACCCAAAACCATCCCACTCATGCCCATCACCAAACTATTATTTCTATTTTATTTTTGAATCATTAAACAGTGTGTTTCTTCATGCTAGTCCAAACCCAGATAAATGGGAAGGGTCACATCAGGAAGGGCATCCAGTGTAAAATTTTGCCAGATCAATATGTGGACAACAATATGTCTATTGTATTGTATTGACCCCCTTCTTTTTGACACCTACTGCATGTCCAACCTACCTGGAAAGGGGTCTTTCTTTGAACTGCCTTTTCAAAGGTTTCTTCCATTTTTTTCCCTACTAGGATTTTTTTGATTTTGGTAGGTTTAAAACCCATTGCGGGATTTCTTTTGTGAGCACTGCTGCCTTGCAGTAAGGAGACCTGAGTTTGCTTCCTGGGTCCTCCCTGTGTGGAGTTTGCATGTTCTCCCCTTGTCTGCGTGGGTTTCCTCTGGGTGCTCTGGTTTCCTCCCACAGTCCAAAGACATGCAGGTTAGGTGCATTGGCGATCCTAAATTGCCCCTAGTGTGTGCTTGGTGTGTGGGTGTGTGTGTGCATGTCCTGCGGTGGGCTGACACACTGCCTGGGATTTGTTCCTGCCTTATGTTCTGTGTTGGCTGGGATTGGCTCCAGCAGACCCCCGTGACCCTGTGTTAGGATATAGCGGGATGGACAATGCCTGACTGACTGACAAAAATAAACTGTATTACATTGTATTGTACAACAATACCGATTTCCATACCGGATTAGGTGAGGCCCGGTTTCACAATGGCCGCCATCAGAACTGTTAGACAACACAGTGCTGGGAGAAGTTGGTCTATTGTTGGTCAAAAGAGAAAAAGAGGGGGGAGGCATGTCCAGAGGCAGTAGGTCAGAAAGAAGGTGGAAGGGGAGTAAGGCCAGGTAGGTTTCAAATTGTTCTACTGTGGTGTGGAGGGGAGGACAAATGAGGTAGGGGTTATCTTGAAAGAATAGTATTTCAGGACTGTTTTTAAGGTGAAAAGAGTGTTGGACAAAGTGATGATTATGAAGCTGGAAATTGAAAGTATGATGATGAATGTTGTTAGTGCATATGCCCCTCAAGTTGTGGTGTACAATGTATCAGAAAGAATATTTGTGGAGTGGAGAGTGTACCCAAGGGAGGGAGGTGAGTGGTTGTTGGAACGGATTTTAATGAACATGTTGGTGAAGGGAACAGAGGAGATAAGGAGGTGATGGGTAGGTATGGGGTCAAGGAGAGGAATGAAGAAAGTCAGATGATAGTGGATTTTGCAAAAAGTATAGACATGGTTGTGGTGAATATGTATTTTAAGAAGAGGGAGGAACATAGGATGATGTACAATAGTGGAGGAAGATGCAGGAGGGTCAAACTGAAGGAGATTGAAGACTGCAAAGTGGTGGCAGGGAAAATTGTAGTTACACAGCATAGGATGGTGGTCTGTAGGATGACGTTGGAGATCAAGAAGAGGAGGAGAGTGAGGGCAGAGCCAAGGATCAAATGGTGGAAGTTGAAAAAGGAAGACTGCAAGGCTGAGTTCAGGGAGGAAGTATGACAGGCACTGGGTGACAGTGAAGAGTTAGTAGACAGCTGGGGAACTGGTATCCTTCAATAAGGGCGTGTAAATAAAGGCGAGCTTCAAAAGGGTGACCTCAATTGGGCGCAGCGAATAAAGGCACGCGTAAATAAAGGCGAGCTTCAAAGGGGCAACCTCAATTGGGCACAGTGAATAAAGGCAAACACAACAAAATTATTACATAAAATTTATTAGATAAAGGCAATGATTGAACGTATAAAAAGGCAAAAGCAAGAATATTAAAACATCCAATTAATTAATGCATGAACTTCTAACGAACTATTTCTGACAGCGAGACGAACATTTGCCAATCCTATATTCAATGCATTTCCAGATGTGTTTCCTGTTGATAGTTTTCTCCTTTCTGAATGTGTAGCCTTCGACTACGAGTAGATCTGCACCATTGTTGCTCTTCACATATTCCAGAGCCATTTGAACTAAATTATCTATGAACGCCCTTATTCGCCACGCTCAATTGAGGTCGCCCTTTTGAAGCTTGCCTTTTTGTGCGCGCCCTAATTGAATAGAACCAGGGAACTACAGCAGAAGCAGTAAGGGCGGCAACAAGATGGGTGCTTGGTATGACATCTGGACATAAGAAGGAAGACAAAATAAATCTGGTGGTGGAATGGGGAAGTACAGGAGAGTATACAGAGTAAGAAGTTAATGAAGAAGAAGTGGGATAGTCAGAGAGATGCAAAAAATAGACAAAAGTAGAAGGAGATAAGGTATAAGGTCAAGAGAGAGGTGGAGAAAGCCAAAGAAAAGTCATGTGAAGAGTTGTATGAGAGGTTGGACACTAAGGAGGAAGAAAAGGACCTGTACCGATTGGCTAGACAGAGGGACCGAGCTGAGAAAGATGTGCAGCAAGTAAGGGTGATAAAGGATAAAGATGGAAACATATTCACCACCGAGGAGGGTGTGTTGAGCAAATCAAAAAAGTACTTTAAGAGGCTGGTGGATGAAGAGAATGAGAGAGAGCGAAGGTTAGATGATGTGGCAATAATGAATCAGGAAGTACAACAGATTAAGAAGGAGGAAGTAAGGACAGCTGTGAAGAGGATAAAGAATGGAAAGGCTGTTGGTCCAGATTTTTAAGAATAAGGGGGATGTGCAAAGCTGTAGTAACTACAGGGGAATAAAATTGAAGAGCCACATCATGAAGTTATGGGAAAGAGTAATGGAAGCTAAGTTAAGAAGGGAGGAGATAATTAGTGAGCAGCAGTATGGTTTCAGGCCAGGAAATAGCACCACAGATGTGATGTTTGCTCTTGGGTTGATGGAGAAGTTTAGAGAAGGCCAGAAGGTGTTGCATTTCGTATTCGTGGATATGGAGAAAGCATATGAGAGGGTGTCTCGAGAGGATTTATAGTATTGTATGAGGAAGTTGGGGCGGACAGAGAAGTATGTAAGAGTTGTACAGGATATGTACGAGGGAAATGTGAAAATGGTTGGGTCTGTGGTAGGAGTAACAGATGCATTCAATGTGGAGGTTGGATTACATCAGTGATTGGCTCTGAGCCTTTCTTTATTTGCAGTGGTGATGGAGAGGTTGACTGAGATTAGGCAGGAGTTCCTGTGGACCATGATGTTTTTGCGGATAACATTGTGATCTATAACAAGAGTAGGGAGCAGGTTGAGGAGACACTAGAGAGGTGAAGATATGCTCTAGAGAGGAGAGGAATGAAGCTCAGTAGGACCAAGACAGAATACATGTGTGTGAATGAGAAGGAGGTCAGAAGAATGGTAAGGATGCATGGAGTAGAGTTGGCGAAGTGGATGAGTTTAAATACTTGGGATCGACATGGAGTGTGGAAGAGAAGTAAAAAAGAGAGTGCAGGCAGGGTGAAGTGGGTAGAGAAGAGTTTCAGGAGTGATTTGTGACAGACAGGTACCAGTAATAGAGAAAGGGGATGTCTACAAGACAGTAGTGAAACCAGCTATGTTATATGGGTTGGAGACAGTGGTACTGAAAAAAAGATAGGAAATAAAGCTGGAGGTGACAGAGTTAAAGCTGTTAAGATTTACATTGGGTGTCACAAGTATGGATAGGTGTAGGAACAAGTACATGGGATGCTAGGAATAGAGATGCCAGGTAAGAGGAAAAGAGGAAGGCCTAAGAGGAGGTTTGTTAATGTGGTGAGGGAAGACATGCAAGTGGTGGGTGTGACAGAGCAAGATGCAGAGGACAGGAAGATTTGAAAACATATGATCCACTGTGGCAACCCTTAACGGTAGCAGCCAGAAGATGAAGAAGATGAAGAAGAAGAAGGGAGCCCCTAGAACGAGTACAAGGTTTTTAGGGTAACTGGACCATTCTTTATGCTTCACAAACATAAGACTACACTGCTTATGGTAGAACAAATACAGATACCTATTTCTATTCCCAGCATGTTGAATGCCCCTTTAAACCTGCTCCTTATGATTTTAAAAAGTGTACATAATAATATATTATAAAATATGATTTTCCACTTATACAATATAACATTTATGTTATGTCCAATGTCGGTGAAACACATTTCCACTAGAGGACAAAATGCTTTGTTATGGGTTCCAGAACACTGAATTCAAAGAGATTTACACTAACTCCTTATTAAGTCTGTTGAAACTTCCTCTTTTTAGCCAAGTAGACAGACATTTGATGCACTTTGCTTAAGCCACAGAGCAAACGTATCATGTGAGATTTAAAAATAGCCTTTAAGACTGCTTCTGAGGGATTTTTTTTTCATAACAAAAAACCTGTACTGTAAAATGGTCTAACAATTTTAATTACTTTTGTTCTTTAATTGCCCCTTACAAAACCTGCTATGCTTTAAGTGTGTATGCTGGCATCCAGACTGGTCTCATGCCGAGTGAATTGCACAGTTACACAGCAGTAGGGTTTTAAAAACACTGGCTCTGTAGCCTCTATTCATTTTATTTAACATGAAACTTTGTACAACATCAGCGGGGTAGAAGGTAAAACATTATTTACTTATCTCTCCTCCTTTAACCATTTCTATAGAAACTGAGAAACTCTTCAGATTAAAGGGTACATTAAGAAAGAATTGGTCACTTTTATCTGTCACATGCAAAATAGTTTCCTTGAATTATTATAAAGTCTTGGAAGAACAAAAATTTAACCAAAATTAACATATACCTAAATATCTATATACATATGATTCACATAAAAAACAAACAACCAGAGTCTTTCATTTCTGCAGGAAAAACAGCATAACCTTCTAAGATATATTTAATTTAATTCAGTGTCATGACAGTTCAGAGCATATCCCAGCTGCATCCGGCACAAAGCAGGAGTACACGATGAAGAGGGCACCAGTCCATCATCAGAATCACTCATACATGCAAACTGAGCCAATTTAGAGTCACCTAACCAGCACAACATTGGGAATGTGGAAGTAAAATCTGAGTACCCAGAGCAACACCATCACAAACACAGTCAGAACCAGTAAACCACATACAGACAATATACAGCCATGGAGTAAGAATCCAGGACACTATGCAGAACTGCTATTGCAGCACCATTTTCAGCAGTTTCCCCAAAGGTGAAGTAATGCATACATTTTAGTGAAGAAACCTTCCAGATACATATATAGATCAAGTAAAATAATATATCTTTTCTTAAGGCTGTATTTTTAAAAAATAATAAAACGTAAGGTGCAAGTTGAAACCAACTTTGACCGGAAACTGTCTGAGAAACCATGAGTTAAATATATACAAAATATTCTGTATGTGATATATAAAAATAAGGTATATGGAAGCAAATTATGTGTATAGATTGAATTTTCACAAATATATACAAATAAACAAAGCACACTTCACAAAATGAATAATTGGCATTAAAATGTTTTCAAAATTTAATTAAGCTACATGTAATGTATGTTAAGTAAATCATAATGTATCAAAATGGTACACATATTGATAGCACTTTTTCCTAAAGGTAACTAACAACTGTCATGAAAGGACAGGATTCAAGATTTGTCACATTAAAGCCTCTGTAGATAGTGCCTGAAGTCTACACTTAAAGGAGAGGGGAACCACCAAGAATCTGTGGCCCAAGAAAAAAAATAATATCGACTTAATATTTAAGTCCAAAAAATAAAGTCCCAAAGCACCAAACTTAAATGGTATACTGCAATAATCATAAAAACACAAAAGGCAAACAAAGAGCTTGACTAAATACTGGAATCAAAAGCCATAAACCAGAAGAGAAAGCCAAGACAACCAAGCAGCATATGCACGGAGTGTTCTTGCCAATGCAATAGCCTGAAGCATCTTAGGGATTTACATAAGCCATACCATGTACAGCTTCAAAAGCATGTAACAAACTAAAGTAACATACTGGAAATGGAAGACAAAAGGAAAATGATTAATGAATAGGATGATGTTAAATTAAATACAATTAATGAAAAACCAAAAACATATTTTTAGCAAAAATCACAAAATAATTAGGAAAAACAGCAAAACAAACAAATAGAAGTTAAAGAAACTAAACCTGGGGATGAAGCCTTAGCAAAGAACAACAGAAGCCTTGTACAAAAAAGACAAAATATACGAAGACCTAAAAAACTTTTCTATTTTGCTTATTATATCATTTTTTTTCCTATTCTATTTTGAGAGATGACAAGTGTGACTTTGTCCCCAGAGTATAACAATGTGTTTCTTATTAATAATTTAAAAGTCTGAGAAACTGCTTTTAATCCTGAATTATACAGGCATATTTTTGAAAAATGAAGACAGGCAAAATGATGCAGTGTTTACTGCTGTTGCTTCACATTTAATAACACCAAATGAAGGCCTCATATTTACTAATAATTGTACTAACTGTGGCGGAAAGCCAGGACCCTTACTGGCACAGGGCATTATCTCCCTAGGAGTACTAGATATCAGCCCCCCTGGGTTGCAGAGGTACCTCAGATTCCAACACAGCTTCATGGGAGTTAGAGTTCAGTATAACCCTATTGGGTTCCATGAATGCGCAAAAGGGTGCTGCAGGGATTTGCGGAGCCCTACTTTATCGGCCTTTACCCCACTAGGAAGACCACTGGAAGTGGATAGAAAAATCCCCTGCCGCTGCTCCAGGAGCCAGAGTCAGGAGAAAGAAGGATGAAGCCTGCCGAAGGAGGAGTGGAGACGTAAGGAGAGACAGAGAGAAGAGAAAGGCAAGAAGTGCTTTGTGACTGTGTTTATTCATGTTTGTACTGTGCTCTGCCGGTAGGAAACTTGGGAAACGTTTCCCACAGCAAAATAAAACCTGTGTGTCTTGAAGAACTTGTGTCTGCATCTGTTTGTGTTGGGTGTTGGGAGCTGAGCACACCCTGCAGGCCACACAACGTATCAGAAGCTCTTAGTATATACTGTACCACTGTGCACAGAGATTAATAACCACTTTACTAAAGCTTGTGTTATTAAGACCAAAAGACATCTTTGCTTAGATCTGATTACACAACAGCATGTGACTAACAGATGCATTATATAGGCTGTATATAATTAAACCTCTCTTCAGATATGTATTGAGAGCTTCAAATTCATCAGAGTTGTTATTGACATTTTGAAGTATCCATATTTATGTTGTGCTATATAACTATTTATCCTCCCAGCTTTTATGACAAGTTGGTTCCCATGGGTAAAAATAAAGTAGAGTGATCCTCTATTCTCCACTTTAATTTTCCTTCCAGTTTAGGATTTCTTTGGGTCCTTTAGTTGTGCTGTGGCCACTTAATGTACTTCCTGTACATTACCTGCCTAACTAATTTGTGAATTTATTTTTTTTTCTCAAATGACTAAAACAATTAATATTTGACATGATTTATTATGGATATTACAATTCATACACCTCAGTTGTGGTTTACAGTGACTAAAAGACCCCTGACTAAATCTAAAACTAAGCCATAACTCTATGTCTGCCCTAGCTTTTTGTATTTAAGGCTGCTTTCTAATACAAGTTAACTTTTAATCCATATTACTCATAAAAATATTACCTTGAGTAATTTACAAGCCATGTAGGCTCATGTACAAAATTCTCAGGGTTTATAATTGCATAAATTCAAATGACTTTAATAACAATGATAAAGTTTACAACTGCATTTAGATTAAGTTTACACATTACTTATCCTTTTTAACAATATTGTTTCATTAAAAAAGGATTTACATATACATCCATTCATCCATCTTTTAACCTGGCTTAGTCATGGTAGCAGTGTTAATTCCAACATATGTAGATGTAAAACTGTACACCCTCTAACCTCTGGTACAAAGCCATTACATTGCATTAAGCTGGCATAGAACAGTATTGAGTGGAACTATATACTGTATTACCTCCAAAACTAGAGATAAAATTTTGTTAATGTTTTCTTACCTCATACTATACAGTTAAATTGCTAGAATGTTATCTGAGTAGACAATAAAATTGGGGATGGCATGAAAGGGTCTATCAGATTGTTCCTAGCCTGCAAATGAATATATTACTAATTAAATAGCAAAAAAATGCTGTTTTCAAAATAAAAGAATGTTTATATCTGTCAATTTCTTAAGTCTTGATTTACAGTTTGAGACATAATGATACAGTAAATACCTTCAGCCCAGATTTCAATCTATGGTCTTGTTATTTTTCTGCTTCTCCCCAACTGCACTTTCTGCATAATGTGCCAGTCTCATATTCTTGCAAAGGGGACATGGCCATTTATCACTGTTTCAGCCAGGCCGCGGTATTACCATCAAAGTGTTGCCATGACAACTCTCTTTCTCTCTCTCTCTCTCTCTCTCTCTTATTCTAACCAGTAAGCACATCTTAATTCAGTCGTTAGAGTGCTTAATATTTATATGACCTTGTTCTTTATTTAAAGCTATACAGAAGTCATTGTTCTCTGTGCTCTGAATTTCCTAATATGGGATATTGTGATGTTGGGTTATGAAATATTGCTGCTTACTGTACTGTGCCTCCATGATTGTATGTTTTTCCCAAATCCTCCCAAAAAGCTGTCTGTGTTTATAAAGTGTTTTACTTCTCAAGTGAGTTTGACTAAGTCTGCATTAAGTTGGACAAGTACACTTAGTACTTGTTTTTTATAAGATTTTTGAACTCTAGTTAACCTGCTTTCTTGTGCATATTTCAGTTTTTCTTCACTAATTGAGGAAGCCCATATTAAAAGCTTGTGTGATAGTTATTTATTTGAGGCTGACAAAAATGCGATTATTGCACTGCTGTTATAGGAACTGATTACAGTCTATGCAGACACAGAAATAGATGGAGTCACTAAGCAGAAATATAATTCGCTTCTCTTTTTCTCCATAACAGTCATGTGACACTACTCTTTTGACTCAGCAGGAGAGACAGAGAGAATGAAACATGGAAATGTCAAGACTGTGCAAGTGATTCTGTAAAGTGTCCAGTGTAAGTTGACCTCTATGACAAACCTGAATATTTTCAAAGCAAATTGATAGGGACCTAACTGGTTCTTCAAGTTCTCCAGTTTTGCTGCAGATTATTTCATATGTTATTGATTTCAGATAACTGACCAGTTGACAAAAAGACAGGTGCATCGGAACATTGACAGTAATATTTGTGTCCTTTCATCAATCAAATGTTGGTTTTTGATATGTTATAGAGTCTTCTTCCACTTCATCTTTTCCCACTTCCATGTGGGGTCAATATGCTTGATTAACCTTCTTCAATCAGCTTGATCCTGCACCTCCTCCTGAGTGAGACCATTTTCCTTCAGTCTTCCTTTACTTTATCCATCATCCTCTGCTTTGGTCTCCCTCCCTTTCTCTTCCTTCTGTACTTCCATTCCCATCATTCTTTTGCCCACATATTAATTATCTCTCCTCATCACATGTCTATACCACTTCAATCTAATTTTCTTGTACTTTCTTAGATATCTCTCCCAATTTTGGTGTCCCTCTGATTATCTATTTTTTTATTCTGTCCTTTTTTATAACTCCAAACATCCATCTCAACATTCTCATTTATGCCAACTTCTTCTCCCGCACTCCCTTTACTGGCCATGTCTCAGCTCCATATATCATTACTGGTCTTACCACTGTCTTAAAAAACATACATTTTAACTTTCTTCTTAATTCTTCAATCACACAATACACCTGATACCCTCTTCCAATTGTTCGATCCACACTGAACTCTATGGGTTATCCCTGAATCTAATTTTCCACCTCGGGTTATCACTGATCCTAGATATTTAAATGTATCCACTCTTTTCAATAGCTCTCGCTGCTGGCTAACGTATGAATCCAGATCATCAGTAAACCTCATATATTCTGTCTTCTTCTATTTATCTTCAATGCTCTATCATACGCCCTTCTCCGTTCTTCCAACTTACTCTCCACTTCCACCTTTTTGGTGCTACATAACACAATGTCATCAAAAGAAAGCATGCTGCACCAAGAGGACTGGTCTTTTATCCCATGACTCAATACATCCATAATCAGATCAAAGCGGTAAGGACTTAAAGGAGACCTCTGGTGCAGACCTAATCTAACTGGAATCTTGTCTTTTACCCCAACACTGCTTTTTACCAGAGTCCTCACTCCCTCATACATATCCAGGACAATCTTCACATTTTTTTCCAGTGCTCCTTTCTCTCTCATGTGTCTCCTGACCTCTTGACATGGCACTCTATTATAAGCCTTCTTCAGTAAACAACATATGCAGCCCTTTCTGTTTGTCTTGGTGCTTCTCTATAAGCTGCCTCAATGAAAAAACTGCATCAGCTGCCCCCCACCCTGGCATTAAAATAAACTGTTATATTATAGAGAAGGGTAACGAAATAGATGTTGACATAAAAACACAATAAACAAATAGGTTGTCCTTGTGTAGGTATTCATTTAAGGAATACACTTAAAATATTTAAGGTGGAAACATTAAATTAAGTTTTTGAAGGTGAAATGTCTTACATTTTGTAAATATCATTTAACAGTTAGTGAATGGCTGTGTCAACATCAATCTGAAAAAGGTAAAAACATGTACAGAATATTCCAACATATTACAACAGAAAATAAACTTAGAAGGACATTTTTGCACATTTTGTCTTTATAAGCTTCATCAGGCGTATGAGTGAAAAGAAACAAATAAAAAAACAAGGTTGCATATGTTAGAGGGAATGGAGGGAACAAAGCTAGAGAGGATGAAAGAAGTAAAAAAGAAGAGGAAGTGTGAAAATCAGAGCAATTATAGATGATGAAGAAGGGGATCAGTACTTTATTCCTGGAGAAATGTGTGATCCAAGCCAAAGAATGAACCTGACTTCTTTTGCTTTCCTGTGAAATGTATCTTCAGGCCCAAAGCGCTGTAACAAGTTCAGAAGCAAAATAAAACTACAAAGCTTACAATATACTAATTACATAATGCACACACATATAGATATGGAAGACTTAGAAAACACAGTAAAACACATCAGTTTCAAGCTAAACGACTTGAAGGGATCCTAACAGTATGTCCTTTAATATTATCATTAAGATATGTCCAGTGGGCAATAGAGAAGAAAAGAACAAAAATTCAGTAGCCTTCCTGGAGAAGATAAACCTGGTGGTGTTTTATCATTGGTTATAACATCAAGTTGAAGACAAAGTCAGACACAGTTATTGATAAGGAGACCTAAGTCAACCGGCTGTCCAACCCCTCCTGGGCGTTCTGTAGTTTAAGTACTAACTGATTATTTTTCTTAGAAAGAACTTGGGAGGTAGTGCCCCAGGTTGAATGCTGAAATATTAAACTGTTATAATATTTAATGTGCGCTTTGAATATCTTAAGATTGTACCTTTCAAGAATATGACACCCAAATTTACAATACTCTTGAAAAACAACTAAATGAGATCATTTATAGTATTATTTTCATTTAATATTAATAGGAGAAGTTTCGACATATTGTTCAGTTCATGTTTTTGTTGCAACACCATCCTCCACTCCTGTAACTTAGTCTTGTGCAGTGCAATAATGGGTTCCTGTTTACAAACTGTACTTATTTTACCATTAAATGTATAAAATGTATGAGGGTTATTATCTACCCATGAGAGTGAATTACAGGTTTCGTAAGAATTAGATTGAGTACATTAACATTTAATTGTATATGCAAGCAGAACTATCCTTTGTATTGTTTCAGATATTTTCATCAGTTGTTATGATTTTGGTTTAAGAAAGGTTATGAGAAAGGCATTAATGCTGCAGTGCACTTGGCATTGGAATTAACCCTTTATTTTAATACATTTGTGTTTAAACTTATCAAAATCAAAAGTTTCTTAGTAAAGTTTCTTATAGTTAATATTTGAACTGAATCAGAAACAAATTCATCTTGTTGTTGCCTCTCGTCATAAATTGTATGTTGAGCAAAATCAATAAACCCATCAGTATGTAATGTACCATTGGCATATTGTTTAAGTCTGTGCTGAAGGGTAGATATTTTTCCATTTTCTACTGTATGTACTTTTCAGTGCACCTGCTCACAAAGATCCCCCCATTATTCTTTCATCTTTCCATCCATTTTATATGATCTCTGTATTTTCCAGGGGAGACATACACTCCATAAAAAATAGTCTCTTTATGTTGTAGCTTATTGATAACCTAAAAACACTAGCAAAAACATACATTCAGCACAACCTAAAACATGCGGCAAAGAACAAAATGCTGTAAATGTTTAAAAAAAATGTATAATTTATTTGGTGTTTAGTTTAACTACGGTGGCATGGTGACACAGTTTTAGTGTTGCTGCCTCGCAGTAAGGAGACCTGGGTTAGTTTCTCTGGTCCTCCCTGCATGGAGTTTGCATGTTCTCCCCGTGTCTGCATGGGTTTCCTCTGGGTGCTCCAGTTTCCTCCCACAGTCCAAAGACATGCAGATTAGGTGCATTGGCGGTTCTAAATTGTCCCTAGTGTGTGCTTGGTGTGTGTGTGTGTGTGCCCTGCGGTGGGCTGGCACCCTACCTGGGGTTTGTTTCCTGCCTTGCACCCTGTGTTGGCTGGGATTGGCTCCAGCAGACCCCTCTGACCCTGTAGTTAGGATATAGTGAGTTGGATAATGGATGGATGGATGGATGGATAGTTTAACTACTAGAAGCAAACATTTGTTAACCCACATAGTATATAATATTCCTATAACTATGTAAAATAATATGTATATGTGTAGGTGTGAATCATGTAAATATATAAAAAATAACTGTGTCTGCAAACTCCTATAAGCATAAATAACGGTGGCGTGGTAATTATTGATTATATGTGCTGCACACCACACCCAATTCAAGCCAATTTTGATTTATTGCTCAACCTAATAACATCCATTATGTGACCATTAGGGAGCACACCAGCTCCCAAGACCAGAATTGAAAGACACAGGCACAAGTCCAGCACACACAAGTCTTTTATTAAAGAGTGGGAAACGCTTCCCCTTCACTCCTCCCTCAAGCTTTGTCCACTTCCTCCCAACTCTGGCTCTCTGAATGGACTGAAGCAGTTCCTTTTATAGAGAACCCAGAAGTGCTCCAGGTATCCTGTAATCTCCTTCCGGGTGTGGCTGAAGTCCTTCAGAGGAGGGCTCAGCCATTCTCATGCGCCCCCTGGTGGTGGTCAAGGGCCCCAGGAGGGTTGAGCTTCCATGCTGCAAACCGTGGTACCTTAGCAAGCCAAGGTGACTGCCCTCTGACATCCAGAGGAAGGTACTAACCCGTGCAAGGTCTTTCCCAGAGTCCTTCCCTTAAGAAGATGTCCCAGCTGAGTAATATAACTGGTTCTCCAACATAACTGTCAACAAACATGTTGAAAGAAAATAAGGATTGCTGAATAACACCTATAGGAACATGCAGAAAACATGAAAATTCCACAAAGTAGTGATTCCAGCCTAGAACTGCAATATTATTTTTAACAGTATCACAACCATGTTGATAATATAGGACCTAATTTGATAGGTGGTCAAATACTTATGCCAATAATGAAATGACTACTAAATAGGCAGATACACTTTGAGGATGATGAGATGTATTGTAAATCAAGATGTTTATTTTTGATATCAGTCAAGAGCTTTCTGTAAAATGTGACTTCAATCATAATTAGTGTATAAATCAATTTTACATTCATTTCCACAAGAATCTTTGTCACTAACAATACAAATTTGAACATATAGTAGTTTAGCTTAAGGAACAACATTACTGCAACATGACATCTATCAATTTGCTCCAAAGTAATTAAATGCTTTACAGCAGGCACTAGCAGAACCAGCCTTCAGCAATCAAAGCTAAATTAAAAAAGGGGTAAGCTCCCATGTTATAAACTTACACACCATCAGAGTAGAAGAAGTGTAAAAATAAGGTTAAAATAATATAAAAGGGACAAAATATATATTATGTATTACAATGGACATTGGGGGTCCTTTCCCAGCCAGGATACCATTGTAAAGTAAGGACTTGGGGAGAAAATGGGCACAGGGCACTAACCTCCTCTGGAGCGCTAGATGGCAGCCCCCCTGGGTTGGAGTGGCACTTTGGATTCCTACAGGGCTCCATGGAAGTTTGGTACACTTTTGTTGGGAACTGCAGAGTCCTATTTTGTTGGGCTTCAACCACACCTGGGAGTGCTTCCAGACCTCACTAATGAGCCACCTGGAGTACTCCCATGTGCAGCATAAAAGGAGCCACCTGCCTTCATTCGGGGAGCCAAAGTCAGGAGGAGGACAAGGAGGACGAAGCTTGCCAGGAGGAGCGGAAGCAGTTGGAGAGAAAGAAGTCCTGTGTGCTGTTTATTTGACTGTGCTTGTGTACTGTATTGTGCTGTGCAGGTGGAAAACCTGGGAAATGTTTTCCACATTAAAATAAAAATATGTGTTGCAAAGACTTGTGCCTGGTGTCTATCGGGTTTGGGAGCTGGTGGACCTCCTGGGGGTCACAGTATGCATTTATATTTGAAAGAATTTGAAAAGATGATGCACCTGTATTATTTGCTAAATGATCAACTTTAAAAGGCATGCATGTTTTAGACTTCAGACTTGAAACTCCAAAAGAAAACACAATTTACTGCTTTTGATGGAAACTTTTTTTGGAAGCTTTGATTATAGTATCTGTGAATGTATCATCTGATTGAATGGCAATTTTGTCACTGAGAGAATATGGAAGAGCAGAAATGCACAGTAGTAATCAAATAGTTAATTTGTTGTTTCCTATTTTTATTTTGTGCCTCATTTTTCATACTAGGCTGTATCAAAATTTGTGAAATGGAGTATTTTAAAAACTAAAAGGTACTGTAATTAGAATCTTTATAGAGTTCTTAATGCTCTTGCGTGATGGGCATTTGGGAAATAATTTCTGATTTTTTATTATTAAATAATTAATCATGTAGGTTTCCTACATATACTGACATACGCAAACAGTTTGGGTTGGGATGTTATCAGCTGAGCCTTAACTTCTGAGCACAACTTGTCAATTTCAGACATTTTTGGATACCGCATTTCAGGGTCAGAAAATGATGCCTTGCTGCCCGAGAGTCTCTTTCCTTCAATAAGGAAATATATTCTTAGAGAGCCAAGTGTTTTTAGGATAAGTACTAAAGACAGTGACATAGTGTTTAGATGTTAAGGCAAATTTTCATTAACATAATTTTTATGTCAAAAAGATAGAAATACAATATTACATATATATATACTGTATATATATATATATATATATATTATATTTATTTATTTACATACTATAAAAATTGCAGAATAAACTTTAACATTTTACTTGTGTCAAAAGTATATATGTAAGTTAACAATCAAATAGTTAATTAATAAGAACTACTGTAGTATGAGAGAGTACAAACAACAGCAACCACATGTACGTATTCACAATTTCCTAGAAGATTAGGGGCCAAAGAGATTGTGAACCAATACTAGAGCGGTTTTCTTTTATTACAATCCTTGCAAACTCATTTGTGTGTAGCTCTCAGTTAACAACTGGAGAACTCTAATAGCAATACTCACTCATTCCTCACTGTAGTTACTGTTCAGAGCTGGGACCAATCTTTATTTTCTTTTTATATGTTGCCATTAGGAGATGTAATTTGGAAACATAATATTAACTTTAATTTGTATGCTGAGGACACCCATTAGCAAAAACCATTTACACTTCTCCATTTATGTTTTTTCATTAAATGCTTCATAGAGGTGACACGGAGAATGGGTGAAAATTACAGTGTTTATTTTGTAATTCTGAATGTGTTTATGTGTTAATGTGCGAATAGGTGGACATTGTAAACATATTTTAATTTGAAAGCCCTTAACTTTAGCTTGCCTACATCCTTACTGAAAGCACTATGCTTACTAATGCATATACTTAAGAGTGTACACTGCATTCATATAAGGCAGGTCATGTATTCATTGTTTTCAAAGTAAGCAAAGCTTCTGGAGGAAAAAATTACTTTAGTTGTATAAAAATCAGATTCTAGAATGATCACTACTTAATAGGCTTTACTAAATGTCAATATTCTTGTTACTGACGCTGGTTGTGAAGAACACAGTTTGCATCATCCCAATTTACTTTGTTTAAGTTTTGGAAGTATTAGTATTGTTGTTTTGTTCATGCTTATTATTTTAATGAGGACGTTATCCATCCATTTTCCAACCCGCTGAATCCGAACACAGGGTCACAGGGGTCTGCTGGAGCCAATCCCAGCCAACACAGGACACAAAGCAGGAACCAATCCCGGGCAGGGTGCCAACCCACCGCAGGACCATCCATTATCCAACCCGCTATATCCTAACTACAGGGTCACGGGGTTCTGCTGGAGCCAATCCCAGCCAGCACAAGGCACAAGGCAGGAAACAAACCCTGGGTAAGGCGCCAGCCCACCACAGGGCACACGCACACCCACACACACAGGACAATTTAGGACCGCCAATACACCTAAACAGCATGTCTTTGGATTGTGGGAAGAAACTGGAGCACCTGAAAGAAACCCACACAGACACTGGGAGAACATGCAAACTCCATGCCACCCTAAGGACATTAGGCTTGCTATTTTTCTCTGAGTATGGAAATTTTTTTTCGATGTCTTCCATTGCTAGTCATAGAGTTTGTGACCTGTGATATCATGGTCTCCCAAACATTGGATTGAATAATTGAAAAACAAACAATGATTAATGCTTCTTACAGATCAGTGTTAGGAATTTGACTTTTTTAAATTACAAGTTTTGGTTTTGATGTTTGGTGCTTTTTATTTACACATTCTTCAACTCTTGCCTGATAGATGACTACTCTGGTAGTTCCTGTCTATAAATGGCTGTCATTTTCTGGTCTTCCACAATTTCTATTGCAGCCAAGACAATGGTGAGGTGCCAAATGGTGCTTTTCTATAATGATGGCTGTTTTTAGCATTGAATATTACTGTGTCATTTTCTTTCTGTTCCTACTGTCAGGTAGTGATGCTTTCAGTCACTTTTCATTTTGATTTGGTTATGCTTCCTTGGAGTTTATAGGCCATCCCCTGTGATGGATCGGATGTCACAACCTGAGACTTTGTGCTTTGTGTAATTGCCCAGGGAGTAGCTAGATCATCATTTGGGAGATTACCATTACCACAATACAAGTAGGTGCATTCAAATATAAACAAGAATTTTTGATCTGCACTTTATTTATTAAATACAACAAAATGACTTACACACTATTTTTCTATGTAGTCTCCTGCTGCTGCAGTATACCTGTTCCAGTGCTAATCCCAGAAGAGTAGAAGTCTTTTTAACTGCATGTTGACCCATTCTTACACAGCGTCAATAACCTCTTCATTTGACTTGAATTTCTTCCCTCCTAAAAATTCCTTAAGTGGACTGAAGAGATGCTAGTAACTCTCTGAATGACTGTGTGTTGAGTTTATCTAGATATGTATTTCTTACACTTAGTGGGTAACGTGCTTTTTTAATTTTTTTTTGTTTACAAGCCAAAAAAAGCATGTCAGGTTATCAAACATCAAAACAATGATAATGATGTATTTTGCATTAACAGACTATAGTTAATAAAGACTTTCTCCATGAACAAAGTGTTGACAAGCAACATTACACTAAACTGTTGAGGCATCTAGGGGTAAGCATCAGGAAAAAAATGTCTGAAGCAGTGAGTGGCTCAAGCAAAACTGCATTTAGCACAGTAACAGCATACCTGTACAGACTGCTGCACCATGACGGCACACTCGCTATATTATCAGTCAAAGAGTGACAGATCTCACTCCCTGTGACTTTTTTGTTCCCAAAATTATAACTGAGACTGAAAGGAAGACAATTTGTTACCATTGTTATAAACTGAGGAAAAAAAAAAACAGCAGGATGCACCAGACACGGTAAGAAAAATTGAGTACAGGAATAGTTTCCAGGAATAGTGCTAGGACACGTTTATTGTGTCTTAAGGGGAATATTTTGATTTTGACTGAAAGGGGGTTGCTCTAAGTTGTATAATAAAGTTGTTTTTTTTAACAATTCCTGGGATTTTTACCCCACTCCCCATATTTATATACTGCAATCACTTACTTGAGAACACCAGTGGAAATTGAGAGGAAGTGCTTTTAGGACTGAAGTAAAAAAGCACTTCTTTACTCAAGGAAATTGTGGGAATCTAGAACAAACTATTGAGTCACTTAGTAGAAACCAAACTCCTGACAACTTTAAAGCAGCATCTGAATGAGATATTGTGACAGCTTGGCTATTAACTAAATAAACAAGCTTGAGGAGATGTATGATTTCCTCTGGATTGTCAACAACAGAAACAACATTTATTTCCATAGCATATTTTAATACCTAGGATGTAGCTCAAAATGGCAAGTTTCAAAAAAAGAAAAAAAACTTAGGTAAGAAAAATAATAAATAAGTAAAACAAAATCATTAAGGGCTTACATACATAACATAGATTTGTAATTAGTAGAAAAGTAGAGTCCTTATATACTGTATAGTATTGTATTCAAAATCTCAAAAGGTAAGTATGATGCTATGGTTAGATGAATGAGAGGACAGAATAAAACAAAGAAAAAAACCCCTAGATAAGCTGAAAAAAAATCTGCAGGGGTTCCAAGACCACCCAGACCCCACTGGGCATTCTACCTAACATAAATGTTCTTAAGTCGTTCTTCATTGTTTCCAGGCTTTGTACCAGAGGATTCAATGCAGTGGGTCTCATGGACGACAGGCACCTGCCTTCATTCGTACATCACAGGTAGCTGCACAGTGCCTTGAAATGTTACTACAGAAAACCAGAACAGAAAGTAGAGAAAGCAATAGATTTAGTAAAGATTTCAAATACATAATTAATATAATCATTTTTAACATATCTGCGGAGGGCTGGCGCCCTGCCCGGGGTTTGTTTCCTGCCTTGCGCCCTGTGTTGGCTGGGTTTGGCTCCAGCAGACCCCTGTGACCCTGTAGTTAGGATATAGTAGTATCCCTGTAGTTGGATAATGGATGGATGGATGGATTTTTAGCATGTATAGTCTGCTAGGGGATGGCACGGTGGCGCAGTGGTAGCGCTGCTGCCTTGCAGTTAGGAGACCTGAGTTCGCTTTCTGGGTCCTCCCTGTGTGGAGTTTGCATTTTCTCCCCATGTCTGTGTGGGTTTCCTCTGGGTCCTCTGGTTTCCTCCCACAGTCCAAAGACATGCAGGTAAGGTGCATTGGCAATCCTAAATTGTCCCTAGTGTGTGCTTGGTGTGTGTGAGTGTCCTGCAGTGGGCTGGCGCCCTGCCCGGGGTTTGTTTTCTGCCTTATGCCCTGTGTTGGCTGGGATTGGCTCCAGCAGACCCCTGTGACCCTATAGTTAGGATATAGCGGGTTGGAGAATGGATGGATGGATAGTCCGCTAGGAGTACAACTAAAATGTAGCTATGAAAAAGCCAAATTCATATGGTGTGAAAGGCTGTGCTCAGAAGAACAAGAATGGATATATTGACTATGTCACCATTAACCAACAAATCATTTATTGCTTTAACCAGTGTAGTTTGAATACTATGATTCATTCTAAAACCAGACTGAATCTTATCAATAATATTAAAAACTGTTTTTTCTAGTATTTTAGTAGAAAATAGCTATAAAGTTGTCAAAGACAGAGGAGCCTAGATTATTTTGTTTGTGTAGGGGTTTAACTACTGAAGTCTTCAGACAATCTGGGAAGACCCCAGTATTTAATGACGAGTGAAGTACACTATGTGAAGTACACTATTAATTAGCAAATCAGAGACTATTTTGAAAAATTCTGTTTGGACTCAAGTGGATGGTGTTAGCTTAGAAATTATTATACTGAGTTCAGGTAAACCTATTTGAGTGAAGAATTTAATCCACAAAAAGACTGTATTATCGTGGTATTTCCCTCTACTTACCCTTTACCTGTTTCATCAAAGGTAAGTGTTCTCGTCAAGTTCGTTATCGGGTTGGTCTACTATTGCACTTTAAGATGAACACACACATACATAGCTATACGCATACACACAGACCCTAATCACAACAGTGCCCCATCAATGACACACACACACTGATTAACCTCTAGCACTTTAAACCACGAAAGTGCGTTAGGAATAACACAACCTGTCACTCAGCACTTCAAGAGACATACTTATTATTGGCACGAACAACATGCGATGTTTTAGTGATATCTCAGACGTAAATATTACTTTTGGTCTACAAGAATACATTTAAACATACAAAGACTCAGCACTCTTGACTATAGGCCATTTATCAGCCAAGAAGACCTTCTTTTCGTACTGTCCCTAACTATTGACTGGTGCCCTCACTCTCAGCCTTGTAAACCCCGCAGCACAGAAATAATGGCAAAAATCTGGCTGCACCTAGGTGCTCAAAGAAATCTAACTTATTAATTCAATCACTCTAGACATTAAGACAAAGCATGGGAAGTTAAAAAGCAGCATATTTATTACAAGAATAATAATAATACCACTGGAACAAAGAACAATAGAAAATAGGTACTGATAGAAAAGTCTGAATATATATAGTCTTTAGAAAAAGCTTACGAAACAGTTACAGATGACAAGGATGAATGTCCTAGGGAGGCGTTTGATTTAGCAATCGATGTTCATGATGCCTTTCTGATGACCAGTGCCGCCTTCGTCCATTCCTCTTCTTCTCCTTCTTCTCTTTGCTTCTCTTGTCTTGTCTGACGTTGCTTTCAAACCAAGGCATATTTATTACTAGCAAAATACCCGCGCTTTGCAGCGGAGAAGTAGTGTGTTAAAGAAGTTATAAAAAGAAAAGGAAACATTTTAAAAATAACGTAACATGATTGTCAATGTAATTGTTTTGTGACTGTTATGAGTGTTGCTGTCATCAAGGATTTGATTATCATTATTTCTTTCAGTCAGGTTCGTATTTGGAGGATGTGTTGTGTTCAAGTTACATTCCGTGTTTGTCAGCCGTTGTAAAGTTAAAAGGTTTCATTCATCGAAGTGTTCACTACCCAAATCGGTACTCGTGAATCTAAGATGTTTAACAGACATTCCTGGTATTAAGTTGTGGATTTCCCTGTGAATATTTAGCGGCAGTGTGTCTATGAACTTAATTTAAACTTAAGCTTTACACCTTGCTTTCCTATTGATATGTCTAGAAAGGTTTGTTCAGATTCAGAGGGTTGTTAATTTCTTACTGCATCAATAAACAGCTCGTCTTCATCTTTATCTGAAACATCACACACTGCATGCACAGGTTTACCTTTCCCAGTCCTGCAAACTTTAGTGAAGTGGTTCAATTTACCACATTTTTTACACTGTCTTTAGCTGGACATTGACTTTTTCCACCGTGTGCTTTGTTTCCGCAGTTCCTGCACTTATGAATATGCTTGTATGCGTCACACGCTTCATATTCTTTTGCTGCCTTCTCAATTGTGTAATGCGTTTTTGTTCAGTGCTCTTTGGAGCTCTTGCTTTTTGTGCGCACTGCGTTCACAGTCAGTTCACGTGAGCCGCTCGGAGTACATGCATCGAAGGTTCTCAGCTGTGGTTGTGCTATCTGGTGCGATCTTGCGATGTCCACGGCTTTATTTAATGTTAGCTCACACTCGGCACTTAAAAGTTTCTCTTGCACTTTTGCTGAGTTTGTGCCAAACACTATTCTATCCCTGACCATCTCATCTTCGTTTGCATAAGCACAGTCCTTCACCAGCAATTTTAACTCCGTGACAAAGTGATCAGAAGTCTCGTTTATACCTTGCTTCTTCTCACTAAACTTGTATCTCACAAAAATCGTATTCGTCTTAGGCATGACAAACGCCTTGTAGCGGCAGCGTGTATGCTGCTGACGGATTGCCTTATATGGGCAGGCACTCAATTACATGGGAGGCGTGGGTATGGGGGACACAATATAGGCAGGCAGCCAACAACGTGGAAGGCGTGGTGATGGGTGATGCAACTCCGCCTCACATGGCGACCGAGCTGCAGGCTGTGGCCGTATATATGTACATAAGTAGGATTCAGTTATGACCGTTACACGTAGAATTTCGAAATGAAACCTGCTTAACTTTTGTAAGTAAACTGTAAGGAATGAGCCTGTCAAATTTCAGCCTTCTACCTACATGGGAAGTTGGAGAATTAGTGATGAGTCAGTGAGTCAGTCAGTGAGTCAGTCAGTGAGGGCTTTGCCTTTTATTAGTATAGATAAAATGTCATGTATTGGTTTCACAACACATGCACCTGATTGGCTGGCTGTCAAAATGATTGATGAATTAATTTACTGTCCGTTTTCCCAAACATCAAAACCTTTAATGTACTCTGAGGTGTCAGTAGATCTTCCTTTCCCAGGCTGTAAACCAAACTGTTGTTCCAGATGTCCATCCATAAAGTAATCAATAGCCTGAGACATGGCTCAGGCTTCCTTTCCCAGGCTGTAAACCAAATTAGCACTAAGCTATGAACAACTGTTATAAAAGTAAGGTGTAAGAGAAGAAAACCTGCTTTGATTTGTCTTAGTTCATCTGTTGTCTTGTCTTGAACAAAATATAATGGAAACCAAAATGTACAGATTTCATACACCATAACAAAGGCCATGCAGAGATTCCACAGGATTAACTTTGGAGGTATGTATTTTATTACATCTAATATTATTGTTTATTGTTTAAAAAATGCTGCAAAAGCCTAACAAGTTTTGTTAGAGGCAGTTCATTGATTGAGCTTGGTTTAGAAGACAATAAATAGTTGAAAATAAAACTGATGGATTTCCAGCATTATCATTTTTAATTTTGGAGAAATAGGAAAACTGCTTTGTTATCCACAGTTATAGTACGTGCCTTCAATATTTCATAGTAGGTTGTAAATTTAGTTTTCTTCCATTTTCAGACAGTTCTGCGTCATTTCAGTTCAGACACATTATTGAGTCTCCCACAGTAATTTAGTGCTGGAGGACTGCTTAACTTGATTTTTTCAGGGTCAACTACTTCAGCTGCAGTTCTCACCTTAACATTCAAATTTCCCATCTTACAGGTTACATTACTGGCTGTATTAGAGAAAGTGCTAAATTCGGGTTTGCAAGCCTATAGACTGCTGATGCACCAAAATAATGTTTTTTTTTTTTTAAATACATTGCACTTTTGTTCTAGTTACTAGTATTTCTATATCAAATAAAATGCAGAAATGGTCAAATATACCCATATCCATTCTTGCCTCACATCAATTTTTAGTCCTTTTCATATTACTAAATCCAGCATGTGTCCTCCATTATGTTTAGGATAGCTGGTGTGCTGGCTATGATCAAAAGAGTGCAGTAAATTCATAAATTCTCTTGCTTTAGGGTTACACTGGTTATCCATATGAAAACTGAAATCGCTTACACTTAGTAATGTGTCATAATTAGTTATTATTATAGACTTCCTTGATAAAGGAAGCCTTATACTGTATAAACTGGAGTCAATATCAGAGACCTGTGGTGGGCTGGCTCCCTGCTCAGGGATTCGTTCCTGCCTTGCTCCCTTGGTTAGCTGGGATTGGCTTCAGCAGACCCCCATGACCCTGTAGTTAGGGTATAGAAGGTTGGATAATGGATGGATGGAATATGAGAGACTGCGACACTCCTTGAATTACAAAGGCAAAGTAAAGCTCTACAATTACAGTTTAATTGGCTCAAGAAAATACTTACTAAACAACTGCCTTTCTTAATTTTGGCGAATAGAATAAACAAAATTATAATTTTTAAGGTATTGCTGCAATTACCCCAGTGAACGATTGCTACTGAACCATATTTCACTTGATGTAAGAAAGGCCTATTTTCTTATCACTAATGTTATGTAAATCACTGACTTGTTCATGTAAAAAGTCTTACTGGTTAACACTCTAATATTTAGTAAAGCCACATTTAATATCTTTGAAGATGACAGCTGTATTGAAGTGTTAGGGTATCTTGAAAGTAATCTATTCATGTTTATTACTTTGTCTGGACCATTTAGTTAAAATAATGGTCCATTATTATTATAGTACTAATATATATGAACCCACTACAGAATTATAAACATTCTTACATGGGTTTATAGTTAATATTAGGACTAAAGACACAGAGTCAAGAATTACAAATTATTCTTGAGATATTGTCGGGGAGAAGCTGAGTGCAGAATCTATTTGGATGCAGGTCATCACATCTAAAGAAAAGTGGTCTCTCCCAGAAAAGATCCCAGTTGTCCACGAAGCCAATGTTTTTACCTCTCATAGAAGTCTCTCATCCATGTGTTCAAGGGCAGGAGTCGATTCAACTGATCTTTGCTGCACAGGAAGTGGACCTGACAACAATTCTGACAGCTGCGTCAAATCCTTTGTGGCCTGAATGAGGGATGCATCTTCAGGAGTTTTGACTGTTAAATGTCATTGATGCTGACGTGGAATGCAATTGTGCCAATATTCCTGCCCTTGTGCTTCTCATGGACTGTCAGGGCTTTTGTTTCTACATCTTTAACTTGTTCACCAGGAAGCAAAACACAAAGATTTTATTGTTTAGTAAATAAATGTTCAGGTGGCATACAATAGAGTACCTCATAACAACAGCATCACCACTATCTGCTGACTAGGTGAGGGAGTGGGTAGGGTTGAAGTATTTATGAGTGATGATGACTGCTTGAGTAAGTCCCTGCTCACATTATTGAAGTACCCAGATTCCATCATCATTATTCTTATCTAGTTGTTCCAGGACCTGGAATAAAGTTGACTTGGTCCAGTGTATGAGCGGCATGGCTTGGAGATGAAGTAGCCGATTCGACCCCAGACAGCAATGAAGTATCTGAAAGATGAGTTTTTTCATCCCTGAGATGCTTTCATCTGACAAGGAGCTCTTAGATCTGTATCCCTAGGGATCACAGTTGTTCTGCAACACAATTTAATTCAAGGTCAATCATCTTTAAAGAAAGTGATGTCAAATTTCTTATGTTCTATGATGTTGCATTTATTTTCTATTCTTTGTGTTTTTATATTGTATTATTGTTACAATTTTGAGGGAGACATGCAAGAGTTTCTTTGAATGATGCACATACTGTATGACAATATCACCGAACTTGAACTACAATTTACATATTGCATGGAGTTTTGTCATGTTGTGTGTTTTGTTTTTAATTATAATGCATTTTCTAGTGGGCACAGCAAGCTTAAGCTATGTTACTGGCAGAGCGCTATATATGTACAACAACAAAAACAACTTTTATTTATATAGCATATTTTCATACAAATGATGTAGCTCAAAGTGCTTTACAAGATGAAGAAAGAAAAAAGAAAAATATAAAAAAAAGATTAGATAATACAAAATAATAAAGAATAAAATAAAGTCCGATGGCCATAAAGGACAGAAAAAAAACTCCAGAGGGCTGAAGAAAAAAACAAAATCTGCAGGGGTTCTGAGGCCACAAGACCACCCAGCCCCCAGTAGGCATTCTACCTATCATAAATGACCTCAATCAGTCCTCGTGGTATTCAGGCTTCACATGGAAGAACTTGATGATGATGGTCATGTGGACCTCTTGCCTTCAATCCATCAATGTAGGGACATCACGGTGCTTTGATCAGGTTGTGGTGGCGCAGATCACCACCACAGAAAACCAGAAAAAGAACGCCAGAGAAAGTAGGGGTTAGTACAGATTTCGGAGCCACGAAAAAAAATGATAATTAAATGCATATATAGAATATCAGGGTTATACTAAAATGAAGGTATGAGAAAGCCATGTAATATGTTTTAGCAGTTTTTTAAAGTGTGTCACTGAATTAGCCTGTGAATTTCTATCGCTATTCCAGATTTTAGGTGCATAACAGCAGAAGGCTGCCTCATCACTTCTTTTAAGTTTAGCTAGTAGTACTATGTAGTACTTGATAATATGTTGCCTCAAACTGTAGCGAACATTGAAGTTACCATGCTGTGATTTTAGGGAAAGAAAGAAAATAAATATATTTGTGTGTCCTTAAATACCTTCTCATAAAAAATCCAAATAAAAAAATGGAGACATATGTTCTTTCTAAAAGTGACAGGGAACAATTAACCCTGACTTCTTATTTTTGGAAAAGCAGCTCACCTCTGCTGTTTCTACTGAAAATCACATTAACAAAGACTGATTGTTTTTACAAGATTCAACACACAAGCTGTCCCAAAGGATTAAATAAACAATTTGACACATCCCATTGGAGATAATGCAATTGTAGTAATATTAGCATTCTAACCTGTTCTGCAGACTGGATTGTGCCTTTCAGATGTACTGTATCGATTGTATATCAGGACTCTTTGAAATTTACTTTTCAGAGGTGCTAGCATTAAAATTCCCAAGGAAAGCATTCATTTTAAAGTTTTCAGGATAAAATACTTGAATGCAGACAAAAATCATTTTGCTCTTATAGTATATACAGTATTTTTTATGGTATGGTTTCTTAAATATAATTTGAACAGTAATTAAATGCCTGTGCAGTCATGTGATAGACGGCAGCCTTCCATGCCAGCAATAACACCAATTAGAAAAAAAGGTGCTTTTATTAAGAAAGTATAAAGGCCTCTCTAAACCTTCTTATCAGGTCTCGAGTTCCTGTCTATCTGGTGTAGTGCTTTCCCTAACTATAATCCCTACTGCCCTTCTCACATTTAAAATCTCTCTGTCCATCTCACTCTCTCTACCTGGACATATCTTGTTCCTGCTAGTTGATGCTTCACACTTAATAAGCCTCTGACTATGGGGTAGCATTACATCTCATTCCATGATCAGTTCTGACCCTACCTCAAAATCAATTCTGAACTCAAAGAAGGGACCTACATTTACTTTACTGACTCTTAACTTGAACTCCCTCTTGCCAAGCAGTTCCTGGTGACCTTGTACATCTAAACTTGTGTATTCTACTTAAAGGACAAGATTTCTAAGGCAGCCCCTCTGCTGCTTTTTTAGATGGTCAGCATGGTCCCACATAGTCCTATGAAGGTATGTGGGTCCTCTACTGACCTGGGGCCTCATGTATAAATGGTGCATACGCACAAAAATGTTGTGTACTCCTGTTTCCATATAAAAACCTAAACTTGACGTAAAGCCACGCACATTTTCATGCCAGCTAAATGCTTGGTGTACGCAAGTTCTCCGCTTGATTTTGCAAACTGGTGGCACCCGGCGTCAAAGTATTGCTTTTATTCAAGTGTGGTTTCCCTTTCTTTTTTAGATCCACATCCCTGATGCGGCTTTATCAAATACACTGAAATTAACCGCATATTGTTTATTAGTTTACGCCATCTGATTGAATTAACCTGTAACAATATAATGGTCCATGGAATGGCCAAACTATTCCAAATACCATAGCTGCTTTAGCATTGTTCCTCTCAATGCACCACTCAGAGTATTTATCCCACTGTATCTGAGTGTGGAATAACAGCTCTACAGCAGCGGAAAGAGAATTATTGGTATACAGCATCAAGCACACGCTGCCTCAGCCATGCGCACTGTCTACTGAGCTGCTCCCATACGGCAAACGCTTCAGAGTCTTTCCTGTAGGGACATCGCGGTTCAGAAACAGTTTCATCCCAAGAACTATAAACGCACTCAATCAGTCCATCCAGTGCTCCTTGTAGAACTGTTTGTACTTATAAGTACAGTACAATTACCTCACTGTAAACTTGCGATACAGTTATAATATTAAACAACCTGAGCCACCTTATAATGCACGTATTTACATATGATGACGATATAATTTTGAAATGCAGCAAAATATGTTTATTACATTATACAGATAAAATGTTAACATCATTTTAATAATCTATATTTTTAATAATTAAACATGTGAGGACACGGTATCGCAGAGCTAGCTAGTTCAGGGATTGTTCCTGCCTCGTGCTGTATTCTTGTTGGGGCTGACGCGACACTGGAAGGATAGAATAATTAAACATGTACTATGAAAATATTTCAATGTTCCTTAAAAGTTTTGAAGAATCGCCATGCTAAGCTTACAGAAGGCTTAACATCTATTACAGAGCTGATTGTGTGGCGATTGGTTACTTGGAGAAAGAAAAGGGAGGACAGGAATTGGTTAGTACGTTTGAAAGAGACAGTACTGCTACAATAAATTATTTAATTGAGGGTTGCGCAGGGCGCAGCAAGCATGCGTGGGGCATGAACAATCTCTGGACAGGGTGCCAGCTCATCACTATCACTGTGCCACCGTGTTACCATGTTTAATAACATGCTTTAAATCCAATCATCATGAAAATACAGTAATAGCAAGTATACATCTCAGTGTTTTAATTATTCAGAGATCTGTAATATCACAAATGTAATGGATTCTGTGTCCTGTCGGTGGAAAAGAAAGCCCGTTTAAGAAGCATGTAGTGATTCACACACATAGAGCACATAGAAGAACGAATACAATACATAAGCATTTAAAGTGATACTTTAGTTACGATGGTATTTGAGAAACTAGTAAATTAAATGATTTAAAGATGAAGTTTATGATGTTCTACTTTAATGACAAAGAAAAACTACATGATTAAAGTGGAAATTTCGAGATTAAAGTTGACATTTCTAACTTTTTCCTCACTGTGTCCCTATTTTATTTTTCTTTTCTCTGCACCCTAATAAGCTTTTATATGACACTCACATGGTGGGCTATGACTCACCTTTTCACGGCGACTTTGATATCTGACAACTTCTTTTTTATTTTGAGCACTGTGTGACTTTGTGAACTTGAGCTTTCACGTGTCTCCAACACTCTATGTCACTCGATCAACTTCCTTGTGTTGTTTATACCATGTTTTAGTGTAAATTCTATGCATGCCGTTATGCATAAGGCCCCTCGGGCGTACGCACAAAAATGTTGCATATGCTCGTTTCCTTGCTCATTTTGAAATGTATAAAAATTAAACTTTGTGTAAAGCAACGCACATTTTCATAGCAGCCTCAGACTATGCATGCTCACGTTTCTGCTCAGTTTTGCAAATAGGCAGCACCCAGCATCAAAGCAGTGCTACTGTTTCTGTGTGGTTTCCCTTTCTTTTTCATACTCACATCCATGGCACTGGGTTTATTAAATACATCAAAATTAATTGTATATCATTTACAAATTAAAGGCACTTGATTGTAATCAATCTGTAACAACATAATAGTGCACGGTGATTTGGTGTAAGCGGTGCTGCCTCACAGTAAGTGAGTCATGTCCCGGGTGCCCCCTGCCTGGAGTTTGTATGTTTTCCTGGTGCGACCCTGGATGGATGGATGGAATAATTAAACATGTATAATGAATATTTTTTAATGTTCCTTAAAAGTTTTGAAGAATTAAAATTTTTAAGCTTACAGCTGGTTTTACATTTATCATAGATGCTTATTGTATGGCAATTGGTTACGTGGAGAAAGAAAATGAAAGGACAGGAATTTGGGGTTGATATGTTTGACAGAAACAGTTATGCTGAAATAAATTATTCCAACCATGGTTGCGCGTGTCACAGCAAGCATCGTGCGCAAGGCAGGAACAATCCCTGGATGGGGCGCCAGTTGATTGCTACCTCTGCGCCTCCATGCCCGCACATTTTTAATACAGGCTTTAATGCATTTCATCATGAAAATGATATCAAGTATACATCTTATTATTCTAAAATATTCAGAGAGCTGTAATTTTCTTTTGTTGCTTAAAGCATTGCTTGAGCTGCCGAATAGTAAGTTTTTGCATGCATCCACTTCAGTGAGCAATATCTCCATTTTGCATTCACTGAAATTCTTCTTTTTTACACATGCTTCTTTTAATTGTCTTTTAACAAAACACTGAATGGAAAGGGGTCTTTATATTGATCTGCATATTCAAATAAGTGAAATTGTTGGAGGAGTCAGGATGGGACTGTAGGAGCGTGCATGTGCTTTGAATTTCATGTTGATTCGGGCTTATAAAGGCAAAGTGTGTGGAACTTTGCTTATGCACAGTTTCATGCATCTGAATTTTTTCTGTATGTCATGAATTCTATGCACACCGTTATACATGAGTCCCCTGGAGATGTTGCCACTTCTGAAGTTCTGTCCCAGGTCCTGCGCCTTCTGTAATAGAAGAATGCAAGTTACCAACCCTAGGCCTTCTTGCATTCTGAGGAAGCATTACATACTTCTGCGCAGAAAGCCACCATCCATTCCTTGTGTAGGTGACTATATGTATGTATACCTATGTGAGGTATTCACCATACATACAGGGGTTTCCACAGGGACCCTGCATTTCCCTATAGAACCTCTCCTGCTGCAAGTGTGTCTCAGTTAATGTCTTAGAGGCCTCTGTGCCATCCTTGTGGTAACTGCATCCTTACCAGCTTCTTGTTAGATGGGCACTGCTTATAAAGACTACAAAATATATAGTATACATCCTGAATTATAAACCCACAATTAACTAGAATTGCTTTCCTACTCATTTGGATATTGATGCTATTGACTAGAAAATCAAATTATTTTAGTTTAAGAATAAAAAGGTTTCTTATAGAATTTGATAAAAAATATAAAACCAGCATATGTTTATTTAAGACTAGATAAACATCAACAATAACTAATGAATACAAGCTATTATTGCCATTATGTGACAAAAATTATACAAGTTTGTTATAAATTTCATGCCACATAGTGTAGTGGAGCAGCAGGGTAAAAATATAATAGACAACAATCTAGCACACTGTGAGTGCCACCAGGTGCCATTGAACCTGAAGAGATGACCATGTTTAAGGATTAAATATAAGTGCAATTATGAAGTGCATTCTACAGATGGCAGTTGTGTACTGCAAAGCCTCATGTGACATTTGCAACTGGCCATTTACCTAGGCATTTGGCAAAGACAACATCTCTTATCGTCTGTGCTGAACACTGCTTCAAGGACTCCAGCTTATTGTCTTAACATTTCAAGAAGTTATTTTCAATAGACAATTTATTGATTTCATTGTGTAGTAAGAGATGTACAAGATATGTAGTTATAATCAGTTTAACACACAAGCCAGAAAACATAAAACACATTTTTCTTTATTACTTTAGTTATGTTACATGTTGCAGTCAATAATACAGTTTTCACATAACTTTTCTTTGTTTATGAAGATTAGTTTTCTAAAGCTATATTTTTGCAGTTTGATCCATGGAATATAAATAGGATATTTCTGCTTGGACCCTCCCAAATAAATTAACTTACATTTTATTTAAGAGTCTGACATTTTGTCACATTGGTGACATTAGTATTGCTGGGCAAAGTTGTTTTTATACTGATCTGAGTGAATGCCCTCTTAAAAGGCCCTTCATGTAGCTTTGAAGACTGGATGTAATTAAATTTAATTTAATTCAATGGAAGAGTGTTCATGTTAAACAGGATTGGATTACATTTAATGAACTAGGCACTTCTGTTTTCTTCAGATTAACTTGAATAAAAATATCTGTCACCACTTGCTTTTTGTACTGGAAAGGGTGTGTTAGAATATTAATTGCTTAGTTCCCCTGCAGCAAAAAGGTAGTCAAAAGTGCAATAAGAAAATCTTCATTGAAATAAAAAATGAGTGTGGAAAAACACTTTAAAGTAAACTGGTGCCCAGTGCTTCACTCTCAAAGAAAGTGGCTTGAATAACTTCCCATGCTTCAACATGGATAAAACAGATGACATCTTTGAAGGGTGTATTGTTTTTATTGTGAGTTCCAATAATTCAGCGCACATTGTTTGGAAAAGAGTAACTCTTTACTTGAACAGTCGAACGCGTGTACAACAACTTCTGCAATAACACCAACTTCTATTACCACTTCCTGTATGTAAATTAATTAAGACATTACTATTAGCTCTCAAGTTCACAGATCAACATCAACTATCCTTACAAAGGGTTCTCCATGTCATTGAATGCTTGATTAGTAAAGAAAGTGGCAGTGGGATGGAATCCGGAGGAGCTTGCATGGAATAATACTGCCAACCTTTACCAGAAGCTCAGATGATAAGAAATCCATTCCAATCATCATGCTATACATTGTAATAGACAGCCAGGAGCCCTGCCCCGCCGGGAGGATGGAGGAACCAGGAGAGCGGACACCAGGAAGTGCTGACAGACCAGAGATGGTTTATGCCCGGAGTGCTTCCGGGTTCAAGGGCAGCACTTCCTCCACACTGGGGAGTGCTGCTGGAAGTCGGTTATGAGACACCTGGAGCACATCCGGGGGTGTATAAAAGGGGCCGCCTCCCTCCATTCAATGGCTGCAGTCGGGAGGAAGAGGACAGAGCTCCGTGAAGAGGAGTGGAGGCGGTGAAGGACCTTGTAAAGGACAGAGAAGAAGGGTGATTGGTGCAAGGGCACTGTGTGCTGTGGACTTTCATTATAAATAAACGTGTGCTTTTCGAGACATGGAGGTGTCTGTCTGTCTGTGTCGGGGGCTAGCTTCCACAACATAAAGAATATACACTTGGAGAAATACAAAAATAAATTACCATGGAGAATAATTTGTCTTCTTTGAGTCGGGACAACATAAAGATTAGAAACAATATTTAAACATACAATATGATCCTGTGAATGTTTCATAGGTGAAATAAGTCAGTTTCTAGAAAAAGAAAATAGAATTAATGGTAAACAAATGCAATAGTCTTGTAAAAAGTAAAAGCAATGTAAACTACTGTACTTGATCTAACAAGCATGGTCTTGATGTTCGTCACACACCTGAAACATTTTGCATGTGCATAATTTGTATTTATGCCAGGTGCGACTGCTGTATGTCTTCTTTTTCTTCTGCACTCTTCTTGGTAGAAAATGTTACCCATTTTTTTGAACATTTATTATCAAAATGCCCAACTGTTTAACCGTGACAGAAACATCCCCTTGTACAATATCAAACAATGATATCACTATAGTTCAGTTATGACACAAACATGTGCCGTAGATGGTCAGCTAGCTAAGTTTACCCAAACATTGACTTGGCTTATTTTTAAAGACTATGGACAATTGTTGCTAATTTTAACAGATCAGCATCATATGTGTTGCTGTCCAGCCTCATGTTAATTTCATTCATATGTTGTTTTTTGTTTTTGTTATATTTAATTCCTTATATTGTGCTTTTAATTGTGCTTTTAGTTTTGTTCGTTTTGATATTTTCAACTGCCTTGTGTCTTGTATATAGAGTCCAAAGAGGTGGGCATACCAGAGTATGCAGGTGCCCAGGCAACATAATTTGAAAAACTGTTGGTCTCACAGCAGCTTCGGACTCCTAGTTTGTGATTTCTGATTTGGATGAATGATGCTTGTTTCGACTCCCTGATTTTAACTTCTGCTTTGATTATAAAGTAATGATTTTTGATTTACAGCTTGTTAGATTTGTTTGGTTTAAATTTTTGCCTTTATGGCAAAAAACATTTTTGATCTTTTTCCACAATTTCCTTTCTGTAGTTCTTTTTTTAAAATTCTGTATAAGAAATATTTTTAAATATTCAATTAACTTTGTTGGTTTTATTGGTGGAATTTTTTTTCAAATTTTCAAGCTGTTTTTTTTAATTTTAGTCCTGAGTAAGCCTGAAAGCCTACCTTTTAGGTTTGGGCTCTTCAGCCAGAGGGTGAGTCCTTTCAAGTGAGCTCAGACAAGCAAAAAGGACTACTTTAGCCTTTTATGTTACATTTTTCATCCTGCTCTCCCTTTTTGTGCCTCTTTGTTGTAGAATTTCACAACAATATGAATATTACATTAATTAACCGAGTACTACATGTGTATTGATTCATAGCTCATAAGAATGGCAAAAATGTGTGAGGACTTCAAATCAGAGCCAGACTCCCTACCAGCCTGTTCAGATAAGGTTCACTCCCAGGAAGCCTGAGTGCCAAATCCTATGACTTCTACCTACACTTGGCTAAATGGGTGTTGGCTTTAAAAGTGCTAAAATATGGGCAAAGTCACTAAAAAAAAAAACTCTAAGTGACCTACAAGGTAGGGGATTACTGTCAGCTCCATCCTTCTTTAAAAAAGGGCAATGAAAAGAAGTTTTGTAAAAAGTGATTTATTGAAAATAATGGAAAAATCGAAACTTATTACAAATCTAAGGCTTTCATTCCCCTCCAATAGATGATAGGTTACTATGGGGAAAGGGTGCAAAGCAATAACAAAATATTCAAAAATATAGCAAAGTAAAAGGATTTGCCTAAAAAGCTCCAATAAATAAAATAGTAATTGAAATCCAAAGACAGAAAAAACATCCAGTAAATCAAAACGAAGGCAATACTCACAATACAAAAGTCTCCTCCACCAAAGCACATTTATTGAGCAAGAAGTATCTTACTTTCCCAGCCTACTCTTATAGGCTAGGGGTGGTTCCTTACTGGTGAGGAAATAGTGGCTCTGTCTCTTGGGGATTCCACCCACAAAACACAAGGACTATCAGAGAACAAGCTTACCCAAACAAAAAACAAATAATTGACAAAATAAACTTGACAGAGAATACATAATTAGACAAATGATATAAACAAATATCTATATTAACATAAATGACAGTAATTATTGAATCAAAAATGAACAAAAAAACAACACATAAAATAAATTTATACTTAAGCCAGTGGAAGAACCCTAACTTAAATATGACAGTATGAAGATCACTTTCAACTATTAAATGTTCCAAGAAAACTGCTGTACTGTCAGGTCATTAAATAGTAAATAATAGCGACAAAGAAAAATGATCTCTGTGAAATCCTTTTACTGATCAAACCACTGAGAGCAACTTTACAGTCTGTGACAACACACACTCTATTTCTCACTTCTGATTCTTTAACATAAACACATACAAGCACACATCAGGGTAGGTTAATAAGTACTCACCATCTGGAGTATTGTATGCAGTTCTGGTCACCACAGCACAAGAAAGACATAGCCGCACTTGAAGCTGCTATGCAGAGAAGAGCACCCAGGTTTCATCCCAGGGGCCTCATGCATAATGCCGTGCGTAGAATTCACACTAAAACATGGCATACGGACAAAAGCGGATCATTGTTCATAAGCACAAAAAAATCCAGATGCATAAATCTGTGCAAATACCAGCTTCCACGTTCTTCTGTTACATAAATCCTGGTCAGCGTGAAAAGTAACGCACATGCATGCGTCTGCTGTCCTGCCCCATCTCCTCCCAGAATTATGCCTCTTTGAATATGCAAATCAGTATAAATAGCCCTTAAGCTCAGCGTTCTGTGAAAAGACAATGGCAAAAGCACAGGGAAAATAGAAGAATTTCAGCGAATACCAAGTGGAGGCAAGGAAAACTTACTATTTGTTGGTTTAAACAGTGGTATAAACAACAAAAGGAAGTTGATCGAGTGACATAGAGTGTCAAAGAAACTCAAAAACTTAAGTTCACAAAGTCGCACAGTGCCCTGAATAAAAAAGAAATTGTTATATATCAAAGTCGCCTAGAAAAAGCGAGTCATAGCCCACCATCTGAGTGTCATATGAAAGCTTATTAGGGTACAGAGAAAAGAAAAAAAAAAGGCACACAGTGGGAAGAAAAGCACAGAACTTTAATTTCAAAATTTCCACTTTAATCACGTAGTTTATTTTGTCATTAAAGTAGAACATCATAAACTTCATCTTTAAATCATTTAATTTACTAGTTTCTCAAATACCATTGTAACTAAAGTAGAACGTTAAATGCTTTGTATTGTATTTGTTCTTCTATGTGCTCTATGTCTTAAACGGGCTTTCTCTTCCTCCGGCAAGACACAGAATCCATTACATTCGTGATATTAGAGTTCTCTGAATAATTTAAATACTGAGATGTATACTTGTTCTCATTTTCATGATGATAGGAATTAAAGCATGTTAATAAACTTGGGAACACGGCGGTGCAGTGATATTGACAAACTGGTGCCCCATCCAGAGATTGTCCTGCCTCCCGCAATACAGGGCGGAGTGGTGGCTCTGAGGCTAAGGAACTGTGCTGGTATCCAGAAGGTTCGAATCCCTGTCACTGCCAAAAGAGATCCTACTCTGCTGGGCCCTTGAACAAGACCCTTAACCTGTAATTGCTCCAGGGGCACTGTACAATGGCTGACCTTGCGCTCTGACCCCAAGGGGTATGTGAAAACTAACAAATTCCTAATACAAGAAATTGTACAAGGCAAAATAAAGAAAAAAAAAAAGATGCTTGCTGCGCTGTGCACAACCTTCGATGAAATAATTTACTGCAGCAGTACTGTCTCTCTCAAATGTACTAACCTCCAATTCTTGTCTTTCCTTTTCTTTCTCTAACCAATCATCACAAAATCAGCTCTGTAATAAATGTCAAGCCATCTGTATAGGCTTAGAACGCATCCTTCAAAACTTTTAAGGAACATTGAAATATCTTCAGAGTACATGTATAATTATTCTATCCATCTATCCTTCCAGTGTTGCACCAGCCCCAGCAAGAATACAGAGCGAGGCAGGAACAATCCCCAAATGGGCACCAGCTCCTTGCTAGCACTGCGACACTGTGTTCTCACATGTTTAATTATTAACAATATAGATTATTTAAATAATGTTAACATGTTATCTGTAAAATGTAGTAAACATATTTTACTGCATTTCATTTTAAAAATGATATCGTCATCATATGTAAATACGCGCTTTCTAAAGTGGCTCAGGTTGTGCAATATTATAACTGTATCGTAAGGTTACAGTGAGGTAATTGTACTTATAAGTACAAACAGTTCTGCAAGGAGTACTTTATGGACTGATTGAGTGTGTTTAAAGCTCTTGGGATGAAACTGTTTTTGAACCGCGATGTCCCTACATTAGAAGAAGAAAGACTGACAAATCACTGCTCTGCATCCAAATTAGTGCAAAAATGCTTTGGAATCCTGAAGGCCCACCTATGTGCAATAGACCTGAAGAAGAACATTAGAACAATCTAGACGAGAACAGGCCATTCAGCCCAACAAAGCTCGCCAGTCCTATCCACTTGTTTCCTCCAAGAAAACATCAAGTCGAGTTTTGAAAGTCCCTAATGTCTTACTGTCTACCACACTACTTGGTAGCTTATTCCAAGTGTCTATCGTTCTTTGTGTAAAGAAAAACTTCCTAATATTTGTACGAAATTTACCCTTAACAAGTTTCCAACTTTGTCCCTGTGTTCTTGATGAACTCATTTTAAAATACAAGTCTCGATCCACTGTACTAATTCCCTTCATAATTTTAAACACTTCAATCATTTCACCTCTTAATCTTCTTTTGCTTAAACTGTAAAGGCTCAGCTCTTTTAATCTTTCCTCATAATTCAACCCCTGTAGACCTGGAATCAGCCTAGTCGCTCTTCTCTGGACCTTTTCTAGTGCTGCTATGTCCTTTTTGTAGCCTGGAGACCAAAACTGCACACAGTACTCAAGATGAGGCCTCACCAGTGCATTATAAAGGTTGAGCATAACCTCCTACATGAAAGGCTCTGAAGCATTTGTCGTACGAGAGCAGTTCAAATAGGCAGCATGGCTGAGGCAGTGTGTGCATGATGCTGTATACCAATAATTCTCTTTCCACTCAGCTGCTGTAGAACTGTGGTTCCACACTCAGATACAGTGATATAAATACTCCAAGTGGGGCAGTGAGAGTAATATGGAAAAAGATGATCTGCTGTGGCAATCCCTAACGGGAGCAGCTGAAAGAAGAAGAAGAAGGTGCAGTGAGAGTAACAATACTAAAGCAGCTATGGTATTTGGAATAGTTTGGCCATTCCATGGACCATTATATTGTTACAGGTTAATTACAAAAAGATGCCTTAAACTAATAAACAATATGCAGTTAATTTCAGTGTATTTGATAAAGCCGCGGCAGGGATGTGGATCTAAAAAAGAAAGGAGAACCCGCACTGGAACAAAAGCACTGCTTTGACGCTGAGTGCATCCAGTTTTCAAAACCGAGCGAAGAACTTGCGTAAGCCAGGGTTTGAGCTACTGTGAAAATGTGCATGGCTTTACACCAAGTTTAGGTTTTATACATCATGATTTCAGTGTGGAAATGGGAGTATGCAACATTTTTGTGCGTTCGCACCATTTATGCATGAGGCCCCAGGACTTAAAGACATGTCCTACTCTGACAGACTTAGAGAATTAAACCTAGTTAGTCTCGAGCAGAGGAAACTGCATTGGGACATAATCCAGGTATTTAATATCCACATAGGCATTAATAAAGTTGATCCAGCAACATTCTTTCTGCTTAAGGGTGAATCACATACTCAAGGACATTTAATGTATATTTAAAACTGAAACCAAACTTCTTTACACAAAGAGCTTTAGGACTCTAGAAGAAACTACATGGAGTTGAAGCATAAACCTTAACAACATTTAAGAACAATCTGAATGAAATATCGTGACAGCTTAGCTATGAGGTCAACAAATAAGCTTGATGGACTGAATGATCCCCTCTCGTTTGTCAAATTTCTTCTAAGGGTCACTGGGATCATAGCCTATCCTGGCAGACCTGGGTGTAAGGCAGAAATCTGGTCTGGAGAGAATGTCAGTTCATTAGGTTACCACCCATGCACACACTCATTCATGGTTTGTTGCATTTAGCATAGCATGCATGTTTCAGAAATGTAAAAGAACAGAGTTTTGTTTACCTTATTTGCAAGATCACAAGACATGAGATATGTTCCAACCTGATCTGAGGGTCTTATGGGCTCAATATAGTTTTTTGATATGTCAAAAGAGTTTGTCCACTGTTGGCTTTTATGTGTCAGGTTTAACAGGTCATGCAAGCCGGTTCAGCATTTCATTTTGTAATAACCAATCAGGAAAAAGTTTATACTTTTGCAAACATGGCAGATAACTATTTGTGGATGCAAGAGAAGGAGGACAAGTTAATCAAGTTTTGGCAACAGGACCATCCATAGTATATTTCTTCTGAGAATTATAATGAGCAGATCTTCAAAGGAACTATTCAGCAGCAACAAATTACTGGCCACATTGCATACAGTCCATTAATACTAGCTGACATAAGTTGTACTTAATTCTTTCATTTTCATAGAGAACAATTTATTTCTAGAGTTATCTGGGAAATTCTTAGAGCATACTGTATGTAATGAAAAAGATTATGTAGCATAGCAATAAATTTTAAAGAAGATGATAATCAGAATTCATTACTGAAATTTCCTAAATTGATGAAGAACTTGCAAGAATACCCAGCACTGAGCATCAAAAAAATGTTGTCATTAAAAACAAAATTCATTGTACAAGGTAAACAGAACAATTAACCATTAATTCACATTACTCTTACTGAGTGCATTTATAAGCACACAGAAACCTGGGATAAAGTGAGTAACCCAGAGATGGCAGAAACAGAAAGTCCATTATTGGAGGTCTTCTTTGGCAAAATGCTCCAACATCAAGAAACAAAAAATAGTTAAACATCATTACCAGCTGCTGTAGGCCTGTGATAATTTTCTTGTTATTTTTATAAATACATAATTATGTGTGGAGAAATAAACAATGGCTATTGTAAAATATAGCAGAATGTAAGGTGGAACCGAAATTCTGAGTAAGTACCTGGCAAATAAGTAGCCAAGTTCATCCCCAACTCAATCTGAGCCACAACTCATAAAGATGCCAATCCCACCTTCATTCTATATTTCATCACTTACCGGAATATTCCAGGTTAACTCGACTTTGACCACAAATATTTAGAGGATCACATTGTGCTATTCTAATCAAATGCTGGCATAGCTAAGCAGTACTGGCTCTTTTCTTAGCAATCATTACTTAGTGAATCATATTCTTATTTATACCATCCACAAGACTCCATCTATAATTTGATGTAAAATTCATTTTGTGTTTCAATACATTTTCTTTATTCTTCACTTAAATACGTACATCTCTAGACATTCAACAGTTGGCAGAAATCTCTTCTGCTCTATTACATATAAGAGCATAAGCAAGCATAAACCACCACCACAGCACACAGCTTACTTTTCAATAGTGTGTACATCATACATTCATTTTTATACCATATGCAGATATTGAGAACATTTTCGAGACTTAGTCTGCTTAACATAATGACAGAATGTGCAGTACATATCACGACCACCCACGCCTCCTGAGCACATATGCTAAAAGCAGGTTTGCTACCAGGAATGAAAGATATGAGGATTTCAAATTTTCAAGCATTTCTTAGTAAGCACAACAAACCCAAGCAAACAAGTCAAAAACATACATGCTGCTGTATTTCACAAAGCATCCAGTACATCATGGCCTTGCAAAATTATACATAAAGAATAACAAACCAGCCAACTCAAAAACCAAGTTATTCATACAAGCTGTTTTTAAATTACAGATGGCTTTCCTTAGATGCAGCAGGTCACAAGGCACTACTTTTGACGACTGATATGAGCCACTCTTAAGTGTGAGATGTAGAGACAAATTTATATTTCATTACCTGTTTACTTACTTATAGAACAAGATATACTGCAGTCAAGGCACTACCTGTTTGGTTGCCTTAGCAACCTTTGGGAGAAACTGCCTCAGTACGAACATCCCCCACACAGTGGAAATCTTGAAGATTTTTTCATTATATAAAAAAAAAATAATGTTGTAAGGTAAAATTCGTGGAGTTTGAGGTTTTAAAGCACAAACTTACTCAACACAGTATGATTATTCTTAGTAATCTGCATATTATTATCTCACCAAATTACCATATAAGCTGTATTTGTTAGTATCCCCAGCAGAAGGGCAGCAAAATGCTATACTTTTCAAGATTTCCAAAGTTATAAAAAGAAGATAAAATTCTCAGTCCCATTATAATAAGATATATCTTACTATCAAAAACATCAGCATACCAACGTACTGTATTGTGAATATCTACATTTTATATTCATGTGTGGATTTCCAATTTTTCAATGAGTAAATTTTATGTTGTCTTACACTCACATGTATTAATTGCATACTCTTTATTTTGAGATGCAGTTCTGAGTATGCCCAAATTGAATGACATTTGATCATGCACTGAATGACCATTTCAGCTGACCAAATTAGGAATCCCTGGTCATCCCAATGATGGAATCTTAAGTGTGCATGTTTTTTGTTTATTTATTTATTTGTAAATAAATGAGGCAGATGGACCATGTGGGTTTGATTCTAAGAGGGAAATTAGTGTATTAGTACTGCATCCTTAAGTATGTGAGGAAGGGTTTCTTAATCAATAAAGTAATATCCAGCCAGCATTTTTATCATTTGGGAGTGTTAAGAATTGGAAAGCCCATTTAAGCCTATTAGAATTTTTGTTTTCCTTTAGATAATTTTTTTTGGTTTATGACAGATTTGAAAGCTAACTTTTCAAGGTTTGTTTTTATTATGTGTATTTTAATTGTATTTTTCAGAGAATTTTTTTTTCCATTTAATGTTTAAGTGTGTCACACTGCCATTTTTGGATAATGGGATGCTAAGAGAACTTGTCTGGTTGGACCACCTCCCAAGTGGCACAACAATTCATGTTATGAAGACTCACTTATAAATTACAGCACAGTGATGGCAGCCTTTTGTCCGAGATTACGGATTTGGCCTGTGAAGAGTGGCTTACAGTATGTTCTGCATTTTGGTTTAGGATTAACAGATATTGTGTCTTGACTCAATTCCTTGTCTTGGCATTTTACACCTGATTAAATAGTAGTGCTCTAGTGAACTCCTTGTAATTTACGTCTGCCTGCAACAAAGTTTAGTCCTCTGGCGTTCATAGCAAATTACTGTCTCTTGTTTTGCTTTCATTTTCTTTATTAAAAGACATCTTCTTGTCTGCTGTTAATTATATCTTAGCAGTTTATCTCTCTTTTTTTTGTCAGGGGGTCAGTTAGTGTATGTGCTTTAGTCCAGCCAAGCTATTTCAGGTTTGTGCGAATAGCGTAAGAAGGGAAGAGGTTGTTTATGACAGAAGCTAATATAACAGTTGTGTACAACTCCTCATAAGCAGGGTATGGATGTCAAAGCCCTAATGAAATATATAAAAGATAGGTTTGTGTGCAATATAGGACACAAACATATATTAGAGGAAGGGACACGAACATCTGACATTAGAGATTTGGAAAAAATGTATTATTTGGTGTGAAGAATGACAGTTCCAGCTGATTCCTATGGATGAGAAGAACAGGATATTGTGAAAGCTGAACAATTTAAGATTGTAATCATTAGGGCAGGAAAAATTGTGCTTTGTGATAACTAAGATAACTGGTACTCCATGAGAACTGGAATGGGTTTAGCATTGAAGAATTCTTAAAAATATCAATTAACACAAGCACATCTGCACATTGCTGTAGAAGCAGAATTAAACATTTTCTGTGTCAGTTGTTTTACAATAGTTACATCTCTAGAATGACTAACATATTTCACACTCAGTAATGCAGATGAGGGAGGAGGAATAGGAGTGAAAGACAGAGGGACAGTGGCCAGAAGGTGTAATGAAGCGGCCCACAAACCTTTAGTTGTTCAGCTGATTAGGTAGAGAGGCAGCAGTGATGGAAAGGGGATTTGTACGAGTTCCTGAGTAAACTCTTAAATCTTCTCTTACAGAAGAACAATCTAAAGTATAAACCAGTGATTCTTAACCTTTTTTGAGCCACTGACCCCTTTAAGAATCTGGTGAAAGCTGTGGACCTCCTTCCCCAGAAATATTCACATGCACACAATTTTTGATGCAATGAATATAATTTACTTTATTTTTTGAAATTTTACTTTCTCATACATATATTGCATACACAAAGTATTATCTACTACTACTACATTTTCAACTACTATTGCTACGACTACTACTACTACATATACTCTATCGTTATCTACTTTATTTCAATGAGAAGGTTGTTCTTGCTTGCCTTGAATAAGCATATGATACAGTGGAGTGGTCTTTGACAAGGTGACATGCATATCATCTTTGACATCCAATCAATTTCAACTTTTCGTTTTGATTGAAACAAGTGCTGAAAACCCTGATTCACAAAGGTATGTAGTAGCAAAGGGAATCAGAGCACTTAGCTTAAGAGCCCCAGGTATAAATAATCTTTTTCTATGTTGTGTGTTTTTACTTGCTCTGTCCACTGATATATGGCTTTGTTACATTTATTCTCAATTTCTAAACTTCCTGTTTCATCATTAGATGCTCATTACTGTGTTTTAAAATGTTTGATTTAGGATGCATTTTCCAAACAGAAATGAATGCATAATGTTATAATGTCTTTACATTCAGCATGTGCAATGAAGGCTTCTATGAACACATCACAGAATGTTCAGTCCAGGTTGTCATACAGTCTCTATATAGCCTCGCTAGTCCACTTACACACTTTTCTATTTCAACATTTTCTGATTTTCATTTATATGGTTAATGGGATTTAAAAAGTTACAGCATTTCAAAAATAACTAGAATGTCTTTGCACACTGCCTCATTAATCCTAGCCAAGACAATATTTTTTAGAATTAATAGCTAATCAGGAGTAATGCTTTATGTTCAATTCATTTTCTTTTCTACACTAAAGCATGCAAAAAACCTTACATTTGATTATGCAGATTTTAGAATATACAGTGTATGTAGGGTAAAACCACCAAGAGTCCAAAACTTTTTTTATTGATGTCAAAGCAGTATATGTAGTCAGAACTGTTTCCTTACCAACTTAATGTTAATGCCTTTATTTGCCACACAGCAATTCATAAACTGGCCTCATCCCTAGCCTACTCCATATTCCTCAGGCCAGGGCTTCTTATTTGGATCTTATCTTTATTTGCTATTTACTTTCTTGCTTTTGTTTAAACATTTCTAGATTAGACCACAGGGTAATTATTCCTTAACCAGTAACGTTGTACTGAACGATAACGTGCAGTGAATACATTTGACTTGAGCATTCATAGTTTTCATACTTTTTCTCTGTATGTTTAGCATTCGCTTGCTCAGAGGTTGATGCACTTGCCGCTTCCTGAGCAGCTCTCGTTTTCTCCACCCTAGCAGCTTGCTTCAACTCTTCTTCCATTGGCATATTTTCGTGTTAAAACTGATTAAGTCAGTGTTTTGTGTTGCAATTACTTAGTATGTTTTCCTTAATTTTTCACTTAAACTGGCACTTAAGTCTTCAATCTGCCTCAAGAATGATTTAAGACATGAAAAGGTAGGGGAAGTGACGGTGAAGGTGGTAGGAATGAGAACGGCGCCCGTACACATTTACCACATGGCTGCCCTGCTGGCTGCTGCCGAGAGTTGATTCTACAATTAAAATAAAATGAAAATAAAAAGAAGAATAACCTTGAAGGTCAATAATCACCGCGAAAACAGATAGTAGATGTAACGTAGCATATGTGTATCAAATTTCTGGTCAATAGTTCAAACGATTTGCAAACTACAGGTGATTTAAAATCCTGGACAGACAAATGGACAGCCACGGTAGCATATTATATATAAAGATGGTGTTTATTCCTGTGACTGATAATTGGCACCAAGCATGTCATCTCTATATGTTAATAACAGCAACACACTATTGTTAAATTCACAAATACGGCACTTTATGGAAGAATATTTTGAACAAAATAAAATAAATAAAGATATACACAAATGCATACAAGCGCTGTGAAATGTGACAATAAATAAATGATAATAACTTGAAATGTGGGTATAAATAAAAAAATGTGTTTGTGTTGCTTATTTCTTTATGTATTTATTTATTTCAGTGATGCATGAAATATGCCATGAAATGAAATCTGTCATTTTCACTTGTCAAACTTGAGGTTATAGTGAATCCTGGTTTTGATTGGTCTGCAGAGTGGCCTATATACTTTACTTGGAGAGCCTATGGCTCAAATTTGTGACTGTAAACGTCAGATACAAGTGCAAGAAAAAGATGCACAGAATTGCTGTTTATAACTGGCTACTTTAGTTTCTAAAACTCTGAAAAACTCTGAATTCATCATCAAGAGTCTGCATCCGAAGTTCCTGCTGTAAATGTGGTAATTGATCATCTCTACTGACGATTCACCAATCAAAAATCAGTACTCGCTAGAACCCACCCTCCCAACTTTGATGAGTGAAAGTAACAGATTTCATTTAAGGGCTTATTTCATGTTGCAGTGTCACTGAAAAAATAAATGAAGAAAAAATTTAATAAAAAATAAGCTACAAAAAATATATTTTGTGACACATTTAATTATTTAGACTTGCATTTCAGATTGATATTATTTATTTATTATCACAATTTACAGCATTTTTATTTACATGTATATTTATTTATATGTTTATTTTATTTTGTCTAAAATAGTATAAAACACTTGCTTATCTGCAAGGCATCACATTAAAAGTGTGGTTAATCATTGCTGTTTCACAGCTGCAAGGATGTGGGTTTGATTTAATGACTAGTCGCTGCATGTGTATACTTTATAATTCCTCCATGTATCAGTTCAAACTTTCTCCAGGAACTCTAGTTTTTTTCCCACATTCTCAGAATTATGACTAAGCCCATTAAATATGCAAGTGAGCAAATACCGTGACAGACTGGCCTTTAAATTGGGACGGGTTGCAGCTCTCTGTCAATCTGTAATGGAAAAAGCACATTCAGAAAATACATGGTTTAGGAGACGTGCTCATCTGTGGAAGAAAGATGAGCGCAGCATACTAACATGATAAAAATTACACATAAAAGCCTAATCTAGGAATATAGTGTACTTCTATCTTAAAATACTATAGTTATAGAAATATATATTTAAACAATAAACATGTTATTACCTTTTCCATATTTAGGGTAAGGTTTCCTAGTACAAGTAAAAAAAAAAATAGTTTTCAGGTGCTAAGTTTCATAAATACCTTGCATTCCATACTATTGTATTCAAGAGAATTATTTTACTTGTGCAGAAAGTGATATTCATTCCATACTTAAATGAATTCATAAAATCTATAAAGTGCCTTACCAAAGAATTCACCTTTTTCCGATTATAACATATTTCCTTCAGGTTACAAGTGATAGCTGCATTTTTTCTAGAATATATTATGCAAAACTGAAAAAGTCTGCATATTTAGATTGCATTAATATATTCCTCCTTCATGTAGCACTTAGTAGAGGCATTCCCAGAAGCAGCAGGTCTTTCAGGGTAAGAGTCCATGTGCTTTGCACAGTGGCATGATGTAATTTTCAACTGTTGTTATTAGCAAATTTCCTCTGGCTCTATAAAGTAGCTTGAGGAGTTCTGATGGGCAGCAGTTTTTTATGGGTTTTTGAATTTGATTTAAGTCAGCAGTTTCAAAAGGCCACTCAAAGTAAATGTGTTTTCTTTCTGCAGTGTGCTTTTCAACTTGTTATTAAAAGGGGGCAACTATATTCTCAATTTCATTTTTGAAGGACACTGCATGGTGCTTGTAAAGTCCACACAGATAATTTTCCCTTCCCTGTTGCACATTTTTGTTTGTTTGTCTCACAAAAGCAGCTCTTTTTTCAAAATTCCACACAGGAGCAGAATTAATTTCATCCATCCATTATTTAAACCTGCCTAATCCACTATATGCACACGTTGGCTGGAGGCTGTTCTGGCAGGGTTAGGGTTTCGGTTAGGGTTTAGGGCCAGAATTAGGCAAGAGTCCACCAATCCACTGCACAGCTCACTCAGACACACACGTAAAGAATATTTTGAGTTCAAAACTAGCCTGAGATGTGAATGATGAAAAATATTTATGTGTAATGACAATTGAAACTCGTGTCACATAATTTTCATAACATATTGTGGCAAGGTGCAGGAATGGCAGGTCATGGAGAGAGTGAATAGTTTGGACACTAACCAGGTCATCCCATTTAATTAAAGGAAGTCCAAGGAAAAACACACCTCTTGGCGTCTCTACAAGCAGCCCATTTGGCAAGTAATAACAAAAAGTATTCTGCTCTTTGTTATAGAATTTATGGTGTATTACTTGAGCTCTGTCCCGTGGGTGTCTCTTTTTGCAAAAGACACTTCCTTCTAGCCACCTGAAGGGGTGGGGCTAAATGCCCTCACCGGGCAGTTTCTAGGAGCTGCAGGAAGAGGAGGAGAAGAAAATGTTGGCGACAGCACCCACTGTCATCCCAGCAGGTTATCACATGCCTCGATCAAGCTCATGAGGAGATCCTCCGATGTGCATGTGTGACAATATTTTTCACTCACAAACACCACCATCATTCCCAGTAGCAGAAATATTGCAAACTGGGTGATGACTACATTCTGTTTGCACTATCTATATTTACTTATTTTCCTTAATATATGTACTTACTTATATTATTTTGATGCTTCTTCATCAAATGCCCTTTATTCAAATGCAATTACAAATCAATTATTTTATTTGTTAATACTGTAGAAACACAGCCAAGTTCGGTGACTTTTTTACAATCAAGTCAAATTTATAGTAGAATGAAATTCTTACTTGTATGTCTGCAACACTTTGTCAGTGGTGGAGACTGAACCCTGTAACCCTGTAGTTTAAATCCTTGCACATCAGCCGATGCTTTGCATTTTGAATAGGATTTGACTATAAAACCTTTTATCACATACTTCCAGCGCTGCTTAATGTGCCATTACAAACTGTACAGTAGATGTAATTTGAGATTTCTTTTTATAATAATGGCAGTATTCAGCTCTGACCAGCTAAATGGAGAGACTGATATGATATTGCTAACATTTTGATCTCTACAACAGTTTCTTACATTCAGTATAAAACAGCAGAACTTCATGCATTTTGTCAGTTATTTTTGTTAGAGTGCTACTGTAAACTCATTATGTCATTTGTAATAAAGTACTAAGAAACATATCCAGCTCTGAGCTGAAATGAAGCTTTCGATCAGTGATAATCATTTATACCATGTTTAGTATGGTAATAAGAGTCAAGGATTGTTCTTGTTCTGTTAAGCCAGAATTGATGTCTGCTTTGAAACATTGCATCAAATATTCAGACTAGCAATCTAATATAATATAATATCAAGAGTCAGTGTTTAATACTATACTGTAGGTGAGTAGCATCTATGCAATACATAGATACGTTAATATTATATATGTCGTATCTGTAATGCAAAAAAGAAAAAAAGAAAGGAAACAAATATATTGTCAAACATGAGAGAAGAATGAGTGTCAGATGGGGACCAGTTTCAGTGGACAATAGGGGGGTGAAAGAGGATTGACCTGACTGTGCTTTAACAGTTTCATTCTCATCCTCAGGCCATCAGAAATCATTCTCAGTAATGAGTGTTGTCTCTTCTACTCCTTCCACAATCTGCCATTTCTTCTTCCTGGATTAAGAAAACTTCAGCTTTCTTCAGGTTTGGTGAGTGTCCTCCTCACAGTGTGTAATGGAGCAGACATCTTTAGCAACCATTTGCCCTTTTTGATTCCAGCCTACTTGAATCAACTTTTGCAACATTCCAGAAGGGCAGTGACCTTAATCTTACAGCAGGTCACATGGGTTATATAAGGCACTGTATATTACAAAACAACTACAAATTGTTCAAGCTCATATTTATATATAGAATACCTATGGTTATTTTTCCCATACATGTTATTTTGTAATTTAAATGTGTTATTATGTGGTGAAATGAACTCATGAAATTTGTTGTTGGATTGGTCTGCCCTGGCAACCTAAGTGTAACAGACATAGAGAAGGATGCACACACATGTACTACAAATGATCATAAAGGTTTGGGCACCAAAGTGATCCCTGTATATTATGATGTTGGAAAAACAAGATTTTGGACAAAACAAGTCTTCTTCAGTTTGTTTGTCTTGTAACAGGAGGTCCTGCTCTGTGCCAGTCACACAAGGGGTTCCACAGCGCTCTGTCCTCAGCCCTATGCTCTTCTGTATCTGTATGCTTCCCCTTGGCCATATCATTCGTAGCTATGGACTGGGTTGTCGTTTTTATGAAGATGATACCCTATTCTGCTTCAATGTTAAAAGTGAAACTTCATGAGAGCTTTCTCAGCTCACAACTTGCCTCAGAGAAATTAAAAGCTGGATGGAGCAGAACTCTTTAAAATTAAATTACATCAAAACTGAACTCCTGCAAATTGGCATTAAAATGCAACTTAAGAAAATGAGCTTCTTCTCCGTCACTCCTGATGGAGATCTCATCCGGTCTTCTTCTGATGCAAGGAATCGTGGTGTAATTTTTGATTCAACTCTTTCTTATTCAGCCCACATAAACCACATTAAGAAACTTTGCTACTTTCACCTCCGTAACATATTCCGTGTTTGCTCATTCCTCTCCTTTTGTAATGCTGAGAAACGTGTCAATTCTTTCATCACATCCTGCATCGATTATTGCAACTATACTGGCAGTTGCACTTTCTAACCACATATAACAGCTCCAGCTGATTCAAAACTCTGCTGCAAGAATCCTAAAAATGAAACAGAAACAGCGAGCACATAACACCCAACCTGCCTCTCCTTCACTGGCTCCCTGTCTCTTACAGGATTGATGTACAAAGCTTTAAATCACCTTGCACTGAACTACATCAATGACCATCTCCATTACTATGCTCCTGTTTGCCCAATAAGGTTCTCTGATTCTGGCAATCTTGTTGTGCCCCACACTAACCTGCACTCAATGAGTGACAGGGCCTTCAGCTGTATAGTGCCCAGACTTTGGAATGACACCCTCCACATCCCAAAGTTAATTAGATCAGCTGACTCAATTCATTCTTTTAAAAAACAACTTAAAACTCAACTGTTCAGGAAGGTCTTTAACTCCTCTTTCAGTCTTCATAGTATAATTTGTGTGTATGTTATATCGCAAATCATGGTATGCTAGGCTAGTATTAAATGTAGTATTTTACTCTGGTTTATTGCCTTTTAATCTGTTTAATGCCTTTATATATCCTGTATCTATCTGGTTTTAATATTCTATTTAGGAAACATCTTTTTCCAATGTTACATATACCTGCTATTCCTTTATGAGACTCTGTGAAGTGCCTTGAGCGTGGGAAAGGTGCTATATAAATAAAATGTATTATTATTATTATTGTTATTATTATTAATTAAAACAGCAAAGGAAACAGTGTGAAAAGAGGGGGTCATCCCATGCTGCTTGTTAAAATTCAGCAGTTGGACTGAAAATTGTGTTCATCAACATCCAGATGGAATGGTATTTCTCTCTGTCTGACATATCTTTCTCTCAGATGTCACTCTCCTGTCTCTAGGATGGGCTGTTCTATATGTCAAAGAGCCACATGGAGCTCTGGACCTCGTGATGTTACACACAGATAATTGGCTAGCTATTCTGCTGATGAACAGTTCTACCTATAAGCTTTGATCCTAATGCTTTATCTGTACAACCTCTTACTGTCTCCAGTTTCTTTCACTGTTAGGTTGTAAATTGTCCTGTCATTCCAAATTAAGACTATAAACAAAATTAAAAATGAAAATATATACATAGTTTGAGATAACATATAACAGCATTATTCTGTGTAAAACAGTCCCAAAGAGTGTGTTTACAGGTCATTGCAATCCATCTAAGCAAAACTTGTGATTGAGGCAGATTGTACCTTGCTTTTAATATAATGCCTACAGTTCCAAAGTGACGATTTTATCTCTACAGCACATTAAACAAGGGAGAAAATTTGTACATTACACTCAATCATACATTACACTCTGATAATCGTTCTTGGCCATCATTTCCTTTCTGGTTCTAACGTACATTGCACATCCTTTCTTCATTTGCTAGTATCAGATGGCAGTAAATGCAAGAAAGTGTGCAATTTTTAATTGCTTAAAAAATTAAATAATGTTTTTGATATCAAATTGTACTTATGGTGATACTAGAAAGTACATTTTAATCATCAAGTTAGGTTACAACCAAATATTTGTACAAGTGATCAGCGCTGATTGAAATCAGTTTTCATTTTTGATATTAGCACTTAACTAGATTATACTTGGCCATAATTTTATTGATACTCTGTCAAAAACAAGGTAAGTAAGTACTAGCTATCAATTGAGGGAACTTGCAGTGGAGAATTTTACACATAGCATGTACTTTTTAAAAATATCGGTTCTAGCCCTACTGATTTGTGTCCCCTTTGTTATCAAAAACAAAAATAAATAAACAAATTCCTTCTGCAATGTACAATGGTAAAACCTCTGCTTGATTTTGGACGTTTATAGTTTGAGACGCTAGGAATGTTTTCCAGTGAACTCATTTTTATATTTGGAATTTCTGTTTCTATAAAAAATGAAAAGGAATGCTTACTTGTAAAAGTTTTGTAAAGTCAAGCTAAGAGAACCTTTCTAAAGACTAGAAAAAATGGGAAAAAAAACAGACTAACTATGGAGACTTTATTATTATTTCAAGGGACTCATCTACCAGAGAGTGAAGATTCAATTTGAATATTATAATTTAAATAATTAGACTGACATATTAAAAGAAATTGGAGTTATAAGTGATGTTTTCTGTTCTGAAGAAAATAGATGTCTAGTGATAAATTGTGAGTAGAAATCCTGTAAGTTCTCCTTTTTTTCATATGCTACAGACAGATGTCTTAATAGGCTGTAATTGTAATATAATTGTCTGTTTAAAATCTGTCTACTACTGTATGTGCATGTATTATAATGGAATGTCTTCATCTCACTAAGGGGAAAACATTTTAAAAGTGATGGGCAGAAACTGCAGTTTTTGACTTGAGCAGGGAGGTGTATTCATATTTTTGATCAAATGTATTGCAGTTACATGTGACACCTACTTCTAAAATGTCAGCCTACATTCTTTAATTCTCACTTTTCTCTGCATTTGCACCTGCTTCACTGACTCTGGCCTCCTCTCTGTGCTCATCCCTTGTCTCTCGTAGGCGTACTTCTACTTTCCTCTTTCATAATGAAATGCAATTCATGAGTATCTGCTAACAGATTGCCATTATTATCCACATAAGGGAATTAGCTATGTTTTAGGTGTGTACACTGTAAACATACACCTGTCATCTAAATTCCAGAGAAAATCAAAGTATTACAATGTATATTTATAGGTATAGGTATGCATATTGATTTAAAGTTGGGCTGCAACAAAGTGCATCTGCAAAAGAAAGAAAGGCTAAATGTTATTTTCACAGTGAAAAGAAAAGAATTAAGGTTAAAGACATACTTTTTGTCTGTTTAGCCTTCATCAGGTATGCAATTGAAAAGGAAAGAGCAGGGGATATATATTGGAGGGAACAAAGTCAGGGCAGGTGAAAACAGAAAAGGAGAGAGTAGGTGAGGCAAAACTACCATTAAAGAAGATAAATGGAGAGACTTAATCTCTTCTCTTTTCCTTTAAAAATGGTCTTTGAAGCCCAGTGAAAGAACACAAACATAGAGTTCATTGTGTCTGTGATCAAGGGATGTAATTGAAGTGTTCAACAAATTTGTAAGGCCAGGGATTTTAATGCCTTTAGCGTGCTCCCTGAAATGGTCTACTAGCCATCTTCCTGTTTCATTCATGTAGATTACTGAACAGAGGAAATGCAGTAAATAAGATTTTTAGAATATAATGTATTTATATTTTGATGCGCGAGTCACTGTTTTACATTACAAAAACACGAGGCTGAGTCTCAATCTTCAGGACAATCAGCTTTATTAACCACTAGCAGAATACCCGCGCTTCGCAGCGGAGAAGTAGTGTGTTAAAGAAGTTATGAAAAAGAAAAGCAAACATTTTAAAAATAACGTAAGATGATTGTTAATGTAATTGTTTTGTCATTGATATGAGTGTTGCTGGCATATATATATATATATATATATATATATATATATATATATATATATACACACACACAGACACATATATAAACATATATATATACATATAAACATATATATAAATATATATATACACACACATATATATACATACTGTATATACAACATATACATATCTACATATATACTGTATATACACATATATATACAAATCTACATATATATATATATCTACATATATATATATTAGGGGTGGGACTCGATTAAAAAAATTAATCCAATTAATTAGAGGCTGTGTAAGAATTAATCTTGATTAATCGTATGTAATCGCACACGTAAATTTGCCCCAAATCGCAAATGTTTTTTTTTTTTATTTAAAACGGTTTTAGTGGGCTTACAGAATCAAATAATAGACATGGACATGAATATTGTAAACTGAAGCTGTTTTAATTTCTGAAAAAAAGCCTTTAAACTGCATTTGAATTCAAAACAGAAACAAAAATATCATCCCTGGTTAAAATTGGGCAGACTTAAAAATAAAGTGGTAGTTTAAGTACTTTAAGTACATTTGCAGAATAGTATTGTCTTTAAATAATAATAACCAAAATTTCACCATAAAGTGCAGTTTTTCTTCTTAAAAAATAAGTCAGAAACATAAAAGGTAATTTGACCAGCTTACTCTTTAAACTCTGAGTAACATTAGCCAAAATTATTTTGTACATTAGGCTAAAACAGTGTGATCATTGAACATTTTGTAATTAGATGTATTTAGAATTACTAACGGTCACGGAAGTCCAATGATCCCCAGTAAGAGCCACAAAGTCCGCTTTCTGTAATGCATCTAATTTTGCTTGCTTTTCAGTGTGCACAAAACCATGCTTTTATCAAGGCTTCTCGGTAGTCGAAATGATCAGTCGTAGGAACGCGCTTTATTCCGACTCTAACATTTTTGTAGCTGTGATGTGTGCATCAGTGTAATGGATGTACCAGGAAATCATGCATTGACAAAAGTTCCGTTTGCTTGGAATTGAAAGTGTGATTAAATGCGTTATTTTTAACGCGTTATGGAGTACATGCATCAAGCTTCTCAGCTGTGCTTGTGCTAAGAAAGGGAAAATTTTAAAAATAACGTAACATGATTCTGCGTTAACCTAATATTTTGTCATACGTCCCAAACCAAGGAGATGCGAAGGTAAAATGAATCGGTAGCGCGTACATAGTCAGTACATCCCTCTCGGGAATCGAACCTCGAATGTCGCGTTAGAGGCTTAAGACTCTACAATTGCCACAGCGTGTGGCTTGTCTATGCTAAAGTATGTATTGTAGATCGGGGTATATATATATACATTTATATATATATACCCTTGTATCGCAGTGGAGAAGTAGAAGTTATGAAAAAGAAAAGGGAACATTTTAAAAATAACGTAACATGATTGTCAATATACAGTAATTGTTTTGTGAGTGTTATTGAATGTTGCTGTCATCAAGGATTTGATTATCATTATTTCTTTCAATCAGGCTTGTATTTGTAGGATGTGTTCAAGTTACATTCCGTGTTTGTCAATCGTTGTAAAGATAAGAGGTTTCATTCATCGATTAGTTCCTTACTGCATCAATAAACAGCTCGTCTTCCTTTTATCTGTGATGTGACACACTGCATGCACGGGTTTTTTTTACACTGTCTTCCTTTAGCAGGACATTCACTTTTTCCACCGTGTGCTTTGTTTCCGCAGTAGCTGCACTTATGAATATGATTGTATGTATAAGACGCTTCATATTTTTTTGCTGCCTTCTCAATTGTGTAATTCGGTTTTTGTTCAGCACTCTTTGGAACTGTTGCTTTTGTCTGTGCACTGCGTCCAGTTCACGTGAGCCGCTTGGTGTTCTTGCATCGAAGGTTCCCAGCTGTACTGGTGCCATCTCGTGTAATGTCAGCTAAGACCCGGCACTTAAAACTTTCTCTCGCAGTTTCAATGAGTTTGTGCCAAACACCACCCTGACCATCTCATCTTCCTCTGCATAAGCACAGTCCTTCACCCGTGAACATTTACCGGCAGTGTTTGTATTGGATTGCCGCTGATGGACGGCCTTATATGGGCAGGCACTAAATTACAAACGCTAGTGGTAGCCTATGAACTTAATTTAATATAAACTTACGGTTCACGCCGTGCTTTGTTTCCGCAGTAGCTGTACTTATGAATATGCTTGTATGCATCATTTGCTTCATAATGTTTTTCTGCCTTCTCAATTGTGAAATGGCGTTTTGTGCTGATCGCTGTTTGGAGTTCTTCCTTGTGCTCTACGTACTTACGTAGGAGGCGTGATGATGTCACACGAAACTCCGCCCCGCGGCCATCTCCAACTCAAGACTCCATTACATTATATGGGGAAAAATAGCTTCCAGTTATGACCCTTATGCGTAGAATTTCGAAATTAAACCTGCCCAACTTTTGTAAGTAAGCTGTAAGGAATAAGCCTGCCAAATTTCAGCCTTCTACCTACACGGGAAGTTGGAGAATTAGTGATGAGTCAGTGAGTGAGTCAGTGAGTGAGTGAATGAGTGAGGGCTTTGCCTTTTATTAGTATAGATTTTCAAACAGGAACAGTATGCATTTATATTGAAGGAGGAGCTACCACTCCATGGCACACAAACACAGCAAGCAAGCAGTGACTTCAATAGTCATTCCGCCTCAGCTCCCTCCTTCAGTCCAGGTACTGAGAATCCTCCTCCTCAGGTTATTCTTACAGCTGTGGAACCGCGACTGGGATTGGATCGTCCTGGAGGAGAGAGGACAAAGTGAAAGTGGGCCAGGTCATTGGCTGAATTAAAATAACCTCCGGATCGGCAATCAATCCCTGGCTGATGGACACTCTGCGTGGGGAACTGTGAGCGAAATTGTTGTTGCGGTGATGAGTTTTCAATGGCTGATGGACAAGCTACTGCGTGACAGGGCCGTGAAAGGCGCTGTTGAAGCAGAACGTGTAGCGCAACGGGGCTGCATACACATCACTATATACAGTATGTATATATATATATATATATATATTGTCACACACGTGATTAGGAGACGGCTGAAAGGTCTTAAGAATATTACTACCGTACCAGACCAGGCAAGCTACACTAACTCTCTTTCTCAATCTTCTGCAGACCATCCATGGGAAATCTCACTAGGTCCCTGCGCCAGTGATCACGTCAGTTTCAGTACTGATGCCAGTGATGATGTCATGAACAATGTCACTTCTGGTTTTGACGGCATCACTTCCGGTTCTGGTACCAGTAATGATGCCACTTCAGCTGCAGAAGACATCACTTCCTGTCTCTGGCTTGAAAGCTGCCATCTTTTCATTTTTCAATCAGTTCTGTTTTGGACACAACCCTGTGAACATCACAACCAATTCAACCCATTTGCAGCCAAGGCACAATATACTATATATATATACTGTATATATATATGTTACCGTCAATGTGTGAAATTAGGCATTGTGTAGAATGCCTAGGAAATTTATAGAATGCCGAAAATGGGATGTCAAAGTATAAAACAATTCAAATTTTAAACATTTCCTAGGCATTCCATGCAATGCCAAAAGGCAAACCGGCAAGCCATTTTGTATAATGCTCAGGTTTTATATACAATGACTAGGGAAAGTATACAGCATATTAAAATAACACAGACATTTCATGCATTGCCTTAAAACGTGACTCAGTCTATAGAATGCCTAGGTGTTCTATATAATACCTGGTTTTCACACATTGCCAGTAACATATATAGTATATAGTTTAAAAAATAAGAAAAAGAAATAGTTTTTAGAAAATTCCTAACAGAAAGAGCACATGGAATTAATCCCAGACCTGAATGCTTAACAAAAAACAGAAGCTACTTTGGAGGCCTTATTTGAGATGTTCTTGTCTAAAACAGCTTGATCCTTAATAAACAGGGTACTAAGGAAACATAATTACATAACTATAACACAAAAGAAGTAAAATACAAAGCAAAATCTGGTTCAAAAGCCAATGCGGCAAATACACCGTGTCACAAAACGAGACAAAGACAGAAAAAGGTTTGGGGCAGCCACCCATGTAATTTGGTATCCTGGCTGCAAAAGTCGTTTTCTTTTCAAAATACCAGCACTGAAATGCTTACAACAGAGTCCAAACAAGACTGGCAGAGAAGGGAAAAGGGAAGGCTTTTAAAGGGGGAGGCAGGAAGTGAGGTCATAAGGATCGGGCACGTGTTCATCATTCATTGGATTAGGCCCGGATGTGACATCAGGGGGGCCGGAGCTGGCAAGGTCTGTCTCCATTGGCTCGGTCCCAGAAGTGACATCAAGAGAGACAGGTGGAACCTCCCGGGTTTGGTCTACAGGGAAGTGAGAAAGAGAGTTAGTGCACTCTGCCACATCCCGGCATGCCTCAGAACTGTCTTCACTCGAGCCCTTTAGCTGCCTCCCATGCGCGCATGTGTGACAACCGTTAAAAGGAGCAAAATGCTAAGGAAGTAACAGCAGTTTCAATATATGCCTTGACACACACAAAAAGGTTTGGGGCAGCCACTCATATATTGTCCCTGGCTGCAAAAGGTTTTTTTTTCTACGCCACTCATGTGCATTCTTCTGAGTTCTCCACTGAACTGACTGGTGGAGGAAAGATGGCAGCTTTATAAGCCGAAAGGTAGAAGTGATGTCAATTGGCTGGAAGTGACATCAGTCTGGGGCCTGGAGCCAGTGTCATTGAATCAGGCAGGCTTTCCAATTTAGCCTGTAGAGATAACAGAGGTTGATTTAGTGCACCCCGCCACTCCCTGGCCTGGCGAGTAATTACCTCCACTTGGTCCACTCAGCTCATTCCTAGTTGCATGCGTGTGAAAATGCTCATACAGTATGTGTGGTATTAAAAATAATATTAAAATAAGGTAGAAGCACAAAAATATTTTTTTGTTTCATTTTGAGTTGGAATCACAGCTACAACTTTGCATTTTTCATATTTACAAATTGTCTTCCGTTATTATTAACTTATTAAATGAAATGGCTTATACTGTGGGTTGCAAAAAATGTGCTTAGTGACTGTAGCAGATACAAACTGTTTTATTTTAATTTCCTCAGAAATGGAGCTCATTTTTTATATCTTTTTATATACACTATTGTAAACATTTAAGTAAACTGTGTGTTTTTGTTTATTTGCTACAGCAGGAGTTCTCAAACTCGATCCTAGGAACCCACTGTGGCTGCAGGTTTTTGTTCCAACCAGCTTCTATTTTTAATTGGACTCCTGAACTAATTAAGTGTTATTTCCCAGATTCTGTGTTTTGGAAACAATATAGAAATTATAAAACTAAGTTTGGTTGAAAAAAATATATATATTTATATATTAAAATGTACTAAGCAGCTATATGAGAATAATGTATGTTTTTTCTTTTTAACAATATTTTCATCTTGATTTTAATTCTACTTTTCCAGGTCTTCTAATTGTTTAATTAATTTTGTTTTACTAATTAGTGGGTCTGATGCTAAAGTACTTGCAGCCTTTCATGATTCAGTGCTGTTTGCCTGGGCGTCTCCTCTGCTCATTTTATAATGTCATTAATAAGATACAATCAAGGGAGTAAACTGCACAAAGAAAGGGCAAAATATAATGAAATGAACAAAAGAGAGTTAGGTATTTAAATTTATAGCAAAAATAGTCATTTCTAAATGTCTTATAAAGGTAAAGATCATGCTGCTGTGTTTTTCTGAATATAGGATAAGAGAAGATTAAAAAAACAACAACTAATTAAATGTGAATATCAGTTGTTGTCACTAATTATGAATCTGGTGGAAATAAAAACCTGAAGCCACAGTGGGCTCCCAGCACTGACTTTGAGATCATCTGTGTTACAGTATTTCCTGCTGGTATTTTTCGTTTTATCAGCAGGACTTTTTGTATTGTGAAATATTTTTGCTATAGTAATTTAAAAAAAAAAAAAAAGTTAGATGTAGTTGTAATAATTTTTCTATTTTCAGTTTCTCTTTTTATGTTTGTTGTTGATCCTAATATTTCCTTTTCTAGATGTTATATTATACCTTCATCCCCTTTACTTGTAAAGTTTTTTGTTAATATTGTTTTTCCTTAAGAGTAATTTTTAGTGTAATATTAATTTCATCGTGTTTGAGTTACTCCGTGTTTCTTTTTTTGGAATGTACACTATTTGATTTTTGCATAAAAAATGACAATATTATGTGTTTTTGCTTTTTCAATAACACATTTTCTAAGTGTTCTTCATTGCTCTGTATATTCTCTTCATACCTCTGTAATGTAAGATGCTTTGCTGATGTAGTAGTTAATCAATCCATTTAAAAGCATTTTTTTCCACAAAGCACTGACATGTTATTGTCATAGTTTTTGGCTCGGGTTATTTATTTATTTTTTGTACTGTTATGTTCTCAACACCAATTTGTATTATTTTGGTTCCTGGATGGTACCGTGTGGTACTGATAACCACAGCCCATTGCTATGATGTGACAGTTGGTGATGCAGTGGATGACATCATCGGGCTTCCACTATAAAATGGTGCTCTGCAGCTTCTTCAGTATTGCTGATAGTCTTCTCTATTTTTCATTTGCTGGTCTCTTTTCTTCACAATAATTCAGGACACTGTCAAGCTGTCTGTAACAGTTATCTATTTACATTTATTTTATAATAAAGTATACTAGGCACAGCTTGATTAAAAAAGAAAAAGTTCAGTAGCTAATTGTATGAGGTCATACTAATGAACACAAGTACAGTGCCTTACAAGCTGCTTTATACACATTATGTTATATACAATTACTAGCAAAATACCCGCGCTTCGCAGTGGAGAAGTAGTGTGTTAAAGAAGTTATGAAAAAGAAAAGGAAACATTTTAAAAATAACGTAACATGATTGTCAATTCAATTGTTTTGTCACTGTTATGAGTGTTGCTGTCATATATATATATATATATACACACACACAGGCACACACACATATAAACATATATACATATAAATATATACATATAAACATATCTACATATACACATATCTGCACATATACACATCTACATATATATACATATATACACACATACATATACATACATACATACACACACATATACATATAACAACAACAACAACAACATTTATTTATATAGCACATTTTCATACAAACAGTAGCTCAAAGTGCTTTACATAATAAAGAATAGAAAAATAAAAGACATAATAAGAAAACAAAATAAATCAACATTAATTAACTTGAATAAGAGTAAGGTTCAATGGCCAGGGGACAGAAAAACAAAAACTCCAGACGGCTGGAGAAAAATAAAATCTGTAGGATTCCAGACCATGAGACCGCCCAGTCCCTCTGGTCATTCTACCTAACATAAATGAAACAGTCCTCTTGGGATTTAGGATTCTCACGGAAGGGCTTGATGATGATGATGGTCACGTAGACTTCTGCCTTTTAATCCATCCATCATTGTTGGAGCATCATGAAGCTTTGAGTAGGTGGAGGTGGCGAGGCCACCACCACAAAGAAACCGGAAAAGAAACAGAAAAGAGAGTAGGGATCAGTACGGATATATACATACATACATACATACAGATAAATATACATATATATACACACATACATATATATATATATATATATATATATATACATATCTACATATATACACATATATATATATATATATACATATCTACATATATATATAGTATATACACATACATACATACATACATACATACATACATACATATATATATATACTTTATATAGCAAAATCCTCAAGGCTTCAGGCGTCAAGAACTGCTTTTAAATTTTATTAAGAAGAAAAGAAAACCTTTTTAAACTGAGGGAAAATATACCAATAACTATCTGTTAAGGATCTCTTTGTATACCACGTTGTTAGTCCAGCAGTCTGGTTGTAATATGACCAAGCTGTGCACTGAAATTACTTTTGAGAATGCAACGTATAGTTTTGTCCAGGAGGAAAGCAATGTTGCCTCAAATCAATGGCAACCTTTTGTAGGGTGTGTCCCTGAGACTTATTAATTGTCATCGCGAAGCAGAGCCTTATTGAAATTTGAGGCATTTCAATTGAAATGGGAGATCAGAGGGTATAACGGTGATGCGAGGAATACATTCAGAGTGTGGCGCTCTGCTGTTTTTTTTGTAGCTGCCTTCACACAGCTTCTCCGCTGCTTTATAAACAACGCCATGTAAGGCCATCGCTTCTAATAGCTTCGTGGTTCTGTACTGTTTTATTGTTCGTTTATTACGATTCTTATAGTTATTGTGTAGCTATTCGAGACTTACTTTACTGTTCAGGTACCCATTTCCTTTATTTAATCCGCGACTTGTAATGCTATTTTTGTTCGTTTATTACGATTATAGATATTTATTGATTCCCTTCTTTAGCTGACTGCCTGCTCATATAAGACGCTCCGCTGGTTTTTTGTGAAACAGCCTTTACACAGCTTCTCCGCTGTTTTATAAATGAACAACATATAAAGCCATCACCTTGTCAATTGTGTAATGCGTTTTTTGAACAGGTTTGATGCATGGAAGTGATCACTCGTACTGCGCTCAGTCAGTTCATGTGAGCTGCTCTCTTGTGTGATGCTGCGATGTCCACGGCTTTATTTAATGTTAGCTAAGACCCGCACTTAAAAGTTTCTGGCTGCACTTCGGTTGTAATATGACAAAGCTGCGTGAGCTCACTGTTGAGAATGCAACGTATAGTTTTGTCCAGGAGAGAAGCAATCTTGCCTGAAATCAATGGCATCGTTTTGCAGGGTCTGTCCCTGAGACTTATTACTTGTCATTGCGCAGCAGATCCTTACTGGAAATTGGAGGTATCTGAATTGAAATGGGAGATCAGAGGGTATAAAGGGGATGCGAGGAATACATTGAGTGTGGAGAAACTCTAGAGACAGCGTGTGTATTAACTTGTGGATTTTCTGTGAGTATTTGGTGGCAGCATGACGGTTGCTTCTGCAAGACCGCATTAGCTGTGGAGCTCAACACAGAGCATATTCTTTTCCTACCTTGTCAATTGTGTAATGCGTTTTTTCAACAGGTTTGATGCATGGAAGTGATCACTCACTGCATTCAGTCAGTTCACGTGAGCTGCTCTCTTGTGTGATGTTGCAATGTCCACGGCTTTATTTAATGTTAGCTAAGACCCGCACTTAAAAGTTTCTCGCTACAGCAATTTTAACTTCGTTACAAAGTGATCCAAAGTCTCGTTTATACCTCGTGTCTTAAGTATTCGGCGTTTTCCTTCAGCTCTTTGGGAGCTCTTCCTTCTTTTCTACGTGTCACGGTCACAGTCAGTTCATGTGATTACGTGGGAGGCGTGATGATGTCACACGCAGCTCTGCACCCCACGCCATCGAGCTAACGCCCATTACAGTATATGGAGAAAAATAGGTTCCAGTTATGACCATTACGCGTAGAATTTCAAAATGAAACCTACCTCAAAATGAAAACTTTTGTAAGTAAGCTGTAAGGAATGAGCCTGCCAAATTTCAGCCTTCTACCTACACGGGAAGTTGGAGAATTAGCGATGAGTGAGTGAGTCAGTGAGGGCTTTGCCTTTTATAAGTGTAGATTAATTTAAAATTTTTCCCCTTACCAAACAACACTCAATACTCCAGAATGACAAAGCAAAAACAGAATTTTAGGAATTTATTAAAAACTAGCAAAATACCCACGCTTCGCAGCAGAGAAGTAGCGTGTTAAAGAAGTAATGAAAAAGAAAAGGAAACATTTTGAAAATAACATAACATGATTGTCAATGTAATTGTTTTGTCACTGTTGTGAGTGATGAGTGTTGCTGTCATATATATACTCAGCAGAAAAAGAAACGTCCTCTGACTTTCAACTGTTTTTACTTTCAGTAAACTTAATGTGTAAATATTTGTATGAACACTAAAAGAGTCAACACCATAAGACATAAACTAAAAATGTTTCACAATGTGTCCCTGAATGAAGGGAGGCTCAAAATCAAAAGTACCAGTCAGTATCTGGTGTGGCCACCAGCTGCTTGAAGTACTGCAGTGCATCGCCTCCTCATGGACTGGACCAGATTTGTCAGTTCTTGCTGTGAGATGTTACCCCACTCTTCCACCAAGGCACCTGCAAGTTCCTGGACATTTCTGGGGAGAATGGCCCTAGCCCTCACCCCTGCATCCAACAGGTCCCAGACGTGCTCAATGGGATTGAGATCCGGGCTCTTCCACTGCGAGGATGATCAGCTGTCCTTCCTGTCTCCCTGTAGCGCTGTCTTAGGCGTCTCACAGTGCGGACATGGCAATTTATTGCCCTAGCCACATCAGCAGTCCTCATGCCTCCCTGCAGCATGCCTAATGCACGTTCACACAGATGAGCAGGGACCCTGGGCATCTTTCTTTGGGTGTTTTTCACAGTCGGTAGACAAGTCTCTTTAGTGTCCTGCGTTTTTAGAACTGTGACCTTAAATGCCTACTTTCTGTAAGCTGTTAAGGTCTTAACGACTATTCCACAGGTGCATGTTAATTAATTGATTATGGTTAGTTGAACATGCATGGAAAACATTGTTTAAACCCTTTACAATGAAGATCTTTAAAGTTATTTGGATTTTTAAAACATTATTGTTGAAATACACAGTCCTGAAAAAGGGACATTTCTTTTTTTGCTGAGTATATATAAACTGCTCAAAAACATTAAAGGAACACTTTGAAAACACATCAGATCTCAATGGAAAAAAGAAATCCTCCTGGATATCTATACTGATATAGACTGGGTAATGTGTTAGGAACGAAAGGATGCCACATCGTTTGATGGAAATGAAAATGATCAACCTACAGAGCCCTGAATTCAAAGACGCCCCAAAAATCAGAGTGAAAAAATTATGTGGCAAACTAGTCCATTTTGCCAAAATTTAATTGCAGCAACTCAAAATTGTACGCAGCACTTTGTATGGCCCCTGTGTTCTTGTATACATGCCTGACAACATCGGTGCATGCTTCTAATGAGATGACAGATGGTGTTGTGGGGGATCTCCTCCCAGATCTGGACCAGGGCATCACTGAGCTCCTGGACAGACTGAGGTGCAACCTGGTGGCATTGGATGGACCAAAACATAATGTCCCAGAGGTGTTCTATTGGATTTAGGTCAGGAAAGTGTGGTGGCCAGTCAATGGTATCAATTCCTTCATCCTCCAGGAACTGCCTGCATACTCTCACCACATGAGGCCAGGAATTGTCGTGCACCAGGAGCCACTGTACCAGCATAGGGTCTGACAATGGGTCCAAGGATTTCATCCTGATACCTAATGGCAGCCAAGGTGCCTTTGTCAAGCCTGTAGCGGTCTGTGTGACCCTCCATGGATATGCCTCCTCAGACAATCATTAACCCACCACCAAACTGCTCATGCTGAATGATGTTACAGGCAGTATAATGTTCTCCATGGCTTCTCCAGACCCTTTCACTTCTGTCACGTGCTCAGGATGAACCTGCTCTCATCTGTAAAAAGCACAGGGCACCAGTGGTGCATCTGCCAATTCTGGTATTCTATGGCGAATGCCAAACGAGCTGCATGCTGCTAGGCAGTGAGCTCAGGGCCCATTAGAGGACATGGGGCCCTTGGGTCACCCTCATGAAGTCTTTCTGGTTGTTTGGTCAGAGACATTCACACCAGTGGCCTGCTGGAGGTCATTTTGTAGGGCTCTGGCAGTGCTCATCCTGTTCCTCCTTGCCGAAAGGAGCAGATACTGGTCCTGCTGATGGGTTATGGACCTTCTATGGCCCTCTCCAGCTCTCCTAGAGTAACTGCTTGTCTCCTAGAATCTCCTCCATGCCCTTGAGACTGTGCAGGGAGACACAGCAAACCTTCTGGCAATGACACGTATTGATGTGCCATCCTGGAGAAGTTGGACTACCTGTGCAACCTCTGTAGGGTCCAGGTATCGCCTCATGCTACCAGTAGTGACACTGACTGTAGCCAAATGCAAAACTAGTGAAGAAACAGTCAGAAAAGATGAGGAGGGAAAAATGTCAGTGGCCTCCACCTGTTAAACCATTCCTGGGGGTCATCTCATTGTTGCCCCTCTAGTGCATCTGTTGTTAATTTCATTAACACCACAGCAGCTGAAACTGATTAACAACCCCCTCTGCTACTTAACTGACCAGATTAATATCCCATAAGTTTCATTGGCTTTATGCTATACTCTGATTAAAAGTGTTCCTTTAATTCTTTTGAGCAGTATATATATATATATATATATATATATATATATATATATATATATATATATACATATATATATATATATATAATGTATATATATATATACACACACACACACACATATATACATACATATATATATATATATACATATATACACATACATCCACATATATATACATATATATAAATATCTACATATACACACATACATATACGTACATACACACATACATACATACACACACATATATACACACAAATACATATATACACTCACCTAAAGGATTATTAGGAACACCTGTTCAATTTCTCATTAATACAATTATCTAATCAACCAATCACATGGCAGTTGCTTCAATGCATTTAGGGGTGTGGTCCTGGTCAAGACAATCTCCTGAACTCCAAACTGAATGTCAGAATGGGTAAGAAAGGTGATTTAAGCAATTTTGAGTGTGGCATGGTTGTTGGTGCCAGACGGGCCGGTCTGAGTATTTCACAATCTGCTCAGTTACTGGGATTTTCACACACAACCATTTCTAGGGTTTACAAAGAATGGTGTGAAAAGGGAAAAACACCCAGTATGCGGCAGTCGTGTGGGCGAAAATGCCTTGTTGATGCTAGAGATCAGAGGAGAATGGGCCAACTGATTCAAGCTGATAGAAGAGCAACTTTGACTGAAATAACCACTCGTTACAACTGAGGTATGCAGCAAAGCATTTGTGAAGCCACAACACGCACAACCTTGAGGTGGATGGGCTACAACAGCAGAAGACCCCACCGGGTACCACTCATCTCCACTACAAATAGGAAAAAGAGGCTACAATTTGCACGAGCTCACCAAAATTGGACAGTTGAAGACTGGAAAAATGTTGCCTGGTCTGATGAGTCTCGATTTCTGTTGAGACATTCAAATGGTAGAGTCAGAATTTGGTGTAAACAGAATGAGAACATGGATCCATCATGCCTTGTTACCACTGTGCAGGCTGGTGGTGGTGGTGTAATGGTGTGGGGGATGTTTTCTTGGCACACTTTAGGCCCCTTAGTGCCAATTGGGCATCGTTTAAATGCCACAGGCTACCTGAGCATTGTTTCTGACCATGTCCATCCCTTCATGACCACCATGTACCCATCCTCTAATGGCTACTTCCAGCAGGATAATGCACCATGTCACAAAGCTCGAATCATTTCAAATTGGTTTCTTGAACATGACAATGAGTACTAAAATGGCCCCCACAGTCACCAGATCTCAACCCAATAGAGCATCTTTGGGATGTGGTGGAACGGGAGCTTCGTGCCCTGGATGTGCATCCCACAAATCTCCATCAACTGCAAGATGCTATCCTATCAATATGGGCCAACATTTCTAAAGAATTCTTTCAGCACCTTGTTGAATCAATGCCACGTAGAATTATGGCAGTTCTGAAGGCGAAAGGGGGTCAAACACCGTATTAGTACGGTGTTCCTAATAATCCTTTAGGTGAGTGTATATATACATACACACACATATATAAACATATATATACATATCTACATATATACATATACACACACACACACACACACATTCATATATATATATATATATATATATATATATATACTAGTAGAATACCAAGCTTCAGAGCGGAGAAGTAGTGTTTTAAAGAAGGTACGAAAAAAAAGGAAAAATTTTATAAATAACGTAACATGATTGTTAATGTAATTGTTTTGTCATTGATATGAGTGTTGTTCTCATATCTATCTATCTATCTATCTATGTTGTTCTCATATCTATCTATATATATATATACATCTATCTATCTATATATATATATCTATCTATCTATCTATCTATATATATATATATATATATATATATATAAAATACCAGCTTGGCAGCGGAGTAGTGTGTTAAAGAAGGAAAGAGAAAGAAAAGGAAACATTTTGAAAATAACGTAACATGATTGTCAATGTAATTGTTTTGTCACTGTTATGAGTGTCGCTGTGATATATATATATATATATATAGCAAAATACCAGCTTGTGATGTCATGTGTTAAAGAAGTTATGAAAAGAAAAGGAAACATTTTAAAAATAATGTAACATGATTGTCAAAGTAATTGTTTTGTGTATTTGGTGGCAGCATCACAAAGTTGTTTTCGGTAGCTGCATCAGAAAATGTACCACACGTCTGACATGCCTCCTTTTACTGTTTTCTCACAGCTTGGATTGCTGCTGTCATATATATATACACACACACATACACACATACATACATATATATATAATATACATATATATACACATACATATCTTCATATCTACATATCTATATACATATCTACACACACAAATTATATATATGTGTGTATGTATGTATGTATGTATGTATGTATGTGTGTGTGTGTGTGTGTGTGTGTGTGTGTGTGTGTATATATATATATATATATCTAGATAGGGGTGTGTGTGTGTATATATATATATACATATACTTGTGTGTATGTTTGTATGTGTCTATATGTGTGTGTATAGCTTTGGTCACTGAGTGCAAGGGAAAAATAATGAAATATAGTCTATAAGTTATTAAACAGTAAAACATTAACGTTTTAAGAAGTACAGGTACATTGAGCACTACTGGAGTGGTTGCGGGTAAACTACATTTTAAAGACTGTGTAACACAACAGGTAAGTAACTAACAGCAGCTAAAATGTATATGGATCATCTCTCGGTAGTAGATCCCTTTTGAAAGCGCTACACGACGGCTGTGGTATAGAAATTACATTTTCTATGTGAACGCTCAAATTTGTGCCTCTGGTAATGTGCCTTACCGCAATTAAAGAAAATTATTTTGTGTCCTCTGCCGTGTTAAGAGAGAAAGGCTTTGGTTTGGGATAAAAGGAAAAAAGGTGTAAAGAAAGGAAAGTTGCCTTTTTCTTTTATATAGTATAGAGAGATGTGTTCGCTGACGTTATGATCGCCTTTTGGCACAGTCGCGTGGGTCTTGTGTAGACTGGTGAGACGCCCCGCCATTAATCGGCTGTGATGGCACTGTGAGTCCTCCACTCGTGTGCGTGTTCATAATCCAGCTGAGGACCTGATAATCGATATGCAAAAGAAAGTGTGAATCGCCTTAATATTATTTTGCCGTGGTGTAGAAAAGGGGTCCCGTGTTTGCACTTGTCTGGGCTATAGCTCAGGGGGCGGATGAAAAAAATTAAAAGTGCTCACTTTGACTTAAGGCAGAAGCGCAGTCAGCGTCTCAAAGGCCGGCACAGCTATGCACGCGCGCTGGCTGCTCGACTTTTGCTGGGCAGGAGACCCAGTTTTGCAGACACGCTCATGATATCAAAAGTCTCAGCGCTCTTTGGAGGTCATTCATATATATATATAGCAAAATACCCGCCTACCAGCGGAAAAGTAGTGTGTTAAAGAAGTAATGAAAAAGAAAAGGAAACATTTTAATAATAACGTAACATGATTGACATTGTCATGAGTGTTGCTATCATATATATTCCTGCCTAAATAAGTCACCCTCGCTTTGCTCTTACTTTTTTACCGTTCATTTAATCATGGCTAGTGGCGGAAAAATTATAAAATGGAAGGAGGATGGCTTTACCAAAACAATTATTGATGGCGAATCGATTATTCATAAAGCTTGAATTGGTGATCTGTTTTTCTGTGTTAACCTCATATTTTTCATACTTCTTCTCAAACTAAGGTGGTGCGAGGGTAAAATGAATCGGGATGCGCTGATCAATGTAATCGGTGTACCAGGAAATCATGCATTGACAAAAGCTCCCCTTTGCTTGTAATGCAAAGTGTGATTAAATGCATTATTTTTCAACGTTATGGAGCACATGCATCGAAGCTTCTCAGCTGTGCTTGTGCTAAGAAAAGGAAAGATTTTAAAAATAGCGTAACACGCTTGTCAATGTGACCTTTTGTAAGTAGTGCCTGGAGGATTCAGTGTGTTGAAACTCTAGAGACAGCGTGTGTATTAACTTGAGGTAAATGGGAGGGAGATGATGACGTGACTCCCCACCCGCCTTTAACTGTCAATCCCCACAAACACAGTCTCTCGGAATTTGCATAAGCACACCCCTTCACCTACAATTTTAACTTAGTTACAAAGTGATCAAAACTCTCGTTTATATCCTGCGTCCTCTCATTAAACTTGTATCCCGCATTACCTGTGGGCATGTGAAACGCCAGCGGTAGCCTGTCTATGAACTTAATTTAAAGTTTAGGTTTACACCTTGCTTTCTTTCCGAGGTAGCAGCACTCATGAATATGGTAGTATATGCCACTCGCTCGCTTCTTATTGTTTCGCTGCCTTCTCAATTATATAATGCATGTTTTCTTAAGCGCTTTTGTAGGTCTTCCTGGTTTTCTACGCACTGCGTTGACAGTCAGTTCACGGATTACGTGGGAGGCGTGATGATGTCACACTAAACTCCGCCCCTACGTCTTTGCAGCTCTACTCCATTACAGTTAATGGAGAAAATACCTTCCAGTTATGACCATTAGGCGTAGAATTTCGAAATGAAACCTGCCCAACTTTTGTAAGTAAGCTGTAAGGAATGAGCCGGCCAAATTTCAGCCTTCTACCTACATGGGAAGTTGGAGAATTAGTGATGAGTGAGTGAATGAGTGAGTGAGTGAGTGAGTGCTTTGCCTTTTATTAGTATAGATATATATATATATATACACTCTTTGGGGTGCGAGCAATTGTTGCTGGGGTGCCAGAATCCATCAAGGAAGAAAAATGAAAAACATTATTTGTACAAAATCTTAATTCATTTATCCATTCCTAAATAATTAAATGGGCAGGCTATTTCGTATCAGTGCAATACGCTGTTTGTTAAAACGGATGACTCCCGCTCTTACGTGCAAGTCTGCGTGGAAATTATGAACTATCGTATCTGTTCAAGTTCTATTTAAATTTTAAATAGAAGGAATTTTTATTTAGTCGACAGAAATATTTTTGGTAGGAATGTAAGTTAAATGTAGGCATCATTGCATAAATTTTTCTTCACCATACAAATGTAAAGATTAAATTCGCCTTACATTCCAACCAAAGATATTTGTGTCGACTAAATAGAACTTGAAAAGATATATTTTTTCGAATGTGATCGCGCAATTCAGATCGAGATGATGCGCACCGATGCATCGAGCCCGCGTGCTATTGTGGTTTCGCCTGCGTGCCTCAATAAGTCACTCTCCCCTCGCTCTTACTTTTTTACCGTTCATCTAATGAATACACTGAGTATGGTTTTACCAAAACAATCATTGGTGGCGAATAAAGTATCCATTATTCATAAAGCTTCAATTGGTGATCTGTCTTTCTGCGTTAACCGCATATTTTTCATACGTCTCAAACCAAGGGGATGCGAGGGTAAAATGAATCGGGAAGCGCGCGTACATACTCAGTGCACCCCCTCTCGGGAATCGAACCTCAGACGTCGGCGCTAGAGGCAAAGCCTCTACCAATGCGCCACGGTGTGTGGTTTGTCTATTTGAGAGTATGTAGATCGGGGTATATATATACATATATATATATATACCCGCGCTTTGCAGCAGAGAAGTAGTGTGTTAAAGAAGTTATGAAAAAGAAAAGGGAACATTTTAAAAATAACGCAACATGATTGTCAATACAGTGAACCCTCGTTTATCACAGTTAAACCGTTCCAGACTCTACTGTGATAAATGAATTTTCGCGAAGTAGGATTCTTTATTTATAAATCAAATATTTTTGCAGTTAGAGTAAAGAAAACCTGTTTATGACCTTTTAATACGTTTTTTAACATTATTAGAGCCCTCTAGACATGAAATAACAACCTTTAGTCACCATTACACTTGTAACTCCGCCTCCCAAGGGCATGGAGCGGAAATCTATTATAGTATATGGACAAGAATAGGTTCCAGTTATGACCATTACGTGTAGAATTTTGAAATGAAACCTGCCCAACTTTTGTAAGTAAGCTGTAAGGAATGAGCCTGCCAAATTTCAGCCTTCTACCTACACGGGAAGTTGGAGAATTAGTGATGAGTGAGTGAGTGAGTCAGTGAGGGCTTTTCCTTTTATTAGTATAGATATAGCAAAATCCCCGCGCTTCGCAGCGACCTTTGTTTATGACGTTGTCAGTTCAGCACTCCGGATGTAATATGACAAAGCTGTGCACTGAGCTTACTTTTGAGAATGCAACGTATAGTTGTCCAGGAGAAAAGCAATGTTGCCTCAAATCAATGGCAACCTTTTGTAGTGTCTGGCCCTGAGACTTATTAATTGTCATCGCGAAGCAGAGCCTTACTGGAAATTAAAGGCATTTGAATTGAAATGGGAGATCAGAGGGTATAACGGTGATGTGAGGAAAACAGAGTGTGGCGCTCTTCTGTTTTTTTGTGTAGCTGCCTTCACACTGCATCTCCACTGCTTTATAAACGAACGCCATATGAGGCCATTGTTTCTCCTTGCTTCGCGGTTCTGTACTGTTTTATTGTTCGTTTAATACGATTGCTATAGTTATTGTGTAGCTATTTGAGACTAACTGTACTGTTTAGGTACCCATCTCCTTTATTTAATCTGCGGCTTGCACGCTATTTTTTGTTCATTTATTACAATTATAGTTATTTATTGATTCCCCTTGTCAAGGATGCCAGGGGCGACGACCCGGCTGGGACGCCTTCAGGGACCGGAAGTGGGCGTGCGCCCATCTGGGCTCACGTGGGGGCCGCCATCCTGGTTGCTTTGGGGGCCACGGGTAGAGGGCTTGGAAGCCCAACCCTGTCGGGACCCGTGGTCACCGCCAGGGGGCACCCCAACGCCTTGGGGACCCTGGACCTCAGTACTTCCGCCACACCAGGAAGTGCTGGGGAGAAGAAGAAGAGGGACACCCGGAGAGCTTCCGGGAGAACAGCCGGCATTTCCGCCACACTGGGGCGTGTCTGGGGGGAATGCCAGGAAACACCTGGAGCTCATCCGGGATCGTATAAAAGGGGTCGTCTCCCTTCATTCGAGGCTGGAGTCGGGTGGAAGCAGGACGTGGCAGGAGCAGAGAGTGTGGAGGCGGCCCGAAGAGAAGGCTTTGTGTGGCCAGGACTGTATTGGAGTTTGTGTGGCACTTAAAACATTGTAAATATTGTATATAATAAACGTGTGGTGGTGATTAATAACATGTCCGCCTGTCTGTGTCCGGGCCGGGTCCACACCCTCTTTAGCTGACTGCCTGCTCATATAAGGCGCTCCGCTGGTTTTTTGTGAAGCAGCCTTTACACAGCTTCTCCGCTGTTTTATAAACGAACGACATATAAGGCCATCGTTTTCCCTTGCTTCGTCAAGAAAGCTGCCTTTTTATTTAATCCACGGGTTCTCCGCTGTTTTATTGTTCGTTTATTACAATTGTTATAGTTCTCTTTATATAGCACGTTGTCAGTTCAGTACTCCGGTTGTAATATGACGAAGCTGTGCGAGCTCACTCTTGAGAATGCAACATATAGTTGTCCAGGAGAAAAGCAATCTTGCCTGAAATCAGTGGCAAACTTTTTGTAGCGTCTGTCCCTGAGACTTATTATTTGTCATCGCGAAGCAGAGCCTTGCTGAAAATTGGAGGCATCTGAATTGAAATGGGAGATCAGAGGGTATAACGGGCATGCAAGGAATAAATTGAGTGTGGAGAAACTCTAGAGACAGCATGTGTATTAACTTGTGGATTTTTCTGTATTTGGTGGCAGCGTGACAAAGTTGCCTACGCAAGACCGCGTTAGCCATGGAGCTCAGCTCAGAGCATATTCTTTTCCTATCTTGTCAATTGTGTAATGCGTTTTTTGAACAGGTTTGATGCATGGAAGTGATCACTCGTACTGCATTTAGTTAGTTCACGTGAGCTGCTCTCTTGTGTGATGTTGTGATGTCCACGGCTTTATTTAATGTTAGCTAAGACCCGGCACTTAAAAGTTTTGTCGCTACAGCAATTTTAACTCCGTTACAAAGTGATCTAAAGTCTCATTTATAACTAGTATAAATAATTATAAATAACTAGTATAAAAAAATATAAATAACTAGTATAAAAAATTATAAACTTGTATCTCGCTAATAAAGTATTCGACGAAGGCATGACAAACGGCAGCAGGAGCGTGCCCATAAACATAATTTAAACTTACGGTTTACACCGTGCTTTGTTTCCGCAGTAGCTGCACTTATGAATAAGCTTGTATGCGTTTTTGTTCAGCGCTCTTTGGGAGCTCTTCCTTCTTTTCTACGTACAGTGTTCACAGTCAGTTGACGTCATTACGTGGGAGGCGTGATGATGTGAGACGCAGCTCCGCTCCCCACGGCCATCGAGCTAAAGTCCATTACAGTATATGGAGAAAAATAGGTTCCAGTTATGACCATTACGCGTATAATTTTGAAATGAAACCTGCCCAACTTTTGTAAATAAGTTGTAAGGAATGAGCCTGCCAAATTTCAGCCTTCTACCTTGTAATACTACATGTTTCTTTATGTCACTGTATCTGGACAGTACTGTTATGAGTTTTATTCACATGTGCATGTTAACTGTGGCACACAGAGGCTCAGCAGTTAGAATTGCTGACCAAGCATTGGATTAGATAGCCAAAGACAACTGGAGGCTTGTATAGTCAGCTTAAACACAGGTTAGGGTATTTCTGTCCTCTATCAGCACAAACCTTCTTTCCTTCTTGGGAGAATGAGAATCGACATGTAAGCACTATGATATTTCTGTATTTTGTGGGAGAGGAATTCAGCCCTTGTTTGGAGACGGAGAAGACCAGCAAATGAAGCAAGAACCATATAAAAGGTCTGGACAGTGGCCAGACCCTTCGAGGCTGTGCCACACCAGGTGTGTTGAAACCTCCCAGCGTAGGGACGGAAAAATGGCTGACTGTGTTGATCCAGATTCCCACCTGGATAAAGTCTGTCCATATGCCTCCCCGTCTGTAACTGCGTAAAACGCCAGTAAATGTAAGCTAAAAGATATTTTGTCTCATGTGATTCTTGTACCGCCGTAATCACTATGGGAGGGATATCGCCTTTTCTGGTATATTATGATATTGTTTAATTATTTAATAAGCCACAATATTAAAAGAACACATTTCCAAGAGAGCTAATGCCTCTGCAGGAAACATAATGGCGTAGTCGGCAGGATTGTGGCTACATTAATAATTATATTATTATATATTAATTATAATATTTTATATATATATTAAACATATGCTTACACTGATGAATGGGAGGCTCGGTAATAATATTTGATATATATATTTCGGATTGGTTGCGCGCACGGTCATGGACTCCGGCCGAGAATTAAAAACTGCCTTAACATGCCTGGCCTGATTAATTTATCCCATCAAAAGACAAGAGGCGGACTTGTCAAACTCGGCACAGTGCATGAGGCTGGAAAAAAGCCCGACATCTGTCGGCGAATCGTGGTAGCGTCTGCTACCTACGGTATGAGAGTGAACTTTAAGGTTGGACTTTTAAGTTTAACGCATAAGTGGGACTAAAAATTGGACAAAATAAATGGAATACAACAAGATTGAAACTGATGGCACGAGACTGGCTGTCCAGTAAAATGAAACGGCACTCACAGGGCAGCACAGATTAATTAATGGCCGTCGAAGCCCAAAATCTACCTAGAAAAGTAAATGCCGTGTTGGGAAACACGTATTTACAATAAATTACATCGCTAGCCTTTAGAAAACAATATTGAAGGCTATAAAGAACGGCGCGTTATTGTATATTAGTTGCGGCAGGCAGACAAGACATGCAGGCATTGCACTCACCTTGCCGTTTGCGTGGTAATTCAGCGGAGCTGAAAAAACTTAAAGATGAAATCAAAGCAACAGCGATAGAATCCATAACGTCTCAATCACGATCGCTAAAATAATTTGTAGAAATCTTTAATGGCATCCAAGCAGCTCGATGCAAAAATACAAGCTTCGTCCACGTGTTACAAGCAGTCTAAAAGACGCCAGCTGTTTCTATCAGTCTACCTACAAGGGTAAAGGTTAAAGGTTTTGGCAAAACCCCCACCTATTTTGGTACTTTTAAGAAATTGCCGTGTGTTTAAACACACAGAAATAATTAAATTACCTTTTAAATATAGCTTAAATAACGAACATACTTTATAAGCTAATGTTTAAAAAGAATTTGTAAAACGGTGTACACATATAGCTAAAATGCAAAAGAGCTCGAACAACAAAGTGGAAAAAGAATAAATACATTTGGGGTTAAAACTTACAATAAGAACAATTGGTTTAAAGCAAATCAAAAAAGAATGTCTCCACTTTTGTTTAAAACTTATAAACGTGCAAAACATTTTTTCTTTTAAACCCTGATCAAGTTTAAAGGAAAAATACTCTTTTAATAATACTAAATAATAAGGGAGACAAGTTCTCACGGATATGTAGCATGTGCCCGATTGTGCATGAATGGAGGTTATGTATTTTGGGAACTCTTAAGGGAATGTATGGTGGCGCAGTGGTTAGCACACTTGCCCGGTGATATGAGATAAAGGTTCAAGCATGTATGTTTTCCTTGTTAAGTCAGAATATTCTTTGTGACCGCATAACTTTTCTGGGAACACTTTCTTGTTGTGGAATTGTGCTGCGTGATTTCCTCGCGTGGATTTTCTTGTTGTCGCAGAATTTACGGATCGCCAACGGGTAATACGTTACCCTCGTTTGACGCTGAGTCGTGATGTTCGCCACGAAAATTCCATGATCTGGAAAATAGCGCGTATGAAACTGAGGTAAGAAGCATTCCTAATATTTTCAGTAATATCAGCTTGCGGCCTGAGATGTTGTTTGATTAATAATAAGCATGAAGGAAAAGACGTGCTTAAGTATGTTGCATGGTGAAACCCTATAGATAAACAAAAAAGCACAACCTCGAGTGAGTTTATAGCACGTGTGCTAGAAATCGAGAACTTTATTCTGTGAATGAAGTATTGTTGTAAAGAGAACGTGAGTATGTGAATACATGTGAAAGAATGAAGCAATTGCCAAATACTGTGTGTAGAAATGACTGAAACGAGTGAAGGTTGATTGTCTGTTCTCTAGTGAACGAATTTCTGCTTTAGCTAAGTAATTCTACTTGGACATGAAGCAGAGTTTAGAATCTAGAAAAGAAAATAAAAGACGAATAAATTATTTTTATTCAGAGTCTGGGGTGGCAGATGCGTGTTTATGTCATTTGTACGTCTGTCTTTCTATGTTCGTCAGCTGACTAAGAATGTTAAACTGTAGAAATGGGAGACGTCCCATATAATAATATTCAAAGTTAAATGTAATACATGTGAATATCAATAGTGATCATGACTGGTGATTGATAACACAATCTGTGCCTGGTCTGTGTTTTGAAGCCTGCAAACAGATGCAGAGTTTAAATAACGCCATGACTTATTGACCTCGACGAATCTCAGAATAGCTTGTAACATGGTCAGTTAAAGAGAAGAATTTTCAAATCTGAATTTCATGAAAAGTGTTATAAGCATAAAAGTTGCATTTAAAATCTATAGATGTTCTTGTTCTCCAGATTCAGCAAATCCAGTGACCAACGGATGGAAACACAAACTATGTTTCTATACAAGTTGCAAAAAATAGCTTAATAGCAAGTTTGGGCAGAGCAATTAGAAATAATCTAATCGAAGGATAGTGAATATTTATCAATCATAAATTAATGAATAGCAGCTATTAGAATAATTTTCTTGCATGCTGATTTAGTGCAAGTGTTAAATGTTTTAATGAAAATGCAAACAAATGAACACTAGACTGATTTCATTCTTTGAAAAACAGTATAGAGGGTTTACATATTTTGATGTATGACAAATGATTATTATTATCACTTCAGTAATTACAAAATGTATTAGAAATGACATACATGTATTGATTTGTTTCTGTAAGTGATTAATTTTAGGAAGAGTTGTTATTGCATCAATGTATTACGTTAATGCTCAGTGATAATGCACACAGCTAAATGGATTATGCAGTTATACATTAGAAGCATTAGTCTATATGAACTGTTATAAAATCTTACAGATTTTGTCTTTTAATAAGATGAGCTATATGATATGGATGTTATAAGATATTTTTGTTTAACACTTAAATTCAAATATGTAACATCCTGTTATAATGTAGGCAATGTGTGAATTTTGTGTAATGTATGATGATCCTACTGAAGAAACATTGTCACTAGCATAGTTTAAATGTATTACTCTATTTCTTACTGTTATTTTATGAGACTGAACTGCGGGTCTAGAATTGTCATTTATAATGCTGCATTTGTATGATACATATGATTGGGAAATAATTGCTTTATGTTATGTATTTGCTCTACCTTCCACCCTTCGCTAGTTTAGCATAGCAAGTAGCTTAATTAAGTTTAGCCACTAAATTTAGTGGTTAAAGCCTCTCCATTCAGTGGTAAAGTTTCATGAATGAAGTAACAGGTGGTGTATATACAAACGAAGATTTACAGAGACTGTACTGCGCTAATGACTTTTAATCTGTTGCACATACCTGAGAATAGCTGGTGAAGAAACACTTGCTTTCCAGAGGAACGGAGTAAAGAACTAAAGAAAGATTGCAAGTCCAGCTACTCAGATTTGATGCCATGAACTAAGACAAGTTTTATGGACTGTGGCAGGGACAGGCTGTAGCCACTGAGGTGATGTGACAGCTGTTGAAGGCTCCCATGAATGACCACTGAATACAGTGCAAGCTTAGAGGGAAGTGAACCTCTGCTAAAAGGGACAGTCACCATGTGTTCATCTTATGAGCTCCCTAATGAAAAGGACTGTTTACTTTCTGTTCCAGTAACAACAAACTTTAGTGCCTTGAAGCAGTCACACTTTGTTCAGACGGATCTGCAAAGTTACCAATCTGCAAAGCCACCAAGAAAGAGACTTTGTTAACAAACCACTGAGTTGGACAAGGCATATATATAGCAAGTCTAGGAATATACTTGAAACTATTATAAGAAGGGCTCAAAGGTATGAGGATATGCATGATTTATCAATGATGTGAACTTGTAAATTGGTAACTTGGAATAGAACATCTGATAGTGAAGTTGGGGAGGATAACAGATAGTGAATGAACAATTATGCAATAATACTAGTTAAGAACAATTAATAATCATAGCAATGAAGCTAGAATAGCATCTGAGTTATGTTACAACTATTGTAACTCATAAAGGGATCAGACATCAAAGGGTGGGCACATCTAGCAACATATTGAAGCTAGAAATGATAGAAGTGCCAAAGAATAGTGTAATCCATCAAGATGCTATATAGGATTGTAATATAATCTGATGCTATGACACCCACTGCATGAATTCAGTAATATGTAGACACAACACAGACTATGTAAGAAATAACGGCAAAAAATCTCCACTAACACCATTGATGAGATATCACTACTTGATAACAGCATGTTAAATGTAACTGTTTGTCCATGTTTACGCTGGTTTTAGATGAATGGTACAGAAGCTATAGTGATACTACATCTCACATGTCCGCAAATGACTTGAAATATTGACACTGTGATGGGGGATCAAGTACCTTTTGTTTTGTGGATATGACTTTCAAATATTGTTTTTTGTCACAGATCCAGTGACAAAGGGTGGCTTGTAATACTACATTTTCTTTATGTCACTGTATCTGGACAATACTGTTATGAGTTTTATTCACATGTGCATGTTAACTGTGGCACACAGAGGCTCAGCAGTTAGAATTGCTGACCAAGCATTGGATTAGATAGCCAAAGACAACTGGAGGCTTGTATAGTCAGCTTAAACACAGGTTAGGGTATTTCTGTCCTCTATCAGCACAAACCTTCTTTCCTTCTTGGGAGAATGAGAATCGACATGTAAGCACTATGATATTTCTGTATTTTGTGGGAGAGGAATTCAGCCCTTGTTCGGAGACGAGAAGACCAGCAAATGAAGCAAGAACCATATAAAAGGTCTGGACAGTGGCCAGACCCTTCGAGGCTGTGCGACACCAGGTGTGTTGAAAACCTCCCAGCGTAGGGACGGAAAAATGGCTGACTGTGTTGATCCAGATTCCCACCTGGATAAAGTCTGTCCATATGCCTCCCGTCTGTAACTGCGTAAAACGCCAGTAAATGTAAGCTAAAAGATATTTTGTCTCATGTGATTCTTGTCCCGCCGTAATCACTATGGGAGGGATATCGCCTTTTCTGGTATATTATGATATTGTTTAATTATTTAATAAGCCACAATATTAAAAGAACACATTTCCAAGAGAGCTAATGCCTCTGCAGGAAACATACCTACACGGGAAGTTGGAGAATTAGTGATAAGTGAGTGAGTGAGTGAGTCAGTCAGTCAGTCAGTGAGTGAGTTAGTGAGGGTTTTGCCTTTTATTAGTATAGATAGAAAACTGTAATAATACACTGCTACAAGTATTCCGATCTTTTACACAGTACTTCATTGAAGCACCTTTGGCAGCAATTACAACCTGGAGTCTTCTTGGGTATAACATAACAAGCTTTGTGCACCTGGGTTTGGGGATTTTTTGCCATTCCTTACTGCAGATCATGTCAAGCTCTGTCAGCTTGAATGGAGACCATTAGTGGACAGCTGTTTTCAAGTCTCTCCAGAGATTTTTGATTGGGTTAAAGTCTAGGCTCTGCCTGGGCCTCTTAACAGACATTCCCAAAGTTGTCCCCAAGACACTCCTACGTTGTGTTTGCTTTGTGCTTAGGGTCATTGTCCTGTTAAAGGGTGAACCTTTGGCCCAGTCTGAGTTAAAGATTGCTTTAGAGCAGGATTTCATTAAGGATATCTCTGTACTTTGCTCTAGTCATCTTTCCCTCAACCCTGTCTAGTCTCCCAGTCTTTTACCCTGAGAAACAACCCCATAGCATGATGCTGCCACCACCATGCATCACTTTTGGAATGGTATGGCACAGGTGATAAGTGGAGCCTGCTTTTTCCAAATTTGATCCTTTGAATTGAGACCAAATATTCCCCCATTGGTATCTTCTTACCAAAGAATCTTGTTTCTCATAATTTTAGTGTCTGTTTTTTGTAAACATCAAGCAGGATTTCATATGTTGTCTGGCCACTCTGCCACAAAGCCCAGATTAATGGAGTATCTCCACACAGTTTTTCTAGAGCTCAGCCAGAAGGACCATCAGGTTCTTACTAAGACCCTTTACCCTGACTGCATAGTTTGGCTGGGCAACCAGCTGTAGGAAAAGTAGCTATTGTTCCAAACTCTTTGTTTTGCGCCCTCCCCCACCATAACCTATCATCTATAGGGGAGGAGCAAAAGCTTTAGATTCGGTAAAAATTTCCATCTCTGGTTTTCAATGGTTCTTGACATTTTTGGGACCGCTGATACCGAAAACATCAATATCTTGTGTCACAGTGTTTTGAGGATGGTTTAGAGCTAAAACAACAGGACAGAAAAGAACCAAACTTAAAACCCAAGCCTATTATGAGATGATGATGTTCTGATTAATTTATGAGCCAAATTATGCAAGATAAAGAGGCACTCTAGAGGAATCCTTTAATACAGTAATTCTGCAATTAATTATGAATCCTTCTTGTCAATTGCTATTGTAATGATCTATTTAATGATCAGAAAGATCAGCTTCAGAGTAAATAATCAGGTAAATAATTAATGAAATGTTATAGAATAGTTTGGGTAACTTGGTTCCTAGGGCAAAAATATAACACATGTGATCCACCCACAGTTGTTTAAAAGAGAAACAGAATATAAAGACACCATTTAACAATACTGTACCAAGATGCCATAGCTTCTTAAAAATATATAAAATTTGTTATCAAAGAACATTTTCACATCATATGGGATTTATCTGGAGTACATATTTTGTTCGTGCAAAGTTTGTGTAGAGTTTGTATAGATTTTTTTCAGATGCTCCCACCTATATGTCCCAAAGGCATAAAGTACGTTTCAGGCTGAGTGGCAACACTGACAACTTAAGTGTACCTTGCAGTGGACTGGTTCACCATTCAGAGTTGCCCTCTTCAATGCCCGTTATACTGTAAGGACAGTCTCCATTGCCCTGTCATCCTGTATTGGAAAATGCTCTTTTAAAATGTCTTGTAGACTTTATGTTTGTGAAATTAAAAAAAAGACTGAAGTAAATTTTGAACACTAAAGTCCAATAAAGTACATCTATTTTGATTTGGGCCAAAAAATACCTATCTGTTTAAATTCCTGTGTCCCTGTTAAAACTGGCAGTGAGTTCACAGAGGAAAAAATAAAAGATTGACTGCCTGGGGTTATAAAACAGGAATCTGTACATATAGTTATACTGACATGCATATTTTACATCATATTTTTATGGGTATACTCAACAGTTCCCTGACCTTCAGTTTCACAACTTCTTTCAGTAATTCATGAAGAACTGATATTGCAATAAGCAAGAAATGCTGCATTCCATCTTAATTATTTCTCAGTTTGATTGCTGCAATTCGTATTTAAATGCTCTTCCGGCACAAAATGTCATAAACTATACCACCTGTTCATTAGCTTCACTACATCAGCTTTCTGTCTGATTATAATAATTATAATAATCTGCTACTGACTTGCAAAGGTATACATTTGCTCTCCCCAAAATTCTTATTATCACTGCTTAAAGTGTGCAACTACGATAGACACATGAGATCTTCTCACTGTCCCAAAGCACCATTTCACATTTCTCTGCAAATGATTCTCTATCTTTAAACAGCAGCTCCTACTTGGCCCATGTGGCTTCAGTGATTATGATTTGACTCAGATGGGATGTCTTGACAATACCTACGCTCAGTCTAGGTCAAGGTATACTCACTTTTTTTTATGAAAAATTGCAGGATATTTTCTGACTTTATTCATGACATTTTTTTCTATTTTAATGATTTTGTAATCTTTTTTAACTTGTGCTGCTTTTATTGTATTCCTGGCTACTGTGTAAAGTGGCCTATATATAAGGGGGGGGGGAATTAAAAATTCCTAGGATTGTTAAAAGAAACAACTTTTTTATACAGTTTACAGTAATTCCATTTTAATGAATGTCAAAATATTCCCTTGAGACTCAATACACTTGTCCCAATGGTACTTACATTTCTAGAAACTTTTCCTGTACTTATCTCTTGTGACCGTGTGTTTCTAGATTTTTTCCACGGCAGAAAATTGTCTTCTCTTCAGTTTCAGTTTTAATTTACAGAACAAAAAGAAAGCCACAGGGAGCAAAGCAACAACTACATTGCTATTGGTCCAAAACTCTTTGAGCGATGATGCTGTACGTACAGTGAGGTATCACTGTGCAAAATGCAATTTTATGTGCGCTGCAGTGCCGGACAATTTTTTCCTGATGCTTTCCTGCAGATGTCTGTCTCAGTGGTTCAGGGTAATGTTGCTGATTAACAGTCTTTTCATGTGGAGAATCTCTTTATTAACAAGTCTGCCAATTGCAAAAATGTGATCATGATTGTTTAGATGTTTGATATGACCTGCCATGCTTCTTTCTTCTTGGATGAAAAAAACATTCGCAGAAGTCATACACACAATTGTAGAATAAATATTACAAATCGAACTTGATCAACTCAGCACAATGCCATTTGGCAAACCAATTAACAAGACTGCAGATACAGTATATGATATCTAGTTGGACAGTTGATAACTACACCCTACTCCAATGCTAATGACTGATTCTGGGAATTTTTGGGTTCAGTTTTGAGCATCCCTGCTGTGAATGAGAATCAATAAATTCAGAATTAATTAAATTGTGCTTTTGTAGTTTTTGTTTAAATGCTTTTTTTTATTTTGGAATAGAAACTGTTCTATGAGTGACAGTCAATGCCAGATTAAGACCCTTATGCACCCCAAGGATTCAAACCTTAAAAGACTCCTCACTAGGGGAAGACACATATTCAGACATTATCCATCCAGCCATTATCCAACCCGCTATATCCTAACTACAGGGTCACACACACACCCGGGACAATTTAGGATCGCCAATGCACCTAACCTGCATGTCTTTGGACTGTGGGAGGAAACCCACACAGACACGGGGAGAACATGCAAACTCCACAGTGCTGCCCTGTTCAGGCATTATGACAATAATAAATCAGGGATACAGGGATTGTATCATAAAAACACTGAAATATAATGTGGCAACTTCATCTTTCTTTTTTTGATGAAAAAATGAATGTAAATAACTGATGATAACAACATGCAACATCACATTTACAGGAAATCAGCTTGTGATAGCACAATTAATGGACATTAAACAATTTTAAATAACTATGCCACTTTGAGTCAAAAAAGTAATATGTAACCAAGCAGTCCAGGTGTGCATATTTGCACCAAATAAAGTGAAAGACTATATAGGGAATCAGGAAAGACCTACTGGACTTCACATGTGGGGGACTGGGCGGTCTCATGGTCTGGAATCCCTACAGATTTTATTTTTTCTCCAGCCGTCTGGAGTTTTTGTTTTTTCTGTCCCCACTGGCCATTGAACCTTACTCTTATTCGATGTTAATTAATGTTGATTTATTTTGTTTTATAATTGTGTCTTTCATTTTTCTATTCTTTAATATGTAAAGCACTTTGAGCTACTGTTTGTATGAAAATGTGCTATATAAATAAATGTTGTTGTTGTTGTTGTTACATGTGCCTGGTCAAAACGAAAGTGTTTTCATAGCAATCTGCCGCTGCAAAATTAAAAGTGTGGAACATTGGTTTAGTGCATGCATTATTTCAGAGAAGGGGATACTGAGATAAAGTTACAAAAAAGCAAGTTACTATAGTAAGTCTGGAGAAATGCATCGCCTTATCCAGTTGAAACACATCATGGGTGCGCTTGCAAGGCCATCATGTAATTTAATACAGGCCTTACAGGGGTGGGGTATAGCAAATAAGTTGAACGTGCCTGCGACAGCCACAAATGGAAGAAGGGAGTGGCGTGACACAAAATTGGTTGGAAGTTATACTCCCCAGTATGCAAGGCACTTTCTGTCGATTTTTCACTCAGTTGTCGGGGTGAGTGATAGTTTGCCTTTACTTAATCTTCATAGTACATCATTTTGTATATATATGTTTTTTGTACATAGAGATATATTGTAACTACCTCCTAGATATAGTATAGTTTTGGTGGAGGTACTTATATAAATTGGGTTTATGAAGCACTTTTTGTATATATGCTGTTTTTTCTCTTTGTAAATATTTTTTGTGACCGAATTATTGGAAGGATTATGTTTTTGTGTAGAATCTTCCTGATTGCGTTTTTATTAAGGAAGACTGCCAAATTTTTGTGAACATACATTTTTTAGTTTTTGTTTCTTTTTCATTTGGGCCCTTACAATTCACATTGTAAATATTGTACAGTTTCACTACTTTTTGGGACATTGCTTTTTTGAGTTTTGTGTGTCATTTGTGGTGAGGACTGTGTAAAAAGGCCTGGGTGATACTATTTTTTTGTGCACCTGTAAAGAAAAATCCACTTTTGTTTTTGCAGTACTACCTTTTTCTGTCTGTGTGTCCCTGCCTAACATCTCTCAATTCTGATCCCAATCAGTTGTGAACTATAAGATGCCCAGTGTGTAGTCTGGTGCCATCTTTCCCACTACAGAAGGTGTCACCGTTAGTCATTATTTGGTGTGTTTTACCTTTTTTGTTGGCTTCATTGTCTTCCACAGTGTTATTTCATACACTGTAAAATCAAATTGTACTTTGCTACTAAAGCTGCTAGAAGCAGTGCTATTAGCATTTTCCACACCAACTCTAACGTCAGTCACATTTGTCTTGACTGTAGTATTTATAGCTTGTTCAGATCATCATTTTCATTTCTTTTTTGAAAAGGCTCTTTTTTAATTTTTCTTTCTGGTACATTATTGGGCTCTAGTTTTAAATTGCCATTCATTCTGTTTCTTTATTTGCCACAGAGTAGCATATCACATGTACAAATTTCATAAAAGTGAAATACTGTATATGTCACCTGCTTGTGATGGTGTCAGCTATATCAACCAAACATGACTCATTTTTTGTACTTTTTATTTATGTCTGGTTAGGTAGCTTTATAATTATGAGAATCACAGCAGAGTGGGAGTTTTTATTGGAAACCTGTTTGCTGTGTTTGCCTGTACTGTCGGTGAAAAATGGATCTATTCCTGGTGATAGGCTTCTTTCTTTTTCTTGCATATGCTAAGGACTTTGCAGGATCCCCCAAAGTTACTTTATATCATGGCCAATCTGTACACTGCTACTGTGAGTGCGGTGCAAAGTGGAGAGAGAACCTCTGCATTTTTCCCAGTTGATTCTGGGATTTGTCAGGGGTGTGTTCTTGCTCCTACTCTGTTCAGTGCTTGCATGGACTGGATGTTGGGCAGGGTCATGGGGTCTGGTTGCGTGAGGCATCTGAAGGTGAAGAAAGATTCACTGATCTTGACTTTGCTGATGATGCTGTGATCTTTGCAGAGTCAATGGAGGCTCTGATCGGAGTTGTTGAGAGACTGAGGAGTCTAAGTGTCTGGGTTTGCGAGTGTCCTGGATAAAAACCAAGGGCACAGCCACTGGCAGTTTGTCTGTCTGCAGAGAGAATCTCGACCTTATTAAGTTGTTTACTTACTCAGCAGCGTCATTCATATCTCTGGTGACTCTTCCTATGAAGTCACTAAATGGATTGGGAGAGCATGGGAGTCATGAGGTCTCTGGAAAGGATTGTGTGGTGCTCCTGATATCTTTGCAAAAGGATGATGGTCCAAGTCTTTATAGTCCTGGTGCTTTCCATTTTGCTGAATGGTCGTGAGACATTGACAATATCCAGTAACATGAGATGAAGACTGGACTCCTTTGGTACTGTGTCTCTTCGGAGAATCCTTGGGTACCACTAGTTTGGCTTTGTATCGAAAGAGAAGTGGCTGACGGAGTCCCAAATGAAGCATTGTAAAGGAGCGTCAATTATGGCACTGCAGACATTTGCCACAATTCTCCAAGGGTGATCCAGCTCACAGGATCCTTTTTGAGCTGAACCAGGCCAAGGAGATGCCCACGTGACACCTGGCTACGGCAGATAGATAGTCATTTCTAGGGGGTGGGACTGGACAGCATGTCTGCTAACCAGGATCCTGAGTTGTTTCGTCATATGGTGGGTGCGTCTGCACTCTGTACCAACCTGACCTGACCTGCACCCAAGTCATCCTGACCGTAGATCTGGCCATGGTGACAGTGATTTATGCTGCAGGCTCACAACTTCAAACATTCCCAGGCTAGTTACTATCCTTGTGGAGTTTGTATGTTTTAATGTTTTTCTGAGCATTTCTAGTCAGGTTTTTGCTCTCATCACAGTACAGAAACTGCTCTTCTTAGAATACTCAATGTTCTTCTCCTTTCTACTGATTCTGGTTTTGTTAATATTTTACTACTTATCGACTACTTATTGATATAGCACTAAATCTGATACAGTCAGTCCTGATACTGTATCCGTCTTCAATCAGACCTTGTAGTCTGGCATTGCTTTTTCATTGTCGAAATCATATCTGACCGATAGACAGCAATCTACTCTATTGGGAAACATAAATCCAATACCACTCCACTTTCCTCTTTTCACCATTTACATTCTGCACCTGGGCTCAATGTTTCATCAACATGGTGTAGAGAACCCCCACTTCTGGAGGGTGCTGAGGTTGCCAACAGATTTGTGTAGCGATGAAGCCGCTCTGCTTTTAAAATGAGGGATGGATAGAATCAGACCAACACCTAAGCCCTACAGTATTTTTATTCCAACACCTGACTATTATCAACACACACCAGAAAAATATCCAAATAGATTAAATATATTCAGCAAAAAATATATATTACCTATCTACTATAATAAATTTTTACAAACACAGCAAAGAAAAATAATGGCAACAATACAAAACCTATGCCACAAACAAACCTACAGCCAATGATATTTACAGTCCTGTAAAAGTCTTAACGATAAGTGATGAGTGTGGATCCTGAAGTTCGAACAACAGTCACCAGAATGAAAGATGTGATGGAATAATCTCCTTTACTAAACTGCTTCCTGGAAACAAGGTTTAAACTAGTTTGTGAAAACCTATTTAAATCTGTTTAATGACCCAGATCCCACATTTACAAACCAGGTATCTGAGCTACCAGTGTTGTTACTAACATTTAGCAATCACTAAACTGGACATACTATACAAAAATGAAATCCCCCTATGTGGCAATGCTACAATGGTTTACAATTTCATTTTTATGCTAATGACACACAGTTTTACTTTAGTACTAGTCCCACTGGTCAGGGGCCTTCCTTCTTGGTAAATTGCTTATCTGACTTTAAGCTTCGGATGGCATCAAACTTCCTAATGCTGAATGGTGAAAAAACTGAGAATATACTTGTTGGATCCAAATCTGCACTTTCTAGGGTTAATGGAATCACACTGTTCCTCTCTAGTGCAGTTCATAACCTTGATGCTACCTTTGATTCTACACTTTTTTGAGTCACACATTTCTTCCCTGACTAAAGTAGTATTTTATCACTCATTGTAACATTACCCGTCTCTGTTCTTCTCTCAGCTTTCATGATGCAAAAATTCTTGTTCATGCTTTTATCACTTCTCACATAGAAAACTCTAATTCACTGTTTTCAGGTCTGCCTCCTAAAGCTCTAAATAAAATGAAATGTACACAAAATTCTGCTTTAGGTTACTTACAATATTATGAAATCTACACACATCACACCTATTCTTTTCCAGTTACCCTGGCTCCCTATACCCAACTGTATAGAATATAAACTAATTGTCCTTACTTTCAAAGCTCTAAATGGCCTTGCTGTTTCTTACATTTCTGAACTTCTCTATTCTTACAAAACTGTACGCATATCAGGTCCTCAGGTATTGGTGTACTTTCTATTCCTTTTACATGTCTGTCTACTATGAGAGCCAGATTTGTCAATGTTACTGCTTCCACTCTATGGAAAAATCTTCCACAGCATCTCCGTGAATGTATAAATTTAACCTAATTTATGTCCAACCTTACATTTTGCTCAAATGTATCATTTATTTATTTGGACCTCACAGTCTTTACACATCATTTTCATCTTTTACAAGGATAAAAATGTATTATTTTGGTTTGATATACTTTGTTACTCCCTTAGGGGAAATTGTCTTTTTGCATGACCTTTGACACTCAAAGTGCAGGGTCAGCCATTGTACAACATCCCTGGAGCAATTTCAGTTTGCGGGACTTGCTCAGGGGCCCAATGGAGTAGGATATCTTCTGGCAGTAATGGGATTTGAACCAGAAATCTTCTAGATACTAGAACAGATCGTTAGCTCACTTATGCTATATAAATGCTTTTTTTTTTACTTTCCTCTTTTTAAAGTTTCTTTGAGTTTATGATGAGATGCTATATAAATAAACATATTATTATTAATTCTATTAGCTGTATGGTTATTTCCCTGAGTAATGGTATCACAAATATATGTGCATTATGTTTTTTAGGCAGCTCTACTCTGGCCCTGTGTATGTGACTGGGTGTACCATGTGACATACTGAGACTCACTCCAGATGCTGTTTCTTGCAATACATCTCGTTCTGCTGAGACAGATGTTGACTCCCCACAGAATTAAATTGGCTTTGGTGATAGCAGAATTGATAAACCAGTTTATAAAGTTCTGCAAGAATTTGTGCAAAAACAAATCATGAGTTCCTTCAAATGATTAAAAACAATTCATTTGTACATTTGACTCCCAGATGTACTATTTGCTCAGATTTTAAGCACTTTAAGATTTTTTGCAGCTGTTACTTCAAACTTCTTGCTAGTCTATAGAGACAAGTCTTCTACAATCAGAATCACTTAACTATACAGTAGCTACAAATAAAACACATCATTCTGTGGACACTGAACATTAAAATAAATGTGTTTATTATTTATAAAACAGTATTAAAGATTATGGCATGTGTTGCTGTGAAATTAGTTTTTACTATGCCTATATTTGCAAACCTGGGTTGAACTAATATTGTATGTCTATTGTATGAAAGACACTGGACAAAAAAAGGAAAATAAGAAAAGCATTTTGTTTTCACTTGGCTTTTGAATGTTGAAGATGCTCCAGGGTTTTCAAAACTAACAGGTACTGCTGTTAACGCAGACTCGCTGAACCATGGTCTCAGGGGAGCGCATTACAGTCACGGATGCAGACATGCTAAAATCCCAGTGACAAGTCCCAATTCCCATCTCTGAGTGATTAAGTTAGAATCAGTGGAGCCTTTCTAGTGATTCAGCCACCTGTTTATCTCTTTACACTTGAGACAGTAGATGTTGCCGGAAAAAAGTGTCACTTGGCAGATGAATCATCTCACACCAGGAAGTCAGCTTTAAAGAAACAGTGAGCATTCCACCAGTCTAAGACAAACAGAAGGGTGACATGATCTGACTGAGGCTTAATTTGACCTGTTCAATTCTTTAGTGCATGACTGAGCATGACTGTGTTGTTTGCTCAATGGTCAATATAGGCCACAATTTAAATGAGCTCAGAGGGCTGTTTAATGTCTTGAAACATTTCCTGAACACTCCACTGCATTCATTTAGCACTGTATCTCTGCTGCTTTGTATAAATTAGCCCATACATTGGCTAGTTTCATTTCTCTCTGGCTCTGTGTAGTATCACTTGAGTCTTTATCAACCAATTTCCACGTATGCCATTAACCTTGAGAGCTTCTCTGGCAAAGTCATCAATCAATAATTGAACCATTTTAGCTAGATAAAAAAAAAACCTGTAATTATTTATTCTATGCTTATTTTCTCTGATTACCATATAACACTCATCAGTAAAAGAATTTATGTATTAAATAGCATTAGGCACATTTCAGGTCCTTAAAGTTGCCTAAACCACTTTACATTTCTAGCTAATCAACTTTTCTTTTATTAAAGATAGAAAGTAATTAGTGACAGAATAGCTCTCCTGGGCTCCTCATGCAGTGTCACATGCTGCCTTTTGTAGTATAATGAATGCTGCGTGCAAAAACTTAAGAAAAACAAGGGACCACTCCATGGTGCATAAGCTGTCATCAGAGTGCTAAACAGAAAGATTAGTTGCTGTTGATGACTGGAGCTAGAATGAATTTGCTCAGAATAAGAACAATAAATTATACCAAGTATAAATTATACTAATTATGCCAAGTATTCATAAAAATGTGATATTTTAGAATTTTAAGTGTAGAAAAGCAATAATGTAGAAGGAAAAACATTGTACAAAACTTCCTTGACTATCCACAACAACATCCTTAATTGCCAATGACAGTGACACAGTACTGGGTGATTTGAATGGGCGGGGCCCCGAGTTATGATGTATTACCGGCATACCCAGAACCTGTCACCTCCAGATTTCTGATATACAGTATGTATATATATATATACAAGTAATGACACACTGCACGATAATGTGCAAGGAATACACTTGACTTGAGTATTCATAGTTTTCATACTCTGTCTCTGTACCTTTAACATTCATTTCCTCAGAGGTTGATGCGCTTGCTGATTCCTGAGCAGTTCTTCTTTTCTCCTCCCCAGTGGCCCGCTTCTTCTCTTCTTTAGTCAGCATCTTTTCGTGTTAAAACTGATAAAGAGTTTGTGTTGGAATTACTTAGTACATTTTCTTTAATTTTTCACTTAAGTCTTCAATTTGCCTCAAGAATGATTTAAGATATGAAGAGGTAGGGGAAGTGACGGCAAAGGTGGTAGGGAATGAGAACGGCGCCTGTACACATGAACCGCACGGTTGCCCTGCAAAATTAAAATAAAAAGAGGAATAACCTTGGAGGTCAATTGTCACCCCGAAAGCGGACAGTAGATGTCACGTAGTATATGTGTACCAAATTTCAGGTCAATTGGTCAAATGGTTTGTAAGCAACAGGTGATTTATAATCCTGGACAGACAAACGAACAGCGACAGTAGCATTTTATATATAAAGATATATAATATATATAAGTTTCAAGGTTGCCCTTCATTAGTATTTATTATTATTTACTAGTAAAAAGCAAAATAACATGTTTCAATCAGATGGACACATAAAATAACAAATTAAGTAGACATTTTTGAAGATTTTTGTTTTGTAAATAGTTACAAACTATACTCTTATATTTTAATAGATAAGCAAACAACAAGCATGTTGGCTTATTACAAAACAGTCTGCATTAACATTCTACACAAATTCTTTACAGTAAACCTTTGCAGGTTTTTTTTTTGTTGGTTGTATTGTGTATACATCTTCCCACATTGCACTGCTTCATTCGACAAAGAGCAAGAAGGTCCCAAAGGGATGTTCTGACATGAACAGCTTTTAAAGATGTGATGCTGCGAGGGTATAAAATCATTTCAGTATTTAATCATAAAAACAACACATTTCAATCAGATGAAAGCATAAAATAATAAATTAAGTAAAGTGGAAAATATTCATATACAGTTTATACAAATTACGGCCATACTTACATATTTCATGGAATATGTAGGTAAATGGCAACCACTATGATAGACTGATTATAACACTGTACACATCAACAACCCACACTTATTTTTGTAGTCTGACTTTCTCCTGCACCAAAAAAACTTTGTTTTGTTGTGTGTGCACTGGCACTTTATATGTGTCTCTGTTTAACTGTGTGTCTGTCCTTCCCCAGTAACGAGTGGTTATTTGAGTTACTGTTGCCTTTCTATCAGCTCAAATAAGTCTGGCCATTCTCCTCTGACCTCAGGCATCAACAAGGGATTTTTGCCCAGATAACTGCCATTCACTGGATATTCCATTCTCTGTAAACTCTAGAGATGGCTGTGTGTGTAAATCCCAGTAGATCCACAGTTTCTGAAATGCTCAGACCAGCTTGTCTGGCACCAACAGCCATGCCATGTTTAAAGGTAAGGGACTAGAACCCTAAACTACAACACCCCCAACCAGAAAGCACAATACATGTTTATAATAAGTAATATTGTAAAGATGATAGAAAAATCATGTTGTTTCAAATTTACCCTTCCTTGACTGTACTAAATACTGTATTTATGATGCAAAGACAAATTGGATATACAGACAATCTAATCTCAAAACTAATTAAGTATATTTCCTACGCCGAAGCAGAGACAGAATGCAGGCTCTCTTTTTGGTTTTACGGTAAAAGTATAATTTTGTTTGTATCTGAAATTTTGGGAAACAGAAATAGTTTGTGCAGGATGATTTCTCTGAAATGTGCCTCTTAAACATTTTGTATATTTGGCATATCTAGCTGAACATTATGCTTATTCATTTCTCAAAATAAGTTGTTTGAAGTTGATTAGTCACTATTATGTGGCTCTGTATGAATGAATGTGTGTGTTTATGTTAGTGTACCTTGTAATTGACCTACAGTCTTTCCATCTTGGTTTCCATCTTGTTCCCACTGCTTCTGCAATAAATAATAAATCCATATGACCTAAAAATAAGATTAAGTGAATTGGTTAAATGGAATAAAGTTTTAATGTCACAATTTTCTTCTCCTGACGTTTTATTTAACAAAGTGTAAATAGGTGCTGCTTAAGGTGTATACCACTTTATCCTTAATTAGTGACAAGATAATACTGTACTTCCATCCTTGTCCAAAATTGCTTATCCCAAGCAGGGTGATACATTACAGTTTAAATATAATGTATGCTCTCTTGCTGTTGTAGATTTTTGATAGATTAGGAAAGAATAATAAAAAGGTGAAGGCAGCATTGATACTCAAATCCTGCATTGCATCCAAACATTTTCTGAGCACTCCTCTCATGAAAAACAAGAATTTTTTAGTTTTTGTCCTGAACACGTTTAATAACTTCTGGCAGAGTACAGTACATGATAAAAATTCAAATTACGCTGGACATGAGTTAAATTTGAACTACTGGTACATTTCCCTGAATTTTTGCAGATAAAAAATAGATTTAAAATGCAATTAAAAACCTGTGCACTGCCACAAAGTGGAGAAATCAGCAGCACTCAGCACAACATGACCATTTTCTGTCATTTGACACATTTGTCATTTAAGCAAATTAACAAATATTTAGAAACTGAACTTTCTCAGCAGATGCATTTCATTTTTTTATACTTACATTTATAAATGAGCAAAAGAGTGTGATGTGTAAATATTGATAAAAACTGTATAAATTAATTGGCCACATATATTTCCATTAATTAAAAATTCTCTCCAATACACCAAAGAATGGTGTGTATATCACAGTTTTTACTGTCTGTATATGGAATTCAAACTAAAGATAAAAATAGAATTTTCCACTTTATTTCCTACTCTGTGTCAGGATAGACTTCAGCTCCTTCACCCTTACCTGAATTAAGTGGGCTTAAGAAGGAAAGCTTACAGAGCAGAACTTTTGCCAAGTGTGGGTAGAAGCACAATTTTCTAATGGGGGGTTTGATGCAAGAGAGTGAGAAGCAGGAATGGCTGAGCACCACATTACAATGAGCACAAAAGTCCTATTTTGGAATTTCTCTCTTTTGTGAACCCACCATCAACGTTAACAAGGAAAAAGGACACTTGAAAGGTGTTTGTTTTTACCAAATCAAAAAAGTATGAAAATGCTCTTATTAGTTGATGTTGGATGTATAGTGTCTGTGGATAACTGTATTTCAAATTTCTTAAACATGAAATTTTTGAAAAAAGTACTCAATGGTGATTTAAAAAATCTGTGCAGAAGTCTCTAGGTAACATCATGTTACTTGACCCCATCAACTTCTAGGAGCATGAGAAATAAGCTGTTGTGACTGACGGTCTACAAGATGATCATAAATATGTTAACTCGTAGTAGGATTGCTGTCATCCTGAGCACTTGGGTCTGACCTGTGTAGAGGTGTTTCTAAGGCATGAGAAGCCTAAAGGGACAGTCTTAGTCATCCCAGAAGTGGCACTTCATTCAGGGACTATTTTTCGTGTCTAGGGTGGTAAACGGAAAATGTATAAAACCCTATGCTAGTTTGTGAATATTCCCCTGAGGGGCCTTAGAGCCACATTTTATCATTTTTGGAGTGACCTCTACTACAACATAAATCCCTTGGCTCAATTGCAAAGACTTTTCTTATAGAATTACAATTACATGTCTTCTTCTCACTTTCTATGCACTATTCCAATATTTACACACCTGAAAGGAAATACAGCCTGGAGCTGCAACACATTTGCACCTAGGACTATGACATGATTAACTGCTACTGTGACTCTTCATTCTCTAAAAGGTGTCCCTTATTTCATCTGTTCCTGTATTGGCGGTACAGACTAACAACATGTTCAGATACTTTATTAAGTCATTACTTAATATGCCAGAAGCAGAAGCAAAGCAAATGTGTGTGAGAGTCACATTTTCTTCCATGTCTTTATTCATTCTGGCCATCTAATTTTCCCCTGTCTCTAATTGGAAATAGCTCCAAATAGTTAATGTGTTGTGAGTGTACTGGTTTCAAAAATGTCTGCTGTCGCATCATCTAGGCCGATGCTACACATTAGTAGTGGTGGTTGAAGTGGCTTCCCACTCCCTAAAGCGTTTTGAGCAACGAGAAAAGTGCTATATAAATGTATAGAATTATTATTATTATTATTATTATTATTACTAGGGCTCTGCTCCCTGCTCGCTTCACTTGCCATTCCTGTGGAAGGGCTCTGGATGCCTGCTATCTCTTGGCTGAGCCACACAAAGGTCATTAGGGCAATCCACAGTTAGAGAAAAGAATTGTATTTAAAAAGATGGTATATAGAAGAGTATGCAGGGTGCGGGAGGGAAGATGGTTTGGCCCTTAGTTATTATAGATAGAAAATCAGCTACTTGAGTATTTCACTACAACTGTCTATTTTATATACTAATGATAATAAAATATAGTAAAAAAAATAAATAAATAGAAGTAAATAAGTAAAACTTAATAAAACATAATAAAAAGTAAATAAAAAATTAAATTACATTAACACCTCAACAACAACAACAACAACATTTATTTATATAGCACATTTTCATACAAACAGTAGCTCAAAGTGCTTTACATATTAAAGAATAGAAAAATGAAAGACACAATCATAAAACAAAATAAATCAACATTAACATCGAATAAGAGTAAGGTTCAATGGCCAGGGGGGACAGAAAAACAAAAACTCCAGACGGCTGGAGAAAAATAAAATCTGTAGGGATTCCAGACCATGAGACCGCCCAGTCCCCTCTGGGCATTCTACCTAACATAAATGAAACAGTCCTCTTTGGATTTAGGATTCTCACGGAAGGGCTTGATGATGATGATGGTCACGTAGACTTCTGCCTTTTAATCCGTCCATCATTGTTGGAGCATCATGAAGCTTTGAGTAGGTGGAGGTAGCGCAGGCCACCACCACAAAGAAACCGGAAAAAGAAACAGAAAAGAGAGTAGGGGTCAGTAGCGATTTTAGAGCCACCATGAATAGTTATTTTGAGGAGATTGAACATATAGAGTATCAGGATTAAGTTAAATTAAGTTAAAATGAAGTTATAAAAAGGCCATGTTAAAGTAATGTGTTTTCAGCAGTGTTTTAAAGTGCTCTACTGCATCAGCCTGGCGAATTCCTATTGGCAGGCTATTCCAGATTTTAGGTGCATAGCAGCAGAAGGCCGCCTCACCACTTCTTTTAAGTTTTGTTCTTGGAATTCTAAGGAGACACACATTTGAGGATCTGAGGTTATGATTTGGAATATAAGGTGTCAGACATTCCGATATATAAGATGGGGCGAGATTATTTAAGGCTTTATAAACCATAAGCAGAATTTTAAAGTCAATCCTGAATGACACAGGTAACCAGTGTAGTGACATTAAAACTGGAGAAATGTGTTCGGATTTTCTTTTCCTAGTTAGGATTCTGAGTTAGGACCTCATCAAAACAATATTATGAATTACTTACATTCTATAAACATTGCTTTTTTGCATTTCTGTTCAGGATATTTTTCCTTTTTTCGTTTATTGGGCAATTCTCTTTGTTCTTGATTTTTATTATATGCAGCTCTTTATGTTTATTTTCTTTTTTTTTGAATTTCATTATCAGCTCTTGCTGCTCTTTTTGTATCGCGATTTAAAATTCGATGTCCTTGAATACATAATTTGCTTTTCTGCCTTGCCATTATAACCGACTGTATTAAAGGGTGAGTTAGTACTGAAAGTGTCACGGAGAGGTGTGGAGAGAGGATGTGCGCAGTAGGAGTAATGATTGGGTGAGTGGTGTGGAGGTGGGTGGTTAAGGCTAAATAACATGGACACAACGGAAAACTTTTTGTAATATAATAGAGGGATTATTATTATTAACCTGGATGTTTAGCAGCTTTCACAGACATTGTTGTACCCAATGTACAATGGTATTCAGGTGGTTCTCAGCTCTTGAGGTTATACTGCTGTAGCTCAGGTGTTTCACTGCATGAAGACCTGTTGTTGGCTGTGTTCTTCCTACTGCTATCCAGCTGAGCTTATTGTCTAGTCTTTTAAAGCTGGTCTAACATGTTGTTCTGCTCCTAAATGGGCTTTTTGTCAGCTATTCAGGTCAAAACTATGCTTCTGACATGTAAAATTAAATAGTAGTCATGGTTTATTACCAGGTGTGGTGCTTTTGTAGGCATGTGTGTAAAATGCACACCTTAAAAAATCTAAACATATGTTTAAATGAGAAAGCTTGAATCTGTATGATCCACTAAATACAAATTTATAATTCAGACACTTTTAACATCATGCAGTTGAAAAGAAGACCAGGTTAAGTGCATTCTTAACAATGCTAAAACATGAATACATTCCCAAAAAACTCCTGTAAGAGATTCATCGTGCTCATGAGATTGACAATAAATTTTCATTTTGAGGTTTATTCATATTTTACAAAATGTTTTAGACTCAATAATAATAATAATAATAATAATATTTTATAGAATAGCCACAGATGATAAAAATGTTTGAATCTATTCTTCGATACTGCCCTCTTGTCAGTTATCAGCATGTTTAGGATACAGTCAGCCACAACAGTTACTTGTTAAGATGTGTATGCAACATTTTTTCTTTTGTTGTTAATGTGAAGTTGTATGTTTTTCAAAAAGTAAGAGGAACAACAGGACTGTGCATAGTACAGGATAGTTACATGCAACTCAATTAATGTCATTATAGCTAATAATTGCTGCAGGGGATTGAAGATAATATAGAATAATATCACATGATTATAATAAAATAAATGTAGACTAAGCACACATTTAGAATGAAGAGTTAAATACAACTTAAAGGGAAGTTTCTTGTACCCAATATTTGTGTTTTTATTACCTAGAATGAACATTTGCCAATATTAAGCAAAGACAAACTTTTGTATTTTTTTGCAAATAGCAGATATTTATGCCTGCAATGAATATTAAATCATTGCTAAAATGGTAAATAATATACAGAAATATATACAGGTCAAATCCCATTATAGCAAATACTAAATTAAGAAAATTTTCAGAATAACGAATACATTTTGTTGGTTTGAACAAACATTCATACAACATCATGTTTAACAGATTTCATTTTAATGAAATTTGAATTTCAGTATAAGAGATGTGTTTTTGACCAAAAATGGCCACCAAAAGTAATAATGCAATGCAAAAAATATTTAATGCTGCACCTAAAATTTCACAGAGTCTTGGACACCCTGCAACAAGTTGTCTCTTTCTTGTTAGTCTGAAAGAAAGTGACATTCATTTCCAGTTGCAGGCAGTCTCAGTGACAGTGTAGGCATGACATTATACAGGCATAGCCAAATTCTGAGTCCGAGCTCCACCGATCCTCATGGGTTGTTCTGTTGTGTGTGGATACTGTACTTTTTGAGTTTCATAGAACTTCTCAAAGTTTTCTTTACAATGAACAAAAAAGCAAGGAACAGCATCAGTTTACGCTGAAAGCAAAAGTTACATCAAAAGTCTTTTTCATTCTGTATTCATACCTGTATTTCTATAAAAAAATGTTTCATGTAACATCTCATTTTCAAATAAAATATTTTTTGCAGCTTAAGAAGCACTGTGTTTTTCTGCAGGTATTGTCAAGCATAGACAGAAAGGTGAGTCCAGGTTTCCAAGGAACATTATTAGTTTACAGAGAAGGCAGGTACTGTCTCAAGACTTAATTCAAAATACGAGCACATGAGATAGGAGCAACAACATGGGGGCAATCGTCTATCTTCAGATTAGAAGAACAGTGGCTCGGAATCACCACTGTGGCAGACCAGGGAACTCATGTATAAACCTGTGCTCACTTCGAGATGTATTAAAACCAAACTTGGTGTAGAGCCATACACATTTTCTCGGAAGTGTGCTCCCTTGTGTACGCACTTTTTTGCTTGGTTTTGCAAACTGGCGACACCGAGCATCAAAGGAGTGCTACTATTTCTGTGGTCTACTTTTCTTTTTTAGATTCATATCTATGATGCTGATTTTATCAAATACACTGAAATTAATTGCATATCATTTACAAATTTAATTCACTTGATTATAATCATTGGGTAGCAATATAATGATGCTAGAAATGGCCAAACTATTCCAACTACCATAGGTGCTTTAGTGTTGTTAGAAGACATCGCAAATGGAAGAATTAGAAGATACTTAGAGGTGATGATGACTGGCTTCTAAGTCGATTGCAATTTCCAAGAGCAATCCTCTTGGAGCTGTGTGCTGAACTGGTACCGGCTTTACAAAGGCAGATTTTGAGGAATTGTGCTCTATCTGCTCCTTTGAAGTTCTGTCCACTCTCAGGGTTTTAGCCACAGGAGCTTTTCAACCTGAACTTGCTGCCTGATCAGATATTTCACAATAATCACCGAATAATAACCGAGTTGCACCATGCCAGCTCTATAGGATGTTATTATCCGCTTGTCATCCAGATATACAGTATACAGTAAGATTTCCTTGCAATGTGGTTGAACTGGCAAACATAAAAGTGCAATTCGCAGCAACATCCAGTTTTCCTAATGTAATCAGACCATTGAACTGCACGCACTTTGCTATTGGACAAGTTACATCAGTCAGGGATGAATTACCAAAAGAATGAGCTGACATTACATCATATATAGGTGGAAAATGTATACAAACAGCATCTCCACACATTCACAGGAGCTTTTTCCAACTAGTGTGGCAAAAGGCAAGCAGTCCTTTTAAGGATAGCGAATCACCTGAAAGTAAAGAGCAGTGAATCAGTCCGTTGTTATGGTCGGTGACATCGCTATGCTATAAAGTCACCGTAAGAGAATTCATTTTCTAATGTAAATAGAAAGCATTTCCACTCCATTAATGTGCTGCTCTATAGTCCACAGAAAGTGTGTTGCAGTGTGAAAGCATGTGCCTAAACAGATGCGTTATGATGAACCTGACCCTAACCCACCAAATGATCAGCCAAATTGGGCAGCGTTACAACTTAATTTGAATATAATTAGCAGAATGTAAAACAGGTAATCAGATGCAGTATTTATTTTTTAATCAATTCATTTAATTTCTGGTCAATATCACATAGTACGGCCCTTATATTCCTTAGTTCATTGGCCACATCTCTTACTATCTAACTATTGCATTTTGTGACTCCTGAACAGTCTGTCAGAATACAGCCAGATGGCCTCCCAGTGGTTTCTGAGGCAGAGGTTTGTGTTCACCCAGCACCCAAAGAAGTGCTCAGCACAGCAGCACCATCACCACCTGACCATCTCACAGGGGTCAGTTTTTGTAATAGTGATTGAAACAGAATAAACAGACGGTGGGCTGTGACTCACCTTTTCACATCAAATATGATATCTGACTAGTTTGTGTTTCTTTCGGACTCTGTGTGACTTTCTGAACTTGAACTTCCAAGTGTCTCCTCTACACTTTTGTTTCTAATACCACTGCACTGAAATTCTTCTTTATTTCATGTGTCTTTTCCATTGTTTTTTAACTAAACACTGAATGGAAGGTGATATTTATATTGATTTGCATGTTAAAATATGCAAAAGTCTGGGAGGAGTCGGCATATGGCTGTAGATGGATGGAATAATTAAACATGTACTATGAAGATATATCAATGTTCCTTAAAAGTTTTGAAGAATCTGCATTCTAAGCTTACAGATGGCTTAACATCTATTACAGAGCTGATTGTGTGGTGATTGGTTATTTGGAGAAAGAAAAAATAAGGACAGGAAATGGAGGTTAGTACGTTTGAAAGAGACAGTACTGCTGCAATAAATTATTTAATCGAAAGTCACTCATGGCACAGCAAGCATCTTGCGTGAGGCATGAACAATCACTGCGCCACCGTGTTCCCATGTTTAATAACATGCTTTAACTCCTATCATCATGAAAATGATTATCAAGTATACATCTCAGTTTTTTAATTATTCAGAAACCTGTAATATTGCGAATGTAATTGATTCTGTGTCCTGTCGGAGGAAGAGAAAGCCGGTTTAAGAGGCATGTAGTGATTCACACACATAGAGCACATAGAAGATACAAAACAAAGTATTTAATGTGCTACTTTAGCTATGATGGGATTTGAGAAACTAGTAAATTAGAATTGAAGATGAAGTTTATGATGTTCTACCTTAATGACAAAATAAACTACATGATTAAAGTGGAAATTTAGAGATTAAAGTTGACATTTCGTGCTTTTTTCCCACTGTGTGCCTATTTTTTTTTCTCAGTACCCTAATAAGTTTTCATATAGACACTCAGACGGTGGGCTATGACTCACCTGTTCACAGCGACTTTGATATCTGACAACTGTTTTTTTTTTATTTCAGGCACTGTGCGACTTTGTGAACTTGAGATTTTGAGCGTCTCTGACACTCTATGTCACTCGCTCAACTTCCTTTTGTTGTTTATACCACTGTTTAAACCAACAAATAGTTTGTTTTTCCTTGCCTCCACTTGGTATTAACTGAAATTCTTCTATTCCCCCCCATGCTTTTGCCATTGCCTTTTCACAGAACTCTGAGCTTAAGGGCTATTTATATTGATTTTCATATTCATATTTAATTCTGGGAGGAGACGAGGTGGGACAGCAGGCGCATGCACGTGCGTTACTTTCCACACTGACCGTGATTTATGTAGCGGAAGAATGTGGAAGTTGGCGCTTGCATAGATTTATGTATCTGGATTTTTTGTGCATATGCACATTCCTGCTTTTGTCCGTACGCCATGTTATAGTGTGACTTCTACGCACGGCATTATGCATGAGGCCCCTTATCTGTACAATTATGTAAATATGGTGCTTATGCTATTGTAATGATTAAAATATTCCTGGATAGGGAAAATGACATGTTTGTAAATTAAAACAAATACAGAAGTTGAAAGTGACCACCATTTTATTGCCAATGCAATAAAACATTTACATCTTTGTAATACTCATTGCCTTGTATGAAGGTGGATGTGCCAGAAAAGCTTTGCAGAAAAGCTGAGTTGGCAGCATCTCCTGCAGAGAATTTTAACATTTTGCTTCTGGTAATTTTATACTTCTAATTAACTAACCTTTACAAATTGCTGCTCTTATACTAGTTGCCTAAAAAAGTGAACATATTGTATTTGTTAAATTAAAGGTTAAGGAATTTATATTTGTTTGGCTGTCTTGGTTAGTGTTTTGAGCTTTCTTTATTCACTGTCAGGTTTCAAACAGGATCTCTTCCGATTCTAATATGTGTGATAAGATGAGATTTACAGGTTTTGCAAAATTTCAATGTAAGTGTCAATATAATAAATATCCTCAAAATAATTAATATATAACAGTAAGAAATTTCCATATGTAAGAAATAGCAAACACACATTGTTGAAACCATGCCATCGAGGATTGAATTGTAGCCATTGAATATTGTCACACCAACAAAGACAAAATGAAGCCAAAGAAGGGTTGGGGTAGCCACCCCATATATTGCAAGTTGCTGTAGCTCCCCAAAAAAAACAAATCTTTTAGGAGTTCAAAACGGAACCGTCTTTCATAAAGCAAAATGGCGGTTTTATGGTGAGGCAGAGGAAGTGATGGCTTCGGGCCCGATGATGTCACTTCCGGTTCTGGTCCCAGAACCGGAGGTGATGTCATCAGTGTCAGGTGGAATTTGCCATAATTGATCTGCAGAAGAAAGGGGAAAAGGATTAGTACACTTCATCATCCACTGGTCTGGCATGAAATTACCCTCCTTCTGGCCCTTTAGCTGCCTCCCATGCGCTTGTGTGTGACAATATATATGTTTCAATTACTGGATTGAATTGTTTTGTTTTTTTAAGTTTGACCTGGTACAATATGTTGTGTTGGTTCTTGTCTTGTCTTGTACCTAATGGACTCAAACCCTCTGGACACTGTACTTGTATTAACCATGATTCAGTTTGGGGTGTAGATGAATGATTGGAATAATATGTTTAATGAAACCTTCTTTTTATACACTTAAAATACACATAAATAATCATTTGAGATTTTCAGGATTCATGATTTAAGGTACTAGATGGCTTTCTTATTTAATGTTTCTGTTAACATGTTCTTATGTAACTAAAGGTTAACTGTTGTGGCGTACGGCCAGGAAGCCCCTTTGCTATATGCTCAGGGGGAGCAGCCATGGATAGTGCAATACCACCCCTGGACGCTAGATGCCCCCCCCCCATGGGTTGAAGCGGTGCCTCAGTTTCCCGCAGGGCTCCATTGGAATTGGAGTTGGGTGTAGCCCTATTGGGTCCCGCAGGCACTGCCAGGAGGTGCTGCAGCTGGGACTCCTGAGCCTGCATGGGCAACATTTTCGCCACACCTGGAAGTGCAGCCAGAACTCAGCAATCAAACACCTGAAGCACTTCTGGGTGGACTATAAAAGGGCCCAGCTACCACCACTCAAGAAGCAAGAATCGGGAGGAGGAGGATGAGGTTGCCAGGGAGGAGTGGTGAAGGAAGAAGAAAAAGAGTGGTTTGCTTTGTGTTACTTTGTGTGCTGTGCTTGGGACAGAGTAACTCCTGTGGGACACGGGGAAGACATGCGCCTACAGGGGAAGAATATAAAGTTTGCTTATTTTATGTGTGCCTCCGTGTCCAGTCTATGTCGGGTCGGGCGCCTATATAGTGCCTTTTCACACTGTATATAGATGAACTGTATTAATTTTGTAAATATTTTCTTATATATTATCTATGGATATTTAATGGAGGGATGTGTACAGAATAATGTACAGCTTTTAAATAAATACCAATTTTAAGACCCTTTTATTAAAGTTTACAGTAATTATTTTGCCACCTGGATGTTTGTTCATGAAATTAAAATAATAATGTACGATTTTATACATATTTAAATGAGATTTGCTAGCTAACATGAGAAGAGTGTCTGCTTGCTCAATGCTGGGTAAATATGAATAGAATATTGGGAATATGATTTTCTGTTTTGTCAGGGAAGCTTTTTAGTTATACTCCACTAATTAGGCATGACCCCAATTTAGACCATCTCTCTGTAAAAGAAGCAAAGGTAAAGTTCGCCTCTGTGTATTGTTTTAAAAAAGCACTATATACTCTGTACTTTATATCACTTGGAATACTGGATATATAAAAACAAAAAATGTTAAATACAAATAAAGATATATATATATGTGTGCGTGTGTGTGTGTTCAGGGCAAATGGTGTAATCTATAAAGTGTATGGCGAATTCAATGAGGTAGGAAATGTACATATTTTTGCAGGAAATATATGAAAAATTTATAGTTGATGACATCAATACTGATATTTCAACTGAGCAGCAGAGCAAAACTCACTGAACAGACAGCTGCTAAAAAGTAAGAAAACTCAGAATAAAATAGTAAAGGTAATTTGCAAAGGATCCACAAAAATGATTAATGAACCTTTTTTATTTTATACAGAATATATAAAGTGACAGAAATCTGTATTTTAATAACAATAATATATTTTAAATGGAATGTCTTAGAGGATTACTATAATTGAACTGAGATTGTCTTCATGAAATCTGTTTTCATCCATACATTATCCAACCCGCTATATCCTAACTACAGGGTCACGGGGGTCTGCTGGAGCCAATCCAAGCCAACACCGGGCGCAAGGCAGGAAACAAACCCTGGGCAGAGTGCCAGCCCACCGCAGGGCACACACACACACACCAAGCACACACTAGGGACAATTTAGAATCGCCAATGCACCTAACCTGCATGTCTTTGGACTGTGGGAGGAAACTGGAGTACCCGGAGGAAACCCATGCAGACACGGGGAGAACACGCAAACTCCACGCAGGGAGGACCCAGGAAGCGAAACAAATCTGTTTTTAAAAATGTATTTAAAAAGTCTTTAAACTAACTCCTGTGCTAATGTCAGTGGTCTTAGGGGAGGATGGAATTACAGTTATACCTTGCAGTTACACATTACTAGGGGCTGCCAGTTTAATTTATACTCCCTTGAATAAAACATATACCATTTTCAAAACTTTTGACCAGTTTTGTAATTTAAAATGTGCTATTTGATTTAGACAGATTCTATTTCATTGTTCAAACTTGATGCTGAGGAAAGGTACAGTATACCTTAACTCCTTTAAAAAAAGAAGTCACTTATTCTCAGTGTTCTATTGAGACTGATTATAAATAAATGTTTGTTATAAATAAATGTTATATCTAGATCAGCAAACAGTGTAGCAGTTAGTGCTGCCAACTCACAGCTTCACAATACCAATTTAAAATCCTGACCCAAACCTTGCTGTTTACAGGTTTTCATTGCATCTTTAGGAGTTTTCTCCTACTGCTCTGATTTCCTCCCACATCACAAAATCTTGCAAATTAGATAGATTGTCCATTGTAAATTATTCTGGTGACTGAGAGTGTTGTGTGATTACTGGCACCCTTTTGCAGTAGTGAGCTCCTAATTGACCCTGTACTGGAATAAGTGGCTTCAGAAAACAAATAAATCAAGTACAAAATATTTAGTAGAAAATGGTCAAGTCTGGAATTACAGGTTGATTTCCATATTTCATAACATTAGCTGGACTGTAACATATCCTTGCAGAGCCAAATTATATTTTAATGGAAGTGGAAATAGTCTGCAATCAGAAGAGGATATTGAGGAATGTCCCAGAATGATTTACAAATAGGGACACAAATCAGAAAAGGAAAGTAGTGCGTACTGCAAGGTGCACCCTAGAAGACAGTCGACCTTGTATTTAGCAGCTGTCTGATCCTCTGTCAAACAGGATTATTCTGTCCGGGCAGTAGGAAAGGCCAAGGAACTAAACACTCCTGGTATATAGGCTATGAGGAAGGACCGGAGCACCCCAAGTGAACAGGAGACAGCAGGGATATCCAGTAATTTAGAGGGCATTTCTAAGAAAAACACTAAACAGTATATGGAAGAGGACTGGATTTAAACAAATGAGATTTCAACCTGTGAGAAGCACCAGGGGTTAGATTTATAAAACTTGCATAAGCACAAAAAGAAGCCAAAAATGTGCATATGCAGCTTTCCATGAAAACTCTGGCATTTATAAAAGAAGACTTAATGGGAGAACATTCATATATTTACGGCAACTCTGACCCATCCTTGTGCAACATTTTAGAGAAACTGAAAAATGACAACACCCTTGATCAACTAGGCAAATGCAGCCAAACCAGCTAAATGACAAGTCATACATATAATAATTAATATCACCGAGCCGTTAACAGAATTTGTGTTATTCTGACAAGCATATTACACCTCTAGGGTGATAAATATGATGTACAGACTGTATATTAAATTAAGATTTTAAAGTGTTTTACTTAAAATATAATACTCCTGGACGAATAATAATTGTGGATTATGTTCTTATTGATATGGCATGCATTATTTAATTTCCTGACAGAAATCTGGCAATGTATATACTGTTTAAAAGACTTGCTACTAAAGCACGTCTGCACTGAGCTGAAATTAACAGCTTTGCCTAATAAAATAGATAACAAAATTGTGTTTGCTACTGGTGCAGACTGCAAATAAATGATTTCAAGACTTTGTCTATGCACTTGTGCCATTAATATTTTTAAAACAATTATCATTATAATAGTAAAAATATTTGATTGAAAGGGCTAATTCTGAATTATTTTAATAGAAAAATTCGATACACTTTGTAACTTAAATCCAAGTCCTTTGTTTTTTCATTCTTTTCCTTCTTCTGCCAGTATAATTTTCGGACCCCCAAGTGAGTTTCTGCACACTTTTTGATTCTTCATGGTAGCATTCAATCTGTCACAACTCACCGTAACTCCAAGTCCCGGCCTGCCTTGGCAAGTGGCATGCTGCTTGTAGCTTCCAGCATATTTGATGGATATCGACTCTGCCATCTGGAAAGCTGTTTGTTCCAGGTCTTTACCTGACATTGGCAGACAGCAGTTATTTGCATTGTCTGGTTGCTGTGACATCCTGATTCTAGGCGGTAGAAATGGTTATGCACACTTTCTTCAGGTTTTCTTTTAACCTTTTATAAGTATTTTAATAAATTCAGTACCTGTAATCAAAATAGAAAAAGAAGTTAAATGAATAATATTTTACATAAATCATGTCCTAATGTGTTCATAAGCAAGTGTTTATTTGTAAGTGAAAAAGAGTTTACCTGCATAACATGGAATCAATGTATACAAGGCAGGAGGACAATGATGTTACTTCATCTTTGCAATTTGCTGGTGAAAATGAAAACTGCAGGATCATGGAAGCATTTTCTGTTTTACAACAAATGTGGCACAAATATTGAAATTGATAAACAAAATAAATTATTACATTCACAATAATAATAATCCATTTTATTTATATAGACCTTTTCCTATGCTCAAGGCTATGGAAAGGATTTTCAAAGTTTTATTGCAACAATAAATAGTCTGCCCACCTTTACTTGAATTAAAAAGTATCTGATTATTTCATTTTAACAACACAACAGTTTAATACTTTGTGTCAGCTGAGCCAATGAGTGAGAATACAGCTATTTTTCAATAATTCGCCATGTGTAATTGCTCGAGATTATCAATTTGGATTTTTCTAGTGATTGGCCATACAGTATATTATTGTGCTGTCAAACCTTTTTTCAAAGGTGCACATAAAAAGGAAACATAACAGGATTAAATACTCTGTGGCCATGCTGTTGAGCATTTACATATTGTTCAGAGGTAAAACTAAATGAAGTGTGCTTTCACTTGCTGTAGCTCCCCTGACATTTTTGACCAATGTGTTTTCACAGTAGTCTCTGGAACCATCTCTCCATGTCCTTTGCAGGTGCACATCACATCACAGAAGCAAGACTCATCACGGAAGATGAGTCTGTGCTAATGTGCTGCAAAGTGCTGCCTCTCAATGGCAGACACATTTTTTACTGTGTGTAAGACAGAGAGACAGAGGCATGGAATTGAAAATAAGAAGTGCAGTTTAATTCCAGTGAATATGGCAGCTTTTTGACATCTTAATTTCAGATTTTCACATTTGTGACTCAATCATTGTAATTGATATCCTGCATATTTCTTGATCTTCCCTATGTTATCCCCATTTACAGTAATTTGCCTAGTCTGCCTGTATGTGTGTCTCTTTAGCTGCCCACTAGTGCTATGCAGGTTGCATAGAGGAGGTATTCCATCATACCATACCATACCATCATCACACATGACAATGATCCAAATCCTTTTAGTGTCCAATAGCTGATGAAACAATAAACTTTTCCACTTTTTGCATGATGAAAAAATGTGCCTTACTTTTGTAAAACAAAGTGTCATTGCCCTCTTTTTCTCTGGCATGGCACATGAAACTTCCAACGCATCTTCATATGTGAGTTACAATTTTTGACTGAAACCTGATGTGAAACCCCACACTTCAGCCACAGATTCTCAATTTATGCCTTTCTGTGGTATGCAGGATCTGGAATTCTGCAATTAATTAGACATTTATAAGTCTTTTATATATTAAAAAAAATGACATTGTTGGTCATCAAGGATAGTAACTCATCTTTCTGTAATATGGGTATGCTTTACACTTATATCTTTGCTTAAATAAGTGCCTTTATATGTGTTGGTAAAATATGCACTTCTGTGTATCTCTTGGTGGATACCTCAACCTTTCTTTAATTTCCTAGTCATAGTTTGTTTTTCAAGCAGGCCTAGTGGTAGGATTTTTGTTGCATTTTATTACAGCCTCTTCTGTGACTTTGAACCATGATTGTTTCTTGTCATTTTGATTCCAGTTATTATTTGTTTATAGTCTATGCTTTTAAATATGCTGAGTTTTTATGTGGTTTGAGGGTGGAGCCTCGGGAGGCAGGATCATATTGACATTCAGTGAGGAAAAAGAGATTCAGCAGTGGAACATTTAGTTTACATATGGAGTTAAAAGTGAGTGTTGCTATCACTTGATAATTTTAGTTGCTTGGATTTTTCATGCTTCATGATAAGAATCAGCTTGGATTTTGTATGAGGATTTGTTCGCCCTGGATTACCTTTTAGACATCTCCTTTTTGCCCGTTTAGATATTTTTGCTACCGTATATACTCATGTATAAGTCAGGTCTTGAAACCCGAAAAATCGATCATAAAATCAGACCCTGACTTATACACCTGATAACTTATCCGTGAGTACATACAGTATATCTTCTATTTTGTTAAGAAATATTCTTCATTTACAAGGATACATTGTTTGACTTGCCTTCACAAACCAGAGATTGACAGTTCTCTTGACAGGCATTGTGAGTTACATTTTAGAACTTTCCTTGCATTCTGAAAGTTTAAAGCCAGCTACCCATTTTTTTGGTTTTGGCGAAAAAATCAATTTTAGGCTGAATTGATTATTAATTCACAGACTATAGTAATAAAGTCACCTGCTCAACACCTGTTTAACAACTTCATTGCACATTTTGACTACAACAAAACACAAAAAGCCAGCTGTCTTGCAGTCAGGCTACTAGGTTCTCGTGATGTCCATAGACTGACTGAGAAAATCAATAAGTGTTAAGACTGGTAAAGCTGCAAGTCTATAGATGATTCTTGGTAACACACTCAGAGCATATCTTGAGTACCCAGCAGTGATCTTCTGTGACTTTATCAGGATGCTGCTTGTTCAGGCTGCAGCCTTAATCTAATTTAAGGCAATCACCATTGTTCCAGTGCTAAAGAAATCTGTTTTGTCTGAATGATGGCCTTTGGCACTCACCTCTATGACAATTAAACTCTTTAAATGGTTGGACATGGTGTATGCAAAGTCTAGTCCTGATAATACTCATATATGTTTATGTAATATTTCTAGATTTCTTTTGCCTTTCCTTTGTGGAGAAATCCGTTTCTGTTGCCCTATGTCAATGTCCAAAATCCTATATTATAATTTAATTTTAGGTTTATCTAGTAGAAGGAATAGTAACAAATACATTTAATAAAAAGAACGATAATGAATAGAACTATTCAGGCAAAATAATTATGACTTCCCCTAGGACTATGAGCTTGACATGGTTGGCAGGAGGAGGCTTGTTTGTCTCAAAGATAACAAGGATAACTCTATGTTGTCTACAAATATGTACTCCTGCTAAGTTTTCCCACAGTAAACTGGTCAAAAGGAAGGATCCAAGCAAAGAAAAATCCATAATTAGGTCCTTACAGATGTTCTAATTTTAATTTGAAGACAGACCTGCCCAGAAAACACATTCCAGGCAAGTGCTTGGTGACCAACAAAACCCAGTTGGATTCAATCCACAAAAAACTTTTGTTGGAGCCAGTATTTGGGGACTCCATCGCTTAGGCGAAGGATATGATCAGGTGCAATGCTAATCAGGTAGCAGACAAATGTGAGGCAGACTCTGGAGTATTGTTTCTTTGCAATGGAGCTCTGTGAATATGGGGCATAACAGAAATGGAAACAGAAGACGTTCAAGAGGTTAGAAATACCAGCTAGATATAGTTAGACTCACCTCTTTGCACAGCATTAGTTGTGCAACAAAATTTCTCACTCAAGGTTGGTCTCTTTCCTACTTTGGAGCTTCCAAATGGAAGAAGACTCTAGACATAAGTGAGGATAAACCAATTCTGCAAACTGGGTACTTACAGTTGTAGTTTTTTGCAGTGCATGGAAGGCATATCTCAATGTAACTCAGAGTTACAGAAAGGAAAACATTTTAGATACGTTAGATTTGGTGTTTCAACGGAAACTACTGACTCTATTTTCCTACTGAGAAATTTCACAAATGGAATGACAGTTACTTGGAGGCATGTGATTTGAAGAAACCAAATGTCAGAAGGTGAACTTCCTTGGTTGGTATAGACTATCCATAATAATGAATATGTTTCATGGGTCGCAAGAGTACCTGGTATCAGTGTACCTTAGGACAAAGGTCAAAGATTGAATTTAGTGTTATGTCATCTGACTTGAGACTGGATCCAGTGTTATTCTAGTTTTAAGATTTTTATTTTATTTTATTCTTGTTGTAGTTTTAATTTAGTTTTAGTTTTTTGGCTTTCTCACATATAGTTATTATTTCTTTATTTACTTTTCTAATTAATTTTAATTTTTCAAAACTTTCCAATTTTACTTTTTGTTACTTTTTTGGGCTAGTTTAACTCATAAAGAAATGTTGTTTAATTGATAGATTGTACACAAACACTATTTTGCAAGTGTAAAAACACAGTTTTCTTTAACCGAATATGTTCATTTTGCATACCAGTCAACTTACTTATCGTAGATCCCGGAATACAGGCCAACCCGGTATATTAGCCGAACCCCTTCTCTACCTACTAAATTACATGTATTTGCCGATGACCGGTATTTAAGCTTACCCCCTTCTCCAAGCAAAATTTTCTAAATTTCCTTAAAAGTGTCTCTTCGGGTATATTTATAATGTTTATTGGCGAGAATTTGAGACTGCCAGCATTTTTGATATATAATATAATGTTCATAATTTACCAAAACACCAATAATTTTTCTAATGTACTAACCAAAAAGTTATAAAAAGTGCCTAGCCTACTTCGATTAAGCTAGGAGCATGGCGGCACTTTCTTGTTGTTTTTGTACTTTTTTTTTTTTGTCCTTATTTGTGCACGATCGGTTCAGCGAACATCCGCTACACCATTCAGAGCCTTATAGACATCGGTGTCCAGAGCCAGACATCTGTTTCGAGTGTTTTTCATCACACACACAACATCCCAGACAACATAGCGAGACCAGCGGGCTCTCCATGGATTGTTGTCGGGTCTAGGAGACGACACAGACGGAGGAGGGAAAGAAAGCAGAAGCGGTGTCGCAGATCCGGCATTATGCTAAAGCTAAAAAACAACCATACAAGCACTATACAGAACTTTTTTCTGCACTGAAGGAGCTGCTTTTAATCTCATTGTAGATGCGTATAGTGACGATAATGGCATTCTATTCTACTGTAGAAACAATTTCATACTGTACTCACCATTTAATTTGACATCTTTGGTCTGCAGGAAGGGAGGAGATATTTCCACACAATGTCCATCTTCGCTTCAATTGCGATCGCTTTCTTTTACCTTCTCTTCCTTCCTTAGCAATTATGTGTCTTGCTTGCATGGTCTTAATGAATTATATATATAGGTAGATCACTGCAATGATGGAAATTACATCCACAAACACATGTATCTGGGCTCCGACTGACGCTACTAACGCTCTTGGTTGTTTGTTTACAATCGCGCAAGCGGATGCTCGTGACCGCATCCGTTTCGTAACGCAAGATGTTAGTCGTAAATCAAAACAAAAAATTTCATTTTAAACTTCCCGATAATTTATTATAAATTTTATTAATAAAATCAACAACTAAAACACTTTTTTGAATACATTTTTTATTTAATTTAAAGTACCGGCATGCATCTGAAAGATGGCTCTGTGGTTTCGTCATTATTTACTTCTTATTTATTCATCGGCAAATCCGGCATTGCGCTGGAAATCTTGAATCTGAAACGATACTTGTTGTATAAACCGACCCCAAACTCCAAGCCAAAAATCTAGGACGAAATTCTCGGCTTATATAACGGGATCTACGGTAATAAAAAATTACAAATTTATTCTCTGGTAGGGAATACAATTTTCTTGAAGTGAATCTTAAAAGTTTCCAGTATAATCAAAAAATACAAGAATGAAAAGAACAGAACATTTAAGTTATTTCAAACTGTAATATGATTAAGCAAATATCTGCTTAATTTCAAAAACACATTCATTTTAAGTGGTACAGTTGTGTGGTTCCTCTTGGAAGCAGTAAGAACACTACACACTGTAAATAATCTCTTTAAATATGCTTGTTAAGGCGGTGTAGCTGCCAAATCCTGAACAAATAGGGAAACTTGGGGAAATGTCACTTCATTCTTCATCCAGAAGTCTAATATCATGGCATCTTCCTGGCAAAGTATGCTGTCCAGCTGCACTGACAAATAAATGTCAAGCTCCCTAATCACTGGATCATTAACACTAGAATTACCAGAGTCCGTGAAAAAACTCGTAGATCCGGCCCACCTTAGAACTGTTCGCACCTCTCCGCCAGCGTCTTTTGTCATCTAAATGTGCTGATAAAGACAAGCTGCAAGCAGCCAGCTATTCCATCCCCCCACCAACTTAGAACGTGCACAAACTCCTCCCAGCTCATGCCTTGATTGATTATCTGTGAGTGAAGTGGAGTTTTTGAGTAGAAATAATAGATTGTTATTTGGAACATACACATTTCATATTTTTGAATAAAAGCACACTTGTTCTGTTATATTTGTACCTTTTGTGAAAGTGTTTCTTTGATATTTGGACTTCAGGCTTCATACATTATATAGTTTATGCCTACATTTTGTCATTTACTACTAGAATATGAAAAATGTTTTTGTGTTAAAAATGTGTTTACACAGATTACTGTAGAAACGGAGCACACATGAAATGCGTGTGTTCCAAATAACAATCTATTATTTCCATTCTAAAGCTCTACTTCCAGATTAACAATCAAGGCATGAGCTGGGAGAAGTTTGTGCATGTTCTAAGTCGGTGGGGGGATGGAATAGCCGGCTGCTTGTAGCTTGTCTTTATCGACACATTTAGAAGACAATAGATGCTGGCGGAGAGGTGGGAATGGATTTAAGAAGTGATTTAAGGTGGGACGGATCTACAAGTTTTTTCTTAGGCTCTGGTAATTCTAGTGTTAAGTGATACATTGGTAAAAAAGTGATGGTGTGGGCCAGGTGATGCAAGATGCTTAGACAGATATTGAAATCACTACTGGGGAGGTTTAGCAAATCACTGTTGGACGTGTAATGTCCTGGATCTGATGGTTTCAACTTGTAGTGTCCAAGTCCATTAACAGTGGTTCCTGCACAAATTGAATTTTTGCATGAAGATTGCAACACCTGAGCCACAAAATAACTCCTTGCTATGGTGAACACAACAGATGTATCTATCAAGCAAGCAGCAACAGGGAGCACCTCAAAGGACTTATTGGCTGGATTAATGAATATGTCAAAGTGGTTGTTAAGTGGACCAAGTAAATGTTGTGCATAAATTTAGCTTTTTTCAGTCTCTTCAAAGTGGCCTCTTAAGTCCATAATTGCTGCTAAGACTTGTGAGAGTCCTTATGAAGCAAGTTAGTGTGACCTGCAAATAGCTGCAAAAGTACACACTAATCTTCTAGCCAGCTCCATTCACTTGCAAATACAGGATCCATTTTCATTTCATTCAGCACTGTTTTCAGTGGAATTTGTACTTCAAGCAGTAGCTTGATCATAAGAAATGAACTGTTTCAACTTGTAGAGACATCTCAGACCAGGGCCTTGTTACATTTTGCAAGCAGGAGTTGTGTGGCAAAAGGAGACACCTTTAGCTTTGTCAGCAAGCCCCATACTTTATTTGAAAGATTGCAATATACAGGATTTTTATTCAGCACCTTAATAACTAGTTGCAATAAACATGGCAAGTATGCCAATATCTAGAAGAAAGCTGTCAATGTCATGATCAGAAGATATGCCATCATCATCTTTGGCAGTTTCATCTATTGAAGAACCATTTGACATCTCTGCAGCATTACTTACTTCATGTTCTTGCATATTACATACAATATTAGATCCTTTGTCTATGTAATCGCACACACATGTTTCCGCTCCTGAATTCCCTGCTCCTCCAGTGTTTTCAGTAAAATGTCTGAAATTGCTTGACCGTAATTTGTTCCGAAACTCTGGACGCAACCCGAACGTAATTTCCCCATAAGAGTGTATGTAAATACAATTAATCCATTCCAGACCGTACGAACTGTATGTAAATATATATTTTTTTAAGCACAAAAATAGTTAATTATACCATAGAATGCACAGTGTAAAAGTAAACTAAATGTAAAAACATTGAATAACACTGAGAAAACCTTGAACAACAGTGAAAACTAACATTGTAAGAGTTTGTGTTAGACACTTACGAACCGCTCGCAGTAAACACTTTTTTTATGAGTTTTAAGCACAGGGAAAAAAAATTAAATGCCACTTCTCTTGCAAAACTTTTAAAACCATCCTCTACTGGCTTTAAATTCCTCACCTTTGCCATTCGAAGAAGGATTTTTTTTCAGCAAATCGCCATGAATATTCCTGTTTTTTTCGCATATGATCGCCTTGCTTACACTATCCCCTGCAAGTTGCTTCTCGTTCAACCACACTAACAACAGTTTTCCCACCTCTTCCAGCACTTGAGGCCTCTGCTGGGTTAACATTATAACACCTTTTGCAAATCAGCTGCTTTGTTAGGCCCTCTAATTGCAAACAAAAGAAATTGGAAAACGGAGAATGGGAAATCATTGGCGTGTACAAACTCAAGAAAGGAAACTTGCCGCCAGTGTTTTTGTTAACCACCAGAGTGTGTGGTCGTGAATAGATGCAAAAATTTTGGCAAACATTTTGATTGCAACCCGATTTGTAAGTGTTCAGAAACGTTCGTGACCAGAGGTTCTACTGTATAATGAGGTGACAATTTATGTACATTTACCTTGATATGACAGACTTGTTTAGCAGTAGGGTTAAAAAATCAAGTATCACTTACATGAGTTTGGGGATTAGTTTACAGGTTCAAATAGTGTTGTTCATCAGCCAGACTGGGGGTTGGCACATCTGATCCTCTCTCCTCTTGTTCCTCTGCAGTTCAGCCAAAGATCCTGCCTCCCAAAGAAATCACCACCAGTATTTTTTTTGCTCGCAATGTTAGTAGAACAGGACCTAAGCTCAGTTACTTTTAACTTGGCCACTGAGGTTCAGGAATTTAAAATGCAGTTGGGTGAGATTCGGTCACAGCTTACTGTGTCAGAGGAGTGAGCTCGAGCCCACATTGCTCTCCCACTGGATCAGGCTAAGGCTCCATCTCAGGTGTTGGCACCACTGCAAGAGAATGATGATATAGAGTCATATCTCCTGATTTTTGAACGTATGGCACGCCGACAGTGTTGGGCATGAGAAGAATGGGCTAACTAACATATTGGCACTGTTCCTGAAGGGCGGGGGTTTGGGAGGTGCAAAGGGCTTTTTATGACCTTCGGTTTAAATATGCTGCTGACAATCACCATATAAAAAATAAAATCTTTAAGAGTTACAGTGTTTCTGCAGACCAGGAGGTGAGGTGGTGCCAAAAATGGCTGGTCAACCATCTAGACCGAAGGCTTGTGAGTTGTGGGGTACGTTAGGAAGCTGACTATGGCCAGATGTTAACAGCACAAAGCAGGTAATCAAACAGGTGGCCAGCAAGCTCTTATTAAATGTTGTCCCCAATTTTCTCACTCAGCCAGTCCACAGACAGGTGTTTAAAAACCTGGGTGCCCTTACTGAGCCATAGAATGACAGCCCAGCTTGAAGGTTTAGAACAGCCTAAGCATCAAAGCCGACAGGATCATGTTGTCCCTTCAGAGCCTACACCTTGCATTACAGAAGCTAGAGCCCATCCCAGGTAGAAGTGAACAGACACCCTAGGCTGTTTCAAATTCTGGGAATTTGAGTATACTATCCTAAGTTGTCCACAACTCAGCAGGCTGATGGACTGCGGCTGGACTCGAGGTGAGAGGTACTGTGCTTTCACTAACCCTTTGTCTTTCCCTTGTACTGGAATGGTAGTAGAAAACGGGCACAAGGCTACCGCTTTAATACTGTAGACACTGGCAGCAACATTTCCATTGTAGCTCACCATTATCTATTACAGCGACAATGGCTTAAGGGGCAGACCAGTCTAGCATGTATTCATGGGGAGAAATGCTGGTATCATTCCGCCATCTGTATTATCAGTCCTGACGACCCCCTAAGGGCCTTAGAGGTGGTGGTGATGCAAAATCCACCTTTCTCCGTGATTTTAGGTAGACTGTCTAGAAAATAAAAGTCGGTGAACTTTCACACATCCTCGTCCTAGGTGCCCATCTAGAAGCCAAGAGAACACTGGAGAAAATCAAACTCCAGTTGTATTGGCCAGCAATCCATGATGAGTGTCAGTTATATCAGATTCTTAAGAAGGACCACATTCCCTTGGTTCCCCTTCCCCTAATTGACCTCTTATTTGAGTGCATAGGGGTCAACATCGTGGGACCCCTTGATACCTAAGAGTGGACATAAATATATTCTCGTCCTTGTTGATTAAGCTACCCATTTTCCTGAGGCTATCCACTTGAGAGTAGCCAATTCAAAAGCTATCAGAAGGGAACTGGTAAGGGTCTTTGTGCAAGACAGCATCCCTAAAGAAGTCTTAACAGACCAAAGGACGACTTTTACCTTGGAAACGTTCAGTGAAGTTGCCACATTGCTCAAAATCAAACACGTAAAGACCATTAATCACTACTTTGTTGTGAGTATTTGGTGATAGTACTCAGTACCACTGTCCCCTGGCTAAAGCCTGATGTAATAGTATAATGGTATAATGTTGGGAAGACTGCAGAAAGCTACACAAGATTATCTTCATACTACTATAATTACAATTGTTGACTCCTTTATGTTTATTAGAATCCCCAGAAGGTGCTGGGTGGTCTTTTGGCCTGGGAACCCATAAATGTTTTTTCCAGCATCCTCATTTGCATAAATTTTTCCTTTCCTCTCCTCCCTCACCATCTGAAAAATGCTTTTGTTAATTAAATTGATACCACATCCAAAATTTTAGATTTGCAAAAATTAGGCCAATATTAAAAGAGAATTTGGAAAAAGCTCAAGCAGCGCAGGCCCAATGTTACAATCCTGGATGTCCTAAATTAATGACCCATTGGCAGGGCCCGTACCAAGTTAAGGAAAGGGCTCATTGACTATCTGTTGAAAAAACCGAACTCCGTCGACCGAGTGAATAGATTTATCATGTCAACATGTTAAAGATGTGGAGGGACAAGGAAACCAATACTTACTCTGCTCAGCCTGGTTCTTGTTTCACTTATAAAAATGACCTTAACTTCGGCCATAATTTGACGCCCCAACAGAAGCAGGAGCTGTAAGCAGTAATCCTGTCCGTCCCTGAGGTGGTAAGCGAGAAACCCGGTTGGACTTCACTTATTAAACATAATATTATAATGGACCCCAAGGTAATTGTGATGACGTAGAACTAAAAATCAAATGTATGCTGGAACTAGGTGTAATTGAGGAAAGTCATAGTCCCTGGTCCAGCCCCATCAGTTGGTAATTCTGTGGCAACTTCTGTCGCCTTAATCAAGTCTCCCAATTTGATGCTTATCCAATGCCATGAGTGGACAACCTCCTCAAGTGACTTGGAAAGACAAAAAACTTGACCAATGTTGACATGAAGAAGGGGTACTGGCAGGTTCCTTTAATGAACACTGCAAAGGTCAAGACAGCGTGTAGCAAGTGGACACTGGAAATACCAGGTTTTTCCATTTGGATTGCACAAGGCACCAGCCACTTTCCAACATTTGGTGGATAAAGTGCTACGGCCCCACAATTCCTATAGTTCCGCCTACTTGGATGACACAATCATCTATTCAGCATGTGGAAGAAACACCTAGAGCTGGTTCAGGCTGTGCTCCAGACACTAGGTAATGCCCGACTTCATATCAATTCTAAGAAATTTTTCTTTGGATTGTGGAAGGCCAAATATTTGGGCTACCTGGTGGATGGTGGTTCAGTCAAACCACAGTGTTCAAAAGCAAATGCCATATTGAAGTGACCACATCTGAAAAACAAGCTGCAGGTCCAAGCCTTTCATGATCTGGCCAGGTACTACCGCTGGTTTGTACACCAGTTCTCCAAGAGAACGGCACCCTTGACAGATTTAACAAAGAAACGTGTCCCTAACAATGTGGTGTGGGAGGGTAAAACAGACGCTGCATTTCATGACCTAAAGTAGGAACCTTACATTGACACTTGTTCTAATGGCTCCTAACTTTTCTATGCCTTTTATCCTTCAGACAGACTCTTCGGACACAACACTTGGTGCCGTGCTGAGCCAAAGCACCCTGTCATGTTCCTGAGCTGGAAATTACTGCACTGGGATAACAGGTATGCGGCATGTGGGCAGTAACACAACTGAGGTACTACTACCTTTTGGGCCATGAGTTTACCCTGATCACTGATCATGCTGCTCTGCAGTGGATGGCAGTACACAAGAATGTCACTTGGTGGTTTTAAAACCTACAGCTTTTTATGTTCTTTATCGTCAAGATTCTCACCAGACCAATGCCAATGCTGCTTCTCAGGTTCACATCCTCTTGGTTCTGGCCACCCTGAGGAGGGGGTCTCAATTTGTTCACATCTTCCCATGAGAGTTGCTCCAGGCCCTGTTAATCTTGTTCAATGAAAAGAGCTGCAACTTTTTTGCATATGTACTGTATTGGTTTTGTTGATCTGTCCTTTCCTTTTGGTCTGCTGTTCCTCTTGTCCGTCTTCTCTGCTTAAATTGTCTTTGTCGCCTTGATTTTTAATTTTTATCTGTTAGATATTACCAAATTGAAGTTTTTGTCCTAAATACTGTACCAGTCAATTTTCTTTTAGTTTCCACATGGAAAGCCCCATAACTTCTAAATCCATACCAGTGTTTATCATATTTCTGTAATCTTATACATTTGGAGTGGGTAGAATTAACTATGCCTCATGCAAATCTCTGTCCAAATGGGATAAAGCTGCTGTTGCATAAAAAGCAAGGATTCAGAATTTTATATAATTTTGCTACTTTTTTTGTGTATCTCCTGTTCTGCTTCAGGTTTTTATTTCCTTGTGTCTGTTTGAGTCTGGAGATTATCCTAGGGTGCTTTGAGAGGAGCAGGGAGGGTGTCTGAAGCGGTTTTCTATTGTATGTTCCTCTTTTCACTTTACGCTACAAAGGATTGATTTTTTTTAGTTCTCTGAATTTTAATTTTATGTTATATGTTATCCCGTGTTGTTTATGACATGTTTTTTCATTGTTGCAGAAAAAAAAAGCAAAAGGCAAACATAAAAAAGTCAAAATTCAAAAAGAAAATACTTCCACCTACCAAGTGCACTCTGATATACTCTAAACATCAGTTTAGTTTGGAAAAGGTTAAAAATTACTAGTCAAGATATTTTAAAAGACTAATTCATATTCATAAAATTCATAGAAAGGTGACAAATATATTAACAGAGCAGTGATTGAATGATATTGCCCAAATTATTTATAGCAAATATGCTCTGCTGATTGGTCAACAATCCTTTATTTTTTTATTGAAGGTAATATAAAGTTGAGGGTTGAGGTGCATAACTACTGAGCTTTGTTCCAGCTATCCAGTTGTAAACATTTGATTCTTTGTGTCAAGACAGTTTTTTGGCTCCATCGATTAGTCAGGTTTTTCTTGCTATTTATCATTGATTATGCTTTTGATATGCCTCATTGAAACAGAAATGTGGGGTTAATAATGGTTAAAATTGCAATGATAGAGAAGTTTAGAAAAGGCTTACAAGACATTACTGGAATAACTAATTACACTGTTTTGAATTTCTTAAAATAAAAGTTTGTAGTCAGTACGCTCAACTTCTGGATGTTCAGTGTAAATTTGTTCTGTTATTGGTACTGAACACGTTCAAGCCTAGATATTCTACGTAACACTGTGGCGACATTTATAAAATTTTCAAAAACCATACTCAGAGACCAATAGACATTCAAAGTTTTACAGAAAATAATGTCAATGAAAAAGCAGCACCATGTATGTATCACAGGTTTTTAATAATGTTCAAAAAGTACTCTTCAGAACATTAATACAATGTATTTTCAACATGATTAGAAAACGTAAAATCCGTGAAATGTGTTCCTAAACGACTCCATTTTTCATTTTTATTTTTTTATATAGATTTTATTCTTTTCTACATTTATAAAGCTAAATGAAACTATTAAAAATGTCAACAAATAGTCAATAAAAATTTTTTTCCAGTTTCACGTCAACAGTATCAGTTTACATTCTATACTTCAGTAGTCAGAAAAGCAGCAGAAAACTTATAAGAACACATCTCACAAAAACATGTAAAACAGTTATCAAAGGTAAGTAACAAAAATGTAATAAGCACTTATATAGCCCATACATATTCCTTAGAATTGGCACAGGTTCATATGGAAATTATTAATTTACAATGTTTCCCTTCAGAAGTAATTTAAATGTTTCTTTTTGCAAACAATCAATCTCTTATCACTTCAACAGACGATACCTCTTCAATGTTGTCTGTCCACATTCAGTAAAATTTATTATTTGTTTTTTTTTTATTAAAGAATGCTAGGAAAATGCCAGAGAATTCTTAATTGCACAGTGCTTAATTGTAGTGATATCTCATTGCTTCTAATGAAAACTGCAAGCAATCAAAGTATCAAAGTATCGTATCAAAATATATCTCAGCTGAAAACATCAGTGAGAGATGAATGCATTGTTTGTAAGCTTATCTATATTAATAGCACAGCATCTGTCTCTATAAAGTATCTCAATATAGGAGTTTATCACATTGTTCACTTAATGCCGTGGCTGATAGCCAGGATATCTCCAGGTCTGAATAGTCAACAAAGAGGTCACATGTCTTAGAACTAGTTCAGTCGTATACCTGCACTGTGTCCTTCAGCGTACTACGATAAAACAGAAAATGCATTTGGCTTTTGTCCTTAAGTACTACAAAAAGAAAAGGCTTCTATTCTTTCATTTATTATTATAACATGCTGAAGGACACGCGCAAGGCCTCACAAGTCTAGTCTCTAAAGTGCTGGGTTGGTGCATCTTTAGAAACTTTGACATGTTTAAAAATCCAGAAAGGAAAATTCAACAAATTTAATAATCTTACAGTCAAAGATGAGTTAATCTCAGCATTATTTTTAGCCAACTTTGTTGGAAATGAGAATTATTGAACAAAATCAAACCTTTTTTTCATGTCTTTGTATCAAAAAAGATGATCAGGTGTATAAAAATAAATATTGTTTTCTCCTAATCAAGGTGATAGCCAATCTAGTAAACTCTAGTCATCACAAATGTAAGACACTAAATACTCTGAAACATCCCATTTTCAGACACTGGGGACAATGCAATGCACTTCAAAGAACTGTTGTGTTTAGGAACACTCTGTTATACACACACGTCATAGACATGCACAAAAGACAATGAGTTTTCTTTTTGTTAACATAAATGATTTTTTTTAACTCCAAGACAATGAGATGTACAAGGTGGTTCTAAGTTTAATTACAATCAACTGCTTATTTAAAAGTCAATTTTAAAATTAATTAATTGTCATATATTTTATAGACTGTTTCTGCTGTCATTTTATTAGACAAGAAATTTTTTAAAGTGTGTAGAATTTTTCCTGAGGAATTCACTGCGAATTTGTATCATTCAGTATTTTCTTAGTTTTCTAAGTGGGTGGTATATTAGGCCTGCTACCTAACATCTGCAGGTAACTGGGCTGGACCATTGAGGAGGGAGCTGTCCGTGGGCAATTTGCCTATTCTCTCCCTATGTTTATGTGGATTTTCTCCAGAGCCACCTTTATCCTTCCACATTTTAAAAACATGTTTGATGGATCAGTCACTTTGATATGGCTGACTGATAGTGTGTTTGTGTGCATAAATATGTGCCCTATAATAAACCAGGACTAGTTATTGCCTGGCTCCTGTTGCTTTGGTTCCCAAGATTGTATAATGACATAGCACTTTCAGAAAATGGATGGATATATTTTATAAATGTTACATAATGATTTGATGAATACATTCTGCTGCAAGTGTCACTGGATATACGCTTTTATTATTGGCTACTTTACTTTCAGCTCTACCTGCTTTGTGAAAAGTAGTTGTAGGCTTGTAAAAATGAAATAATCAGTAGTCCAATATCGTAACAACCAAGTGACCAAGGTCCCTGGCCATCCTTCATAAAGTGTAGTGTGTATCCTGATGTCCAGGCTTAATTACCTATCGTGGCCTAGTCATTCTGGCCCTCTAACCATCCCCTGTCTTTTATTGGCTAACTATCTCTCTCACCACTTCACCATCTAATAGCTAATGTGTGGTAAACATATTGATGGAAAAATGGCTGCCATCGCATAATCCAGGTGGATGCTACACATTAGTGGTGGTTAAAGTGGCTCTGTACTCATTATGTAAAGGACCTTGCGTAGTGAAAAAAGTGCTAAATAAATGTAAAGAATTATTATTACTAGCCAACCCGCGGTGTACCATACGCCGCATAATCAGGCCGATTTTTTAATGATTTTTAAGCACAGGGAGAAAATTAACATTTGAAAAATTGGTAATGTAATAAATCAGCAAGAAAAGCAACATTGTAACAATGCACGGAATGAACCAACACACAATCGTCCGTGACTGAAAACTGGCGGACCCCCATCGTGTCTTCTCCTGCCAGACGGAGGGATGCGAGTGCACTGCGCTCAGGCGCGGAGTGTGGAATGGCAGGAGAGGAGAAGGACGTCCATTCAGCTCCGTCCGTCATGCTAGTCTGCTGATTTCTCGTTCAGTATGCATTGCCCGCTCATGTGCCCACCTCCAACTCGTCACTTGAGTCGTTGTCGTCTTTGCACAGTCCAGATGCACCTGTGACTCACGTAGACGTTTCATTGCTCTGTGCGGTTTTGGCTGCTTTTCTATATATAATCCACCAAGACACCTGACCACGGTAGTAGCGAGGTGGGAGGAGGGTGTGCACAAAGGGTAGGGACACAACCAGTGGGAGCGTATGAGTCGCACTTAGTGGGAATTCCACGGTTTGCAGGCCGAATGGGGTTCAACGGCTTACCCATGCCTCTCTGCGCCAGGTAGACACACGCTCAATCTCATGCATAATTATTAATTGAATGCTAAACACTTCTGGAAAGACACGGTTGTCTAAAACGGGTTGGTGTGAGAATACAACAGTAAGTAAATGAAAAGATGGAACTCTGGAGAAAGCAAAATACAACACAATAGTGAAGCCGCGGCATAACAAACGCCGCATAATTATTAATTGATGGTTGAACACTTCTGGAAAGACACAGTTGTCTAAAAAGAGAGGGTTTGAGGATACAACAGAAATTGAATGAAAAGATGGAACTCTGGAGAGAGCAACATATAATTGTCCGTGAGTGAAGAAGACGCATATTCGTCGCGGATGCGAATTGCTGTATGTAGGGTGTAAAACAGTTTGCTATGGTGCACGCGGTCGTGTGTCGTAACCGAAAACTTGCTTTTTAAAGACTGCTTACTTCATTGTGTTTTAACCTCAGTTGGAAAGGATTGTTTTAAGGATCCCATGGGATACCCCTCGCAAACCGTGTTACACGCTGCATATGGCGACTCACCTCCGCGAGAAAACATGCCTCTATGAAAAGTCAACGTGGCTCGGAGTTGCCAGGAGTTGGTGGGCGTGGCTCCTTCCTGCGTGCGCCATAGGTGTCTTACTTGTCGGCGGCTCAGTGAATCCACGCCCCTTCCGGTGTGCTTTCCATGGTTGTTTTGCCTTAGTGAATTATATATATATATATATAGATTATTAATAATAGACAAACTGGTTAATCAAATCCAGACAAAGTTAGGATGTCTATGCTTTTGTATGATTATTTTTCCAAGTTGTATATGCTGAGACATATACTAGTATATGCTAATAAAAATTTTAACTTTAAATGGGGATCGTTTCCTTAACTGGTGATTGTTTTATGAATTAAAGCTTTCTAGCACGTTAAAAACATATGCCAGTATTTTTCTGAGATAACATTATTTTGTCATATTATATGTAGTGAAAAATTATAACTTTATGACAACTCAATCCCAGCTCTATCCTTACAAACCTTTGGAGAAGAAGAATGACTAGCAAAAGCAAGATTATGGAGAAGGATATTGGTCTATCCCTGCCACTGTCTATGTGGAATTTGAACAACTTGATGTGTCCACATGGATAGTTTTCCAAGTATTGTATGCTTCCTCCCATATGCTACTTGCTTATTATGTTTTTGACAACTGTAAAAAGAGACATTGTCCTAACAAAATCACTAGTTCACTCAAGTACTGTACAACTGCTGCTTTTTTATATGCAGTTAAGTAAAGTGGAAATCTTTTGATAAACACGATAATTCAGGTGGTATGCTGGGTTCCCTCCCATATCAGAAAAGTATCTGTGCTAAGCTGATTGATTGCTGGAAATGTAGTCTCTACAAAGGTGATTCTTCTTTATGGTATTCACTGCACATAGGATTAGCAAGGCTCAGTAAATTGACAGATGAATGCTCATGGAGTGATAGAAAACTGTGTTTTTTGCCATTTTAAATTTTAAATATTTACATAAGCAGTGTTTATTCATACAAGCACAGTCTCACTTTCTAAACTGGCAGCAGTGGGTATTCTGTTAAAACTCAAACATATTAATGTACCGGGGGATTATACAGTTTCGATTTGAAGAAAGCTCCATAGCCCATCTATTGTGCGTCTTTTTGTCCATTACCACTGAAATATGTTTTTTTTTTTGCTTCTTTTTTACATGTTCTTACCCTGTAAATTTGAGATTTGAGCAGAATATGACTGAAAGGTTACGGAGTACCAATATAAAGAAAACTGAAGTATATGTATGTATATGCATCATATATTCTGTGTTAGTGTGCTTCTGACCATAGATATTACTTGATATTATTTTCATTTATTCCTTAAGCAAAATGGTTTAGAACTGAATTCGCAATTTGCAAATATTTTTAATGGCACCCCCTAATTTGTTCAGACAAATATAATTATTACTTCCAAGTTATTGGTTTCTAACCTCAATACCTTATTTATAAAATCATTTTTGCTGAAAAAGTTTCTTGTTTAAATATACAGCTGAAACGAGAAACCTATTTTCTGTGTAAATACATTGTTTTTAATTCTCCTGAACAGAACGTACAGTAACAGCATTTTTGATGCTGTCCCGTCCTGTCTGTGCTCAGTATTACTCTTTGAATGGTAAATATTGCTTTTATTTTAGACTCCCCATTCAGTCCTCTTTGAAAATAATTTTCAACAGTTAATTAAAAAGGAGTGATGATGTTCATGATAATAATCCAAATCATAACAACCAAATTGTATAATCCAAGGATTTATTGTATAATCTAAAGATTTAAGCATTTGAAATGATTGTGAATTAATGTTGTCTTTTGTATTTAATTTTGACTTTTTACACATGAATTTTCAAATGCAAAATGTATTAACATTTCTGCTTACTGTACTAAAGGTTCTAATTTAAAGCAAACCAAGGAATTATATTAGATAAATTAAGTGGATAGGTAATATGAGTGAGTTCATTATATTTAAATTACCACAAATGAAAAAAATGAAACACATTCAGTTAAAATAAATGTAACGATTATAGGTTGATTTTTCTTTTAGATTGGGAATGATATTTTAAGACAAATTTTTTGATATATACATATGGAAAATCTTTGTACTGTGATGTCAAGTCAAGTTTGTTTAAAACATATAAACACACACATCAAATTTCCATGGAAACAAATGAGATTAATTTAAATAATAGAGACGGGTAATATTAGCATGCCCTTTATATATTTATATTACCAATAACAATACAATGAAATTAATTCTTGTATAAAAGCAGTGTGTTGCCAAACCGAAATATGAATTCTTTAGTAGAATAGAGATGCCATTTTATTTCATATAATTTCCTCTTTTGTAGATGTGGAAAATCTTTTCACGGTTATGTACTTTTCTTTAATGCTATATTTAAAAAACAAAACATATATGCGCTCATACACACACACACACACACAGAAAACCTGAAACAGATGGAAAGCACAGATTAAAACATAATGTCCTATAGTTTAAGAATTTCCTTCACAAATTTAATAAGGACACATTGCTTTTCTTATATACTGGTGGTTCTTCCTTAACTTTTTGCCTTACAGTTGGTGGGACAAGTCAAAGCCTCATCACCCCAGTTCTTCTTCTTTTTTTTTTTTGGGTGAGTCTGACTACTATATTGACTGGCTCTACTCTAAAGCAAATCATACTTCTGTTGCAATGGATATTTTTCAGATATTTTCCAAAGCATGTTTGGTCCCATATTAACTTAGTCCTCTTTAGAAAATATACATTCAGAATGACGTTCCAACATGGGAAATTAGTTGTTGCCAAATGGAGAAAGAAAAGAAAACAGGTAACCCTCCTTTAAAAAGGTTACTTTGGGAAGTCTAACTTGAGTGGAAAGCACAATGCAGTAGTATATCTGATTTTTTTGGTGATACAATCTACCAAAATGTCTTCTTCATATTACATGTGTAAAAGGGCTGCCCAAACACAGCACCAAATGGACCATTGCAGCTAAGGTTACTGTCCCAAACAGGCACTGTATATTCTGCTTTAGTCTAGTTTTTAGAGTAGCTTATCTTTGCATGCTCCACTGTAACAAAGACATTTAAAGAGTTGACATCGCTTAACGGTCATCCTACTGTACATGCAACAACAGTAATTCAAAATAGACAAATGGAAGGAACCTGAGCAAAAATGATCCACTGGTGCTAGCATTTGAACACTATTGCCCTAATTAGTTGAAAGCCCATGTGTAACTAAGGCCACTACTAAATGGACACCTTGCAAATAGTAAATACTAGTAAGTCATATTCAGAACACACTCATGTTTGAATGACAAAACACAACAGTGTTCAGTTGTGTTTAACCTTTTTGCCTTGCCACTGCTGAATCCATGTAAACATAATAAATATGTTAGGCTTGTTTTTTTCTTCTGGTTGCTTCAGTGGTACATATAACCATGAAGAGTATGTGTGCCACTTCTCGGTTCATAACGAAGAAGAGCTCTGACTATAATCTCTCAGCACCAGTTTATCGTATTTGGGGGAGGAAGGGATGCAGAGAGCTGATTCGGAAACAGGAGAAGTTGGAGATGTGCTCCCCGAGTCTACAGAGTCTCTGAAAGGGGAAGGCGGAGTGAGAGCCACCAGCTCTTCAAAGTCAGTCTTGACTGCAGAAGACTCAGAGGTGCCATCTTTGATGCTAGTGGAGGACGTCTTGCTGGCAGGCTGAGAGCGCCCATTGACTTCAATGGCAGGAAGGGGTTGGACCTCAGCAAATGTAGTCATGGTGGTGGGAAGCTGGATCTCCCTAGGAATTAAATAGGATGGACATATGCTGGTGGATCTCGTTGTCCCTGGAGGAGAGGAAGAAAGCATCATGGTGTTCAGCTCTGTGATATTAGCAGTGAAACGATTCACCACACTGCTGATCTGCTCCATCAGTGAACCCTGGGAAGAATTACTCCTTTGAGGGTGCTCTGAAAGGTAGGCGGCTGCCTCTTCCTCTTTTCTACTGACTGATGAAGCTCTCTGACTTACTGTGCTGATTGGAGAAGGAGTTTGTGGGCGATATTGAGCAGGATAATGTTCTTCAGCTTCGGACACCTCATATAGCATTTTGGCACTGGTTTCAGGCATGTTATCACTGCTGTAACGATTCTCTGTAGTTTTCGAAAAGGGTTTAATGACAGCTGTTTGGTTGGCATTTTCTCTTTTTTTGATGTGGACGGAAAGCCGCTTCCACAGATGCTGCCCCCTGGTGCTTCGCTCATTCTGAGCCCAGGTGACTGACTTGCCATTTGAGCTGCATAATATGATAAAAGAAAAAAAAAGGAGTGTTAGATTTGTCCCCTGTTTATTTTATAACAACCTTTTATTTTTTACCGTAAACAAAAAAATAGTAGGCTTTCTTTCAGGAAACAGTTAAATTAGGGTAGTAGTTTCTTGAAAACAGGCAGTAGGCTGTTAAAGATTGAATGCAAGTCCAACTCACATTCTTCTTAAATTCACATAGATAATGCATCAGAATAATAAGGTAATGTAAAATAGTTTTATTGATATTCATTCAACCAGAGAATCCCATGCTGTCTTGATTTGTATACTGCAGTGTTGCAGGAAGTCATTAGACTTGAACTTATCTGACAATCTATTATTGTGATTTTGACATTTACTGTAATTCTTCACTCTGGTCACATTTATATAAATTGAGTGCTGTTGACCATAGTGTTATATTTTTAGTACATCCAACTACTCTAATATGGTCAATTTCTCCTATTGAATGTTTCATTCAATTAAAAATCTTTCACTTGACTCTCAGTCTGCATTTTCATTAATCACTAATCCTTTGAGTTAAAGATACTCACTGTTGTCATAACTTTAACATTACAGAAGTTAATCCTGTAACTTATATTCTTCACTTTATTACCTTTAAATCTGGTGCCGTCTAAGATTCACAGTTCTTCATTTTTCATCATATCCAGTTCCAAAACCCAAACTAATCAAGTGCAAGTTAGGAAGTTATCAAAAAGCTAACCAGCTATTGGGGCACAATTAGCATCTATGAAATCATATGCGAGAGTAAAACACTTTGATAGAAACAGAACATAAAAAAAGGCTGTGGGCTAACCAGTGTTTATCTACTTTGGTCCATTACATATATTTTAACAATTGGCTTCCAACAGGAGAACGATGTTCAGTGGTGGAACAATAAGTGTACAGAAGGCCATGTACTAGAATTTGCTTTTAATAAGAAAATAGCTTTAACAATATGTGCAGCTTCTATAGCCTTCCAGGAGCAGAATTTGCTTAATTCTAATGTAAATGGTGTGATGGAACCTGTGTGGTATATAACCAGCCGTTCATCCCGGCCAATACCCCCATGCCGCCAGATGGAGTCCTCCCGGCAACATGGAGGTGTCCTGAAGTCCTGCAGGGCATCATGGACCTTGGAGTTTGTCTTCACAGCCCTGCTGGATACTGTGGGGGTCGCCAGGGGACGCTGCAGGGAGGCCCAGAGACTTATACTTTCCATATGGCCTGGAAGTATTTCACAGTCACGGGAACGGAAAAGATGATATACTTCCGGGCTGAATAAAAAGAGGAGTTTTCACCTGACCCGGAAGTGCTGGGTAATCACATGGACTGGGGGATCAGAAGCACTTCCGAGTCAAGGACTTTAAAAGGACTATGGGAAGCCCCAGCGAGTTGAGCTGAGTTGGGAGGAAGGGTGACAACGCATCTGGGAGTTGGAGGATTGTGATTATTGTAATTTGTGATTATTTATGAGTATTGTGGAGTAGAGGGTGCTTTGTGCACTTTATTATTATAATAAAGTCGACATTTGGACTTTTATCGGGTGTCTGGGTTCAAGGGGATGACAGGGCCCCTATCTGTCACACCTGACACAGTGGCAAATGTTTCGGGGTATTACCTTCCAAGTTTTGGGTTGAGACTTTGATTCCCAGTCCTGTCTCTGTCTGTGTAGAGTTTGCTTGCTCTATATTTTTTACATACTCCATTTTCCAAAGATATACATATTGGGTGAACTGAAAACTCAGAATTGCCCTTCCATAAGAGAATGCACTAAGTGATTGATTGATTGACTTGCTTTCCATCAATGATTCATTTCTACCTTGAATTAAATTTTGCTATGTTAGGCTCTTGTTTTGGGAAACACTTTCAGGAGGCTAATTGCCTGATGTAATAGAGAAGCAAGTGACTAACTTCTTTTTCTTCTGATGAATGAAAATTAAAGGTTTTAATATTGGGCAGCAAGTAGAGATGTAAACTTGCTGCAAAAAATGACTGACTATTGTTTAAATTATTTATTTATGTTTCATTGTTAAGGGCATTTATGTAGAATGCACTTTATTTGCATCAATTTTATTTATTTATGTTTTATTGTTAAGTGCATTTATGTAGAATGCACTTATTCTAAGTTGCATCCACGAAACTAGATACCATACTTTAGGCTTCCCAAAGTCATAGATAAAATAGACTGCATTCATGCACAGATAATGGCACCATCAAGCTCATTACAAGCTGACTATGTGAAATTCAAAATATCCCATAGTATCAGGTACGTCTTTTTACGTATATGGCTAGTCGTATGAAGGCAAACTCCTTTAAGTGGAGTGACACTGGGGCATCGTACTACTGGCATAAATGTGCAATATCTGTTTGTATATAAATTTAGATTTTAATAATTCTTAAGCATGTTCTGGTACATAATTTTTCATTTTCTGCCAAATGTGCTTCACAAAAATACTGCATATTTAATCATTTAAATTATGATTTACAAACTAGTAAGTTATGGTCACAGTCAAACTGAACAATTCAATTTCCCCTTGGGGATTATCTATCTATCTATCTATCTATCTATCTATCTATCTATCTATCTATCTATCTATCTATCTATCTATCTATCTATCTATCTATCTATCTATCCAAAGGGAACTTTTTAAAGTTGATTAAAGCCACTAATATTTCATCATGTAATGTACAAATTCAGAACTGCAATGTACTTGGGCATTTATTCAGTCTGCTATGGATGGCCATACAGCCTCTCGATACATTGCCTTTGTGCTAATATAGATCAAGTATTACCTCTTGATCAACTGCTGAAAAGACCACCACTGTCTTGGTTACATGTTCTTCTATTTTAAGAGAAAATTAAATAAAGCTTGAAAATTTTTTCAAACTATATCATAACAGATCATTCATCCCATCAGCTCACACTTAAAGTCACATGTACTAACTCTTCAGATGCTGGACTCTCCTATGTGCTTTTTGAACTATAATAAATGTTATTGACAATTGGCGCTTAGGGTTGCTTAAATATCACAAATGCACACAAAATCATGAACTTTCTAAACGTGTCTTAAGTTACCATGAATTACTTTCCATTTGTGGAACCAGTTTAACCTCAACAGGAAAACAAACCTTATTGAAGAGACTCAGGTAAGTCTCAATTTCATTTGCATGCCATGAGGAATACCTGCACAGCTTGAATGTTGCCCAAATCATTATGTGAGTTCTTTGTACTGTATATCTGTGGAATATGTCTGCATGCTACTGTTCTCACTCACATCCTAAAGGTAAATTGTAAATTCTCCTAACATAAGTGAAATTGGGTGAGCAGGTGGTTGTGCCAAAGTTTATGCCTTTTGCTCAGTTATGTCGAAATATGCTTCCAACAACACTGTAATCAAAATGTGAATTCAGAAAAAGAATGAATGTATACTTTTCAAAAGCAATATATCATAAACTGCTAGTACTGCAAAAACTAAATAGACATAAATAGCCATGTTGTCATGTTTCTGCCCTCGATTATTTTTAGTAGAACTAATTTTTTATATTGCAGGTGAATGGAACATTCAACAAGTCAAATTTCAGTGCATTCTTTTCTTTAAGTAAACCTAATGTACGCAGTGGACCTTCTATTATTTAGTATAGAAAATTATTTTACAAGTAAGCTGTTATCGAAAGGAGTTGCCAGGGTGGCACAGGATAAGATAAGGCCAAGCAGGTGTTAGAGAAAGTGAAGCACTGGATATCTGCTTGGAATAAATGAGCCATATTGCATTATTTAGAAGGCAAGAAGAAAAAGAGCTGTCCTGCTACTCAGATACATCGGGGCCAATAGATGGCGCTCTAGTTTACGTGAACTGTAGCCACAATGAACCATTCTTGACCATGGAAAGTTAGAATTAAAACCTGGGTGGGGTTTAAAAGCTAGTTAATAAGTGTTATACTCTTGGTCTAAAGATAGTTGGACGGGTGCTTTTGTGTGGTAGCAAAAAATAAAATAAAATAGAGTAGGAAGTAAGAACCCACTACACCAGACAGACATGACTCTAACCCAAGGTGCTAAACTGATAGGGGAAAAAACGTTTCATGCTCTGTTTGTTTGATGCTATTTGTTCTACCTTTTAAAATGTATCCCTGTATTCTTATTTCACACAAATAAGCAACATTTTTACATTACACAAGCATTTTGGTCAATGTTCTGGGGTGAGAAGCCATGATGGTAATTTACAATAACAATATTTAACAATATTAATTGTTTAAAATCTTCAGAGCTAATGCATACAGTAATTCATAGCATTAAAACTATAGCTGAATGGCAGAAAGTTTGCTTATTTTTAACACAATGATTTTACAACAGTAAATCAATATTTGGCAGCATTACTGTGCACAGAATGTGAAACATTAATTATGACGGTTTTACATTTTGAAAGTCAGGAAGAGTAATGTTTCATAAAAAAATATTTTCTTTTGCTATAAATATATTTTTCAAAGGTTGGTTAAATCTCAATACTAATGTCAAACTATGTGATTAAATGTCTATTGTAAAAGACATTATTTAAGAAGAGCAGTGCTGCAGATGTATCTTTTGGGCAAGTACCTTCATTTTTCTCTTTGTTGATTCATTTCCCACTGATGAATTTAAGTTTTCCAATATTTAAAATAAAAAGAACTTTCAATTTCATTTTGTTCAGGAGACTGGGAAAGGGGCACCAAACAATCTTCAGCTGATAAAGAAATATTTTTTATTCAAATTCATATTCTATTTTTTATTCAAATTCAGATGCTATAATTGAGAATGAAAGTGAAAGAAACAAGGTTATCCAAAACTTAGAAAATTAGTATTTCTCTTTGGCAAGTTACCAAATAAGAGAGATTTTGCAAACTATACTCAGTATTCTGGTTTTGTAGCAAGAAGTACTGGGCTCTTTATAATGCAGAGATCTGCACTCAAATAGTGACTATAAATGATGGACATTGACAGTAAAAGTGTCAGGTGGGCTTCTCAAAGGAAATCTCTAAACACGTATGTCTACAATAATTAATTAGAATGAAATTATAATTATAAAATGGAATACTGATACAAATAGTTGGACATTTTCCTGAAATGCAGGGAGCAAAGCAGTGGAGTAACCTGGAAAACTGATAAAACAGAGCTGAAAGTAAAATTAAAGCAAACTATGATTTGTGACAAAGCTCAACATCTGTGATCTTCTGTACTTAGCTTATGAAAGGAACACAATATAATAACCCAGGATGTGTGTTGCATATGGTTCAACAAAATCTACTGCAAAGGTTCTTACAAAGTGAAAGCACTGCAGTCTGAACAGCACTTTTAGAGTTACTCAGATGTCCCAGAGGAGACTGGTGCTACTGGATGAGCTGTGGCTTTCTGCAGCTCCTTATTAGAATAAATGAGTTTTGAATATGAATGAACGGGGTTTGATTTTGAGTTTACCTTGCTGAAATTAATTTGACATCAGAGAATGAAACAAGTTCCTGTTGTAGTGTGTGAATAAATCTTGAAAATATGGCAAATGATAAAACAGGAATTGTTTAACAAAGAAGCACATTTCATGGATTACATCCCTGATTGGGATTTAGTATAAAATGATAATGCCTTAAGACTGGCGTGGGTTCCTGTAATAAAAGGAAGGTGTTCTGCCGAAGGTCCAAGGTTAAAAAAATTTGTAATTCAAGGAAATGTTCATTCTGCTTTGTTTCTGGTGCTGATTTTAACCACAGATAAGACAAAGTGGGACTGAATAAAGTACAGTAGTTCATATCATCTATTGAAATCAGCTGAAAGATGAATTTGCACACAGTTCATTACTGAACTATGGAAAGCATTTTCTGCATTGAATAGAATGAATTGCAATGTTGTGGCAATGAACATTATGCAAGCATTACTGTAATTACTTACACATGCAAAACCACAAAGTCATACATATAGTAGGGCGGCAGCAGCAGCAGCAGTAGCACCAGCATTATTTACTAACCAAAGGTATCTGAGTCGCAATGGTAGCCAAAAAATACAGAAATCCAGCTTGGAAAAGCTTCATAAATCTACAGCTAAACAACACCAGCTGATGAGATCTTCTTAACAATATCCAGTTTCTTTGTATCACACACAATATGACAGCAAAACACCGAAAAGTTCACAACACCAGGAGGAACAGCAGGATTCAAAAGAGGGCAGCTTTTGGCAATGACAATGGGCTATGGGTGAGTCCTTAAACAAGAAGAAGCACAGACGAATAAAACTATTCACAAGGCCTCTGCCATTTAAGCCAAGAGGATGTTCACAAAAAGGATTTGTGCACAAAATAAGGGCTTTGGGGGAGAGGAGAGGGTGTACAGTCAGACAAAGCAAAACCATCTAGCTTCAACAAAACTGTACTCTTACCTAGTGTTGGGATTTTCTTCCTCTCTGGTGAGATGAATTACAGTATGTAGAGAATTTGCTGCTTCGCTTTGGATACAAAACATAATAATAATGATATAATGGAGATTTGGAAAAAAAATGTGGTCTAGGACAAAAAAAAACAACTTATGAATAAGATTTGAAGTTTGGTTGAATAGGTGAACTAAATGAGAAAAAAACAATACCACAATTCATATAAAAATTGTGATTTTTGGAAAAAAAAATTCCCTTCTAGAAATGTTGAAACCATTAAAGGCAGCATGAAGATTCTTTCAAAAAAGAAACTTGGCATAGTTCAGGAGGTAACTGTCATTTGTTTTCAGTGCAGAGGTATAGTAGTGACATCACTGCAACACCTTACAACTATTATAAAATATGTTATCCAATATAAACATATACATTAAACATCAAGAGTATGCACAATAAAGTAGAAGACGGTAAAACACACAGAATCTGTCATTAAAATGTGCTGTACACACTGTAGGATAGATCCTGGACTGAAGAATTTTAGTGTAATTATGAAATACAATATACTCATTAATTACATACCATAATAAATTAGTAAAATTATTTAATGTTCTTGTACACAAAGAGGACTCAACTCTTTGTATAACTACTAATCATGGTGCTAATCTTGCAGAACTCATATCATACTCAGCACTGCAATAAGTTTAATTAAATTTATTTAATGTTCGGAGTAGACATTTTCTCTTGCTATACTATAGAATTCTTCCTTGATAAGTGACAATATGTGTATAAACAACTAATCGGTAAGTTGATGACGTTTTTTCGTATTTATCTTTATTTATCTAAGTAAACTCACTTGAAACTAAGTTGATAATTTTTTATGTTAAAACAGTGAAAAATAAGATACATCTGTCCATTAAGAAATACAAATTTACTTGATAAGTCTTCTTGGATTCTTTGCCTACATTCAGGGATGAGACCCATGGGAACAATAATCTTTTACAACTTAATGCTTATCATTGAAGAATGGAACATGTAGGACATGCTTTTCCAAGTATAGTGTTTCAATTATAGTACAGTGGAACCTCGGTTCACGACCATAATTCGTTCCAGAACTTTGGTCGTAAACCAAGTTGGTCGTGAACCGAAGCAGTTCCCCCCATAGGATTGTATGTAAATACAATTAATCCGTTCCAGACCGTACAAACTGTATGTAAATATGTAAAAATATGTAAAGATTAAGCACAAATATAGTTAATTACACCATAGAATGCACAGTGTAATAGTAAACTAATGTAAAAACATTGAATAACACTGACACAAAACACCCAGGCTCCCTGCTCAGCTACACGAGCTGGCTCGCTCGCGCTCTCTCTCTGTAGCACACACACCAACAAAGCCCCTCCCTCCCTCCCTCAGCTACAGGAGCAGCCTGGCTCACGCTCTCTCTCTCTCTGTAGCACGAGCACACGCACACACACACACACACACACACAACCCACCCCATCCCTTCCCTTCCCTGTCAGCTGCGTGCTCTCTCTCACTCTCTCTCTCTCTCTCTCTGCGCTTGCTCGCTCGTGCTCTCTAATCTCTCTGTAGCAGGTGCTCGCGCAGCATTTTTATTAAAATGAGTTTTAAGCACAGCAGAAAAAAAAGGAACATCGACCAAATACGAAGTGCATTTAAAAACCAACTCACAAGCAACCAAAAAAGTAAGATTGCAGGAGATCACGCTATTAAACTTAAAGCCTGATCGCTGTAAACACTTTTTATAAAATGAGTTTTAAGCACAGCGGAAAAAAAGGTACATTTGAAAAAAGAGAACAGTAACATTGCACCTAATTGCGCTATGAAAAACTCCATCTGCAAACACTTTCATGAGTTTTACGCACAAGGAAAAAAGCGAACATTTGCAACAAATCGCATTATGAACTGAAAAATTAACTTTTGAAAAATCCGTAATACAAAAACCACCAAGAAAACTAACCTTGCATGAGTCGAGTTCTAGCATTAAGTGTTTTTCTTCAGGTGTTTTCTCTCTTGTGATTTCTTGGGTTTCTGGTGCTTTTAGCTGTTTAGCTGGTGGGAGTGAAAGCCTCATGCAGCCATTCCAAAAACAAAGTTCTTGTGACCCAACCCTTCATGTTTGCTGGCACTCTGGCTTTGTTTACATTGTGCTGCTTGAAAGCAGAAGGGTTCTCAGATTGGTAAATGAGTAAACTGGTAAACAGTTTTTCCACCTCTTGTAATTTCTTTCTTTACTTCGATTTCAATTTTCTTCAAAACTTTCTTCTCACTACTCTTCACTTGCTTAGAAGCCAATGGAAGGAGAACAATGAACAGAGCTCTTGCAGTGGCTTGCTCGCTTTCTCTCTCTCTCTTTCTTTCTCTCTCAGGCTGCCTATGGTGGGGGGATAGTGCGCTAGCACATACAGCCTGCAGATAGGCAGGCAAACACGTGCAGCAATCTCCTCCTCCCCCTCCCCAGCAGGCACGTGCTCGCTCGCTCGCTCTTGCTCTCTCTCTCAGCTCAGCTCAGGCAGGCAAGGGAAACTGGCTTGTACGTATACCGAGTTTGTGGTTGTGAACCGTGGCAAAAGTTTGGCGAGCTTTTTGGTTGTGAACCGAGGTGTACGTGAACCGGGACGTTCGTGAACCGAGGTTCCACTGCATATAGTATAGTGATCTTCAGCTCTCTCTGAATTGGTTCGCAGCTGAGTGTGAAGCGGCTGGGATGGGAATCAGCACCTCCAAATCCAAAAACATGGTCCTCAGACGGAAAAGGGTGGAGTGCCCTCTCTGGGTTGGAGGCGAGATCCTGCCCCAAGTGGAGGAATTCAAGTATCTCTGGGTCTTGTTCACGATTAAGGGAAGAATGGACATGAGATTGACAGGCGGATCGGTGCGGCATCCACAGTGATGTGGGCTCTGCATCGATGTGTCGTGGTGAAAAAGGAGCTGAGCCATAAGGCAAAGCTCTCAATTTACCAATCGATCTACGTTCCTACCCTCACCTATTGTCATGAGCTATGGGTAGTGACCAAAAGAACGAGATCGCGAATGCAAGCGGCTGAAATGAGTTTCCTCCGCAGGGTGTCTGGGCTTTCCCTTAAAGATATGGTGAGAAGCTCAGTCATCCGGGAGGGGCTCAGAGTAGAGCCGCTGCTCCTCCGCATCGAGAGGAGTCAGATGAGGTAGCTCGGGCATCTGATCAGGATGCCTCCTGGACGCCTCCCTGGTGAGGTGTTCCGGGCAAGTCCAACTGGGAGGAGGCCCCGGGGAAGACCCAGGACACACTGGAGGGACTATGGGATTCTCCCGGTAGAGCTAGAGGAAGTGGCCAGGGAGAGTGAAGTCTGGGCCTCTCTGCTCAAGCTGCTGCCCCCGCAACCCGACCTCGAATAAGCAGAAGAAGATGGATGAATGGATGGATGTGTTTCAATTGGACAGTCTGTTTGAAAAATAGCAGATGCCTTTGGCCTTGCCTGGAACATCATCTGACAGCAGAATAGAAGATTGTACTATTGGTCAAAATAGACCCTGAGATATATGGACACCGTCTCAGAACAAGGAAGCATACAGTCAAAACAGCATGTGACAACAAGCTGCTTGGAAAATGGAAAAGCTGCTCAGAGCTTGGATTGTAGATCTTCAGTAAAATGGCCTGCTTTAACAACTTTACATCAGAACCACCGAAAATATGCTGGGTTTTTTTTGTATTTAGTTCTATTGATAAAAACATTATTGCACTGTAATATGTAAGAATTCTTATATAATACCAAAAACGGATGAAAGGTGAACCACGCCTTAATAATCAACATATCTAGATTATTTTAGTAACTTTGTTTAAGCTACTGTAATGAAATGACTTTAGTACTGAGAGTGGATTGCAGGCATGAAAACTGTTTTTAATGGACAGTTTTTCCAACCAAGTTACTTTAGTCTTAGCAAAACTCTAAATCTACACAACAGACACTACAATGTGTATCCATACATTTACCAAGCCATTCATTTAAGCTTACAGAGAGAAGGAATATACAGTATATACAGTATTCCATTTACTTGTGATGTCCATACCAACAGGGAATTTTTCAGCAGATGTTGTCATTTTTTCATTTGTAGGACAGTGTAGAAACCCTAAGAAACAAATGATCTGATCTTATAAATCTTACAGGCCCTCCACTACCAAATACTGTATATATCCCCATTTAAGACCAAAACAAATAAAGAAAACAACAAAGGCAAAAACTTAATTTATTTAGATCCGTACCAGGCTCAATAAATATCAATGAATAGATCAAAATAGATTTTGGTTTACCAATTGGTTTGTGATTTTATAGGGTCACTTTTTCTTGATCTGTTTGTATCCTGCTAGGTAGCTTACTATACTGTACATTGAAGATTTTTTTTTCACACATTAGGAACCTTTTTAAAACCCCAAGAACCAGTTTCATATGTAAATAACCTTTCCCAGAATTAAATTATTCTTTATCGATCTGTTCTTGACTCTATTTTTCTTTTTGTAAAAACTTGATTGCTTTGTATGGAGTGCAATAAAATTAATAATAAAAAAAAAATTATTCTTTATCAAGCAATGATTCTGTGAGGAAACACACAACAGAGTACAGTCCCATTTTAAGAACCAATATTTACAGGAGCGCATAACAGACTTATTTGACTCTTCAGAGGAGTTGCTTTTTGTCGCCAAAAATGTTATCTATACTATGATACAGCAGTGCTAACCACTGTGCCACAATGCCCCAAACAACAAATGAAGCAGATGAAATGAATACTACAAATAAAATTCAATAAATGGCCACAAATTAACAATATGTAAATAAAATATAGATCATTGTTGTAACAGAATTCTAATTATTCAGTTCTAATGGCTGTGCCCCAAAGCAGCAGCATTGCGGGACTAGCTTGTCCTATTGTTTACAGTTGCGGTTCCAGGAGCAGCTGAAATAACTTGTTTTGTTTCCAGTGTATCAGTGCAGATGCTTCACACCTTTATCTTCCATTAAAAAGAAAAAATACATTGTACATAGTAATAAATCTTTTGTTATTATTTTTATTTCACAGGGTCTTGTGTTTTCTGACTCATGGAGGAGTAGGGATTTTTTAAAGCTGGCTTTGATTTAAAACCTGCCACAATGGCTAATTATACATACATAATTAGCAACGTGGTGCTGTGTGCATGGATCAGTGTTATATAACTGATGGAAATTCTCAATATTGTCATTATGGTCAACTAACGTACCTTTTAACTGAAAATACTGTTGTTGTTTTTTTTTTTTTTATCCTTGCAGGGATTGGGTCATTCATGAAAGTTCAGCACATGGTTGCTGCGCCTCTGTGATGGCATGCTGGCCTTACAAAGCAACATGTTCATCTAAGCCAGCCGCCTGGTTTACTTCCAGGAAAATATTCGGCAAACACAGCATATTTGCTAGGTAAAATACTTTGCTGAATTGCACTGATCAACACTGTTTTTCAGTTAACTCAGTTGGAAGCAGCTTTATATATGCTGTACTATTTTGTAATATTCAAGTTGCTACCTTGATCACTAATAAAACGCCCATAAACACAAGGCAAACCCAACTATGGCGGTAGTCAATCATACAACACACATATGCACACACTACTGTTAAGCCAGTTTATACTTAACAATAAAACTAACCTGCACACTGTCCATCTTAGAAGGAAACCCATGCAGATATGGGGAGAATGATCAAGCACAACATAAACAGTGGGCAGGCCTGGAATTAAACCTAAGCCCTTGGAACTATAAGGCAGCAGCAATGACCCCTGAACTACCATGACATCTAAAATGTAATGCTTTATACAAAAAACTGCTGGCATAACTCTCATCTAGATGATAAGAAGCATTAAAAGATCTTGGCAGATCAATTAAAAATTGCTTCTAATTCAAGACACATAACATAAATCTAAGATGAATATTTTCAGTTGACCAAAAGCTTAAGCCCTCCAGCCATTCATTTTGTTTTCTATTTTCTTTGGTGGATGATTGCAATATACCAGATTTAAAATCATCTGGGACAGATTAAAATTTGCTTTAAAGGTGACAGTATTGGCAGAATCTTAACTTTGAATGTTTATTGCAAACTAAAACAAAAATCATTAGTTGTATGAAGCAGAGGAGGTGTACTACGCAGACACAATTCTTTTTTTGTGTTCCTCTTTGTTTTGGCTCTACCATACAATTGCACCTTTTTAAATGAATGCAGTTTTAAAGTTAATGTTTTCATAACAGCTACCAACCTTCACTATAAACCCAAATTATTAAAACTGCACTATTTTTCATAATATAAAGGAATATATATATATATATATATATATATATATATATATATATATATATATATATATATATATATATATATATATATATATATACATACATACATACATACATGTTTACTGTATATTTACACATACTTCACTTTCCTCTCCATCTGTTAGCCTTGATGAGAGTCATGGTAACAACCTGCTGACTTCATGACACATCATGTCACCCAATCCTTAGCAACAGTTTCCAGGTACTTATATGTAATTCACAGAAGTCTCCAGGCTCTATAAGAAATATAATTCCTCCAGCAAATCTTGGATATGTTTCCAATAGGTTAAGCCCAGTTAGCATCCCCACTACCTGACCAAACCAACTAAAATAGCTGCTCTAAATCCAGAGAAGCTGCAATTATACATTTCTACATTCTTGTATCTTGGACAGTGAGCCCATTTAAAATGAGCTAGAACCTCATAAACTAATAAACTTATCTTTTCATTTTTACAAAATCTTGTGGTTATGGATGACATAAGAGATGTAGATGGACTGGACACCTAAAAGCTTCATCCAAGAAATTGCTTTCACTATCACTATCTGTAGAGTGTGAATTCACTTATTTTTTGGAATTTTTCAACGTGGTCATGCCACAAATTAAGAATATCTACAGTGTAAGTCACAAATTCCCCAGAGTTGCTAATAACAATATTAACATCCCACGTACATCTCCTGAGTTGTTCTCCATGGCCTCAAAACATCTCAGGCATACTCACGATTTTCTTGGCCTTCAGGTTCTTTTTCAGTCAGATCCAGAAACGTTTTTACTAACACAGTACAGAAGGACTCTTTCATTAGCTGAAAAGCTTCCCTTTTTATTTGTGTCTAGGAATAAACTGCAGGTATACGTCCATGGTGGAGAAACTTGACAGAGTCAATGATCCTTTGAACTTTGCTCAAGAAAGACATGTTGTCTTGATAGGACTAGTTGTGGCAAGTTGGTCTAATGAGAGGTGTCAGAATGTGAATGTGAATCCACAATTAAGGCTTTATCATTTTTAAAAATCAAGTCATACCTTATGCAGTAAGGGCATAAAAGGATCTGCTCAAGGAGCCATCCTGGGTAAACTTGTCACCACGGCCTAGTCATTCTGACCCACTAATGATCCCCTCTCCAATTAGCTAATCATCTCTCACGACCTAACTGCTAATGTGTGATGAGCGTACTAGTGCAACATAGCTGTTGTCACATTATCCAGGTGGATGCTGCACATCAGTGGTGGTTGACGTGGCTCCCCCCTTATTGTGTAAAGTGCATTGAGCTGTGGGAATAGCACTATATAAATGAAATTTATTATTATTCTTACTATTATCAATACAAATAACAAGGGGTAAGTAACAGATAAAAAATAATCTTTTTTGGCTGGAATATTCCTTTACAGGGAAATGTTCAAGTTTTTGAAACAACCATAACATCCCAGCTTCCGTATGGGGCATGGTCAGCCATCTCCTCAGCTGTTCTTTACTTTCACAACCGCACTGCACAGTAGTGGTGAGGAAGTGAAAGGTTACTTAAATATTGGTAAGGTTTAAGTCATTTTACAGATTTTTTTTCATGGAAAGTCACATCTAAATACTTTGAAAAAAAATGCACTGCCAGGAAAATGTGTATTATTATTCTTAGGTTGGGTACTAAATGTCTGATTTTTTCCAGGAGAATCCTGTTTTATGCATTGTTTCCCATTTAAAAACTGGAAAATAACAACATTTTTTGTTTTTAACAGGCTGGTCATTTAATAAATGTATATTGGGCCGCAAGCATAGCACAGGCCTCCACCCCCACAATTATCTTTAATTTAATACACGCCTGAAATTTTGTTGATTCATATGTGATCAGTGGAATAAAAAGCTGTGCCCTGTTTTGGGACGATTAAAATCTGGTCTTAGCTACAGTACTCTTGGCACATCCCCTCAAGTACATTTTGTGTTTACGCATCTTTTCAAAGCATCAAAGCAGAACAGTTGAGTAAACTACAAAAATTGGCTTTTGTTTTACTCCTTCAGTAAATCATGGGTTTGCTCCAGTATGATCTCCATTTGTGTCCAAAGTCTAGTAAATTTATTAAAGGGGTCACAGAATATTAGACCAGAAGATACTGTATATACAATCAAGATCTCCATCAATAGCACACATTGAAAATCCCCTTAAGACAAACCTCCCTAAGACAAAAGCTCCATTCTAGTGTCTCATACTTTCAAAGTAGATAACTTGCATTATCATCTACAGCATAACTGGCATGACTTTCTATGGAAAGTTTCACATTCTTAATGAGACAAAGAGTTCGATGCATTGAAAAAAAAGCAGAAAGAAATGCTGTATCGACCCATGACATGAATGCTGCTTCATACTTGTCATATAGGAATTAAAAAGCTGATAGTGCATTCTTGGAAAAATATAATATTTGGATTTTCTTTTCTTTTCTGCTGACAAATGAGAAAGCACTTTCAACTCATGTTTATTCATGAAGCCCATCCAGAGACTATAATGCTCTCATTCCAGCTGTCACAAATGTGCAGATTTTATTCTTTGAACTGTCAATTTGCTGGCTTTCAGCAAAATTCCTACGAATCAGTGACACACTAAGTTTCGTTATGCTGAGGACATAATTTAAAATGACCATCTTCTATGGCGAAATCTAATAAAAAAGCCCTTCCTTAAGGCCATGGTTCAAACTGCAGTAAAAAACCCAAGAAACATTGAACATGACAGCTGTTCAAAGCTATTCACAATCAAGCCTCGGAGTTTATCCCAAAAAGAAAAAAAAAGAAGTTTCAATTCTTTACTTAATGCAAATAACAACCCCTACCCCTCAAAATAAAATGTGATATCTAAAAAGTAAAAGTTAGCTGAGCTGTTTTAATTATTTTCTTATAATTTGAAAACAGTGAGCTAAATGGAATAAATAAAGTTGACCAGTACGGTAAAGATACAGAGAAGAACAGTGAGAAACATTTTGAACAGCGAAATGCTTTCCAGACACAGAGAATTAGTGAGTGAGAATTCTATTACATAAAATGTGAAGACAAAAATAAAAATGTCTGAAGTGACTGTCAAAAAGAAAAAAAAATGATGTGCAGGAGGCAAGAACAGGCAAATTAGGAGACTTTCAAATAGGTTGGAATGTGCGAGTATTGTGTGAACTGAGAGTCAGGTTCAGCTGAGAATCTTAATAGACACTAAACTTATTAAGCATTTCCCTTTTGACAGGGTGTGATTGAACATTCATTTGCTGCCTACTCTGTTTTTTGCCATTTTACACACCCATTCTTTTATTTTGTATGCAAAAAATTCTACTTATTTTCATCAATATTTATGACATGAATAACCTTATTCTGAAATGCAATATTTCAAATACTTCTGAGTGTAGTCCCAACCACATTTTTTGTTTTTAAGTAATAAGATATGGGTGATGCTGTCTGCTCCTTGTTTTCTTGCAGAGACACGGCTCTTAGATTTGTTTTGAGAGTGCAGGGTCTATAGCAGGGGTGGGCAGATTCAGTCCTGGAGGGCCGCAGTGGCAGCAGGTTTTTGCTCAAACCCAATTGCTTCATTCTAGTTGTCTCATTTGTTAAGATTTTGAACTCTTATTGTTTATTTTGGTTTTAAATAGCTGTATTCTCGGTTTTTAAGTGCTCTTTATATTAGCAAAAATATGCAAGTGACAAAAAGGCAGCGGTTCTCCATTTAGCTTGTTACCATTTACAGCTGTGTGTATTTATTGTGCGCTATTTGGTTTAAATAAATACTGTACGTGGAAGGAAAGTGAAGAGAAAAAAGTGAAGGTTTGAGAATTCCTCCTCGATTTTAGACTTCAAATCATTTTTATGATATCCTTAGGAAGAAAAAAAAATCTAGGATATGAGAATGACCTGACATGGCAGAGTTAAACCACTAACAAGTCATGAAATTAAATAATTGACTAGGATTGCTTTTTAATTAAGCAACTGGGTTGGATCAAAAACCTGCAGCCACTGCGGCCCTCCAGGGCTGATTTTGCTCATCCCTGGTCTACAGCGTTTGTCGAGGATTGTGTGAGATTTCTGTGATTTATGACTCGTTTCTTTTCACATGCTTTCATGTTAGGCAGCAATTCTACATTGCCAGTCCACACTTTGCTGTGTGTTCCCTCTATATGTCTATGTATTGAGCTCTAGCTTCCTACAAGCCTGAATTGAACTGATTATCTTAAGTATGGTGATAAATGCTTAATACCACTTAAGGGGCATTGGTAACAAGGTCTCACTTATGCCTTGCTCAACTTGCTCCTGAATCAGGCGTCTCCTGCAGTACCTGAAAATAAATGGCTATTAATGTTCCTACTTATTGGTTTTGCTACAGTGGATACAAAAATGTCTTCCATATTGTATTTTTTCAGATTTTATATCTTCTTATATAACATGCTACCGTGGCCGTCTGTTTGTCTGTCCCAGATTTTAAATCACCTGTCGCTCGCAAACTGTTTGACCTATTGACCTGAAATTTGGTACACATATACTACGTGACCTCTACCGTCTACTTCCGAGGTGATGATTGACCTCCAAGGTCAAAGGTCTACCCAGGAAAGGTCAAGGTCAAAAATAAAATAATCTATAGCCTGAAAATTGGTACACATATACTATGCTGAAACTCTGCAGTACAGCTTTATATTAAAAGCGAAGAGTTTTGAAATTATTCCTCTTTTAATTTTAATTTTATTTTATTTAATTGTAGAATCAGCTCTAGGCAGAGGGCAGCAGGGCGGCCGTGTGGTGCATGTGTACAGGTGCCGTTTTCATCCCTGCCACCTTCGTCGTCACTTCCCCTTCCTCTTCATATCTTAAATCATTCTTGATGCAGATTGAAGACTTAAGGGCCAGCTTAAGTGAAAAATTAAGAAAAAAGTACTAAGTAATTGCAACACAAAAACTGACTTAATCAGTTTTAAAGCAAAAAGATGCAGACGAAAGAAGAGAAGAAGTGGGTTGCTAGGGTGGAGAAAAGAAGAGCTGCTCAGGAAGCAGCAAGAGCATCAACCTCTGAGCAAACGAATGCTAAATATACAGAGAAAGAGGAGGAAAACTATAAGTCAAATGTATTCACCGCACGTTATCGTGCAGTGCACCATTATTGGTGTAAAATACAACAACATTTATTTATATAGCACAATTGCATACAAATTATATAGCTCAACATGCTTTACAAGATGAAGAAAGAAAAAAGAAAAAAAGAAAATTAGGCAATGCTAATTAACAAAGAATAAAGTTCCGATGGCCAGGGAGGACAGAAAAAACAAACAAAAAAAAAAACTCCAGAGGGCTGGAGAAAAAAACAAAATCTGCATGGGTTCTGAGGGCACGAGACCACCCAGCACCCACTGGGCATTCTACCTAACATAAATGATCTAGATCAGTCCTCACGGTGCTCAGGCTTCACGTGTTAGAATTAGACGATGATGGTCATGTGGACCTCTGGCCTTCAATCCATAATATTGTCATTTTAATGTGATTTTTACCATTGATCAACACAAATCTAAAATCAGAATAAAAAAGCAAATGTTATATACAAAACATAACAGAATTTCATCTCAGTTTATTGACAAAACCAAATATACTCTTGTGTGACCAATAGTCATCAAATGTCACACACTTATGCAATGAACAATTGAATTGAATATAAGCTTGTCTATAGCCTTGTATAATAGTTTGTGAAGAATTGTGAACATAGAAGGCAAAATTCAAGGTGGTGGGTACTTAATTTAAAATGACATACATTATTTCATTTATACTCTTATATTTTAGAAAATTACATTCAGATCATATTTTTTATTTTATTTCTATTGATGTTATTTATGTTAATTGTATGTTTTATTTTCTTTTATTGTAAAGCACTTTGGCCACAGCATTCCTATGTTGTTTTAAATGTGCTATATAAATAAATTGACATTGACATATACTGTAAATCCTAACTGAATATATTAGGTCATATTGCAATGGGGTGGCACAGTGGTTAGCACAATTGCTTCACATTTCCAGTGTTCAATTTCCAGCCCAGATATTATCTGAGTTCGGTTTGTATATTCTCATTGTGTCTGCATGTTTGTTTTTTTCTGGGTAATCAATTTTCCTCCTATAACCAGATACAGTATGTTCAGGCTCTAAATAGGCTTGACGTGGGTGTATACATAAATATGCCTTGTGATGAAATTAAATCCTATCCAGCGATGTCCCCTGCTTCGCAGCAATGCTTCTAAGATAGGCTCTGGCACCTGCAGACCTGACAAAGTGTTTTGAATTTCATTCTTTATTTTTCTTAACTCCCACTGAGGTTTAAAATGGTAGAGAATTCATATATGCCAGTGGTTGTTTGCACTGACGGCTATTTAAATGGCTTAAAATATTTTTTTTTTACCATCTTTAAGTCATATTCATTACCCATGTATGCCACTATAAGTTGTTTTCGTGCCTTGGTTACCACCATCGGTTCTTAGGAATGACATCATTTACAGGAAGGGATAGAAGAATCAACCCTTCTGTTCTGTCACTGCCTAAGGATATCCTAATAGACTTTTTTTGCTTTTATTTCCTATTTGGTTTTCTGGCTAAAGACTACATTATTTTCAACTTTGATTTCTGTTTTTCATATTTGGGTAAGACAAAAATTCTTTAACTTTCCAGTTATGATCTTGATTAATTTATTGACTATATCTACACCCCATGCATGCCTCCTTGATGGGTCATTGGAGCACGCTTAGCAAAAGACTCATTGCCTCCAAGTGTAGAACCGAACGCCACAGGAAATCTTTTCTACCTGTGGCAATAAGACTGTATAATTCTTCCTCATTCTGTAGGTGATCCTTCCCATCATCACATGCACCACTTGCACTAATAATCTGTAATTTATTATATCTGTTATAGTTTTTTGTTATAGTTGTTTGTTGCTTTGCATAAAAGGAGTTATATAGTTATAATACAAACTATTAGTTATAGTTATAGTTATTTGATATTTTGTTGAGAGTTATGTTGTTATTCTGTTTATTTAGTTATTCTGTTTGCACTATTACTACTGATCTTCTTAACTCTTTATTACCTTATCTTTATTCTTTTTGTTGCACTGAGCATGTATATGACAAAAGAATTTCCCTCGGGATAAATAAAGTTCTTATCTATCTATCTACTATTCTGGTCCTTTATTCCTTGCTTTGGTGATGATTCATTATTCAGCACAACATAAAGATTACACAGGTGTAAAGATAAAAGGGAGTACAAGGATATTTTATACAGCCTAGCCATTGTCAATCTGACAGTTATTGTTCTGACAAATATATATGTTCGACATTTTAGCTAATTATTCACCTCTCTGATACCCAATCCAAAAAAAAGGCTCTCCAGTCAGACTGAGCGGAGTAAATTAAAGAGTGACTTTACCAAGTATTTGATCTAATCAGGAATTTATCCCAAGACAACTGTAATTAAATTATTAATTAAGAGATCAATTGAAAGAAGAACACATGAAAGATGGGAAATTAATTGATCACAGTAACCTAAATCAGGACACTCTGATAAAAAAGGTACTGAGTTAATATACTAATATTTATTTTGCTGACAATTAAATATCATGCGGTCCCAGTGCTCTTGGCAGGCTTACAGTAGTCCAGGTGTTTATCTTGTACACCGTAATCCCTTACATGGATAAAAGTGCTGCTTTTAAAATTCACTACATTTTAAAACTGCTTCTACATCCTTGGGGCCAACCCTGGCACTGTTCCTTAATTACTGCAATAATCTTTTTCTTGTTGTTACTGATTGCATTTTGTTTTCATTGTATACTTCTGGGTGCTTCTAATGAAATCCTTACAAAAGGAACACCTGATAAAATCAAGCATTGTTAGCATTTTAAGTTTTTGTGCCCAAAGAAAATCTGCAGTAGCCTTTACCTTTCAGAAAACCGAGTCAGTCAATGGACTGCTCACTATGTGAAAAAAGATGGATATTGAGATATGCTTCCATTTCATGACATGACATTTAAAGAGACAAAGATAAGAAGACAGAGGGATGTTGGGGCGGTCTTTATTATTGTAATTTCAATAAAGACAGAAAAGATGCAGAATATACTGGACTGTCAAAAGATAGGCCTGATTCTGTGCACAAATAAACTAAACGCATAGGTACATTAGCAAGCATGCATGCAACACAGTTCCTTTATACCAGCTGTTCTGTGGGAAAGGCAGAGCAGCAGAAGTGCAGAACAGTGGGCCACCCTGTAAAGTGTTACTGGCAGTACAAGCATTGCTTAGTGTACAGTTTGGGATTGGCTGACAGAATAAGAATGATGTGGCAAGAGTTAAGAGCAATGTTTTATTAGAAATTCCGTGATCTAAAGGGCTTTCTGAAAATAAGCAGGCAAGTGGTCAGGCACAAACTGCAGAACAGGAACAACAGAAGCGACCAAAAACATAAAACAGCCTGATTAAAAAAGTCAATATTTTAAGAAAACAAAAAATCTCAAAAGTTTTAGAATCTTTTGCACAAACAGGATGAATAATGCTCAAGTAAATTGTCTCTGCCAAACTCCCTTGTATTTGCCTGATCTATGCTGCATTGCCAAGACAGTATGGGGCTAAGGGCTAATTCTCTGACCACAGTAATGACTATGAGTTAACACCCCAACCACATCTTGACAAAAGTAAATGAACATGGTGGTGAGATCCAAATATTCATCTGATTGTTAAACACTCTTGTAATCTATACTTAAATATATAGTGTCTGGAATAAGCCCCAGTTAGCCCTGGTTGACCCCAGTAGCCCCATTGAAACAATTTTGAAATCATTTTGTAATTTTTCTTTTTATACTACAGGGTTAAAGCAAAAAGGAGCCATTTCCAAAATCAATGAACATATGGCAGGAATCAGCTGCTCAAAGGTTCACCCCACACCATCACAAAGTCTAAATGCACTGGAAACATTCCTATCCTAACCATCCTAGCATGTCTATTGTAACAGGATACATTAACGAAAGACATAATTGTGTGAGGGTGGTACAGTATTTAGTGTTGCTGCCTGACAGCTTTCAAGAGTTCTGGATTTAAATCATTTCCTCATCACTATATGTGTGTGGAGCTCGCATGTACTCCTTTTCTATGAGGATATGAACTTCTTTATTACACTTGAAAGCTAGGATGACTGGCATCAATAAACTGACTCAATATGATCAAGAGTAGGTATGTAATTGAGTATACTCTTTGAAAGGCAGCAGCTATGCCCAGAAGTTGGTCTCTGTTTTCTTGCCTGCTCACAGAATGAACAGGCTCTGAAAGTAACTGCGTAAATGTAATACCAGAGCAAAGAGGGTAGTAATACATCCTCACAGCGCTTTATCCCTTTTAGTTGACATTGTGTGGAATGAGCATGTTCTTCCGTTGTTGGAATTAGTTTTCTCCATGCATTCCTCTTTCCTCCCCAATCCAAAGACCTGCTATTAGCCAACTGAGAAATTTAAATTACCCTGGTATGTGCGCCGGTGAGCCGTGAGGGGTGGAAATCTTGTCCAGTGTTCATTTCTGCATTGTACCTAGTGCTGCGGGAATAGGTTTCAGTGTCCCTTAATTTTGAATTGATTAAACTAAGTTAATAAAAACACATGAGTATGGCAGGTTCTTCCATGTTCTATTTTGTAAAAACAATACAAACAGCATGGGCTACCAGAAATGCATCTGAAAAGCAAGTGCTTTTCTATACACAAAAACAGGCTTAGTTATTAGATTTTAAACTACTAGTTGTCAGCTCAGTCTCTGCCCCACTGTGTGACTATGCATCCAGACAGCCAATTGTGGTTTTGGGAATCAATGGCCTCTACTAAAAATATACTGAAGATGCAGCTGACTTTGAATTAATTCTACATCAACTATTCATCCATTATCAAACTACTGAATCTGATGCATACTAGATCCTACCCAGGAAGCACTAGACTCGATGCATAAACTAACCCTTGTCAGAAACGGCTGGGGAGGCGACCCGGAGGAGGGCTTGCACCTTCCCCAGACCATGTGGGGGCGACCGCCCTGGTTGCTTTGGGGACCACGGGTAGGGAGCATGGAAGCTCAACCCTGTAGGGGCCCGTGGTTACCGCCAGGGGGTGCCCCAACGCCTTGGAGACCCTGGACCTCAGCACTTCCGCCACACCCGGAAGTGCTGGGGGGAAGAGGAGCAGGGACATCCGGAGTGCTTCCAGGAATACAGCCGGCACTTCCGCCACACTGGGGTGTGTCAGCAGGAGATTGCTGGGAAGCACCTGGAGCACATCCGGGTGTGTATAAAAGGGGCCGCCTCCCTTCATTCAGGGCTGGAGTCGGGTGAGGAGAGGACGAAGCAGGAGAAGAGAGAGTGGAGGCGGCCCGAAGAGAGAGGCAGAGAGTGTGAGAGGCCTGGACTTTTGAGAAAGTCTTGGGGTTTGTGGTGCACTTTGAACTTTGTAAATACTGTAAAATAAACGTGTGGTGGTGAATTTGCCATGTCTTCCTGTCTGTGTCCAGGGCTCATTCCACACCCTGCACACACGCATTGCACATTCACACATACTGGAGCAATGAAGGGTCATCTCTAAAACAAAAATGTATGTTTTTGGCATATGTGAACCCTAGTAAAAAAAACTATCATGATATTTAGGGGAACATGCAACCTCTGTATTTTTACTAGTCTTTAAAATGCTTTAAAAACATATTTTGTCATTTAGTTATTATTAAGTTAAGTAGAATCAGCTTACTTTAAATAAAAGTAACCAGTCCTGCACCTGGATGATAGCTTCTAATTAAAGTGCCATTAACTTTAACAGGAATGTAATGTGGCGGAATTAAGCATAAAATTGATAAAAGTGTGAGTGTTTATGTCCACCCATCCATGATGCTAATTCAAAAAGCCAGAGACATGTGGAGACTGTATGGTTTCATTATGTTTTTTAAATTTAGGGTTTTTAAGAAGAATTTAGATAAATACAATGTACGGTGGCGCAGGTGTGTCTATATATAAAGAGGATAGTATGGTGGTGCAGTGGTTAGCATGGCTTCTTCAAGAATCTAACATATTCCCAAAGACATGTAGGTTACGTTAATTTCTGGTTCCAAATTGGCTCAGTGTTACTGTGTGTGCTCCGTGTTGGACTGCTACTCTGTCCAGACCTGCTTCCAGTGCTCCACATGTCCCAAAAATGAATTAAGCAGGCCTAAGAATATTATGTAATATTATGGCAAAGTGCTGAATGCTGATCAGACATGCAAGTAAGAACTTCACTGTACTCTGTACAATGTATGTGATGAGTTGCAGTATAGCTTTCAACTTATAAAGCACCTTGGGAGGGTGTTCATTACAGTAAGGTGCAATATAAAATATATGTTTGTTTATATTGTGCATGAAATATGGTGAACCTCATCTCATTGAAATGGTGCCATGCTTTAAATTCTAAACTATATAATAAACTTTTGATAACAAAATAATTCACACACCTTGACTTACTCCATTAATATATTGTTTGCTTAGAGACACCAGTTGTCCTAAGATGTCCTAACATTTTTGGATTGCACTGGAAAATATCCACACAGACATGGGAGACTGGCTGGCCTAAGAATTGAAAACATGTCCCTGGCAATGTTAGGCAGCTCTGTCACCTGAGTTTAACATTTGTCTAGGTCAAATTCTGTGTGCGCCTGTACATCTTTGAAACAATGGTGAACTGTTGAATCTTTACTTTTCTAAATTTTACTTAATTTTTTACACAGTATACAGGTCACACATTTGTCTTTCATTGGGCACAAATCTTATGGTGTTCACCAAGCGCTGGCCTTCATCCAGAATGTATTTGTCCTCTAAGTATTTCACACACAATACATTTGATTCTCTTACAGGCAGGAATGGCAGGTTAAATTAAATAATAGCCTCAATGGGTTGAGGTCTGCCTTTCCTCTGCCTACTTTTTCATGATACAGATGCCTGAGCCAGCAATGAATGACTTCACATTATTAAACACTGTGCTTCTCAATGACACCTTAAGTGTTTTAAATCTGCCAGTTAAAAATCAGTCATACAAAGATGAAGATAACAAACATGCTGCACTTTAAAACATAATTAACTGTTGTGCATTGATTACCTTATCATTATTTTAAATATTTTGCTGGGGAATTGTGAATTTGTGCTGCCTTTTTCAGATGTTACCAAGCCAGACTCAATCTGCATTTTTATAAAGTCCAGAAATATAATATCACAAGTGTCTGAGGATAAATTTTGCCCTGTGATAAACCCTTCTTTTCACTCATTTTGAAAATGAGTTTATGCACCAGCCAGTGTGAGCAGGGGTCATTCATCCATTAGCAATTCATAAGCAGGAGAAAGTCGGTTTCTCATTTAATCTCTTTGTATTATAAAATGTGATGCAGATTTAAGCCACTGAAAAACCATAGGCTTTCAGGATTAAACATCAATATATTACAAACAAATGAACAATTGTATAATTGACTCCAATGAAACATCATTTTAGTATGGCAAATTTAAAGGATGTACAAAAAAAGATGTTTAATTATTAACTCCTCTTACTCAATTTATCCAAAACAAGTAGAAATCAAAAAGTGTCAGTCCATTGCAAGGTGTACTTACTCACACATTACCACATCTTTGTGATGTTGGAGGTAAACTGAAGATAACACTTTAACATGGTTTTAAATCCAGGATCTTAAAAAAAGATTGCAGAAATAAAATATAATATTGACAAGCTTAGTTCTGTACCTGTCACAATACTACTACTACTAGTATTACTACTGCAGGAAGTACTAGTAATACTATGTTTCTTTATTGTGGATTATGTGGACACTTCATTACAATTGATTACTTATACATTTTTGGCAAAGTCACAGCAAAGACAGATTAAGTGATTTGCTGAGGGTCACACATTCAAGCGAGGTGTAGAATTAAGATGACAATCACTGCCTTAGCTGCTACATCACACTGCCCGCCTATATAATATTACCCACATAACCATCCATTGTTTGAGCCAGACAATAGGAAACATTGGACTATGGAGCTTTGAGACAAAAGTGCCAACCTCTGCACCTCATGAACAATGAACACAATTAATGCAAACTCTAAAATAAATTATTTGTAAATTTTATTTTGCTCCATACAGTTTATATATTGTAAACATGTTACATGATTATACAGTATGAGTGATATGGCCATTGCATGGCTGAGTGGCATACAAATCATAAAGTAGTTCTGTTTGTAATGTATAACTTTCCCAGGTAGCCAATACAATTGAGAGATTGGGTTAGGCTCCATATCAAGGTTGCATGCTCCCCTATACCAGCCAGATGGCAGAATCCCTGGGCTTTGGTACCCATTAGGCCCTCCCGCAGGGAATTCTGGGAACAGTTGTCCAACTGGGGAACCCCTGCTAGTGTCCATTGGTATCACCAGGGGGTCTTGCAGGAAGTTACACTCCCTTTTATGGGACTTCCATATAGTCTGGAAGTGCTTCCAGTGGGTAATGCCCTGGCACCAGTAGTACTCTCGAGTCTTCAGTAAAAGGAACCGTGCTGCCTTATCCAGGTGGCGAGACAGGCAACACTTGTTTGGGAGGAGTAACAGACAGAAGAGTGACGAAAAGAAGTTTATAATACAGTGTGGTGGTATTCTGTCTAATACAAATTTACATTTTTAACTTGGGGCTGAGTTAGTGTGTTTATGTTTGGAGTTTTCGGGCTCTGTGGCAACCTCAATGATTACACTGTCAAAGAGTATTGTAGAAGTAATCATCTTTCTATATAATCATAAATTTGGAACCATACTTCTATGCTTATTTGTACGAATGTGGAATCTCTAACCATGAAGATGGACAAACTGTACCTCGACCACTATGTAAATATCTATTAGCTCGATCATACAGTGATTACAAAAAAAAAGAGGGAGAAAGGGATCTTGGTGATGTGCTGCAAATTCCAGTGGTTCATCAGGATTTGAGGGTTTTTGTCTGTTTCTGTGCTTCTTAGCTTTAGTATTTTGTCAACAAGCTTAACAATATTTGATCTGAGCTGTTGTATATTTGTCACAATGCCTACACATATTTGTTTTATGTTTAGGCTTAATAATGCACTATTAAGGCCTCATCTGGAGTACTGTGCGCAGTTTTGATCTCTGGGCTACAAAAATGATATGGCAGAGATGGAAAAAAATCCAGAGAAAAGCAACTAGGCAGATTCCAGCACTCCAGGAGATGAGCTATGAAAAAGATTAAAAAGAGTTTAACCTTTTCAGTTGAAGTAAAAGTAGATTAAGAGGTGACATGATTGAAGTGTTTAAAATTATGAAAGTAATTAGTATAATTGATTGAGGGTGTTACTTTAAAATTAGTTCAACAAGAATACGGGCACACAGTTGAGAACTTAAGGGTAAATTTTGCAGAAATGTTAGAAAGTTTTTATTCACTCAGAGAATCATAGACACATAGAATAAGTTGCCAAGTAGTGTGGTAGACCAGTAGTAATTTGGGGACATTTAAAACTAGACTTAATGCTATTTTGAAGGGATTAGGTGAATAGGACTACTGAGCATTGTTGGGCTGAATGGCTTGTGCTCGTCAAAATTTTGCTAATGTTATAATGTCACATTGAAGACACTCTCCAAAGTCCCATTAGCTGCTATACGTTTTCACAAAGTTCTTTGGCTAGCAATTTGGTTGATGCAACAAGGTTTCAAATAGTATGCTGTCACAACTCATGCACCTCCATCTTTTCCACAGCAAATGTAGCCAAAAACCCTCATCTGTCTTTTTCAGTGTATTTTTCACTTTAAAATAATTTTGTACGATTTTTGTAACAGGAAATCTTTGGCAAAGCAATCAGAACAGAAATACAGCCTTTTATTTTAAGAAAGATTGACCTTTGTTCACTTCTAATGTGTTCCTATGAGACTTCATCAGTGGTCACATTTAGATTGCTCTTATCTTTTGTAATTTAAATGGCTATATGTACTTTATTTCTGAACAGGCTCCTTTGTTCGCACTGCAATGATGATGATTGCAGCCCATTGTCATTTCACGTTTACTTCCACAGACCCTTTAAAGATTTTTTCCCTTGGAATTTAAAGATTTTTATCTTAACTGACTCTCACTTATGCTTGCTTTAAGGTGGTTGGCAAGGTGTGCTCTATGAAAGATGCAATAGACGATAAAAGGGGCATCACAGTACCAAAATGTTGTGTTTGAGCCTAATCTCAGGCATTGCATTTACGGATTTGCCAATGTCTGGGACAAGACTGGGCTGCATGGCTTTTCCTCCCCACAAAGCCACATCCTCAAAGAGCTCTAAATTAGTCAAGCATGAGTATGACTATGAGTTGGCCCAGCAACAGACTGGTGCAAGTTCACAGCTTATTCCTGCCTTGCATTCTATGTGGGTTTGTGAATTTTATGCCATAATATATTTAATTATAGTGTGGAAGAATACATGCGTGGCAGCACGGTGGCACAGTGGGTAGCGCTGCTGCCTCGCAGTTAGGAGACCCGGGTTCACTTCCTGGGTCCTCCCTGCATGGAGTTTGCATGTTCTCCCCGTGTCTGCGTGGGTTTCCTCCGGGTGCTTCGCTTTCCTCCCATCGTTCAAAGATATGCAGGTTAGGTGCATTGGCGATCCTAAATTGTCCTAGTGTGTGCTTGGCGTGTGTGCCCTGCGGTGGGCTGGCACCCTGCCTGGGGTTAGTTTCCTGTCTTGCGCCCTGTGTTGGCTGGGATTGGCTCCAGCCTGTAGTTAGGATATAGCGGGCTGGATAATGGATGGATGGATGGAAGAAAATATGCTCAGTTTGTATTGTATTTATGTGGATATGTATGTCTCTATTCAGGGAACACTGTGCACTATGTTCTGTTTACTTTAAATCCTATCACTAGAAAAATATATTTTGTTGTTTAATAATAAGTAATGAATTGGGTTTCATGTATGTTTAATAGTTTCATACTAGTTGTTTTCTTTAAGTTTTAACCAAATCTGTATCTTTATAGGTACTTAGGTTTTAAGTATATCATACCCATAAAATATTTCCCCAGGCAGTCATTAGTTTTATGTGAATGTGATGTGACTTATGTCCTGTTTTTTTTCAAAGGAGTATACTGGAGTTTAAGGACAGGCTTAATGATCAATTGATGATCTCTGTAAGCAATAAAGTTAATAATAAGTTTGCTAACTATGGGTCAGCATAAAGTCACCAGACATGACGTAACTCTTGTTTGGTATGATCTAAGCAGTTTGGGATTGATTTAAGACATTGCTAAGAGAAGATGGGGGGCGTTTTTAAGCTACTGTATATAGAGTGCATACTGTGTTAATTGGGTATTGAGGACTTTAATGTTAAAGTTCTGGCTCAACAATAATGCTAATAAAGATGTCCATTTGTTAAAATAAAAAAATAGTGGCTTATTTTTTCTTCCACAACAGTAAGGGCTGCCCATGGCTGTCTCCCTCCTTACATTCCATTCAGTACTTAGCACTACTGCGTCACAGATCTTGTGTTTTGCGTTTGACCATCATGACCACTTGTTCTGTAAGTGTACATGATAGAGCCCTCTGATGAACTGGCACTGTCCAGGGCTGGCTCCTACTATACTGCCTTGATAGGCTCCAGACCACTTATGGTTCTGGAATGGATTAAGCAGATGTAAAAATGTTACGATGTGTTACTTTTCTTGAACATGACTTTGAGTAACAGACTACGAGAGCTCAGTCCCTTCAGTTAGAAGGGGGACACACCTAACCTGAGCATTTAGGAACTCACAAAGCGCTCTTCCTTTCAATAAAACTACTTTTGTTATTCAATGATGTAGCTCAGCTTACACTACAAATAAGGAAATTACTTCCACTTGACACAACAGGAGACCATTATGGTGCATTTTATTTCTTTTTAATGTCATCGGGGTACTGCTAGCTATTTTTTGACAGTCCTTTCCAAATGAAGTAAGCTTTGTGAGTAAATCAATTCTTTACCATTTACAAATGGAAGCTTCTTAATGCTTTTGTTCTTAAGTTATGTCTAAAACTGAACCTTCTCTCTGGGAAAGAATGATTTCAGTCACAATACATGTCACCTTGTTACACATACCTCAACTGTATCCTGTTTTAAGAGACCAAGCAGTTGCTGACAAACAGCAAATTCCACACATGCGTAAGGAACTTTGTGCATACTTATCACTTTCTAGATGTTGCTCAGGTGTAAAACTGGATAAGTACCTCAAGGGAGAGTATTATGTTCTTTGCTATTTACAATTAGTTTGTTTTCAAAAATCTGATTTGTTAACTAATTTCAGAATCTCCAGCATAAGTAAACTAAATAGGTAAAATTGATGTGTAAGTTCAGAAGCATCATTTCCAGGTTCATTAATATACAAGATTTGCTGGGTGCATTATACTGTTAAGCAATTAGAACCCAGTCTGATCACTGTCTGCATGTTCTACCTGTGTATCGATGGGAGTTTTTGGGGAGATTCAGTTTACCTTTTACATCCATAGATGTATATTTTGGGTTAACAAATGGAATAAATTGTGCATGTATATGTCATTGTGCTGTGCAACAGATTAGGACCTTGGGATGTCTCTAATGAACCATCTGAGTGGGTTCAGAAAATAGAAATAGATGGATTATATAGTTCAAAAGAAAATGCAAGCATAAAATGGTGTTGTAATTATTAGAATTATGCCATTTGATTATTATGTGCTGAAGTGAATGTCATTTTAAAATGTAATCTTTACATTTACCTTCATTGTTTTTAACATATTTCTATTTTTTTTAGCATTGCAGTTAGTACTGTACAACCACTGCACACTATCAGGTTTCAGGTTTGTAGTTTTCCTTAAAAGGTGTGAGGATTACTGCTATACCTGAAAGAAATTACTATATATATCTCCATCTCTTTTTTTTTTATCACATTTTCTGGTAAATTTCATTTTTACACATCTAAAAATATGATACCCTTACTTATTGTGATTCCCTCGGGTCTGCTTCTTCTCTGCAGAGCATTGGTATCCCATATCCATTTAGATTGGCAGGTTCTTAATTTTTTCAATATGTCAACATACATTTTTTGAAAAAAATAACTGCAACAATCTAGTGTTGCTCTGAAGACTAATCTGCTGTGGTCCAATGTACTTTACTGCCTAATTTTGAACTAAACAACACATTTCATGATCTTTGTTCCATTAAAACATAAAACTGTATTCCTGATTAACTGCTGCTGGGAGATCCTGAAAATATAAAAGCTCAATAGGGTCATTTTACTGATTAAACTAGATTTTCTAGATGCATGTGAACAGGATGGAAGGAGGTGCCCGTGGACTTTAATGGGCATCATGGGATGCTGCTAACTGAACTCACATGATTGCCTTCCCTGACACTTCATATTTGTCTCCTTCTCTGAGTGAAGGGTGGGTTTGACATGGAGAATTATGATTAACTGTAACATGAGCACATTTTATTTGCTAATTAAATTGTATCTTTAGTTACATGTTGTAAAGGTAAAATATAGCTTTTCCTATAAAATATACCTAAAATCACAGAGAATGAATGTAATCTTTCTCACTCTGTCAATCTAAAACCAATCCACATTATTCAGAGGTAAAAACTAACAGCATACATAAAAAGCAATGATGCGGTACTTTAAATTTCCAATGAGACAACTTAAAGAGACAAAAAGCTTAATTTAAATATGGATGTCGAGAAAGACATGAAAGGGATGAAGCTGCTTCAGCATGGAGTTGGAATATAAATCAAAATATTCATAAATAAACAATTTGGAATAGAAAGTTTGAAACTCCATGAGCTAAGATGCTCAAAACACAGGTTTTTCAATAGCCAGGGAAGAAAGAAATTTTGGCAATCAGGCGTCGTTAACACTTTATATTGTTAATGTATAATGTCTATTTCCCAGAAGTTGAAAAAACTAAAGGGTTTATTTAGAAAAAACTGAAGCCAAACAATGACTAGTTATGAATATACCAATCAATCATGTCACAACGATCCCCCAAGAAATTAGTGCCGTGTACGCCCAAGTAAATAAAAATATAGGTAAATGGAATATAGGTGGCAAAATACAGTAATATGGTGAGATTCTTACGGATATTATTCTGAGGCCATATCAATGAAAGAAAAGTGACATGATATTTACAGAGTCTGTTTACCCTTGGTAAAATGAAGAAACACTGCCTTAGAAAGAAGAACTGGCATAACATCCATCCTTCCCCTTCCAAGCAGGAAACATATAAATGCCTGACTGCACCAAGTGGCTGTCATTCCACCACTAGACCACAGAGAGGGACAATCAGTGTATCTGAGACTGTTTTTTTTTTATCTGAAGAAATTGCTAAGTTTACTTTTTGCTTAAACATTTTGGCAATTAGATGGGACTTCAAAACATTCATCCATCCATCCATCCATTATTCAACTCGTTATATCCTATCCTAACTCCTCTACTGGAGCCAATCCCAGCCAACACAGGGCACAAGGCAGGAAACAAACTCCGGGCAGGGCGCCAGCCCACCGCAGGCGTTTAAGAATAACAAAATGAAGACAATAACGAAATAGAAAACACGAGGACACTCAGCTGGAGACGCGTCACAGGGCAACAGTCAATCAGCAGCAAGGAGAAATGAATAACGCTCTCGGATTGGCTACTTTTACCATCCCAAACGGCGTTTCCCTCAGTGGTGGTAAGCCCACTCAGCTGGAGACGTGTCACAGGGCAGCAGTCAATCAGCAGCAGCAGCTGCTTCCTGTTCTCTCTACAGCACAGTATTGCCACGAAAAAAGCCATAAAAAATTGTGTAGGATATTTGCACTTTCCGCTAACAATTAATAGTTACGTTCTAAGAAAAAATCCGTGAACCATGAACCGTGACTTTGCGCCGGTCTACTGTAGTTTGCTGCCAAAGTGCCAAAGAAAGTTAGTTTCTAGCAGAATTATATAAAGGAAATGTTTCATCAAGCTTTAACAAGTTCATGCTAGAAAAAATCAGTAACTATATAGAGGTTCGGTGTTGGGAACTAATTGTGATTCTAATTCTAATTTGTTTGGTTAGAATTTCTCCATGCAAATATGATCACTTGTATTTTTCAAAATATTCAATTTAGTTTATAGCTAATTTATTCTTATTTCATGTACCTCACTTCTACTTATTAAGGCAAAAATCACTGTATATATTCACAAATAAAATATCTTAAAACACAAAACATCATGCAATATATGGTAGTTATATATGGTAGGTATGTAATTTGTAATGATGGCTGGGAAATTTTTAATGTCATGTTTTCATACAGAACAGAAAGAAACATGTTTATCTTACAACAGAACCCATTGGTGACCAATGCTGTACTGCAACAAACAATGCGAAAAACATGTTACTCGTTTTGCATAATCCACATGTCAGTTATACAGCCTTATGCTCAAAATGTGTAAAACTCATGCATTTTGTTACTAAAATACTGTTATACTGTGCTTCTTAATTGAAAAGAGGATTCTTGACCAGGGAATGAGGGGGAGAGGAGGCTCTTCAATTTAACAGCACTTTATTATGGGAATTAATGTATTTCTTGTTTATTATGTGGGCTGACTTTTCCAGAAGTATGTGTTTAACAATATTTTAGCAAATATATGTTTTAAGTATAAGACCATATAACTGTGACACAGATTATGCTACACAAGATTACTTTTTATGTATGTTTTGCACATCTTTTGCTATTGTACATTACTGGTCACCATTGGGTTCTAATTTATCATAAACCTTTTGTTTCCATTCTGCATGAAAATATAAGAATTCGTTTTTTCACAATCATCACTACTTTGAGTTAGTAACAAATAAAAAAAAACTATTTATTTTATTATTTTAGTGACTTATTAAAGTAATTATAAATTATTAACTTTAACTCAGCTAATGATGATAACACAACTAAATAGTAGTGTAATAACTAAATTAAGATAAGATAAAATAAGGTTTGACCGATTGGCCATAGAGGAGACAAAAATAACACTCCAGTTTACTGAGACTTAAGAGAAAATGAATCTCTAGTGTCCACAGTCAGAGTCTGAGTTACCAAAGCCAATTGGTCAGCCAGACCCATTTTTAGGAATTTTATAATATAGTCTACAATACAATACAATACAATACAATTTATTTTTATATAGACCAAAATCACACAAGAAGTGCCACAATGGGCTTTAACAGGCCCAGCCTCTTGACAGCCCCCCAGCCCTGACTCTCTAAGAAGACAAGGAAAAACTGTCAAAAAAAAATCCTAGTAGGGAAAAAATGGAAGAAACCTTGGGAAAGGCAATCTAAAGAGAGACCCCTTTTCAGGTGGGTGTCAAAAAAAGGGGATAAATGCAATGCAGTACACACCAGTCCAAACCAGTTTGAATTTGTTCAGTCCTGGAGACTTCGGCCATCAAGCTGCCTCCCCCTATTGGCCATTCCATAGCTGAGTCAGTGCTGGGCCAGCCGGGCTGATGAAAGGACCCCTCTACCTGATGATTCTTGCGATCCTCCATCAGAGATGACTTTACCTTAGTCTATTGCTGTAACTATGAGAAGATTGCCCTGTACTGGACCATTGCGCATTTTTTAAAGTGTAAAAGAATCCATTTGCGCAAATAAGAGTAGTTCACCACAATCAGCTTACATTTTCCTAGGAAAAAACTCACTAACCACTCCTTATTTCACATATAACTTTGATATCATTAGCTTACCCTAAAAGAATGGAGATAACATGTGTCACTAGTAAGAATAATAAAACACTTAGTAGATTTAATCAAGGGCAGAAAAGAAGAAAGCTATATTAAACATAGAAGGTATGGAAAAGAATATGATTTATAGTCAAGCAATAGTCACCTGTAATTAAATGCTCTTGGTATTCTTTAACATCCTTGGTAGAGAAATGGTAAAACAGGAGAACAACACCTTTCAGTGAAGTGACCCGAACAGAAATAGCAGCCTTTAGACTAGAGGGATTTTAAAATCTGTTATTTTCAAAAAGGTTAGGGAAAGTTGTGAGTTTGAGAATGTCAGTGCCATTTTTAGCTAAACTTGCTTTCCTTGTCACTTTAGTGACACTGAGCTTGAATAATAGGAGTGTTGCAATTTATGTCGGCAGAAACGGCATGACTTATTTGAGAAGCAGAAACCTGCTGTAAATTTCATGAGCTTCCTCTCAACAGAAGTGAAGAGTTTACAGCTCACACAATGCCATTGTGGTTCCAGTTTATGATTTTAGGTTAAGCTAGTTATACATCTCTACAACAATAAGTGTTGATCTTTAAATGAAACTCTTTTATTCCTTCTCATCCTAGAAAACCAGCACTATAAAAGCACAAAGTCATAATCTGTTGTCAATATGAGTGATATACAGTTGATTCATTTTTTGTTTAAGATCTTAAGAAGAGTCCCTAAAAATACAATATCGTCAACCTTTTGCTAGAAATATAGTGTTCCAAGGGTGCTGGTGTTCTAATTAATTTAAAAATATGTACAATTATTTTTATAATAATAAATACATTTTCCTGATTATTATGCTTTTCTATTATTTTTAATTTTTCACATTATTTTTTTGTGGAGTGCTGCTTTTGAAAACAATTGCTGCCATTTTCGAACATTTTCATTGTTGTTCACAATGCTAGCTGGTCATGTGGTTAGATGTCAGTGTGTGTGTAATGTTACCAATGCCATGGCTTCATAAGCACATGATGACAACACTTTTGGATTACCTACTGTAAAAAATTCACGCTGAACATTCATGCTAAAAATAACTAGTGAAGTCTCATTTTGCTACGGTTTTGATCTTCTCGGCTTTGAATTTTTGGTTTTGACTTTTGCTGAACATTTTAATTTTGTTTCCTGAGTATTTCGATCGTTTGACTGTTATGTGCATGTTTTTTAAACTACTCTCTTGATATAAACACAGAATCTTCACCTCCTGGTCCGTTTGTAAATGTCTAATTCTGGACACGCCCCCTTTTTATCTTTAGTTCACAATACTTACCCAACGTCATTTAGAAAAATGTATAAATTGTTCATCCATATGGCCATTATCACACCAACTTAATCCAACTGAGATCCAAAGGGGCAGGATCCAAACTTGTAAAGGTGGTCATCCATTGCAGGGTATTCACACACACCCACACTCTCTCAGGATATAGTCTCGAATTACCCTAATATGCACGTCTTTGCGATATGAAAACAAAGCTAGAATAAATGAGAAAAACCCACACAAACAGAGAAGAATGTATAAATTCCACCCATACAGTGATTAGAACCTTGGACCTCTGTAGAGACAACAGCACCACCATGTCTCAACATTCATTAGAACCATCTTTCCTGTTGCAAATTATCCCATATCCTAAAACCAAATTTTTATATTAATACAGATTCAAATAGATGTGTGCTGCCCAAATGTTCATGAAATTGTGACGGTGTCTCCAGTAATTGACAGCCGAATGCTAAAAAGGGATGCACACATTTTTTACTCATACATTTAGTCCTCAGTCAGTCAGCCAGTCATTTCCCAACTCGCTATACCCTAACAGAGGGTCACGGGGGTCTGCTGGAGCCAATTCCAGCCAGCACAGGGCACAAGGCAGGAATAAATCCCAGGCAGGGCGCCAGCGTACTGCAGTATATTTAGTCCTTTTCACAGATTTTGCATTCATTTTCCTTTTAAAACTCCTTTTTAAAAATTATTTTCCTTGTATAACATTTAGGATAGTATTTTGTTTCTGAATATTTTTCCCCACAAGACTTGAATGAAAATGGTTTTATGCCTGGGATTGCATGCTGAAAGCTGGTAATATGTACATGGCTGTGTTAATTTCAGATGATATTTATGTGCACAATACCACTTCATTATCCAATATTAAATGCTTTAAATATTTTCAGTCATCTCAGGCAGCATTTTCAGAACATAAGTAATTGCCTTCTGCCTTACCTCACTTTCTTTTTCTCTATTAAGCTGGCATTCTCCCATGTGAAACTATTTTCAATTGTTACAGTAGCTTACTTTAGCATGGTGTGGGAAGATTTCACATTTACATTGTGTAGAAAAGCCTTAAAGTAGTTCCCAGTTGGCCACCTCATAAAACTCACATCATAACAGACTTAGATAAATATTATATGTGGGAATTATGTTTAACCACTGCTGCCATTAGTCATTTCAAAAATAAACTGCAAAAAAAGCAGTGCTTTCAATTCCTTAATTATGTGAGACTGCTTAAGAGAAGACTTAACAGAAGACACAGTTGTAAAGGAGCACATCCTACCTTAAAGTTTCTCCTGAAGAGCCCCTCCTCTTCCACAGATTGACCAGGCTACTGGAGCGGCTCGCAGCTGAGGATGACTTTCCATCGCCCACATGCATTCGGACGACTGTGGAAGTAGTGAATGCACTGCGAACATTCCTCTCTGGTTTGGCAAGGATGATGTAGACCTTTGGCACAAACATACAGCCCAGGGCAACTGTGGCACTCAAACTAACAGAGAAGCACATGGTGATAATCTTGTAATTACTACCAAAGTAGATGGGTACAAATGCTAGCCAGATGATGCAGGTGGTATACATAGTAAAAGCTATATACTTTGCTTCATTAAAGTTGGCAGGGACATTCCTGGTCTTAAAGGCGTAGAAGGTACAACTCAGTATCAACAAACCGTTATAGCCTATAGGAGCCACAACACCAAGATTTGTGGTGTTACAGATTAAATTAACTTCACGAATGCTGGGATAATCATGTATGACTTCAGGAGGTTCCATGATGAACAGGGCCACAATAATGCCAAGCTGGATGCAAATTAATACGAAAGCAATAATGAGCTGAGCACAGGCACTCATGAATCTTGGTTTCTTGGTACAAATCTTCTTCTTGCTACCAGCCAGGATCCTGGCAATCCGATTGGTCTTTGTTACTAAAGCTGAGTAGCTCATTGCAGGAGAAAGTCCAATGCCAACTCTTTGCAGGTAGCAATATATAATGTGAGGTTTGGCAATAAGACAAAAAGTGCACAGGTATCCCAGACAGATTCCAGCTAAAATGATGTAGCAAAGTTCTCGGCTGGAGGACTTGACCACTGGAGTGTCACGGTACACAATAAATATGAAAGTCACAAAGAAGGTGGCCATGAGTCCAAGGCAGGCGAAGACCACAGCGGCAATAGGTTCAGGATCTCCCCATCTCAGATACTGCACAGGGATCGGATCACAGCCTGCATGGCAAAAGACAAAAGAAAAAAATCACATTTTTGATGAGCGCCTTAACATCTTTTAAATTACATTTAAATGTAGCCTTCCAGGCTTAAGATAAGAGCAATTAATTTAAAAGACAACTTTAATTATGTTGGCCGTTAATAAGCATGATAATAAACTAGTATGATGGGAAAAGAAGGGATAACAAAGTTAGAGTATTAAAGCTGAATTTGAAAATGCTACAGAGATGGCTTACTAACTGTTCGTTTTATTCAAGGTCAGGCTCAACTTTATAAATCAGAACAATTCTATAATGAAAACGTTTAAGTATTTTATTAAAATGCAGCTATTTTGATTTTCACCTCATGACTTGGGCTGCAATTAAAAAAAAAACAAATTCTTATCTGAAAAGAACAAACCTTCACTATCAAGATAGCACAACATGAAATGAATTTATACATTAATAAATACTAATGTGAACTGTCTCCACACCAGCGAACTAGGGCTTTCATGTTTAACACAAAAATGCATTTGTGCACTTCATTTATCTAAATCTACAAGATGTTTACCACAGACCATTCTGCATGCTTGTATGTTTCTTAAATGACTTTTGCACTAGCACTCAGGTTATATGTCAGATTTCTCCAACCCAGGCATGAATACAATCAGTTGATTTGTTTGACACTCTATTTCAGAAAATCTGAATGAATCTGATTATTTTAGCAATATGCCCACATTTAAAGGCCTTGGTGAGATTTGCAGTAGCAATGGAAAGTAACGGCCATTTTAACAAAAACACCACTGTCTAATGAAGTTTCTTCCCTTAATAATCAAAGGAGTCTTAGACATAGATATTTTAGGGACATAAATATAATAAAAACAAAAATCTGCAACCAACAAGAAGCCCAAGGCCTGAACTTGAGAAGCACTGCAATACAGAATGCTACAACTGTAGAGGCACACCACTATTCAAATACTACCCTCTATCCAAAAGGATCAGAATTTAAGGAAGAATCTTACTTATTTTAGAAGTCTTTAAAACTAAATTCACTTCAGCCTCACGGGAATGGTAAATATTGTACATTATTTTACATTTGCATTTCCTTATTCTTGGGTAATGGAATTTGTACAGAATATCTTATTCATTAATTCTATATATAGCATACTGTAATTTTTATAATTAAGGATTAATGATAGTTTAATGTGACATTCATGTTTAATAACAGCATTTGTCTATAATTTTAGTCCAGATGACCCAATACTGTACTTGGGTATATAAATATTGTAAATGTGTCTCAGTTTTGATTATTACATAAATATCTGTATGTTCAGTATAAGAAAAATTTAAACAAAAATATAATTTTTTTGGGAAAAAAACGTGTTCTTTTGCCTTTTACAGCATCTTTGCTTTTCACATACAGTATCTTTTATGCAAATTGCAACATATATTTGATCCTGGCTTTTCCTACCGTTTTTTCATTTCACTTAGTACCTTGATGCTGTAACAAATTATTTTGGACAAAATCAAACAAATTCATTATATGAAGCCCACATAAAACTTATTTTGATTACAAATATGCATTTTATGTAACACAAATTAATCACTGGTTGGTTACCATTGGTAATTTAATTTACTAAATTTCTAGTCAATTTGATTATTATCTATCAATCAGATTAAATATTTTGAACAGAAATATAAAGACCCGTTATATAGCAATCAATTCATGAAAATGTTGGGTCATGTGCTGATAAAAGTTTTTAGGAAGGAGTAAGTTTTTAAAGATGGCATTGATTTAAAAAGTGATTATTAATGGCTGCCAACATGTTATTGACTGTAACAACTGAAGGCTTTGAGTTGATTTATTGGCCTAATCTTAATCATAAAAACAATAAAAAAAGCAGTTTCATGCTGTGCCATTACGTGTGCAAAGTCTGTCTGTCCAGGGATTCTTGATAATGGACTTTCGAGATCAAAGAAAAGTCAGGGATTTTCCAAGATTTTTTTTTCATGAAATGCATACTCCAGGGTGTTATAAGTGGCTTTACACAAAAAAAATCACGCTTGGAATATGACTTAGTTGTGTGGTTAATTAAGTAAGATTTTTATTATACATTTATCATATTGTGTTGAAATCAGTTTTTACTCAGCTACTGAATGTTGTTCTATGCTAGATGAAATTAGCACACAACTTTACTTCACTAAGAAGTTCCAGAAATTACTTTTTACAAAATGACACAGGAGAGATAGATAATTCATATCCTTTATTTAAGGCACAGAATACTGTGTTTTGCAACCAGTTTATAATTAAGCCATTTCTATTTCTAGGTGATGAAGCGTATATTAATTTCTCCTTGCTAGATTACATCTCTGTTCAGTGCCTGCCGTATGTTTCTTCACTGTAGAGTTTACATTCTCACCCTGTTTTTCCATTGACCCCACTTTCCCCCCACTGGTCACTAGTTGTGTTTTACCTGATGCTAATGGCTCCAATAAATCTTTTGCACTACCCTATTTGTCACCATTTCCTTTTATTAATTTTAAATGCATATTGGACAAAACAATTTTTGTCTAAGAAGATATGTAATGAATGTTTTTAAGAACAATCTTTATATACGCTACCATGGCTGTTCGTTTGTCTGTCCAGGATTTTAAATCACCTGTAGCTCTTTATCCTATTGACCTGAAATTTGGTAGATATATATTACGTGGCGTCTATTACCCGCTATTGGGGTGATGATTGACCTCCAAGGTTATTCCTTTTTTAAGTTTTATTTTATTTTATTGTAGAATCAACTCTCAGCAGCAGCCAGCAGGGTGGCCCTGTGGTGCATGCATATGGGCGTCGTTCTCACCCCTACCACCTTCGCCGTCACTTCCTCTACCTCTTCATATCTTAAATCATTCTTGAGGCAGATTAAAGACTTAAGTGCCAGCTTAAGTGAAAAATGAAGGAAAATGTACAAAGGAATTGCAATACAAACACTGACTTAATCAGTTTTAACACGAAAAGATGCCGACAAAAGAAGAGAAGAAGTGGGCCGCTAGGGTGAAGAAAAGAAGAGCTACTCAGGAAGCATCAAGACGTCTGAGAAAATGAATGCTAAACGTACAGATAAAGAGTATGAAAACTATGAATGCTCATGTCAAGTGTATTCACTGCACATTGTGCAGTGCACCGTTACTGGTTTTTAAAATAATATATTAACTTTATAGCTGCTTTTAGTATACAAATCTCTCTCTATATAAAATCCAATGTCTGTCTGTCTAACTATCTGTATGTTTGTCTGATTTTCATGGGAGAACCACTTAACAGATTTACATTGGGTTTTTTTCTATAATTTGCTTGAACATTCCGGTTGATTTTACGACTTCTCTCATGATGCATAGTTCGCTTGCAGGAGTGATATTTTTGTGCTAATCTGAGACAGAGGATGTGGGCTAAAGGGAGGTGGAAGCGTGATGTCAGGAGTGGGGTGCCGGGAGGGCCCTCCTCACTCTCCTGTTTCACTTCTATACGGGCTGAGCCGTGAGTGATAGCTAGTATTTAATATAAAAAAATAATCAAAGCTAAATAAAGAAAGTAGAAAGGGGTACCTTCCTAGTGGTTTTATGCTACATAACTTAACAGACATAACTGTCCACTGAAAGTAAGCAATGGTATGATCTAGTGTGACAGCGTACACTCGTTTCTTAAAGGATTAAAAAATCTTTACCTTTTAAGTAGACCGTACGTGCACAGTAAATGCATTTCATTGGCTAATTTCTATGTTGCCGTGTTCATGGCATTGCATTTAATTGTCGAATCACAAACTTTCATTCCTTCTTGATGACATACTGAGAAAAATAATTGTGCTTTGTTTAGTGTGTACTGTAAACAAACAAACACACTGAAGGAGCTCACTTGCAGGTTCTGTCATGAAATACGAGTATACTTATTTTTAGAGGGGAGATGTTTAACGGAGGTCAGACAAATAAGGCAAATTTCTTTCATGGTACACAAAATATTAGAATAGCAGTAACAGTTTAAACTGTTCAAGATGCAAACAAAGCTAAAATGAACCCAAGATCATAACTAAATTCCTTTAAATTATTTTATTGCTTCTAAACCAGTATTTTAGTAAGTCTTTACTTTAAAAATGTATTTTTTAATTCCTGATGTAGCTTTCTTTTATAATGCAAACATGATGACACCACATACTGCACCACACACACATTACATGCATAGTATGATATGCCGTTAACACAAAGAGGGTGGTGCCCATGAAAGACACAATCAGAAAGGTAACACTTTTAGATTAGGTAATGAATAAATGCATCTATTGTTCATTTACTCTTGTGTAAGAAGACCTTAGCAAAGGCTTCTTTCAGTTTTATTGACACTTTACAAAGCATCAGTAAAGTGCTTATTCACCTGTGCAATGTGGCCTACTAAAATAAGTTAACTTTGAATCTGTCAGAAGTGTCTTAAGTGAGACAGATTTCTCTTGATATTGCATACTTCAATAGATGGCCTGTAAATCCTTCATGATCATTTATAATTTTACCAGCATATCAAATGCTACACTGCAAATAACCAATTTACTGATGCTATGTAACTGTCATTAACACCAAAATAAGCTTTTATCAGGAACTTGGTACCTAATACAGTGTATCAAATACCAAATAAGAGTAAATGATTAATAGATGTTTTTCTGCAGTAACTAAAGTGTTACCGCACATGCAAACACTGCTAATGATGTCAGTACGTTAACAATGTGTCCCTGATAGGTGCTTTCTATAACTGCACCTAATTTATACACACATCTAAGCAAACACCAATCACAGAGTCAAATAACCTTTCATTTGATGTTTGCACCTTCCAAGTACCCAGACGCAAGTCACAAATCTTTCCTTCCTTCCTTTTTCTTTCATTCAAATCTTCTCTAGCAAGTGTTATCCTCCTGCTTCTAATTCTGATTCCCTGAATAAACTGAGGATGCCCCTTTCATTCCAGACCCAGGAGTTCTTCCAGTGTCACAACACTGCATGAAGGAAGCACGTCCAGGCCAGGCCCAATTGGCCTACCATTCCTAGCATGCCCTATGGGTGTGTGCATGTGTGCACCAGTTCTGGAATGCAGCCACCTATCAAACAAGGGATGCATACTCTCCATCCTGGAAGGTCATCTCTCCATGTCCATTCATTGTATAGTCCCATCCAGACAACAATCTCCCATTCCAAAGGCAAATAATCTGAATTAATAAACAAAAACAGTAATCTTTAATATTTCTTGCAGTTCACCTATATACAAAATGATTAAGGTAATTTGAGGAATTGTATGCCTTGTGACTTACTTTAATTAAATACTTTAAAGGGGATATGTCAAAACACCTTGATGGGTAAATGCAAGTGAGCTAAGGAAATAAAAAAATGAAAATCACTACCGTAAGAGTCCTGTAATCTTTGCATGACCACTTAAATTAGAGCTGTGGCATATATCATTAGTATTTTTTAATACAGTGGTTAATACCCCCCCCCCCACCTTTTTTTTCAAAATGCCATGACGTGGTCAAAGGCTTTGAAATCAATGAAATAATAAATAGTTTTTTGTCAAGTGGATCTATACTAATAAAAGGCAAAGCACTGACTGACTGACTGACTGACTGACTCACACACTCACACACTCACTCACTCACTCACTCACTCACTCACTCACTAATTCTCCAACTTCCCGTGTAGGTAGAAGGCTGAAATTTGGCAGGCTCATTCCTTACAGGTTACTTACAAAAGTTAAGCAGGTTTGATTTTGAAATTCTATGCGTAACGGTCATAACAGTCGACAACATCCGCCATGTTAAACTTTCTTATTTATGGCCCCATCTTCACGAAATTTGGTAGGCGGCTTCCCTGCGCTAACCAAAACTGATGTACATACTTATTTCGGTGGTATGACGCCACTGTCAGCCACCATATTGAACTTTCCAATGGTCTTTGGTGCCCTCACTGACTCACTCATCACTAATTCTCCAACTTGCCGTGTAGGTAGAAGGCTGAAATTTGGCAGGCTCATTCCTTACAGCTTATTTACAAAAGTTAAGCAGGTTTCATTTCGAAATTCTATGTGTAACGGTCATAACGGTCGACAATATCTGCCATGTCAAACTTTCTTATTTATGGCCCTATCTTTACGAAATTTGGTGGGCGGCTTCACTGCGCTATCCAAAACAGATGTACGTACTTATTTTGGTGGTATGATGCCAATGTCGGCCGCTATATTGAACTTTCAAACATCACTAATTCACCAACTTCCCGTGTAGGTAGAAGGCTGAAATTTGGTAGGCTCATTCTTGACAGCTTACTTACAAAAGTTAAGCAGGTTTGATTTTGAAATTCTATGCGTAACGGTCATAACAGTCGACAACATCCGCCATGTTAAACTTTCTTATTTATGGCCCCATCTTCACGAAATTTGGTAGGCGGCTTCCCTGCGCTAACCAAAACCGATGTACATACTTATTTCTGTGGTATGACGCCACTGTCAGCCACCATATTGAACTTTCCAATGGTCTTTGGTGCCCTCACTGACTCACTCATCACTAATTCTCCAACTTCCCGTGTAGGTAGAAGGCTGAAATTTGGCAGGCTCATTCCTTACAGCTTACTTACAAAAGTTAAGCAGGTTTCATTTCGAAATTCTATGTGTAACGGTCATAACGGTCGACAATATCTGCCATGTTAAACTTTCTTATTTATGGCCCTATCTTCACGAAATTTGGTAGGCGGATTCACTGCGCTATCCAAAACAGATGTACGTACTTATTTTGGTGGTATGATGCCAATGTCGGCCGCTATATTGAACTTTCCAACATCACTAATTCTCCAACTTCCCGTGTAGGTAGAAGGCTGAAATTTGGTAGGCTCATTCTTGACAGCTTACTTACAAAAGTTAAGCAGGTTTCATTTCGAAATTCTATGCATAACGGTCATAACGGTCGACAATGTCTGCCATGTTAAACTTTCTTATTTATGGCCCCATCTTCATGAAATTTGGTAGGCAGCTTCCATACATTAACCGAAACCGATGTATGTACTTATTTCAGTGGTATGACGACACTGTCGGCCGCCATATTGAACTTTTCAACGGTCTTTGTTACCTATGGGCCCATCTTCAAGAAATTTGGTACGCAGGTTACCAACACTAACTGAATCCTACTTACATATATACGTCCATAGCCTGCAGCTCGGTCGCCGTGTGAGGTGGCGTTGGGTCCCCCATCCCCACACCTCCCACGTTGTTGGCTGTCTGACTATATAAGGCCATCCGTTGCTCCGGTCTCTTCATTCCCTTCCTTGCTTCGCCATGGTATTCACGTCTCCCTGCTGATAACTGCAGCCTTTTTATTTAATCCACGGCTTCTCCGCTGTTTTATTGTTCGTTTATTACGATTATAGTTATTGTGTAGGTATTTTAGACTTACTTTACATTGTTCAGGTATCCATTTCCTTTATCATTCCAACCGTACCCCCATTAACATGTCTATCGAGGTGATCACCATCGATCAAAGAACTGTAACTTACCGAGTGGTTTCCATGCCCGGAGATGGCGCCTGCCTTTTCCATTCTCTGTGTTACATATTGCACGGCCATATCAGGCTCACTCTTGATATCCGGAGGAACATTGTGTCTTATGTATTGAATGACTGGGACAGGTTCAAGGTGTGGACTGATGACGGTACAGGAGATAATTATACTACACAGGAGCACTATAAGAGTGAAATGCTTAAGTCCTTCACCTATGGTTCTGCATGTGAGTTGATGGCTGCTGCTGAATTGTTCTGTTGTCGCTTTCAAGTGTACCGAAATGGCCAAATATTTTATACCTTTGGACAACCGCCAATGCCTCTTAAACATCTTAGATTCACAGGTGACGATTTGAGTAGTGGACACTTTGATGTTTATGAATGTTTAAACTCTCAAAAGCTGGATGCAAAGTTATCGATGAAACCGCTTACATGCTTACAACGCTTGACAGATGCCAAATGTCACTTCAACACAACAAGTCCTGCAAATACTAACATAATTGAAACAAACCATGAAACTCAAACCAGTTATGACAGCAGCAATCCAAGCTGTGAGATTTGAGGCAAGATTGCTTTTCACATGGCCAACTGTACATTGCATGCTCAAGAGTAAGCTCAGTGCACAGCTTGGTCATATTACAACCGGAGGGCCGAACTGACAACGTGGCATACAAAGAGATCCTTAACAAATAATTATTGGTATATTTCCCCTCAGTTTAAAAAGGTTTACTTTTCTTCTTAATAAAAATTTTAAGGCAGTACTTTGCCGATAAGAAGCACGGGTATTTTGCCAGTATATTTATATATATATAGGTTTGCATCATACATTCATAAATTTTAATAAATGTTGATGGACTTTAATAATTACAGAATTGAATGATAATGTGGTTTACTTCCTTTTTGGATTAACATTTACTACAGAGTCTCAAAACAAAAGTCCTGGGTTTGAATTCAGCTCTATGCTGTCTGTGTCGATTTTGCATTTTCTGCCAGTGTCTATTTCAGTTTATCTTTGTGTACTTCCACCCACATTCTAAAGATGTGCCTGTATACTGGCTTCGTGTGAATGAGTGTGGGTGTATGTGTGAGGGTGCCATGGCATTAGTCCATGGTTATCCCAGCCCTACCTTCTGCCTAGTGCTGCCTGGAACTGCCTTCCGCTCATGACCCTGAACTGAATTAAGGGGTAGGGTAGTAATAAATGGAAGGCAGATCATATGATTGAGCTTATTTAGGCAGTAGTGCATAATCTTTAGTCGCTGATAATTTTACTATTTGTTACCATAATGGAGGAGGAAAAAAGTCTCACTGACCCTAATGGCTAATTTGCCAGTGCCCGCATCATCAGAGTGGGTGAATAAGATCAGTCTAAAACTGAATGTGCAGAGATCCTGATGTAGATTATCTGAGAAGAAATGAATGCTCATTATTAATTTCATAATTTATTTCATGTAGATGGACTAATGGTAGAGTTTGCCTTCAGAAAGCAAAGGTGTTTAGCGTATATACGGTACATGAAGATGAGTTAGGAAAATACTTGTAAACATCAAGTAAGCAATTATCTTTGCAATATGCTCAAATGTTTAGTGATACTGGACATATTTAGCTCTGTCAGGGTCCTGATCATGAAGACATGATTCATCTCAATAGCTGTTAAGCACAAAATTAAACCTGAAAAAGAAGTACCCATGAGACATCATTCACAAATTTAGCATGAAAAAAGGCTTAGTGGGGGCTTGAAAGCATTTTATTTTTAAATATATTGCATCAGAATGTTTATAAGTGTTGTAAAACGCTTCTACTGTGGACGCTTTTAGTAAACAGCAAGATGCCCAGATGCATGTTATTTTGAGGTACCTCACTATATCTTTCCAATCATTAGGCAGCTTATATGTGCAAAGTAAATTTGCACCCTGTTGACTGCAATCAGCACAAATCAGTAAGCATAGGGCCCCTGGTGAAAGATAAATACTCACTGCCATAGGCAATCCACTACAATCTGTTACTTTTGCACTCATTAGAAACTACCTTTCTCCAGCAAAATCCAGCTTTTCAGAAAATCTAATCAGAAATGGACAATCCAGATGTTTCCATTCTTGAAATTCATGTTCAGTGCCCCTGTTTTTGACAGGTCTCGGTTATTATGCATTAATGAAAGCAGAATGTATCCTTGGATTAGCGGTGCCGTGGCATTAAAAATGCTGGAGACTTACAGTACATGGGTAACGGAAGACATCTAGCTTGCAGTAAATAAATATTTTACTTTTTTCCATTTAAGACCTAAATAATTATATATTTTAGCAAATTTTAATTGAAATATGATTCTAATTACTGTTGGGGAAAATGGATATTATATTTCGTATTAATATAAAATGCATGTAAATACACAGAGTTAAAGTTGACACCACACTTTTGATGAAAAACCCATTACCAGATTATGTGCAACAGGGCTGTAGTCTATATAAGTTAATGCTTATTGAAATATAAATGTTAAACTTTAGCAACTCCTGCATGAGATGGCACAGTGGTGCAGTGCTTAATGCTGCTGCTTCATGAATGCAGATGACTAAATCTCTGGTTGCTAAATAAACAATCTGTTTATTTCCCAAGGAAAAAATGTGAATCACTATTGAAATCCATAATTTACAGAAGGCTAAAATTAACGCATTTCCGGTCAGAGATATGGAAACATGCAGAAAATTCAGGTGCCACCACAACAAAACAAACCATTGTTAATAGTCAATATGGAATAAGCTAGAAACTGCGAACAACAGTACCTGTAATGCAGGGCATACAAATGTTTATATATTATAGTCACGTCTATATTCTCTCCCTCTCTCTCACAAACTCGTGAACCCAGTCGCCTTAATGAATATTCCGATTCCCTACAGCACTTCATGATTCACCCTTCTGTTTCAGTGGCTGGAGTAAGTGGGATGTGTCAGGTGCATTTTAAAAACCTTCTGTGAAACAAATACATGGTGTTTTACTGATATTTTAAAACCTCTACACGAATGTCTATGCTGTGTGCCTACTTTAACACAATAATCGCTGTGCCAAAGGAAACAAAACTGGACTGAATTACCAATCAATGACACTCATTCCTATTGTGATAACATACTTTTAGAGACTGAAGCTGGGACACATTAGTCTGGACCACCTCCAGAGATATCATAAAATTCAGTCCACAGAGGGTGCCATATCCCTTTGACTTCATACCACCGTGTCATATCTGGATAACGGACCCTTCTATGCAAAAGTATTCAGCTCTGCATTGTCAAGACCATTTAGATAGAGATTGGTCAGGGCCAGGCTCAGATTATTATCAAAGTTTTTAAATGACCAAATCAGAAAGTGTGTTTAAGTTTCAAATGTGATACTTAAAGTGAGGACAAAATACAGTCAGAACAAAAAAAGTCTCCAAAAAGCAATTTTTAAAAAAATCTAACTTTTGTTTTTCACTAGAGTCATTCTATTATTAAAAATACTTTCCGGATGATATTTGGTGTACTCCCAAATGGGATAAAAATTCTTAAGAAGAAACTGATTGTAATAGCCTATACCACACTACTTATATACTCTTATACTACTAAGTCAACTCAGAAAATAACTGGTGTTCAATTTTCTTCTATGTAGGAGATATTTATTAAACTTTGCATAACAAAGATTAACATGTCAAATTCATGATGGTTTTATCCTTATTATGTTATCCTATTATCATATTATCCTTATTACTCATTATACATTAGAGTTAATCAGTCCAGTCTTAGCTTCTCTTCACTAGCTTCCTGTTTAAGTTAAAATTTTTACTGTATGTTTTTTAAGCGCCTAAATGGTTTAGCCCCCTTCTATCTTACTGACATCTTGTACCCTCATTCTTCTTCATGATCACTGAGGTCCTCTGACCAGAAGTTATTGGTCATGCTGAGTTCTAGATTTAACCTTCAAGGGGATTGTGTTTTTGTGGTAACTGCCCCTAAGCTTTGGAATAGTCAACCTTTTTATGTTAGGTCAGCCCCAACTTTGGTCAGTTTTAAATCCTGCTTGAAAATCTTTTTGCCTTAGCTTTTTAAATTTGTATGTGTGCATTTATTTTGGGTGTATTTTTTTTACCCCTCTAGTGCACCTGTTGTTAATTTCATTAACACCAAAGCAGCTGAAACTGATTAACAACCCCCTCTGCTACTTAACTGACCAGATCAATATCCCAGATGTTTCATTGACTTGATGCTATACTCTGATTAAAAAGTGTCCCTTTAATTTTTTTGAGCAGTATCTATATATATTGTAGACCACCAGGGGGCACACCAGCTGCCCCAACCCCAACACACAAAGATGTGGGACACAAGTGTAAACACATGCTTTTATATTTTTTTCTCTGTTTTCCAGGAGGGAAACTGCTTCCCCTGTTTCCTACCTGTACAGCAGAGTTCAGGCACAAGTATATTACAGCGAACAATTCTCTTTGTCTTTTTCTTCTTCTCCCTCTCTCTTTCTCTTTCTTTGCCTCCACTCCTCCTCCAGCAAGCTTCGCCCTCTTCCACCTGACTCTGGCTCCTGGAGTAGTGGCTGCTGGTCCTTTTTTTATAAGGCACCTGGTAGTGGTCCAGGTGGTCATTGACCAATTTCCGACAGTACTTCTGGGTGTGGCAGAAGTGCTGCAACCCAGGGCTCCGCAGTGCCCCTTTGGCAGCGCCCACAGACCCCAAAAGGGCTGCACCAAACTCCAGCTCCCATGGGGGGCTGCAATCTAATGGTATGGGGGAGGTGATACTCTGCATACATTACCTCCCCCGGTCCTTAGAGCTTAGAGGCATCCCGGCCGGGCAAGGGCCCTGGCTGTACACCACTATATATATATATATATATATATATATATATATATATATATATATATATATATACACTGCTCACAAAAATTAAAGGAACACTTTTTTTATTGGGCCTGGCATGAAATCAATTAAACTTGTCTGATAATTTTCTGGTTGGTTAAGCAGCTGAGGTCATTGTTAATCACTTTCAGCTGTATTGGTGTTCATGGACTTAACGACAGGTGCACTAAAGTGGCAACAATTAGAAAACCCTCAAAACAGGACTGGTTTTACATGTGGAGGTCATTTCAAGTTTCTCCCTCTTGATCTTTTTTGGCTGGTTTTCCACTCGTGCTAGTTTTGGCTTGAGTAATCATCTCTACTGGCAGTATGAGGCGATTCCTTAACCCTACAGAAGTTTCACAGGTTGTCCAACTTCTCCAGGATGGCACATCTACACATGCTGCAGCAAGAAGGTTTAATGTGTCTCCCAGCACAATCTCCAGAACATGGAGGAGATTTCAGGAGACTGGCTGTTATTTTCGGAGAGCTGGACAGGGCCGTAGAATGTCCTCAACCCATCAGCAGGACCGATACCTGCTCCTTTGTGCAAGGTGGAACAGGCTGAGCACTGCTCGTGCCCTACAGAATGACCTCCAGAGGGCCACTGGTGTGAATGTCTCTACCCAAACAATCAGGAACAGACTTCATGAAGATGGCCTGAGGGCCCGACGTCCTGTAGTGGGCCCTGTGCTCACTGCCCAGCACCGTGGAGCTCGACTGGCATTTGCTCAAGAACACCAGAATTGGCAAGTCCGCCACTGGCCCTGTACTTTTTACAGACGAGAGCAGGTTCACCCTGAGCAGCTGTGATAGACGTGAAAGAGTCTGGAGAAGACAAGGAGAACGATATGCTGCCTGCAACGTCGTTCAACATGACAGGTTTGGTGGTGGGTCAGTGATGGTCTGGGGAGGCATATCCATGGAGGGACGCACAGACATCTACTGTGTAGGAAATGGTGCTCTGACTGCCATAAGGTATCGAGATGAAATCCTTGAACCCATTGTCAGACCCTACGCTGGTGCAGTAGGTCCTGGTTTCCTCCTAATGCACGACAATGCCTGGCCTCATGTGGCAAGAGTATGCAGGCAGTACCTGGAGGATGAAGGAATTGAAACAATTGAATGGCCTTCACGATCCCCTGACTTAAACCCAATAGAACATCTGTGGGACATTATGTTTCGGTCCATTAGGCGCCAGGTTGCTCCTCAGACTGTACAACAGCTCAGGGATGCCCTCATACAGATCTGGGAGGAAATGCCACAAGACACCATCCGTCGTCTCATTAGGAGCATGCCCTGACGTTGTCAAGCATGCATACAAGCTCGTGGGGGGCCACACAAGATACTGAAAAGCATTTTGAGTAGCAGAAATTAAGTTTTTGAAAAATGGACTAGCCTGCCACATCTTCATTTCACTCTGATTTTAGGGTGTCTACACAATTGAGCCCTCTGTAGGCAGAAAACTTTTATTTCCATTAAAAGACTTGGCATCCTTTTGTTCCTAAGAGTTTGCCCTGTCGTTATTTGTATAGATATCCAACTTCATATTGAGATCTGATGTATCTAATGTGTTTCTTTAAAGTGTTCCTTTAATTTTTGTGAGCAGTATATATATATATATATATATATATATATATATATATATATATATATATATATATATATATATATATATATATATATATATATATATATATATTGGTGTATTTGTGGAAGTTGTGTAGCACTTTGGTTGACTCCTGCTGTTTTTAAATGTGCTCAATAAGTAAAATTGACTTGACTTGACTTGACATTTCACAATGTGTAAAAAACATTGCAATGCCATTTCAAGTGAGTTTATACTCAGTTTTTTACCTAACTGAAATAACAGCACCAAGAGCTTTCAGATTTGCTTTTTTTCTTTATCATTATAGTGAAAGAATGTAAGTGATTGTAATTGTGACATTTTTTTCATTGTTTTTTTCATAGTTCTCTGCTGAAGACAGATAGCAGTTCACTTTTTTGAAACAGTGTTCAGTAATGTTCATAACAGCAGCAGAAGAGGATTCACTGATGTGAAAAGACATGCAAATGCATTCAAGTGTGAGCCAGAAAGATTCACACCTGGATACCAACGCTCAATGGCATTACTTGTGGCATTAATAGAAAGTCTTTTGTGTAAAAAAAAAACAAAAAAACAAAGAAATATATCAATTAAGTTTTCTGACAAGAATTTCAGAGTCAAAACAATATGGCATTTGAAGTGAAGCAATTTAGGAGAAGTTAAAGAATCGCAAGAGTGTATCATACATAACGATGAAATAGTTAAAGATGTAAAAAGACTTATAGTGTTAAATTATTTTATCTCTCTTCTTCTTGTGATACGCCTTCGAGTTGGGCACCACGGTTCACATTTTGAAAAGTGCTGCTTTAAACATTTGTACCCCATGCAGAGTGGCAGAGCTGAATGAGGCAAGCATCTCAGGCAGGTTAAGCCAATTGCATCACATAACCAATCACTTCTAAATGATTTTATTACCATGAGATATGAGGCTTCTTCCTGACCACAGTTGATCCAGCACTTCTCTAACTTCTGTCTGTGTGAAAGTGTGTTTTCTCTGTAACTGAGCCAGCTCTAGAAAACAACAAAACAGCCTGATAGCTGATATATTTTTATATCAGGGAGGAATGGTGGCTCAGTGGTTAGCATTGCTGCCTCACAGCTCAGGTCACATTTCCGGCCACAACAATTGGTCCAGCATATTTGGCAGACCCTTCCTTAGCTCTCAGGGACACTTCGCACACCATTACATTCTTATAATTCATTCGAAACTAGTTCATTTTCTACTTCGCTATTTACTTCACTACATTTCACAGAATTCTTGAACATGTTTGCATTTTCACTGAACTCAACACAATGCAAATTCAGCAGGGTTCACGTCTGACTAGCCAAGAATCATTACAGTGGCCTTATTGTGCTAGCAAATAGGTTGGTTAGCAGGATTGTCATCATAGTATTAGTGAACATACTGTCATGGAAGCATTTCTTTTTTATTTGTAAAGATAAGTTTTATAAGTATTATTGATCCATTCCTCTACCTGTGGCAGAATAAATACCACTGCAAAATTATGAAAACCATGATTGGATAAAATTAAACCAAACATTTTTACCATTTTAAAAGTCTTTCATTCTCTTTTATTGGGTCATATTTTGTCTGACCTGCAAAAAATATTTCACATGGACTTATTTAGCATTTATATGGCTCCTTTGGGTCAGATATGTTATTACAATAGTGTCAGGCTTCATTGTAGTGTCACACAAATGTGTTTACAAAGTAAATCGCCTGTGCTTCTCTGTTGATTCATAGAGATCAGACAAGAGTTTGAGCAAAATATCCTGTTTGAGATATCACAAACCATTAATTTTGTTACTTTCCTCTTTCCCTATTAACTGTGCAGGATGAGTATCGGTTTGGAGATTGATGCATGTGATTAAAGACAATTTAAAGAAACTCAAAAGTAAGCACTATCTTTGATCTCAGTCTGTTTGCTGATTTCACAATGTGCTCTCTTTGAAACTTAGTTTGGTCTCATTACCTAATACAAAAATAAATTCTGGCACATATATCTTTCTACAGGATTGATTATTGTAGTGTAGTATATTCAAAATATAGGCAGATAGGGTTTGTATGAATTTAAAACACACTCTTCTGAATAAATAAGACATTACTTTTAAAGCATAAATTTTACTGAATTACTAATATACTGTAATAAATGCTCATCTTAACATATGCTGCCATACTTTAGACTATAAAATCTACACATGAAAAGGTTGATATTTAACTGAGCAGTTTCTCTAGATATAAAGAGAATGTCATTAGTACTCCCTGTAAATTTACAATGCCTACCATACACCACTGCTTTTAAAAAATGTTCTATTTCCAAGATTCCTTGATTGACTTATTTATCAATTCTCTTTTACATACTGTAGCTGCATTGACAAATCCAGAGCACTGTTCACATTTTTAAGTATCTGTCCACTCTCTAAACCCATTTTTTTCATTATAACATTATGAGGAGTGGTTACCTATCCCCAGCAACATCAAACACAAAAGAGAACCAAGTTATTGGAATACCATAATACCCACTTATGCTTACTCATACAGGTCCAATTTAGGGTCGTCCATTAATCTAACATGGAAGTCTTTTCGAATGTTAGAAGAAGCTAGAGATTCTGGAGGAAAGCTGTATGGATAAATAAAATGATCAGGATGTTGTAAATGTTAGGAGGCACTTAAGCCATCCTCTAACCCAGAATAATAACAAGGCAACAAAAATACCATTGGGATTAATAAAGTATCTATCTATCTATCTATCTATCTATCTATCTATCTATCTATCTATCTATCTATCTATCTATCTATCTATCTAATAACTGGAAGGGTTGAACAAGGACCAAATATTTTTTACTCTTCTAGCTTTTCATTATTATGCTGTCGTAGGAAGTCTTTTTTGCTTTTGGTGTTCCTTTTTGACATGGTATGTCAGAGCACTAGGTCTCTAAAGTGTTGGATCTTAGTCCCAGTCCACACTAGTACAATTTTGTTTAAAAATGCAGACATTTGTCTCCATTTGCACCTTTCGTCTGCACAACCCTGGCATTTTCAACTGATGAAAACATTCTTCAGAGCCAGAAACTGTGGAAAATGCTTGCATGCCAGTTCAGCGTAGACAGGGGAAAATTCCATCATACTCTGGTTGGTTTGCATGTAGTTCTTCCATGATTAGATCATGCTCACTACCTATTGGTTACCCTTAAAATATTCTAACATAGCAGTTATAGAAGAGCTGCTTTCAGCAACACTTCCCATGTTGCTTCACTTTATGCATCCAAACTGCATTTTATACAAATTTTAAAAATCACGGTCAAACAGATACTCACACTGCACAATAAAGTTGTCAGTCATTTATGTGCTCACACTGCCTCACACCAGTGACACAAGTTGTGGGTGCTCAGATTACACATGTACAATGCACACTCACTGAGGTACTACACAATTCATTTCAGGAAATACCCTGTATAATGCTTACTCTGCACTCAACTAAAATTTTTGAAATGACAGATGACAGATTCTTCCAATCATAAGTGGCAATCATGTATTACAACAACTCTGAATACTGCACATAAAACAATGGCTGATGAAGACGAAATTCAGGCCAACTCAGAAAATTAGTTCCTGACTACAAATTGAGTTTAAAATTCTGCCAAGTGTACCATATGTCCGGTTTAAGATGACTGTGTTATGTGATGCCCAGTGTAGGCGGATGATTACATGGTATGTGTTTTTGGTCATTTTATTGTGGAAAAAATTACTTTTGTAAACAATGTGAAAATGACAAGGTGAACTAAGATTGTGTGGAGCCGACCCGGACACAGACAGGCGGACATGTTGTTACTCAACCACCACACGTTTATTTACAAAACTATTTACACAAATATTGGTCACACAGACCCAGTCCCGTGCACAAACCCCAACAATCACTCAGTCCTGGCCACAAATGCCTTCTTCGGGCCGCCTCCACACCTCCTCTGTGCTTCGTCCTGCCTCCTCCCGACTCCAGCGCTGAATGAATGGAGACGGCCCCTTTTATACAGTCCCCGGATGAGCACCAGGTGTTCCCGGCATTCCTCGCTTGGCCACGCCCCAGTGTGGCGGAAGTGCCGGCTGTCCTCCCGGCAGCTCCCCGGGTGTCTCCCAAAGTCTTCCCCCCAGCACTTCCTGGTGTGGCGGAAGTGCTGGGGCAACAGGTCCCCAAGGCATTGCAGCGCCTCCTGGCGGTGACCATGGGCCCCTACAGAGTAGGGCTTCCATGCCCTCAACCCGTGGCCCCCAGAACAACCAGGAAGGCGGCCCCCACGTGATCCAGGGTGGTCTTTGACCCTATTCCGGTCCCTCACGGCGTCCCGACAGGGTCGTTGCCCCTGGCATCCCTGACAATTGTTAATGAAAACATAGTATTGTGGATGTAGTCTTAGCTTCAGTTGGGGAGGCTAGATGTGATTAATCCTTGCAATAAGTTCCAAAAAATCATTCAAATCCTAAAAAAAAAGAAACTAAAGCTTCTGGGGTGGCACCATGACACAGAGAATTGAAAATGTCATTCTCGAGTAAGACTGAATGTAAATGCAAATACTAATAAATAAATATCAGCTTATGAAAAAGTAAGTATTAAACTAATTATTGTTTTATATAGGAGGCTAATACAAATGTACCAGGCAAGCACTTAGCAGGAGATGTTCAGAGATGATTTCCTCTGCCTGGAGCATTTTATCATTACTGTATGACGTCCTTTTGTAAGTATTAGTATTTACTGTAAATAACATGACCTGTGAGAAATGGCTTCACAGGTTGAGTTAGAATTAGTTAAACCAGAGTTTAAAAAATTCAGACATGAGGTCATAGCTCTCAGGGCACAACAGATTTCTATTGTTGTGTGTCTGTGTGAATATATACTGTAAGTATTTTATGTTTTATTGTTGTTTTTGCAAATTTTGAAATATTATTTTTCATGCATTTATGTTATTTCTGCTGGTTTCAGTTTAATTCTGTAATTGTGTACTGTCTCATGAAATATCCTTATGTTTTCTGTGCCTTGTTGGTGGTTCTCCAAAATGTGGGTCGATACTGATATAATGAGTCCTGAGACCACCCACTGGCTATAAGTCTACTGAGAAAGCTCTAGAGCCAGAGGTCATTCATTTATAGTGGAGTTTTGGATTTGTTTGGATTTTCAATTCTTTTTTGATTTGGTTTGAGGATTCTGATTTCTGGATTTTGTCCTTTTGAGCTATTGTATTTTTCTGTTTTGGTTAAATATATCTTCCATTTAAATAGATTCTTTATTTCCCTTTCCTATACAAGCCATGGTCATCCCTCCTCCTGTTGTGCTTTTTGTGATTTTTTTGGGGACATTTATATTTACGTCTAAGGCTTAAATCCCTTTTTGGGCCTGCATAGTCAATGACCGATGACTATTGTTGGAATTAAAGCCATTGGGGTGAGGCCTTCTCCAGACAGGCAAACGAAGCCTGGCCTGGCTAGTGAATCCTTTTGGAGGCCTCCCAACTCCATTGTCATGTGTGAGATTCAATTTCATAATGTTTATAAGTGTTAAAGAAAGGAGTAAAAGATTATTAAACAACATTTAACATTAGGTAAGTAATAACAGACCGTTTATTTATGAAGAATAATTGATGTAAGAATTACAGTTAAAAGTCAAAATATAATGAAGCTCAGGTCACTTGGGCTAATCAGCAACCTGTATAATTGGATCCCAGGCTTCCATACTAGGACACCCCAGGCAATCACCAGCATATCAGGCATTCTTACTTTAAACACTGTAGAACTGTAGGATTGTAGACATAGCCCATTGAAGCTTCGCTCTTCCTTCATGAAAGTTCCAACAGATAAGACACAAACTGCATTATTACATTTTCTGGGGTCTACAACAACAACAACAACATTTATTTATATAGCACATTTTCATACAAAAAAATGTAGCTCAAAGTGCTTTACAAAATAGAGAATAGAAAAATAGAAGACACAATAAAATATAAAAATAAGTCAACATTAATTAACATAGAATAAGTAAGGTCCGATGGCCAGGGTGGACAGAAAAAACAAAAAACAAAAAAAAAAACTCCAAACAGCCGGAGAGAAAAAATAAAATCTGTAGGGATTCCAGACCATGAGACCGCCCAGTCCCCTCTGGGCAATCTACCTAACATAAGTGAAACAGTCCTAATTACTAACAACTACACACTCTAGAGTTAGTAGGTAAAACTCTTTACAAGATGGTACAAAAACAATCTTCATCTTAAATATTGATATAAGGCCATAGTCTAAAGCATTCTAAGATGATTTCACATTACTGATCACCAATTGTGTACTCTCAATCCCACCATTTTCATCAAAACAGGTGTAATACTGTCTTCACTTTTTAAGGTGGCTGAGCAAAGTTAGTCTGTTCCTCACTATGATGACAGAACATACTGACATATGGACAAGCTGTATTCCAGTCTCTTATAGAAGTTGCTCTGTGTTTGAGCAAAATGTCCTGCAGCAGGTAAGTAAAACAGCCCAATTCATAATGGAGACTAAACTATTGCCAGTACAAAGCTTTTATAACACAATAACTCTAAAGAAATCACATTGTGTCATACTGTATCATACCTCACACAACACATAACTTTAGAACCCACACACCAGACTAACAGGCTGTATAGCAATTGAAAGGAAATTACTCTATCAGACTCATAAACTGCATTTACCCACAAACAATTAAGAAGCTAACTCATACACTCATTAGAAGGTTAGATCAGGCCATTTAGCCCATCAAGCTCGCCAGTTTTATCCACCTAGATTCTCCAAAATAATATCAAGTTGAGATTCATGACATATGCTGCTCGATCTTTTCTTTACTAATTGCTGCCATTAATTTAAGTAGATGCATGTTAAGCTTACTTGCTTGTACTGTATACTCTATCTATCTATCTATCTATCCTAATCACATTTTTTTTTATACAATAGGATAACATATACTAGCTTCCAGTTTTAGTAATTTCTCCAGTGGCAGAGATTTTCGAAAAATCTGCATCAAGGGTTTATATATGTGCTCACTAATTTCCTTAGGAATGCTACCTGGTCCTGGTGATTTGTTATATTTCAGATATTTAATCCAAGCAGCACTTCTCCTTCTACAGTTTCCAAATCACTAATTACCTCCTTAAATGTACCTGTTAAATTCTGACATTATCGGATACTTCACACATATAAACTTCAGAAAAATGAAATTTTAAAGCACTGCTAATTTTTTTTTTGGCTATTATACTCCACCATGTAAGCAAAGAGATGAATTGAGATTTTCAATTTTATTAAAACATTGACTGACAGAGCTAATTTCGAAGGTATTAAAATCTGCTAATTGTTTTCTTAAAATCACTAAAGTACTACCTCTTTGGTATCAATATATTATGTCTCTTTAATAGAGTAATCTGACATTTGTGTGTTATATTGTTATTAGTACTGGGGGATGTTATTGAATAATTGTGTTAATAATGGTTAAATCGATTAACATAATGATGTATCATTAACATACAATAAGCAGATCCACAAAATGAATTTTGTAGAACTTTTTTTTTTTTGTAGTTACTGAATTCTGTATTCTGTTTATTTATTGCATTGAATGAAACGTGGGAGGTGAATCAGTAAAATTGTTGGACTAGTTATATGCAACTTCATTATTGATTTATTTTGGTTTTCATTGTATAAGTTGCTTATTGTCAGATATATAAAAATTATATTTCTTGAATTTTATTATGTTTTCATGGTCTGCAGAATCTGATTCTGAGCAAAACAATAATATATAATAATAATAATATATATGTATTAGTTTTAATTAACAGATTGACTTTCTACAATATTCAGCTCTCTGCTGTTTTCCAGAAAAAAAAACAATTTTATATTTTGAAAAAAATATGGGGCTTTTGCTGTTAGTGTCTTTGACTGTAAGGTTTAAATTGAATTCAGTACATGGAGTCATACCAGTAGTTTAACCAGAGTTTAGTTGACACAGTAAAGAAGTGTAACTATACAACAGTATCACTGGTAGAAAGCACAGTTATCAAACAAAAACATCCTTCTGCCCAAATATGAAATCAAGAAATTGTAGCTCAGTGTTAATGCCATTACTCATACATAAGACAAATATGTATTGTGAAGGAATGCCCAGCTGACAAGGCTTTGGCAGGGACAAATATCAGGTTTAATGCCTCTCAGTAACTCGGATGGCAGTGGGTAAGTAGAGGAACTACAGTGAGAAGGATATACATGCGCACTGTGTGTCCAAGTAAAGCAACACACTGGAGAAACAACATGAGCAATAAGAAGAAATGGCCTGCATAGAAGCATGTAATGTGCTCTCTGGAGCTGAAGTATAGTCCACCCAGTGGCGGGGAGGAATATTTTACCCACTGGCTGAAGGGAGACTGGGACAAAGATGGATGTGCTACAGGTGGAAACATAACATGGTTGCTAGAGAGCACAAACCTACCTTCAAAATTCTATAAATGGGTGAATCTTTTAGCAGGTAGGGTTCTACTACTACTACTACTACTACTACTACTACTACTACTACTACTACTACCACCACCATTTAGGCCTGCAGGGATTAATTTATGTCATTTTTATTTTTAACAATTTATTCTATTTTTTATCCCACCTTCAGATATTTTTGTTAATTAGGTTACCTTTATTTGGTAATTCAGGGGTCCTCAATCATGGTCCCAGAGGGCTGCAGTGGCTGCAGGTTTTTGCTTCAACCCAATTACTTAATAAGAAGCCATTGTTGCTCAAGTAACACTTCTGCTTCACTTTAGTTGTCTCGTTTGTTAATATTTGGAACCCTTATTGCTTATTTTAGTCTTAAACAGCTGTATTCTTGGTTTTTAATTGCTCCTAATTAGCAATAACATGCAAATGACAAAGGAGACCAGCATTTCTCTATTTAGCTTGTTACCATATACACCTGTGTGTATTTATCATGCACTGTTGGGTTTATTTAAATACTTGGAAGGAAAGTGAAGAGAAAAAAGTGAAGGACATAGAATTATTCCTCCATTTTAGCCTTCAAATCATTTGGATAATATCCTTAGAAAGGGGAAGAAAATCAAGGATATGAGAATGAATTGACATAGCAGAGTTAAAGCACTAATGAGTCATGAAATTAAATTATTGGCAAGAATTGCTTTCTAATTAAACAACCGGATTAGAACAAAAACCTGCAGCCACTGCGGCCCTCCAGGACTATGATTGAAGACGCCTGGGTTAATTGCTTGCCTGCTTAGTGTATGTTTTTTTAAGTACTAGGGGGCTATGCCCCCTGTTAGCTTCGCTCGCCCAACCCCAGATTTGGTTGACCGGATATACAATTTAAAGAGATTGTTTTTTTCATGGGAATCATTACATCTTCATAAATATACACCTGACTGAATTGTGGTTTCTTCGAAATTAAACTTGTTGTAGCTTTAATTGTTGAGGGACCACAGATTCCTATAGCGTATGGTCCATTATTGTGTAAATCTACGTTTTGAGCATTGAATGATGCGAACGCGAAAAGATTATTGTAGACTTGGATAATTTTGCCTGCAGTGTTTGTGGATTTCACTTTCACCAAGCAACAAATCTTTTCATTCTCATGGATACACCTCTTCATTGGGAGGCAAAACTACTTTTCCCTGATGGCAACATGAATTAGACAACCTACAAGTCTTCAACTTAAACTTTAAAGCCTTACAATATCTACGTACTTCTGACATATCACCTATGTCCATATATTAAATCTCTTTTAGCTGTTCTATTATTTCACCAAATAATAATTTCTGTTTGTTTGTGCTAATGTAGTCTTTACTTTCTTTTTATTTGACACTTTTGAATTCCACTGCTTTCTTAATCTCTAATCTGCTCTGCATGTGTATTGCGCCAACGTTTTTGAAACATAACGTATTGAAAGCAGAAAATAAAAGATGATTTCTTGTTTTCTTATTATGGAATCAATTTTGTAAACCTTTTACAAGCTGACTTTAATGGGAACTAAGGGTTAGAAGTCACCTTTGAGGTATCGAGATGCTTACCTCAAACAGTAGTTTAACAAGTTTACAAGAATAGTACAGAACAGTTTGTCTTTGCATTACCCTTCTATACCTTGCTTGTCTGAAAATGAAAAGAGTGAATATTTCGAGCAAGGCTAAAAGTTAAAAGCTCATTTGAAGATGAAAGTAATGAAGATCTGGAATGACAATAAAAGTAAGGTGGAAAGAATTCAGACCTGGCCTGACTTCATATAATGAGAAATGTACTACTGCTTTCATATAAGTTGCTTGAACTGTTATATTCCAAAGTGAATTATAGCAAGGTCAGGTACTGTGACATTTTTGGTACTGAGGATAACTGGCCAGCACCTCTTATTTATTACTATTTTAAAACTTATGGGTTTCATCAGACTTACAGGAAAAAGCAGAAGGGGGATTACAGATTTTTGTGAATATGCAATGGTGAAAAGGTGTGCACAGTACAATTAAAACTTTAATGTGTGGTCAATACATTGAAATGCAGATTGAATTTGTCTATGTCACTGCCCAGGAAAATTAGTTGGTTGACACTGCAACAGAAATGATTTCACTCTCTACCAATAAGTTTGTGATGAATCATTCTGAATACTAGTGACTTCAAACAAAAAATCACATGTCTATTAGGCATGTTCCATAAATGGATACCTCAAGCTGGTGACCTGCTCTATCCAAATATTAATGACGTTAAATATAAGCCTGTGGCACAATCTGTAAGTGCATTTGGTCGGGGTTGTTGTTTATTTTTATTTAATTCTTTCTTAATTTTAGGGAGCCACTTGTAAAATTTTAATTCACCATTATCCATAAGGTAAATATGGATGTAGGGTCAATTAAAATGAGCATACTAGAGTTTTAACTCATCATTCCAGACCTCAAAAGCTGTGATAATGAGAGCAGTGTGCCAGCTAAGTAGAATAAAGAAACATTGTGAAAAATGGATGAACATCCAAAATGGCAGGCAAAAATAAAATAACTAGTAAATGTCTTGGGTTTTATTAATGAAATTGACTTCAGCAAGCAGCAAGTTGTGCCTATGCTGCAGTAACCTCACGGTTTGTCTGACTGATGTACCATGATTAGCATAATTAACTTTAGCAATCCTGTTAATGGTAAGCCTTTGAGGGACTTGCCCAGGTAACATGTATCCTGATAAATGCAGTTTGCCAAAGGTTTACAAAATTAGTTTTTTAATGCATGGATTTCTACTTTCACTGATCTCCAGGTGCAATTATGTATTCTCTTGTCATCGGTATGCTTTGTTTCCTTTGCTCTTCTTAGCTGTCTTTATCAAAATAATTTTATTTTTGCACAAAAAATAGAAATATGGGGATCATACACAGTAAGCATGCAGACATAACAAAGTAAATGAAATATATTGACAAATAAACTAAAATTAAAAATGCCAGTACTCATAGGTTGATATGTCTCTCTGCTCAAAATGGTTTTATTTTGTAATCAACCACTTCTTCTTCTTCTTTCAGCTGCTCCTGTTAGGGGTTGCCACGGCGAATCATCTTCTTCCATATCTTTCTGTCCTCTGTATCTTGTTCTGTTAAAACCCATCACCTGCATGTCCTCTCTCTCCACATCCTTAAACCTTCTCTTAGGCCTTCCTCTTTCCTGGCAGCTCTATTGTTAACATACCTTCTCCCAATATACTCAGCATCTCTCGCCTGCACATGTCCAAACCAACACAATCTAGCCTCTCTGGCTTTGTCTCCCAAGTGTCCAATTTGAGCTGATCCTCTAATGTACTAATTTTTAATCCTATCTATCCTTGTCACACCCAATGCAGATCTTAGCATCTTTAACTCTGCCACCTCCAGCTCTGTCTCCTGCTTTCTGGTCAGTGCCACCGTCTCCAACCCATAAAACATACAGTGGTGTGAAAAACTATTTGCCCCCTTCCTGATTTCTTATTCTTTTGCATGTTTGTCACACAAAATGTTTCTGATTATCAAACACATTTAACCATTAGTCAAATATAACACAAGTAAACACAAAATGCAGTTTTTAAATGATGGTTTTATTATTTAGGGAGAAAAAAATCCAAACCTACATGGCCCTGTGTGAAAAAGTAATTGTCCCCTTGTTAAAAAATAACCTAACTGTGGTGTATCACACCTGAGTTCAATTTCCGTAGCCACCCCCAGGCCTGATTACTGCCACACCTGTTTCAATCAAGAAATCACTTAAATAGGAGCTGCCTGACACAAAGAAGTAGACCAAAAGCACCTCAAAAGCTAGACATCATGCCAAGATCCAAAGAAATTCAGGAACAAATGAGAACAGAAGTAATTGAGATCTATCAGTCTGGTAAAGGTTATAAAGCCATTTCTAAAGCTTTGGGACTCCAGCGAACCACAGTGAGAGCCATTATCCACAAATGGCAAAAACATGGAACAGTGGTGAACCTTCCCAGGAGTGGCCAGCCGACCAAAATTACCCCAAGAGCGCAGAGACGACTCATCCGAGAGATCACAAAAGACCCCAGGACAACGTCTAAAGAACTGCAGGCCTCACTTGCCTCAATTAAGGTCAGTGTTCACGACTCCACCATAAGAAAGAGACTGGGCAAAAACGGCCTGCATGGCAGATTTCCAAGATGCAAACCACTGTTAAGCAAAAAGAACATTAGGGCTCGTCTCAATTTTGCTAAGAAACATCTCAATGATTTGTGAAAGTGAAAAGTGAAAGACTTTTGGGAAAATACCTTGTGGACTGATGAGACAAAAGTTGAACTTTTTGGAAGGCAAATGTCCCGTTACATCTGGCGTAAAAGGAACACAGCATTTCAGAAAAAGAACATCATACCAACAGTAAAATATGGTGGTGGTAGTGTGATGGTCTGGGGTTGTTTTGCTGCTTCAGGACCTGGAAGGCTTGCTGTGATAGATGGAACCATGAATTCTACTGTCTACCAAAAAATCCTGAAGGAGAATGTCCAGCTCATCTGTTCGTCAACTCAAGCTGAAGCGACAGGACAATGACCCAAAACACACCAGCAAATCCACCTCTGAATGGCTGAAGAAAAACAAAATGAAGACTTTGGAGTGGCCTAGTCAAAGTCCTGACCTGAATCCAATTGAGATGCTATGGCATGACCTTAAAAAGGCGGTTCATGCTAGAAAACCTTCAAATAAAGCTGAATTACAACAATTCTGCAAAGCGGAGTAGGCTAAAATTCCTCCAGAGCACTGTAAAAGACTCATTGCAAGTTATCGCAAACGCTTGATTGCAATTATTGCTGCTAAGGGTGGCCCAACCAGTTATTAGGTTCCGGGGGCAATTACTTTTTCACACAGGGCCATGTATGTTTGGATTTTTTTTTTCTCCCTAAATAATAAAAACCATCATTTAAAAACTGCATTTTGTGTTTACTTGTGTTATATTTGACTAATGGTTAAATGTGTTTGATGATCAGAAACATTTTGTGTGACAAACATGCAAAAGAATAAGAAATCAGGAAGGGGGCAAATAGTTTTTCACACCACTGTAGCTGGTCTCACTACTGTCCTGTAGACCTTCCCTTTCACTCTTGCTGATACCCGTCTGTCACAAATTACTCCAGACACTCTTCTTGACCCATTCCACCCTGCCTGCACTCTCTTCTTCACCTCTCTTCCACAATCCCCATTACTCTGTACTATTGATCCCCAAGTATTTAAACTCATCCACCTTCGCCAACTCTACTCCTTGCATCCTAACCATTCCACTGACCTCCCTCTCATTCACACACATATATTCTGTCTTGTTCCTATTGACCTTCATTCCTCTCCTCTCTAGAGCATATCTCTACTTCTCCAGAGTAATCAACCACTGAAACAGTTAATAGTTTAATAACATTTGTTAAACAACTATGAACATTATATTTTTCTTTTTACAACCAAACCTTTATTTTGTATAACAGAACTCTACAACAGACACATCCTTGGTGCCTCACAGTGCATTAGTAGAGCAATTGTATATCACAATTGGGTATTGTCATAGTTGGCTCTTCCTCCTTGTGATGCCTGGCATATGGGCAGGAAGAACAACCATTCACTGGAATGACGAACTCTAAATGCCTGGAAGTCTGCCTGATCATTCCATGCCCAGAAAAGGCAACCTCATGAAACAAGATATACCCCATGAGGTCTGTAGAATGATCATCTATGTAAGCCAAGAAAGGCCTTTAAACAGAAGCTCCCAGAAGGGGTTCAGGAGTTTGCATCTGGCTGCCAAAACAGGAGAAATTTCACTCTTTGAAGCATGCTCTGTATGCATCTAGTGGGACCAAGCCCACACATAGAAAGAACTGAAAGATAAATTATTTAAAATGAAAAGAGAATTTAAACCCCTCTTCAGGTGCACTATCTTTGAGAAGCTCTGTAGGCTGTAAATGCCTCACAGAACTGATTCAAGGTGTTTGTTTAATTTAAAAATGGAATGAAAATGGCATCAAGGCATCCAGTGATCTACACTCCACCTTGAAGTTACATTATACATCTATAAAAAAAAAGCAAAGCAGTGGCAAGTTAAGCTCAGTGCTCTGAGCTAGACAGTCAGGTTTTTGAGGTGAATCTTTATTTAATTTTTAAAACAATACAGATTGACTGTTTGCTATACACACAGGAGAGAAGTACAACCTAATCTTTTCAGTATGTCATCTCCTTGCCATTTAGGTGAACAATTAATATTCCTAACTGATGACTACACAATCCATGCCTAATGGACACCATATTCTATAGTCTAAAATGGCAACTGCAATGCATACAGAAAGAATAAAAATGAGTTTACCAAAATTCTTCTGAGAAGTTAATTATTCTCATACTGGTATGAATTAAACTGAAAGTTTTGAAAGTCATGGCTTAAAAAGCCTTAATGGAAGGAAAGTGATACATAAAGAAAAAGGGAAACAAAAGAAAAATATTGCACTATCAATATGATCTATTGTATTTCCTAAATAAGGTTTAATTTCAAGAGTTGTAGGGAACACTCATTCCTTTGTAATACTACATATCTGCAATGGATATTCTCTGCAGGAAACAATACGTTATTCTGAAATGACTGCACACATTAATGCAACTATTTTTAGAAGAAAGGTGCTAAGTAAATCCTGAAAACATTTCGTATAGTGTAAAATTAATATTCTCAGACATGCTTAATGCAATTCAGGGTAACAAGAAGCTGAAGTCTATTCCAACAGCATCAGGAGAAACTAGTGTAATTACATGGGCCACTTGCTTGCTGCACTGATCACCTGTTTTTGGGATATAGGAGAAAAACTGAAGTACCCTGGGAAAAAACGCTATGGACATGAGGAGAGTGTTGAAGCTCTACACATATTCTTGAGACACCATCACTATTCAGTGTGCTAAGAAATCATTTCAACCGTGTTTTGTTATATTAATCCATTCTCAGCGTAGAATATTAAATTGCTAGGCTGAATGCATCATTGTCATCTTAATATAAAATTATGTGTCTTGCTTCTGATATTGATTTTTGGCAAAAATATTGGTTTGATATTTACAGCAACATTTTGGATTCTGTCTTTTTAATATAGCATAACCGGTTTCTGTTACATTTTGTAACAGTACTTAGCAGGCAGTGTGGTGTAGTGGTTAAGGCTTTGGACTTCAAACCTTGAGGTTGTTGGTTCAAATCCTGCTACTGACACTGTTTAACCATGAGCAAGTTGCTTGACCTGCTGGCTGTCTAATTAAAAAACCAAAAGAAATGTAACCAATACTATCATAAATGTTGTAAGTCACCTTGGATAAAGGTGTCAGCCAAATAAGTAAATGTAATACTTGCTATGAATGTCATTAAAAAAACATTAATGTTGACTGTCTGAGGAATAAGAATTTGTTTTTTGGTCCAGTAAATATCTACATGATGTTTTCACACAGCACAATATTTCTGATAATCTTGTTTCTGGCGACATACCAAAGCCTTTCAGATCTTGTAAATTGGCAAAAATAACATGACATGATATGAATGAGTGCAGATGTCTGACTGTAAATATTACCTTTGATAAAGTATCACCCTCTTTAGGGTAACTTCAGACCTTGTGCATGATACAACCTCAGTAGGTTTCAGCTCCCTGTCAGGTTGTAATAGAAACAGTAGATTCATTTGAATGGATTGATAGTTATTGGGTTAATTAACATATTCTTTTCCCACACTTTATAGTTCTTTACTGGATTGTGTAGTTCCTTGTTAAACTATTGCTTGATCAGGCACCATTTCATATTTCTTTGCATATGAAGTTGGTTCTTTGTGCTCTGAAACTCTTCCTAATATGTAGAAAAAACCTGAAATACTTATTGTATGGTAGGCTACCTAGCAGGACACTAACAGATTAAGAGAACCTGCACTTAACCTGTGTTATTGTGTACAGTGAAAATCCTTTCAGAATCCTGACCCATTGGTATTTCACAAATCTCTTACCATCTACTCATGCTTATTTACTGAATGGAGCCTATTACAGACCTAAATAAATCTGGATCCTTCATGCGGGTTGGTCTTTTGAGAGCCAAAAATGACTGCCCTATGGCTTCGCTCTGAAGAGCAACTCTGCAATGCTACTCTGTTCTTGATTGCTCTAAAAAGTACATTTAAAAGTGCTATATAAAACAACGCATTGTAATGGGGTAATAATTATACTGCCTCTCAGTGTCTATGTGGAGTTTACATGCTCTAAATGTGGGTTTTCTTCATTTCTATGTCATCCCAAAGATGCTCAGGAAGGCTGATTAGTGCCTCTAATTAATTCTTTATCAGTATGTCTGCAACATATGAGAGTGCCTTGCAGTGGACTGAAATAATATCTACGGATGGTTCCTACACTTCACTCTATACTTCTGTTATGGTATTTTGGTCCTCTAGTGAATCTATTTTGATTCAGAAAGTAATAAATAATCAAATGAATTAAGTATTTGCTGTAACCAACACACATCACATGGCATTGTTTGTGGTTAGTACAACTCCAATATCAAAAAAATTGGAATGGTATTTAAAAATGCTAACCAAAACAAAAATAATATAATATTTATAAACTCTTACTAATGCTCACCTATTGTGTTTCTCTTCTTGGTATCCTCAAGTGGTACTTGGTGCCTCTGCTGTACTGCTATGTTAGGCTAAGTTATTTGCCTGCTTTTGGAAAAGCCTTCTCTGATAAAGGAGCATTAGAATCATCGGGTAGAAGGGTCCTTGCATCAGATTGGTCATCAGTATAGCAGTGACTCAGCTATGAAGGCAGCTTGTTGGCTGAGGTCTCCAAGACTCCTTTTCCACAATCTGGCCATTTTTATACAGTTAGCTTTTTTTATGCATTTAGTTCTGTATTTAATGAATGGTATAATCTATTCTTGCATTTTGTCTTGTACAACATAGTTTGTTATCCCATCCTTTACTATACTGTAAACACTAGAACATCACATTTTTTGATGTTTTAACTCTGCATTTAATTGTTGTTTTGAAAACACACTCTAAAAAGTTTTCTTTTAAAAACATTTATCAAGCATTTGGGCTCTGAAGACACAAGTTGGGTAAGCTTTGCAAGAGCAAGTTCCCCCATTAATCAAGTATACAGATCTTAAGCTACACAACTGTACAGGGCCTTTGTTGCCAAATTATGCACTTCATAATGTGCCACACATTCTTCAAAGGAGACAATTCAGGAATGGGGGCTGGCTAATTTAGTACCTGTGCTCTCTGCTTATGTTGCCAATGTGGTTTAGCATTGTCCTCTTGGAAAATGCTGGTATGTGCGTAATTAGTCTGGATGGCAGTATATGTTTCTCCAAAATTTATTAAGTGCATATCTTTAGTATTAATGGTGCAATCACAGATGTGCAAGTTACCCATGAGATGGGCATTGATGCATCTCCATACCATGACAGAAGATGGCTTTTGAACCCAACACTAATGCCAGCTTGGATGGTCCTTTTTCTCTTTGGCTCAGTGAACACAGTAGCTGTTTTCATTTTTTTGTTATGTCTCAAATGTTCACTCATTAGACCAAAAAACACGATTCCACTGTGCTACTTCCCATCTCAGTCTGTGCCCAGAGAAGTCGCTGGATAGCATTGATGTATGGTTTCTCCTTTGAACAGAAAAGCCAAGCAAAATGACACCTTCATTAACTTGCATTTCCGAATACAGCAACAAATGGTGCTGACTGATACAGGTTTATTAAAATATTCCCAAGCCCACATCATGATATCCATTACAGACGCATGATGCTTTTGAAGACAGTGAGGTTGAAGGGATTGGTGAAGGCACACATTCAGAAGTGATTTTTAGCTTAGCCCTTTATGCACCAAGATTTGACTGAATTCCTTAACTCCTTTAATTATATTATGCACTGTACAGGTGAAATGCCTAAAATTTTGCTTTGTCTTTGTGGAATGTTGTTTTCAATGTGCTGGATTTTTCATTTATGTGTCTGTTAGCAAATTGGTGATCCTTGACTCATCCTTGCCCTTGAAGGACAATCCCTTTTTTACAGACTTTTTATATATAAGAACACAATTTCCTCAGCTCTCTAAAATCACCTTTCCTTTTTAACTTGTGTCATGCATGCACATCAAAAGAACACACTCTGGGCTCATCTAAGGTAAACAATATCCCACCAGGGTGAGAGAGAGGGCACTGTCACTAACAGTGTCATCTCTTTTCTTCCTCACAACACTGAAAAGTTGCCCCTTGAGGTCAATTAACCCCACTCTTTCTGGTCAGAGGGCTATAAAAACCTGATGCCCCCAGATTTCAGTATCTCATTTGGACTGACATCATCTAATCAATAGAAGAATGCAGTAATTATATTTGGACTGCTTAGCTTTATTTAATAGCATAAGAGCTTTAAAAACGCACCTAAGCCACATGAATTCTAAAAGTGATAAATCACAGTGTGCCATATTTAACTGTAAAAATTGTAATTTCAAAAAAATTTGCAAAGAAAGCACCTACATCATTCACTTGAACAGACACTTGAAAGACTATGAAACTGTCAACTGTCCATATTGTAACTTTATTTTTTAAAACAAACACTCTTTCCAGGGCAGCACGGTGGCGCAGTGGTAGCACTGCTGCCTCACAGTAAGGAGATCCGTGTCCTCCATGCGTGGAGTTTGCATGTTCTCCCTGTGTTTGCGTGGGTTTCCTCCGGGTGCTCCGATTTCCTCCCACAGTCCAAAGACATGCAGGTTAGGTGTATTGGTGATCCTAAATTGTCCCTAGTGTGTGTGTCTGTGTCCTGCAGTGGGCTGGCGCCCTGCCCTGGGTTTGTTCCTGCCTTGTGCCCTGTGTTGGCTGGGATGGGGTCCAGCAGACCCCCGTGACCCTGTGTTAGGATATAGCAGGTTGGAAAATGACTGACTGACTGAAATTCTTTCCACATTCTGACTGCACATTTATAGAAAACACAAAAATCACTCTTTAAAGGAATTTAGAACATCGGTGGCACTTGCAGAGGGTGAATTAAGTGAAGCTAGCCATACTCTAGAGGATGGAGGTGAAAATACCACAGAGTCATGTAGCAGTAAAATTTTGAGAAATATTGCTGTTGAAAGTGCAAATTTAGATTTATCCATTGAACATAAGCTTGCTGCTTTCTTTTTGTGCATGCTGCATGTTTCACAAAATGCGATGCAAGAAATAATTGAAAATTAGACAGAGATCACAGCACTTTCAGAATCCCAAACCATACACATTATTGTGGACACTTTGAAGAAACATGGCTGCACTCTTGGTAACTGCGATCTTTTGTCAAACATCAATCACAAAAGCAACCCATTCTTAAAAGCTTGTAAAGAATAAACACTTGCTACTGATCATAAAAGTAAAACTTAATTAAAAAAAACTATGCTATAATAGAACCAAATTATGTTTGTGTTCAGTCGAATAAAAACAAGTCATTTCTTTCTTTATGTTCCTGTATTAAAAGTCTTAACAACTTTGTTGAGTCGAGATGATGCTTTAGAGAAAATGCAGTGGAGACCCCAGGATATTATATGTTATATCTTTATGGAAAGTTTTATGAAGAAAACAAACTTTTTGGTTCCGGAGACTTTAGAATTTCTATTTGTTTGTACTTTGATAATTTTGAAGTTGCCAATCCACGTGGCACTTCACGCAAGAAACACTTAACTGCAGTGCACTGGGTTCTTCTTGACTGGCCAGCAGAATTTCAAAGCAGCCTGAATGCAATACAGTTAGGACTTTTAGGCAAAAATGCAGATATACAGTAAAACAGTTTGGTTATGAAGCTTTTGTGATCCATTGCTCAAAGATTTAAGGATGCTTGAACAAGAAGGTTTGTACATTAATAAACTTTCTGGGAATACCAGAGGGACTGTGTTTGCTGTTTCTGCTTATAATCTTGTTGCATATAGTCTTGCAGCATTTCAGGAGAGCTTCAAGGTAGGCAAATTCTGTCGTTACTGTTTAGGATCATTGAGTGACACTCAGAACATAAATGTATGACAAGGATTGTTTGAAATAAGAACACAACAGGGGCAAGATGATTTAATCACTCAGCTTAAAACAAGCCACAGTCTTAAGTCTGTCAGGGGTGTAAAAGCTGAATGTGTGTTGAATAAGCAGTTGACTTTTTCCGCCCTGTAACTTGGATTTTATCAGATCTTATTGAGGGTGTTGTGCCTTTTGAGTTGTATTTGTTTGCACAAGTTGACTAAAGTGAATAATTTCACACTTGATAGGCTTAACATTATCATCCAGAATTTCCCATATGACCACTCTGATAAAGTTAATTCACCACAAAACAATTTACAAACCTTCAGTTCCAGAAAAAACTATTGGTGGTAATGGGCATGTGTATTGGACACTGTTGAGCCTCTTACCTTTGATGATTGGTAGTTTAGTGCTTGAAAAAGAGAAAATGTGGGAAATTTTAATGGACTTGAAGGATATTGTAGAATTAGCATTTTCCAAAAAATTTTCAAAGGAAACATTATGCTATTCGGACTGAAAAATCTCAGGACGCAGACAACTGTTTCAAGAAGTGTTTCCAAATGGAAAACTAAAACCCAAACACCATTTTATAGAGTATTATCCAAATATGATAAGATGTTTTGGCCCCTTATTTGATCTGTGGAGCATGAGGTTTGAATCTAAGCATAGTTTTTTCAAGAGGTTAGTTCACGATTCATGCAATTTTAAAACCATTTTAGTTACTTTGGCAGACAGCATTAGTTACCCAAATCACCCAATTTTTTTAAGCTTTTCTTGCAACCTGGCAAAGTAAAGGTGGTCTAAATCCAGTTCCTTGAACCAACGTGTAAAGATATTATCAGTAAAGAGTATCCAGGCTAGAACATGGTGTCCCTCACATATATTATATGTTTGCGTGGAAGTACGTACTCAAAAGGTATGGTAATATCTGTGGGTTCTTGTTCTGGTCTATCTAACTTTACTTTTATTCAGAATATTTAAATAGTAAATGGAGAAGTTTCATTTGTTGTTGAAAAACAGACCTCATGGTACATTGAACATTGTCGGCGTATGAAGTTGCATGGTACAACTATGGAGATGTAATTATTGTTCGCAACAGAGCAGCTGAATGACTTTTATCCTCTTACACCTTACAAAGTTTTTAATTATCTCAAGAGATTTATAATTTGCTAGCCACTTAATATAATTCTAGTAAACTTCTTTTTTTCAATCTTGCTTTTAAGTAACATATGTCACTATGCTACTTTGAGTTTTTCTTGGACCTGACAACATACAAAAAGTGTTCCGTCCCCATCGTTCTTCCCTTGATGATCTCAGACAAATTATTTTGGAAAAACCACACATTGAGAAAGGATTTTCAATGCAGTATGGAGATTATCAGCTTTGCAATCTACATAATGAGTATGATCTTCACCTGAAAAAGCTACTATGACATTTTCTTGGGAACTAATGATGAACCCAATAGAACAACCTGATAATATTTTTGATATATCTGATTCTCTTCTAGGGATCTAGCCCCTGTGACACACATGCACATGGGAGACAACTTCATGGTTTGTACACTTGTAATTACCCTCCAAGACAGGGGATGGCGTTTTTACTTAATGCTTTTTCTCTTCTGTCTTCTGCAAAATTGATGACTGATAGACAGACTACCAACAACATCAATTCCGTCTTCTGGCCTCTTGAACCTAACCATTTGGCCTTGTCTTCTTGAAATCCCGCTTCACCACTATCTTCAATTTACTCTCAGAGTGACTTGCATCTGCACAAAACATCTCTACTCATATTGCACGTTTTTTTGTCATTACTTTAACTTTTCAGTTATATGAGGAATAACCTAGGTGCCTGAACTCTTTATGATCTTTATCGCCTCCTTATTTAAACCCATTATGGACCTCATCAGAGGGTGAAAAATAACAAATTTCTATTATAATATTTCAGAATATTTAGAGTTTAAACATTAATTAAATTAAAGCATGTATTTCAATATTTGAAATTTCTGACAGAACTATTCCCAATCATGTACCTCCGACTCATGAAGTAACCGAATTAGGACAGCTTATGCTAATTCAGATGTTTTCTGTTTGCCATTGTGATGGTAGTTGCTGGGGGGGTATGGCCTACTTGATATCACAGGTAACAACATGAAACCATAGCTATAAAAGATGGCGGTCTGGCATACACTTCATCCTGGGGGTATTTGGATAGTTCTAAACCTTTTTTCTCAGTTATTTTTCTTTTAATCTGCTTTTTAGCTACTGACCTTTACATTTTTCATGACGTTGATTTTGCATAATGCGTCCTTGATTTTACCTAATGCTTTTAGGCAATCTTTTAGCAATCGTGTGTTGTTTTTTTGATCTACCTTACTGCTCAACTGTATTTTTAAGATACATCTGTCTTTTAGCTTTTTAGGGTGTTTTTTTATCTGTCCTTTAAGGGCATTTGGCTGGAAAACTGTTCTTTTTAGGACAAGTCTGTTCCCTCTTTAGCATACAAAGCAAACAGCATTTCATCTGACTGCCTACTTCAGATTTTGACATTTAGCCTGAATTTTATATCTCCTGATCATGTTACTTTAAATATTTTTCTCATTACACACTTACCTAATAATCTTGGTCTTCCATTATGAAAATGGCTCCTTGTTCTGTGGCTCTCATTAATGATGACTCTGAATTTACCCTTAAACATTTCCTTCAGTCATTTCTGCCTATTCAAGCACTGCTGAGACCTGCTTGCTCACTAATGGCAAATATTTGAAGGGATAGCTGGATGTGAGCACTGAACAGGAGGTGAAGTGCGCCTTTGCAAGCAAAACACAGCCAGAGGCAACATGACTATGGAAGGTTTACACACGTCATATAGCTCATTTACAGTATAACATGCTGTCACACCCAATTACGCTTAAATATCTCTATAGTAAATAAACAGCTCTGACTACTATATACCAATGCAATATGGATGTTATAGCAAGACAAACAAAAATGTGTCAGTTGCATTCAAGTGCATTTTTATAGTTCTGGGACAATATCATAGTGAATTTAATGCTAAATACTTTTATCAAGACTTTTCATAGAACCATCTGTTCATTTTAACCTTGATGCAGCTCATTGAATGCATACTTTTATTGTCTGTAATTTTTATTTTGTGTTTTCATTAGGCACTAAACCACAGAGGATGCTTTCCCCACCATTCAGCATTCTTAAAACATTTTAACTATGTAGTGTTTGGAAGGATCAGAGATGGAATGAACTGGTTCACTTGACGGACTACACAAAGAACAGAAACATTTTTATATTATAGCAAATGGTTAAAAAAATATATAGCACATTTTTATTTTTATTTTATCTGATTTGTAAATATATAATGTACACATTATATATGTGTACATGGGGGGTGGTACCAGCCGGGATGACCAAGACGACCGGAGGAGGGCTTGTGCCTCCTCCAGACCTCGAGGGGGCGACTGCCCTGGGGGCCACGGGTACAGAACTGGGAAGCTCGACCCTGTAGGGGCCAGTGGTTACCACCAGGGAGCACCTCAATACCTGAAGGACCCTGGACCTCAGCACTTCCACCACACCAGGAAGTGCTGGGGGGAAGAGGTACAGGGACACCCGGAGTGCTTCCGGGGATACAGCTGGTACTTCCACCACACTGGGGCGTGTCGGTGGGAGATTGCTGGGAACACACCTGGAGCACATTCAGGTGTTTATTTAAAGGGGCCGTCGGGTGGAAGACGGACGAGGTCTCTGGAGGAGAGAAGGAGGCGGTCTGAAGAGAGAGAGAGAGAGAAGGCATTGTTGTGTTGGCCTGGACTGTGAGGTATTGGGGTCTGTGAGAGTACTTTTGTAAATATGGAGAACTTCAATAAATGTGTGTGGGGTGATTATAACGTGTCTGCTTGTCTGTGTCCGGGTCATATTCCACAACATATGTAAGTGCTAATAGTATATAGGCGGCACGGTGGCGCAGTAGGTAGCACTGCTGCCTCGCAGTTAGGAGACCCAAGTTTGCATGTTCTCTCCATGTATGAGTGAGTTTCCTCCGGGTACTCCAGTATCCTCCCACAGTCCAAAGACATGCAGTTTAGGTGCATTGGCGATTCTTAATTGTCCCTAGTGTGTGCTTGGTGTGCGTGTGTGCCCTGCGGTGGGCTGTTTTTTGCAAACAAAAACTACAGCAGAAGCAATTCAGGAGCATAACCTCCTTGGACTTGTACTCCACAGATCGTGCTATATCAACAACAACAACAACAACATTTATTTATATAGCACATTTTCATACAAACAGTAGCTCAAAGTGCTTTACATATTAAAGAATAGAAAAATGAAAGACACAATTATAAAACAAAATAAATCAACATTAATTAACATCGAATAAGAGTAAGGTTCAATGGCCAGGGGGGACAGAAAAACAAAAACTCCAGACGGCTGGAGAAAAAATAAAATCTGTAGGGATTCCAGACCATGAGACCGCCCAGTCCCCTCTGGGCATTCTAACATTCTGTTAGCCTTCTTAATGGCTTCTGAACACTGTTGGGAAGTTGATAGCTTAGAGTCCACTATGACTCCTAAATCCTTCTCATAAGGTGTACTCTCGATTTTCTGACCGCCCATTGTGTATTCAACCCTAACATTTTTACTTCCTATGTGTAATACTTTACATTTACTGACATTAAATTTCATCTGCCACAAATCTGCCCAAGCCTGTATGCTATCCAAGTCCTTCTGTAATGATATAACGGACTCCAAATTATCTGCTAATCCACCTATCTTGGTATCATCTGCAAACTTAACCAGCTTGTTACTTATATTCCTATCTAAATCATTTATATATATTAAAAATAGCAGCGGCCCTAGCACTGACCCCTATGGAACACAACTCTTAACATCGGCCAGTTCTGATAAGGTTCCTCGCACCATCACCCTCTGCTTCCTGTGTCTGAGCCAATTCTGCACCCATCTAAAAACATCACCCTGAACTCCCACTTCTTTTAATTTGATGCCCAACCACTCATGTGGCACCTTATCAAATGCTTTCTGAAAGTCCAGATAAATAATATCATAAGCTCTACTTTGATCGTATGCTTTTGTTGCCTCCTCATAGAATTCCAGCATGTTAGTAAAACACGACCTCCCTCTTCTGAACCCATGCTGACTGTTCAGAATAACTCCTGTCCTTGCCAGATGTTGCTCAATCTTATCCTTAATACCCCATATTTACTCCTGTACCACGTGCCCTCGTGTAAGACACGCACCCTAATTTTTACAAAGAAAATCATGAAAAAAGTTTTGCCCTGTGTACAATGTGCATTGTGATTGTATAGGAAGCATTTAGAGAGAGAGAGAGCGCTGTCGAGCGAGAGAGAGAGCGCGAGTGCGCGAGCAAACGAGAGAGAGAGAGAGAGCGCGAGTGCGTGAGCAAGCGAGAGAGAGAGAGAGCGCGAGTGCGTGAGCATGTGAGCGAGACAGAGAGTGCGAGTGCGCAAGCGAGAGAGAAGCGAGCGAGCGACCCCAAGCAGAAGAAGTAAACATTACAGAATTACATTTCCTCGTGTATGACGCGCACCTCATTTTCTAATGCTAATTTTCAGGGAAAAATGTGCAGGTGGTACACGCGTAAATATGGTAATTCCTTCCATTAATTTTCCTGTGATGCATGTTAAGCTTACTGGCCTATAGTTGCTTGGATCTGACCTATCACCCTTTTTATATAATGGGATGATATTTGCAATTTTCCAGTCCTTTGGAATCTCTCCAGTGTGCAGTGACTTCCTTAAAATATGTGTCATGGGTTTATATATGTACTCACTAGCCTCCTTAAGAACATGAAGGCCACATAGTAGAATCATGGGCCACATAGTGGCACTGGCCAACCCGATGGACTGACAAATGAAGAACTGGCTGTGTCCCGGTCAGGAAAAAAGAGATGGTTGAGCATGTACAGTGAGGTGTGAAATAGAAGGAGAAAGTTCAGTGAAATTTGAGGAAGACATAGGTAGCAAGCGTACTATAAAACTTGAGCGCAAGTGCCAGTTTCTGTGGCTGTGACCATACATGTTGCTTCACTAGAAGCAAAAAGAGAAGAGAGACAAGTAGAAGTGGAAGTGGTGTCTTCAGGTTCATGACAAGTTGGAACTGTCAGTTTAAACTTAACTGGTCCTCTAAAAGCTATTTTATTGTAATATATATTTGCATTTACAGCCCCCTCCAAATGGTTTCACTTTACAGTCATGTCTACTTTCTTTGAACAAGGATGCTCCCCCCCAATTCCCACCTTCTGAAATGGTTAACTTCTACATTTGTGTCTAAAGACTTTAACCCCCCTACCCACTACCTGATCATTTAAGATGCCTCCAAATCATAGTATCATTAGCTATATTCTTCCACTTTAAGAAGTGGAAGCAAATTATTAATAAAAGGCTTAGCTTAGTAGCCATCAAGTTCAGTCATGCTGATCTCCTTAACTGCCAACTTCGGCTATTAACTGAAGTCCTGCCATTATTAAACAAACTGTTATCTTCCAGTTTTTTTGTTAATCCAGAAATGACCAAATGGATTTACTACATTTTTTGGGGAATGTACGAAATGTTTGTGTGTGTGACATTAATTACTGTGGGCGGCATGGTGGCGCAGTGGTAGCGCTGCTACCTCGCAGTTAGGAGACCTGGGTTTGCTTCCCGGGTCCTCCCTGCGTGGAGTTTGCATGTTCTCCCCATGTCTGCATGGGTTTCCTCCTAAAGACATGCAGGTTAGGTGCATTGCCGATTCTAAATTGTCCTTGGTGTGTGGGTGTGTATTCCAAGATATTTCTACCTTAAATGTTTTAGATTCTGCAGTGGGCTGGCGCCCTGCCCGGGGTTTGTTTCCTGCATTGAGCCCTGTGTTGGCTGGGATTGGCTCCAACAGACCCCCGTGACCCTGTAGTTAAGATATAGTGAGTTGGATAATGGATAGATGGAAATTAATCATTGTTCTTTTTTTTAACACTTTTTCTGTTTTTTATGTTCTGGTCAGTTTAGCCTTTTCTTCTTAATTAGCTTACAAGTGAATTTTATACTTAACTAGCTGCTTCCCTTTAGTATTTAGTATCATTTGCATCAGTGTCTGTACTGTGCATCACTAATCGTCAGTATTTGGAAACAATAAAAATGGTAAAAGAAAGTTAACATTTAATGATATGGCAAATTTTGTTTTGTTTGCATGTTAGTATACTAGCACATATTTCTGAATAATTTATGAAAATGTTTGGAAGGAAAGCCAACAGTTACAGTCTTACCCCAGGACTGAACTTAGGAACCACTGGTGTAAGATCTTTGAGGGCAGAGATATTTGTGAGCCAATGTAGGTAGTCATGTGTTCTTTTTCTTCCTGTACCGTACACCCTCTACTCTTATAAAATTACTGGGTAGAGGGATATTTTAACTGTTGCTGTTTTTTTAACACATTGTGCAAATGATTACACTTATTTGAAGGTTCTAAAGAAACCTTATACAAATATAGACATTATCATCTACATTATATAAAGATACATTTTAATGAATGGTCCCTCAGAACGCAAAAAACCTTTAAAGCTTTTCATTTGTTATGAACAAAGCAGGAAAAAAGATGTCAGTTTATAATAAGGTTAGATCGGTTTTATATCCTTTAGCCATTTGCAATGTCTTTTTAGATCCTTAATAAAATGGTATTAAAATCTGGGAAATGTTCATTTTTTCACTTTCTCTTTGAAGAAAATGTATTGAAATTCATATGAACCTTGGTGCATGCATTACTTCCCAATTAGGTTGCATGACGGTACTGCTGTTTTATGACTGCTGCCTCAAACTGCAAGGTCTTGCAAAAGCAGGTACTAACAAAAACAATTGTCTTTTCTTATGATTGATTATTTCAGGCTTTAATCTTCGTTCTAAGAATTTAGTTTCTCCCTAAGGAATGCAAAATTATCAAATAGTCTTGTGTCACTAATGATTCCCAGTCAGGTTAGGAGACACTGTTGTGCATTTCTACATAAAGCTGCCTCAATGGTATATAGCATAAGAAGACAGTGTAGCCTAAAGGCAGAGATATACTTAACATTACACAACACGTGCGCTTGAGGACGCTGCTGCTATGCATTCAGTGTATTGTCCACACTTGTGCACATACTTTAAGTAAACCTGGAGAACTGTAAAAGGTGGCAGTGTGAGAAATCATCACAGTGAGAAAACAACATCTGGCAACAGCAACACAGGAAATGGTATGTATGCCCTTTAAATAAAGAACAAATATATATATATATATATATATATATATATATATATATATATATATATATATATATATATATATATATATATATATATATATATCGCATCATTACGATGGAGAATATATGATGCTTGTATTGCCTGTGCGAGAAATGCACCATGAATACATTTGGACGTCAGCATTTAAGTTTGATGATTTGCTTTACAGAATCAAACCATTCATCAAAAAACAAAGCATGCAGATTTATTCTGTTGGAGCAACATTGTGGCTTGCTATCACATGTTGATAGTAAACAACAATGCTGACTTCACGTACCAAAACCTGAACTCACACCATACCCATATTTCTGTAGGTATTGCAACTCTCACATGCATTGTAATCATTTCTGACGATGTGCTCAGAACACGTGTCAAAAGAATATGTGGCAGCCATGATGAGTGTGCGTACGCGTTCTGATCGTGAACTATAAACCGGCCCTAATGGCTAAGGTATTAGATTTAGGAACAGACTTAGGAGTAGACCACAATGCTGTTGTTTCATCCCCCATTCATCAACCTGAGAAACTCACTAAGTCTGTCAGTAATTGCACTTTAAACTTGTAACTGATTATATCAGCTGTAATGAGAGCTGATTGTATGTTTTCTTTTTTACTAAATTATGTTTGTTCTGATTCTGACTAAGAAAAATACTCTATGCTATGTACTTTCTCCTCAAAAGGAATCTAGGGCAAAAATGTTTATTTTCAAGTTTTCATTCCAAGAGAAGCATTCTGTCTTCTTGATTTGCTTGCTATTGATGTCTATTACTTACAACAGCACTTGAGTGTCAATAATTTTCAATACCAAACAGAAAAAACCTTCAGCACTGTTAATTCACACCTGTCCCAACCTTTAAAAATGTGTTTAGAAACTTAAAATCACACCATTTAAAAAGTCACAAAAGCAATATACACCATTTTAGGATATAATTCACACTTATGGCCTATTATGAAACCTAATACTTTGTACAAAACAGCAAAGCAAGGGAATCTACCCTTGATGGAGTAAGATGTTTAGATTAACAAAAGAACTGTCTCTAATTAAAAGTTGGAAATCTCCAGTCACTACTGCACTTAATAGTTCCTATGCTATGTGAATATTAAGACTATATCACAAAAATGCAAGCCATTAAAATATTTTTACAGCTTACACCACTATATACTGTAGTTTGCCAATCAGATCGGGTTAGTTTGGGGTGCGTGCACTGATACAGTGTGTTGCTGCACCCACAACACGACAAAACAGCTCAGGATACTGGTTGGCAACCCCCCAGGTGGACACGTGGTCCAGTCCCATCCGGAAATGACCCTTTGTTCCATCCACGTGTTACGTGGGCGTCCCTTTGGCCTGGTCCAGCCACTTGTGTCCTCAACAATAAGGATCCTGCGAGCCGGATCACCATCAGGAAATCATGCCACATGGCCATAGTGCCGTAACTGACGCTCCCTCACAATGCAGGTAATGTGCCTCATTCGGGACTCCATGAGCAACCCCTCTTTCGACACAAAGACAAACCAGCAATTCCCAAGGATTCTCCAAGGAGACACAGTACCAAAGGAGTCCGGTCTTCGTCTCAGGTCACTGGATAGCATACATGTCTCGTAACCATATAGTAAGACAGGAAGCACCAGGACTCTCAAAACTTGAATCTTTGTCCTTTTGCATAGATATCAGGAGCGCCACACGCCCCTTTCCAGTGACCTCATGACTCCCCCAATATTGCACATTTTTAGTAAAAGGAAGGAGTTTAATTTTAAAATAGATATATGGTAAAATATCATACCTTTATATATATATAAATATTTACAGTACAAATTGTACTTAAATACTGAGTTGCAGAAGCTGCAGAATGATATAAATATTATAAGAAAAACAATGACCCTCCCACCATAAAAAAATTACAACTTCTGGCTTTGTGGGTATCTTTCACATCTTATATGAGATCCTTCATAATATGTATTATATACGTAGAGCATACAGTATGCTGTACTGTTAAGTTTGTGTGCGATGAGACATTCTCTTATGAATATTTTCCAGACTTTGACTAGGCTTTTTATATGTGTTAGTAACTTCTGGATTCTGTTGGTTATTAGGAAAAGCTGGGTGCATAATGAATAACACATATCAGCTCTTATATTACTGTATTATCTCAGCAACTGTGAAATGAATTACAGAGAAACAATTATGCGTCAGATACAATCCTACTAAATGTGTACCTCTCATCACCAGGCATTTTGCTATGCTTGAAGTGAATAACGTCTACAATAATGGCAGCAATACTTATTTTGATCTAATATAGATTAACAACTGCAATTGTTTAATTAAGCTTATGTGAAGATTACCTTTTCCTTGTGCTCTGTCCCTTTAAATTGAACGGGATGTGTAAATGCACATCGTTAGATGTTAATGGATAATCAGATGGCCTGTTCAGCAAACTGAGGAGAAACATGAGGCCAAAACAAGACTCATTTCAGATTAAACTTGGTACTGGTCTTGTTCTGTTGTTCATTAAGACAGCACTTAGACCTAAGGATTATCTCCTGTTAGTACCGTACTGTGTAGTCTGGTCTTGATCTGCTGCTATCTCAGGTACATTGTAACTGACCAGGCATTAGAAATACTATTTTTCTTGCTGAATGGTTGACAAAAAAACTATATTTTAGGCTTTAAATCGATTAAAGACTACACCTGTTTAAATTAAACAATGCCATATTTTTATTTACTGATCATTGCAACAATGTGATGCTTTTAAACTGCTCAAAAAAATTAAAGGAACACTTTGAAAACACATCAGATCTCAATGGGAAAAAGAAATCCTCCTGGATATCTATACTGATATAGACTGGGTAATGTGTTAGGAACGAAAGGATGCCACATCGTTTGATGGAAATGAAAATGATCAACCTACAGAGCCCTGAATTCAAAGACGCCCCAAAAATCAGAGTGAAAAAATTATGTGTCAGGCTAGTCCATTTTGCCAAAATTTAATTGCAGCAACTCAAAATTGTACGCAGCACTTTGTATGGCCCCTGTGTTCTTGTATACATGCCTGACAACATCGGTGCATGCTTCTAATGAGATGACAGATGGTGTTGTGGGGGATCTCCTCCCAGATCTGGACCAGGGCATCACTGAGCTCCTGGACAGTCTGAGGTGCAACCTGGTGGCATTGGATGGACCAAAACATAATGTCCCAGAGGTGTTCTATTGGATTTAGGTCAGGAAAGTGTGGTGGCCAGTCAATGGTATCAATTCCTTCATCCTCCAGGAACTGCCTGCATACTCTCACCACATGAGGCCAGGAATTGTCGTGCACTAGGAGCCACTGTACCAGCATAGGGTCTGACAGTGGGTCCAAGGATTTCATCCTGATACCTAATGGCAGCCAAGGTGCCTTTGTCAAGCCTGTAGCGGTCTGTGTGACCCTCCATGGATATGCCTCCCCAGACAATCATTAACCCACCACCAAACTGCTCATGCTGAATGATGTTACAGGCAGCATAATGTTCTCCATGGCTTCTCCAGACCCTTTCACTTCTGTCACGTGCTCAGGATGAACCTGCTCTCATCTGTAAAAAGCACAGGGCACCAGTGGTGCATCTGCCAATTCTGGTATTCTATGGCGAATGCCAATCGAGCTGCATGCTGCTAAGCAGTGAGCTCAGGGCTCATTAGAGGACATGGGGCCCTTGGGTCACCCTCATGAAGTCTTTCTGGTTGTTTGGTCAGAGACATTCACACCAGTGGCCTGCTGGAGGTCATTTTGTAGGGCTCTGGCAGTGCTCATCCTGTTCCTCCTTGCCCAAAGAAGCAGATACTGGTCCTGCTGATGGGTTATGGACCTTCTATGGCCCTCTCCAGCTCTCCTAGAGTAACTGCTTGTCTCCTAGAATCTCCTCCATGCCCTTGAGACTGTGCAGGGAGACACAGCAAACCTTCTGGCAATGACACTATTGATGTGCCATCCTGGAGAAGCTGGACTACCTGTGCAACCTCTGTAGGGTCCAGGTATCGCCTCGTGCTACCAGTAGTGACACTGACTGTAGCCAAATGCAAAACTAGTGAAGAAACAGTCAGAAAAGATGAGGAGGGAAAAATGTCAGTGGCCTCCACCTGTTAAACTATTCCTGTTTTGGGGGTCATCTCATTGTTGCCCCTCTAGTGCATCTGTTGTTAATTTCATTAACACCACAGCAGCTGAAACTGATTAACAAAACCTTTGCTACTTAATTGACCAGATTAAAATCCCGTAAGTTTCATTGACTTTATACTCTGCTATACTCTGATTAAAAAGTGTTCCTTTAATTCTTTTGAGCAGTATATATACAATATATAAGTTGTTCACGAAGTAGATTAATGAAGTAGGTCCTGGAGTAGATTGTCATTATGTTCAGAGATGTTTTCTTCCTTATATCTAGTGCTGCCAGAACTTTAAATATAAAGATAGAACTTTATTTGTTGCCAGGAGGAAAACTGGCTTTTAAAGAAGCTGTTTAAATGAATAGATAGATAGATAGATAGATAGATAGATAGATAGATAGATAGATAGATAGATAGATAGATAGATAGATAGATAGATAGACAGACACACACAATGACTTGCAAGCGGGCTTGATTATGCCCTGTATGTACTGTATGTCTGCATAGACTGTTATGATTGATTTTAGTATGTAATCTATTCATCAACAAAAATAATGAAAAGGCATTACATCACAAAAGCAATTCATTTTATCTTTTAGTGATTTATCATATGATGCCTTTAATTTCTCTACCTTGGATAAATAAAGGCGCATTGATATATAAATGATTTCATAGCAGTAGTAACCTTGTACATTTGGATGACCTTGAATGAATGGTGACTCTCACCTTAAGGTCTGATCTCAAAACAGATTAAATAATACGAAACTATCCAGTTACTGAGGTTTTGGAAAAATAGTTAAGATCACTTGGATGAATTCATTTTGAAAAAGTTATGTCCTGGGAATTACAGTAGGTCAGGGAAAAACACACAGTATCATTTGGCAGAAGCATCATTGCTTTTTTTTTTAAGAATGGCAAACTGGGCATTCAATGAAGAGTGCCAGTATTAATATATCAGATTCAAAATCTTCTGTCATTAACTTTAACACTATAATGAAATTTGGCGTATAGACAAATAACAAGTTTCAGTGTCAACCAGTTGCTAACAGAAGAGTTTTTGTCTCTCAAGCAGAGCTGCTTCTTCTTAACAGTTATGTGGATTTATTAGCACATTACTGAGAGTGATGGAATGCACACCTTTGAAGGTGTCATACTATGATTATCAGTACAACTCTAAAAAATGCCAGACTCTGCCTGTACCATAAAGAGGAGTCATTTTTTCTCTCTGCCTTATGGCTAATGATGTCAGATCACATCCAATATTAGATATCCACCTTAATAAAAGGATAAGTCTGTGTTTGTGTTTGGTGACTATTGTTCTGTCATTCCAATAGATGGTGTAACAAACATTTGTACTGATAAAATGCATTGTATTTGTCATTTCAATAGATGACACAACACAAATACTAACATTGTTTTTTTTCAAATTCAATATCAAATTGTATATAACAGAGACATATGCATTGCATTAATTGTGTATCACAAACAGTTGTAATAATTCATCTTACTACAAATGTTTCTGATGTCCCATCTGTTGGAAAGACAAATGCAATGCATTTTATTACTACATGCATTACAAAATACCTGTAAAAAGATGCTACACTGCAAACATTACAATAATGTTGAGGTCTACATCGATTATTTAGATTACACAGCTTACAATGCTTTAAAACAGCAGCATAACCTGATATAGGTAATTCATTTTAGGATGTTACTTGGTGGTGTTCTGCTATATTTTTTAAATAGTGAATTAGGTAGTCATGGACCACTGCGGAAATTAGCAGAAGCATATTCAAGAATCCAAAAGACACTTCTTTAAACAAAGGGTAAAAGGACTCTGGACCAAACTATTAAATTATATAGATCATTGATTCATAAACTATGAGAGGCAACCCTTTTCGGTTCATATTCTGTCTGATTTTGGGGCACACAGAGTCGTGATCCACAATTGTAGTTAATGGGAATGGGTCACAAATGGTTTGCAGATTGACTTGCATTTGGTCATCATGGATGGTTTCATCAAAAAGTATTGCACTGATAAGACATTGCTTCGTGATTCTCCCAGGGGGAAAGGGTTGACTGTCTGTGGTGATTCTCCAAGGGGGCAGGGTCTCGAAGACAAAAAAAAGAGGAAAAATTGTGCCACAAAAAAAAAAAAGGTTTAAGAATCACTAATATAGATAAAGAGCATATCTTAACTATACCTGCAAAATGAAATTGGATGAGTTTCAGTAGCTATTAACTTAGAAACTAGTGTGCTGCACTGAGTGGTCTTCTCTCATCTGAAAAAATCGTCTGTTTTTGTTTTTCACATTTTGTTTATCCTCAAGCCACTTGTCTTTTCTCACCAATGAGTATTAATGGAGAAAATAGCTTCATAAGATGGATGAATTGCTGGGTATGCTAAATTGCTTCATATCTGGATTTGACTTTTACTTTTTTAATTAGCTTTATTTAACTGTTACTATGATAAGTTATTTTATCAGATTCCAGGGATCACTTTGGGTAGGAAATTTTTGTTTCGTATATTAAATCAAAATGATAAATGATTTTAATTTTATTTGTCATAATGACTAGCCTGGTTTTGTTTTCTTGACTCAAACCGATAATGTTAAAAAGGACATTTGAATCAGCAAGTCTGATTCCTTTTTTATTAATGCATTAATAATAAGTTCCTAGAAAAATAAACTTTAAATGTTCAAACAGATTGTAAGAAAAATCCAACTCTAATCAAGTGTAATTTTAAGCCACACAAAATCAATTAAACAAGCTAAATTTCACATCTGTCACTAGAACTAATTGCCCGTCTTAATTTGTAATGTGGGAATCATCACTATAATGAGTAAATCAATATATTGTATAAACAGCTCCATGTATATTTGATATAATCTATGTGATTCATCTTCAGCTTATGTCATACAGTCAGGTTAGTCCCAGAAATGTAATGTTGAATTGCTTGGTTCAAGTATTTATAAACAAAGCAGGAGTCAAATATCCCTAGAAAAGGACTCAGGGAATTTCCTAAATTAAGATGTAGTACTGTATAATTCTCCAGAATCCATGTAGTCTGCTTATGTGTGAACAAAGATACAAAAAATTGCCTGGTCAATCTCATAAAACATCACCTTTGTTATAAATCAAATGCTTTAACACTACAGTAGAATCCCTGAAGCCTACGAAAAAACTTGTAATCCCAGGCCACCTTAAATTCCTTTGCAACATTTTTACAGATGTTTCCATTAATGGACATTTTAAGTGCTTGTTCTGAGTCATATGCAAGATCATGTTATTAAATGTGTCAGGAACAGAACTAGTTCATAACCTGAGGACTACCTGTATTCAATATTTGTTTATCTTGATTGAAACAGGTTACATAATGTTATATATATTAATTTTTTGTGAAAATGGTTATGTTCTCACAGCACTGTACATGTGTGCAGTAAAGTAAGAGAGACTCTTGATTCAGATACAGACAATTCTCACCCTTTGTTACATACTGTGTGCTGCTATATACCATTGACTTGCTTTACAGCAAGACCTTCATTGTTTTTTTGTTTTTTTTGTTATTAGTTTATGGCTTAAGGCGAAAATCACATCTGGAGTTGCAACAAAATAAATATCAACTGCATTTAGTGGATCTCAGTTCTTACAATTACAATGCTTCATGAAGTTTTATGCTATCCCTGCACTAGATTTGTATAAATGGTGAGTCATGCAATTTCAACTAATTAGGCTAAATCTGCATAATAGATCTCAAAATCTCATAAGTTAAAATATGACAAACAAAATAAAGACATCATATTCATTCTAAAACACACTGCAAATCTCAATAGATCAATGAAATTAGAAGTGCAGGAAATTAGAGTGGTATCGGACCATGTAAAAAATAATAAGTTGGCAGAAAATCTCTGTGAGCTGAACAACCCAAAAGGGAAAATCCCAACAAAATAAAAGCTTAATGACCCAACCTGGCCATCAAAAGAGATTACCATAGACAGGCCTAGGGACCCTAATGAACCTCCCTGTAAATAGGGAGGGTGAATATAAACATTTATATTTTCTATATAATCCTAATTACTATGAATTCAGGAAGGAACACCTCACAAATTTCATTACATCTTTTATATTAATACTAATACTATTATATACTATAACACTATACTATTATATTAATACTAATAACTTAAAAATGGAGAAACTGAAAACATACAATGAAAAAAATGAGTAAACCAGGAAGGGGTGAATTTTAATGAATACATGATAAATTTTACAATTTATTCTAAGCATATACTTGCATGAAGTTGTAACAAAGGATTATAAAAAGCATAAGGAAAAGAGGTGAATGTAACTAAAGGGTTAACTAAATGTGGCATAAAGCTTAAGCACATGAGGCTTTTGCTTCATCTTAGAGGAGCTACCAAGATAGCTGCTAAGGTTAAAATGAAGTATGTGAGCAACAAACACCCCTCTAGGAAGCAGAAATAAACTAACAGGAAAGCCCAAACACCCCTCCTATGAAGCGATGCTAAAATCAATAGAAGAGTCCGCAGATCACCCCTATTTACAAGGCCATATTCAGATTAATGGGAAAGTCGAAAGGAGTCTGACAATACTAGTGGCACTTTTTGATTGGATAAAGCTCTGCATATTATGCATATTAAGAGTCAGATGATGTGATGTATTAGATTATTTTTTCTATTGATTGCTCACTCCATGGACTGAGACATTTGTGCATACCTGTGTATAAATAAAGAACTGTTCTGCGTTTTCATCTGGTTTCTGTGAATGACTTCTTTGAGAACAGACGAAAGTTTTTCAACTACACCACAAAATGAGAACCAAGAGGCAGAAGGCACATACAGAATGACAGTGTCAAAAATATTCATATAATGCAAAGGACATTAACTTTTCTAAGAGATACCATATTGCTTTTTATTATGTTTAATTATTTATTTACTTTTGTGTTCCTCATATTTTTAATATGTTTCCTGTTTAATGTATTATAAACATTTTCCTAAAAAGCATATGTTCCAATCTGAATCTGAAAAATTTAAGACATATTATTGATAAATGCAGACATTTATAGATTTTCCAAAACAATCAACGAGTAGGTCCAATCAGTAGACTGGTGTCTATACAGTGTTCATTTCTACTTTATGCTTAGTGATACAGGATAGACCATAGTCCACCGAGACTCTAAACTGTGCCACATTACGGATAGCTGTGGATGAATAGCCACAAAGAGCTCAATCAACAATAACAATACTATTATAATATATTGCAACCAAATGATTCTAAAATACTATACTTGTAAAATATTTTTTCTGTTCTTTGATTGCTTTTCTGTGTATAATTGTACAAGGATATATGCAAACAAAATTAAATGCATTTCTTCTCATGGGAAATGTGTGCAATATAGCTTTAAAGCTAACATTCTTCTTTATTTAATTCTCTACAAGGCGATTATGTAGGAATTATGTCTTTCTGGATTTAATGTCCACAGACTTGAATCTTCTTCTTCTTTTGACTGCTCCTGTTAGGGGCTGCCACAGCGGATCATCTTCTTCCATATCTTTCTGTCCTCTGCATCTTGTTCTGTTACACCCATCACCTGCAAGTCCTCTCTAACCACATCCATAAACCTTCCCTTAGGTTAATGCTGCTCTGTGTAAGAAAGGACAAAGCCGACTATACTTCCTTAGAAGGCTGGCATCTCTCAACATCTGCAATAAGATTCTGCAGATGTTCTATCAAACATTTGTGGCGAGCACCTTCTTCTACGCGGTGGTGTGCTGGGGAGGCAGCATAAAGAAGAGGGATGGCTCAGGCTTGGACAAACTGGTGAGGAAGGCAGGCTCTATTGTAGGCACGGAGCTGGACAGTCTGACATTCATGGCAGAGCGACGGGCACTGAGCAGGCTCCTGTCAATAATTCAAAATCCACTGCATCCACTGAACAGGATCATCTCTAGACAGAGGAGGAGATTCAGCGGCAGACTGCTGTCGCTGTCCTGCTCCACTGACAAACTAAGGAGATCTTTCCTCCCTCACACTATGCGACTCTTAAATTCCACCCGGAGGGGTAATCATTAATATTATACAAAATTATTGTCTTTCTGTTATACTTTCATTGTTATCACTCTTTAATTTAATATTGTTCTTTATCATTATGCTGGTGCTGGAGTATGTGAATTTCCCCTTGGGATTAATAAAGTATCTATCTATCTATCTATCTATCTATCTATCTATCTATCTATCTATCTATCTATCTATCTATCTATCTATCTATCTATCTATCTATCTATCTATCTATCTATCTATCTATCTATCTATCTATCTATCTATCTATCTATCTATCTATCTATCTATCTATTCCTCTTCCCTGGCAAATCTATCCTTAGCATCCTTCTCCCAATATTCCCAGCATCTCTCCTCTGCACATGTCCATTCCACCCTGCCTGCACTCTCTTTTTCACCTTTCTTCCACAGTCCCCATTACTCTGTACTGTTGATCCCAGGTATTTAAACTCACCCACCTCATCCATTCGCCAACTCTACTCCCTGCATCTTCACCATTCCACTGACCTCCCTCTCATTTACACACATGTATTCTGTCTTGTTCCTACTGACCTTCATTCCTCTCCTCTCTAGAGCATAACACCACCTGTCCAGGGTCTCCTCAACCTGCTCCCTACTATCGCTACAGATCACAATGTCATCAGCAAACATCATAGTCCACGGGGATTCCTGTCTAATCTTGTCTGTCCACCTGTCCATCACCATTGCAAGTAAGAAAAGGCTCAGAGCCGATCCCTGATGTAATCCCACCTCCAACTTGCATCTTTTACTCCTACTGCAGACCTCACCACTGTCACACTTCCCTCGTACATATCCTGTACAACTCTTATGTACTTCTCTGCCACTCCTGACTTCATCATACAATACCACAGCTCCTCTTGAGGCCCCCGTCATATGCTTTCTCCACATTTACAAAGACACAATGCAACTCCTCCTGGCCTTCTCTAAACTTCTCCATCAACATCCTCAGAGCAAACATTACATCTGTGGTGCTCTTTCTTCGCATGAAACCATACTGCTGCTCACTAATCATCACCTCACTTCTTAACCTAGCCTCTACTACTTTTTCCCATAACTTCATGCTGTGGCACATCAATTTTATTCCCCGTAGTTACTGCAGTCTTTCACATCCCCCTTATTCTTAAATATCGGCACCAATACACTTCTTCTCCACTTCTCAGGCATCCTCTCGCTTTCCAAGATTCCATTAAACAAGCTGGTTAAAAACTCCACTGCCATCTCTCCTAAACACCTCCATCCTTCAATAGGTATGTCATCTGGACCAACGGCCTTTCCATTTTTCATCCTCTTCAAAACTGTACTTACTTCCTCCTTGCACTTCCTGATTCACTATCTCCACATTATCCAACCTCTTCTCTCTCTCGTTCTCTTCATTCATCAGCCTCTCAAAGTACTCTTTCCATCTGCTCAACACACTCTCCTCGCTAGTGAGTAGGTTTCCATCTTTATCCTTTATCATCCTAACCTGCTGCACATCTTTCCCAGCTCGGTCCCTCTGTCTAGCCAATCGGTACAGGTTCTTTTCTCCCTCTTTAGTGTCCAACCTCTGATACAACTCATCATACGCCTTTTCTTTAGCGTTCGCCACCTCTCTCTTCACCTTGTGCCTTATCTCCTTGTACAGTTGTCTACTTTCTGCATCTCTCTGACTTCACTTCACTTCTTCTTTGCCATCCTCTTCCTCTGTATACTCTCCTGTATTTCCTCATTCCACCACCAGGTTTCCTTTTCCTCTTTCCAGATGTCACGCCAAGTACCCTTCTTGCTGTCACCCTTACTACATCTGCTGTAGTTTCCCAGCTGTCTGGTAACTCTTCACTACCACCCAGTGCCTGTCTCACCTCCTCCCTAAACTCAACCTTGCAGTCTTCCTTTTTAAACTTCCACCATTTGATCCTTGAGTCTGCCCTCACTCCCTTCCTCTTCTTGATCTCCAACATCATCCTACAGACCTCCATCCTATGCTGCTTAACAGCAGTCTTCAATCTCCTTCAGATCAACTCTTCTGTAAAGGATGTAATCTACCTGTGTACATCTTCCTCCACTCCTGTACGTAACCCTATGTTCCTCCCTCTTTTTAAAATATGTACTGCAACAGACTTGAATATTAAGACATATTTCTATATGACAGCATCTGATATGATTTATAAACATGTAGTAAATTAAAGGAGTATTCAGCTGGAGAAAGTCTTGGAATTCAATGATCTCTCTCGTCATCTGTTTTGAACCCATTTAATCAAATTTAGGAACAGAGGAGAGGAAATTAATTGTTAACATATACATTCCATATTCAATGACATTTCTGGTATGTTTTCCCAAATTGCACCAGCATGATTAAAAAAAAATATTATGACAGCTCATATATTACCTGTGAGATCATCAGTGGGCCATGATCCTAAAATACAGGCCCTGCAGGTGTACTCATCAAAGACAAACTCATTTTCTTTACAAGGAGTGCAGGTCCAACAGCAGCTCACTTCTCCTTTTCGAATCACCTATATAGAAAATCAAGCAAGACCAACTGTTAGAAGTACAGAACACTATGTTTATATTTATATTTGGCACCAGATATTGATGAGCCCAATCAATAAAAAAACATGGAACACTTAAGGCCCTACTTTAAATTGTAAAGTGAAGACATTAGACGTTTTGAGCTCTAAAAAATGAGAGCTATAAAGTCTATTTCACTAATACACGTATAATACATGAAAGAAGATAAGGGGCAATTACATGATTGATTCCCAAGTAATTTGTATATATATTATGTCATGTGTTTTGTGCCTTGTTCTTGAACAAATGTTTCTGGGAGTTGCAGGAACAGGAAGTGATTTAACTTTGGTTAACTAAAAATCTGTTGTCACACACGTGCGCATGGGAGGCAGCTAAAGGGCTTGAGTAAGGGCAGTTCCAAATCATACCGGGATGTGGCAGAGTGCACTGACGATTTTTCTCCCTTGCCTGCAGACCATTTACGGGAGATTCCACCCTGCCCTCTTGACGTCACTTCCGGGACCGAGCCTATGGAAGAAGACCTTCCCTGCTCTGGACCCTGTCACGTCTGGGCTTGAACCTATGGCTGAAGACCTTCCTGAGCCCCACTCCTTTGATCTCACTTCATGTCTTCCCCTTTAAAAGCCTCCACCTTTTCCCTATTCCCTCAGTTATGTTTTGGACTTGTTTTTTTGCACAGTAATGCAATCATTTAAAACGTTAATTTGCAGCCAGATCAGGGGGTGGCGAGCTGCACTGACTTTCTCTCTCAATCCTCTGCAGACCATCCACGGGAAATCAGCATTGATGACATCACCTATGGTACAGGCACTATTGACGATGGCAATTCAGGTCCTGAAGACGTCACTTTAGTTTCCGCCGCTATTGATGATGTCACTTCTGGTTCTGGACCACATGATGTCTCATCCTGTCCGGTCTTTAAAGACACCATATTCTCACACTCAAATCAGTTCCGTTCTGGACTCAAACCTGAGTACAATTGATCTAAATAACTCTTTTGCAGTCAAGGCACAATATACAGGTGGCCTCAAACCTTGCTATGGCTCTGTGGAGTTTGTGACACTGTTTTGCTTTTAGCAATGCTGGTAATTAATTAATTAATTTAAGTTGGTAAAGCTGGTAAAGCTTGGTAAAGCTTCTACTTTATGTACTTTACCTTTCTCCTTAGGAGATGATCTCTGGCCATTAGACTTATACCAAGGTAATTGAACTACACTCGATTTAAGAAACAGAATAATACAATTTATTGATAAACACAAGGATTATATAAATAATAACTGCCTATATATTGACATATAAGACAGGACACAGACAGACAAGACAGACAAACACAGAACATAGAAGAGGCTGGCTGTTTACTTGCTATTCAAAGTCCTAATTTATCTTCGCACAGATAAATATTTTCACAATGCTAAGTCTTTAAAGATGATGTCCAATGTTATGTGGAGTTATGTGGAGTTGCTGCTCCGTGTTAAAGTGGATGATACTTCTTGTGTTGAAGTGCACTCTTTCTGTTTGTGACATGATCCTTCGTTCAAGTGTTTTGTGCTTTTCTCAGGTAAGCTCTTTGCTGTGTCATCTGTAACTTCATAGGGTAAATAATTTCTCTTTCTGGCACAAAAGTTCCCCTTTTGAAGTAATTCCTGCTTCTTAATTTTCTCAAAGTGCTAGCACAGTTACTGGCCCCGATTTGGCTTAGCAGAGGGGTCCCAGCACTCAGGTCCAAAAACAGAAACATCAGTTTTCAGCTCCTCAATGAGAAAGCAGATCATCAGCTTTTTAGTTTGAGAGTGTTCCCCTGAGAATTCAGTGCAACTAGTTACTGAAGGAATGGATAACCTCTCGTGATGGGATTAAAGTCACTTCCAGTTACAAAATCAGTGCCTTTTCAATTGGTGCATTATTCTGTCCATCAAAATTGTCAATTCATTAAATTATAGCTGTTTGTTCTTGGGTGTTTATTTTCCACTACCAAGCCAGAAATAGTATCTGCAAAGAGGTCTCAACAAAAATATCAGTTTACCTCTGATTTGCCAATGTTATTAGATGAATTACAGCCTAGTCCTGATATGAATGGTTCACTCACCTCCTTTGCAATGCAAGTTGGGGGAAGGTGAAGCTGGATGTGTGCATCCCTGTTAAGTCTGCTGTCTTAACAGCCTTTGTGTGCCACTAAAGCCTAGCAGAATGGGCAGTGCCCACTTTGTCGTACAGAGCTCTCTTTCAATCCAAAAACACCAACTATGCTCTGAGTGTCTCTGTGCCTGATATTTTTCAATAATGGCTGATCTCCCTATCCTGTTTTTATTTACGTGTCCAGCATATAAACAGACATTGTACACAGCTCATAATCTTCTTACTTCAGTTCACACAAAATAACTGAGTTTTCTTTAAAGCATTTGCTAATCATCCCCTTGTTATGTTTCTTTTTCTATTCCCTTGTTTTCTCTACTAATACCTGGCTGAAGTAGTGTGCTTTTACTTCTTTATAGAGGTACTTTTCACGTTAAATAAAAAATAAAAAGCTACACCCATACTTCATTAGCAGCGTCAGTAATTTATTGCTTGCAAGTGAAACATGCCTAGCATCATTTAAAAGCCTTTTCTCACTATTTGTTACCACTCTCCTCCATGTCCTTTTATATACAGTATTTCATACTGCTGTCTTAAATTATCTATCTTTTTGAATCTGTTCATATTTGTGTTTCTCTTAAGTAACATGTTTTATTCTTTGACACTGCCCAACATTAAACTTTTACATTAACTGATTGATTTACTTCCTGTCATATGGCTGAGGATGAAGTAAAACTAGAACTGACAGCATGAGGAATGTGTTGAGTTGGCTTGTCTAAACTATTGTATTTTTTTGCTCCAAAAAAAATGAAACAGTCATATTTAATAGTTCAGTCAAAGAATATTTGACATGTATGGGTTGTAATAAGTTATGGGTTTAGCCAAAGGACTACTGCATGGCTGGCAGGGACTTGGATGTTAGCAGTTGAGCTCCAAATGTCAAAATTAAATGTCATTAACTGCCTCCTGGAAGAGGCTCAGTTATTATATTGTTTTCAGAGTGAAGTTGAATTAGAACATTTATTTATTTTGAGTATGCAACATTTTTACAGAGATCATCAAGAAGTCCTAAAAAATACATTCAAACATGGGGAAACAGGCAAACTCCAAATAAAGAGTAACCAATCCTGGATCTAAACTGACCTATAAATTTTAAATTTAAATTACATTTTTCATTTTTGTTTTTCAGGTATATTATTTTAATTTGCATTCAGGAAAGAATAGTTGTTGTAGTCAGACAGAGTTTCACAATGTTTTCAGAATTGTGTTTTTCCTTAATTGACCAAATCAGACACTGGATTTTGGGTGTCATTGGTTTTTCTGCCTCAGCTCTACTGTAAGTCATTTTCTTGGACCTTTAACTTGTTGCATGGTAGCATTCTGTGACTTTTAAGAAGCTGCGAAACAAAGCATAACAACCGTGCAAAGGAGAAACATTTCAAAGTCAGTCTGCACAGATCACTGATCTTCTTGTCTAGATTTATTGTGCCTTATTTTGACTTTTTCCACAGAACATACAGTTATTTACTTACAGAACCCACACATTAATCACAGTATTCGCATGGACCTACCTTTATTTGGCCTTTGTCACATGGCTCACTGCAGACCGATCTGATAATGGCACTCTTGCTCGGCCAGATCTCATCATCATCAATTTTGAGTCCGCTGTTATCCCAACTTCCGACATTGACGTAATCAAAATAGTCTTTTCCCATTTTCTTAAAGTTCATTATTTCATACCTGGAAGATTTTTTGCCAAAAGTGTTAAATCTGTTATTGTCTTTAGTTGCAACTTCAAATTAGGGCTGGTGGGTACTGATCTGTATAGATGTTAACTGAACAACCTTCCAATAATGGCACTTATAATACTGAAATGTACAAGCCCAAAGTTAGTGAGTAATACCTCTTAAATAAAATAATTTAAATAGATTGGGCAATAAAATTAATAACCCCTACTTTGAGTTCCATGATTTGTTAAGTTTATAATTTATTCGAAGAAGCAATCATTAAGACTACCCATCCAGTATATGTCTGCAGCCATAAAATAAAATGAAAAAAGGTAATCATAAGAAAAACTGTTTATATGGCCAAATGGAATAATTTACAAAATCTCCAAAAATGAATACATGAGGATAACTCTATTGGTTAAAAAATATCCACAGTATTTCAAAGGACTACTGTTAGCTTTCACAAGGGGCTCAACAGAGAGCTGTGATTCAGCTGTGTGCCACATCTGTTCTGATCTGTGATAATCTGAAATTTTGCATATTGAAGCATTACAGATGGCTGTATGTATAGTTTCCTTTGGTCTATGGTTTGAGCTTAGTTTTGGCATATAAGTTTATCATGCAATAAATAAAAATGAAATAATATTTTTTATTTTTCATTAACATTCAAAACATTTTCCCCTTGAAACTACAATATTTAATTTGCTTTGCTGTGCCCAGTCCACGCTGCCACCTATATTAGAAGACAAGCTGTATTCTTCCCTGCTAGACTCAGGTAACCAGACACAGCTTGGCTCTAACGTCAGAAGTGTAATAGAGCGTGAAGTCCATTATCCAGAATAATTAAAGATCAACCTATTTTAGATAACCATATTTTCTCATTAATCATTTTTTTTCTTCAGCCTGTCAGTGTTTCAGTCACTAAAGGCACTGCATTGGAGGTCAGCAAACAGAAGCACTTGTGACAGTGACTCTTGTGACTTAAAATGCGAAGATTTAAGCATTAAAGTTTTACTTTTACAATAAAAAGTAATAATAGCCAGCAGCCACCATTAGTTCTGCTATATTTAAGCATTATAATTTCAGTTGACTTAGCTGTTCAATGAAACGGCACTAAGGTCAAAAGATCTGAGTATAGATTATTTATCAATTAAAGATTAAGTGCCTTTTATATTACTCATATTACTTTTATAATATAACGCTTTGCACATTCTAATATATATATATATATATATATATATATATATATATATATATATATATATATATATATATATATATTTACTGTATATAATATCAACTAGTGGTTGTGCTCTAGATAGAATTTCTGCCTCACTAAAAAATACATTGAAATATAATGCCAGTGATTGTGTATGTGGAGTATGCACATTCTCATCACGCTGATGTAGGTTTTCTACAAGTATTTTAGTCACTGCCACATGTGACAGATATCAATCCATCCATCCACCCATTATCCAACCCGCTATATCCTAACTACCGGGTCACGGGGGTCTGCTGGAGCCAATCCCAGCCAACACAGGGTGCAAGGCAGGAAACAAACCCCAGGCAGGGTGCGGACACACACACACACCAAGCACACACTAGGGACAATTTAGAATCGCCAATGCACCTAACCTGCATGTCTTTGGATACGGGAGGAAACCGGAGTACCCGGAGGAAACCCATGCAGACACGGGGAGAACATGCAAACTCCATGCAGGGAGGACCCACAGATATCAATTTTAAGTTTATTCACAAATCTAAGTTGTTTTTGTGAAAGTGAAAAGGTGTGTATGCATGAGCTGACCAGCTAAATTACGAGTGCAATAATTGGTTATCCTTTACCCCTGCCATGGTACCTCATACCTTGTCGTACGCAAGTTCTCCGCTCGGTTTTAAAGACTGGCGGCACCCAGCGTGAAGGCAGTGCTACTGTTCCTGTGTGGTTACTTTTTATCTTCCTGACGCGGCTTTATAAATACACTGAAACTAATCGCATATTGTTTATTAGTGTAATGCATCTCATTGTAATTAACTTGTAACAATATAATAATCCAGGGAATAGCCATAGTATTCCAAATACCATAGCTACTTTAGCGTTGTTACTCTCACTGCACCTTTTTTTTTCTTCTTTCAGCTGCTCCCGCTAGGTGTTGCCACAGCGGATCATCTTTTTCCTTATTACACTCACTGCACCACTCATATTATTTATATTACTGTATCTGAGTGGGGAATCACAGCAGCAGCTGATCGGAAAGAGAATTATCGGTATAAAGCATTAAGCACATGCTGCCTCAGCCACGGCAAAATGCTTCAGAGACTTTCCTGTACGGACCTCATGGTTCAGAAACAATTTCATCCCAAGAACTTTAGACAATCAATCAGTCCATCTAGTGCTCCTTGTAGAACTGTTTGTACAAAAAAGTACAATCACCTCACTGTAAACTTGCACTACAGTTATAATATTGCACAACCTGCGCCACTTTATAAAGCGTGTATTTACATATGATGACGATATTTTTAAGATGAAATGCAGCAAAATATGTTGATTATATTATGTAGATAAAACTTTAACTTCATTTAAATAATCTGTATTGTTAATAGCTAAACATGTGCGGACATGGTTCTGCAGCGCTAGCAAGTTCACGGATTGATCCTACCTTGTGCTCTATTCTTTCTGGGGCTGACGCGACACTGGAAGGATAGATGGATAGAATAATTAAACATGTACTACAAATATATTTCACTGTTCCTTAAAGGTTTTGAAGAATCGTCGTTGTAAGCTTACAGATGGCTTAACGTCTATTACAGAGCTGATTGTGTGGCGATTGGGTATTTGGAGAAAGAAAAGTAAGGACAGGAATTGGAGATTAGTACGTTTAAAAGGGACAGTAATGCTACAATAATTTAATCGAAGGTCGCACACAATCATGCACTGTGTTCCCCTGTTTAATGACATGCTTTAACTCCTATCATCATGAAAATGATACCACGTATACATCTCAGTATTTTAATTATTCAGAGAGCTGTAATATCACAAATGTAATGGATTCTGTGTCCAGTCGGAGAAAGAGAAAGCGGAAGCACGTAGTGATTCACACACATACAGCAAAAGATCAAATACAAAACAAAGCATTTAACGTGCTACTTTAGTTACGATGGGATTTGAGAAACTAGTAAATTAAAAGATTTTAAGATGAAGTTTATGATGTTCTACTTTAATGGCAAAATAAACTATGTGATTAAAGTGGAAATTTCGAGATTGAAGTTGACATTTCATGCTTTTTTCCTACTGTGTGCCTTTTTTTTCTCTGTACCCTAATAAGCTTTCATATGACACTCAGATGGTGGGCTACGTCTCGCCTTTTCACGGCGACTTTGATATGTGACAACTTCTTTTTTATGTCAGGCACTGTACGACTTTGTGAACTTGAGCTTTCAAGTTTCTCCAACACGCTATGTCCCTCGATTAACTTCCTTTTGTTGATTATATCACTGTTTAAACCAACAAATAGTATGTTTTTCTTTGCCTCCACTTGGTATTCGCTGAAATTCTTATATTTTCCCTCTTGCTTTTAACATTGCCTTTTCACAGAATGCTGAGCTTTAGGGCTATTTATATTGATTTGCATATTCAAAGAGGTGTAATTCTGGGAGGAGACGGGGTGGGACAGAAGGCGCGTGCACATGCGTTACTTTTCACGCTGATCGGGATTTATGGAGCAGAAGAACGCGGAAGTTGGAGTACGCACAGATTTATGCATCTGGATTTTTCTGTGTGTAAGTACATTTCGGCTTTTGGGCTTACGTCATGTTATAGTGCGAATTCTACGCATGGCGTTATGCATGAGGCCCCAGGCATGGGATTCTGGAATTCAACCATGGCATGCTGGATCTATGAGGGGACAGCACTACTCACCATGGCATTATGTCAGAAATAATAATTAATAATTTCCTTCACCAATTATTTGCCAAGAAGAAAAGATGGTATATAAAATAACTTTAATCATATTACATAAACTGGAAACTTTGTTTTTAATCATCACCTCATTGATTTAGAAAACATGAGCCACCATGTGAGGAAAGAGACAATGGGACATACTAACATCCCAATTAGAAAATATATGAAGAACAGTGTGAATCTGTGTATGGCAGTGACAGCTAATAGGATCATCACGTACCCTGAAAGTTTTCTCAGAAACACTTTAAAATTACAAACAGAAAATCAGGCATATGACAGAATTTTTTATTGTCATTGATGGAAAAGAAAATCAGCTATTTATATATTTTTTATACAGTGGTGTGAAAAACTATTTGCCCCCTTCCTGATTTCTTATTCTTTTGCATGTTTGTCACACAAAATGTTTCTGATCATCAAACACATTTAACCATTAGTCAAATATAACACAAGTAAACACAAAATGCAGTTTTTAAATGATGGTTTTATTATTTAGGGAGTAAAAAAATCCAAACCTACATGGCCCTGTGTGAAAAAGTAATTGCCCCCTTGTTAAAAAATAACCTAACTCTGGTGTATCACACCTGAGTTCAATTTCCGTAGCCACCCCCAGGCCTGATTACTGCCACACCTGTTTCAATCAAGAAATCACTTAAATAGGAGCTGCCTGACACAGAGAAGTAGACCAAAAGCACCTCAAAAGCTACACATCATGCCAAGATCCAAAGAAATTCAGGAAAAAATGAGAACAGAAGTAATTGAGATCTATCAGTCTGGTAAAGGTTATATAGCCATTTCTAAAGCTTTAGGACTCCAGCGAACCACAGTGAGAGCCATTATCCACAAATGGCAAAAACATGGAACAGTGGTGAACCTTCCCAGGAGAGGCCGGCCGACCAAAATTATCCCAAGTGCGCAGAGATGACTCATCCGAGAGGTCACAAAAGACCCCAGGACAACGTCTAAAGAACTGCAGGCCTCACTTGCCTCAATTAAGGTCAGTGTTCACGACTCCACCATAAGAAAGAGACTGGGCCAAAACGGCCTGCATGGCAAATTTCCAAGACTCAAACCACTGTTAAGCAAAAAGAACATTAGGGCTTGTCTCAATTTTGCTGAGAAACATCTCAATGACTGCCAAGACTTTTGGGAAAATACCTTGTGGACTGATGAGACAAAAGTTGAACTTTTTGGAAGGCAAATGTCCCGTTACATCTGGCGTAAAAGGAACACAGCATTTCAGAAAAGAACATCATACCAACAGTAAAATATGGTGGTGGTAGTGTGATGGTCTGGGGTTGTTTTGCTGCTTCAGGACCTGGAAGGCTTGCTGTGATAGATGGAACCATGAATTCTACTGTCTACCAAAAAATCCTGAAGGAGAATGTCCGGCCATCTGTTCGTCAACTCAAGCTGAAGCGATCTTGGGTGCTGCAACAGGACAATGACCCAAAACACACCAGCAAATCCACCTCTGAATGGCTGAAGAAAAACAAAATGAAGACTTTGGAGTGGCCTAGTCAAAGTCCTGACCTGAATCCAATTGAGATGCTATGGCATGACCTTAAAAAGGTGGTTCATGCTAGAAAACCCTCAAATAAAGCTGAATTACAACAATTCTGCAAAGATAAGTGGGCCAAAATTCCTCCAGAGCGCTGTAAAAGACTCATTGCAAGTTATCGCAAACGCTTGATCGCAGTTATTGCTGCTAAGGGTGGCCCAACCAGTTATTAGATTCAGGGGGCCATTACTTTTTCACACAGGGCCATGTAGGTTTGGATTTTTTTTTTCTCCCTAAATAATAAAAACCATCATTTAAAAACTGCATTTTGTGTTTACTTGTGTTATATTTGACTAATGGATGATCAGAAACATTTTGTGTGACAAACATGCAAAAGAATAAGAAATCAGGAAGGGGGCAAATAGTTTTTCACACCACTGTATATGTTTAAAGGTTTAGCATACAATAGTCATATGTCAGCCTCCTAATGTCCAATTCATCACTCTATACCTTTACAATACGGGCAGAAGTGGGACTAAAATGTTTCTGTCCCATGCAGCCATCTGCTGTGGATGTTCTTGAAAGTGAGTGACAAAGGCATAACATTATTGGCAGCAGACAGTATGATGGACATGATAGTATAGTTTTGAAAACTGAGTATCAGCTCTCCCAGTAAATATATTCAGAGAGCATCAAGCTTAAGTCAGGAACAGTTCTGTACAGAGTGCCAGTTCATTACAGGGCCAGCTCATGCATAAACCCACACACAGCAAATTTACATTCAGCAGTGAAACTAATATCCTTCTGCTTGAAAATATGGAGTACATGGAGGATAAAAATGCAGACATCTACAGTATGGAAAGAACAACATGCAAACATCATGTAAACGATGACAAGTTACAGGATACAAATCCAGGATCCTGGATCCATGAGGTATCAACCCTGCCACAACATGAAGGCTGATTAGCAAAAATGAATGTTATGTTTTAAATACCTGAAATTAAACTATATCATTATATCTGTTTAAACATATGTTACCTAACCTATTAAACATATGGCCTTACCTTCCTGGTGAGTCTCCATTTTCATCAAATTTGATACTCTCTCCCGAAACACCAGTAAAATTTGTCTTCATTAAAAAGTCTAACAGTTTTCGTCCGTCGATTGGTTTCATGGCATCACACAGTCCAAGATATCCTGGGCAAAGAGACTGCTGCATATTGTGTAGTCCGTATGCCATGGAATAAATAGCATTGATCACAAAGCCCATCTTGGTGTCTTGGACATACTGTTCTTTCAGTGACATGCGACCTGTGTATGCAATAGTTAAAAGAGCAGTTTTAGGAAGATATTATATCTCAAATATGTTTAAGCACAACATTTAAAAAGTAATGAAGTGTACTGTATAACAAATGAATCCACTCATTTATTTTGTATTTTCTCAGACTACTTTTTTTTTTGTTTTTGGGGCAACAATGGATGCCAAGCAGGAAGCAGAAATTGAGCCATCAGTCAGTCTCAAGGTACACAGTCAGATACATTGAACCAATTCAGTTAACCATCAAGCTAGGTTAGGTTAGAATCCAGATCCCCAAAAGAAACTCATGCAGACCCCACAACTGATACAGGGGCCAATCACTGTTAGGTATAGCCAGTGGTGTAGCTAAAGATTTTGTCACCTGAGGCGGTCTTTGAGTTTGCCAAACACTTACAACATAAAACATAATACATATCGCACAAAAAATGAAAACAATGAAAATTTTAACTACATTTTAAATTATCAATTACAATTTAATTACAATCTAAAATCTACAATCTACAACAATTCAAACAATAAATCTACAATACTACTTGCTTCTATGTTGGCAAAATCACTGATGACATTATAGAAGTTGATTTTGTTTGTCATTTGCTGCTCTATGGAAAGTATTGCAAGGTTTCTTAAACACAAAGTACTCACTGAAGATCTTAAATTATTTTTTATAAGTTTCAGTTTGGAGAAACGTCTCTCACAGCTAGCAACACTAAAAGGTATTGTGAGGAAAATTCGCAGAAGAATTATGATATTTGGGAATTAATGTAGAACCAATGATACACCTTGACGTACTAGTAAGATCTGTGTCCCATCATTAATTTTGCGAGCCCAAACATCAATATCTTATAAGTTAACAGCCAGCATTTTTTGTTCATCATACATTTCATTACTTGAAGATGAAGAACTGTTTGAGCTTGAAGATGGCTTTAATTCGGAAAACATTTCACGTTCAGTAACAGTTTTTTGTCCTGTGGTGGGTTGGCACCCTGCCCAGGATTGGTTCCTGCCTTGTGCCCTGTGTTGGTTGGGATTGGCTCCAGCAGACCCCCTGACCCTGTGTTCGGATTCAGCGGGTTGAAAAATGGATGGATGGATGGGTAACAGTTTTTTCTTCACGATTGAGGTATTTTCATAATGTCCCTTCATTCCTTTTTAATGATTCTTTTTTTGAAAAGCGGCACCACTCTTTTTTGTTTACTTCATCTTGAGATTGAGAGAATAATTAAATATTAATAATGAGATTGAAGGGTTCATCCCTTTCAGTCAGAGTACATCGACGAACTAGTTAAGAATTACATTTGTAAAATAGAACTTTGGAACAGTTTTTAAACATTAAAAATTGTGTAATTTTGACATAAATTACACACATTAGCCTGCCAAAGCCCTATCAAACAAAATTGTCTAAAAAGTCCAGTACTAAATGTTTTAAAAAGTGCCACACATGGTGGACCGCCCCCTTCGCACAGTTACGCCAGTAGGTATAGCAGCACTGTAAGGCAGCAGCAACATTAATAAATAATGTAACAACTATAGATTTTCTCATTCCAAAGATATATTATAATATACCTAATAAATATGATTTATTGTATTATCAAAACAGTTTATTCCAAGAGTCTTTTACACTGTTGATTTTAAACAAGGTAAAGTACAGTGCTGTGGTAAGCGTCAGTATTCCTCCTGCAAATCTTTTTTTCAGTCTCAGCTGGCTTAAAATATGGCACAATACAAGCATATGAAATGGGTTAAAACGTTCTCTAGAGAAATGAAAGAATTCTTTCAAATCATCCTGCTGTGTATTAATCTCTAATGCAGCACACAAGTTTAAGTAGAGCTGTAGTGTTTTGAACTTTGCCTCATTAGAAAAGGAAATCCATCATTTCTTCCAGCAATAGAATGAAGTTGAGTAGTGAGGCGAGATAAAAAATCAAAAATCTCAAAACATGTTAAAGAAGAAATTAATCAAAGTTGATGCTGAAGATTGCAGATAGGGTGAAAAAGCACATGTGAAGCAATTCACATTCCTATTACAATTCAGAGAACTGTGCATGTCAAATTTAGATGACAATATGTTCATTTAATAAAGACATATATCTCTCTCGTACATATGCATTTCTCTTGTCTCCTTTCACTTTAATTAGATAATCTCCAGGACTAAATTATTTAAAGCATTCCCCTCCCTTTGCACAACTGCCATACATTGAGAGCTTATGAAAATTATGTTATGAGCTTGCTAAAATTAAAACATTGTACTGCACATTACTTAAAGCACAAATTACATCTCCTCCGCGCATAACAAGATAAAGGCTGTTTAACAGATGCCAAGGAAATCTGAACACATTTCAGGTTTTAAAAGAAGCACAGCACACCATCCTGTTATGAAGGTGATGCAAGGTAGAGGCGTGAGACTTAATCTGGAAGAATCATGCAGCCAATCTTCAGAGTGACATTCCAGGAGATGTGATTGAATTGCAGCAGCAGCACGGGCAGACTCCATAATACATCATGACAGGAAAAGACCACAGTCGCCTGTGTAACATCATCGAACCGGAGAGCTAATCCTCTCAATAGCAATTTAGCAAACTGACATTGCAGGAAACAATCAGAGCACAAACAAGAAGGCATAGATACCCTTGCAATTTTTATTATTATGATTATAATTTTTTTATTTTTTTTTTTGCTATTGACTTTTAGCAAATTTAAAAATGCATGTATTAACATAAAAGTCATGTATCTATATAGTGCACTCACAATGTACTTTCTTGCACACATACAGATTCGTCTGTGGCCATTAACATTTGCCTTAGCTACAATTCCTGTTCATTTATGTTGCATAAAAATGCACATCTAGTGTATAGTACTAGGCTGTAGTTAAATAGATGTACAACAATATATAGTCAGAAATACTGCATAAAATACTTCATTATACAAAATTTATCCTTTGACTATATTTGTTGAAATTATAACATACATAGTAAAAAATCCCTTGTTAATGGTTAAAATATTCAAAGTGGTGTATGCAGTGCCCCCCTGATGTTTGCAGTGATGGAAAATATATAAGCAGCTTACAAATAATTGATACCTTTTGTTTGAAAAATGCATCATTTATATTTTTAGCTTTTTTTTGTGAAAATAGTATTCCACTGTGTCCTCATAGTATTCTCAATGAATAATTATATTGCTAACTTTCTTGAAAAAAGATCTTTGACTGATCATTTGAAATCTGAATGTATTCTGGTATTTCCTGATAGCCAATTGTCAGCATTATCTATTCAAAGCTGATTCCTTCTTTGAAACCATATGCAGTAATCAAATAACCTGCAGTACAAATGTTTTCACTGATTCTTGAGGCATCAGGAGGGCACATGTCACCATTATTATTTTTCTTTAATCCTTCTGTGTAGATGGAGTTAATAATACATAAGAGGAATGAACACATGAACAGAATTCGGCAACATCACAAAGAGAAGCTCTTTTGTAAATAGAATTGTTCATGTAAATAAGTACAAAACGCTATAGTAAAATGCCTGACAAAAACCCTCTGCTGTATGTTCATGCTCCTCTCCTCTGCAAACAACGAAGGTAAGCCGAATCAGAAGACAAAATACAACTGACTAAAACAACTTTTTAGATTGGATTTGGCCTGAATTTATCATTGCCACTTGATCTGAAACAGATTTTCATTTTTTCAGGTGACTGCTCAACATGAGCCCTCTTTCCAATATTGTTTCACACTCACTAGTGACCATTACCCATATATTGCTTATTAGGATATGACAAAGATACAGGCATATTGTACAGACTAGTAAAAACTACCCACTTATTGAACTTACTAACCCAATTCAGAGCTTATCCTGGCAGTACTGGGCTTAAGACAAAAAAACACTTATAAGAAGAGTGGGAAAAGGAGATGAAGAGCTTTGTAACTTCAATATAACTACAAACAAAAGCTAGCTTTAATCAGATGCAGAAATGTTAAAATTAGGAGCTTTCTTCCAGGAGTCTGCACTGTATGATTGCAAAGCACACCACCATATATTTAAAAAAAGGTGATCAAATTCTAGCTCTTCATTCTCCAACTCTCTTTCCTTCTTTTCTTTCTCTATTCCTGCTGGTCCCAATTCCTTGATGCCCTCATGCCTCTAACTTTCTACTTTCCCCTATCCATGGTTAAAAATGTTCATGCCCTTAACATAGCCAGCATCAAATTTTTATTAGCCCTTTCACCCAAAATCCCACTATGCTCCACTATAAGATATTATAATCTTTTGCTTTAAGGAGGTTTAAAAACAAGCTCACATGTGACATTGGAACGTTGCCAGATCAAATCCATCAAATGCCAGAAGTGACCATACTTCGTTGGGCCCTTGAGGAAGGCCCTTAACCTGCAGTTGTTTTGTTCGGGGTATGACGTTAATCTGCACCCAGCCCTGCAAGAAGGTCCTACAATTTACAGGGAAAACTTGGGTGTTGGTGGCAGGATTGGCACTCCAGCGACAATAAAAAACCTCACAATGTCCCAGTGTGGTGCAGAGGTGTCACCTGAGCTAGTGTTGATCGGCGAAATTCACCAAAGCATTTTTCACAGTGACGTTGATCACTGAAAATTTTCCTGGAAATTCTCCATGCAGCCAGCTTGGACAGTTTTTTTCCCCAGCTCTCTATAATGGATTGTGAGGCCAATATGACATCATTGAATTGTAACAGCTATGCATAGAACTTTCACAAATCCGTACTGTAAGTGTACTTCACATTCTATGTCACTGTCCAAGCTGCTTTGTGCATGTGTGATGTCACCACTCCAGCCATATTGCATTAAAAAAAAATAACTTAATACTCAAAAACCATAATAAGAATATTATGAAAATACCCAGTTGTTCTGCATAGATTAATTGTATGTTGTATCTTCCATGCTGAATTAAGAATGCTGTGCTCCTTACTCTGCAGTGCAGGTAAAGTGATGTCAGGCACAGACCCTGAGTATATAACACTGATCCCTCACATCAAAGTTTCTCTGGGTGTGCAGCGATGTTATCTGGCAATGCTCCAAAGCTCAAACAGGGAAGAGCCAGTACAAAGTACCGATTTTCAAATTCGGGTTGCTAGAGTTACAGCCAACTCACCGCACACTGGGTCCACATAAAGGAAGGGAATGTGGGCCAAATTCTTGCACATATTGGTCTGCTGTGCAGCACCTAGTTAAGAGAAAACTTTAGGAGCATGACACCCCTTCCCCTTATTTAAAAGGTATTCCTATCTTTCTGAAGGGAGAGAAACATGCAAAGGATCTTCATAGATAGATCGAAAAAAAAAAAAAGTACCATTTGCACCCAAGCTATAAAAAGTTGTGCCAGCTGTGTCTAATCTATGGTGATTGGTCAGATCTGTTTTAGGCCTTAAACATTCAGCAAGGCAAAGTCAATTTTTTATAATCTAGAACAGGGGTGTCGAACTCCAGGCCTCGTAAACTGCAGTGGCTGCAGGTTTTCATTCTCACTCTTTTCCTAATCAGCGAACCAGTTTTTTTAACTTCTTTTCCTTTCATTTTAATAGCCCTGTTTTAAAGGAGTCAGTCCTCTGAATTGATTCGTTACTTCATTAAATGGCAGCCAAACAGAAATGAGATGTCAAATGAGCCAACAGATGACCAGCTAAACTGGGATTTCCAACTCAAACCAATTTCTTAATGAGAAGCCCATTTAATTAAACCCGTTATTTATTTCCATGACTTGTTGCTGCTTTCATTCTGCCACAGCAGACTTTTTTAAAACTGTTGATTTTTTCTTTATTTTCAGATATTGTGTAATGGGCACAGGTGAGCTGCCCATGTGGTGGCTTGTTTTGTGTCACATTATTGTTTGCCTGCTAATTAATGAAAAAGAGAACTAAGGGGCCTGAGTTAAGTTAATTAAAACGTAAAGCAAAAGAAGTTAATTAGCAGCAAAAACTGGTCACTAATGAAGAAGATGGTTAGAATGAAAACCTGCAGCCACAACGGCCCTCCAGGGGGCCTCATGTATAAACGGTGCGTACGCACAGAAATGTTGCATAAGAACTTTTCCACGTTCAAATCGTGATGTATAAAACCTACACTTGGTGTAAAGCCATGCACTTTTCCACGGTACCTCATACCTTGTCGTACGCAAGTTTTCCGCTCGGTTTTGCAGACTGGCGGCACCCAGCGTCAAGCAGTGCTACTGTTCCTGTGTGGTTACTCTTTATTTTCCTGAATACACTGAAACTAACAACATATTGTTTATTAGTGTAATGCATCTGATTGTAATTAACTTGTAACAATATAATGGTCCAGGGAATAGCCATAGTATTCCAAATACCATAACTGCTTTAGTGTTGTTACTCTCACTGCACCTTCTTCTTCTTCTTCTTCTTTCAGCTGCTCCCGTTAGGAAATGTCACCGCGGATCATCTTTTTCCATATTACTCTCACTGCACCAATCGGAGTATTTATATCACTGTATCTGAGTGTGAATCACAGCAGCAGCTGATCGGAAAGAGAATTATCAGAATACAGATTCAAGCACGCTACCTTAGCCACGGCAAAACGTTTCAAAGCCTCGCGGTTCAGAAACAGTTTCATCCCAAGAACTTTGAACGCACTCAATAAATTGCTCCTTGTAGAACTGTTTGTACTTATAAGTACAATCACCCCACTGTAAACTTGCACTACAATTATAATATCGCACAACCTGAGCCACTTTATAAAGCGCGTATTTACATATGATGACTATATCATTTTTAAGATGAAATGCAGCAAAATATGTTTATTATATTATACAGATAAAACTTTAACTTCATTTAAATAATCTATATTCTTCACTGGGACTGTCGTGAAGGATAGAATAATTAGACATGTACTACGAAGATATTTCAATGTTCCTTAAACGTTTTGAAGAATCGGCGCTCTAAACTTACAGATGGCTTAACTTCTATTACAGAGCTGATTGTATGGCGATCGGTTACTTGGAGAAAGAAAAGCAAGGACTGCTGGGGCAGCTACGCCAATATATATTGAATATAAAACAGAAAGAGAAAATAACAACACAGCTAAAAACGCAGCGACAAATTTCAGCAAAAGTTAAATGCTTGTGTCATGAGCACGAGGCGGCTATGCAGTGTTCACAACGGACGTGTTCATCAACCGTGCATAAGATACCATATTGACATTAGCGGGTGAAGGGGCCACCGATTTTTCCTTTGCCCAAGGCCGCCACAAGCCTAGAGTCGCCCCTGAGTACTGCTGCAATAAATGATTTAATCGAAGGTCGCACACAATCACTGGGCCATGAAACCCATGTTTAATAACATGCTTTAACTTCTATCATCATGAAAATGATATCACGTATACATCTCAGTATTTAAGTTATTCTGGAAACTGTAATATCAAAAATGTAATGGATTATGTGTCCAGTTGGAGGAAGAAAGCCGGTTTAAGAAGCAAGTAGTGATTCACACACAGAGCACATAGAAGATCACATACAAAACAAAGCATTTAACGTGCTACTTTAATTACAATGTGATTTGAGAAACTGGTTAATTAAACGATTTTAAGATGAAGTTTATGATGTTCTACTTTAATGACAAAATAAACTACATGATTAAAGTGGAAATTTCGAGATTGAAGTTGAAAATTTGTGCTTTTTCCCCACTGTGTGCCTTTTTTTTTTCTGCACCCTAATAAGCTTTCATATGACACTCAGACAGTGGGCTACAACTCGCCTTTTCACGGTGACTTTGATATTTGACTTCCTTTATATTTCCGGCACTGTGCGATTTTGTGAATGTGAGCTTTCAAGTTTCTCCAACATGCTATGTCACTCAATCAACTTCATTTTGTTGATTATACCACGGTTTAATTAAACAAGTGTTTTTCCTTTGCCTCCACTTGGTATTCGCTGAAATTCTTAGATTTTCCCCCGTGCTTTTCCCATTGTCTTTTCACAGAAGTCTGAGCTTAAGGGCAATTTATATTGATTTGCATATTCAAAGAGGCGTAATTCTGGGAGGAGTTGGGGCGTTACATAAAGCGCGTGCACGAGCATTACTTTTCACACTGATCGGGATTTATATAGCGGAAGAACGTGGAAGTTGGAGTACGCACAGATTCCTGCATCTGGATTTTTCCGTGCATAAGCACATTTCTGCTTTTGTGCTTACGCCATGTTATAGTGCGAATTCTACGCACGACGTTATACATGAGGCCCCAGGACCGGAGTTTGACATCTGTGATCTAGAACGTATTTTAATTACACACATATGAGGGAGATAGAACAATCAAGCAAGTGCTCAAAATGATTTAAGAATATCTTGTAATAAAAATACATTTTAAATATAAAATAATCATAACTATTTTTTTCTTAATAGAAAACAAATCCTAACATGGCCTTAGCACAAAGATGTATATGAAAAACCAACCCAAATATGGCCCAAAACCTGATACTTTGCTAGGCCCCATCAAGCTCTAGCTAGCTTATTAGCCATGTAGACAACAATGTGGCAAAGGCATCAGTTTGCCAACTTACAACATATAAAATTAATATTTTTCTTTTAAACACAAACTACTCAATACGACACCCTTAGTGTGTTTTACTTCTAAAATTTGTGTGCATCTTCTCATTGTCCCTATTTAAGTATGTTTAAGATGGCGCCCATAGGAGTAGTAGCCTATGTTGCTTACAGCTGATTTTTACAGTTAGGAAGAAATGGTCTCTTATTCTTGGTAGTGATTGATTAGGCTGTAATAGGAGATTCACACTAATACTGAAACAAGATTGTGAAGAGGTAAAAAAATTACATTCACTGATTGGCTGGCTTTTTTCTACAAAAAGGCACTTGGGCCAATGAGCAGGGCCAGAGGAGCAGGGGTTTAAGACACTGTAGCCACCCCGCTCTGCACATCCCTATTCATAAATATAAAACGTTTTCTTGTATTTCATACTGCAGTTGAATTATTTCAACTTCAACATGGCCTGTCATGACACTCAAAAAGAAATGAAGTCTACGTGCATGCTAAAATTTAACACATTACAACATGGTTTAAATAGAGACAAGAGTTTTATGGCCAGATATGAGGATTGCTTACATCTCTCGGACTGACACAGACAACCTGACTACAGACCCACATTGCATTGAAAAACTCATCAGAAACTTCAAGACTTTGTTGTTATCAAAAGATCTTGACCATACATTGTTCTTCTCTCTTGCTAAATGAATCTTAGCCTGGAGAGGTCTATTAATGTTTTACATTTAAGATGTTTCACTTAAAGGTTTTCCAATGTTGCTATTTGTCCTAGTGTGTATATATACACAGGGAACTTCAGTTTCTGTATTACCTTGCTTGAAAAAAGGGGCCTGAGTTGCCTCGAAAGCTTGCATATTGTAATATTTTTAGTTCGCAATACAAGGTGTCAGTTTGCTTGACTTTTCACTATATCCATAATGACTAACATGGTACAACACCCTAGTATTGCAGTATATAAAGATAATCTACTAGAAATGTATTGATATTGTTAAAATTTTGCAAGAATTGAGCTGTTTATATTGTACATGTATAGTATATTTAAGATACTGTAGGTGCAGACTATTCTACAGTTTGGCTGATAGAAATACACAAAACACAAAGTCAACCAATACACTTTTAAAATTCAAGCACCAAATCACCCAGCAGACAATGCTTTCTGGTACCAGTCATAAAGGAAGACAAAGAAATTAGAAGGAGCCAGTCAGGACTTTCTGTAGCTTGATGTCAAAAAATAATTTAACGTCTGCTGCTGCACATTAATGTAGACGCCCAGAAGGTGTACTTAATGTACAGTATCCATCATTGCCATGTCGTCTGTGTTATCAGATGGTTTGTGATGCATGGTAGCACATCACCAACACTGAAGTAAAGTGACCATGACTTCCACATACTCAGAGACTCGATATTTTCCTGCAGTCTAGAACAAGACTATGAACAAGAATAATCATTTCCCTTAACATGAAATGTTAATTTAGTAAAAGTAGGTTAATGTGCATTATATAATTACCATTGTGCAGCAGTGCATTAGTCCTTCATTATAGGATTCCTTAAGCATGCGTCTTCTATTATGCTAGTGAAGGTGCATTGCTTTTTCCATCAGCAATTGTCTTTGCATTCACAGTTCTTCTGGCATGATAATACAATAGGAAGCTGCCTACTTTGCTGTTTTTTGCTATAAATTATGGGAAAAAAGAACTGTGCATTCATGGCCTTACACAGTAAAACATGAACTTGAATCTTGCATGCTGGTTTTAAACTGACTTGAAAAAAAATAATTAAACTTACATAAATAAATACGTATTATCTCAGTAGCAAATAAATAATAAAGACATTTAACTAAAATGGGACATTGTCATTATTCATTTTTAATAATCAAGACAATGCTCTCAAACGTGCTTAACTCAATTTAGGGCTATAAAGTGCTTGAACTTATGCCACGAGTAAAGGTTCCAAGGTAGGACCCAAACATGGACAAAGCAATTCTCTATTGCATAGCCAATTTATGCACACGCAACTGCCAATTAATTTTAAACTGCTGTGTGAATGTGAACCAAGTGAATATGTAGAAAAAGTCCATGCAGGCATGGGGAGGACATGCAAACTCCACACAGCAATCATGTGACATCACGATCCAGGATGCCACAGTGTTAGCTAATACACCATGTTAATGAATGCAAATTAGAGTGTTCAACATACAACAATGTGCAAATAAGTGTAATGGCACAAAAATGCCATGTTTGAAAAATGTAGTGGTAAAGAATAGCTATAAGACAACAGGGTGTACCCAGACTTTGATGACAGGTACCGACTGTCAGACTGTGAAGTGAAGTAAAATCAGTTTTTTTTAGGGTGACTAAAATCCTGTGATGTTACACATCACTTGTTACGGCAGCATTTAGAAAAAATCACTAAGACTGAAAAGCCAGGCTGTCTGACTTTTGAAGCATAGCCTTTCTAACCTGTGTGTTTTAGTTTCTATTCTGTGTTTTGATGCCAATAGTCACGACATTTTATATATTAGAGAAATATACGAGTTTCTTCTTACCTACAATACCTTGGGTGTTTTCAGGCTGCTCTCAAAGGAAAAGGTGCTCATGTGCCTTTTTTCTTATGACCTCAGAGTAATTGGTCCAAATATGGGTATGGCTGAGCAATCTAAACCAACTACAGTGGACCCTTGACTTACGAACTTAATTTGTTCGCGAGGGCTGGTTGTAACTCAAGTTGGTTGTAAGTTTGACTATTTTTCCCATAAGAAATAATGGAAATACCCATAATGCGCTCCGAACCTCCCACAGCCATACTTACTTAACCTTTTCATAATAAAAAAGGGTTGTATAATGCGCATAATTTACCAAAACAACAATAATTTTTCTAATGTACTAACCAAAAAGTTATAAAAAGTGCCTAACCTACCAGAAACAACAATTTCATACTGTACTCACCATTTAATTTAACATCTTTGGGCTGCAGGAAGGGAGGAGGAGGAGGAGAATGAAACGAAAGGTGGTTATTGTTTAGAAGGAGCCTCCTTATGCAAATCTTTTCTTTGTAAAATTGTCGAGATGGTGGATTTCGACATGCTGTACATATTAGCGAGATCGGTCACGAACGCCACTCTCATATTTCCACGCAATTTTCTTCTTCGTTTCGATTGTGATCGCTGTTTCTCAAGTTAATAATGACAGTAGTCGAGCACTCAGTTCAAAGCTGATCGTGTTGTGAACTGCTGTAATAATACACTCCAAAGCAAGCCGGTGCTGACTCAGCCTGATGACATCATCATGTACCGCGCCAGCCCGCTAGCTAACATCCCTTAACAATCGCTTGCTTTACCTTCGTTACCTTCTCTTCCTTCCTTAGCAATTATGCGTCTTGCTTGCCATGGTCTTAGTGAATTATATACATAGATAAATCACTGCACTGACCGAAATTACGTCCACAAACACATGTATCTAGGCTCCGACTGATGCTTACGAACGCTCTCGGCTGTTTGTTTATAATCGCACAAGTGGATACACGTGACCGCATTCGGGTCATAAATCAAAACAAAAATTTTGGTCGTAAATCAAGTTGTTCGCATGTCAGGCCGGTCGTATGTCAAGGTTCGATTGTAGCAGTTTTATTGTATTATTTTATACATGCTGATCAGGATGTCTGTGTTTTACTTTCTTTGTGTCTCATGTACATAATTTAGCTTTTTCTTTTTTATTTTCTAAATAAGTGATGTTCATCACAATGCTTTGTCATGTTTTCCATCTCACTACTGTATTCAGTGTCACTATCATTTTGAACAATTTAATAACCACAGTATTAAATTTGATCTCCACATATATCTTTTTTGATAGACAATCAGGTCCATAAGTATTTTGACAGTGACACAATTTTCATAATTTTGGCTCTGTACTCCACCACAAAGGATTTGAATGAAAGAATCAAGATGTGATTGAAGTATAGACGTTCAGCTTTAATTCAAGGCGTTTAACAAAAACATTGTATGAGCTGTTTAAAAAAAACAGACATTTTTGTACATGGTCCAGGCTTTTCCTTTTTTTCTCGAATTGGCCATTAATATTCTTTTCAGGGTCATTCCAAAATTATTTTCAACATTTATGAATAAATTGAATGAAGCAAGTCATGGTGGGAATGTCTATAATTAGATCTGGTAGAAAGCCTGTATAGAAAACCCATACAAAAATTTAAATGGAAAAATAACTTAAAGTCACAGAAATCTATTGCAGAGATACAAACAGAACTAAAAGCTTACTTCATTTTAACACCAACTTTACTGATCTGACCACCTGAGTTTCAACATTCTCCCCTTACTCTGAGTTTACTGCAGGAATGGTGTTCAGACCAAAACTGTATTGGAAATTACAGAGTGGGGCAGTAGACAATCATATCAGTAATGTTGGCTGATTTGTGAACCAGAATGAGTATAACTGCAGATACAACAACTTTTTTATTTACAGTTTAATGTTTTATTAAAAAAATGTAAAAGTACATAAAAATACGGATTTCTTTCCTTTCTTACCATGAAATATGGTTCAATATTTAAACAGCACTCCAAAAAAAAAAAAAAAGACATCGCCATTGGTGAACTGACAAAGTGCTGGTCATACAGATATTGCAGTTAGAATCTGTAATCAAAATGAACTGATTTGTATGGAATGATTACAATAAAATTAATTAAAAAAAAAAACAATCTTTAATGATCATTAAAATCATTAAAGACATAGTTAAGTCAGACTTAAGTAATGTGGATGTTGCCAGTATTTGCGAGGAGAATAAAACATCAGTTAATCATTCTAGATTTAAAAAATGATTTTCTGTCAAAGAAGAAATTGCTCAACATCTTTTTCTTCTTCATTTTTTCTTTTTTTTTTTTTTGGAAGATTTTCTCCTGGAGCAAACATCATGGTTTGTAATTGAATCATTAGCACCTCAACATCTGATCCCACTACAGCTGTTAATATTTTTTCCTGACACCTAAAAGCCAAAGTAAAATCAAATGAATAAATAACAGGAGAGGAGAGAACTATAATCTAATAATGAGACAAGAGCTACCCTGGAACCAAGAACCAGAAACAAGTTTGATTGCTCATTATTCAAAGTTTGAAAGAAACAAACACCTTTAATCCACAGCAAAGGTGTTTAAACCCTTACAATCACCCATTTTGTGATCCAGAGTTTCCCTTACAAGGAACAAAATCCTACCAGGTGAATGGTAAAAAACAGTCCTATATAGGACCCAGTCCATCTCATGGTTTAATAACATTAAAAATTAAATATATACTGTATGTTAGCTCCATTGAAGAGTCTAAACTGATCCGACTGATCCGATATGAGGGCATGTGTGTGTCCTGTATTTTATTTGTGTTCTGTCCAGGGTTGGCCCCCGATTTATGCACAGTGATACAGGATAGACTCCAGCTCCAGCAACTCAATAATATGAAAAGGCCAAAAGAATGAGAGATGATGGTGGCTATGCATGAACCTGCATCTATTTCTAAATGCATGAATCATTTTAATAGTATTGCTGCATCTTTATGAAGTATTACTGCTTAACGCTTAATAATACCCAATATAATTTCTCTTATTTTTATGTCATTTTTAGGCTTTCCCTAATGTTTACCTTGTTACTTAGATTAATACTAAGTCATGTGTGTGGACTATAAAGAAATCTTATCAACCAGAGAGCATATTATTGAACACAAAGTGATTTATGTAAATACTTTGAATAATTGGTATGCTACCGTAAGGCTGAAGTGTTTTCGCAGATCTACTGACATGATTAAATTAATCTACAGTCTTTAAAAACATATGCTATATGCAATAGTTAGCTTTAGATTGATTTAAAAAATGTGTAAAGTCATCACAATTTCCAGTATAACAGTACAAATTACAGCAACCAGGATTTTAACAAGGACAAGTAAGGTTACTTCAGAAAGTCTTTAGCTGCAGAGCCACCCAACTTCTGAACCCTCTACTAGCTAGAAAAAGGAATCCCTCATCAGCTTCAATATTTAAATATAGATTCAACAAACTGGAATTGGAAAAATGGAAAAACAGGGGAAGAGAAAGTGAAGAAAGTGAAAGTGGAGGTGGATGGATAAAGTAAAAGAAGATCTGAAGGAAAAGGACTTGATTGGCAAAGAGGCACAGGACTGAGCTATTTGGAGAAGGTCGACCAAGCACATCAACCCAACGTAAAAGTGGGAAAAGATGAAGAGAAAAAAGAAGAAGACAGAGCATTCTGTAGGCAAAGGTTTTAAGTGTCCCACTGTGATCTGTGAGGGTTATTCAGATATATTATTTTATTTACAGTGGGAGTCCAACTGATGGGGTTAATACGACAGGGAAATTAGTCAAAAGTTACAATGCTGAAGTGCTAATGTGTCATGTTTGGTCTGGGTTATTGGTGTTGATAGCTATTTCAATGTAAGCAACCTCTGCACTATCTGTATGCTATTTCCTAATCATGCTTGTCAGCAAACACATTGTACCTACGTTTGAAGATTGCATGTTCCAAAAGAAGGTATAGTAATAAGACAACTGTATGGAACCCTGAGTGCTCACCTACAGATGGATGGAACACATTGTTCCCTAGGACCAAAAGTGCTTTCTAGAAGTGCTGATCGCAGGAAACCCCGACTGCATCTACTTTGGCCAAATATTTGAAGAAAAAAATTTGGCCTCTCCTTTGATTACTATATTCTTATGAGTGTTAAGCCTGTATTAAACTTACTTTAGTGTTATCGATTCTTTCTGCCTTTTTCAATCACTGCTGTACCACTAGGGAAATATATAATATATATCTTTATGTATATTGTTGGTGTAATAAAGGCTCCAATCTCTACCTACCATATCCCAGGGAGCAAGCACCTCCTGCTGGATAGACATTCTGTAATTAATGATGTTGTCTATTTAAATTAAAATGATGCCATTGTCATGAGAATAATTTACCAGTGGTTTCCCTAGTTTAATTGTTCTAGACATCTACAGTCATTTAAGGCTCCAATACCATGATCACTCTACTACTCAAAGGTTATGAAGTGAGTTGTTAGAGTAGAGAAGGGAAAGCAGGGATCACTGGTAACAGAATCAGTGACAGATTAGTGCTTGACACTACCACTTGAATGCATCATACAGTCAATTTCTGAAATATTCTCATGTTGAAACTGAGCAGTCATCTTACCTGAGCAGGTCAGATTTTTCAGAAGATGATGGCTACGTAGAGATTTAATTTCCCCCAATGCTGTGGAGATTAGAGTTTTTGATTCCCTTCCTTCCACTGCCAAATGGCCCTATTTTATTTTATCCCATTTTCTAATGCTGCTAACAAACATTAACAAATGCAAAAAGGATTTTTGCATTAATTTACTTATTATTTTCATTTATTTCCTTATACCACTGTGAATAGGCAGTGAAAAATATTAAGAGAAATGGACCAGAAGATAACTGAGTATTATTCATCAAAATAATATGCAGGGGTTGAAGCCAGAGGATCAAACCAATACAAAATACCAAGCTCAATATGTTAACTAAACATGTAATTAAAAAACACAATTATAATCCCTTAATAAAAGTTTTTTTTTGTGCAAGCTAACACCACAAATAGGTTTTTACTTCAGGATGCAGAATCACATAGACACAGCATGGCACAATTGTAGTACCATCCAGGTGACAACATAATGTATCACAGCTTCTGGAGAACATGTGATGACAACAGAGGCTATCTGCAATAAACACAAAGACTTCTGAGGTGATGAATAAACTAAAATGGCATAGAGTAATTAAATAAGAATGAGTGTCCAAAAGCACCGAATTATGACACCAGCAATACTATTTTCATATCTGACTTTTTACTATAGTCTAAAATTTATATAATTCAAAATAAAAAAATGTTTAATTCTAGTAACAATGGTATTACTCTGAATGTTGTTATGTAACATTGTGGAATACTTCAAATCACCATCTCATTTTTATGTATTTCTCTATTTAAATTTACCTGAACCACTAATCATTACAATGGCTAAGTGCACTCTGTCAAACAGTATTCTGACACACAGTGTGCAATTTACACAAAACAATGACATTAGTTAAGTACTGATGGAAGGTACACAAGGAGCTCAATAGCCAGGTGTTTCTTTGTTTACCAATTATGACAAATTAATTTTGTTTCAATCTATTAGGCATCATAGTGTTAAACATATATGTATACAGAGGAAATATAGAAAAACTAGACATTAAGCCCGTTACAATAATGGGTGCTTGAACAGTAGTGCATAAACATTAGTAGGAACAGTCTATATTAAATGGCAAGGGACCTTGTATGTGGTTTTAATATGCGTCACTGTATTGTGTGCCTTTAATTTTCTCTCGCAGTAATACTGGTTTGTATTTCTGTAAAATGCCTGTAATTTTCTCTGACAGTAATACAGTGGAACCTCGGTTCACGACCATAATTCGTTACAAAACTCTGGTTGAAACCCTATTTTGTTGTGAACCGAAGTAATTTCCCCCATAGGATTGTATGTAAATACAATTAATCCGTTCCAGCCCATGCGAACTGTATGTAAATATATATTTTTTTAAGTTTTTAAGCACAAATATAGTTAATTATATCATAGAATGCACAGCGTAATAGTAAATAAAAACATTGAATAACACTGAGAAAACCTTGAACAACAGATAAAACTAACACTGCAAGAGTTCTCGCTATAGCACTATGAACCGCTCGCTAAAAACGCTTATTTTTAATGAGTTTTAAGCACAGGGAAAAAATGAACATTTGAAAAATCCGTAATTTAATAAACAACCAAGAAAAGTAACATTGCAACAATGCACGCACGTGCTTGTGTGTTTGTATCTTTCTCGCACGCCTGTGTGTGTCTCTCTCTTGCTCACCTGTGTGTGTGTGTGTCTCTCGCACACCTGTGTGTGTGTGTGTCTCTCTCTTGCACGCCTGTGTGTGTGTCTCGTGCGCCTGTGTGTGTGTCTCTCTCTCATGCGCCTATGTGTGTGTGTCTCTCTCGCGCGCCTGTGTGTGTGTATGTTTCTGTGTGTGTCTCGCGTGTGTGTGTGTCTCTCTCGCGCACGCGCCTGTGTGTGTTTCTCTCTCTCTCTGCACAGGAAATGCACAGGGAAAGACTGAACACGTGAGGCCCCCCGCATGCGCACTTCATCAGAAGACCCACACACGGACACCTGGACGCACACAGGGGTTTTATTAAAGAAGATACAAAGCCAAGAGAAGAAAGCAGAAGGACATAAATGTTTGCCCACTCTTCAAAGTAAAAATTTGCTTTAGCCATAATGAAAGCAAATTAACAAAAATAAAATGTGTTAGAGATGCTTTGGAGAATCACGTGATTTCTGCTGGATTGTTCATTAACATTTAAGTAGTCCTGAGGTCTGGTCTTTTACTCCCATTGTGCCTATTTAACAATATTTCTACATGCTGAATGTAAGGTAGCATACTGTTATCACAATACAACACTGGAATTTATAATGGAAATTCAAATACATTTGAACAAATACACATTTTATATTTAAAATTATTTAAAAGTGAATTAGTGGTTTGTGTTACACCCTTTATATTTCTGCAAGTGTACATGCATTTTCTGCTGCTGTTTTATATTTAAAAAACTTTCTATGTGCTCTGATCCTGTCTGTATTCTGCAAAATATGCTGTAAAAATTGTTAAAGTGGAATTTTACTAAAGTGTATTTGATTTCTCTTTTAGCTTTTAGTCAGTTTTACATATATCTACAGTTTATATTCTGTATAAGAAATTGAAAATATATGTAGAAGGTACAGCTGCAGAAAAGGGTACAGTCTTGCAGGTAAGAATTGCACAAACGTCCTGGGCTTGACAGTCAAATGTTTAGGCTAGAAAGCCATAGCTTTCACAGCATTCAATAATGTAATTCTTTAAATAAACATTTCCTTCAGCTCAATTCATATTTTTCAGCATAGTTGAATTTCAGATCTATTTCAATGGAGGATAACAGCAGAACTCATGTGTAAACTGTGTATCAAAAATGTGTGATTTAATGTAAACTCTTCTCTGGTGTTTTTGATGCTTGCATCTTCATTATTTTATGTATTCAACTTGCTTTGTAAGTTGGCTTGGATAAATGCTTCTACTAATAAAGAAAGAAAGAAAGAAAGAAAGAAAGAAAGAAAGAAAGAGAAAGACAGCTCCAACATAAAAAAGACATGCGTATTATGTCGATTAGTTATGCATTGGCCTAGTATGGAAAATGGGAACATATACAGTACCTCTTGTAATGGTCTAGTTTCTCTTGAATTTTTGGTTCATGCCTTGTACCCAATCCTGCCATGATAAGCTCTGGCCCTTCATATTATGTATCACAATGGCATACTTTATATTAGTAAAGTTATTCTGTGTGTAAGTGAACAAGATAAATTAAATGTCATTTCAAGAGTAATATTTTAATGTCTGAGAATAAGGAAAAGCAATGATCTCTGTCCTCACATTTTCTTTTATAATTGAACTATTTAGTCACTACGAGTCCAATAACAGCCAATTACCTCTTTGTAAAAGAAGTCCACCCACTCCACCAAAGTCAAAGAGGCCTGCCAAGATCCTGTCAACAAAAATATCTTATAGAAACAAGGGCATGAAGATCTGCACAAAAAAGCTTATCATGGTCATAAACCTGCCATGGGGAAAACTATTGAATTTGGCACCTTAATCAATATGAATCAATGATCTTATGCACCTCACACCCGTAACACTGATCAACGAGGAAAAAAGTGGACACAGTGCTTTAAGAATAATTTGAGTGGACATGTAGAAAATATGAAAACTTTACACAAAAAATGAGTAGAACAGCATTTGAACACTAGTCTCTGGAGCTATGAGGCAGCAGAGCCAGCCACTGATCTAAATTGTCAATGATGCAATATTCACGTTAATTAAACAAGATACTGTTATTCTGAAGATAAAAGTTAAAAAAGGATGGGCTCAGTGAATGATCAAATCATATTTGGATTTGCCTGGTGATGTTAGTTTTTAAGTGGTAACATTAATATTATTTATTACGTAATTGTTAAAATAATAAACTTATTAGAAATTTTAATTTATTATACTGAATACCTGGAAAAAATATTGAAAATTAACTCATATTTCTGTCTGGATGGCTTGAGAGCCTCAATCTTTGTTATTTCCATCCATTTATATATTTTTCTTTCATTGCTCTTGCTGTTCACTTATTTTTTAAGAAAACCTCTTTCCTTTTATTACTTTGGTCTTCCTTGGTCATCATTTGAGTTTGGGGACACCTCACCACCACACCCACATTAATATAAAAATGTATATATGTTATAGAGTATGTGTTAATAACACTAAGAATATGCAACACGTTTTGCCCTAACTTTAGCTCATCAGGTGTACAGACCTTTGTTTCTATTTGTGGGGAGCAAACCTCTGATGTCAGCACCTCAGGCAAAGCCTCAGACATTACGCCATGGATGCTGGTTTGATTACTTGACAGGGTGTAAATCGGAGTATTACATCCATAGGTCTGAATCGCAATCTGATTATTTGGGTGGTCACCTACCAGGTAATGCTTGTGGTTGGTCGGCCAGTTGGCAAACATCTGCCAAGCCCTCTTAATTCATAGCAGATCATAGGTATCTTATAGAGTACCTGTCAAATAATACAAAGAGCACACAACACATGTTTCGCTCTAATTGCAGACCAAAGCCTATTGGTACAGTATGAGATGTAAGACAAGAATGAACCCTGGACATTTTGTAAGTCTATTAAAGAGCTCACTCAAACAGACCAAGGTAAGTTGCTAATTGGCCTAACACACATGTCTTTGGGATTTGTAAAAAAAATAAAGTATGTGAAGAAAAATCCATGCAAACTATTGAAGAACATGCACACTCGATGCAAACTCCACCAATTCATTGTTTTGGGTCAGTGTTCAAAGTTAGGATGCTGGGCCGGTGAAACAGTAGTGCTAACAACTGTGCCAATATGTCTCCCCATGTTATATTATAGTAGAAACCGTCTTATGCCATCAGCAATATTTTTCTTATACAAGGATTTCAGAACATCAAACTCATCATCAGACTGTTCTTTTTCATTTTTTTCTGGAACGATGTGTTTTATTAAAAATGAGTGAAAAGGAAAAACACATCCCTCAACCAGCACCCACTTTCCACCAATACTAAGGAACAGTATTATTCAGTGACCGCACAAATGGCTATATAGAACCTGGCTGATTAATCACAGGGTTGTGAACCAAAGCCAGAATGGAAAAGAAAAAGGCAATGAGGAGGATGAGCTCCCATTATCACTGACTACCAGACATTCATATACCCACAAGACTGCTGACAGAAAGTCATTTTTTAATGTTGGGGCCAAATGATTATTTGGACCTCAATGCTCAGAGCCCAAGAAGGATCACATTGTAGAAGGAAAATCAGATTGCTCTATTTAATTGAGATCTCCAAACCACAAACTTCTTCGAAGACTACATGCTACCTCTTCTTTTTAGGAGTAAATCATCTATTTAAAAATCTAAAATATTTAAGGTAGAAATATCTTAGAATACTTTTGTTCTGGTTTATTTAAAGGCAGGAATAATAATATAAGACTTTGCTAAAGTTGGGCAAGTCCTAATTAGCAGATTACAACAGAAAACATAGGCTTAATGTTTATAACGTCTTCAAGTGCTGACTCAGTGCTGCACCTTCTGGGTCTTTTTTGACCCAATACTGACATTACTTTTTAGGTACCGTGGACATCTGATTTTTCACCCTGAGTCCATTTTATATTGATTAACTATCCTATTCTGCAGCAGTGATGATACTAAGCTTTAGAACAGATGACATTTAGGATGTTGTTATGGTCAATGGTGAGTCAAAACTAACCAGAAAGACATGTCAAGGTTAAGATTTTTGAGAAGATGTGCCAATTATGGGATGTTTAACTTTTTTTTTTTTAGCTGTTCAGTACTTTGGAAAAACATGGCTGACACATTCCAGAAAAACTGTACCTTCTATCAAGTCATCCATTTTATTAATTAACTTCTTCTATTGCATGATCAAGGTAACTGCAGCCTAAATTGGCAGCATCAGGCAGCTCAAAAGAGAACGCCAATCCATCAAAGAGACGTGTTCATTCAGAAACCAACACTTGCTCTTTAAAACATCATGTAATAAAAATCACACAGGCATAGGCAGAAGCTACAAAATACAACTTAGAAGGCAACATCCCAGGTTCAGAGGCATCAACACACGATACTGTGAGATACTGTGCTCCTCCATAACTAAATGTTGCTGCGGTTAATGCATTACAGTCAGTTCTGGCTTTAAACTCTACTTGTAAGTTCGTTGCAAATGTTTTTCCCATAAACTGATTATAATAAAATCAGAGTATGTTAAAGTCATCCTTTGGATGTTTTATGACCTTTATTTGTTACAGTGCATAGAACAAATAGTGCCTTTATGAACACTAAATAATCAAAGTACAACAAAGCATGAATTACAAAAATAAATGTTCAATTAATTCCAAATGTCTGAAAATTTATCTTTACAAATTTTACAAATTTACAAAAACAATTTTAATTGTGTTTTTTTTATTTCATTTCTTTTCTTCTCTGCCGTTTAATTATGAAAAGATCTCTTTAATAAAGGTAAACTGTGGGAAAGGTCCTGCTAGCTAAAATCTAACCTAATTGTAGATTTACTTTTACAATATTTCACATCAAAGAAACATTCCTAATGCACTTCATTCCATTTCTTTTTATCCACACACATATTTTCCTCCACCACTAAGCTGCAATTATGAGATTTGTTTCACAGTTCACTTGTTCTGCAATGCTGTCTAATAAAGCAGGGTCAGGAGAAACATTTGAAAATTGATGAATAAAAAAGGTCATTTGGCCCATCAATGTTTGTCCTTTAAGCCTAATTGGATGTTTTGCTATAAAACTCTCCTTCTAAAGGCTTTTAATATTGTCTTCAGAAATCAGAAATTATTCTAGTTGTCACCTACTATGTGCTCTAAAGTTATCTTTTTAAAGCATGTGCTTTCATATGCTTCATCTGAAATTTAATTGAAGTCATAAACTTTCTAAAGCCACAAAATGCAATAATCAGAAATAGAAATAAGTGTAAAGGAGAAGAGGAAATGGACAATGCTGACATTATTAATCCAGTTGCATATATGTACATGAAAGAGTGATTACTTATTCATATCTCTGTCTTGATAAAACATTTTTGATACTGATTGTTCTTTATAATTTGAGGTCTACACTTTAGAAACAGCAAAACTGTAAAAGCGTAACAATAAAGTATAATTAGAACATTTCTTTTCTTCTAGGCTGTTAATAACTTTACTTCCACAATTGATCAGTAAAAAACTATAATGGTAAAAAAGCAATTAAAACACTTGGGAGATTCTACATGGCTGATTTTTTTACTAATTAATATCATCATGTGGGCATTTATTCATAATTAGTCGCTACAGAGACGTTTACTGCAGACAGTCGCTCACCCATACATTGGTTTTGGATTCAAGTTTATGGGGACTTTTTTTGTTAATAACAACCTTCTTCACCTCTGGTTATTAAGTTTAATGAAAATTTAAATACTGAAATGAACTTGAACTATTTAGGCATTCTACTTATTTTTTTAAAGCAGACTTAGCCTGTAAAAACATGAACAGTTTAAACATAATTAAATTGTTTTAAATCTCATATTTTTCTCAGGCAGTTTTACATTTTTTTATAGGCAACAATGCTAGTAGGCTTATTCATTCATTCACACATATTTCCACTATAGAATGGTTATGATTGATTAGTAATATTTACACTCTTCTGCTAGATAGATAGATAGATAGATAGATAGATAGATAGATAGATACTTTATTAATCCCAAGGGGAAATTCACATACTCCAACAGCAGCATACTGATAAAGAACAATATTAAATTAAAGAGTGATATCAATGAAGGTATAACAGACAGACAATAACTTTGTATAATGTTAACGTTTACCCACCCGGGTGGAATTAAAGAGTCACATAGTGTGGGGAGGAATGATCTCCTCAGTCTGTCAGTGGAGCAGGACAGTGACCGCAGTCTGTCGCTGAAGCTGCTGCTCTGTCTGGAGATGATACTATTTAGTGGATGCAGTGGATTCTCCATAATTGACAGGAGCCTGCTCAGTGCCCGTCGCTCTGCCACAGATGTCAAACTGTCCAGCTCCGTGCCTACAATAGAGCCTGCCTTCCTCACCAGTTTGTCCAGGCGTGAGGCGTCCTTCTTCCTTATGCTGCCTCCCCAGCACAACACCGCATAGACGAGGCCGCTCGCCACAACCATCTAATAGAACATCTGCAGCATCTTATTGCAGATGTTGAAGGACACCAGCCTTCTAAGGAAGTATAGTCGGCTCTGTCCTTTCTTACACAGAGCATCAGTATTGGCAGTCCAGTCCAATTTATCATCCATAAGATAATTATTATATTATATTTATATTATCATTATTAAATTATTATATTATAATTATTATATTGTGTGTGATCACACAATAGAGAAATGATAACAGAATAATACTGTATATATATACTGTATATATACTATATACAGTACATATTAATTTTCTTTAAAAAATAAGTCATCCTTTAAAAAATATCAAGGAAATTTCTGAGGGCTGCAATAGAGTGTCAATTACTTCACAAGCTACTGCAATGCATGGACGCACTCTATAATGGCTAAGCTGAAGTTAAATGATAATTGGTTGCATATTGAGTAAAAGCCTCTGCTTTGCTTTCCTTTCTAGTTCAAAATGTTGTCTAAGGATTTTACTGATGCTGGCTTTTCCTTGTCATCTAATGAAAAATGCAGTTGTATGGCTCAGTCAGAGGACAGCGATTACAATTCAATTGCTAATTGAGTTCACAGCATGCTGCTGTCATAATGAACTGGCTGCATCTCTGTGTGTCAGGTTTAAAATAAAGCCATTATGTGTCACAATTGTGCCTTCTTTGTTGCAGTCATCTCTAAATTTCAATCCATTTTCATAAAAATGTGATATTTAATTACCTATGCCTACTTTTGGTGTCATTGTAGTTAATTTATTGTAACTCTGACATGCAGGACACTCTCACTTTAATAAACTATATGCTTTGCTGCATACAGATATGGCCTTTATAAATGACTGATTTTTAAAACTACAACAAGATTATAATCAGCAGTTAAATGAGAGTTACTATTTCATAAATTGTCAGGCTGATCATGTGATAACTGTATTCTCTCAGAGAGCCTGACACAATGATACATCTTTTATATTTGATATGAAAGTTTTTTGCATATGGTAAAGTCAGCACTGTGCCACTGCGCAGCTTTTACACTAGTGTCTGCTGGAAGAAAAAAGATGAGGTGCAGGATTTTAAAGGAAACCATACTGGCAGGACCATGCACATTTTGTACCTTTATGTTTCACTGCTTTCACCCCTCACCCCACAATTAGATTACAGTTACATTCATCCTGAGGATTACAGTTACCTCTGGATTTGTGTTCTTGTCCTGTGCCTGGTTGTTTATGGGATTTTGTCTGTTTTGGAAATTGTGTTCGTCTGTGGAGCTCTCCCAGCTGCTACAAATCTTCACTTATGACTGTATTATGGTAGAACAAAACTTTACATAACATTCGGGACTTTACATAACTGTGCGCTGGAGATATCACTTCATTCTTCAATGTCATCTGCATTTGGGAAACTGGACTGTGTTTGGACTTTGTCATGAGTGTTTAATATTGACTGCTTTTTGCCTAGTATTCCGTCTACTTTCTTTTATATCGGTGTTAGTTAAGTAATTATCACCATTGGGGTTATAGGGTAGGTTCCTACATTTGTGTTATTTGTTTTGGCCTTTAATATAATATATTAATTTTCATTTGTTTATTTACCTACTCGGTTACAGTGTCCATTTGTGTGTGAGCGTGTGGGAGCTGAGTCATGGCTGGAAGCGTTCCCAGGGTCCCCTAAATAAAATTAATAAATCACTGTTTTAAGACACTGAGTAATTTGTTAAACACTTAATGCTAACATTAACATTTCACGCCAGTGACACCAGAACTTTAACTAATGAAAGAATCTCTCCAGAAATGATTATAAAAGGAAATTGTTTAGCAGAAGGATGGTGTATTATTATCTAGCTTCTGCAGGGTTACCTTGTCTTTAGGTATCTCCGCAATCCTGGACCTCAAAGAACATAAGACCATAAGGGAAGACACAGCAAAAATGGACCCACTCATTTTCTAGGGATTTCCTGATCCCAGAAATGGTTTGGGCATTCATGTGGAAGGGGATCTTGGAAGCAGGCATAAATGCCCCTGCTGATCATCATTTAAAGAAGCTTGGGTTTGGCATTGGAGTATTACCATGGGCTCAACAAGGAGAGAGGAAGACAGCCCAGCGTGGATTATGAGAAACATGGAGAATGTACAAATTAGAATGTTATTGTAATTGAAGAAGTAGGAAACTAGAATCAGCCACTTCATTGGGTGGGCTTTATGTGTGTAATAGGCTCAGGTTTTCTCTTTAAATTACCCTTTATCTGTTAAGGACATGCAAAGATGCCTGACATTCAATGGCACTCTCCCTAAAGGATAGAAAAGAGTGGCTGCAGCCACCATATAAATAATAACTACAGTCTGCACTCTTTAAAGAGTCTTATAAACCGGCTGAGGCTGAACTTACCAGTTACATTTCCAGAGTGCACATTTCTTTGGCCTTTATGCCCTCTCCCCACTCCTCATTTCACAGTGCTCTGAGCAGTGCTGTCAGATGGGCAGTTTTTCTGCCAAAAATTGGACTTATTTTAAAACAATACCTTAAGTAAAAATATTAATTTGGCGGGGTGCATTGTTTTTTGGCTATTTTGCAAACACATCATCAAACTCATACCCACAATTCTTTCATCAGATTGGCTAGCCCAGAAATGACTCAGCTGTGGAATGGCCAATAGGGGGAGGCAGCTTGATGGCCGAGGTCTCCAGGACTCTGAACAAATCCAAATCGTATTATGTGATATCCTCTACTGTTGAATTCTGCTCTGCACTTTTAAGATTTCTATTGCACTATTATATTGTATTGAGGATTACTTGCATTCTGTTCTGTGTATTGTATTGTATTCACCCCCTTTTTTGACACCCACTGCACACCCAACCTACCAGGAAAGGGGTCTCTCTTTGAACAACCTTTCACCAGGTTTCTTCCATTTTTTTCCCTACAAGGGTTTTTGGGAATTTTTCCTTGTCTTCTTAGAGAGTCAAGGTTTTGGGGCTGTCAAAAGGCAGAGTCTATTAAAGCCCATTGCGGCACTTCTTGTGTGATTTTGGGCTATAGATGTATAAAAATAAACTGTATTGTGTTGTATTGTATTGTACTTCATGCTCTAAACAATGAATTCACTGGTCTAACACTGTACTTGAAATACCAAGACAGACAATCCCCCATTCATTGTTGCTATATACATCATGATGACCCAGGGCTCAACTGCTACCCCAATCTGACACAAATAGGCAAGTACACCCAGCTCATTCCAACAATAGCGTTTATTTATAGAATGGCAGCCAGACCCAGAGCATTCTCCAAGGTCTGGTATCGACAAGTCACTAATACAGTGAAACTCCCTCCCTTTTCTTCAGAGCCTTTTCTTCTTCACAGGTGAGCCTCATCAGTGTTATCCTTCAACTCTGGCTCCTCTTGGGAGGCACCGAGTTCCTTATTAAGCCACACCCTTGAGCACTCCAGGTGGTTCTTTAAGGAGGTCTGCAATTGCTCCCAGGTGCACAAAGTAGGACTCTGCAGTTCCTGCAGTTCCCACAGCTCCCTCTTGCGGCTTCCACGAATCCCAACAGGGCTGTGCTGGCAAACAGTAATTCCCACTCAGCTCTGCAGGAATCTAAGACAGCGTTGTAACCCAGGGAGGCTGCCAAATAACAGTTAGAGGAAAAGAGAGTCCCCCGGAAGTTCTCTCCAACTACCTTTCCACCTCCGATGTGTAATGGCGCCGGCTGCCATCTGTCACAACATATAAAGAGCTTTAGAAAAACGAAGTGGGAAGCTCTTCAATGGCACATACATACATCACCACCAGCTTCCCTTGTCCTCGCTCTTTGATTTAATATGGTGTATTATGGTCAAAAGGGAAAATATGGCACTTATTTGGCTGGCATCTAGCTCCATTAGGTGGGTTTTGAGCTTTGATTGGGAATTTTTGTAGGACATGTGAATGCTTCTTCTGGAAATACTGGATAGTTCTTCTGTGGAGATGGTTTAGCTGAAATAATTTTATATGAACAGTGGCTACTTATGATGCTAACTACAGCTACAGAAGAGATACAGTAAGTAACGTAATGCTGATTTAGCTAACTAACTTTAGTTAGTTACTGTAACTGGCAAGCTAAGTTTAATTACATCACATAAATTACATGCAATCTATAGCATGGTGTGTGTGTGCGAGTGTGACAGTGTGTGAATGGGTGACTACTTAACTGACAGGGAAATGAATAAAGAACTTAAATACGTGCATGTCTGCATGTTACTAAACTCCTGTTTTTGTAGGAAGACATCTGCTGTCACAGAGAAGCAGGCAGCAAGGCACCCAGACAGAGTGAAAGCACAGGTCTATTTATGGATCTCTTTGACTTAAACAATAATATAATTATGATATATTCTTTAAAGCTTACCTGTATTTTGGAATAGAGCTTACTTCCAGATTTATATTGACAACTTTCAAGTGGATTTTTTTCTGTTATTTTTCAAATATCATTTAAAATCATTTTCTATTAGTTTTTGATATACGGAGAACATAAATATATTTATATTAAATTGTGGCGCATAGTAATACACAACCAGTAACTTCTGTGTAAATGTTTGATATGTTTTCATTGTGGAATAAACTGTTAATGAAATCTGGTTTGTGGTGTGTTTTAGCTACGCCAGGCCATTAACATTTTTCAATTCATAATTCACTCTTAATTACATACAGTATAGAGCACATAACCCTATTAGTTTTTGTGTACACAATAATTTTATTATTTAAAGAAAGAAAAATAGGGAACAACAAGATGAGAAAAGTGACAAATCAAAAAGAAAATAAAGCCCCCATCTATGCACTGTAGTTGGGGAAGTTAGAGAATCTTACAACATTTGATAGTAATGGACTTTGCGTTCTTCGATTCTAATAGGACAATATGCTGGACAGATTTTCTTGGAAACTTTAAGATCATACTGGGTGGATGAACTGAATCAGCATTCTCATTGTAAATCTTGACCTTGGGCTTAAAATTTGGAAGATACAGGAGCAGAGCTGTCATTTCAACTTGTTTGAAGGGATACCAATAACTTTAAGGTTATGCCTTCAGGCTCTGCTGTTCTGTTCTGTTCTGTTCATTTAAGGCATAAAGAAGCTATTTCAGAGTGGAGAGAGTACATTTTTGAGACATGATGTTCCAATCGGCCAAGAAGGAATTATAATTAGCTCATACAGTAATTCCGGAAAACTTCTTTGAATGATCAAGTTTAACAAGGCTTAAAGTACTTTGTTTTGTTCCTTGACAAAGTTTTTCAATTCTGTAATTATGAATGACAATTGATCAGGCTCAGCCGTGATAGAACAGTCACTTTTGGACTTGAAAGACTTCTTCGTAGGCCTAGCTGTTGCTGACTCAGGAGGAATTCTTTTATTAACAGGCATCATTCCAATAAGGTTAGTTAATTGTAGTAAACAGAAGTATAGGGATAGAAATATTCAGTGGCAGAAGCTAAAGAGTTAAAGGGTGAGGACCGGAGAGCAGCTAGCATCACATAGACTCTCTCCTATAGATTATAATTATTAAGTATAATATTTATCAGCAGTAGGCTACTGCAGATGATTCCTTCAAACTGGAATTTGGCAAGTTGTCATTTAATAAGCTAATGAATGCACAGATTTCTGCACTTTTTAATACAATATTGCTATTGCATAATCCTATTATATTAACAACTGTTATAGCATGTAATTGGCCTATGCTGTAGACTGTTAAGTGTGCTACAGCATGATATTCACTGGCCCTGTCTAGCTATCCCACTAAAAGTCTTCTGGAGGCACCCCAGCCAACAATTATTATGAGCATAAAACCAAGAGATGATTAAAAGAGAAAATCCCAAAGTTAGGACACGCAAGGGTCAGAATAACCATGAAAGCCAAACAAAGCCATGAAACCATTAACTGAAGAGGCAAAAATAAAGGTCAATTTCAGAAAAGAGATCATAACTGGAAGACAGATTCTACCACTATTTGCATGAAACCGAACTTTCAATAAGAATAAGGAAGAGTTTTAAATCCACCGATAGATAAGGCCGTATCAAAATTTCATCCTGTTTATATTGTCACTTCTTGTGATGTCATTAGAGCAATGAGTGTGGTCACATGAAAAACTAATCAGGCATTGTGTAAACAACAAAACAAAACAAACTTCAGAAACAAATTCCTCATTTTTCTAAACCCTAAAATATACAACAACATATGTATAAATCAGACTATATACTAAATTATCACTTATCTGATCTTCATTTGTATCATTCAAGTACCCCCTACACTCCATAACACATATAGTCTCAAGTTAATCCAATTCATGATTGATGGAAATAAATATGGCAATTATAACATAAAACTTCTAAAGGAAAAGGGCTTGTCTGGTGATGAGGTGTAGGACTGAGCTCTTTGGAGAAGGCTGATCAAGCACATTGACCCCACATAGAAGTGGGAAAAGATGAAGAGGAACAAAAAGTTAACATTAAACTTATGTTAAGGAATAACTGCTATCTATAAATATGTACCTTGAATGTGTTTTGAAACTATAGTACTAATGTGCTGTGGAGCAAATTGTTATTTTCCAGTTTCTATGTCCTTTCCATGCGTCTAGATATTACAAAGTAGTTTTTACTATAGCTTTACTGAAAGAAGCAAGAATGTATATGTGTTAGATGGGGAAGTATTCAACCCAGCCACAGGGGTGCACAAACCAGTGTATTTCTTTGTGCCGGTCCAAAGTCTGGATAAATGAGGAGGGTTACATCAGGAAGGGCACCTGGCGTAAACTTTTGCCAGATCAGTATGTGGACAACAAAACAGATTTCTATAGCAGATCAGTTAAGGCTCAGGTTAACAAGAGCCCTCACCAGTACTGATAGCCAACAGCATGCTGGAGAAAATTAGGCTACTGTTGGCCGATGAAGGCGAAGAAAAGGGGGGAAACGTGTCTGGAGGAAGGAGGAGAGGAGGAAGATAAAGAGAGTGGAACTGAGGGTAGGAACTTTGAATGTTGGCAGTATAACAAGTAAGGGGAGACAGTCAGCTGATGTGATGAAGAGAAGGAAGGTTGATATATTGTGCGTGCAAGAGACTAAATTGATGAGGAGTAAAGCCAGGTGGATCAGAGGTGGATTCAAATTGTTCTATCATGGTGTGGATGGGAGGAGAAATGGGGTAGGGATTATTCTGAAAGAACAGTATGTCAAGAGTGTTTTGGAGGTGAAAAGAGTGCTAAAGTGATGATTATGAAGCTGAAAATTGAAGGTGTGATGATGAATGTTGTTAGTGCATATGCCCCGCAAGTTGGGTGTGTGATGGGCGAGAAAGAACATTTCTGGAGTGAGTTGGATGAAGAGATGGACAATGTACCCAAGGGACAGAGAGTGGTGACTGAAGTGGGATAGCCAGAGAGATGCAGATAGACAAGAGTACAAGGAGATAAGGTGTAAGTTGAAGAGAGAAGTGGCAAAGACTAAAGAAAAGGTGTATGATGAGTTGTATGAGAGGTTGGACTCTAAGGAGGGAGAAAAGGACCTGTACCGACTGGCTATACAGAGGGACTGAGCCCACTGTGGTTGCAGGTTTTTGTTCCAACCAGATTCAGAATTGGTGATAATAATCGATAACAACAACATCTCATTTAATTAGCTGGTCTTTTTTACTCTTCTCTTATTCTGCATTCAGAAAAAACTCATCAGTGCAGTTTTTACATTAATAAGACATTTAGAAATATTTCTATTTTTTCTAAAGCTATAAATGCTTAACTGTCTTTTGTTGTTTTCCTATTATTTTCCCCTTTTCCTGTGTAGTTTGATCCCTTCATTTAACCCTAATAGTAACAATTAACAACCAGAACAGCAGGCACCTAGGATGATGAAAGCAGCAACAACTTCAGTGTCAGACTTGCTAATTAGTAAATAATCAATTAAATAACCAGAACTCCTGGAAAAGCAGAATGAAATTAGGTTGAAAATACTGTCAATGATTTAAAAAAAAGTACATATTCCCCATATAAGTGCTTATTACATTTTAATAAAAATCTACCAAACTTAGTTTGTAATTAATAGATATTGTCTCCAAAACACAGAAAATGGGAAATAATGACTCACATAATTAGGCTATGAGTCGAATGACAACCGGAAGTTGGTTGGAACAAAAACCTGCAGCCACAGTGGGTCCCCAGCATCTAGTTTGGGAACTACTGGGCTAGGGTGATAAAGGATAAAGATTGAAACACATTGCAAGCAAGGGAAGTGTGTTAAGCAAAAGGACAGAGTACTTTGAGTGGCTGATAAATTAAGAGAATGAGTGAGAGAGAAGGTTGGATGATGTGGCGATAGTGAATCAGGAAGTGCAACGGATTAGCAAGGAGGAAGTAAAGACAGCTATGAAGAGGATGAAGAATGGAAAGGCAGTTGGTCTAGATGACATACCTGTTGAAGCATGGAGGTGTTTAGAAGAGATGGAAGTGGAATTTTTAACCAGATTGTTTAATGAAATCTTGGAAAGTGAGGAGATGTCTGAGGAGTGGAGAAGAAGTGTACTGGTACCGATTTTTAAGAATAAGGGGGATGTGCAGAGCTATAGTAACTACAGGGGGATAAAAATTGATGAGCGACCGCATGAAGTTATGGGAAAGTGTAGTGGAAGCTAGGTTAAGAAGTGAGATGATGATTAGTGAGCAGCAGTATGGTTTCATGCCAGGAAAGAGCACTACAAATGCAATGTTTGCTCTGAGGGTGTTGATGGAGAAGTATAGAAAAGGCCAGAAGGAGTTGTATTGCATCTTTATGGACCTGGAGAAAGCAGGGTGCCTTGAGAGGAGTTGTGGTATTGTATGAGGAAGTTGGGAGTGGCAGAGAAGTATGTAAGAGTTGTACAGGATATATATGAGGGAAGTGTAACAGTGGTGAGGTCGCCACATTCAACGTGGAGGTGGGATTACATCAGGGATCGGCTCTGAGCCCTTTCTTATTTGCAATGGTGATGTACAGGTTGACAGACGAGATTAGACAGGAGTCCCTGTGGACTATGATGTTTGCTGATGACATTTTGATCTGTAGCAATAGTAGGGAGCAGGTTGAGGAGACCCTGGAGAGGTGGAGATTTGCTCTAGAGGGGAGAGAAATGAAGGTCAGTAGGAACAAGACAGAATACATGTGTGTAAATGAGAGAGATGTCAGTGGAATGGTGAGGTTGTTGAGTAGAGCTGGCGAAGGTGAATGAGTTTAAATACTTGGGATCAACATTACATAGTAACGGGATTGTGGAAGAGAGGTTGAAAAAGAGAGTGCAGCCAGTGTGGAATGGGTGGAGAAGAGTGTCAATAGTAATTTCTGACAATGGGTATCAGCAAGAGTGAAAGGGAAGGTCTACAGGACGGTAGTCAGACCAGCTATGTTATATGGGTTGGAGATGGTGGCACTGACCAAAAAACAGAAGACAAAGCTGGAGGTGGCAGAGTTAAAGATGTTAAGATTTGCATTGGGTGTGACAAGGATTGACAGGATTAGAAATGAGTACATTGGAGAGTCAGCTCAGGTTGGACGGTTTGGAGACAAAGTCAGAGAGGCAAGATTGATTTGGACATGTGCAGAAGAGAGATGCTGGGTATATTGGGATAAAGATGCTAAGGATAGAACTGCCAGGCAAAAGGAAAAGAGGAAGGTCTAAGAGAAGGTTTGTGGATGTGGTGAGAGAGGACATGCAAAGGATGGGTGTAACAGAGCAAGATGCACAGGGCAGGAAGATTTGGGAATGGATGCAGCCAAAAAAAGAAATAGAAGATGGGTAAGAATTCATTCTTTTTCTTTTTAATTTTTTTTTAATGTTCTGATAATGTAGACAATCTATACTAATAAAATGCAAAGCCCTCACTGACTGACTGACTGACTCACTCAGTCACTCACTCGCTCACTCATTCACTCATCACTAATTCTCCAACTTCCAGTGTAGGTAGAAGGCTGAACTTTGGCAGGCTTATTCCTTACAGCTTACTTACAAAAGTTAAGCAGGTTTCATTTCGAAATTCTACACGTAACGGTCATAACGGTCGACAACGTTCGCCATGTTGAACTTTCTTATTTATGGCCCCATCTTCACGAAATTTGGTAGGCGGCTTCCCTGCGCTAACCAAAACCGATGTACGTACTTATTTGTATGGTATGACGCCACTGTCGGCCGCCATATTGAACTTTCCAACGTCACTAATTTTCCAACTTCCCGTGTAGGTAGAAGGCTGACCCCATCTTCACAAAATTTGGTAGGCGGCTTCCCTGTGCTAACCGAAACCGATGTACGTACTTATTTTAGTGGTATGACGCCACTGTCGGCCGCCATATTGAACTTTCCAACGTGACTAATTCTCCAACTTCCCGTGTAGGTAGAATGCTGAAATTTGGCAGGCTCATTCCTTACAGCTTATTTAGAAAAGTTAAGCAGGTTTCATTTCAAAATTCTACGCGTAACGGTCATAACGGTCAACAACGTCCGCCATGTTGAACTTTCTTATTTATGGCCCCATCTTCACGAAATTTGGTAGGTGGCTTCCCTGCGCTAACCAAAACCGATGTAGGTACTTATTTCAGTGGTATGATGCCACTGTCGGCCGCCATATTGAAGTTTCCAATGTCACTAATTCTTCAACTTCCCGTGTAGGTAGAATGCCTCATTCCTTACTGCTTACTCACAAAAGTTAAGCAGGTTTCATTTCGAAATTCTATGCGTAACGATCATAACAGTCAACAACGTCCACCATTTTGAACTTTCTTATTCATGGCCCCATCTTCACGAAATTTGGTAGGCGGCTTCCCTGCAATAACCAAAACCGATGTACATACTTATTTCAGTGGTATGATGCCACTGTCGGCCGCCATATTGAAGTTTCCAATGTCACTAATTCTCCAACTTCCCGTGTAGGTAGAAGGCTGAAATTTGGTACTTATTTCGGTGGTATGATGCCACTGTCGGCCGCCATATTGAACTTTTCAACGGTCTTTGTTACTTTTGGGCCCATCTTCAAGAAATTTGGTACGCGGGTTCCCAACGCTAACTGAATCCTACTTACGTACATATATATACGTCCATAGCCTGCAGCTCGGTCACCGTGTGAGGCGGTGTTGGGTCCCCCATCCCAACGCCTCCCACATTGTTGGCTGCCTGCCTATATAAGGCCGTCCGTCACTCCAGTCTCTACATTCCCTTCCTTGCTTTGCCACGGGATTCACGTCTCCCTGCTGATAACTACAGCCTTTTTATTTAATCCACGGCTTCTCCGCTGTTTTATTGTTCATTTATTATGATTATAGTTATTGTGTAGGTATTTTAGACTTACTTTACATTGTTCAGGTACCCATTTCCTTTATCATTCCAACCGTACCATGTCTATCGAGGTGTTTACCATCAATCAAAAAACTGTCACTTACCGAGTGGTTTCCATGCCCGGAGATGGCACCTACCTTTTCCATTCTCTTTGTTACATATTGCACGGCCATATCAGGCTCACTCTTGATATCCGGAGGAACATTGTGTCTTATGGACTGAATGACTGGAACAGGTTCAAGGTGTGGACTGATGACGGTACAGGAGATAATTATTCTACACAGGAGCACTAGAAGAGTGAAATGCTTAAGCCCTTCACCTATGTTTCTGCATGTAAGTTGATGGCTGCCGCTGAATTGTTCGGTTGTCGCTTTCAAGTGTACCGAAATGGCCAAATATTTTACACCTTTCGACAACCGCCAATGCCTCTTAAACATCTTAGATTGACAGGTGACGATTTCAGTAGTGGACACTTTGATGTTTATGAATGTTTAAACTCTCTAAAGCTGGATGTGAAGTTATCGATGAAACCGGTTGTATACTTACAATGCTTGACAGATACCGAATGTTACTTTAACACAAGTCCTACAAATACTGTCGTAATTGAAACAAACCATGAAACTCAAATCGAATATGACAGCAGAAATACAAGCTGTGAGATTTGAAACAAGATTAATGTTCACATGGCCAACTGTACGTTGCATGCTCAAGAGTAAGCTCAGCGCACAGCTTGGTCATGTTACAACCGGAGGGCCGAACTCACAATGTGGTATACAAAGAGATCCTTAACAAATAATTATTGGTATATTTTCCCTCAGTTTAAAAAGGTTTAATTTTCTTCTTAATAAAAATTTTAAGGCAGTACTTCGCCGCTGCGAGTATTTTGCGAGTTATTTATAAATAAGCACATGTGGGTAACATGGCAGCAGCTGCTCCATTCACAGTCATTTATGCCAGTGTCTGCAAAAAAACAACGTAAGCATTTAAAGTAACAGAAAAAATTAATACATGTGTAAATGTAAATTTCCCATAAGTGTAAATCTGACACTGCAGCACTTTTCTAGATGAAGAATAAAAGGAAAAAAAACAAGATCAATTCAAGGTAACAATGAGTGACTGATTGAGTGAGTAGTTAAAACAAAAATATGTGGCCACCGGAGGCCTGAGGACTGAACATTAGACCCACTGGTGTAGAGCAGCAGAACAAGTCACAAATGATTGTCACAACTCTTACCAGGGTACCAATCCATCACAGGACACAGTTACAGTACTCATTCAAACTGTGTCCTGTTCAGGGTGAACTTAATCTGCATGTCTTTGGAGATATGGATGGAAAATAATGTGCAAACTATAAACAGATTATGACCAAGTGTAGTGCATTAGAACCATGAAACAGCACAGATAACCACTATGCCGCCCATAAACGATTATTTGTTATTATTAATTAAAAAAATATGTATTTTTTTATGAAACATATTGCCAGTCATTTGTAAATGCACATTATTAAAAGTGGTTTTGCAGGAAATGACATGTAATATTCTGTTATTACATTTTTTTTAAAAAATCATAGTGGTAAAAAGATTTAATCATTGGCTTACTGATACAAGTGCGGTTGAATCTAAAGTTTTCCTGAAGATGCCCTTTGAGCCGACATTGAAAACGATGCTGCCAGAATTCTGGAAACCAGGGATTCCTCAAATTTGTCTCAGGTCTTAGTCTTAAGTAGTAGTCATCAAACCATTTTACATCTGCAGACTGCAGTTTGATAGTTATTCCTCCTGTGGCTTCTCTTTGAAACCCATCAGTGACATCATACCGGTCTGCCCAACCATCACTGAAAGAAAAAGACAGAAATGAAAAGGATTTTTTTTATGAAGGTAATGACTTAAGAGTGACTTGCTTCAACACTGTAGTTCCAAAAGATGAATAACTAGGTATTTTAGAAAGAGAAATGTTAGAAATTCTTAGATAAGAACCACCAATAGTTCATTGTCAATGTCACCTTTTCAATATTCCCTGTCAAGTCTATTACTATGAATTCCAACTTTTCAATTTACATCTAGTACATGGTATCAAGCACTGTATTGGAGATTAGCACATCACCAAGTTTAATGCAAGGCATTAATGATAAATAGCAAATTTAAGGATGTATACCTTTCAGAACAAGCAAAGTTAAATCAACAATGTTTAAATTTGATGAACTGTATTAATATTAGCATGATGGAGATTGAAAGAAGATGGCTTCAATGGAAGTGCATCCTAGGGATGATTAATACATGCAACATATTACTAACTTCCACCATTGCTTTAATTCAACAGATACAAGTTCAAAAGAATTAATTAATGTAATATGTCTCAGTATTTAATTAATTAATGTAATATGTCTTAGTATTTAACCAATAAAAAAGAATACTATGCTCTACTTAATCCATATTGTGTTTGAATAAGACTTCTGAATTAAAAGAATGTTAAACGATGTAAAAAATATATTTAAAGTTAAAATTAACCGAATAATTACTGCATCTGAGTTGAGTTTGCCAAATATGTTGTACTTTGTTAACTTCTTCTTAAAATTGCTTGTTAATTAATATCTGTTTCCCAAAATTACTTTTATCTAATGCAGTATACAGGCTTACATTGGAATTTGGTTCGGTGGCAACTGGGCAACAGTCAACTCAGTGAAAAGACAACTCAGAGGAAGACAACACGGCGAAAAGACAATTCGGCAAAGAAACAACTTGGTGAAATACAACTCGGCGACATCCTTTATCAGTTAGGTAATAGTTAGGTTCAAAGAGATTTTTTAATGATATTTAAATGACAATCTAGGGTTCTGGAAAATCCACAGAATCACCTGCTTTATGATTCCCAATAAGTTGAGAGTAAAGATATTCCTTAAGCCGTACTCGCAGATCACCTTTTGTATTCTAAATAACATTATCATACGATTACAGTAATAGTTAGGTTCAAACAGATTTTTTGATTATATTTAAATGAAAATGTGATTTAAAATGTTGAACATAAATTTATATAATTGACGACCGAACTTTATTCTTTAGATGGAATAAACTTTATCTTACATTATCTTCTGCAACCAAAATTGCTAATCCTTTATATAAATTGTATTGATTTTAACCATATGATAATGTTATTTAGAATACAAAAGGTGACCTGCGAGTACGGCTTAAGGAATATCTTTACTCTCAACATATTGGGACTCATAAAGCAGGTGGTTCTGTGGATTTTCTGGCACCCTACATTGTCATTTAAATATCATTAAAAAATCTCTTTGAACTTAACTATTACGTAACTGGTAAAGGATGTCGCCAAGTTGTCTTTTGCCGAGTTGTCTTTTCGCCCAGTTGTCTATTGCCGAGTTGCCCCTGAATGTTGGAATTTAGCGACTCTCCTGACATAGTCTCTATTCACAAAGGGCTTATTTATTTTGACCTTGTCTGCTCACTTTCAAACGTTTGAAGGATGAACTAACAGAACATTTTGTGACCTGTGCTGTTTATCGATATTAGTTACAGCACTTGCCTTCCAACACCATGACTGAGATTTAAGTCCACCTAGGTCAGGTGAGAAGCTTTACATAATTAATTAAGTCGAGAATATATTTGCTATTACTTTGTTGACATATTTGCTTTCAATTTTGTTGAACAATCATTTAATTCAGTCTTGTTTTAGGTGGCAATGAGTATTCTCGTTTTGCACAGTTCCTTAAAGCTGAATACCTAAACCAGGGGTGCCCAATGCGTCGATCACAATTGACTGGTAGATCACAAAGGTAGTGCAGGTAGATCGTGTTGCATTAAAAAAAAATTTTTTTTAAACGTTAGTCTATCATATATCCTCCCTATGGCATTTGCCACTTGATTGACATACAGGGCGGCCAGTCTGAGATCTCTTTGCTTCTAACACACTGGTCATCCCGCTTGCACGATTAAACATGTGAGCTACTGTAAAACTCCAGCTGTGATCTAGTTAGCCTTCCAATTTATATCGACTAAAGAAGGGATTTTAAAAAAAATTGTTTGGGGAGGGTATGGGCTTTATGTGGAATTTTTTTTCTCACAATGTCACAATCGAAGTGCGTTTGTCTGATCTGTCAATCTATCATCGTTATTCCAAAGAAGGAAAATGTGGAAAGGCACTTTTGAACTGTTCATAAAAACTACGAAACTGACTGCCTTCCAAAAAGCGATCTGAGAAAGAGAAAGGAGAGGGAACTAAAATTGCAGTTAATCGGACAGCCGTCATTTTTCACATGGCTGAATTCAAAAGCTCCTTGACTGCATTATTCGGCTCTACTTATTTATGCGAGTCAGCCTTTTCCCACATGAAGATTATTAAATCCAAATACTGTAGTGACCATAAATGTATTGAATTGTTATTGTGCCATAAAGGTTATTCAGTTATGAACGGTACGACAGCATATATTTTATGCATAAAATATACTCAGTACATATATATATATATACTGCTCAAAAGAATTAAAGGAACACTTTTTAATCAGAGTATAGCATAAAGTCAATGAAACTTATGGGATATTAATCTGGTCAGTTAAGTAGCAGAGGGGGTTGTTAATCAGTTTCAGCTGCTGTGGTGTTAATGAAATTAACAACAGATGCACTAGAGGGGCAACAATGAGATGATCCCCAAAACAGGAATGGTTTAACAGGTGGAGGCCACTGACATTTTTCCAACAAGGTAGTCCAACTTCTCCAGGATGGCACATTAATACGTGTCATTGCCAGAAGGTTTGCTGTGTCTCCCTTCACAGTCTCAAGGGCATGGAGGAGATTCTAGGAGACAAGCAGTTACTCTAGGAGAGCTGGAGAGGGCCATAGAAGGTCCATAACCCATCAGCAGGACCAGTATCTGCTCCTTTGGGCAAGGAGGAACAGGATGAGCACTGCCAGAGCCCTACAAAATGACCTCCAGCAGCCCACTGGTGTGAATGTCTCTGACCAAACAACCAGAAAGACTTCATGAGGGTGACCTAAGGGCCCCATGTCCTCTAATGGGCCCTGAGCTCACTGCCCAGCAGCATGCAGCTTGATTGGCATTCACCATAGAATACCAGAATTGGCAGATGCACCACTGGTGCCCTGTGCTTTTTACAGATGAGAGCAGGTTCACCCTGAGCACGTGACAGAAGTGAAAGGGTCTGGAGAAGCCATGGAGAACATTATGCTGCCTGTAACATCATTCAGCATGAGCAGTTTGGTGGTGGGTTAATGATTGTCTGGGGAGGCATATCCATGGAGGTTCACACAGACCGCTACAGGCTTGACAAAGGCACCTTGGCTGCCATTAGGTATCAGGATGAAATCATTGGACCCATTGTCAGACCCTATGCTGGTACAGTGGCTCCTGGTGCACGACAATTCCTGGCCTCATGTGGTGAGAGTATGCAGGCAGTTCCTGGAGGATGAAGGAATTGATACCATTGACTGGCCACCACACTTTCCTGACCTAATTCCAATAGAACACCTCTGGGACATTATGTTTTGGTCCATCCTATGCCACCAGGTTGCACCTCAGACTGTCCAGGAGCTCAGTGATGCCCTGGTCCAGATCTGGGAGGAGATCCCCCACAACACCATCTGTCATCTCATTAGAAGCATGCACCGATGTTGTCAGGCATGTATACAAGAACACAGGGGCCATACAAAGTGCTGCGTACAATTTTGAGTTGCTGCAATTAAATTTTGGCAAAATGGACTAGCCTGCCACATAATTTTTTCACTCTGATTTTTGGGGCGTCTTTGAATTCAGGGCTCTGTAGGTTGATTATTTTCATTTCCATCAAACGATGTGGCATCCTTTCGTTCCTAACACATTACCCAGTCTATATCAGTATAGATATCCAGGAGGATTTCTTTTTCCCATTGAGATCTGATGTGTTTTCAAAGTGTTCCTTTAATTTTTTTGAGCAGTTTTATATATATATATATATATATATATATATATATATATATATATATATAATTTTTAATGTAGGTAGATCATTTTGACCTGGTCATTTTAAAATTAGCTCACAAGCCTAAAAAGTATGGGCACCCCTGCCGACACTGAAAGGCGGTATAACAAAGCAAGCTACGGCAAGTAAAGAATTTGGAATATGCACTTTTGATGCCAATACTCATCATTGGGGGAGATTTAAAACAACACTGTGTTTCTATTGTTGTCTGTTCTATGCTACACAACACTGCAGTCCAAGCTGGCACCATGTATGTCTTCCCCATGATGAAGTGGAAGATGATAATGAACAGACATGAAGAAAACCTTGCAAATGAGCTACAAGGCAGAGGAAACAATGACTTCAGTATGTGGATGTGGATACATAAATGAACATTATCTCAAATGTTTTCACTTAATCTGTGTATGAATTATGTTCATCCGATTTGCATTGTGTTTGTTTCCTGAGATGTTAATTCTGTTTTAATTGTTATGATGATAAAGTAGGGTTGTTGAGTTCCCATTCAATGAAAACTTTTTGGCCCAGCAATACATGTGTTTTTGATGATTTCCCAATTCAATATTATATACCTTTTGGGTGTAATAATGAAAAAATATGTTTCATGTGTTGTGGAGTAATCATTATATTAATACTTTTCCCCATGCTGATGCAAGGGAGACTCATCAAAGAAGCATTTTAAACTTTGTCGTTAAATATCAGATAACAAAGCCCTTCAGGAAATGGTTTCAAAAGTGGCCTTTTTGATTTAAGATGCATTCGTGACTAGTTTTCCTTTTGGTATTTTTTACCAGGTTTACTGAGCATCTATTTTTTAGATCCACAAAAATGGTTTGTATTCTTCAGTTAGTTTTGTTCTGAGTGTCCCAATAAATGCATATGGAACACAGTAGGCAAAAAATGGATAAATGTATACCAGCTATATTGATTTGTATTTAAAAATTTAAAATATCCACTCCAATTAAAATCCTTTGCCCAACAGCAGTGTCATCTCCAAAAATATGAGGTGGCTAAAATTGACATTTGGATGAGAAGTTAACTACCAAGAAGCTGACAACAATGCTACAAGTGATGTTCTACAGTTGGAATAAATGTAGTGTCCCCTATCCCAAGGCTGAACAATATTTGACCAAACCTTAATGCCACAACTGTTTACTGCAATAACTTATAACATATATTTTTGATCCATGCAAAATGTGAGAGAAGCTAAGATGTTGGGAAAAACAGGAGTTGGTATGGGAGTGAGCATAACATAAACACTCACTGAAAATCAGTTTTAGTTTACGTGACTGAAAATGATGAAAAATTTTCTCGATTGGTTTCTGTTCAGGTTAAATATATCATTGAAAGATTTGCTTCACACCAAATTAGGCAGCTTTTTAGCTCTCTGATTGACCGCATTATATTAGACATTATATTAGAATTGTATTGAAATATTTATCTGAATGTTATGACTAAGCAAATTTAATGGCTTATCTTTATTATGCCTCATCTTTAACTGTGCTGCAACCGATTTGGCAGATTAATTAGCTATTGGTCTACTAATAGTTTTCTCATTTTATTTTCAAACATAATTAATCCATGTTGATGAGTGTAGATGCAAAGCAATTTTACTAAAAAAACAATTTCTATATGAGTTCAAAATATTAGTATGGAATAAGCATTTGGAATGCAACATTTGATATCTAGATTGGCATAACTTATTTCCTTTCCTTTAGCTTCCTAAAAGAACAATTTTACTGAGATCCAGAAAATTAGACTTGCATCAGACAAAGTGCCTAAGGAACCAAATATTTAAAGAATGTCCGACCATGGATTGTATTAAGTGGCTTTAGGAATGCTTTGTACCTGGTAGTAATCTGGCTATAACAAAATGTTTGATTAATTAGTGTCAACAAGCAGTCTGCAGAGAAATTAATGTGGTGAATTAAAACAAAGCAACGTGGTGTATTTCAGTGATATGTGCTTTAGGAGTTATATCATCTTAGCAAGACGAGCCGAGAGACATCAACTTAAAAAAACAAAGTGTGGTTTTCTGAAATTTCTTAATGTATCCCTTTCCCCTTTATGCTACATAATAAAAAGGTTGGAAAAACTAAACAGCATAGATGTTTAACAAAACAGAAATAAATAAGTAAGCTGTAGAAGTCTGAAGTGTAGCATACACTCCATAATTAGAGAAGGAATAATATTAGAATAAATTTAAAGTACCACTGTATTCATAATGTGGAACATACTTAAAAAACAGTTTAAGGTGAGCAGCCAATTAACATGTGTAGCAAGTCTATATGGGTCACAGTTGCTAAGCAACAGAAGATGCTGCTTTCTGAAATGGGCACCACAGCAAGTGTGATCCTAAGCTATGATTCCAAAGAGAACCATGCATATCCTTCTCATAATCAAAATCACAATCAGTTGTCCTCCAGCAAGCCATGTATGATGGCCCTTTTGGACTTTTTGTCTGGAAGAAATGTGATGATGTGCATGAGGGGGAACACAGGGGGAGAAACGGTCAAGAGCAGATACAAAAAGATAAAAAAGGTAATAAACAGAGTCAATAGTAACAACATTAATTTCAAAAATGAGTACTTGTGACTGTTTGTGCTCAGCTGGATGACATATTTAGAAAAAGAGAGCTAAAGGAGTGAACAGATCGCAGCAGGCGTAAGCAACAGAAAGGACAGAAATAGAGATAACAGCAGAGTCAAGGCATAGCCACTCAGCTTAGACTCATCAAGGAATCTGCTCCTGTCAGTCAAGATGAGATAAAAAGGACCTTCCCACAATGGCAGATTTTAACATGGCACAGCAAATGAAGGGGGATGTCAATAATAATGCTATTTACAGAAGGAAAAATTGTTAGCTACTGGAGTAAAAACCTACACATTATCCTCAGTATATAAATATATCTAACAGAAAAAAGTATTCATTTTCCCTTTAAATCAGGAGGTGACTTAATATTAAAGAAACATCAGCGCTCTAAATCATCTAACATGCATTTACAATGCAAAATTGGTGATTTTATAATATGAATTATGACCCATTTTATGAAACTGTTTTAATCCACCACACTAAATGTTAAAATATTAATAGATGTAAAATGTGTTTAAATTACAAACATGAAAGAGCTGGTCTTATTTAAATGGAGGTCTTGCATCCTCAAACAAGTCAAAAAATAATATTTAAGAAACAAAAACAGAGAGGCGTAGTCTGCACAGCAAACACTGATCTTTAGCACACAAAGCTGGCCACATAAAAATAAGCCATGGAAGTTCAAAATCACTGCCACTTAACAGATCTTACATTTTAAAGTGTTTCCCAGGAGGTCTCTTGCAGTACCACAGAAAAACACCATATGGAAAATCACTTCCTACAAAAACTGATTTTCACTGTGTTAGGCAACTGTAGAAAGGTGTCAAAGTGGGCCTTTATTCATTACATTTATTTAATTCACAATTTCCATAGTCTTGTGAAGAATTACTGGGTTCACACCTTTTAAGAGATTATTGTTATTTTACAGATATTTCTTTTTAATGTGTAAAAAGTCCCCATATTTGTTTTATGTAAACAATACATGAAGAAGTTTCTGATTTTCTGGAATGTTATGTCACGTTAATATTGACCTACTAAATACATTTATTTTCTATTTTAAAAAATAAGGGGACTTTCCATAATGCCTTAGCCAGTCTTTTTAAAAGAATGCAGCCAGTTCTGTTGTGGTTTCATGTTTATAATCTGCAAGGTCTGATTGCTTGAATTTAATCCATGTTATAATGCTGTGCTCTCATCAGGCTTAAAGGGACTCCGCAGTATTTTTAGTAATAAAAATTAATCGTTGTACATTCTTGCTAATATTTGCCATTTTCTGAAAGATGCAATATTCAAAACCCAAACAGATTACATTTTACATATTTAAAATATATTGTAAATGAAAGCTTTACAATCAGAAATTTTAGAGTAAACGAGCACATTTGGGCACATATTTGGAACACTATGAATAAAATAGTTTATTTATGGAGCCACATGGTTCTTCACAGTGATGACTGGCTAGAGTTGGAGCTCTGTCTCTCCCATCCTGCTAGAAATGTTTCACTGCTAGAAATATTTCACCTATAGATTGCAAAGTGCTGCTTACTGTCATTGAGAATGATCTTCAGGATGGTGATGGTGATGGTTCAACTTTAACCTGCTAAAGAAGCTGCAGCATCTGCCAACAGAATCCAGGGACAGTATGGGCACCTACTGGGACTCAATGACAAATTTCCTTGTCTAGCACACTACCATGCTGAATACTACAATACTGATCAACATTACTGATTTACATATTGATCTGAAAGCTATTAGAGCAGGCAAAACTGAATTTTGATGACCAAGCTGTAGAGCCCTCTCTGTCCCTTCATAGCCCGGAAATAAGTGTGCTCTCTAAAGAAGCTGTAGATTTGAAAACTTAAACTCAATAATCAAGAGGACAATGCTCAAAGAGACAACTTCAGAGACTTAAAGAGGGTGTCGAGAAGACAATCTGATATCTATTCTTGCCCAAATGTGGCCCAAGTGGTTTGTAAATCTATTTTTACTTTGTCGCTAAGATCCGGCAGAATCTGCTGGTCCTCTGCATTTTAATACATTTTTAAGATTTTGGGACCACCAACTAATTCTGACAGAGGCATATATGTTCAAAATGTTACTTTCAAAAAATCTCTACTGCATTTTTTCTCAGACTTTCCTTTACAGTGCACTGTAAGAATGGCATGGAGCTAATTTTTCAAAATGTGTGTTCTGCTAGACCTTATCTATATTCATCTAAGTTTTGGATCAGCCCACTCCTTATTCGATTCTCCTTTCAAGACACTTGCTGCGACAGACACATTTTTTTTACATCTGGCACCTTCTCACTCTGAAGATCTCTTCAATCATTCTGAGTTGCTGGAGGTATTGAGTTTATTCATTGAATTGTTATTCAAGTTTTACATGTACAGTATCTGATTCAAATGGTAATATTTTCAATCATTTGTGTGATGGGTTCTGGAGGGCGATGGGGGAAGTCTTATAGTGTTTACAGTATCTTTCTGGTTTGAGGTTGCATTTACTCCTCTTCCTCTATTTTTTCCTATTTTCTGGCATATTGTCAGTAACTTGTATAGTATTTTAAGACTTCAGATATTTCTTGTAATTGATTACAGAGGTGGGCAATGGGAAATCAGGGTAGATTTGAATGAGGATCCTATGGGCTTGATCATCCTCAGGGAAACACGCCACATGGCCATAGTGCCGTAACTGATGCTCCCTCACAATGCAGGTAATGTGCTCATTCAGGACTCCATGAGCAACCACTCATTCGACACAATCAAACCAATGGTACCCAAGGATTTTTCAGAGAGACACAGTACCAAAGGAGTCTAGTCTTCATCTCAGTTCACTGGATAAGGGTCCATGTCTTGCAACCATATAGCAAGGCAGGAAGCACCAGGACTCTATAGACTTGGACCTTCATCCCTTTGCATAGATATCGGGAGCACCACACACTGCTTTCCAGCGACCTCATGACCCCCCATGCTCTCCCAATCCATCTACTGACTTCATTGGAAGAGTCACCAGAGACATCAATGTCACTGCCAAGGTTAGTAAACCTCTCGACAAGGTTGACACTTTCTCCGCAAACAGACACACTGCTGATGGCTGTGCCCAAGAGGTCATTAAAGGCCTGGATCTTGGTTTTTATCCAGGACACTCGCAAGCCCAGACACTCAGACTCCTTGCTCAGTCTCTCAAGCACCCCGATCAGAGCATCCATTGACTCCGCTAAGATCACAGTATCATCAGTAAAGTCAAGATCCGTAAATATTTCTTCACCAACAGATGCCCCGCAGCCACTGGAGCCCATGACCTTGCCCAACACCCAGTTCATACCAGCACTGAACAGAGTAGGAGCAAGAACACACCCCTGACGAACCCCAGAATCAACTGGGAAAAAAACAGAGGTTCTGCATCCACTCTGCACAGCACTCACAGTACCAGTGTACAGGTCACTCATGATATCCAGCAACCTTGAGAGGATCCCGCAAACCCTCAGGATGTCCCACATGGCAACTCAATCAACGTTTTACGAAAATCGACAAAGGCTGCAAAGAAACTTTTGGAATAAAGCAATTGAAATAATTGGCAGTCTCCCTTACATAACTGAAGCCATCTTGAAATCTGTGCCTCATGGATTAACGGTGCCTTCAACAATTCAATTGAAACACTGAATACTGTTGCTCAGTTGTTTACATCCTGGTTTGCTGCAGTCCTCAACTGTTTTCTGTAAATCAATGCTCATTTTCACTTTACTATTTTAGTTTGATTGTGACCCTTTACCCTCTCCATGGGCTGGTATAGGGTGAGTTGAGTTCTTTTTCCACTTATGATTTTTATTGTTATATCATGTTATTTTGTTTTTGATTTAATAAATTATTGATCACAATAAATAAAGAACAGTTCATTTATGTGCAGTGGCTTTGTATTTCATAATAACATGGGAATTTCAGTGGATGGCAGGTAATAAGGCATCTGAATGCTTCCAATATTAAGCAACTATTGGACTCTTCAGCCATTGAACAGAAGGAAAAAGTGAGTATGAGAAATTAAGTGAGACTACAAATAACAGATAAGGAATTAGATTAGGAATCAAATGTTGTTTCTCGTTTCTGTATTCTTATGTGACTGATAAAGGAGCACTTTAATCACCAGTTAGAAGGGTCCTTTCATCAGATTGGCTGACACAGCTGTAGAATGGCCAGTAGAGGGGAGGCGGCTAGTTGGCCGAGGTCTTCAAGACTCTGAGTCTGGCTTATCTCTGACTCCTTTTCTACAGTCTGGTACTGTTTCTACAATTAGCAGATAGACCGATTTTGTTGTTTCTCATTTATGTTAATGAGTTTCTGCTTTTTGTGATGTATTTGAACTAAATCCTTATATATAATAGTTCTGTATTTAGTGACTGGTATAATCTATTTTTGCCTTGTAGTTTGTACTATTGTATTGTATTTATAATGTGGCAATAATAAATTGGCCATCTAGCTCTGTGGAGAGGTTTATTTGTGTTCTGCTTTGCATATTGTATTTACCCCGTTTTTTGATATCCATTGCACACCTAACCTATCTGGAAGGGGTTTCTCTCTGAATTGCCTTTTTCAAGATTTCTTCCATTTTTAACTGTTTGTATCTTTAACTTCTTACAACATTCATTTTAATTAACCAATTCAATAAATGAATAAGTATGAATAATGGAAGGTATTTTGGTGGAAGAATGGATGTACAGACAATGGTCAATGTCCCTTGGAAGGACTGTTCATAAGGTCTTTCTGATGGTGAACTGGATAAGCTCTCTCTGTTAGCCTTGGGAGATATCCAGCGAGGTACTTAATCTCCTTGTAGGCTATCCACACTCTGTTGACAGCTTACTCTCTCTTTTTCAGTCCATTCTGGCATAAAAGGAATTGTGGTCGATCTCCAAGGAGATTCTTACCTACGTATTTCTTCACAGGTCAGAATCACAACAGTATATATAAATGTTAATGCAAAATAAGTGTGGAATATCTACAACTATTGTAAATGAAGCTACTTACTAAACAAAAAACACGTACTCAAAACAATGATAAAATCAGCAGTAAGTACTCAATAGACAAACACTGGGAAATCACCTTAAAAAGATAATTCCAAAACAATACAACCTGATATTTTATTCATCTCTGCAGTAATGAAATATGGGACAGAGTCAATTTCAATTTGGTGAATGAGAGATTATACTGTGCTGAATGTATGCTTCACCAGAAAATTAAGTGAAAGTTTCAAAAATCAGTGTCCCCTTTTGAAATACACACACATATGTGCGCACACACGGTCCCAGGCCTCCACACCCACACACCCAGTCCCAAGCCTAGCTTAGGGTGCATAGAAAGATTGAAAGTGAGGCAAATCTGCCAAATGATGATCCCAGCGCTATATCAAAGCTTTCATCCATGTGGTGACAAAACTGCAGTCAGCTTGTATTTAGCACTTCTAACACAAATTTTGCATTCAGAAAAATCCCATCAGTAGAATAAAAGATAACTGCTTTATTTTTTTTTTCCAATGGGTCATGCTGTTATAGCATATCCAAATACAAAATGATGAGAAAGATGTAAACACAGGAAAATTAGGGTGGTTCGATATAAATAAACACAAGCAAGGATTTCTTTTAAAAAAGGGAACAGGTGAAAGAAGCAAATAAAACAGACAAAATAAAGCTTCCTCAGGCTTACATAACTGGATTGTCAGGCTTGGTAAAGGGGCTCATCCACTTGCCTACCAAATATACCAGGAAAAAGATTCCTATTCTCATTTGATATCTTTATTTTTCTCCACCATACCCCATCATACCTTCCACCAGAGGAACACTTGCCTTCACTCAACTTGTAACTCCAGACAGAACTGTTACAATCATTCTTTGAAAAAAACGAAAAGGCAAAAAATAAAAAGAAAGTTCATGTGACCCTTTATATTTAATTGATTTATTGAACAGAAAATATTTAACGAGGCACCAGAAAAAAACTATTACTAATTAACAACAACACAAAAAAGGAAAACACTGTATAAACAAAAACAAAAATGCAGTTGGAGAAACAGAAAAGAAATATATGTAAATTTAGAAACACTAAACCTTTTTAAATACTTTTCCAGCACTGAGAAATAAAGACAGGAAAAAAATACATTTATACTCTAAAGTCAAAACTCTTAAGGAAACCCTGAAGGGGTTAAACGCTACAGTAAACACAAAAGATGAATATGAAACTAAAGCCTTAAGTCCCATACACAGATCTCACAGGAACAATTACACTTCACAAAGCTATGACTTATCACCAAATAGTGAAGAACCATAGAAAAGCGGAGCTTGGGCCGGGGCCAAAATCAAACAAATAAGGCACAGCACGAGTAAAGAATGCCACCACAAGGTCCTGAGATGCTCGGTTGCTTTGAAAAGGGTAAGCCACAATGGCTTCCTTATGACGAGATGCACCTGGATATAATTAGGCTTAATTGGTGTCCCTTTCCCATAACAAAAGGAGACAGGTAATTAACAAAGTAAACTAAAGATTGAACATTATTAAAACAAATCCAACACCACCTTAGCCAAGCGTACAGGGTAAACTTTAAGCCCCTAGCCCTAGGTTACTTTTCTCTCTCCTGAAGTCATAATCTCTTATTCACTATTAATCAAACAGTATGTTCTCCACAATAAGCAACCAACCAACATGTGTTCTAAAGCAGCAGCTGGCTACCGCCCTCTGGTTAAAAGAACTTCTAAATACTTCTGAGACTTCTTTGCCAATTCTTCTGATCTAAGAAAGTAATAATTTATAGGGCATGACACCTGTTATTTCATGACACGATTTACAAGTACACTGTAGACGGAATATCGTCAGAATGATTCTCTGATTAAAGAATATGTTTAAACTGGGCACTTTTTTCAAAATGCAAATGTATATGCTGTGATATATGGCTGGCCAGTCATCCCGGCCAATACCCCCAGGCCGCCAGATGGAGCGCTCCCTGCAGCATGGAGATGCCCCGAATGCCAGCAGGGAATTATGGACAATGGAGTTGTTATCCAAAGCCCTGCTGGATACCACGGGGGCTGCTAGAAGGCGCTGCAGGGAGGAACAACGATTGTTTTCCCTACAACCCGGAAGTGCGTCCTAGTCACATGGACAGAAGAAATGACGTCCTTCTGAGTTGAAGAAAAGGAGTTTTTTTTTATCTGACCTGGAAGTGTTATTAGTCACATGGACAAAGACAGAAACACTTCCAGGTAAAGGACTATAAAAAGGACTGTGGGAGATCCCAGGATTGAACTGAGGCGGGTGGCAGGGTGACAACGTGTCTGGGAGTGGAGGATTGATTATTGTTATTTGAGTATTGATTTGTTTATTGGTTTATGAGTATTGTGGAGTGGAGGGTGCTTTATGCACATTATTATTGTCTGAATAAAAATTATTGGACTTTTATCTGGTGTCTGGCATCTGATTTGATGGTTTAAGGGGATGACAGCACCCCCTATCTGTCACACTGCCTAACCTGCAATGAAAAAAGTGCTAACTGGAAATAATTGTATTATTATTATTGATCACCGATGATATGTGAATGGTTGCTTATCGTATTACAGAAATGTAGGAAAGAAGCATCATGTTAACACTGCTTCCTCACAACTGTAGCTTCCTGTTTTTTTTTCGTCAGTAATTTAGTTCATTGCCAAATCCCAAAGATGTTTACATAAAGTTGACAAATCTCTCTAAACTGGCTTGGTATGACAGAGTGTGTGTGTGCGTGTGTGTTCATATACTTCAGATTAGCATCGGGACTAAAGTGGAATTCTATCTGGCAGCCAATATCTTAACAATCTCAATCTTCTTCTTCTTTCAGCTCAATAATAGATAAAATATACAAAGTAAATGGATAGATATTATAGAAAAAGCAACAATTGTCATTAGGTTACTTGTGTCATGTTACAAGATGACACCTGTGCCCATTTTTCTGGTTCTCAACAAAGTAAAATTTATGGGAACATACTTTAAACTGTCACACTTCATCTTCTAATGAGCCATTCAGTGCTTTTTCATCATTTTCACTAGTAGCCTTTTAAGGATGTGGACATTTATTTTGTAAAATGGCAGTGTTTATACAGTATGTATTTGTTCATACATTTGATGGAATGACATCAAGTCCAGACTGAAACTCTACTTGGCGCCCAATACCTTAACAATCCTGGTGACAGATAAAGTGTATTAGGTACTGTAAATGGATGGATGTATGGTATATTAGAGAAAAAGCAAAATGTGTCATTAAGATATTTGTGTCATGTCACATGATGACACCTGTACTCTTTTTTATTGTCTTCAGCAAAGTGATATTTATGAAAACATACTTAAGCTGCTATGTTTCATCATCTAATGAGCCATTTGGTGTTTTATCATCATTTTCAGTAGTACCCTTTTAAAGAACCAGAAATGTATTTTGTAAAGTGATGATTGAAGGCTTGCTACAGTATTTGTTGAAGTATGCTACTAGCTGTATTGGATTTTCGTGGTATAAATCTTGTTATGTCTCCTTCAGTTCTGCTCTCACACTTCTTTTGCTCTCACTAACTTTTGTTATGGAAACATGCAGTGGAATCAGGGATTAGACTTAATCTTTGTCAAAGGAGCATGTAATCAGCACAGCTGGCAAGTTGTCTTTTTAGTTGTTATTTTCTGTCCCTTATAATTTTTATATAAAACCAGGTGGTTCTTTCACCGGGCCAACAGTCAATGAAGAAGCAGCCAAAATAACCTAACCAAGCAATTTACATTTTATGTGTTTGCTGAAGTATAAGTATACATTTCATAAATATATTTTCTCTGTTTTTAACAATAATTAAAGAAAAATAAAATGGAATGATATCTGAACTGTAATAAATAAAAAAGAAAGGGTCCTATTTTATTATTGAGCTACCTTTGAAAGAACTATACCATATAGCTACAACTCACCTCATATATTTCATAAAGTAAAGCACCATAGGTATAGACAGTAAGCTTCCATTACTGTAGAAAGTGGAACTGAAAAATCACTTGTATTCTGTAATCTAAAATTGCTTATCAAGAATTTCTTATGTAACACCCAGCAGCTGGATTCTCTGTGACCCGACATTTGCGCGATAGACATATGAGCGCCGACAAAATAGCGCCGATTAAAACGCGGCGTCAAAATCGCGCAGACAAAATCACGAATGTTTCATGAAATATGAATTACTAGTTTAAAGCATATATAATAATGTTTATTTTAGAAGTCAATATTATGAGACGCGGCATGCCATCAGCATGGCACGCAGATAGTCCTCAAGATCACGCCCTGCATATGTAGGGAGAATTGCAGCAAGACGTCTTGATAATTGAGCGTATTTAGACTTGCTGGCTGCCTGACTGCTGGTAATTCTGCTTTGTATACGGCGCGTTATGCCAACCCTCGACTGAGTTATTTGTTCGCGGCATGCCATCAGCAGTTATAACAGCTATAACCTAGCACATAATGTGTACATAATGCACATGTACGTGTCCCACTCTCTTGGCCTCTCTCACGATTTTGTTGTGTCATTTTTGTCGCCGCGCATTTGTCGAAAACCATTTAGCGGGTTTGTCCGTCACGGTTTTGCCGGGGCTCATATGTCTATCGCGCTTTTGTCGGTGAACCGGATTCTCAAGAGCACCAGTTGAGAGTGGGGTATTCTGTACTTTTCAAAATATATTAAAGTGACTTTTTTCTGATTTACATTGACAAACCCCACTTTAAAGCTTGTAGTATTGGTCTGCCTCTTAAAAAAATTAAATAGAATACAGTAGGTACTTAAAATGAACAATTCAACACTAGCAACAACATCAATACTTTATTTCTTGCATAGCCCAAAATCACACAAGGAATGCCTCAATGGACTTTTTATTTTTTGTCAGCCCCAGCCTTGACTCCCTAAGGGCATACTGCCCCATGTTCTGGCAGATAGATATTTTTGCAGTTAGCAAAGTAGGGAGGTGTAATTTGATGCTGTATCATGTGGAGTATTATACAAATACTACACAATTCCCTTTGCAAAAATGGCACTTTCTGTTCTTATGTGTGTCATTGTGCTGCAGCTGTGTAGACTCATTGTCACTGAAAATGTAAAAGAGTAATTGCTGGCAGCTTTTACTTTAATTAGGAGTATTATTCAATGACCAAGTAATGATTCAACATACAAATTACAATACAGTCCCTACAGTTATTTTTTCATAGTACTGTAGTATTACTGTACATCTAATCTAAATTATAAGTAAATCATAAGATATACAGTAATGCTTATAAATGAAAAAGTGAAAACAAAATCACAAAACTTTACAAGATTTTCAACTCCCTATTTCTGAGGACAAGTTAACTGGCTCTACCCAGCACCTTACACTAGGTATTCCACTAGATATTAAAGAATGAAAAATAAGACCAGAATGTCTGACAAAAATGGTTGACCAAAATTCAAGATCAAAAGATAAGGCATAGGATGAAAACAAGGAAGTCAGTAAAGGTAGATTCATATTTCAAGTTAAAAGTTCAAAGCAAATAGTCAAAAATACAGATTAGAAAATTAGCAAGTCCTTATTAAAAAAATCATGAAAGAAACATGAGGGAAGATTTCAAATGATCCCATATCTAGGATACTTCTGCATGCTCTGATGATGCCATACGTCACATGACTTCTGTGTCAGATGATTGGCAAAAACCTGAGTAACTGTAAATAAGGCCATGGCCAAGAAAGATGAGCATAAAATGATAGCCTCAAGACAAAAACATAGCCATCAAAATTACAGCATTATCATAACAATATAAATAATTAGATGCAAGGAAAAAATAACAAAAATGATTCCTGAGAAGAAAAAAAAAACATGAATCACTATACCAATATTGACAGGCCAGTCTCGTTGCGAGTCTCAGTAAAGTCATTTAAGTATATTCACTACACCTCAACTAATGTGGTACAAAACCTAATAAAAATGTATGATACTTTTAAATACATAAATACAATATTGTGACAGAAATGAGGTTTACAAATGTTGAGACAAAGTCCAAAAATTATTTATTAACCTTTATGAAACACAGCCTCCAGTTTCTTCTATTAAGTGGATGAGACTGGTGAGAACGGCCTGTTCTTGTTATTTTACAGTGGTAGATGTACATTCCACAGGACAGTTGCTAGATGCCATAAATATACAGCCTCAAAAATCAAAATAGAATTTAATTTAGAACTAAAAACTATATTTGTAAGCTTCACAAAGTTTAAATTTATGTCAGATGTCTATTTAGAAACTGCTTGAATGCAAGGCAAATAAACAAAGACAAATAACCTCGTGTAGGAAACACTAAACCTTGACACCTAAACAATGGGAAAATTGAATGCGTACTGATGAACCATCTTTTATGCTTTTTCCTACATCCAGTCACTTATATATATGGAGAAAACCAAAAGGATATCTTGAACCACCAATGTCTGTTACCAACAAGTCCAGGAGGAGTGAAAACAAAGAGTGGCTTTTATATTAATGTATTGTTATCTTGTCTTTTTGTTCAAAAGAAAGTAACAGTATTTTGTGAGACCAATTTCTCTGATTTCTTCAGAGAATAAAATTTCTTCTCTCATTAAAGACTAGAGATTAGCATTTACAGATTAGTACAAAGGAGTCCAGAGCCAAAGATATTACCTATTATTAAAGAAGCAAAAACTGTTTTTTAGTCTGTCACTATTTTATAAATTATTTCTAATCAGAGTTGATGGATAGAGCTTAAACTTTCCTAAAATAAAGCATTTAATTATTTGACAAGCAATTTTAAAATTACTAGTAAGTTTGTTTAAAAGTGCCTCGCTAAATAGAATGGAAACATTGAGCTTTCATGTGCATGTTAAGAGAGGGATAAGATACTGATGTGAATTTTACTATTTTACTTAGCCCAGATCTGAGAGGGTCACATTTCTCAGATAGCTGAGGACTGTCACACGAGGATGGGCTTTCTGGAGGAGCTGGCCATAAAAAAAAAGTTCCTGAAAGTGTGGAAGGGGTGGTGCAGATTGAGCACTGAAGACAAGCACATAGAGAAGACTATGCTTTGGCTGGTAAGTCCATCTGTCTAGGTAGAAATCTGGCTTTGGATTGGCTCATCCAGTGTGTCAGATTGTGTTGCCACTGACAACAGGTAAGCAGAAGTGTGAGGCAGAGCTTGTGGCGTAAATGTGCAAGGTTGGTGGGAGCGTGTCGATCCAGATAACATTGGAGCCTCCCTGTAGAGCATACTGAAAAAGGAAATAGTGGTTTTGATTAGCTAACTTTGGAGTGTTAAGTCCATTCCTCCATCTCTTACACCACCATGTTGTTACATTATAATTTGAAATAAATTATAGAAAACAAATTACTATGATTCTCACTATGTAAAAAAGTAGTCAATTAACACCTCTTCTAATAACTTTGGTTTGAATCACACCAGATAAATCCAGATATAACAAGTTACCAATAATGTTAGCTGACTGCTGTTGTTTAGGAACCCCCACGTTTGCCTAACCAGTACACAGGATGATTGACTTGCAGAAAACTCTGGGAAATCGGACTTTTATAGGGTTAGGTCTGCCCTGGAAATATTTCATAAGAGATTAGTAGTGAGCCCAAACGTATTCTTCGGACCAGGCCTAAAAGAGATCATTGGCCATAAGCCCAGTGAGCAAAGAGTCAGAAGAGGAATACTGATAAAGGCTCATCCACCAGTGAGGAAGATTGTCCAGAGGGGTTATAGAAAGAAAAGAGGGAGGGACAAGGAGTTTTGTTAACTCATGTGCTAGTGGGAAGGTGCACCAGTCAGCTCCAAGGGATAGAGACTGCAATCCTGGGTACAAGTAGGACCAGACAGGCTCTTGTTTTTATTAGTTTGTGTATTTAGAAATATTACACCTCATTCTGTTGTATATACCCTTGTATGTGCTTAACTTCTTTATTTACATGTGTCTCTTTGATTGTGTATGGGAATATTTGTCAATTCTGCAGCCCCTCCACAAACTACTGCATATAGCACAATATCTGTCTTTTTAGGATTGCTAATTTTTTCCCATGTGAATAAAGATCTTTTTATTAGGAAGAATATCATTTAGTTAAATCCAACAAGGAGAATAATGTATTTCCCGTGTTGCTATGTTTCTCTCTCAATGTTTGTACTTTTCCCTCGTGTAGGGGATTATTAAAATTTACACTTGTACACTTCTGGTTATTATGCATTACAGCCAATGAGACCTAACATTGTATTCAATCAGCTTTAAATAACAGTAACTGCACAAAATCTAATTGACTTTTAAGTGCTGCAAAAATCAATATCATGTTCATTAATTTTAATTAAGCTTAACTTCCCAAGTTTTCTTTTGTAAGTATCAAAGCCCCTCAGCTCTGTCAGAACTATGCAGAAATGCAAAATGGCACCACACAAGCACACACACACACAGACACATTAGCCTTTACTGTTTTTACTTAAAAGCTGTTTGATACACATTCATTTGCTAAGTACCATTTCTGTTTTAGACTATACTAAAAGAAGCTGGAAAAAAACTATAAATGCTTAAGAAACTCTACCAAAAGAAAAAAGAAAATGAAAAAATGTACTGCGCACAATATAAGAGTTTTCCTCTTCACCCAGAAGCTCTAGCAAAAAGCTTCAAAATGAAATCTTTGAAAATGACAATACAGTTTTTCTCACTCTAAAGCTCCACATAAGAGCTCCAATTCAGTGATTTCTACAGTTCAGAGTGATAAATGTCAGCAAAAGAAGCTGTATAGATTATCCTTTTGAGTTTTCCTTTAAGTCTCTAGTGAATTTCACATGCTCCTTTTGAGAGAATCAGTTAGACTATTGAAGCTTAAAAATGGCCTTAGCTCTGTGTTTGGGTACTTTAAAGCGGATAGTGTTTGATAGCCTAATCATATACCACATTCTTTCCATTGTGGATGAAAGGAAGCAGAAGAGGTAAAGATGTTGGTCAAAGGCAGAATGCAGACCTTTTTTATCCATGATAAAACAGGATTGGTTCAACATGGTTGTCTGCCATAAAATAAATTCTGCCTTCTTTATGTATTTTTTGTTTGTGTTTTTAAGCAATGGTATGGCAGACTTTTTTCTGTCAAACACCTCCCACAAACATTTTTTAAACTGGACTGACATTACCAATGCATAATATGAAGTTTGGGTTTCTTTCCACACCTCAAAGAAACAGGAAGTATTCAAATTAAATTGAAGGCATTCCTGTTTGTCATTTTGATGTTGTGAGAGATGGCCGGCAGCTCAACCTGGCCGGGACGCCCCTTTAATGGAAGGATGGGAGAAGGCAGTGACTTTTGGACACTGCCTCCCTCAAAAGGCTAGATGGCAGCTCCCCTGGAGTATAACAGTGCCCTGGATTCCCATAGGGTATGCTGGGGCTTGGAGTTTGGTTTCTCAGCCCTGTTGGGTGCCATGGGTGCCACCAGGGGGTGTTGTGAAAGGACCTGGGGAGTCATGCTTAGCTTATGGCCCGGAAGTACTAGGAAGTCACGAGGATGGAAGCCCCAAAATACCTCCGGGCTCATTAAAGACCTGGAATTCTCCGTTTGACCCAGAACTGCTGGAAAGTCATGTGGGAAGAAGAACAGAAACACTTCCAGGTCAAGGACTATATAAACGACTGCTGAAGACCCAGCAGGTGAGCCAGAGTTAGGTGGAGGTGAACAAAGCTTGCTGGGAGGTATGGAGGAGATATAGAAAGAGAGAATTGTGATTATTATTATTGATTTACTTGTGTTTATTGTGGCTGTGGTGCTTGGAGGCACTGAAAAGGAGGAAAAAGAATTAAAATACTTCTGAGTGCTTTTACTCTGTGTCCTGAGTGTCTGTCTGTTGGGTTTAAAGGGGCGACAGTGCCACAATATTTACATTCAAGATTTTGAGGAAGGCCAATAAGCTACATAATGACAATATAAGACCATCCAAATTATTATGATTTCCAATTTGTGTGCATTTTTTGTGTAAGTTCCTGTACAGTTCCTATTAATATATATAAGGTTTGTATGGTTTTGAGTCTCAAGGAATTCAAATTTTAGGTTTCATTTTTGTCTAGTATCTATTCTGAAAAAAGTTCATTAAGTTTCTTGTTTGGGCACTGCTGTGTTGGGATCCAATTTCTGGTATCTTCATTAAGGTCTTTCTCAGCATTCCCCAGGGTATGGTCATTTGTGATGTTAGTTTTGCAATGATATGCAAACTCTTACTGGTGCTGGGTAAGTAAAAGAAAATGTGTCATAAAAAAACAGACACCACCCACCTATTTTGGTACTAAATGTGACTAATGTGAGAATTTTCTGGGGCAAGGCTCCATTTAAAGTGGACTGAGGGAGTAATTCAGGTAATTTCATTTTGGAAGGAATATGTACTGATATTTGGGTGCGCCTTACATATTATCTGTTGATTTTTACATTTGCCTTTCATGTGGCATCCAGGGCAGTGCACCACAAGAATTGTCATCATTTTTCATTCTTTTACGATTAAATAGCCACCATTCAATGAAAATCTCAATGTAACAGCTTATGTAAAGAACTGTTACAGTGTTTAGCACTTTGTTAAACTCAAAAAGTCTCTTTGAAGCATAAAGCATACTATGACACTACAATGTCGGTTGAGTCAGTCTATACTTGAGAAGGTGTGTTGGCGTTCTACTTGCTAGGCCATCAAAAGCCCTGGCATTTTAGTAAATGTTTAAACTTATGACTAACATAAGTAGGGTAGTGTACTTCCTTCTACATTTCTTTCTGATTGTAAAATATTATTTACATATTTTATATGTCAGTTTCTTTAAAAGAACTTCATGAAAGAAAGGTTCTTTTGAATAAAATAGACAAATAGTCTGCAATCTCTGACATAACTCTGTGTGAACCCATGGGGCCAGATCTAACACAACATTAGAAATATGAGATCAGAGTTCAGAAAAACAAGTTGGTCTTTTCCTCATTACCCATCAAGATCCATTTCACTGAACACAAGATAATAACTGAACTTATTGTAAAAGTCAGTTTCATCCATATAGAATTCCTGAGACACAATGCACAACAATGAAGGAGTAGGCTAAATAAATATTAGATCTTGGATTGACTAGGCAAATGGAAACACTTGGACAAACAAGAGACATTAGCACCCAATATCTGACAAATGGAAATTAGCAGGTGTCACTGATGGATTATTATTTTGCTTCCACAATGGATGAATTTGTTTGAGTTTGTCAGAATTTTGTTTAGGCTTTATAGGGATGCTTTAACATTTCAATACATCATGTACTAAATTTAAAAAACATATTCAGAATTCAGGGTCATACCTTGGCAAGGTTGCCACATTCACCAATAACTGGAAGTCACACCTTTTCATTTTGCAGCTTGTATATGACAGTCTGAAGAAAATGGGTTTAATAGGAAATCACAAAAAAAAAACTAGGAATATCAAAATTTTGGTGACTCCATGAACAAGAGGCCGATAAAACATTATGAATGCAAAGCAGAGAGGACGCTTAAACTGCCTGAAACTGAGACACAACAACAGATTGGTGCTTTCCATAGGTTGTCTGGTTATTATAGTTGATTTACCGATTACCTTGATGCCTGCAAAGTATGCCACTTCCAATTTTATGAGAGAAAATAAAACCAAAAGCAAGACGCCATTAATTTTAAACCAAAAACATCAAGGGCAATAACAAAATGAAAATGAAGCAAGGAAAATAATTAATGAAAATACTCTAAACTAAACACTCAGAAGTAAAATAGCATAAAGGTGGAAAAAATAATAAAAACAATATGTGAGCAATATTTAAAATAGAAGAGTAGTGAAACGGACTAAGCTTCAAGCAAATGACAAAAGCAGAATTAAAATTTCTTTTAAACAGGACAAAAACAAAATGAAAAGGTCAGAAAGGTTAGAAAATACAAAATTCCTAAATCTTAAACTAAAAAACAAACAAAATTTTAAGAAGCCTGAAAAACCAAACACAAAATGGTCCAAGACATCTGCAAACCAAAAGCCAATAGGCCAAAATACCAAAAGAGGGCATAATGAACACAAGCTAACTAAAGCCACTTCAGTTAATGGAGCAAGGCCCCAAGGTAGGTTTAGCCCTTAGGTCAGCAGTTCTCAACCTGTGGGGCGTGAAGTAACAAAAAAGGGAATCAAAAATATGAAAAATACATCTATTGAAACCAAAACAAATTAACTTAAAGTACATTCTGATACTAGAAAAATAAATATAGAGTTAGATAAATGCTGATAAAAGTTAAGTAGTTCTAGTAAAACTTGTAGTGGTGTATCGGCAGCAAAAAATATAGGAATAAATTTTATTAGGATTTTAAAAAACGTTTAGGGGGTGTGATTAAAACTGTTATGAAAACTCGGGTCGCAAATACTTAAAGGTTGAGAAACGCTGCCTTAGGGGCTACAGAATTGCCTGAATGCAGCATCTGAGGCTATTTACCCATTCAGATGTCTTCTAGCAATACTTAAATTAAAATAATTAACAAATGATGAGAAAGACAATAAATAAATACAACACACTAGATCAAAACAACCAAAATTAAACTGAAATAGAAAGCCACATAGCAGGAAGAGGGAATATACAGAAAAACAGATAAAACAAAAGACACAGTTTACAAACAACATAAAACTAGTACTTGACCATGACCTCTTGAAGTAGCTGTATGAAGACAAAAATGCAAATAACAGTCTCACTTCATGGTTTCTCTCATGAACAATATTGTTTCAACCCACACCTGGCTGGGAGACGGTGTCTGACTACAACCTTAGACAACAATGTCAAGGACAGGTACGTGATGCTGGTTAAAGAGGGGGAGTTATGGTGTGTAAGTACAGGATTATCACACACCTTTACAATATTAGATGTTAGGCGGGGTAGCCAACCATTGATGCACTGGGCAAACGATAAATGCATTTCAAATCAATAACAGCTAAGAAGATTCCATATAAAGAGCACCACCCTTTCAAAGAATGAGATAAGTCATACAATTAATTACAACCCAAAATAATTTGGTTAAAGGCTTGGTATTTAAACCTGGTAGATTCGTTTTGCCATGTGTTTGAATTTCTAAAGGTTACCCTCCAAACCGCTACCGCATCTTCAGCAGTAACAGCACTTTGGCCATAAGGATGGTGTTCTACTGTCCATCCAAAATGCCTTTCCACTTAAGTTTCAAGCACTACTTTTATTTATGTCTCCTTTGTTTCTTTTGGATGCAGCAAACGTGTCTAAAATATTGAAGAGTATTTTTAAATGGTCACCCATAGTTGGTGTTCCCAAAAAAAAGGGTTGTTCTCAAAGATCCAACAAGCAATATAACATATGAATACTTAAAACATGCAGCACTACAGATGACTCTGTAACGGTGCTGTTAATGACATCTTCTGTCTTGCACATGCCTTATCCAACAAAGATTCACTCTGCAGAGTGAAGAAAATTAATAAAGACGCTCAGTTAATTTTACATCATTGTTACTTTACCTTAGTCGGCTTCACCATAACTTTGGAGAAGAATTAGCAAAAGATTTAATCAATGGTCACCTTATTACTGAACAGCTTTAGGTTGAGTGGCAAGTATCAGAAATGCAAAATGACCATAATTATATTCAGAAGATATGCTGATGACATTTTCCCATGATAAAGTACACCAACAAAATGAATAGAAACCATAGTCTTTGCAGTAATTAATAATTGAGTTGTATCATATTATTTTATTCTACAAGAAAACAATTGAAAATTGGAAATTGAATAGATTAAACATATTCATCTATGTACAATTTCAACAATTTAGACAGCAACTGATGAATGTCTGATTTGGTAGGTGAAGTTGCCAAATGTTACTCATAGTGCCTAAAGTGAGAGAATATATGCATCTCCTTCTCCTAAGCATATAATTTGTAGACAGTTGACAAAGCAGAAAATAAATAAAAACACTCATTTTTTTCTGGAAATAATGGTGTTTGTATTGTACATTCTTGAGAATTTACAATACCCTCCAGGATAAATGTGGCAGCGTGAGTGTGTGGACCCTGCCATGGACTGATGATCTTAGTTAACTGTCTGTGTGGTGTGTACATATTATCCATGTGTTTTGTGTACTCTACCATATATGTCAGTCTCAAACTACCTTAATCCTGGGGGACTACAGCCTATTTTGGCAGCACTGGGCACAAGACAGGAAACAGTTCTTGAAAGGATGCCACTCCATACCAGGGCCACTCATGCAGATACCTACACAGTCACACGGGGGACAGTCTGGAATGGCCAAATAACCTATCCTGCAAATCTTTGGGAATGTGGGAGGAATCCTCCAAAACTGATTTTCAACCCAAAACTGGCCATCTGTGCATCTGAGCATCTGTTTTTTCTTTGCAACCTTAGATCTCAGTATATTTTCTTGACATTTAGCCTTGCCCTTTGTTAAAATTCATGCTTATGTCTGCCTACGTTTCTTTTGTATTTCGTTATATTTTATTTTTAGTGCTTCTGATTATCCATTCAGCTTTGGATTATTTTAAATAATGAATATTGTTTATTGAGGTTTATTTGTTTGAGTCCAGTTTCATTTCTGTGTTACACCAAGATTTTGTTTTTGCTTTTCCTTTATTGCTACTTTAGTTTTTAGTTTGTTTTAATGAATAAAGATCTTTCAGTTTGCATGCTTACTCTCAATTGAGACCAATGAAACGTTTGCTAACTAAGATGCTAGTGAGGTACAAATTTCAGATTTTTTTTCTAATTAAATCCATCCATACAGATAGTCGCAGTATTTAAGACACCTATGATCTGATACTAGTAGATTCAGAAATTAGATGTACAAATGAATGTCAAAGGTCTTCAGTACTATCCTATGTGCTTACCTGGCTATTTATGGTCTTTCTTGGAAACCTGGATCATGTCATGATGTTTTGCGTTTTTTTCTTTTTTCAGAATGAAATTAAAATCAGCAAAACCTGTCAATAAAAACTGTGTATAGGTAGACTAGCAATGCAAAGGAGAGATTACAGGATGGCTGGAAACAAAATTCAGGGAAGTGTTCAGTGAAAAATTAAATATACTTGTGAGAAGACATAGCTTTCAAAAGAAATTCAAATAGTATTTATAGATAAAAAGAATGCCTAAGAAAGTGAATGTAAAGCTTTATACAAAAAAAATGAATATCAGCAAGACGAATACTAATGTACATGACTGCAAATGATTACTATCTACAAATGCAAATCTTTTGCCTCTGACTGATTCCAGTTTATTCAATGAGCTGAACATCTTTTATTCCAGGTTTGAGAGGCACTCTTCAACAACTTGGGACCCTGATCATGACCCTGCTCCACTGGATTTGTCTCTCTTTCACTCTGATTCTTTATCTCTCATCCATATCACTGAAATTGAAGTATGTTTGCTCTGGAGACAGAATTATCATAAAAAAGCTGGCCTAGACATCTCTCCCTCCACACTAAGATACTGCTCTGATGAGTTATTACTTGCATTTATTCTCATTTTTAAACAATCTTTGAGAAAATGTATGGCTCCTGATTTTTAAAAAATATTCAGAATTATCCAGTGCTAACAAAAGAAAATGTTTCCTTTCTAAGTGAGTACAGAGCAGCGGCACTGACCTCAGTAATAATAAAAACATTCAAACAGTCTGATGAGGTGGATCAACTGGCAAGTTTGCTTGCCCATAGCATTCTGGGTCTGAATATGCTAAAAATGTGGCTTTTGTACTAAACAGCAATGGCTACAACACTTACATCTTAAATTTTGTCAGTTCAAAGAGGTGAATTTTTAGACTTTTATTTTCTGCTCATGTTTTTTGTCCCATAAGGTTCCGCTACAAAATGTCTGGACTGGTACTTTTTAAAATTTATAGAAAATGTTTAACTTTAAAACACAATTACACATGGCAAATTGATATATACCATGTTTATAAAAAAAAAAACTTGAATTTGAAAAATACAGAATTTACACTCTGAATTAGGGGGGATTATAGGCCTCAAACTAACTCTATTCAATACCTATATATATCTCGTATCAGGGAGTGACAATAATTAACAACCATACACATGGGGGAACCATGGACTTCAACTATTAACATCACAAACTGTTATGGGTCACTCAGACCAAGAATAACCTACACATAAAGAGTTTTTCGACTCTAGTGAATCACAACTTTTGATTAACTTCTGTATCCCCAAATTTGCATTCAACCAAACTTATGTTCAGTTTTAAAAACTGATTTTTCACAGGGAATGATTTATTTTTTATGTATTTATTATGGCTTTGTGCACTATAGTATTACATAAAATATTTTCAATACTGTCAATTGTATTTTAATATTATTACATCTATAAATATATATCTATAAACATCTATTTCTAGCAACTACTTGGCTGGCAATAAATGTTTTTTTAATGCAATTCACTTATGAGATGTACCAATAATGTCCAGGCAGCTTTATGAGCATTTCCTCTGCAGTGGGAGAAATTGGACTACTTAAGAGGATAAATCTATCAGTGTGTATCCAGCAGAATACACACTAGGAAGAGGTTTGTTAGAGATCTCTATTACTAACCCAACAATATACATAAAAGATATATCTTATAGTTTTCCCTAGCGATACAGCACTGATTTTAAATGAAATAATGAATCAGTAACACTAAAGGAAAATTATACTAGCATCTGTTTAAGGCTTAACACTCACAAGAATATAATACTGGAAAGAGAGCTACTTGGCCAAAGTATGATACACTTGGGGTTTCCTGCGATCGGTGCTTGTCTACTTTGAGACAGAGTGTGAGAAAACATGTTGGCAGGAGTGATGTCTTATATCTGTCCATAGGTGAGTTCTGCTGTTCTGGGGAACTTCTAAGTATGTATACATTTCCTACAGATCAAGAGTCTGAAACACAATCATGAAAGCTCTAAACATGGGTATATTCTGATTTGCTGGTTCATCTCTCACATAAAATAGAACAGCCACTTTAAACCAGAAACTGAACTTCTGTCCATGAATATTCTGCCTTGGCAGCATACAGTTGTTTGTTGCTTATCTTCTTGTCATATTGCGAATCTGCACCCTCTGTCAGTCAGCTTGCCTCGTGTGTTATGTAAGAAACACGGGTCATTTTCTGTCAGCTGTCTTACCTAAATGTGTCTGGTTTCTGCTCATATGAATAAAGTCAGATACAATGAAATAAACTTAACTGATCACAGTGACATAATTTAAATATTGGCTACACAGTAATTATATCCTAACCTTGTAAAGGTATCCAGCCCAACATGTAGACCCTCCAACCTGCAGGGAAAACCTGGAAGGTTGGTGGCAGAATTGGCACTCCAGCCACCATAAAAAACCTCACATTGTTCCCCTCCATCTGAACTAGTGTGGTGCTGAGGTGTCACCCATTGCATGGTTGCAATCAGGTCCTAATCTGGATACTGAGTTGGTTTGTCGTGTGGTGGGTGCGGCACTGCGCTGTACCTCTCTCTCTCTTCTAAAGGTCTCCATTATGTATTGTATGTCATGTCAAGAGTATAAAGGTTTTTAGTTGAGAATTAAGTTGGAGTCATCTCAGGGCTTTTCACTCTACTATGCATGATGCCATTCACCATTGTGAATGTGTTGGTCACAACTTGTAGGACAAACCAATTAGGAGATCTTGATTAAAAATAGATAAAAAAAAGTTAAGCCTGCAAACTGCCTGTGCCATACAGGAACAAAGAATGACTAAAAGCTGATGCCAATAATTACCAAAACACATCCTAAAATACTGGAGACACCATGCAATTAACAGAAGAAATAATCTATAAAATCTAGGAAAAACACCATGAAACTACATTTGAGCTACCAAGCAAATACAGGTTATTGGGAGTCACTTTCAACAGAAAAGCAGCCTTACTAAACTATACTGCAATTATTTTTGTATACCAGTGTCAAATGAGAGGCATGGAAGGAGATCTGATGATACATGATGGTAACTGAGCAAAGAACAGGTGACTGAGTTTAAAATTCACATGGGCTTACCAAAATTGGACAACAGAAGATTGGAAAAATGTCGCCTGGTCTGATGAGTCTCGGTTTCTGCTGCGGATAGTAGGCTGAGAATTTGTCAACAACAACATGCTGCCTTGTACAAACGTTTCAGGTCTGTGGTGGTTATGTAATGGTGTGAGGGACATTTCCTTGGCATACTTTGGGCTCCTTAGTACCAACTTAGCATCGTTTAAATGCCACAGCACACCGGAATATTGGTGCTGACCATGTCTATCCCTTTATCATCTTCTAACAGCTATTTCCAGCAGTATAACACACCATGTCAAAAAGCTCAAATCATCTCAAACTGGTTTCTTGAACATGACAATGAGTTTGCTGTACTCAAATGGCCTCCACAGTCACTAGATCTCAATCCAATAGAGCACCTTTGGTATGTGGTGAAATGGGAAAGTCTTATCATAGATGTGCAGCTGACAAATCTGCAGCAACTGCATTATGTTATCATGTCAGTATGGACATAAATGTTTCCAGCATCTTGTTAAATCTATGCCATGAAGAATTAAGTCAGTTCTGAAGGCTATAAGTGGTCCAACCCAGTACTAGCAAGGTGTACCTAATAAAGTGGCTGGTGAGTGTACACTAGGAAAGAAACAATCCACTGCAAACTAAGTACTTCCATCTTTCTCTCAAAATGTCATGCAAAAATAACTGTAATGCAGGCATTTCACAGTTTTCAGCTACATTGACAGAAACAAAAAAATAATAAAATAAGAATAGTCAGGATTGCAATGTATACTCTTCCATTTTATAAACCTGTCAATGCTATCTTCTAGGTGAAAAATACAGAAAAATGGCTAGACGTAGCAGACAGGTACTGTATAAAAGCCTGTCACTGAGCCCCTACTAAAACTACGTTGAAAGTGTAATCGGTCGCAAGCTGCTGGTTCTGCACTACTTAAATTCATAAAATGACTTAGTAATACTGATAAAACGTTTTATCTTTTAAATCACATGAAGAAAAGAACGTACCATCTCATCTAGTCTATACCTCTGGGACTCCATGACTTTTTGATCATGCGATTAATTACAAAATTAGCATTTTGTTATGATTACACTCAGGGAAATAAATCCTGCAGAACTACAAATCCTAGTAGTCATTATAATTGTACTGCTGAATATATGTTACCCTACCACTCCAATCCTGTTTTGAAACTCCTAATAATTAGAGATTTGGAGCATGCCCTCAAAAATGCATGTAAAATATCACGAGAATAAATACTACATTTGATTTATTTTTTTTGCAAGTTTCTTTTTGAATATGACAAAATATTTAAAGCATAATAAATACTACACTACATCTACTGAGCAAGGGCAGGGTGTTATGCTGTTTACAGTGGCGACTACAGATTTTTATATATTATTTGCATTTAAGTTATCTTCAGTATAGCTAAGGAAACATGTAGACAACTTAGTAATAAGCAATCTTTAATTAATTTAATGAATAAGTGCTATATTTAAATGATTTAGTACATTCAGTTGGACCTAGTAACACATACCTAACACAATGAATGACCATGAAGTTCAGAAGACAATATTATGCATTTAATTAAGAACTAGAAATAAAATCAAACCAATATTTGGAGATCCATTACTTTGACAATCAACACCAAATAGCTGAGGACTGTGAATAATAAAGCTCACAGATGTTTATCTTGCACTACTTGTGAGACAGATGTCTAGAAGGTCAAGACAGCAAGAGCAAGATTCATAAATATGCAAAGTATTTCCCTTTTATCAAAAGGACTGTCATTTGAAATAGATCATTAGCAGATCTCTACCCTCTTTTAATATGAATCATATAAGAAAGTGACACTTTTCTGTTCATGAATTCCCATTCTCATGACCCTATTATGAGAATATGAATACAAGTTAATATTTATGCTTAATTTTCTAAAATTAATAAAGATACATTATACACTGAGCTGCATTTGCTACTGCACTGTTTATTCTTTTTATTTAAAGTATTTGTTTAATTCTGCTTTTTCAATACTGATTTAATTCAAACAGAAGACTATTGAATCCAGAAATTTGGCAGAAATATAAAATGTGTTCCAATGTTTAATGTTGTTATTTTTTTTCCATATCTTAGGCTATTCACCTATAATTCCTATTTCCAGGCTCAAGGTCATTTTATTATTAGGTTGTTTATAATTCTTATTCCTTTCAATAGAGGGTGCTGTTTTCAGGCATTAACAACTTAAGAAGACTATTTATTTGTTACCACGGTGATAAGACAAAGTGAGCCTTTGTACTGTCCTATGAAAAAGATGTATATTTATGTTGAGGTAAGTTGAAACAGTGCATTACAGCTTTACTCAGTGATGCTGAACAGGCAAGTTGATCAATGTGCAAACACAAAAACCTTTGTGACATCTAGTTGCTCTATTATTTTATGAATGGGTACTTCTAAAGAAAACAGTTATGACATTTTATGAGCCACAGGAATTTAAATGCATCGCTATTTTAGCTTCAAAGACTTGGATGTGCCAACATAAATACATTTTGTGACTCACTTGACTATGTGCCCTGTTGCAGCTGCAAATGATTCAACAGTCATTACTTAAAACCACAGAGATTACAAAATGATAATTCTATTAATACCGTCTTTTTTTATTTTAGAAAATATTAATAGTTGTATGTGCTTTTGCACAGTTTTTAAAATCAATTTATCATTTCATGATGCAGAAATTCCTTTTGTTACACAAAATTGTCTGACCTTAGATGTCTTAATTGCTTTGTTATCACTTAATCTATTAGCCAGATAAATATGTTATTTTCAAATAACTGTTCTTCCTTTGATACTAAACTACATACAGCATAATAAAATATGAAATATGACAAATGAGTTAAGGCCATTTGGTCCATTAAGTTTGTTTAGCTAATAGCTAAACTTTTGAAAAGCTTCTGTTTAAAACTCCTTGAAGGTTTCTAGCTCTTTTTTGCATTTTCCTGTGCCAATTGTGCTGGAAAGGATTAGGAATAACCAAGCATTTCAGTTACCTACAGGAATTTTGTTAGGGGAAAATCCACAGGAATTGCATTGGATATTAATGAATAATTTATTAAATGCTTTTATCAAGGTAAAAAAGTCATCATGTTCTGATAAAATTATCCATTGCAATATTACTGCATGTTACATACGTTTTCACAGAAAGTAATTATACAGTATCTAAAAGAGTGAAAGCCTACAAAAATGTGAACTTGTACATACTGTAGCTACAGAAACACAAATGTCAAAAGTAGCAATGGCTTTTGCCAGAAACACTGTTACGCTAACTTGATGTGTGGCCAACACACCTGTGGAGAGCCATAATGTTACTGTAATGTTCACATTTCCACAAAGATAACTTTTTCTTAATCAAGGAGAACATAATGAACAGTTGTGGTTATGAAGAGGAGGAAGGTCACAGTAAAGACTCATAGAGACAACAGTTGATGGTTATTGCCTCCTTGATCTTCCAGCAATCTTTGACAATTTTAGCTCTCTGTGCTTCTTTTTTGTATAATAGTAATCACTAAAGCATATTTTATAGTTATACAAGCTGCCCCCCGCGGCTCTGTCCGTGTAGTAGTGAAACAGAACAAACTTAAAAAAGTAATCATTTGTATTGAGAAGAATTTATATTGATAGTTTTTGTATCCGAGATTCCTCTTGATGTATAATATTTTTGATTTTGCTATCTGGGTGCGAAAATGTAGCTGTGATCTCTTTACCAAAAATGGAGAAAGTTGGCAAAGGAATCTCTGGCCAAGTGGAAGGTAGGTACACTTTAATGTCAAACGTTGCCACTGTATCTGATCGTGTTCAGCTCTGAAGGGATAGTGTCCCCCGTGTGGGCAGAAAAGCATGTGGCTGTGACATCTCGGCCAATGAGCAAGTACCATCTAAAACACACGTAGCTGTGATCTCTCTCTCAAAAACGTCAAATTTTACTCTTCAACAATCTGTAAATAATCATGTCTGATGAACAAACAGATATCGCTAGCTAAGCGGAGGCATGGTACACTCCAACACGTGATGAAAGGTACAGTGACTTGAACAGAGGCTGGCGCGTGAGTGAGAATGGCCCCGCCCGGCCCCCTACTCCTTTAGGTCTTGCCTCCTGCTCCCCTCAGCCCGCAGCCTGTCTCTCGGATTTGCACAAATAAATTGGTGCTGCAAGCAAATTATGATACTTAGTGCGATGAGAGAAGTCAATAAATCAACCAGAATGTTCAAGCAAATTATAGAAAAAAAAATAATCTAAATTTGTTCATATATTCAAAGGCAGTACAAGAAACTGAGGAAGGCCTAATACAATGCAAAAGAGCCCATACCTGCAGGTATAAAGTATAATTCAGAATAGTAGTTCCTTTGCATGTTTGTCTGGTGCAAAGGAAGGCATAGTAAAAAAAAAAAAAAAAAAACTGCATTGTTTGTATGTGGGGTTTTGTACTTTGGGGTTTGATACAAAAAATCTTGCTGCTACTTGGTAAGCTGTTGAACATTACCTAGAGCTTGGTATTACTGTATATACCACTCAAGTAAAGTTGAAATTTAGATTCATTATCATACGTCCATACTACAAGGAAATGTTCGGATATCTCCTCCAGACTGGTAAAAGTTGACTAATGTCAACAATAGATAAAATATATTCAACAGGGGTGATGACTAAAATATCATATGTTTAATGTAAAATCAAAAGATACATACATAAGTACCAGGTAAACTCATGCTGTTGTCAATTACGACCAGAGGGTAAGAATTGGAAAAGGCATTCAACCGTGTCCCTCGGGGAATCCTGTGGGGGGTGCTCCGGGAGTATGGGGTACCGGACCCCCTGATAAGAGCTGTTCGGTCTCTGTACAACCGGTGTCAGAGCTTGGTCCGCATTGCCGGCAGTAAGTCGAGCCCGTTTCCAGTGAGAGTTGGACTCCACCAGGGCTGCCCTTTGTCACCGATTCTGTTCATAACTTTTATGGACAGAATTTCTAGGCGCAGCCAGGTTGTTGAAGGGGTCCGGTTTGGTGGACTCAGGATTGGGTCACTGCTTTTTGCAGATGATGTTGTCCTGTTTGCTTCATCAGGCCGTGATCTTCAGCTCTCTCTGGATCGGTTCGCAGCTGAGTGTGAAGCGGCTGGGATGAGAATCAGCACCTCCAAATCCGAGAGCATGGTCCTCAGCCGGAAAAGGGTGGAGTGCCCTCTCAGGGTTGGGGGAGAGATCCTGCCCCAAGTGGAGGAGTTCAAGTATCTCGGGGTCTTGTTCACGAGTGAGGGAAGAATGGAGCGTGAGATCGACAGGCGGATCGGTGCGGCGTCCGCAGTGATGCGGGCTCTGCATCGGTCTGTCGTGGTGAAAAAGGAGCTGAGCCGTAAGGCAAAGCTCTCAATTTACCAGTCGATCAACACTCCTACCCTCACCTATGGTCATGAGCTATGGGTAGTGACCGAAAGAACGAGATCGCGAATACAAGCAGCTGAAATGAGTTTCCTCCGCAGGGTGTCTGGGCTTTCCCTTAAAGATAGGGTGAGAAGCTCAGTCATCCGGGAGGGGCTCAGAGTAGAGCCGCTGCTCCTCCGCATCGAGAGGAGTCAGATGAGGTGGCTCGGGCATCTGATCAGGATGCCTCCTGGACGCCTCCCTGGTGAGGTGTTCCGGGCACGTCCAACCGGTAGGAGGCCCCGGGGAAGACCCAGGACACGCTGGAGGGACTATGTCTCCCGGCTGGCCTGGGAACGCTTTGGGATTCTCCCGAACAGCTGGAAGAAGTGGCCGGGGAGAGGGAAGTCTGGGCCTCTCTGCTTAAGCTGCTGCCCCCGCGACCCGACCTCGGATAAGCGGAAGAGGATGGATGGATGGATGGATGGATGGATGGGTAAGAATTTTTCATAAATCTAGTGGTGTGAGTGCTAATGGTTCTTTGCCATTCACCAGAATGGAGGGGGGAGAAAAGTGACCATGTAGGATGGCTGATGTCTTACTGTTTGCCTTTCTAAGGAAGCATTCATGCACAAAAGGAAGCTGTGTATCTGTAATATTCTCAGATAATTTAATCCCAATTTGTATTACTTTGTAGTCTTGAGGTGAGTAAGTGCTGTACCAGAGTGTAATGCAGCCTGTAGGAATGGATCAACCATGAACCTATAGATGCCACTGAGCATAACTGGAGTCATCTAAGCTTTTTGAAAAAGTAATGTCACTCATAAGCTTTCTAGACAAAATCTGAGGTATTTTTTGTTCGTATTATATCATCAGTGATAGTGACTGCAAGGAATTTCGTTTTTCTCACATTAACAACATAAATATTATTTTGATGAAAACAGGCTATTCAGCCTAATATGACATGAAAATTTAAATTCACGTAATTTCCGTAAAATATCATCTAATCAAGTTTTGATAGTCCACAGTGTACTATTATACATCACATTAGTTCATAATTTAAAATAATAACATCTATGGTTCTCTCTGTAAAGAAACATTCTAAAATGTGTGTAAAACCTACTATTAAAAAATGGAACCATATCCATCCATCCATTATCCAACCCGCTATATCCTAACTACAGGGTCACAGGGGTCTGCTGGAGCCAATCCCAGCCAACACAGGGCACAAGGCAGGAAACAAACCTCAGGCAGGGTGCCAACCCACCGCAGATGGAACCATATTCATATTGAAAAACTCATTTAAACAAACAGTTGTGATCCATTGTACTAAATACCTTCATAAGTTTAAAAATTTCGATCATGTTTCCCATTTACCTTTGATTGAATAAAGTGAAAATGTTTAACTCCTTCATCCCTAACTAATAACTTCTTGTAGTCATGAAGTTAGTCAAGATTTTCTTCTCAGGACCTACTCTAGTTTAGTTGAACATGTTTCGCAATAGAACGGGACCAGAACTGCACAGAATATTCCAGATGAGCCCTCAGTGGTGCATTATATAATTTAAGAATAACATCCCTTGATTTTTACTCCACTAAACCTAACATCCTTTTTTGCTTTCCTAATGGTCTCTTTATACCATAAAACTGTTATGATGTCACTGTGTCAGAGGATAAATCTGTTACATGTAGCCTGTTTCTTCACTGTTGGCACTCAGATCTAAAATGGTAGTGTTACCATCAGATTGACTGTTTGAGTACCCAGGACACTGTCATGAGGGGGTGCTTATGTTGAATATATATGTGAAGGAAGATATGCTGTGATTCTGCAAGTGCTGAGGTCTGCCAATATGGAAGAAGAAAATCCAGTTGCAGAGAATAGCACCAGTCCCAAGCTGAAGAACTTGCTGATATATTAGTTCTACTCTGTACTTTGGCATAGTAGTATTTATTATCCAAATGTACCAGGATGGGATGAAGTGCGAGAGATACCTTTTGTGAATGATGTGACGATATACAGATTGGTGGTGGTCCAAACTATCTGGATTATTCAATTTAATGTATTCCAACACGAGTCTCTCATCACTTTTCATCACAATTTCAGTGAGTAGCTGGCGTTGGAAATAATGAATGCAGGTCAGTTTTGTATTCCATGTATATAAATAATTATTTTTGTGAAGGAGGTGAGAACCAAAGATTCTTTCAGTGGGGCAGCAGAAATATTTGTGAAAATGCCAGCCAAGTGGTCAATACAAGTTTTTGAAATATGTCTTGAAATTCTTGAAAACTTTTAGCAGTGGTGAGTGACATCCTTTATTGATAAGTTTGACAGATTACTGACCAAACTGTGAAATACAGTTATGCTTGAAAGATTGTGAACCCTTTAGAATTTTCTATATTTCTGCATAAATTTGACCTAAAACATCATCATATTTCCACTCAAGTCCTAAACGTAGATAAAGAGAAACCAGTTAAACAAATGAGACCAAAATATTATACTTGGTCATTTATTTATTAGGAAAATGATTGAATATTACATATTTGTGAGTGGCAAAAGTATGTGAACTTCTAGGATTAGCAGTTAGTTTGAAGGTGAAATTAGAGTCAGGTGTTTTCAATCAATGGGATGACAATCAGGTGTAAGTGGGCACCCTGTGTTATTTAAAGAACAGGGATCTATCAAAGTCTGCTCTTCATAACACGTTTGTGGAAGTGTATCATGGCACGAACAAAGGAGATTTCTGAGGACCTGCAGAAAAAGAGTTGTTGATGCTCATCAGGCTGGAAAAGTTTACAAAGCATCTCTAAAGAGTTTGGACTCCACCAATCCACAGTCAGACAGATTGTGTACAAATGGAGGAAATTCAAGACCATTGTTACCCTCCCCTCTAGTGGTCGACCAACCAAGATCACTCCAAGAGCAAGGCGTGTAATAGTCGGTGAGGTTACAAAGGACCCCAGGGTAACTTCTAAGCAACTGAAGGCATCTCTCACATTGGCTAATGTTCATGTTCATGAGTCCACCATCAGGAGAACACTGAACAACAATGGTGTGCATGGCAGCGCTGCAAGGAGAAAGCCACTGCTCTCCAAAAAAAAGCATTCCTGCTCATCTGCAGTTTTGCTGCACGTGGACAAACCAGAAGGCTATTGGAAGAATGCTTTATGGATGGATGAGACCAAAATAGAACGTTTTGGTTTAAATGAAAAGCATTATGTTTGGAGAAAGGAAAACACTGCATTCCAGCATAAGAACCTTATCCCATCTGTGAAACATGGTGGTGGTATTATCATGGTTTGGGCCTGTTTTGCTGCATCTGGGCCAGGATGGCTTGCCTTCATTGATGGAACAATGAATTCTGAATTATATCAGAGAATTCTAAAGGAAAATGTCAGGACATCAGTCCGTGAACTGAATCTCAAGAGAACGTGGGTCATGCAGCAAGAAAACGGCCCTAAGCACACAAGTCGTTCTACCAAAGAATGGTTAAAGAAGAATAAAGTTAATGTTGGAATGGCCAAGTCAAAGTCCTGACCTTAATCCAATCGAAATGTTGTGGAAGGACCTGAAGCGAGCAGTTAATGTGAGGAAACCCATCAACATCCCAGAGTTGAAGCTGTTCTGTACGGAGGAATGGGCTAAAAGTCCTCCAAGGCAGTGTGCAGGAATGATCAAAAGTTACCGGAAACGTTTAGTTACAGTTATTGCTGCAAAGGGAGGTCACATCGGATGCTAAAAACAAACTTTCACATACTTTTGCCACTCACAAATATGTAATATTCGATCATTTTCCTAAATAAATAAATGGCCAAGTGTAATATTTTTGTCTCATTTGTTTAACTGGTTTCTCTTTATCTACTTTTAGGACTTGAGTGAAAATCTGATGATGTTTTAGGTCATATTTATGTAGAAATCTAGAAAATTCTAAAGGGTTCACAAACTTTCAAGCACAACTGTAAATGTGATCCCTTGGGCTCTGTAAACCCTAAATAACCATTCAATGCCACTGAGAGCCTGAAAGTTAAAATTGTGAGCAGCCACTGAAAATACATTTAAAAATATGCTAATATTGTATTCTAAATCACTCAGTGCCCATTATGATTTTGCAAGAATGTATTGTAACAGCCAGGAGAAGGCAGCTCTCTGCAGGTTTTTAACATTTTCAGCAGGGCTAGATACTCAAATGGCAGCAGCTGCAAGCAAGAAAGGGGAGAACATCCTTTGATAAGCCTCAAGAGGATTCAAGAAAGACAGCAGAGACTTTAGAGAAATTACAGTGAAAATATTTAAATAGGAGCCGCTCACAGTGGTAGTGGTAGTCTGAGGTCTCAGTGATATGGAAGAGTGTTCATGTTGCAGGAAAATAGCACTAAGCAGGCTATCTGTTCTTCCCAGCTTGGAGACATTTCTTGTGGCACATAAAAATGGGAAAGTTAAATAATCAGTCTTGTTAGGCTCCGAAAGCATTGTGTTGCTGTTTATTATTGTCCAATGAACAAGCCTATTATTAGGATAAATCATTATTCATTGTGCGCCTTATTCTTCCTGTCTTTGTGCTCATTACATTATGTTTAATCGTGATGTATAAAACTTAAACTTGGCGTAAAGCCATGCACATTTCCACAGTAGCCCATACCCTGGCGTACGCAAGTTCTGCACTCATTTTTGCAGACTGGAGGCACCCAGCGTCAAAGCAGTGCTACTGTTCCAGTGTGGTTACCCTTTCTTTTTTAGATCCACATTCCTAACTCAGCTTTATAAATACACTGAAATGGGCCGTATATTGTTTATTAGTTTAATGCATCTGATTGTAATTAACCTGTAACAATATAATGGTCCACAGAATGGTCAAACTATTCTAAATACAATAGCTGCTTTATCGTTATTACTCTCACTGCACCTTCTTCTTCTTTCAGCTGCTCCCGTTAGGGGTTGCCACAGTGGATCATCTTTTTCTATATTACTCTCACTGCACCACTCGGAGTATTTATATCACTGTATCTGAGTGGGGAATCACAGCTGAACAGCAGCTGATTGGAAAGAGAATTATCAGTGTACAGCATCAAGCACACGCTGCCTCAGCCGTGCTGTCTATTGAACTGCTCTCATACGGCAAACGCTTCAGAGCCTTTCCTGTACGGACTTCGCGGTTCAGAAACAGTTTCATCCCAAGAACTATAAACACACTCAATCAGTCCATCAAGAGCTCCTTGTAGAACTGTTTGTACTTATAAGTACAATTACCTCACTGTAAACTTGCGATACAGTTATAATATTGCACAACCTTTATAAAACGCGTATTTACATATGATGACAATATAATTTTTAAGATGAAATGCAGCAAAATATGTTTATTATATTATACAGATAAAACTTCGACTTAATTTAAATAATCTATATTGTTAATAAATAAACATGTGAGGACACGGTGTTGCAGCGCTAGCCTCACGCTGTATTCTTGCTGGGACTGGCGTGACATTGGATGGATAGAATAATTTAACATGTACTATGAAGATATTTCAATGTTCCTTAACATTTTGAAGAATCAGCCTTCTAAGCTTACACATGGCTTAGAACATTAGAACATTAGAACGCTCTAGATGAGAACAGGCCATTCAGCCCTACAAAGTTTGCCAGTCCTATCCACTTATTTCTTCCAAGAAAACATGAAGTCGAGTTTTGAAAGTCCCTAACGTCTTACCATCTACCACACTACTTGGTACCTTATTCCAAGTGTCTGTCATTCTTTGTGTAAAGAAAAACTTCCTAATGTTTGTGGCGAAATTTACTCTTAACAAGTTTCCAATTGTGTCCCCGTGTTCTTGATGAACTCTTTTTAAAATAACAGTCTTGATCCACTGTACTAATTCCCTTTATAATTTTAAACACTTCAATCATGTCACCTCTTAATCTTATTTTGCTTAAACTGCATAGGCTCAACTCTTTTAATCTTTCCTCATAAATCAACCCCTGTAGCCCTGGAATCAGCCTAGTCGCTCTTCTCTGGACCTTTTCTAGCTTAACGTCTATTACAGAGCTGATTGTGTGGCGATTGGGTATTTTGAGAAAGAAAAGTATGGACAGGAATTGGGGGTTAGTACGTTTGAAAGAGACAGTACTGCTGCAATAAATTATTTCACCGAAAGTCGCGCATGGCACAGCAAGCATCTTGCGTGAGGCATGAACAATCACTCTGCCACTATGTTTCCATGTTTAATAACATGCTTTAACTCATATCATCATGAAAATTATAAAAAGTATACATCTCATTATTTTAATACTGTAATATCACGATGTAATGGATTCTGTGTCCTGTCTTGTCACATAGTAATTCACACACATATAGCACATAGAAGATCAAATGCAAAAACAAAGCATTTAACATGCTACTTTAGTTATGATGGGATTTGAGAAACTACAAAGTAGTAAATTAAACCATTTTAAGATGAAGTTTATGATGTTATACTTTAATGACAAAATAAACTAAGTGATTAAATTGGAAATTTCGAGATGATAAGATGATATTTCGTGCTTTTTTCCCACTGTGTGCCTATTTTTTTTCTTTGTACCCTCATAAGCTTTCATATGACACTCAGACGGTGACTCGCCTTTTCACGGCGACTTTGATATCTGACAATTTCTTTTTAATTTTAAGCACTGTGCAACTTTGTGAACTTGAGCTTTCGAGTTTCTCTGACACTCTATGTCACTCGGTCAACTTCCTTTTGTTGTTTATGCCACTGTTTAAACCAACAAATAGTATGTTTTTCTTTGCCTCCACTTGGTATTCACTGTAATTATTCTATTTTTATTCTATTGCTATTTTTATTCTATTATTATTCTATTGCCATTTCATAGAAAGCTGAGCTTAAGGGCTATTTATATTGATTTGCATATTCAAGGAGGCGTAATTCTGGGAGAAGTTTGAGAGTGGCAGCAGGTGTGTGCACGTGCGTTACTTTTCACGCTGACTGTGATTTATGTAGCAGAAGAATGTGGAAGTTGGCGAATGCACAGATTTATGCATCTGAATTTTTTTGTGCGTACGAACATTTCTGCTTTTGTCCGTAAGCCATGTTATAGTGTGAATTCTTCACACTGCGTTATGCATGAGGCTCTAGGAGAGAACTGAGCATCGAAGACTTGAAATGAACTAAGGTCAAACTGAAAACAAAAAGAAAGAAAATGTAACTCTGAAAATCTTTAAACTATATAATTAAGTTACTGCATCTCTCTAACACCATGTTTTTTCCTGAATCTTTTTTTTTTTACCCGGTACAGTGTCATGGGGAGCTGGGTGCAAAAACAGAAGCCAAATCCACACTCACAGGTGCACCTATGTCATCTTTTAAGCTGACACCTTTATGATATGGTATAAAAATCAGGAAAAAGTAACTTGTAAAACACAGAAAGAACTGCATATTAAAAGTGACTGGATTAAGAGTGGAATCCCAATCCCGAGAGCTTTAAATCAATAGCGTGCCACACTGCCTAAAAGAAATGCTGCAGAACTCCAATTGCATCTTCAATCAAGAATGTGTCTGAAGAAACCTTTACTTCATTTATTTCTTGATGTATTCATTCATTTCCCAAACATTATTTACTCCAGTTCAGAAATATAGGTGGCAGAAGCCTCCACTAACAGTGTAAGACATACACCAGAAACAAAATGTCAGAAAGTGCCAGTGCTTTGCAAGGTATGCATACAAATGATAGGACAAGTTAGAGGCACCAGATTGTCTAATCTTTATGCCTTTTGCATGCGGCAGAAAACTATGGCAGTAAAAACCTAATTTATGACAAATAAAAGATAAATGTGAAGTATAAGCTTACTAAAAATATCATTGTTAGAGATAAGTAAAGTAAAAGCCAGGACAGCTTGGCCTTTTCAGCCCATTTAAAAAATGACTAACATGGCTCACTTTAATGAAGCGTTAAAGACAGATATGGTTCCTATATTTCATTTAATTATATGTTGCATTCCTTGGTCTAGGATTAAGTAATATATTTAATAATTTTATCTAACAGTACATGTAGGATAGAGTTGTTTTTTTTTAAACGTTATCTGAAGACAGCATTAGAGTAATTATTAAAATTATTGTAATCTCACATATAATTAACAATAAGTAAACATGTTTGCAGCTTAACAAATATATCTTTTTTTGTATTTCACATAAGATGTTATGACATTAAATTTAATACTTATTGGCTATGTAGTCATTTCAACAAAATACTTCATAGCCAATTTTTAACTTGGAAGATGTGAAAAAAAAGCTGAATTACAATTTAATGTTCTTAATTGTCTGTGGTGGGCTGGCGCCCTGCCCAGGGTTTGGTTCCTGCCTTGCGCCCTGTGTTGGCTGGGATTGGCTCCAGCAGAATCCCGTGACCCTGTAGTTAGGATATAGCAGGTTGGATAGTGGAGGGATAGATGGATGTTCTCAATTGTTCTTCTAAGAATGCTTACAACTATTATTTTTTATTCTTAAGCAGTTAATGTTTAAACACAAAATGTACACCACACAAAAATATTGTTGCATTGTCAAAATTGAACTGATGTACCTGAAAGTGTCTTTGATGCCCCATTCTCTGATCTCAGATTGCAATTGTTTGCTAAGGCACTCGTAACTATTTTTGAAATGTCCCTGATTGTCTATATGCAAAAAATACACAAAATTGCTATGTCATCTTAAGCAAAAAGAGTGCAACATGTTTGCTGAGAATCCTAACAGCAGACACTTTTTTGGATGCAGTTGTAGAGGGAGATGTTGAACAATTGCTAAGACTACAACATCACTTAGACAGGTAGAATATTAATCAGCTAAAGTTGTATGGAAGTAGTCAACTTAGTTACATGCAACCATGATATGGCTTTCCTTATTAGCAGCAACCTAAGACATTCATATATCAGTAGACTAATCTGAACCTAAATGCTAGTGTCACAAGGAAAGAAATATAACACCCACAATAAAATGGGCTTGAGAGCATAGACATGAGATACTCTTATCAATATAACCAAAAAGGAAGAAAGAGAACCATTGTACAATGTACTTTGCAACTTAGGTGTCTCTCACACAGTTATCAACACTTTAATCTATTAAAATAAAGTGTTTATTTAGGGGACAAATGCACTGCTGAAACACATTTCTAATCTGAAGAAGTACTACTATAGTATTATTGAATTTCTTATTTGAGATAGAGCAATGGGGATTAGGATATGAATGAACAATCTTATAGTTCTTTTCAACCCTAGAAAAAAAGTCTTCAGACTTCACAAGCCTTTTCTTGACATATTTGATGACCTTTTAAAAGCTAAACACAGACATCCATTCCCTTGTGTTTAATTTTTAATAATATTCATTACCTATGCTTCTCTATTTTCAATGCTAAAGATCAGCCTTTTCTTAATGTCTTTCATAAATGAAAATGTCTACCTATTTGTATTAATCTGAAAGCATTGTAATGTTCAATGAATTTACAATCTTATTGGATGTACTCTATCTATCTATCTATCTATCTATCTATCTATCTATCTATCTATCTATCTATTGATTGCGTGATTGATCAGAATAACTTTTACCCATTACCAGAAGACCTGCTTAATCCAGTCCTGGCTCATTGTGGGACTAGAAGCAATCCTGACAGCATCAAATACTAAACAGAAAACAACCATGTAAGAATTGTCTTTTTAAGTTCAAATATTTGAACTTCTTATAAGAAATCCATCCATCCATCCATTTTCTAACCCGCTGAATCCGAATACAGGGTCACAGGGGTCTGCTGGAGCCAATCCCAGCCAACACAGGGCACAAGGCAGGAACCAATCCTGGGCAGGGTGCCAACCCACCGCAGGACACACACAAACACACCCACACACACACCCAGCATACCCTAGGGCCAATTTAGAATCACCAATCCACCTAACCTGCATGTCTTTGGATTGTGGGAGGAAACCGAGCGCCCGGAGGAAACCCATGCAGACACGGGAGAACATGCAAACTCCACGCAGGGAGGACCCGGGAAGCAAACCGGGGTCACCTAACTGCGAGGCAGCAGCGCTACCACTGCGCCACCGTGCCGCCCCTTATAAGAAATGCAATTGTGAAAATTGATTATCTGATGAATTAGTTGAGGTGTCTTGTGGTGAGACTTTGAACTTTCCCTAATGATTGCTCTGATTTCCTCCATCAGAATGATGATTCTATGTGTTGTGGAAGTGTGTATACTTGAATGTGCCCTCTGAGGATAAGCATTCAATCCAGTCCATCACTCATTGTTGCTGGGATAGTGTTTGAGTATTATGTTATCTTTACAGGCTTTTGGAGACTTGTTTATATGATTTATTTTATTTTCAAACAATTTCTTAACATGGAGATCGGTACATTAGTGGAAGTTCTGTTATAAATATGGCAACATAGTGTTATTCCTCAGCTTGGAAAAGCTCAAAATCTCCAGCAGTAGTTAGTTTGCTTTTCAAGTAAGCCAGTACTAGGTTTAGTTTTAAAATTTTGATCTCCTTTTGGACTTTTAACTTTGAATTTTGGTTTGCCCTAGTGCTTTGCTTGTTTACCTTTTTGATCTTTCGGATTTGACCCTGCCTGACCTATGTTCAATTCTCATCTTACGTTATTATCTCCTGGTTCTTTTCTTTCACTTGCAATAATTTCTGGAGACTCTGTCTGAGAACAGGCTATTGCTATTCACTATCTTCCTTTCTTAAAATGTGGGCTTATAAAGAGGAATGGATAGATCAGTACTGGTCCATCCATTGGTTTTATAAACGCACTTTTTTCCATTAAAGTTCTTAAGGAGACATCATCAGTCCTGGCAGAACTGGGCACAAGGCAAGACCTGATTCTAGAAAGGATTAGGTGGATTTATGAACAGATGATTAGAGCGGATAGACACCCCAGATTCTGACCATTGCTAGGTAAAAACTGTCACGTGTCTTATGACCCCCTGACTTTCCATATTATAGGAGGATATGTATAAGCAGAAGCAAATGCTTAGTCCTTGATCCTGATTCATTACATTTGAAAACCAACATCCAGTTGCTATCCTGGCAACACCCGGTGAGCAATACAGGAGTTAATCCTGTAGCAAATAGAGTGACAGATTGTTAATGAGGTATGTGGAAGACTTGTAAAAACCATGTACCCAATGTCTAGGTCATTGTGTATATCCAGCATTTTGGACCCAAAACTGATTATCACCACACTTAAGTATTGTGTAGTCTTAGCAAATAGTCCTTATCTGTTTGTATGCCAATTTTTGCTTAAATTAAGGCCATTTTGTTTTCTATTTGTATTTCCAGTAGGACATTCATTTGTGTTTAGTCAATATCAAAATTTAATTTAAACGTTTTCAAAGTTTAGAGAGGAGTAGTATGTAGAAATAAGTCTTGGATTGTAAGACACTGCTATATTAAATTAACAAGTTTCTACAAACAAAAATTAAATTTTAATAGGAATTATCCAAATTAACTGGCTATCAGGGACTTATTATTTTCCATAATGGATGGATGTCTTGTAAGCGAAGTGTGTCTTCAGTAGTTGAAATAATGTAAGGGTTTGTATCAGATGTTTCTTTCTCCTCTGAAATGCAACATAAAAGAGACTGAAAGCATTTAATATGAGCATAACATTTTTTATATTAACACAATGAATTACAGCGTCCTTTAAGCCAAAGTCTGGCTAAAACAAACTAAATTTCATACATTTTTCTCCTAAAAGTATGGCTGATAATAGTGTCATTTGTACAAACTGTGTAAAAGACTGAATGCAAAAAATCTGTTTTGTTGCAGATTAAATGCTGGTTGCCTTTTGGTTCACACACTCATTTTGCAGCATTTCATTTTTTACATCAGGCATTGCTCTCCTGAGCATCCTTCTTAATAATCCAACAGGATCAAAATAAAAGGGAAATAGCCTTCTGATCCAGATGAAAAATCACAAAGAAATGAGGGGAAAAGGAAGACTGATAAGAAGCTAGACACGAGACTGACAACCAATTGTCCCCCACTGAGCAATGAATTCTCCAAAGCAGGGGCATCATATCAGTGTGACAGGTGATCAGGCTGCATATTTCAGCAGGTTTCCCAAAGTCCGAGCCAAGCAACAAAGAAGCAATAACTCTCTCTCTATTTGGGGATTTAGACATTCTATTTGATGGAGGCTTAACTCTTCGGCTGTGAGAGCTAGTTCAATTCCCCACTCAGAGACACCACCAATTATTTTTGGTTAGAGGTAGGTGAAAGGATACATACAGAACATAAAAACAGTAACATTCCTGTGCCTACGTTTAAATGAATCGATAGGCAACTTCAGAATAAAACGGTTATGTTTTGAGGTCATTTAGAGCCATAGCAAGCCATTACTTTACCTTGCAAAAGCTAGTAATCTATCAAGTTAAGGTCATATTCTAAAACACACACAAACAAGAAAACACAGACTTGCATATCTCTAGGGGTTGCAAGGAAGTGTAAAATCCTGCCTAATATAGAATGATACTAAACTCTGTGGGTTGCTTCGAAAGTAGAAGCTCTATTAGAACTTTCAAATTAGTATTATAAATATGTACGACACAAGGCATTTTATGTGATTGAATATTTAGTCAATCATCTTCATCCCCTCTAAAGCCATCTAGATATTTTAATGGCTCTGACTCAGGCAACAGTTGTAGAAAATATGAAAGGAGAATTACAGCAACTGGTAAACCATTATTGGAATGAGCAGCTTCAGCATCTGCTGACTCTACCAGGTTTTTCTGGCCTTGTCTGTTTGAGGAAAAATGAGGAAACATAAAAGTGAAAGAAAAGAAAGAAAGAAAGAAAGCACTTTTCTGCATTAAACTGTATGAGATCAATGCTTGTGTTTACCTTTACAAATAAGCTATTCATGCAGGCACTATGTCATATAGCTATTAAGTATAAGGCTATTCCACATTAATTGACTTTAAAATTCTCCTTATGGTTTATAAAGCCTTAAATAATCTCACCCTATCTTATATATCAGAATGTCTGACACCTTATATTCCAAATCGTAACCTTAGATCCTCAAATGAGTGTCTCCTTAGAATTCCAAGAACAAAACTTAAAAGAAGTGGTGAGGCGGCCTTCTGCTGTTATGCACCTAAAATCTGGAATAGCCTGCCAATAGGAGTTCGCCAGGCTAATACAGTAGAACACTGCTGAAAACATATTACTTTAACATGGCCTTTTTATAACTTCAATTTAACTTAATCCTGATACTCTATGTTCAATTCATCATAATAACTATTCATGGTGGCTCTAAAATCGGTACTGACCCCTACTCTCTTTTCTGTTTCTTTTTCCGGTTTCTTTGTGGTGGTGGCCTGCGTCACCTCCACCTACTCAAAGCATCATGATGCTCCAACAATGATGGATGGATTAAAAGGCAGAAGTCTACGTGACCATCATCATCAAGTCCTTCCGTGAGAACCCTAAATCCAAAGAGGACTGTTTCATTTATGTTAGGTAGAATGTCCAGAGGGGACTGGGCAGTCTAATGGTCTGGAATCCTTACAGATTTTATTTTTTTCTCCAGCCGTCTGGAGTTTTTTTTTGTTTTTTCTGTCCCCCCTGGCCATTGGACCTTACTTATTCTATGTTAATTAATACTTATTTTGTTTTATTATTGTGTCTTTTATTTTTTTTCTATTCTTTATTATGTAAAGCACTGTGTGTATGAAAATGTGCTATATAAATAAATGTTGTTGTTGTTGTTGTAATTAAAATGGGATTTTCAATTTGGCTCATAAAATGGAACTAACCTGCAAAAATCATCAATGCAGAAAAAAATTAAATATATATTTACAGTGGGATGCAAAAGTTTGGGCAACCTTGTTAATAGTCATTATTTTCCTGTATAAATAAAATAAAAAAAGAACACAGCATTCCAAGAAAAACACCTGCTACCTACAGTAAAATATGGTGTGGCCAGTGCAGGGACTGGGAATCTTGTCAAAGTTGAGGGACACATGGATTCCACTTAGTATCAGCAGATTCTGGAGACCAATGTCCAGGAATCAGTGACAAAGCTGAAGCTGCGCCGGGGCTGGATCTACTAAATATTGATTTCATTTCTTTTTTGTGGTGCCCAAATTTATGCACCTGCCTGATTTTGTTTAAACAATTATTGCACACTTTCTGTAAATCCAATAAACTTCATTTCACTTCTCAAATATCACTGTGTGTGTCTCCTATATGATATATTTAATTGACATTTTTTATCGTAACAACCAACGAAAATAATGACTATTAACAAGGTTGCCAAAACTTTTGCATCCCACTGTATAATATATATATGTGAATTTTCTTTCTTCCAATCACCTCTCCACAATTCCTCACACCACTGTACTTCCCTCCTCCAGCTGAGTGTTGCTATCAATTCTCCCAGCTCTGACTCACCTGGATAAGGAATTGCTGTCCTTTTTAATTTGGACCCAGGAGTATTTCTGCTGCTGGGGCTGCTGCCTGTTGGAAATACTTCCGGGTCATACGGTGTCCAATATAGCAGGGAACAGCGCCCCCTTGCAGCACCCACCACTTGCAGGGCTGTGCTGCCGGACTACAACTCCAAGAGCGCCGATATGGAGGGTTGCTGCCATCTATCACCTGGGGGGAATAAATATTTCTCCACTACAGTCCTTCCCTGTCCTCTTCTTTTATACTGGCCTGGGAAGGTGCTGGAATCATGTCAGGCCGGGATACCTCTCCATTTGCTCAGGGCATCCTGTCCAGGTAAAGGATCCTCCTGACTTTCTGTCAGGATGCCTGTCCATCCCGCATGCCTCCTACAATATATATACATATACAGTATATGTTGTACAAAGAAGTGCATAAATGACATTACTGAATTATGGAAGGAAATCTTTTTTCACAGATAGCAATGTTTCTTTATTAACTTACTGTATTATTAAGTTAGTTACTTGTTAGATTAGACTTGAAATTGTTTGAGCAGCAGAAAGAAAGTGTTGTTTTATCCATTGGGGCTGATACAAAGGGATTCTAATAAAACAAGCAGAGGTTTTATGCATATTAGCCTATTGAAACTTTTTATCTAAACCAAAATATATTCCAATGTCACTGTCTAAGTCTCTCGTGGTGTGATCCCCGGGTTCCCACCACTTGGCATCATCCTGTTCTCGGGACTTTAATAGTCATGGAAACCAAGATGGACTACTGCAATGAGGACAGAAACAATAAGGTTTGGTGCAAAAGTGCATTGTGGCTTTTATTCCAATGTAGGAAATGTTCAATAAATAAGTGCAGTGCAAATCTTCATTAATGAATAAAACTATAAAAGATCCAAAAATGCTAGTGCTCTTTGGTGACAGATGAAAATTAATGAATGCATCAATTCAAATGAATAAGTTATAAATGAAGAATAAAAATTATATGGATAGAATAGGGTTGCTTTGCATTTCCTATTTCTGGAGCCTCTCTAACATGTCTTTCCTGTTCATCCTGAGTGCTGAGGCCTCAGCAATTTCAATCATCCTTATTTTATCTCTCATCCCAACCACCTTCATCTGCGTCCATTGGAACTCAAACATGAGTCTGACTCCTGCATTCTGCCATCTTCCTTTGGCAGTTCAGCATAGTCAATCTCCCTGGAAGGCCCATTTTCCTTCCTCCCCTGCAGAGCTTCCCTGACTACAATGCCTCCATCCTGCAGCACTGGTTTGACCACCCAATTCTCATTTCCTTCCTTTCTTTGGTGTTTCTTAGTTTTGCTCTCCCCCTATTCCTTTCCATTCAGACTCTTTGTAGATTCATTAGTGTAGGTGCCACACTAATGAGCAACAGAACAACAAAGAGGAATGGATGCATATGAATGGACAATTTCCTCATTATCTGTACACCCACACTCGCTGAGTCTGAGCTGCACTATTACCTACACCTGCGTTGATCTGCCATGGACCCTAGACACGCTTCACTACACATGGTTCTCACCAAGCTAAAGCAAGAACATTAAGAAGCGTAAAAAGCTAACTAAATCAAATTAGGACATTATCTATTAAGATCTTGAAAAGTAATGTCATAATAACAGCAGTAAAAATGAAAAACAAAAAAACAAAAATGGGCTTGTACTACTGGAATCTAAATATAGCGGGCACTAGCAAAAGGAAATGTGAAAAGTAATGATTTTATTTAATATTTTTTTTTAAATGTATATGGATTATATAAAGTATGCTTCATATGCAAAATCTTTAATGGAAACTTTTGTGAAAATTAAAATCTTTTCTCTGTTGGTTATTTATAGTAATCTCCCTAATACTACATCATCTGATCTGTTCGATGTACAGGTATACTATATCGAAGAGTGAAAGAGAAGATATCAAATATATAAAGGTTGGGTTGTTGATATTTAAATTCTGAGAAAGAGTTAAACTTTGTGGAATTGCTTCCAAAAATTTTCAGAATGGATATTACAGAATAAAAGCATTACCAAATTTAGCTCTGGGAACACAAAAGTAGACAAATTGATGACCAGTGTGCTAAAAACCATAATATTAATAAAATTTTGATATATGAAAATGATAAGATTAGGAGTGAGCAGTATGGTGAAAAATGTATATTATGGTATAATCAAATATTCTGACTTTTTTGGTAGACACTGATGTAACATATTTTTATATACTTTAAAGACTCAAAAATATTTTTAACAAATAAATATATTAGGGACTAATTGTGCATGCAGACATGCCTAATCTGTTGAAATGCTTGTTAATAATATGCTACTCAAATGGACTGAGTAGCCGCTTTTCACCTATGTTACTTACAATGCTTCTGAGAAAACTCAGAACAAGACGTGGCCTTTCCTGTCCTCCATCCCAGTTTCAAGTCTCCAGCTTTAAACTTGCAAGCATTGACTCACTAATCAAGCTGAGCTGCACATTATAGTGGGCAATAATCTAACAGGGGTAGGCTCACGTGTCATGTATAGTTCATGTACAAGTCCATACACAAAGACATTATCTTTATGGCACTAATACACTGACATAGAATCAAGTTTTTCATTTTCTTATGCATGTACAGACCTACATGTTTTACATTTATGTGTATTTTCAAATAATTTTTAACATACTACAAGAATAATTGTATACAGTAGACTGGATTAGCTGGTAACCAACATACAAAAATGCAAGCGGGCAAATGTATTTTTTTGTTAGACCAGACAATATGACATTGAAGCTAAACAGCACATCTAGGTTCTAATTGGCAATGCAAATTACATTTGTTTTCAGCTATGAGAGATATCAAACAGGAGCTTCATGTCAGTGTTTACAAAAGCAAAATGAAAATTTCAGACTTGTGTCTTACCATGTGCCTAGATTATGATGAGGAAACTTAGTGTAGTGTAGGCTCATTTACTTAAACCACAGAATAGAGACATAATGGACAATGTAGTATTACTGTACTACCATTCTGGAAATAAAAAAAAAGTATAAAGAATAATTTTTATAAATGGTCTAGATTTTAATATAAAAAATTTCCATCTTCTTAGAAAGAGATTTTTTTTGCTATCCCACAACATGTTTGCAAAAGTTTCTGCAGACTTTAGACCTTATATTACAAGCTACAAATTAAACTCAGAGTGCAAAATACCCTCGGCTAATTGGGAGACCCATTAGTTTCCCAGTGTTGGCCAAAGACTGAAACTGGACACACAATCTACATAGAAAAAACACTTCTGACCAGTATCACATAGAACTATCTCTTTTTATGCCACATATACACTTAAGACGCGAGTGTGCAATGCTAAAATGGCTACATCACAATGTAGTTTATGGTAATTTTGTGCCTTGAACCATTTACCATCCTGATGAAACCCGTGCTATGTGGTAGAAATTTAACATCTTATTAAAGACAGAAATATTCTCTAACAGAACACATCAATTATCAGGCAGGAGAAAAGCTGCTCATTGTATCTTTTAATTACTCCACAGGAAAATGCCTTAGAGGGAGCATTCTTCAAAAGCAGTCTGTTACGGCATAGTCAGAATGATCAGAGAAACAAAGAATAGAGGTTCATTTTATAAACTGTTGAATTTACATACAGTGTCAATCAATGTAAACATTTACTCTGGTTGGTTCATTGGTTTACACCCAAATGACTTATACAAAATAAAAGTTTATTATATTATATTCTGGTTCTTCTTACAACTTTGAGTTGAGCAACCACCCTTGAAAGGATTTCTGTGCATATAACAACTGTCCATTCTGGTTGTTTACAGGACATCTGCTGATTTCTTAGTTATCTCTCAGTCATCTTTCAGTATATTTTGTTGTTCACTTGACCTTTATCTGGTTTCCTAATATGGCTGCAAAGGTTTCAGACATTTATTAGCCCTTCATGCTATTTTTTTAAGATGAAATCTATGTTACCCTAAAATTATTTGTCCACGGCTGCAGCTCCATTTAGTTCAAGGTGCGGGAATCAATCAGTGGTTCTTTACAATATGAATACTGTAAGTATCGTGGTACCAGCAATCCCTTACACTTTCTGCTATCTCTGCCTCCCTCATCAGCACCGCCGAGACCAAGGCAAGCACAAAGGCCTGTGTGGGGCGCCTTTTCATACTTTTTCTCTAAATGTCCTTGATGTCTTTCTTGAACCCTCTGAGGTTTTGTCAAAGGATGCTCTTCTCTTCCCTGCCCTGCTGAATGGACTGCAGCTGAGCATTTAAATCCACCCAGCCTGTAAAGAGCTGACTGTCAGCTGCTATGGTAACCAGCATTGAATAATCTATAATATCATAACGTGTTTTTAACAAATATCTTCAGGAACTTTTTTTGATTTCATGATTAAATGTAAAGATTTTGTATGGCTTTCCCCCATAATTTCAATATATGGGGGAATTCAGTTATTCTGTGTTTCAGCAACTTGAAAAAAATGTATATCATAAAATGTTCAGTGATTTCTAAGTCACATACTGTAGCAGAGCATCATTGACCATCAACTAAGCACATTCTTAAACCCATTTTTGACATGCATTTTTTACTGCGCTAAGGATACACTCACTTTATTATCTTCTGCAGGACAGGTTTCAGCCATATTCTCAGAATATCTTCTACAATTTGAACCTGTCATATAGAATATTACAGTATACTGTATGATCAAACCTACTGTAACGATAGAGATGCTAATGACCTGTCCACAAAATTAGAAAGAAGTTGAGGAGTCCACAATTTCCAAAATTCTATGTGTTTATTATAACAAAAGTGTGTGTGTGTCTCAGATTAAAAATGGAGTAAGTTCAAAGGAACAACACAAAACAACCAAAATAACAACTGTGAAACTTCTTAGGGCTTATCTATCAGGACTTGTGTCCTTATCTGACCATTGCAGTAGCTATCCATTTACCCAAGCAGGTACTGTAGCACTCTTCATATCTTGACTACTCTTTCACTTTTACTCTTTGGTCTGGCAATTTTTTCTCTGCTGAATTCTTATCCATTCTGCTTCCCAACTGTAGGTTTATCTTTCTTATGACCAGAGGGGACATTTTAGCTCCAGACCTGAACAACTTCCTGATGACCATAGGAATCGCTTTTGGGATCCCTAATAATGTAAGTTGTTTGGCTAGAACACATCCCAGTGGTCTCCGTATTAAAGTAATGCACCACTGAAGGTCAGACAGACTGTTCCCTCTAGCATCCTCGAGGAGCCACAACATAATGTGCTGGATCTACACAGCACCCTCTTCTGTCTTGGAGAACTCTACATAAACTAATAGGAGTTCCAGGGTTTTCTGTGACCCAGTTTTTTACTGGTATCTCCATATGCTGACCATAAGTTATGACACTAACTAATTTTCTTTTACATTGCTTAAACCAATTTAGCGTTCTGGGACAATTTAAGGAACCAATGGCAAATAAAAAAATAATTTCATTTAATTTAGTTTAAAATATAGATGCAACTTCAGTCAGAATCTACAAACAATGTTTATTAAATGCAGGAATGTAAAAAATGTTGTTTTTTAAGTTCTGCTGCAAACCCTCAAAGCTTTCAAAAAAATGCAGATAAGAGTGTTTCATCGCCGGCATTAAATTACACCAGATTCTGTATTGCATAATAGGTGAACATTTTTCATCAACAAGATATAAACAGTGTGTTGACTGAGATGTTAGTAACACTTCATTCAGCTGCTTTATTTTACGTTTCAAGCCCTGAAAATGATCACTGGCTTTCTGAAGTGACAGACGTATGGTGACACATGCATGCAGGCACATTTGGGAGATAGAATTATCTAGGTCAATGCTTGCATTATTGTTTGGAAAGCAAATAATACTCAGATCATTCCAATTGTATTGGTTCCAAAAGTCACATTTCTATTATTATCCCCTTCTTCATCTGCAGAAGAGGTACAGTTGAGCAAGCACTGTATATATGAGAATGATTCACTGATGGCATTTAAAGAAAAAAACAGAACTGGTACATATTACTGTACATGCCCAGTGATATATTAACAGATTTCAAGCTCAAAAAAGGGCAGAAGAGTGTGATCTACCCTGTGGCTCAAGAGACTGCAGGGCTGTTCTGATATCAAACCAGCTATTGTACTGTACACTGTATTGTATGGAGCTGTCAGCTTTTTTAATGATTTTGTTTCACTGCAGTATTCCAGTGAGGCTTGCATTATTTACTGTGGCAAAACTGTTAAGCCTGATTGCAAAACCGTGTGGTTCCAGTCAATTAGCCAATCAATTACTGTACATCACTTGACTGTGCAAAAGAGTACAGTATTTCATGGTATATTAGAGAAAACAAAATCAATGAATAAAAATGGTTGCAGATATCCCATATATACAGTACTGCAGCCAGCAGCTGTTTGTGTTTAACTCATGTTCAAAATATCAAATGAAAATACTAAAGAATAATTGACTCTTTAAAAAATGTAGAATTCTCACCGCTCTATTTGTCAGAGGATTTAACCTGAAATGGAGTTTTTCATTCATTTTAAATAATATAAAGATAACTATATATTTATATATACATAACTATGTATTAAAAATAATAGTCAAAAAATACAATAAGGAAGAAAGAAGAATGGAGGTGAAGTGTAATGAAATATGAGAAGTCATAAAATATATATTCAATGCACATTTTAATTGTGGCTACACAGTGGTGGCATGGTTAACAGAGCTACCTCACAGTGAATGATTGCTGTCTCTGTGGTCTTTGTATGTCTTCCTTTTGTTTACAAGGATTTTCCTGTAGGTACTCTAGTTTTCTGGCCCCATCATCAAATATGTACATGTTAGATTGTTTGCTGGTTTCATATTGGCCATGTCAGGGCCAGATAAAGGCTGATGCCTTAAAAGCACAGGACAACAATGGTGCCTCAAAGGCACTCCTATGGATCAACTGACAAGACGTTAGGACTCATCCAGTGCTGAAACTGAAATAAGAGAATAAACCTTGCTTTATTTACGTGAAAAATCAGTGGACGAAATAATAAAATGAAAAGCTTAAGGATCAGTTATACAAATTATCTTATTAAATAGATGCTTCCCATATGTTGTGACAGAAGCAACACCTATACCCTGAAACAGAAACAAATGTGATACCTGATCACACCTTCAAACCAAACGTTTAAACTTTTGTCACTCACTATACCAAGGAAAACATTATTTAACAATGTGGATTACAATAAAACACAGCAAATAAGAACAATTCTGAAACATTTCACTAAAATCGATTGTAGCAGTGAGTGTATGATAGCATCACTTTTGTGGTGCCCCTCTTTTCTTGGTGCCATAAGCACAATTGTGAGACTCTGTGCTGAAGTAGCATCCTGTTCTGGTTCTTGCTTTGCACCCAATGCAGTGCAAATAATCTTAGGCCCCTTCAACCATGAATTGGATTAACTGAGATGGAAAATATTATGCAATATTTTAGTTAAAGAAAAAAATTAAATGTTAGTAGCCATTAGTCCTCACTCGTTTCATGACAACAGAAATGTACAAGTCACTATTATTTTTTTTTACTCTTAATGTATATACAGTAGGCCTGTTTTTGTAGACTCAGGATTTCAAAAGTGCAAGATTATCAGAAAAATTTATGTCTAGACAGATGTCAAATAGGATTTAAGAAATATTCACAACAGTTGTGAAAAAGACAACATTCTAGTTTGACTCTTTAAAGACTCCTGACAGATAGCCACAACCATTATACTATATAGAATGCTATCTAAACAGTTTTATAGTCACATTGAAATGTTTTGTTCAGACTTCAGTGTGCTCCTTTATGAACCCGTATGGGACAACCCCACTACTGTATCTTCTTCATTTTCTTTCATTTAAATTCACTTTAAAGACTTCAACCCATAAAATGGAGGTATGATATTTATGAGAATAAAATTAAATATGGGATGGAAAAACTACAGTACAGTTGCATGCGAGGACGTGAGAAGGGCGGTGCTGAAGGTGCTGCAACATCCATTTGTTTAGGACAATAATTGAGTAATAATAAGGCCAAACTTCTGTACAAATTAACATCCTGAGTGCTAAAGAAGACTCTCAATTTATTAACTTTCATGAAAAAATATTTGTTCTTTGTGTTTCACAGAAATATTCCTGCCTCTACACTTGCCAATCGTGTCCTCTTCAGCCATCCTTACTGTTAGCCCTGAGCTTACTTGCACACCACTAACTTCATGCAAATCGTTGTTCCAGAGTTTACAATTTCTCCTGTGAACTGTGGCTTTTGACATGCCTTTTGAGGTGGCAGAACTGGTTGATAAGGGCTATCAAAACTTGGCATGCATGATGAAGGAAGTGATTTGACATATTAGTGACAGTCCTTCAGAAATGGTCAATGAATGCACTATGCAGTAGATTTCAGTTCTAGTGATAGTGAAACAAATGAAGATCATTATTTTGCTCAAGCGATAAAAACTGAAAACACTTTTAAATGTGCGCAGCAATATCACAAACTCATTGCCAAATCCAGTTTACTGCTCATAAGGTCTGATGTCATGATGAGATGCTGGCCTTCTTTGTGCTCAGTGTATAAGGCTGAGGTTAAGATGTACAGGTCAGCAAAAGCATTCTTTGAAAAGCCTTGTGGACAGCAAAGCATGAAGGAAACACTGAAAAACCTCTTAAATGTCAGACGTTTGCATTTTGTTAACTGTTACTTTGGCACAGTAGTGAGAAATCCCTTTTAAAAATAAAACTGTTATTTGATGCACAGATAAAGAGATTCACTAAAGAGTACATACCTGAGCAGAATGATGTTGTTGACAAATCATTTATGGTTTGGAAAGGTCATTTGGTAACAAAGCAAAACAAACAATTATAATTACTGAGATGGCACTATGTGTACTGTGTTGAACAACAGGTAAAGTTTATTGGAGATTTGACTAAAGAGTCTGCAAAGTGGAAAAAAACTAAGCCTACTGTGTTTGTATTTTTAATTTATTTTTATTTTTTGCTTTCTTAGTTTTACCACAACAGCTAAAATACCTGATACTGTGAAAATAATTATATGCCAAAATAAATTTCCTCTTCATGTCTCGTCATTCCCTCTCAGAAATATATACATACTATAATCCGATGGCTACCAGGTCTCATGTTAAGCTTTGACACTGCATATTCTCACTCAGTATATGCACCAATAAACATTAAAACCACCTGAGTAATATTGTGTAGGTCCCCCTCATGCTGCATGCTGTCAAGTTATGGACTCCAAAAGACCTCTGAAGGTGTCCTGTGGTATCTCGCACCAACAGCAGATCTTTTAAGTCTTCTAAGCTGCGAGGTGCAGCCTCCATGGAATGGATTTGTTTTTCCAGCAAATCCCACAGATGCTTAATTGGATTGAGATCTAGCAAATTTGGAGGCCAAGTGAACACCTTATACTCTTTGCCATGTTCTATAAACTATTCCTGAACAATTTTTGCAATGTAATAGAGTGCGTTGTCCGACTGAACGATGCCACTGCCACCACAGAATACCATTACCCTGAAGGGATGTATGTCTTCTACAGCAGTCTCTAGGAAGTTGGTACGTGACAAAGTTACATCCGCATGAATGCCAGGACCCAAGGTTTACTAGTAGAACATTGCCCAGAGCATCACATGGCCTCTGTTGGCTTTCCTTCTTCCCAATGTGCATCCTGCTGCCATCTCTTCCCCAGGTAAATGACACACATGCACCCGGCTGTCCACATGATCTAAAAGAAAATGCGATTCATCAGACTAGGCCATCTTTGTTGATTGCTCCATGGTCCAGTTCTGATGCTAACATACCTATTGTAGGCACTTTCATCAGTCGACAGGGGTCAGCATGGGCACTCTGACAGGTCTGTGGCAATGCAACCCCATAAGAAACAAGCTGCAATGTACTGTGTGTTCTGGCACCTTTCTCTCATTGCCAGCACAACGTTTTTCAGCAATTTGTGCTACAGTAGCTCTTTTGTAGAATCAAACAAGATGGGCTAGACTTCACTTCCCCGACATGTCAGTAATGCCTTGTCGCCATTTCAATGGAAGTCCTTCCTTGCACTACGTTTGGAAGGTACTAACCACTGCATACTTGGAAAACACCACAAGACTTCCTGTTTTGGATATGCTCTGAACCCGTCATCTAACTATCATAATGTGGCTCTTGTTAAAGTCACACATATTCTTATACTTTTCCATTTTTCTAGCTTCCAACACCTCACCTTCAAGAACTGACTGTTTACTTGCTGACTAATATATCCCACCTCTTGACAAATGCAATTGTAATAAGTTTATCAATGTTATTTATGTCATCTGTAGTGGTTTTAGTGTTATGGTTGATCACTGTATGTTTAATACAATTTCTTGTCTTTCAAGGAAACAGTTTATGTGTATATAGATGTAATCTGTATGGGACCACAATGAGTAGTGTTTTACTTTATTAGATAAAGTTAGTTATTTAATAGATAACTGAAGTTTATGGTGGCTGCTGCTGCAGTTGGGCTAGATATGAAAACTCATTCCTCATGTATGTACTGCATGTATTTAATGTAGGCCTATGTGGATTATGTATGCATACTGTATAGTCCTTGTAATCAGCAGTACCCCATACCAAAAAATTGGTTCCTGTAGCCTTTGTTGAATGCCTCAATAGGCACTTTACCACTCCAGGAACCTTGTTTTAAGGAACCAATATATGATGTAAACCTTGGGCCATGTGTGGTCTGTGTCCACCATCATGTGTTGTGTTCAAGCTGCGCAACAAGAACCGTAACTTTATGCAGTATGTGACATGCAAAGAAAAGTGATGCGGTGCAAAGTGAGGTGCTTTCAGGAGTTCATGGTAACCTATTGCTTCAAAGCACTTTGAACTTCATGAGGGAATTTATTGCTTGTATATGGCGTATGTTGTGGCACAGCAGAGAGCAAGCTATGAAGAGAGATTTCAGTGTACTGGTTAAGGCTATGGACTTCAAACCCTGAGGTTGTGGGTTCAGATACTGCTATTGACACTGTGTAACCATGAGCAAGTCACTTGGCCTGCCTGTGCTCTAATTGTAAAACCAAAAGAAATGTAACCAATTGTGCCATAAATGTTGTAAGTTGCCTTGGATAAAGGTGTCAGCCAAATAAGTAAATGTGGTGTGAAGTGCAGCACAACTGGGAGTTCACAACATTCTTGCATCGAAGCCATCACAATTTTATGGAACTGATTATTGCTTTCTGTGTGGTACATGTCATAGCGCACCAGGGAGCAGTCTGTAAAGAGTGATGCAGTGCAAACTACAGTGTTCCATCATTCCCCATAACTCACCTGTATTTTTGAACTACTGACAGATTTGTAAAATAGTGCCGTGCTTGTGGTCAACCAGTCACCATAATTCATTGCCCAAACTCTACCCACAATATTTCCTGGTTTAACGAAAAAGTACATGCCTTGGAGTAGGAGATAAAAAAGAAAGTACCAGGAACTAAAAATGGCCTAAAAAAGTTTCTAAAAAGTCCCTGGTCCCTGGTGGTGGGAAAGAACCTAATGTGTGTATTTACATGCACACAAAAAAAACAGGATAAGGTGAGAAGTTCGGTTAAGGTTTCTTAAAACCCCCCATTTACTACTGCGAGTTCACTTATTAATTTCTCCTTTGGGAAAACATTCTGATCTAATAAAAATGCACTAAAAAAGAGATTAAACATTGTCAATGGTCGCCATGAATTTGAAAACAAGCATGAACTCTATGTCTTCTGATATTATGCTTCTGAGCTTAGCACTGTATGTTAGTAAATTTTTTCTTTTTGCAGTGGTGGGGATGTTTGTTTTTGTTCTTACCTAACCCGCATATCAGTTATTATTGTTGGCTTCCTTTTAATGTATTCCTTTTTCATTTTTACCAATAAAAATTTAGTCAAAAAACAAAGAAGCAATTTCTAAAAAGTTGAGACAAGTTGTTTTAACCAAGAAAAGCAATAATGTGATTGGCTGAGCATTTACCTCAGGAAATTTCTTTTTGGATACTTCCATTGTTTTCTACCCACAGCTCCTGAATACATGTGCAAAGAAAGACTAACAGAGTGCAATAAACATACACAGACTAAGAAATTCTTAACTACAACCTGGTTAAGGGTTCACATTGCCATGTAACCAGGATACTCATGGAGAAATCTACATGTATTAACATGGTTTCTCAGATACCATATATTCCAATATTTCATTTTTTTCTAACCGAAATAAAGGTATACACTGAATTTTTTAAACCAGGTTTAATATGAATAACAGGGATATCAAAGTGCATTTAAATGCACTTTATGTTTCTGAACATTGCACACACCTTATTAAACAGACAATGCTCATGTTTAACTCTTAAAGTGCCTAATCTCATGTTCTACAAAAAAAAAACCATACATAATATGACATTATCAAACTTGCTTAGTCCAGCACAGAGGTGTACAAGTTGATGCCTGTCCTAGCAACATCTATATCGATCATTTCTCCTGCTCACTACATGATCGGTTTGTGTCAGGTTTGTTGTGCATTGCTTCTTTAAAAGCAACATGACCTTCTGCCTTTGGGTTTTTTAATCTTTTGGTACTTTTTAAAAAGTGCATTGCAGTCCAGCAAGATTTTGCATAGACATGAAGTGCTTTATTTTACTGATTATTTGCTGGCACATTTATTAATGGGTAGCACTCCTGCTTCAGTAGCTGCAAGGACTTGGGTTACCAGTCTATGGGGAATTTGCATGCTGTCCTGTGCCTAGGCTGCATTTCTCTGGAACATCTAATTTCTTTTTGTATCTCAAAGACATAAGTCTTAGGCTGATTGTTGACTGTAAGCTGGCATTTTATGAGAGTGTGCATCCATGAATATGGTCTACCTTGCTGCATGTGCTGTCATGTTAGATTCCATGTCCTATGGACCCTATGATGAAAACAAATGTATTTAGAAAATAGAAAAATGGAGTTTGTCCAAGTGCTGGTCCAATCTAAAGTATTTTGAATCATTGTATATCTTGACATAACATGCTTCAAGTAGTTAATAAAGGAGTGTTGTATTGTAATAAGGTGGCACTGTAGCACAGCAGTAAGCACTACTGCCTCATGGACCCAGTGCCTACTTGCCATATGTAAGGAGCTTGCCTATCCTTTGATTAGCTGTAATCGGTTTTTCTTTAAGCACTCTAGCTTTCCTTCCACATTCCAAAGATCTGTGTGAAATTTTAAATTCATAATACCAAATTGGCACTAAGTGAGTGTGGCTGTGCACTTGAGTGAATGAGTGAGTGCCCTGTCAAGTACTGGTTTCTGCCTTGTACCGAATGTTGTAAGAATAAATGTTGGCCCCTCAATGGATAAGTAGTTTTATGAATGTTATTTTACTTTATGCCTTTCTTTGGTTCAGGCACATTATAGTACATCTTCAGTGCATTTATTGAACAGAGAAAACAAAAGGAAAGTGTATGGAAACTGCTTAAAAATATTGTGGAAACACATTAAAGGAAAATTTGAAAATGAACAAACTGGAAGATTTCCAAAGAATGAAATTAATTTTTTTTAAATAATGAGAAGGCCAGCTTTAGGTATTTTATTTGGTACAAACACTTTACTCAGGAATTATTTTGTCCCTGAGATGGAGTTTTCAGAACTTAATATAAGATAAAGAGGATTTCTAAAATGAGCAACAAGTCAATGTAGCCAGGTCAGCTCATGAAATACAAGTCTGGTGCATAACTTGCAGGGCCAGAATGAGCACAGAGGAGAGAATTGCAGCTAACCGACTGACAAAAAGGTATGAAAAAGTACTTCTACACCCAAGAATGAGAGGCTCCGGAGATATGATATAAATGAGAAAATTAACTTTTAACTGTAGCTGAGGTGTGAGAATTCAAGCTCAGACAGCTGTCATGGAGGACCCCAAGGCGATATGCAATCAATAAAATCATTAACCCTGCAATGTCATTGCCTTTCCACATGGTTCATTCCGGTCATTGCAATCAGATCACGCTGATTGAAGAATTCAAAGCTTAGACACGACCTGCTGCGTGCAGTGTGGAGGATTTGTTCATTAAACTAACAGCTGCTCTACCATTTATTTCAAAAGTTTCTTAATGTAAATATGAATCAATATCGATTCAACTTTCAAAAGGCCTTTCTCTCTCCTTCAGTCCTTTTATCTCTTGCAATAATATTACATTGCATTGGCAGACAAGTGTGCCAAAAATTTTAATGTCATATTCACATCTGTAAATGGATTCTAAAATATGGGAGATATTGTGCAATAGTGACAGTTTAAAAGGAGCCTGGTACAGTAAAACATATGTCAAATATTGTAAAGAATCAAAGAGGGGTGGACTACATAGTTTGATTAACATTAAGGCTGACTCGTGCAGATGAGGGTGTCTAATGTTGACTCAACTACATATATATGGCATAGAGATGCAATGAACAGGTTTGGTTGTTGTTCATCCAAACTTGTCATCTTGCAGACATGGACCATGTTATGATTGTTGGTGCTAGTCATGGAGCCATTTTGTAAGTCCTAGAATCTACAGTGAATTTTGTAGTAAACAAAACAAATAAGTAAATAAATAAGTGAAGATAAAACAATATAGAGTGATTAGAGAATAGCTAGACTCACTCAGTCTAACAGAAATGACATAAATATTCAAATATCATCTCTTTACAACAGTTGTGTACATAAGGACATCTCTGAATAAACAGCAGTTGGACTATATTAGCAGAAGACCATGCCATATTCCACTCTTATAAGCAATGAACAAGAAGACTACACTTAACATTTAATGACCAAAACCAGAGTAACCGAGATTTGAAAAAATACTGTCTGGTCTGTCTTGATCTGATGAATCTCAAGTTCTTCTGAATTTGTCTTAAAAAGCAGTAATTCATGGATCCTTCCTATATAGTGTCAGTGGTACCGAATGGTGGTCCTTCTTTAATAATAAAGGGAATGTTTTCTTGGCCTGTTAATGTAATTTTAGTGTCATTTGAATGCTGCAGCACCATAGTCTACCCTTTTTCAAATTGATACATCAAACAGAACAGCCACAATGAACATATTTTCTTAAGGATGGTTAAACAAAATGACAGATCGCTTCAGGAACTGTGTGATGCTATCGAGTCAGTATAGACCAATATCCCTAACGAATATTTGTGGCACCATGTTGAAATCATGCATTAAAAAATTTAAGCTGTTCTGAAGACAAGTGTGGGGTTCTGCCACTTACTAAATTGGTGTGCCAATAGACAGCACATTTGTAATGTACTGTATTTATTAAACTAACTGAAGTACCCGGCATTATATTCATAGAACAGTTTAAGGAAAGAAAGCAAAGGCTTATGTATTTTTTAAATGGTGACCCAGTTGTTATTGCTAGCTGTCTCTACTCTCGTGAGAGGAGAATTAGTTATTTTCAGGTATGATTAGATACAAGAATTGTGGTAACTCCTTGATGGGTTGTGACTCATCATCTTAGTTACAGGTGAGCAGTTCATAGTGCTTAAATTATGAAGAAAAGCCAACAAAACAGAAGTAAACACCACTTTGATTCTCCTTTATTTTTTGTGGTACTTCCACTCTCAATCAAGCCACACCCAACATCTCTCTCCAAAAGCGCATGATACTCCTTTTAATAATACAGCTGATAAAAGCAGCCTGTGGCATTCCACGGATAAGTAATTTAAAGCTTTAGTTATTTTTGTCTGCTCGTCTGGCTTCAGTCTGTTCAGATGTTTCATTTTCTGTGATCCAGCAGGTGGCACTGGTGTGCAAACTATAGCACACAGGAAAAAAAAAAAAACACTAACACCCCCATGGTCAAAATTTTGGGTTCTAAAGTAGTCTGTTTTGCCTGTATAGTCCAAAAGAGCAACTATGCAAAATTAGGTCCAGATCAGTCAATAGGATGGTATAGGAAACTTACAGAGAGACATTCTATTTTATATATAGAGGTATAATCAATTAACTGTATTTCGTAAATGAAAGATTAATGGTTAAATATTATTATTATTTTGTTTACATTTCTGTAAAATTATAGTGCAGTATGTCTGTGCCCAAAGCCAGACTATATAGTACATAATACTAAAGATAAACTGTAAATAAATACCTTCTATTGCTAAAGTAAAGTGCAAACTTACATAAAACATTCCTGCCAAGACAGCGTCAGTTTGTTGTCTTTTCTATAAATTCTTTTTATAAAGTCATTCTCTTCTTTGACCTTTCTGTCTTTCAAAAACTCCAACATTTCAAAGTGTTTAGCATTATTTGACTGTAAGCTACTTTTTCAGAACTTTCCATAAGCTATGTAGGCATAGTCTTCAGTATGCAGCAACATTCTACCATTATTATTATTACTATTATTATTATTATTATTATTATCATCTAGAAAAATAGCAGCACTTTGCTCAATACAGTGGACATGAGAAGAATAGAGAGGATAAATTGTTTTAATAAGCACACATTAAAGTTTTGAGTGTTTCAATTGTTTTTTCATATCATAAGATAAAAACTCAAATCTCTGTGATTTTTTATTACCCAATCTTAGCCCAATAGGGCTTCTGCATAAAACTGTTTCTTTAGAATTGCTAAGTGCACAGCTGTTTCTGAACAGAACAAGAGGGCAAATGAATGAGCCATACGGCAGTTTATGATTAAATCTGCCCTATAATTTATTACTTGCTGGAAATAAATAATAATGTTTAATTTTAGTTTTTAAGAAGAATGCAAAAAAAAAGGAAAAATATGTAAAAAAAATTGTGAATTCAGGGTGGGGGGTACCTCTGCCGAATAGTGTATGAGTTTAATACGAACATCTTTACTTTACAGTAGCTCACTATGAAAACTAATTTCTTTTAGTTATTCAAATATTTGTTTATTGTAATTGAATGTAGGAGCAAATATATTTTCTGATTTGTAGATATTCATTCTGAATTAATCATTGTTTTTTTTAACTTACGTAGTCTAATGTAGTCTTTAAGGAGTATTATGCACAAGGCAGAAGCCAACTGTGAACTGGGCATTACTCCACTGGAAAAAAATACAATCATTCATAACGAACTTATACTGACTCACCAGTCAACATAACTTGCACATCTTTAAGAAGTAAAAAAATACACATGATGGCAGAAAGAATGGCCAAATATTAAATAAATAGCACCTGGGCTATCTGCGTATAACTATCCTTCTTTATTCAGTATACGGTCTTTGGCCAAAGTCAGGGTGCTCTCACTGTCCTCTGAACCAAAAGAACTCCAAGGAAACTAAAATATAAAGAAAGGATCTATCATAGCCAGATTTATTAACACCGGAGGGAACAGGGCTTTGGAAGAAAAGGTACAAAAATAAGGGAACAAGTAGAATATACCTTTCAGATTCCCCACTGTCTTCTCTTTCCACCATTTTTCCTTATTTGGACTCTTTCCCTTCCACAAACTGAACACTTGAGGACTCTCCTCCCAACTCTAAATTCAACTACTGTATGGTCAAGTGGGCCTCTGAAATACCTACATGGGGCTGCTTCCATGAGAAGTCTACAGTACCACTTCCAGAGTTAGGAAAATGCAAAGGAACTCTTGGGGTCAACTTGCCAGAACTCTCCTCGGTGTTCCTGCATTACTGAATCTTCCTTTTAGTAAACAGCTGTGCAGTCCAAATGAGAAATTTGTCTGTCAAACGGAAGCATAAAAGCATACATATATCTACTCTATAACAAAACACTAAGGTCTGTGTGTCCAGTCTTTAATCTGATTGGTCAGTTTGGCTTTGGTGTGATTGTTCAGGCTTTGGTGACACAATGAAAGATGAAGTGCAAGTGTGAGATGTACGAGGAGGAGTAGTGGCATAAGAGGCATGCTGAGAGAGTCACCTTCAAAGAGGGCAAGTATAAAAGCAAACAGAAGGTGAGAAAGGTGCCTCAAAAATAGTGACAGTGTCTGAGAAGCAGGCTTTATGGGAACGTGCTCAAGCGAGTTAGTGTCAATGAAGAGGCATTCACACACACTTGAATATAGAAAAAGACGCTTAAGGTAAGAGACAGAATCTTTTTTAAAATCATTCTATTACCTGTCTTTGACAGATACTATGGCTAGTATTAGATAAGTATGAATGACCTCGTCATGCTGTTGTACATTTAAAATGAACAAGCACAAAGATTTGTTTAAACAGGAATTGGGAGATGAAGCTTAATTAGAAACTGAGCGAAAGTCCTATCCTTTGTGAAAGCCTAAATCAGAAACCACAAATTGCAGCTGAAAAAAAATCAAAGCAAGAGGTCTCTATACCGGAAGTCAAAAATAAAGCAAAGTAAACAGCACATTGAAGTAATTCAGTTCAATCTCAGGTAACCTGGGAGTGTAGAGTGGTGATCTTTTAAAGGTTGCGCAAAGACGATGCACACACTGAGTCAGCAACCATGAAATGAAAGACTTACAAAATGGCAAAGCCCATCACATAAAAAAATAAAATAAAATATACAAAGGACCTAAAGCATATTTATAAATATTTTGTTTTTAGTTTCAAAATGTTTCAAAGTTTCAAACAAGTTTCAAAAGAGGTGCATTAAAATGAACAGTACAATTTTGGACAGGAACCAAACCATAACACTTGCCTTCCACCATCCCTGAGTTCCCCACATTTACATTGGTGCCCCAGAAGTGACTTGCTCTGCTGTTCCATGCACAATATTGGGGAATACAATTGACAGTGGCCCACTGACAGTGACAGCACAGCCAGTTTGTCAATCGCCTGGAAGTCGACAGTCTGTTTCCTGTCCTTCAGTATGGAAGCTTTGTTACAATTACAATCTCTACATATCTTACAGATCATTAGAGTATATTGAAGCAGATCAAAGAGTAACAGCCACACAGTGTGTATGCATGAGATACAAAACACATACACAAGCCACAAGCACACAAATAATAACACTCATTGTATGTCACAACTTAGAAACATCAGTTCACATAAGAGAACGGCTTTGGATTGAGAGAGGAAATTGTATGCCTGTGTAAAAAAGCATTAATGAGCTTGAATTTGACTGCTGCTCACTTCTTCACATGTGTGTTTACAGAACAAACTGTTAAAAAATAATATTTAAATTACTGTATATCTCTGTCATTTTGGGATATTTCAGCTAAGCTACAATGTCAATGTAAAGCATTTTATGTTCAATATCAGCAATCATTTAAAATATTTATTTTCAGTCTTTCTGCACGCAAGTGAAAAATACTTTTTAAGTTACTCAGCAGCTAACTGTAAAACCCCTCTAGACTGCTCTACAATCAGGTTAAACACTATGACAATAAAAGGTCACTATGATTTTCTAAGTGGCATCTTGGATTAAATTTGTGAAATGTGTAGCAGTCAATACTACTGGAAAACCAACATCGAAGGGATTCTGTAATTCTCCTCTGAGATGGAACTGTTGGTGTAGGGGTGCATAATGAGTGTTTTACAAACTGTATTCTGCTCTTGTAGCTGCTCTATAACCGTCGCATGCAGTAGGTGGTTAGAATAAAAGTAACTGATATTCATTAAATCACCAAACAAAGGCGGTGAAAGATCAAGACTCTTCAGTGCCATTTATCACGAGGGCTACAAATGACTCTGAAGGACAAACAACAATTTAACTGGTTAATTTCACATGCACACTCTGTTGGATAATACATATGTTTGCTCGTCATTCATATTTTCATTTTTTTCTTAGTTTTGTACAGTAAGTACTCATTTTATTTATTTATGTAGTTGTTTTTATGCTTTGTCTTTTTGAGCTAAAAAAATTATCATGATGTATCTAATTCACTATAACAATGCTTGCTGATGAGAAACCAGTAATGGTCAAAATGTAAGCCACAACAGACAATATTAACAAGGGACATATGTTAATAGCAGTAGAATTTTCTTCTTCAGTTAGGGATATTTTGTTAACAGAATGTCCAAACAGAAGCAAAGGTGTTCAAAGTAACTGAACTAAATTTCTGTTTCTGGCTCTTCTTGCTACCAGTTTTCTTTTGGCTGTCAGTTCCAATGAATCTCTGTTATGGTTTTGAACCTTTACTTAGTGTAGGGAATAAAATATAAAATTTAGGCACCTGATGCTTTTGTTTTTCTTGTATTTTCACACTCAATAGTGTCCTATTTGTGACCAGAGAGCCACTTCATAAAATCTAATCATGTTTTCTGTAGTAATTAGAGGAAAATGATCTAGTTAGTGTAAGATTTGATTGTGGTTTATTATTTTACTCTTGGCATTTTATTGTGTTTGTTTTTCAGGTGTTGACAGGAATGCCTGTCAATTGACTACATTTCTGCTTATCCAATCCCTTTCCTGTACTGGTCATTTATTTTGTCGTAGGCACTGTTGCCATGCTTATAATGATTTCTGTACACTGGTCGGAAAGATGTAAAAGTGAATATCTTTGTTGGACAAAACAGAATGTTTTTAGATCATTCAAACATCATGCAGACAAATAGAGTCCACACTAATGTAGGAAAGTAGTATATAAGGATTATTGAAATTTATTTGACGAACTAACAAATATAATTTTATGTAGTCCTTTCTGTCTGGAACACCATTCAGAACATCTGTTAAAAATGTATAGGTTTATAGGATGAGGAATGTCACAAGTACAGGGAAGTTCTTACTGCATATTATAATCAATAGGCAACATGTAGCCACTCTCCAGTACCTTGATTAGTCAGTATAGCTACCTTACCTCCAAACTTTAAGATGAAGTATAATTTCCTGCTTTTATTTGTTCCAAAAGGTTATTTAAGTAAATAAGAGAACCTTAGTAAGAAGACACATGATTCAAAATGGCTCTTTTATGGTTTAAATATCAGTGCCTTAGCTGAGATATCTCTTTATACAATCATGACTTAATTTATTTTCTGATCCAGATTATTCCAACACAGGATCACAGGGTCCAAGTAATCAATTTCCAGGAAATTATTGTTATGCCATCACCTTTTATTAAAACACTTGTAACGGCGCACTGCACAATAATGTGCAGTTCATCCACTTAACTTGAGCATTCATAGTTTTCATAATCTTTCTCTGTACGTTTAGCATTCATTTGCTCAGAGGTTGATGTGCTGGCTACTTCCTGAGCAGCTTTTCTTTACTCCGCTCCAGTGGCCCTCTTCTTGTCTTCTTTCAACTGCATCTTTTCGTGTTAAAACTGATTAAGTCAGTGTTTGTGTTGCAATTACTTAGTACGTTTTCTTTAATTTTTCACTTAAGCTGGCACTTAAGTCTTCAATCTGCCTCAAGAATGATTTAAGATATGAAAAGGTAGGGTAAGTGACAGCGAAGGTGGTAGGGATGAGAAAACTGGCAGCTGCCGAGAGTTGATTCTACAATAAAATAAAATCAAAATAAAAAGAGGAATAACCTGGGTGGGCTGGCGCCCTGCCCGGGGTTTGTTTCCTGCCTTGCGCCCTGTGTTGGCTGGGATTGGCTCCAGCAGACCCATGTGACCTTGTAGTTAGGATATAGCGGGTTGGATAATGGATGAACCTTGGAGGTCAATCATAACCCTGAAAGTGGATAGTAGACGTCACGTAGTATATGTGTACCAAATTTCAGGTCAACGAACAGCCACGGTAGCGTATTATATAAGAAGATGACCATAGCTGATCTTTTATACATTTATAAATAATATAAATTAACAAAGTTTCTACTGTATTTTAGAAAGTGGCTTGATTTGTGTGCAAACGTTTACTGCCACACTGAATTAGATAAGAAGATGAGAAAAAAAATGGGTGGTTATATTATTCAGGTCTGAGCATCCCTTAGAGTAAACTAGTAGCGGTAGGACACTCCATGTTTTGCCTATATGGGTGTACTGCTGTAGAGAAGTGAGCAGCAAGGGGCAAAATTAGGTAATCAGTTCTAACATGCAACTAAGCCAGGAAACAGGGGTTGTATTCTTAAATTAAAGGTTTTTTTTTTAAATTACATGCTGTGTAAAGGGTTTGAGATGTATCCACACTCATGGGACAAAGAGCCTGATGTGATACTATCTTATTCAGTATTGCACTAGTGACATCACGTGAATTGACCTCTGGGTAGTGTGGTGTACCAACCCGGGACCTACGTCATTAACAACTGCTACCCAAAATGGTAGCACACAAAGAAAAACCAAAATGCCATTGTGGTGTTATAAACTAGTACTCCCTAATCACATAAATCCCATTAAGTTCCAAAAGCACTTCCAAAAATGCCCACTAGAGGGGGATATCACAATTAAATCCTGGCTAGTGATAAGGGAATGAACAGATCATTATAAAATAAAAAAGTTTATTTTCATAAAATGTGCTTTAAAAATAATGAAGCTCCATGGAGCACAGTAACTAAATGAATTGCCCCGAAAACACTAAGGCAATCCAGTGGCAACAAAGTCCCAATACAGTATCCAGAAACATGGTCAGAAACAGAGCAAATAAGGTTAAAAATCCAGAAATCCAAGAAATCAAAGAAACCTAGGTAAACTCCCTAGCATGTTCGAAATGAGCCACCAGAAACTATGGAAGCCCCTTGGGATTTACAGGACGGAGAGCAGTTCCTGGTGGTGATTTGGCAGGTGGCCCTGCCACTTGGGGGATCACCCACAAAACTCACAGAATATAGCAAGGGCAACTGATATATTTAAACAAAATTAGAAATAAAGAAGGATGCACATAAACAAAAGAGGCACAAAACATGAATTTGAACCCCTGTCAAGTGAGGAACCCTGGCTGAGACATGTAAAGTGGGAATTCTAAAGCAAAATGCTAAAATAAAACAATAGGTCTAAACATGGAAATCATTAGATTCGCCATTCCCCAATGGTGGTGTGCCAGCAAATTGATATAACAAGAACATCTGTTGGGAAAATTTAACCTGAAATGAAAATGTAGAACATTTCTCTTTCAAATTATATGATATGTTTAATCACACAACTTAATTTATGCTTTTTAAAATACTGTATCTTGTTGTAGTTACCTTCTGATCTGTGTGCATAAGTAACTAGGCAGGAGATAAGTAGCTCACTTCTGCCTTATAATATTTCACTCAGCAGCAGCAGTATTGAGCATGTTGGCCTATGGTTGCATTGATCATGTCACCTAGAAGCAGTCCCAGCAAATGTGTGGATTTGCAGAAAAATCTGAGGTTCTCTTAAAGTACTAAAATTCTGAAGCATGATGACATGTTGCAAAGTTACAGGACGCCAAGCAGCATACTGATAGAAGAAGACTCCCAAAATATCAATAAGCTTGATGCTCTTAACAAACCTAGAATTACTGTATGTGATAAATAATTCCTCGGGATCTTTCCAACCACTGTAGTGGCCCGTGGGATTTTACTAACAATGACTGTCACTATAACTTAAGGGGAACAAAACTAAACTAAACAAAACTGAAAGTTATCAAAAATAAACTCTGGACAGGGAAGTTATTGAGACTGTGTGCATTTGCAACAATGTCAATTAAAATGGTTTTTGTCTCAGAAGTGGACTGTGGGGATCAGAACTTGCAGCTAAAAAGGCTAGATTCACCTAGTGGACTCTTGACACCCAATGTTTATTGACAACTTTGTGATTCAAAGCAGTATATTTAGGTTCATCTTGCGTATATGTACTGCACATTTATGAATTTGTTGCTAAACCTAAAGAGTTGTTACTAGGTCTATATCCTTAAAGTTACTATTTGTATTTTTAGTTATGACACTGAAACACTTAACATGTAGCTTAACTGTCTTTAAAGATGACTTAATTTTTTCTGCATTTCAATGTGTTTTACTGTATGTTGTTTTGTAGAGAATTGTGCACCCTCTACACTAGACGCTTAATAATTAAATTTAAATGTATTTTCATGACCACAGAATCTATATAAACATGAGTTACAAAGCTACTTTGGAAAGACAGCTGACATTATGATAAAAGAGTACTGATTGAGGGAAATACATATAAGTCATACATTTTTTTTTTGTAATCTAAAAATCTTTCCACCTATTTCAGCTTGTCAAATCACGGTATCTTTACTCATTTGGGTTTAGTCTAGCAAATCAGATGATTTTTAAACCAAACTCCGCATAGGATTAGCAAAAGCATTTCATTATGTTTTTATGTATTACACATCACTATGATAAGATTTAAGAATATAATGTGACACAATGAAGTTTTATTGAGAACAAAGTCACAGATATATAATTATTTAATCTAGATGATTTTGATTATCATTGTTTGTAAGTTTTGTAAAAGAACAAAATTTAACAACATTTATGTGGTTATCATATTAAAATGCATAAAGTAGTATGGAAACTTAAACACCGATAAGCCTGTGAGTTCCTATGAAATTGGACAATCAGTATCACCTGATATACTCCACTCTGTGTCGGTGGGAATTACTGGAGATAACTAGGTGTCTCATTACTATGACACTGCTTAAAAATATGTCTCCCACATATTTTTTAGCATTATTTTAAAAATATTTCAAAGTCAGACACTTTTTATAAATTTGGCAACATGCTAAAACAGTTTTATTTTAGATGTTGCATAATTTCTTACAGAAAATTTTAAAGGTCCTTAAAATTATGAATGCTATATCTGGGAAATACCTCAGAAGAGTTAGAAGAGAAGGTTAGCTGGGAATGGTGGAGACTGCTTTGAACATACATTTTAAACTTTTGTTCACACATGGTTAAACAACTTTACAAATTGAGAACACATTAAAACTGACACAAACTTCATCAATGCGCGTCATATGTCGTGAAATTCTGACATGAATGAATGATCATTCCAGCTCTAGTGTCTATAACATTAAAATAAAAAAAATCAATTGTAATGACAGAATAAAAATATTACTGATATAATGATGTAATTAGTAATGTTATTAAACAAAATATAATAACACAATTACATTAATCACAATAATTATTAATTATATTATCATATATTAGTAATTGGTGTGTATATGTATATTTACATACTGTATATATATTATACACTGTGTATAAAGAGAGCGAGATAGATCTGTTTAAACAAATTTACAGTATATATCTGGACCAATGTATACATGTGAAATGGTTCTTTTCAGAATTCACACACACACACGAATGTAGTATATTTTTATAATGAACTTACTCACTCATCAACAACAAAAATAGAATCCGCTAAGAAAGGACATCTATATATATATATATATATATATATATATATATATATATATATATATACTGTATATACAGATATAGATATATATATTGTGAAAGATAACCCAGGACACAGACAGACGCCAAAACAGCCAGATGTCCAAAATACACGCTTTTATTTTAGTTCTGCACAATACCGCCACAATAACTCACACGGTTCAATGACTTACAATAACTCAGTCCTTTCTTTGATCTTACAGCAGCACTTCCAGGTCCATGTTTCGGGAACTATCTAGGGGTGCTGCCCTCTAGCGTGCAAGGGAAGATATGGCCCCTTTCCCGGTCCTTCCCTTCTCAAGGCATCTGGTGGGGCTAGGTCTCTGTCTGTTTGCTACTATACATATACTACATATATATATATATATATATATATATATATACTGTGGTAGCGAAGGTCTGTGATATGGTTTGAATATATGTAACTAATGATCCACAAAGGGAAAATGAGTCACAGATCTTAAAATAGTTTGATCCTAAGCTTTTTACAACCTGCCAGGTGTCATCATCAGAGGAAAATGATTAGAGATACAGGAATCAAAGGCAATATATAGCTGGTGAAGGATGGGTATGGACGGAGAGTTTGTAAGGGGTATGGGGGTGGATTAGTGAGGTGGAATTTGGAATGTGTTAGTCATTTTTAATAATAAAATATATAAATATGTAAAAACACAAAGCTCCCCAAAACACAACAGGCACAGGTACAAGTCCAGCACAAACACAAGTATTTATTTATTCATGGTAAACTCTTCACAATAGTTTCCCCGTACAGAGCCATGGTACAAAAGCACAAAAAGCACTATAGTCAAAGCACTCAGTCCTTTGACTCTTTTCCACCAGTCACTGCTTCCACTCCTCCTCACACAAGCTTTGTCCTCCTCCTCCTGACTCAAGCTGTGCAAATGAAGTGAGATTGCTCCTTTTATTTATTGTGACCTGGGTGCACTCCTGGGTAAGGCAGAAGCCCTCTTTAAGAGGGCTCAACATTTCCTGCAGCAGTATATAGGTACTACAAACCTATATATATATACCTTAAATAAATATATATATATATATATATATATATATATATATATATATATATATATATATATATATATATATATATATTTAATCCTACAGTATACATCCCTAATTGACTCCCTAACTGAACAGAAATTCTTGACTACTTTGAACAAACCTAAGGAAAAATTGTTTTCACTAATGCATCAATTTCATGGCCCTGAGGCTCAGAAAAATAACCTCATCAAAAAGTTTATTTAATTTTGAAAAATGACTGAAAACTGTGATATTTGGAATATTGGGAATATCTGAATATTTGGAAAGGGGGAACTGTGGAATAGAACAGATGATAGCATGTCCAGGGGTAGCAGAGGTTTGCGTCCTGTCTGTATATGTGTTTTTTTTTATTTCCCTGTTTACATATGTACCACCATGATAGCTATGCTATCTATTTCATGAGAAAAAGAAAATGGTTTACGTAATGCAAGCCTTCATTGCTACTGGTATTCTTTTGTTCATTTATCCATCCATTTTCTTAATCCATTTTTTCCATCACAGTATTATATAGTATATCTTTAATTAGCAGTGCCAACATGCTGGATCTGGGTTGGACATAGGAAGAAACAATTTCACTGTAACATCTATGCATGTCACTACTTTTACTAGCATTGGTCGCAAGGGTGGAGTTAAAAATGGTTGCAAAGGCAGTCCTTCAGAAGGTACATTCTCTTACAAACCTTTAACATTCACCAAATGCCACATTAGTTTAGAGTCACCACGTTAAGGAAAACAACCAGAGAAAAACCATGTAAACACAGGGAGAGCATGCAAAATCTATATAGACAGTGTTCAGTTTGGGAAAATAAACCAAAGACCTCTAGAACTCTGAGCCAGCATTTTAAGAAGTCTGCCACTAATAAATAATTCAGTAAAGCAAGTTATACATAATTTTAATTATGATCATACTTATTATACTGTATGTTCTGCTATATTAGACATCAGAGGAATATACTGTAGGTAAACTGCAGATTAGGTCACTGCCACTGCTAAAGCACAAAATGTTGTCTGTAAAGTGTTTAGCTGAGGCCAGGCTCAACCATCTGTTTTGCCATAGTCAACTGCTTGGATTTTGAGAATATTAAGAATATTTTAAAATAATAAAAGAGAATAGTTAGTTGGCCTACTTTACCCTCTAAAATAAGTAGTTTAACATTGTTTAAATAACTGTGTCATGGCTTTTATACTGTGTGTGATCTTGGAGTATTAAATGAACTGGTCTTTGTTTAATTATTCATTTTTGAATGTGTTGAAAAGTAATTAAAATATAGGCTGACCTTAATTGCATGCTAAAAAGTGTCTATCTTAAAACTACATAAATTAATTTTAACATGTTTCAAGAGATGGTGTAGCAGCTAGAAAAGACTTCACAATTTTTGGATAATTACCATCACCAATGCTGCAGTAAGAATAGATATAATGATACAATTCAAGAGAACATCATTTTCAAGAGCGTAAAATATCAATGAGTAATCGCTCATCGTTCAAGTCGTCAGGTCATCATGTACTTTAACAACTTTTCATGTTTAATTTGTATTTTTGAAGCAAAACTGTACTTGTCCACTAATACTGAATACCTGACATGTTACAAAACATCTTTGAGATCTCTGAGTTGCCTCCAGTTGCTATCAGTCAAGCAAATGTGGCATCTAATTTTAAAAACCACCCTGAGCAATTTATTTTCAGATATAGCAACACATCCTAAATGTTTTTTTTTTCTGGACAGGTTTTAAAAGTCTGAAATGCCTGTGGCTTGTGTTGGCCAGATACATCATATTATAGTCACAGATGTTCTTATTAGTATTGGATTAACCCTGCTATACATAATGAGTAGTTATATTTTTTTTGTATATAATGTCTCATGCTTCAGGAAAGGTGAACTACAGTACATTTTAACAGTATAAAAAACAAACTAAAAGTACAAAAAATTTGCATGACATTAGTACGAGTCCTGGGTAGTGAGAGATGATATGAATTATCCATGGCATTAGGTGGTAGCAGAGAGATCCAAGACTATTTACTTGGGTCCCTGCTCCGTACGTTATCTTTAAATGCAACATTAGTCTCAGAATTGCAGCGATACCGAGAACCACTAGGGGGTGTTCCAGAAAGATGGTCTCAATGTCATGACTCTGAAAGTAGTTTATGGCTTAGGCTTAAAAGTCTCCTCTGGTCACTAATCCAGGATGTGTGGTGTCAAGTGGAAAATAATAGACAAGTGCAAATCTGGTGGGTGAAAAAGCAGTTATAACCGGAAATAGAAGCAATAAGTGGGAGGAGACTATGCTAGTCACCAAAGTGCTAGTCTGGACTTGAACCCGAGTGCAAATAGCCCCAGAGAGGCTTAGACATTTTATTTTTGGTTGTATGTTGTTTAATTGTTTCCAAAAATTTGTACCTCTGTATTGAATTACTTTTGGGTTCAGAGTCTACTCAAGAGTGCTCATATGGCTCATGTATAGTATAGTTCTCTGTCTTTGCTGCCATCTCTTAGAAACACCTTCTCCCTGATCAGGCTGAAGTTTCTACAGATGGCTAGGTATCTTGTGCCATTTTCATCAGGATCCTTACCAAGAAGAAGACAGTCACCCCTTGGATCCTGTTGGCCCTCTTTGATGGAAGCAAATGTGAATGGTGAACCCAGTGAAGCCTGGAGTCATCCCTGATTTAAGACTTGAAAATCCTAGGGGAGCTTCTGGTTAATGTCAGCCTCTGGACCTTTGCACATGTTATATCTTCCATATCTGAACCTAAATGACCAAAATACTAATACTGCTCCAAACTGTGTTATTGGTGTTGTGGTGATGTAGACAGTTCTTAAAACCCCTGCTTGGTTGGATAAGCATTAATAGACATTCAGCATTCTGTGACAATGTCCGATTAAAATTATTGCCTAAGCTTACTTACCATTATTTGTCACATCTGCCAAGGCCACACTCACATAACTGGGGGACAAACACCAAGGCACAATTAGCACCATAGGCACTGGTCCCATTTTTACCATTACCAAGGCCAAAAGGATCTCATTACATGGTATGATCTCTGTTCTGCTGGTGCTTTGGCAGGCCAGGGGATTTATGGCACTTCTGTTCAGGACAGTAGAACCATGAAGTGACCCTTCCTGAGTCACTGCTGAGAAAAGCCAGGGAAAAGAGAGAGGAACACTGCTGCTCCCAATTATCTCAGTATACTAGTGTACTGATTCAGCAACATACACCCAAATACAGTATATACTTGGTATGAAACGACTATGATTAATACTATCATCTGTTATCTACCATAGTGAATCTAATGTGTGCAAACTGTCATGAGAATAACTATGGGAAAGCAGCTGCAGTGAGAGTCCAAAGAGTCTGGGGCAGATCACTGGCAGGCATAGAAAATTTTTACCCAGTATTTTCATCTTTCACAGGTAATGCCTATCATTACAAATAGTCTAATTTACAGAGGACATCACCAAAATCATAAAATGCAAAGCTCTGTCACTATCATCTTACTTCATTTTGTTTGTGGCTATTGACCTCTGCCCCCAAGCTGCCTTGGGGAGGTCCTATCCTACAATGATTTACTTCTTCTCCTTCTAATGATAGTTTTATAGCTGGCTGCTTGAGATAACACTCCCGCATCATCCCATATCAACCATCAGGAGGTTATTGAATTCATAGGCCACATTATTGGAGCACTTTAGGAAATGTCTTACTCATTGTAAATCAAACCATGACAACAACAATAAGAAGAAAGGAGACCCCTCAAAAAAGGCAAACAAAAATCAACGATTTCAAATATTATATAAAAAATGGTCAAGTGTTCCAATGTTTTTATTTTAATAAGGCACTGCATTCAACAATATACAGTTTTTTTTTAGGCCAGGGGTACTCAGCTCTGGGTCTTGAGGTCCCCAGTGGCTGCAGCTTCTTGCTTTAACCAAATTTTTAATTAGAAACCATTTATTCCCTACTAAAATGATTTTATGGGGCTTAGTTTAGTTAACTCGTTTGTTACAATTCAGAACAAATAATTGCCTGTTTTAGTTTTTAACAGTTGCATTTAGGCTTTAGTTGTTGCCTGTGTTCTTAGGATGCCATCAGTCAATAATGAAGTGCAAATGACAAAGGAACCACCAACCAACTCTCCAGCCATCATGTTTAGATTTAAACCTGTGTAAATGCATCATGAAGTATCTGTGTTAATACGGTCATAAAGATTTGTTTTGAAAGAACAGAAGCACTAACAAGCCATATAATTAAATACCAAGTTTAATTATCTGCTAGGCCTGGCTTCTAATTTCAACACTGGTTGAAATGAAAACCTGCTCCCTATGTGGACCTCCAGAACTAGAACTGGGTACCCCTTTATTAGGGTATATAGCATGAAATGCAGAATACAAGTCAAAGATATTATGTTTAAGCTGTATACCGCATCTCACTATTGAAGTGAGTCTCCATGTTATAAGAAAGACATAGCAGTGCTTAAGAAAGAACAGAAAGAGCAATTAGGCTGATTCCAGGACTGCAAGGTTTGAACTCTGAGGAAAGACTGAAGTAGTTTAACCTATTCAGTTTAAGCAAATGAATGGGTTTTGTTTCACAATCTTCTCCAGGGTGCGGTTATCCCTATTGCTTGTACACTTTTTTCTACCACATCTTGTCTCCTCTCTATTAATGTGCTTGGACACAGAGCTCTGTGAACAGCCAGCCTCTTTAGCAATGGCCTTTTGTGTCTTGCCCTCCTTGTGCAAGGTGTCAATGGTCGTCTTTTGGACAACTGTCAAGTCAGCAGTCTTCCCCATGATTGTGTAGCCTACAGAACTAGACTGAGAGACCATTTAAAGGCTTTTGCAGGTGTTTTGAGTTAATTAGCTGATTAGATTGTGGCACCAGGTGTCTTCAATATTGAACCTTTTCATAATATTCTAATTTTCCGATATACTGAATTTGGGACTTTCATTAGTTGTCAGTTATAATCATCAAAATTAAAAGAAATAAACATTTGAAATACATCAGTCTGTGTGTAATGAATGAATCTAATATACAAGTTTCACTTTTTGAATGGAATTACTGAAATAAATCAACTTTGTCATGATATTCTAATTTTATGACCGGCACCTGTAATAATTGGTGAAATTACTGACATTTTTAAAATGATGAAAGGAAGACAGTGGTTCCCAATAATTATTTTAAAATAAGTTTTTCAACAAGAACTCAAGGACACTGATAGAAGCATTAGAATTATTTTTTTCACAAATACAGCCATAGACATATGGAATAAATTGCCTGATAGTGTGTAGAGAGCAGGACTTTTGGAAAAATTAAGTGAATCGGTTTGGCAAACTGTGTACTAATATGCACGTTTGGTTGATTAGTGACTTTTAATGGGCTTGGTGTGAGTAAGCACAAGTGATGTTGGTGGGTATATACTGTATATACTACATGAGTGCTCTCTGCTGTTAATCTGTGTTCTATCCAGAGATGGTTCTTACTTTGCTCCCGATGTTGCCAGCATAGTCTGATCCATCAACTGCAGTAAGAGGTTTCAAAAAGTGGATGTATCCTTCAAATAAAATAGTGCCTTTATAAAGAGTGTCACAATTTTGCTTTGCATGAAGTGCTTCATTTTTGCTTTTATATGTGAGGAGAGAGATAGATTCTAGAAAGATAAAAGGTGACAGAAAAGTAATATTGCACTGTAAATGGAAGAACTACACTCTCTTTTTACTGGTTAAATGCAAGAAATCTAAAGCGCTGATACAATAAAATCTGCAGCAATATTTCAGCATCCTGGCTCTTTTTAGAATTTCTTTTCTAATCTGTTTTCAAAGGAAATGAACACAAAACAGATAGCCTACTAACTCCATGAAGTGATTTCCTAAGTGCATCAGCTCACCACATAAATACATATCAATGTAAGAAGAAATTCTATAATATAATGCAGATAAATATAAAAAAGGTATAAATAAGAGTAACAAGACTGCTGTTCTGTCAGTAACAGAATATGGACAAGCTATAATAAAATCAGAGCTCTTCTATCTCCCTTCTCTAATCATGACTAAAGTAGTAATTGGCTTCTTCAATTTTATTTCTTTCAGCAGTGAGAAAAGAATTCTTCCTTTACAGCCTGGGAACAAATGACATTGCCACACTACTGAGTTAAAGGAATATACCAAATAGGAAGTCAAAATAAATAAATAAACACACAAATCTTTATTTTATTTGGAACCATTTGGTGAGAGGACATCTTTTACTTTAACACCTTTATTTTTTTTTCTAAAAAGAAATAAAAAATATAATGTATCTTTTTTAATGAACATATTTTTAAATATGATATATATAAAGCTACAGTATATTTTTATAACTATTTGAAATGCCATTTAGAGGCAAATGAGGAGATGTATTGCAAAAACTGTGTCCTTACAAAGATGGGGCTCAATCTGATCTGGACTACACATGGTGTTTCTCTGGGAGCTTGATCAAGTTAAAATGATTGTGAAAGCAGACATATTGAGAATAAGGATATTTGGAAAAATATAATAATTCAAATACATTCCTGACACATCCATTTTCTGACAGGTAAAGTTAGTAGCAGATAACAAATATGCTGTTTTGGCTTTTCATGCAATATTGAATTAACACACTGATTGCAAAGGTTTATCTATCTATCTATCTATCTATCTATTCTTGAAGAAGATTTCTTTCAATAGGAAAAAGACTTTGACATAATTATGGAAAATTTTAAATGACATGGATTTTTTATAAAAAAAATAAGTTAACAAATAATCTGAATATGCTTTATACATTTGAATATATATGAGAAAAAAGGTTAAATCTTATTTCTACGATGAAAAGGAAAGAAGAACATTGTGTCTTTAATTTTCTTTCATTTTCAACATGGCAATAACCATTTACACAGCTCAGAAAACGTAAGGGAATGCTTAAATAACACATTATATCTGGATGAATGAAATATTCAAGTGGAAAATCTTTACTGAATAATATTGTATAATTTGTTGACAACAAAATGATGTAACAATGATCAATGGAAATCAAAATCACCAACCCTTTGAGAGCTGCATTGAACATCACAACGAAAATCAAAGTCAAAAATTGAAATCACAATCTGATCCAATTCTTAATGGGATTTAGTAGTGTGTATGGACCCCACATCCCTGTATGCACTCCCAACAATGGCTGGGCATACTTCTGATGAGACGGTGTCCTGGAGGATCTCCTCTCAGACCTGGATTGGGGCATCAGTGAGCTTCTGGATAGTCTGTGGCGTTGCTTGGTGCCATGGATGCACAGATACATAATGTCCCAGAGGTCCTCAATTAGATTCAGATCTGGGGAATATATGGGCCAGTCTATGGCATCAATGCCTTCATAATCCAGGAACTGCCTACACAATCTGGCAACATGAGGATGGGTATTGTCCTGCACCAAGAAGAACCTAATGCACTAGCGTAAGGTCTGACAGTGATTCTAAGGATTTCATCCTGGTACCTAACAGCAGTCAGAGTACCATTGCCTAGCATTTGGAGATATGTATCCCCAGACCATCACTGACCCACTGCCGAACCGGTCATGCTGGAAGATTTTGCAGGCTGCATAATGTTCACCACTACATCTCCAGACTCTTTCATGTCTGCCACATATGTTCAGTGTAAACCTGCTCTCATCTGAGAAATGGACACCAATGGCAGAGTTGCCAATTGTGGTATTTGCTGGCAAATGCCAATTGAGCTTTACGGTGAAGGACGGTGAGCACAGGTCCCACTGGAGGACGTTGGGCCCTCATGCCACCATTATGGAGTCTGTTTATGACAGTTTGGTCAGAAACATGCACATCAGTAGCCAGCTGAAGGTCATTTGCAGGGCTCTGGCAGTACTCCTCCTGTTCTTCCTCACACAAAGGAGCAGATACCAGTCCTGCTGCTGGGCTGATGCCCTTCTATGGCCCTGTGCAGCTCTCCTTATGTAACAGACCATCTCCTGGTATCTCCTGCATGCTCTTGAGACTGTGCTGGGAGACACAACAAACCTTATTGTGACGGCACGTATGAATATGCCATTCTGGAGGAGCTATAGTATTTGTGCAACGCAAATCGGCTGTAGGTCATGCTACTAATAGTGACAAGGAAACTTGCAAAACACAAAACTAGAGAAAAATCATTCAGGAAAGATACGCAGAAAGTAATTATCTGTGGCCACCACCTGCAAAACCATTCTCTTTTTGGGGGTTGTCTTACTGTTGCCTCTCCAGCGCACCTGTTGTCACTTTCATTTGCACCAAAGTAGGTGAAGTTGATTCATAATCACTTATGCTTCCTAATTGGACAGATAGATATCCCTGAAGCTAAAGTGGCATGCTGTCAGACTGTGACGAGTAGGTGTTCCCTAAATTATTTTGAGCAGTGTGTGTATAAAATTACCAAGTTTATGGAATGCCTCACTTACTTACTGACTCACTCAACAAGAAAAGCACTATTCCACATTTAAGTAAAACACTGAAATTTGGCAGGATTGTACATCTAGGGCAGTAGTTATCTCCTAAGAAAGAATGTTTCAATATACAGGGGGTCCTCGGGTTACAACGTCGCGACATACAACGTTTCGAGTTTACAACGGTCTTTCCCATAAAAACTTAAAAAAAATTGAGATGTGAGTGTTTCGGATTACGCTGTTAGCATCATACTTACAGACTTACGGGGTGAGCTAGTTTGGTTGCGGGTGGCGAAAGTACGCGGCATATGAGTGAGGGAGTTTGCGAACTACAGTAGTTTTGTTGCATGCTGTGAAAGTGAAAGTGTGCGGTGTATAAGTGAGGGAGTCGAACTTACAACGCTCACCCCCATAAAAACTTAAAAAAAATTGAGACGAGTGTTTCGGCTTATGCCATTAGCGCCGTACTTACAGACTACGTGGGCATCTAGTTTGGTTATGCGCAGTGGAAGGATACGCAGTAACACAGCAAGGGAGTTGGCGAACTCATTTGGTTGCACGTGGAGGAAGTGTTCTATTTGTGTTGCTTTGTTTGGCAACTTTTTGGCCCTTATCATGGCTCCTAAATGAAAGTCAGAGTATTCAGATGGTAGTGTTTCTAAGAATAGGAAAGCCATAATGGAAGTGAAATTAGACATTGTAAAGAGATCAGAAAGAATAAAGGTAAGGAATTTATTTTTACACTTATTTTTTGTCATTTTTTCTGTTACTACAGTACAGTGTACAGTACAGTATATTTATGTCCTTTTCTTTTTCTGTGGCTTAGTTGTGTTTTTATGTTCTAGATTATAATTTTGCAAATGTGTTAGGATAGGTAAGTGACTTAGGCTAGGGTGTGTTCCGACGAAAATTCGGGTTACATCACTGTTGTAGGAACGGAACTGTGTTGTAACCTGAGGACCCACTGTATACATTTTTAGAGGCACACTGCCCCATCAATAGAAAAACTAAATACCCCAAAATCTCAAAAATGCTTTGACTAATTTGATTGATACAGGCCTTCAAAGTTTATGCAAATGAACACCACCAGCAGAACAATGGCAATGACCAATAGTGTGCAAGAACAGGTGAAGAAGGGGAAGTATCCTGAACAGCCGTAAAGTGGTAGAAGGAAGGTTCAGCAAAGCTCAAGTAAGATGTGGTTAGCAAGCGCACCATACAGCTCAAATTGGGGTGCCAGGGATAGAGAGAGAAATACAGAAGGAAATGGTTTTCTTGTGTCCAAGACAAGTGTGTGATCTCATGAGTTTAAATGCTAGTGCAGATCAATTAAGAATTGCCTAATGGGCAGAACAATAAGGGTGTGGACACTGAACATATAGTTCATGATAGTATTTTTTTTCTCCTGTTTTCTTCTGTTCAGTCCTTACTTCCGTCCTGTTTTGAACTTCACTCCTTAATAAAAAGATCTTCCCTTGGTTGTCTACATTTGAGACTTCTGTGACTTCTTTCCTATACCTGCAAAAGTCTCCACACGATAGCAGCACTCTGCTTCAATCATGTAAGAAAACAACATCAAAAATGATGACATTCAATTAATTTCCATGTGCTGACTAAATGTGCAGTTTGTAATCATCATTTCTGTTTTTGATAAGTTAAACTAAAACAGGATTTAGTGTTGGAAATTATTGTCTTTATTGCCTGAATATGGCTATTACAAAAAAAGATAGCATGAATATACAACTGACAAAAACATGAAATGTAATGCTTGAGTGAATGACTTAAACAAATAAAAATCACAAACAATCAACAATAACGGTAAGAAAAACTAAAAATGTCCATTATTCCTAATGTTTACCTAATTTAATTCAAAAGATTGCAGTTTCCTGTAAAATTGTGTTTTGCAGTGACCATAAACAAAAGCCAAGTCACTAGGAAAGCAAGAATTCATTTATTTCAGGAATGTTTTACTTCTGGGCAATTGTATTTAGCGTGATCAAGAGTAAGGCGCTCCATTAGCCCCTTTAAAAAATAAAAAAAATCAACAAACATGGTATCTGATATATCTGATTAACCAACAACAATAAACCTATGGTATATACAGTATATACAGTTTTATAACAACACTGATATTTTATATTCATTTAACATGAATATTAAAAAATTTAAAATGCAGATCTACAATGGATTAATACACCATCCTGAGCCTTATAGTCAATGCTGCAATGATAGACTCCCGCTCTCCATGACTTGTAATGATTTGGATTAATTTGTGGTAAAAAATGGATTAACGGGTGCATGGACAAAAACAGATATAGATTCAGGCTTGTCACCTCTTGACTCAGTACAGGAAAAATTATTTAGAAAGTGACTTGATAGATTAACTAAAGGCATTTAAACAATAGCAAACTACCAACTTGCACTAGAAGTTTAATTCCTGGCCCAAGTTGTTTATACAATGTAAATGATTGTTAAGTACATAATACAGTTCAGCATACAAATTTAGAATTGTCTCTAAGAGTAAAGATGAACTCGTAGGTCACAGAGATAAATTACCATACAGCTGATAATATAGATGAATTGGAGTTTGTAATAGTATAAAATTATGCGTTTAGATTGATTTCACTGTAACTACTGATAAAGCTTCCTGGACTGACAGCTTTCAAGAAAGTAAAAGCTGCAAAGCTAGACAAGAGTTCTCTGAGAAATTACTGACTGATCTTTGTAATAGTGAGAAGTTGGGTCCTGTATTGCACTTGATGTCACTAGAATAGGTTCTTCACCCCAGCATCCTGGACTAGAATAAGAAAAATGATAAACTGAATTTTGTTTCAATATAAAAATGAAGATGTCAATTAGACATTTAAATTAAGTTCCCTCAGCAAAAAGTAAGAACCAAAAGTCATAACAATATATACACTAATGATTTTGTAGCATACTGCAAAGTATATACAGTATAAGGCATATGGAGGGAGCAAATGAACAGCTGAAACACATGCAGGTTATGTGGATTGGTGATGCCATATTGGCCCAAGTTTTGGTGGGTGTGTGTGTGTGTGTTCACAATGTGATTGACTGGTTCTCTGCCCAGGGGCTGTTCCCATCTTGCACCCAATGCTTGCTGGGATAGGCACAAGCTTTCCTGCGACCCTGCCCTGGAAAAGCAAGTTAGGAAGATGATTGGATGGGTATCAGACTGGCCAAGAAAGCTGCATTTGCTTTTTTTTAATTGAAAGTGTTGTTTTAGAACATTTTTGTGGCTGATGCTCTATTTAGAGATTGGTCCCTGCATCCTGTAATCGAAAAAGTGGGTTAAGAAATTCACCAAATGGAAGGATGTGTTTTTTAAGCTTCATAAACATATTTCAAATATATGTACTGTGGCGAGTCGCTGGGGCTGTGACCCGGCCGGGACGCCTGAAAGGACCGGAAGGTGGCATGTAAGTCCTCCGGGCCACAAGTGGGCAACCACCCTGGCTCAGAGGAGGACCATGGGAGAAGAACAATGAGGCTTATGCCTATTGGGACCCGTGGCCACCACCAGGGGGTGCCCTGAGTCTCAGAGGGCCGGGGACTGATGTACTTCCGCCACACCCGGGAAGATGGAGGAGGATCCCTCCAGGGACGCCCGGAGTGCTTCCGAGTGCTCTTCTGCCACACCAGGAAGTAACGTCGGAGGGAGCATCTGAAGCACATCTGGGTGAGAATAAAAGGGCCTGCCTTCCTACAGTCAGAGCTGGAGTCGGGAGTGAGAGTGGGACAAGGCTCCCGTGGAGAGAGGAAAAGCCCAGGAAAAAGGTGATTGGGGCAAGAAGCACAGTGTGTTGTGTGGGACTGAGTCGTGTTGTGTTGGGAGAAAATAAAACAAGACTTTTATAAAGATGTGGTCTCTGTCTGATGGTGTTCGGGCATGTCTCACAGTACATTCTTCCATTCCTTTACACATTGGACCAATTTCGAGTTTCTACTGTACCATTTTAGCATGTCTTTGAACACTGTGGTGAAAACAAAGAATATCCATGCAAACAAGGTGAGAATGTTCACATACCACAAATAAATTGTGTGAGCCAGAGTTTAAATCAAAACCCAAGCACTATCTTCTGAAACATTGTGTGAGGTGTTACAAAATATGCAGTTTGTAAAAACATGTCACCACACCATACATTACCTTTGTTTTAGGAAGTTATAACACAATTGCTGTGCTTAAAATAGCTTCTATTAAGGATCATTTTAAAGAATAAATTTTCCACAAGGAGAAAGAGGGGGACAGGGCAGGACATGAACTAAATAAACAATTGCAGAGAAATGATACGTTTTGTTCATAACACTGCATTCAAATGTATTGCAACTTATAGTACATACCTTTCGTAAAACACTAATATTACTAATGTAAGTTTCATATTTGTCATACACATTTTAGAAGCATTAAATCAGTACTATGGTATTTTTGTTAATCTTATATACACGTCTATGCGTGGAAATATGTGGGTCTATCCAGCCCGGAAGTGAGAGGTGGAGTTAGGGTAAGGGCTCCACTTCCGAGGATTTGCAAGCGAGGCCAGCATGTCGGCAAAGCGAACCTCTGAAAAAAGGGTCACTCGCATAGTGGCTAATACAGGAGTGAGGCGAGCACATCAGCAAATGGAATCCCTTTTACTTTTCCTCCCGCCGCTAATACACAAGCGAGGTGAGTACGCTCGCAAAACGAAACCTCCGAAGAAACTCAATTACCTGACATCTCGACATTTCATTTTTTTTTCTGACAATTTCAATAGTTTCTAGGACCATATACACAGCATATACAGCTAGTATATAATAATCTTTTAAAATTTATTACAAATACCTATTTATATATATGAAGTTATTAGAATTGATTATTAAATATGGGGAAAAGGATTGAACATATCTCTGGGATTAACTAAATGTAACTTAATGCGTAAGTGCCTGAAGTCTCTGCCTCATCTTAAAGAAGCTTCCAATGTCATTTTCCAAGGTTAGAATGAGGCTGATAAGTAACAAACACCCCTCCATAAAGTAGGAATACACTTGTGGGAAAGCTCATACACCCCTCCTGTTAAGCAGGACAATCCATAAATCATCCCTCTTAACGAAGCAGTGTTCATAATGAAGGGAAAACCGACATGAATCAGAGTTTACTGGTGGTGTTAGCTGATTGGAGGAGGTACTAAAGTTCTGCATATTAAGAGTCAGATGACATGATGCATTAGATAAGGTGATGTAATTAGAAAAAAAAGTATTAAAGCAAATTAATTGTTTAATTGGGGACTCACTGCGTGGACTGAGCCATTTGTGCATAACTCTGCAAATAAAGAATTGTTCTGCATTCTTATCTGAACTCTGTAACTGCCTTCTTTAAAGATGGGAAAAAGATTTTTCACAATATTACTTACTTGCATAATGACTGGTATTTTTGGAGTATAAAAGCTTAAATTACTATTCAACATTTTGAGGTCTTTGTAATAGTGAAATTAAGTAAAAGAATATTTTTTATCTGTGCTACGTATACAAGTGTAACTAATACCATAATTGTTATACAGTATGTAGAAAACAATCACATGTAATATTTTTTAAAAGTCAGCACAATAATTATAATGCTAGTTTGCCTTGAAACAAGGTTGTTGATTATGAATTAAAAAGTTTTTTTTCTCCTATCATCATATAACAATGTAAAATATTTCTAATTTTACATGTACTCTAAAAAAATCTAATTACTCAAACAAACAGTTCTCTCTGAGTGTGAAGGGTGGAAACCCATAATGTATTCCTAAAGATCCTTTCTATTTTATTTTCTCCACTCTTCTCACTTTTACATTTGCATTTCATTAAACAAAGTAAATATGCAATGCTTAATGATTCATGTTGATTACAGGGGAAAAAAGATTAACAAAACCCATTTTTATGAACAGATGCTCAGTGTTCAATCATTTGACATGCATTAATCATGCTTAGTAACAAGGTTAATTTTATGTTAGATGGTTATAAACAACAAGCCTTTTGTAGTGTGATTGGTCATGAACTATTGAAAGAGATTGGCAAACGGTCATGAGTTACCATAGAAATGATTCAACAGTTTAGTAAGTGAAAATGCTACAGGTTGCTTGAGGCTCTCCTAAAAGCACTTGTATTATTGAGACTATGGTATTTTACATTAGACCATATTAGAATAAAAAAATGCTGCTGAAGTAGTCTCTAGTGTCACAAAGCACACTACATTATTACATTATCAAGGTTACTGCTTGGAACGTACTGTATATTTATCCATTAGTGAAGGCAGAAGCTGAAATCACTGTGTGTGCTTTATTAATGGACTATACAAAAGTACTTAAAGTTCAGTCCTTTACTTAATGTATCCTATATATTTTACGCTGAAGAAATAAATTTCTTAAATGTAATTTTCACTAATGCATCAGTCTGGAAGTGACTTTATAGTATGGAAGACTGTTTCGTTACAAGTGAAATGCCTCACAGTTAGGTAACAAAGGTGGTGGTGATTGAAAAAAAAGGGTCTTTCAGAAGAAGAAGAAGCAGAAGTTAGTAGTGAATTATTAGACAATGTATATGTGTTTTTCTGAATATTCTGTGGTATTGACCCATGAAGAATCCAGTTCTGGTATTATTATCACGTATTGTATTGAAATTTAAAAGTTGATTTTCCTGAACGCTTAGTTTTCTTAATTTAAACAATGCCATTTTTAAGGTCACATGACTTTCAGTTGTTGCAACCATGATGTGATGGTAGTTGCATTATAAACAGAGTGGTATTTACATTATATGTTATCCCTCAGTGAATAAAACAACAACAACTTATCTTATTTCTCAATTCAGTCCTAATGGTAGGATTTTGTTTTTGGTTTTAATGTCACTTTGCCTTTGACTCTCCAGGATAACCTGTTCCTGTATTTTTGATATCCCCGGATTTTCACAGTTCTGGTCCTTGCTTTGCCTGAGCATTTTGTCTGTTTTTCTAAGTTTCATAATACTTTCCTGGCACTTCTGTGCATCCTTAAAATAATAAGATAGGAGACAGTGCATGATAATGATTAGTCTATATGAAAATGTCTCAACACCAAGCTTATTTAAATTATGTGAATACTATCAAATAATGCTATATGCTCCATTTCATACTATTCTGATTGCTATATGTACAAATTAATCTAGCTTCAATTGATTTAATATTTAGTATTTTGTTTATACTATGAAAGAATATATAGAAGAAATGTTTAAGTGAGAGCATGACGTCCTTGTCAAGTGTTGGTATTTAGAGATTACATCGGCATAAGATCTTTTATATAACTAAAAACTTGTCACAATTTTTAGTTACAGAGAAGAGCAAGGACAAGAAGCAATGTTTAGGGCAACCACATTGTTTATTAGACTAAAATAATCCTCTTTAATAAAACCCCTGTGTGCGTCCAGGTGTCCACGTGTGTGTATCTTCTGGTGAAGTGCGCGTGCGCGGGGCCACACGGCACATGTTCAGTCTCTTCCTGTGCATTCCCTGTGCAGAGAGAGAGAGACACACACACAGGCGTGCGCGAGATAGACACGTACACAGGCGTGCGCGAGATAGACACACACACAGGTGCACGCAAGACAGACAGACACACACACACAGGTGCGCGCAAGACAGACAGACACACACACACACAGGCATGAGCGAGACACATACACACAGGCACGCATAAGACAGACACACACACACACACACACAGGCAAGAGAGACACACACAGGCGCGCGCATGCATGCATTGTTGCAATGTTACTTTTCTTGGTTGTTTATTAAATTACAGATTTTTCAAATGTTCATTTTTTTTCCAGTGCTTAAAACTCATTAATAAAAAGTGTTTTTAGCGAGCAGTTCGTAGCGCTATAGCACAAACTCTTGCAGTGTTAGTTTTCTCTGTTGTTCAAGGTTTTCTTAGTGTTATTCAATGTTTTTACATTTAGTTTACTATTACGCTGTGCATTCAATGGTATAATTAACTATACTTGTGCTTAAAAACTTAAAAAAATATATATTTACATACAGTTCATACGGTCTAGAATGGATTAATTGTATTTTGTATTGTACATACAATCCTATGGGGGAAATTACTTCGGTTCCACTGTATTACTGTCAGACAAAATTACAGGCATTTTACGGAAATACAAGCCAGTATTACTGAGAGAGAAAATTAAAGGCACACAATACAGTGACACATATTATAGCCACATACAAGGACCCTTGCCATTTAATATAGACTGTTCATACAAATGTTTATGCACTACTGTTCTAGTGCTCATTATTGTAATGAGCTTAATGTCTAGTATTAGAATAAGAAGATAAAAAAGGGTTGCTGCCACACCTTGGCTCACTGTATGCTTTTCTCTTTTTTTAACATTGGTCAGCTATTTAAAAATTCTATCCACCCTTAGGGTTAGGGGTAGGGTTAAGCCAGCTTAGGGTTAAACTTTCTTAGACCAGACCAGAGGCCAGTCAATATAACTCAGTCTTTCAGAAGTGCCACAATCACTAATTGTCAAGCAAAAGAAAATAAGAATTTCTAGTTGGATTTCTCGGTAAAATATAGTATAATACTTTTCCAATTAAGAGTTTAAGGTACTCAAGTGTTTATTTTGAAGTTGTCTGTAGCTAATTAATATATATTATTTTACTTTGAATAATATTATATGTTCTTTATTCTCCCTCAGGTTGAATTGACAATTCTAAATTGATGTTGAGATTTTCTCATATAGGCTGATCATTATCATTGCTTAATGATTGACTAATTTCTTTACAAGGATTGTTTCCTGCCTTACACCTGCTACTGTTGAAATAGGCTTCAATTCCTGCAACCATGAGCTGGATTAAATGAATTTTAAAATGTCATATGTATGTTATATTGTTTTTCATCCCTCATTCAGTCCTCATTCCAAAAATGTGCAGATTGATTAACTCAGAATTAGACCCTTTTTGATAGACCTCTTTCCTAGTAAGGATTTTTTCCTGCATTGTTACCTATGCTAACCGATATTACTCCAAGATCTTTGACCCTACATTAATTAAGCAGGTTCAAAATATGGATATAGGGATGAAACATTATGCACACTGTGAAACTGTAAACTGTAAACTTATAAAGAGACAAGTGAAAAGTATCTGTTGGATGCTTTGTCAACTAAAAATGACATCTTGAAGTCTCCACTCTGTCTGGGAACTGCTTTGACTATCTACATTGTCTTTAACTTCATAACAAGTCTGCTAAATCTTATATTACGTTTAGGTGCTGATTTTTATGACCTATTTCCCATTCGTTTTTATCAGGACCTGATTACTCATGTGCTTCAAGCATGGAACAATTAACAAAACAAATTAACGGCATTAGCATTTGCTGAATAACAGAACAGAGGGCTTATAACTGGGAGTGTACTATATAAGAATAAATTGAATTGAATATAATTGAATTAACCGATAACTGCCTCAGCTCAAGTTTTATCTTTTGTTATTGCTGGGGCGTACTAGATATTGTATATACTTATTTAAATAATACTGTAGACATCAGCTTATCCTTCATATTCCATCCCCTCCTATGACTGTGACCTTGGTGTAGTGGGGGTTTTGTGTGCCTTATTCATCTTTAGCAGTTACAGCTAGTGAAAAATACTTTTGGGCGAGGGCACATTTTATGGGGGGTGTTGAGTCAAACTGAAGCAGCACTTATTTATTATATAGTGCCATTTATCTATCTATCTATCTGGTCATTCCACATGCTCTCATGGTCCTCATGATAATGCCATTTCACATCTTGGCCTGTCCAGTACTAGACTCATCAAGTCCAGGCTAAAATGTATTATTCCCTTTCCACCATGCTGCCCAATGTGATGCCAGCTTTCTCATTTATGCTGTATTCCATGGTCCCCTCATTTTTTCCATAACCTGCCCTATAGATGTGGAAAGGAACAGGTGCATCTGCCACCCAAATTTTATACTACACCTGTCTCTAAATTGGCAAATCCTCTGCCAACTTACCATTTTGCTGAAACCCACACCATAATGTCTGCAGCCCCATCTCTGTAATTTTACATGAATCTGCACTTCCATCTGTCTTATAACACATCCATAGCATAAGTCCAATCCAAATCTTATTCTGCCTCTATGACTAGAGTACCCTGTCCTTCGCCATTTCCACTGTATTCCAAACTTCCACATCATACAATCACTAGTCCTCTGATTTTTTACAACTCTTGCATCCCATATCATTTACCACATCCATCACGGAGTCATTCCCTCCGGTAAAAAAGGAGCTCCATGATCAACATTTACAGACACTGCACTTTGGTGGCATCTCCTGGTGACCACACACTCAGGGAAAATAGACTGTAGCAGCCTGGAGATACATCTGCATTGTTTGAAGTGCTGTGCCTGCAACACAGCGATCACAGAGCTCTTTTATGCCAGCTTCTCCAGGTAGTATTGTCCTCCTCAGACAGGTCTCAACCACCTGAGGAGGTTTTCCCTCTTAGGTTCATACCCTGGTGCACTGCATTATTATTTTTATGGCACACCTTGGTAGCTCTCACGGCACACCACTGTGTCACAGCATCTTGACTGAAAAACACTGCTCTAGATGACTGCAGATACTTGCATTTTTACATGTTTCAGAAAGGGGGACCTGGAAAAATAACATGAAATGTCCCAAAATGCTTCACAAGAAGGAGAATAAACATAAAGCCCTGATTTATGCACAGAAGGGCAAACAAAGAATCTTTATAAACTAGGACTTATTACTCTATACAAGTGTTTCTCAAATAGTGGGGCAGGCCCCCCTGGGGGGGCGCGTGGCTCCATCAAGGGGGACGCGTTTGACGTCGGGGAACATGCTTTTTTATTTTTCTATTTTGATTTTTTTTACTGTTCTAGAATAAAGTGCAATACCACTCCACTACTCCATATTTCTTTCTTTTTTTATTCTCTTATACGTTAATAAGGATACAGTGTTATGCAGAGGTGTACTTATAACAATTTTATAGACAAATGATACTATTTATAATCGCGCGGGGGGGCGCAAGATGGTTTCTTCTTCCTAGGGGGGGCATGACAGAAAATAATTGAGAAACACTGCTCTATACTAATAAAAGGCAAAGCCCTCACTGACTGACTGAATGACTCACTCACTCATTTACTCACTCACTCACTCATCACTAATTCTCCAATTTCCCGTGTAGGTTGAAGGCTGAAATTTGGCAGGCTCATTCCTTACATCTTACTTACAAAAGTTGGTCAGGTTTCATTTTGAAATTCTACGTGTAATGGTCATAACTGGAACCTATTTTCGTCCATATACTGTAATAGACTGCAGCTCGTTGGCCATGGGAGGCGGAGTGGCATCTCGCATCATCACGCCTCCCACGTAATTGAGTGCCTGCCCATATAAGGTAAATATTCGCGGGTCAAGGACTGTGCTTAGCATATTCATAAGTAAAAATATCTGAATCACAAACTGATGTTAATTATATTTTGTCCATGAATACTTTGTCACACACGTGTGCATGGGAGGTAGCTGAAGGGCTTAGAGAGGACTGATTATACATCTGCCTGGGGGTGGCGGGGTACGCTAATGCTCTTTCTGAGTTCTCTACAGGTCTTTCCCGGGAAATCCCACCAGGAGCCGCCACCTCGAAGCGGGACACATCACTTCTGGTCCCGGGCCGAGGACGACATCACTTCCGGTTCCGGCACAGAGGACGACATCACTTCCGGTTCCGGCACAGAGGACGACATCACTTCCGCCCTCCGTCCTATAAAGCCTCCTGCCTTTGCTCTGGGAGGCAGTTCTGTTTTGGACTCTGTTGTGTAAACTTGACTCTGATGAATCAATTGCTTTTGCAGCCAGGAAACCGGATTAAACGGGTGGCTGCCCCAAACCTTGCCATGCCTCAAGTCTCTTCTTATTACAACTTATTAAATAATTCCAAATAGTCTGTCTGGTTCTTTTCATAGCTTTCATAGCATGGTTGTGCTGCTTCCAGGCATGTATTTTTGTATTAAAGCATTTAACCAATCACATTTTAGCCATTATTTTTTGACAGGCAGAGAGGCCTTCACCATCCATTGTGCAGGCACTCTAACACAGAATAAATGTCGATTAACCTGTTGCTTCAACCAATCAGATTTTGAGTTGGTGTCAGTAGGGCCCTCTAGCAGGCATTACCGTATTCAGACCCATTGACTGGAAGCTCCCAGTTATGACCATTAAGGGTAGAATTTCGAAATGAAACCTGACCAACTTTTTTAAGTAAGCTGTAAGGAATGAGCCTGCCAAATTTCAGCCTTCTACCTACACGGGAAGTTGGAGAATTAGTGATGAGTGAGTCAGTCAGTCAGTCAGTCAGTGAGGGCTTTGCCTTTTATTAGTATAGATAGATATATATATATATATGTATGTGTATATTCTGGCATCCGGCTGGGGGTGGAGCCCAGCCGGGATGCCCAGGAGGACCGGAGGAGGGCTTGTACCTCCTCCAGACCACGAGGGGACGACCGCCCTGGTTATGTTGGGGGCCACGGGTAGAGGGTTTGGAAGCCCAACCCTGTAGGGGCCCGTGGCCACCGCCAAGCGGCGCCCCAGTGCCTGAAGAAACCTGGAGGCCAGCACTTCTGCCACACCAGGAAGTGCTGGGGGGAAGAAGACAGGGGACACCCGGAGGGCTTCCGTGTGTGCAGCCGGCACTTCCGCCACACTGGGGCGTGTCTGCGGAGGAATGCCGGGAAGCAGCTGGAGCCCATCCGGGTTCCTGTATAAGGGGCCGCCTCCCTTCATTCAGTAGCGGAAGTAGGGTAGAAGAAGGACGGAGCTGGAGAGAGGACTGGAGGCGGCCAGGAGAAAGGCATTTAGACTGTGAGGCCTGGACTTTGGGGGATCGGTGCTGGAGGCACTGGGGGTGCACGTAACGTATTTGTAAATATTGTATATAATAAATAAGTGTGCTGGGTGAACAAACGCTGTGCGTCGGTCTGTGTCCGGGCCATCTGCCACAATTTATATATGTGTATATGTATATATGTATATGTGTATATGTATATATACTGTATGTTTAAATGTGTGTGTGTGTGAATATACTGTATATATATATATATATATATATATATATATATATATATATATATATATGACAGCAACACTCATAACAGTGACAAAACAATTACAGTGACAATCAAGTTACGTTATTTTCAAAATGTTTTCTTTTCTTTTTCATTACTTCTTTAACACACTACTTCTCCGCTGCGAAGCGCGGGTATTTTGCTAGTAAAATATAAAATACAATAAATGACCTTGTAATGCCCTTATGCAGTAAAAGTCTAATTGCCTGATACTATTTAGAATATGCATACATCAGTTTGTCATGCTTATGGTGACAGGGTAATGGATTTTGATAATTTTTAAATAAACCAACCCTAGCACAGGACATCAAAATGAGGCTTCATACACCAGTTTGATTTCTTAGATAACCTAAATAGAAAATGTTTCGGATGTTTTGAGGAAAATGTATGGCTGTATTACACTTAAAATATGCAGAAATAATAATAATAATAATAATAATAATAATAATAATAATAAACCACAGCATTCCTTCTTTTTAAACGTTTAAAAAGTTATCAGTTAATTTTATGCATTTATATGTATACAAAGCTCACTAATTTCTACTCATTCTGCCTCACTGGGCTGCAAGAAATCCATTTAGATACATGGCTACCTAAATGCAAAATGACTAATTTACAGATGCCGGGGTAAGCTGTTCTAAAAAATCCTTTGCACATCAAAATACGCACAACTAAATGCAATCTTGGACAACATAAGTTAGGCAAGTTAGTTATGGGGACTCAGTAGCAAGATAATAAACAGGTAGTGTGTCTAAAATGAAAGAGTAAATCATAAAAAGATGGCATTCTTTTTATGAAAAGGTTGAGCTAGTAGGGGGTTTTAATTACAAAAATAAAAAGTATTTATGGAGTATATGCACAATCTCCTAATTATGCATACTGAATATGCTAAAAAAAACATGCATCACGTGAAGCCCTTAATATAATAAATTTTCAAAGACTGCATTATGTCTTGTACAATAGGAATTTATAATCATCACAAATTCTATTAATTCACTAGGCATGCAGAGTAAATTTGCTGAACCGAAATGACACGTTGAAATGCCAAAGGCTTGCTAGCTCATTTTATTTTACTTGGGTACCAATACTGACTTGTAAAGTGTTGGCTTTTTAAAAAAATGTCATTTACAGTAAAATCAGTAGTTGTTACAGGATGCATCAATCCATTACTAACCCCTTTTTAAAAAAGATGTCTAATTTACTGATCATTAGTTGATTGCATACACTATTTCCGTGAGCAAGACTATTTCCGTAAAATCAAATTATTCCTGATCCAGTAGGTTATTAGAAAAAATAAAAGATGTGGAGCTGATAACTTCAAGTTCTGCCCAGATATCAGATATTAGAACAGCTTAAACAAGCTAGATGGTCTGAGGGGGTGTCGTCCAATTATTAAAATTTCATACAGTATTTTTCTTACTTTGGCAAAACAATGGTAGGGTTACTGTTGCATCACAGAAAATCCATAGCTGTGAGCTCAAATTCTGGGTAGAAGACTCCCTGTCTAACGTTTACACTTTCTCTGTATGCCTGTTTGGTTTCTTGACACATCTTAAACATAAGCATGTCATGTTGATTACATCTCTTATATGTCCATATATATCTGCACTATAATGAGCTGGCATCTAATTCTGGGTTATTTCCTACTTTGTGCAAAGTCTCCCCCAAGGCCATGGACTGAATTATTAGTTTGGAATATGGATAGATGTTTCTTTTTGATAAGGGCAGTATGCTATATCTTAAATAGGATAGTTGGTATAAGCAGTATATTGACAATTTCAAATAATAAATTCAAGTTCTCAATTTATTTAAATTCACCTCACTGTTCTTAATGCGTATTTTATATATATATATATTGTGACAGACGGCCGGGGTACTTGCCCGGTCGGGACACCCTTTTGAGGAGAGGACCAGGGAAGAGGTCATGTCAACAGCAGTACCTCCGCCAGGACACAAGATGGCAGCCCCCTGGGTTGCATCGGGGTTACGAGCTTGGAAGCTCAACTCTGCTGGGGCCCGTGGCCACCAACGGGGGGCACCTGGACAGCTCCAGAGCCTTGGCATGCAGCACTTCTGCCACATTTGGAAGTGCTACCAGAAGAGGAGCAGGACTCTCTTGCAGAACATCTGCTACATCTGGAAGTGCTGCCGGAAGTTGATCGGGGAGCACCGGGTGTGGTATAAAAGAGGCTGCCTCACTTCATTCGGGAGTCGGGAAGAGGGAGACAAAGCTTGCCCAGAGGAAAGGATTAAAGAAAGAGAAACAGAGGAGAAAGAATTTTATTTGTGCGGTACTTTGGACTATGTTGTGACTGTGGAAAACGGGGAAGACGTTTCCCCACGAGGAAAAAGAAAAAATTAAAATGTGTGTGCCTTCAAGTTGTGTCCTACACTTGTCTGTGTTGGGTTAAGCTGGCAGTGACAATGTGGGTGGTCCACAATATATATATATATATATATATATATATATATATATATATATATATATATATACAGTGCATCCGGAAAATATTCACAGCGCATCACTTTTTCCACATTTTGTTATGTTCCAGCCTTATTCCAAAATGGATTGAATTTATTTTTTTCCTCAGAATTCTACACACAACACCCCATAATGACAACGTGAAAAAAGTTTACTTGAGGTTTTTGCAAATTTGTTAAAAGTAAAAAAACTGAGAAAGCACATGTACATAAGTATTCACAGCCTTTGCCATGAAGCAAAAAATTGAGCTCAGGTGCATCCTTTTTCTCCTGATCATCCTTGAGATGTTTCTGCAGCTAATTGGAGTCCACCTGTGGTAAATGCAGTTGATTGGGCATGATTTGGAAAGGCACACACCTGTCTATATAAGGTCCCACAGTTGACAGTTCATGTCACAGCACAAACCAAGCATGAAGTCAAAGGAATCATGAAGTCAAAGGAATCTGGGGAAGGTTACAGACAAATTTCTGCTGCTTTGAAGGTCCCAATGAGCACAGTGGCCTCCATCATCTGTAAGTGGAAGTAGTTCGAAACCACCAGGACTCTTCCTAGAGCTGGCCGGCCATCTAAACTGAGCGATCGGGGGAGAAGGGCCTTAGTCAGGGAGGTGACCAAGAACCCGATGGTCACTCTGTCAGAGCTCCAGAGGTCCTCTGTGGAGAGAGGAGAACCTTCCAGAAGGACAACCATCTCTGCAGCAATCCACCAATCAGGCCTGTATGGTACAGTGGCCAGACGGAAGCCACTCCTTAGTAAAAGGTACATGACAGCCCTTCTGGTGTTTGCCAAAAGGCACCTGAAGGACTCTCAGACCATGAGAAACAAAATTCTCTGGTCTGATGAGACAAAGATTGAACTCTTTGGTGTGAATGCCAGACATAACGTTTGGAGGAAACCAGGCACCGCTCATCATCCGGCCAATACCATCCCTACAGTGAAGCATGGTGGTGGCAGCATCATGCTGTGGGGATGTTTTTCAGCGGTAGGAACTGGGAGACTAGTCAGGATAAAGGGAAAGATGACTGCAGCAATGTACAGAGACATCCTGGATGAAAACCTGCTCCAGAGCGCATCTTTCAGCAGGACAACAACCATAAGCACACAGCCAAGATATCAAAGGTGTGGCTTCAGGACAACTCTGTGAATATCCGTGAGTGGCCCAGCAAGAGCCCAGACTTGAATCCGATTGAACATCTCTGGAGAGATCTTAAAATAGCTGTGCACCAACGCTTCCCCTCCAACCTGATGGAGCTTGAGAGGTGCTGCAAAGAGGAATGGGCGAAACTGGCCAAGGGTAGATGTGCCAAGCTTGTGGCATCATATTCAAAAAGACTTGAGGCTGTAATTGCTGCCAACGGTGCATCGACAAAGTATTGAGCAAAGGCTGTGAATACTTATGTACATGTGATTTCTCAGTTTTTGTATTTTTAATAAATTTGCAAAAACCTCAAGTAGAGGTTCCTTAAAGCAGAAGTAACCAACTTCACATGCAAGGAACCCTTTCCAGAATGAAATAATGCTTTGTCAAACAATTATCCTACGATGAACCATATAACCCAGTAAAGAACCACAAAATGCCACTAAAGAACCATTATTTGTAAGAATGCATTTGCTGAGAAAAAGCACAACACAAAGAATTCCACAGAATTCCATTAAATTAAATTTGACTATTTCTGCTTACTGTGTTTTTTACACAAATTTCAGTTCCAATTTCCTTTGTTGAATTTTTGTTTATTTATCGATTGACCCTAACAATAGACCACGCTTATTCTATTTTTGTTGTACTCTTTTATGATTTTTCTTTCTATATTTTCTTTTCCATTTTGTCTTTATAGATGTAGGGTAAATTATGGGCAGATATTTGTGACTCCTGAAATTAGATATGCAAACAGCAGCCAAGACTGAAAGTCATAAAACAACATATCTACTGGGAGAACAACAGTGCAAGCTCAGGGATGCAGCAAATGGGGTTGAGCTTCATGATCTTCCAGCAACAGCTGTGTCATAAGGCGTGTGTTGAAGATGGTCTGGTTTATACTTAGAAAGTGCTGCAGCCCCCAAGGTTTGGCTATTGGCATGTCATTGTGCTCAGTGTCATGAGTTTGTCCAGCATTCAGTCTCAGGAATGTATGGTCTGTGGACTCATTGTGTTTGTTTTTCCTCAAGACTCCTGAATTGAGTTTAAACGATGTTTGTGCTGTTTTCTCCTTTTCAAGATGAAATGTATGGAGTGCAACAGTAATTATGGTTTCCTCCCTTTGATTTTTTACAATTAGTCTAGAATATGTTTTGATTTCTTCCCTTGTAAAACCAACTAATGAGTGAGATTAGAGGTCTTGTCCTGGTTCTGTTTAGGCCTATGTAAAAGGCTGAGGGCAATTTTTCATGACAGGGTGCAAAGAGGACAAACCTCTGAGATGTATACAGTAATAAGAAGTCTCAAGCTGTTCAGATTCAAAAGCAGCCATAGGAGTTTTACAGCACATATGTCCACAGAATGTTATTACCTAAATATCTCCTTAGAACATAAGAACATCAGAAGACCATTCAGTCCATCAAGTCTATGCTGTCTCAGTATCTCATCCAGGTACTTCTTAAAGGCAGTCAAGGTTTCAGCTTCAACTATATGTCTCAATAGTTTGCTCCAGATTCCCACAACTCTTTGTGTAATCCTAAATGCACCTCCCCTTAATTTCCACTGATGTCCTTAACTATGTCATTCACCATTAAGTTAAAACAATTCAACTTGATCTGCTTTATAAATGCTTTTGAGAATTTTGAAGACTTGAATTAGGACTCCAAGCAGTTTCTTCTGCTTGAGACTGAACAGGTTTAATTCTCTGAACATGTCAGAATGCGACATGTCTGGAGATGTACTTGCTTCTTCTACTTCTGCACAGCTTCAAGTGCTGCTATGTCTTTTCTGTAGCATGGTGACAAGACCTACACATAATATAACATAAAATTTAAAATTAATATAAAATTAAATTCCTTTGACAAATTAAATTGAGTCTAACGCTGTTAAACTCATATCCGATTTTCTGTATTATCTGTTGTGTTTTTACTTAAATGCCTATAACTGATCATTCTATGCAAACTCTGACCCTCACATCTGTAAAAATTAACAATGCCACAACTAAATCAAGCACAAAAACTGGTGCCATGCCTCTACAGATCATAAGTGGAATGTTTTAAATGTTTACATCTTTGCAAACTAGACACTCAGTAAGACAGTTTCTATAAAGGATTGATGGATTAAGAGGACAAAACTATAAACCATTTTTACCTTCTGTTGGTCATTGTGTACATAACTTGAATTGTTGTACCATTTAAAAAACTTCATACTTGAAATAAAACATATTCAGAAGCTTTGGTTTCAACAGATACAAGTTTAATGGCATTTGAAAGCTACCAAATGTTACGTCTAGAAAATATCTTAGGTTAAAGTAGGTCTTGCATTAATGCAGAAGCAGAGCAAGCTATATCTGAAAAAGCAAAGACAATAATAAGATGCGGAGTAAATTTTAACAATGTTTCACAGTATTTTTATTAGCTAGTATTAATAGTAATCCTAGTTTATACCAAAAAAATCTGTCACTAGGCAGGAGATAAAGTAATTGAGAAACATTGAATTTACATCAGTTTCCTCACTGTAAACAAGCCAGAAGGTGTAAAAGTCTGTAAGGGATATATACATGTGTCTTGCGTATATGTATGTCTGCCTAATTTCCACACAAGTTTCGCTGCACAAAATAATTTCCGTATTCATATTTAATTGTTTCTGAAAAACAATATTTAATTTTATATAATGCCTTTATATAGTGAAGACCATAGAAAGGCATCATATAAGTAGGAAGCTATAGAATGCTTTAATTGCTGTAGTCATATTGCTTGCAAACTGAGCAACTGAAAAAAGGAGTTTCTTACTGAAAAATTAACATAGTGTAATAGAAACAGACTGACCTGATAACCTCATGACATTAAGCCCAAAATCTAAATAACAGCACCACACTCTCCACCTTTTGTTTTGTCTGTTTTTACAAGACCATCAGATATTATTTCAATCTTGATAATTAGCACTCAAACAATGTCCCTTTTCTTTTTGGCATTGATTTGGATATGCAGTCATAACCCACACCATATTCAGCAAAGGTAAATCAATATGCTACTGGATTGACTACTAGATAACACTAATTCTGTTTCATGTTATCTTCTAATGGATTTTGCAAGGTTGCAACATAACTACATTTAAAACAAATGCACCAGGATTGAAGTATGCATTTAATTCTTTCACTATTTTAATAGCCTTAACATGTAATATAGTTATGGTTACCTTTGACACTTACTGTATATTGTATAACTGAGACAATGCTACACTTGTTACATATTATTACTTATTATTTATTGGCAAAAAAATCTGAACATTCTAAAATATTCAGGGGGCATGCACTGCACTTACAAGCACCCTATTGAATCTGCTGGCATTTATTTGGACTGCTATAATCTGGGCCTTTAGAACAGAAGAAATATAACAAACAAGAGGAGACCATTCAGTCCATCAAGCCCTTTTGTTAGATAATAGCTAAACTGTCCTAATACCTTACTCAGATTTTTCTTAAGGGTTGTCAAAGTTTTGTCAAAATAAAAGTCAACTACCGTAGTTTATTCCAGAGTCCCACAACTCTTTGTGTAAAGAAGTACTTTGTGGCTTCAGTTTTAAATGCACTTCCTTTTAATTTCCACTTATGTCCTTGAGTACGTGATTCAACTTCAAGCCAAGAGAATGTTGCTAGATCAACTTTATCAATGCCTTTGAGGATTTTAAATAAAGTTCTATCTATCTATCTATCTATCTATCTATCTATCTATCTATCTATCTATCTATCTATCTATCTATCTATCTATCTATCTATCTATCTATCTATCTATCTAAATACTTGGATTAGGACCCCAGAGTCAGAGGTCAGAGTAGGACATGTCCTTAAGACCTGGGATTCACTTGTGTGCTCTGCTTTAGAGCTACGACCCTCATCTTTTCCAGTTAATTAGAGCAGTTATTCTCAAAGTATATTTTCGTGGACCACTGGTGGTACATGAACATTTTGCCAGGTGATCCATGGGCTGACTTGTCATCTTTCTTAGAATAACTTCCTTGTTGATAAAGCTAAATGAAATGGCTCTAAGATACCAATCATGGAGACTTTCTTGCAGATGTTAACATCTTTTACTGTACTACTAGACTACTCCTTTCCACTCCAGTCCTGCTTCCTCTCAATCTTGCAGAAACTTGCAGTCTGTCTCTCATCCAACCAACACCCTACATTAAATGGGAATATTTCTTAAATCCATTCGACAGCCAACCCCTGACAACCCCTAAACTACACGTAGAAAACAACACACACTACTTCTTATGTAGTTGTTTTTTAAGTCATGTGTAGTAGCACCATCTTCAAGGCTTTATTATGGATCTTGGCTAGAATCTGAGACTTTGAAACATAAATTCAACAATTTGAATGTTAATCTTGTAATACAGACTTTCTTTCTGAGTGGGCATGAGATTCAATTAAGAACAGTGCATGCTACCCAGAACAGTGAGAAAACACCAGGTGAAAGGCGGAGACCTGTGAGTAAAACCAACCTCGTGGTGTAGCAGTACGACAATTAGCTTACTGAAAGAGACAGAGGAGTAATGCAGGTGTCTGAGTTCTATACCAGCTCAGTTAATTTTGTTGTCTTTCTTAGGACACCTTGCAAGAAGGAGTAATACAGGCACTTAAATTAAGGAGGTGCTTTCCAATAAACAGCCCTGTGCTGGCCTACACACTGAGTGGGTGTGTTGACTCTTCTTCTTCTTTGCACCGTGAGCTGCTATAGTATTCTGGGGACAAAAAAATGTGATATAGTAATTATAACACAGAATATGTAGTAATGAGTTGCTGATGGCCACAGGTGGTCCTCCATATCCTTTAGCTTTGGTGTGCTTTTTAATTATGGGAATCCTGCTATTTGGTAATCTGGTTTGTTTTAGCATCCTTTATACATCTCTCAACTGACAATGTATTCTTTCCAGCTGCTCTCTTGGACTAAACTCTGAGTTTGTGTTTATTGTAGTTTTGCCTCAAGCTGCTTCATGGTCAATATAGGTCTGATATAGTTTTTATAAATTCTGTGATGGTAATGTAGTATTAATAAAAAAAATAACTCTTGAATCCAAAACTAATACATATTGAATCAAATCGGGTGAAATTAATGAGTAAACGATGTCACAAGAATAACAAGAAGACATCAAAAAGGTTTGGGGCAGCCACCGGTATATTGTGTCTTGACTGCAAAAGAGTTATTTAGATCAGTTGTACACAGGTTTGAGTCCAGAACAGAACTTATTTGAGAGTGAGAATATGGTGTCTTTAAAGACCGGGACAGGACGAGACATCATGTGGTCCAGAACCAGAAGTGACATCATCAATAGCGGCGGAAACTAAAGTGACGTCTTCAGGACCAGAATTGCCATCGTCAATAGTGCCTGTACCAGAGGTGATCATCAATGGTGACGGGACCTAGCAGGATTTCCCGTGGATGGTCTGCAGAGGATTGAGAGAGAAAGTCAGTGCAGCTCGCCACCCCCTGATCTGGCTTGGTACTACTATTCTTCAGGCCCTTTAGCTGCCTCCCAATCCCATGTGTATGACAACGGTTTATTTTATGCTAACATTTCATTCAAGAACAAACAGAAAACAAAAGTTAGCAAGCACAAGCTATTGGGTGAATGCTTAATGGGAACACCAGTTTTGGTTAAGGTCTCTAATTATGGTTCTCATAATCTTTGTTTTTTTATAAATCATTATTATGCTGTCATAGTGAAAAAGTTGTAACAACTTTCAATAGTAAAAAAAGAAAACAAAATTTTCTCTTGAAAATTTGTAGAAACTTCCAGTGCCGTAATGAGTACAGTGACTGGCTATGTTTAGAAAAGCATATTATTGCCTCCTGCAGATAACTGCAACTAAGAAAAAGATGCTGGGTTGTTTGTGTGTGCATAAGTTTCTGAGTTACTGAAAACATCTGCAAGGGCGGCACGGTGGCGCAGTGGTAGCGCTGCTGCCTCGCAGTTAGGAGACCCGGGTTCGCTTCCCGGTCCTCCCTGCGTGAAGTTTGCATGTTCTCCCAGTGTCTGCGTGGGTTTCCTCCCACAATCCAAAGACATGCAGGTTAGGTGGATTGGCGATTCTAAATTGGCCCTAGTGTGTACTTGGTTTGTGTGTGTCCTGCGGTGGGTTGGCACCCTGCCTGGGATTGGCTCCGTGACCCTGTATTTGGATTCAGCAGGTTAGAAAATGGATGGATGAAAACATCTGCTACTTCCATTCTTTCATGTTAAAAATTCAGTTTTCCTCACTGTCAGGAAATTGTTAAAATCAGTGTGGTTTTATTTATTCTATTTTGCAGTTATTGCAATTTGTGTTGTTGATAATTGTTGCCATTGTTTGGTGGTGTCGTGTTGCCATTTTGATTTGCCTTTTTCCATGGGCATTACCATTCTATGCATTATTTTTCTTGTTTGCATCCATGCTGTTTATGGCAACAATATACAGTGTGGAATCTAAACTTTGAAAAATCAAAAGAAGGAGCCTCAAAAGATTAGTTCATAATCCAAATTAATCATAAAGAATTTGGAATTCTTTTTGGTTTTAAGGTCATTTTGCTTTGACCATGATTTTTGAAACATGTGTTGGTTTAGGTTAATTCAAAGAGTAACGGCCATTGCTTCCTTTGATGTTGCATTTTCTGATTCCCTAAAACAGATACTGTTAATTCTGTGGTGCTCAAGTCACCTTCACATCCAACTAGAGTTACCTTTGATCTAATATGTATTTAACTATCCCACGGTCTGAAGACATTCTGTGATGATGATTGACTTTTGTAGATTTTCTTTGTGTGAGTGCCCTAAATTTGAATGGGATTGTGCAGATGTCATGTCATCCATCACAGGTTTCTCTCTGGCTCCCGTTTCCAGGAGATTTATCGCTCACATCCTGAAACAGCCTAAGTAGGTTTCATGATTGATACACGGAACGTAGTTAAACAGTAGTTTTGAAATATAAAATGGTTATAGTATGTTTCATGAGTGAGGTGGACATAGTAGTGGACATAAATAAATTTTGGATGTGTGTTTGATTTCTCGGCCTTAATGGGCTAATTCACATATATTCCCTAACTTAAAACAAGTTTCTGTAGCATGTGTGAGAATCCGAATAGCTAACAAACACCTGCATGTGCACAACAAGAATAATGAACCTATTTCCACATTTCTATTTTGATTTGAAATCATCAGCATTTGCTGGCTGAGTGATCCTTTTTGGAAAATAACAGACTCTGAAAACGTAGTGTTTATTTGTTCATGAAAAAACTACGGGCGGCCGGGTCCCCTTCTACACATGTTCCAGGAGAGCAATCATGGACTGCTCAATACCTCCCCCGGAACTCTTGGTGGCAGCCTCCCTGGCTGAGGATGGTGCCTCAGTTTCCCGCAGGGCTCCATGGGAGATGGAGTTCTCCACAGCCCTGTTGGGATCTGGGATGACCGCCAGGGGGTGATGCATGGGTCCCTGAGCTGGCCTGAACAACTGTGCAGTCCCACCCGGAAGTGCAATCAGAAGCAGGTGATCAAGCACTTCCAGGTGGACTATAAAAAGGGCAGCCTTTGTTTGTGGTTTGAACGGCCATTTTTGTTGTCATTTGACCCTGGCCTTGTGACATGTGACATCATCACCACAAGCATGTAATAGATGGTGTTGAAGAACTCTGTTTATTCAAGATTTTTTTGGTTAAAGTTTAATTTTTAGTTAGTTTAGTTGTTAAATCCTGCTGTAACTTTGATTCTGCCTTTGCCCAAAAATCTACTTAGCTTGCTTATCTTTTTAAACTTAAATCTTTTATAAACCTAACCATAAGCAGTTACATTCTATTAACATACAAGTCATCTGTGATGCGAAGATGAGAGTACTAATCATCAAGACTGCTCTGGCATAATGCTGCAATAAAAAGGCATCTCCCATTATATATGCCACTCGCAGATCAAAATCACAGAGCACTGAATGTGTTTTTCCTCCTCCGTGTCATTGCCAGAGTTCTGACTTTTTTTAAATTTTATTTCAGGCATGTTGTGGCTTGAGCTCACATCATTTACAGCAGCAGTAACATGTTGCCATTCAACATATTTGTACTTGTTGCTGAAACCTGTGCTTCATCCAACAAATAAAGGTTCTTTGCGTGCCTTTAATTTAGAGATGAAGACTTCTATCTTGTACTACTGGATACGTGATGTAGGAGGCTGCTCTACCAGCCAATTTAGGTCTGTAGCATTCTGATTGCAAATGCATGAGATTGATTAAAATGGTTCATATATGGTTGTTTCAGGGTGGCACTGGGTGGGTCTGAGCCGTGTTCACAAACTCACATTTACAAGATGATTGCGGTTTATAAGGGGAAATTTGTGCAGAAATGTTCATACGGTAAGTTTTTTAGCGTAAGCATTTTCTTCTATTTTGATGCATTTATATGTTTACACTCGAAATTTTATAAATGAGGCCCTAGGCCTGCTAGTACAGTCTGAAACCCTGAATTGAATTACACTGGTTTAAGGATATTATGTTACAACTAGCTGATTACCCAGTGGCTTCACTCATTGAGTGCAAGGGAAAAAAATAAAATGTAGTATATAAACACGCATATTCAGTATCCCCTTTTTATATACATATTTTTTAAATTTTGTAAACTCCCAACAGACAATGAGAGAGATAGACTTTAAACCTTAATTCCAGTACCTGTGAAGCAGCAACTCTTTTCCACCATAGCATCTTATCAAACTTTAGCTTAGCTAGATGATAAAAATTAAAAAAAAGAGGATTAATTAAAAATTCAACACATCCATCAGTTTGATCTGTTGTATAATCATATAATTATCCTGAAGATTTGTATAACCTCTGCAACCCGTATTGTTCATGGTAAAATCCAAATGAGCACTGGATAATTTGTTTTACAGCTTTGGTACCTTTTTCTTTGCTTAGAAAATATTTGATGTCTGTTCTTTGTTGCAAAAAGACGTAGACCTCAGGCCCTCTGTCAGATTTTATTCTGGCAAATGGTAGATTAATTGTTGCCTACAGAGAGACTTAAATAGACGTTGACTCCTGCGTTGTTTACATCTAAGTATATTTCAAGAATAATCATCCCCAGCATGATCTTTATGCTTTTTTAGGCTATAGAAATGAACTCATTTGTTAGATGCTTTTAACTTTTGAAAACTGAAAATGATGGCCTTATGGGTTGTATGTACAGTTAGCCAAATAAAAGGCCATAATGGCATATATGTAAAAAGTAAAAAGCAAGCCTAATAAATTACAAATTTGACAGTATAAACTAATAAAATTAAAAATCCTCAAATGCTACTTGAATAGGAAAAAAAGAGTATAAAATGCATTTTTAAATTGCATAGTCTAAGTTCAGTTTGAAAGGTGCCAAAGCCATCTTTTTCTACAGTATTTCTGTCTGTATAATTGTTTGCAGTCCTGGCATAATGTCATCCTACTACATTTTCTTTCTCACTCACATTAACAATTAATGTTGAAAGCTCTAGGGAGACACTGAGAAGGGGATAAAGAAGTCGGAATGCCTCAGATATTCTTCGCTTTTTCATTAAAGGTGGGTATTGAAGATTCAAGTGCCAGGACATGCCAAGGTTAGAGAACTGAAAGTGTAAAACCATAACACCACTCAGTAAAGCTGGAGGAAAAGGATGAAAACTACTATTTCTGGTTACATCACTATTTGTGACTTTTTCATAATTACACAATCCACTTTGGGTGGGTAGTTGGGGCTTGGAGCCTATCCCAACACCAAAGGGTACAAGGCCAAAAACTTTAAGTATGGTAAGGCTTTAAGTATACATGTGTCTGCCCTAAACCTTTCTTTGTGTGTCAAGACTGTTCTTTTTCACACTATCAAGATTAGCCTATAGAACAGAACAGATGTGACTCATTTTAGTAAGAAGAAGCCTTGCTGTAGCTGATCATCGATGGTAACACTTAAACACATTCATGAGTTGATCAAAGATTACTTATGATGTGTTAGTGAAAATCAGCATTTTACCAGCACTACAGATCCAGGTTGTTGGAAATTCTAGAAAGATCTGACAATGGAATATAACAAGATAATGCAGAAGTCCCACACATATGGATAATATTAAACTTTGTAAATAAAATAGTTTTACAATAAAAGAAAGCAAAAAAAGTTAAGGTTGTTATTATTAATATAAGAATTTATGAAAATCACTTTCATCAATAAATAAAGATCTGGTATTAAATCATGCATTGAAAGTTCAAATGAAATAAAATTCCTTTGCTTTTTCTCAAATTTAATAATGTAAATGTAAATGATATTATACATAAGTAAGTAATATACAATATATTAAACTTATTGTATGGGATGTTTTAGATGTCTTGAATATACTGTAACCTTTTGTAGTGTGTGCATTAGCATCACTGATTGGCAGGAACTCCATATAATACCAGTGGCAAAAGGCTCTGAAAGAGAAATGATAAGTGAGAGGGCACAGAGCCAGATCAGTGCAAGACTGAGCATCGACATGAACAGCCTGAACGGTTATTGAGATGGCAGGAATGATACCTTTTTTTTCTATGGTGAAATATTGAAGTGGCGTGGTGGCCTGGTGCTTAGCTTTACTGCTTCATGGATTTAGGTTCCTGAGATTGAACCCTGTTTCTAGATGTTTTCTGAGTGGATTTTGCACATTCTGTCTATATCTTTTTGAGTGTTTCTTTGGTTACTTTTGTCCAACTCCCACAATCCAAAAGACTGACTGGTGGCTTCGAATTAGTACCAGCGTGATTGTGTGGGCTTTGGCTTATACTGGCACCCTGTCCAAAACTGTTTCTTGCCTTATGCCCAGCGCTGCCAGGATAGGCACTAGCACATATTAAGCAGGCTTAGGAATGATTAATTGACTGACAGAACGTTGGGCTGTGGTGTTATGGGTCCACAACTCATTGAGAAAAGGCCATTCATTTTAAATAATCACCGCACCCGAGGCGGTTTCGTGAGGGGGGCGTTGTTGTGCAGCAGCTGGGCAGTCGTCGATGTGGGCGTTTCTCACCGTGTGCACAGGTGAGGAACTGCCCATATTCGTGATTGCTCCCGTGGCTAATGCTACAGCTGTGATGGCCCCTCACGTTTTAAAAAGAAGCGCGAGTCGGCGTGGAGTAGGTGAAAAAGAAACGATCGGAGAGAAAAAGGAAAGGAAACGATCGGAGAGAAAAAGGAAAGGAAAGGAAAGAGGACGGAGGTTACTGGGAGCGAGGAAGCATGCGGTGCAGGAGAGACAGACACGCGGTGTGTGCGTGTGGTGAGCGTGCGATCGAGCGCTCTAGGGCAGCTGTAAGGAAGCTGGGTGTTGGGCCAACACCCAGACGTTTCAGTTGGATGTCGCTCCCGCTGAGCGATCAGGTAGCGGGAGTGACCAGGGAAGGCGACTGGCCGCAGAGAGCCCATGGAAAGGCAACGGAAGTCGGGAGACTTGGTGCTGGAATCCCCAACGTGGGCGACCTGGCCGTTGTGGGAAACCAAGTTCTCGGGGACTGGGATGAGTGCCATACCGGAGCCAGGGTTCGGGAGGTCTCCAGTCTCGCGTGTGTGTGTAGAGGAGGGCAGCTGCAGAGAGCGTCTTGCCTGCTGCTTGGCCCAAACGGGATAAGCAGGTGAGACGCTACCAGAAAAGCACCGGATTTGTTATTGTTTTAAAGACTGCTTCCTAAAGAAGATTTTAACCTCTGGTTTTAAGGATGTGTTTTTTTTTCTATTTATTGGTTTTAACCTCCACGTGTTCTTTTAATGGATTATTTATTTATTGAAACTGCACTGTTTATGGAACACTGTTTTTGTTGACTGTTTATAATAAAAGCACTATTGCGCTTTTAGCACCACCCCTTGCTCAATTGTTTATTTGCCTCCACTGACTAGCTCACTCGGTAACATTATCGACGGTGTTGGGTTCAAGTGCTTCCAACAGCAATGGGAGTGTGGAGCCAGAACCCACATCGTCACATGGGCTGAAAGCTGAGAAATGAGACAAAATAAAAGGGTGATCCAATGAAATGGATCAACTGAATCATCAGCAGTGCCTTTATAAGCAGCTTCTACAATGACCTATGAACATTTCTTTGTATCTGGCGATCTAGGAGTCTGGGATGATCTGTCTTCTTGATTATATTTGCTATGTTGGTCTGCTCTCGATTCATTTTATTGTGCTTTATGACTAAGAACTGATCTGATGTTCACATCCACCTGGCTTGTAGCTCTGGGGTGATCACACCTGTAACACCCAGCATTACTTGTTTGTGGCTGTATGTTGGAACCTCCAAATCCTATCACCTCCTCCTGCTTTGCCTTCTGCTGTGTTGCTATCGCTGCTCATCTACGCTACCGCACCCACCTGTCCCACCGGCTCCGCTATGCTGTGCTGCTTCTCTACTGCTATCAGATAAGTATTGTTCAGTAAAATACGCTTGTGACAAACTCCTTCATATTAAACAGTTTGTCCAGAGCAAATGGTCTGACTGGAATATCTTAAAAGACACCGGTATTTTGCGGTGCCCGAAATATGTACATCGTGGGTCAGGTCGCCGCCACTGCTGGGCTGCGAATGAAAAGATCACCGGCGGCATTTGCCCAGGAATATGCCATCCTATTCATGGCCCTGGAAATAGAAGTGTCAGTGTGCCAAATTTACAGTATGTGAAAATAAACTCTGGTCATGGCTCTGTGCAAAAAGAAGCCTCATTAACTAATATTGCATTGTTTATTTTGAGATCTCTTAATGGCAATGCATTGGTGCTGTCAGAATTCATCATTGACACCAAACTTGACATACTGTGTTTAATGGAGATTTGGCAAAAACAGAATGAATTTACGTCTCTCACGGAGGCGACACCTCCTGGTTACACTTTCCTCACAGAGCCTTGTAGCTCAAGACAAGGCGGTGGACTTACAGTAATTGTCAGAGTGGATTTACACATCAAAAGAATCCCAATTGATTGTCCATTGTCTTGCGAGTGTCTGGCTCTTAAACTAATAACGGAATCAGGTCTTGTCTCATTCATTGTTCTTTTTTGTCCTCCAAAATACAATGCATCCTTCTTATCTGATCTGACTGAACTATTAACCCACCTAAGCCTTTTCCAGAGAGTCATTCTTCTTGGTGATTTCAACATCCATATTGACATTCCCACATCTAAACTGAGAAATAAATTCTTATCCTTACTGGACTGTTTTGACTTGACACAACATGTTGATTTTCCCACCCACTCTGGTGGTCATATAATGGACCTGATCTGCACTTCTGGACTATCCGTTGTCAAATTTACAGCACTGATATGGGACTCTCTGTCAGTAAAGCAGTACTTTTCACTGTCTCATTACCTCTCCCTCCTCTTACCTGTAAATGACAAATTTCTTACAGAAACCTTAAAAATATCTGTCCCTCTATCCTTTCTGGATCCATTTCTGATCTTTTACTGTCTTCACCTATTCTATCAACACTAGATAGTCTTGTTGACCACTATAACTCAGCCCTTCATTCAGCATTAGATAAAACAGCTCCTTTAAAACATAAGAGGTTTTCTTTAAACGTTCAGCTCCTTGGTATAACTCAGAATTGTGATCTATGAAAGCAGCTGGCTGACGCCTTGAGAGAATGTCACGTAAGACTGGCCTCACAGTGTACATCCAGGCTTTCTCTGACCACCAAAGAGCTTACAGAGAAGCACTAACTGCTGCCAATAACACCCATTATGGCAGAATAATAGAAAGTGGCCATGACAACTCAAGGGTTTTGTTCTCTGTAGTTAATAAACTACTCAAACCTGCATCTGGCCCAACTACCTCTTCTACTGAAGTCTGTGAGAAATTCCTCCACTTTTTCCGTAACAAAATTAAAGATCTAAATAATTCAACTAACATAAATACATCATCTGTTTATATCTTTCCCTGTTTTCCCACTCCATCCAGCTCCTTCTCTAAGTTCTCACCAGTCACATCTGCTTTTGTTAATGACCTGCTTTATAAGAAGAGGCCGACTACTTGCGTACTGGACCTCATCCCCACCACACTACTTAAATCCTGCCTTCATGCCATAATCCTGACTATTACAACAATAATAAACTCATCCCTTGACACTGGCTCTGTGCCGCGCACTTTTAAAATCGCTTCTGTAACACCAATGTTAAAAAGTGTGGTCTTGATGCTAACAATCTTAACAACTTTCATCCTACTTCCCACTTACCTTTCCTGTCAAAAGTTCTTGAGTGTGTTGTAGCTTCCCAGCTCACCAACTACTTAACTTCTAATAATTTGATGGAACCCTTTCAGTCTGGTTTCAGGGCACAGCACAGCTGTGAAACTGCTCTGCTATGGGTAACCAATGATTTGCTTATGGCAGCAGACTCTGGACAAACCAGCATATTAATTCTATTAGACCTCAGTGCAGCATTTGACACTGTCAGACATGACATTCTACTGTCCAGAATGGAGAACATGCTGGGTATTTCTGGCACTGCCCTCCAGTGGTCCAAGTCCTATCTGACTGATAGGCAAGAGTTTGTTAGTCTTTGCAACAGCAGATCCAGCTCAGCGCCAGTCACAAAAGGAGTTCCTCAGGGCTCTGTCCTCAGCCCTCTTCTCTTCTGTATTTATATGCTTCTCCTTGGCCATATTATTCGTAGCTTTGGACTGGGTTATCATTTTTATGCAGATGATACTCAACTCTATTTCAATGTTAAAAGTGGAACTTCATCAGAGCTTTCTCAGCTCACAACTTGCCTCAGTGAAATTAAAACCTGGATGGAGCAGAACTCTTTAAAATTAAATTGCAACAAAGCTGAACTCCTGCAACTTGGGACTGAAGTGCAACTTAATAAAATGAGGTCTTTCCCAGTCCATCTTGGTGATGATCTCATCAGACCAGCCTCTACTGCAAAGAATCTTGGTGTCATTTTTGATTCCTCCCTTTCTTATTCCACCCACATAAATCACATTAAGAAACTTTCTTACTTTCACCTCCATAACATATCCCGTGTTCGCTCCTTCCTCTCCTTTTCTAATGCTGAGAAACTTGTCCATGCTTTTATCACATCCTGCATCGATTATTGTAATTCCCTACTGGCAGGTGCCCCTTCTAATCTTATATCACAGCTCCAGCTTATTCAAAACTCGGCTGCAAGAGTCCTTACTCGAACCAGCAGCAGTGAGCACATGACACCCATCCTGCTCCGCCTTCATTGTGTCTTACAGAATCGAATATAAAATCCTACTAATAACCTACAAAGCCTTAAACGACCTTGCACCAAACTACATCAGTGACCTTCTCCATCACTACTGTATGTGCCTGTCTGCCCACTAAGGTCCTCTGATTCTGGCAATCTTGTTGTGCCCCACACTAATCTACACTCCATGGGTGACAGCAGGGCCTTCAGCTGTATAGCGCCCAGACTCTGGAGTGACCTACTGAAATTAATCAGATCAACTGACTCCATGAATTCTTTTAAATAACAACTCAAAACTCATCTGTTCAGGAAGGCTTTTAGCTGTAATTGACTTTATTACCCTTCTCTCAGTTTACCTCAATGTCAAGATGCTCATGTAACCTGTGTGTGTGTGCTAGACCATCAGTTATGTTGTCTGTTAGGCTTTTCTCTGAATGTACTATCTTACTCTTCTTTATTTATTTATTTGGTTTAGTACAATGCTATATATTGTATACCTTGCCATTCTTTTTTAAACTCTGTGGAGTGCCTCGAGCATGGGAAAGGTGCTGTATAAATAAAATGTATTATTATTATTATTAATGACTGCTGTCATTAATTTATTTAATTAATATCTAGGATTGAATCAAGCCCCGGTTTCTTTTGGGGAGTACCCTGTGATGAGACAGAGCCCCTAGAATAATTATGAGTGACAAATGACCAGTAGAAATTAATGTGAACTAAAATCTTAGTCAGTGCCATGCAACGATTTTAACCAGAAGATCAAAAATACCCTGAGTAACAAAAGAACAGGGGAAAACCAAAATCAAAGTACAAAATACAATGAAATCCAAATGAACCTAGCACTTAGCCTACTTTGAACTGAAACTAACACTAAAAATTGTTGGATTTTTTTATCCACTGATGGATAAACTCGACTCATTATGTGGCCATTTTTGTGATGACCGTTGTGACACGACATGTAAACAATAAACCGGAAAATTAAATAAATTAAAATCATTCTTAAATGAAGTCCAAAAAATAAAACATATTTAAATAATATGTACTATGCCATAACTGCTGCAAGTCACTAACCTAGGAAACTTATGTAGAACTGAATATTATGCATTTAACTTTAAATTCAATAAATTTCTTTATTTTGTATTTTTTAGAAGACTGGATTTAGAAATTGGTCTTCAAACAGGCAAAGATCTGAAAGACATTTGACTTTTATTAAAACCACAATATAATTAGAAATTGTTAGCCAAAATTCAGACCAAAGTTGAAACAAATCTAAGCTCATTCATTCTTTATTTTCTTCTTCAGTAATGAAGTTTGCTGTTGCAGGTCTTTGCATTCTGATGTTGCGCTTTGTACTCCTTTTGGCTCTCCTAAATTGACACAGCATGCCATTGCCATCAGTAAACAGGAAAAAAATAATGAAGTATAATGTAATGCTTTTCATAATTATGAAAAAAGTGACAATTCTAAAAATTGCATAATACAATTAGAAATTTCTGTAATAAGTTTCTGACAAAAACAACAAAACTAATGACAGTAATGAAATGAGACTTTAAACAAAACAAAACCTTGTTTAAAGAGATCCTGACAGTATCATATTTAACAATGATCAATGCAGACATTAATAATGGCTCATTCTTCACTCTGAGCAGTTTCAGACCTTTGATCTAATTATGAGAACTTCTAGTTAAGTGTTTTAAATAGTTTTTGACTATAGAAGGAGCTTAATTGACTAAAAGAACAAAACATGCACGATTTAAGATAACTCTTGAAAGAATGATATGTCTCTCAGACCAGAATGTGCTACTACACGTCCATTCAAATCTGACAGAGCTGACAGCCTACATAAATTAGGTCAACAATTTCATCTTTTAAAATGTGTTTCCAAAAATTTTATCCCTTTGTGCAGAAGTCAACAAATTGCAATCCATCACCCTGTCAACATGCAGCGGGGCGCAGATGCATCCGTTAACAGCCAATAGCTTCATATCTTGCTGTCTCCTGCCTGAAGCTAAGCACTGTAATTTACTTTTTGATATATCCTTTACTAAGACGCTTGAATTAGAAATAGAAAGCGTGCAAAACGTTCAGACACATTCGGGATCTGTTTTTAATGCTGCCTTGCAACAAGGCTGCTTTTAATTTGAGTTGTGATTTATTTTCTGCCGAAATGTAATTACTTATTGTTATAAAAGTCAACAGTGCAAAAACAGGTGGCCAATAAACCAAAGAAGATCTGTCAATTAGTTTCCAATTTGGCATACTTATGAATCTGCAAAAAAGGCCTTTTGCCATTACTTAGAAAATTAGTGGGAGACTTTCCAAGACAAGGCAATCTTTTTTCTTTGATAAGCAAAAAGTAAGAAAGATGACATAATCATGTATTATGACTTATGCTAGCATTCCTAAGCATGGGAGTACAGGGTTGCTTAAACTTAATTATGATAAAAAAAAAGTAAAATAAAGTATATATTTGAACTTGTCAGGTTTCCCACTAGGTTGAATATTGAATGTATTCACATTTAAGAAAATGTATTCATACATGAGAGATTATTGTATTTTGACAATGAAAATATGACAACCTCTCTTTTCCACATGAAAAAAATATTGTGTAAATATGAAAGGGGCTATACAACATGATGGGAGGTGGTATGTTTGCTAGCCCCTAAACCAATCCAGTCTCCCACAAACAATAATCTTTAACAATACTAACAGTTAAAAAAATTTGACCCCTGAGGTTCATTTAAAACGTCCTCCGCCGAAATGGATGAAGTTAGCCACAATGAGGAATAAGATGCTTGGTCTGAAGTGCATCTCTGACTTTTGAGTGGGCAACCAACACCAAGGAATGCTTGGTATTGATATTATCCTCTTCCCCTTAATACTAGTTCTTTACACATGATGGTACTCAAGAATTTCAAATGAAGAGATTGATTATTGGTATTCTAGCCAACCTGCCTGGGTAGGAAATTGTAGCAAAGTGGCCTCCATGGTCCCCTTGAGCTCCATATAACGTTGCATAATGTAGGGAGTTTTCAAATGAAAATATCTTAATTTGTCAGAGAAATACAGAAAAAGAATTCAAGAAACATCAATAGAAAAGCCTGCTTTTACATACTGTATTTACATGGTTACTGCCTTGCAAAATATATTCTGGTGTTTTTGATAGTAAATGGGGTCCAGGACATGCATTACAAATTTCTCCATTCCATATTAATAACATAAAAAATTCTATGCAAGTTGCAATGTTTAGTGGAGACACAAGAATACTGTATAATCAATCTTACATTATCTTTTCTCTGGGCTCTTAAATTGGAAAAAAGTAATTGAAAATTATTTCTACTGTTAAAAGTTACAAGAAAGTTAGTGACACCACATTTTGGCTGTTCTTTTTCCGTTTTTTCTATGGTGGTGACTTGTACCTTGCAGTCCCTACATTGATGGATTGAAGGCAGTACCCCAGATGTCCACATGACCATCATCATCAAATTCTTTCACGTGACGCCTGAGAACCATAAGGACTGATTGAGATCATTTATGTTACGTAGAATACTCAGTTGGACTGGGTGGTCTCTTGCCCTTGGAAACCCTTCGGATTTAGTTTTTCTCCCTAAACCCATCTGGAGTTGTTTTTTTTTTTCTGTCCTCTTGGCCATCTGACCTTACTTTATTCTTCATTACTTAGAATTGCTTAATATTATTTTTGTTTCATATTAACTTTTCTTTTTTCATCTTGGAAAGCACTTTGAGCTACACCATTTGTATGAAAATGTACTTTATAAATAAATGTTGTTGTTGTTTAGACACCATTAGAGATTAAGAGGAGTCATGATCAAAATCTTTAGATGTCTGAAGCGAACTAGTAGAGTGAATCCCAGCTGTTACAAGAAATTAAATTTTGTAACAAGAACATGGGGACACGGTTTGCAACTTGGTAAGGACAAATATTGCACAAATGTTAGAAAGTTTTTCTTCAAAGAATTGGAGTCGATTATCAAGTAGTGTGGTGGAGAGTAGGACGTTGGGGACTTCCGGATCTCAATTTGATGTTATATTGAACAACCCAAGTGAACAGGATGAATAAGCTGGTTAGGCTGAATGGCCTCAATTGTTCTAATGTTATAATGAGAGGTGTTAGTCCAACCCTCAGGCTTTAACATTTTTTTTCATTTTTAGTGTGGACATAACCTTTATGCATTTTCCCCTTGCAGATGTATGGCAGCACAATCTCTAATTTCACCATAAAGTGGCCTCAAAATATGTTCAAAGAATTCTCTTTGTAGTCCTTAACAAAAGAAGTGAGTATTTAACTGGTATTTTGTATAATCGTAATATTCTTATATATCAAATGAGACCCTTTAATTCTAAAAGCATCCTGTTTTGAGCCAGTTTTACATGCTGATACTGCACCTGGTCATATAATAAATACTTAATTTTTTCTGCTTATGCACTTTCAGTGAAGGATGACCTGAGCTTCAAGTGGAAATACCTTCAAGAAGGGCTAACATCAGTCAACTGAACAAACACATCTTTGAGGTATGGAAGCAAACTAGAGAAATATCTCAAGAAGGTAGGGAGAACCAGGCTAGGAATTCATGCCCGGTTCATGGATGGCTATCATGATTCCTGGTCAGTTCTGTACCACCATTCATTCACACCAGGGCAATTTATTGTGGCTAATCAAAGTATATTACCCCCCAGAAAAAGCAAAAAATCAAACTAAATCAATCTCAAGTAGCAAAACATACACAAATTCAAAAATTGCAACACACTAGTCCACGACATGCATGGGTTCAAAGCATCTTGAGGCAGGAATGACACCCATTGCACATATGAGCAGCCCACTTTGGAAAAATCTGCTATTTTTTTTTTTTTAATGGTTCATTTCACCTTCTATTCTCAGTAGACACAAATATATTCTTTTGTTTCAGTGAGGCTTTTTTTCAGCTTTATATATATATATTTATATCTGTCTGCTTTTGTTAAATATTTGAATACTTCTCCATGGGTATGACACAGCTATGCTTCAACATCAAGCTGGAATAAATGAGGTCCTTAGTTGCCATGTATTAAAGTTCTAAACATTTTAAACTAGAATAGCTATACACAGACTTGAAAAATATTAATGAGATTCAGGCCAAAGGTATTGCAGCAGCCCTTAAGTGAGGTCACATGAAAGGAATATAAAAGTATAGAAACACCAGCTAGCTAATTATTCTGCTCTCAAACATGATGCCACAGATCAAATGTTGCCCAGGGCTGCTTTTTGGAAATTGTTTGACCAAACTTGCACTACATTTGGTCCAGTAAATTTTCTTTATAAAACAGGATTTTTACACTTCACCTTCAGCTAAAGTTGCTCTTGTTCTTGACTTATTCTTGGGATTGTACTTCTATTCTTTGTTCTCTTATTAAAGCAACCAGTCTTGGACTACAGAACCACAGAATAAATCCAGGCCATTACTTTTGGCCAATTATATTCCTTATTAATATATTTTACATGATCTACAGTGCAAAATTTGTGGCTACAAAAAGTGACGCTTTGCATGTTGGTCAACTATGCAAACAAGAATTTCATTGTACTTCATACACATGAAAATAAATGTGAGCTGTACTGATTGTACTGTTTGTATATGTTGTTAAATGAAAACCTTACATTTTTTAAATAGTTCTTTCCACTGCAATACAAATCAGTACCTAGTGTTTTGCGCATTATATAGTGTTATGTGTGAATGCATAATAGGAAAAATATTGAAGACAAAAAAAAAGCAGAGAATATAGGACCACAAATTATTTACACATTATTCTGTATACTTAACCTTATTGAGAATATGGTAGATAGAAAGAGAATACCATATATACTCGCGTTTAAGTTCTTCTGTGGATAAGTTGGGGCTTGATATTACTGTATAATTTCCGGTATTTTATAATGTCGGTCATATAAGTTGAATGCGGAAAACTCATGCTATTTTTCCAAGAGATTATGATATGCTAATGCCTACCTGAGAGAGAAACCATGGAGCACACTGCCTTTTTTTCTATGTATTGTACCTGATTGACCACTTGGTAATACACTGGCTATTCTGATGCGACATTTGCACTGTTTTGTGTTTTTTGTATCTCACACTCTCATACACCTTTATCATGAGAGTATACCTTATCTACGATGGAGCGATCGATCCGAAGAAAATATGAAGCTCGTTTTATATTAAAAGTCATTGAAGTGGTAAAAGAAATTGGTAACTGCGCTGCTGCAAAAAAATTCGATGTGTCTGACAAAGTGGTGCAAGATTGGAGTAAACAAGAATTAAGTGTCTTATTTTTGAAAGGACATATAAGTAAGGATCTGATTTTATGATCGATTTTTCGGGTTTCAAGACCCGACTTATACGCGAGTATATTCGGTAGTTTAGGACGGCATGTTTACCGTTTTTGTAGGTAGACATTTATTTGTGTTCTCTTTTTAAGGAACGTTTTCATTATAATTTGGTGACAATATAATTTTGTGAGCTGCTGCAATTTTTAATTATTGATCAGAAGCTTCCTGTGCTGTCATCTATACTGGAAAATATAACTCTCTGTATTTCAGCCTTACATCCTCAAGACACAGTGCAGAAGAATGCAAATAAATGAAATGAGGATTTGTTGACTTAAAACTTTATCATAATAATTTTGAGGGCAGTCTGGTGACTTGTAATACGCTAATAAAATATTTTTTATGTGACTTTCCTGCCTAAGAAAGTTTTTATGTTTTTCACTTTCTCTGGTTGTATGCTGAACTGAACAAATGGCACTATGCAGTAAGCATTTCTTAAATCGCTTTCTTCATCAATTGAGAATTTTTAATTTTATTACCCATAAATAATTGTTAACTTTAAAGCAAAAAGAAAAAAAATCAAGGTATCTATGATTATAATAAGATTTATAAAACTTCAGCAGCTGATTTAAATCATTTTAAAGAAGACTTGAAGACTTATTGAAATCGTCACTTTGAATTAATTAAAGGTGAACTAACTTTTCATGAAGATTAGTTTTGAAATGACTCATGAAGATTTTTTTGAAATGTCTGTTCCATTTATGTGAGGTATTTCTGCAAAAAAGTTAAAATTATTAAATGTTAAAATTATAAAATGAAATTGCAATCTCCCTTTTGCAATTTCATTTTTAAAGTCTATGCGTAAAAATCATGCAAAAACTTAAAAATATAATGAAATAACATAATTTACAATTTAATTTTCATTCTAAACTGCAATTCAAAAATGAACAGTAAAATGCAAATAAGCACTGGTGCCACCTGCTGCTCATTGAATTTTTATTTTCCACTTTGTATTTTCATTTTCAAGTTCTAAACATATAAATAGCACTGGTCAATGGACAGGGCTTTGTGCCTCAATTTCCCACAATTCTTTGTCCTTTGTTGGTGTAGGGCAGGGGTGCCCACACTCTTTTGGCTTGCGAGCTACTTTTAAAATGACCAGGTCGAAATGATCTACCTAAAATAAAAATTATATTTATGTCTATATCTATATCTGTATATATATATATATTGTCACGCACGCCTGCAGTAGGAGGCCGCGGATTGATTCGACAGCACCTGGGAAACCACTCGCCGCCAGGGAATGGTGGGGTATTAACTTTCTCCCTCTGCTTCCTCATAGGAAAAAGACCGTCCTGCACCATAGGCATGGATGACCGCAGTGCGATACTTCCGCCCTTCCTCCGCCATCTTGCCCTGGCGTCATCCTTCCCATCCTCCCTTGCGGTCCTTCCCGACATTCCTCCACTTCCGGCTCCTCCCCAATAAAATGGCGCGGCGCCAGGAGTCGGCGTCGCGCATATGAACTGTTTGTTTATGATTTTGACCTGTTTTTTGTGTCTGTACAATATACGGGGCGGAAAACCCCAACCCTTGCTACTGTCTCTCGGTCCTTTACAAGTGGCGTAGCGGCAGGATACAGAGATCCCGGAATGACGGAGGGACAGGACCTGAACACCGTGCTGCAGGAATGAGCGCCCAGCTCCAGGCCCTGCAGCAAGCGCAAGCCGCTACCAACCGGGAGCTGGAGGCCACGAGGCCAGGTTAGTGGAAGCCCAGGGCGAGACCAGACCCGCCCAGGCAGCCGCCTCCTCCTATGGTACCGATGGGCCCTTCGAGGGCGTCGATGCCTACCTGGGCATGTTTGAGAGGGCGGCCACCCGAGCGAGTGGCAGCGGTCCGTGGGCGTCCATCTTGGCGCCATACCTAAAGGACCAGCGCTGCGGCCTATTATGACCTCCCTGAGGAGGAGGCGCTAATTACGACCTCCTCAAGCCCGAAATATTGGCCCGCTACGGCATTAGCCGGGCCAGCAGGCGGCGAATGGCGGAACTGGGTCTTTGACCCGAAAAGCCCTTCGCGCCCAGGCGTTGAGTTCTGGGGCAAGATGGGCGCTGGCTACGGCCAGAGAGCCCGGACGGGCGGAAAGTCGTCGGCGGGTGGCCTGTGAAGGCCTGGTCAATGCAATGCCCAGTTCCCTCGCCCAGCAGGTCGGGGCACGCCTATCAAACATGTCGGGCCTCCTCGGCGTCCTGGAGCGTCAGTTGGCGGTCCTCCGACTTGGGGGTCAGAAAAGCCTGCTCGCGGGAACCGCAGGGACGGGCGGCCACCCCCGAGCCCCCTCGACGCGCTGCAGAAGCGCCAGCCAGAGCCAAAGAGAGGCCGGGTCCGCCGCGCTGTTTCAAGTGTGGCGAGACCGGCCACCTGCTGCCAAACTGCCCCAATCACATCGACCCGGAGCCTATGGACTGCAGCTGGACATCACGGAGAGGTATTGTACCCGCCGCATCCCTTGGCGAGTCGAATCACGGGAGTGGTGTTGCTAAATGGGCACGCCGTGGTGGCTTTGTTTGATTCCGGCAGCAACATTACCATTGTTGCTCGCCGTTTCGTCTTACCGCAACAGTGGTTAAAGCAGCATTTGTTGGTTACCTGTGTACATGGGGGGACTAGGTCATATCGTTCCGCTCACTGCTATCTTACCTGGAAGGGGGAACCAATCCAAATGGCGGTCGCTGTGTTACCTGACCCCCCCTTCCCAGTGATCCTGGGACAAGACTGGTCTAAAAGAATCAGCGGTAAGCCATTCGCGCTCCGGGGCCTCGTTGGATCTTGTCATGAGGGGAAAAGGCACCCTCCAGCGGCCTCCACGCCGTGCACAAGGGCAGGCCCTATGGGCTGGTGTCTCGGGGACCTTTCGTGGCTACGGACCTTGACCCGGAAGATTCCGCCGGAGAAGGGACTAGCCAGGGAACTCTCCCCGGGCCCAGGCCCCAAGACCCTCTCGGCGGCCTGGACCATCAATTTCGGTCCACGCCGGCCTCCTTTAAGAGGGAGCAGTGGAATGATGACTCCCTGCGCTTTGCCCGGAATGCGATTGTTCTGCCTAACAGCTCGACAGCGGACGGATCCACACCGCGGGAACCCTTCTTTGTCCTTGAGAATGATCTGTTGTACCGAAAGTGGCTACCCATGAGGCGAGGTGCGGAAGTTGTTGCTAATTCAGCGTACCTTCCGGGGGAGATATGCGAGTTGGCACATGCTCACCTCCTAGGCGCCCACCTCGGGGCCGAAAAAACACTGGAGAGGATTAAGCTCCGCTTTTACTGGCCTGGGATCAATGAGGAGGTCCGGCGGTTCTGTCAATCCTGTCCGGAGTGCCAGACCCGCCAGATTCCTAGGAGGGACCGTGCTCCTCTAGTCCCTATTCCCCTCGTGGACATCCCTTTGAAAGGATAGGGGTCGATTTGGTGGGACCCCTGGAGCCCTCAACCCGTGGCCACAAGTATATCCTAGTCATGGTGGACTATGCCACCCGGTACCCAGAGGCGGTTCCCCTGCGCTCCGCTAATACTAAAAGCATCGCACGGGAACTGGTTAACTTGTTTTCACGCGTGGGCATACCCAAGGAGGTCCTCACGGACCAGGGTACGCCCTTCACTTCGGATACGTTCAAGGAGGTGGCCAAATTACTGCAGATAAAGCACCTGAAAGCGTCAGTCTATCACCCGCAAACTGGCGGGTTGGTCGAGCGATTTAATCAGGCGCTTAAGCAGATGCTCCGCAAGGTAGTCAGCGCGGACGGCAGGAACTGGGACCAGCTCCTCCCGCTCGTGCTTTTTGCCTACCGGGAGGTACCCCAGGCCTCTACGGGCTTCTCCCCTTTTGAATTACTATACGGGCGACAACCCCGGGGAATCCTCGACATCCTAAAAGAAGGCTGGGAGGCGAGGCTCTTCCCTCCTCTAATATTTTGGAGTGCGTGCGCAACTCGCGACCGACTCACAAATATCAGGCCCCTCCTAAAAGAGCACGTGACTCGTGCGCAAGCAGCGCAGGCCGGTGTTACAACCGCAACTCCGTCCTCAGGGAGTTCCGCCGGGGACCGAAGTTATGGTGCTCGTCCCACCTCCCACTCGAAGCTGCTCGCTCACTGGCAAGGGCCTTACGAGGTTAAGGAGAGAAAGGACTCGTCGACTATTTGGTAAACAGCCCAACCGTCGACCGAGTGAGAGGATCTATCATGTCAACCTGTTAAAGCCCTGGAGAGATAGAGAGGAGCTTCCCAGCTCCCGTAGGTCACTCTCCCTTTTCGCAAGCACAACTGCCCTTAACCTCGGCGAAGAGCTGACCCCCAAGCAGCGGCAGGAGTTAGCCCAAACACTCCGAGCCATCCCGAGGTAGTGGCGAGTCACCCGGCGGACCGCTGATTGAGCCGCGATATAGTCACGGAGCCGGGGTAATCGTCCGGGAGAGGCCCTACCGACTCCGGAGGCAAAGCGCGCAGAGGTCGAACTGGAGGTGAAGCGTATGTTGGACATGGACATAATTGAAGAGAGCCATAGTCCCTGGTCCAGCCCTATTGTCCTCGTCTCCAAGCCAGGCGGCTCCTGGAGGTTCTGTAATGACTTTAGGCGTCTGAATCAGATCTCCAAGTTCGATGCCTACCCCATGCCCGCATTGGCGACCTCCTTGGCGGCTGGAGTGCGGCTCGATATCTGACTACCCTTGACATGACAAAGGGTATTGGCAAATTCCTTTAACGGCATCCGCAAAGGAGAAAACGGCCTTTAGCACCCCTAGCGGGCACTGGCAGTACAAGGTCCTCCCATTTGGGCTGCACGGGGCCCGGCGACCTTCCAACGTCTGGTAGATAGAGTGCTGAAGCCCACCAGTCCTATAGCGCCGCCTACCTGGATGACGTTGTCATCTATTCCGGCACCTGGGAGGAGCATCTACTGCAGGTCGCAGCTGTCCTCCGAACACTGGCTAAAGCCGGCCTCCGCATAAACCCCGGAAGTGTTTTTTTGGATTAAAGGAGGCCAAATATTTAGGCTACCTCGTGGGACAAGGACAGGTGCGGCCACAGAGCTCCAAAGTGAAAGACATCTTAGAATGGCCCCGTCCGAGTACCAAGAAACAGGTGCAGGCTTTCTTGGGGCTTGCGGGTTACTACCGCCGGTTTGTTCCCGTTTCTCGAAGAGCAGCACCCTTGACTGACCTGACAAAAGGGCTCCCCTATACGTGGTGTGGACCGACAAAGCAGAACAGCGTTCAGTGACCTAAAGAAGGCCCTAACGTCGGCACCTGTGTTACGGACGCCCGATTTTGGGCTCCGTTTATTCTCCAGACCGGCGCGGACACAGGCCTGGGTGCCGTGCTGAGCCAAAGCGTCGATGGTGTCGAGCACCCTGTGATGTACCTTAGCGGAAACTGATGGACCGGGGACCGGTGCGGCAGTGGAGAGGGAGGCCTTGGCCATTAAGTGGGCAGTGACCCACCTCCGGTACTACCTGCTGGGTCGCGAGTTCGCTCTGGTGACTGATCACGCTGCACTTCAGTGGATGTCCCTGCACAAAGAGTCGAATCCGCGGGTCACCAGGTGGTTCCTGGACTTACAGCCGTATAAGTTCACTGTCACTTATCGGCGGGGCACCCTTCAGGCCAATGCCGATGCCCTCTCTCGTATTCACGACCTCTCGGTTAGGTCCGCCCGACCTGGCGGTCCTGGGCTAAGGGGGATCGTGTCACGCACGCGAGTAGGAGGCAGCGGATTGATTCGACAGCACCTGGGAAACCACTCGCCGCCAGGGAATGGTGGGGTATTAACTTTCTCCCTCTGCTTCCTCATAGGAAAAAGACCTCCTGCACCATAGGCATGGATGACCGCAGTCGCGATACTTCCGCCCTTCCTCCGCCATCTTGCCCTGGCGTCATCCTTCCCATCCTCCCTTGCGGTCCTTCCCGACATTCCTCCACTTCCGGCTCCTCCCCAATAAAATGGCCGCGCCAGGAGTCGGCGCGCATATGAACTGTTTAGTTTATGATTTTGACCTGTTTTTTTGTGTCTGTACAATATCGGGGCGGAAAACCCCAACCCTTGCTACTGTCTCTCGGTCCTTTACAATATATATATATATATATATATATATATATATATATATATATATATATATATATATATATATATGTTGATATTTTGTGGATGCGACGGATTAACTGGATTTCCATTATTTTCAATGGGAAGTTTGTTCTAGATACGAGAAATTAAGCTATACAAGCTCGGTGCTGGAGCGAATTAAACTTCGTATCTCGAGGTTCCACTGTATGTATATATATATATATATATATATATATATATATATATATATATATATAAATACATACATATATATACATATACACAGTGATCCCTCACTATATCGTACCGACTTTTAGCAGCTTCATTCGAGATTTTAAATGTAAGCATATCTAAATATATATCACAGATTTTTAAGCTGGTTCATGGATTTCTGCGACAATGGGTCTTTAATTTATGGTACATGCTTCCTCAGTTTGTTTGCCCAGTTGATTTCATACAAAGGGCTATTGGCGGATGGCTGAGAAGCTACCCAATCAGAGCATGTATTACGTATTAAATAAAACTCTTCAATGATATACGATATGCTTCTCGTGCGGTGCTTTGCATACTTAAAAGCTCTAGCAGCACGTATTGATTTTTGATTGTTTGCTTTCTCTGTCTCTCTCACTCTCTGCCTGATAGAGGGGTGTGAGCAGAGGGCTGTTTGCACAGAGGCTAATTGCTTAGAAGATACGGACGCTCCTGTAAAAATGCTGAAAGACTACCTTCACATTGATCCCTTCATTTCGGCCGCTTTATCGCGGTGCTTACATACTTAAAAGCGCAACAGCCCTATTGATTTTTGATTGTTTACTTTACTCTCTCTCTCTGACATTCTCCGCTCCTGACGCGCACCTTGAAGAGGAAGATATGTTTGCATTCTTTCAACTGTGATAAAGAACTGTCATCTCTGTCTTGTCATGGAGCACAGTTTAAAGTTTTGACTAAAGGGTGTTATTTCATGTCTAGAGGGCTCTAATAATGTTAAAAAACGTATTTAGAAGGTCGTAAACAAGTTTTCAATGCTCTAACTGCGAAAATATTAGATTTATAAATAAAGAATCCTACTTCTTGGAAATTCATTTATCTGTCTGGAGCAGATTAACCGTGATAAACAAGGGTTTACTGTATAACTGTGCGGAGAATATTTATAAACAGGTTTCTACTTCGCGGATTTTCACCTATCGCGGGGGGTTCTGGAATGCAACCCCGGCAATCGAGGAGGGATTACTGTATATATATATATATATATATATATAATTTGAATTCTGAATCACAATCTGATTGTATGGGTGGTTACCTACCAGGTAATGCGTGTGGTTGGTCTGCAAGTTGGCAGACATGCGCCACGGGTGCCCTCACAGTTGAAAAAAGCAGATCATAGAATGTTACATAGTTAACTGTCAAATACTGCAAAGAGTACGCGACACATGTTTCGCCCTATTTTGGGTTCATCAGGCGTACACAATCCACTGCACCCCTCATCGGGGATCGAACCTCGGATGTCAGGCAAACGCACTTTGATTGTGACATTGTGAGAAAAAAAATCCTCTTCCAATTCCACCTCCAGCCCATACCCACTCTAAACAAATTTTTTTTGAAATCCCTTCTTTAGTCGATATAAATTGGAAGGCTAACTAGATCACATCCGGAGTTTTGCAGTAGCTCGCATGTTTGATTGTGCGTGTGGGATGACCAGTGTGTGAGAAGAAGAGAGATCTCAGACTGGCATGTATGCCAATCAAGTGGCAAATGGCATAGGGAGGATATATGATAAACTAACGTTTCAAAAAATTTTTTTTTGAATGCAACGTGATCTACCTGCCTACCTTTGCGATCTACCAGTCAATCGCGATCGACGCATTGGGCACCCCTGCTGTAGAGCCACTTCGAGTACTTCTCATTTCGACTGTGTTTAATTCACAGGAGCTTGAACTTTTCACCCCCATACTGCAAGCTTCACAGGAAAACCAACTCACAAAATCTGAAGACCACACATAATAAAAGCAATATTTAGCATGACAGAGATTAGCCTTTATTACATAATTATTTAACATTTATTTACACTGAAGTGCAAATGGGATACTTTGCATTTTTATAGTATTATATTGTAGCAGAGGTGTTGTTAAGCGATGGTGAAGGGAGAGCCTCAAAGCTAAGATCCAGATCTGGAACACAGTGTGCAGAGCCAGTTCAGGAAAGGAAACAGCAAAGGGACTGGAACATTTGTATCTCCACACCTGCTTGCTGACAGCTGACCAGCATTGAACACCCCTGCTGCACCGAACGGCAGCAGAGCAATTAACATCCCAGTTTGTCCATCTGCAAAACAGTGCTCCCAAACCCTCAACTCCAGCTGCACAACCAAACTGAGAGAGAAGACTACCCAGCCATTCTGATGAGTTTGTGTGACTTTGAATGGAAGGCTATGCTCTGGCCCTGAACAAGTTACATCAGCCAGGGATGAGTCACCAAAAGAATTTGCTGGCATTACATCATCAAAAGCAGGAATGCCTTTAAAAATGGCAATTCTGCACAGTCACATGGGCTTTTCCAACTAGTGTGGCAAAAGGCAAGCAGTCCTTTTAAGGATAGCAAGCCACCTCAAAGATCAATATAAAGAGCAGTAAATCCAGCGCTTGACACAGACAGTGCACTATAATATAACAAAAATACAAAGCGTCCTATTTCCACTTCAGGGTAAATAAATGTAAATTATGATTTAACAAAGGCTAATTTCTGTCATTTTAAATGTTGTATTTAAATAGCACAAAAATTACTTCAGTGCTAATTATGTTTGGTCTTCAGATTTTGTGAGACAGTTTCACTATGAAGCTCATAGTACTGGGGTGAAAAGATCAAAATCATGTGATTTAAAACACAGTCGAAGTGACAATTATTCTATCGATCAGTGGCTCTACAGCTACGAAGGACAAAGAATTGTGGGAAATTGAGGTGCAAAGCCCCGCCCACTGACCCACCATATTTGCATATTGAGAACTTGAAAACGAAAAGTGGAAAATCCATCCATCCATCCATCCATTATCCAACCCACAATATCCTAACTACAGGGTCACGGGGGTCTGCTGGAGCAAGTCCCAGCCAACACAGGGTGCAAGGCAGGAAACAAACCTCGGGCAGGGTGCCAGCCCACCAAAGGGCACACACACACACACACACAAACACACACACAGCACACACTAAGGACAATTTAGAATCACCAATGCACCTAACCTGCATGTCTTTGGACTGCGGGAGGAAACCGGAGTACTCGGAGGAAACCCATGCAGACACGGGGAGAGCATGCAAACGCAAAGTGGAAAATGCATTTTGGATTTCATTTTTGCAGCTTCATTGCTGTTCAGGCTGAAAATGAAATTGCAGATGGGGTTATTTAATTCTATTTTAAATTTTGACACATTCTTGTACATGGACTTTGAAAATGAAGTTAAAAATGGTGTTATTTCATTTTTTTTTTTATTTCTGCATCATTCTTACATGTAGTCTTTGAAATTGCAAAAGAAAGAATTTTAATTTTCATTTCCTTTTTGCAGAAAATACCTCCCCTATTCCATTTGGCAATCATTTAAAGAAGACACATGGTGAGCATAAAAGAATATCTCCTAGTTGTGTTCTCAGTCATATTGCAAATTATTCAAGCAATGCTTATGCACATAATATGGTCAGATGTTTGAAGAATTAAAAAATGAAACAAATTGGAAGCGTGTGAAGACAGAGGTTTAGTTTTACTTTTTTTGCAAGCAATACTTTTGTTGCATTGACTAAATCTGTTGGTAATGCTTTTCAAGCAAAGTTCTAATTGATTCTGGAACTGCTTAATACATAATGAAAATTCAAACTAGAAATAATTAAGATCACATTCTTAATGAAGAATCTGTCAGTACAGGAAAAAGTGAATGGATCACAGCTCTAGCTGATGTGTCTGGTATTGAATAGCCTATTGTTTTAGTCTCCTATAGAAACACAATACAGAAATGATATCTAACAACCAGAATACTTTTATAGAGCTAATTTTATTTATGTTATTGTTCTAAAGAAAAATTGCATTTTTGGGACGTATTGGAGCATTTCATTTCATTATTCTGATCTAAGTGGCCATAAAACAAAATGCTTCAAATTTACTTCCCCAAGAAAAAATACCATAATGAAAGTCGGTAAATTCTATGACACTTATGGTGTACATGGTGATCCAGCCTGCAGTGAAAGCATCTGGGATTTATAAAGCATGAACAGAAAACAGACAGACATAATTTTGTTGTCTGTACAGTTACAGGAGTAAGATACTAATCAACATTTAAACATGACCCCGTCAGTCATTTCATAAGAAAGCTTTGGGTACAAGCAAGAATTGTTTTCACAGATTTAGAAAACTAAAATGAAAAATCAAATTGCATTCCCTTTTTATATTAATGGCTTTATATATATTTGCTTTCTTCACACAGTCTGAGAACAGCAGCCTGACTCTTCACACAATTGTGCTGTCATGTGCTGTTCTCAGTTGTATGCTCTGTGCATATCAAACAAGCAGCAATTGTGTGCACTGCAACACACACAGATCCCCAGACGGCACTACACTAAAGAAAATGCAAAACCAACAGAGACATACACTTTATCTTTCACAAACCAAATAGCATTCTATTTTTATTGAAAGAGCTGCAATCTGAAAAGATGCTAATAATAATGAAGAAAAATGCAAATTGTGTTTGGAATTTGTCCTTGAGTAGAGGAATTCTGTGGATAGCTTGACAGTTTCATTTTCAATCATTAGGTAGTTGTCTATTGAATTATTTTATTCTTAGCTACTGTATTCTGTCTTTTTAGAAAGCTAATAAAATAATACTAAGCATGCAAATGAACAATTTTTTTAATGCATTAGTTTAGTTCTACTTCACTAATTTTCAGTAATTTATTTATTTTGTTTGGGTTGCATTGTATGCTTAGCGTTCCGCAGATTTTATGATTTGTCATTTGAGCATCCTCAGTCAAAAAAGTTATAGGTAAACTTTTCTTTTTATAACTTTAGGTTGATATATGATTTTGTTATTCCGTTTCATTTCATTTCAGAAAAACATGGAAAAATTGTAATATCTGAATACATTTTTCTTATTTTATTATAAAAGCTAGATATGGAATAAAGGCTTACTCCAGGAAATGTGAAGAAACGCCCAACATGACAAATAAAATAATGTATCATGTGGTAAAAACTAATGAATACAAATCAAGAGACATGCAAGAACTTGTGGACTGCGTTTGCTGTACTATCTACAACTTTAAGCTGTGCAGAAGAAAAAAAAAACTGGATATATAAAATTGTGTTCATAGAGCTAAATATTGATACAATATAATAATAAAGACATATGCAAGGTCCCTGATAAGAAATACACCAAAAATCTAAACCAGAAATTGTTTCATCACACAAGTAGTAACTGGATTCTAGAACTTAATTTTGGTTGTCGAAGTGGATATACTCTGGATGAGACAACAGAACTAAAAGATTGCAAAAATGAATTGCCTTCTTTTGGTCAATTTGGTATGCTCTTTATTTTACTTTCTGACATTGTTATTAACTGTTTTAAAGTAGGAAAGTCAGCAAACTATTAGATCTTTTTGTTTCTCTGGTGTACAACCCATTAACATTTATATTTCAGTTCTTGCTTAAGAAAAATACATAATTATAGGCTTACTTATGCTTACTTACTGTACATAATATGAATATGTAATAAATATTTAATTTTCCAAGCTTTTTTGTGATTAAGTGAACTTTAAGTCATTCTTCATTGATTACTTCACTGCTGGCTGAATTTATTTAAGTTCTAAATGCAGTGTGATCCAGAATTATTTATTCAATAAGTAGCATGATTTACTAGAAACAAATTTGAACCAAATCTACTAATATTGGGTTGCTAAACCTAGGCCATTGTTGATTATAGCAGGGCAGGTTTTCACTGTAGTCAGGACTTTAAATCAGAGAGTAATTTATGTTACGACCGCAGGGTGCACACACACACACACCCACAGAAAGCACACACTAGTGACAATTTAGAATCGTAAATGCAGCTAACCTGCATGTCTTTGGACTGTGGGAGGAAACCGGAGCACCCATAAGAGACCCACGAAGACACGGGGAGAACATGTAAACTCCACACAGGGAGGACCCAGGAAGCGAACCCGGGTCTCCTATCTGTGAGGCATTTTAACTTAAATACTATAAACCCAAAAAATTACACTTAGCTGCAACAATGCCAAGCAAATGTCTGCTAATTACTTGCAGACTTAGGAGAAGTCATTTTCTGTTGAAGCCACCTTAAATCTGGATAAGTTTGTATCTTACCACAGCTGAGCTGCAGCCTTTTCTGTGCATTCAATGAGATGTACATGCTGATTTGGAGTCAAGTAAGAAGGCTCTTACTACAAAACCCTTTTTTCCATGTATGGAATCAGTTTCTAGGTTATTTTAAAATAAGAAAATTGCTAACCTCTGTATACTGGCAGTTCTAAGAAGGAAAAAAGAATCAATTAAATATTTTGCAATTCCAACCTTCAACCTCATTTTGATAGACCAGATAATTAAACTGTGTGTTAGTGAATGATGAGCCATATTCTAGAAAAATAGCAAAAATTCTAAAGACTCCACTTCACAGAATAGCTGCTATCACCACATGCTCAGTAATCACACATTTGAGAAGAGAAAATGTGTCTTACTGCATTTAAGCCTTAATCAAAGAGAAACACAGTTGGAAGTACCACATAAAATGATAAGTTATTTAGTATTTAACTAATACTAAATGTGTGAGATAGAAAGCATATAACTTGGTCTTCTAGTATTCAGAGAATGGCAGAATAGAGAAGGATTCATTTATAAAATGTGTGTAGCATATTAATGTGCTGGAACACCAAACTATTCAAGTTACATAACATCTAATAGCTTGAAATCTCTCCAGATATTATAAATTGTGTCTGTACTAAAGATGTGTTGTTAGCCAATTCAATTCATGACAGAAATTTAATTTACCATTAGGATTATTTAAACAAAACTAACCAACACAAACTGAACAATCCAACATATCCTCATACATCTACATAAATACAATCATAAGCTGTTTGGATGTCTGCTGGTTTGTCTGATTTTTGTTCACAATTCATGCAAGAATAGCTGAAGTTATCTTCACAAAATCTGCATGTACATTGCCATTGGTGTAACTTAACTTAAAATACAGGCTATATATCTTATCAAGGAGATTGGAGGTTATAAACCAGAGCCAGCATGGGAACTACAATTTTCATTAGACAGCAGGAATGAAGATGGTTGCACAAAAATTTGCACTGGCTAAAGACTGCTCTTGTGAAACACCACAGGTACATACAGCGATTCGTTCTCAAGTAATTTAGATAACAATTACATTTTCTTTTTGGATTAAAGCTTTTGTCCAGTAGCATTTCTTTTTGCCTTTTGTTGTGTTTAGCCATTTTGAATTCCCAAAAGACAGTTTTTACCTGTTTATTTTTACCCATGTAACACAGGGTCACTAGTAATATATAATAGTTAACATGGACACACATGATGAAAACTAAGATGTTCTCCGTATAAATGATTTAATAAGAAAAAATTGACTTCTGTTAATGGAATCTAGAGACAATGCAAGCGTGCAAAGAATGCATTTACTGAAGAGATGAAAAAATATGTAAAATGTTGTTAGAGACTCTAGGCTTACCATGACCTGTAATGGAAACATGAATTCAGGAAAAGGAAGGAAGAATCTTTACACTCTAAAATGGTGGCAAAAGATGGAATGCAAAAATGCAGGAGTTGGTTCTCTCCAAAAGAATATAGTTATTGTTAAATTATATACATGTAGATCAGAGAGATTGTTTTTATTTTGTTCCACACCTTTGTTCATCTTATTTTAGTCAATTGTATAAAACATCATGCCAATCTGCAACAATATCAGCTACAAGACTACAATACATCTTATCCTTGGTTTAAATAATGGATTTGTCTACTTGTTTTAAGGTGTATCTATATTTGTTATTGCTCGTATACAACATTTATAACACAGGTGAAAGAACACAGCAATATGGAGACCCAACTAAGCCAACTGAGGACAGCATACTGCATAAGCAATCCTTGAATTTGAGCCCTTTTAGTGCTAGAAAGTAGAAGTTAATTAATTATGCTGTCAAGATAAAAGGTACATTTGAAATTAACAAATAATAGTATAGCAAACTTTAGATGATAATCTAAAACAAGTACTAAAGTCATATTAGCATTTTCTATACTTCAACTGGTCTGATAGATAAACTGCAATTCATATAATAAACCTTCTGTTTTCTACACCTGTTTCCTCCTATAAACCTATTAAAAATCTCAATTGAGTTTAAAATAATAAAGCTTTATTTCATTCATTATTGTTCTATTAAACAGTTGAAATGGATATGTCTGACCACAAATGTATCAAATGTATTCCAACAGAAAAAAAAGAAACTAAACAAGCCACAAAATAAACACTACTAGTCAAAGGTTCTAGAGCACCCTAGTTCTTTTCAGTTTTTATGGAAATTCACAGTTTAGTGTCTTACTGTTTCATGAAATCAAGACATAGAACAAATAAACAATAGAAAAACAAATTCAAGGAATTAAAAGTGTACAAAATTTTATTCAAATGTTTGATTCATCACCTTCTGCTGATATAAAAGCTAAACTGTGGTAACCCTTTTGATTTAGAATGCTAGTCACTCAGTGCAAGTCACCAACTCTGCCTCCAACAAAAGAATGTTAGACCATCATTCTTCCTCCTCCATGTTTGCCAGTTGGTGTCACACACTGAGGAACCATCCTTTCACCAACTCAACGGTATATAAACACCCTGTGTGATGAACTGAAGATTTCAAATTTTGATTCATCAGTACATTAGACTTTCTTCCAGTCTGCAGTAATCCACAGGCCCTATTTTGTCCTTTAAGGAATGGGTTTCTTACTATCACTCACCCCTTGAAATCCGTAGCACAGAGTGTCGTCTTCCCAGTAGAAACTGAAACTTGCTTTTTTCAATCACTGTTAAGCTGTGCTTGAAGCTGTTGTGTTGTGTGGCATCAATCTCAAAAAGCTGGTGAACATCATAAACTTGTCTTCTGATTGGGTTGTGACTTTGAGTCTGCCAGATCTCTTCCTATAAGAGTTTCTTCCAGTTTCCAATTGCCTTTGGATTGTGTAGGACACCATACTCACTGACACTCACTTAATGCCATTTTTTTGCCATTATCACTGCAATATTGTCCAAGTAGTACTTCAGAGGGTGTAATCACAGTGTGTTCCAACTCTGTTTTAAGACAGACAGAAGATTTTTAAATAAATAACAGAAGTTGGGACACATGTGCAAATTGTTTGCTTCAACGTGCAAGGCTTAATTTACTTTAAATGCTAAAGAATATCCATAGGTTGTGAGAAAGAAAAATCGTTATCTATCTATACTAATAAACGGCAAAGCCCTCACTGACTCACTCACTGACTGACTGACTCATCACTAATTCTCCAACTTCCCGTGTAGGTAGAAGGCTGACATTTGGTAGGGTTATTCCTTACAGCTTCCTTACAAAAGTTGGGCAGGTTTCATTTCGAAATGCTACGCGTAATGGTCATAACTGGAAGCTGTTTTTCTCCATTTACTGTAATGGAGATGAGCTTGAAACCCGTGGGCGCGGAGTTTCGTGTGACATCATCACGCCTTCCACGTAATCACGCAGTACGTAGAAAACCAGGAAGAGGCCCAAAAAGCGCTGAAGAAAACATGCATTATATAATTGAGAAGGCAGCGAAACAATAAGAAGCGAGCGAGTGACATATACAACCATATTCATGAATTCTGCTACTTCGGAAACAAAGCACGATGTAAACCTAAACTTTAAATTAAGTTCATAGACAGGCTGTCGCTGGCGTTTGTAATTTAGTGCCTACCCATATAAGGCCGTCCGTCAGCGGCAATCCAATAGCAAACTGCCACGGGTAAATATTCACGGGTGAAGGACTGTCCTTATGCAGAGGAAAATGAGATGGTCAGGGTGGTGTTTGACACAAACTCAGCGAAACTGCGAGAGAAGTTTTAAGTGCCGGGACTTCGGTAACATTAGATACAGCCATGGACATAGCACGACATGGCACCAGCACAGCTGGGAAACTTCGATGCATGTACACCGAGCGCTCACGTGAACTGGCGCAGTGCACAGACAAAAGCAACAGTTCCAAAGCTGAAAAAACCGAATTACACAATTGAAAAGGCAGCAAAAAATATGAAGCGTCTGATAAGCATATTCATAAATCCAGCTACTGTGGAAACAAAGCACACGGTGGAAAAAGTCAATGTCCGCTAAAGGAAGACAGTGTAAAAAAAAAACCCATGCATGCAGTGTGTCGGTCTCAGATAAAGAAGAAGACGAGCTGTTTATTGATGCAGTAAGAAACGAATCAATGAATGAAACCTGTCATCTTTACAACGATTGACAAACACGGAATGTAACTTGAACACAACACATCCTACAAATACGAACCTGATTGAAAGAAATAATGATAATCAAATCCTTGATGACAGCAACACTCAGTAAAACTCACAAAACAATTACTGTATATTGACAGTCATGTTACATTATTTTTAAAATGTTCCCTTTTCTTTTTCATAGCTTCTTTAACACACTACGTCTCCGCTGCGATACGCGGGTATATATATATGTATATATATACCCCGATCTACATACTCGAATAATGGATACTTTATTCGCCATCAATGATTGTTTTGGTAAAGCCATACTCAGTGTATTCATTAGATGAACGGTAAAAAAGTAAGAGCGAGGGGAGGATGACTTATTGAGGCATGCAAGCAAAACCACAATAGCACGCTGGCTCGATGTACAAAAAATATATCTTTTCAAGTTCTATTTACTCCATCTGTGTCAAACTCAAGGCCGCAGAGCAACATCCGCCCGGTGTGTAATTATATCCGCCCTTGAGATCATTTTATATACTGTATTATTGTTATTAATGGCCCGGGGATATGAAGCGTTGGTAACACAATAAACTACAGATCCCATAATGCAGCGCTTCAGCTGCCTTGCCGAACAATTACAGCGTCCCGCCGTCTCTTCAGTCGTTTCCTTACTTTGCGAAGGAAGCAGCTTTCTCAGAGCTTCTGCACTGTTTTATAAACGAACGATATATAAGAAAGTCCTTTTCCTTGCTTCGCCAACAAAGCAGCCTTTTTATTTAATCCACGGGTTCTCCGCTGTTTCATTGTTCATTTATTACGATTTTTATAGTTATTGTGTAGGTTTTATTTAATCCACGGGTTCTCTTCTGTGTTCACTGCGGTGTCATCTTTCGTTTCTGAGCTTGCCAAGGAAGCAGCTTTCTCACAGCTTCTGCACTGTTTTAAAAACGAACGACATATAAGAAAGTGCTTTTTCCTTGCTTCACCAACGAAGCAACCTTTTTATTTAATTCACGGGTTCTCTTCTATTTTATTGTTCATTTGTTACGATTGTTACAGTTATTGTGTAGGTTTTATTTAATCCACGGGTTCTCTTCTGTGTTCACTGCGGTGTCTTCTTTGTTTACGACCTTCGCCAGGAAGCAGAAACTTACAACCACCGAAACTTTGTAACGGCACAAGACTTCAGGTCACATCTCTACAAAACAACCTAACTGAAGCAACTATATTTACTGGCAGTGCCTCAGGTGACACAGTTTTTATTCCTCGCATCCCCGTTATACCATCTAATCTCCCATTTCAATTCAAACGCGTTCAATTTCCAGTAAGGCTCTGCTTCGCAATGACAATTAATAAGTCTCAGGAACAAACACTACAAAAGGTTGGCATTGATTTGAGGCGGGATTGCTTTTCACATGGCCAACTGTATGTTGCATGCTCAAGAGTGAGCTCAGCACACAGCTTAGTCATATTACAACCAGAGGGCAGAACTGACAACGTGGTATACAGAGAGATCCTTAACAATTAATTTTTTACATATTTTCGTTCAGTCTAAAATGTTTACTTTTTTATTAATAAAAATATTCAGACAGTATTTCACCGCTACGAAGCGCAGGTATTTTGCTAGTCTATACTAATAAAGGCAAAGCCCTCACTGACTGACTCACTGACTGACTCACTGACTCATCACTAATTCTCCAACTTCCCATGTAGGTAGAAAGATGAAATTTGGCAGGCTTATTCCTTATAGCTTACTTACAAAAGTTAAGCAGGTTTCATTTCGAAATTCTACACGTAACGGTCATAACGGTCGATAACGGTCGACAACGTCCGCCATGTTGAACTTTCTTACTTATGGCCCCATCTTTACGAAATTTGGTAGGTGGCTTCCCTGCGCTAACCGAAACCGATGTACTTACTTATTTCGATGGTATGACGCCACTGTCGGCCGCCATATTGAACTTTCCAACGTCACCAATTTTCCGACTTCCCGTGTAGGTAGAAGGCTGACCCCATCTTCACGAAATTTGGTAGGTGGCTTCCTTGCACTAACCAAAACCGATGCACATACTTATTTTGATGTACATACTTATTTCGGTGGTATGATGCCACTGTCAGCTGCCATATTGAACTTTTAATGGAAACCAATGTACGTACTTATTTCGTTGGTATGACACCACTGTCGGCCGCCATAGGTGGCTTCCCTCGCTAACCAAAACCGATGCGTACTTATTTCGTTGGTATGACGCCACTGTCGGCCGCCATATTGAATTTTCAAAACGTCACTAATTCTCCAACTTCCCGTGTAGGTAGAAGGCTGAAATTTGGCAGGCTCATTCCTTACAGCTTACTTACAAAAGTTTAGCAGGTTTCATTTCGAAATTCTACGCGTAACGGTCATAACAGTCAACAACGTCCACCATGTTGAATTTTCTTATTTACGGCCCCATCTTCACGAAATTTGGTAGGTGGCTTCCCTGAGCTAACCGAAAACAATGTACATACTTATTTTGGTGGTATGACGCCACTGTCAGCCGCCATATTGAACTTTCCAATGTCACTAATTCTCCAACTTACCATGTAGGTAGAAGGCTGAAATTTGGCAGGCTCATTCCTTACAGCTTACTTACAAAAGTTAAGCAGGTTTCATTTCGAAATTCTACGCGTTATGGTCATAACGGTCAACAACGTCCACCATGTTGAACTTTCTTATTTATGGCCCCATCTTCTCAAAATTTGGTAGGCGGCTTCCCTGCACTAACCGAAACCAATGTAGATACTTATTTCGGTGGTATGATGCCACTGTCAGCCGCCATATTGACCTTTGCAACAGTCTTTGTTACTTATGGGTCCATCTTCAAGAAATTTGGTACACGGGTTCCCAACGCTAACTGAATCCTACTGAAGTACATATATACGTCCATAGCCTGCAGCTCAGTCACCATGTGAGGTGGCGTTGGGTCCCCCATCCCAACGCCTCCCACGTTGTTGGCTGCCTGCCCATATAAGACCGTCCGTCGCTCTGGTCTCTATATTCCCTTCCTTGCTTCGCCACAAGATTCACGTCTCCCTACTGATAACTACAGCCTTTTTGTTTAATCCACGGCTTCTCCAATGTTTTATTGTTTGTTTATTACAATTATAGTTATTGTATAGGTATTTTAGACTTACTTTACATTTCTCAGTTACCCATTTCCTTTATCATTCCAACCCCCATTACCAAGTCTATCGAGGTGATCACTATTGATCAAAGAACTGTCACTTACCGAGTGGTTTCCATGCCCGGAGATGGCACCTACCTTTTCCATTCTCTTTGTTACATATTGCACGGCCATATCAGTCCCACTCTTGATATCCGGAGGAACATTGTATCTTATGTATTGAATGACTGGGACAGGTTCAAGGTGTGGACTGATGATGGTACAGGAGATAATTATACTACACAGGAGCACTATAAGAGTGAAATGCTTAAGCCCTTCACCTATGCATCTGCATGTAAGTTGATGGCTGCCGCTGAATTGTTCGGTTGTCGCTTTCAAGTGTACCGAAATGGCCAAATATTTTACACCTTTTGACAACCGCCAATGCCTCTTAAACATCTTAGATTGACAGGTGACGATTTCAGTAGTGGACACTTTGATGTTTATGAATGTTTAAACTCTCAAAAGCTGGCCGTGAAGTTATCAGTGAAACTGGTTGTATACGTACAATGCTTGACAGATGCCGAATGTCTCTTCAACACAAGTCCTACAAATACTGTCGTAATTGAAACAAACCATGAAACTCAAACCGATTATGATAGCAGCAATCCAAGCTGTGAGATTTGAAACAAGATTACTGTTCACATGGCCAACTGTACGTTGCATGCTCAAGAGTAAGCTCAGCGCACAGCTTGTCATGTTACAACCGGAGGGCCGAACTCACAATGTGGTATACAAAGAGATCCTTAACAAATAATTATTGGTATATTTTCCCTCAGTTTAAAAAGGTTTCATTTTCTTCTTAATAAAAATTTTAAGGCAGTACTTCGCCGCTGTGAAGCACGGGTATTTTGCTAGTTAAGCTATAATATTGTATGTATTAATGTACTAATAATCAATAAGCCATTGTTTAAGCTGCCTCTGTTAAATACATGTAAACTAAAAAAATAACTTGCAGCATTTTTAGAAAGCTGCTGACTTTTAGTCTGTTCTAAAAGAAGACTGTTGATCTGTTAAACCCAGGTAACACAAAGGAATGCCCCCATAATACTTCCAGTGAAACCTGTGAGAACATTGCTATATTTTTCAATCAAACAATTAATGATATTAGAAATAATATAGTATATCTCCCGAACACTGTGGAACCTCCTAAGCCCCAGTACTCCGTTATAAACAAATTCAATTCTTTCACCAGGATAGATTTACCTGATTTACATAGAATAATCTCTCAAATGAAACCCTCCACCTGCGTCCTTGACCCAATACCAACAAGGTTTTTCAAGGAAGTATCAGACGCGCTTATTGATAATATCCTTGACATAGTAAACTCGTCATTAGATACGGGGGTTTTCCCAGACTGTCTTAAGACTGCTGTAGTTAAACCCCTACTCAAGAAAAATAATCTTGACCCCTCTGCTTTTGAAAATTTTAGACCCATCTCTAACCTGCCCTTCTTAAGTAAAATTCTAGAGAAGGCAGTCATTATGCAGTTAAATGACCACCTCAATAAACATGCTATTCTAGATAAATTTCAGTCAGGTTTTAGAACTAATCACAGTACAGAAACTGCACTCGTTAAAGTAGTAAATGACTTGCGATTAAATGCAGACAGAGGCCATTTATCTGTTCTCATCCTCCTCGATCTGAGTGCCGCGTTTGATACCATTGATTACAATATTCTTAGAAATCGCCTTAGTCAATGGGTGGGCCTCTCTGGCAATGTCTTAAATTGGTTTGAATCCTACCTGGCAGGGAGAAAATTCTTTGTTAGTTGTGGTAATCACAACTCAAAAACGCATGATATTCTATATGGTGTTCCACAAGGCTCTATCCTAGGTCCGCTTCTTTTCTCAATCTATATGCTCCCGTTAGGTCAGATTATCTCAAGTTACAACGTGAGCTACCACAGCTATGCTGATGACACACAGCTGTACTTATCAATAGCACCTGATGACTCCGACTCTTTCGATACACTAACACAATGTCTTACTGGTATTTCTGAATGGATGAATAGTAATTTTCTCAAGTTAAATAAAGAGAAAACTGAAATTGTATTGATTGGCAAAAACGGATTCAGTGAGGTTATCAGAAATAAACTTGACGCATTAGGATTAGAAGTTAAGACGGAAGTAAAAAACTTAGCGGTAACCGTTGACTGTAACCTGAATTTTAAATCACATATTCATCAGACCAATAGGACAGCATTTTTTCACTTAAGAAATATAGCAAAAGTTAGACCTCTTATACCATTGAAAGATGCTGAGAAATTAATTCACGCTTTTGTTTTCAGTCGACTAGATTACTGTAACGCACTGCTCTCAGGACTACCCAAAAAAGACACAAATCATTTGCAACGAGTGCAGAATGCAGCTGCTAGAATCCTAACTAGGAAAAGAAAATCTGAACACATTTCTCCTGTTTTGATGTCGCTACACTGGTTACCTGTGTCTTTCAGAATTGACTTTAAAATTCTGCTTATAGTTTACAAAGCCTTAAATAATCTCGCTCCATCTTATATATTGGAATGTCTGACACCCTATATTCCAAATCGCAATCTTAGATCATTAAATGAGTGTCTCCTTAGAATTCCAAAAGCTGAACTTAAAAGGCGGCCTTCTGCTGCTATGCACCTAAAATCTGGAATAGCCTGCCAATAGGAATTCGCCAGGCAAATACAGTGGAACACTTTAAAACACTGCTGAAAACACATTACTTTAACATGGCCTTTTTATAACTTCACTTTATCTTAATCCTGATACTCTATATGTTCATTTCATCATAATAACTATTCATGGTGGCTCTAAAATCTGTACTGACCCCTACTCTGTCTTCTGTTTCTTTTTCCAGTTTCTCTGTGGTGGCGGCCTGCGCCACCACCAACCTACTCAAAGCACCATGATGCCCCAGCATTGATGGACTAAAAGCCAGAAGTCCACGTGATCATCATCATCATCAAATCCTTCCGTGAAAAACATAAATACAAAGAGGACTGTTTCATTTATGTTAGGTAGATTGCCCAGAGGGGACTGGGCGGTCTCATGGCCTGGAATCTCTGCAGATTTTATTTTTTTTCTCCGGCCGTCTGGAGTTTTTTTTTGTTTTTTCTGTCCCCCCTGGCCATTGGACCTTACTCTTATTCTATGTTAATTAATGTTGACTTATTTTATTTTCTTACTGTGTCTCTTATTTTTCTATTCTTCATTATGTAAAGCACTTTGAGCTACATTTTTTTGTATGAAAATGTGCTATATAAATAAATGTTGTTGTTGTTGTTAGGAAACGTCTGTGTGCTTTGTCTAATCAGCAGCAAACAGGTACTTTCACTTCTGCCTTACTTATTTTGAACCAAATGATGTAACCCTTGGGCATAGTACTGTACCCCCCCAAACTATTGTGTAATCTTGTCTCATGCTAAGCTTGACTCTGAAGGCTCCTTGCTTAAGTGACTGTCACTAACATAGCTGGCGGATGCAGCAGGAGTCTCTCTGCTCACTAAAAATTAATAAAGAAACTGTTATATTTTTCTTCTGATTAGTGTTGGTCTGCTGTTTCCCTCAAACCTTCGACCACAGTTGTAATTTATTAGTTGTTCCCTGAAGAAGACCCATCTGTAATATTCTGAAATTTCCTTTTTTCAGTTTTTGCTAACCTAAACTTGAAATTTAAATCTCTGCAGTTTACTGCTTACCTTATCACCATTTTAGGTCATTCTTTGCATTTCAGTTGATTAAATTTGAATAAAAACTGGAAAAAAATGAAGAGTTCTAAAACTTTTGACCGGTAGTGTATATAGTATACTAATGCCTATTACTTTCTCTGTCACACCTCCTTAATGCCATCTACATGTCTCTCTCTCCTTCCATTGAAATGTTTTCCCCTCCTACTTTCTCTTTCCAATTATATTAACCAGACGTCTAGTAAGAATGAGGTTTTAAAGTCCCATCTCCCCGTGGACACTTCCAGGTCATCCCAGAATCACATCTCAAGTTATAGAAACCCATAACAATTAACAATAAGAGTTTTTACTGCCTGGAGTTATCTGTGCTATCCCTTCTCCTTTAATGAAAGGACAGACAGCCTAGCAGGTGCATGAGTTACCTTCTGTCTACCAGTAAGCAGGTATTTCTGACGTTGTGCTCTTCTGTATGGAGTTACTGCACAGCACTGTATTGTGCTGCATTACTTGCCTCTGCCATTAAGACTGAGTATTAACTGTTCTTGTCTCATCTACCAATTGTTCTTTTTTCACCATTTGTATTTAAGAGGTGGTCACTATGAGAAATATGTTACTGATTTGGCCATAGTATGTAATAAGAATATTTCCTGAAAGTGAAGTTGAACAACTGGATTGTGGTATTGTGATATTGTATATTTTTCTTGTCCCTTCCATTGTTTGCCAATACTTTCCACCACTTATCACCATTCGGACTTGTCCAGTCCTGTACCACTCAAATCTGGTAGTTGACGTTGATTAAAATGGACATTTGGCACATGATTACATTATAGTTATACTTTATTACTTTTACATGCTTATATGTCTAATACAGTGTGTGGTGGAATGCAAAAATAATGAGAAAAGTGAAGATGAAATAATTTAGGGGCACAAAGCATGTTTGGTTCTGAAAATAAAATGTTTAGTTTAATAGCATTGTTGTGAAAATTGGTGAGCCATTAAAATTTAGTAGCAGTCTTGGAATTTTAACTGCTTACTGCCCATACATTTTGCACTTAGTGAAGGACTAAGTTGTTTTATACTTAAATGTATTTTCAAGTCAATCAATTTTTCTCTCAAGGAGCACAGCAATAATCATCATTAGGTGCTTGACAAAGGCTTACAGTGCTAGGCAACCTAAAAACAGAGAATAGTAACAATAATTACATAATATAAAAATAAAGAAAATCAATTTTTCATTCTGTGAAAATCAGTGCTTCCTTAAATAGTGACAGCAATGCCAGTGTGAATCTTGATTTTTTTTTTTTAAATAATGACAAATACATGAAATGATGGTAATTTTGAAACAAAAGCAATTTGATTTCTTGTTGGATAAAGAAGTTCTGGAGAATTCAGAGAATGGGGTCAAAAGAAGCTGAATGTGAGTGAAAATAAATACACAACCCAGTTATTAACTGGTCTGTTAGACAGTTTAAAGCATGGCAGCAGTGGTATTAAATATATCTTAGTAAAATGCTGTTGAATTAGTATTACTAGGTATTTTTTGCAAATTTCTGTGTTACCTGCACCAGTGTTAAAGACTCATCTGTTTAACTCAGTTTTATATAGCACCTTTCTTGCATATTATATTCAATCCAAATACATTTATTATTATATAGTGCTCTTCACTGAAAACAAATTTAAATCACTTAAACAGGATAAACAACCACACTAACATACGCAACAAATTTGTATTGTTACAAAAGCACACACATCTGTTTAAACAAACAATAAATCAGAGATTGATAAACCTTGGAAAACTGTAATTGAAATTGAGGTAACAGAAACATGCGGTCATTTGGTAAAATATCTCTATCAGTGTTTCCCAAACTCAGTCCTGGTGGACCCCTGTGGTTGCAGGTTTTTGTTCCAACCAGATTCTGTTTTTAATTGGACTCCTGGGCTAATTAAGTGGACTGATATTTCCCACGTTCTGTGTTTAGGGAACAATACAGAAATTAGAAAACTAAGTTTGCTAAAATGAAAAATAAAATATTAAAATGTACCAAGCAGTTATATAGGAATAATGTATTTTTTTCTTTTTAATAGTATTTTCATCTTGACTTTCATTCTACTTTTCTAGGTCTTCTAATTGTTTAATTAATCCAATTTTTACTAATTAGTAGGTCTGACTCTAAAGTAGTTGCAGCCTTTGATTATTCAGTGTTGTTTGCCTGGGTGTCTGATCTGCTCGTTTTAAATTGTCATTAATAAGATACAATGAAGGGGGAAAACTGTACAAAGAAAGGGCAAAGTATAATGAAATCAACAAAAGAGAGTTAAGCTTTATATCAAAAGCAGAAATATTTCTGAATACCTTATAAATATAAAAATCATGCTGCTAAGCTTTTCTGAATGTCGAATAAAAGAAAAAAAATACCAGCTAATTAAATGAGATCAGTGCTATCAGGTATTGTCACTGATTAGGAATCTGGTTGGAACAAAAACCTGCAGCCACAGGGGGTCCCCAGGACCGAGTCTGGGAAACACTGCGGTCTAAACCTTTTGATTTGCTCAAACTATTGTAGTCAGTGTGCTTTTCACCTAATCCTATAAAGCTTAATTTCTGAAAAGATAAAAAAGCACAGTATTTTTTCATTTCTGCAAAGACGTTTGTTCTAGTAAGCTTTGTGAGCAAATGTAATGACTTTAACCTAGACAATCAATGTGGCATACCCTTGCTCATAGGTTTGAGACTACTACCTCAACTATATTTAACAAAAGTGCCTGTCTTAAAATTGGATGGAAATTGAACTTAAGGATAATTTACATTTGGGGTGTGTGCCATCGAGTAGCAACACATATTTAACCTAAGCACACATTACAGTGGAATAGATTAAGTATAGGAATTCAAGTTACATTTGTTTATCTTTATGCTTGGATTAATCACACTACTCTGTTTTTTAAACAGCCATGAAATATGTGGGTGAAACTATAAAAAGACTTACAGCCAGGAAGCAGGTAATTAGATATACAGTATAGAAGGAAAAATGGTCAAGTCTTGAACAGCGAAAACACTGAGACCCTTGAGGCAAGAGCAGGCATACTGACCTGAGGGAGATAACATATATTAATCCTCTGAGCAGTTGTAACTTCATTCAGGTTTAATGAAGCATGCATGAGTAAGTGCAAACTGACATCCAACAATATTGAGCCAGTAGCCAGCAGGCTAGACCTGGCACATAGACAGTTTTAACACAGTTTTTTTTTTCCTCTAGTGTACTGAATATTTTGAAATACTGAGTAATCCATGTCACTGAACAATTGCAAATACATTCTCATATAGGCTGCTTACACCTGCTGTTTACTTAGATTCTGTGAAGATTACCTAACTGTATTTAGGCAAAACTCTGATACTATGTTCCCTCACTGCAACAAACTTCCACTTGAAATGGTTTCTTGACCTAGTTACTTCCCTCTATGAATGCATCCTTTTGCTCCATTCCAAATTGTTGTTTTACTAGGTTTCTGCAGCTAATAAATGTAAAAAATCTAATTTCAAAAAAATGAATGGTCTATTTAACAAACATAAAGGCAAAAGCCTTGTGAAGTAAATCATGAACACAACTTTTTCCTTTCTATGTTTTTGTGTTTGGAGATGCCTACAATATTATTTCACTGCTTTTATTTTTATTTGGTGATATCCCTGAAAGGACTTGAAATGCATAAAGATATTACTAAAATGTTATCATCATGGGTAATAGTCTAGTTGTAAATCAAATGCATGTTATCAAAACACAGTAACTGTACTTTCAGTAACATACTCTAACCATTTATATTGCTTATAATATTGCACAGATTTGTGCTTCTATTCAGAATGAAAAAAAAAATATACAGTAACAGTTTTTAAATATATACATATATTTGTTTACATGTGCATCTTGTGCATTTGCTCCTCTGTACTAATATAATATAATATAAACACATTTGTAACATTTACTAAGACAATATACAAGGGACGTTCAAAAAGTTTCCATACTTTTTTTAACTATCTATTAAGAATTTCAAAAACAAATTACATCACCTTTCTACATAGTCACCTTCGTTTGAGATGCAATTTTCCCAGCGTTGTACCAACTTTTTTACTACTACTCTTCCCACCTTCACCATTTCCAATGAAAATATAAAAGTGCAGACACTTTTTGAATATCTCTCATACATATATACTACTATATATATATATATATAAATTAGAGAGAGAGAGTGTGTTCCAATTCATCACATAAAATGCTCTCTAGACACAGTGGAGATCAGTGTTAAGGGATGATGGCAGCTCTGGATGCGTGAGATCCTGTATTCTACTCTTAAAAGACACACCCATGGAGGATAACTGAACATGGTGTGGCTTTAGATCAGTCACTTAGGCCCTGAATAGACAAAGCTTCTTACTCATGCCCCCACAAAGGAATACAAAATGAGACAAATGGTGGATCATTTCAGTAGATTGCACAAGAATAAGTAACTCTGCCTGAAAGGCTGCTGCAGGTATCCAGATAGGGAAAACTAGGTGTAGTAAAACTACTAAATAATGAGACTGAAATGATTCACCAACATGCCTTGTATAGGAGTTTATACAGTCTCTTGGTTTATATATTTAGGAAGCCCAATGTGTCTTTACAATCCTGAACTCCAAGCCTCCCTTAAAGGGCCAGAATACCCCAGGACATTTGAGTAGTGATTTAAAGCTCATCAACTAGCAAAGGGAATTCCCAACTTTTACTCCCAACTCCATTATTACATCGCATAAATAGTTAACTCTCAGCTACCATCCATTATAATGGAGCACAACATTCATCATTGGTGGTCTTGCACCTACTGCACCCACTTCCACTACACCTACAGTTTATACACACACAAACACACACACACACACACACATATATATATATATATATATATATATATATATATATATATATATATATATATATATACATATATATATATATATATATATAGTGTCAAGTCAAGTGGCTTTATTGTCATACCATACGTACACAGTATTAGAGCATACAGTGGTATGAAATAACGTTCCACAGGACCACAGTGTAGCATATATATAAACACAGGACAAGTGCAACAGATGTAACAAACAATATTACACCATACAGTAAATAAATAAATACATACATACATACATAAATAATGGGCAAATGAATAGATGGTAATAAAGAGAAACAGATAGTAATAAATGAATACATACTGTAATAACAACAACTAATAATAAAAGATAACAATAGTAGCAAATATAACAAATGTAAAGCACATAAATACACTACTAGTGATGATCTGAGGGAGTGGGCAAGCACAGAGGTCACAGTCTGAACAGCCTGGGGCAGAAACTGTCATAGAACCTAGCAGAACTTGGTTAGATACAACAGAAACTTCTGTCATATGAAGTGGCACAAAGTGACCAAAAAGTAAGATCTGTACATGTTGGGTGCCTGGATTGTTGACCCAAAAATGATGAATCACTGCACTCAGTGATCCAAGAAGTATCATGAGTCATTTTGTAAATGAAGATAAATCTCAGATACACCATTTAAAAATAATCAAAACAAAGGATTCTCCAGCACCAAATAAACTTAAAGTGCGGGCAATATTATTTACAAAATATGGAGTCTCTAATCAGTATTAATTAAATACTTCGAAAAGCCCAGATAAAGTGATTTGGTTTGGTGTTTGTAACCATCAATAAAGCAAAAGAAGTGAGAAAAGCTGTTGACCATCCCACTTCTGCTACACGAGAGTGCCTCCACTAACACTGTATGGGCTACAAAAGCTGCTCTGTAAAATTGTGTTGAATACAAAAGCTTTATGAAGATGATAGATCATTTGTATTGGTGTTCAATGGGATTAGGTTGGAAAACAAAACTATTTGTAAAGGTTTGTGTTGTAAACATCTGCTTTAGATTGATTTTTAACAGTGCTATCAGTATCAGAGAATGAAAACATATAATGGATTGGTAAAATCATACTCAAACAAAAATTGAAGTTTAAAATAATGTCTCAAAAATGTCCTCACCATAACTTGTTTTGCTTGCCCCATAACTAGCCTATATCTTCAAGAAGTTTCATTTTTTACCAAGAAATTGTCATGGCACAATGATAACAAGTTGCTGCTTGCCTAATATAAGTGGTGTAGTATCACAAGGCATGTCACGTGACTGATATATATCATGTGACTAAAAATCTGCACAACAACCACAAATAAGATGGTTGAAGCTATAAAAAATCACAAAATGATGGTGCCCATTAAAACCAACCATTCACAAAACAATGTTCTAGTGACATTTTTTTAAATTTTTCATATCTTGGTTTTTAGTATTGGCCATCCAGCTTTAAATGCATTCATGAATTTCAAAGGAGATTTCAAATACACTATTCAGTATTTTGTACCTCATATCCACAGTTCTCTGCATGTGTCATCATCCAACTTTAATTTATTAAACTCACCTATCACATCAAATCTTAATTATTGTTTGCTCTGTTGATCTTTCCTCATGGCTCATTATGAACAAGTCTAGCATTTCTTCACTTGACTTTCTCCAGCATTATTATGTTTATATGAAAATGAAAACTGTACATATTGTAGTGTCCCAGATGAGACCTGATAAATACACTGCAAAGTTTATTCGATTAGACACCACACAGAATGCTATACAACAGAGTATCTTATAAGCATATTTTACCAAACGTCACTCTTTCTGGCTGTAGATGGTGATATGTTTACTTGGACTTACACCTCTTCCACAGATAATGCACATTCTAAATTCCTAGACATCCTAGTGTAGAATGAATATTTTAACTCCTACATGTAAAACTTCACATGTATAACCATTAAATTGGTTCACATATCATCTTATATCTGAACTTTATCTATGTCTTATTGTAAGGGTTAGGGTAGTTCTAGGAAATTTGCTAATTCTTCTGCTTTTAAATACTATAAGTATAACTTCAGAGGTTTTTTGACACCAGAAGGCATGTCCAGAATTTCCCCAAAAGTGGGTCTTGAACAAGACTTCAAAAACACTTCTGTGTTGAGCCTGGAATTGAGAGGATAACTGTTGGCAAAACTTCAACTTGTTGGTGGATAAGAGAAAAGACAGAAATATGGAAAACAAAAGCAGAGATAGGTTTACCAAGTAGTTGTGACCATTGTAAGAAGGCCCAGGGAGGCAGAACCTGGAGCCCATCTGGGTCATTATAAAAGGGGCCGTCTCCTTCCAGTAGAGGAGCCGGAGTTGGGAGGAAGGAGATGGAGCTTGTGAGGAGGAGAGTGGAGGTCAGAGGAAAAGAGAAAGAAAAAGAAAGAAAGAGAGACAGTTGTTGGTGACAAGGCATTGTGGTGCTGTGCAGAAAATAAAAGTGTGTGTTTTGGACATTCTGGTTTCTGTCTGTCTGTGTCCGGTGGCTGGCTTTACACTATATATATATATTTACTGATTCTTGCCTTTGTAACATCCATTAGGCTGACTAACATACAGCTTAAGGTTGCCCCTTTAAAATCAAATTGGCTAATATCAAACTTTTATTCATTAACATCAATGAGCTCCTGTCACTAAACTGGAAGATCTAAGCAAACCCTTGGCTATTTTCATAAATATTTTAGACTTTAGCATCTGTGAAGTTGCCACCCGCTGTGTGACAGTTCTTTTAACTTGTAGTCACTCCCCCCAGCCCCCCAATTCCTCTAATTTTGATGAAGTATCAGGCTGAGAGGACACCAGATGGGATAAAATAAATACATATTAGGGTATAAAGAACAAGGGCTATGTTGCTTTACATTCAGGAATGCAAGAACAAATATCTCATTTAAAGAAAATATTCTGCTTTTATGATAGGAAGGTTCACTGGGGCAGTGGGGGTTTCATCATTCTCACTTTTATAGTGTCATCCATCCTTAATATCATACACTATGAGACACTTTTCAATACCTCCACATGTTATTTTTTGATTGCTGTAATAATGATCTTACATTTTGACTTTGGTTTAATTCCTGATTATGTTGACCTCTGGGTGTGCTCTTAATATTCACCCCTTGCGATTTTGAGTTTTCTTTTGTGTTTCCAGATTCCTATCACAGTCCTAAAGTACAGGTCACTTAACTGTTGTGAATTGTCCCAGTATGCATGTACAGTGTTTGTATGAGCCTTGCAATTGACTGGTGTCCTGACGTTGGAATCAAGTGACAATGACCTGAAAAAGGTGCTATAAAATGAATTGATGATATTAAAATTTTACTTGATTATGATAAAGTAACTCCCATCATTCTTAGTAAACAAAATTACAAATTAAGCAAAAACAAAGAACACATCGAAGGAAACTCTTTAGCTTGTCTTCAGTGACTTTTCATTTCCAGAATGTGTGCTGGATGTTTTTGCAATTGGCATTTTAATCTACCTTTAATGCAGAGTTGAAAATGACCTGCAATGGTAAATTTCTCAGCTCATTGCACTTTTCATTTCAGAAGTGATTTGCCCAGAAAATAAAAGCTAGCAGTCTGTTCTTTGCCAGACTATTTTTCTAACATAGTTTTTCAGTAAGAAAATGTGGTAATGAAATTTAATAATGTTCATGTATCCTGGTTCACTAGTTCTTTTCTGTAAATAATGTTTGGAAGCTCTTATAATAAGTAAATGTAAAATTGATATACACACATCATGGTAGTGTGAGCAAAAATAGTTTAATGCTAAATAATAAATAAAACAGAAAAAAAAATGTAAAACTACTGCTGGAACAATATGCATTATTGAAATACAGAAGGATACTGAATTAGTTGACAAGTTGCCTTGGCTAAATATTTAAAAACTTAAAAAAAAGGTTATTGCTTATATAGTATGATAAACTTGCTATATTTTGCTTATCATCTTCACATCATCTTAATATGAGAAAAGTTAAATGTATATGATACTATATATACTGCTCAAAACAATTAAAGGACCACTTTTTAATCAGAATATAGCATCAAGTCAATGAAACGTATGGGATATTGATCTGGTCAGTTAAGTAGCAGATGCAGTTGTTAATCAGTTTCAGCTTCTTTGGTGTTAATGAAATTAACAACATGTGCACTAGAGGGGCAACAATGAGATGACCCCCAAAACAGGAATGGTTTAACAGGTGGAGGCCACTGACATTTTTCCCTCCTGATCTTTTCTGACTGTTTTTTCACTAGTTTTGCATTTGGCTATGGTCAGTGTCACTACTGGTAGCATGAGGCAGTCTCAAGGGCATGGAGCAGATTCCCAGAGACAGGGAGTTACCTAGTAGAGCAGGACAGGGCTGTAGAAGGTCCTTAACCCATCAGCAGGACCCACCAGTATCTGCTCCTTTGGGCAAGGAGGAACAGGATGAGCACTGCCAGAGCCCTACAAAATGATCTCCAGCAGGCCACTGGTGTGAATATCTCTGACCAAACAATCAGCAACAGACTTCATGAGGGTGACCCAAGGGCCCAATGTCCTCTAGTGGGCCCTGTGCTTACTGCCCATCACCGTGGAGCTCAATTGGCATTCGCCATAGAATACCAGAATTGGCAGATGCACCACTGGTGCCCTGTGCTTTTTACAGATGAGAGCAGGTTCACCCTGAGCACGTGACAGAAGTGAAAGGGTCTGGAGAAGCCATGGAGAACATTATGCTGCCTGTAACATCATTCAGCATGAGCAGTTTGGTGGTGGGTCAGTGATGATCTGGGGAGGCATATCCATGGAGGGATGCACAGACCGCTACAGGCTTGACAAAGGCACCTTGGCTGCCATTAGGTATCAGGATGAAATCCTTGGACCCATTGTCAGACCCTATGCTGGTACAGTGGCTCCTGGTGCACAACAATTCCTGGCCTCATGTGGTGAGAGTATGCAGGCAGTTCCTGGAGGATGAAGGAATTGATACCATTGACTGGCCACCACACTTTCCTGACCTAAATCCAATAGAACACCTCTGGGACAATATGTTTTGGTCCATCCGACACCGCCAGGTTGCACTTCAGACTGTCTAGGAGCTCAGTGATGCCCTGGTCCAGATCTAGGAGGAGATCCCCCTGGACACCATCCGTCATCTCATTAGGAGCATAACCCAACATTGTCAGGCATGCATACAAGCACATGGGGGGCCATACAAACTACTGAGTATGATTTTGAGTCACTGCAATGAAATTTTGGTAAAATGGAATAGCCTGCTGCATCATTTTTTCACTTTAATTTTCAGGGTGTCTTTGAATTCAGCCCTCTGTAGGTTGATGATTTTCATTTCCATCAAACGATATGGCATCCTTTCATTCCTAACACATTACCCAGTCCATATCAGTATAGATATCCAGCAGGATTTTTTCCCATTGAGATCTGATGTGTTTTCGAAGTGTTCCTTTGATTTTTTTGAGGAGTTTATATTTTAAACTTTTTAAGAACTCATTTTTGAACTCTTTTATTACAACTTTTATTACATGCACTATATGGCAAAAAGTACGTATACACATCTGTAAAGTATTAAGCTAGGGTGTTTCGTTGTTAACAGGTACATAAAATCAAGCACATAGCCCCGCAAGCTCTATTGACAGACATTGGCAGTGGAAGGGCAGTGGGACTTTAAACTTGGCACTGTCATAGGAGGCCACCTTTGCCACAAGTCAGTATGTGAAATTTCTGCTCTGCTGGATTGGTTTTGGTCAACTGTAAGTCGTATTATTGTGTAGTGGAAGCATCTAGGACCAGTAAAATCTCAGCCACAAAGTGAAGCCACCGAGTGCATAGTGCATAAAAATCCCCTTCTTCTGTTGCATCACACACAAAAGAGCTCCAAACTGCCTCTGGAAACAACATACATTGACACAAGAACTGTATGTCTGAAGCTTCATAAGATGCGCTTCCATGGCTGAGAAGCTACACATAAGCCTAAGATCGCTATGTGCAATGCAAGGCATTGGCTGGAGAGATGGAAGCAGTGGAAACGTGTTCTTTGGAGTGAAGAATAACACTTTACTATCTGTCAGTTTGATAGATGAATCTCAGATTTACCAATATCAGGAGAACGGTACTTTCCAAACTGCATAGTGCCTACTTGTAAAGTTTAGTGAAGGAGAGTTAAAGGTTTTTCATGGTTTGTATTAGGCTTCTTGGTTCCAGTGAAAGGAATGCAGTAAGCATACAAAGAAATTTTAAACAATTGTTTACTCCCAACATTGTCCCACAATTTGGTGAAGGCCCTTTTCTGTTCCAGCATGAGTGTGTTCCTGTGCACAAAGCTACGTCCAATAAACATGGTTTGACAAGTTTAGTATGGAGGAACTTGAGTGTCCTGCACACTGCCCTTACCTCAACCATACTGAACACCTTTGGGATGAAGTGGATCGCCAACTGTAAGTCATGTCTTCTTGCCCAACATCAGTTCCTGCTTTTGGCTGAATGGGCAAACATTTCCACCAACACACTCTCTTGTGGAAACCTTTCCCTAAGGATTGGATGCCAAGTCACAATTAATGCCCACGGATTTGAAGTGGGATGTCCAACATACTATTGTAGGCGTGATGGTCAGATATCTACACACTATTAGCCATATAATGAACAATATACCATGTTTATCATTTTTACACAAGTGATTTCATCTTTCGAGGGAATAATTACTTCTGTATGAGTCCTCAACAGTACATTACGTCTAGGGTGTATAATAGTTATGTAAGTGGTACACCGCCAGAGCAGCAGGGACAATCATGGTGCAGGTAGTACAGGTGCTTAAGGAAATGCATAACTATAGTCAAGAGACAAACCAGGAATCAGAAAAGTATCAGCTTGCAGACAAACAAAAAAATTATTCAAAATCTAAAACTCAAAACAAAAAAGAAAGGGATGAAATGAGGCTGAATTTGATGAAATCCCCAGCCACAGAAGGACAAATCTTGTCTGAAATAAAATTGGAAAATGAATGATAAGCACAGCCTGCCAGTCACTTTATTGCAAGCTGGTGGATCAGAGACACAATAACCAGTGATAAAACATGAACATAAGAAGTTAGACAAATAAGAACATACCATAGTGTCCACCAAGTTTGTTTAGTGCTGGTCCTTGACAGCTGCAAGGACTTAGGTACAGTTCTCTGTGTGCATATAGTTAATCAATATTTTAATATGCATGCCATTATCCCAAAGGCATATAAGAATAATTGACAAATATTTATTGGCTTGATATAAATAAGAGGAGTGTGTGCATGAATGTGCCTTGCAACAGACTAGTATCCTGTTGAGGCTTTGCTCTTGCCTCATGCTGTGGCCATTCAGTGAAAAAGTAGCTTAGAAAATGAATGGGAGATTGCATACCTGCTTCTTATTCACATTGCACCTCACAGATTATTTAGTTTAGTGTTGATATCCTTGTGATGCAGTTGATAATTAAAAGTGAATGCTATACAAGTTTTATTATTCACCATTGCTTCCCACTTACCCTTTGATTATAAGATATCATTACTCTGGAATATGAACCTTAAGGGAAACCTGAAAATGAGACTTTTTTTTTTTTTACCAGAATCCTTTTGTTGTTTCCTCATGACTTAATAAGTAGTGCATGTCTGGGTCAGCCTGTGTAGATGACCTTATGCAAAGCTCATTTAATAAGTATTTAAGCTATGAACCAACTTTGAATGTAAGACAGCAGAACATTATTAAGCATATGGAAACTTTTTAGGCATTCAAAGAAGTAAGAATTATTTTCATGTTATAAAAATCAATATTTTTATTTAAATGCAGGCCCATGCAATTAAATCTTTCTTTGATCATGGGTTTTAATCAATTTCACTCTCCTTGTCCATCAATGTACAACACATATTCATCACTTCCAGGAGACCAAAGGGTGATGCATTTGAAAGGCTTCTATCCATTACCATATGAAAACAGTAATTCACCTGGCTGCTTCATGAGCTATTGTTCAGTGATTGGCAGAATCAATTGAGTGTTGAAAACAGGTTTGACGCACAGTCTGACCACGAGCAAAAGCAAATAAATCATAAGGGTCACTATGGCTTCACCTGCTATAACATTGCACTGACTAAATGAAATAATGCCAAAGTTCAAGATAACTATTAACTTATCATTTTGAATGTACAAGCAATATAAAAGCAAATTTTAAAGGTCACTGTATTTAATTATATTGTACTGTTCACAGTGTTACACGCCAATAAATATGATACTTTATTAAACATAAATAAGAGAAACCTGCAATATTTGAGATATTTTATCTTGCATAGTAGGATGATTGAAAATAATACTTTCAGAGTAAAATAACTGGTGACTAGTGGTCTTTATGATGGCTTCTTCTTTATAATCATATTTATGAGCATATTCATGAGCATAGTTCTTTTCACATTCAAAGTTCAGGAAACTAAGAACATCCAAGTACAATGCATTACTTTACATGGTGTGACTAAGAATCTCTGGATTTGAAGAAACTTTCTGAAAGGTCACAATTTGAAAATTTAAGGACATGTTCTGATGGGTTTTAGTTGGCTTAGAAAAAGCCTGCAACACTCGAAAGACTTATTTAAAAAGAGGGATAGTTAGAACGAGCCTGTAACCAAAATAGTTTGCATTTAGTTTTAATCTGAAAGGAACATAGAGAACCCACATAAATTAGTAGAATTACAGTAGTTAAATCTCTCTAAATAAAAGACACATTTCTCTGTTTTACTCTACAGTAAAATCACATATCTGAAAAATATCAGTAGCCATGGCGATAATTGCTTCTCTATTAAATTGAAAGGACTTATAGTCAATGCCTTTACAGCAGAGTAAATTTTCATGATGTTTGAATCAGTTCAGTATTGTTCTAAGGAGCTTTTCAGTCTTTAATTACACATTCCTTACTTTTTTTGACCAAGACCTTGCCAGGCTGTACATTTTATACAGAACACTCACTCATACATTGATAGTTTTATTATTTCATTACAGTGTAACATGAACACATAGTCTAACCCAGCAAAATTGTTCTAATTTCCTCATACAGTGGCACAATGGCAACTGCAGTTACATTACAGATCCAGTGTCCAGTGTTTGAATCCTGCTCATGATTGTAGTTTATTTGTGGAATTTGTATGTTCTCAAAATGCTGGTGCTGGTTTTCCTCTGGGTACTGCAGTTTTCCCCTCTAAATCCCCAACAGACATGTGTGGTAGGTTGATAAGCAGCTGTAAATCAGTTTCCTGTGAGGGGCAGATATTCTGTCCAGGGTTTTTCCTGCCTTGAACCCTAGGCTTGAATGAATTATTTTTAAAAAAATGCAAACAACGATAAGACTCTTATCTTGGGCTACCAGGATAGGCTCTGGCCCACTAAGAGCCCTGAATTAGATTAAAGGCAGAAAATTCGAAGTGGCGTGTCCTGACTGAGGAGCTGAAGGCTCTCCAAACTGTCTGTGCTGATGCTTTGCACTTTTTCTACTATCAAAAAGATAGACATTTCTTGTAAATACTAATAAATCTTTCATTATTGTTTCTACTTCATAGAGTCTCCTGTGTTTGGAAGTGGTGGTGACGTCAGGCTCGGTTTGTTTTCATTCTCCACATGGCTAATTGCGTATGCATAGAGTATGCACCTTCTTCTCTTATAATGACATGGAACTCAAAGATCGACCTGCACATTTGGTGACAAGCAGAGATAGCCTGTTATTTATGCTGTATATGTTTCATAAAAGTCAAATTTGAGAATCTGCATTATTTACTTATCTGTTAAGTTCCTTAAATTGAGTTCACCTACCGTACACAGTACTGATGTGCCTTCATGGCTTTACACTTTATAGCATTTGTTTTTATGGAAAATGTGAAAAACTGCTATGAATACTGATGCTATTTTAGTTCACCAGCTGCCTTAGTACCTTTGGTTTCAATGAAGTGTGCCCGTTCTGTTTATATCTGCATAGTTTTCTCTGCTAACCCTGAGTTTCATCCAGTGTTGAAATCTACAGTGTGTCAGCCAGTAGACTAGCGATTCTAACTGTGAGCGTGATCGTGTTCTCTTCATAGTGACAACCACTAAGTGATCTCTGTGTGTTTAAAGTAGAAGGAATGTAGTTTGAGAAGCGCAAGCTTCGTAAACAGTCTGTAATGTAAATGGTCAGCATTATATACCCAGGGGCAGTCCTGTCCAATGTTGGATGTTAGAGCTCTGGGGTTGTCGTGTGGGCCTCACAAAGCATTTTGGGATGATGAAATGAACGTTCTCTTAAACTGGCTGAATAATCAGTAAACAATTCAATGAACAAGGACGAATGTGAATGCAGCAAATTTGCTCCAAATAATGCTTTGGCGTTATTAGTAGTAGTAGAAAAACACAGTAGAGAGTACAGCGGTGTTGCAAAGCAAGATCAATGAGCTCTAGTCTGTTCCTCCACATTATGCGGCTTTAACATAATTACCATTACATTGCAATAGATAGCTCAATACAAGAAAAGTTAGGAAAATATCACAGGTTTAGCTGTTAAAATTGTGTCAGAAGAAGTGATTTACGAGAGTGATTGCTTTAGGGATATCAAATTTAAGTTACCTATAACCCTGCAAAACTGTAATAATTTAAAGAGGGTATTGCCCAGTAGAGTGTTGTCTTTGTTTGTATCGACTGCCTGACTATTGACCCTAGGTTTGGATAGGAAAGGAAGTGTCGTGTATTGTCCGAATATAAATAATTTCTTCTGTCTGATCAACTTATTAGAGTCTGTTTCTGGACCACACAGATATATTAAAAAACTATGATATTACGGGTGATGGATGGATGCTTTCAATGATTGCTATACAAAGACAGACAAAGAATAATTAAGACAGATGAATCCTTTTACATTAACTGAGGGAAAAACAATTGCCGTTCTCATTTTCAAGTGAAGTTATTTTTTTCATCTCAGTGGTCGGACCTACTGACAGTGTTGTCATTACAAGTTTGAGAGTGAGCTATATCGTAAAATTTGCAGATTCCATATTTTGAATATGTACCCCACTTAATGTTGGATGTTACAGCTCCGGAGGATGTTGTGTTGGCCTCACAAAGCATTATAGGCGCTGGAAAAAAGGTTCTCCTAAACCGGCCAAATTATAAGTAAATAATTTAATGAAAAAGGGCAAATGCAGAAAATTTGCTGCAAATAACGCTTTGGTGAAATATTCTGATCAGCACTACTTTTGACTTTCTCTAGAATCTACAGCAGACAGGAGTAGTTTTGAGGTATGTAGTTGATATAGAAATGCAGCCAAAGTAAGGAGATTTATACGTCACAAGTACAAGAAGATTTAAAAAAATGTTTTGTGTAGTTTTAGCATTCTGTCAGAACCCTGTTTCAGATACAAGTGTTATTTTATGTAGCCATGCAAAAGAGAAAAACACTAAGTAATATCCAGAAGTTTGCTGAACTTCATAGCAGTGTCCCCTCAATTCTACTCTATAACATTAGGATAGTGCACCTATGACTGATGGTTGCAATTTTTCATTGCAGTATTTCAAAGTAAAATATATAATCAAAAAATTACTTCAAAATATTTAAAGTTGTATTTTTAGTGTTGTACAGTACTTATTACCACAGAACATGGAAAATTTGATTCATTTCAAAATGATAAAATTTGCTTAAGCACGATATAAACAATTTGACATTCCAAATTAGGCAGGCAAGTCATTTCCAACATGGTGATTAAAGATGATTTGATGCATAAGCTGGAAATTTAATTAATGATAAAGTTAACTGCCTCATTATTGATTAAATTGCACATTCAAATCTCTTTAAAACACAAGAAAGATCAGATAATATAGGTTAAATTTTGAACGAGAATGAAGCTCACACCTTTTATTGATCAATGATTGAGCATTAGAAAGAAGCTTATTAGAAAGTGGTTTATAAAAGTCAGTTCTGTTATAGCTGAGTAAAAACATAATTCCCTGACTGGACACTCTCAGGCCAGAACTCAAAAAAGACAACAGAATCATGGTCATTTCCACTTCAATTTTTGCTTGCACCAGACAAGTAAAGTTTTCTTTAGTGTGCTGATGTTAAAGTGTTAAATAATAATTAAATAGTGCATAACTGATACACAGATTGTTTAACTTGCACTGCCAAGGTGTTATTTAAAATAATAAATTGTTTATGCCACTTGGCCTTATGAATGCATATTTTTAGTTTTTGTTTGTGAAATAAGATGAGGAAACAGTTCTAATTTAATATTCTTTCTTCCAAATTGACAACCCGAAAGCACATAATCAAATAGCATCAAGTGTTACAGCATACCAACAATCACAATATCCCTAGAACTTCACTTTGTTGACAACTAACATCTAGTCTCAAGTACATATGCAGTTGTAAAACACAGCAGCACTTAAGAGAGAAGGGTAGGTTATCAATCCTGAAATTGTAACACAGGATATCTGTATTCTGCAACAATCCAATGGATCCACTGTCGACAGAGGATACTGCTTACAATTAGCTTTTGCACCAAGAAGATTCCAACACAGAATGGGATTATATGAGCATACCAGGAGTGTGGGCTCATTTTAATATACAGTGGTGTGAAAAACTATTTGCCCCCTTCCTGATTTCTTATTCTTTTGCATGTTTTTCACACAAAATGTTTCTGATCATCAAACACATTTAACCATTAGTCAAATATAACACAAGTAAACACAAAATGCAGTTTTTAAATGATGTTTTTTATTATTTAGGGAGAAAAAAAATCCAAAGCTACATGGCCCTGTGTGAAAAAGTAATTGCCCCCTTGTTAAAAAATAACCTAACTGTGGTGTATCACACCTGAGTTCAATTTCCGTAGCCACCTCCAGGCCTGATTACTGCCACACCTGTTTCAATCAAGAAATCACTTAAATAGGAGCTGCCTGACACAGAGAAGTAGACCAAAAGCACCTCAAAAGCTAGACATCATGCCAAGATCCAAAGAAATTCAGGAACAAATGAGAACAGAAGTAATTGAGATCTATCAGTCTGGTAAAGGTTATAAAGCCATTTCTGAAGCTTTGGGACTCCAGCGAATGACAGTGAGAGCCATTATCCACAAATGGCAAAAACATGGAACAGTGGTGAACCTTCCCAGGAGTGGCGGCCGACCAAAATTACCCCAAGAGCGCAGAGATGACTCATCCGAGAGGTCACAAAGACCCCAGGACAACGTCTAAAGAACTGCAGGCCTCACTTGCCTCAATTAAGGTCAGTGTTCACGACTCCACCATAAGAAAGAGACTGGGCAAAAACGGCCTGCATGGCAGATTTCCAAGACGCAAACCACTGTTAAGCAAAAAACATTAGGGCTCATCTCAATTTTGCTAAGAAACATCTCAATGATTGCCAAGACTTTTGGAAAAATACCTTGTGGACTGATGAGACAAAAGTTGAACTTTCTGGAAGACAAATGTCCTGTTACATCTGGCGTAAAAGGAACACAGCATTTCAGAAAAAGAACATCATACCAACAGTAAAATATGGTGGTGGTAGTGTGATGGTCTGGGGTTGTTTTGCTGCTTCAGGACCTGGAAGGCTTGCTGTGATAGATGGAACCATGAATTCTACTGTCTACCAAAAATCCTGAAGGAGAATGTCCGGCCATCTGTTTGTCAACTCAAGCTGAAGCGATCTTGGGTGCTGCAACAGGACAATGACCCAAAACACACCAGCAAATCCACCTCTGAATGGCTGAAGAAAAACAAAATGAAGACTTTGGAGTGGCCTAGTCAAAGTCCTGACCTGAATCCAATTGAGATGCTATGGCATGACCTTAAAAAGGCGGTTCATGCTAGAAAACCCTCAAATAAAGCTGAATTACAACAATTCTGCAAAGATGAGTGGGCCAAAATTCCTCCAGAGCGCTGTAAAAGACTCATTGCAAGTTATCGCAAACGCTTGATTGCAGTTATTGCTGCTAAGGGTGGCCCAACCAGTTATTAGGTTCAGGGGCAATTACTTTTTCACACAGGGCCATGTAGGTTTGGATTTTTTTCTCCTAAATAATAAAACCATCATTTAAAACTGCATTTTGTGTTTACTTGTGTTATATTTGACTAATGGTTAAATGTGTTTGATGATCAGAAACATTTTGTGTGACAAACATGCTAAATAATAAGAAATCAGGAAGGGGGCAAATAGTTTTTCACACCACTGTATATTAACTCGTTTTATTGCAAAGATTACACAAATTCAAAATGTTTTATTTGCTATTAAGATGTCCAAAATGGTGGCCCCTTTACTAGATGATTAAAAGATACAACAGACATTTATTTAAATAGAATTGATTGATTTAATTGTCTCTTTTTAATTGTGCAAGTTGAATGTTCATATCCATGTGGGGATTAGGAAAATTTTGAATAACAGAAGCCTAGAAAGTGGACTTTATCCAGACTGTACTCTTGAGTGGCCAAATGAGACAATTATGATTCCATACTGGATATCTTACCATATTATCATCTATGATTTTATTTGAGGATACATATAGTGAAGTGGGGTGAGGAGAGTCTAAGTCTCTGCTAGTAATTTTGTATTTTTTTCCTAGTTAAAGCTTGTTGTGATGTAAGATTTTGCATATAACTTGATAAATGTTTGTTATGTTTTTATTTATAATTTAGGCAAAGCAATGTAATTTAGTGTTACTTTGGTGAGACGCATTCGTGTTTGCCCATCACCCCCAACGACTAAGTCTGTTTGTAATTTTACGACAGGATTTGAGAGATGTGTCTTAAACCAGTTTGGCTAGTGTTTCTCTGCTAAAGTCTTTCAACCCCCCTAGTGCAAAGAAGCCAGGATGTTTAACATATGGGTTGTGGGCAGATGTTAAAATGTTCTATTTCACCCATTGGTCTGAGGTATGGCTATTTGGAATATGGCTTGTCTCAGAGGCCCCTAAGTACCATGATGTCCTATTGGCTCTAGGGGTTGGACAGAGAATCTATAACGCTGCTTGTCCAACCACATTCTATCTCTTACTAACCAACATATGATGAAAGAAACATCTCTCTTGCTAACAACTGAAGAAGACAATCACACCATGAACTGAAGACAACACAATGAAGAGCACAGCTTCAGCCATTTTGAACAGACATGTGGCTATAAGCTGAGCACCAATGATGCCTTATTTAGAGACATTAAGTAACTACAAGTCTGTGTGCCACCGGAATTACACATCACCATTTAATCAGGTTGTATGGTTGCCAATATTCAAATGTACTTTGCATTTTGTTATTATTTATGAATATTATCAGTAATAGATTATTTTATGTGTAACTTAACTCCTGCTTGTCTTTTTACTACATGTAATTGCCTGAGGTTATAGATATAGAAGGGAAGGTTGGGATAAGTTATATACACTAATACCTTATAAACAGTGGTAAGTCTGTGAGATTAGGCATTCTAAGGCTACATATTAATAATACAATAGGGGGAAGTAGAGCAATATATATTACTCTACCAAGATAAAACAAGCTACAACTTTGTCAAGAGTATTATATTCCTACATTTTTTTGACTGTCTGGACAAGTATTTTTACCATGTAATAGTGATGCAGTAGTTAACTGCTATGGTGTAGCCTTAAACCATGCAATGAACATTTAAATTAGTCGTCATGTTGATGTTACTGCAGACCCTTCAACTGGAGTAAGGCATACTGGTCAAAGATCAGGTCTAAAACTGTGAAATTGTGGAATCTAGATCATTTTGAGTACATACCAACATTAAATTAAGTTCAGTAAAGAGTAACCAGATTTACTGACAGTTTAAGTGGTATCATTTAAGAGGAAGGGCCTTAACTACATCAATGCAGATCCTGAAAAGGAAAAATAAGGCACTTGGCAGCCAGTAATTTGAAAAACGCTCTTTAGTTTAGAATATGGTGTTACAAATGGATATTGGATTTCATTCAGATGTTAGAAAACATTTGCTTATGTAGATAACTGTTAATACCAGACACAAGTTACCAAGCAATTTTGCTGGAATTAGGTTCATGGGGACAATCCAATTTCACCTAGATATAATTTAGAAATTGTGACATCCTTTATGAGCAGAACAGTATATTTTTTAAGAACCAGTCCATCACATATGTATGAATGGTGATGCCAATTTAAAGATGTCAACCTAATATGCACAGCTTACTGAGTGGAAGACTTGCTGATACAAAAACTTTGTACAACCAAGGATGGAATTCAATTTTGTTGTCCCTAGGGCCGTGCAGTGCCAATGACTGTGCCACCATGCCACTTACAGTAAGCAAGCCATGCTTAATGTTACAGAACCTGCTTTGACATTTCACAGCTAACCTGGCAATCGACATTTGGTCATCTGTTATAGACATGAAGTCATAAACGTGAAGCGCTGCTTTTATACATCACTGCTATCTTGTAAATCACACTTTATTATCTTGTATAAAAACACAACAAGAGATGTGTTTTCTTACCAGTTAAGATATTTATCACCTACAAGAAAAGCTGATGAATCCAGTGTCTTCAAAATGACGTTTCTTCATGTTGTCATGGTTACATGCCTGTAGGACTTGTCACTAGTGTTGTCAAAGACATTACAATGTAACACATTAACACTTACATTAAAATGCCAATGCTCTTCAGTGTTAAAAACTATTGAAAGACAGTATTACACACTAATTCCTTTTTGTGACATTAAAAGGTCCTGTGCATCTCATTGACAACATGTGCAATGCAACTCCTCATTATAAGCCATTAAGAGATAGAACAGTGTAGAAAAACTACCCTTCTTAACAAAAGAGGTGATAGAAGATTAACCTAAGCGCTACTTAGCCCAATTATATCGTCCTCTGGATGGAAAGTGTGCTACTTAACGACTGGCAACATGAGATTTGTACCAATGGATTTCATTAAAACCTCATGGGTGATGTGGTCTTCTTCCACGTTGTATGACTAATTACTATCTAGAACTGCCATTGTCAGAGGTGCTCACCAGGGGGCAGTACCTCATACACAGAGATATATTAATGACATAGTAGAGCACATCTGAAATAATGTTTAGTTTAAGTGAAAAAAAAGTTGTTTTATCTTTACATTTTGAATAACATTATTAAAGGGTTCAGTGAACGAAAGATGTCTTAGTCACTTTGCAGATGTTCTTAAACACCTTGCTGTCCAAAATACCACAACTTTAATGAGGAAAATACATATACATCCATTACATAAATGCATGCATAGTGAAACCCACTTAATATACCAAGTACACCAAAACATTTTGTGATTCAAATAATGTATAACTCATGCTAAATGCAGAATAAAATAAATATGTGTTGCTGTGGTTGTTTTTTGTTTTGATTATTATTCCTGTACTGTGTAGTAACATTTTAGCAATATGTCAAAACATTTTTTTAGTCTGCAGATGATCAGTGATACTTCATTATTGGGTTTTTGGACTGTGTACAGATTTTTTACTTTCCATTATTTTTTTATTGATTTTGGTTGTAATATATTTGAATTGAAGTAACCCACTATTATTTTTCCACCTGGATGCTTTTTTATTTCTTGTATTAAAATGTGCAGTTTGGGTTTGTACAGACCATTTTGATGTATTTTAGACTATTTTAAAGTGTTTATTTTAGAATGTGACAGTCATCTCTACTACAGTATGTTATATTTTCTCAGTGTTTGTCTATACTATTCTAGTTTTGTCACTGTGTTCACTTCTTGTTCATTGTTGGAAATGCACAGTTGTAACACTTACTGCACAGAATCTTGTAGAGCTAACCATTTAATATTATCAATGTATTGCGTATGCATAATCATTGAATACCTTCAGAAAATAATAGGGTCAGTAAAAGGTGTAAGATGTGCTTTCAAAGAGTGCAAGAGTATTCTTATTTTAAGAGCAAAACAAAATTCTTTTAAAATGTTTAACGTTAGAGAGATGTTTTAACTTTTAAAAGTCAAACAAAAGAAAAAACAAGCAGAACTCTTAACTGAAAGCAAAACAAAAGTAAACCTCTAACCATACTGAGAGTTCTCAATTGATGGAATGTGCTTTCAAACAAAATCATTGAAAGAAAAAGAATGATCATCAGAAAAGTTTGATGTTCTTCTGTCCTAAAATCAGAAACATACTCATGAGCACCACTAAGAATTATAACATGCATGTGATGACTTCATTGTGCATCATAATATAGCATATATAGGGTTGTTGAGACAATTGTCAGTGCAAATAGAGCTCAGAGCTGTACATAGTTTGATAAGGAGGTACATTGTTGTTGTTTTCTGGATTTTTCCAGAGGTCCAAAAAAAAGTTAAACACTGGACAGGGAACCAAAACAAAGTTACCAAAAATACATATCGGAGGAGATTTTTAAATAACAGGCAGAAACTCATGAAATACTGATAAGAGAGTAGTAGTGATGATCGAACTCCCTGGTGTTCACTTCCCCTCGAATTCGGAGAAATAATGCAAGTGTTCATGAATATTGCATAACTCGGCAAAATGCATTGAAGTCAATAGGGATCAACTAACTGAACTAGATTTGACAGCCGGCACTTCCGCCACTCGGGGGTGTGTCCGCAGGAGATTGGCGGGAAGCAGCTGGAGCCCATCCGGATTCCTATATAAGGGGTCGCCTCCCTTCATTCAGCAGCGGAAGTCGGGTGGAAGAGGATGGAGCTGGAGAGAGGACTGGAGGCGGCCAGAAGACAGGCATTTGGGACTGTGAAAGGCCTGGACTTTGGGGGATCGGTGCTGGAGGCACTGGGACGTGCACTAAAATGTGTATATATTGTATATAGTGGTGGTGATAATAAATTAATGTGTTGGGTGCAGAAACGATGTCCGCCTGTCTGTGTCCGGGACCCATTCCACAATATATGTATATTTTAGTTGGCTTTTGCTGTATTTTTTTTATAACAGACATTCAAAAGTATAAAAAAGCTTAATTATCATTTTATATGTTTCTTTCAAACTTCATCACATAGATCAAATTAATGCAAAATTCCATCTTCAGACAAGTGGTTATTATTTCATACAGTTTTATGTCTAAAAATGAATAAGCTAAATCCTTACTTCGAGCTTCCAAGATTTTACTTTGCTGCTTTATAAGCTGCTGGGTGGCACAGGCGTTTGTTTTTTCAAGTTCCTGTCATTTTACTCATATCCCCATATTGTTTCAATTCTGGAGATTTTTCTAAGACGATTGGCAGAGTCATACAATAGGCATGTCCCAGAGACAGGCATCTCAATAATCGCTTTTATTCATCTCACACATTCTCCCACATAAAAATGAAACTCTCCTGATTCTCTGCATGGTCTTGCTGTCATTAAACAACAATACAATGGCCCGTCCAATCTCAAGATGTAACACAGTGCTGTACTATGTAGTTGATATGGTACAGAATTTTGGCTTTTGTGAAAGAAAGCTTTAGTCCAATGAAAAGACGTATAGTCACTTACAACATGCTAGAAATTAACCCACCAGAACACATGACAATATAAAATAGAAAAGCATCTAATTCAACCAAAGTTTACAGAGTTGAGACTATTCATTAAGGTTTACAGCACCAGCTATCAATCTGTAGCACATCTTTTTGTTCCAATGTTAGCATCTTACCAATTCACCATTATATATGTTATTAAATTTAACATCTTATCTAACTGTTCTCTGTTTGGCTGTTAAACTTGTTTCTTTGCTTTGGCATTTTCTTGACCCTAATTATATTATTTATCTATACACACTGAAATACTATAATGTACTAGGTTATTCCCACTGCTCAAAAAATATTATTTCATTATGTTGCAAAGTTATTGCATCATTATAAAATAATTATTGCTTTATTTAACAAACATCTAGCCTGCAGCTTCCTTTACCATCATGCATGTGCATGTGACTGAACATAACTACTGCCACCTTTTGATAGAGAGATTAAGCTTGTGTTTAGCTTGTAATCAAGTGATAAGAACTGAACAAAGTTATTTGGATACATTTCATTTTAGTCATGTTAAAATGTAGTAAGTTTAGTGCAAATGTTTTAAGACAGTCAGAGTGATAGCACTGAGGTAGCATTTCTGCCACACAGGGCTAGGGTCTGCCCATGAATTTCAGGATTGATCGGTCTTTATGAGCATGCTTAACTGTGAATAATTATCGGTTTTAACACTGAATATTGCATCAGTACTACTTCTTAATTAAGAAAATGTCTAGTCTTTCATGTGCTTTAAAGTAAATATCATCCATTCCCTTTATCCATCCCTAGCCCGAGCACACAGAGATTTGAGGTCACCAAATTATACAATACTAGCCATCCCCTGTGGCTCCGCCCACATAATAGTGAAACAGAACAGTGAGAAGGGCCCTGCCCAGCTCTCTAGTCCTGATGTCATGCTTCCCCCTCCCCTCAGCCCGCAGCCTCTGTCTCGGATTAGCACGAATATATCGCTCCTGTAAGCAAATTATGATTCTTAGCGTGATGAGAAAAGTTTGCTAGCTAAGCGGATGTAAGGTAGCCTACTCTCCAACGCTGGCGCGAGAGTGAGTAGGGCCCCATATACAAGGGCCTGCTGCAAGTCTCTCAAATTTGTGCAAATAAATCAGTACCGCAAGCAAACTATGATACATAAGTAAATAAGCAAATTATAGAAAAAACCCGATATAAATCCGTTAAGTAGTTCTCTTGTGAAAAGCAGACAGACAGACAGATGCTGGATTTTATATTATAGAGATATCTATTTGCAAGTATTTGAAAAACACAACCTAAACAGATACTTATTTATAGGTTTCTGTTACTGAATTGCACTCTTTTCTGCTTGCACTTGTGTGCTCCGGCTATCTAGTAACAGCTGTTGAGGGAGACATTAACCATACACTGTATGTAGTGTGTAATCAAGTGACAAGAACTGACCAAAAGTTATTGGTATACATTTAAACCTTCATGCACTGAGGGGTAAATTTAACACGCCCAGTTTAGAAACATAGAGAGCTAGTCATTATTGTAGCAGCACTGGATTTAAGTTAGGAAGCAAATGTGGAGGTCACTACAGAGAACTTTTGCACAGCGCAATCACGTAACCAATCAGAAAGAGTATGCTGCTTACAATCCAGTAACAGAAATCTATAAAGAAATTATCTGTTTAGTTTTAATCCAGTAATTTGCAAACATAAACATTTGCCAATATTGCTTAATGCTTAAATCTTCAGTGGCTTGGATTGAGGATGAAAGAAGTGGATGGACGTTACTCACTTCACAGCACATGAAAGACTAAATTTATTTTCTTAGCTGAGAAGTATTAATGACACATTTCCAGTATTCTGTGTTAAACAGGTAATCATATGCAGTTAATAACGGTCACTAATGTCGATTAATGCAGAAATTTAATGGGAGTACAAGGAAAACCAATGCAGATCCTGGCAACATGAGACAGGAATGCAAGCTCTGTGCAATGTTAAAATACCAGCACTAAACTTAATACATTTTCACGTGATTAAAACTAAATGTATACCTATAATTTTTATTTGTTTCTTGTCCCTTGATTGTAAGTTATACACATGCTTAATCTCTCCACCAATAGCTGTCACAAGACAACCAAAACATGCATGTGCACGATGATAACAGCAGCAGGCAAAAAGTTTGCAAAACAATGCAATAGTTATCTTCAAAAAATTAAATACTTCTGTGAAATAACACAATCTTTATACTATATATAATACGGTACTGTGGCTGTTTATTTGTCTGTCCAGGATTTTAAATCACCTGTAGCTTGCAAACTGTTTGACCTATTGATCTGAAATTTGGTACACATATATACGTGACGTCTTCTATCCGCTTTTGGGGTGATGATTGACCTCCAAGGTTATTCCTGTTTTTATTTTTATTTTATTGTAGAATCAACTATTTGCAGTGGTCAGCAGGGCGGCCATGCAGCGCATGTGTTTGGGTGCCGTTCTCATTCCCTACCACCTTCGCCGTCACTTCCCCTACCTCTTTATATCTTAAATCGTTCTTGAGGCAGATTGAAGACTAAGTGCCAGCTTAAGTGAAAAATTAAGGAAAACATATTAAGTAATTGCAACACAAATACTGACTTAATCAGTTTTAAAAAAAATGCAAAAAACACATTCTATAGTCCTTAAGGCCTATTATCACCTTTTGTGTAAAGGCCACTCTGACATTCTAGGTAGGTGCACAGCTTTTTACAGATGAATAAAGTGGTTAGTTACTTAGTGAGGTCAAAGTTCAGAATTTCCCTTCAGAACTGCATTTATTTCAAGGCCAGGCCTTTTATCTAAAAACGATTAAGAGATGAAGGACATTCCCACTTCATGAAGGAGTAATCCCCAATAATCAGGGATAAACAGGGCTTTGAATATTACATTTTCAGAAAATATTATTTATGTGTACAAAAATGTCTTCCACTAATTAACACTTTTCAGTGACATTTGAAATTACACCGCAAGAACCCAGAACTAATAAAAATTCTGTTATGAAATAAATATATAGTCTAATGAAAATGCATTTTAATTTTTTTTTTAAAAAGATGTAAACAATGGGGAATAGCTGGCAGCACTGCTACTGGAAAGCGGCCGAGAAGATATCTCTGCTGGGTAAACCCTGGTAACTTCCCACTTTCAGTGGGCTGCCACATCTGCTGCTTATCACTTCATTCTAGAATCAGCTTTAAATGAACTTATTTATTATAAATTTTCTATCTGGGTTGACATTTCTGTACTATTTATTCTTACATTTTAAATGAACCTGTCATAATGAGATAGTATTAATGGAATACAATGGTTTGAAATATATAAACTTTAAAGCAGTAGCAAAATGTTATTAACTGCAAAAAACATTGAAGCCAAAAATAATGTACTGCTTTTAAGCTTGTATGGTGCATATGCTCTGACATTATTTATTAAATTCTGAAGTTACCACTTTGAGCAGCTAAAAGCATGACATGAATTAGAGTACTGCAAGCTACCGTAAATACCCGCATATAGAACACATTTTTTTTCTTAAGAAGTAGGCCTAAAAACCCAGGTGCGTTTTATAAATGGATACAGTTTCTCATTCGGTTTGTACATTTTCAGTTTCTCCCTGTGCATTTCCTGTGCAGCGAGTGAGCGCGAACAAGCAAGAGAGAAAGAGCGAGAGCAAACAAGAGAGAGAGAGCGCGAGCGAGCAAGAGAGAGGGAGTGTGAGCGAGCAAGAGAGAGAGAGCGAGCGAGCAAGAGAGAGAGAGCGCGAGCGAGCAAGAGAGAGACAGCGCGACACACACACACAGGCGTGGGAGAGAAAGGCATACACACACACACACACACACAGAGGCGCGCGAGAGAGAGGTGCACACACACACACACACACACCAGGCGTGCGCAGAGGCACAAACACAGACGTGCGTGAGAGAGGCACGCACACACAGGCATGCACTAGAGAGAGGCACAGAGGCGAGAGAGTGAGAGAGGGAAGACTGGACGCATAAGGTAGAAAAGGCTTGTTTTTGTTTTCAGTTCTGTTTACAGCGTTTGGTTCATAGCGTGCATTGTGGCAATGTTACTTTTCTTGGTGGTTTATTAAATTACGGATTTTTCAGATGTTCATTTTTTTCCTGTGCTTAAAACTCATTAAAAAAAGTGTTTTTAGCGAGCGGTTCCTAGCACTATAGCGCAAACTATTGCAGTGTTAGTTTTCTCTGTTGTTCAAGGTTTTCTCAGTGTTATTCAATGCGTGATGCTTTCGGCGTGTAGACGGGAGTGTCCATTGGACTTTATGATCATGTGCACGTGTGTCAGTGCCTCTCCTTCGCCTTCGATGGCTGTGTGACGGGGAAAGAGAGGAGTGGTTTGAATCCAATTTGAATTTCAAGGTTTGTTTTCAAGCGACAGTCGGTTAGCAGTGCTGCAAGTGTAGCTACCGGGGTATGCCTCAGTCCACGCATGATTAGCTGTCGCCCCTGCACTGGCATTTCACACCATTTCAAATTAAAGTATTTTTCAGGTGTAGCGTTGCTAATACTGTATTGATTTTGGAGAATGACACAGCGTTTGAAAGATCATTTTACAATACATCCACCTGTATGCCTTATTGTAATGTTTGCAAATTGTTTTATTTTGAATTTTCATGTCACCGATACGTTGTTTTCGCCGTCTAGCATGTTTCTTACTCTTTGTTGTTGTTCAGAGAGACTCCAGCCTAACAATGATGGATACAATCACTGGCTGGCGGCAGCAGCTTTTAATTAGCAACTCAAAATCACGGTGTGTCCTATAAACAGGTACACAGGTTTTTCCATGGTTTTTAGGGTCAAAAATCCACTGCGTCCTATACATGGTATCATCCTATATGCGGGTATTTACGGTAGTCAAGAACCTATTCTCGCTTACTTAGACAGAAAATAACATGCTTATCTATATTAAATATTATCAGTTATAAGACAGATCTACTGCCTGACCGGATAGCTGCTGCAATTTGCTGTTTAATAAGCGCAAATAACAAGTACAGTGGCACTGAAGGCAATATGTCACAAAGGGGGTGAGTACTGATTATTTTAGTAGTATCAATATAAACCAATATTGTCTTTGATGCTTGATCTGAATTTTGTTTACTTGTAAATCCAATTGTAAATGTTTAGAGTGAGATAAAGCTGAATAAAGTAAATTCAATAAGGGGACACTTTAGCATGTACATACATCAAAAAGGTGAGTTTGTTGCTATGTTCCCTAACCAGGATCTTAATTCATCTGGGCATAAGCACAACATGGTGTTAAAGGTGTATCTCAAAGATACTGTAACAGTAAAGTGTTCCCTACGCATTGTAAATTAGCTGGTTGTGGACCTCTATATCTAAAATGCATGTTTCATCTCAACTTACAGGTGTTGGACTGTAGAATGAATGTGTTATTTAAACCAATGTTGCACTTTTCCTGAGGCATAGAGCATTATCTTGCTGAAAGAACATATTGACAGAGGGATACACTGTCATAATGAAGTGAGTATACACCTGATCAGGAACAGGGTTTAGACATCCCCTTCCATTCAAATGTTGCTTTGCTTGCATCTAGGGGCCAAAAGTGTGCCACAAAAATATTTCCAACACTATTTTAACACTGTCGGAAGCCTGCATTGATAACACTCAGCTGGATGACTTCATGGACTCAGAGTTTGTTGCTATATTCCAGTGAATATTCCATTTCAACTGATCATAAAGAAGCAAGATAATAACATTGTTTTTTTCCGTTCTTTAGTGCCCAGTGTTTGTGTTCACCTCAGTGAATGACAAGAGATGATACTGGTTGGGAGATCAGATTCCAGATGTGATGACATAGGACAAATTGTGTTTTGTGATATAACACCTTCAGCACCACATTTGCACTTATCTTTTAGAAGAATGGCAGTAGCTCATCTGTTATTCTGGATGAATTGTGACAGTTCTTTACATTAACAATAGGATGACTATTGTTTAGATGTTTTACATATTTCATAACTCCAGTAAGACTGCTATAATGTTATAGGTAAGCCTGAAAATGACCACCTTTAATGCTACTTAAAATAAATAAAATTAAACTCAGTTTATTTTTATATAACATTCTTCCTTAAGTACCGACCTGGAGCATATTTACAGAAGTAATCTAATGATTAATGTAAAGAAATATATATCACCATTACCACAACTTAAAAATGACCAGTTGGTAACAGAGAAGAGGGAAACAAAAACTGCAGTTAGCAGCATAAATTTGAATAAAATAAAATAAAAATAACCTCAAGGGTGTCCATGTTTGGTTAGAAATGACAAAGTCGCAGCTCCAGCGGATGCTCCTGCCATGCAAGCGTTTTACTGTTTATACCTGCATGCGTACTTTACATAAATCTAGAGGAATCCACCAGGTGGCATTGTGAGATATTATCACGGTGAGAACAGGTTTGGCTTCGCTGTGTTGTGAATTGCCTGGAACACCCATTAAATTCCAATGACACCATACCGCAATATCTCTGAAAAGTATGTTTAATGATTAAATCCATCAATCCAGGAATTTGTCCATTCCAGCAAGCATTGGGCATGAGGCAGAAACAATCCCTGGACGAGGCATCAGCTTATCACAAGGTGAATACAAGCACTCACATACACTAGTGTCATTTTAGCGTAACCAAATCTGCATATCTTTTGAAGGAAACCAGAGCACACTGAAGAAACCCAGCAGGAAAACATGCAAACTCCAGGCACAGAATACCAGCGACGTGACTCCCTGCAGCGCTAACGCTCCGCCAGCGTGTCACCCCGATGTGTGTAATTATTGACAGTGTTCATTATTTAAACGAAACTAATGATTTATCTGTAAAATGTAACATACATACTTTGTTGCATTTCATCATGAAAGTAATATCAAGTATAAATCTTAGGATTCTAAATGTGCAAAGAGTTGGTATATTATACATTTAATGTGTTCTGTGTGGCGATCTATTGCTGTTTGCCACTGCTGTCAGGTCAGGAGGAAGCCCCAGAAAAAAAGACGGCACAAAAGATGGTATGTGAGATTTTTAAATGTATCGTGTCATTACGATCGGGAATATGCGACGCTTGAATATAAAAGCACCACGAATGCATCTGTATGTCAACATTTTGCTTCACCACGCCGAACCATTCATCAAATAACAAAGCACACATATCGAACCTACTAGAATCTGCATAGCGGCTTTCTGTCACATGTAGACAGTAAACAGAGACTCTGACGTCACATTCCGATTTTTATCACACTACACCCCCGACTTTTTGCTGGTACTGCAACTTGCGCACCCATCGTATTAATTTCTGAGGACCTGCTCATAAAATGAAGGCTGGGAATGTATGTCAGCCATGATGCGTGCGCGTACGCGTTCTGAGCGTGAAGTAAAAACAAGCCCTAAGAATGGGTTTTATACAGAATTCTACTGTCATGATTTGGAGGGCAGCTTTTGGACATATTCTATTGCTTGTATTAAGTGTTACAAAAATGTGTTTATTCCTTCTTTTAACCATGGAGACTACCATTTCTTCTTAGGAATGGGACTCCATTGACACCAAGTGACTCCTGCATTTTGGATAGTGTAATGTCATCAATTGCAGCATTTTTAAGATTTTCAGTTCTAAAAAATGTCTTTTTTAACTCTAATTTAGGTTTTCATTGTAATTTTGGTTTCTCAGTTGATTCTCACTTTTCAGCTCTGCCCCTTTTCCGTACCACAAGTTGCTTAACATCTCCACATCCTTTATGCACTTTTTACACTCTGCCATCTCCAACCTGGCAGAATATCAGCCACATACGATACTCTTACCGACTGAGCAGTCATTTCTGTGAAAACATAAAGTAGACTTACTTTAATCATGTCAGGGAAATCATAATACATCATTCTGCGTGAGGTAAGCAAAGTGGAAATGTCAGTAAATGACATGGAAATGGACATATCAGATATGGTATGACAGCCCCATGTTTGAAATTGCATGTAAATTCAGCAGATGAACCAAAGCAAAAGTATATATTTAGACATGGGCATCTTACAGATAGTTATTAAATTACACATATAATATGACCAATTATAAAACTAATGATCACTTTTTAAAACCTGTTAAATTGATTTTATCTCATCCAGATATGTCTTAAAGTTTATCAAGATTTCTGCTTTAGTAGTTTGTTCCAGATTCCCAAAACTCTGGGTAAAGAAGTGCTTCTATTCTTCAATCCTAAATGCACTTCCCCTTAATTTCCACTTATGTCCTCATGTACATGATTCACCATTTAGTCAATGGAATTTGGCTGGATCTACTTTATTGATGCCTTTGAGAGTTTTGAAGACCTAGTTTGGTAGTCACTCGGCCTCCTCTGCCTGAGACTAAACAGGATTCATTCTCTTAGTATGTCAGATTAGGACATGTCCTTAATATTGGTTGCTCTCCTCTGCACAGCTTTAAGTGATGCTATGTCCACAACTGCACACAATACTCCAGATGACATTTCACTAGTGCATTGTAAAGTCTAAGTACAATGCCCCTTGATATTCAATATTTATTAATGATATAACCTAACATTATATTTGCTTTTTTAATCGCTTCTGCATTTTTCTTAGGCTAGCCATTAGGCACTGTCTCAGACATACTGTATATGTACACGTATAATTTTAAGTAATTAAGTCTAAATCATAAGGAATATGTTAATGATTAGCCTAAAAATGGAAAACAAAATGTTTTACAAGAACCAGGATGAAAGGACTGAAACTCAGGAGGTCAGTATAAGGTGCAAGCAAGAAGGGAACCATTCTCAAATGGTATGCAACTTCATAACAGAGTCCACTCACAAACACACACACACACTCACAGACATAAAGTCAATTTAAAATTACCAATTAACTTATCCCCCATATACTTGTGATGTACTGAAAAAAAACTAACAAAGATGGGAGAATTCAACAGGCATTGTGTTTAAACCGACGATGCTGGATTTGTGCGTCATTGTATCAACAGAGTTAAAAATAATTGACTAATAAGTTTTGCCCTGTAGTATTAGCAATTCAGCATGAGACTCAAACTTGCTGCAGCAACAGTACAGTATAAATATCCTAGAACTACTATATAGTATGTGTTAGGTATTAAAGAGATGAAGGTGGAGTGAGACATTTTTTATAGTGTAATACACTTAATGGTGAGTTGGTGTGCTTTATGAACTCCATTTTCTTTCACAAATTCTAAAGACAAGTGTTAGATTACTTGGACACTCTAAACTGGATAGTTGTGTGTTGGTTAGACTGTGCCTGGGATGGAGTGACAATGCTGTTTGGCACCTGCCTTGCACCTATAGCCACTGAGGTCCAGCGAATGTGACACGGATATGCAGGTTAGAAAAAAATGACTAAATGCATATGACCAAAAAATACTTTCACCCATGAACCATCATACAAGTGTACACAATTGAGTATGACATTGATATTTTTTGTTTTCAGTGAAAGCAATATTTTATGTTAACCCACCTTTGTTTAAAAGAAATTTGAATAATGTGATGTTTTCAACACCTTAATTGTTGTTATCTTCTTGCAAAAACAAGTATCGGTATAACAATGCAATTATAAAACATAGATAATATAGTATGTAAATTACTTGGGTATGACTGACAGCATACAAGTATGTGCAGTCAAAGAAAAACAAAACAAAAAATGCAAAATAATGTCTGTGTATTAACTCAGCAAATGTGCCAGTTTCAATAAGGTACACTGCAGATCCAGCCGGCGCTGCTAGTCTGTTATACAGCTGCCTTAGTAGGTCCAATTACTTATGTACCCATGCTTCAAATTTCAAACACTGCAGAGAAAAACATACAATGCGTCCTACTTTATAATTTCCCATGCTATCTTTGGAATATGCTCATACAGAATAATTGATATAACTTTGCACAATGGTGTTGAGTTCGCTGAAAAAATGAAAGAGCATAATTTGTTATTCTCCACACTTGTTCATGTCTCATTTAATATCCTGAGTGGGATATTAAAGCTGCCATCTCCTGTTAATACCTATATAAAAGCTGCAACTTTCTAATCAATCTGTTGCACTCACTATTTTCTGCACTACACTATTCTATGACTATCTTCACCCTGAAGGAACACTGCGTTTTTTGAATGTGGCAAAAAAAAGGACACATAGCTCATTCTAACTTTCACATCAACCACCATGTTCTTCATTTTTCATTTGAATTGCACCTCTGCTTCCAGTTGCAACTTGTGCCCGAAAACATGTTTGCTCCTGTTTTTTCCTGCCAAAGACTCTGGCTCCCCTACTCACTATGACAAAGAATATGCATTCAGAAATTCATAAATGAACTGATGTTTAAAAAAAGAAATCAGAACGTCTTTAACATGTCCATTGAAGAATTTACGTTGGACACAATACTACCAAGCTAGAACAAAGCCCTAAATATATATATTTTTTTCAAATCAAGAAAGCAATACAGGAAATGTAAACAATAATAAACTTGTGACAATAGTAGCTTTAGCAAAGAACAATACAAAATTAAGTTTTTGTGAAATTTCTCCTACTTTCACATTACTTTGAAATTTTAAGTACTATTCAAATAATGTTAAAGATCAAAAATCCATTCTTTCTCTAAAAATATACCTTTATCACCAAATCCAGGAGATACCTTCTTCTTTAACTACACATTAGAGGGTTAGAATTTTTACAAACAGTTAACAAAACATTCATATTATAATTTTAGATTTAGACGCTTTTTTAGTTTTAACTTTGTTTGATATATTTTTTGTCTTTATTTTATTTATTTATTTAAAATTTTATTGATTTTATTGTGATCATTCCATACAAACAGATCAATTTTTACAAAAAATAGGATTGAAAACAAATCAGCCCCCACCCCTGAGAAAGAGAGCATGGCCAACGGACTAAAACTTAAAAATAGTAAAAATTAATACATTGATGAGTTTATTAGGTGGATACAGATACATAGAGAAGAAAAAGAAATGGGGAGAGAATCTACTTCCTTAGTGCATTAAGAGCTTATTCTAAAATATTATTGATTAGATCCTGCCAGGTTTTGAAAAAGTTCTGCACAGATCCTCTAACTGAGAATTAGATTTTTTCAAATTTCAAATAGTATAAAACATCAGTTACCCACTGACTTAAAAGCGGAGAGTTAGGATTTTTCCAGTTTAGCAAAATAAGTTTGTGTGCCAATAGTGTAGAGAAGGCAATCACAGTTTGTTTGTCCTTCTCCACTTTAAGCCCATCTGGAAGAACACCAAACACAGCTGTTAATGGGTTAGGAGGGATTGTGACACCAAGGCTGTCTGAAAGGCAATTAAAAAGTTTTGTCCAGAATGATGTTAATTTGATGCAGGCCCAAAACATGTGACCCAGTGAGGCTGGAGCTTGATTGCAGCGTTCACAGGTTGGATCTTGCCCTGGAAACATTTTGGACAATTTCAAGCAGAGACAGATGTGCTCGATATATAATTTTGAGTTGAATAATTGTATGTTTTGCGCATATGGAGCTCAAATGAATTCTCTGCATTGCTACCTTGCACTCCTTTTCTGACATGTTGAGTGAGAGATCCTTTTCCTATTGTCCTCTTGGACCTTTGAAAGGGAGGGACTGTAAAATATTTTTATATATTGCAGAAATGCTGACTGAGTCCTCGAGACTGAGCAATATTTTTTCAGCAATGGGGAAGGTAGTAGATAGGGAAAATCAGGCAGGTTCTTTTTGACAAAGTTTCTGATTTGAAGATAGTGAAAGAAATGTGTTGCTGGAAAATTAAATTTGGAATGTAACTGTTCATAGGATGCAAGGATGTTGTCTATATAAAGATCTCTAAGCAATTTAATCCCAAATGTTTTCCAGATATTAAAAACCGCATATGTTGGTGAGGGTTGAAAAAGGTGGTTCTCATGCAGAGGTGCCACAGATAAAAGATTCTCCATCTTAAAATGCTTTCTACATTGGTTCCATATTCTGAGTGAGTGAAGCACAATTGGGTTATTAGTATATTGGTGATAACTTGCATTTACTGGGGCACAAAGCAGGGAATATAGAGAAGTACTGCAGGATTTTTTTTTCTATTGCGGACCAAGCCTTTGTATATTCATCTATTTGTGCCCATGTTTTTATAGCTTGTGTGTTTGCTGCACAGTAATAAAACTAAAAGTTAGGTAGAGCCATGCCACCTTCTGTCTTAGGTCTTTGTAGAGTCGCTCTTTGGATACATGGATGTTTTAGGTTCCAAATAAATGAGGTTATGGTTGAATCTAATTGCTTAAAGAATGATTTATTGGTGTATTTTGGAATTGTTTGAAATAAAAAAGAAACTTAGGAAAGATATTCATCTTAACAACGTTAATTCTTCCAGGTAGAGTGAGATGGAGGGTTGGCCATCTATGCAAGTCTTGCTTAATTTTTTTCATACGGATGGCGAAATTTTGTTGATAAAGAGCTATATTTTTACTTGTGATATTTACCCCTAGGTATTTAAACTGACCTGCAATAATAAAAGGGAAGGTGTCCAATCTAATATTATGTGCTTGAGAATTCACTGGAAAGAGCACACTTTTATTCAAATTAATTCTGAGACCAGAGATCTTTTGAAATTCTGTAAGTGCTGTTAAGACTGCAGGCACAGAATTTTGTGGGTCAGATATATACAAAACCATATCATCGGCATAAAGAGAATTTTTCTGTTCCGGTCCTTCTCTGATAATCCCCTTAATCTGATAAGCATTTCGACAGTGAACTGCCAGTGGTTCAATGGTGATTGCAAATCGCAGTGGTGACAAGGGGCATCCTTGTCTAATACCATGTTCTAGTTTAAAGTAGTCTAAGCAAATGTTGTTAATACAAACTGAAGCTTCTGGATTGGTATACAATAGTTTGATCCATGCACAAATATTCGGGCCAAACCCAAATTTCTCTAATGTAGTGAAAAGGTAGTTCCATTCAATCATATCAAATGCTTTTTCTGCATCCAACGATAATAATAACTCCGGGGTGTTTGACCTTGCAGGTGAATATATTACATTAAACAGGCGTCGGAGATTGAAAGCTAAGTGTCGGCCTTTAATAAATCCAGTTTGATCTTATGATATTACTGAAGGCAGCACTTTCTCCATCCTTATTGCTGGGACTTTGGAGAGTATCTTAACATCCTTATTGAGAAATGAAATTGGTCTGTATGATGCACATTGTAATAAGTCCTTGTTTTGTTTAGGAAAGACGGTGATTAATGCTTGGCGAAGAGTTTGAGGTAGAATTTGATTGTCTCTAGCTTCTGTAAATGTTGCTAATAAGAGGGGAGCTAGCTGAGTGGAGAATTTGTTATAAAATTCGACAGGGTAGCCATCAGGGCCTGCTGCTTTCCCGCTCTGAAGTGACTTTATAGCATCTAGTAATTCGGATAACACCAGAGGTTTATCCAATTCCTCTGCAATAAAAGTCTATCTGTAATGTATCCAGAAATGCATTAGATTGTGTTTTGTCTTCTTTGAACTCAGTAGAATATAAGGATTTATAGTAGTCTCTAAATGTGTGCATTATATTTTTATGGTCAATAATTTTATCTCTGTTCGTGTTGGTGATTGCTGGGATTGTATTGATAACTTCTTTCTTGTGGATTTGTTGAGCTAAGAGGTTATTAGCATTTTCTCCGTGTTCATAGTAATGATGTCTTGATTGAAAAATGAGTTGTTCAGTTTCTTTAGGTTTAGCTCTGAATGCAGAGCCTGTCTTTTCCTATGAACAGCTTCACTTGGACACCTGGCATGTTCTTGATCTATTCTAGTAATTTCGCTGGTTAGCTCTGATACCTTCTTGGTTTCTAATTTATTTCTGTGGGAAAGATATGAAATAATCTGTCCTCTTAAAAAGGCCTTTAGAGTTTCCCAGAGTATTCCTGCAGAGACCTCTGAGGATGTATTTGTCTCTAGGAAGAAACTGATTTGTTTTGATATAAATTCTGTATAGTTCTCATCTGCTAATAGAAGTGGGTTAAGACACCATCTGCGAGATGAATATGTGGGGCCTAATGATTTCAGCTCCAAGATCAGAGAGGCATGGTCAGAAATAACATTAGTGTCATACTTGCGAGATTTAATCACAGGCAAGAAATTATCTGTAAAGAAATAATCAATTCTTGAGTAGCAATGATGCACTGGTGAGTAGAAGGAATATGTTCTTGAGTTTGGGTTTAGAAACCTCCAGGGGTCTGATAAGTTGTGCTTAGTTAAAAACTGTGCAATTGTCTTTGCAGTGTTAGATGTCATCCTTCCTGTGACAGGAGACCTATCTAAGAGTGGATTTAAAACACAAGTAAAGTCCCCATCTATATATATAATTCACTAAGGCAAGACAACCATGGAAAGCACGCCGGAAGGGGCGTGGATTCACTGAGCCGACGACAAGCAAGACACCTATGGCGCAAGCAGGAAGGAGCCACGCCCACCAACTCCTGGCACCTCCGAGCCACGTTGACTGTTCATAGAGGCATGTTTCTTGCGGAGGTGAATCGCCATATGCAGCGTGTAAAACGATTTGCGAGGGGTATCCAATGGGATCCTTAAAACAATCCTTTCCAACTGAGGTTAAAACACAATGAAGTAAGCAGTCTTTAAAAAACGAGTTTTCGGTTACGACGCACGACCGCATGCACCATAGCAAACTGTTTTACACGCTACATACAGCAATTTGCATCTGCGACAAACATGCGTCTTCTGCACTCACGGACAATTATATGTTGCTCTCTCCAGAGTTCCATCTTTTCATTCACTTTCTGTTGTATCCTCAAACCCTCCCGTTTTAGACAACTGTGTCTTTCCAGAAGTGTTCAATCATCAATAAATAATTATGCAGCGTTTGTTATGCCGCGGCTTCACTATTGTGTTGTATTTTGCTCTCTCCAGAGTTCCATCTTTTCATTCACTTACTATTGTATTCTCACACCAACCCGTTTTAGACAACCGTGTCTTTCCAGAAGTGTTTAGTATTCAATTAATAATTATGCATGAGATTGAGCGTGTGTCCACCTGGCGAAGAGAGGCGTGGGTAAGCCATTGAACCCCATTCGGGCTGCAAACCGTGGAATTCCCACTAAGTGCGACTCATACACTCCCACTGGTTGCGTCCCTACCCTTTGTGCACACCCCCCTCCCACCTCACTACTACCGTGGTCAGGTGTCTTGGTGGATTATATATAAAAAAGCAGCCAAAACCGCACAGAGCAATGAAACGTCTACGTGAATCACATGTGCATCTGGACTGTGTAAAGACGACAACGACTCCAGTGACAAGTTGGAGGTGGGCACATGAGCGGGCAGTGCATACTGAACGAGAAATCAGCAGACTAGCATGACGGAAGGAGCCGAGTGGACGTCTTTCTCCTCTCCTGCCGTTCCACATGCGCCTGAGCGCAGTGCACTCGCATCCCTCCGTCTGGCAGGACAAGGCACGATGGCGGTCCGCCAGTTTTCAGTCACGGACGACTGTGTGTTGGTTCGTTCCGTGCATTTTTAAAATGTTGCTTTTCTTGCTGATTTATTGCATTACCGATTTTTCAAATGTTAATTTTCTCCCTGTGCTTAAAAATCATTAAAAAATCGGCCTGATTATGCGGCGTATGGTACACCGCGGGTTGGCTAGTCCATTATAATTTCATGAGTGTTCACATTGGGAATAGAGGCAAATACATTTTGCATGAATTTCCTATCGTCGACATTGGGTGCATAAACATTTATCAAAATTGATTTACAGTTAAATAAGTTGCCCATTACAATCACATATCTCCCTTCAGATACTACATTGGATGCTACAAATGAGACTGTTCTATGTATAAGAATTTCCACACCTCTAGTTTTCTTTGTAAAGCTTGAATGGAACATTTGGCCAGTCTAGTCTTCTTGCAGCTGGAACTGATCTTTGCTTAATAAGCGGGTCTCCTGTAAAAATACCATTTTAGTGTTTAGACCTGTTGGGTGTGAGAATACTTTCTTTCTCTTTAATTCATGATTCAGGCCTTTAACATTCCAGCTCACAAAGTTAGCTGCCCCATCATGGAGACATTGATTCTGAATTTTTGATGTCATTTTGTAGTCTTAACTGGAAGTGAGACAGCTTTAACCTTAATTTCCAATTTTCCCATGAGTTATTGCCATACAGCCTATTGTTACGTTGGAAGTTATAATTATAAGGATTAAAAGAATACATTAGATATAGCTTGCTCTCTTTCTCTCCTCCCTTATCCCCCCACCCCCCCATTTTGCCTCCCCATGGGAGGCTGGACCCCACTTCACAAAGTCCCAGTTCTCTGACATACCTAGAGACAGAGCACTTCTAAAATAAAAAAATAAGCCCCCTAGCAGCTGCATTTGAGGATTAAAAAGTAGAGCTATCTATTGCAGAAAAAGTCTAAATACTATAAGCATAAAATATAATCATCAACAGTCTTGAAAAATTAAAACAGTAAACCCAGGGAATGGTGTTAAAAAGTGACCCTGAATAAGCATAGTAAACCCTAATGCAATAATAACAATAACAATAAACCAAGGGTATGATGTTAAACAGTCTCCTTTAGAATCGTTAAAAATCCAAATATAAAAAAAAAAGAAAGAACTACCTGAATTACATACGCGTGTAATTGTATCATTGCAAGCAGATCAGACAGTAAGTAATATCTTCTTGCTATACCATGACAAGAGGCGACTCACTTTCGTATTTCAAAAAAGTGTTGGGATCAGCTTTCTTAACTAATCTTCTGCTTCCTCCTTGGAGGAGAAGATGTGATATTTGTTTTGAATATCCACTTTTGCTTTGGTAGGCTGTATCTAATATCGGCTTTCCGTAACCGCTGTTTAATGTTGTAAAAAGCTACACGTTTAGCAGCTGTTGAGGGTGAGAAATCAGGGAAAATACGAAAGTGGTTACTTTCAAATATAATCTCTTGTTTGTGTCTGAGAAGTGCCAATACATTAAGTTTAAATTGTAATCTCTCGAAGTGGACAATTAAAGACCTAGGTTTAGAGGTATTTGATCCATGTATGCGATAGGTTGCTGCAATCTCGGTATCTGATTTAAAGTCCTCTCCAATTATTTTTGAGAATAGTTCAGCTACGAATTTCACTGGGTTTGGACTTTCACTGTTCTCAGGTAGACCTTCGATTCTAATATTATTCCTTATGCATCCATCTTCCAGAGCCGCAAGTCTGTCTCCGAGTTTTTTGCATTCGGAATTCGCAGCTGTAGCTTTTTCATCTGTGTTAGATGCCAATTGTTTCACTGTTTCAGTTCGAGCCATGAATATCTGCTTAATGTCTTCCAGCTGATTGGCAAGTTCTCTCAGTTTAGACGCATTTTCCTGAATGTGTTCCTCAATTTTTCTCAACATATCTTTATAAAGACTGCATCAAAACGATTATATATACATTCCAAGTCTTTATATTCCTACCGCATCTCTTGCAGCTCCAGCCGCAGCTTCTCGTTTGTCTTCTCGATTGTCTTGAGCAAGCCATTTATTTCTTTCTTCATATTTTTCTGAATGTCTTTCTTGAGCTCACTTATGGCCATGGCAGTGGCCAATATTGCGATCATTTCCTTCAGTTCGGACAAATCATTTTGGCTTTCGTGGTCTGCAGGCAACCCCCATTACAGCCGATGCTTCCAGCTCCCGAGGAGTAGATGAATGCGTGGACTGCAAGGCCATCTCTAGTTTCAAGTGATCTTTTGGAACCGGCGAGCTATTGTGACCTGCATCACTTGTACCTTCGCTCCCATTTTCGCTCTCGACTGGAGATGATGCAGTGTAACGTGGTCCTGGGAAGTCTGTGCTTTCGCTTTTTTTGTCTTTAGCAACATAAAAGGTTGGCACAGGAGATTGGACTTCAGTCCTAGGCTGGTCATCTTCTCTATAGAATTTACACATTTTCCCCATGTTTCAAATGGTTTTTCTCTGCATATTCCAGTTTTTTTTCCACACCTCAAAGATATTTGATTTAAGTTGATTGAGCATACCATATATATTAAAACACAGAATAAGTTCTCTGGAGTAAAACTATTTCCCTACAACTCAAAGCTTTGGTCCATTCTCAGAAAAATGGTAAACCAATGTGTACATACCTTGAGACTTTGAAAAGTCAAAAGGCAATCAAAATACATCTCAAAATATTGTGTAAACTCCTCTCTGTATGTGTTCTGAACACATCCAAAGGAACAGAAATGGAAATGAGAGATTGACCCGGACTTAAGAGAAGTAAATGGTTAAGGCAGCAACAAAGTTAAAAGACAAGCACTTGCCAAAAACAGAAATAACCAGATAGACATAATCACAAAAACAAGAATAGCTATCCAAAAACAGAGTCAAATTGAAACCATAAATTCTTTACAACTCTTGTTTTCTTTTGAATTTCTTTACTCTGTACTCCTTTCAGCAATATACCAGTAACCTGATGGTGCAGCATTCATTCAAAATATGGTACCACTGTACCACTCATGCATACATTCAAAGTTTCCTTAATCTGCACTTTATTAATTCATGTAACTCACTAGGTATCTCCACATTTAGAGACCTCCATATAGATAATATGTTGCATCCTCTGATCAACTACACTTCAAATGTAACTAAAAGGGATCTGCTCAGCATTCCTAATCTTCCATTAATATCAGTTAATAAAACTATAATTACTTAGTAATGATCAAGATATAATTAGTATTTTTAGAGTTTATCAACATATTAAGATAATCATAGATAGTGATGGGATGGGGACCTTTCAGTTAAAATCTCAGATAAGGAATCAAATTTGACCATCCATGAGATATACTGTTTTTTCCACCTATGCAAACCTTAATATATCACAGCTAAAAACTGAATATTACACAAATTTGTCTTGTCTAATAATTATCTAAAATTTAACAGGAAAAGGATGCAGATTTGTGAGAAATCACATCAGGCACCATCATAAGGTCAGGTCAGGTTGGGGAGTATGCACTGGTACAGCACATTGCCACAACACAAAGAAATGACTCAGGATCCTGGTTGGTAACTCACCGGAAATGACCGTCTATCTCCTGCATCCAAGTGTTACGAGGACATCCCCTTGGCCTGGTCCAGCCACTCTGGTCCTCAACAATGAAGATCCTGCGAGCCGGATCACCCTTGGGGAATCGTGCCACATTGCTGTAGTAACTGACACTCCCTCACAATGCAGGTAATGTGCCTCATTCGGGACACCATGAGCAAACCGCTCATCTGACACAAAGTCAAACCAGTGGTATTCAAGGATTCTCCAAAAGGACAAAGTACAGAAGGAGTCCAGTCTTCATCTCAGGTCACTGGATAGCATCCATGTCTCACAACCACACAACACACAATCTCACAACAGGAAGCACCAGAACTGTAATGACTTTGACCTTTGCTTTATCGGGAGTGCCACACACCCCATATCGCTAGGCTGTAAGTTTTGCGAATGTCCCATAGTCAGATTACTTCAGGAAAAAAAAACAGACAGGGTTGGATTTACAATTACAATGGAACCTCTAGATACGATCACCTCTGTATACGAGAAATTCAAGATAAGAGGAAAGTATGAGCGAAAAATTCGGATCTAAATACGAGCGTTGGCTCGAGTAACGAGCCACGAGCCAGGCTGTGGTTATGCGTGACGCGTTTCCCGATCCGCCTCGACTCGGGGATTCACCCAAGCTGACGCTGCCTGCCCGTCAGCTCACTCAGTGTTCCTTGTTCTCCGGTAGCATGAGGATGTACGCATTTGTGCGCTTGTGATTTCATTGTTTCGCTGTAGCAGTTCGATGTATAAGCGTATCCAAAAATATCGCGGACATACAGACGGAGAATAGGAGACGACTGCCCTCAAGAGGAGAGAGAGAGAGAGAGAGAGAGAGAGGTGCGCGAGCGAGTGAGATAAGGAGAGAGAGAGGCCCAAGCGAGTGAGAGAGAGAGAGAGAGACGCGTGTGCGAGCGAGAGAGATAAGGAGAGAGAGAGAGAGAGAGAGACGCGTGCACGAGTGAGCGTGAGAGATAAGGAGAGAGGGAGAGAGAGAGAGAGATACGTGCACGAGCAAGAGAAATAATGTGAGACAGATGTGCATGAGAGAGAAGAACCATCATCTCAGTTATGCTCACATGATGCTCAGCAGACAAAATGTATCCATACTACTTGTATTGCAAGACATTCGTTTTAACAAGTCAAAATTAATTAAAAAATTTAGCTCGTCTTGCAAAATACTCGTAAACCAAGTTACTTGCGAACCGAGGTTCCACTTGTATATATTATTTATCAGTGTTATTTGTTAGGAAAATTGATTTTTATGTTGATATTTTTAGGGGTGCGAAACGGATTAACTGGATTTCCATTATTTTCAATGGGGAAGTTTGTTCTAGATTCGATTACAAGCTCAGTGCTGGAACAAATTAAACTCGTATCTCGAGGTTCCACTGTACTTGAAAATCTTTTAATAGTATTATTTGGAGTTAAGCCAGATGGGATACAATAATGCAACAGTAAAAAAAAAAAGATTAACATACAGTATTCTAAACTACACTGGCCAATTTTTGACTATTTTGCTCAAATGACAGGATCTTAACCCAGTCTTCATAACACAATGGAAAAGTGATGTCTGACATGATAAAATCACATTTTTCCCCATAAGGGATGATTTAAAGCTTTATCAGAATTTGTCAGAAATGTATTAGTGTCATTCTAAAATAAGCATGCTGTGTGTACATAGCTCAATATATTTTGCATGAGGGGGATCCTGAGTGGTCAGTTTGACCTAATATAAATGTTTGCAGTGTTGCATTGATTACATTACTGTATTCTGATTTGTAAACTCCTTAAAAAAGGTAAAAAGAGAGTAATTAATCAGCCAGTTCAGTATAACACTTAAATTAGGCTCTGATGAAGACTGGCTGCAATGAAAATCCCACTTCTGCTTTCTATGAATTAAGCTGAGCAGACAGGGTCAGTGTTATGGTCTCATTGCAGCACCTTTCTTATCTTGATTTGACAGTTACAGGAACATTTGAGGAATATTGACAAAGATAGCACTCATTATATAAAATCGTATTGCTTCACTGAAGCTTTCCAAAATGAGACAGCTGTAAAAACCATGATGGGCAAGAAAAATATTGAATGGAAGCCAAGCACACCCTCAAATATCTCTTTCATGGTATGGCTATGGATCTTTTATTATCTGAAATGCAGCTTATAAAAATACATACAATAAGCTTACGCCATGATATAACATCTTAATAGCAATAATAATTACTTTTAAAAAGTGTTCCTACAAGAAGAACAAAGAATGCAGTTGTGAATATAACAATCCTGTCAGGCTATTAGAATTTCAGTTAAACATTCCACTGAAAAGATCTGCAACACACAATCTGTAAATTAAGTGTTTTTACAAATGCTACAGAAAAGAACAGAAAAAATCAACAGCTGAATATGAATATGCTTTCGCAATGCTTAGATTAGATTATTAGATGTCACTTGTTGTAGTTCATGTTGCCCCACATACACAGGTATATTCTCTGTGAACGTCTTAGACACTTGCAGTGATTACATTACATCACAATTTTTATGAGCAACAAAATGTCTTCTTCTATTATATCATTATTTACTGCATACAGCTGTCAGACAGCATTTGGTTATTGATGGATAACGTTTGTCTGTAGTTGCTGCTTATAATTCAGACAGCATTCTTTAAAAAGAGAATGATAAAAGCTAGTTCATTCCATTTTTCTATCAATATGCAGGAAAATAATGTTACAACTGTAAACATTTATTAACGCATTTTTTGATGAAATTATTTTCATATGTACCATCTAATTGTATCCCCTCAAGGGACCCACCATTGTTGGTTTTCTTTCCAATTAGTGGCTTAGATGGATACCAATTCGGCTATTATAAGAAAAATAAATAGTCATTGTAGAATCACAGTTTGTCTTCTCTATTTAACCCAGTGAGTACCTTTATAGGGTCATTATTGTCATATGCACAGAGTATAGTGAAATTCTTACTTGCAATTGGTTACTGACACTGACTTTCTAAACCTAGTTAGTGTCTCGACAGCAGCCTCATGAACTTAATGGGAGAAATTAGATATTCTCAGTGCCCACCATAGTTTTATTCCATAACATAAGATTGTCAAAGTGACTTAATCCAGTTCATGATTGTGGAGGACCTTTTTTGGCAGTATCAAGAGTAAGCAAGGAACTTAACATTTACAATTAATCAAATACACTCATCTTTGAGATGTGAAACAATTGCACTTAAGGGGAGAATGTACGGATTCCACTCTGATAGCTACCAGACCCAGGATTTGAACCCATATTGCTGTTCAGTGAAGGATATAACCATCGAGCTTTTAACCACTGTGCCTCCATGTCACCCCAAAGTTTACCCCAATCTCACCCAATTCTGAACCTTGCCAATAGATAACAGAAATTTCCAAAATTATTCAAAGGCTTTCTGTACTTATTTAACCCACTGTTATCAGATATTATAATTAAATTGCATTAATTGTTCCATGCCTGCAGTATAAGGAATTATCAATAGAGCACACTCTACTTTAATAAGGACTCTGGAAAGATGCTTATCAAGGTCACTAGTGGTATATAGTGAATCGCTTTATCTTTCCTTCAGTTTTGCTTCTAGATTTATTTCAGGGTATGGGTAAGGTTAAAGAGTGGAACTGAGATCATTTCTGTATGCTATATGTCATACTCTATGCTTTATATCTATTATTCTATTTATTACACTAATAAAATCATAGAATATATATTTAAGCAGATGTGTTGTGGCAAAATTAGTAAAATGTTCATTTTGTGTCCCAGATTGCTTGTGATGGTGAAACATACTCCGCTCAAAAAAATTCAGGTTGCAGTGTAAGTCCCATGTCATTTAATGGGCTGTTTACTGTTTGATTCTTGAGTTGTTCTTACATATTTTTGCTTATGGTGCTGCACAATCCCTTTTTAATGACTTCACTATTCCAAAGAATGTACAGTATATCTGTGTGCATTGTATATTGCATTACATTAATATCTATTGATCTAGCAGAAGATTTTATCTAAGGCACTTATAACTGAGGTTAATGTGTACAACTCAACAGTAGTTAGGGGGGCTGTTTTAAAACAAGTTACAAAAATTAAACTTAACAATTTTAAAATGCTATAGACTTTCATAAATGAGCACCAGTTAAACCAATTTAACCACCAATTAAACCGCTATATATCTTAATGTAAAGTTCATCTACAACATGCAAAGCCAAAATTGTAGTTTTTTACACAGGAATGAAGTACATTAGGAAATAATACATTTATTAACACTGCAAAACTATTCAGCTTTTTTACTATTAATTCCTTTCTTCTCTAATACCTTTTGTTGATATATGTATCATTTATTATAGATTTTCTGTATTAATTTATTGAATCTGTATAAACTTCATGATCTACTATTTCTTTTCATTCCTTAATTTTCTGAACTCACTATACTCTAACTTTAAAGTTCTAGCAGGGCAAAGCCTAACCCAAATAGAACTAGGAAGATATGATGATGTATTATATGTCAAAAATATATAGTGTCATCTTCTGGGATAATGTCCCTTTCCTAGAGTGACAGTTCACCTGGTAACTATAGCTAAAGGATCTGGCAGCTCAGACGCCTCATTCCACACTCTGTCACAAACACCTTCTGAATTTCGCTTTCTGATGACCTTGTGCCAAAGACAACAGACATGGAATTTGCACTGTGTGTCAAAGAATATAATTCCATCTAGAAGGTAACATTTAATGAAATCTGCACCTGTCAGATGGCACCAATTCAATTAAACACATTTGCCAAATGAGGGCTATAATGATGGCTGTTTGCCAGTTGTGTAAAATCTAAATAAAATACAAGAAAGTAAGAATGGTGAGATTGCTAAAATATGTGTACTTATATAAGGGAGAGTGTAGAAACATAATACAATATAAAAGTATGAAGTGTGTGATTAAATATAATAAATATTCAATAATGGGAGTACACCACTTTTACTGCAAATGGTCCCAGTACATTAACTGGGAAGAAACATTTATCTAATGGATGGATGGCTGAAAAAAACATCTAAATAGGATTTCTTAGATGTTGTCTTGTTGCTAGTGCCACTGTTACTCTTAATATGACACTGGGTTATCAATCCAGTGTACGCCTAACCATATTCTTTTATTTCACATGCTTCACACTTGGCAAAAATCTTCTTAACGGGTATTGTTTGCTTTTTTCCTTATACAACTATAAACCAGAAGTGCTTGAAAGTTTTGGATTATTTAAAGGATTTACCCCCTTGATTAGTTTAATTGGGTTTGAAAATGTTATGTTATATTTTATAATTTTTCTGCCAAAAAATCATCGATTAATGACAGTGATGCTTTGGCCGTTTCCATGTTCAGCACAGGTCCACTAACCGCAGACTGTTTCTGGAATTCAGAGCCAGATCAATAATGTCAGATTTCTAACTCTGTGTTTCAATTAAAGGAAAACTAAATTCTCACTTGCTTGGCGGCTGCTCGAGAGTCCCACTTTCTTGCCAACTTTCATAACCTATTTCCAGTACTGACTAAGCTGCATGCTCCCATATTAGCTGCCAGGAAAAAGGTGGCTTTAAGCATTTTGTACACGTTATCAGCAGCATTCAGCTATAGCCTCCAGAGGCTCTACTCAACTCTCTTTAATCTAAAATTTCAGCCACAAGGCAAGAGTTAGTAATTTCAATAGATGTCAGATTGACTGAAAGCAAAATCATGGTTGCTATACTAAAGTAAGCTAATAAACACAGAAAAAAATAAGAGTTAGACAGTCCAGTTCCTGTAAATATGGACCTTACCAGAGTTTCCTCAATAATTAAAAATAATAATAATACAAATTAAATATTTATCTCCATTACATGTTTGTTTTAGTCTGTTATATTTGGAAAATATTTATACCTCTTTGGACTTGGCAATCTGAGCTCTGTACAATGGCATACCATGATGGCAAGTGAGGCATTTAGGGTATTGCCCCATTATTGAAAACAAGAAAAATAAATTTGTAGAAAAGAAATCAACTCAAGCCTACTGAAAGACATACATATAAACACACGCACTGTACAACAAACACATATGGCAAATGACCTCACAACATGGCATCACTTCAGCGAATCAGAAAATGATAACAAGCAACATTTAGGTACAGCCTTACCAAATATTTGGAAGCATGTTATGGAATGGACTTGGGTAAAACAAGGTATAACACTGAAATGCACAACTTTGACCAATAATTCCTCTTGATGTTTCTTATACTTATTGAAGAAATGCATTTACAGTTCTATGGATGGATGGATTATTAGTTTATGAAACTGAACTTTTCAGTTTAAGTTTGTACACAGTTGAACCACAGTACAGGTATATGGCTTCTTTCGCAACATTATGTCCTATTGTTTAGAATTTAAAACAACAACATTGCTTTATATATGACATTTTATAAGTAAGTGTACCTCAAAGTACTTTACATGTAGTAAAGAAAATATAAATTGACAAAATGTATGAAATGGTGGAATCTCATGTTTGCAATTCTCTAATAGCCAATAGGATAAAAGTCAGTCTCCGATGTGATAACATATACAGGTACGACGGTCAGAAAAGGTAAAGATGCTGAAGAAAATAAAACCTCTAGAGGTACCAAGGCCAAAAGACTACCCTATTCCATTTGAGCATTCTACAGTACTTAAATGTGGTCCCAAGCCAGAGAGCTGCTTCCAGAAAGTCAACAACAGCTTAAAGTGGCAAACATTCAGGTCCCAGAATCCATCTTTGAGGTAAGTAAGCAAGAAAGGAACATCCAGATTAGAGTTTTCTGACAAAGACATAAGAAAGAGGTCAACATCAGTGGGAATAGAGTGAGAGGAGAGGGAACAGATCAGCACAGAATGGAAAAAAATATATACATTTTCTATGAGCTAGCAATAATGAACTCTCCCTTGGTATTATTGGCTGAGCTCGTAGAAAATTATTTACATCTCCGAAGCCTGAGAGATAGCGATTTACTGGGTCTAGAGACGTAATAGCACACCACTAATGTGAAGAACCATAAAGTCAGCTTGGCTTGACAGCAGTGTGTTCAATTCAGCTGTAGAGCTGGAAATGAGAGCTTCAGGTCCTTGGTCTACAATACAGGGGCTCCACTGCCCTCTAAGTGCCAGGGTTGATATTCATGATCAGAAATCTGTTGATGAGATTTATAGACATAAACAGAAGCACTTGTTGCATCATGAAGAAAGCCTTTAATGGCTACCCAGAAGGAGGCAGGATCATTAGTTCATCCAGCATTAATAAAAATAAATTCCTCAACATTAGGGGCCAAGTAGTCATTAAAGTTCTGGAGCAGATATGTACTGAATTATCACAATGATGCATGAAAAACCAGTGAGGGCATAAACATGTGAAGCATAACATGGTTATGATCTGTGGGGCAGGAAGTAAGGAGCCAAAAACATAAATGTAACCTACAGTACTGTATATGGGACTGTGACTTAAAATCAGGAGAAGAAAGACAGTCCTTGACAAAATGAATTTAAACTTTGGCAGAAACAACAAATAATTTTACTGTACCAATAGCAAGATCCTGGCAAGATAAGGGTAAAGAACATCTTAGGACAGTGAAGTGTTGATTTAGAAGTTATTGGTTAGGAGTCATTAAATCCTACAAAGTGTAGCAAGGAGTTCTGCTATACTGTTTTTAACTCCTTCTACATCTTATGAGAAACAGGTTGTTTTGCCAGTCACACTACTAAAAGTGACTTGGCTGGAAAGCTCTGTCTGCCCTTTCAATTCCAGCCAACCTCTTTGCATTGTCTGCTGACACAGTGGATTGTGAGCAACTGCAAAGATGTTGTTAAAAACTGAGCAGGAGACAAGCACAATTTTGAAAAACTTCAACAAAAACATTTTTTTACTATACCCAAGTATTTGTATCAAAATCCACACAGCTCAACCTTAACAGAAGTAAAAAAAAAAAACAAAAAAAAAAAAACAATTGGCAGGAGTTGTTATCAAAACTACTAGAATGTCACAAGAATGAAAATGCTAAGACTATGAACCAAATTCAGAAAGGGGAATGCTATGACTTGCTACCCAGAATACCTAACACTATAAGCTGCACACTAACCTTGTTCTAGATTTAAATTTGTAATCTCAGATAGACAGCTGAAGCATTGCACTGAATTTTATAGTAGAGCCTTTTTGACATGATGTGTAGCACTTCTTGAGAGGTATTCCTAGCAATGTTGTTGTGAATCCTAGCAACTCACATACAAAATACTAAACTCTAAAATGAAGGTGTGACACACATAAAATTGAATAACATAAATAACATTCTCAAACTATTGAATTAATCCAAAACACACATGGCCATGTTCCTTGAAAATAAAGCTTTAAGAAATCTAATAACAAATGAGCAGAAAATAATTCAGTGAGATGTGTGAGGTTTAAAAATTCTTAACACAGGCTGCCCTGGGGATACTGTAGGCGGATATCCCCGGAGTTCCCCGGGTCATTCCTGACACTGAATATTAATTCTGGCTGAGAAATAAGGTTATTTTTGTTCTATATGGTGCAGAGTTGGGGTGATGAGTCAAGGAAGGCAAGGGCTCAGCTGTTGCGGTGCTTAAGCAACACAAAGTTCGGTAAGTTGGCCGCCATCCCAATAAGCAGAAAGATCTTCACCTATTTACTTATTCCTTTACAGGCAACATGTTTATTATTTTCCCTTGTTGATACAATGATTTATTATTTTTATACCACCACTCATATTATTTTTCCAGTATCATGTTATTTTGTGATATTTTGGGGGAATTGTGATTATATTCTTATTATTTTAGGTATAGGTGCAGTTTCAGCAAGCCCCTTTCTTTTATAAGATACTGCTTCTGCCCTCTTATATTCCTTGTGCATATGGTAATCTGTTATCTGCTAGTGATTAAAATAAATGCTATGCTCGTCACTGGTAAAGGCAAAGTCCCCATTATTATCTGAATCAAATGGTGTGATTATCCATGAAACACCTGTCTCATTGTGCTGTCCCAGAACATTGCCCCATATTTTATTGATCTTCATATGACTGTATGCCATGCAACATCAGTGGTATATCGATTAGCTTTATTGTATTTTTAGTTTGCTGTTCAATACCTGTTGTATTTGTTCTTAGCGTTTTTAGGCCTGATTCCCACACTCTGTCTTGGTTGATGCCCTGTAATATGAGGTGCAAACAATTGTACATTTTCCAATAGTTCAAAACCCAAACTATTATCTTGTTCACTGGAAAGATAATGGCTCAAAAGATTGATTGTGGATTCCTGTTCTGAATTACATGCTACAGCTCTAATATCAAAAAATACCTAAATATCTTATTTTATTATATTTTTCAATGGCATGGTGATTTGGAATTGAGGTGACATGTTCTAATACTGTCATTGCTAAAGAATTCACAGCTTCCAAAGCCTTTTCTTTTTAACCCTCAATATAAACTATATCCTTTGATATTTAAATTACCTTGTTAGGGAACTGGCTATTGCCTGTAGTCGAGCTCTTGTATGTATTCTCAGTTACAGTCACCATCACTGATCAAATCTGTGCTGTGCTTCAGACAATAAAAGTTCATCACCATGTGCTAAACAGGAGTATAGTAATTATTAAACAATGACTACTCAAGTAAAGGAGAGATTTGTTCTTATAGGTATAATGCTAATCACCTGTCTTTCTGATTATTGGACATTGAAGTTAATGGATAAAGAGGCTAGATTTTGCTTTGCTACAATGCTCTACATTAAGTCTACATAGGTCTCTAATATTTAACAGAGAGGTGCTTCACAACAACCGAAACTCAGAGATCAGGTTCTAAACTTTTAGCTTTGGTATCAATACCAGCTTTTGGACCTCAGTACTGGCACCAAAATGGCTGCAAAGCAAATCAGGGATAACTCCAAAATCCCTTCTGTTAATCCAGCTTCCCTGGTGGGCTGAGCCATCATGCCATACTACGCACTACCCCCATAAAGTCTCAATCGCACCAAACACTTAGAGGAGGTTTTGTGTACTCCTGAACGCATCAATGTCTGCTGTATCATGTTTTGAAGGGGATAGGGAATGTGGATTGAGTGAAAATCTGATGTTTACTTTGGTACCTAATCAAGGTTTTTAAAGTTAATGAAAACTAAAATCGAAACTGAAACTATTAATAAAAAAAATTTTCTTAAACTGAAATAAAATAATTAATAAACTGAAATGAAAAAAGGGTGACATGGTGGCGCAGTGGGTAGCGCTGCTGCCTCGCAGTTAGGAGACCTGGGTTCGCTTCCTGGATCCCCCCTGAGTTTGCATATTCTCTCCGTGTCTGCATGGGTTTCCTCCCACAGTCCAAAGACATGCAGGTTAGGTGCATTGGCGATTCTTAATTGTTGCTTGGTGTGTGGGTTGGCGCCTTGCCCGGGGTTTATTTCCTGTGTTGGCTGGGATTGGCTCCAGCAGACCCCTGTGACCCTGTAGATATGATATAGTGGGTTGGATAATGGATGGAAATTTAAAACTAAAACTAAATGAAACTATTAAAGTAGCTGCAAAGGCTAACTGAAATAAAATAATAATTTACAAAAAATATTTTAATTTTCGTTTTTAAAATATTCATACCGTTAGTCTTTAACTCTTTTAATTTTTAACTCTAAAACAGAAAGTCATCCACCACAATCTGCCCACATATATTCATCCTGTGAACAGCAATTGGTGATGGAAGGCGGCTGTTCACACAGCATTTTACGGTGACAGAGCGAGCTGAATATGGGTGCGTAAAGCGTGTGATGAAGAAAGCAAGTTACTGTGTGAAAATAATGACAGTTTTTCAGGAGCTGATAGTGACTGCATGGTTGATTTTGGTTCAAATGGTAGTGAAGCATACCAATGTGATGATTTTGCTTTGAATGTGCTCAGTAGCTTTCAAACCTGCCGTTCTCTGGATTTCCGGGTCTCAAGAGAGTAGTATTAGATACAGATAATCCCTTACAGAATTTCAGTCAGTTCATTAATGATGGCATTTTAGCTGTAATTCTGAATGAGCCCAAGATACATTATGTACACATCAGCTAATACAGCAGTACACACTAAGCTAAATTCAAACTGCATATGAGTCTGATGTCCATTATAATGAGCTGCTGGATTTCTTTGTGTTTCTTGTATATCAACATGTAATTCAAACGCCTGAAATTGGAATATGCTGGTCAACAAAACCTTTACCGTACAGACAGAAAAATCACACATGAGTAACATTTCTGTTTATTTCTCAGATGTCTGCATTTTGTTGACAATAATTCAGCTGCCGCAGGAGAAATCCTTTTGAAAATAAAACACTGATCGAAAAACTGATGGGTCAACATATAAGATCAGCATATTGTTACTGACCAATCACTTTTGCTTTGAAAAGGTTGTTTAACTACGAAGTGATACAAACCTTGTAAAATTCCTGAGTTGGCAATGTCTCTACTGAACCACAGGTAGGTAGGTGAAGATAGTCTTCCAACTGCTGAAAAACTGAACAGAACATACTAATGTGTTTTAGTATGTGCAGTATTCAATATTTAGTCATTTATCTTTTTTAGTTTACATTCACAGCTTAAAATACCTGACTTTGTGAAAATAATCCATAGCAGGATTCTGTTTTAAAATATTTGTCCCCCTTTTTTCAAGTTTTCTCTCTCTCTCTCAAAATATAGTTGAAATATCATATTCTTTTTGTTCTTAACATCATCCATATCATACATATTGCATACCAGGCATTTTTTCTGTCCTGCATCCAAAGCTGGTTGGTTAGGCTCCAGGTTTCCTGTGATCCTGCTCTGGATAAGCAGATTTAGAAAATGTATACAGTATATTGTTCCTAATCTCAGATGCTGTTTCTGTCATCTTGTGGCTGTCCTCACTCCTATTACCTGCTCTTACTCTGCTCATTAAGAGTTTACCATTCTAATACAAAGACTTTTCAAGCCTTACTGCCCCTAACCTTGACATTACATGTTTGTTTTTCTTTGTTTCCCTCAGTAGAGCCAGTTGGCGTCTTCACACTGATCCAAGCCTAAGACCCCTTTTCTTCAAAAGTCCCCATGATTTTCATGATCCACAACTGTCAGAACACAGTAGAATCTGTTTTCTGATTTTTTGATATCTTTACAGGCTTGCAGGTGGCTAAATTCCTTCTATAATTTTTCTGTGCTTGAGATGGAATCAGAGATCAATATGGCTGGTAAAAAATAAAAAACCCCAGGATGGGAGATTTTTGAATGCAATATTGAAGGCATTCATTATAAGTACATTGCCTTGGAACATGATATGTTGTGTGCTGTAGACATTTTGAGTAAGAAATCCTCAAACCTTAAAATTCACGTATTTTGGGCAAAAAAAGGAAAAAATTAAAAGTGCCAACAGTTGGCGCACATTTGCTCAGCACAAATGGCATAGAAAATATTTAAAAAATAATATAAAATTGATCATATTTAGTACCTGATTTTGATTATGTTTGTTTTTATCAGACAAAAGCAAAACCGGATAGTAAACCATGTAGTGTAGTAAGCTTCCACTAACATTAAACTCGTATTATATACAAACGCATTTAAGTGTACAGTTCTGTCTGATTGTGACACAAAATTAAACTCCATAGTAGCTCTTTAACCATTCCATAATTACTAACGAAAACTGAAACTAATAGATATAAAAATAAAATAGAAATGTCTTTTTGAAATAAAATTAAAACTAAAAATGCAAAATGAAGAAAATCTAAAACTAAACTGAATTTCCAAGTAAGGTCATAAAAATATAGAAATAAAAACTAATATAACAAGGCAAAACTATAATAACCTTGTACCTAATATCCCAAAATGCTTGTACCTTACTATTTAAACGTCTGAGTTTTTCAGTCATTTTCCAGTTAAGGTATACCGTGCAACCCTAAAAGGTATTGATTAAAAATTAAAGGTTTTAAGGTTTTCTCTGCATTTACATATGAATGGACAGACTATGATTTGCATCTATTTATGCTTTTAATCTAATAAAATGTATATACATTGATTAAGAAGTAACCTAAAATAGAAGTTGATTTTCTGAAGACCATAAAAGAAAGCTGTATGATGAGCTCTCCTGAATCATGTACTGGTAAAAATGAAAACATTTTATATTTTCTCCTTGTCCAATTCTGCTGAAAAATATGCTCATTCTCTGAACTGAATCAAAAACGATATAAAACAGATGGATGGATAGGTATGTTATATAGTCATTTTAGTTTTCTTAACTCAGTGACAAAATTGACATTGAGGGGGAATCCTGTCCTTGCAAAATCAACTTAACTCAAGTTATACAAATGAAAAAATGCCTGACTGTAGCTTGACATATAGGAAAGTTTTCATCACAAATCATAAAACTAAGCTACATGCTGGAAAATCTGAAATACAAAGAGTATGTAAATAAAACAGATAGATCTACATCACTGTTTTACTTGTTAAAATGATATATGTTTGCAGTTGAGAAGGCTACTTTCTGCCTGACTCTCAGAAGCTGTTTACAAATAACTTTCTAAATGAGAAGTTAAATTCAGAAATGTGTATGGTCACCATATTAATTCACACAATTTACAACTTCATTGTCAATACAGCTACCAGTGGATGAGTACTCAGCGATCACAACTAAGAACATAAATATAATTGTCAAAAAGGGCACATCTTGGTATCATTTTTTTTTTAATCACATTGTTTGAAAAAAACAGAAAAGAATGTCATTTGGATCACAGAACACTAAGTCACTAAGCCAAATTGCACAATTACCCAAGTAAATACCGCAGATGTTACACAGAGCTGATATTCTGGATGTATATTTGCTGACAGCGAATAAAATATTTTTGGCAAGAGGTGACACATTGTAAATTGTATTAAACTAAGCTTATCCTACAAGTCCCATACTATCAAAAAAAAGAAAATGAACTGATCCAGTTTGCACTTTAAAAAACTATTAAAGGTATACAATGTATTTCTCATTCTTTATTTTTTTAGGACTAAAGGCCCCCTTTAGTTAATATATCATCCTTCTACAGTTTTATGATCCTCTTCTGAGGAAACTGTTGCCCCAGTGATCTATCACATTTCTAGCTATCATATTGGGTATCGAACTTGCAGATAATGAGATTTTGGCATGAATTGTCAAAAATGGCCCATCCATTTAGGAAGAAAATCTACTATTTTTTTCTTCTTTGTAGTCTGTACAGTGTATGCCACTCGCTATAAATTTTAATTGTTATGAATTAGACACTGTGGTCCAAAATTCAATGAAAAATTGGCATAAATATAGCCAGAACATTAGCTTCATTGTATTAATGTAGATTGCACACTTCAAATCAAATCAATTGTTCCCCCTTTTTAAATGAGAAACATTTATTTTTCTGGCTCAACAAGAGGTGATCAAAACATTTTGACCCAGAACTTGAAAGGGGCATTCCATGGTGCTGATTTTATATGTGGCCAAATGCTGACTTACTGTATGTTTAATATAGTATGTACATGACATGTTTCTAGCATTTGTGGCTTACAGTATGTATTTGTGTCAGAACCATATCAATAATATTGCCAAAAAACTAAATCTAGTATTGTGTTATCACTGAAATCTTAAACAGTATCCCTTTGGAAATTCAAGTGCCACTGTCAAGAGAGAGACTGCAGAATTCCAGCAAATCTTTAGAAGATGACTCAAAGTATAGCCAGCCTTCAACTTGCTGACTTTTTCCATTCTTTGGAATGGCTTAAAGGCCTACTGTATTACCTAGAAACTGGAAAAAAAAATTAAACAAGGATCCGTCCAATTATTCTGTATGACTCAGTAGTCTTTCCTGCATATCACTAATCTTTCTCAATCCTCTTCAACCATTTTGGACCGATAACTTCTTTTACTTATGCAGCTCTTCTTCCATCCATTTAATTCATTGATTTATATACATATGTTTCTGTGGGCTCCTGATTCTTGAATAATGTAAAAATGTGACAAGATCCAAGCTAGCTGGCGAACAAGCACTCTCCCTTACATTCCAAATATGTATGAAAGAAAACTTATTATGCATGTGTAGGACAAAATGCTTTTTTTTTCTTCACAGGTTATTTTTCATCTGGAAGGTACAGTATCCTGATTAAATGAAAATACAAAGTAGTAGAATTTATTACAAATGGATAGTAACTATACATCTGTATGTATAGGCATTTATTATGCCAGAAAATATCTGTACCAAACTTATGCAACTGCTGCTTTGATTAGAAACAAAACATTCACAACAGCAATAAGGAACAAATGAGCAAACCAACTCTCTTCTACATATTAAACAGTGTGTGTGCTGAATAACATCAGTAAGAAAGTTAATTTCTTCCATTTTGTCTCAGGGCTCTGTTTTCTTCCCATATCTCCAAGAAATACATTATAGGTTAGATGGGTTAATTCTAATTTGTCCTGTTATCAGCAAGTTTGGGGTTGTGTTGATCAAATGAGTTCAACAAATATTAGAAAGGAATTAGCAAGTTTTTTTTAAATACTTGGATGGAGAGATGGATGGGTGGAGGAGTGGACAGAGATAAATGCATTAAGGATGAGAAAAATGAAAAAATGAAATGTCTTAGACATAAAAATATTAAAATCTTGGTCTATTGATAGCTGTATCATCCACAATAAAAGAACATTATGAGATGAGATGTTATTAAAATAAAAATCTGGGACAGCATTTTTCAGATGGTGTGCTTATTACATTTTTCTTCTGCTTATTGGACTTTCATGTGCTATCAGGAACATTTTTAAAGGATGATCATGAAAGCAACAGAATGATAATTTAGGACAAAAATTAAATCTCCTGATTTTTTTCTTCAATGCTCACAACATTTTATATACTTAAATAAATATTTTACATTTCAAATAAACTACAATCATCTGGTGTCTGGAGCAATTACATATTTGATTAATTTGCCTAATTGGAATGTGAAAGCTGTTAACACCTTGGTGTAGCTGTCAATAATTAGGAATGCTGCTGGTAATGATTTTGCAGAAAAATACATTTTCACTGGCAGATGGAATATTCTCATGGAAGAAACATTTGTTAGATTTAGAAATTTCAATTCATTTAATAATATCTGGATTGCACATGCCTCTAAATGATTGTATTATTAACTACCAGCAACTGATCTGACCAGAACAAATGAGATAGCTAAATATATTTTGAAAGGAAAATGAAGCACTTATTATAACAATTTTTAATATGTTACATTATTATTAGAAGCAAATGTATTACTGATAAAAAAACACAGTTTGATGATACCTTCTGACTCTCTTTCTCTGCGCCCAGTACACGGAGTCAGGCTGAACCATTTTGGCAGATATCTCACAGATGGCATCAATTTCCTTTTAGAAGGAAAACGATGGATGGCAGGATGGATAATGGAAAAGTGACACCTGTGAAGGTGGTGATGATGGTGAACATGGTGATGAAGAGGAAGGTCGGTTGAAATGGGAAGACTTCTGCTTGTCATGACACCAAAAAATGAAGTAGCTGTAACAAAAGGATCAATAGATAAATGTGGTGGCAGCATTTGAATTGCTAAAAATAAAAAGTAAAAAAAAAAACTACATTTTGACACCCCATTCACCTTAAAAAAAGAGTATTTCAGTTACATTTCACCTTAACATTCCACACTATATGAATGTACAATACATTTTTTAAATATTTCAATAAATTATACTTGCTTGAAAGATGTCAGGGACAATCTAATGTACACATTATATGGCAAAGAAGAACACCTTCTGTCTCTTTGGGACTACTTAAAATAGGCCTCTAACTTCTGCATATGTGGTTGGGTGGCCTGCCCACTTGACTACCAACCAAGCACACAAATGTAGACCCCTTCACACCTACTATCTCTCACCCTCTAACACTAACCCTAACCCAGCATCATTTCCTCCACATTGCCTGGAAATAAGGTGACTTTAAGTGAGATGATGGTCACAAAATTATACAAGGTAACCCAGACTGTAGAAGAAATCCTGACATACACTTTATAGAGATAAACCATCAGGTTGTTTAATCTTTTTGTATTAAACAATTGCCAAATGGATGTCACATTGAGGAAAAAAGACTAAACATTGCTTGTCTACCCGTATCACATTGGTCATCCTACATATTTTCAAATATAAATGTAGTCACGTCTTATAGACTCAGTAAGGCTTAGGTCCTCAATCAACTGTTGCCAATCAAGTATGGCTTAGTCTCTATAACCTGTGATTGAATGCGTTGCATACATTTGTAGCATTCAGACATTCCGGCAAATCTAATTAGTTTTGAGACAGGACAACTAAAGGTTACATAGATTTTTGAAGCAAATAATCTCTCAATAAGACTCTCTGTCCTGCTTGTGATTGAACTTGTGGCTTTCAAGGATGTTTTGTTTTTATTTTCTCTTCTACATCTTGTTGATGATTTCATGACATTTATCAATAATGTACTTTACTGGCTGCTTTGTTAAACAGCACTCTGAGTTGCCTGATCTTGATTTATAATATCTTTCACAGACTTTTATATAAACATTTCAAGGATGACATCATCCTCAAGAGTTTTGAAAAGTTTTGGACTCACTGCAATTTTAAAATAAATGCTCATTCAATCAATCAATGTGAATACAAGTAGGTATTTTCAACCAAAGTTTGCATTGGGTACTGAACCTGCAAAACTGTACCAAGTTGTATATAAAAACTGATAATCTGCAATGAAATGACCCGGCCATGACAGACCGACTGCCAAAATGCAGTCAGGCATGGCTACCATTTTATAAGAAATTTGGACAAAAAGATCTTTTAATAGGCCCAGTGAAGAGACTGTAGACAGTTCTGTATACTGAACATCTTTTGCAGAAGTCAGGACTAATAAAATTTCCTAGAACAGCCAAGCACACCCTGCAGGGTCATTTTAAATTCTCACAGGGAGTGCAGTGTAAGGCACACTAGATGTGTACTGTAATTAAAGAGGGAATTCAATAAAAGGTTGATTAAAAAATTGAAAACACTGCCACTCTGGGATCATGGATAAATACCACCAATTTAAGCAAATATAAGCATACAATTTGTCAGTTCAAGTGACAATGTTACAACCAGAAAACTTTACAAATCCCTTTTCAAATGCTGCCTGTGTCACCTTGTGCACTTTCTTCTCTATGAATATTGATTTAAACATATAAGCAAAATGAAAGCAAATGCTGGCCTGTCTACAGCTGTCTAGTCTAACTGTCCCTTACAGTATGAAATTATCCTGCATTATACAGATTTTAAAAAATATAAAAATAAAAGTTGCCACACTTCAGTTTAGGCATACATTATAAAGAATCTATTATCAACATATAAACATTTGGTAATTATGCTATTAGCTGAAATAAATTATCATTAAAACAAGAAGGTTCTTGATATATAATACTTTATTTTTCAGTCTTTTATATTATGTTAAAAAATGTATAATATGTTTTGTGACATAATAACATATATTCATAGTGGGTAGAAGTATCTCCAGAAAAAAAGTTTAAAAAGGAAAAGGCTGCTCAGTCCAACATAGCTTTTAACTTTAATGTTCGTGTAAATTTTCCAAAGAGATTTTATAAAACTTACTTGTCAGCAGGCTGTGCTTGTGGTAACTGGGTCCATGTAGCTTATTCATGGAGGACTGGCAGATGGGTAATAGTCCTGTGTCCCTTTACTAGAGGACATATGGTCCTTAATAGGGACATATAAAACTGTTCAGTCCATTGAAAGGTAATCAGCAGCTGAGAAAATACCTTTGGAGACCTAAACTTTTAAAGGCTGTGGTTTACTGGGACACTAGCAACTGGAAAAACAAGTTTAAACCTAATTTCTCCTTATGTGAAATAGTAGGTGTGAAGGGGTCTACATTTGTGTGCCTGGTTTGCAGTCAAGTGGGCAGGCCACCCAACCACATATGCAGGAGTTAAAGGCCTATTTTAAGCAGTTCCAAAGAGACAGAAGGTGTTCTTGTTTGCCATATAATTTGTACTTTAGATTCTCCCTGTTTTTATTCCTTTAATGGCTAATGTTTTGTGACTTTGTGTCCCTGAGCAATCAATTTACCCTGTCTGCTCTCCATCTGTAAAACAATGTGTGTATTAACAATTATAATACAGCATATCCGGTTCTAGGATAAATGTGTCACAGGCAGCATTATTTGTATATATTTGCCCATTTTGGCATTTCTAACTTCCCTTTTAACTTGTCCACTCATAATTTCAACAATTACATTTAGGAATGAGTTAAAATGTATTTAAAGCTTTACTAGATCAGTTTGAAATTTGCCTTTCACGTTATTATAGTTTTTGTGGATTTGTTCTATCGAAATAATATGAAAGTTATTATTAGTTAGGAGCAAAATGTTTGAGTTTAGCTTTGAATAGAGTTCTACAAAGCTAATGCTGAAGTTTTCTTTTCTGATCATGAAATGCAAAACTCCCAAAAAATAACTTGCTGGAGTTTTAAAAGTGGGAAAATAAGAATTTCACTGCCTAAGCACTCATTCTTCGTTAACTGTGTTTTTTCCACAGCTGCATAAAACAGGTAATCTGCAGAACTCCACTAAAATCAATAATATTTCATGGCTGTCATCAACAATGCAGTTTGGAAGAATGTGACATGCTGCATATTTTCCAACCAAAAACACACCAAAAGGCAACATCATGCACACTGTTGTATTGTCTTCACTGGAAAATGCACTACACTGTAACCCACCACTTGTGTTTCCTACAAATGAAGCTGAGGGTTTCCACTCTTCAAGTGCAATGGAGCAATATAATGAGCATCATTTCTTGTCTCCGATGTATCTATAAGGTTACAATCTCCAAGATTGTTATCATAAGTGGCAAAATAGGCATCACACTACCAGAACAACTAGAACACATGTCTCACGGTTCAATAAAAACTTTATACATATGACCGGAAATTAATCAAATATTTTTTTTTCCACTAAAGAAGTTTCTTTCAACACTAAATAACAGGCATGTGGAATTAACACAGGAAGTGCTTCTGTGTCAATAGCAGATATTTTGCTGGTCATATAAAACCATTTGTTCTGAGAATTGCTCTGTGAACCAAAACTCGAAGTTTCATAGCACATTTAATTTTATGTGAATAGTTTCACACAGCACCAGCTATTATGCTTATTGAATTTGTTGGTTCAGTTATCTCTATATTCAGAATTGTTATTTTGAAATGCTTGTTTAAAAAGCAATCATGCATTATGTCTGTGAATTTGTATTAATGTGTTTCACAATTTGTTGCAATTTACTGTTTATATGTAGTCTGCCAATAGGAATTCACCAGGCTAATACAGTGGAGCACTTTAAAAAACTGCTGAAAACACATTTCTTTAACATGGCCTTCTCATAACTTCACTTCAATTTAATCCTGAAACTCTGTGTATTCAATTCATTATAATAACTATTTATGGTGGCTCTAAAATCCGTACTAACCTCTACTCTGTCTACTGTTTCTTTTTCCGGTTTCTTTGTGGTGGCGGCCAGCACCACCACCACCTACTCAAAGCATCATGATGTTCCTACATTGATGGACTAAAAGCCAGAAGTCTACATGACCATCATCATCAAGTCCTTCCGTGAGAACCCTAAATACAAAGAGGACTGTTTCATGTATGTTAGATAGAATGCCCAGAGGGGACTGGGCGGTCTCATGGTCTGGAATAACTGCAGATTTTATTTTTTTCTCCAGCCATCTGGATTTTTTTTTTTGTTTGTTTTTTCTGTCCTCCCTGGCCATCGGACCCTACTCTTATTCTATGTTATTTAATGTTGACTTTTTTTTCTTACTGTGTCTTTTATTTTTCTATTCTTCATTATGTAAAGCACTTTGAGCTACATTTTTTGTATGAAAATGTGCTATATAAATAAATGTTGTTGTTGTAGCTGAAGTCATTAATTTCTATAACAGCACATTTAAACTTTCAAATAATTTTATAAATCATTACAATGACATCAGCATTACATTTATGAACTGACATATACATTTAAAGCAACTTAGCTGTTTTTTTCATCCTGTTGCCTCAAAACATCTGTATAAACTGCTTTCAAATACTTTTGACTTTACTAGACAGTGCCCCAATACTATTTCTGCTTTGCCCTGCACCACTGCTTACGGTAGATTAACCTACTCATACTCTCTTAAACCTGTGATTAACTTTTCTTTATTAAATCTTTTCACATACCTTCACTTTCTTGGCTATCTATAATTTTTATTTTGCTATGTAAAAATTAAACAATAGTGTTATTACCAGTTGCCTGTAGATTAAACTTTCAAATGACTCTAGGCCCATACTTGAGTTTGCCCAATTATGGCTTCCTTTTATATTTTCTTTTTTTTTTCGGATCTTATGTTTAATTTATTAAGAGCATATAACATTCCATACAATCAAGTCAAACTTAACAAAACTAAATACAAATCAACTCCAAACCATGCGAAAGAGAGGAAGACCAACAACCAGAGCAAAACATTTTATATATTCAAGTGTAGAGAATCATTTACTCTACCTTGAGCTTCTTGGCTTCACTTGAAAGTACCTTATTGCTAACAAAGCAAGTTACTGCACTTGCTTAATATTCTTCTGTAATATCTTTAATTTTCTTCTAGGCATCCATTTTTGTTCTTACTTTCATGAAGTTACACTAAGATGAATAAATTAAGTCATAATTTCATCAGCTGCCACCATTTCCTAACCTGTCGATAGATGTTTTTCAGCTGTTATGAGCAATGGCTAACATAACAATTCAGTTTCAGATTTTCACAACATGTTTGCAATTCAAAACCATGGAAAAATGCAACATATTAAATTAAAACTATATTTTGAGATAAAAAGAACATCAACATCAATAATGACATGACCACATTATTGTCACTCTAAACCACAGCTTTTTTATCATCAGATCATATGGAAAGAAGTTTTCATAAATCAATGCATTCATTACCAACACATGGGTATGCTACAAAGGCCATGTCAGCATATACTCTATTATGTGTGGGTTACTTTGTTGTGTGCCACTTGTGTATATAAATAGAACTGTTCCAATGAAAATATTATAGAGCCATGGATGAAAAGCAGTTTTTAATCATGTTTTTGACACAAAATGTATTTAGCAACTTTTAAAAAATGTTCCCCTTTATGCACAGTTCCTTGTTACTAAAATTAGTTAGCAGATGGGTTACAACAGCCAGTCATTTAAGAATGAACCTTGTCCTATGAAAAGAAACTAGTAATTTTGTTAATATAAGCTAAGAAAAACATTTTTTTTTTTACAGTTTGATGTTCATTTCTCCATTAATTTTCAAATGTACCATGACAGTTAACCTTCACTAAATTTTCTTCCAAATAACATAAAAAAACATACGTAGGTAGACTTGGAACTTGCTAAGTATGCCATACTTTATCTTATTTATCAGCTCTTACTAACATAATATTTCTTTGAATTAAACCATATTTTTATCAATTAGCTTCTATTCATCAGTAACCAAGCTAATTAACTTGTGAGGAGAAGACTGATGAGTAGGAGATAACCCTTGCCTGAACAGAAGGCTCTTGTCTTCAAGAAATGCTGCCCTGAATCTACATAGCTCTACAGCAGATGCCAAGGAGAGCCGCAGCAGGAGACCTAATCGTGAAGATAATGTATTGAACTACTAGTCTCATGTTCAGTTGCACATTGAAGTAAATAAACTCCTTATAGGGTGTTCTTGCCTTCATTCTCTTCTATGCTGATATAGTGAGCTGTCTTGCCTGCAAAAAAGTACACTGTATTTCTAATATGTGCGCCATCACATGTGAGGCACACATAATTACATTGTTTAGATCTCTATCAGAGACACTGTTCTGTCGTAGAATATGACCACTGATAATTAACTTCATTTTACATTTCTCTTAGTAATTATTAAGAGGTATTTTACAATACAAAATAGACAGAGAATTGCTAAGATTTACTGCTACTACTTTCTAAGCAGTGTTTTTAGAGATTTGTAGTTGGTAATATATACAGTAAATGATTATGATATTAGACATGTGGTATATGTAAGTCTGAATCTCAAAATCCAGTCATTTCTATTTTTTCTCTGCATTGAATGTTACTATGACAATATGACTTAGTATTAAATTCTCAGACAGCTCCTGGGCCATGAAACTGTTAACTCACATACAATTATTTGTTTGACATGTGGCTATGACTCCATTATGTCTGTCCTTTATGATCATCTTATTTTTACTTGTTTTGCCCATATATCTGCCACAATATTAATATTTCAGTATTTACAGTATTTTAAATTGGGAATGATGACATATTTGTCTATTTTATATTTTTAATTGTTATTGCTGTATTTAGAAGTTTGTGTTGGCTGTGTCATTTTACCCTGTACTGTATTATCTCTATAACTATTAACAAATGTGTTTCATTGTACTATGATACATAATGACAATAAATTCATCTTAATTGAACAAGGAGTTCATTTACCTGCCAACAAGCAGAAACTCCCCCGCAAGGCCTTGTCTCCTCATAGCCATGAGAATCCCTCTGACAGTCATACCCTCACAGAAACAGGCCACCACACGGGCTTTGGGAAGGTGACTCCGCAACTTGCGTAGCAGCTTGTCAAAACTCTGTTCTCCTGCATTGCTGTAGATTTTGTAGGAGTGGGCTATGCAGATGCCATCCTTTGCTGCCATATCTTTGAAAGCTTCCATTCCACTCTCACCATAGTTTCCTATCCAAAATACAACAGAAAAACATGTTTAATTATAGAATATAGTGAAGAATCAAATTCAGTAATAGGAGGAACCAGTGAAAACAGAAATCCAGGAAGAGCAGTTTTCTTACAATGTTATGGCCCTTGAATGTAAGCTATATTCAAATTGTGACTTATAGCCAAATAAACAGCACACGCTTAGAATCCCTAATTTGCTAAGACCTTCATCAACAAAAAAGCTGAAAATGTTTGGCATTCAATTTAGCAGCCCAATATATGATAGTTTCATCAGCCACCACTGTCTACAGAGTGTTCCATTAACTGCACTAAATCAAAGTATTAATGTCAGTACACCGTCTGTACAGACAGTGCCACCACTCATAGAAGGAGAACATAAAAAAAATATTGATGAGAACAGGCTATTCATCTCAACATAGTTCATCTTCTCATTAATAAACATAAATAAGATCTATAAGGTTGTACTCTCAAGAACACAAGTTAAGTCGTTGAAAGCCGGAGAACCTGGAGGATAATCTACATAGATATGAGCAGAACACTTTGGAAGACATTGGAACTTTGAAGCAACAGTGCTAGCCATTATACTTCCATGCTCTGCTATTAAGAAACGGTCTCTAATAATTCTGTGAAATACACCTTTACTGACATCTATTTGTGCCCCAGTTTTCATGTTGAAGTCCACTGTCATCACTTTCTTCACTTAACCATCAACCTTCAGCTGAAAAGATTAAGATGTGATAATCTTTCCCTCATAGTTCATTTTAAACAGTCCTAAAGTAAATCTAGCAGCTCCCCTTTGGAATTTTACCGGAACCTTTTTTTTTTTTTGTAATATGGAGTCCATAACCACACATATGCCATCATCTGTTTGATACTATAACCTGACATCCTATTTGACACCCATTAAAAACTGTGAAGAGTCTACTCAGACTTTCTCATAGGGTGTATTAATTGTAGACTTTCATCGTTTAATTATATTCAATAATTTTACATTCAATAAACAAAATTTAACACTTATTTGCATTACACTTGGATTGCCACCTACATGCCCCTATCTGAATGTTGTCTATGTCCTGTAGCAAATATGCTGACTGTAAGAAATCTGCTAATCCGCTTAACTTAGTGTCATGAGTTATGAATAAAGAATAAATGTCCTATAACAGAAATGGAGGAATGTGACCAGGAAGATGAAAAGCTGAAGGAGTAAACAAGGACATTGCCAGGGAGAGATACAAGGTGAAAGCACACCTCTATGAATTCAGAGAAACAAATTGTCAAAACCCAAAATTGAACAGCAAGAAATGAAGTAAAAAAAAAAACCCCAACTGAAATCATAACACTAAACTTTCTGCAAACAACATTTTGCCTTTTCCATTCCAAAGACAGTTGTAGAATATGTAAGGGAATCCAGGACTCAGATAACTGCTTTACTATGTAGTCTTCTTTAAAAAGGCTTGCATAAAGACATCGGGTGCAGCGATGCTTGGAATCATGAGGTTCGCTGTGATAACCAATATGGCTGCAGCTACACAAAAAAGCATAAAGAAATTGGCAACCATAACAAAACATCAGAATTTCGTTGTACGAAAGTATGACAAATCATACATTTAAAATAGCACTGAAATGATGTAATCTTAATAACAATAAAAATATCAATGACTGGAAATGATGAGAAAAATCAACAACAATGATCATAAATGGAGTTCCAAAGGTAAGAAGCTGCAAGATCATTACATCTTTTAAATTATTTTGTCTGATTTGACAGCAACTTTCTCTGTTAAAATTGACCCTAATCTGCTAAGGTTTATTTTCTTTAGGAATGCTGTTTGCTGAAGTTTTTATTCTTTCTTAGTCAACTGTCCATCTCTCACTTATAATTTTAATGGACTTTTATATATTGATTATGTTAATCAGATTGACATGTGCTTCATTTTTCTGTGTTCATGTACATAAATGATATTAGAATTATACTTTGAAAAGTGCTGCACCTGTACTCGGTGAATATCACTGTACAAAAAATAAGTGAAATTGAACCGAATCAGACATGTATTGAATTTGTTAACCATCCTGCCAGGTTTTAAAAAAATTTTGAACAGATCTTTGAAGTGAGAATTAGATTTTTTCCAATTTCAAATATTATATGACATCAGCCACCCCTGAACAAAAACAAATACTTTTTATGTAAAATAAAATGCATCAACTCTAGAATTGAACCCTATGGAACACTGATATTACTAAAACAATTCCTCATGCCCATTTGATAATTAGGGTGTCATGGGGTACTTTATCAAAACTTTTTTTTTGAAAGTCAGGATTAATAATTTTGCACTCTCCTCTATAATCAGTTCCTGTTGTTACTTTTCCATATAAACCCAAAATATAAATGAAACACTCTGATTTACCATTTTGAGATTTACATATTAAACCAGGTTTGCGCACTTTTCACCAGCAAAAAACAAACGTTTTTTTAATTAGAATTTATGCATAATGTATGCTTTTGCAAGCCTAGGAGGTTGTTGAAAATAGTGAAGAGAATAACAAATTATTTTCAAGGTAGATTTGGCTGTTGCATGGAATAATAAAGACACATTTATCATTCCAAAACCTGTTTTTAATCCACTTCTAGTTTATAGGATATTGTGTTAGCAAAGGCTGCAAGGATGGCCACCTTGGAAGATCTTGCGCATTTAGTCATCCTCACTCACTCAAACGAGACCAGTTTTCAATTACACTCATAAACTCACATGGAGAGGGACTTAGCTAATACTGTATATCAATCATTTTCCTCAAAGGTGTGTGTTAACAATGCCAGAAAACTTAATACATGAACACTAGGCCACCCTACAACTTTTTACAACAGTCTCCAAGAACGTCTAGGGAATTTCAGTGCCATCAGTGAGACTTGTTCAGGGATCTCAAGTTCCAGGCAGGGAGGGCTGCAGTGGCTACAGGTTTTCATTCTAACCTTTTTCTTAATTAGTTCCCTTTTTTTGCTGCTAATTAACTTATTTTTAATTAATTTTAATTGACTTGTTTTTTAAGATTTGTTCCCCAGAATTTCTTCATCATTCCTCTGAATTGCTTCATATCTTTCCTTAAACAGAAATGAAATGTGAAGTGAGTGAGTCAACAGAAGTCAGGGCCTCAAACTCCTACCAGTTGCTTAAATAGGTTCTGAGTCTTATTGTTAATTCATTCCATGGCTTGTTGCTGCTCTCATTGTGTAATAGCATCTATATATATAATTCACTAAGGGCATGCAAGACACTGAGCGCAAGCAAGACAGAGAGCTCCGCCCACCAACTGACACAGCCCCGCCCACCAACTCTAAGACCATGGGATACGCTCGACAGAACCCCACCCGCTAACTCTAACCCTCCTGCCGCATCATGGGATACGCACGACAGAGCCCTGCCTGCCAATTGTAACCCTCCTCCTGCATCCACCGCCGCTCTCGAGGCATGTGCACTGCCTACTCATGTGCCCGCACGCAACGACTCACCATACACAGCCTCAGTCGCTTTCCTCTGTGTTACAGTCCACATGAGAGAGACACACATACAGGCGCGAGAGAGAGAGAGAGAGAGAGAGAGAGAGAGAGAGAGAGAGAGAGAGACACACACATACAGGCGCGCGCGAGAGAGAGAGAGAGACACAAACAGGTGTGCGAGAGACACACACACAGGCACATGAGACAGACACACACACAGGCGCGTTAGAGAGACATATACACACACACACACACACAGGCGCGTTAGAGAGACACACACACACAGGCGCGCGTGAGAGAGAGACACACACACACACATGTGCGCGCGTGCATTGTTGCAATGTTACTTTTCTTGGTTGTTTAATAAATTATGGATTTTTCAAATGTTCATTTTTTTTCCCTGTGCAAAAAAAGTGTTTTTAGCGAGTGGTTCGTAGCGCTATAGTGCAAACTCTTGCAGTGTTAGTTTTCTCTGTTGTTCAAGGATTTCTCAGTGTTATTCAATGTTTTTACATTTAGTTTAGTACAGTATTACGCTGTGCATTCTATGGTATATCTATACTAATAAAAGGCAAAGCCCTCACTCACTCACTCATTCACTCACTCACTCACTCACTGACTGACTCATCACTAATTCTCCAAGTTCCCGTGTGGGTAGAAGGCTGAAATTTGGCAGGCTCATTCCTTACAGCTTACTTACAAAAGCTGGGCAGGTTTCATTTCGAAATTCTACGCGTAATGGTCATAACTGGAAGGTATTTTTCTCCATTTACTGTAATGGAGTTGAGCTCGAAAGCCGTGGGGGGCCGGTGTTTCATGTGACATCATCACGCCTCCCACGTAATCACGTGAACTGACTGTCAACGCAGTGCGTAGAAAACCAGGAAGACCTCCAAAAAGCGCAGAAGAAAACATGCATTATATAATTGAGAAGGCAGCGAAACAATAAGAAGCGAGCGAGTGACATATACTACCATATTCATGAGTGCTGCTACTCGTAAAGAAAGCACGGTGTAAACCTAAACTTTAAATTAAGTTCATAGACAGGCTGCCGCTGGCGTTTCTCATGCCCACGGGTAATGCGGGATACAAGTTTAATGAGAGGACGCAGGATAAAACGAGATTTTTATCACTTTGTAACTAAGTTAAAATTGCAGGTGAAGGGGTGTGCTTATGCAAATTCCGAGAGACTGTGTTTGTGGGGGATTGACAGTTAAGGCGGGTCGGAGAGTCACGTCATCATCTCCACTCCCATTTACCTAATTTCGCTCTGAGCTGATCTCCGCGGCTAACACCATCTTTCAAAGCAACTTCGTCACGCTGCCACCAAATACTCACAGAAAAATCCACAAGTTAATACACACGCTGTCTCTAGAGTTTCTCCACACTGAATCCTCCAGGCACTACTTACAAAAGGTTACATTGACAATCGTGTTACGTTATTTTTAAAATCTTTTCTTTTCTTAGCACAAGCACAGCTGAGAAGCTTCAATGCATGTGCTCCATAACGCGTTAAAAAAATAATGCATTTAATCACACTTTGCATTACAAGCAAAGGGGAACTTTTGTCAATGAATGATTTCCTGGTACACCGATTACTTTGATCAGCGCATCCCTATTCATTTTACCCTCGCACCACCTTGATTTGAGAAGAAGTCTGAAAAAATATGAGGTTAACACAGAAAAACAGATCAGCAATTCAAGCTTTATGAATAATCGATTCGCCATCAATAATTGTTTTGGTAAAGCCATACTCAGTGTAATCCTCTTTCCATTTTATAATTTTTCCGCCACTAGCCATGATTAAATGAACGGTAAAAAAGTAAGAGCGAAGCAAGGGTGACTTATTTAGGCAGGCATATATATGACAGCAACACTCATGACAATGTCATTCATTTTACGTTATTATTAAAATGTTTCCTTTTCTTTTTCATTACTTCTTTAACACACTACTTCTCCGCTGCAGGTATATCGCTATATATATATATATATATATATATATATATATATATATATATATGAATGACCTCCAAAGAGCGCTGAGACTTTTGATATCGTGAACATGTCTGCAAAAACTGGGGTCTCCTGCCCAGCAAAAGTCGAGCAGCTGGCGCTGCGCATAGCTGTGCCGGCCTTTGAGACGCTGACTGCGCTTCTGCCTTAAGTCAAAGTGAGCACTTTTAATTTTTTTCATCCTCCCCCTGAGCTATAGCCCAGACAAGTGCAAACACGGAACCCCTTTTCTACACCGCGGCAAAATAATATTAAGGCGATTCCCACTTTCTTTTGCACATATACGATTATGAGGTCGTCAGCTCGGATTATGAAGACACGCACACGAGTGGAGGATTGACAGTGCCATCACAGCTGATTAATGGCAGGGACGTCTCACCAGTCTACACAAGACCCACCGCGACTGTCCCCAAAAGGCGATCACAACGTCAGCGAACACATCTCTCTATACTATATAAAAGAAAAAGGCAACTTTCCTTTCTTTACACCTTTTTTCCTTTTATCCCAAATCAAAGCCTTTCTCTCTTACCAATGCAGAGGACACAAAACTAATTTTCTTTAATTGCTGGTAATGCCGGTAAGGCACATTACCAGAGGTAGAAATTTGAACGTTCACATAGAAAATGTAATTTCTATACCACAGCCATCGTGTAGCGCCTTTCAAAAGGGATCTACTACCGAGAGATGATCCATATACATTTTAGCTGCTGTTAGTACTACTTACCTGTTGTGTTACACAGTCTTTAAAATGTAGTTTACCCGCAACCACTCCAGTAGTGCTCAATGTACCTGTACTTCTTAAAACGTTAATGTTTTACTGTTTAATAACTTATAGACTATATTTTATTATTTTTCCCTTGCACTCAGTGACCAAAGCTATACACACACATAGACACATACATATATATACACATATATATACCTGTGTGTATGTTTGTATGTATGTGTATATATATACACACACACACACACACACCTATCTACATTATATATATATATATACACACACACACATATACATACATACATACATACACACATACACACACACACATATATAATTTGTGTGTGTATGTTTGTATGTGTGTGTATATATGATGTAGATAGGTATGTATATATATATAGATATATACTGTATAGATATGTATATACAGTATGTATATAGATATGAAGATATGTATGTGTATATATATGTATATATGTATTTATATATATATATATATATATGTAGACTCAAACCCATTATGACAGCAGCAATTCAAGCTGTGAGAAAACAGCAAAAAGGAGGCGTGTCAGACGTCGTGGTACATTTTCTGATGCAGCTAGACGAAAACAACTTCGTCACGCTGCCGCCAAATACACAAAACAATTACTTTGACAATCATGTTACATTATTTTTAAAATGTTTCCTTTTCTTTTTCATAACTTCTTTAACACACGACATCGCTGCGAACCGCGGGTATGTTGCTATATATATATATATATATATATATATATATATATATATCACAGCGACACTCATAACAGTGACAAAGCAATTACATTGACAATCATGTTACGTTATTTTCAAAATGTTTCCTTTTGTTTCTCTTTCCTTCTTTAACACACTACTTCTCCGCTGCCAATCGCGGGTATTATATATATATATATATATATATATATATATATATATGAGAACAACACTCATATCAATGACAAAACAATTACATTAACAATCATGTTACGTTATTTTTAAAATTTTTCCTTTTCTTTTTCATACCTTCTTTAACACACTACTTCTCCGCTGCGAAGCGCGGGTATTCTGCTATTAACTATATTTGTGCTTAAAAACTTAAAAAAATATATATTTACATACAGTTTGTACGGTATGGAACGGATTAATTGTATTTACGTACAATCATATGGGGGAAATTACTTTGGTTCACGACTAAATCAGTTTACGCCCAGAGTTTTGGAACGAACTATGGTCATGAACTGAGGTTCTACTGTATATAATCGACCAAGTCGCCCGACCATGGGGTATGCACGACAGAGCCCTGATAGCCCACTCTAACCCTCCTCCCGCGCACTGCTTCCTCATGTGCCCGCCCCCAACACATCACCAAACACATCCTAAACCGCTTTGGTCTGTGCTACAGTCCACATGCAGCTGTGAGCCACATTGACTGTTCACGTTGATAATTGTGCGGCGTATGCTATGCCGTGGGTTGGCTAGTACATCAATATTCCTGAGACCTCCACCCTTTTTATTTTCAGATATTGTATGATTGACAGTGTTGGTAATGTTTTGGTTCATTTTGTATCTCATTATTGTTTGGCTTCTAATTAAGGAAAAATAAACAATTATTGGGTCTGGGTCTTCAAGAGCAAATCAATTAAAATTAATTCAAAAGAAGTTAATTAGCAGTAAAAACAGGTCACTAATTAAGAAAAGTGTTAGAATGAAAACCTTCAGCCACTGAGGCCCTCTAGGACTGGAGTTTGAGATCCCTGCTCTAGTTTGTCATGACTGTGCCCAAGTTTTCTCATAATGCACTATGCCTGGTGCTAGTTCCATGGTGGCTAAACACATCCTTCCTATATATCCAAACCACCTTATTTAGTTCTGCTTGATCTGCAAAAGCAGTGTTTCTACTCTTTAAGATCATAACAGATTATTAAGCTTTTTATACTATCATGAAGAGACTGTCACGGGATTAGGGTCCCACAAAGGAGCGTACTATAAAGGTAGGTACATGAGGCTCCAGGAGGGGGCATTCATTGTCCAAGTCAAGAGGAATCATTCTAGTGTCTTAGACTCCAGAAGAGGATGGGGGTAGTTTCAAGTCTGAGTTAACCCCAGGAAGGGGGTTTTCTATGGAAAGTTTAGAATGTGTTGAGCTATCCTTAACAGAGAGGAATATTAGGCATTGGCTACAGAAGAAGATCAAAAACGAACTGGCACTCCAACCTAGCCCCTCCTTTCTGTCAGTGATTGAATAGATCTCAGCTCCAAGCCCTTCATTTTAGCTACCTTTTAGCCCTGTCCCTTTTCATCTGTGTCTTTTGTGACACAACAAGCATTATTGGACAGTCATTTGATTGGTGGCAAGAAAAACAGAAAAGTGTTGAGCAGTGCATACCTTGCAACAGCCATCTTGAGATCTCTTTGGTTTTGAATGATTTTATATTATTATATCCGTGCTTTATATTATTTGGATCACAATTTTTGTGTAGTGATTTTCTTCTTATTCTGTTTAACATTGTATGTGTATAATCTTCTGCTTGTTTTTGGGCTCTGCATGTTTATTTGGCTTTTAATATTTATTTTCTGTATAATTCTGTCCATCCATATACAGTATCACCTGCTACCTGACCACTTTTTATGTGCTACAGACAGCATAATATGTTTTTTTCCTTGTTGTCATGTTTGTTTTCATTATACTGACCCTGTGTTACTTATTAAAACATTACTAAATTATTTTCTTAAATGAGTTAGCATTATATCTATTAAATATTTCACCAGAAGCATGATTTCCTCATAATCAAATTTACTGTTAATTTTGCAATAGTAAAGATTTTTAAGTTTTCATATTTTCTTAATAATTGTTATCATTCCCATTATCAATACTTTAAATGTTGCTGTTTTACTGATATTGTGGTCTGAGGATGATTTTCAGTGTCTAGTACACCCACTCTTCTCATGTTCCTTTCAGCTTTCCACTTCAATATGCTCTGTTAAATTTGCTGACCAGGTCTGAGTTAATGTTGCTCAGTGTATGATTGATCCCAGTGGTTCCTTCCAGGATGTGCCCTTTTAACAGACTTGGGCAACTAGCAACACTACAATGAATACAGTCATTTAATTTCAGCAAATGAAAGAAAGAATGGGCTTTTATGAAAACTATTGCTTGGCAGTTGTCTATATTAAGCATTACTTAATAAATTGCACTTCTACTTGCTTGTAATGTATGATAACACGTTAAGATTTTAAAAATATGATCACATATTTTGAAAAATAAGCCACTGGAAAAGAAGTATACAGTTTGTGGTCCATGTATACTGTATATAAAGATGGAAATATGATATCCAAAACAGAATTATTTTTTTATATTTAAGACAAGAAACCTTATTATGTTTTAAGTAATGTATTTTCCTTGAAAAAATCTCTTATTATTCAGGATATCTAGAAATCAAAATTTCCTAAAGAAAGTCATAAACTGCAAATTTTCATAATAGTTTATAAACCTCCTGACAACATTTAATCATTGCATAGTTCCAGAAAAATGCATAATAGTTACGATCTTATTTGAAAATATGGGGAAACCTCATAAATGTCTGTGAGCATTTATTCAGTTTTGAGTTGCCTACCAACACTTTTTGTTAATTTCTTAAATCTCTAGGCATAGTTTTTCATTTCTTGTAAATGTAGAGATGTCAAGCTACTTACTTTTTTTTAATTATTGTAAATTCGTCAGCTATTTTATGAACCTGTTTTACTTGTTACAGCTGTGTGGTGTGCTGTAGCGCAGCACTGGACACATAAGAGAAGGAGAAACAAATCTGGATGGGAAACAAGAATATCACATGATATCATCACACACACACACTCACAAAACACAAGGGCTGTTCAGAATATCATAGTATGCATATGTTTTGAATGTGAGAAGAAACCAAAGATGCTGGAAGATATCTAGGCAAATATATGAAAGTTGCAACTAGCAAGTGGGATGCAAATTAGTGAAAAACATGCATCCTTGGACTACAAAAACTATGAGAAACACACATTTGAGGACATTAGTACTGTAGATGACTGTTATGCCAATATATTAGATCCTCAGATAGGCATGCAGTATAAAAGTATACTAGCTGTCAGCAGAAAGATTGTTCTGATAAGACCCAGACTCATGCTGAGTATCCTGGGAATTCTAGTCATTAGTGTAGTCTCTCTGAGTATGGCACGTGAATAATGCCTGGATATTGGCTTGTTAGGACACTCACCTTCTCAGCTGGACAAGCTTAGATTTAGGAGAGAAGAAGAGGCAAGGGCTTGTCTGGCAGAGAGGAAGAGGAAGCCAGTGTGTTGAAGAAGAAGAAGACTGTGATGTTATAAGGAGCATTTTGGTAATGTACTTGAGTAGATAGCCTGGAAGAGTACAGGAATGGAAGAAGGGCATAGCTTTTGCTATCTTTTACACTGTGTACACATCTTCCCTTTACCATCTTGGATATTTTTGAGTAGTTTAATATAACACAATTTCTACCATTGTCTTGACTAAATTAGTGTCTTTCTCAGTACAGGGCCTGTTCTAGGATACCCCAATTTGGCCAGAATGTCCAGAATGACCTTTATGGGAATCAAATCAGTACCCTGGATTGGCGAGAAAATACTTTTAACACCTGCACCAATATGCCACCTCGATTGTTTATTTTCTTCACTTAAATTTAGCTTTTTTGGTTAATTGCTTCATATGACTTTACATTATACAGGGTGAGTCAAAATTATGTTTACACTAATTATTTTTATCTCAACCACACCTTTCCAGGTCGATGGATAGGTCATGGTGGACCATTGCCATGGCCTCCACACTCCCCTGATTTGACACCCTGTGATTTCTGGTTATGGGGTATGGTGAAGGAGCGCGTGTATAGCAGGAAGGTTCGTAATATTAATGACCTGAAGGACAGAATATGGACTGTGGCATCATCTATACCCCACAAAATATATGTCCAGGCTTTAAATGGTACTGCTGCTCGTCGATTTTTGTGTGTTGAACATGATGGCGAACAGGTTGAGACATTCCTGTAAATCATCTTGCACATATGAAGTATGTTTTGTGAATAAATTGTTTCCACTGTTCAAATGTTAACATAATTTTGACTCACCCTGTAAAAACATTTTTGCAGGAGACAGAGGTGGCAGAGTTAAAGATCTGCATTGGGTGTGATGAAGATGGGCAGGTTCAGCTCAAGTTGGATAGCTGGGAGAAAAAGTCAGAGAGGCAAGATTATGTTTGATTGGACATGTGCAGAGGAGAGATGCTGGGTATATTAGGAGAAGGATGCTAAGGATAGAGCTGCAAGGCAAGAGGAAAAAAAAAAGACCTAAGAGAAGGTTTATGGATGTAGTGAGAGAGGACATGCAGGTGGTGGATGTAACAGAACAAGATGCAGAGGACAGGAAGATATGGAACAAGATGATCCGCTGTGGCAACCCCTAACGGGAGCAGCCGGAAGAAGAAGAAGAAGCCAGAATTAATGCATTATGTGATTCTTTCAGTCTATAATAATGTGTGCTAGTGCTCTATATACTAACAGACTGAATAATGCTGCTGTGAGGTTTCAACAATACAGTACTAATTTTGTATCTTCTTGCTCTTCATACTAGCATTGTATTAACAAATAGCTATCAGGAAGGCAGGCCTACACAAGGACTAGATTCCTTTTAATACTGTATGGTTTCTATGCCACTTAAATTTGGTTCAAAGTTTATTAGGCTATGCAACTTATACATGTTATTTATGTTACTATATGTCATTTATAAATACACGTGCGATACATTGGTTAAACCCATAAATCTGTCTGCACAGCTGGCATCATATTATGTAACTATGCACAAAATGAATTAATCCTAGGCCATTGAGCCTATTTCCACAAATTGTTTACTTAACTGATGCCTGCAGCCTGCAAAAACAGAAGTAATCAGTGATATACCCTGCCCATTATAGGCAAAAACAATTCTACATCCTTTAGTAGCCGGATGCTCTGTGCATGCTAAACCAAAAGAGAAGTGGTCTTTCTAGGATATTGCATTGATCATCATGCAGCTTTAATTAAATTCATGTGGGAATGGTGCAAGGCTTAAGTTATCAAAAGAAACCAAAAAATGTATTTTGTTATGACACACAAAACAAGATGAGGACATTGAATTTATGATGCAGAGGAATTAAAAAAAATGCTGTGTTAGTGGTAAGAAAAATGAAAAAAAAGACAAGATTGAATGAATATACAGTAAGCAATATCTTAATATGGGAAGCTTTACAGTATTCTGAATTTACAAAGTGCATTTATCGTTATTTGAAAACCATGACTTGCACGGTGATCCGGGGGTCCTTGTAGCTCTGTTACTGGGAGACTTAAACATCTGGTTGGTTTGTCAAATTGTTTAAATGATTGTCAGAAAACTGGGACCTTGAGTTTGATAAAACTTTTTTATGTTGGGGCATGCTACCAGATCAAAAGTTTGCTCAGACCAAAGTGTGTGCATTTATTTATTTACCTATGGAAAAAAAATAAATAAACAAATGCACAAATAAATAAAAACTGCATGAAATGTGAGCAAAAATAAATAAATGTGTAATGAAATGTGAGCATAAAAAATAAGTGTGTCACATAATATATTTTTTGTTGCTTAATTATTTATTTAATTTTGTGCATAATATTTCTTTAAATGCATCGTGAAATGCAACTTGACTTTCATTTGTCAAACTTGAGAGGGTGGGCTCTAGCACATACTGTGTTTTGATTGGTGAATCGTCTTCTGTAGATTGCTCATGCCTAATTCAATATGTCAGTGGAGGAGGTCGAAGTAAATGACAGCACTAGAATTAAACAGAAAAATGTTTACTACTTTCAATGAAATGGAATCTGCTGAAGTTATCACGCATTTCAGAGAGAAAACTGAAGGTTTATCAGGAGAAATTACAATGTTGGTGGCCTATTTTGACTATGATATCAATGAAATTATTTTTGAAAACATCATCTGCCTATGTCCTTGGATGAAGCTTCTTAATTGACAGTTCTTCTGTGCTATTATGTACAGCTTTAATCATTCATAAAACAAAAATGGTTGATCAAACCCCAGGGCCGCAAAGCTGTGGAACAATCTGCCTGTTTGCATTAGATACCCTTTAGGTTTTAGCTTTTAAATCCAGGCTCAATACTCACTATGTTAGTCCAGCATACTCTGGTTAGAGATGCGGTTCTTAATGCATTTCTGTTTGCACAATAATGTAACTAATACAAGAACCATTATTGACCCTCTTTTATTCTGTTTCTCTACTTGATTTCCAGTTGTGGCACTTGATGCCATTGTTGTATTTTCAAGCTGTCTTCTTGCCTACAGCAGAGGCACCAAAACTATAGGGAGACTTGGAATCTAAGGATGAACATCCCTGCACACATTTACACTGTAGAATACCCAATAAAACATGAGTGGCCAGTTGGCTGAGGTGTAAAGAACAGTTAGACTTTGCCTTTTGAATTTGTTGTATCTGACCACGGATCCCATAAAGACTAATTTTCTTCAGGAATGCAGTTGTCTGGAGTTTTTGTTTTCCTCTTTTCAGTTGTCAAATGGCCATATATTGACCATAATATTAAAGGATATACATTATTAGGATTCCTTCTTGTCATTTAGTCTGAAATTGCTTTTGTTTTACTGTGTACTTATCTTTATGTTTATGCTTGGACATTATTTAATTTGTAATCTGTAATTGTATTTTGCTTGTGAACTTGTTACAAAGCTCTGAATCTGCACTCGGTGAAGAGAACTATGAAAAAATACACTGAAAGGGAAGTGAGAAAAAGCCTGAGACTGAAGCTGAAAAGCGTTTTTCTCTGCAGAGTTGCAGGGTTCAGTCTCCATGATAGAGTGATGATCTCTTCAATCCAGGAAAACTCTAAAGTAGAAACAATGATACTTCAGATTAAAAGAACAGAGCTGAGAGGGCCTGGACATGCAGTTAGAGTTTCCCATGGAGTCCTGCCACTGGGTAGTAACAGGTGACCCAAAGCACGCCCAAAGCACGTTAGAGTGATAATGTCTCTCAGATAACATGAAAGTATCTAGACATTCTCCAAAAGTAACAGGAGATGGTACCAAAGAATAGAGTAGTATTGGCTGCCTTGCTCAGTCTGTCACTGCCACAGCCATCACCAGAAAAAATGATGGAACAGTAAAATATGAGACATTTTATCATTAAAGTGACATGCTTTATTTGTTTTTATTTAGTCTTATTGTTTTAGAACAATTGTTGCATATATTTAATTTAACAAAATTTATAATTTTATAAGACTAGCTGATTAATTGCAAGTGTAAGCTTATTTCTGTGAACGGCAGCAGACCAAAGGCAACATACATACAGTATGTGTGTGTAGCATACTGTGGAGAGGCTTTTAATGACTACTTTATCCTCCAATTTAATTACCGATTAAGGTACATTCTAAAATCGCATTGTTTTTCTTTGTACGTCCAACACTTCAAAGGAGAAATAACGAGAGAAGAAAGAAGGACACTGAAGGATATTCCATCTGCTAACACTGAATACCAGCCTCAATGCCTTGCACAGGTTGATGTGTTTTTAGGGGCTAGAATGAGTATTTGATGAATATGGATTAATCAATGGATAGATAGATGGATTAATGGATGGATGGATTCTGAGAACTGCATACCAAATGTTTTTGTTTTTTTTATTTAGTATACTGTAGTTCTGTTGTGCTTTCATTCACCTTTTTAAATTGTCATTATTTTTATTTCCTAAAAGTAGCTTACCATCTAAAAGTTTATTTAGTGAGCAACAGAGAGACAACTATGTGTTGTTAGGCAAGATGAGTTGCATGCCTATGATGTAAACCAGGCTGGTTATGAAAAAGTAATGCAATTTAAAATTATTTAAGACAGATATTGATCACAACCATTTTGGGAAAAGTCACGGTTATAGGTCAAATGGTTTCTTCATTACTCTACTGCCTTCAAGAAGAAAGTCATTATTTAGAAGAGTAGCAGGAAGTAAAACTAATATTTTGACAAAGTCCAAAACAACATTCAAAAATCAAAATCCAAGAAATTGATGAGTCTTTTACCAGGAGGACCATAAAAATATACTCATTTAGAAATTCATTTTATCTCTCTAAACTCAAGATGATTAGATAGATAGTCCAGACAGTGACGTCCAATGGCACACTTCTGGGTCATTTGCTTAGTAATGTGGTAGATGCTGTTCAAGAAAATGGTGGCAACCATGAAAAAACAACATTTACCAGATGAATGCAATAATAATTTAATTGTAGTAAAACAGTTTTTCTTAAAGAAACCACTAAGATGTTCAAATTCTTAATGTTTCACCAGCTAAAATGGGAGACAAAAAGTACCCCTGGGAATAATTTACTTTGAAACCATATCATAAAAATTATCTGACTCATTTAACAGATTTATGAATATTTAATTCTAAAAACAGATGTACATGGGACCCTTCAGATTTGAACTGATTTGGAAATGTTAAAATGACTTCAGTGTCTAATGAAAATCCAGGCCCCACTTATGAATATAACATCTTATTTTTTGTAAGGATTTTAAGTATTGTGTCTTTGTACAAAGATAAAGCTGCTACACGTTTCAATGCATCATGCAGTTTGAGCACGTGATTTGTTAGCAAAGTAATTGAATACAGTCAGATAATATAAGTTGGTATAAATAGCTAAAAAACGTTGATGATTGTTATAGGTTGAAAAGATTTACAGGTTATTGTTCCAAAACACCTTACTGTTCAAAATGACAAGATTAATTCTTTACATTTTAAGCACTGTCTACATATATGAAGATGTTTTTTCAGACATTCTGCATTTTAGACATCATTTAAACTTAAAAAACTCAAAAAACAAATATGATATTATCTCAAGCACAGATCAGATAAGCCAGAAAGAGAGTGTGTCATATTGAAAAGAAAGAAAGGACACATCCAATAAAGAAGGCTGTATTTCAGAAAGATGGGAAACTTATGAGCATGTAAATCTAATCTGTATGTCTTGTGATGGTGCTTGATATCACTTTATTTGTGGTTTAGTTATGACAGACTATATCACCCAATTTTATAAAAAGATTTAGAGGGGACACATGTTAGAAATGATTCTTCTCTTACACTCACTCATTCAGACAGATAGTGTACGAGAATGGAAAAATAATAAACTTTTATTTAAAAAAACAACTCTCATCATGAACAACAAGATATATAAAATCTGCCTTCTATAACTGATTTCCTTGGTAACATAAAGACTATACTGACAATAATGAAGGGGCCCAGTTCTGTATGAGTCTCCCGTTTATCAGTTTCACTCACCAATCACACAGTCTTGCACAATTGTGAGCCTCCAACATAGAGGGCACAGATGAGTTTAAGTATATACAGTAAGTGTCCTAGTGATGTCACCCTCAGAGTCAAACACCTGAACAGATAATTGGACAGAGGAGTGATCTGCTTTTGGTCAGTTGACTTGAAGGCTTGTTTTTCATAACTGCACAGGGAAAGAAAGTGATTGATTGAATCAAAGCTTGTATCCCAGGGGATAACACTCACAGATGTGCCAGCTCTGCCTACATCTGCCACATGTGAAAACTACAGACAGCGGATAGCTTCAGTCAAATATCCAGCCAGTGTGTTGCCCAGTAATTTGAACCAAACATTCAGGATGCTCCATTAGTTCTGAAAGAGTCATTTAGATCATTTCTAGATTAAATGAAAGCTGCTGCCATGCCAAAGTATTCAGGCATAGTGCACTGCTAGCTCTCAGACATTCATTATTCTGGCTGGATGCTCTCTTTTTAATGGCAGTATTTCCTTCTCATCAAACATGGTCTTATTGCTCAATAAACCTTAGCAAGTCTTCCAGTTTGCTTCTATCTGAAAATAAAATTTTCTTTCTCTCCGAGTCCAAAGGGGAACAAGACATGTTATATTATGCTGTTGTTAATTACTTTTATTTACTGAATAATCTGATTCATTTCACTTGAAATACAAATGTAATATACTGTTAAACAATATGAGATAATAAATGCACTGATTACCATTCAGAAAACCAATATTAAATAGCTAATCACACATATTTTCAGCTAGAAATAACATTATTGAAACCATTAATGCACCTGTCATTTAAAAAGAAGTGGAATACTCTTGCCCTAGATACAGTTGCCAAACTTAAAATCACTTGCTGTTTTTATTACTTAGTTAGGGATCAGGTCTATGTTTTCTTCGCACAGAACTACAACTACAGCGTTACATGTAATAATAAAAGTACCCAAATTTACTATATGCAATAAGACTTAAAAAATGAAAGAAACAGTCCCTTAGGTAGAGCTCCCTAGTTAGTTATACCCAGTGGAGCTGTTAGAAAATTTGGATCCGGCTAGAATTTGTTTCAAGATCTTTCTGTTCAACTGCAAAGGGAAGTTTTATTTTGAATGTTGTTTATCTTTGAACTTAAAATGTAATGAAAGCTGATATTGCCCTTCAATATAACTTATTTATAATTCTCATTATATGCATATGTGTGGTTAGTATAAAAGGCATCAAAGCCATTTCAGTACCTCTTTTTGAGACAGTCTTTGTTTTCCGATCATTAGAATATCAAACTGCTCCAGTACATCTTATAGAATAACGATTATTTTAATTAGATTTAATATTTACAGACTCATTTAATTCAGTTCAGAGTTCCAGGCAGACATAACCAATCCAAGCAGCACTGAGCTTAAGGGCAAGAAGCAACTCTGGACACTTAGGCTCAAACCCTCTCTCACAATAGGCTAATTTAGATTGTAAAATAACCCAAATGGCTTTGAAGATGTGGCTAAAGAGTCATAATGTCCTGAAAATATCTTTTGCAGACACAGAAAGAACATGTACACACCAAGCTGAAATGGAATAAGCTGGATTTAGGATCATGATTAAGCTGCAAATGCTAAAGGGGTTATAAAGGAGTCCAGCGAAAATGAAAGCGGTAGATTGTATATTTTTAAATCTATTTTATGTTATGTAGTTTGAAGACATGATGCACATCTAGAGAAGAAAAAAAATGTTACGCTATGTAAGGTTCTGTCAGTAAATTTAGGTCGGAAGCAGTGTCAGATTTTTACAGCTGAGTTATAGATACATTTCAGCTCTAAATTACGTTTTATCCCTAACACAATGAGATAGGACAGACTTAATATTTTAGAGCTAAAAGTACTTTAGTTATTGAGAATGATCAAAATGATATATTTCAATGGTTATACATCACTGGTATATCACCAAGATTAAAAGCTGTACTATGTTAAAATATATTGTTGCACCTGATACTGTAGTTTTCCATAAATACGTATGTTTTTGTGAGCTGGTGAGTGTAAAAGGTCTTCATTTGCATTGATTAATTATATGTTTTTCTCTTAAACCTAGATGCAATTAGGGCTGCTTTCCAGTATCATAAAGTCTGTAAGAAACTAAACACAAATTAACACACCTTACTTAAAATGACATGTTTCTGTGCTGAAAACCGTTCTTAACTGTTTACATGCATTTTCACAACCAGAACAGCAGCAGGATAAATGAATTGAATGAGTCAGTGACAGTGACAGTGTGGTTTACATTTGACAACCTCTTTCAAAAAGCAGCACTGCATTCAACATTGAACGTAAAGTTCATAATTACAAACCGAATCAAGCCATTGGTTGAGCACTGCTTCACTGTAAAGGTAAATGCTACCTTGCACTGAAATGTAACTTGTCTTAGCTGACTAGAGAATTATCATGAGAGGAAAAGACAGACACAGGGGACGCATACATGCTTATCTCATAAATGTTATCAGCTATAAAGGTATGCTTCCCTTGGGGCTGCTGTTGGGAAGAAGCCTGTCATTCTCATCTCCCATTTCAGGAGCTTCTCCCATTCTTCTTTCTCTCTGACTCACAGCACAAATGCCAACAGTGGTGATCAGTGGGGATACAGCAAGCAGCAAAGGATCAGTCTTGGTGCCTTGGGCCTTTACATTTAACAGAAAGGGATCAGCACTGCCCTTCAGTCATTGGGTGATAAAATAGCTATTTAGCCATTGACATCTCATTTTGTATGTGATATAAGGAGAGCTTATTCAGAACATTTAATTGTTTTAAACTCCAACAAGGAATCAAAACTTCCCTGGCAGAAGAAAACTTCCCTGAGACAGCAAGAAATGAGAAAAAGGTTCAAGGGAGAAGGTGTGCATATGGTATAGCAATTAAGATACTTGTATTGCTCCCTGATTAACCAACTCAGAGTTAAGAAGTCTTTAAGAAGAAGACAGGAATTATTTGTGGCTCAACTGCTGTCTAATGCTTTTTTTTTCCTTTGTGAAAGTTTTATTTCAGACTCTGAGCAACATGTTTACTTAGCATAATCATAAAATAATGAAAATTGTAAAACCAATATTTTATATATTTAAACAAAACACATTTGCTAATAATCAGATCCACAGCCCAAAATAACATCTGGTTGGTCTTCAGCATTAAAGTTGTTTTTCTGGAAATGTAATAATATAACATGTGCTAAAAAATTGAGGCAACATGATAAAAAAGCTGCCTCACAACACCTACTCTTGGTACAGTCACTGCCTGTGTGGAATCTGCACATTCTCCCCTCTTGCTAGAGTATGTTCTTTGACATTTTAATGTGTTAGATATTATTAGATTGTGTGCACATCTATCTATCTATCTATCTATCTATCTATCTATCTATCTATCTAAAATGCACTCTGAAGAAGTAAAATGTATTAATCAAAGACTGACCCATCTCCCAAACCAAATCAATATAAATTTCCAAAATAAAATAGATTTAATTCTGGTCTTGTTTCTGAGAACGATTTTAATACAACATTGATGTCAAAAAATTCAGAACTATTATCTCGAAGAGACTATTTGTTGCATGAGTTGCAAGAGGTCAGTGGCAATATGTACAGACATATTACACTCAAACAAACAGACATCAACTGGATAAAAATATTGCTCTGACACCAGTAAAGGGTTAACCAAAGCTTCAGCATTAAGCACAGACCACCAAAAAAGAAAAGCAACCAATCAATAAAATTTGCATTTAGTTGCTTAGCAGATGTTTTTATCCAAAGTGACTTACAAAGAAGATCAACATGACCGAGTAACAACAGTCTAAGGACTGTTTTGAACAAATGTAGCATGACAGGTTACAATAAATGCATTTACGGCTTTGGTCTACATGGTGGATGCTGCAGGCACAATGTAAGACTACTGTATATAAATCAAATGATACAGATTGCGTTAATTAGATATTCTTCACCAAGGCAAACAACACTTGCATATATCTCTATATATATAAAATCCAACATCTGTCATTATGTCTGTCTGCTTAACACGAGAAAACTACTTAACGGATTTAGATTGGGTTTTTTCTAGAATTTGCTTCAACATTCCAGTGGATTTTGCGACCTTTCTCATCCTGCCAAGCTTGCAGTACAGATTTATTTACGCGAATCCAAGTGACATGCAGTGGGCCGAGGACAGTGGGGCAGTGCCCTCCTCACTCACACTCCAGCCTCGGGGCGTATCTTACATCCGCTTATGTAGCGAACGAGAGAACCACTTAATAGCTTTAGATCAGGTTTTTTTTTCTGGAATTTACGCTCTCATGGCGCTAAGAATGATAGTTTGCTGGCAGAAGTGATATATTCATGCTAATCCAAGACAGAGGCTGAGTGTCGAAGGGAGAGGGAAGTGTGACGTCAGGAGTGAGGAGTTGGTCCACCTCTGCGTTTTGGAGTGTAACTTGCCTTAGCTAGCGATACCTTTTTGTTTATTGATTTTTAAAGTTTGTCCAGTTTCACTACTAAACATGAGAAGCCACGGGGGATAGCTAGTAAACAATATAAACACAGGTCAAGGATATGCACAGATACTGAAAAGCAGATAAAAAGAGGTGAAACAACTCGCACTGCATGGATCTCCCTTTCCTATAACTTGTTTAGGATTGTATGTGCCTATGTCATCCACTGTGAACAATCTTGACACATGTGATTATTTAATACTAGCCAACCCGCAGCGTACCATACGCCGCATAATCAGGCCGTTTTTTTAATGATTTTTAAGCACAGGGAGAAAATTAACATTTGAAAAATCGGTAATGTAATAAATCCTCACACCGGGTAGACACACGCTCAATGTCATGCATAATTATTTATTGAATGCTAAACACTTCTGGAAAGACACGGTTGTCTAAAACGGGTTGGTGTGAGAATACAACAGTAAGCGAATGAAAAGATGGAACTCTGGAGAGAGCATAATACAACACAATAGTGAACCCGCGGCATAACAAACGCCGCATAATTATTTATTGATGGTTGAACACTTCTGGAAAGACACAGTTGTCTAAAAAGGGAGGGTTTGAGGGTACAGCAGAAAGTGAATGAAAAGATGGAACTCTGGAGAGAGCAACATATAATTGTCCGTGAGTGAAGAAGACACATGTTTGTTGCGGATGAGAATTGCTGTATGTAGCGTGTAAAACAGTTTGCTATGGTGCACGCGGTCGTGCGTTGTGACCGAAATCTCGGTTTTTAAAGACTGCTTACTTCATTGTGTTTTAACCTCAGTTGTAAAGGATTGTTTTAAGGATCCCATGGGATACCCCTCGGTTTTGGCTGCTTTTCTATATATAATCCGCCAAGATACCCGACCACAGTAGGAGGGGGGTGTGCACAAAGGGTAGGGACGTAACGAGTGGGAGCGTATGAGTCACACTTAGTGGGAATTCCACGGCTTGCAGCCCGAATGGGGTTCAACGGCTTACCCACGCCTCTCTGCGCTGGGTAGACACATGGTCAATCTCATGCATAATTATTTATTGAATGCTAAACACTTCTGGAAAGACACGGATGTCTAAAACGGGTTGGTGTGAGAATACAACAGTAAGTGATTGAAAAGATGGAACTCTGGAGAGAGCAAAATACAACACAATAGTGAACCCGCAGCATAACAAACGTGGCGTGGCTCAGACGTGCATGTGGACTCTTACCACAGACGAAAGGGACTAACTGGGTGGTCGGTGAGTTTTTGCTTCCGGGCAAATGGGCAGGCAGTGTGAATGCCTAGAGAGCGAGGGTAGACGGCGGCCGGTGAAAAAGAGTGTTGGTGGGCAGGAAAACGTCTTCTGTGTTCCTGCAGGAGCAGCTAAGAAGAGGCACGTTTGGCGCGGATGCGAATAGCTGTATGTAGCGTGTAAAACTGTTTGCTATGGTGCACCTGGTCGTGCGTCGTAACTGAAAAGTCGGTTTTTAAAGACTGCTTACTTTATTGTGCTTTAACCTCAGTTGTAAAGGATTGTTTTAAGGATTCCATGGGATACCCCTCGCAAACCATTTCACACGCTGCATATGGCGATTCACCTCCGCAAGAAACATACCTCTATGAACAGTCAACGTAGCTCGGAGGTGCATGACATTAACCTGACCTGCACTGCATGTGGCCTCTACGACAGACGAATATAAATGACGCCCTTTTTTCTGTGTTGTCACGTCCGAGCTGGTGGGCGTGGCCCTGCGAGTTGTCATCGTATCCAATGGTCTTGGAGTTGGTGGGCATGGCTCCTTCCTGCGTGCGCCATAGGTGTCTCACTTGTCGGTGGCTTAGTGAATCCATGCCCCTTCCACCGTGCTTTCCATGGTTGTCTTGCCTTAGTGAATTATATATATAGAATGATTCTGCTGAGCACCTTCTTTACAGCAAATGCAGGTGTGAGCCTTGTTCCTATTACTTTTTAGCTGCATTTTATCACCATCAATGTGAAGTTGTTCAGATCAAATATCAGATTGAGAGGCAAAACCCTTACCAGTCTCATATGTAATTAAAAGAGTGTGGATGATTTAATGCATTCTAATGTCTATTGTATAATTGCTCAAAAGCTATTCTGTCTGCTTTGTAATTACCAATGACATACATTGACAGTTTTGAACATATGCCCGACTCCCTTCAAAGGTAATGCCTTCCACCAATACCGGCTCGCAACGTCTAATCAGTAGGGATATGAAATCTAATCATACTCCCTAGAAAAGAGTCTAGCAATAAAAAAATCACCTGTTTAATTCTTTGTGAATTTGTAAGTCTAAACATACACATTTTTATACACAATAGTGATTCTTTCTCATGAAAAATCATTAATGGATAAGCCTATCAGTCTAAGTGGGTGAGGATGACCCCTTGTTATCCACCCACAATAATAAGTCTGATCAAGGCAGAAGATAACACAAAACCACTGAAGAAACAATCATCAGATACTATATCATTCCAACAGCAAAAGACTAGCGTGTTAAGTGTGACCTATGCAAAAGGCTCCAGTGTCCTATCTACACATAGGCTGAGGATTGGTTTATGGTGTGAAGAAAACAGCATTTTTTACTTGACATTTAGTGAACCTGTGTCTTGACATCACTTTATACAGTTCTTTACATTTTCGGAATTTATTGGAAATTTTTGTATTACTGGTTATTAAGTTTCTTGTTCTAACAGTATCTAAGCATTGGAACAGTTTCCCTTTCTTTAGTCAAAGTGCGCAGTATGTGGTGAGGGTTTCCAGACAGGCCTGGAAGGTGGCTTTCTTCACATGCTAGGTCAGGACTAGATGTTTGCAAGGCTGCAGCCTGTTAGCAAAGAAGAAGAGAACAGGGTCTGAGAAAGAACGCAGAGATATACTTAGGAAAAAAAATTAATTGGAAGCCGTGCTAAGGAAAGCTATGGAAGCTGTGTTTTCCAGCGTGTGAGTGTAACTATTTATAGATTTTCATTTGGTTAAAATAGTTACCAGAGGGTATTCACCTTAAGCATTAAATAGTGGTGCCAATGAGAGAACTCTCCGGTAGAGAGAAATCGCAGGGTAGTGAGGATAAACAGTGGAGTGTTACACCACTTGACACAGCCGAGACGTGAGGAGGCATCCAGGCATGAGCTACTGAGCTGTATGGTAAATTGTAAAAGTAGTTAAGCCATTTCGGTATTAGAAAAGAATCCAAGAGAGAGATAAGTGTGAGATATTTACAGAAAGGAACCTGAAGGTTGGAGTGTTCATGGATGTGCATGCCTGTGAAAGGGTAAGTCACGGAATTATTAGATCATGCCCAGGATTCTGTACATAGAGTAGACTATGTGAAGGTGTGCTTGGTAATTGTAGGGCAATGGGTGAGGTGTCCATGTACTGGAGGAAGGGAACCTGAGGCCATATAAGAACAGGAAGATGGATGTCAGAGATCGTCTTCATTTGAAGCATGTGAGTCTGTCGTTAGTAGAGGGTGCACCATAGTACGCCTGAGTAGCCTTTGTAAGGGTGCACATACTCTTGGACTATCCCCTACATCATTGAGAAGGGGGGATAATGTGATGAGCATTGACATTAGTTTCAGTTGATTAATGTTTATTTGAAGAAATCCTTTGTCTCCTTGAACAGCCTGGATAAAGGAGAAGGGGGAGGGACTGGGAATTTTGTTTTTTATGTTTTTGATTTAGAAAGACCTAGGAGTCCCTTTGAGCTGCCTAAGGAAAGATGAAGGAACAAAGAAAGTATTTTTTGTGTTTTTGGCTGTTTTTGGAATTTTTATTTCTTCAGATTTATTTATATATACAGTATGAAATATGATTTTTGATATACTTACTAGAATGAGTTTTCACTTCATCTTTTAATATTTGTATATTTATTGATATCACCTTGTTTTTAATAAAGAACTGTCTATTATTGTACCATCTTGTCTGTGTCTCTCTCACTCCCCTTGGTTCATTCTCAGTATGACTTCTCAATGCTCCATGGTCAAACTGTTGCAAAGTACGTGGAGGATACCGGGTATCACAGAAGCCCATTAATGTCATTAATGTTTAACTGTACAGGACATTATCTCAGTGTTTAAGATGAGTATAATAGTGATTGCTGATGCCATGATATCGACAGTGTTCAGGGTGAGAGCAGCATAAGCCAGGCATGTCTTGCTCCCAGTTTGGATAAGTTTTGTAGGTGTTCACTATGACCCATGAGTATGGGAGAATGACATCATTGGTTTTGTTAGTGTCTTAAAGTTCAGTATTGCATTTTATTGCTGTTCAATAAACAAGCTTATTACTGGAATAACGTGACAGTGTGACTAAGAGAACATTCTCCATGCCTAATTTATGGTGTATTTTGTAGTACCGGGGTAAAATTTTAGTATTTAGTCAATGGGACTCTTGATTATCATGTCTTTTTTTTTACACGGTCTTTAGTGTAGCAGAAACTAAAATATACTTCAAAGAAGATCTTAGTTTTGGTTTTGACCTTGATTTAAAGTGTTTGACCTTGAATTTAAAAGTTTGACATTCAGTTTTGTTTGTTTTCTTGGCTTGCTGACCCCTGCCTTTGCTCTGCCTATGATAACACGCTTTCCATCTCCTGATCAGTTTTAAATGCTCTTTATTTCCTATGAGCACCTGCCCCTCTGTCAAGAGTTCATATCAGTTCTTATCTGAGAGGACGTTATGGAGGTGGTCATTGAACAAAAGAGGACTATCTGTAAAGGCTTCTTGGCTGAGAACCATAGATAACACTGGAGTGCAGCTACATGGCCAATACAGGTGTACTAAAAAGAATTGGTGATAGCTCTGTGTGTAAGATGCTTAGCCTATTAGGTATCACACACATGTAAGACAAAAGCAGTCAGTCAGCTATATCAGGAGGGCTTCAAGATGTATATTGATCAAGAAGATTAATCCATGGATACCACAAGCAGCATTTTTTAATATCCACCAATGTTGGTGACTGATGACTCACATGTTAATCTTCATGTTGAGATTTCAGCCTCCAAGGGTTTTCTAGGAGCACACAAAAGAAAGGCCAACTAAGTAATCAAAATCTATGTATGCTAAGAAGGGAGCATTGTGGTCTTCTTAGACTACCTGGACTCAAGTGAAACCTTGACCATCCTTTGGTTTAAAGTTGGTTCAACTGGACAAGACTGACAAAAGTTGGAAGACCTGAAACAACACAGTGATGTAGTAAAACATCATTAATAATGTGTCCACTGGAATAAGAAGATGTAACTAAACAACCTTTACATTGCCTATTAGTTAAAATATTTATGCCACTGTTCTGTGGAGCCAAATTTATAAAAAGGACTGCTGTTATTTAAAAAAAAAGTGTTTATAATGATGGGTTTGGTTCCCTGGCATCAATTCATTTTTGTTTCAGCTACTAAATAATGACCACAGAAATGGCACTAAAGGACCTGCTTCTCTTTACAAACTACTGCCTCATCACAGTTAAATCTGCATTTAAAAATTAAACTTTTGTATATAACAAGCCAAAGTACATGGTGTTGCCAGGGTATATTTGTAGAATGGGTTTTGCTAGCTGTCCCTCCCGTCATCCACACTGCCTCTCTATTAATGATTCGTAAGTCTGGAATTTGTACTTTTTTGGTCCAATTGGGTTTCAGAATTGCAGTAACTCCTTGCTGGGTTGTAGCCGTGAATGCTGTCATGTCTGACTCATTCTCTTAGTTCAAGGTGGACAGCTCATAATGATTAAATTATAAAGAAAGGCCAACAAAGAAAATTTAGACAACAACTCTTTGACTCCCCTTTGTGTTGTGCTGCACTTTCATTCTCAATCAAATCTCACCCAACATTCCTCTGCAAAAGTGTATGATACTCCTTTTTATATCATGGTACATAGAAGCGGTGTGCTGCGTTGCCTGGATAAGTAATGTTTGGGTCGGGTCATCATGTCTGTAAGTCTGGATGTTTAACTTGCTCTCAGCCAGCAGATGGCACTGGTGTACAAACTGTAGCACAAAGGAAAAAAAATACTGGGACTCCCAGGGTCAAAATGTTGGTTTCCAAATTCATCTGTCTTGTCCATATGGTCCTAGAGAGCAACTATGCAAAATTTGGTCCAGATCGGTCAAAGGGTGTAGGATTGTATAAGGAACACACAGACATTCTATTAGGTAATAGTGGCATTTACACAGAATGGATGAAAATAATCAAAAGAGCTAACATATAACTTTAAGAAAGGTACTACATTCTTGGACATTAAAAGCTTTAGCAGCTATACATTTTTTCACACTAAAGAATAATGCACACTTAGCAAAATTATTGATCCACCAAAAACAAGGAGCCACAACAAGCCACCAATTAAACAGAAATCAGTTACAGGCAGGCATTGGATTGTGATTAAGAAAAAGATTGGAATGAAAAGCAGCCACAGCAGAGGTCCCACAGGAATGAGTCTGGTAATCCAGTTTTACTGTACTTGAAATCTTAAAGGGAAAAAGTACATGGCTGAGAAGTGTTTTTATAAGATTTAACCAGCCTACTTAAGTTGCTTATTCAGTAATCATAAATTCTTACACAAAAATCTCTTAATCCAATGCTGGGTTTCAGAGGACTGGAGCTGCCAGTCCATCACAGGGCCCACTCAACCACAAACTTTGGAATAAACAGTTAATAACCTGCAGGTAATTGGTGATCTTTGGGAAGAAAATAAATCCACAAAAATAAAAAGATAACAGAAAGCTCTACATGAGCACCATTCAAGCACTGGGTTCAGGCCCATGATGCTGGATTCAAGAGGCAGCAGTACTCCCTGCTGAGAAAGATCAGTTACAAAATCTAAAATTCTAATGTATATTTAAAAAAATTTTCCAGGTAAGGAAGACAGAAGTTTCAAGGTAAAGCTGTTGTACTCACTAATCATGGTGCCAGAAAGTGGCAACATTTTATATGTTAAGTGGCTGTGCTACATATGTAAGATGGGATGAAGGCTTAGTAATCAGAGTTGACTTCAGCATTAATGTTTGCAGTGCACCATGTAGTATATGATATGAGATTCATCTTAATGTTAATGATGTGCCACCTACTGGAATTACAAATGCAATGTATTTTATTACTACAAATGTTTGTGATACACCATCTTTTGGAATGAGAGAGACATAGCAACTGGACGGTGTGATGGATTCTAGGGTGTCCACAGCCCAAACTCCCAACACTAACACACCTGGAGTCCCGGTTGCAAATAAAGGATGGTTTATTTAAACTCTTTCCTTCTCTAGTACCACAAACTATCACAAAACACAGGTTTCTCTCTCTCTCTTCTCCCAGTTCTTACCACCACACTGCCCTCCTCTAGTTGAGTGTAGCCTTTCTTCGTCCCAGCTCCAACTCGCCTGGACAAGGGAGTGCAGTCCCTTTTATTGCAGACCCAGGAGTACTTACGGTGCCAGGGCAATTGCCCAGTGAAAGCACTTCTGGGTCACGCAGAAGTTCATTATAACAGGGAGCTTGTCTACCTCCAGCGCCCTCTCGTGGAATCCAGTGACCCCAGCAGGACAGCTACATTTCCCGGCATGCACTACTGGCTTCCCACTAGGCACGGATATCCGGGACTGTTGCCATCTAGAGTGCTGGGGGAATAAAAAAAACCCAGTGGCAACATCTCTTTCCAGTGGGCTGTCCGTCCATCTTTTCTGGCTCTCTCTTCTGAGTCTGATCCCCTTCTCCTCCCCATCCAGGATGCCTGTCTGCTTGCTAGGAGAATCCCGTCCAGGTAAGGAACATCCCTTCTTCTGGGCAGAATGCCCATCCAGCCTGTGTGGTAGGCACACAGACACTTATGTTTTTATTAATGTGGATTAGCACTTGCAAGCAAGAATTCCATTGTACTCTATACACATGACAATAATGACTTCATAAACCTATAAATCTATACTGCACTACTATGCTGCTTATTTGGTAACCAATTATTTGAAATTGTCTAAAATAAATAACACCAGCCTTCAGTGTTCCTTTCTTTTTAGTTTGCTTCAATAATTTTCCCCTACTGGAATTTTCATAACAAATCATTTCCACTTTTTCCAGTTGAGATACTCAGTCACTGCTGGAAGATTCCAAACATACATTTAAATTTTTTTTATAGAGTATGGGGTAAAGCATCACTTTATTAAATATTATCTTTCCACCTGAATGTTATCTTTGATCCATGTATACAGTGAATAAACAAGTTCATTAATCATTCCTTCCAATACAAAACAATATTTGAATCTGCTGCAACACACAAAAATGATGCTGAAAAATTAGCAAATATAGGACGGGAGGTAAATTAAATGCACAGGTTATAAAAATTAATGTATCTCCTGAAGTTTTGCAGATTCATCAGTTTACTAACATGCCCTAAGAATTAGATAGAACTTGTCCAGACGCCTACATTTAAACAAACAAATAATGTTTTAAGCAGCATGCATTTTGTAAGGCCCAGGAGCAGAGACATTGATAGATTACAGAACTGCACAGAACGGTGCTTGCTCCTGGAGATTAGTCTGCTAAAATCCTTCCAATTCTCTCTCCTTAACAGCACGGTCAAGATAACTGGCAGTATTTCACACCTGCCCATGACTTTAACCTTGTAAACCCAAGCCTTGCAGCCGATGTATTGTACAAGTTGCAAGAGAGCTGGCTGTTTGGCATAAGATGATTTAAGAAGGAGAGCTTAAATATTGATGCCATGAGAAATAAAAACTGTTCACTTTCAGGCACAGTAAAAGCAAGAATTAATGACTAATAGTATAATCTTTAACAGTGGCTGCATATTTTGTGGTCTCAAAAAATGTTTTAATTATATTGTTACAGTTACATCTTTTTTTCTGTATATACCAATACTTTAATTGTGGTTTGTGAAAATACAGTATGCTATACTTTTATTATTCTTTTATATAGTCTTTTATTTGGTCAAAATGACGTATATTTAAAAGTGGTTTCCAGAATCAGTGAAGCCGGCACATACAATTTACAGAAGAAAAACAGTGAGAGGTCAAGCAAAATTACACCTTTTATTGGCTAACTAAATAGATTGCAATATGCAAACTTTTGAGGCAACAGGCCCCTTCTTCAGGCAAGATGTAATACAGAAACTGGAATTCCTTGTGTTTATATAGACATTAGGACAAATATCAACATTGGAAAACCATTACGTGAGACATCTTAAATGTAAAAAATTAATAGACCTCTCCAGGCTAAGATTCATTTAGCAAGACAGGAGAAATCTTTGGATAAGATAACTGTCCAACAAAGTCTTTTGAAGTTTCTGATGAGTTTTTTAATACAATGTGGCTCTGTAGTCAGATTGTCTGTGTTAGTCCGAGTAATGCAAACAATATATGGCCTCATATATGGCCCTAAAACTCTAGTCTCTATTCATTCCATGTTGTAATGTGTTAAATTTTAGCATGAGTTTCACTTCCTATTCTTTTCTCTCTTGCTGTGTTCTCCAGTTTCTGCATTACATCTTGCCTGAAGAAGGGGCCTGAGTTGCCTTGAAAGCTTTGTCACACACTAGTATTTAGGAGACAACCAAAGGGCCTGAATAAATGTAGTTCCACGCCAGACCAGGGTGTGGCGAAGTGCACTAATTCTCTCTCTCAATTTCTTACAGACCATTCTCGGGAAATCCCGCCCTGTTTTGGGGTAACCAATGACGTCACATCTGGTTCCGGTCCTGATGACATCACTCCCTCCATGAGGGTTTAAAAGCCGCGATCTTAAAGATGATACTCAGTTCTATTTTGGACTCAGTTGTATGAACATTGTCTTTTGACATATTTTGCAGCAGGGAAATATTATACGGGAGGCTGCCCCAAACCTTCCCAATGTCTCTTGGTTATTCTTGTGGCACTTGCATATTGTAATCTTTTTAGTTAGTGAATAAAAGGTGTCAGTTTGCTTGACTTCTCACCACATTCATAATGACTAACACGATACAACACCCTAGTACTACAGAAGAAAAACAGAAGAGGGAGGCCATCTCACTAACACAGATAGAGCAGCGTGGCATGTCATTGTAACAAGGCAAGGTCCATTAAGGAGGGGTAGACCCTGTCATGTGTGGTGCAATGGCCAGGAGCACAGATGCAAGAAGACATAGTGGTAAGCCTCATGTCTCTTAGTGGAGAGAGAAAGAAAATGGGATAGACCATGGAGGTTTCAAAGCAGCCATGTTACCTCCCCACTGACAGGTGGTAGATGGGGCTACGTTTTAAAGTGCCAGGTAAAGGGGGGTCAACTGCTAATGCAAGTTGTTCCTTTAACAGAACTGTTAGCAGATCAGCTACCTTGTAACCATAACACTTAAAGGTTTATTTAGTGTTAGGGACAAAGAAGCCAAAGAAGAGATTAGATGAAAGAAAACCTTAAAAGATATTTGAAGCCACCTTATGGCAAAGAATAAATATTCTGTGGTCAAAGAGAATAAACTTTAATGTGAAGGTTAACTGGTGTGAGAAAGTGGCTTTGGTTATCTGACAGAGTGTGAGAGATAGAAGGCACAACGAGACAGGAGAGGTGGGCAAGTCGGGTGAGTCGCATCACTATCAGACAAGTCTTACAGAGGCAGGTCCAGCTGTTTTTCTGCTGGTATTTTGATACACTTCTCTCTTGTGATTTACTTTTACTTGTTTTATAGCACTGCTAGTTTATGGATCTATTGTCCTGGCTTTGTATCCCACACCTGCTTGTTATCTTTTTTCATGTTCTCCCTTGGTCTGCATGGATTTTTTTTATAAAGCTCTTCTCATTTTTTTTTGAACATTCATGTGATGACTGCAATCCTGAATTTGATAAAGTGAATGGTATGCAGTTTTTATATCAAATACTTTTTTAGCCTCCTTGCCATTATTTCTGGGGTGAAATAACCTTTGCCTGTTGCATATGTTTATTTGAATCCAGGCCTGGTCATTCTCTGCATGTATTTTAGACATTTTCTGTATGTCCATGAGCATTTTCCTTCCACATCACAAAGATATATAAGTTTTGATTACCAGGCCTCTTTAGAAAGAATGTGGGTGGGTGCATAAGCATGTATTGTGATGAATTACCATCTCTTCCAAGTTTGGCCTCTGTTTTGCTGCCAGCGCTGTTTTTAATTTAAATTGTGCCACTATATGATAAATAAGGACACACTGTAACAAAAGTAATAATTATTTTCCTTTGAAATATGAAGTTTTATTTTCAAAGCCTATTTCCTCCATTTGAAAATGATACTGTTATTGAGTTATTGTGTAGAAATATTGTCAGCTTTTTAATATTTTGAGTCTACTGGGTTTTGCTGTATAACACACACCATTATTACCTTTCCGATAAATCCTTCTATATAGTCTTTAATGTTTGAAATTGACATGGTAGGTACAGTAAAAATTGATGAACGTAAATAAAAAAAACAATTCTTTATGATTTAAAGTGAGTTTCTCTTTTTTTTCTACTTCATTTGCACTTTTAGAATTATATACGTTTAACTTTCCTGTTAATCAGAGATAAAAGAAGATTGTCATCATTTTGTTCCTGAGCGCAGTGTGTAACATTTGTAGTGACTGCAGTTTGATTCATTAAAAATAGCAAACTGTGCATCATTCATAAGTACTTAGCAGCAAAACATTAAAGAGACAGGGCTGTGGTCTCTTGAGCAGACTGGGCAAAAACAATACCTAGAAGTTGTGCAAGGGCACAACTAATTTCAATAAGTGGTGAACTAAACTGGTCCTGTATGTAAAAGGGAGTAATAATCATCACAGTTATAATCATCATTATTTCCAGTTTGCTTATAACATAAGAATTTAACAGCATGGAAGAAGGTGTCAGTAGAATCAGAACATCTATATCAACAGTATTTATGCCAGAATTGCTTGTCAGTCCATCTCCACCCTTAAGAAAATTGTGCAGCCTCAACTATTTCATAATCTTTATAGTTCCTGTCATTATCTCTCTGACATCTCCAATGGGATGTCAACACCACCACTCCTCCCACTACTTCACATGTAGTTATATGTTCCCGTGTGTCTTCAAGTACCACATTAGCCTGACTCAAAGGCTTGAGGGTTTTCAACCCTGCACCTCAAGTGCTCCCATGGCTGCTATCTTTCTTTTTATTAGAGGCACACTTTATCAGTTAATCACTATTCTTATTAATTTCCTCATTACTTTCCCTTCAAGTATAGGATGAACATCATAGCATCTTGTACAAGTACCCCATTCAGTCTTTTAGTGCTCATCTTGTATTGTTCATAGCAACAACTCTATTTAAAGCCACTTTAAGCAAAAGTGGAAACATGCAAGTATCTGTGTAATCACCTTGTTACATTTTTCATAGCATTTTCAGCAGTGCCAACATAAGTAATATTGGCACAGCTATTTTGCTACTATAGTATATGCTGAATGCATTTACTGTAAAGACATCCGTAGGTAAGGATTATGTGAGCATTCAAACTATTAATAAATATAGCTGTTAGTATTTTCCATTTTGTATCACACATTGATAACCAGGAATGGAAATTCTAAACCCAAAATAAGAGATTTTCACAAAGGGATCACTTAAAAACCGTAACATTTCCCATTCTTCATCTATATAAAAAATCATTAAAACACATTGTCCAGACAGAATTGGAGTTTTCTGTACTACCAAGCAATCGAAACAATTGCATTTATTTACTGTATGATGAAGTTCCGAATCAAATGACTAACTAATTAACTAAAATGCATTACATGATATTCTGTAGATCTTATGTTTAAAGCTCTGAAATTCTATAGACACTTGTAACAAAACTCATTGAAGTATAAAATTACACAAAATAATCTGCTGGTAGCACGTATTTCCAGTGCTCAAAAAGCATTATACACATTTACCTTGTCCATGTTTAATGTCACTGTAATTGAAGCTTTGCAGCTTTTCACCTGGAATACAGAATGTCACTTAAAGGTCTTGCTTGAAACCAAAATTGGGGTTTTTGGACCAGAAGACTGGAAAAGTCCAATGTACAGTCAAATATAGTGAGAGAAACATGTTAGGAAAAGGATGGCAGGTCCCAGGTAACTGCTGTCGATAGAGGAATTAACTGATCTGAGTTGTGCTAATTATTTCTGTTTACTTCATAAGAGGTTGCACCGTGGGGCTGTTTAACCCTTGGTCAGTGTTGGAAAATATAATTTCATTATTGTTGTAGTATTGTTAAGAAAGTGTTGATAAAAAAAGGATGATAAAAAGGTAAGAATGTTAGAAATGATAAAACTGTAAGTTTTTTCTTGTTGTTTTTTTTTTAAACCCTTAACTTTGTAAAGGCAGGTAATATTACCCACATAAAACAGGAAATGTTAGTAGATATTGGACTTTCTGCAAAACAAAAGCTTATAAAAAAAACTTTCTGCTGCAAAAGGACAGTCAAGCAAAATTATATTTTAAGAAAGGTCAGAGTATAATGGTCATTTTTTCGACTTGAAACATTTAACATTTTAACATTTGATACCTTTAATTCATAAATATGTACTGATATGGTCCATCAAATGACACTGGACAGAGAGGGTTCAGTGGTGTTCACCTTGGCCCTGACAAGCTTTAAAAGTCAGCAGCTTCAAGCAAGAAGTAGGAAGTAAGAGAAAACTAGAAGAACACAGCCACCAAGAAGACACATGACATAAGATGTCTGAGCTGCAGCAATGTAACCTTAAGAGACTGATGATGACACAACCGCATCTTGTGTGACAGCTGCTGAAACATCCAGGTTGTATGGTGTCACATCCATTTATTTTGCTTCTGCTTTTGGCACATTAAGAATGTTAAGGACTATAATGTCAAAATAAACTATCTAAGCCTGAAAAGCTTGTCTTGTTGCTTTGTCTTGCCACCTGGAGTCTAGAGATTAGGGGAGATGAGGACATGAAGCCACTCAGTAGCAATCAGCTCTGGGAGAAGTCGGACTAGAATCCCCAATATAAGTTGTCTTTCGTTCCCAGGCAGGAGAGAATAAGAATATAAGTATATAAGTTAGAGTGGATGACATATCTGCAGATGTACAAAACAAAGTTAAAATAGGGTCACCCTAAAACCTTTCCATTAAAAACTGCCTTGGAAGAGATATCCCAGGCGTTAGATTTGTGATGATAATGTATAATGGGGTGACTGCTGGGGCTTTCATGGAGGCCCTATAATATCTTCCAAATACGGGGTAGCTAGAATTACTGTAAGGAAGCTAATGCAACCCTAAATGTAGTTTGTAGATACAGGCATACCAGGATTAGGCTTGATTGTTAAGCCCTTTATGGAACTATTTATGCACAGGATTCAGGAAAGTCAAGGCCACAAAGTACCATGATATTTTGTTCTATAATATGAAAGCATTGCCCAGTCCCAAATGTGAACTACAAATGATATTTAAGATGGCAACTAGCTGAGCTTAGACGAGAGAGAAAGAGAATGACAGCTGTTTGGAAGACTGGACTGCCAGACAGAGAGTGTGTGCCAGACACTGAGAACAAAAAAGGAATGAAATGAAATAATGGCCTAAGAAAAGTAAAGATTTATAGAATAGGAAACAAGCAGACGAGCCTACCCCCCATTTCAGACAGTCAACTTGTGCCTTCTTAGAAAGACCTGTAAATCATTGTTATGTGTTTTGGTTTGTGTTTATTGCCAACCTGAAATAAAGAATTTCTTGCACTCTATTACTAGTCCATGAGATGCATATATATATATATATAAATTAACAAGCATTTATGGTTTCTCTGAAGAGTCATTTATGTTAAATACATGTTGTATTTTACATTATGGAATTTATTAGCTTTAAAATATCTGTGTCAGTATAATCAGCTTTTAAAGCACTTTTGATTTGGTTTTCATATTTTTTTATTGTAATGACATCATTCATTGTTTACATTGCGCTGACTTCTAGGGACCCCTTCTCTTTGAGCCACTATCATTGTGTGTGTGTGTATACTAAACATCATCCACATCTGAATTTTGCATAAAAATTAAGGATAGATACAAAATAAATTAAACTAGTTGTTTAAGAATTTCAAACTCCAGACTAATCTATTCAGGACTACAATTTTTGTTTTACCATTTAATGAAAGTATGTCTGATCAATCGACCCCTGCATTTCTATTGATTTCAGTTTCTGGTTTAGCAATTAAAAGTTCTGTGTCTCAGAAAAACATGTCATCAATATTTATTTTAATGAAAAGGCATACTTGAAGGTCACCACCAAACTCCAGCTGAGTCTACTTCATGTTGTGAGAGAAACCTACAAAGGTTGATTTGATCTTCTAAATGGGTTTTAAGGTTATCAGTATAAGATGCTATCAGGCTTGATGTCTATGTAAAAATAATCAGAACGGCATATAATGTCAGCAGTAGTCCTTATAATGCAACAGAAAGGTTACAAAGTGCCAGAAGTCAAACAAGTCAGTGCACTCTTCAGAATCGATATACCTACAGGCAATTGAAGGTAAGAATTAATTATTACTTATTATGAAACATCTTAATCAAAAATTTTTCATACTGAGGCGAACCACCCCAAAATATTGATTTGTCAGTTAGCCATCTAGTGCAAAAAATAATCGACATTAACATATAATTATGACAGCTAAGTACTTTCCAAAACTTTCTAAACTTTTTCGTTCTATAGCAAGAAGTATAGCACTTCATAATAAGTTTCATTACTCCCATTAATAAAATTTACAAACCTTCAGAATGGATGAATAGATTCAACTTAAGATTATATAATGCAAAAAGATCTACAACTAATGAAAAAAGGACTTGTAAAGAAGTACTACATAACTTTTGTTAAAGAGGTATAAAGTGTTACCGATATATCAGTTATTGATAATTATAAGAGATCCATCCACCCATCCATTTTCCAACTCGCTGAATCCAAACACAGGGTCACGGGGGTCTGCTGGAGCCAATCCCAGCCAACACAGGGCACAAGGCAGGAACCAATCCCAGGCAGGGTGCCAACCCACCGCAGATTATAAGAGATGATATTTGTAATAGATCTTTTTACCAATGATGCAAAATTTAAATAATGTGTGAATATTTACACCCCCGTGACCCTGTATTCGGATTCAGCGGGTTAGAAAATGGATGGATGGATGAATATTTACAAATGTAGGTTTAAAATGCTCGTGTCTATGTAAATCTACCTTGCTTTGATGTACAGTACATGTCGACGATTAAGTAAAAAGTCTTAAACTTCCAACCACTTGCAAAATGTGTTGAACACTATTCATTTATTAAGTACTGGTAAAAGGTCCATGAGTGAAAAGGAAACCCTGCAATCCATGGATACATCTCGCACAGAGATGATCTTTGGCCATTTGGGATGGGAGCAAACAAAGCATCTACAAGAGCTAAGAAAATCTGCAGCCAGAAATGGTGAGCGATTTCAGATAATTTAATAAGATAAATTACTTCTCTTCCTCCATGATTACATCAGTCTGTGAATTCCAAATTCAATATAAATAAGCGTTCAAGAACTCCTATTAATTAGTTTTGGAGAAACAATGCAGGGCTCCTAGAGTACTATAGGTATTTCATTTGAATATGGCAAAGCCTGCAAAAATGCATGCTTCACATTAGGCTATTTCTTCACTATAACATTGTGGAAAACATAACGAATCCAGGTATAGAACTTTAAGGCTGGAGAAGTATTCTATGCATTGGAATGTAGAAGAATTTTGTCAAATAAGGACTAATAAAATGCATTGCTTCCACAGTTCCACAGAAAGGTGTGGAACTGTAGAACATTAGAGCTGCAACATAGATTACTAAACTTTTCATCAGTATATTGATTATTAATTGTGAGAAAAACATTTCCAGTCTGTATCATATGATTTCTGTTACTTCAACTTTAATGAATACTAACTGCAATGGGAATTTGCAATGTGTTATTTAGGGATACAACAGGCTGAAATGTTCTTAAGAATTTCATTTTAAAAAGTAGGATTTCGAGACAACCAATTTGAGGTGTAGAACAAAAAAAAAAAAAAAACGTGACCTTGAAACTCAACAGGGATACCAATGTATAATAATGTTCTTTAATTACATTTAAATTGCAGTTTGGGTTCATGCAATGAAAGAACTTTCCATTAGTATGAATTACTATGATGAGTAATGCTTGTAACTTTTGGAGCAGCATTGTTCCTTCATAAATTACACCAAAATAAAAGTGGCACTCAACTGATTGTCTTCCCCTTGTCTTAAACTTTAGGTCAGCAGTCTGCATTCATTTTATTGTACTACTTGTAGAATACATTCATATCACAAGGATCTGGAAAAGATATATAATTCCAAAAGTAAATGCCTGTGTTTCTGCCTTTGAATAGTCAACTCAAGTATACCATCACACCAGATCAATAAACCGTTTTTACTAAATATAATGGATGGTCCTCAAGTTATTGTACAAATTCATTTTATATGTTGTGAATATTGATAAAAAAAACACTCCTGTCAACAGATTATCAAGTGCATTTGTTTTTCAGCTAGATGCACATTTCTGTTTCCTTTTAAGGGCACTGCATAAAGTTAAATTTACTTCTTAGCTCATGAAAATTTCCACAGTACAAGCCCCATATCTACTTCATATCCTTGTAACCCACACAAACATTATTCAAAATAAACAAGTTATGAAAGAAGGAAATGGCCATTTCATATCACCTGGGTCTCCATTTGACTTCCCACATGATTTTAAAATACTCCTTAGGTACAGTATGATATTTTTCAAAGTAAGCACATTTCTCCACTCTTTCCCAGCCATAAAGATTATTAGATATAGTATGCTCCAGATTACTTATGTTATCCAGTAGTAATTTATTAGGTAATTCTTAAAACTTTTTATTAATTTAGCCTTAAGCCAAAAATGCTCTCCGCGATTACCTGAAAGCTATGAATATGACATGTACTTACAAAAAGAGTATTGAAACAAATTTGTTTAAAATTGTTTTCAACCTGTTTTCCCCTTCATGAACACTATTATTGTTCTAATCTTTTTCTTTATTATTATTTGTATTATTATTAGGACTGAAAGTCTGCTAGCAACTCACTTAGGATAAGTGTGACAATAATGGGTGAAGGGCACTTTCTAAATAGCATGTCCCCTACCTACAGTATGTAACTCAGTATGTATGCAAATTCCATTAACCCAAAAAGAAGAATAAACACAAAGGTTAACACAATTAAGTATACTTAACAAAAGAAATTGCAAAGCATCAATCAATCATTGAGTACAGGGAGACCCATCTATAAACAGAAAAATATAATAATTCCACTAGTCATGCAGTAAATATACCTAGAAACACTATAGGTATATTATTTATTGCAAAAGATAAACCATTTTTGGTTAAGTACACTTAATTGTGTTAACTTTCCTGCTTATTCTACTTTATGGAATGATTAGCAGTAAGCAGTTAATTTGCATTCTTTGCAAATTTCATGATAGTTTTGTTGCAATTTCCATTAGCCATTTTGTCATTTAAAACATTTTTTAACTGCTAGACATCACAAAAATCCCTAAAGTATTAATTATTGATTCAACTCTCTATATATTAGTAACGGATAATCTAAAAAAGTGTAAACACACTGAAGTTTATTCCATTCATTCATTCGTTTGTTTATTCATTCCCTTAATTCACTATTGATTTCTGGTGCAATTATCATTTCATTCACTTAATTAAAGTCATGTTTTAGTCATTTGTCCATGTAAAAGGAAACCCAAAAAGAGTTATTCAACCATAAAGCACATAATTTACACATGAAGAAAGATCATGCAAAATCGACAAAGTGATGTTTAGAACTCTCATTTTCAACATACGGACAGAACTTACAAAAAGCAGATGTTTGATTTAGTAAAGGAATTTTGTAAAATGAATGCATGACCACCACAATTTACATACAAAACTCAAATAGAGATTTTCTGAAAGATCTGAACATCTGAGGTGGCCTAAGCAAAATAGTGCTGATCAATACGTGCAAGCAAGAAAATATAGATCTGCACTCTTAATATAAACCAGTCATTCATTAAGAGAAGAGCTCTCTAGGGGCTTCACTTCACACCCATTCAGAGACCATTAGGTTTTTTCTTTTCAGTTTTTAAATTGTATTTTTCTAAAGTATTCATCAAGAATTTTAGGCACTTTTTGGTCACTTAATCTAAGCCATATCATGCTACTTTTTATTTATCTTATTAACTATTTGGCACATGGTTGCTTTTTTTAATTAAATAGGTATAATAATGGAGAATTATACTGAATTATTTACTGGAAAAAAAAACCACACAGATAATATATTACAAACTTGTTTGAACTGTGAGTTCTCAATGTGTTCATGTACGCAAATCAGGTGCAAAGCTAACTGAAAAGATTTGATTTTTGTTAAGTGATTTTCTGCTAATTAACTGGAAAATAGCAAGCATGGAGAAATTAGTAGCACTAGGAGACTGGGTTTAATCATGGCAGCTTGGAGTTTAATTGGGGTGAATTCCCAACTGAGTAAATTTAAAACACATGGCAACTCCATTACTCAAGGGGTAAGACATGTACAAATCTGAATAGCTTTCTCGACACAAACAGGGATTAATTATATACATACACATACATTTTCAATAAGAACAAAAGAGCGGTAAAATAAACAATAATTGACCAAAAGTCTTAATAGAGGGAACTTAATGGAGAACCATAAAGTGCATGAATATGTGTTTGAAGCACTGCTGAATACAGAATAGGCAGAAGTGAAGGAAGAGGAAAGGTGGAGGAGTGCCTTTTAAATAGGTTAAGGCCTTAACTCTAAATGATGTGCCTGTACTATCTTTTACAACAAAGTGAAAATCTAATTTTACATTTTACATGCATTCAAGAAATGTTGAATTTGCTTTATTGTAACTGAATGCTGTTGAGTAAACTTGAATAATTTGCATTTCTTTAAAATTATCTGTACAGAATTTACTGTACTCTGAAACAAAACTGGTGTTTCAAAGTATTTTACAGAAAAAGTGTGACTTCTCTGTCTAAAAGCACTTTGCGATTAGTATGCAGTTTCACGATGACTCACTTAATGAATGAATGAAGCTCTGATGGCGCCACCGAGCAGGGATTTCACATAGGCAATACAGAAGAAGATGGGCATTGAAATACAAGTCCATGGTGTCCTTTTAAGAACTTGTCATTTTTCAATTCTTCCATCATCAGCTATCAATTTTATTGTATCATTTCTTATGTTTCACTAATCCCTTATCACTTATCACTCAACATTTGTCACTCATCACTTCTTACTCATCAGTGTTTACCTATCATTACTCACTTGTCGCTCATCACATTTCCCTCATCACGCATCAACATCACTATTCATATATCACTCAAGTTAAATTTATAGACTTTTTTTAACAAAACTAGTCACATTTAGGTATACATCTTATCAAAATATGTTTATTCAGTAGCACAAAATATACTGATTCAGAAATCAGTGATAATAAAGCAATTAAATGGGAAAATCTATACAGATACTGAATTAATACTATTATTGCATGCTGCATTCATTGGAAAAACTCAAAGTTATATAATGTGTTGTTTGCAGAAAGTTTAAATGTTTTAATGCTAATAATGGCTACATAAAACTCTCAAGATAAAAAGAGACTCATGAGAAAAAAGAGTAATGACTGAGGTGTCATGAGTGAGTAGTGGTACACAACAATTAATACATGATGAGAGATGAAGAACAAGTAAGAAGCTACCAGTAAAAAATAATGAGTAACAATGGTTAAATATCAGATAATCAGCAATCTCTCAACCACTGTTTGCTATTTCAGTATTAGATATTGTACTGAAAGTACAAAGTGCCAAAAATCAAATAGCTTTCTATATAAAGTCCTCAAAGTTTGCATACCAAGCAATATATACAGTATAAGGAAGAAGGCAATCTTTTTTAGACTTTTTCATATATCTACAGTTTCAAGGAGTCACATAAATACTTCATAACCATCTTCAGACTACCAACTTTGTCACGTGTATGGTGTTGAGCTGTGGAACCCATAGAGGCAGTTGCGCAAAATGTTGGTTTTTCAACATCTCAGTACCTTCTAACTAAACTTTTGACAGCACCCTTACTTTGCACAGTGGCCTTTTTGAGTATTTTAAATTAACTACTCCTGAAATTAAAAAATAAAACAACACCTCAATGAACACTGTAATACTTTATTTGAACAATATTGGAGGGTATTGTATTGATAAGTATTTTAATGTCTGTATGTTTAAGCAAGATATTCCAGGAGCCTATGAGTGACGGGCACAATAATGATAAAAAAAATAAATATATCTTGGAGAAAAATACCATTTAACTTTTTAAAAATGTCCTCTCCATTTGTTTTCAAATTTCCATTTCCTTCATGTGAATTCATGCTCACAGTATGAATGCTGCAAGACAGTATTTTGCCGGGGCTACTTTTACAAATTACATTTGTTGCGAAAATGTTTGGTCATTTTCCCACATTCTTCTTTAGTAATTCTTCATATGTGCTAGAATACTGATGAATATATTTTGCTTAACATTAAAAATAATAACAAATTTTTCATTCCTTGACACTCACCGTGTGGCAGTCTAATGCACATTATTATAGTAAACAAAATACCGTATAAATGTATAAGACATCAGACAAACCTGCACTCACTACAATTATAAAAAAGTGTCCTTATTTTGATTGTTTATTTAAATTCACTCCTTTAAAAACAGTAATGATTGAATTAAACTACATGTTTTCCCATCCATTAAAATATTCAGTATTTACAATGTAGTACAAGCATGGGATGAAGACCCTTTGAGATTTATTCCTCTTCTTGGAGGTTTCACTTTTTATTGTTATACAAGATTGAATCACACTGGATTTAACTTTCTTTTCACTAATCGACAGAAAAAGACTCTCTAAAGGAATTCAAAAGGTCTATCCCATGAGGTTTTAGGATTCCTGTTTATGTGTGTGCTGATAATTTAGGAAATAACTACTTAACACATATTTAAGCAAAAAAGTATGCATTTTGCACATTTTGCACATACAACAGGATAACAGACATACGGATTTTGTCACACGAGATATGAGATTATTTTTTTCTTTCTTCCACTGACATTTTTAACATTGTTTGCCATTGTATAGCATTTGTCACTATTGCCTATTATTATTTCATAAACTTCTTTTTCTCCATTCTGCATGAAAATATGAGATTAAAACTGTTTATTGGCCCCACTACAAAGTACTGTATATGGTATAAGTAACATTAAAAACAACATCATTTTTGGGTGGAGTATTCCTTTACTGAAAAAATGAAAACAAATCTCTATAAATATTTGTAATATTTGCAGGTAGTTTTTTTCAATTTGACATTATATAGTCTTTTGCTGTTGATCAAACTCAAAAAAGACAAATTAAATCTACTGTGATCCAATGTTGTGTTATATTAGTATGGGAAACTTTCAAAGGATGAATATTTTTCATAAGCACTGCATAGGAGATATGTTCACAGCAGTTGTGACACTACAGTACAGTATGTCCTGCTATCACCTTACATGATAGGCTCCTAGTCATTACTTCATCTCTTAAATGCAAATATCCATAAAGCAAAAGCAGCCAATACCAGGAATAATAAGGTATAAGTTTTGAAATACAACTTATGAATAAAGAAAATGTATTTATATGTGAAAGCACCATGTGTAACAAAAGCTGTTTGACAAAATTTTTTAAATCACATTTATTGTGTGCACATCCTAGAAAGATAATTAAGTCTGGGTTACAAACAAAAGTTTGTTACAGTCGATTGAAGAGATCCAAGTATTTGTAATTATTGGTATCGATTATAAGTGAGGACTCAAAAAATACTGAAACAGAAATGTCAGCCCTTTCACTATGTCATGCAGCTTCATCTAAGCCATTTCATATCAATTTTCTAATGCTAGCCTTATTCAGCTTGTCTTTCAAAGTTTATTTCACTACTCGCTTATTACAGTTTTATTAATTTTAAAATACTTCAGCTTAAAAAACTGCCTTCTTTACTTAAAATAGATGGAATAATATTCAACAAACATACGGGTAAAGGATTTACTTCGTGGTTATTTTGCCTATATAAGCATTTTGTCGATATTGTCTACAAAACAACTCCCCCTCAGAACCTTTGCAACAATATTGGGAGAAAGGCCACATGCTCACCATCACAGATAATTGGTCAAAAGCCCCTCTCCTGGTTTATCACAGACTGTACAAACTACATTAAGATCATACTTTCCAAAATCTTCCCAAAATTGGATGTCAGCAAAGATATACCGCATATTTTAATGTATAAGTCAGGTCTTGAAAACCGAAAAATCAATCATAAAATCAGATCCCGACTTGTACACCCATTCAAAAATACAACACTTAAGATTTTTTTTTTACGTCTTCTTGCTTCCTCCAATCTCGCACCATTTTCTCAGACACATCGAATTTTGTTGCAGCAACACAGTTACCAATTTCTTTTGCTGCTACAACAACATTTAATTTAAAACCAGCTTCATATTTTCTTCTGATCGAACCCTCATCGTACATAAGGGATGCTCTAACGATAAAGGTGTATGAGGATATGAGATAGAAAAAACAGAAATCAATGCAAAAGCTATAAATAGCTCGGGTATTACCGTGTGGTCACACAGGCACAATAGAGACAGAGAAAGAGTTTAGAAGCACACACTGATACAGTGCATTGCCGCACCCACATAGAAAAAAAAAGGAAGTGTGCTCCGTGGTTACTCTCTCAGATGGGTGTTAGCATATCATAATCCCTTGTACCAATAACGTAATAGAGTTTTCTGCATTCGACTTGTACATTCGACCAACATTATAAAATACCAGAAATTACTGTATACTGTAAAATCAAGTCTGGACTTATCCGCGGAAGAACTTATCCGTGAGTATATACGGTAGTCAATCTCCTGTCTCCCTTGGGTACATTTTCTAGCTTTGTATCAATTCAAACTCTACTGGCCATTTATTTTAACAATTCCATTGGAGGCTTTGGGCATTTAATATTCATGCTAGAAAGCACAGTCTTCTGAAGTAATAACTCCATATATTTTCCTTAATTGTATTGTTGGCTGGTTATCTAATTTTTCTCAATTTAGAACCATCTTCTGTTTTCCCGGTGATTAAGATGTATAATATACAATCAAAACTTGGAAAAAATAAAGGATGTACTCTGTGGATATCAACCCAAACTTAATAATTCATTTAATATTGCTGTAGACTGTATCTTAGATGCAGCTATACTTTAATGTTTCCTTAGCAGTCTTAGATCGCAGACCTTTCTCTTCTTTTCTATGTTTCCTGCCTTTCTAATGATAGGAAGAAGGAACTTATTCACAGTAAGAATTTTTATGTATTTTGTTTTTTGAATGTTTAAGAATTTGAAAATTGGACTCTGCAGTAACTAACCCCCAAAGGCAAATCACAGTTTAGCATCTTTAGGAAGTAAAGTTGTGTTTTGAGTAGCTGTCACACATCTTATTCTCATCAGAAGGTCACATTTCCAACAGTACAACCTTGTGCTTACCAACAATTATAAACTATTTTGCACAGAATCCTTCATATTATGTTGTTTGTCATCTGATAAAAGTAAGCAAGCAAATATAAACAGAAATAATAAGTATGATAAGAACAGCTTCCTTAATTATCCCTGGAATCTGACACAGCTTTATCCTTGCTAAACACAGCCTTTCACTAAACTTGCACAATAGTTTATGCTCTTGATAAGAACAAATGCACCATCCACCACCTCTTCCTAATTTTCTCTTTGCAGTTTCTGGTAGCCTAGTTTGCTGTTCACTGAGCATTTCCTCAGTTTTGGGTTTAAACTCATGGTGACATTGGTTAGATGTCCATGGCACTGTGCAGATTTTTAAAATAAAAACAGAGTGCACAGACTCCGTTGGTAGAGGTGCATGTAGATGTGAAGTCAGGTGGCCCTGGAATCGTTAATGAGGAATTTGACTGTTCAGATTTGCACATGGAGGTGCGATCAGTTCAGCTGGTTTTGTCATTGACATTTGTGGGTCACAGGGCAGAGCTCATCTGCACCCAAAGAGTATATAATGAGCCTAAATAGGATAGAAAGAAAGAAGAAGAAATCAAGGAAGAAAAATTGTAGGGGACAGAAAAAGAGAAGAGAATCAGTTGTTAGATAGTGGTGGTAGATTTCAGGCAAGTCCCATGGAGGAGCACAGGGAAAAGTACTTTAGGAACGGATCGGATAGTATCACTCATGTTGAGCACAGGAGCAGGAGTGATTCTGCACTCCTATGGATCTTCAGTCGAAAGGAAGAATGAGTTGGGCTCAGAGTGTCCTGATGGACACCAACAGAAGGTTGCCAGGAAGGGTGTTGTGTTGGGGCCGCTGTTGTTAGCATCTCGGCCCCGCTGATTGTACCTGGGAGATGGGTGAGCAGAATGAGAGGAGCAGAGAGATGAGTAAGATAGGACACAGCCCAGCACTGGGAAGAGCCATTTTTAAAGATCGAATACGACTTTGATTTTATCCTTGATTTTACTGAATTATTTGATTATTTTAACTTGTTCACAAAGCACTTGTTTTTATTGTAAATTTATTTGTTTAAGCACTACACTTGTTCTCAACATTGTGGAAAATGAATGACACAATGCACTTTTTGCAACACTTTTGCTTGTTCGTGTCCTAATTAACCCTAGTCCATCTCAATCTATGACTATTGATGACCCAGGTTCAAGATGGTAATGCGTCACAACCCTGCTGAGTCTTTTCTTTAGGTTCTTTAGTATTTCAGTAGTTTCCCCTCAGCTAGTGTTTAGGGAATATAATCCTTCTAATTTCCCATTGTACTTAACCTCATATATCTAAAACTGATGTGCACACAGGGGGAATGTAAAAAAAATATAAACTCCACACAGACAATGACCAAAAAAGTACTGTATATGTTATGTATTTTCAAGTCAAGTTTATTGTCTTCTATGCGTAGTATAATTTCTACTGATGTATATCCTCAGAACAGCTGAGAAAAATACAATACTAGAAATAAATATTTTAGTAATTGTTATTCATTTTTTCATCTTAGAATGTTCTTTTATTTCTTTATTTAATGGCATCAGAAATGTGATCATAACCTACACATACCTTTACAAGGAATCAGAAGAAAGTTCAGGGTCTCAAACACTGATTCTCTCTCCAGCAGCAACCCAGAACAAGAAATCTGGCCACTGTCCTATCTCTGAACACCAAGATACCTTTAAAAGGAATCACCAACTTAAAATACACAAGTTGATGATTCATTAGGAAATGTGCATGTAAGATTATGGCTAACAATGAGGTTGACACTGCTGCTGTGTGCAGTGCACTTCCAATTAACCTGTGAAGCTTTTCTTTATTTAAAGAAGAAATAAATAGGTTTATGCAGCTGGCACAATAAATATTTATAGCTGTCATCTTTTCATAGCAAGTGCTTTTATCAAAAATTACAAACAAGCAATATGTGTTTTAAAACAGAAATATTCTAGGCTACATGTACTACTAGCAAAATACCCACGCTTCGCAGTGGAGAAGTAGTGTGTTAAAGAAGTTATGAAAAAGAAAAGGAAACATTTTAAAAATAACGTAATATCCCTGACCATCTCATCTTCATTGTCAACCATTGTAAAGATAACAGGTTTCATTCATCGAAGTGATCACTACCCAAATCGGTACTCGTGAATCTAAGATGTTTAACAGGCATTCCCAGTATTAAGTTGTGGATTTGCCTGCGAATATTTAGCGGCAGCGTGTCTATGAACGTAATTTAAATTTAAGCTTTACACCTTGCTTTCCTATTGATATGTCTACAAAGGCTTGTTCAGCTTCAGAGGGTTGTTCCTTTCTTACTGCATCAATAAACAGCTCGTCTTCCTCTTTATCTGAGACATCACACACTGCATGCACGGGTTTAGCTTTCCCAGTCCTGCAAACTTTAGCGAAGTGGTGCAATTTACCACATTTTTTACATTGTCTGCTTTTAGCTGGACATTAATTTTTTTCACCGTGTGGTTTGTTTCCGCAGTAGGTGAACTTATGAATATACATGTATGAGTCAGTCGCTTCATATTCTATTTCTGCCATCTCAATTGTGTAATGCGTTTTTTGTTCAGCGCTCTTTGAAGCTCTTGCTTCTTGTCTGCGTACTGGGTTCACAGTCAGCTCATGTGAGCCACTCGGAGTACATGCATCAAAGGTTCTCAGCTTTGCTTGTGCTATCTCGTGCGATCTTGCGATGTCCACGGCTTCATTTAATGTTAGCTCAGACCCGGCACTTAAAAGTTTCTCTCGCACTTTTGCTGAGTTTGTGCCAAACACTAGTCTATCCCTGACCATCTCATCTTTGTTTGCATAAGCACAGTCCTTCACCAGCAATTTTAACTCTGTTACAGCAATTTTAACTTCATTACAAAGTGATCAAAAGTCTCGTTTATACCCTGCGTCTTCTCATTAAACTTGTATCTCGCGAATATCGTATTTATTGTAGGCATGACAAACGCCAGCGGTAGCATGTCTATGAACTTAATTTAAACTTGAGCTTTACACCTTGCTTTCCTATTGATATGTCCTCAAAGGCTTGTTCAGCTTCAGAGGGTTGCTCCTCTCTTACTGCATCAATAAACAGCTCGTCTTCCTCTTTATCTGAGATATCACACACTGCATGCATGGGTTTACCTTTCCCAGTCCTGCAAACTATAGTGAATTGGTTCAATTTACCACACTTTCATACTGTCTTCCTTTAGCTGGACATTGACTTTTTCCACCGTGTGCTTTGTTTCCGCTGTAGCTGCACTTATGAATATGCTTGTATGCATCACTCGCTTCATATTCTTTTGCTGCCTTCTCAATTGTGTAATGTGTTTTGTTCAGCGCTCTTTGAAGCTCTTGCTTGTTCTCTGCGTAATGCGTTCACAGTCAGTTCACGTGAGCCGCTCGGAGTACATGCATCAAAGGTTCTCAGCTGTGCTTGTGCTATCTCGTGCAATCTTGCGATGTCCTCGGCTTTATTTAATGTTAGCTAAGACCACACATTAAAAGTTGCTCTCGCACTTTTGCTGAGTTTGTGCCAAACACTGGTCTATCCCTGACCATCTTATCTTCGTTTGCATAAGCACAGTCCTTCACCCACGAATATTTAGTGGCAGCGTGTCTATTGGATTGCTGCTGACGGACGGTCTTATATGGGCAAGCACTGAATTACATGGGAGGCGTGATGATGCGGGACGCAACTCTGCCTCACACGGCGACCGAGGTGCAGGCTATGGCCGTATATATGTACGTAAGTAGGTTCCAGTTATGACCGTTATGCGTAAAATTTTGAAATGAAACCTGCTTAACTTTTGTAAGTAAGCTGTAAGGAATGAGCCTGCCAAATTTCAGCCTTCTACCTACACGGGAAGTTGGAGAATTAGTGATGAGTGAGTTAGTGAGTGAGTGAGTGAGTGAGTGAGTGAGTGAGTGAGTGAGTGAGTGAGTGAGTGAGTGAGTGAGTCAGTCAGTCAGTCAGTCAGTCAGTCAGTGAGGGTTTTGCCTTTTATTAGTATAGATTAAAGAGTCGCACACAATTCTGACTGATTAGTTCCTTGCTAACCTTGTAACCTTATTTAATCCAAGCTGCGTTCAAGCATGTTAGAGATAGCAAATTAAAAATGAAATTCAAAAAATATATGTAAACCAGGAGAATTTCACTTAGTGGTGGTTGGATTTGGGATCATTAGTTTTTGTTTTTAAATCTGTTTAGTCAATGAGGGGCCTGATAACAGCTTTTAGATTTTTTGTATTTTTCATTTCAATACTATTGTTTAATTTTCCTTTATACTTCTTTTCTACTCTTTTTTTAGTCAAAGACTAAAGGAAAGCATGCTTTATTAAAAGTTTCACTAGCCCATGTCACTTGTTGTCATTTCTTCCCATTATTCCTCTGCACGATCTAGGATTTACTTTTATTAAAAATCTTATACAGAATGACTGAAAATAATTACTGTCCATTCATGAACTTATTTTTTAAACAAATTACACTTGCTGAATTAAATACCTGTTGCCTGTGTTTTTTCCTTTTGAAATCAGAACCTCTAACATTTTAATGCTTGTTCTGCAATGCAGTGTCTCAGTTAAATCAATCTGCATATCCCCCAGCCAGATAGTCTAGCTCCAATGGCATAGGCAATCTGTTCAGTTATTTGAAACATCCTTTGAACGGTGATTGTTTTGGGGAAGAATTTATTTCAGAAGCAGCATGAGATATTATGCCATATTTGTTACCTACACAGACAATGTTCAAAAATTACTTTAACTTTTAAAGTTTCATTATGATAATTACTTGATTGATGTAAAACACATTTTCATGGTGCAAATAAAAATATATTTCTTCATTCCTACAGTATGCAAGCAGAGTGACAAATGAGCCAGATCATAGGCATATGGCAGTGCAAGCCTTCTGATGTCCCAATCTAAAAGAAAAAAATAAAGATTGGTACTGTACTCAATCACATTCAGGAATCACGAACTTCACCTACATCCTAAATCAACTGAAAATGCTATGGACTGTTTTATTTGCTTTTATGTCTTTTCATTTACTTTAATAACATCAAACTGTTCCTACTCAATGGGCTGCCATGTACATATGCTGAGATAAAATGTAGATACATATCTCTATATACACTCACCTAAAGGATTATTAGGAACACCTGTTCAATTTCTCATTAATGCAATTATCTAATCAACCAATCACATGGCAGTTGCTTCAATGCATTTAGGGGTGTGGTCCTGGTCAAGACAATCTCCTGAACTCCAAACTGAATGTCAGAATGGGAAAGAAAGGTGATTTAAGCAATTCTGAGCGTGGCATGGTTGTTGGTGCCAGACGGGCCGGTCTGAGTATTTCACAATCTGCTCAGTTACTGGGATTTTCACGCACAACCATTTCTAGGGTTTACAAAGAATGATGTGAAAAGGGAAAAACATCCAGTATGCGGCAGTCCTGCGGGGCGAAAATGCCTTGTTGATGCTAGAGGTCAGAGGAGAATGGGCCGACTGATTCAAGCTGATAGAAGAGCAACTTTGACTGAAATAACCACTAGTTACAACCGAGGTATGCAGCAAAGCATTTGTGAAGCCACAACACGCACAACCTTGAGGTGGATGGGCTACAACAGCAGAAGACCCCACCGGGTACCACTCATCTCCACTACAAATAGGAAAAAGAGGCTACAATTTGCACAAGCTCACCAAAATTAGACAGTTGAAGACTGGAAAAATGTTGCCTGGTCTGATGAGTCTCGATTTCTGTTGAGACATTCAAATGGTAGAGTCAGAATTTGGCATAAACAGAATGAGAACATGGATCCATCATGCCTTGTTACCACTGTGCAGGCTGGTGGTGGTGGTGTAATGGTGGGGGGGATGTTTTCTTGGCACACTTTAGGCCCCTTAGTGCCAATTGGGCATCATTTAAATGCCACGGGCTACCTGAGCATTGTTTCTGACCATGTCCATCCCTTCATGACCACCATGTACCCATCCTCTGATGGCTACTTCCAGTAGCTTTTCTAAAGAATGCTTTCAGCACCTTGTTGAATCAATGCCACGTAGAACTAAGGCAGTTCTGAAGGCGAAAGGGGGTCAAACACCGTATTAGTATGGTGTTCCTAATAATCCTTTAGGTGAGTGTATATCTAAAATCCAATCCATCTAAAATCTGTCTGGCTGTATGTCCTCTTTTCACAAAACAACTACTTAACAGATTTCGATCATTTTTTTCTATAAATTTGCTTGAACATTCCGGTTGATTTTGTGACTTCTCTCATCACAGTAAGTATCATAGATCGTTTGGAGGAGACTATTTTTCACTTTAGTGATTAAATTTTGCCTAACAAAACCTGGTTGATTTTGTATTTAGTATACTTACATTTATTAGAAATTATCATAGTATTAATTAATGATAATAATCCAAAAGGTATGGTATATCTTTCTTTTTTTATTAATCTGTGGAAAGCACCTTGAGTTGCATGTACATGAATGATGCAAGTTATTATTAATACTATTACTCAAAAAGTGATCCTATTCTATAAAAACTTTCATTCATTGTTCACATCTCCCTTTTTCAGTACAGGTATAGATGTGGTGAAGAAATCAACAATAAATAATCAATACTTCACTGGGATTTGTACTTTAAATTGCTCAAAGGACACTGTTTTATAGAGATAACACAATAACTTAATCAGTATAGTACTTTGGCAGAAATCACTGCTTCCAAGCATGTACTGTATTGTGGAGATGCTAAGAGCCTTTCTTACAGATTTTTCTTTTATCAAAAGTATTCTTAGATCTACTTGAATGCACAAAATATTAGAGATTTATTTAAATATTATCAGTAATATTTAAATCTGGGGATTGTGAAATCCATTCCAAAACATTAAACTTCTACTGGTATAAATTCTACATGGTTAAATTTGAAGAATATTTTAAATTCTTGTCATGCTGAAATAAACACCTTTGTCAACTGTTTCACTGACTCTGAGGATTTGGCTTCTAGGATTTGTTGATATTTATTTAAAACCATTCATTTTTCTATCGACACAATATTTTGTGATGTGTGGGCTGCCACATAAACCCAAAGCAAAATAAATCCACCCTCATATTTAACAGCTGGGAAGGTGTTTATCTTTTTCAATGTTTTTCTTCAAATATATATTTTTCTAGTTATTGCAAAAAGTAAAAAAAATCTTACATTATCATCTGGAAGGTTTCTGGTATACTTACATTGTTTTACATACCCTTTGTATTGACTGTAAAAATGAGGTCACAAAGGTCTCCTTGTAAAAACGCTTTGAAACAGGTATTTTTTTGCAAGTAATAATGTACTATGGATTCGTGTGCCACTCTATGATATGTGGGTCCTCCTTTGCATGTCTGACCAATGATTCAGTGGTGTTGTTAGTGATTTTTATCAGGTTTTCTAAATCTTGTGTTTTCTTTTTATATCTTTTTGAGATATTGTGATTCTTTTTCTTTTTTTTTTTTGTTTTTGTATTTTGTGGACCTTTTTTTCTTGTAGCTGTAACTGTTATGAGTACAACATGTGATATCTTTATTGTGACATTATAAAGGTCAGTGTCATGCACTTCCTGGTTGTTCAAGATGAATGCAAGCAAACTTCCCACTGTGTATTTCTTTGTGATGTAGTATTCTGGACTCTCGATTCCTGTTTTTGACTTCTGACTCCAGTTTAGTTTAGTGTTTTGGCTTAGATGTCTCAATATATTGTTTTTCTGTTAACGAACTTTGGCCCTTTCTGTGACTATGTTTCATCTTCTGGGCCCTTATTCCTTAAACCTTGTAAATCCTTTTTATCAAAATAAGGATCTATATGTTGTTATCTCTTTCTCAAAATTCTTAACCTTTTCTTGTTAGTGTAAACTAAAGGGTGCTTCCAAGAAGAAATTAGTGTTAGGACCATTTGTTATTCTTTTCTGACCATTCTTACTTTGTCTTGCATGACACTTTTGGTATGCTGATCTTTTCCAGTTCTCTAAGTACACTTCTGCCTACTCCTGTTGTTTTTTATTTCAAGGTTACTAACATTTGTTTGCTTGATCAAACTCTTATTATTATCTTTACAACACCCGAAGAAGATGAAATGGTTAAAGTATTTATTCTATTCTCTATCTCCATCTTGATCATGTCTAATAAATGTATTATGTTTTGAGGCCTTAAACATGTACTAAAGAAGCATATGGTAAGATACCTGACTAGTCCCAAATGACAAATTCAGGTCTATCATTAGTGCTATTACAATCAAATCATTTTCGAATCTGAATGAACAAAGTTGTCAATTAAGAAAGCAACACATCTTAGGACTATAGAATACAAATAGGGAGAACATGCAAAATTATGGAACATACAAACAAGTAGGAAACACCTTACTTGGGTTGAAAAATAGTGAAGTAGCAAGGAAACGTGTTTTGTCTCTGTACCGCCCTTTCCATGAACAATATCTAATAACTTTAATATGTAATAGATTGATAGAAATGACAGCACCAAAAATATTCATTCAAATTCAAATTATACTCAAAATATACATTACACTTTCTGTTCCTTCATCAGTATAACTACTGTGAAAATGTTTATGTTATTATCAGCATCCAACTCCAATAGTAATCATATTCTAAATTTGAGACAAAAAAATATAACACATACACAATAGACATTACCAAAAGAAATTTGATGCCTCCTACTACTTTGTTATTGTCTGTTTTTTTTTTCTTCTGCACAGTTATTAAAATAGTGAGACAATTTTCTTTGCCTAACTGAAAAGTGAGCGTAGGAAGCGTCAGATGCAGTAGTGCCATTGCTGGAATATAAAGTGATAAAAGGTACAAATGATGACTGAAGAGTTAAGCCAACTGATATGCTTGCATCACTTTTGTCATTACAGCTGGGCCCCCTAATTCGCATCAAGTGCTCTTAATTATCTCAAATCCAACAAACTCCCACACATCATAGAGGACATTACAAAAAGGTGCTTTCATTTGGAAGAGCCAGCACCCACATAACATACAAGAGGCCTCTCAGGCAGCAGCCCACAATGCTATTATTTTCAGCCATAGCTGAGACAAGTATGTTCTTAGCTGTAAGCACATTTACCTCCTTTATTCAAAATAAAACACATTATCAGTTGTTTCTTGCTGCACTCCCTCACCTACACTTGCTTGTGTAGTATGTATAAATGCATAAATATATCATGGTGTATGTCATATATTTACATATGAAGTGTATAAACTGGAGTACATTGTGGGCGACTTGCACTTTTAATTTTTCCAATTACTTTCTCACACACGTTTGTTTTCTTCATAATATATTTATTTCTCCTCCCTAACTCCATATGAGCTTTGTGCCTACCCCACTCCCAACTCTAACTTACCTGACTGAGGAGGGAATGCTTCTTTTGACCTGGGAGAATTTGTGGTGCATCAGAAGCCTACATCAGAAACATCTGAGGCAGATTCTCATGGGGCAGGGAGGTTAATTTCCAATAGTTTCCTCCTGTAGCCTCTGATGTCTCTGATAGGGATCCCTGTTCAAACTAAATAGTATTTCCCATGCTGTCCACTGAACTAAGCCTTTATTTTTTCAGTTTTAAGTGTTTTGTACACAGAGTAATATTTTATGACCCTATGTCTTTAACTCTTTAGTTCAATGTTATTTAGTGGGAAAAGAAGGAGAATGACTCTGGAGGCAATTATGCAACATGTTATGCAAGTGGGCTTTAATTCTTTGAAATAAAAATTGTAGTTATAAAATATGACATGAACATCATGATGAACTTATCATCCCGGATCCTGAATCATGTATCTGGCATACAGTCTGTGTGGCGTTTTTCATGTTTATTCTGTGAACATAGGTTGTTTTTTGCTGGTACTCCATTTTCTCTCCCACATTACTAAAGACTGTCATTTGGTGAGTGATTGGGTCATGGTTGGTTGGTTATTGTGTGATATTTATCATTGTGTATATTTGCTGACATTTCACAAAGGAGACCCCATGTTCTTACAACTTACATTTAGCAAGACAAACTCTCTTTGCTCAATTAATCCAGGGGGAACGCCTTTTTACATTCACAATGGATTCACCAAGAGGGACACCCTAATTTTCTCACTCACAGTTGCAAGGAATAATGACCAGGAAAAAATATATTAAAAAGGGGGAAAGCAAAAAATTTGTGATTAAAAGGCAGTCAGATACTTAGAAAAACCAGGAATTCAAAATTGTCATTATGGTCATTATGAACTGCCAAAAGGAAATTTGAAATTTCAAACTCAGTTCAGTAGCAAACAGAAGGACCCAAACAAAAGGATTAGTCATCCACATAATGTTTTTGAGAATATCTAAGAGCTTGGATGTAGAACATTCCTTCTAGCCATCTTAAATACTGTCATGACAACATTATGACAGCAGTATGTCCCAGAGTCATAAGTAACATGGGAAACAACAGGTGAGACAACTATATTCAGTGTGGCTGCTGCTTAAACATCACAGCAAAACCAGTGCAAAATGGCTCCTTGATGACAACTCTGTGACTAAGATAAAAAAAATATATAATTACGATAAAAATTACATCAATTAGCACAAATGAATCCTCATTTTCTCATAGCTAAGAATAGTGATAAGCAGGTTTGAATATGCTTTGTTATGACTTGCCCATAACATAAATATGACTTTTATAATTTACTCTTTTCATTTTAATCTCAAGAATGTGGAGCAAGACAAAGCCAGACACAGAAAAGAGATATTAGACTAGCAGCAAGAACTAAAAAAAACATGTGGGTATTGGAATGCTGGGTTTTATGAGTTCTAGTAGCAATGAGGAGGTACACAAATGACCAGCAAATAGTGTAAAATTCCTAATGGACTAGAGGGGCATACTGTAGTGAGTAAATGAAGGAGTAGATCTAAGGTGAACCCGCAAGAGCTTGCTTCTCTCACCTTAACCTGTGAATGTTATTGCAGGTACTGTAGTTCAATATTAATGTATTCCTATTAAGCCCAAATGAAATACCACTGTGCTGAGAAATCAGGAAGCTAAAATCAAATATACAAGCAAAACAAAGAAAACCAGATTAAGCAAAAGAAACAAAGAAAGCTTAAAAGACGTATTCAATGTAACTAAAGTAAATAAAACAAAATGCCAGGGAAAATAAAAAAAGGCCATGGAACTGTGCCTCTAGTTGCACTGGGTTAGGTAAGGCATGGAGCCTTCCTGTGCAACTAGCGGATTTATTTGGGGGGTTGTAAAGTGGAGTCCGCAGATGAGAAAGGTGGCTGTTTTAATAAACATGTCTAATTCCTGCACTTTCATCTTTGTATGGGGTCAGGGTAGCGTGGCAGAAACGATTCCCATGAGCCATGCAATAATGGACAGCCCTGCACTTAATGCACAGGTGCGGGATCACCTGCAACCTTAATTGCCACCAGGAGCTGCTGATTGCCGCAGCTGTGCCATGTCCCTGTTTTTAAAAGGGAAACACGGCAGATCAGAAGTTCCATTTGTGACAGTGTGGGTCAGCATGTTGCTCCCACTCTTGTCTGGGAACCTTTTGAACATGACACCCTCAATAACGTAACCGGATGAGCTTGGAAGATGAGGACAAAACACACATAAAGCAAGGGAATGGTGTAAATGTGCTCAGTGCTTTTATTATAAACCAACTAAACAAAACAGTGTCCCAAAGTGCAGTGCAATGTCTTCTTTAAATAAATAATCCATTAAAATAAAAAGTGAAATATTGGAGGTTAAAAACAGATAAAAAATATTCATTTAAAAACAATGAGGTTAAAAACCAGAGACAGTCCATAAAAACAGTAAGCCCCAATGCTTCCTTTTAAACTTGGATCCTACTGACAGGTACAGTCAACTTTCATATCAGGGCTTCGTTCCCTGCCGCCCTTTCTTCATGGGCTGCAGAGCAATCCCTTGCAGGAAGACACTGTAAATTGGGCTGCTACAACTCCTAAAAAAGTGTTCAGTAGGAGCACCCTTTTCACAGCCTCTGGCTCCCACGGTCCCGATGCTCACTCCTGACCACCTACCTCACTCCATTAAGCACAGGCCCTCTCACTCTCTGACTGCCTCTGTGTCTTCCATTTCCTTTTAATTTCCTTTCTTTCTCAGTCACTGGCCAGTCTGTTTTCCTCTTGACCTCCAATCTGTTTTTTTCCTTTCTCCGCTCGCACTCGCGCTTCCCTTTTTGAAACAGGGACGTGGCACAGCTGCAGCTATCAGCAGCCCAGGTACCAATAAGGGTCATGGGTGATCCTGCACCTGTGTACTAAGTGCAGGGCTGTCCACTCCCACATTGTGTACTGGAACCACTCTTGCCACGTTGCCATGCCCCCTCATAAAGTGGTGAATGTGGCAGTCAGAACCATTTATTTGTTAAAACGGCCACCTTTCTCAGCTGCTGACCTCACTTTACCACAGCTCCAGGCTTGAAATTAATTGTAACTAATTAGTGAGCAACTATGATGTTCTGAAAGGAAAAAAAGACTATTGTCTTAAATGTAAGTAGAGAAACCTTCATGAGGTAGACAGTTTGTGATTCCTTACAAAATGTAAAAGTTGTTTAGACAGATTTGAATAATGTTTTTACAGTTGAAAATCATTGATTTAGCAGGAGTATAATAAACAGTTAAAATTTCCATCTATTATAGTTTTGTAAATGGACATATTGGGGAGTTACTGAATTGCCTTTAGTGAGCTTGAACACGTATATGAGTGTTTCACGTTAAATACCAATAACCTTCTGGTATGTCCCTGCTAATAGAATTAGTCTTCAAAACCTCTTTAAAAATTAAGGAAAATTGATTGGATGAATAGTTTATTGCATTTTGTTAAAATACATATATATTTACTGGACTTAACTGATGAAAAACAGTAAAAGTATAAAATGTGTTTAGCTGAAGATCCTCATGATGAACCAAAAAGAAATTTTAAGCGCCAATCAGATTTTACAAAATCCCAAGTCAATGGGCTTTTTTCCTTCCACGTCAGCAAGAGGGAAAAGCTGAGAGTTTTGCAAGTGATGAGCGTAAGCCAATCTATTAATTGTGGACTGTCCTCCTGTACACACTCAAATTCCATACTTTATATGTTTTAGCAAAAATATTTACATACAAATTTAATTACAGCTTACCATATATAAAATCATACAAATTGAAAATTTCTTTACACAGTGTAATTTGCTGCTATTGCTTATGAGAAATAAAAAATAGATGCATTTTAATTGTGTGGTGATATTAATTAACTGCTGAGACAGGGAAACATTTCTTAAATAAAACAGCACTAGAAGTGTTAAGTTCTATATGCAAACTTCTTCTTGCTCTATTTTAAAAAAAGATAATGGAGGATATCCCTAAACATGCTAATTTAAGTTGGAGAAGACAGGAAGAAACACTTTAAAGTAACTACAGAAATAGTTCATTATAAAATGTTTGAAATAATGTGTAATTTACTATGTATACTATATATATATATAAAAGCCCAGATTTCAGAGGAAAACCAATAGACCTTACAATATTATATATTTTATGTTTATGTAATTTTCAGAATAAGATTTTTAACATTTTAGAACTAACTACAGTGCCTATTGTACTTCAATCTAAAACACGCTCATTTGTAACCTAGACTCAATATTTAAAAATGTCCTTGTGTAATGACTTGCTGTGACTTAACAATCATTTCTTATAGCATCGGCTTGAATGTTGATTAGAGATCAGCATGGCATCTATGGGACACACTTGGCACGAGTACTTCAGCTCCCACTATAATTGGCTGTCTGAGCTAATTTTGCATGTAAACCTTTACAAGCTTTAAAGAGCGTTATTGGCTATTTTGTTCTGGGCTTGATTCCAAAAATGTCTCTTGTTGAACAATCAAAGTATTAATGGCAGAAACAAAAAGCCTAAGTAAAAGTGACACTCTGTTCTTATATAATGCAAGTAAAACTCTCACATGCACTCATACAAACATTTGGAACTGTAAATGGTAAAAAAAGTACAAGAAAAAGAAGTTCTATTAATAATCTGTAGAGGTTGTTTTATAATTGTGTATGTTTTAATAGTGTAACTAGCTTGTTTGTACTTTGTCTAAGTACCTTCAGTTACTTGGTGGTCCTACAAATGGGACTCTCATCGTAAGATGATTGTCAGGTAAAAAGTCTGTTTAAGTAAACTTTACACTGAGTCCATTTTCTGTTTTTTTATATTTATACTGTAGTATGCTTGACATCCAGAGTGGTTTTTGAGTTTTGTCAAGCAAAATAGCTTTGTTACAAGTGCTTCCAAGTGCACATTATGAGTTAAAGGCTCCACTCCATTCTTGTTGTGTTTGCCTGTTGACCCACCAATTTGGTCAAGTACCCTGACATCACTAATCAGGAACAACAATGTGAAGAGTGGGAGAAGCAAAAAGGGGAAACTAAAGATTGAGACGAAAATATCATTATGAAGCCTGGCAGTCTTGTTTAACCAAGTTTACTTTATGAGCTCTTTTGCCAGTTTCTTGGATTTTTGCATTTTGGATTGTGCCCAATCAAATTTTCCTAACTATGTGTTGACCTACTGACTAGTTTTGGATTATGGACAATAATAAAAATTTGTTCAAATCACTGTTATGGTTTTTCATTGTTGTTGTGATCCTATTCATCTGTTCTGACCGGCACGTATCTACACTCCACCATTAAATATCAGTTTCTCAGCAAGTTGCTTGTCTGTCACTCGCTTACAGATCTCTATTAATGTATGCCATTATGGTTTTCATGTGTCATACCTAAAAATATCAGGCCTGAGTCTCGACTAATGGTTTAGGTAAATGTGTGGGAAGAGAAAGTGAAAGAACTGGTGGAGGGGACCGTTACCTAGTTTATGATAAATATGTATGAACATTCAGATATTTACATAAACCCAGCTTAAGGAGAGGTGAGACAAGAGTCAGGAAGATCAGTTCACTTGCAGCTGCTCTGTTTACTTTGGCAACTGGCTAACTTTATTCAGGTGTGCTCTTTGACTGCTTCATTTCCACCCAAATCACAAACATGTACATACATATACTGTACATATATTAATTGTGTATATTGTACATCATCCAGATTTCCATTGTGGCTATTTGATTTTCTGATTTGAATGATCTGTGAGAACTGTAGCCTACCTCGGCAGTATTGAGTTTAGTACATACACACATACAGTCGTGCACACTTACTGTTCAAGAGCACAATCAAACAAAGACCTGACTAAAACAGTGCCGCTAGGAAATCTTTTAGCTCATATGAAATTGAACAGGAATATGAACATTGATTTAATATTTAAATCTACACAAAGGATGTCTCTTAAAGGAGTAAAAGTGGAGTCCAACCTACACTATGTCTCCCCACTCTACTTCTCTATATTTTTCTGCTTCTTCACTCTCAATAAATATTTATGGTATGATAAACTTCAGGACAAGCATTCTATATGAAAATGTAAGTTTAAATTACATTATATATGGATGCAAATATATGAAGAGAAAAAAGGTTGTTGAAAATGGTTGTGGGGATTTTTTTTTTTAATATGGAGTAGAACTCCAGAATCTTCTTTTTTTAATATACGCAGTCATATTTAGTTTTATTTCACATTATGTTAGATTTTGCAGTGAACATAATTTCTAATTATGCAAAAAGCTGAGTAAATAGACCTTTATTTTGTGAGAAGTGTTGAATCTCTTAAGACTATGGCTCTATTGTATACATTGGGCTGGGGGCGTTCCTTTTCTACATTTTATAGTAAAATTGATGGTCACTTTTGAATATTTTTCAGTGTTTTATCAAGCTACAGTAACACTCTCTGGTAGCGGTGCATAAAACCAGTAAACAAGCCATTCAATCATTTTTGTACATTTGCACATTGCACATGTAAAATGCATTTATGTTTATTGTTCTTTTTTGTGTCTTCTCTTTGGAGACTTTTTTTACATTTGGGAAGTTCAACTTTACTCATCTTCCCTGTGAATGAATCACAAAAAAGCTTACGCCTTTATCACTTCTGTGATGTTGACAAGTAGTTTGAAAGATGACAGGTAGGGCTATCATAACCATTCTTACAGATGAATGTAATTCATCAGTGTAATGATAGTAAAGTCCAGGCAACATTCAGGAATGTGTCATCTGCAGGAGGGTAGAACAAAGCAGAAATTAAACTGTTGTTAGGATTAAACACTTGGCAAAAATGAAGCAGACTACAGCTATAAAAGTAAACAGAATTAATTAATAAGCACCTTTCTTTGAAAATTTCTTTCATAATAAATATGGCATAATATAACCAACTAGGCTGAATGAATTTGCTCAGAAGGCCTGTAAAGCGGTAGATTGAAAAACAATATAATATTAAAGACAGCATTACCTGTAGTGAATGGCCCTCTAAAACCAATACACAAGCATATCCTAGGTCTGCATTGTAATGTATTGGTCACAATGACACAGAAACATGAATTATAGTTCTTATTTTCTGTAATTCTGTTACAAAGATGTTACATAATAGTCTTCTGTTGCTTAAGCCTTCACTTAAGGTGATCACCCTTAATAAACATGTGACCAAAGAGCACAAGAATACATTACACATGACACTGCATTACAGTTTTGCTCATATTTTAGAAGTAAAATGCTATTTACCACTCACTAGTCTACTTCCCTGTTCTTGGACTAATTTTTTCATTATTGTTAAATAAATGTTGTTATATTTACAAAGAGATTTATGCAACCATTACCAGGAGCAAATTCTGTATGTGTTTGTATGTTATCATTAAAATCAATAATGTCTCTGTTGATATAAATCAAATGCTTATCTAATTGTTTGGACTGAAACATCCTGTAGAGATTCCATAGCAATTCTGTTCTGTAAGTGAACAATATTAACAATAAATTTAGAAACATCTTCAGTAAATGTGATCTGGGATGTACTCAAGTGTCAAATTGCATATTTGTTGTAAATCCATTGATGGGTTTAAACAATTCTTTAACATTTCTTACAATGGAAAATATTTTAAGACAGTTTAACTATACTTTAAAGAGTCAAAAGGTCTTCACAGCACATGTCACAACACAACATATGTTGTATTTTAGGAAAGAATAGCATTTTAAATAAAAAAGCATAAGCTAAATTTGAAAATATATTGCAGGCCGTAAGCACACTTAAATAGCTACATATACAAGCATTCTACCAAAAGCAAGGGGGCATATTGAAATTATGAAAAACTGCCAATATTGATGTCATGATGAGTTCCCTCTATGATTGTACACCTGAATTACCATGGACTCACACCATGAAACATTTCACTTTGAACATTTGCCCTGTGCTGTCTGTGTCAGCCCCAACAGTGTCACCACTACACTCCACCCATCCACAGTGCAAACCTCATCATCATATCATTAAGCAATTCAATTCCAAAAATTGCACTGTGGTAACTTCCAGAGTCCAGCCATGAAACTGCACTGTCTTACTCAGAGACAATCTATCTCCTTGCAGTGTCAGATTAATGGAAAGCTCCTTTTTTCAACAGTGCAAAGATGGTTTTGAACACTATGAATTGAGCACCTTCTGGTGATATCACCTGATCTCTCTCTCTCTGTATTAGCCCTCGTCCTTTCTACTACTCCACTACTTCCATGGGTTTGTGGCTGACCACCAGCAGTTACCACAGTGCAAATATTCAACCTGAAATGCCTTGTGCTGTGGGTCTACAGCAATTCACTTGGTGATGAGTTTGGGATTTGGGCTTTCTGTTAAGTGCTACATAATAAAGAGTATAAAGGAGAAAATAGAGCCTTACCACTATAAAACAATGCCGGAATGAAACATGACTTGATATACCTCAAATTTGTGCTCATACATCAGTGTGAGAAAAACCTGACACAAACACGTCTTTTGGAAAACGTGTGCTGAATAAAGTTCTTGTAAAAGAAGGAAATCTCAAAAGACTAAAATTCTTGCATATTATAATCAAGATCCCTGTATGGCATTAATAGTATAGAAAGCATTTTAACGATTTCAAAATAGACAACTGGATAAAGCCAGAAGGAATTGTCTGTGAACTAATTGCACTGAGAACAACAAAGAAAACATTGCTGTACCTCTTCAGAAAGCATCAATGCTTAATAAGAAAGAAATGTAAATATCCAGTACAGTTGACTTTTCTTTACGCATAGCTATAATAGTTAAAATTACTACAATGCTAGCAAAAATGGGTTGTGGCATGGGGATTTTATTAAGAAGTAAATAAAAGTATAGAGATTTTACTGACACCTACTGGTTTGTTATTCAGATCCTTACAGGATCATAAAATGTCCAACCCTATTAGTTTTGCTATAAGCCTTGTAGTAAAGGTTTGCTTAGGCTTTTAACAATTTCAACATCCATAATACCTCTCTAAGTACAGATTTTCAATCAGACTTCTGGCAGCTGAAAGAGCACAGGCTTTGTTTTCCTATAAGGATGTTGAATACTTCACTTGTATCAGCAATGGCTTTGCAACCCAGCTTGTCACCATGGTATAAAGGAGGACTTTCCGTTATTGACTCCTTCAGCAGATCTAGGGTGCCATTAAAGAGTGTTGTAGACCAAGTATTCTTGGTTTAAAGACTTTTAGATGCAGCCTGATTTGAACATTAGGATTATAATAATAGTTAACTATGTTAGCCAAATGCTGAGCCTTTTATATTACATAGACAAGGAAAATTAGGTAAACCAATCAAGAAAAGAGATGACTATGACATGAACCTAATACGGTGGTGTTAAAAATGGGCGGAAGTGAATTTAAGCAGTCAGACTGGAAAAAAGGTAAGCTTAATGTCTGATATGAGATGATTTGTGGTAGGTGTGAGGGAAGCTTATTATATTATATTGTGTTATTTCCTTCCATATTCTTGGTACAAATGTAAAAAGGTAAAATGGGTCTGTTAATAAACAGAATGAAGCAAATCCCCTTGGGATATACTGTATAGTTAAATTTCGCTTCGGCAGGCTCAAAAATAGAATGATTTAACCTTCTCTCCTTATTTAAATATAGATTACATTACTTTAGTTTATATTCATATTTAAATTAATCCTTGCTGAGGTTTTCAAACTGGGTTCACCAAACTAATTTGTAAATCACTTTGGATAAAAATGTCTGTAATATACAGGGTGGTACAGATCTAATTATGCAGATCCAGATCATCTGGATGACTTTGATTTATGTGGGGACAATTCCAGTTCGGCGCGAACAATATTTTTTATGTAGTCAGTTCGCACACTTCTCAATGGTCCAGGATTTTTCGGATGATTTTCTATGTAATAAACTTAATAAGTTATAGCGTAATGAAAATTGTATAATTAGATCTGGACCACCCTATAGTTCAGTGACAAATCTAAATTATCAGGGATCAAGTGTTAACTCTTTTATCTAAGTCAATTTCCTGAAATGTAATCTTTTACTGTATATAAATGCTGTATAATCAGTTAATAATCAATATTTAGTTTTATGCATTTAAAGAAAAAAAATTAAAACTAAACATTACAAATTGACATTGACATCACCTAGAGCCCCAAAATAGTCCAAATGCACAAGCAAACTAACTGGATGAAATGATAAAGTTCATGCACAAAACAGCATCTCTATTATTTGAATGATTCTTAATACTTGAATTTGATCATTTTATATTGCAAAAGTAACATCCATTTAAATACAGCATAAAAGTGTGATCGACCAGTCTAAATAATATTCTTTTGCATATAATGAATTTTATATAGTTACTGCATAGTTTTTTTTATAATTTATAGCTCACTTTATACCTGAAATGACAGCACCTGCTCAGCCTGTGCTTGAACAATTCATAATTGATTACAAGCAATCTATTCCCAATAGATGCAATATTATAATTGTTTTAAAATTAGAAATGATTTTCAAAAGAATTCATAGAATTTATCAGATTTTACTTCAAGAAACTATGCAAACAGTCTTTTTATTTAATGCATTTAAAGGTAATGATGGCTAGTGATATTGAGGAATGATCTCTGGAATCATTTGAAGTGGTGACATGGTGCTTCAGTGGTTAGAGCTGTTGCTTCATGGATCTTGAGTTCTAGCCTTACACCATGCAAACCATTATTGTCTGTGTGGAATTTGCTTTTTCTCATGCACTTAATTCTTCCAAACTAACATCAAGTCTTCTTTTGAAAGTCCCTAAGGTCCCACTGTCTACCATCCTACTTTGTAACTTATTCCATGTATCTGTGGTTCTCTGTGTAAGGTTAGCTAACTATTGAAAACTGTCCTAATGTGAGCATGAGCATGGACAAGAGTGGGCACTTCAGTTGACTAGTATCCCAGCCAAAAACTGCTTCCCACCTTGATGTGTTCAGATTGTCCTGAAGTGAATTAAGAAAATTTGAGAATTTACAGTGCATCCGGAAATTATTCACAGCGCATCACTTTTTCCACATTTTGTTATGTTACAGCCTTATTCCAAAATGGATTAAATTCATTTTTTTCCTCAGAATTCTACACACAACACCCTATAACGACAACATGAAAAAAGTTTACTTGAGGTTTTTGCAAATTTATTAAAAATAAAAAAACTAAGAAATCACATGTACATGTACATTTTTCCAAAATGTGGAAAAAGTGATGTGCTGTGAATACTTTCCGGATTCACTGTATATCATATTCAATGAAGAAATGTGCTTTTAAACTTGTGTAAATGTAAGCAGAGTAGACCTTTAGATTTAAGCTCATAAAGCTATTTGGAGACATTTATGTTTTTGAGATTTTGTATTTATTTTGTGTTCATTAAGGATTTCCATTTTTTTTTTCCTAAACCCAGTGTCTTCATGTCAGTTATCAAGGCACATGGCTTGGTGTCACATTGTTACAGCTCCATAAATAATCCCTCTGTATTTTTAGCAAATTTTGATACTGTCCAACAGTGATTCACTATAGTAAGCTGACTTCTTTTTTGTCACATCTACTTGTTGTTTTTTCCCCAAGTGCAATTAGCATTTTCAAGGTCATCTTTCCTCTTCTGTTTTTTGAAGAGAATACATTACATCTGTTGCTGCCAAAATGATATTTCTCATTCTTTACCATTAATTTAGAGAGAAGTGGGCAGAATTCTGCCTCGTGGCTAATTGCTTTAGCTATTGTGATGTAAATGCAAGTACTGTATGTAAATATAAAAAAAATGTATGGTGATTATAAGTCAAGTGAACACCATCAAAAAATTATATAATTACCTTAATGGAAATCATCTTTACAAGGCATATGCTTGAAATCAATGATCTCCTGACATTTTCACACTCGTTTTCCTGTAAATATCCAGTTTTAGATTACACTGAAAAGGCAGAAGGTATCTAAGAATTTCTTACTTAATAAAAGGTCAAAAAACACATTGCAGTAAACTGGACAAGACTGTTTAAAAAACTGTATAGATAAACTAAGCCTGATATTAAAAATAATGAAATCATTTGTGCAAAATTTTCTTTGGTACCAAAAACAAACGCATTATTAATGGGCTCCATTCCGTCATTAAAGAATACTGACATGAAGCAAAAATGCTTTAAAAAATCATAATAGTGTGATGCTGTATGGAAATTACTTGCTTATTTGCCAGGGCATATGTACAACGCTTAGTTACAATACAATGGAGTATAACATAGAACAGAGTCAGGTGGCATTTGAAAATATTTTGTAATTTGAGTGGACTAGCAGTATATACAATACCAATACAGAACAAAATATCCTACAGGCACAGCATATTACCCATTCAAATTGCATGATGATTTATTATTATGAACTGCAGAGGATAATTTCCATTAAAATACAAAATCAGCATAATGTGCATGAAGTGTAATAAAACATGTAACACTTGCAATTTGTATTTTAGCTGTAAACTTGTTAAAGTGCTTTGAGCACATGCTTAGTGAAGAGTGCTGTACAAAAATAAATTGACTTGACCTAATTACTTCCAGGACTCACTCTTCATAAACTGGACATTGCTTTTCACACTTCTGTGGTGTACTATTTCCTTGACAGTGCAGAGTTCTCTATTCTTATGTTGATAGTCCTTGTCTTTTCCTTAGTTATTTGCATGTCCACCACACATGCCTGAGCTAAGACATAAACACAATAATAAACACTTTGTATATTTTTTAAATATAAACAATAAACATGTGAAGTGTACCAGATCACATGTAGAGACTGACATGCCAAGTATTTGTCTAATGGAGGTTTAGCAGATTTCTCCTGCTGTGTTTCAGGGGAGCTTTTATTTGCGTGCAAAGAATGACCTTGTGCAAAGTCATTAGATGAGATTCCCATCAGCCATACTGTCTGCTGAGGATGGTACAACAAAAAATATATATATATTTCCAAGACAAAAAAGAAGCAATTCCAAATTCTGTGAAGATGCCTGAAGGAAAGAGCATGGCAACGGAAAAGACTCAGTCTCTAGAGATGGAGCATCAAGAGAGATATGAAGAAAGAGTCTTAAATATGCTTGTTAAGATCATTTTTATAAGCTGCACCAGACACTCTTGTGACTGAAAGAAAGAGAGTTTTATGAGATTGAAAATGTAGCTAAAAGCAACTAAAAGTACTTCAAATAGTCCATCCGTTTAGAAAAATGAATATCATTTATTTGCTATATGTAGAAAGAACAAGATCGGCAGCTTGGTGATGGTTTACCTAGTAGGCAATCATTTCCACAAATGATTGGTGTGGTCGTCTCTGAAAACTAAAATAATTCTTTTTTCTTTTTTAGCCAAGTAAAATGAGTTATATCAAAACATCTTTCATATACTCTATATATAAATATAATGTATATTTAAGGTAGACAGACAGATAGATAGACAGCACTTTATTTTTCCCAAGGGGGGAATTTAGGTTATTACAGAAGCTCAATAAATTAATAATTCAACTTAATAACAAAGTAATAACATCCCCCCAAACTACACAACAGGGCCCATATTTATCAAATGTCTGAGAAGTACTCCTAGGAACTTCCCTAAAAGTCAGAAATGTGAGAATAATTTAAGAAGTGTCCTAATCTTACTTCCTATCTAGGAGTAGGAGCCCACATCTGAGAATAAATGACGTCATGCAGCCAGAGCCGCAAAGTGGTACTTGTGATGACGTTTAGTAGCTTCTCTAGAAATCATGATGACGCTTTTCTGATGCTAGAGCTATGGCTTCATCATAAAGATAATAATAATACTAATATTAAAAGAAGAAGAAAAAAGAAAACATAATTGTAATTATTAGTGCATTGTGCTAAGCTTCGTGTAATTGTTGGCACTTCGGAACAGCATCAAGATTAATACTGTAAGGAGCACTAAGATCGGAATGACCAAGACACACACACACTAAATGAGAATTAAGTCCAATAATGGGCATGTTTATTTAACAGTGAATAATCCAAAGCTGTAATTTCAGAAGAATCACCTTGCTACTGTTATGGCCACAGAAAAAACCTTGTGAAATAACAGTTACTGAAACTTACCACAGCTATTCTGGCACTGTTCCTGAAATTGTGTTCACTTGTCCAGTGTCCCCAATCATCTTCCTCTATTCTGTAACATACCCTGTCTGTGATTCCCCCTTATATTCTGCAAGTGCCTATTTATCCAATGTCATGGGTGTTTCTGCCTTCCTTCTTGAACCTCCACAGGGTAGTAACATAAAAAGTGAATGTTCACTGGGTTTGTGGAATACTCAGTGTACTTGTGTGACATTTCACATTTCATCCAGACCCACCTTTCCTCAGAAAAATGTGCTGGCTACTACAATACGGTTTGTATCCATGACCACCTGTGTGTGGATACTGTAATGTCGCTTGCAATTTATGTACAGTATGTGTGCTCGTCCACAGTTGGGGCAATGATCTTTATGTGCATGCTGATTTGCATGAATGCAGCACTACTTTAACATTACCTCATGTGGACTCAAGGTCAAGTCTTTTTATTGTTACATGTACAATGTACAGTGAAATTCTTACATGTGTAGTTTTTCTAACAGACACAATAATCAACATAAAACATCAGGAAAACAAAAAATGTAAGTCTAATATTAATAAAAATAACTGTAAATGACAATACTTCTTTTAGTTGAAAGTCCTGAAGAGTCAGAGAGGATGGGCAGCATTGTTTATAATGTCCATTAGTTTTATCCTCATTTTGCACCCATCTTTTACACGATCATTAACCATATTTGTTCATTGTAGTAGTCATTGAAAATAGTTTAATAGGCAACACTTTGTTGTGACAAAGTAATTTATAAAGAAATTTAAGTCTGTGTAAAAATGAAGGTGCAATATATATATATATATATTTTTTTTTTTTGCCAGGCAATAATTCTTGCTACATTTTAATGAATAAAAAAGTCTAGATAATAATTATGACATACTGGATAACTATGTTTCTACACATCTCCAAGACCTGGATCAAACCATGATCCCAATCACAATTTGAATGAAGTATAGGTCATAGGGCCCAAACAGAACAAGCCCATTGTAAACAAAAGATGTCACCCTTGCAGTTATGAAGCTGATTGGTCACTTCAGTACAATGAGTTTGGCTCAACTAAAATAGTTACTTTCTGCACTCCATTGCTAGTTGTATACCTGAGTTTACATCCTGCCAGTCCAATGCGGACGGCCGGAATGATGCAACAAAGTTAAAGATACTGTCATATATATATATATATACTAGCAGAATACCCGCGCTTCGCAGCGGAAAAGTAGTGTGTTAAAGAAGTTATGAAAAAGAAAAGCAAACATTTTAAAAATAACGTAAGATGATTGTTAATGTAATTGTTTTGTCATTGATATGAGTGTTGTTGTCATATCTATCTATTTATCCATCCATCCATTGTCTAAACCGCTGAATCCGAATAGGGTCACGGGGGTCTGCCGGAGCCAATCCCAGCCAAAACAGGGCACACGGCAGGAACCAATCCTGGGCAGGGTGCCAACCCACCGCAGGACACACACAAACACACCCACACACCAAGCAGCTCGGGTCACACTAGGGCCAATTTAGAATCGCCAATCCACCTAACCTGCATGTCTTTGGATTGTGGGGCAGACAACCCTCGGTGATTCCCGTGTTCAAGGTGCACAACACCACCCGCTGCCAGGCGTGCTATCCCGCTCTACAAGGCCATGGGAAACCAGCCCCAGCCGCCTGCAGGGCATGACACGTCCTGGACCCTCCTGACGGGGCGAGGAAGACAAAGCGCTGAAAAACAAGCCGGGCGCGAAGGACCCGGCACACGGACAAATCCACTCCTAGGGGGTGCCGCATTCCGTTCGGGCGGCTGCAGGTAAACCGCCCGGCGTCCGCCGTTGTTTTTATCCTGTTTTACAGGCGTCCGCCGGGAGGATTGAGGAAGCCTCCTCGAAGGGAGGGAAGCGGGCGCCGCCGACCCGCCGACAAAGAGGGGCGGGTTGTGGCTGGCGAGTCTGCCTAAAGGAGAAGGCAGATCTAGTAGCCAGCCGTCCCTCTGAGGACTCCAACTCCCAGGAGCCTTTCGCGCGACCCAGCGGAACGTGCCTGGAGGCGGCGTGCTCATTGGTTCCGGCGGAAGGTATATGCAGCCGGCCGTAATAACTAACTGTTTAGACTTACAGGGTCTCGAGAAATACCTCGAGCACCGTTCTTGCAGGGTGTCGAAGAGCTACGTGTGGAGGAACTAGGAGCGGCGGCAGCAGCACCTGTAAAGGCGCTGAAGGATTTTGTGCAGCGGCTGCGCGGGAAGCTCGGAGATGATCGATGCGGGAGTACAGGTGAGTCCCTCCCGTGTATGCGTAGAGAATAAGGGACACAGTGCGATCGGGCACGCGAGAATGAGTAGCGCGTGTCAAAGCACTGTGTACCCGACAAGAGACTGGGGCCGCGATGACTGAATGGTGGGGACTGGAGCAAACAGCCCGGGGCATGCGGCGTGGCGTGGCTTTCGGAGTCACCAGGACCCGACCGGTCTTAAGTGCGGGGTAAGGAGTGCGGGGATCGCCGCTCGTGCGGTGCAGCTGAATAGTGCATCGGTGCGGGGCGGTGCAAATGCGCCGGCTCCCAGTAAGCGGAAGGTAGCGGGTGTGCAGACAGCACAGAGGCTCTCCTCTTCCCATGGAGGGCCTCAGGCTGGCCAAGCCCACATTACTCCTTCCCTGGCAGGTGAAGGGCGCGCTGGCGGAGTTCGAGATGTTTTGGTCCGCGGGGAACCCAGAAGGACTCCGTCGGTGCTATAATTGCCCGGGCCACGAGGCGCCATTGTCCCGGGGGACAGGAAGTACACCGTCCCTCAAGGTTCTTCAAGGCCGGATGCAGGAGGGCGTCCCTTTGAGGCGGAGCTCCGCCCAGAAGTCTTCACTAAGGGGAACTGTGGAAGACTGCAGGCGGTCCGCACCCCAGGCCGACAGGAGGAGCTCTCCCGACAGCGGGATCATGCCCGAGGTCCAGCAGGGCCTTATGGACTCTGTGGTGTTTATACACAGCCCTGCTGGATACCTTGGCGCCACCAGGAGTCGCTGTGGGGGACTTATGGGCTCTGTTGTGCCTTATGACCGGGAGTATGTCGCGGTCCGCGTGACAGGAAGGTATGGCGTGCTCGGGTTGAAGTAAGGACTGATTGCCCTGAAAAATAAGGAACTGTGGACTGCTGGGACAGAAACACCTCGGGTCAGGGGCTATAAATGGGCGCTGCCTCAGTCCAGACACTGAGCTGTGCTGGGTGGGAGAGGAGCAAAGAAAGGAGGATTGTGGTTATTAGATTTTAATAATACTGTAAGAAAATAATAAAGAGTCTTGGACTATTACCTGGTCTCGGATGATTGACACTATGTAATTGTTTTGTCATTGTAATAATAGCATGATTGACAATGTAATTGTTTTGTCATTGTCATAAGTGTTGCTGGCATATATATATATATATATATATATATATATATATATATATATATATATACACACACACAGACACATATATATACATATATATACATATAAACATATATACATATACATATATACACATACTGTATATATACACACACATATATACATACTGTATATACAACATATACATATCTACATATATACTGTATATACACATATATATACAAATCTACATATATATATCTACATATATATATATTAGGTGGGACTCGATTAAAAAATTAATCCAATTAATTAGAGGCTGTGTAAGAATTAATCTTGATTAATCGTATGTAATCGCACACGTAAATTTGCCCCAAATCGCAAATGTTTTTTTTTTTTTTAATTTAAAACGGTTTTAGTGGGTGACAGAATCAAATAATAGACATGGACATGAATATTGTAAACTGAAGCTGTTTTAATTTCTGAAAAAAAAGCTTTTAAACTGCATTTGAATTCAAAACAGAAACAAAAATATCATCCCTGGTTAAAATTGGGCAGACTTAAAAATAAAGTGGTAGTTTAAGTACTTTAAGTACATTTTCAGAATAGTATTGTCTTTAAATAATAATAACCAAAATTTCAACATAAAGTGCAGTTTTCTTCTTAAAAAATAAGTCAGAAACATAAAAGGTAATTTGACCAGCTTACTCTTTAAACTCTGAGTAACATTAGCCAAAATTATTTTGTACATTAGGCTAAAACAGTGTGATCATTGAACATTTTGTAATTAGATGTATTTAGAATTACTAACGGTCACGGAAGTCCAATGATCCCCAGTAAGAGCCACAAAGTCCGCTTTCTGTAATGCATCTAATTTTGCTTGCTTTTCAGTGTGCACAAAACCATGCTTTTATCAAGGCTTACTCGGGTAGTCGAAATGATCAGTCGTAGGAGCGCTTTATTCCGACTCTAACATTTTTGTAGCTGTGATGTGTGCATCAGTTTAATGGATGTACCAGGAAATCATGCATTGACAAAAGTTCCGTTTGCTTGGAATTGAAAGTGTGATTAAATGCGTTATTTTTAAGCGTTATGGAGTACATGCATCGAAGCTTCTCAGCTGTGCTTGTGCTAAGAAAGGGAAAATTTTAAAAATAACGTAACATGATTCTGCGTTAACCTAATATTTTTCATACGTCCCAAACCAAGGAGATGCTAAGGTAAAATGAATCGGTAGCGCGTACATAGTCAGTACACCCTCTCGGAATCGAACCTCGAATGTAGGCGTTAGAAGACTCTACAATTAGCCACAGCGTGTGGCTTGTCTATGCTAAAGTATGTATTGTAGATCGGGGGATATATATACATTTATATATATACCCGTGTACCGCAGTGGAGAAGTAGAAGTTATGAAAAGAAAAGGGAACATTTTAAAAATAGCGTAACATGATTGTCAATATACAGTAATTGTTTTGTGAGTGTTATTGAATGTTGCTGTCATCAAGGATTTGATTATCATTATTTCTTTCAATCAGGCTCGTATTTGTAGGATGTGTTCAAGTTACATTCCGTGTTTGTCAATCGTTGTAAAGATAAGAGGTTTCATTCATCGATTAGTTCCTTACTGCATCAATAAACAGCTTGTCTTCCTTTTATCTGTGATGTGACAAACTGCATGCACGGTTTTTTTTACACTGTCTTCCTTTAGCAGGACATTCACTTTTTCCACCGTGTGCTTTGTTTCCGCAGTAGCTGCACTTATGAATATGATTGTATGTATAAGGCGCTTCATATTTTTTGCTGCCTTCTCAATTGTGTAATTCGGTTTTGTTCAGCACTCTTTGGAACTGTTGCTTTTGTCTGCGCATTGCGCAGTTCACGTGAGCAGCTTGGTGTTCTTGCATCGAAGGTTCCCAGCTGTACTGGTGCCATCTCGTGTAATGTCAGCTAAGACCCGGCACTTAAAAGTTTCTCTTGCAGTTTCAATGAGTTTGTGCCAAACACCACCCTGACCATCTCATCTTCCTCTGCATAAGCACAGTCCTTCACCCGTGAACATTTACCGGCAGTGTTTGTATTGGATTGCCGCTGATGGACGGCCTTATATGGGCAGGCACTAAATTACAAACGCTAGTGGCAGCCTGTCTATGAACTTAATTTAATATAAACTTACAGTTCACACCGTGCTTTGTTTCCGCAGTAGCTGTACTTATGAATATGCTTGTATGCATCATTTGCTTCATAATGTTTTTCTGCCTTCTCAATTGTGAAATGGCGTTTTGTGCTCATCGCTGTTTGGAGTTCTTCCTTGTTCTCTACGTACTTACGTAGGAGGCGTGATGATGTCACACGAAACTCCGCCCACGCCATCTCAACTCAAGACTCCATTACATTATATGGGGAAAAATAGCTTCCAGTTATGACCCTTATGCGTAGAATTTCGAAATGAAACCTGCCCAACTTTTGTAAGTAAGCTGTAAGGAATAAGCCTGCCAAATTTCAGCCTTCTACCTACACGGGAAGTTGGAGAATTAGTGATGAGTCAGTGAGTGAGTGAGTGAGTGAGTGAGTGAGTGAGTGAGGGCTTTGCCTTTTATTAGTATAGATATATATATATATCAAGCAAATACTTCAGTTGTACTGTTTTTATATATTGCATGTTTGTCTAGAAAATTAATTTATTTTATTGATTTCATGTGAATTCTCAAGAGAACACTTTAGATTTGGGAGCTTGTTCATAATGACACAGCTGCTTTTGAAAGGCTCACTTCATTATTGACAATTTGTCCACACATCTGGCACTATATGCTAATAGGGTGAGACACTTTATTAAGAGTGAGACAGCTTCTAAAGCCAACACTTGTTAATTTTATAACCAATTAACTCAATGAATATATATGTGGTCATCTTTTATAGTAAACAATTTATAATGCTCAAGTGTGGTGCTATGAGATGTGGTTTACTGTAAAAACAAGATATTTAAACATATGCTGTAAATTTATAGAAACCCTATACATTTTTTAAATATGTCATGAAAATTTCTTGGTACACCCAGTTAAAATCTAATTTGTTTTTAGGAAAATGTATGGCTTTAATTCTTCGAGTTAATTTCAGTTTATACCCTAAACCCCATCTTAATTTGCAGTTCTGGAGGGCCACAGTGTCATAGCCCTAGATAATATTGCTACCAATGATGACCTAAATCTCCCAAAGATGTTTACTTCATCAGCTACTTCCATCGTCCTCTGGAATCATCCATGACAGTGTGCAAAACAACTCCAGCAGATGAATGCAAAACAGTGCAAAAAATCATGACCATGAAACAAAAGAACTTGCTCTGCAGCATTTGCTCCTTGTCGGCTCCTGCAATATAGTATTCTAATGCAGAACCTTGAAATGGAGCTCCCCAGAAGAGGTGACTGATATCTGTTATCACACCTGGAGGAGCTTCTGAATTTGTTGCCCTCTTCCTTTGCCAGGTCCTTGCAAGTCAGGATTTGGCCCATAAGTTGACTGACAGCATGCCAGGGAGAATGACAGAGGTCTTGAAAAGAAACGGCCAACATTGCAAATATTGACTCTTTGCATAAAATTCATGTAATTGTCAATAAAAGCCTTTAAAATTTAAGATATGTTTGTAATTCTACTTCAGTATGTCATAGAAACATCTGACAAAAAGATTTAAAAACATTGAAGCAGCAAACTTTGTGAAAACCAATACTTGTGTCATTCTCAAAACTTTTAGTCATGACTGTAGATTATTTGTTGTGCTTAAAAGTTTATGAACCATTTAAAATTTTCTATATTTCTGCATAAATATTACCTAAAACATTATCAGATTTTCACTCAAGTCCTAAAAGTAGATAAAGAGAAACCAGTTAAACAAATGAGACAAAACTATTATACTTGGTCATTTATTTATTAAAGAAAATGATAGAATATTACATATTTGTAAGTGGCAAAAGTATGTGAACCTTTGATTTCAGTATCTGGTGTGACCCCCCTTTGCAGCAATAACTACAACTAAATGTTTCCGGTAACTTTTGATCATTCCTGCACACCGGCTAGGAGGAATTTTAGCCCATTCCTCCATACAAAATAGCTTCAACTCTGGGATGTTAGTGGGTTTCCTCACATTAACTGCTTGCTTCAGGTCCTTCCACAACATTTCGATTGGATTAAGGTCAGGACTTTAACTTGGCCATTTCCAAAACATTAACATTATTCCTCTTTAACCTCTTTAATTCTTTGGTAGAACGACATGTGCGCTTAGGGTCGTTGTCTTGCTGCATGACCCATCTTCGCTTGAGATTCAGTTCATGGACCGATGTCCTGACATTTTCCTTTAGAATTCTCTGATATAATTCAGAATTCATTGTTCCATCAATGAAGGCAAGCCGTCCTGGCCCAGATACAGCAAAACAGGCCTAAACCATGTTTCACAGATGGGATAAGGTTCTTATGCTGGAATGCAGTGTTTTCCTTTCTCCAAACAACGCTTTTCATTTAAACCAAAAAGTTCTATTTTGGTCTCATCCGTCCACAAAACATTCTTCCAATAGCCTCCTGGTTTGTCCACGTGATCTTTAGCAAACTGCAGACAAGCAGCAATGTTTTTTTTGGAGAGCAGTGGCTTTCTCCTTGCAACTCTGCCATGCACACCATTGTTGTTCAGTGTTCTCCTGATGGCGGACTCATGAACATGAACATTAGCCAATGTGAGAGAGGCCTTCAGTTGCTTAGAAGTTACCCTGGGGTTCTTTGTGACCTCGTCAACTATTACACGCCTTGCTCTTGGAGTGATCTTTGTTGGTCGACCACTCCTGGGGGGGGTAGCAATTGTCTTGAATTTCTTCCATTTGTACACAATCTGTCTGACTGTGGATTGATGGAGTCCAAACTCTTTAGAGATGGTGTTTTGACCTTTTCCAGCCTGATGAGCATCAACAACTCTTTTTCTGAGGTCCTCAGAAATCTCCTTTGTTTGTGCCATGATACACTTCCACAAACATGTGTTGTAAAGAGCAGACTTTGATAGATCCCTGTTCTTTAAATAACACAGGGTGCCCACTCACACCTGATTGTCATCCCATTGATTGAAAACACCTGACTCTAATTTCACCTTCAAACATACTGCTAATCCTAGAGATTCATATACTTTTGCCACTCACAAATATGTAATATTTGATCATTTTCCTCAATAAATAAATTACCAAGTATAATATTTTTGTCTCCTTTGTTTAACTGGTTTCTCTTTATCTACTTTTAGGACTTGAGTGAAAATCTGATGATGTTTTAGTTCATATTTATGCAGAAATATAGAAAATTCTAAAGGGTTCACAAACTTTCATGCACAACTGTATGTCATTGAGTGATATATTGATTTTGGTAGGAAATCCCTAAATGAAGTGATTTTGAAGATTTTACAGTGCAGAGACTTGTTTTATAGGTTGCTGTGTACCTCCGAAGTCTGGAGTCAAGAGATGAGGTGTGTAACATGAATTAGTAGAAAACAGAAATAGAAAATGAAAGGATATGCTTGGAAAGTAATGGAAGGCAGGACAAACGTGTGCTAAGCATCACAATTATTTGAAAGCATACAGCAAGTACACAAATCTGATTGTGCCAAGAGTTACAATCAGTCTGTTATTTTCTTTTCCTGTTTGCTACTATGAAAACTGCAGATAGATAATGAGAGTAAAGTAACCAGTTTTGTAAGTGGTCAGTTACATGCTTTCAAACTAATCTTGATTCATGATTATCTGATTAAACTAGACTACTCAATTGGGTGCCTCAGATTGTGCTCATTTGACCATTATTAGGAAACTAAATTTCAATTACTCCTCATGTCTTTGATGTACTGTTTATGCTCTTATTTTCATTTTACAGATATGTAAATTATTTGCTGCATAATATACCTTAAGCCAGTGTCAGCTCTTAAAGTCAGATTAGAAATGATTCATTGATTGAATGACAATATCAGGGCACTGATGTTTGTTTATAATGCCAGGGGAGCAATTCTAGTGCTCAGAATATATTTTTCTTGGGGGAAAATTAAACAAGTCACAGCACAGCAAAGGACTATTCTGCCATATGTAGTAATTCAGAATTCAGTCAAAACTGCCAGTAAATCACAAACCTTATATAGGATGCGAGATTTTTTCCAAAATTACACAGGATCAAAATCAAATATACTAATTATATATATATATATATTTCCTACTCACCCACTATTTTGAAATCACTAGTTCAGGCAGCCAAATGAATGCCACAACCAATTACAATGCTGGAGCCTGATGCAACTTAATGCCACAATGACATATTAATTCCCTGTTTAAATTGTTATGAGATGACGGACTCATTTGATTGATTGATCACAATGGTGCTGATTAGAAAGGTGACAAATTGCGCTGTCCCATCTGGCGTGCAGCCCAGATCAATTCTACGAGTAACATTTCCGTATGTGGTAGACTTCTGCTGAAGCAAGGCCGGCCCCTTGCATTAACAGTGTGCCTAAAATATGACAAATGTAATTAACTGATATTAAAACTTTTGCAAATATCAGGTTGAGTGTTGAAGCGGTACAGTTTAATGCCTATATTAACATTTATTTGGTATTAATTTCATATTGCATTATGAAGCAACATAAGGTTGTCATTTGCTGTTTTTTTACAGTTAAAATGCAGGTCAAATCATGCCCTGCCTTTAATTAGCTAGCAACAAACTCTTTTTCAGTTATTTCTTGGTAGGTAACCTCTGGCTGTTTTATATTAAAACCTGACCACTTATTTTTGTAGTGTAATGATTTGTGCTCATGATATTCAATGCAGTGCCTACTGCTTTCCAATGGTATCCATTCTACTTGTTTCAGTTTTCAACTACACAATATTTGCTGATTCACTTTACCAACACCTGTGAGAATTCTGAATACTTTTTAAGATTTACTGAGGTTCCAAGGTATTTATCAAAGTAAAGTTACTAAGCTAAATATGTCTCAAGTGGTCTTACTACTTTTATAATGACACAATAGAAATTATGGGGTAATGCTTCATATTCAACCATAAGTAACAGTTTTGAAATCATATCAAAATAAAAGTATTACCTTTATTTATAATCAGATTACAGATGACTACTTTTTTACTCATTAATTCACAATCATAGAACTTCAATTTCTATACTGGGAACAAGAAAAAGGTAATTAAAAGTTTGGCATATTTATCTTAGTTTACAGTTGGTGTGGATATTCAGTGTCTTGGGTTCAAATGATGTGCCAGGTCATTGTCTGTGGAAACTTTACAAATTCTGCCTATTTATGGGTTGGTTTCCTCTGCACACTCTGATATTTAATGACACAATCCCAAAAACGTTTAGGTTACACTACTTGGCAACATGAAACTGGCCCCAGAGTGAGTTTGTCTGTGTGTGATCTGCTCAGGTATGTTTTTTGACTTGCATCTGGTACTACTGGGTTAAGTTCTGATCCCTCTCAACCTTGAATTTGTTTTCTTGTGTTATACTATTTTATAATTTTGTTAACTGTGAGAGTCTGCTTAACTCAGCTTAACTGCACTGCAGTCAAGTCAGAACCAAACCCAGTATGAGATGCTAGTCCAACTTATAGCACACTGAAACACAGCAACAGTCACTCAGTATGAGACAATTTTAGTCAATTATAAACCATTTTTGAAATCTACGAACAAACCCATGTTTCTAGCTGAAAACCTTATGTACTGTAGACAGTGGGTGAACTTGCAAACGCCACGGAAATTGTGGCCTGGAAACCCAGACTGACATTATAAGGCAGCAAAGCCAACCTACGGCAACAATTTAGGTGTTACAGATCCCCATCATTCACCTAACCTATAATCCTCTTTTCATAGGTACAAAAATGTTAATTCATGGACTTCACAGCAGGCCTTATAGGAAGTGAAGTTCAGATCATCCCTTTCCATTTTATTGGTTACTATTAAAACTATTGTACCAAATAAACTGATAATAATTCTACACTTTTGTTCATCGGTTTTACTGTCACTACATTTATTACATGTCAGAAATGTGTGCATTAAGTTACTTGTCAATTTTAAATTGTCCCTGCCAAAGTGTAAGTGTGCATACTTGGGTGAAGTGATGGACTGGTGCCCCACCTGGGGTTGCTTCTTAGCTTATGGCCAATACTGCCTGAATAAGTTCCAACTCCCCATGAAACTGAAATAGTTTAAGTGGGTTTTAGAATATATCTTATAGTTTGATTTGATTAACTCAGAGAAAATGTGTGTGGGTGTGCCCTACAATGATCAGGCATCACATTAAGGGTTAGTTCTTGGCTTGCGTATAAAGCTGCCACAATTGTCTCTGGCTCTCTGTAATCCTGAAATGCATAAGCAGGTTCAGAAAACAGAATTATCTTGTATTTGAATTATCTTTTAAGCAGTCTTTTATTTTTTCCTAAATTATAAAATAATTTGTCAGTCAGATTGTATCTGCTTAATCAGATTGCTAGAATTATCTGTTAGCAATTTGTTTAAAATAAATTACATTTTTTTTATAAAAACATAAAGACTTGTGAGTTTATTCTAAAGTTTTGTTTTTTTTACTTATTGGCACCCTTCTAATGAGTATGATTATGTTTCATACCTAGGCTGGGCAGTTGCTGTTGGCTGTAATTCGTCATTCAGCAAGCTCAGGGAGCTTGTTTGTACATCCAAAGTCATCAATGTAGATTGCTGATAATCACAAAACAGACTACATTGTTTTCAAAAAAATGTACAAAGGATGTTAGAAAGTGCCTGAAATTCCCCCCAACCCTGCATTAATTACAAACAAATTTGGAGCGGGCTCTGCCTCTCAGTCTGGTATTGTAGCTGAAGAACCTTACATTGATGGTGACCGCATGATATAAGAAAAAGGCTTGTGTCTGCGTTATTGCCAAACAAGAAGGCTAGCAAAATCAGACTGAATCATATGTGTTAAGTTTGTTAATTGTGGATGACATGGGCACAGACAATTATAAACAAGTTATGCTAAACTAATATTAAGAGTATTTCATACATTATATATGAATTAACATTTTCATGTCTCTCTGTACTTTCCTGCATAATTGCACATCCTTTATCTGCTGCAGTGTTTGTATTGCTTACTCATACAAGTTTTGTCTGCCTTGTGCAATTAACATAGTCTGCAGCATTTGATTAATATAATCTTATATTTTGCCTAAAGCATGCACTGTGGTGTTCAAAGCCTTTAATGTGTTTATTGGCTAGTTCCATTTTTGTTTTGTTGGCCTGAGCTTAATGCTGCTTTTTGGTTAACTCTATTTGGCTTCTAAGCAAAAAGGTCTATTCTGTTCACATTAGTTTATCTGTTGCCGTGTAGGATGTCTGCTTATAGTGGCAATGACCTCTTGTAATGAAATATCTCTTCAGTCTGTTGCTTAATTAATTAGCACGTCAGTATCACTGCTGTTCATTTAATTTAAATTCTTTTTACACTAACGCTTTATTAAAATCTCAGAACCAAGATCACGATTGATTTAATTTTATATTGGAAATTCATATTTACTTGTGTCTGCCAACAGAATTGCAAATGTCTTATGATTTGGTAGTGAATGGTGCTGTATAAAACAAAGACTGACTGAATTAACTGTTGTTATCATTTGTGATGTATGATTTAAGATAATAAAGTTAAGCAAGTTAAGCGATTGCCTATTTATTCTGTTTGGAGGCGTAGAGGTCAGAGTCTATCTTCTCAACATTGGGTTTAGGAGAGAAATCAATTGTCATCAGTAAATTATAATGCAAACTCTCACTCATATCTAGTGATTTTAGTGTCAACAATCAACCTAACCTACACATTTAGTAGGATAAAAAATGTAATACCCTGAGAAAAAATATAAAGAATAAAGGGATAAAGTGCAGGCTGGGATATAAGCAAGCAATGTGAAGCACTGTGCTTTTCCAATTATGCTATTATATTGTGCAAATTACTGTTTACACAATCCAATCAAATTAAAGAGTAGAAAAATAACATTTACTGTACAGGTAACGATCAAGAAGACCAAAAACACCTTCAAAAGTCACACCAGTCTGATTGAAACAATTGGTATAATTGTGCATGGCTCCATACCATTTATAGCTAGAAGACAGTCAGAACACAGTGATTACTAGAACATACCCATTTAGAAATGATTTTGGTTAAAAGTTTGATATCTGCATTCAAGGTGTATTTTGGAGATGATGAGTCATACACTTTTCAGTTAAATTAATGTTTTATACATGAAAGAAGTTAAAAGACAGTATTGGAGGGCAGTGTCATTTAGGATGATGGCTATATAGAGAGCTGAGCTTGAGGCTGTATGCACATACTATAAATTTAGATCTACACATTGTTTAAAGTGCAAGTCTTTTATCTGTCTTACATCGCCAGCTCTTTTGTATCTCTGAGTTACAGTGCCTGTAAGAAGTATTCACCCACTTGGATGTTTTGAGATTTTATTGACTCGCACAACACTGAATTAAAGTGTATGTAATTTAGCTTTTCTGATGCTGATCAACAGAAAAATACCTTTTCAATGTCAAAGTGAAAACAGATTTCTGTAAGGCAGTCTAAATTAATTACAAATCTAAAACTCAAAATAATTGATTACATAATTAGTATTCACTCACTTTAGTATGACACTTCTATATCCTCACTGCTGCAGTAATTGGTTTTAGAAGTCACGTAATTACTTAAATGGAGACAAACTGTCTGTAGTCAAGAGGTTTCAATTAAATATAGTCTAAAGACACTTATATCTGGAAGGCCCGACTTGTGGTGCATCAGTATCATGGTCTATCCTACACAATGAAGACAAAGGAACACTCCAAGCAATACAGATATTGACCAGACCAAGAAATGCTCCCAGATCTAGAGAACTGTGACATACAGTACAATAGCTGCTCTAATCACAGTGCTACCATGCAGCCCACACTTACTTAATCCCAATAAAAGTTACAAGGCAGTTGAGGTATGCTACCAGCAATGGGGTCCAAAACAAGAACTCAGTAAGATCAAAGCAAGCCGGCTGTTGGAGCATTTTCTCACAAATATACATTAACACTGATTGGACAATATGGTACACAGATATAATCTGTAGTATTTAAAAAAATGAAATTGGAAAGTATTATTTCATTTTAATCAAATTTCTACACCTAAAAAGTTATCAGGCAGGAAGTGACTGTGCATCGGTTAAAAAGAAAAAAGTTTCAAATCAGAAGGCAGACGCGCCAAGCTTACCAGTTATGTGCAAAATTCCCCTAATTAGGCTCACAGTGTGATCTGCACATGACAGATGGCTCCTCACGCCTTCCCTGCCCCCAAGAGGACATGTCTTTGGAATTGCATTAAAGGAAATTTTATACCAAGCTGCTTTCTATCCCTTTAATGGAACTGTTCTAAAAATGAAGTGCATGCAGACATTTTCAGTAAAATTCTGCATTAAACAGTTTCGTTCGGCCATATACACATTGGGAGAGCATTTGAGCCAAAAAGAGGATTACAGAATTGGCCCTCATGCTTAATACTTCCACGCTGTGATGTCTTCTGTTGTGATGTTCAGGATGGATCATGCATTTTACATTCCAGTGCTTTCATCCTTTACATACTTTTTTTTTTTTTACATTTACTTCCAAAAATTTGATTTCTCAAATAAATGCACATGATTTTCAACTAGAACATTAAGCCAATGTACCATGCCTGATGGGAGGGATTCTTTACAGTATTTCTCTTAATTATAGAGTGTATCTATTGTATGTACTTTAAGTGTGCATTATTTATGTTTTGTATTCTATTTATTCATTAATATTCTTATCTAATTTTAATTTGTTTTTCTTTGCATTTAATTACTTCTTTGACATATTATAAAACACTTTGGGCTTCATCCAAATGCTACCTTTTATTTTATGTTCTATATGTTGTTAATTAAGAACTGGATTTGAAAATTCAGATTTTAATAGTACCTGAATTTTGAAAACCACAATTCCAATGTTTTTTTTTTTTTATAACTGAGGATTAGAATTGAAGACCATCTGTTAGATAAGCAGCAGTAAAAAGGCCAGTGCTTCGGCTTTACACAGACAAGCATGCTCCCAAATTTGAATTTAATGTGTCTGAAATTCACTTAAGTTACAAACTCTGTTTATTTTTGGAATAATGCTAAAACAATTACTTTTTAATTTTTTTATTTATTATTTACATCTTTTCAAACTCTTTACAGAATTCCTTCATAGGCTCCAAGGACACAAAATGTAATTTTGAAGCAAAGGGTACAAGGGAGGAATCGTCACTGAATAAGCAGAGCACCAGTCTATTACTGGACAGGCTGACTTTAGCATCCACACTCGACATACTTTACCAGTATAAAGCTGTCAAACAACCAAATGTGTGCAGCTTTGAAAGATATGATGAAAGTGGAGTACCTGGGAAAAAAGTACAAAGAGAACATACTGATTCAGCACAGAAAGCTTCTAGGTTTGGGATTGTGCCCAGTGCACTCCATGCTATGAAGTAGCAATACACCCTCTTTTCTATTTATTTATCAATGTATTTATTTATTTGTGGGGCTCACATAGTGAATTCAACCAGTTGTTTAATGATTCCAAAATATACAGTGTTTTTGCCTGAAAGTTTGTTCAATTTTTTTTTTTTACTTCAGTAAGAAACCGAAAGGCTGGAAAGCAGAAGCAAATGTTTTATTTTTTGTTAAAGCTACTTTTTATTTTATTTTCCTTGAGTGATTAATATGTTGTCCATAGCTCTCTTTATATTTTAATCATTTCTTACTGCCTCATATAATCTAAATTTATTTTTCCTTACTTATATGCAACAATTCATAAAATATTTTATAATGTAGTCCAGATATACAGTATTTATTATATTTTTTTATGTATTAATTTTCTTCCTCGTGCACTATTCAGGAAAAGTAAAAAAAATAAATAAAATATGTATAAACTTTATTGTAAAATGCATCGAGAACTTCACTAATTTTTTAAAGCATGCAAGAGCTGCTTTCGTTATCGATGGTAATGGCTGGTTTAGCACTTGCAGTGATTATCCTTTCATCCGATTTCTAAGTTCTGCCAGAGCTTCCTTATTTTTCTCTCTGCATGAATCTGAACAAAAATGCTTCAGTTTTCAAGGTCAGAATTCTACATTGTGGAACTACAATTTGCATTTGACTGATTTGCAGGACCCCAGCTGACATCTCACTGGTTCCTTTAATAGCTGTTGCCTGTAGCCAGCCCTCTACACTTAGATTTATTGTTGTCTTTCAAATGTAAGTAAAGTACCTACTGAATAAGATCGTCATCCCTGTTGCTAATTCCTTCATAAGCTTTTGAGAAGGGTTAATAATTTCAACGCATTTGTAACAGTTTTAGAGTTAAGGGTGGTGCAATATGAACAAATGAAAGATATTTCAGTTTGTTCAGAGTGATAGTTCATAGATTAGAAAATCAAAATAGGAAAATAGTACTTGAGAATATAATCAATGTAGATTGGAAATGAAAGAAAAGCACAGTCATTTTGGTTCTAAGCCAAAGGTTGCTTAAAGATTCCTTATTTTTTTTATGACTTTTTAACAAATATACCTACTGTAGGCTATTCATAACAACATAGGTTAGTAATTCCTGCTCCTCCAAATCAAAGTGCACTTTACCTACTCTGGTTATTATTTTAAACTATTTTCACAATGCATTTTTTTCTTTTGCTTAAGATAAATAAATCAAAACAACTTGTTTATTTTTTCTCTCATAGCTTATACTCTCCATTTTTTACATGAGTTTAATAAATTTTCTTTGGATTTGCATCTGCATTTTGCCCTTATAGCAAGGAAGCCAAAATCTGACACAGAATTGCAGATTCTCACAAATCCTTTTTACAAATTATGAACAGCCTCTCTTGACTTGTATGCCACAGCATGCATTACAGAAACCAATACTCCATCATTTTAGCAGTTCTGTATACAGTGCGACTGTAGACTCTTCTGGGTCCACTAAAACTGGTATATTTTTCAAAATGTGTACTTTCTTTTCTTAAGTAACTTATTGTCTATATTATCTACTGAATATAAATAAAATAAAAATTCTGCCTGTGTATTTATTACTTCTTCATGCAAAAAGGATTGATTTCTGTGAACTTTAGGGCACATTTGTAGGATAGGCCAACATAGAATTAATGTAACTAATATTTTTAGTATGAAGTATTACTTAGCTATCCCTATATTCAGAAGTTTCTCACGTGTAATTACTTAAAACTATTCTAGTGTTTGTTTATAAATTATTATTTTTAAACTAAATTTGAATATTTTCAATTCACTCTGCAGACACACGGCAAAGCATATTCATAACACTTCAGTAAACTGTAGTACAAAATTCTTTACTTCGCTGCCATAATAAAGTCAGTTGTGTGAAGTTTGACTTGGCAAAGCTCATAAAGATAAAATCTCAATATATGCATGCATCATAATAATCTTCATTATTCCCAAACAGTCCTAATCAATCAATGAAAAAACAAGCAACCTCACTATTAAACATATTCATTAAAGTAAAGTAGGGCATTCTTAAAGTCAAGAGGTAATTTCATGCATCTCAAAGCTTTTGGATTATTCCTGAAATGGTCATGATTGCCCTAAAAGTTTTATCAGAGGGGAAGAGGGGGTATTAGGGTGTGATGGGTGTGAAATGACCTTAATGGCATTACATTTCCTAAAGGAAAAGTAGAAGGAATCCAGAATGGGGAATCCTGCTTTTGATTTTACTGAATATCATATTAAGAGATGTTTACCCCTTTGTTCGAACTTCTTCATACTGCATTAAAAATTATTTTATTATTACATTCATTGAGATTTTCTTATTCTAGCTTTTCCTGTTTTTTAGTTTTTCTGGTTAATATTTTAGTAAATAAAGTCACTAATCATGAAGAATCCAGCCACCAGGGGGGCAAACCAGCCCAATTTGGTGCTGGATTCAAACTCAGAAAAATAGAGATGGTCAGTGTCAGGAAGGACATCCATCTGTAAAATATAGCCAAAACCTTAGTGAAGGAATCAAAGGATTTATGGATCTGAGACATGGGCAGTAAAGGAAGTGCAGGAGAAGAAGTTAGATGTGACAGAAATGAGAATGCTGAGATGGATGTGTGCAGTTACAAAGAAAGGCAGAATAAGAAATGAGACAATCAGAGGTATAACAAAAGTGGGGGAGATATCTAAGAAAGTACGGGAAAGTAGATTGACGTGGTATGGACATGTGATGAGTAGAGACAATGAATATGTGGGCAAAGAGTGATGGGAATGGAAGTATAGGGGAAGATAAAGCAGGGGAGACCAAAGCAGAGGTGGAAAGATAAAATAAAAGAAGATCTGAAGGAAGACAGCTTGACTGGCAAGGATGTGCATGACTGAGTTGTTTGGAGAAAGCTAATCAAGCACATCAATCCTACATGAAAGTGGGAAAGGATGAAGAACAAGAACAAGAAGAAAAGTCACTAATCATGAAGATATCCCTATCTAAAGTTTCATTTTTAAAATGGATTTTTATTGGCTCTACCACCTGAGTTGTGAGTTTCTTAAATAATAATAAATTTACAGTTTACAACATTTTTTTTATTCTGTTCATCCCCAAGATATGGCTGCTCATCTTGCATTTGAATCACTTTTGTATACAAGTATCCCATACTTTCATTATAATCAGTTTCTATTTATATTAATTCTTTACCAATCTCTTGGATCCAGCTAGGTTTCATATCTATACACAACTCCAGGTCAGTTATTTTTTTAGCATTATTATAACTCATTCCAAGCAAACCTGATATAGCCCTGCTGGTTTCATTTTACAACATTATTATACATACTGAATTTTTCATGTTTTGTTATTCATCTGTGATCATTATTGTATTATACTAAATCAATGTACTGCTTCTGTTATAAGTGTTATTTTAGGGACAGAGTTATTATAATTATTTTTAATTACATTATTTTATAGCATTAAATAAAATAGGTAGACCTTGACAATCAGAAGGTAATTGCTCTTCTCTGGATTCAGGATGCTGTAGAAGTATTCCAACAGATTTCCTCCATGGAATTCCAAGAGCTAGGGATGGGCAGATTCTATCCTGCAGTGCTACAGATATTTATTGCAGCCATTCTGGCTATCAACAGCTTCTATGAAATTAAGGAATACCAATTGTTGTTTAACTCTCATGGCATTTAATATAAGGGAAATCTAGCAGGGTGGATAATGACTTTCTTTAAAATACTTTTGTTTGAGATCACATGACTTTTATTTGTTCTTCCCAGTTTCAGCAAGAGCACTAATTTTATAAACTGAAAGTCAATTGTGATGAACAGACACTGGTGAGAATAACAAGCACTAAGCATAAACATGCATACATCTGTAACATTTTCAGATCTGCTAAATCTAATTCAGGTTCACAAAGAGCCAGAGTCTATCATAGACGTTTGGACATACGCCAGGAACCAACTTTGAACGTGGCATTAATCTATCACAGAGCCTAACCTACTTATTATGAACAATATACTTGGGACCAATTTAGAACTGCCAATTAACCTAACATGGAGGTATCTGGGATGGACAGAAAAACTGGAGTACCCAGAAGAAAAGACCACACAGCAACAAAGAGAATGTGCCAACTCTAAACACTGTCAGATGTCAAACCAGACCAATGGATTCATAAGGCATTAGAAATATCTAGTACGCCACTGTGCTACTCTTCTTAGTAATATTTATCACAAATTCACTTGTTTATTGGAAAGGTCTTTAAGAAAGTTTTCTGACTAAAACTAAATAGAGTATACAACAAGGCAGTTTCTTATTAGCAAGACGGTCAGTGCAAAATGTGTTAGTAAATCAAAAGAAATATTAGTTTTAGGAATTGGTCAGATTAAACTACAGTATGTGGTTAATTTACAGAACTAATTAAAATATTTCCATCATCATTTAGCTGGAATTAGAACCTAATGCTGCTGAGGCTCTACATGGTTATGTTCTTTTTCAGTCTTACCCCAAAAACTTAATGGAAAATACCCACAAGATGTACAAATGCAAATACACAAAGATACACTGAAAATACTAATGGAAAAATAGGCAAAAACTATGTAAGAACATACAATATGTTTACTAACATAATGTCAATGTCTTTCTGAATAGTTGCCAAATGTTCTGTCTCCTGGAGATTCAAGCAGACAGTGCAGACTAAAACAGTAATAGTTAAGGGCCTACGTAAATATCAGCAAGATGGTATTGCATCTTGCTTATTCCCAGAATGGAACAGATGCTAAGCTGAGCTCCATGACAGTTTTTCCAGTACATTTCCTTTAGGCAGTTCTGTGAATGTATAAGTGTGGCTGGAGTTATGATTGAAAACATATTGTGTGGTTAATAGTTACTTCTCGAGACCTTTTACTTTGATCGTTGTTGCACAATTTCAAGTATTTCCCTTCATAGGACCGGTCAGACTTTAAACCCTTTTGCTGTATTTTTCTCTCAATAGGAAATAATTGGTATAATATAGAATTGAAAAGAAAAATACATAAACCATTAACTATTAAACAGTTTACATACTGTATATCTATTATGATAACATGCATTTTTATTTAGAGAGTCACTGAAACATGAGCCAATGTTATATGGATTTTTCCCAAATTATATTTTAGCTTTATTCGTTGTTCATATTAATTACACCTTCAAAAAGGACACCTTTTAATTCAGGAAATATTGACTCATTTAAGATATTCAGAAAGCAATACATGAACTTATATAGCAAATTATTAGGACTGCATGGCATGGATTCCACATGATGTTGGAAACATTCCTTTAAAATTCTGATCCATGTTGCCATGATTACATTACAACATTTTGCAGATTTCTCAGCTGCACACTCATGCTGTGAATTTATGCTGCAAATCTGTTGTTCTATCACATCTCAACACAAACATGTTCCATTGGATGCAGATCCAATGATTGGGAAGGCCAGTGAAGAACATTGGACTTATTGTCACGTTCATGAAACCAGTTTGACATGACTTTTGCTTTATGACATGGTGCATTCGTATGTTGGAAATAGCCTTTAGAAGATAGGTAAATTGTGGCCATAAATGGATGTACATGGTCAACAACAATACTCAAATAGGCTGTGGATTTCAGGTGATGATTGATTGGCATTGATGGGCCCAAAGTATGTAAAGAAAACATTTCTCATACCATTATACTATCACCACGAACCTGGACTGTTGACACAAGGCAGGTTGGGTTCATTATGTTGGCACCAAATTCCGACCCTACCATCTGTGTGCCTCAGCAGAAATCGAGATTCATCAAACCAGGCAACATTTTTTTAGTATTCATCTCTCCGGTGCAGCCTCAGCTCTCTGTTCTTAGCTGACAGGAGTGAAACCACTGGATTGTGTTATGCATTCTGAGATGCTTTTCTCTCCACCACAGTTGTACACAGTGGTTATTTGAGTTATCATAGCCTTTCTGTCATACATGAACCTCTCTTGGCCATTCTCCCCTAGCCTGTTTTGTCAATAAAGTGTTTCTGTCCACAGAACTACTGCTCCCTATTTTTGTTTTTTGTACTATTCTGAGTAAACTCTAGAGACTGCTGTGAGTGAAAATACCAGAAGATCAGCAGGTACAGAAATAATCAAAGCAGCGTCTCGTACCAATGATCATGCAATGGTCAAAATGACCAAGATCACATTTTTCTGGTGATTGATATGAACATAAACTGAAGCTCCTGACATGGGAATGCATGATGCTATATGCTGCTCTGTTAAGACTGAAGTCCTCTCATTGTTGAGTGGAGGTTTTTTTTCTCCTTGTGTACAAATTCACAATGACACACACATTAGGCTAAATTGTGCTCTTTGGTAGAAATAATCTGCCTGTGCTTCAAATATGTGAAAGACATGTAAAGACTGAATGGCATTTTACTACACAAACATGGTGTATAAAGTAAAGATTGTTTAGAATAACATATTCTTAATAAAATAAATGATCCTTCCATTTATTAATTGAAGCAGCATATTGGTGCAATGGTAGTGCTGCTGCCTGTCAGGAAGGGGACCAGGGTTTGCATCCTGGATCTTTTCTGTGTTGAGTTTGCATGCTGCCCTCATGTCTGTGTGGGTTTCCTCCAGATGCTCTGTTTCCTCCCACCATCCAAAGACATGCAAGTTAGGCAAACTTTTTTTTTTTATTTAGGCAAACTGGCAACACTAAATTGGCCCGTGGGTGTGCCCTCTGTAGGGTTGTTCCTGCACTGTGCACTATGCTAGCTGAGATAGGCTCCAGCACCACATGCTACCCTAGTCTGGATTAGGCATCTTAGAAATTTACATGTCATTTTCTTGCCTGTTGTTTTCTGTTCACACCTATAAACACAGCAGACTATCAATGTAGTAATACTTGACTAGAGTAGGTTCCATCTACTTAATGAAATGAAATTTCTGCCTGTATATTTAAACTATTACTTAATTAAATAAAAATAATCACAAAAATGTTATTTCCTAACACAGAACATAAATTTGTAGTGTGTGATTAATAGAACCTACCATCTCAGTAAGAACATTTTTTCAGTTTTGGTCAAAAATTAAGAAAGAATGCTGCAAAATTCTTGACATGTCAATTAAAGTGAAGCAGAATGAAAGAAAATAATACACAAATCCTAAAATTTTTTTAACAACCCTATCTTTTGAATGTATTAAAAAATTAAAATCTTTACATTTGGGTATTACTAACTCTAGGCAGAGCTCACAATGAAAATGTTGCTTTAAACACTGAATTTGACATTAAGACTTTGGTTAAATGGTAAACTAACAAACATTGATGTTCAAAAACGTTTATTTCATGAAACCATGATCTTTTAAAATAAGTCAATGCTAAAGTCAATCTTCCAAACGTTTGAACTGTATTGCTTATTAAAAGATTCATCTTGCCTTGCCATTACTCAAGCAAAAAAGAAAAGTAGGTTTAGGCTATGAGTCATAAGCTACAACTAATAATTTTCTGGGTATCCGCTTATGTCTTCAAGCTCTGCATTCCCACACAATAGTTTAATTAATTCCATTTATGAATGGCAATTATATAACTTGTAAATTTTAGTATAAACCATTTCACCTAAGTTGTTAGTCTTGAGGCGAATACATTATGAAAGTAAGATTCTAAATACAAAGAGATAATCTCTCATTTTATTTTTATATCAGTATGATATGATATAAGGGCACAATGTAATAAGGGACCAGTCAAGATGAACTGTTCCAAAACCTCTACTGAAACATAAGGTCAGATCAATTAATACAAAAATATACGGTTACATAAACCACTGTCAGCTTTAGCAGAGGGCACCCAAACCCAAACCCAGGCAGCTGAGGGACTGTCATTCAGGCAGAAAAATGGCTCAAGGGTTCAAGGACATCAGGGGATATCTAGTCTGACATCACTGATGTAGACACTGAGCAACTTCATAAACCTAAAACCAAGACTGGGTTGAAATTAATCTTCTGTTGTGTGTGAGGTTGTCTAAAGTCCAGTGGTCCTTTTAGAACAGAGATGTGAAGGAAAGGAGGCAAAGAGAACAAGCATTTGGTTGGTGGAAGTAGGGGGATAGAGTCTGGTAAGGAAGAGTGTGAGAGACAGGTGAGGTAAGTTCAGGTTGTGGAGCAAGCAGTGGTACAGCACGTTGCTGCACCTACCACATGACGAAGCAGCTTGGGATCCTGTTTGGCAACCCCCCCAGGGCAGACATGCAGTCCAGTCCCATCCTCTGGAAATGACCATCTATCTGCCACAGCCATGTGTTACGTGGTCGTCCCTTTAGACTGGTCCAGTCACTCGGGTCCTCAACAATGAGGATCCTGCGAGCTGGATCACCCTCAGGGAATCGCCCCACATGGCCGTAGTGTCGTAACTGATGCTCCGTCACAATGCAAATAACGTGCCTCATTCAAGACTCTGTGAGCAATTGCTCATTTGACACAATGTCAAACCAACAGTGCCCAAGGATTCTTCAAAGAGACATACAAGGAGGATTAAAGGCATATGAGGCATGTCAAGAGAGTCGCCTTTAAAAACAGCAAATACAAAAGTGGGGTTAGTTGAGAAGCAGGCTTAACAGGAACATGCTCAAGAGAGAGAGTGCCGATTAAGACATGCAAATAGAGGAAAGGTGCTGAAGGTACACATAGGGCAGGAGATATCAAATATTTTTCATTTATTATATTACCTGTCTTTGACAGGTACTATGGCTAATAAAGAGGTAAATATTTTTAAATTCGTAGTTCTCCTGCATGACAATATTTCCTCCTCAGGACATCCTTATGGATTCACCCTATGCATTCTGCCATGCAAACCTGTTCTGCCACCTCAGTCAGTGACCTGAAGTTCCTGGAGCTGCCACCCCTGCCAGTCTCCACAGCTATCCAATGTGCCTTGCCTTTATCTTGGATTCCATTATGCTGTAGATCTGCCTGTGTTTCTGTGCTCTGTCTCTTTCCAAGTCTGCTCCCTTTCTCAGCAGATACAAACTTCACCAAACATCAGAACTTCCACACGGCCATTGGTCCTGCTCTCTTTAAAACTGCTCAGCAAAGTCAATGCTGCCTGTTCTGTTCTTCTTCTGTGAGTACTTATGATGCCCAAAAAGACAAACTGCTGCCTTTCTTTTCTTTTCTTTTTATTTTTTACCTTCTCTTTTTTTGCATTAACTTGACCTCCTTTTATCCTGCTTACCTTCAAACTGATGCCTGCCTATTACCATGCCCCTACTTTCTAAATGGTAATTTCTGTTTTTAAGCCAGTGTACACAATCTCACATATGCATCTATCACCAGGTGCCAGGTTATGGTAAAAACAAGTTAAAATCATGAATATATTAGGACATTAAAAAAGCACCCCTTGCATACATCTCACCACACAAACTTAACAATTTGGAAATGTCTGATGTCACACAAGCACGTCAAAGGAGAACCTTCCAGGCTTACCTGAGGTCCGCGATTCCACCCAGAGACAAGAGAAGGCGCTGCCGCTAACAGTATTGTCTGTTCTTTCACCTGTAGTGGTGAGAAAACAGCCAGTGAGGACCACCGACTGTCCCTTCTAGTTGGAACGCTATAAAAGACCAGATGTCCACGAAAAAGTCGTCTTAATCTGAACCCGAACTCCAAACAGAATGGAGCTCCAAGAAAAGCTCTACCAAGCTGTTAGACTAAGATTGCCTTTTTATTTCTGTTAACTTTATTAACTTTAGTGCCACTAAGGAACCTGTTTTCTATAATAATATTTAAGTTATGATTAAACAGGGTAACCCGGCTAGTGTGACCCGACATTTGCGTGATAGACATATGAGCGGCAACAAAATATATGTCCAGCCGCTCTTTTAGCCGTCTAAAATAATCCATTTCGGGCCCACCAATAATCTCAGGCTCAGGGGTGAGCCAAACACTAAATCCACCGGCGTGCGAAGTTCCCTTCCAAACATCAGCCCGCTGGCCGGCGAGAGTGGAGTATTTTGAGTTCAGGCCCCTGTGACGACACGGTTTGCCAGTCGGGACGTTCTTGTGTCTCCAACCAGCCCTTTACCTTTTCTAGTGCTTGATCGCGTCGCCTGTAACTGCCTCAATTGGTCAATAGTGTACGGCTCCCCTACTCCAACAGTGTCATCTATCCTGCGGATGCGGACGATGGCCCCAGCCCCTTTCTTCCTGTCGGCAATATCGACATTCATTGGCCCTCTGGTTGCCTGAAATTCAACATCCAGGTGAGGCTAAAGTGTGAACCTAGTGCGCTGTGTCAAAATCGCACTGACAAAATCGCGAAAGTTTCATTAAATATGAATTACTAGTTTAAAGCATATATAATAATGTTTATTTTAGAAGTCAATATTGTGAGTCATTGGAGGGATGATGATGGCGGGCGACTGACCTCCATGGTTGGTCCATCAACTGCGCACGCAGATAGTCCTTAAGATCACGCCCTGCATATGTAGGAAGAATTGCAGCAAGACGTCTTGATAGTTGAGCGTATTTAGACTTGCTGGCTGCCTGACTGCTGGTAATTCTGCTTTGTATACGACGAGACGCGGCATGCCATCAGCACGCACGCAGATAGTCCTTATTATGCCAACCCTCGACTGAGTTATTTGTTCACGGCATACCATCAGCAGTTATAACAGTTATAACCTAGCACATAATGTGTACATAATGTACGCATCCCATTCTCTTGGCCTCTCTCGCGATTTTGTCATGGCGATTTTGTCAGCGCGCATTTGTCAAAAACCAGTTAGCGGGTTTGTCGGCGCTCATTTGTCTGTCGCGGTTTTGTCGGTGCTCATATGTCTATCGCGCTTTTGTTGGTGAACCTCCGCACCCCAACACTTCCTTGAAGTCCATAAGTGTCTACATGGAGGAAAAATAGAGCACCTGGAAGAAACCTCACAGACACATAAGTTGAAAAGTTTAACTGTGGGACTCGCCTAAACTCCTACATATAAAAGTAAGTATCCTGTTTCAAGGAAGATAAAACAGACTATTAAAAAAAGACTTTCAAATGAAAGAGAATATAAGTTTGCTAAAGTAAATAAATGTAAAAAATCATCCAAATGTATTAAAATATTTTGAAGAGAATGTGTTATTATGGTTGCATGATTTATGAAACAAATAGTTTTTTTTTTTAAGAATTTGTCACTACCTTTATCCAAGACAACAGATGATATTTATGATACAATTGGTTACATTTCTTTTGGTTTCCCAATTAGAGCACAGGCAGGTCAAGTGACTTGCTCACAGTCACACAGTGCCAGTGGAAGGATTTGAACCCACAACCTCAGAGTTTGATGTCCAAAGTCTTAACCACAACACCACCCTGCCTGCCTGCACAACAATTCTACACAATTGTATTGGCTATGCACCTTCTTTTGTCTGCACATGTGTACTCCTTATATAAAAAATAGAGAATTTATTGTACTTAACAGAAAAAGCGATCAAAACAGTACATTTATTAACTGCGAAAAAATGATTAAATAGCCCCAGCAGACAGAAGCTCATTAAGAGCTTTGGAATGCCAAATTGAATTAGGGCTCAATATTGACCTTCTGGCTTTACATATTTACCTTCTTAGTTTTTTGTTTTTTTTTTGGGGGCAAAGCTGCTTTTAATTATTAACAAACCTGTTTCAAGACTTTGTTTTCTTGTGACATCTATAGTCGCTGTGCATCAGAGGGTTTGCAGTAAATTATTGAAACATAGGAAGTGACAGAAATACTTGGCTCACCAGGTACCCTTGCATACTAGAAGCCCTGGGGGTCAATGTGGTCTGCTTCCATATTTGACCAGATTGTTTCTTGTCTGACCTTTGCCAGCATGCTATTGACATTATTTATTTATTTTAGCTTTTTATGTAACAGTGGGATTCCTGCTGCCTCCAGGCTCCATTTTTTTAAATACAGTATATTTGTTACATTTGTTCTTCATTATTCACACTATCAACAGCACAAAAATATTAATATTAAATGAAGTAAATGAAATTGTGCCTGGAAATGTTTCTGTTTCTTCTCACTGTCATTTTTTTTACTATATTAAATGTTTCTGTTTTTTAGGTTCTAAAAAATATAATGACTCATTTTAGTACATAGGGTGGCACGGTGGCACAGTAGTAGCACTGCTGCCTTGCAATAAGGAGACATGGGTTCACTTCCCGTGGAGTTTGCATGTTCTCCCCGTGTCTGTGTGGGTTTCCTCCCAAAATCCAAAGACATGCAGGTTAGGTGCATTGGCAATTCTAAATTGTCCCTAGTGTGTGCTTGGTGTGTGTGTGCCATGCGGTGGGCTGGCACCCTGCCCGGGATTTGTTCCTGCCCTGTGCCCTGTGCTGGCTGGGATTGGCTCCAGCAGACCCCCGTGACCCTGTGTTAGGATATAGCGGTTGCATAATGGATGGATGGATTTTAGTACATTGCACTGAAGATTTTAGTTGTTATTTCAGATGCTATGCCATGACTGCAGTCTGACAAAATTTGGCTTTACATTTTTCTAATTACCATCACAAGCAGTATATTTAAAAGAAGATTCTTTTGCTAGCAAAAATGTAGTTATCATTTTCATTACATTTTCAGTAAAATATAAAATAAAGAGATGATTGGCTAATGCTGCTGCCTCACACCTACAGAACCCAGAGTCTTAAGTCTTGTAGTCAAAATGCCTAAACACTCTCTGTATGCTGTTTACATGTTCTTCCTGTGTTTCCCTGGGTTTTCCTCAAATACTCTGGTTTTCTTCCCAGATACAAAATATCTGCATGTTAGGTTAACTGGCAGTTCTATCCTAGCCCAGTGTGGGCATATCATATCCTAAAATGGACTGGCACCTGCCCTGGCCCAGAAAAGGCTCTGGCTCCCTGTGACACTGAACCAGACAGGCAAGTTAGAAATAGAATGGATGGATAAAATAAGCAGTTACTGAACAGAATAGTTTTTAAAATTATTTTGCATGCATATAGCTGTCATCAAATGACAAATGCGATTCTGATTTGTATAAATATTTATAACATGTGAATGCTACAAAATGTAGTCAAGGATGATGTCTGTTCAGCTATTCATCTTTTAATGTTATTGAGTGAATGAGATTTATTACATGCTTTACTTTAAAACATTGTAAGATTGCTTATCAGTATTTATGAATTAAATTAATCAACATTTGTTCACAGCAGTACAGTATATCACAGACCCAGTAATTTCTGCTCGCCTCAGGCAGCTCATTTCTATTAGCATTCCCGAAAGCAGACACTATCTGCCTTGTACAGATAATTTTTTTTTCCAACAATCAAAATCCATAAATTGGTAGAAACTAAAATGTTCTTTTTGTGGCTTTACATATTAAAATGTTTTGCATGTTGATACACATTTGCAAATTAAAATGTCCTGGACCCAGTTCAGTTTGCATACAGAGCCAACTGGTCTGTGGATGATGACTTACCAATACGTTGTAAGGGTGTGAGGATCTTGGTTGTGGACTTTAGCTCTGCTTTCAATACAATCATTCCAGAGCTCCTAGATAAAAACTCACCCAGTTCAACCTGCTTAGTTCAATCTGCCATTGAATCGCAGACTTTCATGTAAGTTTCTGGGCCCTGTGCTGTCATAAAACCTTAAGTTGGACAATAACATCACATGCATTATTAAGAAAGCCCATCAAATCAATCAATCAATCAACATTTATTTATATAGCACATATTCATACAAAAAAAATGTAGCTCAAAGTGCTTTACAAAATGAATAGAAAAATAGAAGACACAATAAAAAATAAACATAAGTCAACATTAATTAACATAGAATAAGAGTAAGGTCCGATGGCCAGGGTGGACAGAAAAAACAAAAAACTCCAAAGGCTGGAGAAAAAAATAAAATCTGTAGGGGTTCCAGACCAAGAGACCGCCCAGTCCCCTCTGGGCAATCTACCTAACATAAGTCAAACAGTCCTCTTTGTATTTAGGGTTTTCATGGAAGGACCTGATGATGATGGTCACGTAGACTTCTGGCTTTCAGTCCATCAATGTTGGTGCATCATGATGCTTTGAGTAGGTGGAGGTGGCGCAGGCTAGATAGATAGATCTAGGATAGGATAGATCAAAGAATGATCTTTTGTGGCAGCTAAGGAAATTCAATCTCCCTCATGAAATATTGGTCCAATTCTACACAGCCATTATTGAGTCCGTTCTGACTCCATCTACAATTGTCTGGTTTGGTGCTGCCTCTGTTCAGGCTAAGGCTAATCTGCAACACATCATCAAGGCCTGTGAAAGGATCATAGGTTGTAACTTAGCACACAATAAAGTCCTAAATGAGTCCAGTGTAAAGAAGAGGGCTGCAAAGATCATTGCTGATCCGACTCATCCAGGGTATCACATGCTCTAAATACTTCCTTCCAGCAAACGTCTTCATGCAGTGAAAGTTAAAGCAACCTGTCGCAGAAACAGTTTTTTCCCCAGTTATTCTTACTAATCACGTCTGAGCTTCTACTCAGTATGTATGCATACTTGCACACTAGACTGCCTGGACATTTTAATCCTAGTACAGTATGTCTTTATTTTTTGTATTGCCCTTGTATGCTGCATTATACTGTATGTTATCATTTTATGTTTTATCTTCTTTTATTTATCTTTTGTATTCTGTGTTATCCTTGTATGTTGGTCCAATACTATCAAGACAAATTTCTACTAGACATTAGTGTACCTGGCTAATAAAGTGATTTCTGATTCTGATGTGTCCATGATTCTCCTACATATTGAACTTAGACACACACTGGCACATCCTAGTTGGGTTATACTGAGAATTAACTTTATGGACATTTTCTACTAGAAAAAAAAGAATCATGGGATTCACACAATGCTTCAAGATGATGATACATTAATCTTTACTGTGGGGAAGTGCATTCTTACCTGCTGCTTTATGACAGGGAAACATTTAACAGGAAACAGAGCAGCAGGACAATCAAAAACGCTTTCCTATTGCTGCATCTCTTCTTCCCTATATAAGTGCAAAAATGTAAGACTGGCATAGCAATTTTCAAAAGCCCCATACATGCTGTTGACATCTGAAATGACCTAAGAGTCAAACAGATAGACAGATCCAACTCAGAGAGAGCATTGAGAGATAAGGAGAGCAAAGAGAAGTCTGCAGATTAACACGGTTCACTGGACAATATGCATATTAGTAGGAGCTCCCTGATAGAGTGGCTTTATTGGTGAAGTGTGTTACTTTGCATTACACCATTTACACAATAAATGAGGGGGAGAAGTGTCTTCCCAAATGTTTGACTGTCTTTAAATGTGTTCCTAAATCAACATATTTTACATTATTCCTATACTCCTCAGACGTTAATGTTCCTTGTACACTTTAACCATTAAGTGAAAGCTTGTACACAGCAGCTCATCAAAATTATTTATGGTTTTAGGAGAAGAGAGCTCATACAGTACACTACGGAATTCAACTCTGACTGTAAACGTATTGATCGCTTTCTGTTATTGCTCTTTGGTGTCATTTTGCAGTCCAGAAATAATGCCCATGTTTCACCATTATGGAATATTCCCTTGGGCCAAATGTTACTTTTAACAATGATGGATTTGTTTTCTTAAATTGATGTCACTTATGGCATCTGAGAACTAATATTTCAGGAACTTAAATTTTTCCTTTTTCACATTTGAGCATGCCTGTTTTCAGTGAACAGTAGTTGTGGTTGCTTGGCAACAGTTAACACATAGAGTCAAAGCCACAAAATTGTACTTCACACATCTGAACCCTGTGGAACAGTGAGAGAGACAATACCTCCCCCAGGACATTAGAGGGCAGACCTTCTGGTTTGCATCAGGGGTCACGGGATTGAAGCTTGGAAGCTCAACCCTGCTAGGGCAAGTGGCCACCACCAGGGGGTGGGCGCCTGGACAATTGCAGAGCCCTGGATGGAAGAAGAAGATCCGGGTACCCATATAGCACTTCCGCCACACCCAAGAGTGCTGCTGGAAGCTAATTGGAGCGCATATGGAGCATATCCGGGTGCAGGAGCCGGAGTCATGAGGTGGAGGACAGAGCTTGCATGGAGAGGAGTGGAGGCAACAGAAGAATAGAGAAAGAGAAACAGACTGCTATAAAAAAAACAAAGAACATAACATGTGTGCCTGCACTTGTGCGGTCTGCCTGTCTGTGTTGGGGTTAACTTCCACAACCCCTTTACTAACTGCAGCACTGATGGCTCATTTAAGAGACCTGTTTTCAATCTTTTCTTCCCTTGTTATATGCACTCTTTGCAACCTTTCACAATGGTTATTACCCCTTGTATTCTTGTCTATACTATCATGTACCAAAATTCATGTTGTGTTGGCCACACCTTGGCATAGGTCTGAGCTGCTTCTTTGCTGTTAATAGATCCTTTGTATACTATGCAGCAGTGAGCTGTTTTCGCTTCGTCTTTCGATTCCTGTTCTAGCAAATGAGCCAAATTACAAACAATAATAAAGATTGATAATTACATGTGAAGATAAAAGAACTTGTACATCCTTTAGTTTGTGTTACATTCCACCATAGTTTAAGATGTATTTTGTTAGCCTAGCTAGTTAGTAAAGTAACCAAAACACAGTAAAATGTGTTGTTTACTAGTGTTGTTGACAAAGACGGTACTGGTTTAAAGTTAACATCTGAGATCTTGCTACATCTTACTTGTTCTCTTTTTTTGTTTTTTTGTAAATTAAATCTAAACATCTAACTTGCTTGTGCTACTCCATAGTCTCTGGGTCAATAAAGCTGTCATTATGCCTTGCTTAAGGTGATGAAGAAACCATGTGTTTTGATTCCATTGTGAGTCCCGCTGTGGTTATCAGAGGGACCTGTTAGTGCTTGAGTGTTACCCAACACTTAAATCTTACTCGGGTACTATGGAATATACAATAAATTAGTTATGTAGAATATGAATATCTTAATTACACAAATCAAATCACATACTGATACAGAATTTGCAAATAAAAGACACACCACCTTGTACTTCTGGCCAACATCATGCAGAACAGTCACTTTTCATGACACATTACCTATTGTGTGAGCAATGCAAAAAAATGACAATTTTAACATGTAGATTGTGGCAATTGTGTGCTGTGAACTAATTTTCCTTCCTGCCACAGACCAGCTTAAAGCATAGATAGCAGAAACAGGTCCTTTTTAGGATAAGGTAGCGTTCCTTTGCACCACAAACACTTATGCTATCACATTATCAGTACCCTCCATTACTTTCTTCAATCCACTATCACACTTTTCAGCTTTATCATATGCGGAACAAGTATGAGGCTCCTATTAATTAGTTTGTTTGATATTAAAGCCTCTGCTGTATTGTCAAAAGTCATGTTACCCCTTCCATGCTGGATGATCGGCTGCCATTGAAGCATCTATCCCCATCTATTCTCACCTAGCATAACAAATTACTGATTGCCAGCCACTACAATGCTTTCTCAGAAACCCAGTAATGGATCCTGAGTGATTTAGAACAGCATACCAAGTTTTTAAAACTGTTTTTCAAGGACCCACACATGATTTCATTTATCAGGCTTTCTGGTGGTATTTAATGGTCTCAGACCCCATCACAAAAAAACCTGTATTAAACACCTTGCCTTTACATACTCTATCATGCTCTGTTCTTGGTACAGAGTGAACCATCGTAGTTAATACTGAAGAAATGCAAAATAATTAACATCTTATTCAATAGTATGTGTAGTTTTTTATGATGTTATAAAATACATCTTGTACGGGCTATTGTGCATTACAAGCTATGTTTGGATACAGCAAGTATGAGTAAGAACTTTGTACTCCTTATGACATACAGCAAACACAACTCGAATGTGGACTAATGGTGTCTTTGTTTTACTCCTTTTCTCCTGTTCTTTGCTAATGTGTTTGGGAGCTACAGGGAATAGGTGGACTTTACATTTTGAATTGTGTGAACCCATTCAGGAGTAAGAAGTTTGTGGACCACATTTTGCACTGGTGTGAGAATGGCTGTAGGAACATCAGTGTAAGTAAAACAAGATTCTGTTGTATTACAGTTAGTGAGATTTGCCTCTATGGTCTTTGCTACTTGATAACTGGTTGCAGTACAAATACGACTTAGCTAGCTATAATTTTGAAGAACATTTGCCTAGCTATTGAAAAAGTACACTACAAAGGGATGTTAATTTGAGATTACTTTTACTACAGTATAACAAGATACAATATGACCAGTTTGCCATTCAATAAGTAAAGTTAACAAAGCTTTATGGTTGGATAATCTGAGGTGTGCACTTACAACTGAGACCTCAGCTGTTTGATTAATGTAAGGCCATTAATAAAAAGTATATATATATATATACTCACAAGAATGACACAAAAATATCATAAAGGTTTGGGGCAGCCACCCATATACTGTGCCTTGGCTGCAAAAGGTAATTGAAATAATTGTGAGATGATCACAAGACTGATTCCAAAACAGAACTGATGATATAGAAGCAAGACATCTGCTCTAAAGGTCAGGGCAGGAAGTGATGTCATCAATAGGGCCTGACCCGGAAGTGATGTCATCGGAGGTGCCAGACCTGTGCGGGATTTCCCGAGAAAGGTCTACAGGGGATTGAGAAAAACAATAAGAGCACCTCGCCGCCCTCTGGTCTGTCGTAGAATTACTTTTACTTAGGCCTGCGTTTCTCAACCTTTAAGTATTTGCGAGCCGAGTTTTCATAGCAGTTTTAATCGCGCCCCCCCTAACATTTTTTAGATGCATATTTTATTATACCTACTTAACTTATATCGACATTTATCTAACTCTATATTTATTGTTCTAGTATCAGAATGTAGTTTAACTTAATTTGTTTTGGTTTCAACAGATTTTTTTTTCATATTTTTGATTCTTGTTTTCTTTTTTTCACATCTTCGTGCCCCCCCTTTTTGTTACTTTGCGCTCCCCTAGAGGGCCTGCCCCACAGGTTGACAACCACTGACTTAGGCCCTTTATTCATCTATTACTCGCATGTGTGTGACATATATATATATATATAAATATATATATATATATATATATATATATATATATATTGTAAGATATGGCCGGCCATGTACCCCGGCAATACCCCAAAGCCAGGTGGAGCCCTCCTTGCAGCATGGAGGTCCCCAGAAGACCAGCAGGGAATTATGGACCATGTAGTTTTTATGCACCGCCCTGCTGGATGCCATGGGGGCCACGAGAGGGAGCTGCAGGGAGGACCAAGAGTTCTTCATGCCCTATGACCCGGAAGTTCGTCATAGGAAGAGCGAGGGCTTCGGGTGAGAAAAACATTATTTACCCTGACCCGGAAGGAATAAGGACTTGTGGACTGTTGGGAAGGAACACCTCCGGGTCAGGGAATATAAAAGGACTGTGGAGCTCCCAGACGATGAGCTGAGTTGGGAGGCAGGGTGGCTAAGCGTCTGGGAGTGGAGGATTGTTCATTGTTATTGGAGAATTGTGGAGAGGAGCGTGCTTTGTGCACAATTATTATTATAATAAATAATTATTGGACTTTTATCTGGTGTCTGACGTGGTGTCTGAGGGTACAAGGGTGCGAGCAAGCATCTTATTCTGTTACAATTGGCGTAGCTCGGCAGGATTCTCTGGCCGTCAGTTTGGCAGAGGACCTGTATTTAAAAAATTTTATTGTGGACAGAATACCCCGGGAAGACAGCGTCACGACACACATAGGAAAAATCGCCAGAAACCTCACCTTTATCAAGTCCATCATGGGGAAGAAGAAGACAAAGCAGAGCGCCAGCAACAGCGGAGGTCTAGCGCTCGACATTGCTTACGCTCAAGACGAGCCATGGAGCAGCTACGAGTTTCGGGAGAGATTTCCGGAGGAAGACGTCTCCGACGAGGTATGTGCTGGGAATGTACTTTACAATCTTTTTAATTTAACACATGATGTCCCATGTACATACCTCCCAGATGTCCATCCGAAGGCTCTGCGGGAGGCAGAAGACAAACCCGAAAGCGATGGCGCGCTCGTTCAGGCAAACGAGCAACCCGAAGGACTTCCGCATTACGGGTGCCGGCAAGGGACACGTGACCTACCACGAAGGATTCCAGGAAGGTGACGTTCCATGTTCAGCTGTTTGTGGCTTCACCCAAGAAAAGACGGACTTGGTTTTTCCGAAGGGGAAAAGGGAGATGAGCGGCACCGCTCTCCCTACAAAAAGTAAGGAGGTCCGGGAAATGACTGATCGGTCTGTCGACAAATTGATGCAGACTGATTGCAGTCAGCCAAAAGCGGCACCGCGGTCCTCCAAAAAGAACTCCAAATCCCAGGCTCCCTTGCGGGACCTGTCGAAGCACGCGCCAGGAGCGGCCGTGTTTATTGGCTCCCAGCCGGAGGGTAAGGCTAATGATGGCTTGAGCGTGCCTCCGGTTGCATTGAATAAATTTTTGGACGTGCACGAGCTGGAGAAGTTGCTTCAGCCCGTGCACAGTTTTTTACAGGTGGTGCAAACAATCCAGACGATCGTTGCAGACTTGAGTGGAGCGGCTGAAAAGCCTATGAACAAATTAAATGAGTACCTGCGGCGATTGTCTCGAGCCACCTGTCTTAATTGATTTAGCGGTACAGGTAGGTAAAGCCGGTACCGTATATAATGAAATAGGGACGCAGAGTGACATGGGCCCGCGTTTAATCCATAGCGGGTGCCAAGTGGATGCGTGCCCTACAAGAGAGGCCGGTACGATAACCGAGTGGCCAGCGGAAGGGCTAATCGATCCGGGCAGCTACACAGTGCTGACTCCGGAGCGAGACAGCCCTAAAGACGCCGCCACCGGTAACTTATAAAGTAAAAGGGGTGCAGACAGTAAAGGGTCTCTCTTCATCTAGTAGAAAGACTCAGACTGTGGATCATCAAGGCCTGTGAAAGGATCATAGGTTGTAACTTAGCACACAATAAAGTCCTAAATGAGTCCAGTGTAAAGAAGAGGGCTGCAAAGATCATTGCTGATCCGACTCATCCAGGGTATCACATGCTCTAAATACTTCCTTCCAGCAAACGTCTTCATGCAGTGAAAGTTAAAGCAACCTGTCGCAGAAACAGTTTTTTCCCCAGTTATTCTTACTAATCACGTCTGAGCTTCTACTCAGTATGTATGCATACTTGCACACTAGACTGCCTGGACATTTTAATCCTAGTACAGTATGTCTTTATTTTTGTATTGCCCTTGTATGCTGCATTATACTGTATGTTATCATTTTATGTTTTATCTTCTTTTATTTATCTTTTGTATTCTGTGTTATCCTTGTATGTTGGTCCAATACTATCAAGACAAATTTCTACTAGACATTAGTGTACCTGGCTAATAAAGTGATTTCTGATTCTGATGTGTCCATGATTCTCCTACATATTGAACTTAGACACACACTGGCACATCCTAGTTGGGTTATACTGAGAATTAACTTTATGGACATTTTCTACTAGAAAAAAGAATCATGGGATTCACACAATGCTTCAAGATGATGATACATTAATCTTTACTGTGGGGAAGTGCATTCTTACCTGCTGCTTTATGACAGGGAAACATTTAACAGGAAACAGAGCAGCAGGACAATCAAAACGCTTTCCTATTGCTGCATCTCTTCTTCCCTATATAAGTGCAAAAATGTAAGACTGGCATAGCAATTTTCAAAAGCCCCATACATGCTGTTGACATCTGAAATGACCTAAGAGTCAAACAGATAGACAGATCCAACTCAGAGAGAGGCATTGAGAGATAAGGAGAGCAAAGAGAAGTCTGCAGATTAACACGGTTCACTGGACAATATGCATATTAGTAGGAGCTCCCTGATAGAGTGGCTTTATTGGTGAAGTGTGTTACTTTGCATTACACCATTTACACAATAAATGAGGGGGAGAAGTGTCTTCCCAAATGTTTGACTGTCTTTAAATGTGTTCCTAAATCAACATATTTTACATTATTCCTATACTCCTCAGACGTTAATGTTCCTTGTACACTTTAACCATTAAGTGAAAGCTTGTACACAGCAGCTCATCAAAATTATTTATGGTTTTAGGAGAAGAGAGCTCATACAGTACACTACGGAATTCAACTCTGACTGTAAACGTATTGATCGCTTTCTGTTATTGCTCTTTGGTGTCATTTTGCAGTCCAGAAATAATGCCCATGTTTCACCATTATGGAATATTCCCTTGGGCCAAATGTTACTTTTAACAATGATGGATTTGTTTTCTTAAATTGATGTCACTTATGGCATCTGAGAACTAATATTTCAGGAACTTAAATTTTTCCTTTTTCACATTTGAGCATGCCTGTTTTCAGTGAACAGTAGTTGTGGTTGCTTGGCAACAGTTAACACAGTAGAGTCAAAGCCACAAAATTGTACTTCACACATCTGAACCCTGTGGAACAGTGAGAGAGACAATACCTCCCCCAGGACATTAGAGGGCAGACCTTCTGGTTTGCATCAGGGGTCACGGGATTGAAGCTTGGAAGCTCAACCCTGCTAGGGCAAGTGGCCACCACCAGGGGGTGGGCGCCTGGACAATTGCAGAGCCCTGGATGGAAGAAGAAGATCCGGGTACCCATATAGCACTTCCGCCACACCCAAGAGTGCTGCTGGAAGCTAATTGGAGCGCATATGGAGCATATCCGGGTGCAGGAGCCGGAGTCATGAGGTGGAGGACAGAGCTTGCATGGAGAGGAGTGGAGGCAACAGAAGAATAGAGAAAGAGAAACAGACTGCTATAAAAAAAACAAAGAACATAACATGTGTGCCTGCACTTGTGCGGTCTGCCTGTCTGAGTTGGGGTTAACTTCCACAACCCCTTTACTAACTGCAGCACTGATGGCTCATTTAAGAGACCTGTTTTCAATCTTTTCTTCCCTTGTTATATGCACTCTTTGCAACCTTTCACAATGGTTATTACCCCTTGTATTCTTGTCTATACTATCATGTACCAAAATTCATGTTGTGTTGGCCACACCTTGGCATAGGTCTGAGCTGCTTCTTTGCTGTTAATAGATCCTTTGTATACTATGCAGCAGTGAGCTGTTTTCGCTTACGTCTTTCGATTCCTGTTCTAGCAAATGAGCCAAATTACAAACAATAATAAAGATTGATAATTACATGTGAAGATAAAAGAACTTGTACATCCTTTAGTTTGTGTTACATTCCACCATAGTTTAAGATGTATTTTGTTAGCCTAGCTAGTTAGTAAAGTAACCAAAACACAGTAAAATGTGTTGTTTACTAGTGTTGTTGACAAAGACGGTACTGGTTTAAAGTTAACATCTGAGATCTTGCTACATCTTACTTGTTCTCTTTTTTTGTTTTTTTGTAAATTAAATCTAAACATCTAACTTGCTTGTGCTACTCCATAGTCTCTGGGTCAATAAAGCTGTCATTATGCCTTGCTTAAGGTGATGAAGAAACCATGTGTTTTGATTCCATTGTGAGTCCCGCTGTGGTTATCAGAGGGACCTGTTAGTGCTTGAGTGTTACCTCAACACTTAAATCTTACTCGGGTACTATGGAATATACAATAAATTAGTTATGTAGAATATGAATATCTTAATTACACAAATCAAATCACATACTGATACAGAATTTGCAAATAAAAGACACACCACCTTGTACTTCTGGCCAACATCATGCAGAACAGTCACTTTTCATGACACATTACCTATTGTGTGAGCAATGCAAAAAAATGACAATTTTAACATGTAGATTGTGGCAATTGTGTGCTGTGAACTAATTTTCCTTCCTGCCACAGACCAGCTTAAAGCATAGATAGCAGAAACAGGTCCTTTTTAGGATAAGGTAGCGTTCCTTTGCACCACAAACACTTATGCTATCACATTATCAGTACCCTCCATTACTTTCTTCAATCCACTATCACACTTTTCAGCTTTATCATATGCGGAACAAGTATGAGGCTCCTATTAATTAGTTTGTTTGATATTAAAGCCTCTGCTGTATTGTCAAAAGTCATGTTACCCCTTCCATGCTGGATGATCGGCTGCCATTGAAGCATCTATCCCCATCTATTCTCACCTAGCATAACAAACTACTGATTGCCAGCCACTACAATGCTTTCTCAGAAACCCAGTAATGGATCCTGAGTGATTTAGAACAGCATACCAAGTTTTTAAAACTGTTTTTCAAGGACCCACACATGATTTCATTTATCAGGCTTTCTGGTGGTATTTAATGGTCTCAGACCCCATCACAAAAAAACCTGTATTAAACACCTTGCCTTTACATACTCTATCATGCTCTGTTCTTGGTACAGAGTGAACCATCGTAGTTAATACTGAAGAAATGCAAAATAATTAACATCTTATTCAATAGTATGTGTAGTTTTTTATGATGTTATAAAATACATCTTGTACGGGCTATTGTGCATTACAAGCTATGTTTGGATACAGCAAGTATGAGTAAGAACTTTGTACTCCTTATGACATACAGCAAACACAACTCGAATGTGGACTAATGGTGTCTTTGTTTTACTCCTTTTCTCCTGTTCTTTGCTAATGTGTTTGGGAGCTACAGGGAATAGGTGGACTTTACATTTTGAATTGTGTGAACCCATTCAGGAGTAAGAAGTTTGTGGACCACATTTTGCACTGGTGTGAGAATGGCTGTAGGAACATCAGTGTAAGTAAAACAAGATTCTGTTGTATTACAGTTAGTGAGATTTGCCTCTATGGTCTTTGCTACTTGATAACTGGTTGCAGTACAAATACGACTTAGCTAGCTATAATTTTGAAGAACATTTGCCTAGCTATTAAAAAAGTACACTACAAAGGGATGTTAATTTGAGATTACTTTTACTACAGTATAACAAGATACAATATGACCAGTTTGCCATTCAATAAGTAAAGTTAACAAAGCTTTATGGTTGGATAATCTGAGGTGTGCACTTACAACTGAGACTTCAGCTGTTTGATTAATGTAAGGCCATTAATAAAAAAGTATATATATATATATATATATATATATATATATATATATATATATATATATATATATATATATATATATATATATATATATATATACTCACAAGAATGACACAAAAATATCATAAAGGTTTGGGGCAGCCACCCATATACTGTGCCTTGGCTGCAAAAGGTAATTGAAATAATTGTGAGATGATCACAAGACTGATTCCAAAACAGAACTGATGATATAGAAGCAAGACATCTGCTCTAAAGGTCAGGGCAGGAAGTGATGTCATCAATAGGGCCTGACCCGGAAGTGATGTCATCGGAGGTGCCAGACCTGTGCGGGATTTCCCGAGAAAGGTCTACAGGGGATTGAGAAAAACAATAAGAGCACCTCGCCGCCCTCTGGTCTGTCGTAGAATTACTTTTACTTAGGCTCATGCTTTCTCAACCTTTAAGTATTTGCGAGCCGAGTTTTCATAGCAGTTTTAATCGCGCCCCCCCTAACATTTTTTAGATGCATATTTTATTATACCTACTTAACTTATATCGACATTTATCTAACTCTATATTTATTGTTCTAGTATCAGAATGTAGTTTAACTTAATTTGTTTTGGTTTCAACAGATTTTTTCATATTTTTGATTCTTGTTTTCTTTTTTCACATCTTCGTGCCCCCTTTTTGTTACTTTATATATATATAAATATATATATATATATATATATATATATATATATATATGCTCTAGAGGGCCTGCCCCACAGGTTGACAACCACTGACTTAGGCCCTTTATTCATCTATTACTCGCATGTGTGTGACATATATATATATATATATATATATATATATATATATATATATATATATATATATATATATATATATATATATATATATATATATATATATATACTTACTTTAAAAAAGACATTGAACTGACTTTGAACTCTTTGCCCTTGGGTAATTTATTCTGTACCTGACTACACCCACACTATTCTGCTGTGATCTCTCAGTTGGCTAACCATTGCTGCTAAGACAGAGATCTAACACTCAGAAACTTAGCTCCTGACTACCTTTAGTCTCTGATCTCTCTGTATGTTCTTGTGAGAAGTCCCATTTGGGAAATGTTTAACATTGTTTTTGTTCAGGTCTTTGTAAATTTCAGCTATCTTCAAAGATATCTATCTGTCCATCAATTTTCCAATTTTCATAAACCAAACTGAAGGGTGAAAAGAGCTAGAAGCCTATAAGGAAAAATCTATCTATCTATCTATTTTGAAACTCTTTTACTCCATTTAACAAATATGGTGCCTTCGATGGCAGCATCAGCAGCAAGGCAAGAAGGAATTCCATTTGAAGCAAAGGTCCATCATGAGTCAAGTCTCAAAATGCAACATACTGTACCTATTTTATTATTTGACTATTTTATTTATGTTTAGTGCTTTGTGTGCAGCACGAATATGATGTGACTATGGTATCACCATGTTTTCATAGATTCTCCTAAAAGTAAAAGTCTGAGCTTTAAATTTTCACTGTTTTTGATAGCATGTCAATTTTATAACCTTGAGGTATCTCTGCAGTCTGTCTTCTAATATGAGGTGTTATGATTTTGGGCAGCGTTTAAACCTGTAGAAGCTTTGCAGGTGTGCTGCAGCCAAACCCCAATAAAAACCCCGTCCTGATCACTTCATTCCAATGGTCACGCTTGATTCACAGCTGCAGAATCGCCAATGGATCACAGCGTAACTTGGACAGTCTCCCCAGTCCCCCTGCTGTGATGTTGGCACTAAAATCATGGAGGGGAAATCCTATGCCACAAAGGTTGGAAACACTGATTTAGAGGCTTAAAAATGTTCTGAATTGTATTTTGTCCTCATTTTCATTTCAGAACTCTTTAATATTTTTTTTTCTCATTTTCAGAACATGTGTTTTTGAATGTTTTGTTGTTGACAGTGGCCACTGGTAGTCACAGCATGTGACATTACGAAATAGATGCCACCATTTAAGAAGCTAGCATGCTATTCTTTTATACTTGTTCTAAAACCCCAATGTGTTTAGCTAGCAAAACAAAGTTCTCTAGGGAGTAAGGGCTTTGTCTGTGTTTCTTTGTCTGATTCTTATTTTGCATGTTTGATTTCGTTGCTTAGTTTTTATTACTGTCCCAAATTATGGCTTGGGATCTCTAACTGTCCATTGTAGTAGCATGTAAAAATCTAGCATTCAGTTCCTATTCAGTTAGATCACAACAGCTTTGATGTATCTCCTTTCTAGAGCAAGAAATGAGAAATAAGTCTCTTCTGATAGTCGAAACTACCCGAAACGCAATAACTTTCAAGTGCCCCTTGATACTAAACTTCATATTTAGGCCAGGGATAAACTTAATGGTATGCAATGCATGTGCTTGACGATGCTGCTCCTACGCAAGCAATGTACTATCTATACTTGCATATATACTTTAAATAAATCTGAAGGATCCCACCTGGTGGCATTACTAGGCATCATCACTGTGAGAAACAAAACGTCCAGTTTTGCTGTGTTGTGAATTGAGGGACAAATATCTCAAAAATAAAAATTCTTTGCATTCTGAAGCTCTTGCGAAGGTACTAAAAAAAAAAAAAACATGTCAGCAGCGATACAGAAGGTATGTCAGACCTTTAAATGTATCGCATCATTACTATAGGTAATATGCAACACTTGTATTGCCTTATTGTTCTCGTGCCTTGTCTGCTAAGCCAAGAAGAAAATTGTTGAGACAAATAATATACAGTTAAATGTTTTCCAAAACACAAATCTTCTAATATTTAGACAGCTTTCCTCATTCTTTATTAGACAGTAAATACGCTTGGCAAAAAAACAAAAAAGTCTAAATTAGCATAAGCCTCTCTAATTTGGGGTGTTCATAAGAAATGCAATGATTTACTTCATGAGGTAGCAGTAAATAATAAATGAGAATAGTTGCACCAGAAAGTTTAAATATTAAAATATGTGCTTCAATTTAAATGTTTAACATCTGTAGCACTAGGGTGTTGTACTGTGTTAGTCATTATGGATATAGTGAGAAGTCAAGCAAAATTACACCTTTTATTGGCTAACTAAAAAGATTACAATATGCAAGCTTTCGAGGCAACTCAGACCCCTTCTTCAGGCAAAATGTAATACAGAAACGTTCATTTAGCAAGAGAGGAGAACAATGTATAGTCAAGATCTTTTGATAAGACAACTGTCCAACAGAGTCTTTTGAAGTTTTTGATGAGTTTTTCCATACAATGTGGATCTGTAGTCAGATTGTCTGGGTCAGTCAGGGAGATGCAAACGATCCTCATATCTGGCCATAGAACTCTTGTCCCTATTTAAGCCATTTTGTAATTTGGCAGTGTTTGTCCAGGTTCTCCCATATAGAGTGCATTGTTGGGACATTTCATGCAGAGAATTAGGTAGACCACATTAGATTATCTGCAGGAAAATGTGATGTTCTAGTTGTCAGGGTGGTATAACTACACAATCTGTATTATAAATGTTAGAACACATTTTAATTTTTTTCTGTAGGCAGGGAGATGTGCCATTTTCTGTCGGACAATTAGTTGCATTTTGGTTTGATGGTTGTCTGTATGCCAGGAGGGGTGGTTCTGCAAATACATTTTTCAGCGTTTCATCATTATTTAGCATTTATAATTTTTAGAAGTGCTTCAAGATATGGGTTATAGGTAACAACAAGGGGGATGCGGTTCTTGTTCTCTTTGTTTTTATATTCCAGAAGGTCGTCTCTGGGTATGGCAGTAACACTTCTTATTTGAGTGACTATTGTTTTGGGGGCATAACTTTGTCTGATGAAATCTTGTCTAAGCTACTGCAGTTGTTTATCCTCAGGTCTATCGGGTCTGAACAAATACGGTTGTAATGTATTGCTTGGCTGAAAATAATGGAGGGCCTTATATGCTTGGGGTGGAACCTATCACTTCTCAGGTAGGTCCTTTTGTCTGTTGGTTTATGAAAAACAGAAGTTACACGGGTATTATCTTTCAGTTGAATGGTGGTGTCAAGAAAGCTGAATTTTGTTTTTGAGTAAAATGTTTAACATCTAAATATTCTTGATCATAATAGAAAAAAAAATAAAAATGACATCATATTCCTAATCACTGACCTTGAAAGAGTCTAAAATGACATCCCACGTGCTTAGTTTTGAAATGTGTCTTTCTTAACCTTCTGGGAGTGTCTCTTAGAAGGCTAAAACCACTGGTAAAGAATCTAATATCAAAAATGATATCATAATTGTGAGCAGAAACATCAAAATAGCAAAAATGACACACCACACGCTTATATTATCAATGCCTGTTTTTTCGAGTTTTGCAAAAAATGAGTAACTTTGATCCTTCGTATCTTATTAACAGATGTACCCCTGGGGTCAAATCCTACTGATCATTTTTGCTAAAGTGACCTATTGGCTTATTCTTTATCTTAAGTGTGTAATTTCCTGCACAAAATATGGTCCAAAATGCCCTGAAAATGAGGATGTTTTGAGTTTAGAGTTTAAAAATAGGGCAAAAAATCATTATCTTGCGTAACTAGACATCAAGACAAGTCAAACAGTATATCATATCGGGGGGTTTTCTTATACCAGTTATAAACATTTAGCCAGTACTGTTAAAAAGATACAAAATAGTAAAACCTGAAACTTCTTTTTATATATAAAGATGACATGTTATACATGAACACCTTTCTCCATATACACAGTGGTAAATAATGACTGAAAATCTAATTACTTATAATAGAAGTCACCTTATTTTTTAATTTGTATCAGTCAGGTGCAATGGCTACACAATAATCACTGCTGTTGCCCCACAGATCAAGTGTTCTGAATTTGAATTCCAGACCTTATGCAGATATTCTTCTTCCTATCTATGTGGGTTTTTCTCTGCACATCCCCAGAGCTGAGTGCTTTAGGTTAATTTGTGATTCTAAATCAACATTGTGCGGGTGTGTGTAGTTTGAACTGCAGCTCTTATCCAGAACTGTTTCATGTCTTACACCCTATTTTCACAGGACAGATCTGTGCCACAGCACCACTATATTAGATTAATATGGCTAGCAAATGTTATGTTATGTTATTAAGCATCTTGAAGCTAGTTTTTTCCATTCTAGTATCAATAACAGCAAAGATCAAGACCTGCGTCTCCAGCTTAAGTCAGTGTTGTACAGTAAATATCAGAACAACAGTCATAACACAACACAGCACTATCAAACCTGCCAAAGTCTCGTTTGCGTGTTTGCTATCTGTTGATCAGTTTGGATTGAAACAGCAGAGAGTCACGCAAATACTCATTGTCCATGATGCTCTTGTTATTGCTTTCATACCATATTAAACTATGCAAAAGTTTAAGGTAATTCTTCTTAAATCTGCACTGAAATTGACTTGAGAAGTAAAATTTAAGTTTTCCAATCGTGCAATCATTTTTTCATTAAAATAGTGTGTAAAAATATATCTACATAGACAGCTGGTGAATGCTTTCATCCAGCCTGAAAATCAAAATTGGACTTTGAGACATCAAATGAAAACTGCAGGGAACTGCATAACAGAATCCAACGAAGCATCACATGTTTACAACATCAAAAACATGTTCCCGAGCACTTCTGTGCCTTGTAAATGTGCAAGAGGTTTGTGGCCTCTAGGGATAAGCACAGCAGTGAAAACTCAAGCTTTAAATGAAGGAACAGCTCAGCTTGCTGTGTTCCAAGCAAAGGTGACTTCATTAAAATTTCAAAGGAGATTTTGATGTTTCTTCACCACCTGCTTGTTCTGTTTGCAAGGCTGCAGAGAGATGGAGCCGATCCCAGCTGCACTGGCTGCACAGAAGCCAGTCCTGAAATGAACATCAGTCTATGAGAGGACACACTCACATACACACCCACACTCACATAGCAGACCAATTTATAGTTGTCAGTTAGGTTATCATGGTATGTACTTACTAAAATGACTATTCACTAAAGTGAATAACCTACTACTCATAGTATACCCATAAACAATTGTATTCATTAACATTAAAATTGTGGTTCATATTTTAAATTACTTTCAAATGAGAAGGTCACCATACTCATGGTGTTATCTTAAGTGAATTGTCAGAATGGTAGGCAGTAGGCATCTAAAGTTGCTGTGAATTAGTAATGGTTTGATTGACAGTTAAGTTCATTATAGTGCTCTTCTTACCACATAGTACACCTTACTTGCCATAGGAAAATTAATTTGTTTTCTCCTCAAATAATATTTTAGTTATAAAAAAAAATGTTTTTTCTGGGAAAATCTTTGTTTCACATAATGTTTGGTGCTACATGCTATCTGATGACTGCTTACAATTGCATTCAGCATCTGAATCCAAGGCACTCACATTAATAAAAGGGTGATGTGCAGAGGGGATATCTGATTTGTTCATCAAGAAAATCTAGTTTTGAAAGTTTTACTGACCTGACTATTTTAATATGAAGCATAAACATCGATGAAATATATTATTAAATTGTATTAAAATGAAATATTCATTAGCATTAATAAATGCTTATTCTAAAATAAAGTATAGAAACAAATTCTTTGTCCATTGTGAATAACAGTAATGGTGTAACAGGCCAGGTTCAGGATAGCAGATAACATGGGAGCACTAGAGGTTATAGCAGGAGCTGAGCAATGCTTTAACAATGAGCATTAAATTGGAAAATCAGAGAGGTATGGTAGGGCAACTATTAATATTAAATGCAAAAGGTGTAACTATTCCAGGGACACAGAAGCAGACCATTAATAACATAGGAGGAAGCATAATGTAATAGAAATCCCCGTCTGACAGGCAGCTCTTTTATATTATATATGGGTACCTGGTACCTATACTTGTGGATAAGGGGATAACCCAAAAGTAATTCCACTCCAATTCAAGGTTTTTGGGAAGTGAGTTGAAAAAAAAGCTCAAATGCTGGTAGGATATTTTGAGAAAGCTATGAGGTATGAAAGATAAGAGAGAGAAGTGATATGTGGGGCTGTGGTGCAAACATGGACTAGCCATTACCTCTTATAGAAATGCAAACTGTTTTTTATCTAAAGAGAGGAAGTAAGATTTAGTAACATAACGTTTTCAAATCTGCATGATCCAATTCAGGATCATAGAGTTACCAGAGCCTATCCCAACAAGTCAGGATGCAACACAGGAAACAGCCCTGGACAGAACACCAATCCATTGCAGGGCTTTCTCACATTTATACAGAGGCAAATGTGGAACTCCCAATTAATACAACAAAAACATTGGGGATATAAGAAGTAAGCCTGAATACCTAGTGGGAAATGCACAGAAAGAAAGTGCAAACTCTACACAGCCAACAACCAGGTGCGGCATTCGAACCCAAGACACTGGATCTGTGAGAAGCAGCTTTAACCACTATGCAACTATGCCACCCAGTAGGAGTTAATGTTTTCCCGCATGTATTTTGTACTTTGATGCTTTTTCTGTTATGAATTCCTTGTCTACTTACATTTTTAATAAAATACACCTTTTTCAACTTTTGGCTTTCATTCTAGGTTTGTGGGTGGCTTAATATCGGCTTTTATCTTCCACAGCATTTATTTATATGGGCATTGAGGTAAGCTCCAAATTCATGTCTGGCAATAAACCTGGCTTCAGATGTACTGCAGCTGCATTAAAATTTAAACTGTTCTGTTGGAAATCTGAAGGTCTTGTGCTGTTTGCTAATAGGTTTAGCCATCCACATTTAATTGTTCCTGCACAAGGTCTTGAATAGATAGGCTCCCCTCAAATTAATGCACAGGATGAGAGCTGGAGTGTCACCAAGATTGCAGCAAGGCAGGCAACAACAAGTGAAAACACAATTTAAGAACTAAGGGCAAAAATGCATACATCCACAGTGAAGTATCATTTAGATTTACATACAGAATAAGTATTGCTGGTAATCTCAAGTCAACACACTATTCCTGTAAAAAGCTTTGACTTGTATAAAGGGACAATAATGTTAAAAGCAGTTTGACCACATGACATATGAAGACCAAGAACTGTCACTGGACAAGGCGAAAATATGAATTACGCTAAGATACATTAAAAAAAACAATAAAAAAAAGAAACACACATCCTATTGCATAACAAAAGAAACCTTTCATCTTTCTAATTCAAGTTTCAGTAAACCAGGCTATTAAAAACAGCATTGAAAGGTAAAGCAGCAGGTCAGATCCAGGAATGGCAATAAAATTGGTTCCTAATCATTGATGGTATTCATTGTGACAATCTAAAAATTCAATGTTACCTATTAAGAATTCATGTATATCTTAGTTTATCATTTATACTCAATCTTTTTGACAATTTGACTTAGAAATGAGATGTTCATGAAAGAGTAACACGTTCAGTACTTCATGTCTTAGGAGATATTTAATTTACTTAGCTGTATCAAAACATCATTTAGGAGGTTAACTGGAACAATTATGTATATATTCCCAATGGTTGCAAGGTTAGGCTTCAGATACATGGTGAATAAAACTACAGAATATCTTACTATCTACTAGCACTAGAAGTAGCCTGATAAACATTAGCAATGATGCTGTTCTAATTTAACCCAAATTTAAGACACTGGAAGAATCATCACCTTCATACCACATAATGCATTTCCGGAATGAGCACTTTAAATTTTATCTTCTATTCTAAAATTAGCAACCCCTCAAAAAGCAACATGCACAAAGCAGCTCTCAACACATTAAACTTAAACAAAAAGACCTGTAATTTAACTTGGAAAGAAGCACCAATGAGTGTTTAACCATGCAATTTTCTAGCAAAAGTGCCTCTTTTGAACTTCCTTGAATGTTTACAAGGAATATTACAAGGCACAAAATAAAAAAAAACAACAGTGCAAGGCTTGTGTAAGCACAGTCCAGAGAAAGCTTCTTTCTACACTCATTCCATTCTTGTTTGCCCTTCATATTCCCTTTACTGTATGGTAATAATAATGTAATTTGCAAGGAATTTGATTTGTTGTAGCTCATGTAAAGAAAATATCAGTACAACCATACAAATTACTGGCATCAGCAATCATCATACCCAAACAGCCTCCATACAACCAATTCAATGCCAACACACTTCCAGTAGACAATATGTACTGAATCACTGTAGGGAACTGTTGAATTCAAACAGCTCACAGTTTGTTGGATCCTACTATGATGACATCTGGTGGCCCTAGAATTGACTGTACTAAACCTTTTACCAGACTGACAGAAAATAACAGAGGGACAGCAATGTGTGACAGGTCAGAAACTGTAAAGGGTTTTTTTCACATTTCAGTCTAGAAGGTGGAGTGAATTTCCGGCAGGGAGGTGGCAACCATGTTTTTGGGAAGCAGTGCACAGCTTCCTTTCTAGGTGCTTCCTGAACTGCGATGGAGAAGATCAAAACATAATTAATAACAGATCTATAAATGATGGTTTAGTCTCAGAAAGAACAGTGCCTGGTAAACATTTACTTGACCATAAAGGATGTTTTGATTTCCCTTGTTAGAATCTTAGAAATTGAGACACCAATGAGCTTGAAATTCCCCTGTACCTCTACAACTTGCCCATTTATGTACAAAGATGACAGATATTCTTTTTTTTTTACATCTTTAATAATATTATACATTTGTCTTGTTATTTTTTTTTTGATGTTGCACTCTCTTACTTCATTTTTGGACACAGACTTGTCATAATTTGTAATGAAATACACTACGGGAATGTAATAAAAGATATATTTGACCATTCTTACAGATTCCATCTAGGTGTGTTATGTACAAAGATGACAGATATTCCTTTTTGTACCTCTTTAATAATATTATACATTTGCTTTGTTTTTTGATGTTGCACTCCCTTACTTCATTTCTGGACACAGACTTGTCATTATTTGTAATGAAATAAACTACAGCAATGTAATTAAAGATAAAATTGATCATTGTTACAGATTCCATCTAGGTGTGTTATGTACAAAAATAACAGATGTTCCATTTGTTACCTCTTTAATAATATAATACATTTGTTTTTATGATGTTGCACTCTCTTACTTCATTTCTGGACACAGACTTGTCATAATTTGTAATGTAATACACTACAGGAATGTAATAAAAGATACATTTGACCATTCTTACAGATTACATCTGTAAAAATCCCCTTTTTCACATGGTTGTGAGCCACAATCTTGTAAGGCACCTTTACTGAGGGTAATGGGCTTAGAGATGTTGTCCATCAGCTTCACCAACATAGTTTCTGTCAGAAAGAAAATCCAATAGCTAATAACACATTGACTGATTGATACTTACACCGTATTCAGACACATTTGCTAGGTAAGTGATTCAAGATGTTAAAGAATTACAGTATGTAGTATTTTGTAGCATTGGTAGCATCCAAGTCCTGGAAATGAACTTTGAGCATTTCCACACTAAAGCAGTATCCCAGTTTACAAAACATGTGTATTAAAAAAGGAAATAAAGAGCTAATTATAATTATAATCTAAATGGGTGTTCCACCCAACAATGGCATCCCAAGAACTTTGAGTTCATTATACTGTCATGCTCATGGGACACCAATGAAAGATACCGCGGTTACATCATATCTGACCTTTTTCTCTTTCCTTTGCAGCCAAGTGGAGCTCAACCCAGAACATTTCCTCAAATGTGCCTTTGACTTACTACTGAATCAGGCCCTTTTCAGGACACATAGCCACAAAGAAACTCCAACGTGTCGTCAGTTATGGTTGGCAAGTGACAGATGCTCACCAGTGTAGGCAAAAGATAAACCCTCATTATTTTTTCTATCATCTCCTTTGCCTAACCTGCAATAAATGGGGAAGTTTGTTTTGGATTCTCAACACCCTTCATGACTCTATTTTATTTACAATACAGTACATTAATATTAATGAGTTTGCCATTTTATATCCTGTTTTAATGTACCTTTTATCGTGCCAGTTACATATTACAGGGGAATCTGCATGAAGTATAGAATATGTTGATAATTATAAGTGATTGTTGTCATTATTAATTTATTAAATAAAAAGAACTATAACCATCACCAGTAGATCTGCAATGCATTGAGTATACTTTTATTTGTTAGAAACCTGAAATTGAGCTTTTAGTGGTGTCTATCCAGGTTTATGGCCTTTACACACAATGTTAAAGGTGTTAAATATTCGACTGAAGGACAGCATGGTGGTGAAGTGTAGGACTGAAATTTACTTTACATTTGCACAGCCCTGTGGGAAGCAGAAGGAAAAATGTTGAAATTGATTAACTGAAAGGTCAAAGTACTTTTTGCAGTCTTTTTGCTACTCTCTACTTCAGTTCAAAACAATTCCAATAAACCAACATCCCTTAAATAAATTGTCCCCTTAACCATTTATTGCCTTAAACTACTTCACTCATCAGTGCAGATGAAACATTAAACAATATTCATAATTAGTTTTATTTCTCCTTAATGTAAATTATTATTCAGTGATTACAAGTTCTATTGCTTATAAATGAAAGGCAGAACAAATAGTCGTATACAAAAAATACGGTTATAGGATTAGGATATATGAAATGTGTTTGTTATTTAGGTCATGGAGTTTATTCACTCTAAAAATAATCAGCTAGTATTAAATGCATCAGAATGAGTAATCTTTCCATATGATGTCCAAGCTAAAAGAATTATCAATGCATCTTACGCTTGTCACGGAGATACTGCAAAAAAATTTGTTCAGCTACATTAAATCTAAGCAACTCTGCGCCAGACAATAGCAATGCAAATTCAAAAATGAATTAATGACAAACACATTATATTAACAATTCAGTGCATGTGCTTATTTTTGCAAGCCATGAGTCAAGATGTGCTTCAAGCCAGTGACATGTTAATGTTGCTTCTTTACAGCTCGGATGCTTGATTTCAACATTTGGCCAAGTCAGTGTTTAGAGTTTACAAGTTCTCTCTGTGTCCCTGTGAAGTTTCCTCTGGTTACTCCTGTTTCTAACAACCCAAATAAATGCATGTTATATGAGATTGCATATTTAAATCATCCCATTATGAGAAATAAAGTGGGTGTCTGTCCATGATTGGGCACTATAATGGATTGGTTTCCAATCCAAGTGTTTGTCATGTAGCCATTGCTGCTGAGGTTATCTTTGGCTTCCAATAATCCTGCGATTAGAAAACTGGTTATGAAATGGACGGATGCAGGGGTAGATTGACAAAAATGTACAAGAAATTATCGTCCCTACATATTTCACTAAATAAATGGTTCTTTTACTGCACACATTTGGTGCTTTACTTCAAGTTACCTTACTTGTCACAGATTTGTAACTTTGTAAATTAAAAAATAATTACCTTGGCACAGTCTGTCCCTTTATAACCTAACTGATGTATATGTGCATTGGTGGTTGTATGTTGTATGTAAATTTCTACTTGTTTCTGTCATTGAGAATTAAACTGTTACATGTTCTTAGAATTCTGAAACCAATTTGTATACTGTCGCTTCTTAATCTTGTTCTACACATTTCAAAAAATCTGTAGCTCTTCATTGTCAAGATCCATAACATCAAATAGTGATTACTCTGTAATTACACTGTCAAGTGTCCAAACATCAGTGCTTCTGGCATCGTGTTAGAGCAGACCAATATAGAGATGAGAACAGAGAATCTTTTTTCTTTCTAAATGGCAGACTACATCTTAATTTTCAACATAAGTACTGAAAATGAGAGTAGTAAAATTGGCCCATTAGATCTTTTTACTTAGGCATACATTTAAACTTTCAGATGTTATTTTACTTGATTACTTAAATGAATAGGGAGTAAAAATGTGGTTCACCTCCATAATATTTCATCATCTTGCACAACTTTTTTCCACAAAAACACTTCCTCTTGCATTTGTTTGTCAGCAGTCAATGGCATGCAACTCACATCAATTTCAACTATCTGTTCTGCTTTCCAGCAGAATGCTGTCACACCAGTTACCTCATATAAAAGTGTAATTGAAACCAAAAGCCCAACTTAATCAAAATATTATTTTTAATTGACAGAATTACTCAGCATCCAAAAGAACACATGCAGTGACACTCAAGCATGCAGCCTACTGAGTGTCCCATGGATTTGGAAGACTGACATGAGGTAACAGCAATGTGCAATTTAATGTAAATGACATCTTTTCTTTGTTAAAAAGAAAACTCATCAGATACTTTAAGTTGTTGTTTCATGAATTAAACGCAGCATATTTAGGGATTTCTTTGAATTTATTAAATCTGTAATCTTAAAACTGGTCTATTTTAATGATTACATCTAAGCCATCATGATTATTTTCACTGCAAATGTGGGCTCGTGGGCCAATCATTCCTATATATTATATTTATATTATAGAAAATAGCAGTGAATATCATTCTAGATTGTACTAGAAGGACACAGCTATAGTATAGTTATTTGAATTTTTGTTCACTTGAATAATAGGTTCATTGACTTCCTCTGTGTCCTATAGTGAGAAAATTGTGGATGCCTAAGCAACAGCTTGGTTATTTATTGCCCAAAACATTAGGCTCTAGACCACAATGCCCAGTGCCGAATATGTCCGGAAAAAATAAAAGCTGCAGGTTCAGTGTATTAAGTTTAAAATTGTACTTGGAGAGCAGAAACAAATTAACTCCACAGAGAACTGTATACTTACAAAATCAAAATTCAACCAAAAAGAACTCCTAGCATACTGGTCATGATGGTCTTTAATATGCTGTATAAAAGTGGTAATGGCTTGAAGTGTCTAGTAGAACACTCAGTTGATCTCCTCTATCCTGATAGTTACCACTGTCATATTCGAAGAGATCTACAAAGCATATAAAATAACACATGAAATTTAAGATTAAAAAATATGAAATATGAATGTAACAGCAGATGGACTGATGGCCTTAAGGCAGCAGAAGTAGCGTGAAGTCACCAGCTGCGTGGAGATATGGGATTGCATTTGCAAGGGGGGTGTTTCCACGGATGATATCAAAGTGGATTACAAAAGGAGTTTGCTACTAATTAGATGGAAGATAGACTGCAAGACTGAAGAAGCACAAAAAGTGTGAGAAAGAGACCAAGAAGGAAAAAGAGCGAGCAAGAAACATTGCTAGAAGCAAACAAAAATGGAAATGAAAGGAGTAAAGGTTCTCAATGCCCATAGGTAAGACATACACACAGCTTTTTGGCTATTCTTTAGGAGGCATACCCAGTGGCCTTAACAACTGTATGTTTTCCAAGGAGCACAGTGGATGGGCAGGAGTCTAGCTGTAATAAATAAATACATCTCTCTATTATAAAAGAAAATCTTGAGACAAGACTATTGCTAAGAGATTTTTTCAAGTTCTGCCCTCTCAATCTTTTTCAACCACGGTCCTCTCAACTCTCATTTGTGTAAATGCTTTTGTTAGACACAGTTCCTGTGCTCTCAGCTCTTATAAATTTTTATGTTTTCCTCACTTTAAGTACACAATAAAAGAAGACTTACTGTGTCCAAATCTTATTGAAGAATTTCATCCAGAAGGGTTATCAACAGAAGAAATGAGTACATGGGCATTCCTAGCACCGAGAAACAATGAAGTCAAACGAATTAACGCGAAAATTGTCGATCATTTACACGCCAAATTGGTTAAATGCATATCAATAGACTATGATAAAACAGTTGGTGGTGATGTTGTGGAAGATGAAAACATCAACTTACAATATCCCATAGAATATCTACAACTGTTAACACCATCTGGTCTTTCGCCAGTCGAATTACCGTTCAAAGAAGGATGTATCGTATAATGTTATTGCATAATTTAGGTTTGAGTGATGTGCTATGTCGTAGCATAAGTTTAGTTGTATTCAATATCAGTCGAACAATTGTGACTTGTAAAATTTTAACAGGCGAACAAGAATGGTAATGTAGTACATCTTCCACAGATAACATTAGACACCAAAGGAGATCTTTATATGCCATTCGCATTAAAACGTTTACAGTTTTCTGTTAGAATAGCTATGACAATTAACAAATCACAGGAACAAACATTCAAAAAAGTCGGTTTATTTATTAGAGAGAAAGAAACAATATTTACTCACGGGCAGTTATACATTGCGTTGTCACAATGTAAGTCCAAACACAGAAATTCAATGCGATATTGACAAAAAGTAAATTCCAAAATTTGTTTTTACTGAAATTTTACAGTAAAAGTGTAATTTTAAAAAAGTATTTGCTGTTAATTTCAAAGCCAAACAGAACGAAAACGTATAATGCAACGAATACCACTAACGCAACATGAAACATAATATTCTATCAATTGATTACTTTTTATAATTTTTTACTATGGTTAATTACTCGTTATATTGTAAAATAGTTAGTTCTATTGTGCATATGTAACAATTCCCATGAAAATAACAATCTGTTTAAATTCTACATCTGCTTCCCCATAAACGAGCAGCAGATTCATAAAGTGGCTAGCGCGTAGTGCCCGTCCGGGGGTTGGCAAGTGAAGCGAGCAGGGGGAAGAGCCCCCTAGTAAATAACTAAATAAATAATTAAATAGAAAGTGTTGTAACAATTCCTGATTTAATTATATTATAAATACATTTTCAGTAGTGCCAGAGCTGGAGGACATTAAAAAATTATGAAAACAAATAGTTTTAATGTTTTACTCATTTACACTAGGAGTGACACAGTAGCACAGTAAAGAAATGTACATGCTCTCCCGATGTCTGTGGGATTTTCTCCAATTATTCTGGTTTTCACCAACATCTTGTGGTCATCTAAAGGAATGATAGGTCGAAAGACCAGATAGATGACCACTAGCTCAGCTGTCCTAGTTTACTTCTCAGTTCAACAAAACATACCACACAGTGGAGCAATTACAAACAGAAGAGTCACCCACTGGCATTCTACAAAACAAATATTTCCTCTAAAGGCGTATCTAATCACATTGGTTAGGGTATAAGAAGGAGCTCCATTTCTACATGGTGGTGCCTGGGTGGCTGGGCTTTTATGGTCCTAGGACTGGAAGGGGTGGGGTCAATTGCCCTCAGTGGGTGGTTTCTCTGTGTTGTGGAGGCAAAGAAAAATGACTTAGTTAGTGACAGTGGAATTACATACCTGGGAGAAACCCAGAGGATGACCCTCTGATGCACAAGCACAACAATCCCAAAAACATGCTGATTAACTTAAATGGTGATTCTAAATTGGCCATATATGTTTGTGTGTGTGTGTTTATGAATGCATCTGTGTTGATAAAAGAATGGGTAGAATTGTAACAAATGAATGAAATTCATGTGTTAATAGTTTAAAAGTTACACCAGTGCTGTCACACCAGTTACTTGATATAAAAATTTAATTGAAACCAACAGCCCTACTTAATCAAATTGTTATTTTTAATTGACAGAATTATTCAGCATCTAAGAGAGCACATGCAGTGACACTCAAGCATGCAGCATGAGCTTCTGAAACCAAAACCTAACTAATACGCATGATTGAATTTGTTTATTTAAAATCTGGCAGAGCCTTTCTTTTGTTTCTGTTTAATAATGTCTATCATTATTGCTTTGCTGTCTCTAGAATGACCATATAGCTTCATATGATTGTTTGAGCCATCATATCACTTAACATTTATGCAACAAAACAAGGTACTTTCCTTGTAGCCACCCGCTTTACAAATTTAACATTTACTCAATAAGAACATTCATGCATAACCACAGTATATTCATGAGTGACTGGTCATGAAAGCCCCTGTTTCTCAGCAAATAGGACTCAGTAACTGGTAAACGCAATTTGCTAGAAATTGCCCAAGTTTTTTTTTGCTCTGAAAAAGGTTTTCTGTAGTAAATGAGGATTTGCAGTATTGCATTTCTTGTGTCAACACGTCATTAACTTTAATAACTTTCACAGGCAAATAGCTGCATTCACTGAGATTCATTAGTGTGAACACAAACTTACACTAAACAAGGGAAAGGGATGACTGAATATATGATTTTTTACTTTTTTCTATTAAGAATAATATGTTTGAATTGTTATTATTTGATTTTAAAAGAGAAAAATCCAAACTGCTTTCGACAAGTCACTCCTAGAATTGGTTAATGCCAGTTAAACGTGAAAAGAATTCTTCAACATTTTCCATTTTTGATGGAAATCACTATTGATGGTGTATTTCACTGTACAAAGGCAAGAACTCTTAAGATCAATGCAAGAACTATGAATCTACCGTATTGCTCTTCAGAAGATCTTCGTATCTATTGTATCTGTCTTCAAACACAAATTCTATTAAAACTTCCTTACACCAGTTTCGTAACCCATTGCAGTATGGTTTCACCAGAGGTAGATCCACCCTGTATTATGGCACTCAGGCTGTTATTAGAAATTCATCTAGAATTGTGTCATTTCCTATACATAGCTCCATGTTGATTTCAAATCCGCCTTTGATTGCATGGACTGTGTTTTTCTGACGAAGGCTCCATATTTCAAATAAGCTGCTTGACCACATTCATGCCTTGCATTCAGATACTAATTCCTCTGTCCATAATAGATTCATGTTATCCAATTCTTTTGCCACTACCTCAAATGTAATAAACGGATCCATCCTCCATTCACTGCTACATTTTTTCATAGGCCTATAGACCTCTTTGTGTTCCTTTTACCTCACTTCACATTGCCAATTACTCATCTCCACTATGCTCATGATTCAGTGTTGTTTGTTGATGACCAAATCAACTGCACAGTATCCTCCAGTTTCTTGAAAGGCATGTTTTGAAGATGTATCTTTATGTGTCTTGGCTGAAGATGAAAATATATCTACTCTAATCAGCATCAAGGTTGTGAAGGCTATAGAGTAATTAATCTATCTTCCTGCCTCTTCTAACTCAATGAAATAATGCAACAGATGGCTTTGACATCTTCTGTCTAGATAAAATTTGGCCCACAAAGACATCTACTGTATGCCACAGCACTACATTTAACTTTTATATAGAATTGAAACTTATTGGTGAAATATTATTAAATCCTTTCATCAACACTGCCAGTAAAAAATCTTTGACTACTGCCAGAGGTATCCAGAACACCGTGGCCTAGTGAACCAGCTAAGGCAACAGGAGGAGCCCAGTGATGGTGCTGGTGGTGTCGAGACCATAAACATAGAAGAGGGAAGCCTGGAGGTATTTGGGCTAGGCTACAGCTAACCTCCCACCAACTACCTCAGCCAAAGCACTTTTTTCACCAATGTTCAGTCCTTAGCGAACAAACTAGATTAACTAACTTCAGATCACTTCATGTACATGTATTACGGACTGCAACATCATGATTTTCACAGAACTTTTGTTAAATGACTGTATCCCAGACAACTCTATTGAGCTGAAGGAGCACACTGTTTTCAGGGACGACAGAACAATAGAGATCTCCCGTGAGACCAAAGGCAGAGGTCTGTGTATTTATATGAACAGGGCTTGGTGTGTGGACACTGTTGTAGTACAAAGTCATTGCTCCTGCCCAACCAGAGGAGAATCTTAGACCATGTGTATACAAATATTGCTGAGGCCTACAAGGCCTTTCCAATCCTCCACCTTGGACAATTGGATCACCTTTCCCTGCTCCTGCTTCTTAAATACATACCATTCATCAGACACATCAGACCTTCAGTGAGGACGGTGAAAGTCTGGCCTGAAGAGGCAGACCCACCGATGCCACTCTGGACTTGGAAGTGGACATTGAAAGTTACACTTCTTCTGTTCTACATTACATCAATACAAGCATTCATGAAGTTATAACACACAAGCAGGTTAAGATCTTCCCTATCCAGAAGCCTTGGATGAATAGGGATGTTAGACTTCTGTCAAAAGCACGTCATGTTGCTTTTGGATCTTACAAGACTGAGAGCTACAGTAAATGCTGGGCCAACATGAAAAAGGGCATCAGGAGAGCCAGACAGAGATACAAGCAACAAACTGAGGATCAATGCAAGAACTCTGACACCAGATGTAAGTGGCAAGGCATCCAGATCATCACAGATTACAGGAAAGTGAATACAACCTCAACAACAAGTAATATATCCCTTCCTGACGAGCTAAACAATTTTTATGCTCATTTTGATCAGGACAATAAAACACTTGCAAACAAACTGTACCGTCCCCAGATGACCAGCACTTCAGATTCTGTTACCGTTGCAGTATCGAAACCATATTGACTAATTGCAGTACAGTGTGGTATGGAAAATGCTCCATAGCTGACAGAAAGGCCCTGCAACAGGTGATGAAAACTGTTTAGCACATTATTGGCATCCCACTGTTGACCATCGCTGACCTGCAGCATACATGGAGTCAGTAAACAGGCTTGCAGCATCATTAAGGATGCCTCACACTCCAATCATGGATTGTTCACCCTCCCACCATCAGGGAGGTGCTATAGGAGCCTTAAGTACCGCATGCGTAAAGCTCAGGAACAGTTTCTTTCAAGATACCCATACCATTCTGAACTGTCAAACCTTAACACTCAAAAGCTGACCTTTCTAAATATCAATAATTTCTGGCTGCACTTATGTATATTTTGAGGATGTGAATGCTGTAGATTAATTTAGCTATCTTCATGCCTCTTCTAACTCAAACTCCTATGATGAAATGATGCAGCAGATGGCTTTGGCCACCTGTTTACATATCTATTCTGTATGTAAAATATGTCATATATCTATATTTATTCATATATCATTTATTTGTACAAACTGATCAGTATTCATATCTATATAATCTCCATTGTACATACGACTACCTGTAAATTCAAATACCAAATATATACAGTATACAGATGTCAGAAGGGAACATATTTTGTACATTGAGTGATTTTTTTTCTCTTAGGCAAAGAAACATGTAAATATTAAATTTAAAAGTCAGCAGATGAAGAGACAATAGGCACTCATTGTTGGGACAGGAGTGATAAACTGAAAGGCAAATTTCCTGAATAATCCTGTTACTGATTGTTGTGATGGCTGTCTACAGGACATAGATAACTGCTGTCTTGCAAAAGTTACAAATAAAGACATACAAAATATTTATCAACTTGTATGCAAAATTTCACATCACAACAACCAGCCTTGAGAAGTCAACCAAAATGACACCTTTTATTGGCTAATTAAAAAGATTACAATATGCAAGCTTTTGAGGAAACTCAGGCCCCTTCTTCAGGGAAGATGTAATACAGAAACTGGAGTTCCCTGTTTTTATAGACACCAGGACAGAAACAACATTGAAAAACCTTTAAGTGAGACCAGTTTTTACATTAATTGCCAATCCATTGTCATGTTGATCTCGGCAGGGACTGAAGGTGATTTATACTTCTGGGCAGTAGAAGGCAGGGAGTGAAAGATGGTCCATTGAGAACGCTGTCAAAATCACTCACACAGAGCAGAGGAGATTGCAGGCAGATGAGGGTATGTTGCTGACAAGACGCAAACACAGAGATGGTAATACCTACCTCCAGGGAGGAAGAGACTGTTCCACCAGAGAGACACCAGTTGTGGGTCCAGCGAGAGACAGAAGACTCATGAAAGGACTGAGTGAAGCTGGCGGAAGTGATGTGAGGTGTACCTAGGTTGTTGTAGCAACACAAGGAGCCCAGAAGTGAAAATAAAAATGCTCACTCCACATGGAACAGATGCTAACAGGAATTCGACAATTTGGCAAAAATTTTATTGAGTATGAGAGTTTGGTGAACAGAACACATCTGTGGACAGTTGGACGATTAATTTTTGGGGTAACATAGCACACAAACTGGACTCTGCATCACTAACGGTTGTATCCTCCACTTGTTTTTTTTGTGGACTTTTAGAGTGCGGAGTGTGCTTTTCTTTTAATAAAGGGTTTTCGTTCCTGATATTGTTAGATTCTTTTGATCTTCTGTCTTTTTGGTGTACTTTATATTGTATTGTGTAATACAAGTTACTGTTGCAATGTATTTCATTGTTTGTTTACTCACCACCCAATTTAAAGAAGCCTGTGTACTATTATATGTAAATCTCAAGATTTCCCAGTCTCTTAATATAAACTGGGTGGCATAGTTGGATATTTTAGCAGTGTCTATCTGCAAGTGTAACCAGACACCTGTCACACATATGTACATATATTTTTTTTTCATTTGTATGCTGTCTTATTGCACCTTACTCTATTTGCAGTTTCTGGTTAGATGCTAAACAAAATTTCATTGTATCTGTATAATGACAACAAAGATTAACCTAATCTAATCTAATCTAATAAAGCAAAGGGAAATATGGTGTTCTATCTGTTCCTGATTGGCACTGCTCAAGAGGTTGTCCATTCATCATCAGGTTTATCCAGTCTTAGAGTCTTTGCTCTATTACTTATTGCTTAAGATTGAAATATATAAAGGAGGGTATGCACCAAATCAAGTGGTGCCTTAGCAATCCTAGAAGGTGCCTAGGATGGCAGCCAAAGTAGTTTGGTACACTGTCTTTGTCTGTCTTTTAGTGTTAAATTTGTTGTCACCATGCAAAGTCATACACATGGGGAAAGATTGGTTGCAGTGTGCCAACTGATGTGACTCAAAATATTATAACTACATCCGTGGATCTTACAACTTTGTTGATCACAGGTGCTCATGCAGCTAAACAGGTAGACAGACTTCAACCACTAGCTGGAATATGTCTATCTAACATGGGCTTGCTTACAAACAAAGTCAATGAACTACTGCTGTTAATACATACTATTGTATTATTGTACTATTGTAATGCGTATTGTATGTTGCACTTATATACTTTGTATAATAATAATAATAATATTAATATAATATAGTATTGTATACTATCAAGACAAATTCCTAATACACATTAGTGTACCTGGATAATAAAGAGAATTCTGATTTTGATGAAACTGTGTGACATTGATGACTCATTATGATGGAAATCCATTTTGAACAAAGTGAATAGGTGGGTCAAATGACAGGGCCAGTACAACCCACATACAATGAGAGCAAAATATTATAGAAAATGATGGGGTTGGAGCAGGAATTGCAGAAAAGATACATATTTTATTTACCATGGGCTCTCTTCCCATTTTGAATCACTGTCACCAAAAATGCATACAGTTGAAGTACTAAAAATAAAAACTAAATTGAATGTAAAATATGCAATACCAAAATCATTTACGCCCAATGTGGCAACTGCACCACGCTGAATAACATGCTAAAAAGAGCAATGTTGAAATTGACTTCATAAAAAGGTAATTAAGAATTTGAAATGTGAACACACTTCACATTTCAATTTCTCAATTAAGAAATCTTATTTTACTTACACTGACACTGCTGTTCTCTGCATATACAGTATCTGTATATTATCTGTATACTGTATAGCTCATTAGATATCAAGCCAAATAGACTGTAATATAACTTTGGTTCCAGGTTTCTGGAGAATTCTGGACTTATATTACTGAAATAAATGTAATACAGAATAAATGTAATACAGAATTAAAACAAATTATTGTCTACATTTGGAATTTATTCAGTGATTAAGAAGTCAATAACAAAAAAAGCCAAATAGCCTACAATTCAGTACTTTCTACTATTTATATGATTATACTGAATGGTTAAAAAGGCCTCCTGAATTTGTCAGTTTGTGCCAAAGTAAAATGTGTTCACTGCTAGCTCTTCTTGATCCATAGCCATGTTTTTGGCCTTCTCTACTGTCTCTGTGGTGTTCCTGATGCACAAAGATCAAGCTGCAAAGCCTCTGCAGCTCCTATTTTGTTACAATGTGCTCTTCACTCCCATTTGCAGAACTCCTCCACTAAGTCTCAATACTTGACTCATTTCATTTGCCTTGCCTCTTCCATCATCTCTTCCCGGGTAACCATTAGTTCCAGCATGGTTACCTGCTTTGTTGATTCTGAAAAAAGCATTATGTCAACCCTGAGGTTGGGCTCAAAGATGTTTCCTGGGAAGTAAAGCTGCTTCCCCAGAAACTACCCTCATTTGCCAGGCATGTGCCATTCCAAGGAATCCTACTGTTGATCTTGGTTAAGGTGCTGGATTCTCCCCTTCCCAGACAAATGAGGTTAATTTTGTTGCTGGTTGAAAGTGCTTTAACTTATCTTTAGCACTGCTGATTGTTTCTGTGATTGTGCTCAAAACCTGATCATGGGGCCAATGATAGCAACCTTTCCCCAGCTCCATAATTTATCTTCTGCATTACCACTCTTCAGCCTGTTATTGTTATTGTTTCCATATAGAGCAATGCTACTCAAGCTCTGTGGCAAGAACAGTAACCTCCAGAAGTACTGACTGATTCTCTTCTTGAAGCCCTCCAGGGAAAACTCATAAATAAGTAAGGGCTACAATATCCTGGGTAGGATACTATGTTGGTAAAATCAGGTCTTGAAATTTCCTTGTGGGCCTGGCTTGTCCACTGCTACTAGCCATGCCTCCAACACATGGAATGAGGCCTTGCATCCTTGAGACGACCATCAAAAGTCTTCCTTAGGCTCTCCTCATGCCACTGGGAGAGAAGTTAAATTGGTCAGTCACCTTTCCTTTCCTAAATACCAGGGATCTGGACTTCACTGGATTGAAACATATCCAAGCCCAAGTGATGAATTTCTCCAAACCCAGAAGGATTCATCTGCTCCTTGGTACTGACGTCATTGTAATAGGCTAGTCCTCCATGTTGGCTCTAATGAGGCATGTTGAATTCCAGAAATCATCAGGATACCTCTGCATTCTGGGTTAGCTCGCTTGACCAGCATATTCATGGTCAAAGTAAAGAGAGTCACTGAAAAATTGCATCCAGTTATGATCCCTTTTTCCAGCCATCACCACTCTGACATTATGTCCACAGAGGTGACACTAAGATTGAAATTATGGTAACAAGCCAATATGAGGTCTCTGAAAAGTTTAAATAAATAGTACTGTAAGTTGCAGTAAATGATACTGGATGTGGTATGTAAAATGCATCACCCTTCTTTACAACATCCTTTGTGAATCAGACATTTAAAAAATTATCTGACTACTGTGCAGAAATGAAAACTAACCATAATGTTCCCTACTCTGGCAACTTATTGGTGATTTATAAAATTAAATAAATAATAACAATAAATTAATGGCATGAATGGCTTTATCTATTAGAAGTCATTACAACCCTTTGATTTTGCAGTTTATATTTTTGATTTTCCTGAGATATAAAGCAACAGACAACATGCATATAGAGTCATCTCTTATCTCTACTTCACTATTTCTCCTATTGCTGCACATTCTGTAAATAAACTCTGTTTATCTACATTCTCCCTTTTATTTTTATATGCAGCCCCCTTAATGGATACATCCTACGACAGCCTTCTGTGGCAGTCTATTGTATTAGCACACTACTACATCATATTGTATAGAACAGAAGACTAAATAATACAGTGGGTTTGTTTTCTGAGTTATGTGGGATTATCAATGGCCCAATACTTCCTACAGGCATCTTAATTATAACATGTTTACATAACTTAAGGAGTATGGGTAGTGCCTGAAGTACAGTGAGTAAAGGATTCTTATAAAGTAAAGCGAAAGTGCAACAGGCAACATGCTTGAAGACACAAAGAGAGAGACAGAGAGAAATCTAATGGCAATACGAGGCCTGGTAAAGGGCGAAAGACAACAGGGACCACTCAGTGTTCCTTTTGTTTAATTCTGTCATTTCTGCTTGAACATTTAGTTTAGAAAAGCTGCTATATGTATGACCGCAAGGGGACGCTGCAGCTCCACAAACTCCCAACACAAAAGATTTGACACAAGTTTACTGTGTACAAAGGGTTTAATCATGTGAACCTCTTTCCAAAAGTTTCCCATACCACAATCACAATCTGTTTCTCCACTCTCTGTAACTTTGTCACCTGTACTCTGCTCCTCTAGCAAGCTTCGTCTACCTCCTTCCAACTCTGGTTCTCTGAACTGCAACAGGCTGCTTCTTTGATGTGATACAAAGGAGTGCTTCTGGTGTACCGAAATTGTGGACCAGAAGCAATTCCGGGTAAGACTGGAGCCCAACAAATTATGGTCCACTAGTCCTTTCAGTGCCCCGGTGGCACCCACGGAATCCAACAGGGCTGAGCCAATGAACTCCAGTTCCCAACATGCCCTGTGGGAATCCATGGTGATACTGTAACCCAGGGAGGCCTGCATCTAGTGTTTCGGTTGAGGTAATGCCCTGTGTGAACTGTCTTCCCCCATCCTTCCATGCCAGGGGCATCCTGGCCGGGTAACGATCTTGGTTATCTCCGGTCGGGATTGATAGTCTCAGTGTGGTGTTCCTCACAAGGGTCAATTAATAAACAAACGATGATCTACAGAGAGAACTTCAAAATGTGTATTTATTTAGTTTTATATGTGTAGAACAAAGGTTAGCACAAATAAATTATATTCCACTTAAATATAATTGAGTATATTTTAAGAAAATAGTGCTCCTGTTGATTGTTAAAATAAAAATATATTGTATTACCAAATCTATATTTTATTCATAGTATAGTACTCCTACACCAAGTTGTTTTTAAAGGTCAGCGTCTTTAAATACGCCTGATAAGTCTCTTCTCAGAAGTGAAAGTACTGAAGCTATGCTGACTTGACTTTCTGACACCAAGTATATTTTTGTGCATGTGTTTGTAAATGTCACTTTCATTTCAGAAACTTTTCATTATTTATACTCTAGAAGTGAGAGTAAATAAAGATGTATTCATGAGAAAAGAAGATTCCATTTAATATAAAATAGAAGAATGATTCAAAACTCATGAGTGTCTTCAAATTAATGCTTCCTGAATGAAATGAATTGATATGAAATGCTGTGCATAACACAGACAGGCCTACACATAATCTTAAATACAATATACAGTAAATATTTTGCCCAGGTTATCTGATGATGAGCTAGACTAGACACACACAGATTCACATTACATTCACAGTGTGATCCATGTGACAGAGACATCAAAGAGGTAGAATGAGTAAATGTTTTGAAATGAACTCAGGTTACTAAATAGTTTCAAAAGAATCCTCAAACCATGACCTTATTTAGAATCATCAGTCTAAACTACAGTAAGGGGAAAAATAAGTATGATTGACTAAGGAAATAATTAGACAGTGTTTGCAATTTGAATATTACATTAAAAAAAGTGCAAGGACAGAATATTATACAATTAAAGAAAAGGACACTAATTGGTATTAAAGGTGCCAATGTATTCCCGGGGAATTAAATAACGTGTGTGTTTTATAAGCCATTGGAGTTAATCTTAAACTTGTCCATACATGACTTTTGGGTCCAGAGAAGGCTTGTGATCATGTAACCAATATCATGTGGAATGTACTATAAGTGTATTTCTTGCATGCATTGCAACATACTATCATTTAGTCCTTAGATTTGTGAACAGAGAGATTACAATCAATGTTCTCGGCCTGCAATAGATTCTAGCTGCAGACCTCTACGCAAGGAGCCAATCAAATTGCAGATATCCAATGATATTTGTGGTCTCTGCCGTATACATCAGTGATGTTACATCATACGCCCAGTCATTTTCACTTTTTGTTTAATTATTGATTTTATTAAAAGCAAGTAATATTCCATTCAATCAAGTCAAGCTTAATAAAACTAAATTCAACCCCTCCCAAGAGAAACAGAGGAAATACTTTAAAAGTAGAAAAGAGGGAAAAGAATCCTTTTCCCCAAATATACATGCTTATTCTAAAATGTTATTGATTAGATCCTGCCAGGTTTTAAAAAAGTTTTGTACAGATCCTCGTGACAATTAGATTTTTTTCCAATTTTAAATAGTATATAACACTAGTTACCCACTGGAGGGTTAGGATTCTTCCAGTTGCGCAATACAAGTCTACATGCCAATAGTGAAATAAAGGCAATTATGGTTTGCTTGTCCTTCTCCACTTTAAGCCCATCTGGAAGTACACCAAACACAGAAAAAAAAGTTCTCTTAAGCCGACTGAATTATCAGTAAATAATTTGACCAACAAGGGGGAACGCAAATGCAGCAAATGCAGCAAATTTGCTGCGAATAAAACTTAGGGGAAATTCCTTGATCAGCACTACACATTACTTATTTATTTGTTTTTTTGTATATCTGAGGATTTTTAATACGTATGGGCTGCTGTAATACTTCAGTGTTTCTTTATTATAACTAATCTATCTATCTATCTATCTATCTATCTATCTATCTATCTATCTATCTATCTATCTATCTATCTATCTATCTATCTATCTATCTATCTATCTATCTATCTATCTATCTGTGTTGTTTGATTTCACTTTTCATTTCAAATTTTCATTAGCTGACAGATTTCAACCATCTGCATTTTGTAAAAATAAAAGGGGAAAGATCATTGAGAGCATTGACTAGGCATATCATTTGATTTACATGCTTGCTTGCTTGTCATTTACTTTGGTGACCTGATCAAAGGGGCTTTTTTATTTAGAATTTAGTGTTTTTGTAATGTTATTTTTGAAACTTACGCTACTCAGTACAAATAATGTAGATGAAATAAAGCAGATACAGAATTCAAAAGTAGAATATTTGTCTCACAACCCTTGCCTTAGGAATCAGTTTATTTCCTGGCCCTCTGTCATGTGTAACAAATAAAGTTGATGAATAAAATAATAAAATTAGCTGAAATAAATAATTTTCATGGACCAAGAGTACCTTGAAGAAAAGTGGTTGCTTCTGCAGTTGAAGTTGTTCAAGTATCTGGTTGGGCTCCTACCTTTACATTCGCGTTGGAAATTTACCAAGCACAACTTAATAGGAAATATCAGGATATGCTGGAGGTATTATGTGTCATAGCTATCCTGATAAAAAACTAAGAATCCCTATCATGAGAATTTGCTGATTTGAAATCATAAAATCTGGGTTACCTCATTTTTCTAATTCATTTCTGACTCCCTCCAGAGTCTCAGACTTTCAGGCTAGGCCGAATGGCAACTTTAATTTGTCCTGCTTCTTCAATATGAGTCAGCTCTCCATTATTCTGTGCTGGAATAAGTGTGCTTGGAAATGAGTAAATGATTAAATGAAAGAGTAACTTAACATCCATTCATTTATTTTCTATGACTAGCTATTCCAGCTCAGGGTCATAGGGAGAAAAAATGTGTCCTTGTAGTGCTTTGCACAAGGCAGAAATCAGCCCTTCATCGAATGCCTGTCTATTATAAGTCAAACAATTTAACATTTCAAATCTAATTATACAGATTTCTATTATGATCCAACTTTGTGTTTAGAATTTCTCACTTCATGCACAGATAACATGTTTAATGCCTGAAGCAGTAAAACTTTCCTAAATCAACAAAATCAAATAAAAACTACTAAATAAGAATCTACTTAGTTATTGCTGTAGGATTTGTTTATTTATTTGTCAACTCCTCAATACTTTTTAATGCAATTTTCAAATTTTAATGACAGGTTTTTGCATGGCTCACCAGTCTCCAAGGCATATCATAATGCTGGATTGTGATTTTATTTCATAGCAAATAGCTGCTGCAGTCAGCAGCCAAGAAATACCAAGTTTATAGAAGAGATGAAGGCAACCAGTAGAATGTTAATAGGCTCACTTTGTAATCACTGAATGTCACTTATCAACTGGGGAGCTGACTGTTCATCTGTCTAGTAAAAATCAGAGCATGAGAAGCATGTTAAATTAAGAACAAAAAAGTGAAGTCTGTGACCTTTTAAAAAATTAGAGGTTTACATGGAGGGCGGTGGCCCTTACACAGTTACAGTATGTAATTGTATATCTTTGGGTTAACCTTGATTAGTAGCAATCAATTCAAATAATTTATAAGAATATACACTATATATATATATATATATATATATATATATATATATATATATATATATATATATAATACACTATATATATATAGACACATTCATACAATAAGCAGTATATACATAGTTATATATATATTATTCTACATATATTTATATGCATAGGTCTGATCACAATCTGATATTTGGGTAGTTGCCTACCAGGTAATGCTTAAGGTTGGTCAGCCAGTCATGTACTCTGTATTATTTGGCAAGTACTATACTATATATCATGTCTATGATCTGCTTTTTGCAGCTGAGAAGGTGTAGTGGATGTCTGCCAACTGACATATCCTTTATATATATATCATATATGATATAAGATTTATTCACATATATAGGATACTAGCCATGCCCCACAGCTCCACCCGCGTAGAAGTGTAACAGGACAGTGAGGAAGGCCCTGCCTAGCTCCCTACTCCTGACAACACACTTCCCCCTTCTCTTGGTCGGCAGCTTCTGTCTCGGATTAGCGCAAATATATCTCTCCTGCAAGCGAACTATGATTCTTAGCACGATGAGTGAAGACACAAATTCAAGCAGAATGTTCAGGCAAATTCTAGAAAAAAAATCAGATCTAAATCCGTTAAGCAGTTCTTTCGTTCGCTAGGCAAGCGGATGTAAGATATGCCCTGAGGCTGGCGCGTGAGTAAGGAGGGCCCTGACCCCCTCCCCTCGGCCTGCTGCGTCACACTTTCACAGATTCACACAAATAAGTTGGTACCGCAAGCGAACTATGATACTTAGTGCAATGAGAGAAACTGGAATGTTCAAGCAAATTATAGAAAAAAACCTGGTCAAAATCCGTTAAGTATTCTCTCGTGAAAAGCAGACAGACAGACATATAGACAGACAGATGTTGGATTTCGTATATATAGGGATATAGAATATAAAATTCACATAATATAATTATGTCTCATCTAAGCATATTTCTAATTGTATCAAGTCAATGTCAAACATAAACTAGATAGACCACTAAGAAGACTAAATGTTTCTAAATGCTTTTATTTTCTGAAAGTGCACCACTTATACACTCACCTATAGTTTTCTCTTATGAGATATGAATATAGGAAATATAAAACCCCACCTAAAATAAATAAGTAAAACAGTTTCAGCAATTTCTTTCAAGTCAGGGACCTTTTAAGTCATAAGTGAGAACTTGAGGCCTCCTGGAGTAAGTTATTGCTTGTTCAATTTTATTGCAATATTAACTATTCCATTCCCACTCCATCAGCTGAATGTTTAGAACAGGGGTGCCCAATGCGTCAAAAACGATCGACCGGTAGATTGCAAAGATAGTGCAGGTAGATCGAGTTGCATTCAAAAAAAATTTTTTTTAAACGTTAGTCTATCATATATCCTCCCTATGGCATTTGCCACTTGATTGACATACAGGGCGGCCAGTCTGAGATCTTTTCTCTTCTACCACACTGGTCATCCTGCACGCACGATCAAACACATGAGCTACTGCAAAACTCCAGCTGTGATCTAGTTAGCCTAAAGTAGCCTAGACTAAAGAAGGGATTTAAAAAAAAATTTTTGGGGAGGGTATGGGCTTTATGTGGAATTAGAAGATGATTTTTTCTCTCACAATGTCACAATCAAAGTCTGTTTGTCTGATCTGTCAATCTATCATTGCTATTCCAAAGAACAAAAATGTGGAAAGGCCTTTTTGAACTGTTCGTAAAAACTACGAAACTGACGTCCTTCCAAAAAGCGATCTGAGAAAGAGAAAGGAGAGGGAACTAAAATCGCAGTTAATCAGACAGCCGTCATTTTTCACTTGGCTGAATTCAAAAGCTCCTTAAACTGCATTATTCGGCTCTAATTATTTATGCAAGTCAGCCTTTTCCCACATGACGATTATTAAATCCAAATACTGTTGTGACCATAAATGTATTGAATTGTTATTGTGCCATAAAGGTTATTCAGTTATGCAAGGTACGACAACATATATTTTATGTATAAAGTATACTCAGTATATATATATATATATATATATATATATATATATATATATATATATATATACTAATAAAAGGCAAAGCCCTCACTGACTCACTCACTCACTCACTCACTCACTCACTGACTCATCACTAATTCTCCAAGTTCCCGTGTAGGTAGAAGGCTGAAATTTGGCAGGCTCATTCCTTACAGCTTACTTACAAAAGTTAAGCAGGTTTCATTTCGAAATTCTACACGTAACGGTCATAACGGTCGACGTCCGCCATGTTGAACTTTCTTATTTATGGCCCCATCTTCACGAAATTTGGTAGGTGGCTTCCTGGCGCTAGCCAAAACCGATGTACGTACTTATTTCGATGGTATGACGCCATTGTCGGCCGCCATATTGAATTTTCCACACGTCACTAATTCTCCAACTTCCCGTGTAGGTAGAAGGCTGAAATTTGGCAGGCCCATTCCTTACAGCTTACTTACAAAAGTTAAGCAGGTTTCATTTCGAAATTCTACGCGTAACGGTCATAACGGTCAACAACGTCCGCCATATTGAACTTTCTTATTCATGGCCCCATCTTCACGAAATTTGGTAGGCGGCTTCCCTGCGCTAAGCAAAACCGATGTACTTACTTATTTCGGTGGTATGACGCCATTGTCGGCTGCCATATTGAATTTTCCAAACGTCACTAATTCTCCAACTGCCCGTGTAGGTAGAAGGCTGAAATTTGGCAGGCCCATTCCTTACAGCTTACTTAAAAAAGTTAAGCAGGTTTCATTTCGAAATTCTACGCGTAACGGTCATAACGGTCGACAACGTCCGCCATATTGAAGTTTCTTATTCATGGCCCTATCTTCACGAAATTTGGTAGGCGGCTTCCCTGCGCTAACCGAAACCAATGTACATACTTATTTCGGTGGTATGACGCCACTGTCAGCTGCCATATTGAACTTTCCAACGTCACTAATTCTCCAACTTCCCGTGTAGGTAGAAGGCTGAAATTTGGCAGGCTCATTCCTTACAGCTTACTTACAACAATTAAGCAGGTTTCATTTCGAAATTGTCCGCGTAACGGTCATAACAGTCAACAACGTCCGCCATGTTGAACTTTTTTACTTAGGGCCCCATCTTCACAAAATTTGGTAGGTGGCTTCCCTTAGCTAACCGAAACCAATGTACGTGCTTATTTCGGTGGTATGACGCCACTGTCAGCCGCCATATTGAATTTTCCAACATCACTAATTCTCCAACTTCCCGTATAGATAGAACTCTGAAATTTGCAAGGCTCATTCCTTACAGCTTACTTACAAAAGTTAAGCAGGTTTCATTTCGAAATTCAACGCGTAATGGTCATAACGGTCAACAACGCCCGCCATGTTGAACTTTCTTATTTATGGCCCCATCTTCTCGAAATTTGGTAGGCGGCTTCCCTCCACTAACTGAAATCAATGTACGTACTTATTTCGGTAGTATGATGCCACTGTCGGCCGCCATATTGAACTTTTCAACAGTCTTTGTTACTTATGGGCCCATCTTCAAGAAATTCTATCGATCAAAGAACTGTCACTTACCAAGTGGTTTCCATGCCCGGAGATACCACCTACCTTTTCCATTCTCTTTGTTACATATTGCACGGCCATATCAGGCTCACTCTTGATATCCGGAGGAACATTCTGTCTTATGTATTGAATGACTGGGACAGGTTCAAGGTGTGGACTGATGACGGTACAGGAGATAATTATACTACACAGGAGCACTAGAAGAGTGAAATGCTTAAGCCCTTCACCTATGGTTCTGCATGTGAGTTGATGGGTGCCGCTGAATTGTTCGGTTGTCGCTTTCAAGTGTACCGAAATGGCCAAATATTTTACACCTTTCGACAACCGCCAATGCCCCTTAAACATCTTAGATTCACAGGTGACGATTTCAGTAGTGGACACTTTGATGTTTATGAATGTTTAAACTCTCAAAAACTGGATGTGATTTTATCGATGAAACCGGTTGTGTGCTTACAACGCTTGACAGATGCCAACACAACAAATCCTGCAAATACTCTCGTAATTGAAACAAACCATGAAACTCAAACTGATTATGACAGCAGCAATCCAAGCTGTGAGATTTGAGACAAGATTACTGTTCACATGGCCAACTGTAAGTTACATGCTCAAGAGTAAGCTCAGCGCACAGCTTGGTCATGTTACAACTGGAGGGCCGAACTGACAACATGGTATACAAAGAGATCCTTAACAAATAATCATTGGCATATTGTCCCACAGTTTAAAAAGGTTTAATTTTCTTCTTAATAAAAATTTGAATGCAGTACTTCACCGCTGTATTTTGCTAGTATATATATATATATATATATAGGCTATATATAGTGGCTTGTACCTCCTCCAGACCGTGAGGGGGCGAGGGGGCCGCCACACCAGGAAGTGCTGGGGGGAAGAAGACAGGGGACACCTGGACGGCTTCCGGGTGCACAGCCGGCACTTCCGCCACACTGGGGCGTGTCTGCGGGAGTGCGGGGAGCAGCTGGAGCCCATCCGGGTTCCTATTTAAGGGGCCGCCTCCCTTCAGTCGAGAGCGGAAGTCGGGTGGAATAGAGACAGACAGAGAGGACTGGAGGTGGCCAGGAGAAAGGCAGTGGAACTGTGTGGACTGTGGACATTGGGGGATCGGTGCAAGGGGGAATGGGGGTGCACTAAATACTATTTGTAAATATTGTAAATAAAGGGTGTGTTGGGTGAGATTACGATGTCAGAATTCACAATATATATATATAATTTTTAATGTAGGTAGATCATTTCGACCTGGTCATTTTAGAAGTAGCTCGCAAGCCGAAAAAGTGTTGGCACCCCTGGTTTAGAATAATAAAGTGTTGCCCAAGAAGTTTTCAAATACATTTTTAATGGTAATATTTTTTACACAATTGACTGAATTTATCAAAGGATAACTATGAAGTATTTTGAACATTTTTTTTTTTTCCTCAACTTCAGCAGCCTTGCTGCAATAAGAAATAAGAGTATGTTTTCTCTTCTTGTACCAGTTTGAATCCTACACTTGCAGCCACTTCTTTAATAACTTTGTCATTATTCCAAAATCTTTTTCCCATGAATGGTATCTGTCATAGACTTGATTTGTTTGCATGTTCTTGGTTCATTGTAGGCATGTATGCTCTAGGGGTCAATTCCCACTCTTTATTCTTGAACTGAACATGAATTGGTTTTGGTTACCATCTTGTTTTCTTAGAAAACCTGACCGCGATTCAGGCTCAGTAGATCACCAGAACTAACAGCATATATTTGACTGCATGCCAGCTGTTTCTTGACCTTACATGGTATGGAATGTGGCCCGGACACAGACAGACGGACAACGCTTTGTCACCCAGCGTACACAATTTATTTACAATATGGGTGGGCTCCAGCTGCTCCCCGACACTCCTCTGCGGACACTCCCCTGTGTGGCGGAAGTGCCGACTGCGCATCCGGAAGCCCTCTGGGTGTCCCCAGTCTTCTTCCCACCAGCACTTCCTGGTGTGGCGGAAGTGCTGACGTCCAGGGTTGTTCAGGCACTGGGGCGTCCCCTGGCGGTGGCCATGGGCCCCTACAGGGTTGAGCTTCCAAGCTCTGCAACCGAGGTCCCCAGTGCAACCAGGGCGGTCGCCTTCTCGTGGTCTGGAGGAGGCGCAAGCCCTCATCCGGTCCCCCTGGGCATCCGAGCTGGGTACCACTCCCAGCCGCATGCCACAATGGATAAACAACAATTTGTTAAACTCTCTTATTAGACACTTAGCTTTATTACAATTAGGTCTAGTGCTTGGATTTTTTATTTTGTTTGGTTTCTTTGGTTTTTTTTTTTTTTTAACTTGCATTTTTTGTGCTCAAGACAATTAATTCCTGTTTGTCTGGTTTTGTTTTGACTTCTCAGTGTACAATTTCTTTGAAAACATCTGCCTCTATTTTCATCACCTCCTGTTGATATCACTCTCACAATAAATTCTCAGACACATCAGAGTGTCCAAAAACAGAATGTTTGATGACTCCAAAGAGGTATAAATATAATATTTAACTATGTGAAAAGGTTCTTTGTTTACTTTCAATAACAGTTTATTGTGTAATAAGCGCATCACCGTACAATGTCAGTTTGAAAGCCAACTGCACTTGCACTAGAAGAAGGATTGTTCATTATATTATGACACCGGCCTTCACCAAAATCCTCCTTCACAAAAAAATCAGTGTATTTTATAGATTTAGGTGTGCTGAATCTATTTCTGAAAGGGAATTTCTCTACCACAAACGGTTTCCACTAGATATTGAATTTGGTGAAGAATGCAGTTTTGATTATTTTTCATGTTCAAAACTTTATTTTAAGTATATTTTGAGCCAAAAAAAATCATTCGTTGAGGTGAAAATGACCCAGAATCAAGTATTTGCTACACATTTTTTGGTCTCAATCAGTATTTTTTCTCTCTCTTGTTATTCTTTCAAAATATCAAAGGAATTTATATTTAGAAGGTTAGGAAGATGCTTTGTATTGTACAGAAGAAAGAAAATTGTTATTTAAAAGTTTTTTTACAGAAATATGTAAGGTCGGATTTATTCATCCAATGTCTTACACAGAAGCTTACAGCCACAATTTAAGATAAAATCAGACTGGTGTCTGACTGAGTTGCTGGGAATGATGCACTACACAATTGCACAATTTTTGTGGAAATAATATGAATGGAATTAATTTCTTTAATTAACAGCACCACACAAAGAAATTTCTGGGTATGTTGCCGTTACTCAATTACCTTAGGTTGACTCAAAATAAGAATGTTTTTTAGTGGCAAAAAATGCCGTATTAGCATATTTTATCTAATTTACATTAAGAGGCCACCCATTTTCTAAAGTTATTGCAGTTTTAGAAGTTGCATAAATTTTTCTAATTTCAGATAAAGATAAAAACTGGACATAATGGTGCTTGTTAAGTGCCATTGATTTGTATGGTTATGAAAGCGGATTTGATAATCTTACAAAACTTTGGCACACCCTACATCGCATGAGCAGGCCTTTCATTTTGTGATGACACTAGTCAATGTAATATATTAATTTTTTTGGTGTGATTTGCCACTTGATAATATTATTTAATAATGCTGTGGCTGTGGTTAATGATCAGATGGCTTGTCAGCTTAATTATAATGTGATAATAAACTTTCTAAAAGCAATTGTTTGTATTTTGGGTTTACTCAACTGAAATTATCATGTAAAAGTCTGTAAAAAACATATTTAAGGTTTGGTATATTAACATTCAGTTCAGTTTAAAAAAGTTTATGTTATCAGTTAAAATTAGACCAAGTAACCGAATTAAGTTACATAAACCTAATTCCTTTCATTGTTGTTAGATTAACTCAACTGGCAAGTCTAAGGACAACAACAATTAATTAAATTAATTTATGTGGAATTTGTACATGTAACTGAATTAATTCCTCCAATGAATATTTTTTTCTGAGCGCAGTGCTCAGTATTTTGATTATAAAATAACATTAGAATATTCAAAACATTGTGATAAGAGCAGGTTATTCAGCCCAACAACTTATCCATCCTGTTCACCAAGATTGTCAAAAATAACATTAAGTTGTGATTTAAAGGTCTCTAAAGTCCTACTTTTAATCACACTACTTAATAATTTATTCCATGTGTCTATTGTTCTTTGCATGAAGAAAAGCTTTTTGAGATTTGTGCAAAATGTGCTCTTAACAGGTTTCCAGCTGTCTCCTTGTGCTCTTGTTGCAGAATTTATTTTACTTTCAGAATTTATTTTAAAGTAACAGCTGGGATCCACCATACTTATTCCTTTCATAATTTAACATGTTATGCCACTTCTTAATATCTGTTTCCTTAAAGTGAAAAGGTTCAGCTGCTTCAGTCTCTACTTATAGATCAGACCTCTTAGTCCCAGAATCAGACCAGTAGCTCTTCTCTGCACTTTCTCTAACACTGGTGGTCACCTGTGTGCATATGGGAGTGAGCTTCAGTGCTGTGGTGATGGTAATTACCTGCCGAACGAGGGGTTTACAGGAGTTGACACTGAGGTCTAGTGCCTTTTGTTTTCCTCACTCTGTAGAATGGAACACTGACAGCCCTCCCCTGCTGATGTCACTGTCGCTTAACTGTACTTTTGGTTATGGCATAGGAAACACTTACTGTAAGAAAGGGTTTCCCACAATAAAAAAACATTTGTTTATTGAGACTTGTGTACGAGCCTGTGTGCGTTGGGTGTTTGGGGATTTAGAGCACCCTCTGGTGGTCACAGACTACATAACTTGAGAACCAGCCATCTTGTTCTCATTTATGTTTTAAACTCGCGTCTAGAAAGACGTTTCCACAAACTATTTCGTGTTCATTATTGTGCTTTCTTTCAGTTTATATGGCATAATCAAGGTGGTGTCCCAGCTATTTCACTTTGTGTCTCCATTTTACAACTGCCATGTGTTACATTTATGAGGTCGGGAAATGTCTTACGTTAGAGGATTTTAATCTTCTCCTTACTGCAAACCTTTATTTATGTGTCTTTATAGCACATTAACATAACCCCATTTTATTACTGTACACATATCTTAGAAACTATGAAGACACAAGATGGTGCTCAGCATCACTCAGAATAATATAGCTCCCTTTTCTTAAATTTTTTTTATAGAATCATTCAGACTATTTTGCAATCACAAGAATCCTCTACGTGTCCCTCAATTTTGATAACAATTTCTCTGTTACTGAACCAAGGAAACACAGGGCTTATATTAAAAATATCCATACACCTTAGATGCGACCCCCAGCTTTCAAAGGGTACAATTCCCCACGCTCACTCATACTGGCTCAATTTATAGATGCTTATTAAAGCAAAATGCACATCTTTGAAATGGAGAATGAACCTAGTACACCTGTAAAAAAAACAACCACCTGTTGACAGTGGACAAGTATGTATAACCATGAACTGGGAGAAAACAGAATGCACATTTCTGGAGCTAAAAGGAATAACGCCCACCAACATGCTGCCTTGCTGTTCTGCCCAATAAGCTATTATCTAAATAGAAATACAAGCAGAAAAAAAAGCCAAAATGCAAATCTAATTATGTAAATACATACGTGAACAATATTAATCTTTACACTGAAGCTACTGTACTTTTGAGTAAACCAAGAGACGTCCCCCTGAAAGTCTTTAAACATTTGTAGCTAAATCTTTTCTTCACTTTCTAGATTCATGCAACTGCAGTAAATATGCAACTGTTTGCTGGAAAAAGTGTTTTGTTGCTTAAAAAGACCTACTGTTTAGATGAATCATGGACTGCACAAGATGAATCCACGTAATGAAACCAATTAAATCAACTGAAGCTTATGATTATTTAAGGAAGTGGTGCACGTCAAAGTTAATTACTTTAAACATATTCAGTATGTGGGAGAGATGCAAGATAAAATGGGCAGAAAACCCTGGCTAAGAATTTTCAGAGATCTTTAGCTTTGGTTAATGAAACTTACAATGCATGTTATGTCAGTCATCATATTTAAAAGACCTGCTGCTATGGTGTATTCAGTACATTAGAATATGAGACATTCTTCTTACAATTGCTATGGGAACTGAATGAGATTACAATACAAGATGGTGAGAAATCCAATGGACATGATTTTATCTGAATTATTATTTACCAGTGTGCTATTTGTACTGTTTATTGAAGTAAAATATATTTTTTAGAATTTTCACAACTAGCGTGTTGTTAGAAACACTTTTGAAAAATAGGTTTTGTACTGCTATTATTGGTTCAATTCAGTTTGTCTATATAAAATGTACTTACACTTAAAATGATTATATCTACTATATTTGCCAATCAACCAATCGTAGTATGCCACTATTAAGAAAAACAATATCTTGTGAAAATGTACCTTAGAATATCTTAACAAAGAATATTTTTATATTTAAAGAAACATTAGGAAGTATAAAGACCTGGAAATGGAAATTGCTAAATCAAGATCAGTGTCTATAGAATTGGAACCTGAAGAAACTATGAGTGATACATTTCATATCAAGATTAACAAAATGTTTTGTATAATAAAACTGCATACGTATTTAAAAACAACACTACTTGATACCATTGATATTCAGATAAGATTATTAAATCAGTTTAATCCAGAGAAGTAGAAGTATGGAGATGTAATTCCATAGTTACACGCCCTTAAGCAGCAAGAAGTATCAAGTCATTAAAATGACAAAATTACCTGTTTAAAAATATAGTATATATTGTCAGTTTTTATGATTTAGACGTATTCTAAAGTGCTTTAATTAGCTTCCAGTTAAGTTTAAAATCCCATTTTCTTGTTATAGTATTGCTTATACACAGTTATTGTAAGACACAGTTACCATTAAGTATATTCAACGCACTACACTTTCATTCACTGTTCAGTCTCATAAGCTGTACTTCAAGTGACCAGTGGCCAATGACCTCTTCCACTTAGGATGCATCAGCTTACAGCAGATTGGAGAAACAGTTTAATTAAACTATACAGAATACCCAGAACTGGTCCCAATTCATCATTTCAAATGACCTTTCAACATTTCTGGACCAGTCCTGTTATAATACTGAAGAGGTGCTAGGACTGGCCTATTGCTACAGAGTATTTTCTTTTATACAGTAACTGTTTGCACATGGAATATTTCTTCTCTAAAATTTGCATCATAATATAATTTTTTTTTTTTTGTCTGTTGCCAGTTATTGTCAAGATTATGACTCTGGTGCTGGACTCTACTTCTTTTTCCATGTACTACTTACCTCAAAACAGTCACAGTTCTTACGCATTATTATATATCAGAAAGTCATATGCATTTAAGCATTGTCCAAACTTTTCACCTATGCCAAGCCATTATGCAATTCCACCTTTGACTTTTGTTTCTGTGGTGTTTGGATTTCATGAATTTTATAATTATGGTCTGTCTTCTGTATTTTTGCATTCCACTTTGAGTCTCCCACTGTTGCTGCCTGCCTGTGACACTGACCTCTCCTTCGCATTTAGATAATAAATTTTCTTCTTTGTTACTGATTTCCTGTCTTCTGATTCCTTCTCAATTCTAGTCATGGCATCTGACATTTTTAATGCTATAGAATCTACATACCCTAATCCACCTTCACACTGCTTTTACTCTTTAAAGCAGTGTCAGGGCTTCCACCCCTCACAAAGCTATTCCCAAATGACATGAATCCCATCGCATCCATGAGTCATTGAAAACATAAAATTAAAGACTGAGCCCTTACTACTGGATTCATTTAATTCCCGACAGCTTTTAGAAGCTTAGAAATCCATTAACACCCACAATTATGCACAGCAAACTGTTTTGGAGATTTGGTTTTGTTTGTATCAGAATAAACCACAATGGCTGTTAATGAGCAGTCTTCAGGAGGATCATATGTGTAGTAACAATATTATATTGCCTTTTCTTCTAAAAACTGTAACGTTACCCTGGTATCACCATCAGTGTGAATAAATTACATTGTCTACTTTCACAAAACATGATGCTGAGTCCTGTAAATTTATGCAGTGACAGGGAGATGAAAACAAAGCAAATGACACCTACTACAAAGAAACTCTATCAGGTTCTAAAACTACCGTGAAAAATGGAGCTCAATAACCAAAGAATGTATTGTTAAATCAACAGTTAGAAACCCAGTAATTTTCTCTTATCATCTGTGCTTAAAACATGACCTTCTGTTTTCTCTTCCTGTTACCACTGTTGTTATTAGATAGGATTTCATATGGGTATACTCTGTTTCTTTCTTGTTTATGAGGCATTACTGTGACTGTTTTTGTTCTGATATATTTTATTGTTCTATTTCTTATAAGTACTGCCATGTTGTTGATGGCGATGGTGGCTGTTTTCATCAGCACAGACTGGAAGTGATATGGTGCATTATGCCCCTATATGCATAAATGATAGTATTGTAGCATCTTGCCATCACATTGCATGGATATCAAAGACTTTGAAAGGCAATTATGATTACTCTACAAAGGGAAAGGATAAGATACAATGTGTGATGAGTAGGTAAAGAAATTTGAATGCAAGATTATTTATTGGCTTTGGTTCATAGTGATTCAGATGTCTATGTGACAGGCATATGTTTGGCAAAGACTCTTCTTTTGCCTTGCCCTCAAAGGAACTGATGTTTCTCTACCATCCAATTTCAAAAACACCCTAATGTCAGAAGGATTTGCATCACTTATCTGTTCTTGTGTTAGCAGTTGTGAACACCTTACCAACACAAAATAGCTCCTAAAGAAAAAATAAAAAGGGAAAGGGACAGTGATGCAACCAGGAATCAGAACCTTCCTTTCCAGACAAAGTCAAAGTAGCTGACAATCATACAATGTTTAAATGGCACTTTTTATAGGGGAAAAAAATTCAGTTTTGAAATCACACGTCAAACTACACGACAACGTCCTTCACTTTACAATACTATGACAACATGATGCAATGATTTTGCAGCTATATTGCATTTCAGAAGACAGGAATAAATCATCAGCCAAATAAAAAAGCAAACCTCATAAAACAAAGCAAGCAATAAAATACACTCAGTCAACTTTCACCTGATTTTCTTGACTCTGGTAACAATTTTATTTCCCACTATGTGTCACCACTTTACCCAGTTTCACTATTTCTGAAGATGAAGTTCCAACAAATTGTTCTGCCAAAGAGAAATGGCAGACAAAAAGAATATAGTTAGGAGATAAAGTCAAAAAAATGGACCAGGGTAAAAAAAAAAGAAAATATAAACCTAGTAGTTAAAACTGAAAAAATACATACAAGAATCCTAGATTACAAATTCTTTATCACTAAAAATATGCAAAGCCAAGATCTGGTTTTATATCAAGAAACCTGAATGCTGAAAAGAGAGACCTGCCATTTTTTTTTTTTACTGTTGGCACAATGACATTATGCAATGGAACCTCTTGTCATTATGATTAACAAAGTGAGAAACAGCTCACAATGAGAAGCATTACAGCAAAATTGGCTACAAAATATACAGAAAATAATGTAAAAAATGATTATTTATGAAAATAAAAAACAAAATTCTAAATTCACAGGAAATAAAACCTGATTGACTCACAACACCAATAAACCTGGTATTATACAGTAGATGCTCTTCTACATTTTGAGTATACGCTTCCTGATACCTCTAAGTCTCTTTTTGTTTTCTATTCAGAGCCTATACTTCCTGGTGATTTATAGTTTTCTGTGATTCGTGTTGCCTCTTGATGGTACTACTTTTTTGCCATCTGTAAGTTGTCTTTTTAGTCTTTTTGATTTCCAATGTTTAGAGTACTTGCATTTCTTAACCCTGATTTTTGACCCTATTCTTGTAGCTGATAAGCTATTTAAAGATACATTTTAGAAAAAATGGTGGATATGGTAGATAGACAGAACACTTCACACAGCAGTGTAGTTGAAAACATCAACTTGGGGTAACAATTCAATACTTTCAACACATTAGATGCATAAAAAAATGATGAACTATGCTGAACATGATGACCTATTCTGTTCAAAATATGTTTTAAATTCTTATGCTATAATACTATAAGTCTGACCTCTTTCTTTTAACTGGTGAACCTAACCCTGCTTCTAAGGGCCGGTTTATACTTCACACTCAGAATGAGTCATGGCTGCCACGCAATCTCAGCATTCATTTGACATGTCCTCTGAGCACATCCTCAGGAATTAACATGACGTGTGTGCAAGTTGCAAAAAATCAGGGGGTGCAGTGTGTTCAAGTTGGAACATGACATGAAAGTCTCTGTTTTTTAATATCACCATGTAACAGCAAGCCACTTTACAGATCCTACATGATCGATGTACGTGCTTCGATGTTTGATGAACGATTCGATCTCTTGAAGCAAATCATTAGAATTAAATGCTGACATATAAATGTATTTGTGGTACTTTTCTTTTCAAGCGTCGCATATTCCCATTCATAATGATGTGATACATTTTAAAGGTCTCACATACCATCTTCTGTGCCGTCTTTTTTTTCACAACAACATCAGAATGTATGGAAGCGTATTTGAGCCACAGAGGGAAAAAAATTAGGGACACAGTGAAAAAAAGTCTATTTGGTGATTAAAGTAGAAATTTCAGCTTTAATCTCTTATTGGTTAACTAAAAAAGATTATAATATGCAACTTTTTATTAGTTAGCTAATTAAAGGTGTCATTTTACTTGACTTGTCTCTTCATTCATAATGGCTAACATGGTACCACACCCTAGTACTACAGGCTTTAATCTCAAAATTTCCACTTTAACCTTGTATTTTATTTTGTCATTAAAGCAGTAAACATCATCTTAAAACTGACCCAGTTGTTAATCGCTGAACTGACAGCAGTGGTAAGCAGCAATTGCCACACAGAACAAATTCAACTTCTGATATTCCAGCTCTCTGCACATTTAGAATCCTTAATTTTATACTTGATATCACTTTCATGATGAAATGTGTTAAAGCATGTATGTTACACTTTACAGATAAATTGTTAACTTCAATTAAATAATGAATATTGTTAATAATTACACATGTGGGGGTGGCACAGTGGTAGAACAGTAGTGCTGCTGCCTCGCAGGCTGTCACATCCCTGGTGTTCAATGCCTGAAGTTTGCATGTTTTCCTGGTGGGTTTCCACAGTGTTTCCTTCCAAGGACATGCAGGTTTGGGGATTTGGTGATGCCAAAATGACGCTAGTGTATGTGTGTCCTTGTATTCACCTTGCGATAAACTGATGCACCATCCAGGGATTATTGCATGTGAGGCAGAAACAATCCCTGGATGGGGCATCAGCTTATCGCAAGGTGAATACAAGCACACACATACACTAGCATCATTTTGGCATCACAAATGCTTGCTGGAATGGGTGCATCCCTGGATTGATGTATGTAATCATTAAATGGGCGGACTGGTGGCTCTGAGGCTAAGGGTCTGTGCTGGTATCCAGAAGGTTGCTGGTTCGAATCCCCATCACTGCCAAAAGAGATCCTACTCTGCTGGGCCCTTGAGCAAGGCCCTTAACCTTCAATTGCTCCTGGGGCGCCGTACAATTGCTGACCCTGCACTCTAACTCCAAAGGGTATGCGAAAACTAACAAATTCCTAATACAAGAAATTATATAAGGCAAAACAAAGAACAAAAAAAAATTTAAAAGCCATCCTTTTTAGAGATGTTGTGGCTAGGTATCCTGGGAATTTAATGGATGTTTCAGACAATTCACAACACAGCAATGTCAAACGTTGTTTTCTCACCGTGATGATATCTGGCACTGCCACCTACTGGAATCTTCCAAATTTATGTAAAGTATGTGCGCAAGTATAAACAGTACTCTGTTTGCGTAGAAGAAGCGTCCGCAGGAGCATGTGTCACGCGAAGTATAAACCCGGCCTTGACTGCATAATCTGGTTGTGTTTCTGGTGACCGGGCCCCTTTTCTCCTTTGGCTGAAGGATTTGATGGCCATACTTTAACAAACATGCTCTATATTTGCACTTCTGTGTGTATTTCACTCTAAACACTGATTTTGAGGAAATCACCCTGAAGACATGCTGCCTAGTGTATAAAGGTTTTACTGTGATCATAAGAGAATGGAGAAATATTCAGTATCTTTTAATAAAAAAGTAATAAACCATGATTATATTAGATATACAGAAAATGCCCAATTATTAATACTGCAGGTTGAATAAGTATTAAGTTTGCCACATAATACTTTGTGAAATCTTTCATTATTTGACATGAATTTGGTCAACAGTAATTAGAATGTCCCCACAATGATGCATGTGTACGACAAGGGGTTATAGACACAATTTAAACAAGAATATTAGAATATTTATCTTAATGGACAATATGCAAAATATCAGTTTAAATATTTATTGATATAAATGAATGTTGTCAGTACTGAGCAAAATTAAGTGAGGTATTAAGAAATATGAATGGTGCAATACATGCAAAATTACTAACAGCTGCAAATAGAGCCTCAAGTTAGAGAACTAATAAAAGATAGGAAAGAGGACAGTTCTGGCAGGTACCAAATTTGAAATGGGAATTGGGAAAATTGTATTATTTTCTACCACAGATGAAGGCAAGTACAGCATCTCAATTGTGTCTATGCAATAAGCTCAAAAGCCCATTTGGCCAAGGATGTTCTACTATTACCAGTTTTTCTGGTATATATCTTGTCTGCATCTAGGGATGGGACAGCAAACAAACAGGCGAGTCTACACTGGTAATATATAAAAGCCGTCATATGTTGTCTGAAGGTAGACAGGGACATATGGATGAAATAATGTTTGAATCATCTGTTGCAGTCTAGCAAGAAGAATTTTGCCAAATAACTTTGTATTGTACATTAGTGAAAAAGGTTGGGTGTTTTGGTGGTGGAAAATTTAACTGCCATATGAGTGCTAGAGTTAAGGTGCTAACTAGAGATCAAATGAGACTTAAACTCAGACAATTGATCCCATAATGTTAGGTTAAAATGAGTTCAAGCATTATTTCAACCACCCCTGAGGCTTTGCCCTTTTTCATTTTAGATAGGGCATTTATAGTTTTACTGTACTCTGTGCCAGTACTGACCCTATAATCAGTGGGGCATCAAGTTTTGCAGCTATGTAGTCTGAGAGATAGAAGCAGATCCACTCCAACTAGAAACCAATTAATGCTGTCAGTAAAACTACCAGACACAGTAGAAATCAAGAAAATCTCAATTTCTTTTTCTTTTAATCCTGTTCTGTATCGTTTTGCCCATCTTGATCACTGGTATGATGGAAAAGGATTTATGTAATTTTATTTTTATTCCACATCTTTTGACCTAAGAGGTGTCTCTTGGAAAAGTTCTACAATAATGTTTGCAGGAACATTAACAGCTTAAGCCAACAGATTACTAATGGGACTTTCAGGTTACGAAATTTATAGATATATTAACCACTGCCAACATGAGGGAAGTACATACATACAGTAAATACATTTTCAAACCTGCCTAACTTAATTGAGCCTTTCAAGGCACAGAGCCTGTATAATAAAAACAAAATGGAGAAGAAAATATCAAGTATGTATTCCACTGTGTAAAGAGAGAAAAATATAATTTAATAAATCCCTGGATATTCCATATTCTCCAGCCTCAAACAACAATCACCCAGAACAAAAATCCAATCTATTTCCTTTCTACAAACACAGAAAATAGTAAAAAGTGATATATATATATATATATATATATATATATATATATATATATATATATATATATATATATTTGTGTGTGTGTGTGTGTGTGTGTAGAAAAGCATATTAAATGCATGAGGGCCAGGACTCCAACCTGCATGTACCTGACATCTAAGAAAAGCATTAACATCTAACAAATATGTCATCCACTATCTAACAATAGAAACAAAATTCAATTTAGTGAAATTATTAAAAACTAATAATACCTACAAGTAAGATTATGTGTGAAATGCAACATTCAAACTAGGATTCAAGCAACATGCAAAATTATAAATCAAAACAAGTTCTACAGAATATAAAACCTGATCGATTCAAAACACTGATAAACCTGCTGTGTTAGATCCTGTTCTACATTTTGAGCATGCTCTTCCTGATACCTCTTAAGTCTCTTTTTGTTTTTCTATTCTGAGCCTATATTTCCTGATGATTTATAGTTTTCTTTGGTTCCTGTTGCCTCTTGATGGTACCAGTGTCAGTCTGCTGCCTTTATCTTATTGTTTCATACATTCACACTCAAGAATAGAACAGACAAATTGAAATTAAGATTAACTTGTGTAACATCAAGTCTCCCTCATATACAGGGCCAAATTAAAGAGCATGTGTATGTGTCTGGCTCACAGTGGCTAATTATTTAATGATTTCTTTTGAAAATCTACAGAAAGACACCATTCCCCTGATCCATTGCCTGTGAGAAACAATCTATTGATCTAAGATCTCCACAAGAGAATCTGTTTCTCTGTGAATTATTTAATTATACTGATTCAATATCACCATCGACCAAAAATCAACACTACCTCACACCACACCTTCAATCTGTCACAAGTTTGTAATAAATGGAAGCTTCCTAATTTTAAAAGCCTAGGGCTACAGAAAATCCTTAGTCCCAACAGATATTAATTATGAGCTTCGATTGGAAGAGTATTAACGGTGCCTTCCAAACATTTGGAATCAATTATCATATTAAACATTGTTATTTTATTCAATATTAGCAATTTCAATGTAAAATTAAATAAAATTAATCAAATACCAAAAAATACATAAGATGTTTAATTTAATGTTTCCAGTATTTTGAAAAAAAGCTAGCTGATGTCATATTTATCATTGACTTGCAAATGCCATGCAAGCTGGATATTAATTGTATTATTTTTGAATTTATTGTTTTTTATTTAATATATAACATGATTGTCAAGGAGTCTGCATTATTACCATTAAGTGTTCCTCAAAAGATGTCTGAAGATGTGCTGCAGTTCCACACATCATGTGCCTTCCCTCTTCTATGCAAGCCAAACTATAAAGTTTCCCCTACTATTTACTCGCCTGAATTCTCCTGAATGGACTCAGGACCCTTGCCCAGCTTGTTCTCCTTTACACTGTTCACTGTCAGGAAAACTAAAGTGTTCCCCTGGCAAGGGAGTCATACCTGTACCCTTAAAGTAACTGTATTATGGTGTAAGGATTCAAATATTGTACCCACGCCAGAGGTACTGTAACCTCCCAAGGATACACCCCCAGGGACAACTTAGGACTTTCTTCCTAAAAGTGTGTCACTGCTACACTGATCTGATACTGTTGTTTGAACTAAATTGAATTTTGTTTAAATGTTTAGGTACAAAACAAATTTTACCGTAATTACTTATTGAATATAGAACATGAACATGTTTTGTCCAAGTTACCTGACTTACCTTAAAAACACACTTGAAGTGGACGATAGTGTGGCTCCTGTGAAATTACCAAACAGAAAGGTTCCCACAGCTCTTTATAAACTACTCAAGGAAGAATGAAAAGACTTGCAGAAATGAGAAATTAAAGCTCCAGTGGACAAAAGCACAGACTGGATTAGTAGCATGGTGCCAGTGGAAAAACTATCAAGACAGCTACGAGTTTGTACTGAACCCAAACTTTTAAACAGGGCGCTCAGCCATTATCCATTACCTACAACTGAGTATGTACTGCCAGACCTGAGTAAAGCATGTGTATTCCTGTGTTTGTGATGTGAAAAATGGATTCTGGCATGGAGAGTTGGAGGAAGTATCCATCTATCTCACCACATTTGCCACACCAATGGGGCACTACAGGAGGCTACATATGTCAATGAGAATTTGCCCAGCTCTACAAAGTGATGGATGGAATTCCACGTGTCAAAATCAATGCGGATGACATACTTATCATGGTTGTGGGAGATGATGAGGAAGCAATAAGGGACCATGATAAAAAGAAGAAAATGCTTTTAGACAGATGCAGAGAGTGTATTGTCATGCTGAACCCAGACAAACTGCACCTCAGGGTGAAAGAAGTCCCCTACATAGGTCACCTGCTTATGGCTGAGGAAGTATAGATTGACCCAGAGAAAGTGTCAGCCATTAGACAGATACCAAAACTTAAAGATGTCAAGGGAGTACAGCATCTTCTGGGCATAGTTAACTATCTTGCCAGATTCTGCAGCCATGCCTCTGTGTTATGCAAGCCTTTACAACAGCTTATTCACTAAGATGCTTTGTGGGAGTGGTGGGAAGTTCATGAATAGGCATTTAGGAGAGTCAAAAACGTTATTTCAGAGGCGCTGGTGAACCCATCGGAACAACTTACCCTACAATGATGCATCAGAAGGCGGGCTTGGGGCAACCTTGAAGCAAGCAGGACAACACAATTCATACGCCAGTAGTGCATTGATGGAAACTGAGAAGCACTATGCACATATTGAAAAAGTGTTGGTGGCAATAGTGTTTGGAAAGGAAAAATTCACCATGGGCCTAACTGTGGAAATACGGTCAATTCATAAGTGTATAATGGCAAAAAAACCTACTCAGTGAACAAAAAAGACTGCAACCCATGCTTATGAGACTCAAGTGGTATCAAATGAGACTTCGTTATTGTCCAGGAAGACACTTACTTTTAGCTGACACACCGAGCAGTGCCTATCATAACAGGCACAACAGGGGATTAGTAGAGTCTGAAGTGGAGTTAATTATATTGTACTTCCTGTATCAAGTGAGAAACTGAATGCGATTCAGATAGCCACTGAATTAGACAATGAGCTTCAAGCCTTAAAGCCTTAAAGAATGTGACCCTGCAAGGTTGACCGGAAGTGAGGAAACAACAACAAATTCCACAACTGGGATGAATTGAATATACAAAACAGATTCATTTTTAGAGGTGAGCATGTTGTCATACCAGGAGCCCTAACATTGGAATTAATGCAAATGGTCCATTCCTCTCATATTGGAATTGAAGGATGTCTGAGACGATCCCGTGAGTGTGTTTGTTGGCCTTACACAGTTGAATATATTCATTGAACAATGCAGTATATGCTCAACATGGTGGATAAAACAACAAAAAGAAACTCTGAAAACTCATGAACAACCAACACAGCCCTGAGAAAAAACAGGGACTCATTTGGTCCAGTTTAATGCCAAAGACTACTAGATAACAGTAGATTATCTGTCTCACTTCTGAGCGGTGGACTGTTTAGAAAAGGAGGAGGAGGAGTCTGGGAGCATGCGCTGATTACTGCCCACCACCACCAGGACTGAGATCAGAGTGCAGCCATGCAACAGGTGACACCTTAGCACCATACTGAACAGTATGAGATTTTTTACAGTTGCTGGAATGCCAATCCTGCCACCAGCCCCAAGTTTTCCCTGCAAGTTGGAGGACAAGCTTGCAGGATTGAATGCAGATTAACGTCAAACCCAGAACGGAGCAAGTGCAGGTTAAGGGCCTTGAACACAAACTCAAAAATGGTGACAAGAAAACTGAAAGCATGCTTTGCCTGTTATACAATCCTTGATATAGTGCTCTCTAGATAGATAGATAGATAGATAGATAGATAGATAGATAGATAGATAGATAGATAGATAGATAGATACTTTATTAATACCAAGGGGAAATTCACATAATCCAGCAGCAGTATACTGATACAAAAAACAATATTAAATTAAAGAGTAATAAAAATGCATGTAAAAGCAGACAATAACTTTGAAAAATGTTAGCATTTAACATTAACTCTGACACTGGCCCCCAGTATTAGTCAGAAGAATTTAAAAAAATCAGCAAACTCTGGGACGTCATACACAAACCATCCTCACCAGGATACCACCAAAGCAATGGGAAAGTTGAAGCGGCAGTAAAAACAGCAAAAAGACTAATGGCCAAGGCAAAAAGTGCTGGAAGTGATCTGTATCTAGCAATGATGAATCACAGAAACACCCTCAGCCAAGGAACAGCTCAACAAAGGCACTGATGGGCAGACGCAATAAAACATTGCTGCTAATGTGTGATAGCTTACTACAACTAGTGGAAAAAGGGGGCAAGCAGGAGAAGTATGCGAACATATGACACCTCAGCTAAAGATCTCCCAGAACAACACCCCAAGTATAAAATTAGGGTCAAACAATTGGGAAAATGCACTGGTAGCCAAGGGTGACAGTAATGAGACCTATAGATCAGCGACAAAGATAAGAAGATAATGGGCAAATTGTGAGGAGGAATACAAGACTAAGTCTCAAATCTAGGAACTTGATGATTGGCATTGATTGAACATTAGCATCAAATGCTGAGCTATAAACGGTCTATAAAGAAAACTGCAGCACAGCAATTTTTATGATACAGATGTGCCAAGATGACTGGAAGTGCAAGTGATGTGTATCCACTGTGAACCACTCATAACAATATGCAGACTGGAAGTTTATTGTTTATTGCAGGGCAGTATTTGTCTTTCAAAGCATTCAATCACAATGTGACTTAGTGCCCCTGGTCTGTTGTCACAAAGACAATCCATTTTAGTTTTCTTTATCTCAATGATATTTGATGTCTTTTTAAAGTGTTTAGGAGACGCAGATTCTCTTAGTAAAATATTAAAGATGTTTTGAGAAATTGTCACCTATAATTGACCTTTACAGGTGTTTAAAATGTGTCCTGAAATTCCTTTCAGTCCCAATGCCACATTAATTTAAAAAAATTATTTTCACCTTCCACATAAAAGCAAATGGAATGACATTTGTTATTACAGTTAAAGTTGGTGTAGAAAGCATTAACTTCATCCAGGAGAGAGAATGTACGTGGGATTGGATTAATCTTTAGTTTTTAATCTATAAGCATTTATAATCCTTGTCACAGTTTATGTATATGATCATGTAGCAAATAAAATGATTCTGGAGAACTGATACGCCATCATCTATATGCTACACCGATCCCTCTCCCACTTGGACAGAGGCAGTGGTGCTGTAAGAATTATGTTTTTGGACTTCTCTAGCGCCTTCAGCACCATCCAACCTCTGCTCCTTAGGGACAAGCTGACTGGGATGGGAGTAGACTCACACCTGGTGGCATGGATTAGGGACTATCTTACAGACAGACCTCAATATGTGCGTCTTGGGAACTGCAGGTCTGACATTGTGGTAAGGAACACAGGAGCACCGCAAGGGACTGTATTTTCTCCGGTCCTGTTCAGCCTATATACATCAGACTTCCAATACGACTCGGAGTCCTGCCATGTGCAAAAGTTCGCTGATGACACTGCTATTGTGGGCTGCATCAGGAGTGGGCAGGAGGAGGAGTACAGGAAGCTAATCAAAGACTTTGTTAAATGGTGCGACTCAAATCACTTACACCTGAACACCAGTAAGACCAAGGAACTGGTGGTGTATTTTAGGAGGCCCAGGCCCCTTTTGGACCCCGTGATCATCAGAGGAGACTGTGTGCAGAGGGTAAAGACCTATAAATACCTGGGAGTGCAGCTGGATGACAAATAGGACTGGACTGTGAATACTGATGATCTGTGTAAGAAAGGTCAGAGCTGACTATACTTCTTTAGAAGGTTGGCGTCCTTCAACATCTGCAATAAGATGCTGCAGATGTTCTACCAGACAGTTGTGGCAAGTGCCTTCTTCTACGCGGTGGTGTGCTGGGGAGGCAACATAAAGATGTAAGACGCCTCACGCCTGGACAAACTTGTTAAGAAGGCAGGCTCTATTGTAGGAGTAAAGTTGGACAGTTTAACATCTGTAGCAGAGCGACGGGCATTAAGCAAACTCCTGTCAATCATGAAGAATTCACTGCATCCACTTAACAGTGTCATCTCCAGGCAGAGGAGTAGCTTCAGTGACAGACTTTTGTGACTGTTCTGCTCCACTGACAGACTGAGGAGATCGTTCCTCCCCCACACTATGTGACTCTTCAATTCCTCCCGGGGGAGTAAATGCTAACATTATTCAAAGTTATTGTCTGTTTTTACATGCATTTTATTACTCTTTAATTTATTTTTTTTTGTATCAGTATACTGCTGCTGGATTATGTGAATTTTCCCTTGGGATTAATAAAGTATCTATCTATCTATCTATCTATCTATCTATCTATCTATCTATCTATCTATCTATCATGTATTTTATGGATTCATCTAATGTGACGATAATCATTACGGTAAGATGATGATAGTTATGTTTTTGTTGAGTTTGTTAATTCATTCTTTTATGTAACACTCTTGATTCAGTGTTAGAGTCACAGGAAGCCAAAGGCTAACCTAGTAGCTACACTAGAAGGAATGCCAGCACATTCACTCACACAGAGCTACACTGGATCGATTTGCAGTTGTGGTTGACATCTGTACTTTATTCATTCATTCCTCCATTAACTGATTCCACGGAAATCAAATGTAAGGACATTGAAAGTTAGAGTCTCTCTTTGCAGTGCTGTTTGGGACTTTTAAATACTTAGTCACAGCAATGGAATTCAAAGTTATTGATTAGCTCAATACATTCATCTAAACAAATCACCAAATAAAGACCCTTTAATATTAAAATGAAGAGATTTCGGTAAAGTGCTCCAAATTAATTACAAATATAAAACTTTTTTATGAACTCTTTTTATAAGCACTGTGTATACAGTTTTCTTCTTAATCAAACTGGTTATTTATTAAAGTGCAATTGAAGAATGGTCACCTGTTTTAAGTTTTTTTTCCTTGATCTCATTTATGTCTGTCTTTTTGGTCTTAACCCAGAATCAGCATTCTCATCTCATCTTATTCTCAGTTCAGCTTAATCGATTTAAGTGGTTACAGGGAGCTGAAGTCTGTCAAAAAAAGGCACCAGGCAGAAAGTAACCTGGTAGGGTGCCGATAAGTTGCCTACTGATGCACACACCCACACTGATACTCGTATAGAGGACAATTTGTAATTTTTAATTTGGTCTTTGTGGTTATAGGAGCAAAACCTGAAGCACATGGAACAGGAACCCAGATAGATGAGAGGAGAACATTCAAACTCTGGACAGACAGCATTCAGTTGCAGGGTTTGCAACCATGACATTCGATCTGTGAAGTGGCAGTGCTGCCCACTATGCCACACAGCAGCAGCAAGCTACACCATATTTTCTATTTAATAAAAACAGGTATTCTTATTGACATTTGTGACTCTGTTTTTGTATATTAAACCATTTCTAGAAACAATACAGACATTTTCTTAACATTTACTACTGCTCATGCCTGTTTGGCATTTCTATTATTTTTTTTTTTTCAGTTGTCATGCTGTAAAACCATTATTTTCCCAATTCTTTTCTTCTTAAAGCTCAAGGGCAGCCAGGACCTCATATTTTTCTTCTTTTGTTTCATTCGCTTTCCATCTATACAACATCTGATCAATTCCTGGTCTAGAAAATGAATAGCAAGGAGCAGATGCTGAGCCAGACAGCTGGTGCAAGATTGGCTAGAGAGAAATTGTTGCAAGAGATCATCTGCTGTGAATTTTGTTCACAAACAAGAAGGTATGTGCTGCTTTCAGTATATAAAAAATAGATCTCAGCTTTACTTTGTAAAAAAAAAAAAAGACTATAGATAAGCAGTTTATGTGATTTAAATTACAGAATTTCTCTGAAAGTCAAAAGTATAAAATCAACAATGTGTAAACCACCATAAAGCACAATTTAAACAATGCCTTCTTCTGTACACATCCACAGGAAGATAAAATCTGTTTTTTTTTTTCATCTCAAAACCTTTACTTTAAAATAAAAGCTGAAAAGTATAAAGCATTAGTATTATTTCTTAAGCAAATCTAATTTCCACTTCCTGGAATGAATGATTAAAGGTCATATGTAAATATATTTAAGTTGAATAGTTTAAACCATAGAAAATATTATTAACAAACATTGCATGTATGAACATTATGCACTACATGCTATATGTTGTTGTAATGTGTATGAATATCCTGTATTTAGATCATGTTTTAAAAATATTTGCTTTATTTTGCATTGTATATCAAATGTATATACATTTTCTTCAATGCCTTTTTATTTAATATACATACAACATGAAATTAGATTTTTTACTGAGAGAAGTGTTGTGAATACTACAACACAAGAAGGTGAAAAGGGTACAGGCCTTAAAATACCACAAAAGCCAGAACAGAACTTTCACTGATCAGCATAGAAACAGGCTTCGCCCCAAGCAACCAGACCCCAAACTCAAAAGACAGGCATACAAGCCCAAAACTGGAGCAGTGGCTTTAAAAGTGCATAAATACTAAAAATACACAAACATGTCTTTCAAGGGGGAGGGAAACCTTAAATGCTCTGACCTGAACAGAAAAAAAGCAATATTCCTTAAATATAAAAAATATATTAAAATAATCAAAAAATGAAAAGAAAAAAGGAAAACACAAAATAAGGATGAAAAAAATTTACTAAAAAAGAAGTCAAAAAGACCAAATTAACTGTCCAGTATTCAGAATTCTAAAACAGAAACAATAAATCCGCCAAAAAAAAAAAAAACAAGAAACAAAAAAACAAAACAAAACCAGAAAACTCAACACAAGACTCACAACTATGATCTTTTCTACACTAGCTTCAATGACACTTTACTGGGACCATCTCCTCAACCTCAATATAAAAGCAGAGGGCAGTCCCATAATAACGACATCATGATGACCCCACCTCTTGTGATGGGTTCTACCCACAAAACATACATAGGAAATAAATTTAAACAACTTAAATACTTAAAACCCTTGGCGGTCTGATCCTCGGCTACAGAAACTGGCTCTTGGGACGTGGAATGTCACCTCTCTGAAGGGGAAGGAGCCTGAGCTAGTGCGAGGTCAGAGGTTCGGCTAGATATAGTCGGACTCACCTCGACGCACAGCTTGGACTCTGGAACCAATCTCCTTGAGAGGGGCTGGACTCTCTACCACTCTGGAGTTGCCCCCGTGAGAGGCGCCGAGCAGGTGTGGGCATACTTATTGCCCCCCGACTTGGAGCCTGTGCATTGGGGTTTACCCCGGTGGACGAGAGGGTGGCCTCCCTCCGCCTTCGGGTGGGGAAGGGTCCTGACTGTTGTTTGTGTATATGCCGAACAGCAGTTTGGAGTATCCACCCTTTTTGGAGTCTCTGGAGGGGTTGCTAGAGGGCATACCTTCTGGGGATTCCCTCGTTTTGCTGGGAGACTTCAATGCTCACGTGGGCAATGACAGTGAGACCTGGAAGGGCGTGATTGGGAGGAATGGCCCCCCCGATCTGAACCCGAGCGGTGTTTTGTTATTGGACTTCTGTGCTCGTCATGGATTGTCCATAACGAACACCATGTTCAAGCATAAGGGTGTTCATATGTGCACTTGGCACCAGGACACCCTAGGCCTCAGGTCGATGATCGACTTTGTGGTCGTGTCGTCGGACTTGCGGCCATATGTCTTGGACACTCGGGTGAAGAGAGGGGCGGAGCTGTCAACTGATCACCACCTGGTGGTGAGTTGGCTTCGATGGTGGGGGAAGATGCCGGTCAGACCTGGTAGGCCCAAACGTGTTGTGAGGGTCTGCTGGGAACGGCTGGCAGAGTCCCCTGTCAGAAGTAGCTTCAACTCCCACCTCCGCAGAACTTCAACCACGTCCCGAGGGAGGTGGGGACATTGAGTCCGAATGGGCCATGTTCCGTGCCTCTATTGTTGAGGCGGCTGACCGGAGCTGTGGCCGCAAGGTGGTCGGTGCCTGCGTGGCGGCAATCCCCTAACCCGTTGGTGGACACCGGCGTGAGGGATGCCGTCAAGCTGAAGAAGGAGTCCTATAGGACTTTTTGTCCTGTGGGTCTCTGGAGGCAGCTGATAGGTACCGCAGGCCAAGCGAACGCGGCTTCGTTGTTGCTGAGGCAAAACTCGGGCATGGGAGGAGTTTGGAGAGGCCATGGAGAACGACTTTGGACGGCTTCGAGGAGATTCTGGTCCACCGTCCGCGTCTCAGGAGGGGAAGCAGTGCAGTGTCAACACCGTATATGGTGGGGATGGTGCGCTGCTGACCTCACTTCGACGCTAGGGTCGGTGGGAGGAGTACTTGAAGACCTCCTCAATCCCACTAACATGCCTTCCAATGAGGAAGCAGAGCCTGGGGACTCTGAGGTGGGCTCTCCCATCTCTGGGACTGAAGTCACCGAGGTGGTCAAAAAACTCCTTGGTGGCAGGGCCCCGGGGTGGATGAGATACCGAGTTCCTTAAGGCTCTGGATGTTGTAGGACTGTCTTGGTTGACACGCCTCTGCAACATCGCATGGACATCGGGACAGTGCCTCTGGATTGGCAGACCGGGGTGGTGGTCCCCCTCTTTAAAAAGGGGGACCGGAGGGTGTGTTCCAACTATAGAGGGATCACACTCCTCAGCCTCCCTGGAAAAGTCTATTCGGGGGTTCTGGAGAGGAGGGTCCGTCGGATAGTCGAACCTCGGATTCAGGAGGAACAGTGTGGTTTTCGTCCCTGGTCGCGGAACAGTGGACCAGCTCTTCACCCTTAGCAGAGTCCTGGAGGGTGCATGGGAGTTTGCCCGACCGGTCTACATGTGTTTTGTGGACTTGGAAAAGGCATTCGACCGTGTCCCTCGGGAATCCTGTGGGGGTGCTCGGGAGTATGGGGTACCGGACCCCTGATAAGAGCTGTTCGGTCTCTGTACAACCGTGTCAGAGCTTGGTCCGCATTGCCGCAGTAAGTCGAGCCCGCTTCCAGTGAGAGTTGGACTCCGCCAGGGCTGCCCTTTGTCACCGATTCTGTTCATAACTTTTATGGACAGAATTTCTAGGCGCAGCCAGGGTGTTGAAGGGGTCCGGTTTGGTGGACTCAGGATTGGGTCACTGCTTTTTGCAGATGATGTTGTCCTGTTTGCTTCATCAGGCCGTGATCTTCAGCTCTCTGGATCGGTTCGCAGCTGAGTGTGAAGCGGCTGGGATGAGAATCAGCACCTCCAAATCCGAGAGCATGGTCCTCAGCCAGAAAAGGGTGGAGTGCCCTCTCAGGGTTGGGGGAGAGATCCTGCCCCAAGTGGAGGAGTTCAAGTATCTCGGGTCTTGTTCACGAGGGAAGAATGGAGCGTGAGATCGACAGGCGGATCGGTGCGGCGTCCGCAGTGATGCGGGCTCTGCATCGGTCTGTCGTGGTGAAAAAGGAGCTGAGCCGTAAGGCAAAGCTCTCAATTTACCAGTCGATCTACGCTCCTACCCTCACCTATGGTCATGAGCTATGGGTAGTGACCGAAAGAACGAGATCGCGAATACAAGCGGCTGAAATGAGTTTCCTCCGCAGGGTGTCTGGGCTTTCCCTTAAAGATAGGGTGAGAAGCTCAGTCATCCGGGAGGGGCTCAGAGTAGAGCCGCTGCTCCTCCGCATCGAGAGGAGTCAGATGAGGTGGCTCGGCATCTGATCAGGATGCCTCCTGGACGCCTCCCTGGTGAGGTGTTCCGGGCACGCCCAACCGGGAGGAGGCCCCGGGGAAGACCCAGGACACGCTGGAGGGACTATGTCTCCGGCTGGCCTGGGAACGCCTTTGGGATTCTCCCGGAAGAGCTGGAAGAAGTGGCCGGGGAGAGGGAAGTCTGGGCCTCTCTGCTTAAGCTGCTGCCCACGCGACCCGTCCTCGGATAAGCGGAAGAGAATGGATGGATGGATGGAACTTAAATACACAATAAATATTGTAACTACTAAACAATTAATAAGCATAACAATATGAAAAAAATACATAACATCAAACATGAAAAACTAATTTAAAAACAACAAAAAATAACAATTGAAAATAAATATAAACCAAGGAACAAACCCTGGCTTTAACATAAAAAGAAGACAAACAAAAACCTAAAACACTTATGAAAATGCAGCATATCTTGAAAAAGCATGTTTGATTTTTGCAAAACATTATCAAAATGAAATTAATTTACACTTGAGACTGCAATGACAAGTACTTGAGAGTATGCACATCAAGACAATTAATGTTCTTGGTGGAAATGTGTATGAAACCAATTGTTATCACTCATTAAATCCCTAATAATAAGGCTCTAGAAACTATCAAAGAAAAAGAACAACTGTCTACTGGGATACTCCTATGGGTCTGAAGAATGCCATGTCTGCTTATTGGAGTGATAATTAATCAATTAAACTTGAACTGCAAAAAAATGAAACAAGACAAATAAATAAGATTTATTGAAACTAGTCCCTTTTAAATAAAGAGTACACATAAAAATAAGAACAAGTATATTCCCATGTGACAAATGGTCTTTGTGTGTAAGACAAGAAAAGAGTTCATCATCACATTATTGATTATGGTCAGGTCTAGTAAGAACCAAGCTTCTACTTGGAAATCAGGTATGGGAAAGAAAAGCAAGAATTTGTTAATTTGGGGGTTCCAACTGACTATAAACCTCTCAACAATGTACTAAATTATATATATTTTGTGCATTTTCTGGATTTTTTGCATATACATTATTGGTTTTCACAAATAGAATTCTTCCATATGCTTAAACAAATTCACTGTCCAAATTCTAATATGTCTCTATTCAGATCATTTAGGTCTTTTATTAGCTATTTGTGGAACCCAGCCACAGGGGATGCACAAACTAGTGTGTTTCTTCGTGCTGGTCCCAAGCCCAGATAAATGGGGAGGGATATGTCAGAAAGGGCATCCGGTGTAAAATTTTGCCAAATCAATATGCGGACAACAATACAAATCTTCATACCGGATTGGTCAAGCCTTGGGTTAACAACGACCGCCACCAGTACTGTTAGCCAGCGGGGTGCTGGCGGAAATTGGGCTACTGTTGGCCAAAGAAGAAGGAGAAGAAGAGGGGGGAGATGTGTCCGGAGGCAGGAGGAGAGGAGGAAAGTAAAGAGAGTGGAACTCAGGTTAGGAACTTTGAATATTGGTAGTATGACTGGTAAGGGGAGAGAGTTAGCAGATACGATAGAGAGAAGGAAGTTTGATATATTTTGTGTGCAAGAAACAATGGGTGAGAAAGAAGATGTTTGGAGTGAGCTGGATGAAGTGATGAACAGTGTACCCAAGGGACAGAAAGTGGTGATTGGAGCAGATTTTAATGGGCATGTTGGTGAAGGAAACAGTGGAGACGAGGAGGTGATGGGTAGGTATGGTGTCAAGGAGAGGAATGAAGAAGGTCAGAGGATAGTGGATTTTGTCAAAAGGATGGACATGGCTGTGGTGAATACGTATTTTAAGAAGAGGGAGGAACATAGGGTTACATACAAGAGTGGAGGAAGATGCACAAAGGTAGATTACAACCTTTGCAGACGAGTTGATCTAAAGGATATTGAAGACTGCAAAGTGGTGGCAGGGGAAAGTGTAGTTAAGCAGCATAGGATGTTGGTCTGTAGGATGACGCTGGAAATCAAGAAGAGGAAGAGAGTGAGGGCAGAGCCAAGGATTAAATGGTGGAAGATGAAAAAGGAAGACTGCAAGGTTGAGTTTAGGGAGGAGGTGAGACAGGCACTGAGTGGCAGTGAAGAGTTACCAGACAGCTGGGAAACTACAGCAGATGTAGTAAGGGTGACAGCAAGAAGGGTGCCTGGCGTGACATTTGGAAAGAGGAAGGAGGAAAAGGAAACCTGGTGGTGAAATGAGGAAATACAGGAGAGTATACAGAGGAGGAGGATGACAAAGAAGAAGTGGGATAGTCAGAGAGATGCAGAAAGTAGACAAGTGTACAAGGAGAGAAGGTGCAAGGTGAAGAGAGAGGTGGCAAAGGCTAAAGAAAAGGTGTATGATTGAGTTGTATGAGAGGTTGGACACTAAGGAGGGAGAAAAGGACCTGTACCAATTGGCTAGACAGAGGGACCAAGCTGGGAAAGATGTGCAGCAGGTTAGGGTGATAAAGGATAAAGATGGAAACGTACTCACAAGCAAGGAGAGTGTGTTGAGCAGATGGAACGAGTACTTTGAGAGGCTGATGAATGAAGAGAAAGAGAGAGAGAAGAGGGATGGATGATGTAGAGATAGTGAATCAGAAAGTGCAACGGATTAGCAAGGAGGAAGTAAAGACAACTATGAAGAGGATGAAAAATGGAAAGGCAGTTGGTCCAGATGACATACCTGTGGAAGCAGAGAGGTGACTAGGAGATATAGCAGTGGAGTTTTTAACCAGATTGTTTAATGGAATGTTGGAAAGTGAGAAGAAGTGTACTGGTGCCAATATTTGAGGAATAAGGGGGATGTGCAGGAGTGCAGTAACTACAGGGGAATAAAATTGATGAGCCACAGCATGAAGTTATGGGAAAGAGTAGTGGAAGCTAGGTTAAGAAGTGAGGTGGTGATTAGTGAGCAGTAGTATGGTTTCATGCCAAGAAAGAGCACCACAGATGCAATGTTTGCTCTAAAGATGTTGATGGAGACGTTTAGAGAAGGCCAGAAGGAGTTGCATTGTGTCTTTGTGGACCTGGAGAAAGCATATGACAGGGTGCCTCGAGAGGATCTGTGGTATTGTATAAGGAAGTCGGGAGTGGCAGAGAAGTAATTAAGAGTTGTACAGGATATGTACGAAGAAAGTGTGACAGTGGTGAGGTCTGCGGTAGGAGTGATGGATGCATTCAAGTTGGAGGTGGGATTACATCAGGGATTGGCTCTGAGCCCTTTCTTATTTGCAATGGTGATGGACAGGCTAACAGACGAGATTAGACAGGAGTCCCCATGGACTATGATGTTTGCTGATGACATTGTAATCTGTAGCGATAGTAGGGAGCAGGTTGAGGAGACCCTGGAGAGGTGGAGATATGCTCTAGAGAGGAGAGGAATGAAGGTCAGTAGGAACAAGACAGAATACATGTGTGTAAATGAGAGGGAGGTCAGTGGAATGGTGAGGATGCAGGGAGTAGAGTTGGTGAAGGTGGATGAGTTTAAATACTTGGGATCAACAGAACAGAGTAATGGGAATTGTGGAAGAAAGGTGAAAAAGAGAGTGCAGGCAGGGTGGAATGGGTGGAGAACAGTGTCAGGAGTAATTTGTGACAGACAGGTATCATCAGCAAGAGTGAAAGGGAAGGTCTACAGGACAGCAGTGAGACCAGCTATGTTATATGGGTTGAAGATGGTGGCACTGACCAGAAAGCAGGAGACAGAGCTGGAGGTGGAAGAGTTAAAGATGCTAAGATTTGCATTGGGATAGGATTAGAAATGAGTACATTAGAGGGTCAGCTCAAGTTGGACAGTTGGGAGACAAAGTCAGAGAGGCGAGATTGCGTTGGTTTGGACATGTGCAGAGAAGAGATGCTGGGTATATTGGGAGAAGGATGCTAAGGATAGAGCAGCCAGGGAAGAGGAAAAGAGGAAGGCCTAAGCAAAGGTTTATGGATGTGGCGAGAGAGGACATGCTATATGTGGAGCATGATCTTCAGAACTTTTCTTAAATAAAAAACAATGTTTCCCTCCTAATTGGCATAAAAGCTGTTTCTGAACTTAGGTCTGCCATAAAATTTCTGTATGGTGTGCAGTTCATACAAATTCTAGTATGGTTCTCCATTTGTATAAAAACATATCCAAGAGAATTTATGGTACAAACCACTTTTGATCTAAACTGTTATTACTTATGCAAATTTTCATGGACAATAACCATTTCAGAACTTCACTGTAGCCCACATATGTCTCATTAAAAACCTTCTTGTACAGGCTGTGTGGATCCTGTCCCTATAGTGCATGAATGCATGCAAAGAAAATAGGGTCATGAGTTCATCTTTATACTTCAGACAAAACATTATATTAAAACACAATGAAGTTTGTTCATCTGCTGGCTGGCAGGTGAAATAAAGAAAATGACATGCTCTTCTCTAAACTTTGTTGTTGAGAGATGGAAGTAGAGGTGCAGGTGTACATAGAATGGTCCGAAAAAGTGAAAATATCCAGTGAGCAACAGTTTTCTGGGCAAAAATGCCTTCTTGATGCCAGAGGTCAGATGAAAATGGCCAGATTTGTTTGAGGTGACAGAAAGGCAACTGTAACTCAAATAACCACTTGTTACAACCAATTTATAAAGAAGGACATCTCTGAACGCACAACATGCTGTACCTTGAAGCAGATGGGTTACAGCAGCAGGAGACCACATTGGGTGCCACTCTTGTCAGATAAGAACAAACAAATAATGTTAGTATTCACATGATCTCACCAAAATTGGACAAGAGAAGACTGGAAAAACAGTCTGACGAGTCTCGTTTTCTTCTGGCATGGTCAGAATTTGGCATCAACAACATGAAAGCATGGATGCATCCTGCCTTGTATCAATGGTTCAGGCTGGTGATGGTAGTATAATGGTGTGTACTTTCTTGGCACACTTTGGGCTCCTTAATACCAACTGAGCCTTGTTTAAATGCCACAGCCTACCTGAGTATTGTTGTTGACCATGTCCATCCCTTTATGACTGCAGTGTACCCAGCAGGAAAAACATGTCACAAAGCTTTAATCATCTCAAACTGATTTATTGAACATGACAATGAGTTCACTGTACTCAAATAGTCTCCACAGTTACCGGATCTCAACCCAACAGAGCACCTTTGGTTTTGGTGGAACAGGGGATTCACATCATGGATGTGCAGTCGACAATTCGGCAGCAACTGCGTGATGCTATCATCTCAATATGGACCAAAATCCCTGAGGGATACTTCCAGCACCTTGTTGAATTTATGCCATGAAGAATTAAGGTAGTTCTAAAGGCAAAAGGAGGTTCAACCCTGTACTAGCAAGGTGTACCTAACAAAGTGGCTGGTGAATATGTATGACTGTAACTATTGTAATAACACTTGGTTTTCACCCTGCAATTCAATCAGATGCAGTTTTGTCATTTATCCTTCATCCACCTTCACATTCTGTCTACATAAATACTGTCATTGGGTGAACTGCTTTTTGTTTGATCAGCTATTGTGTAACCTGCTGCAAACTTGAAAGACAAGAATACCACCACTACAGAAATAACCATTAGCTATTAAACAAGTCAATCTACTAACTATTGAAACATGGAAGTTATATTGGCTCAAAAGAGAAACACTTGCTAACAAATTATTTCAAATGTACTTACTGCAAGGTTTGCCAAGCTTTCTTCACAGTGGCAGTACTGCTGTTGGTAATTTCATGAAGCGAAAAATATAAAAAAACGATAACTTTTCAGCACTAATAAAACAAGCATTCCATACCTGCATATGGTGAATGATGGTTAAATACTCTGATTAGGCTTTATGACTTAGGAGGCTAACAAGCTGGCTAAGGTTGGAAACATCTGTGGTTCTCAAAGTGTGGTCAGTGGACACCTGTGGTCTACAAGTGTGAGTCAGTTGATCCTCAAGAGAAAAGTGCATTTTAAAAGTGCTCAGATATGTCTGTTCTGTCCTTACTTAGTTGTTTGTTTATAACAGTTAGGCTGAATCTTAACATCCATAAGGAAGGGATCTAACATAACCACCTGGGAGGACTCCATCAGTGTGTTTACATGCACACACAAAACTGAGATAAGGTGAGTATCCTGGTTAAGGCAGAAGCCTGATTTCTTAAAAACTTCAATTTGCATCCTTAAATATCCTTCTGGGATTTGGCTTTGGCAAAACACTCCAATTTCATTAAACTACACAAAAAGAGTTAAACATCATCATCGACTGCTGTGAACAAAAACAAAATAAGCATGAAGACTGTGATCATTTTCTTGTCTTATATATAAACGTCTATGCATGGAAGTGTGTGTGTCTGTCCGGCTCGGAAGTGAGAGGTGGAGTCGGGGTAAGGGCTCAACCTCCAAGGAAACAGAAAACTTGCTTAGCCGCTAATAACAGAAGTGAGGCCAGCACATCAGCAAAACGAAACCTCGAAAGAAAGACAAAGTCGCTTAGCTGTTAACATCAGCAAAACAGTATCCCTTTTAGTTTTCCTCCCGCCGCTAATGCACAAGCGATGCAAGTGCGTCGGCAAAACGAATCCTCCTAGGGGAGAGATGCCCAGAGTAGTTCCTTTCAATTACCTGACATCTCTACATTTCAATTTTTTTTCTGATGATTTCAATAGTTTCTAGGACCCCGGGCTTTTTACAGCACGGGCTTACACAGCTAGTGTTTTAGAAATAAGTATAGCCCTTCATGTGCAGTGAAGTAAATTACACCTATTCCCTTTTTTGTATCCTCAACCTGAGCCACTGAAGATTTGTGGTATGAACACTGATTATTGCATCACACGATCACATTGTTTCAACATATTTATTGCAAATAGCTGAATTAAAGCAAAACCTGCACTTAATTAATATGCTTCTGTTATTGTATTGAAGGCAGAATACTCTTTTCTACCCTAATTGAGCCTTGCAAAAGACCTGCGTGCCAGTACATGTGTTTCTTGCCTTACACCCAGTGCTACTTGGTCGATAATAACAAAAGTATTTTCAGTTTATTTAAATAAGTTTTACATGACATTACTCACTATTTTAAAATGTAAACAATACAAGTTAGATTGAACAAATTGTCCCCAATGCACCTCCTGAGATTGTGTTGCTCAGCTTAGCACTGTATGCTCAGCTCATCCACATAAAGTTATTGAAATATTTAGACAGTTTATTTTACTTAGGAGAAGGAACAATGTGATCACTAAGGCATTTGCCTCTGGAAATGTACAGAATGGTTGTGGACGCTTCCACTGTCTTCTACCTGTAGCTGCTGAAATTGTCTGTGAAGCTAACACATGTGCCGGCTGACAGAGTTCTCTCCTATTGTTATGATCAGATGAAAGAGATCAGGTGCATAATGTTACTTTACATGTGTAGTATATTGCTTTGTGTTATGTGCAAATAATATTAGTTTCTATATGAACTTTTTCAGGTACACTATAATTTTGGTTTGCATATGAACTATAGCATATACACTAGGACTGTGTGAGTGTAAGCATACTGTTGAAATACAAACTACTTCATCTTCCATGTGTATTGCATTTGACCTACAAAAGACAAAAAATGTATAGCCAGATTTATTTTAAAAATCAAGCTAACATGTGTAAGTATTCTTCCAGTGGTATCTCACACTCAGATAGTAAACTGCTCTGTGATGATTCTGTGTCAGACAGACTCTCTTTTGTATTGATAAGGAAAATAGAAAGCTTAAACTGTGACTCCTCACAGGCTTTTGTAACAAATGATAAATAAGATGGTAGTGTTCGGTGTTGAAAGATGGTGCAAACAGTTTTTAGGATGGTGTAGAACAGATATCCCATCTTTGTGTGAAATTCTGCTTTTGTATAACTTCACGTTATGAACTTGCATTACAAGCAAAATGGTAAGATTTACAGCCTGTTCAGCATACCATAGTGGAACATAAAGGAAGTTTGTTTCAACAAATGAAAAAGAAAATTATGGTTATTGTGTATTATTCCAATCTGCCCAACATATGTTTGGAATGTTTAAAATCTCTATAAATCCTTTAGGATGTCGTCAATAAATCTGCTGTTATAGGAAAATAGTTCCACTGAGTATTTTATGTTAGGCACTTTAAGTAGCTGGGGTGGTATGAAATGATCATCTGTTTTATCCATGAATCCTACAAATAGTTTAATATTTCAAAAATTATGGATCCCAGGGAAGAAATGCAATCAAAGATAATACTGAAGACAGAATTGTTTATGTGCTCTTTGATATTTCTGCTTTTTTCCTGGGTCCGAGTACATGGACTAATATTGGTCTCATTGTATTTGTGCCCAGGATACACAGATGATAGGTTTGCAGCATCTCCCTGCATTCACAAGGGCTTCTTTTGGAAATCCTTAGCTTCATCTCCTAGTCAAAAATAATAGTAGGTCATCCCATCATAGCCAGATGATGACAGTGGACTTGTACATGAGAGTGCACCACAATAAAATGCTGTGGATGTAAATAATCTATATTAGGAAAATAGGAGATGTATGTAGAGTATGCACGACAGTGAGATCATATTCATATCCATAGATTTAATATTTTATAGTATTTTAATAGCTTGGGGAACATAGAATTTGCATGTAGTCTTGTGTTACATTTAGACTTGTATTTTTTATATGATAATCTTATAAATAAATGTCAATATGTTGCTTGCTGGGATAGGATCCAGCCCTCTACGACCCTATTTGGGATTAAACAGGCTTAACAATGTTATGGTATGGTATGGTGTGATTGGTATAGTGCAGTCTGGGACTAGATCAGCCAGGTGGTGAGGGCATCTATTAGCATAGACGTGTTAACAGCAAGGGTGAAGGCATGCCAAAGACTACTGAGCACCACAGAAGACAACCTTCTTGGAGGGCACTGATGTGCTAGCATCCTGATGTGCATTCTCCTGAAATTCTTTAAGGGCTCCCACAAGAAAAAAGGCTATTTGCATGAAGTGCAATATACATTTGAAATAGAAAAATACCTGTAATTTTGAAATAACTCATGATTATCTAGTTTGCTATTTGAAAACTTAGAACACAGTAGCTTCTTTAAATAAAAGAATAATGACATACTCTGCATATAAATGAAAAGGTATACACAGATCTTTTATTTGCTTAGATGTATCCTAATATGCATGTTAAGACTAACTACATGCAGAGGCAAAGTGGAAAAAAAGAGAAAAAACATCCATCTTGCACAAAAAACAAGAATTTTGCAACACAAGATTAATAGATTTCTCATGCTCTGATCTGATTGTAAACCACAAGACCAAACATTTCTTTAACATGTCCAGTTCTGTTTCATGTTGCACCTGCACAGTTCTGTTGTTTATTCCCAGAAGGCTAGAATCATTTTATTGCTCTGCTGTTTACTGTATTCTGTCCCGCTCTCATCTTGAACAATTATGTTAATTAGAAACTGAATTGTCTTTGGTTTAGTAGTAAAATGGAAAATCTTTCCTATACAGTACCTATTCTTGAGAATAAACTAAAATTGTGGGCTGTATCCAAAGTTTTCATTATGAAGTGACTCTATTTCTCTCTTTCTCTATTTGCAGCTTGCAAATTGGTGCATAGGTTGAACAATACCTCATATAAAGCCTCCACTGAATCAAATTTCCTATTCCTTTAGACATGTTCACCTTCTAGTTTTCAGATTCTATATAAGAAATTGCCCCCATTGATATTAAATGTTTACCTTGAAAACTTCATTATAAAGCACCATTATTTATTAGCATCCTATAAAAGAAGCAATTGGAGTAGACAAGATGCAGATTTTGGCCAAGTGTCTTTCTATTTGTGATTTTTAAATATTGTTCCTTTAAAGACATAAAAATGACTAGAATGTGAATTCTGCTTTTGTCACATTACTCTGACGGACAGAACATAATTGCCTGGAACATATTATAAAATTAAAAAAAAATATATAGTATCTATATGTACTGTAAAACACATTACAATTAGGAAGAGTTCTATGGGTCACACAATTATGGGGAAGGATTTAAGTGTGACACTGGTAACAACTTTTCATCCATCTGTTTTCCTAAACTGGAGGAAGAAATACTGCCTGATGGTCACTGAGGTCACTTCCTGAAGGAAACACCATGCCCTTTCTGGTCTTACCAGGATTTAACCGATGCAGACATCAGAAGTCTGCATTTATTTCTTGACCATCCTGAGAGCAACATGGAGCTCTGTATCTTTGATACTACTTATTTATTTAGTTTTCAATATGTTCAAAATGATGATTTGTGTTACACATGGTTATATGATTTACTTTGTTTCTCGGTCTACCAAATTAAATGGGAAATCCTTTGGGATCCCAACACTTCCTTTGTTTACTTTCACAGTATATAGTACAGTTTAGCCCACTTCCAAAATTGTATCTCATTGGAAGCACAAGAAAACTGCATGAAGCAAGGAAGGACTCTGGCCTTGTACTTCAAAACATGTTCTTCTCTCATTCTGGGCAGGGAGAGAAAGCATAAGACAGAGTACAGGCCAAACAAGGGAACTAGAAACCATAAGGAAATGATTATGTTCAATCAAGTTGAAAACCAAGCGACATTTAGTCTCCTGTCACGTCACCCATCCCCATTATAACAGACACCAAATTACTTCCAGCCATTAAAAGCAAACACGTCCTATTGTGGAATAACTAGGCATACCATTTATCTCCAGGGTATCCCTTCTACAAGCCCTAAGGACACTATTTGTTTTGTTTTGGTATTAGCACACTGTAAATAAAAGTACACTATGGTAGTGATGGACAGCAAATTTAAAGAACCCATGCTCTGGTTGCTTAACCACACTTCAGCAGTATTGGCTTAATACATGGACAAGAGTCTGTGTGTCAATCTGCTTGCTCTGGGTCTGTTATATGCCATTTGGTGTGGGATTCGTAAAAGCAGTAGTAATGTTTGTGGTGCGCCATCTGTTGGAATGACAAATATGTTGCATTTTATTACGACAGATATTTGTGATGTGCCATCTGTTGGAAAGACAAATGGAATGAATTTTATTACTACATGCATTGAAAATTACTTTCCAATAGATGGTGCACTGCAAACCTTAGGTTTACATTGATTTCTTAGGTTCTAACCTGTCTAAGACGGGTAGCATGACTAGTAACTATATGTAATTATGGGAGGTTGCTAAAGCAAAAAAAAACATATATGTTTGAGGGTGCTCTTGAGCAGACCCTAAACTCAGAATGACACTCACACATCAGAAATCAGAGAGAGCACATGGTTACACACAAAAGGAGAAACACAAACCCAAAATCACTCAGAGGCCTGCATACAATATCATCAAATCATATCATACCATATTTATTTGCCACATACAAATTCCTCCTCCTTCCCTCACCTATAGTGTTACCAAATTCTAGTCCACTTTGTCAGTTGAGCTCTTGTCTTTAATCTGCTCCTGAAACCAAGCTCAGGGGTCATTTAAAATTAGACCCTGGAAGACTTCTGAAGCACTGGAAAGCCAGCAAGAAAGTGGTTCACGATTGAAAAAAAACACCCGGGAGGTAGAGGGCTACCTGATTCATGCCAACTACTACAGTGCTCTTTGCCATACTATCTAGACTATAATCCATATCAGGAGGATACAATTCTTGTAGTTCAACTCACTATCCTGCTGTTTTTCACAATGTGTTTACTGTATATGTGTAAGTATACATATATATACAGTATATGTGTGTGTGTGTGTGTGTAATTATATAATTGTTGTGCAATGTTGTCACCTAGCCAAACATTGTCTATCCTACTTAAGGCTAACAGAAATACAAAATTTGTCTATACTGCAGCATTCCAGGAAGTATTTTCATTGCTAAACTGTACATAATGCATGAATGCTTTATCAGGAGCAAATTAGATACCATAATCGTTCACTATTGCACTTCATATACAGTATTAAATTTCTTCTAAGCTCCAGAGAATTTGCAGCTCTTGATCATTCATATTATTTTTGTAACCCTTTCGGAACATGAATCATCTGATGAAACCCTCAGTAAATAATAATCTTTTCTATAACTCGGGCACTAAAAAGCGGACTGAGAGAGCATGCATGAGAATAGGGGATACAGAAATCTTGACCGACAATATATCTTTATTGTTATATTAGAAAGGAATTCCCCTCAGACTATATGAGTATTTCTTATAAAGGGTCCATCCGTAAATAATTAAAATAATAGTGGCTTAGCTATGTTTATGTTGCTATCACCTTTATGCTTTTTAAATTCAGTGTGAAAATCTTTGCCTTCCATCTATTTATGTAGCTTTTTATCAATCATATTTGTAAACTGGGACAGCACAGTGGTCAAGGCTACAACATCATGGTTCTACAGTCCTGGCTTCAAACCCTAAACCCAGGCACTGCCAGTGTGGTGTTTTTACCTTCATGTTTGCATGCATTTTCCTCCCACATCCCAAAACCATGTGTGTTTGCCGATGTGAGTTTGGGGGTTTGTGTGTGTGTGTGGGTTTGTGTGTGTGTGTGTGTGCGCACATGCCCTGCTATGAGCTTGGTGTGTCTGGACCAGGTTAGGTCTTCTGTGATGTGGACACCTTGGTATCTGAAATTGTCTGCCTGGATGCTGCTAATACTGAGTGGGTTGTGGTGCCTCTGTTGTTTTCTCCCAAAGTCCGCAAACAGCATTTTTGTCTTGTTGAAATTCAGGTGTAGACTGTTGTCCTGACACCAGTGTGACAGACTGTCTACTTCATCCAGGTAAGCCTGCTCATTGTTGTAGGACATCAGGCCTACCACAGCTGTGTCATTAGCAAACTGGACAATGATGTTAAAGAAATATGCAGCCATGCAAACGTATGTGTGGACTTAGAACACAACCCTGTGGAGCGCCTGTGTGGAGAGTGAAGGATAATGAACTGTGGCCATCCACTCAAACACCCTGTGATCTGCCTGTCAGGAAGTTAAAAATCCAACTGCACAATAAAGTGGTCAAGATGCAGGTCCCTGAGTCTAGTGATGAGCTTAGAGGTGATTATTGTGTTAAATACAAACTATAGTCTATAAGTAACATTCACACATAATTCCCTCTCTTTTGTTTTCCTTTGTGGATCTACTGGAGCAATTTGTAAATTATAATAGATTTAGTTCTGGCTAGCCTCTCAAAACGCTTTGTTGCTATAGACATTTTTAAGATGGGACAGTAGTCAGTAGATGGGACTTGCTTTCTTAGGCACAGGGACAACGGTAGATCTTTTAAAGCATGTTGATATTATTTTTATTCTTTGTTAATTAGTACTGCCTAATTTTATTTTTATATTTTTCTTTTTTCTTTCTTCATCTTGTAAACCACTTTGAGCTACATCATTTGTATGTAAATGTGCTATACAAATAAATGTTGTTATGACAGGCTAGGTCAAGGAGAGGATATTACCGTGAACACTGGTACAAGCTGCACAGCACAGATCTTAAAAACATGTCCTGAAATGTCATGCAGACCTGCTACATTCCTGGTGTTCACTTTCCTGAAAGTTCTCCTTAAGTTGTGTTCTGACAAAGAGAACTTTTGTTTCCTCACTGAGTGGTTCTCCTGCTGCAGATGTGTTGGAGCAGTGGGTGGTGTTAGCAGCATTCATATTAAAGTGTAAACTGAACTCTGCCAGAGTGGTATCGACATTCATTTTGATGGGAGTAATTCCTTAACTGTGTGTTATTGTCCACAGACCTTCCTACATGCTCCTAGAATCGGACAACTCAAATTGCCCTTTCACCTTATCCCCATATCACTGCTTAGCTGCTTTCATAGATCTCGTTAGATTGTACAAGGCTGCTTTGTAATCATCCATATTCCCAGACACCAGCCCTGAGGTTGTACTCAGTCAAGCCTCTTTTCAATGCATCACAAACGGTTTTATCCACTCGTAGTTTAGGATTTGGGCAAGTCTTGATGATGACTTTTGGTGCTATTACATTTACAAAATATTACATAGCAAGTCAGTTTCTGTAAACACATTGATGTTGTCATCATAGCCGTGCCTGAACATATCCCAGTCAACACAACTCAGCTCATCCTGGAGAACGCCCTTTGATTGGTCTGTCCAACGTTTGACCTCACACGTGACTTAAGCTTCATGCCTTAACATTTGTTTATATCTGGATATAAGAAAGATGGTTAGTGTTATGGTCAGACACTCATAGCTGGTGGATCCTAAACCATCTGAAGCCTGGAACCTATTTAATTTTATTTTTTGAATACCTGGTTGTGGTATCTTTGAACCTAGGACCAGATGCAGAGTATTCTTTTTTTTGTTTGCACTTGGGCCTTTCCCCACTATTTTCCCCTTTATTTTTAGTTTTTTTATTGAATTAGGGAACACCAAGTCAAAGATCAGGAACTAAAAGTAATAAAAGTGCTATAAATAAATAAATAAAAGGACTAAATTTAACATCTTACCTAATTTAAATTCCATGTGTGCTTTGGTTGATTTGTTTAACTTTCTGATTGCAATTTACTGAAAGGGAGACAAGATGCAAGTACTTTATTGCTTCATTAACACTGCAAAGCTAAAAATCATTAATCAAAGGACGTTAATAATAATAGGACTGATGAAACTGTCAACATTTTGGAAAATATACAGTATATCCCGATTTGCTGAAATATTATGTTGTTGAGAATAACAGACAATGCTACACTTTAACAAAGGTGAGGGTCGAGTGCTGTCTGAGCCACATGCTCTGCTTCTAAACTACTGAATGCTATATATTGTTTAGGGCAGCGCATTTCTAAGAATCTTCTGCTCCAACAGCAATCATGCTTTTTTCAGTTCCTCCAAATGCATGCTCTTTTGTGACCTGACAAAAAGGATGTCAGGGAGAGAAGCATGCAATTTGTTAGATGGTGAAATTTTCACATTTTAAATTTTTTATAAATCTGTAATGTTATTATTATTGTGTGGTTATGCCACTAAAGTAGGTAATAAGTTACATTTAGGAGAATTGCATTGTCTTTGCTTGACACCTAGCTGGAAATAAAGAGCAAAAAACTGACTCCCTGAATTACTCCCTGAGGGCCTTTCCAAGGTGTTAAGAGTAAATACATATGATATAGGTTCCATTTTATAGCAAATGTGTTGGCAGGAAATTGCCTGAGAGTACTGGTGCTACAGCTCCAAAAAATCAGGTTAACGGTGGCCATTGGCTTTTATATTTTTGGCCTTTTCATGTTTATTTAGCTATATATTTTTTACCTGTCATCTTCCGTCCAATGATCAATTTTCTAAATCTGCTTAATCCAATTTCAAGGCTCACAGGAGGCAAAGTCTGCCCAACAATACTCCAGAACATAAATCTATATTTTGCAGCTTTAATGCAGATGTTTCATAAACATAAAGCATTGCTACAAAGTTGAACTTAAGGCACATCTCTTAAACAGTGCAAAATGGACACTAAATTCTCGTACCTTTCTTGTACTTTACTTATGAGTTTCAACTAAAAGCTGTGTTGGTTGACCAAGGCTTTCTATAGGAATTCTCAAACCCTGATGGCAAGATCAGAAGAATGTGGATATCCAGTCCCGGTGAAGAAAGACATAGCTGCAGCTGTGGAGAAAAAAGCAACCAAGCACATCCTGGGACAAAGGGTCATGTCTTAGTTGGACCGGTTATGGGAATTATACGACTATAGCGCTGAGCAGAGATGGCAGACTGAAAGGTCCATCCATTAATGATTTCTATAAGAAAAATGTATCTTGTTTTTAAAAAGTAATGTTAAAAATATACATAGACATGAATTTATAAAGAATTAAACAGTCTTTTTATTTATTTTATTTTATTTTTTTTTGATTGAAAGGCATCCTTCTAGCAACCATGATTAATTACATTTATTATCGTGATTGGTTATTCAACTTTGGCAGTAACTCAGCAATACGCTAGACAGGGGCTTGTGTGTACGAGCTGTCATTAAAGTAGATGGTTGATATTTACAAGGCTGAGAGAATATTTTTTTTTTTTTAAATTAACAGCACAGGTATTAAAAAAATGAAAAATATTAGTCCTGCTACTTTTTTCCCAAGACTTTGTTGGTCAGTTATCTTATCCAACGATCTTGACTATACATTGTTCTTCTCTCTTGCTAAATGAATCTTAGCCTGAAGTGGTCTAATCATTTTTTACATTTAAGATGTTTCACTTAAATGTTTTTCAATTGTGTTATCTGTCCTAGTGTGTATATAAACATAGGGAACTCCAATTTCAGTACTACATCTTTCCTAAAGAAGGGGCCTGAGTTTCCTCAAAAGCCTGCATATTGTAATCTCTTTAGTTAGCCAATAAAAGGTGTCATTTTGCTTGACTTCTCACTAAAGAAGATCCCCAAAACGGATGGTGATTGCTGACAGAATGCAGCTAACAAGTGGTAGGAAAAGGGTTGGAGCTAGTATTTGCCGTGAAAGAAGCACCAAGCAAGCTAAATCAGAAGTGAAAAGTTTGGTTACTATGGATGATGTGGGTAGAGGCAATCATAAACAAGTTATACTACACATATGCTGAGGGAGCTGCACATGTGGTGAGTTATTACTCTCATCTCTCTCAACTTTGCTGTGTGCGTACATGCCCTGCGTCCACTGTGGTGTTTGAATTGTTTATACTGTATAATAATGGTTTGTTTGCTTTGCCTGGTATGAGATTGTGTTATTATTACATAGTATAGATTTGATTAATGAAATATTTAATTAATATGATTTTGAGTTCATAAGAATTACTTATTAACATTTTCAAATCATGTTTTTTTTTTACCAGTGCCTCCTGACTCACCGGTACAAGAAAATCTGCAAATATAATATACAGTCCAATTTGTCTTGATTTCTAGTTATGCAGGATAGCAAGCTTATTGGGGTTTCCCTGAGTTTATGGCCCTCTAGACCCCCTTATGATAAAGCATAAATCAATAGATGTCTGCAGCAAAAATGATCAGAAGGGCTTACATTTTTTCATGACCACAGGGGTTTATGCCCTAATGAGATATGAGGGGTCTGCTTTTCACAAAACTTTGAAGAAATGGGGACCAGTAATATAGACATGTGGAGTGTCGTTTAAGAAATTTCAAAGTTACTGATCATGAATATGGTAGTATTTTTGATATTTCATTCTTTACCAATGATCCTTACCCTCTAAGAACTACTCCCAGAAGGTTAAAAATGACAAAACTCAAACATACACATGTAGGGCACCATTTCAGACTATTTTAAGATCAGAGATTACGAATGTGATGCTATTTTTAATTTTTGATTCTTTACTGAGTATCTATCCATCTATGAACCTCTATCAGAGGTTGGAAAATGACAAATTTCAATTACAATCGAGAATAGTTCAACTTTAAGTATTAATATTGAAGCCCACGTTTTAATATTTCAAATATCTGATGAAACTGTTTTTGTTTATTGTGTACCTCATGAAGTAAACCTATATGTTTTATGAACACCCTGAATTAGGCCAGCTCATGCTTTTTATATTAGGCCTACAACATCCTCTGTGGTGTTCAAAATGTTCAATGCATTTACTGTTTGATTGTATTTTTGTACTGCGCTTCGGTCAACTCTAGTGCGACTCCTAAGTAAAAGATCTATTTCAGTGATGTTAGTTTGTGTGCTGGAGCATGGGACATCTGCCCATAGTGGCATTGACATCTTGTTATGAACAACTGTACTGTGTTTATATGTATGCTGCACTGCAGTCATAGGGTACATTATGTTGTGCCACTGTGTGCTGCAATACTGTGTCTGGGTGATATGACACTAAAGCCACTTGACTTGACTTCTCTTCACTTTAATGCCTAATTAAGCACAGTGTCTGTGACACTGACATTCATTTCATTTAAATTATTTTCACATAAACAGTTTATTAAAATAGTTTATTAAAATAGTTATCACCTAGATTCAATTAAAAATTAATTTGATTTCATATTTGAAATTTATATTGATAAGTGCCCACCAACAGAAATACAAATGTTAGTCTTAAGATTTGGTTTGGGCAACAGGTCTGATGGTTGATCCAGCAGAATTCTTTTAGTTAAAGTGTGAATCAAGAACTCAGGAAAAAAATTGGAAATAAAGGGGAACGGTGCAAAAGTCCAGAATCACTTCTTTACACTAACAATTGTGTAGGAATCTAGGAAAGAACTACCAAGTTATATAGTTCAACATAATTAGGCAACTTTTGAAAAGTTTTGGGATATAATGTTGGGAGAAATTTGCAATTACCAAACCAAATGAGGTTGATGGACTGATTGTTCTTCTCTCATTTGTCAAACGTATGCTCATATTTTTTTATATAAAATAGTGAGGAGAGGATAAGAGACTGCATTTTTTTTAAATGTTGCTGAAAATAAAAAAGAAGAAATCCTTAGGTTGAACTAAGACTACAAAAAGGTATTGGTTTTGCCAGGTCGGCTTGTATAGAAATAGCAAAAACACATCCTAAAAAATAGAAAACAACTTAACCAACCCACACATTTGACTTAACAAATCCACAATTGTGAAACATAGCCTTCACTAAATATGACATTCCAGCAAGCTTATCGAACAATGCCTGCACCATAATGCATCAAAACTATCTGAGATTAATGCAAATGATAAGACTTTACCCACAGCACAAGAAGCCTGTCAAACATGTTGCCCAGAAATATTAGCATCTTGCAAACATCACTGATGAAAAATACCAGATAGTAAAAGAGATGGTCTTATAATAGTATATTACAGTGAAGAAAACCCTAGCTTATAATTTCAGATTCTCATCATAACTGTCGGTAGCCACTGCCTTCACTCCTTCCTCTCAAGTACAAATCAGCAGTGTCAGCTACTGGTTTCAGTCATCATCTGGCTAGTTGACATTAAATGATCATATCATGTGCATTACAACAAGACAAGTGTGTTAAGAAACACCTGCTCAGCTGCACAGAAGAAGTGACAGATGTGACTGATGTGAGCTGCGGTTGACCAATTGTCTTTAAGATCCTAAGCAGAACCCTGAGAAGGTGGCAGGAAAAACACAATTCTTAAAGTTTCATTATAGATAAAGAAACAATCATTAATAATTTATTCTAATGAGAGAGATGTTACAATGTAAAATATGTCTTCGCACATCATTATGAACCCTCCATACTTCATGGACTATGTAAAACTGAAATGTAACATGACTATTTTCAACAACAAACTCCTGTTTTTTTTTTTTTCTGAAACACTCCAACAGCCAAACAGATCAACAAGCAAATGTACTTCTGGGATATTCTTCTACACATTTCAGCAGCTTATTTTATTTTACTCTTGCAGCCCAATAAATAAATGGGAAAAATTCACTTAATGCTTACCTTCAGTGTGAATTGCTGAAACGTAGGTCCAGTTGTATCTTTTAACAATGTCAACCATTGCTCTAGCTTGTTGAGCATCTGAAGGAACTACTCGCATGAAGTACTTGTACAAGGTTTTATCACTTAGGTCCATGCTGGTTGCAGAGTAGGCAATCTGAGGTATATTAAAGAGCTGAAGTAAGTTTTGGACTTGGATAGCCACAGAACTAGAACCAGGACCTATCACCCCAACAATGGGTTTTTTTGTCCGCACTTGAGTGTTGCCTTCCTCATTGCAGCGCATTAGTCCCTCTTCTTCTTCAGAAGAAACAAGAGAATCTCGAATAAATTCAATGCTCTGCTCCAAAGCCACAGCAGAGTGCCAACAGGAGTCACGGATTTCACAGCCCAGGGTTATATTTGGTAAGATCCTGCTATCAGAATTTATGCGGTCCAAGGTGTGGAGCATTGCCTCGACACGCTGAATGCCATACTGTTCTCTGATCTCGCCACATTTCCGCTCATGCACCTTGTCAACTGGGGGCTGGTGGTGGATCGAGAACAGAGCCCCAATGATGATGTCACCAGGCATGTGTGCCACCACACGCCGTTCATTTGATTGTGCCAAGACCAAAAGGCCAACATTTGCAAAGCCAATCTCTTCTGATAACAAGATCACCAGGAACAGTGGGAGGTTCATTTTAAGAAAAATGTTCTAAGCTTGAAAAAGATTCATAATTACTGGGATAACGAAAGGGGAAGCACACTCAAGGAATATTTGAAATGCTTTCTGTTCTTTCGAGGACAATATAAGCACTCATTTGTCAGGCATTTCCACACAGTCTAATGAAGAAATGTTGTCTCCAAGGCAACGTCTCTTTGAAAAGGTGATTGTGGTAGTAGACTTCATAACCTTTTGAAATGGAGGAGAAAAGAGAGTGAAGAAAAGGGAATTAAAATTGAGCATATGATCATACACAATTCAAAAATGCACTCTGTTCATTGCACAATAAACCATACCTTCACATGTTTTAACTAAATTTGAAAATTTCAAAAGGTGGCATCTTGAATTAAATAAAAAGCTTTCCTTATCAGAAAATCATTAAATGTGTGTGAAGCAGAAAAAAAATTGTATTATATTTATCCCACAATCCTGGCCTGCTCTCAATCAAATGCTGTGGCTTTTAAATAATACTTAATTGCAACAATCCCTTGGAACAAAAACCAACAACAAGCTGTAACCTTGTCTGATCTGTAAGTAACTAAAATCTCGATTTTTTTTTTATGTTGCATAAATTCATACTTTGATCATCTTTGAAAGTAAAACACAAATCATATTACCAAACATGCTCACAGATATTATTAAACAAGTACTAGTAAATGATAGGTCTTTAAAAATTAAAATGCTATAATATCTGTGTAAGAGATTATTTCTAAACTATAGATCATTCATTTAATTTTTTTATAGAAACTTTTTCTCATGCAATATTAATGCACTATATAATTTTGAAATATTATTAAAAATAAGAAAAACAAGATACAATCATCATCCTATTAGGTAAAACCATCTAGGCATAATTTTATTTCCTTGGTAATAAGGCACTATTGCTTACATGATGTGACTAAGTTCTTAATGCATAGGACTGAAGGCAGGAGGATTATTTTCTCCAGGAATCTTTTCAACAACATTTTCCTTTTCATCTCCTCCATCAACAATTGGTCATACATTTCATTACCTTAATTTCTCAGTTTGCTAAACTTTGCTTCGGCAAGGTGAACTGATGTTTAATAAAATTCACACTTGGTAGCAGTCAATACAAAATACATTGCTCTTCTATTACTTTATCACTGCATTTTTAATATGCACATATGTATGTAAACTCTGCCTTATGTAGTTATTTCTCAGTTATTGTTATTGTTGTAAAGCTAGGAACTCAAAAGACAGTTACAGCATATAGAGATATACTGAAGTGAACTGAATTGAATAAGGTATGGCATTTTACTTGGTACTTTAGAAGGCCTGTGGCTGTGAAATGGGTTAAAATAACATAACACAACATTATTGGATCCTCTTAATGGGATTTACGATTACACAAAACACATGCCAATACTGTTTGTGGGGTCCCATCACACACACTGGGAACAAACTGGAATCACCCATCAACCTAACCTCCACAACTCCGATTGATGTGGGAGGAAAAGCCTACTATGCCACAGCCAACTCAATGTATACTCATAGAACAAATGTAAAGAGCACAGAGACCCCAGCCAGACTTGTGATTTAAATTCAGAATGCTGGATCTGTAAGGAAAACCAGCGTACTACCGGGACACACTGAAATAGGTTTTTAAACCTTTTTAATTGAACTGTTGATCAATTGTTAAATTTCTGGTAAAAATGGACCATTATAAAGAAGACAAATATGAAAGAGGGATGTGCCAGCCCTAGTTTAGTGAAATGAAGTAAAACTATACAGAAAAGCAAATAGCTGTTAGTCTGAAGTCTAAGTCAAGGATAATAACAACCATGCAAGTCCATGCACAGCAAGGAGCCCATATCAACAGGGAGTATATGGTAGCTTGTGGTGGTAAAATTTTACATTTGCAGCACAGAGACAGGATTGCATTTTAAGTTTTAGGGCAAAATTTTAGAGGCTAGCACATCCTAGATAATGAAGTATATGACATCCAAACCATATTTTTGTAGGACCATTAACCTTAGACATGCCTCTGTCTTCTGAGAGCTGAGTTAATAGGCCAGGTGTCCAGGTAATGGTAATTTTGAGGCCAGAATCTACAGGTGTCTGGATTTGGTGCATTCAAGAATATTTTGCACAATGAACCTTCATAAGGATTCCGTGTTTTATAGTTTAGTCGATGGAGGACTGTTTGTTTATTTATTTTGTTTTTTTAGACAGATTCTTTCTTATAAAAAAAATCCCCAATGGTTCCCTTGAAATCTTGAAGTTATTTTTGACCCATCTACCATTTTTGATCAACGGTTTCATATATTTGGGTGCATGGCCAGCACGTGTGCGCATTGAGCCAAAGCATAAGGCTTTACAGCTTATTATGTCAGTATGTGGCTAGTAGGGGTCCACTATTTAGTCAGAGTTCTATTGTCCATGTTTGCATTACTGTATAGTTGATCTTCTTTTATCCATTTGCTGGGGAGTGGGGTGTCCATGGGGACTTGTTCAATGTAAATTCTTTTGCATTTATTGCTTTAAATGTATACACTTCAGCCCCGAGTTTCTTCTGTTTGAGCATGTTTCACCATTAATCTCCTCAGGGGTCACAGAGTCATTGCAAGTCATTACAAACAACATTCACTCTGAAGACTCTAGAATATTGGAATACAGCATGCGGAATTAAGATGAAAAGCTGACAGTTTTAGAAGAGCAGTGTGACAAATCACAACCGTTATAAATGCCAAGTAAGCTCAAAATACTGAGAAAAAGGAGAAGAGTCAAATATCAAAAGCAGCCTTCAAGAAGAAATAAGTACATTTTATAAGTAATATTTGCAGGTTATGCTTCATTATGCAGGAAAAACCTGGGGGAAGTGTTTTCTGCCTCCTTTTTCTAGGACAATATCACATAAAGCCAGAGCATATCCTGGGAGCAAAGGATGTAAACTTGGAATCAGCGCTGAAAAGTTTGCAACCCACTGTAGGACACAAATCAAATTAATAGTGACTTTGTGAACTGTTGGAGGGTATCAGAGTCTCTAGATGACGCTATAACAAGAGCAAAAACAAGTACAGTAGAATGGTAACGCTACCCACTTTACCACCAAGTCAAATGACTGTTTGTTTTTAAGTCTGTACTAAACTAATCATATTAAAGAAAATATTATGAAATACTTTTGAATGGATATAGTCTTCTGTATAAAATGTTAGCAGTTTTGTCTTTGAAGAGCCAACATGAAGTTTGAATTGTAGTGCCAGCAGCCAGCACTGTCCTTCCAAGACAGCCAGTCAGAAGCACCAGTTGTCAGATGAAGCCTTATCCTCACTTTTCTTACAGAGGCACCATGAAATATGAATTTCTATTAAAGACCAAGGTTGGCCATCTCAGGAAATGAAGCTTGTGATTAAAAGCATTATTGGTTATTCAGTACTGTAAGAATAATAGAACCAGGTATAAGAGTTTAGATTCCGCTGCATTTCTTTCCTCAGCATCTTTGATTTTTTTGTGATAAAAACACAAACAGACAGATCAGTGTGGCTGTGATCAATGAGTCTGAAATGGAGACGTCTTTGATCCTGACAGCTCTGATATGCTTCCTCCAATGCTTATTAGAACATTGCTGGACATTTCAAATGTTCTTGTTGTATTAGGAGGTTAATAAAACACATGATGTGTTAAACAGGATTCTCGGGAACTGTGTGCCTGTTGACAAATATATAAAATATGACAGGTTCCTATAGAAGTTTGGCCCAGCCAATTTATTTTTTAGGAGCTGATTACAGCTATATATAGTGTTGTATTCACAGTCTTTTGTTTGTATTATACTACTGAGACTAATCTGTAGGGGTACATGCAATTAAAAATCTTGTATTATGTACTGTACATATGACAATAAATGATTACCTAAACTATTTAAAAAACTGTAGGCTTAATTAATTATGACATCAGTGTATTTATTATATCATGCTGTTAAGAGGATTTGTATATTTTAAATTCACTTCAATTAAACACCGGAGTGAAAGACAAGCGGGGATGTAATGAAAAGTTGCATATTATGCAACTGCTCTAGAATAATACAGGTAGACATTTTTACTTTATTTTAATTATTTCTTAATTGTTTTCTACATTTCATTCTGAGTTTTTTGTTGACTTCCTCATGCAGTTTAATTTCCTTTCTGTGTAGCTGATGACAAGATCTTACTTTTAAAGACTTCTTTCATTTTCAGCTTAAACCTTTTCCCTTAACAAATCTTTCTTGAAATATGAATGCAGATAACACCACTCTAATGCTTTCTGCTTCTGTCATGTACCTCAGGATGACCCAGAGTGGCTATTTTTTTCAAATACTTTAAACCTTGTTGCTTTCCCAACTTTGTCATTTATTTTTGCACAACATACACAAGTTTCTTCCTTTCATCACCAACATTGTCAAGTCAGCTTTTCTTTTCGTAGAACTTCCTTGAAAGCCAATACACCTACACATGCCTTCTGGCTTTCACCTGCCTGGAATATACTTTTCCTTTTTCCACTTTTTCTGTCTCACTCTTTATCTCTCTCTCTCTCTTTCTCTCCACTGTTTTCCGAATGCATCTGTGATGCAATTCTAAATTACAATTCTGACAAATAATTTCCATCAGGGATTATCTTTATATGTTCGGTCTCTTACAAATACATTTCTGGATGAAGGGCACTGTCTGTCTACCTATCTACTATATTTCTTCCATCCATCTAGGCTAGTAAAACTATCACCCATTCTGAACTACTGTTTCCAAGCTGAGGAATAAATTATGCCTCAAGATCAGAACTGCAACTAACGCTTGTCTGAAAAGCTCATCCTTCAGAAACCTGTTTAAAAGATTTTGAGCTATTTACAATGAAACCAGGAGTACACTCAGTTTAGTAAATGCAAGACATTTGGGGACTCAGTTTCTATCATACCACTTTAAAATTAGATAATTCAGTATCTTTAAGCAATTTAAAAATAATTTACACTAGATAGTCAGACCCTTGGTGATGAACAGGCCCTTAGGTAATCATGTCTGTAAGCATCAATTCATGAATAATGAAAGAATGACTTAGATATTTTGTTGTGCTGTGAAAGGTCACTGTAGCACACTTTAAACTGCCTTTCAAGCACTGGCTGGATTTTAGAGTAATCACAAACCACGAGAATATTTTTAGTATATTGATACTTAACATTGTTTAATTCTACTAAGACTTTTAAATATGTTCATTTACTTTAAGAAATGCAGAAAAATGATGCTGCTTAGAAAGACTTTGACCTTTGTGTTCTCTTGAATTAGATTAACTGGATCTGGAAATGGATGTATGATATTCCCCCATTGAAAGCGAGTTGATTGATGCATTTACTTATTTGGTTAAACTGATTACAGAATTGCTTTATATGTTATTTTCAAGAGTTACATACATTAAAGTGGTAAGACCAGCTTCTCCTCACTACTGCAATCGGGGTAAACTGAACTAAAGGTTCTTTACCTAGCCTATATCAAGCAATAACAATAAACCCCATAGACACCTGCCTGTTTAAATCTGGTTATTAAGCAAATTGCAAATTGTTAAAAACAGCTCCTTTAGGATCACACGCCTGCTTTTCTTACACAGAGAAATACATTACAGTAAGACGAAAAGCCAAATAATTAATCATCTAAGGAAATCCAGAACACAATTCCCTTTAGGAATGAAACAGCGGATAACACCAACAGACCCTTTCAATCTCTACAGAAAGGGCAAATAAGCAATTCTCAGGTGACTAATGCCTAAGATCGGTTTAATATGTACTGCATCAGTATTAATGCGAGTACAAATGATGCAAACGTATTTACGGGCGTAACAGAATATACGTGTTGCGAGTACTTCCCTATTAGTAAGTTGTCGTGTCTTAATAAAGCCTTGGTTAATGAACATCTAATACTCCAACTGACTATGAACTCTGCACGAAAAGAAAAGAGCGTACGGAATAGACTATATATATTTACCTGACTTCCAAGATACATAACATTATTTCCTTTGTCAGATAAGTAAACACACCTTCATGTACTCTAGTATGACATCGTCACTGCCAAGAACATTGTAAGACGCCCGCTTTTCTTTCGCAGAACGGTGCCTTTTAAGCTTGCGTCTCGACCTTGTTGCAACGATCTCACTATGTTTCTCGACGACTCTTGGGATAAGATACTGCAGTTGCAGCTGCGATACTTTCTTTGTTTTGAAAAGAATATGGACATCACAATAAAATCAAGAAGCTTTTAATTATAGCATGCATATATATATATATATATATATATATATATATATATATATATATATATATATATATATATATATATATATATATATATATATATATATATAGTACAGAAATCTTCAGCGCTTACCTTTTCTTAGTTCCACTAACTTGTATTAATAGGGCCTTTACCCTAACGGTTTTCCTCCAAAAATGTTCCGTAAACAATGATGGCAGTGGAACCAGAGCCTTTGGTAGCGGTCACCAAATTAATACATTCTTATTTTTTCATTCATATACCGGCCGAAGAACTGCATCAGGTTTCCCTCCTGTACAGCACTCCTCTCAGAACACATGTGCAAGGAGTTCGCGGAGCTGTCTGTGGTCCTGAAAGCAGCGTTGCCGAAATCATCGGGTATTTTGATCACGTTCGATTACTGCTGATCAGGTAATTTCGAAGTAACACGAAAATTAAGCGTTCCGTTCATTTTGGAAAGTGAAACGTCAGGTCGCGTCATTTGACAGCAATACATAAAGCATGAAATTATTGTTATACAGACACGGTTCAAATGTTTCTTAACGAAGGTCTCTCTCAGCCCAGGCACCTTGAATACTAATTCACCAAGTTCACGCTTTGTTTTGTAGTCTCGGTGCGTTTCGCTACTACTTCAACGTGTCACGCATAAATCAATACTCCCAAGAGAACATACAAAAATTCAGCCGGGAAATCCACCAGCAAGTAAATACTCAGAAATTGAATCGTAAGCTCATTCGGTAAACATATAACCCGCGTAAAATGTAAACGTTTAGGAAGCTAAAGCCATATCGTTCTGTTTATATAGCAAATAGCAATCAACTGGTATGTGACAGCTTTCCCAACGGTGCAGTGCTTTGTTTTTCACCAAATAACCAAAAGCAGTTGCTTGTTAGATTGTATCATGATTAGAGAAAATAGGAAAGCGTTTTGCATCTAGCAGAAGTGGAACGTATTATTATAAAAAGACACATACACTCGTCAAAGCAACAGATCGTTTTCTAACGACGAATTGACCTAAATAATAGATATTCCTTTATTGTGCAACATCAGTTGAACAGTTTTGCAAATATTGGCATCGTTATTTCATATACATTGTGTAGAAAGAAAACAAACGGAAGCTCTGATATGATGCGCAACCTTAGTTCTGCTTGCACGTTGTAGAGAATGTGAAAGTTACCTTTATTAACCCCAGAGGTTGGCTGGGTCGGCGTCTGCGCTAGATAGAACTCCGTCTTAGTATCTTTTCCCAAGGGATTTGTAACCGCTCCTCCATCAATGTAAATAAAAACACCTCCTCCTGTCTTCAAACCATATAGCACACTTCTTCCGAATGATCACACGGGGCTTTTTTCCCTCTAAATACAGTAGCAATTTGCGTCAGGGTTTTCGGGAAAAGTGCCTCCATTTAAAGGCACAGGCGTCTTTTGTATCATTTCCCACATTGTTACTGTTATTGTTAATACAGTTCGGTATAATGTGTAATTTGTTCCATGAACACCACGGACTTTAAAACAACCCATCAAATACGATTCCAAGTAAGGCATTGCATGACAATATTTAAATAGCATATTAGTTTAAAAATGCAAAAAGGCAACTTAACCTATGATTTGTATTCTGAAAACCGCAATATGTCTGTGCGCAAGCGTTTACACAAAAGTATCTATCTATCTATCTATCTATCTATCTATCTATCTATCTATCTATCTATCTATCTATCTATCTATCTATCATTTAGTCGGATCTTCACTGTAAGGCAAAAGGCTGGTACGTTTTATTGCGTTATTGTTGCATAAATCATTATTACAAATGTAATTGTAGACATAAATAGGGAATTCTAGATCTATAAATTGCTCCATATAATATAACATTTCGAAAATCTAATATATTTCTTTTTACTACTTTGTAAAGTCCTGCATTTCTTATTAAGGAACTTTTAAAAAAATAACATTGTGTGTGCTTGAAGTGGTGCATTAAGAGGCTGTTGGACAGAGTAAAATAATACAGCCTGAAACGTGTTTTGTAACTTCATAGTGTCCAATAATGTTATAATAAGATTCACCAATAATTGAAAGGTTCTAAATATATACGCTATACTTTTTGTCTGCTACGTTTATTTTGTAGACCCTGTGGCCAGTTTAATCGCCTTACACAACTGCTACAGTGTCGAAGCGCCATCTCGTGGACAAACGCTCACTTCACGCCGCCTCCGCAAAACGCGCAAATACTATCGGTACCTTTTCAACATGACAAAATGGCAAAAGGTCTCTCACCGAATTTTGACGATTCCGTTACAAAACACAGAAATGCCAGCAAGATCAAAATCAAGTATAGAAAATGTTACTTTGTGTTTATATTAGATCAGTAATTGTGTGCTAGTTTGACTTTTTATTTTCTCGACTCCCCTAAAAACTGACACATATTTCCACGTCCAGGATTTACCGACCTTCATCGATGTAATTATAACAGCACAGCTATAACAGGATATATTAACTCTAATAATGGCGATGGCAATGTCCCTTTTCGTTTCAATTTGTGTTTTATCGAGTAAGAAAATATTGATTCTGAATGCATTGTCTTGGGCGATATTGAAAAAGAGCTATTTTGTTAATGGGATTTTGAACTTAAATATGATTACTTATGAGACCTTTTCTTCGCAAGTTTATATAAACTTGTTTTCAAGGGATGCTCTTACTGCACAATGATGCAGAATTCCGTATTTTTGGTTTGGAGAAGTTTTGAAGACGCTGAGCACAGAACGATCTAAAGCTAGCATATTCGACTACTTGATATATTTATTCATTAAAAGCTGTCAGTTTTTTCAAATAATATTTTAATTTTTAAAATTTTTCTGTTGTATGAGTTACGGACATTACAATATAGGAACAGTTACAAATGACATATAATACGTGTTTATGAGAAAGAAAGAAAGAAAGAAAGAAAGAAAGAAAGAAAGAAAGAAAGATGTATTGTGTTACGGAAATACAGGTAGATTGTAATATTATCGTTCAGACAATTCTTCACAGTTTCATACTGCCTACGACATATCATGCAAATTATACAACAGTACTTAAATATGTTTCAAGTCATTGCTTCTACTTTACATTAAAAAGTTGAGTGTTAAAAACCTTACAGCAAAGTGAACAAAGGCGTGAGATATTACCTTGTTATTTATGGGTGTTAATTATATACTTAACATTCAAGCACAAATTCCAAATTATACATTGCAGCATTCATTTTTCTTAACAGCATGACAATTTCATCGCAAATTAAGACAGTTCTCTAAAATATTTTTTAAAATGATTTTGTTCCTTTAAATAAAATTTTATCTTACTTTCGTGTAAAGATATGTTAATCTAATAATTAAGAACACCTTATACTATACTTGCCTCCCTTCGGCCCCCAGCGCTGTCTTCATTAAGCATATTAACATTCTGCTACACAGAAATCGAGCAGTAAAAGAACATTTAGCTATTTATATGTACCTTAGGAATTCACTTATATTCCTTAGTCCACAAAATATGTCTGAATCTAGCATATTCTGTAGAGACCTGTATATGAAGATCCGAACATCACGATTAATCCACTTTTTGCCATGGCAACTGTAACATCTCTCTCTCTCTCTCTCTCTCCCTCTCTCTCTCACACACACATCACGAATATGAAGCGTTTCCTTAAGGTATTCTTTTTCCCTTCAAAATGCACTTCATATAAGCAATAAAATACACATTGCCATATTGTGTTATAAAAGCTTCCCATCCTCATTCGGTGGGTATAACGGAGATTTAACGGAAGTAAATGCACTTTTAGGATTAAATGTGTCAGATGCTTCTACCAAATGAAAGGAGGATTAAATTCCAATGACAAACTGATAGACATTTTATGGCAGTTGTGTGTGTATGTGTGAACCAATATCCATCCTAGTTGCCAAGCCTATTAATGTATAGACAACGGAGCAGGCCAATACTTCTTTATTTTTTTGCTAAACATAATTAATTTATAAATCACCACATCAAAGGGTGCAGTTTTGGATAGTTTTACTTTTTGTTGTGGTAATTATTCATTAGTTTCATATGCTTTCATAACTGACAAAAATAGTATCAATATTTGGGTCTAAGTTTGATAACTATCATCAACATTTCTTTGAATTTTAATTTCAATTACACGTCATATTTCTTTTTATGGTGGCTTTTTTTTTTTTTTTTTTTGTGAATCCAAGCCTGGCTTCTGTGGGCCTCTGGTGTTAACATCACCACAAAAGGCAGTTTTAAATTAAGACTTGAAAGTGTTTAAATGGCAGCAAAGGTCCTTTATTAGTGCCAGACTGGCTCTTCAGAGCAATGTCATAGGGGAAGCATGTTTGATTCCCAAAAGACCCATCCACATGAAGGATCCACCAAGAACCATTTATGTATTTAGATCTGCTACAGGCTACATACAGTGAATAATCATGAGCAGATGGTAAAAGATTTTTAAAATATCAATGGTTCATGATTTAAAAAAACTCCGACTGCATACAATAACAAAAGCTAACTTCAGGTTTTCTTAATCTCTTAGTATCCTGCAGCCTACAGTACAGTTTCTGTTTTTTCTTTTCTACATATTAGGAAGTTTTCAAAGCACAAAGGACCAACTTAATATGAAAATAACCCATCCCAGAATGAATTGGTGCTTGGCCAAGTTCTATGAGGAAACACAGAGCCCAGTAAAGAGCTACAATGTACCATTAAAGAACCAGCATTGAGTGCTACTTTAGCACTACTGTAGTGATTCAGCTGTGAGGGTCTTCCTGTGACTATGTGTGCTTTCTCTTAACGCTCTAATTTCCAATCAGATCCCAAAGACATGTCTACTAGACTTTTTGGTTATGTTATATTCTGACAGCATGAGTAAGATTGACTCTATGAGCATGTGCATGGCAATGAAAGAAGACACCATCAGCTACAATATGGTAGCATTCCATAAACACTGATTTCTGATTTGCAGTCTCTATGAGCTTTGTAATTCTCTAAGCAGATTAAAAATGTTCAACACTATTTAATTAACTAAAAGAAATGTAAAATAAATGTATGAATTAATATTTCTGCTTGTCTATGAATCAGCCTGAAATACATAGGAGATAAGAGAAAATCCACACAAATGTGGGGATATAAGACAAAACAGAACAGCGTGAGGTGGCAGCATTTACTGTAGGCACTGTACCCGTGAGGCCCCATGTATTTATTTTGGTTTGAGAATTTATTTATTCAGTTATGTCTAAGATGTGTCTGTCTTTTTTCATTGATTATGGAAAGAAAAGTTGGGGGTGAAATAGAAGAGAGTTACAAAAAAAGAACCAGTTTTCAAAAGTATTTTAATCATTACATTTAATAGCATTCATACTCAATCACAATAATACTGGAATCCTTCCAAATAAATTAACAGATATTTTCTTTGTAATACTTAACATTTTGGGTGCTGACGTTGGTGTACTTATTGTAAAAGACTCAAATTTGTACCACTGTATATGTTACGCTAGCAATTGTTTATTTCATTGACGACTTGATACAGTTAAATTGTGGTCCATGTTGTAAAGAATCCCTGTTCAGCATGCCACCTCTTTATAGAGCTTCTGTGCCAGTGGAATTAGTGAGACCGAGTGATGTGGTTTGGGCATCTAAGAAGGCCGCCCCTTTGCTTTGCAGTTCAGTGAGAGGAAACATAGAACAAACATTTAGCCTGGCCTAGTGGAAAATGGGCTTCGCACAAGAGTTGTTGATGGCTGTTTCTAGAGAAAGAGAGCTATGGTGAGCCATGAAAAATTTAATGAAATGCCTCCAAGTTGCATACTGTATATCAGAAATGAACAAATGTATCAAACAAAAGAAATATATAATACGACAAAATCAAAAATTACAGAGAATAATATTAACACAATAATAAATAAATTTAAGATGACAATGAGCAAATATAAATAGGAAAACAAGAATATTAAGATGACAATAAACAATTGTAAATATCAAGAAACTTAAATCTGAACAGTAACACTCAGAAAAAATAAATGTGCAGCTTCAAAATATAAAATTTACATGATACTTCAAGAATAAAAAAGAAGTAATAAGGACAAAAACATGATAAATATTGGTATATAACATAAATAAGGAAAACCACCACTATGAGCACATATATGAGAAGTAAAAAAACGAAGTAAAGGTTTACATCAGCCTTTATATGGCTGACATTTGATATTTGCAATATAAGCTGGTTATTTGCCATATAAATGGGAAATTAAATTTTTATATAGAATATTTCACATATAGTTCATTGGCTATATAAGTTTGATATAAGTGAGACATAAGTTTGATATTTTCCATTTTACACAGCAATAAAACACACATTTATGGAAAAAAATTGTGTTTTACATTCAGCATCTTCAAAATATAGAAAAAAAAGTCCCACTACAAAAAAAGAGTGCATCATTCTATAAATGGCACCACATAGATTCTGGCATTCTATTTTAAATCACCAGCATGCACTTCACCTTAATCCTATTTTGATATAACCACTATTATTTGCCTGATCATTACAACTGTAATCTTTCTGTTTGCTGTAGTAGTACATTTTTTAACTGAAATTACTGTGCATTCCTTTGGCGATTACTTTTGTAAATATAAATTGTGGACAGTAGGGGGTGCTCCAACACCCAAAACCCAACACAAGTAGACTCAAATAGGTATAAAAGCACAGAATGTCTTTATTGTGGGAGACTCTTCAGTAAGCATTTCCCACACCACAAACACAAGTACGATAGGCACAGCAAATAGCAAGCACACACCAATATTTTATCTTCATCTTTCTGTCTCTCTCTTGGGATCACTGCCTCAACTCCTCCTTGCAAGCTTCATCCACCTTTCACTTGACTCTAGCTCCATGATGTGAGGTAGGTAGTCTCCTTTATTTTAGCCACCCCGGAAGAGCTCCAGATCTTCTGCACTTCTGGGTGAGGTGTAAACCCCATGATGTAGGGACTCCCCTATTTTGCAGCTCCCACTGATAGGGCTTCCCCCTGGGACTAGAATACACAGCATGCCCCATGTAGGAATCCGAGCCTGTGCTTGCTGCCATCTAGTGCCCTGGGGGAGATTACTCCCTGTCCTTACGCCCTGTCCATTACTCCTAAGGGCATCCCGGCCTGGTAAGGATGACCGCCGTCCTTCACAAAATATAGAGTACATATATATTGTAAGTGAACATATTTACAGTATATATACTGTCCCCATATACTGTGAAGTTCTCTCTGTAAATCTGGTCAGGTTTGTACTTATAACACAGACAACCAAAACAATGATAGGCAGACAATTTATGAGGTGCAGAACAGAACAGAAGTTGATACGGAATGCTGGCAAGGAGCCGCTGGGGTAGATGGGTAGTGGTGACATCATCAGATGGGGACCAGAGGGAAGGAAGGAACCCGGAAGTGGCTTGCATTGTTGTTTACTGTGTTTGAGTGAGCTCACAGTGTATTTCTTTCTTGAAGGAACAAAGACAGAAAGGTTAGTACACTGCCATTTTCCCCTGACATGAGATTACGCGCTGCTCATCGGGTCTTTAAGCTGCTTCCTATGCGCTTGTGCGTGACATGACCAACCCCTTCAGCCCAGACCCACCGGGTATGGCGACTTGAACCGAGAGGTCGTGAACCCGAGAGAGAGCATCAGCGTTAGTCTGGAGGGTACCTTGACGATAAGTGACCGTGAACTTATATGGTTGCAAGTCCAAAAACCACCTGGTGACATGGTCCGTCACTAGGGTAAACTCCCAACCCAACAGGTAGTACTGCAGTTGAGTCACCGCCCACTTTATCACCAGAGCCTCCCGTTCTACCGCCACATACCTTGTCTCCCGATCCAACAGTTTCTGGCTAAGGTACATCACGGGGTGTTCGACACCACCAATGCTTTGGCTCAACACGGCACCTAGACCTGTGTCCGAAGCATCAGTCTGGAGAATAAAAGGGAAAGAAAAGTCAGCGGTTCTCAAAACAGGTGCCGTCGTAAGGGCCATCTTTAAGTCACTGAATGCCCATTCTGTCAGTTCATCCCACACAACATGAAAAGGGGCCCGTTTCTTTGTCAGATTTGTCAAGGGGGCGGCTCTCTCAGAAAACCGAGGTACAAACCGGTGGCAGTAACTCGCTAAACCTAAGAAAGTTTGTACTTGCCTCTTGATTATAGGACAGGGCCAATCAAGGATGGCTTTGACTTTTGAACACTGTGGCTTCACCAGTCCTCTTCCCATTAGGTAGCCTAAATACTTGGGCTCATTCAACTCAAAAAAGCATTTCTTGGGACTGATGCGTAGCCCGGCTTCCGCTAGCATCAGGAGGACAACATAGACCTGCAGTACATGCTCCTCCCAGGTGCCAGAAAAAATGACTACGTCATCGAGGTAGGCGGCATAGTGGGACTGGTGTGACTTTAGCATTGTGTCTACCAAACGCTGAAAGGTGGCTGGCACCCCATGCAGTCCAAATAGGAGAACCTTGTACTGCCAGTGTCCGTTAGAGGTACTAATTACCATTTTCTCTTTTGCGGATGCCATTAAGGGAATTTGCCAGTATTCCTTAGTCATGTCAAGAGTAGTCAAATAGCGTGCATTCCCTAACCGCTCAAGGAGTTCATCCACCTGGGGCATGGGGTATGAATCGAACTTAGAGACTTGATTGAGATGTTGGAAGTCTTTACAAAATCTCCATGACCCATCAGGCTTAGAAACGAGGACGATGGGACTGGACCAGAGGCTGTAACTCTCCTCGATGATATCCATATCCAACATCCAGGATCACAGTTTCTAGCTCCCGTCACTGGTGGGGACTCAAATTGTGGCTGAGGTTAAGGACCGATCTTTTTGAGAAAAGGGAGTTGGCTGGGCCGGCGAGAGGGTGGTCATCCCTATCCTTCCACAGCTTTAGTAAGTTGACGATATACTAATAACATTTGGGATTAAATTGCTTAGAGATCTTTATTTAGACAACATCTTTGCATCCTATGAACAATTACATTCCAAATGTAACTTTACAGCAACACATTTCTTTCACCATCTTCAAATTAGAATCTTTGTTAAACAGAACCTGCCCGATTTCACTCATCTCGCACCTTCTTCTATGCTGGAAAACATATTCCTAAGTTTCGAGGACTCAGACAGCATATATAAAATATTTTACAATCCCTCTCTTTCAAAGATCCAAGAGGACAATGGGAAAAAGATCTATCACTCAACATATCAGAAAAGGAGTGGAAGGTAGCAATGCAGAGAATTCACATGAGCTCCAAATGTGCAAAGCATACAATTATTCAACTCAAAATTATATATCGAGCACATCTGTCTCGCTTAAAACTGTCCAAACTGTTTCCAGGGCAAGATCCAACCGGCGAACACTACAATCAAGTCCCAGCCTCACCGGGTCACATGTTTTGGGCCTGCACCAAATTAACATCATTCTGGACAAAAATGTTTAAGTGCCTTTCAGACAGCCTTGGTGTTACAATCCCTTCTAACCCATTAACAGCTGTGTTTGGTGTTCTTCCAGATGGGCTTAAAGCAGAGAAGGACAAACAAACTGTGATTGCCTTCACTACATGACTGGCATGCAGACTTATCTTCCTAAACTGGAAGAATCCCAACTCTCCTCTTTTAAGTCAGTGGGTAACTGATGTTTTATACTATTTGAAATTGGAAAAAAACCTGGCAGGATCTAATTAATAATATTTTAGAATAAGTTCTTAAAGCACTGAGAAAATAGATTCTCTTCCCATTTTTTTTTCTTCTCCATTTATCTTTATCCACCTTTTAAACTCATCAATTTATGTATTTTTGCAAGCTTTAGGTTTTACTTTGTTGGCCATGCTCTCTTTCTCAGGGGTGGGGGTTTTGTTTTCAATCCTATTTTTGTAAAAATTGATATATCTGTATGGAATGATTACAATAAAATAAAAAAAAAAAAGTAAGTTGACGTGATACATCCGCTTGCTCAGTCGACGATTTGGTTGTTTCACCAAATAGTTTACGAGCCCTTTTCTCTCTTTAAACTCATAACGGCCCTGCCAATGAGCCAATAATTTACAGTGGGGAGTGGGTACGAGCACCACCACTCGATCTCCCAGCTGAAACTCCAGCAGGGAGGTATTTCTGTTATAGTTCCACGCCTGCACTGCTTGAGCTTTCGACATGTGCTCTTTTAGCAGAGGTCAGATTTTGGCCAATATATCGTATAACTGCGTGATATATAAGATATTGGTGGAGGGAAGTGCCTCCCCTTCCTATCCTTCTTTTAGGATGTCCAATATACCCCAGGGTTGGTGTCGGTACAACAGCTCAAAAGGGGAAAACCCCGTAGAGGCTTGCGGCACCTCCCGATAGGTAAAAAGCACCAGAGGTAGGAGTTGGTTCCAGTTCTTACTGTCCTCGCTGACTACCTTGTGGAGTATCTGTTTGAGGGTGATAAATAGATGTTTTAAGATGCTTAATACAGAGTAACTTGGCATTCTCCCTGAATGTATCTGAAGTAAAGGGTGTACCCTGGTCCGTAAAGACTTCCTTGGGTATATCCACTCGGGAAAAAAGCCCTACCAATTCCCGTGTGATATTCTTAGTATTGGCCGTTCACAGGGGAACTGCCTCTGGGTATCGAGTAGCGTAATCGACCATAACTAATATGTATTTATGGCCTCTTGTTGAAGGCTCCAAGGGACCTACGAGATCAACACCGATCTTTTCAAAGGGTATATCAATGAGGGGAATTGGAACTAGAGGAGCATGGCCCCTCCTGGGTATCTGATGTAACTTACACTCCAGACAGGATTGACAGAAACGTTGGACCTCCTCATTGATCCCAGGTCAATAGAATCGGAGTTTCACTCTCTCTTAATGTTTTCTCGGCCCCGATGGGCGCCAAAGAGGTGGGCATGGGCTAGCTCGCAGACCTCCTGCCGGTAGGTCCGTGGAACTAACAACAACATCCTGACCTTGCCTTCATGTTCCGCTACCCGATACAACAGATTGTTTTTTAGAACAAAGTAGGGTCCCAGTGGTGCGGGAGTTTCCGCCGTTTGTCCGTCTACAGAAACAATGGCATTCCTGGCGAATTTCAGGGAATCATCGTTCCACTGCTCTCTTTTAAATGAAGTTGGCGTAGACCGAAACTGGAAGTCTAGGCTGGTTAATGAATCTTGGTGGTGGACCAGGGGCGGGGCTATCTGCCCCGGATTATTCCTCACCTATGTTTAGTTCCGGGTCAAGGTCAGTCGCAGAAGAGTCCCGCTCCTGTCTGTCCATGTCATCAACAGTTGCTGAAAAATTTGGCGTGGGAGAAGCTGGGACAGTTTCTTGTCTGTCTGTAATCAGACCCAACTTAGTTCTAGGAGTGGGGTCCAGCCTACCGCTTGTATTTTCTGACCAGTCATGTCCTAATATAACCGGGAAGGGGGGCTCGGCAGGACAGCAACAAGCAGTTGTTTAGGGTCACCCTTCCAGGTTATGAAGCATTTTTCGGACCTATACAGTCTGGTCTCCCCATGTACACTCGTTTTCTAAGCTAATCATTGTCACGGTAGAACATAACGGCTAGCAACAATGGTGATTGCTCCCAGAATCAAACAATGCCAACACTGAATACCCATTCATCATTACCACTCCTGTGTTTGGAACAGCCAGGGGATTCGACAGAGCACAGTACCTCTCTCCTCTGAGCCAGTTGCAGACCATTGGTTCGCCGTTTAATGGGCAGGCGGTCAAAATATGTCCCAGCTCCCTGCACTTAAAACAGCATGGCGGCTTGGGAACCTTCTACTTCGGTCTCACCGGAGCCTCCACAGGTCGACGGGTAGGTTCAGGGGTAGCAACACATCTTTTCTGACCCCCCAGGCTTGGTTCACCACCAGCTGGCACTCCAAGACCTCCGGAAGACCGTTCATATGTTTGTATGGATGTCAGCGGACCTGCTGGGCGAGATACTCCTGCTCCACCACCTGGTGTGCCTGGTTTATAATCTTAGCCCGCGCCCCAGCTTGCCCCAGAAAATCGAATGCCTGGACCCTTGCTGGGCTGTCGGGGTCAAACGTCCAGTGCTGCCACTCCCTCACCTGCTGGCCTGCGGTCACCCCGTAGCAGTTACATATTTCGGCTTTCAGGAGGTCATAATTGGTGGCTTCCTCCTCGGGGAGGTCATAATAAGCCCGCTGCATAGCACCTTTCATAACGGCGCTAATATGGGGCCCCATTCCATCCTCGGCCACTGATTACAAGAGGCAGTCCACTCGAATATCAGTAAGTATGACTCTATATCATCCGATTCAGCGAGCGGGACAATTAGAAGAGGTGAAGGCCATGCGGGCTCCAGTTTTACCGCTTCTGACAGCCACGTCTTGGTCTCTGCCAGCTCCGTCCTGGTTGCCGCGAGCTCCAATTTCACACCCTGGAGCGCTGCCATTATGGTTGTCAATACAGTGTTCAGGTCCTGCCCTTCTGACATCTTTAGACTTTGGATCCTGCCAACTACACCACTATAAAATGAAGAGACAAAGGAGATTATAAAGGTTTGGGGAATCTGTCCCTGTATATTGTGAAGTTCCCTCTGTAAATGCGGTCAGGTTTGTACATATAACATAGACAACCAAAACAATGACAGGCGGACAATTTATGAGGTGGGAACGGAAGTTGTTATGGAATGCTGGGAAGGAGCTGCTGGGGTAGATGTGTAGTGGAGACGTCACCAGATGGGGACCAGAGGGAAGGAAGGAACCCGGAAGTGGCTTGTGTTGTTGTTTACCATGTTCGGGTGTATTTTCGTCTTTCCTGAAGGAACAAAGAGAGAAAGGAGAAAAGAGCATCCCGAAGTGCGATCGCCACGTCTGTGGAAGACAGTATATTCGTTGCCTTGCTGGGAAAACTTATCCAACGCCAATCGCGGTCGCACTATAAGTGCCTGTCATCAATTGGTGAACATTATAAATGCAGAGAACAGTATTACTTGGCCTCTAACCTAGCCACTAACCTGGCCACAACCCTGCCTTACTGCTGCATCTGTGTATAGGAGAGAGGTTGATCCTGCCACAATAAATAACTGTGCTGTTTCTGTTTTAACACTGAATAAAGCTGGCTTTTCTAAAGTACTCAGTTTTGGGGTGCAAGACAGGGACTCACACATTACTATATATATATATATATATATATATATATATATATATATATATATATATATATATATATATAGTGAGCACGGGTCCGAACACCATCAGACTAACACCAGCACTTTATCAAAACACATGTTTATTACACTAAATAAAGTCCCACACAACACAATGCTCCCAGCACCAATTACCCTCCTCACGCACCTTTCTCCAAATGTCCGTGGGCTGCCTTTCCTCTCCTCATGAGATCTTCGTCCTGCTCCAGCTCCCGACTCTAGCTCCCTGGTTGGAGTGAGGCTCCAAGTGCCTGATGACACTCTTCCGGCAGCACTTCCTGGTGTGGCAGAAGTGCTGCCCTTGCACCCGGAAGCACTCTGGGTGTCCCTGGAAGGTCCTTCCTTCACCCTCCAAGGTGTGGATCAAGTGTAGATCTCCCGGGCTCCACGACACTCGGGGTGCCCCCTGGCGGTGGCCACGGGCTCCATTGGGCTTGAGCCTCCTTGCTCCTTCCCTGTGGTCCCCTCAACATCCAGGGTGGTTGCCCCCTCGTGGCCCAGGCGACGTCCTCCAGGCATCCCGGCTGGGTCTGACCCCCAGACTCCTGTGACAATAAAATGATATATATTTATACAGACAACACTGGTATTTTTGGCATGAAAATTTAGATTAAACCCAGAGATCTGGGAGAGAGATGTCTGGTGTTGTGCCACAATGAAGCCTGCAGATAGTGTTCATGGTGGAATGCGTGTATGTGTGCCTTTGTGTGTTCATGTGTGTGTGATTATGTGTGTGTGTGTGTGTGTATGTATAACAGCACACTTAATGTACATGAGTTTATGAGACCTGCTCCTCTACATAAATCATTTGAGCTGGGTACATTTCTGCTGGTGATAACAGCAAGGATCTTGGCTTGGACTGGCTGACAGAGTTGGTGAAACTGAGTGCAAATGGTGTTGCATCTGACCACATGACAGATCAAGAAATGGATGTGCCACAAAAATGATCATTGGAGCTACAATGAAGGACCCATGGAAAACTGCAGCAGCAGTTTCAGTGGTGGAGGAATGAGATAGCATCCAGCAAATTTTACATGGGGTGTAAGGGAGAGGCACAAAAATGAACAGCATATTAGACCAGAACCAGTTATAATAAAATGTCAATTGTGTAATGCCATAAAAATCACACAAAATTTAGATCCATCAACATATCTATCTATCTATCTATTGGCATGTACTACAACTACCAAGGGCCAATATTAAAAGATACCTGAACAACATATTCTCAACACCAAAAGCAGAAACACAAGTCAATATTAATACATTTCTAATGTTTTGTTCTATAGGGAAAGTACTAAAACATATTGTACATAAGTAATTAACATGATTTGTGATAATGATGATGACTTCTCCAAAACTGCAATAAGTGCAAGTAGATACACCCTTTAAATTGTATCACAAAAAATTAATCAATAGGTCGCATGAGAGGGCTCTAACATTCAAGCCCCAAGAACTGTAAAGTTCAGGCTGCTAACTTGAGCCATGCATGGTGAGAACACTACAGAGTCCAAAGGACCTTGACAACAGCATAAAGAACAAATTAAATCTTACACACTCCAAAAGGAAATACTTTTTTAGTTAAGAAACTACATTAAGCCTGTAACGGGGATATTTTGATGATGATGACTGAGTTTGTTATAAACATTTTAACAAGTTTGCTAGGTGGACTTCTGCTGCCTCACAAACCTACACTGTATAAATGGGTTAGGAAAATGGATGGAAGGGTAGTACTTGTTTAATTTTTGCAGAACACTACCATTTGCTAGGGATGGGGAGCAGTACCCCACTTACTCTTAATGCATAGATGCCACTGATAGTCCAACAAGTTAGCATGGTTAAAGCGTTATGGAGGATAATTGAAATGGACATGAGGGAGAAGGAAAAGAAAGAGGCACTGTATCAAATGCTCCTTTCTGCTCCCATTCCTGGCTCAAGGAAAATCAATCTGAAGATTAATGATGGCACTTCCACTCCACCTTTAACACCACCACTTGGCAACATGTAAAAGTAGACTTCAGTAGAAAGTTGGCATCATTTGGCTGAAAAGGTGCAACATAGTTTATAGCTATACTCAATGTTCTATTCAGATAATTACTTTTCCATTTTTTTCTCTTTTTACAAAAAGGTACAACATTAAATGGGATTTTATTGTTAGAACCATAACTCTTTCTTATTTCTGCATTTTTGTTTGTTTCATAATATATAAATACATTCTTCTATATAAATATAACTGTATTCTGTTTGTTTCTTTGTCCACAAGCCATGCAAAGACAGCTAAACTATCACAATTTTTTTCACTTGTATTGCCATTGGTCTAACTTAAAACACTGATTATAGAGTGTATCAGGAAAAGTGGTTTAATGCACCAAAAACCAGCTTAGACATTGGGGTTACAATTCCCATCAGGCACTGAGTGTTTAGGCTGATGGGAGGGCATGTGTATCAGCCTGCAAAAATTTTGCGATAAGTGGGATCTCTACTAAATCTGGACATACAGTGTTTTCTCAAGTAATCTGAATAACAATTGTATTGCCTTGCTGGATTACAGCTTTTATATAAGTGTACGTCATTTTATCTCATCGTGAGTTGTCTTTGGCAATTTTGAATTTTCAAAAGAAGTCATTTTTTCACTATTTATTTTTATCTAGATCCTTTACTTGGAAATCCAAGAGTCCTTTTGGGATGTGCAGTATTGACAAACCTTTAAGGAGCAATGTTTCTTTCTCCAACCCCCTAAAAAATATTCACAATTGCTTCAAAATCAAGTTTAGCATCAGTTTCACAAAGCTGTATCTGAAAGGAACTTTGCTGCTTCACTCACCCCTACTTATTACTTTGTGATGTCATATTTTACTTTAGCAATGGAGTTCGATTCAGCCTGCTGTAAAAGGACATTCGTGGTCTGGTCATGTTGGTCAAACAGACAGACAGGAATTTCACTGCACTGATGACATTACATTTTTTTATCAAAGCAAAACTTTCCAACTTTGAAAAAGCCAACACTGTCATACACTTGCACATTGTTACTAAGTGTGCTAGAGATGGCTCATGATGAAGCACAATAAATTGCATGCTGAGTATATGCTTAAAATAATTACTGACAATTGTTTTAGAAACTGTTTTCTTGAAGGTAGAACTTTTTTCACTCTGTAATAATAGACCTGTGCACCTCATTCTCAGCCATCACTCCTATTGTAAATACCTTCCACGCTCCACAGATTCAGTTTTTCAACAAGCAGTCCAATTTATTAATGCGTGATTAAACAGCTATACGTAATACCATACTAATCCAGGAAACAGAAAGAATTAGCACTCATTGGTCTAACACAGCAAGGAGTTACAGCAATTATAGAATTCAATCATAAACAAAAAGAACAAATTCTCAACTCCTGAGAGCTGAGACATGGATAGAGAGGTAGTGTAAATGATAAATGGGCCACTTGCGTTTCGGCCAGTAATGACAAAATGATGAACGTTTAAAAAACATAAAAATATTTACTTTCTTACCTTAACCCAGTGTTTCTCAACCTTTCTGGTGTCACGATTCACATTTCCTAAGTAAATCTATTTGTGACCCATCAATTATGTGATTGGGAGGACTCACTGTGACCCACTACTATTATAAACAATAGCAGTTCATGACCCACCGGTGGCAACCTGTGACCCAAAACTGGGCTGTGACCCAGTGGTTGAGAAACATTGTTTTGACCTGTTATACAAAAATATCCAGGTAAAATGAAATACCTTAACTAGTGCATATATTATGGCTAATCAATTGACAGACTAAGGACAAATTCATTAAAAAATCAATATTACCCTAAGGCCTGGTAAAAAATCTGAACAAAACACAGTGATGTTTCACATTTAATATTCAGAAAGCACCATTGTAGTAGTTGTCAATATATGGCATTATGGTCAAGCCGATAAGCTTTTTTGATTTGCTGTTTTTTTATACAAAAATATATGTAGAAGAAAAAATATCCAAATTACAAAACAAACACAGAAAAACAAAAAATGTTTATTCCTTCACCAAATACAGCCGATATTGTTTTATGAAAGAATTAATATACATTTTAGGAACTACTTAGGGGCGGCACGGTGGCGCAGTGGTAGCACCGCTGCCTCACAATAAGGAGACCTGGGTTTGCTTCCCGGGTCCTCCCTGCGTGGAGTTTGCATGTTCTCCACGTGTCTCCATGGGTTTCCTCCCACAATCCAAAGACATGCAGGTTAGGTGGATTGGCGATTCTAAATTGGCCCGGGTGTGTTTGTGTATGTCCTGTGGTGGGTTGGCACCCTGCCCAGGATTGGTTCCTGCCTTGTGCCCTGGGATTGGCTCCAGCAGACCCCCGTGACCCTGTATTCGGATTCAGCGGGTTAGAAAATGGATGGATGGAACTACTTATGTTTACAACAATGTTCTATTAAAATTATGTTTTAAATAAAACACTCCTTAATAATATCTTGTTTGATTAAAAGGATTTTGAAACTTTGTGCAACTCATTATTATACATTTTTAAGTTATCAGTTTTTATCAAAAAAAAATCTTAAAGTTTCTGACTAATACCATGGCCACAATAATCTATCCATTTTTTATTTATTAATATCTTCTTTTATTTTACTAGGGGGCTTTGCCCCCAGCTCGCTTAGCTCGCCAACCCCCTGGCCAGCGCTATGTGCTAGCCTCTTTGTGGTTCTGCTGCTCGCGTATGGGGTGTAATAAGGAAGGACCCCAGACGTTGCAAAGGTTTGGGGCAGCCACTCATATAATGTGTTCCAGGATGCAAAAGTAAAAGAAATTTAGAGCACACAGTCCAAAGCGGAACTAAAATCCAGAGGAAGGGAGTGAGGTTTTATAGGGAGTCTGAAGGAAATTATGTCATCCTCGGGGCGGGGACCGGAAATGTGTCCCCTGTTGATGTAGCGTCCCCTGGTGGGATTTCCTGGGAAAGATCTGCAGGAGACTTAGAAAAAGAGTCAGTGCACCCTGCCGCCCCCTGGGCAGATATGTTACTACCAGTCATTAAACCCTTCAGCTGCCTCCTATTTACATGTGTGTGACAGGGGATGTGAATGTACTATTTAAACAGATTTTAATTTTCATGTGAAGTGTTACATTTGCATCCACACAACGTATAATTGCCCGTGATTGCATTTCATTTCTTTCTCTCTATTAAATAAAATGACTTTTTCGAATGTTTGGCTCTGAGATTTGTTAATTGTCTTTGCAAAAGCTATTATAATTGGAAACTGTTAACGTTTTAATATAAATGGCATATCAAGATCTCCTTTGGTGTTTAATGTACTACATTACTTTCTTGGATTCATCCTTCTTTCTATAGTAATTCATGTGGTGGAAGACCAGATGTTGTTAATGGTTGTAGATACTCTTTGTGATATTGTAAGTTGTTGTTTTCATCTTTCGCACAATCACCATCAACTGTTTCAGCTTTGTCTATTGATATGTGTTTAACCACTTTGCCGTGTTACTGGTTGACATTTTTGGTGTAAATTCGTTTGACTTCCTTGTTTCTAGGTGGTACGATTGCCTGTGTACTTATTTCTTCTGTTCATAACCCTTTGTGATAAAACTCTTTAATAAGATTTGGACATAATACGTCTTCTTTAATTGGGAACTTAAAGTGAGGAAAACGTTAAAATTCATAAGAGCTGAGAGCACAAGAAGTGTGTCTAACAAAAACATTCACAAGACTGAGAGGTGAAAGGATGGTGGTCTAGTTTGAAAGTGTTTGTAAGTAGGGTGTGACTTGAAAGAATCTAATGGCAAAAGTCACCGTCTCGCGGGACTTTCTTCCAAAGGTTGTAAGTATGACGTGACTTGAAAAAATCTCATGTTAAAAGTCTCCATCTCGCAGGACTTCATTCCAAAAAGTCTCTTCAAAAGATCATGTCTTTGTCGCAGGATAAAAAGTCTCGTCTCCCAAGATTTTTTTTATTATAATAGAGATATATTATTTTATTGTCTGTAAGCAACACTTTTTGACATTCTTCAAATTTTCCATTGCTGTCTTCTGCATTCTGTGAATTAAGCTGATTGCATTGTCATTCTCCCTTAAGTAAACAGAACTCTCTGTCTGTCCTGATTTGTTCTTTTTTAGTTCAAATTTGACTTGCTCTTACAAAATTATTTATCTGGGAAGTTAAAAATATTACTTCACTGCATAAGTACATAAATATTACCTTATATATTTCCCTGTTTCAGTATGCACAACTGCGTTATTTATTCCACAAGAAAGCAACAAGTCTAATTGTTTGTATCTATCATCAAGTCTATCAGTTTTTAATTCCATCTTATTTCCAATGGCACATTTTTATTATACTGGCAGAAAGTTCTTAGAAGATGGCTGGTATTGTGTACCACTTCTGTGTTGTCTTTGCAGGATAGCTATTAGTATTCAGCCAATCAGGTTTAAAATGAGGCCCTGATAGCATGAAAGAATGGCTATATGCATGAAAGAACACAATTTCATATTTGTTAATAATGCTTTTAAGAAATTCACAAATGTAAAGGATGACAATTTCTTTTTCCTCCAGGCTTAGAGAATGTTTCCATTTGGTTTTCATGATTAATACAACAAGGGGCGCAGTGGGCTGGCACCCTGCTCGGGGTTTGTTTCCTGCCTTGCGCCCTGTGTTGGCTGGGATTTGCTCCAGCAGACCCCTGTGACCCTGTAGTTAGGATATAGCGGGTTGGGTAATGGATGGATGGATGGATAAAAGAAGGGTCTTTTTTTTGTTCAAACAGGATTTTGAATGCTTTTTCTTTTTAGTTGTCCCTACTTTATTCTCCCTACTATGGAGGATGATAACTTTAAAATGATTTGGTTAAAGGCAAATAACTGTCCTGAAATGATGGATTTGATTTGGCTCCAAGAGTAAAAGAAAGCCAGTGATATCAGATCCATCTTTAGATAGCTAGGCCATGAAGAACAAACACATGATCATGTTTAGAGAGCTGCTTTGTTTAAAAACATGAAATGTAAAGGTGAACTAAGCTTGTATACATTGCTTATACATTTCTGATAAATATTAATTAAAAAAAAAAAAAATAGTATCCTTTTCTGTACTTCATATCAAAAGATTTAGCATTATCAGATTTTACTGTATGTATATGTATATGCAAATTTGCAGAAGGTACATATTTAATTTTTTCTAATTTTTCATTAACATGTGTATATGAATTAAAAGAAGAATGGAGAACAGCCTCACGTTTATATTTTCTCTGCTTTATCTGAGATTATTTTGTTATCTTGAAGGACATGTGCCACAGTTCTATACTCTGCTTTGTCTAACAAGATCTCAAGCATTTTTTAAATACAGGGCAACAGTCCTTACTGTAGAACCTCGTGAATTATTCATAATACAAAATCAAGCATACACTGCATTCCTGTGTCCAGTAAGGAGTCAAGACATTTATCATGTGCTAGCTGTATAAGCCTGTGCTGTAAAAAGCCTGGGGTCCTAGAAACTATTGAAATCGTCAGAAAAAAAATTGAAATGTAGAGATGTCAGGTAATTGAAAAGAACTACTCTAGGCATCCCTCTTGTAGGAGGTTTTGTTTTGCCGACGTGCTTGCATCGCTAGTCCATTAGAGGCTAAGCGAGTGTCTCTTTCTTCTGAGGTTTCATTTTGCCAATGTGCTCACCTCAATTCCGTATTAGCCACTAATTGACTTTGTCTTTCTTCAAAGGTTTTGTTTTGCAGATGTGCTGGCCTCGCTTGTGTTATTAGTGGCTAACTGAGTTTTCTGTTTCCTCGGAGGTGGAGCCCTTATTCTGACTCCACCTCTCACTTCCAGGCCGGACAGACAGACACACACTTCCATACGTATATATAAGACTAGGGAGCTCCGCCCCCTGCTCGCTTCGCTCACACTCCCCATATGACTTGCAACTTCAGGGTGGTTTGGTTTATGGAAAAGGTCCAAAGGCTGATGGGTAGCTCAATGAATTCCAAAATTTATGACAACACTCATAAACAAAACAGTGATGGGGTATGGTGGCTGCTGTTTTTCGTTATCATATTCAAATTTTATTGACAGAAATGAGTTCAAAAGCGATACCATGCCATATAATTGCCTTCTTCCTTTTTTGTCTCTCTGAAATCAGAATGTTCTTTGCAGTTGTCTGGCTGTGTAAAAGATATTGGGAAGGACCTTCAGCTCCATCTTGTTTTGACATTTGTCTTTGGATTTACATGTTTACATCTGCTCTCAGCTCATATAGCACCTATTATTTCTGGTAAGGAATAAAATTCCATTATATGTGTAAGCATGTCTGAGGCAATTGGACTTGAGAAAAGCAAGAATTGTACAGAGTTCAATATAAGGAAACACTAGCCTTTTATTCCCACTCCTTCAGAACCAGCCAGAGAGAGACCCCCCCCCCAAAAAAAAAAAAAACAAAACATAACATCCCCCACTTTCCTCTCCCTGCCATGAGCCATATTCGGACATCTGGCAGCATGAAGTTTAAGATTGTTAATTGTTGTTACAGAGCCTGTGTCTCCTTTGAATGAGAAAAAGAAAAAAAAGTCTTGATATGATCAATCAGGAGGTCTGATCACAAGAATAGGGTAATACCTTTGAGGCATCAGGTGACTTGTGAGCTTCCAAAGTAGTATCTTTAGAAGTTTGTTGTGAGCCTTCTTTAGACGTGGAGGTATCAACAGCAATTTAAACAGTTGGAGATGACACAAAAAAACTAGCTGTTTTTTCATGATACATCTGGTTCTGCAGAGGCTGAAGTTGATTCATAAGACTTTTCCATTTCTAAAAGAACGCTCTTCCTTTCTTGCTGCGTTTAAAGATTAGCTTTGGTTGTTGGCTCTTCTCTCTTTCTCTTGGGGTGGGGGGTTGAATTTTGCTTTGTTAAGTTTGACTTGATTTTATGGAAGGTTATCTGGTTCTAATTAAAATAAAAAAGACTTTCCCATTTCTCTGTAAGCCCAAGAACCATCAAAAACTCCAGAACTGAGGCAGATTCCTGACAGGCAGTTTTTGAAAAGCATTAACAAATCAATATAAGACATTGCTAGGTCTGTAAATACTACTGATATTGTCATCATTTTATCCTCAAGCGAAGATTAATATTAATTCCCAAACAGCTAATCAATGCTTCTTTTCTGAAGGTAATAGTTATATTCAGGAGTAAAGGCTGATAATGAAGCATCATGATTAACATAGAGCAGACAAAATTATACTGGACTGAGCAGGTGAAAAATAAAGTTGCCATTGCCCACTCCTTATGCATTAAAGCTTATGGATATCCACTATTATTATTAATATTATTATTACATTGTGAGATGTAATTTTGTAACAAGAGTTTTAAAAGATTAAGTCACAGGAAAAAACAACAATATAAAAAGTAAAGAAAACTGAAAAAAAATGAAATCTGGTTCTAAGGCTTCAAAAGAACTGCTCAAAGTATTTGTGGCACACTACACCACTGAATAAATCGCCTTACTTTTGGAGTAATTTTTCATTATCAGAGAGGCTTCAGAAAATCTCAAAGTATTGTAGGGTAGGGTAGTACTAGAAACAGAATGATGAAATACTGTATATTGTGTCATGAAGATCCATAACCTAAAGCAAATATGTGTAAGGGATTTGGCCAGCTTTACTTTTGATGACAGTCAAATCACAATTTGAGGAGACTTTAAGCATAATTTGCACACTATAAATCCAAAATAAGTCATTAGCCTGAGATGAAGTTAGAAATAAATGAAACTGGTAGACGTGCAACAGGAATGGGCAATTGTACAGTATAACCTTCTGTCTTTACAACCTTCAGCCAAAGAAGGTTCATTATGTGCTGTGACTGACTTCTAGGTATTGTCACATTTTAAATATCAAATGCAGCTGAAATGTCATATTGTAGCAACCCTTATATCAGTTGTTAAAGAACTGTTAATTTATTGTTGCTACTGTTATAAGCAGTTTACAAAATTAATTTAGTAACTTGACTCTGAAAAAAAGCCAGAAACTAGCTATGTGTTGCAGTAGGTGGATTATAATGAGCTGTAAATAAACCTCATTTTAATAGCATGGTTTAAACATTGATGCATCTGAAGACAGAGAACAGTCCCGAGGGAACAAACACCAGGCAGCTGCCTGTCACTCTGTCGTGGTACAGCTTTGTGGATCAATTTTTTGTTTTTAAACATCATCAGGGGTTTCATTTCAAATGTTCAAAGACAAGCTGCAACCAGGACATCTGCAGAGAGACAGATCAAAGGGCTCCTGTGATGCCCATCTGATGGAATGAGTTCGCTACAAGAGATAGATAGATAGATAGATAGATAGATAGATAGATAGATAGATAGATAGATAGATAGATAGATAGATAGATAGATAGATAGATAGATAGATAGATAGATAGATAGATAGATTTTTGTCAGCTTCACTGACAGAAGATGGGACTTTATCTCTCAAATTTTCAATATAAAACAAGCATGAAATAGTACATAGCTGTCTCACAGAGTCAACTCCATAACAGTGTTTAGTGAATTATATTCAATACTTTAGACAATAAAATGAATAAAGTGCTTATGTACAATAAAAAACAAGGTTAAAACAACATATAAAATAATAAATATCTTTTCTCCAATGATTAGGTGTTAGTGAGGACAGTTTGTTGAGATTGGTCAAAGAGCAGTGACAGCTATTCTACTTTTACTCGGTAGCTTTCAACTACAATCAAAGTCTTCTTTATTGCGGCACATTTCACCTCCAAATCATAGCCACACTACTTTATCAGTGTTTCTTTTCTGTGTTTTTCACACAAAGAATACTAAAGCCACCTATATTTAAAAATGCGGTTCTCTTTTCCCAGCACTGAACAAATAAGTGATTTTATTAATTTCACTTTTAATCTTCTCACTTTTCTTCCCTTTTCATTCCATTTATTGACTTAGTCTTTTACCTTTAAATTACAATTATAGCTTTACTTGGTTTCTTAGCACAGGGCACACCTGATGAAGGTGTAATATCTAAAATGTTAGATTCTAAGCTTCCTTTGAGTGTGTCATTTTGCAATTACCTTATAATAAAAGGGAACTGTTGTCCAATAAATAAAACCTTGCCATTTCAGTTCCTGCCACTTACACCTGTTTGTGTTTAAAGTGTAAAAGTATGTATTTCTATAAACAATGATCGCATTACCAGTACTTGGAAAGCTTCTTGGGATGGTGTTCTCACTGTACAAAGCACTACATCATATAAAGTGTATTTATTACTTTATTATTACTGATACATATTCAAAATTTTACTTTATAACTACTCTATAGGAAGACCACTATGTACTGCACAGGAAAGCTCTTCTAAACATCTTTAGCTACAAGTGTTAAGGATATTATAGTTTATTCTAAAGCCTCTCTTATTTCGAATCTAAGAATGATGTTTCCCCCCATCCCTAATTTTCACCTTTCCAATTCTTTCATCTAAATGTCGACTCAGTCCAGTATTTGGATGAATTAAAGAAACATCTGTAGAATGTTCACAGGTGACAAAAGGAGGTATTACATTTCCTTTCCTTCATGGTAATACATTCATTTATTCAACTGTAATAAGTGTATAAGTTTAATATATGTCACTGTGCAAATATATTTTATAAATCTGCCTTTTTCTACTCGCATGCACAGTTTACCCAGAGCCAGATTTAGCACAGGAGTTCACCATATAAGAACTGCTAGGCAAGAATTTTAAGACAAGACAGTTTAGGGTCAACTGTGAAATGGGTAGTCACACTGAGGGCCATTATATACTACTTTTGTGTGTCAAAATCAGCATTAAATTGTATCCTGTGTCACACACGTGCGCATGGGAATCAGCTGAAGGGCCTAAACACTAGTAGTTCTACACCAGGCCAGGGGGTGGCGGAGTGTACTGACTATCTCTCTCAGTCCCTTGCAGACCTTTTCCAGGAAATCCCGCCTGTTGCCGGCCCCATGGATGACGTCACTTCCAGGCACAAGGACACCATTCCCAGTTCCGGCATAGATGACGTCATTTCCCTTCCAGCCCTTTAAAACTGCCATCTTGCTTCAGTACAGGCAGTTCTGTTCTGGACTCTGAACTAAGCACATCGTGCTATTTAAAACTACTTTTGCAGCCAATTCAATTATACGGGTGGCTGCCCCAAATCTTTATGATGTCTCCGACTCATTCTTATTACACCTGTTTGCCTTGTTTGGAATGGCATGACTCACCTAAGTGGGGGCCTGCACATGAAAGAGTATAAAGCCTTGGAACATTGCCCGGCACACCTTTGAAGCCGACGGACGGATGGAAGATAATGTCATTCCATCCTCAAAATCCATCCAATGCAGCCTCGAAAATGGCAGACTCTATACATCAGGCCCCCACTCTCGAACTGGATTCTTGCCATTGGCTTCCTTCATCTGTCATGCAGCGTAAGACATCATTAAAAAAAGCTAAGTTATTTATCCTATGTGATTTCTTATCGCCTTATTACTAAGGAAAGGGGTATCACCTTTTAATATCAAATATTATATATAGATTTGGGTTATGTAACACGCCGCAATTACAAAAGAACTCATTCCAACAAGAGAGCTAACAGCCCCTGCTGGATACATCAACAAGATGTGTATGCAATCGTGGAGCTCCAACAAACATGTTGGGTTGTACATAGCCACTATTTTACTTGTAAAAACATAGACCTAGTATACTTAGTTTTTGAAAATATTTGTTTTGTCTGCAGCATATATAAAGTAATAATATATACTACTTATTGGATGCCTATTTCACCTTCAATATTTTAAAATTGATCAGGTTACATTCCAATCATTTCCATGCGTTTTGTACAACTGCAGCTCAGGCAGTTTAAGGGACTTGTTCAGGATCACAGGCAGGGATTGACAAATGTGCAATGTTAGACTCCAACACCTTAGTCACTCAGCCACACTCAAGAAATATCTTAAAATTTTATGTAACTTGTTTATCAACAAATTTCACAATTGTTTTATTCCAATGAGAACATTTGTTTCCATAGTTACCATTTATATTCATTATACTTTCACATACAATCTTTCTTCAGCCTAGGAAATCAGACAGAAGAGTTTGAAAGATTGAAAACAAGTTGCAGTTCCATCTTCTGCCCACCATGTGTAATGCTGATCTCCAAGGGCATTATACACTCTCTGACCTTTTAAGGATGAATGTCAGCTTCAGTAGAACACTTCAACAGCTTGCAGCAAAGTGTTTGTCTAGTCTTATTACAGAATATATTTTTTATTCCCTGTTTGCAACTACAACAATGTGTCACATAAGATAAATCAATGTTTTCAACTGAATGCACATAACACTTCTATCAAATGGCTCTATGTCATTTTGTTTATATTTGTGTCAAATTATAAGAGTTGTAACAGAGAAGTATTGACAAAATAATCTGCTATACAATAATCTGAATAAAAACAATCATGATCATGAAAAATATTAAAAATAAAATTTAGATTGAACTGTTTGAGTTGGATTTAGCAGGTTCGAGAACAGATGGATAATTGAATGGATGAATGAACATGGTAAATGAAAATTCCAATATTCTGCCAACACATTCATCTTGACATCTAAGAAATGAAATCATCTGACAAGTACTTTGGATTCAATGTAGACATATAGTCATATGCTTTAAACTAGAAAGTCAAAGTAATCTTCCATTGGACCAGGGTTGCAAATTTAAAAACAGGACTGTAAGGCAACATCTAGAAACACTTCAATACTTCTATCTTCTTTTTCTTGTTATTATTTTGAGTTTTACATACATTTCTATCTATTTTGCATTTGACTTTGTATTTATAGAGTGCCTTATGCTATCTGCCAAAAGAGGAATCTGTAGAAATGGCAGGGATACAAATAGCTGCTGATTATGAATCTTACACAAGGCAAACACATGAAGTAACTCAGCATTCTTCACACTACAATGTGAAACTAGTACTAACAGGATAAAATTATTACATGAGGGGGAAAGAAGATTTAATTGTGTGGTAATACTCTTCTATTACTCTCTTGTTTAAATTACCAATTAAACTACACATCTTTTATTTATATGCCATTATTTATATGTACACATAAGGGTTTACTGTAGAGTCAGAGTGTTGTGATTCTACAACTTATAAAAAGCCTGAATAAGTACAAAAAAACTCACACTTTAAAATAAATAAATAAATAAAAACAGCAGGGCGGCACAGTGAAAGCGATGCTGCAGCACAGTTAGGAGACCTGGGTTCGCTTCCCGGGTCCTCCCTGCGTGGAGTTTGCATGTTCTCCCCGTGTTTGCGTGGGTTTCCTCCGGGTGCTCTGGTTTCCTCCCACAGACATGCAGGTTAGGTGCATTGGCGATTCCAAATTGGCCCTAGTGTGTGCTTGGTGTGTGGGTGTGTTTGTGTGTGTCCTGCGGTGGGTTGGCACCCTGCCCAGGATTGTTTCCTGCCTTGTGCCCTGGGTTGGCTGGGATTGGCTCCAGCAGACCCCCGTGACCCAGTGTTCGGATTCAGCGGGTTGGAAAATGGATGGATGGATAAAAACAGCATCGTGCCCGGGTTTTGTTTCCTGCCTTACGCCCTGTGTTGGCTGCGATTGGCGCCAGTGATCCTATAGTTAGGATATAGCAGGTTGGATGATGGATGGATGGAATAAAAACAGTAAATGGAACTAACTACTTTGGTACTGTGTCTCTTCGGAGAATCCTTGGGTACTGCTGGTTTGACTTTGTGTCGAATGAGAGGTTGCTCATGGAGTCCCTAATGACACGCATTACCTGCATTGTGAGACAGCGTCAGTTATGGTACTATGGCCATGTGGCACAATTCCTTGAGGGTGATTCAGTAACTGAACCAGGCCAAGGGGATGCCCACATAACATCTGGCTGCAGCAGACAGAGGGTCATTGCAGGAGCACCGCAAGGGACTGTACTTTCTCCGGTCCTGTTCAGTCTATATACATCAGACTTCCAATACGACTCGGAGTCCTGCCACGTGCAAAAGTTCGCTGATGACACTGCTATTGTGGGCTGCATCAGGAGTGGGCAGGAGGAGGAGTATAGGAAACTAATCAAGGACTTTGTTAAATGGTGCGACTCAAACCACTTACACCTGAACACCAGCAAGACCAAGGAACTGGTAGTGGATTTTAGGAGGCCCAGGCCCCTCATGGACCCCGTGATCATCAGAGGAGACTGTGTGCAGAGGGTGCAGACCTATAAATACTTGGGAGTGCAGCTGGATGATAAATTGGACTGGACTGCCAATACTGATGCTCTGTGTAAGAAAGGTCAGAGCCGACTATACTTCCTTAGAAGGTTGCCGTCCTTCAACATCTGCAATAAGATGCTACAGATGTTCTATCAGATGGTTGTAGCGAGTGCCCTCTGCTACGCGGTGGTGTGCTGGGGAGGCAGCATAAAGATGAAGGATGCCTCACACCTGGACAAACTTGTTAGGAAGGCAGGCTCTATTGTAGGAATGAAGCTGGACAGTTTAACATCTGTGGCAGAGCGACGGGCGCTGAGCAGGCTCTTGTCAATCATGGAGAATTCACTGCATCCATTGAACAGTGTCATCTCCAGGCAGAGGAGTAGCTTCAGTGACAGACTGCTGTCACTGTCCTGCTCCACTGACAGACTGAGGAGATCGTTCCTCCCCCACACTATGCGACTCTTCAATTCCACCCGTAAACGCTAACATTATTCAAAGTTGTTGTCTGTTTTTACATGCATTTTTATTACTCTTTAATTTAATATTTTTTTTTGTATCAGTATTCTGCTGCTGGATTATGTGAATTTCCCCTTGGGATTAATAAAGTATGTATCTATCTACTGTATTTCCGGATGGTGAGATTGGACCATGTTTCTGCCTGGGGGTTGCCAACCAGGATCCTGAGCTGTTTTGTAGTGTGGTGGGTCCGGCAATGTGCTGTACCACTGCTTGCTCCCCAATCTGACCTGACTTGATGTGGCAAAACACCTGGTAAACATATGAAACCTTAAATATTTAAATTCATGTATTAAATGAAGTAAAGGAAACATACACAAGTGCTCAGTAAAGAGAAGACATTAACCCCAGTCTTATGGTCACTTCCATGCAAGTTCTTGAACTACTCTGATGTTTACGGAAGATTTTATTTTTGTTTATAGTAGTTCTTGGTAACCTTACACCAATGAGTCCTAAATTTCCCATTAAGACCTGGGTCTCTCAGCCAGGTTTCATTTCCAACCCCATTAAATGAACAACATATTGTCTCTTACCTATAAATCAGGGACTGTGTTCTTTCTATCTGTTAAATGAAAAACCTAGACTCCTGTCAGTACATCCTGGACAGCCTGGAAATGTACTACTTGGCCCCAGTTTCCCTAGCTAGTGGCCACATACTACCAATTGTCAGACAGTGTTTCCTAGCCTTCTAGTTATTTCCAGCCTTCTCTGGCAACACTCAGTGACTCTCTAAATGGAGGGCCAGAAGCTCTTGACATAATGCAGGTTTCCATTCAGATTGCTCTTCTCTCTCTTATGGACTGATCTACCTGCTTGTTGCCTTTGTATAACATTGCAAATGATTGCATCGCTTCTTGTGCTGTTATGACCATTGATTTCTCACACTGTGTGTTCAGAGTATCTGTTAGTGTGGGCATCACACTGTCTCTCTCTTTCTCTCATTCTCTCTCTCTCTTGTTCACTCTCTCTCTATCTCTCACTCTCCAATGAAAGTTTCACCTGGAACTACTCTCAGGTCTTTATTTTTTTGGTGGTACCCTTACTCATTTCAACCACTGGATGGCTGGAGACCCTGCACAATGTATATTATGGGTGCTGCTGGACAACTGATATATGCTATCCCAAGCAAATTAAAGTGGTAACATAGCTTTTTTTTTTGTTTTATCTAACCATCATGCATGTTAGTTTAAAGCTTTTTCACACGCCCATTTAAAAAACCTTTAAATGCTACAAACCACATCCTTAAAAAACAATCTCTGTTGTCAATGGCACTACGTTAAAAACTTGTGCTTCAGCTTATCATTCTGTGAATATTCAAAATCAGGGGATTCTTTTTGAATTTGTAGTATTAGGACAAACCCTGTGCCAAATGATTGAATTACTGATTGATTCTGATGATAAACCAGTACAAAATGTGTGCCAAAACTGATACTATCGAAACAACATAAGAATATTAAAAACACATTTGAAAAGTAAATAAAATCAATCAATCAATAAAATAAAGACATAAAGTCATTGTAATAGAATAGAACTGTATTGTGTAAATGGGAGATAATTGCTTGTACTTGTGCTTGTTTATTTCGAATGTCCCACATGAAGTATTTTTGAGAAGTATTGTATACATATTTAAAATTCTATCTTACTTTTGAAATATTGCTATAGGTAGTTTAGATGTACAACACAATAGCTTTTCCACAAGGCATGTAGTGTACTTCTAGGACCACTATATCCTATCGATCAGACAGCAAATCGAAAACTTTCGGACTGATTATAAGTAATTAGCCAAAAAATATATATTTTTCATTTCATAACAATAAATCCATGCATATTAGTTGAAATGTGTAAAATAATTATTCAAATAGTCAAACAATTATACCTTCTGACTAAGAGTTCATCTACTTTAAATACAAATAAAGTACTTTAAATACTTGTAGGAGTGGGCCACCTCTACATCTACATCCTGAACAGTGACCGGACATAGATGTTCTTTGAGGTGGCGAAAGTCAATGACCAGTTTCTTGGTTTTGCTGATGTTAAGAAGCAGGCAGTTCTCTTTGCACCAAGAAACAAAGTTCCCCACCTGACTCCTATACTCTGTCTCATCCCCTTTATCAATATACCCCATAAAAGCAGAATCATCTGAGAATTTTTGCAAGTGACATGACTTATGTATAGTCATATATTCACCTTTAATAAACATTCAGGCTTAAACCATAGGAAGAACATTTGAATCATTTGAATCATTCATCTGTCAAGTCTAAATGTTGCTTTAATTTTTAGGTGTAATATCTAATGTTTCACCATGAGTATTATGTTCACTGGTTTATTAGAATTATTTGTACTAAGTTTATGTTTGTTGGCTGTGTTCTTTGTAATGTGTTTTTAATGTTACATGATGGCCTCTTTGTAAAACCTACTGACAAATCAAATTTCCTTCTTGGGACACTATAACTGAATAGAACTGAATTGAATAAACAGTAACTCCATTCACAGTGAACACCAGCACAAGGTGCCTGCAGATTTTACAGAAACACTTAATATTCTTAATAACGTCATAGTTACCACTCCACAATTTTATTTTCTTGCAACCTAAAATAGTGTCACAATGACACAACTACCATATAGTCTTTATTTTGATTAAATGCAACAGGTATACAATCTCCCAGTCAGTGCCAGTGCCACCCTAGGCCAAGCTTATTAGTGTACCAACTGCCTGTTCAGCAGCTTACCCATATTTCCCCCAGGTTTTTTCTATGAAAGTCCATCCATTAATGCATTTACAAAACTCAACTTCAATTGCACGGTTGCAGAGATCTAAAAAAATGTCCCAACAACATTGAGCACAAGGCAGGAACCACACCAGAATGATGTGCCTGTGTTGTCTCAGCCTGTGGTATATTTTCTAAAGGCTGATTACTTTAAATGTTTCACTTTGGGACACAGACAGGGTTAGCTACTAGATTTGTCTTAGTCTGCATGGAAAGGTAAAGATAAGAACATATGACATAATATTCATTTTCTTGGAGGCTATTCATATTTATTTTCTTAGAGGCTATACTATACTACCCTCTTAGTAAGACAACAATTTAAGAGGCTTGATTGACAATTGGTAAGACTATGAGATCATTTATTAGTGTTAGTAAAACAAAGTCACTTGGCTAAGGGATAAATCAATTATTGGCAATAAATGACTAATGCCTAATGGTGGCTTGATAGTATGCTTTGCTGGTGGAAAAGAATGCACTGCACATGAGGTGCATCTTTTACATAAAAAGTGCAAAACAATATAAAGAGCAAAAAGAAATGACTTTTCATTACACACTTTACAAATGCCTGTCTTTGAGCACTGCATAAACCATCTTATGCTTATTAGAGAAAACAGGGATTCAGAGTCCTTTAATTTTCAACCATCTCCTAAGAGAAGCTCGATGAATTTCAACTATCCCAAAGAGCAACACTCAATCTTTAGAAACACAAACTTTACCACTCATACTGTAAAAAGATCAAGAGAATGTCATTCTCCAACACATGTTTTTATTTAACAACACCATCCTAATAGCATCCTCTGAGATTTGAACTGGTATAATCATACATTGAATAAAAAAAAGTGTATGAGGAAAGGATATCGACTTGTGTCGCTCAGCTGACACCACAAAATAGATACTACATCCATTAAAGGAGATATTGCCTCTCAAAAAAATCAACTCATTGACCTGAAGTAATGCTCGAGAAAGAAAAACATTAGGACTGAATGACTGCCTGAAGAATAAAAGTGTGAAATTCTCATAAATCTACTGCACGTCAGTCTGGGGATATGATTTTGGCATAGTTGAGACTGCATTAATGTGCCAAATTGAATGAAGGAAAGGTAGTATCCTCCTTTGGGCCTCAGAAGACAATAACTTGTCCTTTCCCACTATCTAGGTAGAAGCTGAAAAGCAGCATGAAATGTATAGACAACTAGATTCCACTCATTTGTAGAAGTAGATGTGTACTTTCCCAATGTACAGTGGATTTAAACTGCTTGACTTTCTGCACATTTTAATGCACTGTAGATTTAATTGTAAATGGATAAATTTACCATTATCCCCAACAATCTATATGTAATAGCCCAAAATGAAAAAGTGGAAACATATTTTTAGAACGTTTTTCAAATGTATTAAAAATCAAAAACTAGAATCTGTCGTTTGCATAAGCATTGAGATTTGTTTGTTGTGGCACTCCAAATTGTGGTTATGTGCATCCAGATTGCTTTAATTATCTTTGAGATGCCTCTAGAACTTGACTGGAATCGTCCAGTGGGAAACTGAATTGAATGGACACAGCTTAGAAATGTGCGCACCTGTGTAGATAAGATCCCACAATTCATAATGAATGTCAGGGCAAAATCTAAGCCATGAAGTCTCTCTAGATCGCTACGATAAAACTAATGAGAGGCATAGATCAGAGCAAGGGCATAAAACCATTTTTAAAGCTTTTAGTGTCTTAATGATTGTGAAATGGAAGAATTCAGAACCACCAGGACCCATCCTAGTGTTGGCTGCCTGGACAAACTGATTAACCAGCAAGAATGTCCTCGGTCAGAGAGGTGACCAAAAACCCAATTGTCACAACTAACAGAGTTTCAGACGTCCTCTGTTGAGATAATGTAGGAGAACCTGTCAGAAGGATGACTGTCTCAGCAGCATTCCTTCAATCTAGTATTGTATGAGAGTGGTTAGATGGAAGCCACTATTGATGAATGGGCATGTGATAACATTTAAAGGATTTAGATAGATAGATAGATAGATAGATAGATAGATAGATAGATAGATAGATAGATAGATAGATAGATAGATAGATAGATAGATAGATAGATACTTTATTCATCCCAAGGGGAAGCATGTAGAGCATGTGGAAAAAGATTCCTTGGTTTAATGACAAAAATTGAACTCTTTAGGCAGGATTCCAAGCAATATGTCTTGCTCATCAACTGCATAATGCCATCCCTACGGTGAAACAATGAGGTGGCAGCGGCATGCTAAGGATGTGCTTCTCAGCGTCAGGAACAGGAAGACTTGTCAAAATTGAAGGAAAGATGAATGCAGTCAAATATTATAGTTTCTTGAAGTAAAATGCTGTAGAGTGCACACAACTTTCCCTTTATTTGTTATTTCTTTATTTAAAATGTGTGTCACTGTATATTACAGAGAGCTAGCTGCTGAGAGAGCAATCAACCTAAGTTCTTTGCTGGGGCTTTAATTTTTGTTGGTTGGTTGGTTTTGATGACTGTGCCTATCCTCCTCCTCTACAAGCATTTCTTATAAAATCCTTCTATGTTTGTTTTTGGTATAGACACTTCTGTTATGATTTTGTGGTTTTGAAGGTGCTGAATTTATTTCTGTTTTTGTTTTATACTTTTGTTTTCATTTTTAATTATCATTTTATTATTTCTTGTTGATTATAATAATTTTGTATTTTTTTATTGTGCTCCTCTCCATTTCATTTTTTTTTAAAAGCCATGGACATAATGGCCCTATTGCTATCACATGATGGCCAGATTCAAACACATTGAATCTTTTTCATTTAAACAATTAAAAAAACATTGTGGTTAGCTGCAGTATTACAGTTTGTCTTTAGTGTTCAAACTTCTGTGTGTCATTTTTTACTTTCATTTTTGGAAATCATTTTAGGTCTTTAGTAATGTGATTTTTTTTTTTTTTACTTTCTGGCTTTTTACTACTGAACATTTTACTGACTACAATTTCTTCTTTCATTTCCTGGTCCTGCATTTATCTTTGTCCTAATGAATTTCCAGTTTCTAGCATTGGTAGTACATAAGCTTGGACCTTTTAAAAGTGATTGAACCCAAGGTGATTAGGAAAATCAAAGTGCAAAAACTGTTAAATTGCTGTAGCAACATGCCAATGATATACGGTAATGGTTTCCTTCCAGCATATTCTTTTGGAACGTATCCAGCCGCCACAGAGTCTAGATTCTTTAACAAAATCTCCAACTCAGGCCAATGACACCAGGGAGCTCTTACTACCTCACCCCAATCAATTCTCTGTGTTTGGAAAAAAAATGTGCCAGTGAAGACTAGTTTTGGACCAGCAGTATCAAACTTCTTGGAAATACTGTATGTCTCTCAACTTTTTATGAGAGAACTACATAAAGGATTTAGATCTATTTTTTTACTATAATTTGCTTGAAAATTCTGGTTGATTTGTTGACTTTTGCCATCGCTTTATCATAGTTCACTTGCAGGAGCGACTTATTCATGCTAATCTGAGACACAGGCTGTGGGCCGAGGGGAAGGGAAGCATGATATCAGACATGGGGAGCTGGGCAGGGACCTCCTCACTCACACACCAGCCTCAGAGCGGACTTTGCTTCTGCTTAGCTAGCAAATGAGAGGACTACTGAACAGATTTAGATCAGGTTTTTTTCTATAATTTGCTTGAACATTCCGGTTGATTTTGCAACTTCTCCCATCACACTAAGTATCACATTATACAGACAGACAGACAGACACTGGATTTTATATATATATATATATATATATATATATATATATATATACTGTATATAAGGTTATATACATATACAGTACATTTATATAAGGTTCCGTTTCAGCCAAACTATTGTTTGCTGCTTGACGGAAACCATCAAAAAAAGCTTTAGAATATTCTTGGGTCTTCTTCTTCTTTCGGCTGCTCCCTTTAGGGATCGCCATAGTGGATCATCTTCTTCCATATCTTTCAGTCCTCTGCATCTTGTTTTGTTACACCCATCACCTGCATGTCCTCTCTCACCACATCCATAAACCTTCGCTTAGGTCTTCCTCTTTTTCTCTTGCCTGGCAGCTCTATCCTTACCATCCCTCTCCCAATATACTCAATATCTATCTGCACATGTACAAACCAACGCAATCTCTCCTCTCTGACTTTGTCTCCTAACCGTCCAACCTGAGCTGACCCTCTAATGTACTCATTTCTAATCCTATCCATCCTTGTCACACCCAATACAAATCTTAGCATCTTTAACTCTGCTACCTCCAACTCTGTCTCCTGCTTTCTGGGCAGTGCCACCGTCTCCAACCCATATAACATAGCTGGTCTCACTACCATCCTGTAGACCATCCCTTCACTCTTGCTGATATCCGTCTGTGACAAATCACTCCTGACACTCTTCTCCACCCATTCCACCCTGCCTGCACTCTCTTTTCCACCTCTCTTCCACAATCCCCATTACTCTGTGTTGTTGATCCCAAGTATTTAAACTCATCCACCTTCACCCAACTGTACTCCTTGCATCCTCACCATTCCACTGACCTCCCTCTCATTTACACACATGTATTCTGTCTTGTTCCTATTGACCTTCATTTCTCTCCTCTCTAGAGCATATCTCCACCTCTCCAGGGTCTCCTCAACCTACTCCCTACTATCGCTACAGATCACAATGTCATCTGCAAACATCCACGGAGACTCCTGTCTAATCTCATCTGTCAATCTGTCCAATACCACTGCAAATAAGAAAGGGCTCAGAGCCGATCCCTGATGTAATCCCACCTCCACCTCGAATACATCCATCACTCCTACTGCAGACCTCACCATGGTCACATTTCCATCGTACATAACCTGTACAACTCTTACATACTTCTCTGCCACTCCTGATTTCCTCATACAATACCACAACTCCTCTCGAGGCACCCTGTCATACGAGGTGTGGCAGAAAAGTAATGAGACTGATTTTTTATTTACCAAAGTTTTTATTTTTTTCAAACATCAATGTTATCCCCTTCAAAGTAGATCCCTTGGGCAGCTACACACTGATGGAGACGTTGTTCCCACTGTTGGTAGCAGCGCTGGAAGTCTTCAACCGGTATGGTCTTCAGCATGTCCGTTACATTCTTTTGGATGTTTTCTAAAGTCCCGAAATGACGTCCTTTGAGGACATTTTTTAGATTAGGAAAAAGAAAAAAGTCACACGGACTGAGGTCAGGTGAATAAGGGGTCTGGGGGACCACAGGAATGTGTTTTTTCAATTGTCCTTCTGCTCAATTGTGAGGTTTTTCGGCACCATTTTGGCACAGACCTTTCGCATGTGCAAATGTTCAGTCAAAATTTGATGAACGGTAAATCCGTTCAAATTCAATTGTTCACTCAACATTCTTAATGTTAAACGACGGTCTGATCTCACAAGAGTGTTCACACGTTCGATGTTTTCATTGGTTTTCGAAGTTGAAGGCCTCCCTGAAAAACTTGAGCTTGGGATAAAGAATGTTCCCCATAGGCCGGTTTTAACTTTTCAAACATTACACTTGCCGATTCTCCAAGCTTAACACAAAATTTAATGGCACAACGTTGCTCCAAATTCCGCTGTTCCATTTTGCGTGACGCACAACCAAAAACACAACTTCGCTAATAGCAGACACAAAAATCACGTAGTTAATGGAAGGAGTTGAAACTCACACTGAGCTATGGGAGGGTACTGATACACATGCTCTATCAAGGAGAACAGCGCAGCGTTGCCAGATCGCTTGCGGTGTTGCCAGTCTCATTACTTTTCTGCCACACCTCGGTATGCTTTCTCCAGGTCCACAAAGACGCAATGCAACTCCTTCTGGCCTTCTCTATGCTTCTCCATCAACGCCCTCAGAGCAAAAATCGCATCTGTGGTGCTCTTTCTTGGCATGAAACCATACTGCTGCTTACTAATAATCACCTCCCTTCTTAACCTAGCTTCCACTACTCTTTCCCATAACATCATGCTGTGGCTCATCAATTTTATCCCCGTGTAGTTACTACAGTCCTGCACATCCCCCTTATTCTTAAATATCGGCACCAGTACACTTCTTCTCCACTCCTCAGGCATCCTCTCACTTTCCAAGATTCTATTAAACAATCTGGTTGCTGTAGATTCCCAACTGTCTGGTAATTCTTCACTACCACCCAGTGCCTGTCTCACTTTCTACTTAAACTCAAATTCCACCATTTGATCCTTGGCTTTGCCCTCACTCTCTGTCTCTTCTTGATTTCCAATGTCATCCTACAGACCACCATCCTATGCTGCTTAACTACACTTCCCCTGCCACTACTTTGCAATCTTCAGTCTCCTTCAGATTGACTCTTCTGCATAGTATGTAATTGACCTGTGTGCATCTTTCTCCACTCTTGTACGTAACCCTACGTTCCTCCCTCTTCTTAAAATATGTATTCACCACAGCCATGTCCATTCTTTAGTCAAAATCCACTATCCTCTGACCTTCTTCATTCCTCTCCTTGACACCATACCTACCCATCACCTCCTCGTCTCCTCTGTTCCCTTCACCAACATGTCCATTGAAATCCACTCCAGTCACCACTTTCTGTTCTGTTCATCACTTCATCCAACTCACTCCAAAAATCTTCTTTCTCATCCATTGCACACCCAACTTGCGGGGGCATATGCACTAACAATATTCATCATCATACCTCCATTTTCCAGCTTCATAATCATTACTCTGTCTGACACTCTTTCACCTCCAAAACACTTCTGGCATACTGTTCCTTCAGAATAACCCCTACTCCATTTCTCCTCCTATCCACACCATGATAGAACAATTTGAATCCACCTCCGATCCACCTGGCCTGGCCTTACAGGAATGACCTGCTCCTGGTGAGCCCGTTTGCTCAGTCCTTCCATTATGGCTTCCTGGCTGGGTATGAAACCTTCTGTTATCCCGGCCAGCGAGCCTTTCCTTTCTTCTGTGCACCCACACTGTATTTAGCTTTTGTCAAACCAAAATGAAACAGACACTTCCTTAGATTTAGACTACTCTTTAATTTGCACCATAAACAGATATCTTTGCTTATTTCTAACATTTGAAATATAATCCTGTTTGATAAACCTATTCATCAGTGCGATCCATAACGTCATTAAGACAGCATTAAGCAGTTTGCAGAAAATATCTGATAACAACTAACAGCTAAACTGTTTTAAAAATCAAACATCATTATATCATATACTAACATTAATAGCAAGCACTGAGGAACACCTATATAAATATGTAAGCTAACGTTAGACATATTCAAGTTTTGGGGCAGTTGTAATCCTGACATACTGTATGCAGAAAGGAAGTGGACTATTAACCAGCAGTGTACAGTGTGCACTGAGCAACAAAAATAAACATATAATTGCATTCATAAATGTAAATGTATTACCCAGCTAATGCCACCAGCTAAGAAATGTCATAAACTGTACTTCTTCATTCTTGCCTTCAGTAAAATTATGCTGTCCTTTAGAGATCAGTTCTGGAACCTTTTTTTAATACATTGCACTTAAGAGATATCATTTAGAAACAAGAAAACTGCTTTTTCATTTGGCATTGTGATTATAGGCTGTAAAAACCTCGAAAACTTAGAATTATTACTGTTTGTCCATAATGAACAAGTACATGAGGTTAAACAGTGGATGACTGAAATGTATATATCCTTAAATATATAAAACACGCTGAAATGTTATGAGGAAACTCTTGCAATAACAATGCAATTTAAATCTAAACCATATGTTTTAAAAATTTTTATTTGACTTAAAAATTAGCTGTTATCTTTGGCACTAGCCTAACATCAAGTCCCTTACATTTCATTTGATGAAATCTGTCTGATTCAGTGTATAAATTTGACAAAGAAAGAAAAATGTTGGGTTAGAGAGATACAGAATAGTGAATCCACCCCTTTGTATAGAGTGGTATGGGCCACACCAATGTACTCTATGTCTCTCTGATTAATCAAATAAGTATTTTCCATCCAGTAGATAATTTAAGACTCTGCAGTAAGGATCATAACTAGAACTATGAACCAAAAAACTCTAACTCCAGTCCTGTATAATTATATCTAATGCCTGCACTTATTTTTTCTTTTATTACTATTTGATAGTAAATTATGTGTTCATATTTCCTGTAATTTGTATGATCATTTTTGGGAACAAATTTTTATCGAAGAGAAAAATGAAATACCAGAAAAAAAGATGTATTAAATTCTAAGATAAAAAACACCCCCACTGGCACCCACTCCTATCCTGTGAGGAACAATGGTGACCATAAAGGAAGAAACTGATTCAATGAAACGTGTGTGACTAATCAAAGAAGGCAGCAGTCCATAGCCTGACTGAAAAAGAAAAGCAACAACGAGGAATAGTGCTTGTCATCATGAGCAACAACAACAATTGATTTCTATAACACTTTTTCATACAAAGAATGTAGCTCAAAGTGCTTTACAACATGTCAAAGGAAATGCTGCAAGACAAGAAAAACAAATTAGAAAGATAAGAATATGTGTGATTAAAAAAATAAGTAAATAAGAATAAATCAATATGTACTTACATAACACAGATATACAAGTAATAAAAAAATAGAGTCCTTATTTATAGATTTGTTTTTAAGTCTCTAATAATAAGTCTGATGCTACGGTCAGATGGTGGGGAAAGGCAGAAAAAAAAAGAAAAAGAAGAAAAACTCCAGGGGCAAAATGCAAGACAAAAAAAAAATCTGCAGGGGTTCCAATGCCAAAGATTGGCTAGTCCCCCTGGGCATTCTTCCTAACATAAACTTAACATGGCTACCAGATAACCAATCAATGTATAACCATTTAGAGGCTAATAATTTGAGACAGTCTGCAGAAAAGTGTACTATCCTGCTATCCACCCATCCATTTTCTTTTTCTCCAGTACAGGCCATGGGAAGCTGAAAGTTATCCTTTAACAACAGGCAAAAAGCACAGGACACCGGCTCATCAAAGAGTACACCTAAGCACCCACTTACAGTACTCTCAGTCATAGTAAGTCACTCTACTGATATTGGTAATTTATAATTATAAATTATGCTGAAAATATAATTGAAATCAAGCAGACTGCTATGTCCCATAAATTAGTTTAGTATTCTAAAAGGTCTTGCATCCTTAATTTCTTTACAAACAGCAAAGAAAATACATAACTTTCAAAATCAAATACAATGTTACTATAGCAACATTCCTGCAAGTTCAGTCTTTGATTGAATTCATTCCAAGATGAGTGATTACATATAAGTCAGTTTTTGGACAGATTTCCTTTTTGTAACTTTTACCCTCTCTTTTATTGCTAGTATTTTTGGGCCACCTGTCTAAACTGGCAGCAAATAACTTCAAATTCATCAGATGCTTGTGTATCAGACACATCCACAGAATGGTAGGTAAAGGTAAATAGGCTATTATATTAAATATGAAATGCAAACTGCAGCCTCAGTAAATTAACAGTTTACGAGGAATAATGAGATTATTATTATAACTAGCAATACTTTGTGCATTTATTCTCATGTACACTATAAGGAAAACCTGACATGGAATATAGAATCAGCAATGCTAAAGAAGATCCTCATAATAAGTAGAACATGCTTATTATTATAATCTTGAATTTAAAGTACAATGGTAAATAAAAAATATGTTCAATAGGCAGCACATGAATAGCCCAAGCAAGGTTTTCCTGAAATGTTTTTATTATTTTTCTGGCATTTTAACTATACTGTATTTGTAATAATTACCTGTTTTTTTAAGTGAACCTGGATTGACTTAAAATATCACACATTTTTGACCTCCCATCTGGTCTTAAAGACATCATCAGAAGAGACCGAGTCTGTTACTGGAATTCTCTCCTTGCAGCCCAGTTTCTTCACAGAGTGAGAAAAAAAGTCTTGTCAAAAGAAAAACTGAACAGAAGCCAACCCACCTGCACCATATTATCTCTATAAAAAAAATAAATCACTGAGCAAATACTGGCCATTGGCAGACACAGGAAGTGCTTGATAGCTGGGAGTTGATGTACAGAGACAAGTATGGCAGAAAAGTAAAGGGGGAAACTTCAGTGTATTCATTTTTATAGTTTTCATTTAGTTAATTCCAGTTTTCATTTGACTTAAATAAATTGAGCACACTGCCGCTAGTCAATTAGAAGAGTAATAAAATTGAGGCTTTCCTTTAAGGCTTCCAATAAATTAGATTTACAATATTGCTCTGAAAATGTATTTAATATGCACTTGTTCATAATACAAATTAGAATTAAACAACATCTGAATGGATTTCCTGAGTAATGGAATCATGGTGATGTATGATAGATTCAGTAAATAGAATTCCACTAGCAGCAGAATTCAGCTCCTATAGGTTTTGGATCAAAACTGCATGTCGTTTGCTGCCTGTCAATATTCTTAGTCCGTAGTTCATCTAAAGCAAGAGCTTGATGAAATTCTGATAAAATGCAAATACATAATAGTATTAATAATAATACTAATTTTATTTACATAGCACCTTTCATACATCTGAATAGAGCTCAAAGTGCTTTACAAATAGTAAATAACCTAATAACAATAAAAACAAAATAGAATCAATAAGAATAAAAGAAGAACACTATCAGACATTAAGAAAGCATATTAAGATAAAAGGTAAAAATTAAAATAAAAATCCATGAATATAATGGATGGATAAATATAGCCAGGGTACGAAGGTATGTTTTCAGCTGCTTTTTAAAAATACATAAAGAAGATGCCTAATGAATCTCTAAAGGCAGGTTGTTCCAGATCTTTGGTGCATAAAAAGAGAAGTCTGCTTCTCAATATTTCTTGCATATTACTTTAGGAATGTTTAGGAAATAGACACTTGATGATCTTTAGGATCTATCTGGAACATATTCAGTCAGACACTCTAAAATATATGCAGGTGTTTGTCTATTTAAATCTTTAAATACTAATGTATTTTAAAATCAGTTTCTAAAAGAAACAGGGAACAAAGGTAGTCTTGCTAAAACTGGGATAATATGCTCAGTTCTTCTAGTGTGAGTACTCTTGCTGCTGCATTTTGGACAAGTTGTAATCTTTCTGTTGACTTTTTAGACAGTCCTGTGAGAAGTGTATTATAATAGTCTAGATGTGAGAAAATAAAAGTATGAGTCAGCTTCTTAGCATCTTCCAAGTTAAGGAATGGTCTTACATGGGCTGTGTTTCTGAGATGGAAGAAGCTAGCCTTCGGGACATTGTCAATATGTGATTTAATTGTGGGCTCAGAGTCAAGAACAATGCCTAGATGTTTAACCTCAGTTTTAGTCTGTAGTGTCCAGACTGTTTAAAACCTTTTCACTCTGCATTTCTTTGCTAATAAGAAGAATTTCACTTTTCTCTTCATTCAATTTCAAAAAAATTCAGTTAATTCAAGTCATGATACACAAATGACAGCTCCCCCTGTTATTTACAGCACTAGGATCATATAGCACTTCATATACTGTATGTATAACTGAGTACACATATATGCTGACTCCATGATCTGTAATAATAATCATAATGCCAGTGTGTAGTTTTTCATAATAATGCTTAAGTGAATATTTTATATACAATATATGCTGTGAATAGATTTTGCTCCAAAGTTTGCAAAACTGTCCTTGTTGTAGTATCCTAAATGTTTCGTCTAAACTAAGAAGTCTCAGTATGTATTCTATGTGCCGTAAACTTCAGCAAACTATTTTGTCTTTATCCTTTCACACATAACACTTAGTTTCAAAGCGTAGCATGAGCAACAGGGCCATCCTCATTCCTCCCACAGAATTCCAGAATAAAGTTACTTGTGCACTCTATGCTTAGAGTGCTAAGCACTTATTGATTAATTTTGAATGTTAATGTAAGTCGAAATATGCTCATCCTGTATTCAAATTCAGGTTCAGTAAAGCTTTTGTAGGACTATCTTCTTAACACACATGACTCACAACCGCATGGGCAAAATGAATAAATTGTATCTGTCTAATTCGTTAAGACACTAAACAATTTATCAAAAGTGATATTTTATTTTCAAGGGAAACTAACAAAGGAGCACTGAAAGGTAGATAAAATCCTGCTGTCCAACAGACTAGGTTTAGCTGTTGTGTAAATACTGGTGGGCTTCTCTACCTTCGTACGTCCTAAAAATCACAATGCACTTTAACTCTCACTTTCATTCTCCTTTTTTTTCCCCAATTAGTAAGTCATTGCCCCAACTCTCTTCTTAATTCATTGAGCCTGAAGTAAGGGAAAGCTTCAAACCCCATTTGGAGGTCACTTTAAGACAGGGATGCCCAATACGTTGATCGCGATCGACCGGTAGGTAGTGCAGGTACATTTTTTTTAAATATTAGTCTATCATATATCCTCCCTATGGCATTTGCCACTTGATTGACATACAGGGCAGCCAGTCTGAGATCTCTTTTCTTATAACACACTGGTCACCCCGCATGCATGATCAAACGCGCGAGCTACTGCAAAACTCCGGCTATCTAAGTGATCTACAGTAGTTAGTCTTCCAATTTATATCAACTAAAGAAGGGATTTTTAAAAAATGTGTTGGTTATGGGCTGGATGTGGAATTGGAACAGGATTTTTTTCTCTCACAATGTCACAATCAAAGTGCATTTGTCTGATCTGTCAATCTATCATTGCTATTCCAAAGAGGGAAAATATGGAAAGGCAC